>NC_040233.1:2643962-5143962 GCF_001444195.1 Xiphophorus couchianus | reverse complement strand
TTATTATACGAATGTTTTATATATCCAATTTGGCCTAAAAGAAATTTTACTCCCTGATTTAACGCCTTGAAATTGGGCCTCCGTCTCTCTCCTGCTCTTGTTGAAACTCCGCCTTCAGGAAGTCGTCACAACATGGCTCCATTAACTGTTTAACAACGTTTTCACCAGCGTTGCTCTGAGAAGTAGCTTCTCTAATGAGCTCAGCAGATATGCAGTTCCACAAGGTGTTTGCTAGTTACGGATGGCTAGTCTGAAGGAGCCGAGTGGGGGAATTAGGAGGGAGGATGTGCTCTGTGCAGCAGAAGCTCATGAGCTTGGAACTGCAACTCAGAGGAAGAAGGCGGTGCTATAGGTTCACCCAGATGTTTTGCACAGCTGAATTGTTGCCACGGGAGATTAAAGGATTTCTCAAACATGCATGAAAGAATGTTAGGCTCTAAAATAATTTCCCTTTAAAAAGACTGAACTTGTATTATAAAGTCAACTTTTTAAGCTGATGAAACTGTAGTTCCCACATATGTAACTATTAGTCACCTTTATAAACTGCCGTGGATCACTGGCTAGTACTGAGATCAACCCAATCTCGCATGTATTTGCTGCCTGATACTCTGCGTAGTTTGATTTTTCTGATGTCCTGTAATTTCATTAATAAATGCGTGGAATGTAAGTCAACCCTGTATGTAAATTACTGTTAAGTTAAAGGAAAATTATGGTTTCCAAAAGGATTTACAAATAGAGTCTGATTCTGTGGGTAATATGGCACCCTGCCCAGGGTGGCAGGATTTAGGGGGTGCAACAAGCAGAATAAGAGAAAGAAAATCATCTGTCACAGGAGGAATTCAAGTACACATCTTTCCGTTTGTGATGGAAGCAAAGGGAATTTTCACATTTGTTTTAGTTTGGTTTTTTTTAAAATGTTTTGTCTAAAATAATTGGTCGAATGTATGTGGTCGAACTGGTCCAATCTGAAAATTATCGACATAGTACAAATGTTGATTTAAATGCAGTTTTGGCCTTTACTCACTCATATTTGTTGTACTCCTTTGGCATTAACGAAGAAGAAATAAGAGTGTGTAAATCACTCTATATGAACCAGCTAGACGTGGTCTAATTCACAGTAGACAAATTACATGAAGAGTAGTGTCTAAATTCAGCCTTCAAGGTCTGGTATCCTGTATGTTTTAGTACTTTAAACACACAATTCGTTGAGCAGCACACCTGAACGCATGATGGATGGTTCATTAGCAGGTCTGTGCAGAACATTGGCATGTTGAATGGATAAAGTTGGACCAGTTAACTCAGCAAGGCAGTGACATTTAAAACTGGCAGGACATGTGCTCGTGATTTGTAAAACCTTCGTTTGTGAAAAATTAACAGGGAAAAAAAGTTTAACTTCTAAAAACAAGCAAACAAAAAACACGTAATTACGGACAGATATTAAAGAACGTTGGGTACTATTGTTTTACAGGAAGTGGTGTTCTTGTTTCTCCCATTTTTCGTCTTTTTATTTTATTTTATTTTTTAACTGTATGTGTTGCAAAGCCTATGATGTCTGTGTCTTTAAATGAAGACGGACCGCGGTGGCTCGTGCTGTAGTTTCGTCATGAAGCGGTGTCTTCAAACAGGCAGCTGGATGACGTTTATCAGGCTGGCCAATCGGATGCAATTAAAGTGACAGCGGACACTCGGTAAACAACGGCCGCGACTTAAATCAAAACAGAGGGAGGATTTTTTATCACTTATACTTTTATTTTACCTCTCTCGTCAGCAAGTTGCAGCATACGTATAACCATAATTGTTTCGAAAAAGCTATTGTTGTTTGTCAGTTGTTCACATTTTTCTGACGACTTTACTTTTTTTTTTTTTCTCACTTTCCGAGAATGGTGAGTTTGACAGCCTTAGTCGTGAGAAATGCTGCCGACGGTTTAATGTGTGTGCTCGTTGTCAAGGTAACAAGCGCCTTGTCATGTAGCGTGCAAGCGGTAGGACCACTTGCCTCGGTCCACTTTGCCGGAGATTAGGTGCTTCAGACGGGCTTTGCTTGTTCTGCTGCGGATAAAATTAGCCTCCTGCAGCGTTTAGAGATCCTCTGTCACTGAGCCCTAAGCGGGAAACCCGGGGGAGGGGGAGACTGTCACGGTTGATTTGCAGACTGGTTAATTCGTGTTTCATATAAAACCCTGTCCACCTACAGACAGTTCAAATGAGGTCAGTTTGTACCCTCAAATTACAGCAAATACAGCCTCAATGCACTTTAGATAGATAGATAGATAGATAGATAGATAGATAGATAGATAGATAGATAGATAGATAGATAGATAGATAGATAGATAAAGAAGCTGCTATCTAAAGCTTGAGCTGCTATAAGCGGAAGAAAATGGATGGATGGATAGATAGATAGATTATAGCGACCTAGGTGATACTCCATTTGTTGCTGCAAGGGTGTCAAGATTGAGTGCTAAAAATTCATCCACAACTCTTCACTTTTGGGGGGAACAAATTTGTCTCAAATTCAGAGGCAGTCTGTGGACGGTGTCCACAGGTTCGTTTAGTGAAGTCGAGAAGTTTAAGAAGAATATTGATGTCTGATCAACATAATAACCTCTGAGCGTTTTTGATTAGTGATTTGGGTTAAGTTTAGGATTTCTTTGGTACAGAAATGTCGAGAGCATATCAGCCATTCGTCCAGGATAGGGATGCACCGATATGAAAATTTGAGATGATATTGATATCTAATATTAACGTCGTTGTTATGGCTGATAACCGATATCGACCAATATTATATGTATCTGAGGTATTTCAATACTCTTTTGACATCTTGGAAAAACCCCCCAAAAAACAACCATATCCCTGACTTCCCCACTTCTTCTTTAATTCAGTTCAATTCAAAGTCTGGACTAATAGCCAGTTGAGGTGGTGTGGTATGATCTTAAACAGGCACACTTTGACAGCCACTCTACTATTCACAGTCCGAGTTGACAACAAACCATTTCTTTTGAATTTTTTGTGGCCCCTCTTAAACTATTTGTTTACTCTAAACTGAGTGATTTTCCTCACTTTAAGTAAACGGAGTGAATTTTCATCCTGTTATACACATACTATACAAGACAGGAGGTACGCTAAACAGGTCTCACACACCATCAACGTACATAACAAGACAGTGTTGACAGCAGAATCTATTTTACTTCTTCGACTTTTCACACGATTTCATTGTTTATCCAGCAGGATGCATCATCTGATTACTTTTCGATGTGTGCTGCAGGATGGCGAGGGCCCCCAGACGCTGTGTGACCTCTGCTTGGCTCAGGTGTGCAGCAGATTAGATGCTTTGTGCAGGAAGGGAGCAGATGGTTCAATGAGCCTCATCTGGGCCCCACTGTTCCCACAGGAACTGGCTGACCAACTGCTGCAAATGATGGCAACCAAAGGTATGAAGGGGAGCTTTAAAACTAACTAACCCCATCAAGTCCAGGAAATGAGGAAAGCAGCTGCCAAGGCAGATCAGTTTCTTCGTCAATTTAGGAAAGGCAATCATTAGTTCAGGAATTGACCTGAGGTTGAATCTTCATCCCTTGCGGAAGAATTAGCCTTGTTAAAAAAAAAAAGCTAATCAGATGATTCTTGTGGTTTTTCGCCCACCAGCAGGTCGAGGAATTCCAGGCTGAAATTGTTGGAAATGTTCACTGCACAAACATTACGGAAGACTAAACTGAGGTTTCTTTTTCCTACAATGTCTCCCTTTTTGCTCCTCTCTCCTCCAGGAATGCTGAATGACGTAACTGTTGGGATTTTCCGAAACAGCGAGAAGCTCCGCCTGCGCAGCGCCTCCATCCGCTACTGTAAGGTGTCCGCTAAGGCTTTCCGCCTGGCCCTCTGCCCTCACAGGCTCCTGGAGCTAGACGCCTCCTGGGTCCCCGGGGGTCTAACGGGGGCTGATGTCATCTTGGGCCTGGCCTCCAACCCAGACTGCAGGGCTAGTCTGCAGATGTTGGCCCTCAATGGCTTGAGTCTGAACCTGGGATCTCCGGAAAAGGACGGTGGAGTGTACGTTGGCTTTAGCTCCCTGCAGGGCCTCAAGACGCTCCACCTCGTCAACACAGATCTAACGGATGATATCCTTGAGGATATTTGTTCTCTCCCCCGGCTGGAGACTTTGGATATCTCCTGTAGCTCTGTGTCTGAATTGAATGCGCTCCTTAAATGTAAAAACACACTGAGATCCCTCATTGCCCACCGGCTGTACCGACTTGACACGTCTCCTGTCAGGTTGCTTTTTATCTTCGCCCAACTTCATGCTCTTAGGCATCTGGACTTCTCGAACAACCACTTTGCCAATGACGACAGCGAAAGTAGGGTCGACGGAGACGAGACAGTGAGGCAGCTTCTGGAAGCGGGTCCTCAGATTCTCCCGTCGCTTCTCTCTTTAGATATTTCAGGAAGGAAAACGATCAATGACTCGGCGCTCAGAGGCTTTGTGGAGTCCAGGAGCGGCCTCGTCTTTCTCGGTCTGCTTGCCACTGGACTTAGTTCCTCTCCTGTTCTATCTTCACACGAAAACCTAAAAGTAAGCCGCTGTTTCTGGTATTAAGCATTCGGTTTTAGAGCAGGGCTTTTCAAAGTGTGGGGTGTTCTATCCACCATCACATGGGGGAAAGAAATACATGGGGACAAGTAATTGGAAACATTTAGCCAACTTCAATAAGCCTATGCCAGAGACATAATGGATAGAACTTTAGTACCTAAAGCTAAGCACTTTAGGTATAAAAGTCCATAGACTAAAGTAAAGCTAGGTTTATTGTTGATGCATATAACTGGACACTACCTTTCAACCAAGCTGGACGATTTGGAAGGTGCATCACATTGCACATTCCAAATCGTATAAGTCCCTTTAAACTTATTACGGTCTGTAATAAATTTAAAGGGACAGTATTATGTAAAATTATGTTTTTTGAGTTTTACGTCATGTTATAATGTTATTCCCTAGTCAAAACCATAATTGGGGTGTTAATTTGATTCTTTCATGTATGCTTGAGAAATCCTTTAATCTCCCATGGCAACCATTCAGCTGTGCAAAACGCCTGGGTGGACCTAGCTCCGCCTTCGAGGCTCAGCTTCTCCTCAGGCAGGCGCAGATGTGTTTTTTCATTTGTGATTTCTTCTCAGTCACACTTTGAAAAACCCCTGTTTTAGAGCAATCCAAAAAACCCAAAGGTCCCGTTAGGAGAAGGTTGATTCATGCATAAGCTTCTGGTTTATTTTGGACCCGAGGCTCTGTATACTCTCTGAATATGACCATTGTGTTTGCGGACTCTCTGCCGATCTGCTGTGTGTGCTCAGGTAACTGGAGAAGCTAATGAGAAGCAGCTCTGGGAGGCACTCCGAAGGTACAGAGAGAGGGAGTGTTTCGTAAAAGAGGCCCTCATCCATCTCTACCATTTGACTACCGACACTGACAAACCACAGCCAGACATGCTGAAGGTTCGGCAGCCTTGTTACTTCACTTACTGTTTTATTCTTAATTTCAGCAGTGTTTTATTACATTTTATTCAATATGAGATGGTTATGTACAAAAGTCATCTACGGGCATTTTTCAGGGAAAATTCAAAGCCAATGGGATAGATCAAACATTTTCAAAGGTAGGATCCGATCAAAGGCTATGACCAACTGTCTTCCTGCTCTTTAATCATTTCCAGTTAGTATAAATCTAGATTATTTAATTCTGAAGGCTATAGCTAACTCCTTGTCTGAGAGGCGTTAGGTGCCCAACTTTACTTTGTTGGACTTCGTTTGACACCAGTTTGGTTGGTTTTGGGGAGGTTGAGAATGCGCAATCAAACTCTGATGCGGACCAAAAAAAGCGAACTCTGGTCTACCTAAAAACCTAGATCTCGGTTTTTAGGAGACCTGCTGTGGTTCAAATGCATATGTGAATGCCAAGCAGACCGGAGACCGCCCCAAAAGCAGGAGCTAAAGTCCAAGGCATTCTGGGTGAAAGCAGCAAAAACAAACGTGCAAATGTAGCGTTCGTGGGAGAAATGGCTCTTGGTCTTTTACCGAAGATGAAAGCGAAATCCTACAACCGCTAAAATCTGGCACCATTCCGTTTTTGTTTACATTTTGTCTGGAAGGAAGTAGCGCTCAGTGTCTTCTTCACAGGTTTTTGTGTCGTTTCCTTCAGTGGTTCTTGTTGCAGCACCACCACAGGCGAGGAGGGGAAACTGGTTTTCCAAAGTGTTTGATTCGTTTGAGAGTGCAGCACGAAAGTGAATTACAGCAGCTGAAAGTGGAACAAATGTTGCAACTTTTGTCTCCAGTCCAACCGAATCTGCAGATGACGGGTATTTACATAGAAAACAGCAATTATTTCCGTAGGTGTAGTGATGAGGCTAGCTAGTTATCTGCATGTATTAAAAAATCTTATTAGTTTCATTTATAACATTTATCATGTACATTATTTTAGTTGTTGACCTTAAATTATATTATTTCACATTGGTGTGTAACAGAAGATGCATCTCTGATTACATAAGGATAAAGCTATATCGATTCTACTAACTGGTTATAACATTTTGAAAGAACCTCAAAATTCTAAACTATTCCTTAATTTCCATTAACATTTCATAAGTTCAGATTAAAAAAAGCTCAAATGTTGTTGTTTTTTTGTGCTGCCCAAAGGAGAAGCAACCTTCCAAGATCTTCAAACGGATCACAGACCACATTTCCACGTTTGGCAGGCCAAAAATTGAGAATTGAGAAATAATGTCTAATGAGATGACAACACAGTTCTTCACCTTCTATTAATTCTGTGTGGAATAGGTGAAGCTTCAGAAACATGCAACCTAACAGCTACAATGCATTTGCATATAATGTGTCGAAACTACAACGAGAGAGCAGAAGACTTCAGACAAGCAGGGTGAATAAAATGTCTGAATAAAGCCCAGTTCTTCTAGAGGCGTGACGTTAAAACCCTCTATACCTGCCACCTGTAGCGAGAAAATATGATAAAATGTTTATGTTCTTTTCGTGTTGGTTCATATCGGATTAAATCAGTCATGATTCGCAGTACTTCACCAATTCTGCTGGGGTTTGAATTCATAATAATAGACACACTGGTGTAAGTTGCACATATACTTGCAGTCAGGAGCGTAGAGCACAACAGTTGTGTGTCTTTGGTTAGACTTGATTCCCAAATGCAGCTTTACACAAGCACAAGGCCAAAAATCAAACGTATCTGTCAGTTTACAGTCAGTTTTCGTCCAATGTGCAGTCGATGTGGAGTTAGCACCCCCTGCTTGTTGTTGAGAATATAGATATGAGGTTATGTGCTTTGGGTTGGACTTGCACAGCATTTCATTTCACTTTGGAATCTCAGAAGATTTTTTTTTTTGTTTTTGTGCAGAAGAAGCAGCTTCTAACACGCGGCATTACAGCTGAAATGTAGAAAAACGCGACATTCCACAACCGAAAGTTGAGTCAGTTTTTCGGTGGAAAAGCCTCAAAATGACACGTTTTTTTGTTGTTTTTTTTTTTTCATTTTCCAACACTTCTGGAAGCCATCTCAGTCTGAACATATGCTCAGCGCTGAGGGACCCCGATGTTCTAATTACTGTGCTTAGGAGTGATTCCAGAGAGGAGGTGCTGGGATAAGTGGTATAGTCCAGCTGCTACAGCTGGCCTGGTGAGCGGCTCTTTGCTTCTGGAAGGTTGCACGCTAATTCCTGGCCTCCGGTTGTTCCAGACAGTTTTCCAGCAATAGCAGCAGCAGAGATGGCAACCTGTCGTCAAGGATGCCTTTTTATTTATTTATTTCCCTTCAGTTGGTGGTGGAGGCCATGCAGAGCCACCCAGAGTCCCCGCATGTCCACCTGTTGGCCACGGCGTGTGTGTTCAACCTGACCACCCGGGACCTGGCAGAGGTTATGCCTGTCAGGCTGATGAGCGCCACGGTAACCCAGCTGCTGCACGCCATGGAGACCTTCCCTAACATCCAGCAGGTGGAGTCAAACACTAAGATCTAACCGACGTAAACGTTTAGCGACGTGGTTTACTTTACGCAGAGTTGGGTAGTAACTTGCTTTAGTTACTTGAGTAACGTTTTGGGGAAAAAATGTAATTCTAGGCATATTTTTTTACAAAGTTTTTTTATATATACAGTATATATATTTAATATATATGCTTTTTCTTGAGTAATTTTATTATGAAGTGTTGCTACTGCTACTCAAGTAAAATTTCTGGATACTCTACCCACTGCGAGTAACTTCACTAAATGAAGAACAAACGTGCCGTAACCAGAAATTCACCAGACACACACATGCAGTTTCTCTTAAGGTTTCACGGCCTTTATATCAAAAGAAACTGATTTGGAAAAAGAAAATTCTCCGGATTTTGTTATTTTGTAATTATGTCATCTATGTGAGTCGTTCACATTTTGATTCTAAAAAAAAAAATCCAAAATCTCCACATAACTTCATAATTTGGTTCGTCTGTGTCATGAGTTGAGAGTTTTGAGATGGTGAGGTGGACCCAGGTTTGTAGGAGTAAATGATTATTTTAATGGCGATAACGAAGAACACAGAGAAATCCAGGCAGCACGGGTGAGCAGCAGCAACAGCTCTGACTCTGGTAGCAGCCGGTTATCCAGGCGGCACAGGTGAGCATAAAGGCAAAGAACTCAAACGCTGGTAGCTCTGGCGATATGACTTGAGACAAAGACAACTGACGTTCAACAAACGACAAGGACCCAACAAGGAGCAGGGAACACAGGTGGGATTAAACACACAAGGAAGGTAATCAGGGCAAACGAGGGACAGCTGGGGACAATCACAGGGTAGCCGGGACATCACAGAGACAAAACTGAACCTAAGTAAACCAAATCCTCACAGTCTCATGGTGTCATTTTTTAAAACCAAAAAAACATTTTTACCAAATACTTGCTTTATTGTCAACTTTTCACTTTTATTTAAGTAAAAATATGCTGAAGTGGTGCTGCTTTAGTGTTTTGTTGTTGTTATGACTTTAGGCCGCTCTATTTTGGACTGAATTTCCATACTTTATGTTTCATCCTTCCATTTTTCCAGGTGCAGAGCAACTGTCTGATGGCGCTCTGCAACGATTACCTGCTGCAGAATGTTCCTTTTGACAGGTTAGGGTTATTTACAAATCCTTCATTTGGGGGTCTACTACACTCGTTCGCTTCCAGAAGATTCTGAAAAAAAAAAAAAAATCATCAGTTTATGATCTTAAGTTCAAAGGCACTGAGGGAAAAAATAGAGAACAAAGTACAGCTTTATTCCAACTTTTACAGTGGTCTAGTCAAAGACTTGACATAAATCTGATTGTGATGCTGTAGCATGACTTGATGTACGAATTTTATTCTCTAAAGTTGCTGAAGAGTGGGCTGATTGCTGCAAACATTTGGGTGGGACAATAACTTATTCAATTTAGTTGGTATTTATTTTTCAGATAAGGCCAAGTTGGTTTAGATACATTTTTACCCTTAAAAAATTAAATCATATTTTAAAAACACATGTTGCATCCAATTGTGATATCTTTATCTGGGGAAAAAACTAGTTTTACCTAATATGTGCAAAAAAAAAAACTTAATGAGGAGAATAAATACCTTTCCACTGTGCTGTGATTTGTATGTGTTTTCCTGAAGTTGACTTTCTGTGTAACTGCTTTGCATTTTGGTGGTAATGAGTCCCTGATCCATGCTTTGTTCACAACTCAGGTATTTAGCGGCCATGTTGGTGATCAAATGGCTGAGCAACCACGAGGAGCCGACCCTGCAGAGGATTGCGGTGGCCGTCATCTCTGTCCTTGTGGCGAAGGTTGTTCCCTCTCTCAGCTTTTCCACGGCCTGATTTAGAGCTCCGGTTAAATCCAGAAAAACACCGACAGTTTTATGGCTGATTAAAGGAACTTTTAAAAAAAATATATCAAGTTTGACATTTAGTAGAACATTTAAAACGAAAGAAAAAAATCAACCATAGCTCATGTTTTGCTTTCATGTGCAGATTTCCATAGAGGAGACAGCACTGCTCAGCAACGACATGTCATTTATGAAGGTTTGTTGCCATTTCAAATTAATGCCACAAGCCTACGACAAAAGGAGAATATTTTCCTTGATTGTTTCAATTTGTTTTGTTTTATTTTTTTTTAAATGGGACATTACATTCTAATTAACATTTACATTTAAATTCATGCGAAAACCAGCCAACTGGCTAATTCTCATCTCTAGAACATCAGCAGGTCGATGATGTTAAATAATAATAAGACAAAACAGCCTCAAACTGTTGCACACACGAGAAAACTCTTCATAAAAGAGAAAAGGGGGTAATTAAACAGTTGTTGGTAATTTGTACTGTGTAATTGTTCGATAATTTTCACTTTAAGTTGAGTGGAGTTAGCATAGCGGCACTAAAAATAGACTTATTATACGCTAAGCTAAACAGGCTTAAAAATTAGCCTGAGTTCTAGGTTAGGGGTGCCCAAACTTTTCCATGTCATGGCCTCGCTCCCAACCAGCTTTAGCTTCTGAGCAGGGACACACAGGCAGTACTGCAAAATACATAAAGCAGCAAAAATAATTATCTTTTCAATAATTATTTTTGGTTTTCTGTGCTACACTAGCTTGAGGAGCCAGCAGCTTAATGAATTGCGCTGGCAGCCAATCAGAAAGATGAGCATGGCAAATAACATTTGAATGAATTATTTTACCTTATATTTTAAAATAAGGAGTGACAAACAGATTAGATTTTATGATTTTAAAAAATTATTAAAAAAAAAAAAATCATCATTCCGCCAGTTTTCTGAAACTCCCCTAGCATCCATTTTTCTTCCCGTTGCCACAATTTGGTTGAAAAATATGTATACACATAGAATGTGTATACGCAGACGCATTCGTTTCATCCTCTCCTCTCTGAAACCTCGCTCTGACTCATCGTCTCTCCTTGCTGTCTGTCTCACAGCAGCTGCTGACTGTCGTGCAGCAGAAAGCCATGCTGGGCGTGGTAGACCCCACTCTGAAGTTTGCCCTGAGCGCACTGTGGAACCTGACCGACGAGACGCCCACGGCCGCCCGCAACTTCATCGAGTGTCAGGGCCTGGAGCTCTACAAGGAGGTTCTGGAGGTCAAAGAGCACAAAATAACTCACTGATAAACCCATTCATTTCGAAACGCAGTTTTAAAAACAGTGACTTTCACCTTTCTTGTGTATGTTTTTTTTCTCTTTTGCTTGTTTTGCATTGCAGTCCTACTACAGCGAAACTACTATTCAACAGAAAGTTCTTGGCCTTTTGGTGGGTATAGAGAGTATGAATGATAGAAACCACGATTAAAATGTAAGCACACTGTTGGGACGCTGAAAAAGACTATCGTTATGTTCAAGTTTTGCTAAAATATCATCTCAATGCTAAACATGTAGCAGTAGCACACACGTCCCCATTGCTAATATTAGCATCCACATTTCTAAAAGTTTATTTATTTATTTTTCTTAAGTTTCATGAATCCCTGAAACACATGAAAGCTGAATGGGTATAATTGCACTTTACTAATGGCTGAGGAACCTAAAAAACAATATCTTTGTGTTTGAGCTTCTTATGTCTATTCATTCAATAATTTAGCCACAAAAGGGGTTTTTGAATTAAAAGTTTTACTGACTTTATTGATTCATTCATTTATGGACGCTGCAATTAACTTGATTAAAATGTTTAATCAAGTCCCACCACTAGTTTAAATTGCTAAATGACCAATAGCAGATCAATTTTGCCCAAATTCAAAACTAAATCTCATTCTGTTAATTATTGCCTGCATCTACCACCTGTGAAGCCAAACTTTCCATCGTTCTTAAACTGTAGTCGTGGGACTCCCACAATCACTTCAAGGGCCACAAATGGCCCCTGGGCCTCGCTTTGTACACCCCAGTATCACATCATTTGAAATGAACAAACACTCTGTTACAGTTCTTGTAATTCCATCTGTAGTGCAATTCGATTTTATAAAAACAAAAGTATACAGTCCTTGTGTTCTGTTAAGAACAACATAGCAGAGGTGGAGGAGCTCCAGTCTGACCTGATGGATGAAGACCTGTTGGAGCACATCCTCAGCCTCCTGCAGGACTCCCAGATGGTGGTGGGGGTGCGCTACTTTGCAGGAGGGATTCTGGCGCAGCTGGCCTCCAGAGCAGAGGCCTGGACGCTGGACCATGCGCTCCGGCGCACCGTTCTGGAGCAGCTGGTGTGTGTCCCGGTCACAGAAGATAGGTCTGTTCATCAAGACGGTTTCTTTCAGCGTCTCTTTTTGTTTCCCTGCAGCATGAATCAGTAACAACATGGCCTCATCTGGAGCAGGAGATGGTGTCTTACAGGTGAGGCTGTAGGACAGAGCCGAGAGGAGGTCTTGTTGGTATTGGCTCCTATGTGTAAACTGTAACGTTTTAAGTAACATCCACTTCCCCCTGCAGAAGAATTCCTCTTGAACATTTTGGTATTTGTCACATTAAAACATCCTCATCTCATCTGATTTAACTTACAGCCACTTAAGGTCGCACTATGTAACAGATTATCCTTTTCACATATTTGTTAAGACTCCACTGTCACCATATTGTGACAGTGGAGTATGAGACAGATAATCTGTGATTTTTTTTAAAAAATCAATATTTTTTACCTCCTCCCTGAGCTACTATTGCCTGAAGAAATGCACCGCTCCCGACCAAAAGCAACCAATCAGAGCCAGGAGGAGGGGCTTAGCACTGTCAGTCAACCTCATGTACACGCTGCTTTATGTGCCAATGGTAGAGAAACAACTTACGGTTGATCCGTCGTCATTGGTGGCCAGCCTATCTAGACTGATCATTGACAACAGGCTATGCTAGCTGCAACGTAGCAGAGCGCAAGGGGGGGAGAGAGAGGATGAGCAGCGCCACATGAGATTGTGATTGACAGCGCTGGTTAGTTAGAACTGGGAGAAGGCAGAGAAGCTCAACTTTCTCATACCATACTGTCCCGACAGTTTTCATAGTTTCAACAACTATGAAAACAAATATATTTTTAGAAAAGTTGCACACTGCATCTTTATGTCCTTTGTGGCATTTCTGTACAAGGTTTATAAATCTAGAGACACATTTTCAACTCTTTTGCTCTTTGCAAAATAATCTACACTTAGTCAGATTGGGTGGAAAACATCATTCAACTTTAATTTTTGCTCAGGATTTAGGACTGGACTTCAACTAGGCCACTGAAACACATTGATGGCTGCATGTTTGCTTTTCAGGGAGTTTTCATGGATCGTTTTCATTTCAATTCAAATTTACGTCCTACTATTCTTCTGTCTGTTGCATAAAATCCCATTAAAACACTTTGAAGGTTGTGGGTGTAATATGACAAAGCAAAACGGTCAAAGGTTATGAATCCTTTTACAAAGCACTTTTTATCTTGCATAGGCCTTTATGAAATGCCCTCAGCTCATTTTTTTCATCCTGTGGACTCCACCGCTCTTATGCAACGCTTCGCACTTTATGCTGTGCGTCAAAAAAAATGCATCTCTCTTGAAACACGAACGTGCGTTTATTGTTACCGAGTTTCTACTGGTGAGTGCAGCCAGAGTGTTGCCGCCAGCACCTGGAGCTGAAAACCTTTTCGAGTCCAATTTCTGAATAATTTAATGTTAGAAACACAGAAAGTGAACATCTGGTGCAAACGAAGAAGCCGGAGTATAAAGTGTTGCATCAAATCGTGGTGATTGTCTTTCTGGTTTCAGGTCCTTCCGTCCATTTTGCTCTCTGCTTCAGACTTGCCAGCCCTCAGGGGTCCAGCTGTGGGCGGTGTGGGCGATACATCTCGTTTGCAGACAAAACGGTAAGAAAACGTCAGGAGACACCTAAACATGAGGCCAGTGAACGTTTTTGGCACCTAAATCTTGAATGGTGTCGAGTATTTTCAGGCGCTCTTCTCTGAAAATTATTTGTCTTTTTCAAACGGTGCAGCTTCGTATTACATCCACATGCTAACTAAGGAGGGCCTGACGGAGCTTCTGAAAGCACTGGACACACATCCCGACACACACAGCGACGTTAAAAGGGTTTCCCAAAGCATCGTGCTGATGGTACAGGAACAGCAGACTCCCTGTGAGGTGGCGAACAGCCAGACGGAGCCTGGGAAGTCCTAACAAAAGTGCTTTAAAAAGCTTTTTTAAACGGATCTGTGGTCGCCATGACGACACAAAATGAATAAATACAGTTGTTCAGAACGGTGTGTGGATACGTAATGACTACTTGTTAAATACTGCGTCTTGTATTTAACTGGGATTCGGTGTGATAGAGCAGTGTGAATTGGGACGCGAGTATGGAAAACCAGTCAAATCAAACATGTCTTTCAAAGATTGTTCAAAATAAAAATCTCAAAGTTGTGGCATCTGTGTGTTTTATGCCAGCCTTTATGGAAAAGAGGCAAGAACCTCAGTGTCCAGAGCAAACTGTTAGACATAGTGGTGGCAGCGTCATGCAGTGGGGGTTATTTTTCTGGAAGACCAGAGTTGATGGAAAGCAGGGCGCCTTCGTAAAAAGTCTTTTAAAATCTCAAAGTTGTGTATCTGAAATTAAGGCCTTAAAATTTCTTAAATTTTTTTTTTTAAATGTTAGTTGGCCTTACATGCCTAAACCACTCTAATGTAGCTTTTTGTCTTGCAGGAAACTTTCTTGTCAGGCAAAGGTTTGAGTCGAACACAAACATCTTCATAGCATCATTCTGTCACTCGAGGCGACGGAGGTTACCGGCAACTAGCTGCTCATATTCCCTTTCTTACTGGTGGGATTTCTGCTTCTACAACAGGCATAAAGCCGGTTTTATCGTCTTTGCTATGCTTGATTGTAATGCAGCAGGTCTCCCCAACCAGACCCTATGTTTGTAGTATTTTCCGTCTTAAATTTAATTCAAGGTGGCATTAAAAAAAGGTCTTCAAACGTTTTAAATTTGACTTGCTGAAACCTGTGGATACCCTGGAGAGATGGAAGCCGTTAAATAAACCCTAATGCAGAATGAAAACCTGTTTTAGGCTGTAGAAAAAACAGGAAAACGGTGCAAAGGTTCACCTCCCTGCCGGATTTCAACCACACGCGCCGCTAGAGCTGCGATAAAGTGTCAAAGCATTTTCATTTGTTGGAATGGCCCAGTCAAAGTCCAAACCTATAAGCAAAATCGATCGTCCACAGATGGACCTCAGAAAATAAGTACAGTGAAAGGTGGTTGAAAGAAGCAGCGACTCTGCAGCTGGTAAACTCAAGTTTGAAGCTCGTGTGTTAAGAAATGAGCAGCTTCAACACCTACCGCTAGATGGCGCTTTCGTTCTTCACCTCAGAAATATGTATATGGATATGCCTTAAAATCGTGCTTATTTAAATAAATTCATTAGTTAAATGTCTAGAATCAAGTCATATGTGTTTATTGATATGTTACCAAACCTCTATGAAGCTTTTGGTTTTTGTATCTGTTCCCTGAGTAACAACAAGCACAGCCGACAAACCCCCCTCTTCCCTCTTCCCTCTGCTCTCACTCTGCTAGATGCTGAATTCATTAAATTTTATGTAACGCGGCTCGGAGAAGGAGCTGCTCCACGGCGTCGCTTGTAAGTTGGCATATTTATAATTCCTTTTGAAAAGAAGATTAACGAGACGAGGAGAAATGCTCGAGCCTCACCGCTGTCTTTAACTTTCAAATTAAAAGGAGCCCGACAACAAGATTAAAGCTTCGCGCGCTAATAATAATTCAGCGGAAACAGTTGTGTGATGCAGGATGTCCTAACAGACCGGAAACGGCAGCTCAACCATGAAACGTCACACTATATGTGGCAGTGCTTTGGCTTAAAAAGGTCAAGATTTCTAAAGAGAACTTGGACCAAGGTTTCAATAAGACGACTTGCTCTGAGACATGATACGTGTGGTGAAACCTGCTTTGCGTCGTAACGGACTGTCTGAATATACAGTATATTCCTTAATAAACATTCTTCTCTATTTTACTGCTATTTCATTTATTTATGAAAAAATAGGGGGCCATATGTATTTATTTACCGTCTTTTCGATGCATAAGGGTTTTAATACAAAACGTGGTACATGGATCTGAAAGGTTTTTATTATTATTATTTTGTTGGAGGGTGAAGTGGGGACTCAAAACTAGCTGCCCATGCGAAGAAGTTTTTCCACCTGCTGATTAAATCATGCATTCGGTGCACAACAAGCTGCTTACTGCTTGGCCTTTAGAAATGCTTAAATAAAACATGTCTGACAGCATGAAGTAGGCAAAAAAAATCTCCAAGTGCAAAATCTCTCACCTCAAGTCTTAAAGGGACGGTATATTGTGGTTTCCAGGCACATAGTGCCATTATATAGCACTATTAATGCTAACCTCAGTTGTTAAAAAAAACCCCAATACGTATCAATTATCACTTCAAAGAAATTGGACTTCATAATTTAACTCCTTGAAACTGGGCCTCTATCTCTTTAAAAACTCCTCTTTCTGAAACGCCGCCTTCAGGAAGTAATCATAGCATTGTTTTAACCAGCATTGCACTCAGAAGTAGCTTGTATACTGCTAAACGCAGAAATTACTGAAATAAATATTTTTGGTTTCATAAACATTTATTTTTGCACGAAAATGTCAAATATTAAAACCAAAACATTGCCTTTACGTCCTGGTACTGGAGTTTAAATGTGCACTCACACCAGTCCGGTTTTAGTCTGATCTAATCAAACTCCAGTTCGTTTGTCTAGAAAGTCTGGCTCGTTTGGGGACGTGTGAACTGCACTCTGATGTGGACCCGAAAGCTAACTCTGGTCCGCTTAAAAACCTGTCTTGGTTCAGTTGAACTAACTCTGAAGAAAACAGCGCAGAGCATCCTGGGTAAATATAACCAAACGCATGAGTCTAGCAATAGTGGAAGGAACGGTTTGTGGTTTTCTTTTTGTTTTTGTTTTTGACCAAAAACAAAAAGAAAATTTGACACTACTCCATTTAAGCTTACATTTTGTGAAGGAGGAAGTTGCTCTCCATGTCTTCTTCAGAGGTTTTCATTTTGTTTCCTTCAGTGGTTCTTGACATAGCGCCACGTCAGGCGAGGAGGGGAACAGATTTTCCAAAGGGTTTTGATCATGTGACAATGCAGTGTGAAAGCGAACCACACCAGCTGAAAAAGTAACAAATGCTACCATTTTGGTCCCAAACTGAATGGAGTCTACAGGACTATCAGGTGTGAAAACATCCTGAGTTTTTCAAAAAACATTCAGTCGTGCACCAGGAACGTATTGTGGTTTGGTATTGTGCTTGCTTCTCAAGCTGCATGGTGATTTTTCATAATTCGACAGCTGTCATCGTCCTGCTGTCTGAAACGACGGACATCAGGAAGGTGCTGTGAATCGGCAACAACGCTTGGACGAACGAAATGCGCCAAAATAAGTCTGGCATCGACGGAGAGAGCTGCAATTTTCCATTTTTGAGAGGTATTGTTACAGGACTCCAATTAGTTTTTGCTGTGTTTGGGTGGGCCGAGTAGGAACATGCTTCTGTGACAATCCAGAGTTCAGCTTGTTTTTGTTAGACACTCGTTGTTTGTTCAGGTTTAAGAACAATCTGGAGCAGAGGGGACACATACCAGCCTGCTACAGATATAGTCATCAAACTACATAATCACATTTCCCAAAATGTCACAAAACAATGGAACAGCTAAAGCCTAGAGGAATACAGCAGATGCAAAAATAGGACTTGTGGCCAAAAATAGAGAACAAGGAGATAAATAAAGAAGCAAAAAGCAGACATGAGATAAGAGAGTCGGCTGAGTCCAAGAATATTAAAGTCCCCTATCATGTTTCACGACTAGTGCAAAAATACTACAGTCAAACTTTTCAGACTTACTCTCAGGTACTTAAATATCACCGTGCTACTTTCGAGTCAAAGCTCAGCGTGAATTAGCATCTCATTATCTCACATGCGCGGCCATCTTTATTGGATCAAAACACCCCGGTGAACTGGTCACATCTCCAGCTCTGAAGGCTGACGCACACTGCGAGGCCCGCGCGCGACAGAGCGGGTTGATGTCGGGGTTTTTTCTTCTTCTTCTTCTTTTCAGCTGGAGGCCTGTTAGACACCAGCTAACCTTCTGAGCAGTACAAAAACAAAATGCAGCGAAAGAGCAGAGCACAAAGAGAAACTGAGCAACAAGAAGAAGAAGAAGAAGAAAAAAAGATAAACGCGCGCGCGCTTCTCCAGGCGCTCTGATGAAAGGACGCAGCATCTCCTCTGAAATGACCTTTTTATTGGCGGGGAAGGATACAGAGATGGCAGGCCTCTGAGCCTGTTAGCGGATCTGTTACAATGGAGGCGTCATCCGTCACTCCGCCGACTAAAAGCAATCATTCAGGACTCATTTTATCTGTTGTGTTTGTTTCAAAAACATATGATGTTTGCCAGACGGGCACCGGATGTTCAGTAATTTATGATGAATCACTGCTTCCGATTTCAGAACAATCAGAGCGGAGACAAACAAATTACCGTTCTCACATTTTCTCACGTTCCAAACACAAATTAGATGAGTTTTTAAATGAGGTTTTATCTACCAGACTAACACAAAGCTTAATAGTTCACAATAGACAAAGTAGGATGTGCATTTGTCTTCAGGCCCCCTTTTACTTCGATGCCACTGAGGAAATGCAGTGCAACTTTTCAGCATGGAGGCTCATTCAGTCTAAACCCAGAGGGACCAGAAATAACGAACATGCATCACCATGGAAACCAACTTTGAACAAGACATTTTCGCCATATTGTGCGTGGAACAACTTTTCCAACAATATTACTAAATTATTGACATAAAACAAACATATTTCTTGCTGGAAAGTTACTTGCAAGTGAATTTCCTCTTAGCTCAAGTCTACTAAGAGTTTTGCACTGGAAACTAGGCCAAAATTACTTAAGATTTTGTGGTTTTTGCAGTGTAAGATCCTAATACAATACATAGAAGTCTGCGATTTCAAGGCCACAAAATATGAAAGTGCAAATAGTTTTTGCAAGTTTCAGCCAAAACAGATACACCAAACGCAGCTGTTGCAGCTTTTCCTGAGTGTTCCTGTTCCAGCTGAGTGCAGCTGTGTGTCGGGGTCGGACCCCACTGAGAGTCATTTTATCATTTCTAAGTGGAACAAAACAATGATGAAATCTCTCAAATGACTGAAACTGATGGATCCAGGTTCTATAACTTCAGTGTATAATTCCTCAACACCTCACACAACACAGCGTGTGTGTGTGTGTGTGTGTGTGTGTGTGTGCGTGTGTGCGTGTGTGTGTGTGTGTGTGTGTGTGTGTGAGTGGGCATGTTTCTAAATAGATTTGTCAATTAGATCCACTCTAACCAGCTTTAGCTTTAGCAGAACAACATGGAAGTCGCTCTTTCCAGGTTCAGAAAGGCAACAGATGATCAAGGTTAGACTTCACAGCTAGATGTTTACAGCGTGGGTTTTCTGGCCAGCGATAGTCCTTTTACACAATGTTCCATCCAGAGGTGATTCACGCTGGAGGCAGGACTGATGCGTTCAGGTCTGTGTGTTAAAGCACATTCAGACATGTGCCTAAATATGGGAAGGATGGAGGGGGAGTTAAAAGTGCATAATACTGAAATTTAGTTTAGCCACTTAATATAACTGTTACCAACGGTCCTGCAGTATGACTGGAGTATAGATGTGAAAACAGTCCTGACTGAAATAATTCCCAGTGTGCAGTGGTGCAGCACGCTTTTCAAAGGTGTAGGGGATGTGAGCTGACCTGGAGGATCACGTCACAGACTAGTAGCTCAATAAATGTAGAAATACACAAAGTAAGCATACTTATTTGCTTAACTACATCTTATTAGGCTACAAACTTAAAGTGCATCATGTTTTCTTGTGTTGGTTTCAAAAATCCTACCTTTTTTTTGGTAATTTGTCACTTCCTGCAGACTTTTGACTTGTTGGTTGTGATTGATTGTTTTTCCTCTGAGGAATACCCTGATTGGATAAAAAAAAACAAAATAAAACTGTCCGTCATGGTGGTGTGGTTCATTTACATACAGTATGTCTTGCAGTTGCTATTGTGTCACCAACACACCCACACTGCAAACATCTAGTGTTACCAACATGGTAAAGATAAATGAAATGAAATTTGGCCTTCTCAGCAATCCATACGTGAGGAGTAAGAATGTGAATTAGCAAGCAAGTGAATTATAAAGACAACGGCGCCAATTATTCTTTGCTTACAAAGATCTATGCGCTCACGTCTGTTTCACTGCGCACTCAGATTGGTGCACAAAGACATCGCCACAGAAGTACGGTTTTTGAGCAAAATTGCATGAAAACTGTGGGTGTTAGTAAACTCACATGGGTACTACGCCCATGATGGTCTGCAATATGAGGGCTGGTACTCCATACTGTACACTCTAGAAATCCTTATCACATATATTTTTTTTATGTGGGGTAGGTTTGGGCATTCCCTGTCCATCCACATATCTCTGTGCTCACACAAATTAGGTCGCCTGCCAGTTCCCGTTCCAGCCCGCAGTATCACCCTTGCCTCTGGCACCACATTTTCAGATCGAGACAATAATACGCCCTCACTTATTCATATGTCTGGCGATTATATATTTATGCTGGTATGTATGGGAGTTCAGCACAGACATGTCAAATGAAAAAGTCCATGTAAGCGTGCAATAATCGTGGCCGTGATTCAGAGTGCCTGTGACTGACCCCAAGGGAAGTCCAACTTTTCAGTTGTTTGTCGCAACAGAAGGTTTGTAGAGCATCAGAGGAACGCCACCGTCAGAAGGTTCCTGTTAGTAGAAGGATACAAGAGAATTTAGATATTATGTGGGACACAGTCATCATCTGCCAGAGAGGTCGAGAGAGGAGAAAGCCACAGTAATAATACCAAGAACTGAAGAAATTGATGAAGAGACTAAGGACATTCTCATGCAGTTCACTTTGGTTTGAATGTTGTATATTCTAGCCGATACAAAATATTTCATCATCTCGTAAGTGTGTTTCTGGATACTTTCTCCATAAAAGTATTTGTACGGATTTTGAGAAGATGTCTTAAACAAAGATGCACAGCCTTTGTTTATTAGTTTGTTTACCGTATCCCATAATGCAGAGCCTACCTGGACAGCTTTTAGCTCAACCTTTCAGTGGACACCGATGTGTTGGATTGAGGTCGTTCACGTCGTAAATGAACCACTGCGGACCTTACCGAGGTCCGAGGTCAGTTTGGAGGAGGTATCGTTGGTGCGGTTCCAAATGAACTCTAGAGTTGTTTATGTCGCATTCTCAAAATCCGACAGTACTTTTCCGACCGTTTTGTTTTGGTCTGTATCTTGGTGCAGTTGCTGTGTTCACATCAACACAAACAAACCGCTGATTGAACACTTCAGGTGTGAAAACATCCTTAACCCTCCCGTGAAGCTTGTGGGGTCATTTCAACCCCATAAGCTTTTTACTCGTTCCATGGTCTGGCGGGATCACACTGACCCTGCGTGCGCTTTTGAAGTTTTGTTTTGTGTGTGTGTGTGTGTGTGTGTGTGGTTTGACAGGCAACCTTGTCCCCAAAACTGAACGTATAAAGTGCAATCATAGTAATTACCTCCAAAACGTTTTCTTGCAACTACAGCTGTATAGATTGTAAGGCTATTAGTAGAACAAGTTCTGCATTGATATATTTTGGTCTCTCTCTGTTTTGTTTGGCAACACAATGACCTAACATTTTGACAATGGTGTGCACATTATTTATATCCACTGTAGATGAGAGTTTAGTACAGACATGCATGTTATGCAACACTTTAAAAAAAAAAAAAAAAGAGCAGGCTGTGTAAATGCCCAAAACGTTGACGGCAATCAGCGAGTCAGTGACTACGTTTTTCACAGGCGTTCCTAATCACCAGTCATGTCGGCAACATACAGACCTCTGCTTGACATTTTGACATCCTGCTACGCCATTATGCCTAAATTGGTACAAGCATAGTTATACAAACTTTGATGAGTCAGGATCACCCCTTTATATAAGGAGGACGAACAAGCAAAATGAAGGAAACAGAGTTTTAGACAGATTCAGGCTGTGTTTAGCAGAGGTTGGTATGAAATATCTTTACTTTCACCTTTTCTTTTTCCTGCTTGAGTCAATATCATCGTTTTGTATCTGTAAAAATTAGAGAGTCCATTGTGGCTCTCAGCAATATCTGCCTCTGGAATTGCGTTTGCTTTTCAAGCGAGAAAACAGCGTCTGAATCATCCGTCAACAGCCCCCACATTCATTTGAAAACCCCCCCAACTCCCCCACCCCCACTCGTTACTGTTTGGCTACAGCTGAAAGGAAAATGTCTGTTTATGCATAAGCATTTGCTGCTTCACTCCACAGAGAAGAGTTTAACGAGAATTTTGCTTTTTGCTGTCGCTTATGTCATTTACACAGTCAACAGAGAGTGTATTGGTTTTCTGAGGTTCAAATTCGTCCATCTTCCATTTATCTGAGACTATTGTTGGAACACACACTAAGGCCTAGGCCCGTCCCAATATCAATAAATCAATTAATCGTGTGAGAAATTAAAACAAACTAAAAAATTCCCATCTGCATGACGTGTTTTTCTCTTTCTATCAAAAGCTGGATGATAAAAGTCTTCAGTCTGGTGCTTTGGTCTCAGCTAGCCCTGTTTTTTGAAGGGCAGTTTTGTTCACGGAGGCCTCATAATTAATTTTGTCATTCTGCTTATTTATTTTGGATATTTAAAGTGCCTTCCAGGTCCAGTGTTAAATGCTTACTTTAGCAACGTTAGCAAGAGAACTGCGACTATTTGGCGACTACATCTCAGAAATCTTGACAAACTCTTGTCAGCTCAATGGAAGAACGACTTCTTGTATTTGTACTTAAATTACAAATGTGGCTGGGAAATTTTGACTTAGTTTGAAGATCAGCTCCATGCACATCTCTCCTTACAAATAATGTGTTCCATTTGTTCCGTGAATTTGACATTTTCGAGTTATAAATTTGGGGGGGTTTCACCAATCACAGTCCCAGATCCAATATGGCTGCCAGGCACCATGATAGCAGCCACACCGAGTTGTTCAGTCGTACTTTTGATAGCATCTTGCTAAATCGACTTATCAAGAGTAACATTTATTTGTGAACATGTTCCTTTAATGTTTGAATGTAAAAAATGCTGAGGAACGCGTCATTTTTCTTGAATTGCTGATGCTAGCTAGCAAGCATCACATTGTTTCCATTGTTTTGACAAATTGGACCAATGTTGAGGAGAGTCTGACGCGCCGTCATTCCGAGATTCGAGTTTTGATCTACGAAACATGGCAGAAATGACAGAGTAATTTTACAGAGACCAAGCCATTTCCCATCACTTCTGTTGGTTTTCCATCTTGCTAGCTTACAATTAAAACCAAAATTAGCTGGCTTGACTTTAAACAAACAATTTAAAGTCATTCAGTTCCATTATTTGAACGGACAAATTTGTCCGTGGCTGATTCAACTCAAAATCTGGTCTGCTTGAAACATCCTGCACAAATGACAGTAACAAAAGAATCTTAGTTGTTATATTTACAAGAAATCCAGTAGATTTCCACCTCATAATATTCCTTTCTTATTCCTCACGGGACAAGATGGTCAGCAAACAATGAATTATGAGTAAGGCAAACATTTCAGTATATATATAAAAAAGACCTTTACTTTTTATTAAAACTTTACAACTCGCATTATGCTAATCAGAGTAAATTTTGTGGTATCAAACATGTTTGCAGACAGACCAAAACATAGGTTATTAGCGTGTGTGTCACCTCCGGGGGAACTAAACCTTTCAGTGCTTCCCATCACAGTTACTTGTATTGCCTTTAGACTATGTAAAAAGTTACAACGTGCAGAGACTGAAGTATGTAAAGTTCCTCATATGGAAGTCCATATTCAAAGATTTCATTGGTAGGCTTCTCTTCCTGTCTTTCATGCATCACCAACAACCTTCCAGGCTTTTACATCAAATCAAACGAAAATGATCGTTCAGGACTTTTGACGTGAGATACTAAAAGAACATTATCAGCAGCTAATGTCTTACCTGCAGTATAGACTCAGTACGTCTCGACGTCTTCAACTGATTAAAATCCAGATTTGTTGGACCAGATTTCGAAGCTATATGGCTAAATCTGAGAGCCGCCACGACCACATAATCCTAAACTCCAATCTGAAAATTGTCATGTTTACCTGAAATTTATCTTATAACCTTTTACACCATTTTCAGGTTTGAATGGATGAATATTTACAGACAAACCTGTGACTATTTCAGCAGATATGGAGGTTGGAGGCGGTGCTAATAATAATCTATTAGTGAAATAATAATTCACTAATAATCTTCCTTCTCAAATGTAATAAGTTTCAAATGGCAATTTTTACATAAAAGTAATTACGTAAACGTCTATTAATTAAAAATGACTTAAGCCATAATGTTTGTTTTTTATACCCAAAGTTGCAATAATAAGTTAGAGATGAAGACAAGGGGACTAGGTAGCACAGCTACCTAGTTTCATACTGGATTTTTACTGTTTGAAACAATTACAAATCATAACTGTGAAGGTAAAGCTATGAAAATGGCAGATAGTAACATTATATTATGTAGCATAATAAAGCAGCTTGACTAAATGCCACTGTATGACTTTTACACTGCATTTCTTTCCTTTCTGACTGTTAATCTGACCTCAAACACTTTGTTGATCTAGTCTCATCGCGTTTCACGCAGGAAGATAATCAGGGATGCGCTGCCTCTGGTCACCATTTCCTGTGTTTCTTCTAAAGCAGAAATTTGTTCATAAACTGATATGACGTTTTGAAATTGGGAGTTGTTTTCGGTCTGTAAAAGTCTATTTGAGCCTTGGGCCTATTCTGGATTGTTGGTAGCATCAACTAGCTAACGACAAAACCAGCTAATCTGGACTGATGTGAAATGAAGACGCAAAGATATAAATTGCTGATAACGTTTCAGCCTAAACTCAATCCAAACATCCTGAACTATCCCGTTATACAGTCCTTTCAAGTCAGACTGTGCCTTTTGGAAACAGAAGATTCCTTAAAGATATAGGAGATTATTGAAGATACAAAAACGCTTAGCATCATTAAAAAAAACAGTAATGTAAAACTAGTTCAGAATACTTTAGAGGCCAAAAGTCTGAAATATAAAATAAGCTGAAATAAGCTGGATGCCTTATAGAAACACCAAACTGGTCTATTAATACCAGTTTTACCAACTCACTTCCTTTCTGCTCAACAAATCCACTCAAACACAACACAGAATTATACAACATACAGATTCATACATTTGCATATATGGTTTATGTATCACCCAGCTATGGGGACCTCCAGCATGGAGACTTAAAAAAGAAAAAAAAAACCTGTTTCATCCCCGGAAAGCGCCCTACAAATGATTAGAAACACATTCCTTATCCATTTTCTGTTTGCAAGCCAAGACTCAGATTTCATTTAATGTCAGACTTCACAGACAGCTGTAGAGGAGAGTTACAGGAGGCACTGCGAGAATCCATGGTGGACGGATTCTTTCAAACAGTATGTGACGTTTTTAAGCTCCTGTTGCCCCGCTCTGTTCTGCCTCTGGATGCACCAACCGTCTCAATACCTTCCTCCTCGTTCTCCAGTTCGAGCTGATCGTCCTTCTTCTTGATGTAGCGCTCGTACAGCACCATGACGACGCCCATCAGCCACGCCGACACCGTCCCGGCGGCGAAGATGACGAAGCCGATGACAACGAAGAAAAAGTAGTCCCAGGAGTCCAGTGTCTGGTGACATAACGTCCGCAGCTGGATGCCCACCTCACTCAGACGCCGACCTTGCATGTCAGCCGGTGAACCACACACTGTCCGGCCCTCATCTGTCACACACACACATGCACACACACACACACACACACACACACACACAGACAATGGAGATTATTCATGTGACAATGTGGTCTAACAGCATCTTCAGGCGATAGAAAGCAGTGGATACTAAATAACTGCTCAGCTTTTCTTCAGTAACTATAAAACTTGCCAAATCACACACCAGATGAATGCCAGCTGTTCAGAAATGTTACATATTTATTTACAAAATAAATTGTCTGGCAAAGGTATTCAACTTTTTAACATTTTAGTCCTATTACAACCGCAGAAGAAGAAGAATTCTTCTTCATTTAGAAGAAGAAGAAGAATTACTTTATTCATCCCAGCAGGGAAATTATTTCGCAGTTACAGCAAGAATTTTTTATACACAGATTAACACACAGAGCTTAAGAGCTTTACTTTTTTGTTTTTTTTACTGCAACAGCATTGCTAGCTAGCTTGGCCACGGCCAGGCCTGGCTAACAAGCTAGATGGATGACTAGCTAGCTAGGCCCAAGCCTTTAATTTTTATTTCTGTTTGTTCTTTAGTGGAACAGCATTGCTAGCTAGCTAGCTATCAAACTAGCTAGCTAGGCCATGGCCAGTTTTACCAACTTACAAGGCCATGGCCAAGCTAGGCCAGGCCTAGCTAACAAGCTATATCGATAAATAGCCCAGGCCTTTAATTTTTATTTCTGTTTTTTCTTTACTGGAACAGACTTGAGCATCAATTTGCTCTTCAATCAAATTTTTTTGCACTTTATGGAAAAAACTGTACGCATATCTGTTTGGTTTTTCTTTTGTTTCCGTTTATATTATTAAAGTATTTCGCACATATAGGGTAGGGTTAGGTTTTGTCCAAATTCTGTTGTAGGTTGTCACAAAATAACATAGAGAAAGACAATAAAAACACATAAAGTTCAGAAATGTGAAGACATGTCAACATTTAACAATGAAAAGTATAGGTATCGGAATCTGTATCGGCGATACTGGCCGTGTGTTTACTTGGTATCGGATCGATGCCAAAATATGGAGTGTTGCACATCTCTAAAACTTTGCCATTGTAGTTATCTACTAGCACATAGAGGAGCAAAAATTTAAATTCTAATAAGGATTAGTCTCAGCCAAGTAAGACCTAAAGACTTTTGTCAGATATTTCCCAATTTAATTTACTGCACACATGCTCTGTTTTTGTTGTTTGAATCAGGTGCTATGGGCCCAGGATAATTTACTCTGGGTCTCTTATCATCCCTGAAGTTAGCCTGGTCTGAAGACGGCCTGTCTGGGGCCGAGAGAAGAATGCCATCTGTTTTCTCGTACACACCAACGGGAGTCACAACCAAAATCACTGAATTCTTCCTCTCACTGTCTCAGAGTAAAACTGGTTGTTTGGCCACATTTCCATTTGGACGTCATGTGGTTGCTCGCGTTGCCAGTGATTTTATCATCTCCACAATCAAAACACACTTTGCTTCTGACACAGAAATTTTAAAGAACATTTGAGCAAGTTAATACAGGCAAACAGAGCTGAAAGAAATTAAAATACAGAAATCTGCTCAAGTATTAAAATTCTGCTGCCCTATTTATCAAAACACTGCGAGGCTTTAGGGGTTTTCTGTGTTCCACAGTTTTAAGTTAATGCAGCATTTAAAATCTCTCTCTCACACACACACACACACACACAAATGAATTATGCAAACTCCTTTTCCCACACAGGATTAGAGAGGGAGTGGGGTCTTTGTGTCTGCCTGAGACCTCAGATAACAATGTTTCTCATCACCAGGCTTTAGGTGGGACTCCAACTAAGACCCTCTGAGATCCGCAAATCCCAACAAAACGTTGACTTTCCTCTTTTCAAGAGAACTGGTTGGAAGTACAGTAAGTTCAGTCAAAATCCAATACAGAGCATGATGGATGCGACACTTCAACAGCTGATGGGAGTGCCGTCTTGTTTTTTTTTAGTTAATGTTTTGCTAAAGCGAGACAGAACTGTAACGCTGCTACAGACACTGCTGGTAATTGGCATGTGTTTTATCAAAAGCTTTTGTGTTGTGAGGGATCAAAAGCTTTGAAATCCTCTGCAGTGGGAACAGTGTTACTGTCTCTCTGCACCAACACCCCAGAATACACACCATCACTTAGCCAGAGAAGAAGAAGAAGTGCTTTTGGACTTCAATGAAGATCTGCTGCTTCAACCCACTTGACACGAAGAAATCTTTCAGCACAAAGTGAGACGGATGACAGTAACTATGTCTCGTTCTGCACAGCCTCGCTCACGTGAATAGCTTATTAATATTCCCTCTCTAATTAACTGTTTGCAGGAGACGGTGGTGCATCTCATCGCAAACCTTCCTAAGGACATTTTATGATCTCATTCACTTCCCATCTTTAAGACTTTGTCTTAATTGATGAGGTTGAAGAGGAACCTCCGTTATCAAATCAGTCTATGTAGCCTTTTGCTAGTAGGCCAGTGTTACATTAAAATACTTTTTTTTATATCTTTACATCATGTTATCATGTTATTCCCTCATCAAAAACATACCTGGAGTGTTGCCCTGATTCTTTCATGCATGTTTGAGAAATCCTTTAATCTCCCATGGCAACCATGCAGCTGTGTAAAACGCCTGGGTGGACTTAGCCCCGCCTTCTAGAGAAAGATCCTCCTCAAAGCAGCAGGTTCCAAATTTCTACTCTTCCTCGTCACAGAGCAGCCTTCCCTTGTGATGTCCCCACTCAGCTCCTTCAGACTAGCCAGCTGCAATTAGCAAACACCTGGCGGAACTGCACATCTGCTGAGCTCATTATAGGAGCTACTCCTTCACCAGCAGATCTACTGTTAGCATCATAAGCTAATAATTGGACATTATCAGAATCCTGTGCCCATTAAAACATTGAAGCAACATGTTCAACATGTGTTGTCCGGTACCATCTGTGTGACTAATTTAATGACATGTTCAAATAAATAAGTTCTTACTCCAGCTTACTCCATATGGCAGCCATATTGGATTTTTAAAACAGTGTTGGATAAAAGTATAAAAAATATCTGGAGTAGTGTAGCTGGGAATTAAACTTCTGCTCCAGCTCCCTTGCCGCTTGTAATAAATAAAAACTAACTCTCTGTAGCTCTCCTCGACTTCCGTGACTCGAGTTTCTGGAAATTAGTTTATCGGGGTCTGCTTGGTTCAGATGTGCTGTAGAAAAATTCAAAGCGCGCTCTGATCCTCTCAGACAGCTGCTGCTGCTGCTGCTGCTGCTGCTGCTCTCTCTCTCTCTAACGATATGCTGTTAGAATCTCCGGCTTCATAAGAGCCCACTCTCCTTCCATGCCCATGGATCCCGCCCTCCCTGCATCCCATCATCTCTGTACGTATCGCAGGCCGAGAGCCGAGCTTCCTCCCTCCATCCTCACACAGTCGGCTCACGTTTGCACATCTACTCTCCGCGTGTCTCACAGGCAGGAAGGAAAACCCTTACGGAAAACCCTCCTCATCCTCCTGGCCCCCCAACCGGGACTGCCGTCAAAGAAGAGGGCTTTCCCTCTCTTCTTTCCGATTCACGCTCTGCTCCATTTCGAGATGCTTCCCTTACATAACAACTGACAGAGTGCTAATGTAGCCAGGAAGGCGAGACAGACAAGAATCTGTTGGTTCCTTTCTTGAGGTTTTTGTTCTCTCTCTCTCTCTTGCTTGGTGTTGTTGATTTTCTAAACTGAAGGAGACAACCATGCTCTCGTCCTAAACCAGTGTGAGATATGATTTTTTCCCCCCCTTCATCTAGCCTAGTGTTATTTTCAGCTAACCAAAAGGTATCGCCTCCCAGGGCTGCACCCGTCTACCACCGTCCCATGTTGTTCGTTTTTTTTTTTCATTTTTTTACGAAGTAATAGCAGTAGCTACATATTTTTCATTGACAGACAGCAGAAACCATTTTCATGTCAACGCATCCCTAACTATTACTTTTCTGTAGCGTAGAAAATCTTTGCTGGATCGCTCACTTTTTAAGCCAATGCTGACAAGAACTAGCCAAAAATCTGAAATTATATTCAGTGTAACATTGGAAATAAACAGCAGCAGTCTCGTAAAAGACCCCATTTTAAAAGGAATGTGTAAACTCCAGGGCTTTGGTTGGCGTTAGACAGTGAAACATAATTTAACAAGGATATTAATAAATAATAATAAACAAAGCTATTTATTTTCCCAAACAAAACATGGATCTGTTTAGCATGTGAAAACTATACAGCGGATTTCTTTGTTATGCTGGCTTAGAGGACAGGCTCATTTTGCCAGTCACACATGTGGCCCGATTAGCTTAGCGTAGCTTACCTGTATCTAACCCCATTTTATGCTAACTCTATTCAACTTAAATTAAAATGATTGAAACACTATAGCCTAAAAATAGCAAACAACTACATAAGAAAACCATTTATCTACTTTAAGAAGAGGTTGGGTTTTTTTAGTGCAGTATTTTTGCAGTTGTTTTTTCTTATTAAGAATCATAAATCAACCTGCCAATGGGACAAGAGATTGACATTAGCCACTTGGCTATAATCTTAAGTATTAATTAATATGTCATGTCCTATTTTTTTTTTTTTTTAGTAACTTCAATTAACAACAAAAAAATAGTTAGGCATTGTTAATCAACAAAGAGAGCATTTCTGTCATCTACTGACATGCAGGGTGGAGAAAAACGATCATTTATCTACAATATGAGATGGACAATCCAATTAAAAAAAAAAGAAAAAAAAGCTCCATCAAATCATACAGATTTCGCGTGCAGGGCCAAAGGATGCGCGCGTCGGAGGGTTCGGCTTCTCCTTTCCTGGCAGCTGTCACCGGAAGAGGCCGCAATCCAAGTCAGGCGAGACAAACGGTGACGAGCGGCGGGAAAACTGGGACGTCTCCGTGTTTCGCCGTGTGGCGAACCGCGCGGCGAGTGAGAAGCGGTACGGGGAGGGAGGGTAGTTCAGAGAGCGTGGAAATTGTATTACAGCCATGGTGTTAAAATTACGACTGGCTTCTTTGCTCAGTAAGAGGCGCTATAAATAGCAGCTGGCCTTTTGCACAGCGACATGTCCACACCGAACCAACGGCATCGTAAATCAAAGTTTAGGATTTGCTCAGAGTGTCGAAAGCGATTTTTCAAGTTGGCAGGGAAATAACTGCGGGGATCAATATTTGATGGGGGAGACCCACGATTCGTTAATCACACCTGCAGCATCGCGTCCCAGCGGCCGAGTGGAAAATTGATCGATTCGTCGTTTCTGGATAACAAGACTGTCGAGTTTCCTGTCAAAACCGCGGCTGGTGGAGCTGAAGTGGCTAAAAGAGAATCAAGAGACGCCATTCTTTCTGTTTTCTTTGTCATCATTTAACGGTCCAACAGTCTGAGTCAGACTTTAGAAAAGGCTTACAGAGGCAGTAACCCAGGGCAACCAAGTTTAGGGACTGCCCAAAAATTATATATATATATATATATATATATATATATATACATATATATATATATATATATATATATATATATATATATATATATATATATATATATATACATATATATATATATATATATATATATATATATATATATATATAGTGCATGATGTTTCACAAACAATACACCTCATTAGGTCTGAACCGATTAATCGGATTAATCAATTATTATTATTAAAAAAACATCAACTAATTTTGTAATCAATTAATTCTAAACTGGAGTCTCAAAAAATGCCATTTGCTGAAAGATATTCAGAGCCCAAAATATATTTATATTTAAGACTAAAACATCTTTGTTTGCTAATCTGTTCTAAGGAGAAATCCTCAAATGAAATAGTTTTAGCTTCACCTGGTTCAGATTTACTGAAGTAATGTGTCGTATTTTACACAATGAAATATTTTCTCATAAAAAAGGGATGTTTTTTTTTTTACTTGAATCTTTTCAAATATTTCTAGTATTGTAGATAAAAGGCTTAAGTTGTCAAATAAAATAAACTGTTGAATGGGCCATTTTATTACACTCGATTAATTGTCAGATCAGATTATTAAAACAATCGTTAGTTGCAGCCCTAGACCTCATCTTAAAGTCATGGACTTGTTTCACATGTGGTGGGGGGTTTTTCTAAATATTGTTGGATTTTTATGAATTTAAGCTAAACTCAAACATTGGAAATTTGCCACCTTTTTGGGCCCAACATGGAGAAATTCCAGACATTTCAAACCGACCATGCATCTAATTCAAACTCAGATTTGTATGACTGCTTATTAATGTTCTGTAATTTGCATGAGTACAAGTTGGGCTTTTTTTCCCCCTGTTCTCTGGGCTAGGGCACCAAAACTCCCTCCAGCCCAGGGGCCCTTATTTTTCTAAAATCTGGCCCTGCTCACATCTAAAAGTCATGGAACCGAAGAATGAGAGAGCAAATCATAAAACAAAGAAAAAAAATAAAATAAATTTCCACATTTTGGGGGTCAATTGCTTTCTATTTTGTTGGTCAAATTTCTTTGACCATTCCCAACCATCAACTACTATTTCATTTATTTGAATTTAACAGCATATACCAGAATACGTCTGATCTTAGGAGTTTACTGAACAGTCTGCAGAACATCGTCTCTAAACTGTTAGAATGAGATGTTGTTGGTGATTTTTTGGGTTTTTTTTTTTTAAATCTAATTATTTTTAATGTGCTCCTTTGCCTTGCAGTCTGTTGACACTTTTCCAGAAGTCTGACAGGCTGTTCAAGTGCAACATTTCAAACCTAATCTGAGTTGAAATGTTGTTTTATTTGCTTCTGTGATCGTCAATAATTATCATGCTAACTCAAACATTTGGCAGATAAATAAATTTTGGGACTTCTGCAGTTTTGTTTTGTTTTTTATATTTTACTATGTGTGTTTAACCCACAGTTTTTCACTGCGATTATAAAAATAACAGCAGTCCTGCAGGCTATTGGCCATTTACTTGTGTGAAATAATAACTGTTGCAGATGTTGCCCGGGTGATGTGAGGCGAAAGAAATTGTGCAGCTTCTGCGTGTGCGTGACAGGAGTGGTTCGTTTTCCAGCACAGTTTCTGTTAAAGAAGGAGAGAAAACTGTAAAACTCCCTGTGGGTAATTATAAAAATAGGATCTTAAGACGGAATCTAAAACTAACATATTGATTTTTACCACGCAAGTATCGATTAGATACCGACACTGACCTGGCATCAATATTATTGATGCATTTCGTTTCTGTTAATTTCAATAACAATGGCATACAAATAATAAAAAAAAGCAACTACATTTAAGTAAAAAATTTATATATGACCTGTAAAAATATAGAAATATACTTAGTTGGAGCTTATTTTTTCATGAATTGCTGCATCAGTGCGGCGTGACGTGGTTATACTGACGTGTTCAGGAAGCTCAGGCTGCTTTGCTACCAAAATCATCAACTGGATTTGACTCACAATCCTTCAAAGGCTGCGGTTATCCCTGTTGCTTCCCCCGTTTCTTTTTTTGTTTTGTTTTGTTTTTTAAAATCTCATTTTCCTTCCACTCAACTTTCCAATAATATGTTTGGACTAAAAGAAAACCCAAACATATTGTCATAATGTCATAACCTTTCCACATTAAAGGGCTTTTTAATTAGTCTTAGTTTTAGATATGCCTTAATAAAGACAAATTGATGTCAAAATTCAAATAATGTTAATCTGATGAGGACGTTTAAAAAAATATACATCAACGTAGCCCTAGATGACATTATATACTTATTTGTACTTGTGTTGGGTTTCATTTGTACTTCAACTTCTCCACGTTTTGTGATGCTACAGCCACAAAACTAAATGTGTGTTTGAGCCTTTTTATGCAACACATGAACTCAAAGTTGTGAAGTGGAGTTGGAAAATGATCAAATCAAACTTTTTTCTTTTTTTTTTAACAAAAAAAAAAACAAAAGAAAACTTGAAAAGCGCTGTGTGCATTTTCACTTAGACAACTCTTTGATTCCGCTAAATGAAAGGCAGCGCAACAATTGCCTAAAGAGTTTATGTCCTAGTAAATGAAGTTCATCTGCATATGATTTTGTCTCAGGACTTTATATGAACAAATATCTCCATAACATCGCCTAAAAAAAAAAACCACAAACACAACATGGGATCAGTTTCAGCAATGTTTTCATTACTGAAACGTTACTGTTTCAGTAATGAATCCATAAATCCACATAAATCCACAAATACGCCCCTAGTGCTGTTCAAAACATGCCAGACTCATCAGGGGCGGTGTAGATGGGAAGTGTAGGATGTACGATTTTTTTATGGAAAAGGAAATCAACATGGGGAGTGATAAGGTGGAGCACAAAGTAAAAAAATAAAAAATAAAAATTACCCTGGAAAATTTCTTTTGTTTGTTTACTTGCATACATGATATGTAAAAAAAACAACAACAAACAAACAAAAAAAAACATGGGATAAAGAAGATCATGAAGTTATAGTATTTTTTTAGAAGCAACATAAGTAGTGAACCTCCCATGTATCAGTTCAGACCCACTGATGTACAGGACTAGCATTGGCTAGCAGTGGACCGGGGCACCAAAACTGAGGCCCACATCATTCTGAATCCGGCCCTGCTGCCGAGAGCCACAAATAAACTTCCATGTAAACATTACACCAGATTAAAACACATATGTTCTTAGCTGACTTGTAAACGCGGTTGGTTGCACAGGTTTTTATTTTGGGGTATCAGACTAAAATTGAGAACAGATCTCAGTTTGTGTCACAAATTCAAACTTAAATACATTGAAGTTTGTGGCTGTGATCTGACAAAACATGAAAAATTCAAGGGGCCTTTTGCACTGAGGCAGGAGATGAGAGATTTTTATTTATTTAATTTATTTTCGATGAAAGTGTGTTTTGCAGACATTGTACTTAATATAAGAATCATAGGCCAATCAGGTGAGTTGTAATAGCATTTTGGGATTTTTATGAATTGAAACAATACTCACGTAATTGAAAATGACAAAGATATAGTTTTTGTCTGTTTTTTGGAAACAACATGGAGCAACTGGTCATTACATCACAGGTTCATACTTAATTATGTAGCTATAGGACAACCTATTAATCTACTGTAAATTGAATTAGCAAAAGAACTTTTTTTTTGTAGATGGGGCCCCAAAACGGTTTCAACCCAACGGCCCCAAATCCTTGTAAGCGGCCCTGATTATGTATCAATCAAAACACGTTTCATGTTAAATTCAGAATTTATCCAGGGTGATAATTCTGTATTTTTCTACGGTCTAATTATTTTTTATTTTGACAGGAGTTGCTTCCTGCTAACAGCCTCCAGTAAAAGGCCAGTCCATTACGTAACCGGGCTTTCTAATTAGCGCCAACTGGAGCGTGCGGCACGCGCTCCCTGGACTAACCGCTTCCTCACGTGACCCCGGGGTGAAAGTGAAAGCGAGCCGACAGGACCTTGGAACTTGAAGGTCTCCAGGTGGACCCACAGGCAGAGGTCCTCGTTGTCGCACTGGCAGCTCCACGGGTTCCCGCCGAGCCCCACGGAGCGCAGGGCGGCCAGCGCGAGCAGCGACGTGATGTTGAGCGCCGTCAGGTTGTTCCGGCTCACGTCGAGCACCTGCAGCGCCTCGTTCTCCGAAAAGGCGTCCGGGTGGATGTCGGAGAGCCCCGGGTTGTCCGTCATCCTCAGCATCACCAGGCTGGCCAGCGGCCCGAACGTCCGGTCCTCGATCCGGCGCAAGGTGTTGAAGGAGAGGTCCAGGTAGGCCAGCTTGCGCAGGTTCCCGAAGGTGGACTCGGACACCTCGGTCAGGGAGTTGTTGCTGCAGTCCAGGTAGACCAGGTCGGATAGGTAGTTGAGCGCCAGCGGCGGCAGCTCCGCGATGCGGTTGTTGGAGATGATGAGCTGCCGCGTGGCCAGCGGCAGGTCGGCCGGGAAGGCGACCAGGTGCTGCCCGGCGCACTGGACCACCAGCTGGTCGTCGCACACGCACCTGTCCGGGCAGCCGGCGGAGATGACCGGGGACGGCACGACCCCGGCGCCCAGGAGGAGCGCGAGGAACACTACGAGCTGCAGGGGTTGCGCGCTTGCTGGCTGCGGGGCAAGACGCATGACACCGCCGAGGGCTTCATCAAGCCCGTCTGGACAGAGACAGACACAGTCACATTCCTCATTGATGTGCCGTGAGAGGGGGAGGGGGGAGGGACGAGGTGGCCGAGTTGTTTTGTCCCCAGAAATGATTCCCACCGAGGTCCGATCCGAAATGCGTGGCCGCGCCGTGGCACGCTGCTGCCGCTGCGCGCCGAGTCTCACTTCATCCAGCCGGCCAGCTGCTCCTGGAGCCGGCGCGCATCCGCTGCCGCGTGAACTTGACCCCCGGATGCCTTCGCGCTGCCTCGCATTTTGATTTTCTCTCTCTTTTTTCTTTTTTTTTTCCTGTCGAGGTTATTTCTATGGCTTGCTATTCGCACGTCGTAAAAACCTCACAGCGTTTTCCCGTCTCAGTTGTTCCATTAGATTTTTTTTAATGTTGCCATCCTGGCGCTCACTGTAACTGAATCCAACTGCGCGGTGGGTAGAGGAGGAGGGGGTGGGGTGGGGGGGGGTGGGGGGGGGGGGGCAGGATGTGGAGTGAGCTCACGCTTTGGAGAGAGCTGGAGCACGAGCGCAGGGGTCTGGGTACCGGAGGGAATGCAGGGGCCAGTCTCACACATGGAGGAAGTACAAGCCCTGCACGTTTGGCATTTGGTGGTAAAGGTCACCTGGAATGCTTCCGCTGTGGGTCTGCGTGACTCAGGTGGGTTTCAGTAATTACAATCAGCTTGGTTAATAAGTGTCGGAGGACAAAGATGACAGGAACGTTCCACAAGCAGGGGCGGATCCTGCTTAAATTGGGAGCCCGGGGTAAACGCCCCCACACACCCCAACGCCCCCCCAAAGAAAACAACTCTGATCCATCTACCAACCTCTCGTTTGAATTAAAAGTGAACGCCGATGCAATTCAAATGCTTATGTGAAAAGAAAACGGATCAGGACATGAACTGCATCACAAGGAATTCTGGGTAAACACAACCAAAACAAACGTGAGCGTCTACAGCCCTAGCGAATAGTAATCCTAAAATCTGACGCTACTCCATTTTGTTTACATTTCACGTAGGAGGAAGTTGCGCTCATCGCGTTCTTCAGAGGTTTTCATGTCGTTTCTCTCACTGGTGATTGGCACAGCGCCACCACAGGTGACGGGTTTTCCAAAAGGTTTCGGCAACGCAGTGGGAAAGTGAACGGCAGCAACTGAAAATGTAAGAAAGTCAGGCGTGAAAAGACCCTGAAAGTTTTCAAAATCCCAAACGAAGTTTGACGACCTCTGACTGTGGAAAACGGTGGTTTAGGCTAAGCTTGTGTCTTTTAGACTTTTACCCTAGAAATGACAAAATGGAGGTCAAATTGCATTAACTGCTGTCTAAAACGTCACATTAGCACCAAATTAGAGACGCACTTAAAACTAAACAGCAAGTAAAGGGAGCGACTGAAGGATCTGTTCTACTTCGTTTCCGATTTCTCCGTAGCAGGTGACAGGACAGGATGCGATGGGTGGTCTCAGGCGCCGGCGGGGCTTATTTTTTTATTTTTACTCTGTGTGGAGTCCTGAATCTATTCTTGGTTCTGTGTGTAGGTGTTGAAGTGCTGAATCAGACCCAGCAGGATGGAGGAGGAGCAGCAGCAGGAGGAAGAAGACAGATGTTGCTGCTGATGAGTCGTATTAAACAAATTACCCCAAAATGGCAACCAGCAGCCCCTTTCTCCCCCCCCACACACACACTGACCACACTCTCTCCATATTCGCCTTCCACCCTCAGAGATCCACTAATAGAAAATCTGTTGGGTTTTCTGTCTATTCACGGCCTCTGTCAGGTTGCTCTCCATGTGGACTGAAGTCATCCTCGCCGCTGTTTAAGCCCTTAGAAACTGGCTCTCGGAGGACATCTAGTGTCGGCAACATGGAACTGCGTTTTAGGATCGATGCTTGACGGATGTTTTCACTCTCAGCTTTGTCACTGTTGTGAAATGGAAGTAAACGCGGAACCAGCGGACGTTTCACATGCTCTTAAAAGTTTACCCGTAAGCAAAAAAAAAGAAAAATTATCAAGAATAATCAAAATATTGTCTAAAAATAGGTTCAAAGTTAATGGTGGGTTTTCTTGAGGCCTCCACCAGAATTGATTATGCACCGACTGATGGCCAAGCAGTACGCAATGTTGGACTTTATGGAAAAGCGACAAAAATACAGGTGTTGCTGAAATGCAGACATAAAAGGTTCTGTTTGCTTCACAGTAAAAACCTTAAAGAAGTCACCTGCTCAGAAGGAACAACGCTTTTAACTTTTTAGCCTGCGTGTGTCGCAGGAGGAAGCTTGCCCTGCAGGATTGAGGACACCTGGAACCCAATTAACTTCTCACAAGGTGTGGAGCATAAAAGGAGACTACACCTGTTTTCTTTATGCCTGGACATGAAGAAAACAGTCCACCAACCTTCAGCTCGGTTGGTTTCCAGTGGTCACGTCTCTAACATCAGTAAGTAGTGATGGGCAAATGAAGCCTCATGAAGCAAAAAGGTTCATTACTCGACGCTCAAACCAACGCCTCCAGGTGAGACTGCAACCTGAACGCAGCGCCTCGGACCGCTCGGCCATCCTGACATCACGCAAATGTGTTAATGTCTTTTCTCTGAGAATTAGCATATGGGTGAAAACCACTTGGTTGATTGAGAGCTCTGCAAAGTTAAATTTTCTCTGTTATCTATTGGGATGATTTCATTCCTTACATGTGCAAATACCACAGCAGAGTCAGCAGTCAGTGGGTCCTCCATTTCAACTGCCTTACTTACTTACACCAAAAGTACAGGAGTCGAGTTAAAATGACGACTCTGAGAGTGCAGTCGAGGCAAATGAGAAAAGTCTTTCTGTCAGAAGTGGGATTCGAACACACGCCTCCAGGGGAGACTGCGACCTTAACGGGGTGCCTTGGACCGCTCGGCCATCCTGACTCCCATCCCTGGGGTGTGAGATGCCTTTTTATGCAGGATGTTCAAAGGGCGAAGAACACTTGACAATTCAATGAGGACTATGCCAAATGTTTGCTCATAGCGACAAGCAAAAGTTAGCAGTTTTTCCACTAAATTTCGGGTTGTGTTTGCATTGCTCCCATGCAACTTCTTACCATAATGTGTGTTGAGTGATGGTATTCCGGAGACCCACTGAACATCTCGTTGGTAGACCTGACCAGAAACTCACTTTCTTGGTCCATTTAAATGGAAGCAAATTGGGATTCGAACCCATGCCTCCAGTCTGCCTGTGACCTGAACGCATAGCCTTAGACCGCTCGGCCGTCCTGACTTCCTGAGTTGCGCACAAGCAGCTGGGTCTTAATAAAACAGGCCGTCCTTGAAATGTCAAATTCATGCATTTAAAACTTTTAGTCAAATGGACCAAAACTGAGTGGAGAGTACTTCTGTGCCAAGAAAAATAACATCAAGCAATAAAGTCCAATTATCTCTTTTTATTTTTTTGCTGTAGAAGATGGGTGTTGCAGACCCAATTTCTTTGCACATTTGCATTTAGTTTTCAAATTCTTTTAAGCCCAGATTAAATTTATTTTCAGTTATAAAAACAGGATTTGGGTCGCAATCTTTCAAAACACTTGCTGTAGTTAGTCGAGTTTAAATAAAAGCTGATTTAGGTGAAGTCGGCTTATAAGTGAAAACCTTCTGAACAGATGTAGTTCTTACTGTAAAAGCCTGGTTGTAAAAAAGGCAAATACTTTTGTGCCGTGCTTAATATTTCCCAGTGTAAGAAAATTGCTGATATTACCATGATTAAAAATAAAAAGTTTAAAAAATACATTTGGATCATTCTTTAGATCATGAATCTGTTAACGATGCACCAATCATTATTTAAATTGATTAAAAAGGTCCAAGATAAAGCAATGCCTCATACTGAGGATGCATGCAGGTTTATTATAGAGATATTTACTCAGCTGAATCACTTCCTGTAGTCTTTTAACTGTACTCACCAAAGCCTTGGCAGCCATCTTTCTTTCCCAACACAACTGATTTTCAACCATGAACTTCAGATTCCAACATGGTAGCTGCAGCAAAACCTTTGCAGGTTACATGATAACGGCAAAAAAAAAAAAAAAGACCTGAAGTCAGATTTAATCCAGCAGAATGCTTCTCAGATTCTCAGCAGAGAATCAAAACTAACCTCCATACATTCTGCGTCTCTTAATCCATCTGTGAGTAATACACGTTTATCCATGAATTACTTATTAAAAAATATACAATAAAGTTTTCTCAAGCAAGTTTTCCTTTATTTTTGGTTAACCTTTGTGTCAGGATTTTTTCCCAATTTTTTATTTTCTTTTCTTAAGGCATAAAAAAAAAGTAGAAAAAAGAATTTGTAAATATATATATATATATATATAATTTATTTTATTTTAGGTGATCAATTGTAATTTTCTCCACATACAAAGTTGTTATTTGAAAAGTACATCAGTAGTATTGTTCTTTAGGGGTTTTCTGATGTCACAATATTTTTTACCTGCAAGAGTCGCCTACACTACAGTAGAAGGAGGGACTGGGTCGGTTGGCATGCTCTTTGGTCTGTCGGCCATTTTGGATTTAACAAAATGCTTTCTTGCATTTGCAGCTGATGGCCAGTAGTTAACATAAAAATCCGCAAGAAGCACAAGAAAATGGCTTTTGGATAGCTGTCCACTGTAAGGCAAGGCAACTTCATTTATAGAGCACCTTTCAGCCAAAAACAATTCAAAGTGCCTGTAGAAGAAAGTTAAAAACAACATACAAGAAGATAAATCAAGCAAATTAAAAATAAACACAGTAAATAAAAAATGTTAAATATAGTGAACGAATAGAATTAAAAAGTTTAAGCATAGGCAACTTCAAATAAGAAGGTTTTTAACCTTGTTTTAAATAAACTGAAGGTAGGGGCAGTTTTACAGTGAGCAGGAAGCTTATTCCAGAGCGCTGGAGCATAAAAACTAAAAGCTGCTTCACCATGTTTAGTTCTGACTCTCGGATTAAGTAAGTTTGATTCTGATGATCTTAAAGGTCTGAGTGGTATACAGGGTTGAAGATCAGAAATGTAGTCTGGGTTTCTATTACGAAGTGCTTTGTAAACTATTAAGGAGATTTTAAATTCTATTCTTTGAGTAACAGGCAGCCAGTGCAGGGATCTTAGAACTGGACTGATATGCTGATCTCTTTTTGTTTTAGTAAGGACTCTTGCAGCAGCATTCTGCTGTGGTGACCACTATGCATGAAAGAGTTAATTTATGCAGAGATAAGTGAACAGATTTCAACTGAATGTTCAGCTTAGATTTCATTTCAATGCAAATCATGAACGTTCTGTTGCTCTGCTTCTGCTGCAGAAAGTTGGACCAGAACTTTTGTTTCTTCCTCAGGATCCAGAGTTCTGCAGATCATCACCAACTTCAGCTGTTGTGTGTTAGATGGATCTGAAAGTATTCTATGAGTTTAGTTTTATTATTGTTTCAGATCATTGCATCATGTTACTGCGCATGTGCTGAATTTTAATTCCATATGGCTCAAAGGTTTCCTCCGATCAAATACAATGCTGCCATTTGGCCAGCAGATGTCGCCCTTTACACACTGGCTCTGTAACATCCAGATTTATTTCCTTCATTTTCAACATGAAAGCATTAAAATTGCCCCGAATATGCCTTCAACTGACAAAAATCACCAATTCACAGCTTAGTACCAGGGTAAAAACCTTTATTTGAAACTCTATGAAGTTACTCCATCAAGTTATTAATGAAAAGCTATTTATGAAACCATCCTAAATACATCAGACTGAAAATTACAAAATCCAAAGATAGACAAACGTACAGAGCCCATCCGGTGACATGGGAATTAAAAAACACGCTTGGCCATACCTCTTCATAATGACGTTGTTACCACAAGATATTATATAGTTGTGTTTTCTTCTCCCATGTGGCTAGACCTGGGAGTTCTGTACCAACTGGTCAGGATTATGTAGAAAAATAAACAGCTTTAAAGAAATGCATTGTGAGCGGGCAATGTGGAGGTCAGGCTGGAGGAGTTACAACATTCAGAAAAACACTCAGTCCCAGTTAAAAAATGAGCGACCACATAAAAACAAACCGTTCACAGAAAAAAGCTTCAATATCCAAAACATTCAAAATGCTACGGAGCAGAATTACAGGTTAATAAATTTATGTTCCAGAAGAAAATTCTAATGTAATATTTAACATGTTTTCTGCAAAGCCTGAAAACAATTCTAAAACTTTTAAAACAAGCAAAACTGGTGACATTTATCACACCTTAATTGTCATTGGTTTGACACTTTGAACAAAGAAAGAAACGGTGAAATCTAACAATGTTGCCCAGGAGCAAAGCTGCCACATGAGCTGCTTATGCCATGTCTTCTTCTCCCTCCTCTTCAAACTCGCCCTCCTCCTCGGCCGTGGCGTCCTGGTACTGCTGGTACTCGGACACCAGGTCGTTCATGTTGCTCTCCGCCTCGGTGAACTCCATCTCATCCATGCCCTCGCCGGTGTACCTGCAACGAGACAACATTAGCGTCTGTGCCTTACAATAGAACGCCACTGTCTTCTAGTACACCTGATAAACTCCGTTAGATTGAGGATCAAAGTTGGAACATTTGTTACATTTTCAGAGTGCGGTTCATTTTCACACTGCACTGTCAAGCAGACCAAACCTGTTGAAAAACCTGTTACCCTCTTTGTATCAAGGAAGGAAAAAGAACTACTGAAGGAAACTAGAAGAAAACTTATGAGTAAGACACTGAGCGCTACTTCCTTCTTCATGGAAAGTAAATGGAATGGCGTCAGATTTTAGTGGTTGTAAGATTTCGCTTCTGTCTTTGACCATGTGCTATTTCTTCTGCTAACGCGTTTGTTTTGGATGCATTTACCCAGAATGCCCTACGTTAAACTTGGCTTCCTGCTTTTGGAGAGGTCTCTGGGACACTTGCATTCACATATGAATTTGAACTGCATCAAAGTTCATTCAACCGAATTGAGACCAAGGTTTTTTCAGTTTACCAGTTGTTTTATTGGTCCACGTTGGTTTAATAGCACATTCACATCTCCCCGAACGAATTCTCTAGGCAAACAGACTAGCGTTTGATTAACCCTAACTGACCAGTGAAGGAAGGCCTTGCGGCGGAACATGGCGGTGAACTGCTCCGAGATGCGCTTGAACAGCTCCTGGATGGCCGTGCTGTTTCCGATGAAGGTGGCAGACATCTTGAGGCCGCGTGGCGGGATGTCGCACACGGCCGTCTTCACGTTGTTGGGGATCCACTCGACGAAGTAGCTGCTGTTCTTGTTCTGAACGTTCAGCATCTGCTCGTCCACCTCCTTCATGGACATGCGGCCGCGAAAGATGGCGGCCACCGTCAGGTAGCGGCCGTGACGCGGGTCACATGCCGCCATCATGTTCTTGGCGTCGAACATCTGCATGGTGAGTTCAGGGACTGTCAGGGCCCTTGGAAAAGAGAAGACATTAAGTTGGAATTAAGTATCTAAAGAAGTGGAGGATAATCCTAATATAATGGGGGACTGAGCGTCTTCACCGGTACTGCTGGCTGCCGCGGCTCGTCAGTGGGGCGAAGCCCGGCATGAAGAAGTGCAGTCTGGGGAATGGCACCATGTTGACGGCCAGCTTCCTCAGGTCTGCATTCAGCTGGCCGGGGAAGCGCAGGCAGGTGGTGACGCCGCTCATGGTGGCCGACACCAGGTGGTTCAGATCGCCGTATGTGGGCGTGGTGAGCTTCAACGTACGGAAGCAGATGTCGTACAGCGCCTCGTTGTCGATGCAGAAGGTCTCGTCAGTGTTCTCCACCAGCTGGTGGACAGAAAGGGTGGCGTTATAGGGCTCCACCACGGTGTCCGACACCTGTCAGGAGGGGAATACAGAGAGAAAAATGGAACCTAGTTTAAGATTGGAAGAATGATTTCTGAAGGTTTCACCAACCCAATTATAAGACTTTTTAAGATGACTATGAATAAAATTTAAGACCCATATAACAACAGAAATGTACAGAAGAAATTTCTAGCTTAGTGCTTCTCGTACTAAAACTACAGTTTTTTTTGGTACTCAACATACATAGAACCTTATGGGCTGGCAACAGAAGAGAGTCAATGGTAAAGATGAATGTTGTTTACCCAACTGGCAATAAACTTACCTGGCATGGACATAAAGAAAAAGATAGCAAGCAAGGGAACCAGTTGGCTCAATTCCCACATGTCAATGTATTTAATTTTTTTAGATTAATTTAGGACATTTTAAGGCCTTACTTTGAGATACACAAATTTAAGTCTTAAGTATGTGTGGACACCTTGAGGAAGCAGTTCTGAAGAAGAGCATCATTTGTGAACAGAAGTGAACATCATTACCTACCTAAAATTATGACCTAAATCATTTTTTGCCAAGAATGATATGAGTAAAAACATATAATAATAATAATAATAATAATAATAATAATAATAGTAAATAAATTATCACCACCTCTTTATTGAAAAAAAGATGAGTAAAGCAAAATATATGAATAAAATCCGTTTTGGGGGGGCACTTGGCCCCATTATTTAAGGTTTAAGGAAGGTGACGATATAAACCTTGGGTGACGGCACCACGCTGAACGTGTTCATGATGCGGTCTGGGTACTCCTCTCGGATCTTGCTGATGAGGAGCGTGCCCATACCGGAGCCGGTGCCTCCTCCCAAGGAGTGGGTGAGCTGGAAGCCCTGCAGACAGTCGCAACCCTCTGCCTCCTTTCTCACCACATCCAGGACCGAGTCCACCAGCTCTGCTCCTTCGGTGTAGTGACCCTTAGCCCAGTTATTTCCAGCGCCGCTCTGACCTGTTACAGATCAAAGTATTTAATTTAAATAATAAAAAAAAAGTCAGAAAAATCCTGACATACTAAATTAACACTCCAGTTTTGTTTGGCGGCCCCCAAATTTTTTTAATCAAAACTAAATTCTTACAGAAAAATGCATACCAAAAACAAAATTGTCAGGTCTAAACACTTGGCCAAAAGGTCCAGACCTCACAGAGTCCATGGTGCCTGGCTCCAAGTCGACCAGCACAGCACGAGGGACATATTTTCCACCTAGTAGAGAGAGGGGAGAGGATGTAATAGTCATACAAAATAGGGTTGAAACAATTCCTCAAGTGATTCGTGTGCCTTGATCATTAAAATTCCTCGAGGAAAATTTATCTGCCTCGAAACTTTGTTAAATTATGTTTTATTATTTAGCGCACCGTGTTCCGGCCTGGTCAATATTTGCCTTGCGAAGCGCTCTCACCTCTGCCTGAGTTGTTGACGAAAGCTAAGTGTTAACAGCATAACGTCCAATTTTCAAGTTGGCTCTGGGAGGATTTTATTGATTCATGACAATGTCCGAGCTTTTATCATTTTTCGGGGGACCAATAAGCATCCTTAAAATGACTGGCGCGATGCCTGGAGTACGGCAACATTTTCCCTCCCGGAGCTGCTGCCTGTTGGCGGTGCAAAGCGAACGGCGGCGAAGAGCGCTGCAGGTGTATTTATACATGTAAGCAGATAGAATGAACACTGCGTGGGGCTGTTGATGCTTACAGCGCAAGTGTAGCTTTACGGACGAACCGGAAAATTAACTTCATATCATCCAGGTCTCAACAAACGGGTGGCGGAGCTCATCGTGGCTCCACCCCTTGCAGCTGGTAGATGTTTCTGTGACGAACTAAGGAGCCAAATTGCTAGCATGAACAGAAAAGCTATAAATGGCTGGGGAAGGTGGAGTTCATCTATTAAATTGACTGGAGATTAATACATAAACGAAAAGCTGGAGTATACACTTTTTTAATATAAGCGTATTTATGAGCCTGCCTCTTTATTATTAAATTGAATATAATTTCAGATTTTTGTATAATTTTTCTTCAGGTTAACTTAGAAAGTGAGCTATGATTGTTACAGGTTAATTTTCTAAACTACAAAAACATAACTGTTAGGGAAGTTCAAATATGAAAAATTGGACTGATGTTCCAACATCAGTCTAATTTTTCAGTATTACTATTACATACCAATTTGATAGTAATACTGCTGTTATGTTAGATTTACCAGTATTTTATTGTATAATATTTTTTAATCCGATTACTCGATTAATCAAAGAATAATCGATAAGATTACTCATTTACTAAAATATTCATTTACAACAGACCTAATACAAAAACACTGTAACAACCTTACCTGGTTGACAAACAAAATCTGGATAACATTGTAATGAATGGATCAAAAATGATTTGTGGAAAATGTGAAGTATAAACTGTTTGAGGAACAGTTGTCAGAAATCTATGTGCACTCGTAATTTCTTTTTAGCATTTATGAGGAAAAAAAATGTTAGCAACTGGTAACTTTTTTTAATTGTGTGTAGAAGCCTTCATTTGAGAATAGTCAGTGAGGAAAGCAAAAGAGAGTCGGCAGGGGTCGTCGGGCGGCTGGGGTCGTGGGGCGGGACTCGAACCCGTGACGGTCAGAACTGAGGCCTACGTATATTTGGTCGCAGGCTCTACTCTTTCGCCACTGCGGCGCATCGTAGCTTGGACAACATCATTGTGCATCATTGAATATTCTAATGAGGCCCTTTGTGTAAGGTAATGGTACTGAAGCGTTTCCTCCACTGACTGCACTGTGAAGCGAAGTGTGAACAAACCTGATGCCTCGTTGTAATAAACGTTGATCCGGTCGAGCTGCAGGTCGCTGTCTCCGTGGTACACCCCGGTTGGGTCAATGCCATGTTCGTCACTTATTACCTCCCAGAACTACAACCATGGAGACAGGAAAAATGACATTTAAACTAGCGGGTTGAGCGGGAAAGTAACGGAAACCAACGGCTACGGCTAGCATTTTAGCTAACGGCTAAGTTAACGTTTTTTGGCCTCGACCTAAATGTAACTATTAAGTCGGTGTTAAACAATGTAAGATGTGTTAATGACATGCTAATTCATTTTCTGTGGCTTTAGATTCCCATTAAGCTAGCACTTACCTTGACCCTTTTTTTTTTTTTTTTTTTGCTAAGCTAGCTAACGCTAATTTAGAAGCCCGTCCAAACTAAATGCAACTTTTCAGTTGGTGTCCCAACGAATTTAGGCATCATTTTTTAAAATGAATGTTAACTTACTTTCGCACCAATCTGGTTTCCACATTGACCAGCTTGAAGATGAAGAATTTCCCTCATTTTTATCGAAATAAAGCTTTCTAATAATCCAACGAGTAACGTTGAGTCTCGTGCGGCAATCCGTTAATTAATGGAGGGAACTCTTTCTTCTTCGCTTTTTGACGGATGAAAGTCCGGATTGATACTGGAATATCTATTGTCCGATAGCAGACCTTTAAAATCGATTCTCTATGTCAGGTATAAATACTTTCAATACTTCATTCACTTTAGATAATGCATCTTAAAGAGTGCATCTTAGAAAGTGACTGAATTATTGTGATTTTTCCTCAACGAGACGGCGTTGATGGGAACTACTTTTTACTCCGCCTGCAAGCGTGTAGGACTTAATGCGCAGGCGCTAAAGAAAAAATAAGTCGAGCCTGGAGCTAGTTCATCTTTCATTTTAGTAGTTCTTAATTAAACAAGGATTTATTTCAGTAGGGTTACTACGACAAAACGTATTAGGGTAATTGTAGAAAAAAAAGGAGGCGTAAACTTCCGCCAAAAGACTCAGATATTTTGATATTAATCTCAAGAATTTTCTAGAAAAAAAGAGGAAATTTCTGAGTTTGAAAAGTCGAAAGTTAGCAAGAAAGAAACTCAGCCATTTTTTAATCTCGCAGGTTTAGCAGTCATGAGGCCTGGGTGTGGCTGGTGAACCTGAACTTAGCTTTCGAGTTTGGTGAGATACACCTAATTCATTATTTAACAAGGAGGGAGGTGGGATCCTTGTCTGATAGTAGAAAACCAAAATGCAATATTTTTTTATTATACTGTACGTTCATTTCAGGTGTAGGGGGACAATTAAAGTATAACTCACAGCACTATAAAAACCAAAAACAGGTCTAATTCTTAGCCTATAAAATAGATTCCTGAGTAATAATAGTAACATAATTATATTACAGCATCATCTGGTGTAAATTACAGCAGGAAACTGCATCGTAAAAAAAACTAACTATAATGGTAATTTTAACATGAATCGGCTTTTACTATGACAAACAGACAGGTAACAAGTTCTTTATGGCTGAAGCTGTTCCTTTGACATGTGTACCTGCAAATGCTTTTTTTTTTTCTCAGAATTGCTGTTTGCAATAGCCACATACATTCCACTTTGTTGCTATGTAGAAAGCAATCAGATCCACATGTTATCTCAAGAAATCCATTAAGTGACTCTCAACTAAATCCCCGGCAGTAAAATCTCAGCGGGTCAGATGTAAAAGGGATCTTCTCTCTACGAAAATGTAGCTTATCGGTCATCTTTACAGCAGCCTAGATTCCCACACATATCCCAAATCACCAAAGCGACATCTGTTTGGCGAAAGCACACGATGATTTCCAAAGATAACAAGGGGCATTTACACAGGAATCGCCCGGGGGTGGAGGGGGGCGAGACTCGGTGGATGCTGTATAAATAGAGGCTGCTGAGGACGGATGTTGTGTGAATTTGAACAACATGAGATCGTCACTCCAACTCGGCGTTCTGCTCTGCTGCCTGTTGTGTGCCGCAAACCTTCAGGCCCAGGAGAACAGGAATTCCATGCGGCTTTGTGGCCGGGCTCTTGTGCGAGCGTTGGTGTTCACCTGCGGAGGGTCCAGGTGGAGAAGACACCTGGGGGAGGAGGAGAAGGGGTTTCTGCCAGACGGTCAGTGCTCGTTAGCTCGATAAACTGCGGCAACGTTGATGTCTTAGTACAAATCTGACTCATTTGTTTCACGACAGACTTCTGGGAAGTCAACGGAGAAGAGCCGGACTTCGTGAAGTCAGGAGAGCTTCCAGGGATGGACTATCATCGCAGGGACCAGGACCAGGCCTTGATAACAACGTGCTGTCAAAAAGGCTGCCGAAGAAATGAGCTGTCCATGCTGTGCTAGAGGGGAAGCTCGTCTATCAGATGCCGTCATATTTCAGTCACAAATGTATCCATAATGTTGGGATTTGCCATATAGGAACGAATAAAAGGCATCATGAATGTTTGTCCAAAGTACTCGTTTAATGATTAAGTTGTTCACGAAGAGGAAAGCCTGTATGTAAAAGTAGTCTGAGAACGGAGCCCAGGGGAGCCCCAAGATGTATTTGTTTGCCCAGATTTGTGATTGCCATGGATTGTTTTGTGGTCGTTTAGAACAGTAATAAAGAATTCTACTAATTTTTCAAGTCTGTCAATTAGTATGTTGAGAACAACTTTGTCAAACGCAGCACTGAAATCAAGTTATTCCAAGTCAAAAGTTTTAAACTCGTCAACCTAAAGCAGTCTCTGTGTTGTGACGTCGTCTACAGCCTGAATGAAAAGCACTAAAGAGGTTATCCTTATCATGAGGAGGTACATTAGATCATAAACTGTCTTTTTAATACTCTTTGAAATGGTGTATTGGACATGGGTCTGTATTTACTGATTATTGGCTTTGATTTGAGTGAGAGCTTTTACTGCTCCACACGCGGTGAGGAAAAACACTCATAAAACCTGTTTGGTTTAGACTTTATGGCCATCATTTCCGATTTAAGACGCCGGGTAGAAGGTTGTACATCCTGTGTATGCCATTTTGTCATAAATGAGTTGTGAAGTCAGTTTACCTAATTTTCATGCTGTAAAATGATGGAAATGACCTTTAGCTGGCTGATCAATGGGTATACGTAACAGTTAAATTAGTTTTGGGGTTTTTTTTACATCTGGACACATCTGCTTAAAACTCCTGAAGTAACACAAAGACGTCCTTCCTCAGTTTTCTCTTCTTTATTACCAAGTAAAACAGATGTTACATTATATAGACTTTTTCATATATTTACCTTTAAAAGCTTTGGGTGTGAAATTTACATGAGATGTTTGCATATTCTGACTCTATCACATTAAAAACATGACAGCCAAAAGGCAGAGAAAAGTTGAGGAAGAGGATCACATGATAACCATTGTTTGGATTCATCAATAAGGCAAAAGAAAAATTATATAAATACAGTTGTATGGAGTGAAAATAGTGTCAAAAAGATTTGTGTGTGCGTAAAATGATTTGTGCGTGCGTAACAGGATTTGTGCGTGCGTAAAAAGATTTGTGCGTGCGTAACAGGATTTGTGCGTGCGTAAAAAGATTTGTGCGTGCGTAACAGGATTTGTGCGTGCGTAAAAAGATTTGTGCGTGTGTAACAGGATTTGTAAACCTTAAAAATAAAATACATGTTGAAAAAGTACACACAAATCACCTGGTACGCACACACAAAACTGCAGTAACACACAAATCCGGTTACAAGTGCACAACTATTTTTGAGACTCATTTCACGCCTCGGTGGAAGCTCCAAGATTTGTGTGTAGATGGTGCGTTTACATGCTAGTAAAAGCTGGGACATCTGAGTTTTCTTCGGAACTGTTTCTTTTTTCCACAGTTCAATACATATTTCTCTCTTTACTTGTCTCGTGGCTTAGACATATTTTTGTGAGAGAAAAATACATATGTCATTACACCCACGTCTACTTTTTAATACTATAAGATTGTTTATATATGAATCCGCATTTGGGACCTATTCAACTGTAATTACTTGGGTAAAAAATTCAACCACTAGGTGGCGGAAGTTTATTCCGCTCTGACTGGGAAAAGCCTTCATTCAAACTGAGAGAAGAAACAAGAGGATGGCGGGTCAGCCGAGTGATCATGTTCGTGGTTTACCGTCCGAAGTTAGTGGATGTTAAAATTTGCACGTTTTCCTGACCGTTGTAATGCGTATTTTTTAGATTATTTCAGATTACGTTTTACGTTTCAAGTAGTTCGACCCAAAGTTCTCGCCCTTCTATAGCAATAGCTCATGTCTACGTTAGCTAAGCTACTATTAGCCCTCGATTAGCATCGGTCCAGTTTAAAACAGAATCTTCCTGGCCCATTACAGCCATGTCTACGTTTATCACCATGCTCAGCTATTTTTATGATGCCGACAATAATGTAGGCTTAGGTGACGTCTTTTATTATAATTTATTATAATTATATTTTATTAATTATCTGGCAGATAATTAATAAAATATTCCATATTTAATTTGTATATGTCCTTTTTCAACTATGCAATTTATAAAGTGAAAAATTGAACACTGACTGAAATGTGGAAAACACATACATTATTAGCACTTTTTGGGGACAATAGAAATATAATTTCACTAGATGGCTACAATTACAATTTAGTTAGTGTGAAGCACAACTTAACATATTATCTGCCCAAAAATGTAAGTCATCACATGGAAGTAATGAGAAATGTGGTTTGCTCATAATGAAGTAACAGAAATATTAATATTTTAAAGATTCAGCCGAGTTACTATACTTATATTCAGCTGCTTACAAAGGCTTCAGTGTTGGATGAGGTTATATTTTCAAAATTTGAAATATTGATGATCTGCATGAATCTAATATAAAAAACGGTGCAGATGTATATGTATGGCATAGAATACATTTGTACATTTGTTAAGAGATGTTCTACGTATTTATTTCTGGTACGAAAGCAATGACCATCATATTCCAGGAAGAAATGTAGAGAAGAGTAAATCTTAAGTGATTACAGTAAGATATAAAATATACAGGTGATAGACGAAACATAAGTCTGTAGCAGAACTAAAAAAAAATTTAAATCAAAAACTACAATTAGTGAGGAGAACTGGGATGAATCCTTCAAATAATAAAAGACGTCACCTAAGCCTACATTATTGTCGGCATCATAAAAATAGCTGAGCATGGTGATAAACGTAGACATGGCTGTAATGGGCCAGGAAGATACTGTTTTAAACTGGACCGATGCTAATCGAGGGCTAATAGTAGCTTAGCTAACGTAGACATGAGCTATTGCTATAGAAGGGCGAGAACTTTGGGTCGAACTACTTGAAACGTAAAACGTAATCTGAAATAATCTAACAAATACGCATTACAACGGTCAGGAAAACGTGCAAATTTTAACATCCACTAACTTCGGACGGTAAACCACGAACATGATCACTCGGCTGACCCGCCATCCTCTTGTTTCTTCTCTCAGTTTGAATGAAGGCTTTTCCCAGTCAGAGCGGAATAAACTTCCGCCACCTAGTGGTTGAATTGTTTACCCAAGTAATTACAGTTGAATAGGTCCCAAATGCGGATTCATATATAAACAATCTTATAGTATTAAAAAGTAGACGTGGGTGTAATGACATATGTATTTTTCTCTCACAAAAATATGTCTAAGCCACGAGACAAGTAAAGAGAGAAATATGTATTGAACTGTGGAAAAAAGAAACAGTTCCGAAGAAAACTCAGATGTCCCAGCTTTTACTAGCATGTAAACGCACCATCTACACACAAATCTTGGAGCTTCCACCGAGGCGTGAAATGAGTCTCAAAAATAGTTGTGCACTCGTAACCGGATTTGTGTGTTACTGCAGTTTTGTGTGTGCGTACCAGGTGATTTGTGTGTACTTTTTCAACATGTATTTTATTTTTAAGGTTTACAAATCCTGTTACGCACGCACAAATCCTGTTACGCACGCACAAATCTTTTTACGCACGCACAAATCGTTTTACACACGCACAAATCCTGTTACGCACGCACAAATCTTTTTACGCACGCACAAATCCTGTTACGCACGCACAAATCATTTTACGCACACACAAATCTTTTTGACACTATTTTCACTCCATACAGTTATGCAAGTCCCTGTAACAGTATCCACACCCTCTTAAACCCTTTCACAGTTTGTCATAGTAAAGCTACAAAACTCAATGTATTTTATAGGGATTACTTTGTGAACCACTAGACCGAAGTAGTGAAGAATGGATTTGCATTCAGTCTCCTTTACACCTCGAACGAAAACCTAAGTGGTATCAGAAGACTCTTTTTTTTATTAGACAGTTGAGCTATGAGTAATTTAATGTCGGTATAAGTCAGAGAACAAACATTAAGAGAATGAAACACAGGAGACTGGTCAGGGAGAAGGATTTGGAGAAGTTTAAAGGATGGGCAGGTCATATAGATGGAAGTTATTGATTAATGAGTTGATCTAAAGTTGATCAAATGTATGGGTTTATTCACGATTAATTGATAAGCGGCCATTTTCTTAAAAATCTGCGTCTTCTTATGTACCAGAGGTTCCTCGTCTTTCCATTTTATCAAGGGCTATTGAGGTAAAACTCAATGAGCTTCTTGAATGTTTATATTTCAACACATATTGTAAAGTGCTTTTTTTCACGCCACACCAGACTTCGTTTACAGCTTTTTTTCTTTTTTTTTTACCGTTCAGGGAGTATGGCTCCACGTAAGGATGACCAGCGGCGCCCTCTGCTGGATGGCGGCCAAACCGCAACAGTAACAGAAGGTCTCTAAGCGGACATTACTAATCTATTGGAACTCATTTTAATCTAATAAACTATTAATTCTCAATAAATAAGTCAATTAATGGTTTGCATCCGTGGAGGTCATAAAACAACCTACCTCGGAGTTCCTATGTAAGGTGATGTCAAGTGATGTAAAATAAGATTTTAATGCAGGGAGGCTGGAGACAAACACATGCCACACTTTTGAAATTTTTAACTGTCAATTTTTGAAAAATTGTTTTCTCCATTATGTTTCAGTAACTTTACACATACACATTTAGTTTTGGTTTCTTGCAAAAAATACACTGAGGTTTGTTGTGACGTCACAAAACAGGAAAATATGGGTGTGATTACTTTTACAAGGCACTGTAAAAAACTAAAAGAAAAATAAAGAATCAGATGGCTACGACTGCTTATTAGGGTCATTGCAGATAGAAAAAAAAGGAGTACATTTTCACCAAAAAGTATCTGAAATTTTCTATACTACAAAGAAAACGTGGAAATTTCTGAGCTTGAAAAGTAAAACTGTTGGAAAAAACTCCGAATTTTTTTAGATTAATCTCAGAAATCTTCTAGAAAAAATCTTGAAAATGTCTGAGTTTTAAAAAAATCTAAAATGTTCAAGGAATTAAAACATTTAATGGGTTTACTCTTGCAAAATGTTGCCTTTTAGAGCTCAGAATTTTTCTTTTATTCTTCTAGATTTCTGATATTAATCTCAAAATTTCTGAGGTTTTTAGCAGAAATTTACTCCCCTTTTTTGTCCATCTACAAAGGCCCCGATGCGTCGTCGCAAATATATAACCCAGACCAAGTTGAGTAAACAAAGTGAATGTGATGTGCAAAACACATTGCGCAACAAGATGCAGTGAAACTGGATTCTGTGCACCAACCGAAAACAAACAGCATTAAAATCGCATGGAAAACACCTCTAGGTATATCAATGACATGCCAGATTTATTGACAGTGAGTGTTCGAAGGAGCATGGACAGCGAAACGTTGAGTGGAGACTTAAGAGAAAGCTAGAAGTCTCGTCCCAAAGCACACCTACACAGAAAACACACACACACATCATGACCAGGATGAAGATGGACAAACTGGTATTGCTTCCATGGGAACGGTGGGGTGACAAAAACACTTTCATGTGGCACCATTAAGAAACATCCACAAGTAGCTTTTTTTTTTGTTCTACATTATTATTTCTGAACACAAACCTGCATGAAAAACACCAGATGAAGAGCGTGTCGTGAACTAAATGTATTCCGAGTGCTGACATCAACAAACTGAGGGATAACCACAGACATGTCCATATGTCCAGACAAATGTCCGAAACGGCTTTTTTATATATATATATATATTTATATATATGTACACTTTTTACACATAGGCTTCAAAATATTGCTATTAGAAAATGATAAATCGTGTATTTATGATGGTGAAAAAAGGAAGGAAATAATAAAACAGAGACTTAATTAGTGCCGTCCCCATTAGAAAGACGTTCTACTGTTGACCGACGACAGCCAGAACATCCCTAAAAATTCCCTACTCACGACCTCGAGGTCTTGGCCAACAAAAAGTGACCGTATGTTTTTTTAGCAGCATCAAAGGCAACTTCCTACAGTCATCAACTCTGAGACGTCTTCAGCAACTTCTCCTCCTCATCCACATATGGCACTCACATACGCTCACGTATCCCACGGCAAACATGTTGAGCTTTGAACCGTTTACTCCGACTGGTCCAGGGGAAGCCGCAGCCTCCATGATCGAACGAAATCCCCCGTAAAACCGCCAAACACTCCCACCATAATTTGTTGCATGTATTAGTACGGCGCTACTTTATTTACAGTGCTAGCAACACTTATTGACACCCTCTGGAAAGATGTGTGGAGGAAGATCCCTTAAAGTAAATACAACTTTTATTGCAAAGTTTAGAAAAACTCACATTTTAATACATTTTCTTTTGATAAAACTAACCATTTAGCTAACTGTTAAAACATTAACAAATATCTGTGTCTGTATTTAATGAGTTCTACTAAAAATGAAATAAACCAGTGATGGGCACACTTCCGTTTACGCGCTAACATTTGCTTCCTTCGCATTTTTGCTAACTGTGAAAACTTGTTTGACGTGTTAAACAAGTTAAGTCTTCGTTCGTTAACTGAACTAAGAATTCAGCTGTTCAGTTAACGACTGAATTTTTCATGTAGGTAGACATTTATATTTATGCTCTTATTTTGAAGTCCTTTCATGTCCTTTTTCTATTATTTAAAGAAACTTTACTGAACAAGTGGCAAGTCTACAAAAAACCAAACGAATGAGGAAAAACAGAAAAATATATAACGTGTCATTAACACATGGTGGGTGTGAACATGGCTGAAATTAGCGTTTAGCATTAGCTTCCACAAATTACCGTTAGCTTTAGTGGACCTAATGTTTATGATTAATGATTCAGGATTAGGGTGGCCACTGCTAGCTTTTTAGCTAGTGCTACTAACTTTTTGGCTAGCGGTGCGCTAACTGTGTTATAAAGGAAAACTACTGTAAATACTGTCCTATTTGCAAAAAAAAAGGAAGTTGTAGATTAGGGGAACTAAGTACAATATTGATTTATTTTTAGACTTTTTACACATCTTTACCAGGGATGCCAACAGAGGTCCGTAATCCACAAATGTAGCTAGCGCTCTAAGTCTGTGCCAGTCCTGAACACAAAAGATTTTATTTTATGTAATTTTGTAGAAAAGCGATTCATTCTCATGCTATTGCGCATTTAAAATCAAATTCCTAGTTATTCCTCTAAATCAAAACACCAGGAGATTAAAAATCTGACGCTTTCAGGACGTTCGACGCAGTGAAGAAAAAAAAAAAAAAAGCAATTTTACCAAATTCAAGAATTATGAAAAGAAAACTCCCCAAACATTCTTACTAATTGGTGTTTTGATCGATATAAACTTTTTAATAAATTTTTGTCACATTCCATCAGACTTCATTGTAATGTTTTGAGATTTCATATGATAGATCAACACAAAGCACAGCATGCTCGTCACTACGGGAAAACTTGGCAGGCCTTATGTAACATAACTTTGGTGAAAAATGACAAAGAAGCAGCTAATGTTTTTAAATGTAACTGTGCTAACAAATGCAGCAGTTGTTTTTTGTGGCGTAATTACATTGAATTCCCAAAACAGAATAGTATGATTTAGTATGACAGTATGATTTACATTTATATGTATTATTCTTGTATTGATGTTTTCTTTGCACCAATTTCCACAGAGGAAAATGTATCTATGTTCTTTTTTTCTTTAGTTTTGAAACAAAAAGATGAGTCTTCAAAAAAACATTTAAAAAGCTATCAAATTACCAATAGCAGATATTCATGAAAAAAATATACGTCGTCTTTTCCAAAGGTCTTGTAACATTGGCGGCTCTAAGCCAGTTTTATTTTGCTGTTCTTTGGATGGTAAAGGTTGCAGAACCCTGTTTTAAAATGTTCAATTGAATCTGGGTGGTTTGATTATTTTACAAGGAGGAACCAACAAAAATGTCTGACTTTACATGTGCAGAGCTGGTAGATGGTTGCAGACCCAATTGCAGCAAAAAACAGATTTTCTGGAGTCTTGACTTGCCGAGGTGGATTTTATTTAATATTTTTATTCGCTAAGCAATTGAAAACCATCCAATTCGCAGTCAGGCTCTACTTCGTGTTGGTCTGCTACGTCAAAGCCCAATGAAATCCGTTGAAGTTTGGGTTTTAGCGACGTAGACCAGGAAAAATAGCAAAAGGAATATTTTTGCAAGGCACGGCAAATTTCATATCCTCATCAGCCGCCTCTGAATGCTAATTAGCGTAGTTTTCATTTCGAAGCGGCTTGAAAACAGAGGGAACGGTTCTGATTGGATGAAAATACGGACTCTCACTCTGACTGTCTGATGGGAGGTGGCAGTGTCAACCAGATCTAGTTTTTCACCTTTCAGATTGCTCTAGACTTTATACAATCAACTCCCATTACCTCTCGCAGTGCATCTACAGGAATGACCAACTAAAGAATAAATAACTAAATAATAAGGCTGGATCACTGAATGAATTACAATTATTATGAAATTTTTTTGTTCTTTTTTTTTACACCAAAACAACAAAGACTCAACGGCTCCTCGTCTTTAACTCCGTTCCAGGTGCACAAAGGATGATTTGTGTTAGGTTGCATAAACTGTGTTCTTGTAGCAGACCTCCACCGTTCACGCCGACGGTTCGCTGAGGAGAATCGGTCAAGAGCACTAAACGTGGGATGGATCCGTAGTCTTCACAGTCAAAGAGCCACATTTCCTCGGTGCTCTTCATCGACAGCTTTCGCTAATTATCTGCCAAATACTTTCCTGTTAAAAAAAATAAAAATGACACAACAAACACATCAGGAGGATCAGGGATTGGGAGGATCTTGATGCAAAAGGTTGGAAAATGAAAACAAACTCTGGTCCGACCTGCAGCGAATCTCTTCTTGACCAGAGACAGCCGGTAGCCAGTCCCGACGAGCTGGATGTCGCAGCCGGACAGCGTGCTTCCCTCGCTGGTGAACTGGACGGCCAGCTGGGACGGCTTACAGGGACCCTCCTCCATCTGGAACCGGCCCAATAGAGCCCCTACTCCTACACAATACGCACATGTCTGACTTTGCGTAATAGAGCAATGCAGTCATTGGACAAAATATGCAATGTTGTTTATTCCTTTAAGGTTTCTGGGTTTGGATTTTAATTGTTTTCCGGAGGCTTCCTCACTTTTCTATGGCGCTGTCTTTGTGCCACCAATATGGGTGAGCGGTGAATCTGGTGTGAGCGCATGTATCAATGTGAGCAAACAATAATTTGTGGTATTGGTCGTTTATAACTCGCACTCGATTGGTAGATTTGCGTTTTGCTCCGACGTTTCTGCTCCTCGTGTACGGAACACCAATGAGGCCAAAACGGCGTGAAATTTCATATGCAAAACCAACTCCAAAGCGCATGTAACTGAACCACAGCAGCAGGAAATGACAGATTGTTCTCATCCAATCGCATGTACTGCTCGGATGAAAAAGAACCAATCACAGCCAATAACCCAAACTACACCAGGAAGTGACAGAAATGACAAAACAAAGGTGTAAGATTTAGGAAAATGATGTGGAAAAATTACAATAAGGTCACACCTGTTAGTTGTATTGCTATATGTTTATTCTAAGTTCCAGTATATTCCCACCAAGTTAAAGCTGTTTGGGTTACATGCGCAAGGTTGGACGTTGTTTTTCCCAGCTGCATGGGAACCAATCTGTTTCCCATGCTTAGGATCCCTTATCCCTTTGTATAAAACTCATGTGTTGTCTCTGCCTGACAGAGCTTTTCATCCACACCTGCTTCATTACTGATTGTCCTACAAGCTCTCTGTATTGTGCACAATATATGAATAAACCTGATTGAGTGATTTCACCTGAACAGTGCTTGGAAATAGTATTTTTTCCACGACAGAAAACAACACAAGAAAACATAACAGACTTGAATTTTGTAGTCTGATAATATGCAGTAAAAAAAATGCTTACTTTGTGTATTTCAGGTAACATTTCTACATTTCTTGAGCTACTGTACGATGTGATCCTCCACTCAACTCACCGAAGAACGACATGAATTTGAATTTTGTGAGAAATGCTACAGAAAAGGTTCAGGTGCCCTCAGTTTTTTTTCCTTTTTTCCAATTTGCTGTAGGTTTAGGGAAAGAAAATGATTTTCAACCAAAAACCAAATTAACAAAAAACAACAACACTTGCCTCCATTTTCAGATCTTTGAGACAGGCTTTGGATTTTCCACTGAATCGTTTGCTGCTCTGGATTCCTGAATGAGAGAGAGAACAAAAAAAAATATCATGTTATGTTTAATAGACTTGCGGATTAACCTGCATATTTTCCTCTTTATACACTGGACAATAAAAAGGAGTGTTAGGGGGCAAAGATGGCAGAAGCCCATTACTCATAGTATGGCTGAACAATATGGTACAAAAATTAAATCTGCAATTTTTTCATACCAGAAAATATTTTCAAAAAGTACCGTTTATTTCAATCATCTCTTCTGTGAATTGTATGATTATTAGGGCCAGGCTACCAGAATTTTTGTTCAATTAAAAAATACAGTCATAATACGGAGCCCTCTAGGGGACATGGGGAATTTTTTTTCTTTTGCGTTCCCTCGCAAAACTTTTGCGTTCCCTCGCAAAACTTTTGCGTTCCCTCGCAATACTCTACTGGTCAGTTATGCGGCATAATTGAACACTGCAAGCCTTTCTTACGGTGGCCGCCGTACTTTATGCTTTAATATAAGGTTATGTGAGGTTTTTCCATGAATGTTAGTATCTTTTTGTGAAATATCTGAAGTTTTATATCTTTCTTTAGGATAGAAAGGCGCCACAAACCTACGATATAAACAGAAACCTTCCATAAGTAGGAAAGAAATAAAAACACATTATAATTTGGACTATTTCTGAGTTATTATCGCCGGTAATAAATCATCTGACAGTTTTGATTGTGTCTCTGTTGTGTTCTAGTCTGAATGGTTTAAAGAGCTGCTTTCAGTGCCGCTCCATCTCAGCCTTAACAGACATAAACATGCAGGAAAAAAAAAATCGATTTTCAATCAGTGTTTTGCACCAAACAGTTAATAATAATAAACAAGTTTTCACTGAGGCTCTGTAGGAGCCATATAAATGAAATAAGTAATTATTGATATGACAGGAGCAGCGGCTTTGACACTTAGGTGTGTCGATGTGGGCGTGACGTCACCAGGTATGAATGGGAAGGATACTGGCTTTGTGTGTATGAGGAAGCGGTGAGCGGGGCGGTCAGTCCTTGCAAAGTTTGGAGCCTGATCATCAAAATGGAATAAATCGATAATTGTGACAGAACAAAGAAAAGGTTTGGAGCTGATTGATACACGGACAGATGAGATTCCCCGAGTTAACCCAGAGTTAATCCCTTTACCATCATTAGTTTGTTGTGTTTTTAATAATGAAAACTTGTTAATAATAAAAACTGTTTGGTGCAAAACACTGATTGAAAATCGATTTTTTTTTACTGCATGTTTATGTCTGTTAAGGCTGAGATGGAGCGGCACTGAAAGCAGCTCTTTAAACCATTCAGACTACGAACACAACAGAGACACAATCAAAACTGTCAGATGATTTATTACCGGCGATAATAACTCAGAAATAGTCCAAATTATAATGTGTTTTTATTTCTTTCCTACTTACGGAAGGTTTCTGTTTATATTGTAGGTTTGTGGCGCCTTTCTATCCTAAAGAAAGATATAAAATTTCAGATATTTCACAAAAAGATACTAACATTCATGGAAAAACCTCACATGACCTTATATTAAAGCAGAAAGTACGGCGGCCACCGTAAGAAAGGCTTGCAGTGTTCAATTATGCCGCATAACTGACCAGTAGAGTATTGCAAGGGAACGCAAAAGTTTTGCGAGGGAACGCAAAAGAAAAAAAATTCCCCATGTCCCCTAGAGGGCTCCGTATCATAACAATAGTAGGATATGGATGAAATTTTAACAGAAAGAAAAGCAAAAATTACAGGAAAGAAAAAGGTAATTTAATGAAAGAAATCTTGGATAATTCCTTTTTTTGCTGGAGCTTCCATAAAATTACCACTTTGTCCTCCTTTACGTATCAACTGCATTCTTATAACTTTACAACTTTAACCTCACAATTAAAAACAGGAAAACATCTTAGCCTGAGCTGACCAGAATTCAAAGTCGAAACAGGATAGAAGATGGCCGCCGTCACTTTGAATTATGGAAACCAAAGGAGTTTATTAGTGAAAAAAAAAATCAACATTTTCCAAAAAAAATCTAAATCTTCAAAAACCAAAGATTAAATTAATCAATAAAATTGACTTATCGCCTGAGCCTAATTCGTAGACTGGGTGTGGTTTAGGGGTTCTGAGGTGCGGGTGACCTTTACCATGTGGCGGGGGGGATCATGGTGTGCAGCCGGGCTATGCCTCCGTTCACCGGAACCACAAAGTGGATGTTGTGCAGCGGCACCGGGGCGGCCATGGCCTCCGCGTTGTATTTGTAATCTATTCGAAGGTCGGTGTTGACGGAATCCCCCCGCCAGCTCACGGCCATGTTCAGAGGAGTGGACTGGATCCCCTCTGCTGACACCTGGCGGGAAAACGCCCAGAGGAATATGTGGACTACAGTTCATGTCTTCAATAAGAGGAATAATGTTAGAGAGATTTTTTTTTAAAAAAAAAAGAAAAGAGGCATTTTCTACTTGGTATTTGATCATATCCACGTTGTAGTATGTCGCCTGAGGCTTCTGTTCTGCCACTTTCTTCAGATGGGTGATCAGGTTTGGCATGTTTACCCAGAACTCCTTGATGTCTACACCGTCTGGCGCGGTGTCGCTGCAGAGCGACAAGAACAATGTTCCGCTCAGGCATAAAAGGATAATTCATGTGCACAATTCCTTCCTGTCCAGGTCCGAGATGGTCGGCTGCGGCGCTCTGCGACATTTTTAACGCTTAACCACAAGTTTCAATGTGTTTCACTGGGACTTTATGTGATAAACCAACGCAAAGTAGTGCTTAATTAGCTGCATTTCCATTACAAATGTGTGCAAAACTTCAATCAACATTGCACTAATTTCGAAAAAAACAACAACAACACAATTTCGCAATTGCAGTGTCTCCATTAAACAAGAGACGCGCTTAAAACCACGTGTGAATACGTTTGTTCACGCGATAAGTCATTAAAAAAACCCAGCTGCGCCATAAGCCTGTCGTCTTCCTCGTGGTTTCTGCCGGTGGCAACTTCCGGCTGTCGATCGCGTGACTTGTGTGATGTGAAAAGAGTGTTTTGCGAAACAAACCAATTTAGATACGAACAGAAATCCATCTCCTTCTCCCCGACTTATCCTGGCACAAAAATGTTTTATCGAGAAACAAGACTTTTTTTCAAAATGGTTTTGTTTTGTGTCAAAATACACAATGAAACAGTCAGTGGAAATGCAGCTACTGTGAATGCATCACTTCGTTTTACAAACAAAAATCTGAAAAGTGTGGCGTGCGTATATAATTTGTCCGGTTGAAACAAAGAGTTTAAGGTCTGCCTCTACTAGTTTCTATTGAATGACATTATTGTCCATTCTTTGTTTTTCAGTTCAGTTCTCAGGTTGTGCAACAGATTCTCTTAATTTTAGATCCGGACTTTGACTCTGTCCGTCTTCAGCTCTTACTCTGGTTCTGGTTCTGCTCTGCCTCTCCAGAACCAGAACCAAACACGGACAAACAGCATTTCAGCTCCTGTGCACCACCGATCTGGAACAAATATCCCAGGAGTAAACAATAACAATCAAACTACAAGGTTCACAACTACCTTTGCACAGAAATGAAGCCCCAAATCGTAGCATTAACTGGATTTCATGGCCCAGAAAAAAAAAAAGGCAACTTCACTGTGTTGAAGCTCACCAGCAGAGCAGCTGTGGATTGGGCAGGACTTGCTCCAGGCGGCTGTAGCTGCTGATGACGAAGCTGAGGACAGGTTGAGTCGGGTGGCAAGCGAAGTGCCGGGTTATACCTGCAGGGAAGGAGAGGACCATCTCCCCGGTGATCTTCACCGCACATCTGCAGCAGGCAGAGAAGGCAACACTTCCAAGATACGCAAACCGAACTGTGAAATATCTGTCATACTGAGGGAACTGTTGTTTTTTTGTTTGTTTTGTTTACTTGCTGGGGTCAGCGCCTTTGAAATAAGCATTGATGGTTTCGGTGAAAGCAGCAGCGACCGGCAGGGTGTCCTGGGGCCCCATGGTGAGCGGGCTGGGCCCTCTAGAGCAGCCTGTTCAGGACATAAAACCAAAAGACGGCCGTAAGAAATCTTCTAGTGCGGTGTTTGCTGCAACAAATCTATAAAAGGGAGCAACAAAAGATAACAGGTGAAGATTAAACCAAACTATCCACAGTGTTGCTCAGAAGTTTACATACACTCATCATGATTCATTTGGGATTTTAATATTACATGGAAAAAACATTTTTTAATGGTATTTAACAAACCGTATAGGCTTAACTTTATCCATTCAACACTAATATTCAGCGTTAGCTGGGACGCTGATCACTAACCTTTAAAAAGCCTGACCTGCCTATTCCAATTTTGGCTGACACAATTTACCTTTTTTCTCTGAAAAGTCACAAAGTATAGCAATGAAGTCACTAAGTTGGCAACAGGGTGACTATTGTTAATCTGCAGATGTGACCTGGCAGGGAAAACAGACAGTTCTAGATTTTGAAACTCTCCGAAATTGCTTTATGTTTCACCGGGGCTGAAACAATTGATCAGATTAATTAATTGTTGAAATAATCGTCAACTAATTTAGTAATCGATTAATCGTTGACTGGATTATACGGACTCAAAAAAAAGGCCATTTGCTGAAAGAACACAGTCAAAGCAGTAATTAAGCCAGAACTACATAAAAATTATGTACATTTTGCCTTTAAGATACAAAAAAAAGCCTTCTTTATGTGCAATTCTGTTCTACCCAAAACTCCTGGAGTGGCATACCTCTAGCCGCACTTGGTTTGAATTCTGTTGAAAAAAAAGCACTTTTTTTATTCAAGTATTAATCAATTAATCCAAAAAATAATCAACAGTCCTACGCTGTATTAATGCCCAGACAAGCTAGAAAGGGCTGAGCTTTTCACATGTCAATGCATCCTCTGAGCGTTCACTGAAGGAAGGATGTGTTGTTGCTTCGTAGGTAATAAAAGGTTTATTTTCGTCCTTTAATGTATCTCTAAAATTGCACAAAGAAGGCTTAAACAATAAATCTTCAGAATGTCCGTTTTTTTAATCCGATTAATCGTCAGAATGAATCGATAACTAAAATAATTGTTACTAGAAGTAAAAGTCGGTACCCTAAAGAAAAAAAAGAAGAGCAGTTGAAACAAATTATTAAAAGCCACAAATTAGTTTGAAATCCATGATGAGCGTTGGTGAACTTGGGACCAGCACTGCACATCCATACGACTCAAGGATCTGGGTGAGTAGGAGATGGGATGGGCAGCAAGAACATGAAGAAGAGCTTTCTTCATGTTCATGTGCTGCTGCTGCTGCTGCTGCTCCGTGGAGCGACTCACCTTCAAAAGCTAAATAAAACCTGCCGTGGTCAAACCAAACCAGAGGCTGCGAGGCCTCTGGGCGGGGCGGAGACATGAGGAGGAGAGAGTCATGAGACGGACAAGACAGTGAGGCAAGGACACGACGACAAGAGGGAAGATGGCGTATGGACGTGGAGCCGTGGCGAGGCGCGCGCGGCAGCCACCATACCTGCGGTGGGCATGCTGAGGTCCCGTCCTAAGGTGGGAGTGGACGCCGCGCTGTGCGAGGTGACGGAGGACAGGGAGGAGGAGCTCTCGGCGCGGGCCAGGGGGGCAAAAGGCGGAGGGCTTCCCGAAACCGGGGGGCTGAAAGGCCGACTCTGAGAAAGAGAACGGAGCTTCGTTCGGTCTCGACCCTGAAAACTGAGAGATTCCAGACTGAAGCTGGGAGTTTTTCTACGCACCAGGTCTGTGATTGGCTTCCCCGGGGGCAGCTTCGGTCGCGAGGACGGACGGGGAGGAGGAGGAGGCGGCACCGGACTCCCCCGGGAATGAGGCGTGGTAGGGCGGGCTGGAGACGAGGGGCCTGCAGGGGGCACCAGAGTCTGGGTGACACTTTATTTCATGGCAGAGTCAAAGATCAAGTGATCCGAGGTTTACAAACTTCGAAATCTACAGAAATCCAAACTCATAAGAAAAACACACAAAGAAAGTAGTTTTTATTTCAATGATGCTATTGTTATTGATATTGAACCATGTTTACTCTAACTAACTGCGTCTTGCCGCCAGGACACTTTTAAGAGATCTTTGATCTCAAGGAGTTTCATCCTGGTTAATTAAAGGTTAATTAAAATTGTCATTAATAATAATGTTATTCCATCATCAAAAACATACCTGACGTGTTGCTTTGATTCTTTAATGCATGTTTGAGAAATCCTCTAATTTCCCATGGCAACCATTCAGCTGTGGAAAACGCCTGGGTGGACCTAGCCCCGCCTTCAAGGCTCAGCTTTCTCCTCTGAGCTGCAGCTTCCAAGTCTCCACCCTCACAGAGCTGCCCTCAACCACAACGCCCCCACTCAGCTCCTTCAGACTAGCCAGCAGCAATTAGCAAACATCTGGTAGAGCTGCACATCTGCGGAGCTCATTATAGGAGCTACTTCTTAGTGCAATGCTGGTAAAAACGTTGTTAAGGGTTTAATAGAGGAGCCATGTTGTGACGACGTCCTGAAGGCGGAGCTTCAGAAATAGCAGGAGTTTTTAAAGGGACAGAGACACAATTTCAAGGTGTTAATTTACAAGGTCATATTTCTTTAAAGTCAAATATGACTTTAAAGAAATATGACCTTGTAAATATTACTATGACTTTATAGTGCTATAAAGTAGCACTATGTGACTGGAAAACACATAATAATGTCCCTTTATACAATCTGAAGCCAAAATGGAAAATCTGTGTGAATCAACACCAAGTACACTGACGTTGCTAATACTTAAACATACTGTATTTACTGATCGTCATCATTGGTTGACCAGAACAAAAGCGGGAGTTCCTGCAGTTTGATGGACTAAAGCCTAAACAGAAAGACATCTAATGGACATATAGTAAGTATAGTAAAGATATATAATGAGTTCTACTAGGTGTTTGCTGATTTACTAATTGCTGCTGGCTAGTCTGAAGGAGCTGTGGGGGGGGGGGGTGCTTTGTGAGTCGGGATCTCCAAGGAGGAGCTTCGTGGAAAAGGCAGAGCTCGGTTGGCTCAAGCGTTAAGGCATGTCTGAATGGTTGCCACAGGAGGTTAAAGGATTTCTCAAACATGCATGAAAGAGTCAAAGCAACAGTCCAGGTATCATTTTGATGAGAGACCAACATTAAACAATGGTGTAAGGGTTAACAAAGTCAACTTTACACAACACTGCCCCTTTAAATTCACCTGAAGGTGGGCTTCATATTTACAAAGAGAGCAGAACACTCACTGCTGCCAGAGAAGGGCCCAGGGGAAGACATGATGGATCGGTACGCAGATGGAGGAAGAGGAGGTGGCGTTCCCCTGAAGCTGGGTGTCAGCTCTCTGGGAGAGCCTGTCACTTCTGGTACTTCATCTCTCTGGTACGCTCCCTCTGGAGTCCTCTTTCCTCCCAGAGTCCCGTAGACTAAAGGAGACGTGACCGCCGCCCGCGGGGACCTCCGCTCTGCCGGCAGAGGGGGGACGGGGCTGATAGGAGCAGGGGCGCAGGCGTATCCTGCGAACTGCAGAACCTCCTCGTCGACTCCTTCCTCTTCGAGGAAAGCAGGAGGAGACTCGGAAGGGGAGAAGTCGGGAGGTAAGGGGGGAGCTGGCTCATCTGGGGGTGGAGGGCCGAGAACGATGGAGGGGGGCGAGTCTAGCGGAGTGAAAGGAGGGGAGGAGCCGGGGGGAAAGCATGGCGGAGAAGGAGGGGGCTCGTTCGGGGGCGGTCCCGGTGAGAGGCCAGGCGTGGAAGGCGTGGAGGTGGGCGTGTCCGGGGGAGGAGAGTCCGGCGGTGGCGGGGGAGCCGGCTCGTCGGGGGGTGGAGGTCGATCGTCCATGAACGTGACCCATCTGGGAGACGGCGCATCCTCCCTCGTTTTGGAGCTGTCGGCGGGGCCGAACACGTCGTCCAGGTCGGGGCCCGGTGACCCCCGGTATGAGGCCGGTGACAGGACGTTCAGGTAGATGGGGGCGGAGCTGCGTGCCGCCCTCCCGTTGGGCAGATCAACTGTAAGAAGGAGTTGGAACAGTAGCCGTTAAATCACAGCGCGAGACCGACTTCCACTGATAAATTCAGAAGGAAATTTACCTGCCAGGTCTGATGGAAAGCCGTAGCGACCTCTGGAGGGGAAGTTTTTCGGAGGAAGCGGTGGAGGAGCTGCAACAGAGACAGTTCAGCATCACCGAACACACACACACACACACACCCACCCACACACATTAGATCAGTTGAATTTACTGGCACAACAAAGCTCTGCCTACTCACCTCCTGTTGGAAAACTTCGGCTCAGGTGGGATTCTGAACACGGTCTGGGTTCTCCCCATGCATCGCTACGGATTACTGACAGTGCCGCAACAAATAAGAAGACAGAGCTGAGCAGGAAACACAACATACAGGAAGTTATGACTAATTAGTGAAAGACAGACCATCATATCTGGCATATCTGCTGTCTGAAGGAAGCCTGAACAAAGCAGGAACGTTCTGCGGCGCAGTGGCGCTGCAAGAGAAAACACATTCATCTAAAACAGTGCCAGCATTCATCTGAGCCAACATAGTTCCAGTTCTGGGTCAGTTTGGACTTTACATCAACATATGTGTTCTTCTTGACTGAATACTGCTGAGCTATGTTCTCAGCAATAAAATTTATGAGATTATGTACTTTTAAGTACTTAAATGGAACTTTCTCTGAAATGATCTGGTACTTTCTTTGAAATTGCATTCAGCTAGCTAACTAAGCTAGCTAGCTTTTTTTATCATTTAAAATGTGTCCTATATAGCTAGCTATCTAAACGGAATAGCTAGCTAACTTAATAGCTATATAGATATCTAGACAGCTACATAAGCTAGGTAGATATCCAGAATGGTGCTTGCTTAATAGATAGCTACATAGCTGGCTAACATGATAGCTATATAGAAAGCTAGTTATCTAGACGGCTAAATGATAGCTAGTTATCTAGATAGCTAGATAGATTCATGGAACATGGTGAGATCTCACAAATGGCTGGTAAGTTACAGCAAGATCCTGGGAAAGGACCGAAGAATTTCAAGGCAAGTTAAACGAAAGAAGTTGCATGAATTCTTAATAGAACTACAAGACGATGGTAACTTTTAGAAATAGTGCATGAAAGTTTCAGAAATAGCTAAAGTTCTAGAAAAGATCCATAAAGATTACATGAAAGTTCTGGGTGAGCGTCTTGTCACAAGTCACCTCATTATACAGCCAGGTTGCACCTGGTAAGTTCCAGAACGTTTCATGAGACTTTCATAAATCAAATCAATGGAAAAAGCCCTTCCTTGTTCAAAAATTCATGTTTTTATCATTTAAAATACAACAAATGGTATCTGGAAACTCAAAAGATTTTCCCGACTAAATTTCCAAACCTCTCCAGACATGGAAAACAATTTTTAAAAAATCAACTCAAGACTTGTCCAGACTTTTGAAGCTCATGTAGGAATATTATCTAGAAATACCAGGGCTTTGATGAACATATTCACTTGTGAGCTGTTTACAGAATCACAGACCTTGGCATCTCAGATGCATAACTTGGTGTTGGGGTAGAGCGTCGGGGTCGGGGAATCTCTTCACCTATGGCAACGAAAACCATTTAACCAACTAAATAAGAAATTGATAAGATTAACAGAGTGACCAATATGAAGTGTAATAATACACACTGCCTTACAAAAGAGTATATATTTTTTCCACTTAAAATTGCTGAGAGATTATCCTAACAGATGTTCTTTATCTGTTGTTACTGAGGTTGAGCTGTTTTGGCTCTATCAGATCTCGGAGTGAAAAGAGGTTGAGTTGAAATGCAAGAAACATTTTAAATTTAGAAAAACGAGAATCGCTTTTCTTAGCTTCCCAATTATAGGCCTCCTTGTGTTGCCCTCTCTCGCAAAATACTGATAAATGGCATTGAAGATTCTGTTTTCAAACTTTTTCCAGTTAGTTATACATTTTTGCAAGGCAGTAAAGGTCAAAAAATGGCCTAATTTGGTAAATAAATAAATAATAAACGTGATAATACATAACAATAAAATAATGATGCAAGTTAATGAACTCACATGATAGGTTTCTTTTCATCATCCCCTGCAAAGTGGAAAAGCAGAGAACAGATGTTAGCAATACGAATCATCTACGGTGCATTCTGATAAATCTATTAAAGAAATATCAAAAATTATTTCTACAGTAATGTAGAATCACTCAGACATGCATTGAATATTATTGTATTTCTTATACTCTATCTGAATTTGAAAACATCCGCTTTATTCACTACATTGTTAACTTTTTGAAGGCTTCTTGTTCTAAATGATCAGTGAAAATACTCGTCCATTTGTGCAATCTGTGCACTTTCACAACAACTTAAAAGGAGGTTGTCTTTCAGGCCTCCAACCAGCAGGTGGAGCCAGAGAAACTCACCGGACTGCGTCTCTGAGACCAGCAAAAAGGAAGAGAGAACAGACCTGGGTCAGAGAGTGAGTGACAAATCAGTCAACGGGACAACAACTAAAACTGGACACAACACATCTTCTTTACTTCAACCGCAAAGCTTCCATAATGCAACGCTTTTGTCAACGTCGAATCACGCCGCGACGGCCCACTTGGCATGCAGAAGCTGTACTGAGACCAGCTCACAGCTTAGTGTGTGTTCTTTTCTTACTTTGCATTATGGAACAAATGTGTGCTTTGCCAGAAAGGTGGAAGTAAAGTTCAAGTAAACAGAAAGCATGAACAAAAACAAAACAAAAAACAATTTGTGGGTTTGAGTGCTAAAAAGGGGCCTGTTAAAACAGAATCTACATGCAAAAACAGAGAGACAATGACATTCCACCACAGTCCTTTATGATGGTGAGGCATTTGAAGAGAAAAAAAAAAAACAGAAGGAGCTTACCGGACTTCTCCTCTACAAAGAAAAGCAGTGAGTTGACAGAAAGGATGAACACAGTAAGACCCTGAAACTGACGTCATAAAGCAGAACTCTGTCAGTGTCAACTCACCAGGGAAGGAGAGAGTGCCAGTCCTCCCACGGAGGCTTTCAGCTCGTTCATCGATGGGGGGACGCACCGGCCGCTGTCCGCCACCAGCGGCTTGATACGGATTTTGAACTTTTTCTTGCTGTCCTCGTCGTCGTCCGAGTCGCTGGAGGAGAAGAAGTGCTTTTCTTTGGAAGCCGGTGAACGCTTGTCAAGGGCAAAGTGTGATGAATTTGATCTGAAACTGCTCTCACTGTCTGTTTGTTAGCCTAGAAAGTCCGGTTTGTTTGGTGAGGTGTGAACGCGCAATCGAAATCTGACTTGGACCAAAAAAAGGCGAACTCTGGTCCGCCTAAAAATGTAGGTCTCGGTTCGGTTCAGTTGAAGGTAATGCTGCTGTGGTTTGAATGCAGATGTGAATTACAAGCAGACCGGAGGAGGCACAGGGCATTCTGGGTAAATACAACCAAAACAAACGGGAGATAGCACTAATGGGAGAAATGAAATCCTACAACCACTAAAAACACTATCCCACTTTCGCTTACATTTTGGGACAAAGAAAGTTGCGCTCATGTCGTCTTCTTCATCTTCATCTCTCTTCATTTAGTATTTCTTGGTGCAGCGCCACCACAGGCCAGCACCAGCCTCTGGTTTGGACCGTTTGACACAGTGCATGTGTGAAAGCAAACAGCACCAGCTGAAAGGGTGTGGAAACACCCTTAGTGAAAACAGGGATGACTAAAGCGTCCTGCATGACAGCCGGACCGTGTGTGTGCCCATTGATCATACAAGATGAAGGGATGAGCTTGAATTAGCCGAAAAGACTGAAGTGAAGCAGAAATCTGTACAGGCCAAAGACCTTTAAACATTTTTCTGAAGACCTGCTGAAAAAAATTATTTGAGTAAAAGAAGTAATAAAAAGTACGGTTTGAGATGTTCAAAGTTAGCATGGAAGAGTTTTCCTCGTACCTTGTCTGTCCTATAAGATTTTGACATAGACGTAAAGGTTCAATTTTCCTACATAGAACATACGTCTATGTCAAACCTTTACGTTTTGACATAGACGTAAAGGTTCCAAAAAGTATAGCTTTTTTAAGCTATACTTAAAAAAGTCAAGTATAGCTTGACTTTTTTAAAGTCAAGCTATAAAAAAGTAAGTTGCAACAATAGTCTTTCCCAGCTTCCCATCAGCTTGTTTTTTGAAGCCAATTTTAACCCCCAGTGGGCCAAAAGAAGCAGCTTCAATCATCCATCGCTGTCGTTTCTGGATCTCACGTGTGCGTCAGATTAATGGCCGTACCAGAAACACGCAAATACAAAGGTTCTGCCTTTGAATCTAGAAATATGTGCTGAATGGCATTCAAATTTTTTAACGTGTTAAAATCTGTCCTTGTTAAAGGTGAGGCAGCTGAGCGGCAAACCTGGTGTCAACAACCTCTGCCACGAAATTGATATTCTGGTCAAAAACATCATGAAAACAGGGATTTTTTAAAATAAAAATAATAAAAGATGTTTAAAAAGCACTTGCTATTCTCTCAACATCGTGTAGGTAGATGTATACTGTAATATAAACTACACTCGAGGTGAATTAGTTAGCCTTCAAGGATTCTAGATGATTTAAAAGCTTCCTGAAATGTGCTGAAAAAGCTGAATGCTGCAACAGCTGAGTGGGTGAAGTAGAACGGAGTACGTTGAAGGAGTGAGTAAAGAGTTGCAGAACGATCACAGCGTTCGCCTGCCTTAATGCTCCTTTGCCTCTTTAGCAACTGCAGAGACAAACATGCGGGGGTGGCGGGGCGGGTACGACCATCGATTAGTCTCGTTTGTTTTAAAAGGCACTCGGCTGAAGAGTCACTCCACTAAACAAGTCAATAGCGTCGCAAGCGACATGTTCCAAGAGCGCCGCTTCCTCGTCTCGCTGAAAGGATATCATCCTCTCCCTCACCGGGCCGCAGGCTGAAACCCTCCTCGTCGACGTCAGGTGAGGCCTGCGAGAGAGAGAGACAAAGAGAGCGGAGCGGTAGAGGCAGAGTGAGGCGCTGTTGCAAACGGAGGTTAGGCTTCACGGATGTCTTGCCCGAGACGTTCAGCTCGCTGGCCGAGCTCCAAAGCATTCAGCTCGTAACTCTCTTCAAAACAGCGCGTTTAAAAGCCCGACTCACGCAACACGAAACGCCGGCACCATTTCATTCCCAGAGCTACAGAGTGTCGGCTTCAGAACGCGCAAACAGCTGAGGATTCTGGGTAGACAAACGAGGAGTGCACTCCGGAGACTTACATATCTGTCCCAGTCGATTTCCCCGTAGAAGCCGTTAGGAGCTCCATTGGCCTTTTTCTGAAAGAAATGCAATGTTGGTTATTTAAAAACTACTCTCGAGGCGAATGGAAAACAGGTGAAGCAGGTTGGCAACATCGCACAAACACATCTGCAACCAACTTCTTCACACAGATGAGACGGAGACAGACATGTTGAGCCGGCATCAGGTTTGAAAGTAAATCAATGGAGACATTCAATAATAAACGATATGTTTATTTTTTTCATACTTCTTCTTCCATTTTGGCTTAATCTTTGTTTTACGAATAAAAAATTTAAGAATCTGACTTTTTAAAAATTTTTTTAGTTTATGGCCACAAACATAGGAAGCATTCTTTGTACGTACTTTTCCTTTCTTTCCGCTTTCGCTTCCCTCTTTGTCAGGTGAGCTCCTGTTTAAAATAGGACAGATAAGTTACACTGGAGAAAAACATTCAAACCTGCTAAAATGAATGCTTTGTAAATAACGCCTGACTTTTGACAAATTACAAAATGTTCCTCACTTTGCAAAAATATCTACTCTGAAATATTTTGTTGCATTGTGTATTAGCATATTGAAATCTAGCAAACACTTCCTATATAAGGATGTCGGATGTTGTCTAAAAGGTTCCTCAGTTTGTCATTTTTGCTTCGTTGTCTGAGTTACTAGGCTGTATTTAGAGAATGGCCCTGCAGCACAAGTATGGAGGCATCAGAGCGAACTCACGTTGCATCCGTGTCCTTGTCTTTCTTCCGTAAGCCCAGGGCTTTCCTGGTTCGTTTTTTCAGTCCTGAAGCAGGAAATGGAGAGGAACGTCATCATAAATATTATTTACAGCTTGAGTGCCTTATATTCAGTCAATTGCCTTGTCAATAAAAGCTACTCGACAGCAAATAAACAGGATTAACAGTGTAGCAAGCCTTGGAGGAATGTCATTTTCCAGAAAACAAAAGAGGAAATGCACAGTTGGCAATATGTCTGTTTAAATGAAGATATCGACTCTTTGCTATGTGGAGAAAGCCGCAGCACAGACTGAAATGGTAATGGTCCAATTCCACCCCCTTGTTTCCTACATAAAACAGAAAGACAACTGACGCTGAGGTCAAGTAAGGGTTCACTAGAGGTGCTCAAGGAATGACAGAGGAGCAATGATGCAGATCCGGATTTCCGTAGCCTCTTTAGCCAAACGTTTCAGTCACGATCCTTCAAAAATGAGCCGCCTCTGAGCTCTATCTGACCATTCATAAATCACATAACTCCATGCTTAAGAAAATAAAGGGCTGGCAATGTAGGATGTGACCGGAGGAGTCATGTGACATCGATGTCAACACTATGCATAAAATCTGCATGTGAAGTCTCCCCGTACCAATGATGGCGGATGAATTTATTGCAGCAAGCCTGGTGTTGGTTGAGTAAATGCTTCAAATTTAAATCATGTCTCTCACTTGGTGCATCAGAGGCGTAACAGAGGAGGGCTGATTTCTGCTACCTTTATTTAATTGGCCCTTTCAGAAAACACATGGAGACGGGAAAAAATTTAGCTGAAACTTGGGGGGGAAATCGTTCCTTCACAGTTGCTCTGGAATGAACTGCCTCTGCAAACGAGGCAAGAAAACTCACTTTTAATTATTGGCTTTTGAATCAGTGGGTGATGGACATTGAACGACTTATTGCTTTTATTTTGTGGTTTTTTTTTTAATTATGTTGTGGTTATTGGATTATGTCTATGTTGTACAGCGCTTTGGTCAGGCAAGCGTTATTTTAAAGTCTTATAAATAAAGTATGGTATGTCCTGATATGTCATGGTATTACATGGCATGGTGTGTGTGTGATGTGTGTGGTGTGGTATGACATGGTACAGGACAGTACAGTATGTTACGTTATGGTTCCCAAAGTGTGGGGCGCGCCGTGCCATTGCAGGGGGGTAATGGGAAGCAGTATGGATGAATGGAATAAAAAAAAGTTACACAGAAGCGTTTCACTGTAAAGATGGTTTGTAGTGTGTTTTGTTCCAACCTGAAGTGTGAAATAAACTTCAGTGGAGTTTGGAAACAAAATATGTGTGTACTGTAGGTTTATGGTTGAACGATGTGTGACCAGCTGATTCGTTTTGGGGGGGGATTTTTATTGTAATTCATAGGGGGGCCCAGAAAATCTTTGGGAACTATTGCGTTATGGCATGGTATGTGTGTGGTGCGGCATGGCATGGAATGGTATGGCACGGTGTGGTATGGTATGACATTGTGTGGTGTAATGTAGTGTGGTGCGGCAGGGGATGGTATGGTGCGGTGTGATACGGAACGACATGGTGTGGTGTGACATTTTGTTTATCAGATTAGTGCCAGAAACATCTCACCCCGTGAACCTTACCTCAACAGTAAACACACAACCACTTTACAAGATTGGTTTCTCAGCACTGTTGTTCAATACAACGATGGGAGTAGCTGAATACACAGCTATGCAGATCCCTCTTTGTATTCCAGCAAGATTTGTTTTGGTAACCCGTTTATGAGGCTCGCCTGAGGAGAAGCTCATTAAACATTAAGAATCTATAAATACACTTGAGTAAGGGTCTCCTTTATGCCAGTTTGGATGAGACATACTTTGCTTTTTTGTTTGTTTGTTGTTTTTTTTTTTGCATCGTCTTGTCTCAGTACATTTTAGATCTGACGCTTAATTTTATAGTAAAATTGTTAATATCTGATTTCGTTTTATTGGCTTTTCTTTTATAGACGGAAGTTCTGGGAATGATGAAGTGTAATGCTTTAGGTTCACTTTGAACTGCACAGCATAGACTAAACACTGATTATTTTGTCCAACAAATGACTTTATGCTAAATGCAAACGGCAACATTTCCTGCATTAACCTTTCAATTAATGCTGCTTTTGCTTTTTGCAGACACAGCCAAAACAAAAAGTAAGTTGAAACTTGACATGTTAAGGCAGTTTGCACTACTCTCTGTCTAGGATAAAAGAGAGCAAACCTCTGACTCACTCGCATTCTTGTCTTCATGGAGGATTTGTTTTCATTTTTAAAAAAGGGGGCATTTTAGTTCATCTTTTCTGCATTGTTAACCGATATGACCTTCATTTGAGTCTGGACCTACTGGAGGCAGCAGAGCATCAACCAGCAAGTGTTGCTGCCACAATTTCTGCAAACATTTTTTTATGTACAGGCTGTTCACATTGTTTGGCTGCTATAAGGAAACTGGGTGCTTTTTATCACCCCTTACCGCTGCAAATGAGAGACTGTATTGACGGCATAAGTTTCCTGTCTGCCATCTGATTGCTCTTTGCATTCTGCTCAGATGAGCTGTGTATTGTAGAAAATATAGAGACTCGCAGCAGCTGAAAAACTCGTCTTAAACATTTACAAAGTTCAAAGCAAAGTGCTACGTTCTTACAGGAGTTTTGTAAGTTTTGTTCGCACATGATTTCATGGAGCTGCTCTGAAATATACGATCAAAGAGTCCTATCAGAGCCGAGAGCAAACATCCTAGCGTTAGCCTAGCACTTCAGTGCTAGTGCTCCGCATGAAAATATCGTCAGACCTTTCAGAGATGTCCATCACTTACTCATCTTTCAGATAATATAGTATTAAAGATACTTCTTTGTCTTACCAGCAGTGGATACATATCTCTACAAAAGTTCAACTTGATCCCCAGAACAGAATAATTTCCAACCACAGCCCAGGATAGAAGAAAACTGAGCAGCTACCAAACCCACTACTGTTTCTTAGAGGAAAAAAATAATCAGAGGTCATAACTTTGGCATCCACTGTGCTTCTGGCACAGGTTGGAAACAATTATGATTTAGGTAGTCCTTTTATGACAAATAAAACCAGATAAGCTTCAAGTTTATTTCAGTAATGCTATGATACAGCTTCTCCCTATCAGCAAAGCCTGTCGTGAATGCTAACACTAGTTAGCATTTCCACAGACGACGCCAGATAAACTCTTTTCCTGTATAATCTTTTCCTGTTTCTCCGGCTTTAGCACATTTAGCAGCGCATTCACAAAAATGACTGACAGCGCAAAGGCCCTCCTCCTGGCTCTGATTGGTTGGTTTTGGTCGGGAGCTGTCCATTTCTTCTGACGGCTGTTGTAGCTCAGGGACAATGTGGAGGAGATTGATCTTTTCACCGATTACCTGTCTGATATTATTCTGTCAAGACATGGTGAAAGCTAAATAACGTGTAAAAAAACGTTTCTTTAATAAAACTTTTACATACTGCAGCGTTAAGTCTGCAGTTGTAACTTGAAAAATTGCGGAAATAGTTCAATACCCTTCCGGGACTATGGAACAGCGATGAATTTGCAGACGTCTGTGTTGAGTGCGGATTCCCACATGACAAGTGAGCACATCATCATAGCAGGATGACTGCAGGCCTTTTGCTAATATTAGCCACCTTCCATCACCAGGCGGCTGGAAGTGCATGGCAAAACTCTCTGCATATGGCAAACTGGATCATATCCATCTATCAACTGATGTTGACACGGAAACCAGACAGTCTGAAACCGGAGCATCCTGTTTATCGGTTCTCTACAAGGTGGACGTACCGTCTTAAAACATACAAAAACAGCAGTGCAAAAGGAAACGCGCTAAACCTACATCACACTGCTGCCCTCTCCGTAGACCTGTCACACCCACACACAATGTCACACTCACGCACTGCTGCAGCCATGGTGCTAAACCGGTCATGCACATACCTCCTTCACTCGGCGCAGCACGACACACCAACGGATTCACTAGCTTTAATGACCCAGCGGGACACGAGAGGGCGAGAGGGGGACGTGGCGAGAACTGCGAGAGAAAGGAGCGCTGCGCGGAACGTTTACCTTGCATCATAGTCGCAGATTTTCATCCTACGTCGCCCTCTGGGGTGCACACGTGGACAGAAGAAGAAGAAGAAACATCTAGGCGGTCAAAACGGAGCCTGGGCAGGGCATGGCTAATTGTGCACAGCTCATCCCACCTCCCTCCACCGCTGTGAAGCACGATGTTGATTTCTTCCACCCTCGAGAGGGCCGGGCTCGCACAAGGGAGGCACGACAACAAACAGTGACACACTTGGAGGACCACGAGCAAGAAGACAGATCGAGGGAACAAACACTCCGAATGCGGGGGACAGCAGGAGGAACGGAGGGGAGGGGAGTGTCCTCCCTGAGTGCACTAGGCCCCGGACGCCTGAGCAGCATCGACACACGCCATCTCTGTGAAGGGGTGAGGAGGGGGGTGAGGGGCGGTGGGATGCTGAGGAGGAAGAGAGAGCGGTACAGAGAGCTAGATGGGCAGAGAGAGGCAGAGGAAGAGTGGGAGAAGGAGGAGGAAGCTCTGTGATGTCACATCTGCAGTGAGCCAATCCCTGAAAGCACGGTCACATGGCAGGCCGCTGTCCTCTAATGCCTCGGTTAGTTGGCGCTGTCTTTCCTTGCCTTGAGCGCACACTCAGCTGCATGCACACTGTGTGGAAAAAAAAAAAAGAAAAGAAAGAAAAGATCTCAGCTTGTAGTGGACATTTAAATGTCTACTGAAGGAATGCATCTCTGGCAAAGACAAGGATTTAATCGCAATGTATTAACTTTGTTTAACTTCTAAAATAAAAAAGAGAAACAAAAATGCATGGCAAGGAAAAAAAATGGCACTTTAAAGCTGCAGTATGTAGCTTTTATAAAGAATATGTGCGTGAATTTGTTCAGACAGTCACCATGTCGTGACAGTTTGTTATGAGACAGATAATCTGTGAGAAGATCAATCTCCTCCACCTCCTCCCGGAGCTGTTGCTGCCGTCTGATGAAATGCCCAAACAAAAGCAACCAATCAGAGCCAGGAGGAGGGGCTTAATGCTGTATATCTTTCCTGTGAACGTGCTGCTAAATGTGCTAATGGCGGAGAAACGACTTATGATTACGGGAAAACTGTTTATCCGCCGTCAGCATGCTAGTTATGCTCATGCTAACTAGAATGAGCATTCACAGTTCTAGTTTGCACTAGGAGAAGATTACCCGCCTTGTATCAAACTGTCACAACTTAGTGACAGTTTCAACAAATATGTAAAAAAAAACATATTCTTTATGAAAGTTACATATTGCAGCTTTAACAAATTTAGTGAGACAGTCCTTGTGCCAACTAAAGGTCTCTGACATCGGTCTGAAGAAAGATTGTCCCACGGGTTTCTTTTACATGAAGCCCAATTGAGGGCAGCCCATACAGGCTCTGGGCTTTGACTAGGCCCAAGACATTAATTCTGATTCTGTCTTTGGCAGATTTACTGGGATGTTTTGGGACATTTTCATGTTGAAGGGTCCAGTTGTGCTTCAGCTTTATTTACTTTGACAGATGGTCAGAGTTAGGTAGTAACTAGTTACATTTACTTGCGGAACTATTAAAAATTCAAGATGACTTGGATTTTCAACTTCAGCTGCAGTTTCCAAGCCTCTGAGTTTCCGCCTCACAGAGCACCCCACCTCTGAGACTCACACACTCAGCTCCTTCAGACTAGCCAGCAGCAATTAGCAAACACCTGGCGGAACTGAGCATCTGCTGAGCTCATTATAGGAGCTACTTCTCAGTGAAACGCTGCTGGAAACGTTGTTAAAGGATTAATAGACATGTTGTGATGACTTCCTGAAGGTGGCGTTTCAGAAAGAGCAATAGTTTCTCAAAGAGACAGATGCCCAATTTCAGCGCATTAAATCACAAAGTCAAATTTCTTTTAAGGCATATTTGATATATGTAGCATTTTCATAACAACTGAAGATAACAGTTGCTCAACTGAGCTGTAAAATGGCACTTTGTGCTTTGAAGACACTTTAAAATCTTTCTACAACAGTGAACAGGAAAGGGAACTACTCCTGATAGTACCTTCACACAACCTAACCTAAGAAAAATCTTAAAAATCCTCTTAAAAGTATTTCTGCTGTTTGGACTCTGTGCAGCAAAACAGCAACAGCAATTCAACCACAGCAGGACAAAAACTGACAGCTATAATTATTGCATCCTCTCACTTTAGCCCAGAAGGAAAAGGGAGTGGCAGAGGACAGACCTTTTTTTTTTTCTTTCCCCTCGACTCTATGCAACATGTGCAGCAGCGCAACACAACAGCGAAGATGTAATCAGCTAAAAATATTTTGCAGATTTAAAAGTCGGTTGGAGGAAGAAGGTAAGTTCAAGGAAGGCCTGCGGCGCGTCGCCGTGGGAGTTGACATTTCTGTGGCAGCAGTCATGAAATTTTAAAGACTAGAAAACGTTTGGTTGTTTCCTCTGTGTTGGTCGTGATCTCTCATGCGGATGACCTCACTGCAGCTGAAGATGCTGATCTGTAAATGTTATTTCCTACAACTACATGTCAATGCAAAAGTCTCACAACCTGAAGCCGCTGAACGACGGGTAAAAAAAAAACGAAGCCCGGAACGTGGCCACGGCGGTCCTGATCTAGTTGTCAACAGAGAGGTCTATTTCTGGGTGCCGCTGCTAGCATGAGCGTCAAGCAATAGTTGCTAATGAGCTTACCTAGCAAGAGGCCAGGGTGTGTTCCTGTGTGCTTTCCGTCTTACGCAAGAAACCACCCAGGGGTCAGAGGTCACGGCAGCAAAGGATTACAGGATGCGAGTAGCAGGACGTCCCTTCATCAAAACAGTTTGTGTAAAATAAAGCTGTGTTATGTATTGCATGACAGAAATACATAAAAATAATACCAAAATAGAGGACAACCCTTAAAAAATGAGCATCTTATGAATGTTGATGAATGAGTGACTGCAACGTATGAAACAATCTACAAGGGGTGTAAAAACTTTTTGACACGTGGACCAAAATCGTCGACTCAAAAGTTCGCGCAGGACAAGGAAGTAAATATAAAACTAAAATCAAGCACGTAAAGGAGTCCTTCCTTTCTTCCTTTTTTTTTTTGCTTGATTTTTGTTGGAAGCGAATGTCATTTGTAGTAGATCCAAAACTTAAAAGGGATTTTCCATGTTTGAAGTATTAAGAGAAAGGCATCTAGTTTTCACGTCATTTTGGGCTCGTTTGAACAAATTCATTCTCAGTCACTGGAACAACCACGGGTCACTTTCTTTAAAAATGATTCCAACATTTAGCCAAGGTTAATAAACGAAACAAAAGCTGTTCTCTTGATAAACGTGGTTCTACGCAGAAAAGCAGTAGCAAGTACTTTGCGTTGTACTTATTGTACGATAATCCCGAGAAAGTGTGAGTGACCACTGTTTTCTCTGACTGTATTCAGTTTTATTTCACCTTTTTAGTTTAAAGTGGGAATAAATTCAGGGACACTGTAGTATTTTTAGTCAAGGCTACCAAACCACATCAGCCCCATTCACGTAAACACAACTGACCTGATTTACTGGGTTAATTAAAGAAGGAAATTGATCAACTTGATCATTTTTAAATTATAAGGGGAGAAATTCCCATTTGATCTCTTCTGTTTTGGGGGGACAAAAGGACAGCATACTGAGTTTTCATACTGAAAACATAAGCTCTACACTTTATGGTTGTAAGACCTCTTGCTGTGATAGATACAGAGTGCCTGCTGGTGGCTGAAAGGCGACATGGCTTTCCTGCTGGTGTGTCAGGTAAATGTTGCCTGAGGTGAGTTCACGACTACAGGTTCTAATGTGCTGTCCCAGCAGGGAGGGAAGCTCTGGATTTACAGTACGTTAAACCCTCTAGCATTAATATAATACCACAGGGGTGCTGGTGGGTTTTTATTATCTTAGCCTTTGTTAGCCAGAAAAAGATTATTTACTTCATTTCTGCAACTTTATCAGATTTGTTAGTTTTTCCAAGACAAATCATTAGGACGTTTTTTTTTTTTAATTTTTCTCTCTGAATTCAGGAGCAACAGTTGCTGCCTTTCCAATGCAAATGTGCGCAAATATGTGGATAACCTGCTAATGTTGGGGGGGGGGGGTGACTATTTCACAACTGCAGTGTTTCCAGTAATTACAAAATTTTATTAAAATCACGGGAATAAGCTTGTTCACGTGACAAGTCGTTTAAAATCATGGCAGCCATTACCATTGCAATCAGGTGGCTTATTCAGGGGTTGGACAAGATTTTTTGGGAAATGGGAGATTCAATACTTTCAAATGACACACATTTTTATGAACTATACCACGCTGTGTCCGAAAAAAAACCCAAACACAAACCTTCATCCTCCTAGTCCTTCCTCGTTCTTCTTCGTCGTTCTTGCCAGTAGTGACGCGCTGCAGTTGATCACGTGAGTGGCGTGGCGCGAAGGAAGTTTCCGTGGCGGTTTTGCATCAATTTAAAAAAGGCCGAAAAAACCTTTAATCGGAAAACGTGTTTGGTTTTTTAATTGCCGTGTTTCTATTAAGGGAATTTATTTTCGAATTTTTAATTTGCGCAATTTTGTGGTTAATGAAAACGCAGCTAGTGATAGGCGAATAAATGATTAGTCCTACCTGGACTCTGGGGACGATGAGGTCACCCTGAAGCCCAAGGAGCGTCACAAACAGGCTCCAAAAATAAAACAAAAAACCCCCCTGAAATTCAAAACATAATTTCAGTACCTCCATGCCAAGAATGTCCTCCATTATCATATATTCAATTGGTTGGCTTTAAGAGGGCAGATGGCAGATTCCAAAGAATTTTACCAAAGGTCTGGATCCGACTGCTTGTTTGATCTTCAGCATCACACAATCCAACCATTTCACCAAACCATTCAGCTCTGGAGAGGTGAGAAATTGCATGCGACGGGGAGTGAAGTTTGTTTCAGGTCCCTCTTGAAAATGAGATCTAGATCTCAACGGGGTTTACCTGATTAAATAAATGAATAAAAAAATGCATGTGAATTTTACTGTTTCCTTGTTTGAATATTTAGTCTTTGGTTTTATTCGTGAATTTTTGCTAGATTTTAAATCATGTCAGAAACTGCTTGGAAGTTCCAAAACTTCTTTCTACAAGCAAAAAATAAATAAAAACATTAAAGGAGAAGAATAAGTTGAGGATCTTAATTGTACCAAAGGTTTCATACAAAAACTCATTTGACTGTCTTGAAGCAGATCTGGTCACTGAAACATAACACTGACTGCCGCTACACAACATTATCTTATGACGGCATAATAATAGTATAATGACAATCTCAGTTGTGCTATTTTAATTTTTTGCTCTCTTTGCCATCTGTGTTTCTGACTTTTCTTCTCTCTTTTTTTTTTTTTAGCATTTTGGTCTCTCGTTTGTGTGGGCTGAGAATATTTATAACATATGAAACTCTTTCCAACTAGCTAACTATCACATTAGCATGCAAAATGTCAGTTTACAACACCTGAAAGTCGACATTAATTACACTCCAAAGGAAAGATCTGGTTTTCCTTCTGTATTTCCACCACTAGATGGCAGGCCAACCCTGTAAATGCTCATCCCATTTTTTTTTATTCATTTTTTTTTTTTACCAGCGTTTAACCCAGCCAGTTTGGGTTTTGCCGTCAACATCTAAAAATCCTGCATGTGCTCTGAACTTTCCGTCCGCGAATAAAAATACAAATTTGCCTAACGAGCTGTGAAAATGACATAGTTTGTGTGGTGGAAGTTCGCTGGCAGCGTCGCTGTAATCCGATCATGGCGGTATGTGATGTCAGATGCCATGACAACCCAAACGCACCAATAAAAACACAGCAGCCTCGCAGTCCGCGATGGGAACTGTGGATCGGGAGGTGGCGGTGTTATACACCGGTGAATTAACCAATTATCTCTGGGCAGAAAAGGCTCAGCACTGAGAATCACCAGGGGAAGAAAAGGAGCAAAAAAAAAAGGATGATGTAATCCTTCAAAGGAACATTCACAAAATGTAAAGACGGTGACAATGGACACACGGGTCGAACTAAAGCTGAAATCATCACCAGGAAATTTACATGTGCATGTCCTGTAGGCAAATTGTTTGTTTCCCTGAACAGAAACAATAAAATAATTTGAAACCCCGCATCAGTTTGCCCATAGACCACATTTTTTAGATTTCTATGTTAGCTTACTGTTGCTTTTTAGAGATGGTTACAGTCCTAGTACGCTACTATGCGTTTTGGAATACTCCCAAAATGTTCTTGCTTACATAATAATTTTATCAGGAATATGAATATGGGTTGGAGAAAGGACCAGAGCAAGTTTTAGAACGACCAGTTGAGCATGTCGGACATGGCTAGCAGTAGCTTGAGCTAACTACTTGGCCTGTAAAACGGCTAACCTTGAACAAACTGGTTTTCTTGTTTGACGAAAAGCTGTTAACCCTCCGATATTGACCTTGTTATACAGCATTATATCACTACACATGTAATATTTAAACAGTGTTATATATTGATTTAATTGTTTGTCCATGAAAGTCTAATCAAGGTGCATTCTGTTTGCATTCAGAACTCACATCTTCCAAGTTCCCAGTCGGAAATACAAGAATGCCTGGTAAACTTGGACTTCCAGGTCAGAGGTCACCAACCAACCTCAAGTTTAGTATCCAGTATGCATGTTGCACATATGAAATGTTGTAGACATGGAATATATTGGCAAATATACTTTGTTTATAAAGCATACATTTTAACCTAAATATTACTTGATTGGTTCTTCAACTTCCGTGGTACAGTGGACTCCAGGGTTAATACCTGAGACTTTCCCTAAAAAAACACTTCTGTCTATTTAACAGTTAACACACCAATGATACCTTTAATATGCATCAATATGAAGCCATCTTGGGATTACCACAGAAGCTAATACAGTCTTCCTTATCTCTGCTCTTAAGGGTACAGTCAATCAGGGCCAAGGAAAATGAATGGAGCTCCTGTATTGTTCGTTTTGCTAATGCCAGCCAATAGCATGTGAAGTAGCATCGCACCTAGGTTTTTCAGATTCCCTACTTGTAATATGATTTTCTTGCTAAACTTTCATGCAATATTAGAAAAGTAATAACCACCTATCTTAGAATCTAAAATGTTTCACTTGCATTTTGATCTGAGACGTTTGTCACTTATCTCTTGTTACTTGCATCATATTCAGACTGTAAGAAATGAGAAGCTGGTTCATTCTCACATCAGTGGTTTGTCTGTAGGAGGGCCAGACACTGATCTCTGTAGGAAGGTCTTTCCCGAGATAACAAGGTCTTGGGATGACTGGGGTTCAGTGTTAGAGTAGTTTTCTTACAATCGGAAGATTGTAGGTATGATTCCAGCTTCCATGTGTCACGTATCAACGTGCCCCTGGCACATCGACACGTGGGCAAGGCAATCAATCCCAAGTTGCTTACTGATCTGCATATTGGTGAGCGTGAATGGGACATGAATGTGGGTGTAGCTTAAAGCGCTCGGGGATGTCAGTATCACTGGGAAGGTCCTACGTAAATTCAGATGTTTCTAAAGGCCTTCAGCTGTTCTGAACTCATGGGTACAGAACAACAGAAAAGGATCAGACAGGTAGATGTCAAAACCTTTGTTTGTGAGACATTCTTGAATCCCTTCAGATGAAGACATCGTGTTTTCAGGGTTTATTCCCTACTTCACACTGATAGACAGGTTTATGTGATTTCTTGATCCTGCAGGGTCTGTCAGAAAAATCAAACTCAGCCGTCCAAAACAAAAATGTTGAGAATTACAGTTAATTCAAGATTAAGAATTTACTTTTTCATGTAGGGCCAGGCTGGTTTGGATGGTCTTTCGACCTTCTTGGTCAAAAGAAAATTATTACTATTTTGGCCAAATGGGTTTAGTAACCTTCTTCTGACATTTCTTTTCAACCAAACTCGTGCATGCCTTGTTTTTTTTTCAAAAACTGACTTTCTCACAGCATCTAGTTTTGCTGTTAGCATTCAGGAAAACACAAAACAGAAACATCATAATAAAAACTACATATATATATAGTCTGAGGAGCAGACTTCAGTGTTGGAGTATTCTGCTGTGAACCAGATCGAGAACCTGACCTGCCTTGTTTGCATATGACCTCAGCTCCAACGCCTTAGGCTAAACAGAAACACCATCCATTATAAGGAGTGGTTAACCAGCTCTCTCCCAAATTACAGTCACTCTGGATTCCAATTTTACTGATCTAGCGGTTGCGCAGCTCCACATATCATGTTACACACTGTTCTCTGAGTCTTACTCACGCAGACTATCCTTCCCTTGCAAAGAACAACAAAAAAAAATCAAAAAACAACGAGCTGGTTGTTTAACAGGCACCAGAATTAGCTCATTTAGTAATCTGCAAGTCGACCTTCGGAGACGTTTCTGCCAAAGTAAATTTAATGTTTCTGCCCATAACTGTAATGTCGCCGTTGACCCCACTCCCCCTACCCTCAGCCACATCCTCTGACGAATGACGGTGGAACATTTTCACCACCTTGGCGGAGAGGCCGTTGCACACGAACGTTTCCTGAGGATGTCTGTCTGCCAGACCTCTCCTCGCGCTCGCTGCACCCTGATTGTGACTGGCGACCGTGGAGAGGTATCCAGCTAAAGCCCTGATAACATAGAGCTGACCCCGCTTTTAACCTGCCGGTGAGCCTCCTGTCTTCGCCCTCCTCTATCTGCCGAAGCTCCAGGCCCCGTCCAGACAGTGTCGCTCCAGCTCCTCGAGTTTAATTTTTCCATAACACCAGCTTCCTATGAGACATTTTCCCTGTTCAGTGCTGGTCTTTGGCCGCTTAGGCTAAAGATAAGCTAACCTCTGCCATCAAGTTGTTAAGCGTCTAGCGACTGCTTTGTTTGTGCAGTTTCTAAGCTTAAGGGCCCCGTTTACATGGAGCCACTGTTGAGTTAAACCTTAACGTTTTCGTCGCAATCCAGCCGCTTGTTTACACGACTCCAGTGACCAGAGTCTCTCACATCGAAACCTTTTGGAACCAGGTCTCAGAGTGGAGCTTATCTGTAACTCCCCCCGTGGCGCAAAAAAACCCCAATGCTAACCATGAAAAAAATAAGGAGGAGTACATTTACGCCATAAAAGTCAGAAATTTTGAGATGAATTTTTTTTAGAAAATAATTTAAAACCTATACAGAAATGTTGAGACTAATCTCAGAAAATTAAAGACAAAAACTAAGAAGTTTTGGAGTTTGAATAGTTGAAAATTTGCAAAGAAAAAAAAAAACTAACTCAAATTTTGAGATTCATCTCAGAAATTTTTGAGCAAAAAACTTTTGGAATTTTTTGACTTCTGAAACTCAAATTTCCTGTTTTTGTATTTCAGAGTTGTTGTTCTATTCTTTTTGCAATTTTTGGACTTTTTGAACTCAGAAATTTCCTTGTTTTTCTAGAAAATTTCAGAGATTTTTTGGCAGGAATGTACTCCTTTTTTTCTAATACACCATCCTACTCGACCTGTTCAGTTTAGCACAATTTCTGATAAAGAATATGCTACATATGCAAAGCGTCCATGGGGAGACGTGTTGCCATGTACAGTGAGGTGGAAACTAAAGTCAAAAGTCCATGTGCTTCGATGACATGCTAACATCACAGCGCCATCTAGTGGCCTGGCATGACAACTACATGCCAGGCCATGTAGTTAAAAGCTTTCTAAACATGGAAACTTTTGCTAATCAAGTTTTAAAGAGTTTTCTTTCAGACAGAAGGCTTTACAGAAGAAATCCAGTGCAAGGACTTAGAACTAAAAAATAGGGATACACTTTGAGTGAAATGTGAATGGCTTCTATCACTGTTTCTCCCACCCTCCTGCAAGCACCAAGCCAAGGGATTTTCCTTCCCACCATCGCTGGCTGGAACACTATTTCCGGATTGTGTTCATTTACTTTAGTTTGCAGAGCACACAGGAATGTGAGGCCATGGAAAAGTGAGAGTGGCAATGTGGCCACGGCGGTCGGGAGGGAAAGACACAGAAAGGAAGAGCGAGGCGCGCGTGCTGGATAGAGAGTAGGCAAGACGCAGCCCGCGAGCTACAGACTCCGCCAAAATAGCACAAGGAAGAATCTCTGCGGGTAACATAAATTTGCACACGACGAGCGTAATCAAAGGGAAAAGGCCCAGACATGCAACATAAATAAGCCTCGTGATGTGAGGGATTCCTTTTGTTGCAACCGGGCTCGCCTCCCGGCTTGCTCCGTCGCCCGTCACAGCGTTTGCCCGGTCGCTTCCGCTTTCTCCTCAACATCCCACCGGGATGCGCTGGCTGGCGCCCAGAGTACGGGCCTGTTTGTGACCCGATTACCTCTTGACGTTTGCACTGTTGATAAAAGCCGGCGCTCTGTGACGAGTGTAATTGTCAAAGTGGTCATATGGGCTTAAGAGGTCTTAAGAGTTTCAAGCGGCTTGCTCTAACTCCACTAGATGAATAAACAGGATCGGCTCCATTAATGGAGGTCGTTTTTATCTGCGCTAAATGGGATTTTAGAGGAATCTGGAAAACAGTTGGCCGACTGAAAGAGTACACTCGAGCTGCCTGCTATGCTACCAAATTTCATTAGAAATGTAACTTGACCAGCTACCTATGCAGTTATGCTAAAAAGATGCATTAGTTAGCAGATGTTTTTGCACCAACATGGTGGTCTCCAGATCCAGTTAAATTCCTCAAAGGTTTCTAGTGACGATCAAAGAAGACAACATATTGTGAACGTTTTCATACCCTTCTGAACTTTTTCGCATTTTCTCGCGTTACAACTTCAACTTTCCAATTTTTTATGTTTTTTATTTTTATTTTTTTGGTGATATCAAATAAAAGCATAACACAAAGTAGCACATCACTCAAAAGTGACTCAACCTTTTGGGGTTAGTCTTTACTAGTTTTGAACATCTAGTTACCGAATTCTTTGCCATTTTGTTTCGTGTTGGAAAACCAATTACCATATTCAAACGTTAATATTGTATTAATAAGCCATACAGTGTAGCACCATAAAAATAAGGCTAAATTAAGATGCCAGTTGGCTGCTATTATAGAACAAATTTTTAAAAATTAAGTATTTTATTTGACCACTAGATGACTTTAATTGAGTCACTGGAGTTCTGAATAGGAATTTAGACAGTAAATGCAGACCGATTTATTCATTGCGGGCAACCAACAGAGTGAAACTAAGATGTCTGACATATTGTCACACACAATATGTTTTGTCCAGTGACCAAAAATATCTCTTAAAAAGGATTTTCCCTTGCAGCTGTAGCCTTTTTATTTCCCACACGGTTTGTTTTTAACTGTGAGTTTGATCCATTGTTTCACCCAGTTAGATAATTATAATCTTCTATGCAGCCTGCCTCTTATTCTATCTTGCCACAAATTTAAAAGAGCAGAGCAGACAATTTTCTTTTTGCACCACCGCAACATACTGCATCACGGACGTCGTGTTTCACAGTAGATTACTCTTAAATGTCATGTTTTTATGCTAAAGCACGAATGCTAACACTGTTAGTTGAAGATCTGAGCATGGAAACATATATAGAAATGAACTGTGAACATAAAGCAATCACAAGACTGCTGGGACTGAAAAAAAAAAAAAGTGCAGCTCATAAAGCAAACTTTTTTCCCCCCCACTTTTTACAGGGATACAGTCAAAGTCAGAAGACATTCTGGTGACTATTTGTTGGATATTCTGTCCTTTTAGTGCCAGGAACAAAAAATCCAAGCATCCAAAATTTGATGTTTTCTTAACATTTTCTTCAACCTGCTAAAGGTTCCTTCGTCAGCTAAAGGTTGGAAAGGGACAGCGCTGACCTACTATGTTCCGTAGAGCCAGAAAAGGCTCCTGTCACTCCACCTCTTTCTCCAGCAGCTAATTAAAACAACTTTGAACAGTCGGAATGGTTGGATGCATTAAAACTGTGGCGTACCTCATCGCCAGTCTCCATAACCGGTAACACAAAGACCTTCGTCAGTGAGATCTTTGCTGTATACTCCACAGTCAAGTCTAGGTCGTATTATCACAAAGTGGAAATGATTGGGAATGATAGTAACTCAGCCATGAAGTGGTAGGCAGTGTGAAATATAAAAAGCGGATGCATAGAGCACCGAGGTCTTTCAATAGCTACAGGCCGCCAAACTTTATGTGTCTTTCAGATTAGCTAAAGATCAGTGTGTAGTATCCTGGCCATTGCCTTACAACTTAATTTTGTTCAATTTTAGTCTCACACAGTCTGGGCTTTTTTTTCTTTGACTTGGATTCCCTCCGCTAATGTTCAACCGGACCAATAAGCAAACAGAAGAAGTTTTGACGTCGATTTTCTGAGCTGTTTTAGAATCACAGTCTGCCTGTAGCTTTAGAAATGGCCGCAGAGGAAGTGAACAAATCCGTTCAGTCCGTGTTGGACACGCTTCCAAATATTGAATTAACATTAACAACCATCTTGTTCAGATCTGTACTTCTGTCTTCGCAGTGGGAGTTGGCTGTTTACACCGCAGGCAATTTACGGTAAGCTCGATGGCGTCAAACTGGTGCATTGCATATGTCACGAGCAAACGTTAGCAATTGTGAAAAATGTAAGACTTCAACATAGTCCACGCCTCCAGCAAGCAATTGTTTCTCAGTAGTCGAGAATCCAGACACTCTGTACGAAGTCAGTAGTGTAGAACAATGGGCTGTTTTTTTTGCCAGAATAGTGTGTAGAGAACTTCATGGAATGGGCATCGATGGCCGTACGTGTTCCGGTCCATCCATACATCTATCATAAAATGCCATATAAGTGTTGGATGCAGTGGTGTAAAGCTTGCCACTGCCAGAATATAGAGGCCAGAAGATGGAGGAGTCTGGATTTGAGTCTGGTCTGACTTAACTGAGTCAAATAAAAGGTTCCAATAAAAGGGAGAACTAATGTTTCAGCAAACCTAGACATTTGGGACAATTTCACGTTCCCAAATTAGTGGCAACAGTTTTGGGACAGTCCCTTCCTGTTAACTCCTTAACTATCGCTCTCAAAACACGTAGATGTAGGTCAATGGGTTCGTTAGGATACTGTGTGTCATCATGACAGCTAAGAGGTTCAAACATAGCTGTGTACAAGGTCTTTATGGACATGTGACAAACTCGCTGACTCATAACATGACTGATAGAGTTTGGTGGGAAAGAACTTAACAGGCCTGAACAGAGTCCAGACCTCAACCCAACAGAACAAGATGTGGGATAAATGCGAGTGGAGGACTTCAGGTCCAACACCAGTGTCTGACCTCATTATTTAACTCTAGAAGAATGGTAACATAGTCCAAAAAATTACACCCTTTTGTGAAAGTCGATAGTTAAAGTTGTTACATCCACAAAGATTGAGGATATTGATTCTATCTATTAAGAAATGGGATATAACTCAAGTTCACGTCTGTATGAAGGCAGATAAGCAAATATGTTTTGCAATGTAGCATATACAGCATTGCAAATACAGTTTACAATTTTATTATCCCTCCACAACTATGTATTTCTGATTTTCCGTACAGTTAACATCGTGACACTAAAACGATCGTAAACCTCGGTCTACCTTCCCGTGTACGACATAAAAGATGAACCGATTTCTTTGCCAATTCTGTCTTTTATCTTAGTCATGCCGGCACAAAACGAATTAGAGGTTCATTTTGCAAAAAGGAGGGAGAGAAGAAAAAAAAAAACAACTCCTCAAGTCACAAGAAACACATTCTTTGCTTGTGTCACCCTGACAAAGTCAGCCTGTGCAAGTCAGCACTTTTACCGGCCGGTCATCTGCCCACCAGAATCTTGTGTGCCGAGATTACGAACAAAATCAGCACCCACTGTTAAAGGGGGAGGACCACATTCATCTAACTTACACGATACACCAACATCGTAATCAGTATTTTTGGAACAGGCGGTGTGCGTAAGAGCTGTATTTATATTGTGAAAAAGTTTGGTTTGTGGAGGGCTTCTTATCATAACCCATAAATCAACTGGGACACATATGACCCGCACTGGAAAGATAAAAAAAAATGTAATAGAGTACCGCGTTCTTCTTATTGTTCATTTAGCTACATAATTTTCTTTCCTTTCATGTCCCAATGTGATCCCATCTTCAGTAAACCATCCTAACTCGAGCAAAAGGAGAATGAATAACATCACGTAGCACAATCTGCTTACATTTGATTTATCAGCACAGTGTTCCTTTATTGAATTAGGATGACATTTAAACGGTTGCAACAATGTAATTAAGTCGTGGCATGGGATTTTTATTTTTCTTTCAGTACCCAAACTCCATCCCCAGGTCAAGTCAATTAAAGTCAAACAGATGATAGCAGTGGCGGCTCTAGATCAAGGGTACCAGTGGGGAAAGTTTTTTTTTTTTTTCTTGGGTGCACCAAACAAAAAATGAAACAGACAAACAAACAAACAACAACAAAAGAACCAGAGCAATAATTCATTGTTTAATATATGAGCCAAAGAGCAACCCGACCGAGCCTGAGCCTGCAGACATGGCGTCCAAACTCGATCCAACCCGACTGATTAACTTTAATTGTAGGCCGAGCCCGAAGTAAACCTGACATATTATTTTAATGAAGTTTTTACTGCTTTCGCTTATAGTCTATAATTTTAGCACGTAAGCAGTGTCACTTCTCCCGTTTTTAGCTTTCGCTTAACGTCTCCCAGCTCCGTCTTGCCACTTGTTGTAACCGCAGGGTAAGTCAAATGGGAATCTTCTGGGATGTGTGATTGATAGGAGCGGAGCAGGGCGGGGCCGCATGCGCATTGTGCAGTCTGATGAACTTCTGCATCTTTCTTTCTTTTTTTCGTCGACACGGTAAACTACCTAATCACCTGTCTAGACTATTACAAGTAGATTAAAGCAGCTTTATATTGTGCGTTCCTAAAGGGGCAGTATTAAATGTTTTACAGGTACAGTGCCATTTTATTGCACAATCAAGAAACTATGTCAGTTATAAAATGTTGTGCATATGACTTAAAAGAAATTTGACTTTGTGATTTAACACTTTGAAATTGTGCCACTGTCTCTTTAAGAAACTATTTCTCTTTCTGAAACTCTGCCTTCAGGAAGTCATCACAACATATTAACCCTTTAACGTGTTTTTACCAGTGTTTCCCTGAGAAGTAGCTCGTATGATGAGCTCAGCTGATGCGCAGTTCCACCAGGTCTTTGCTAATTGCTGCTGGCTAGTCTGAAGGAGCTGAGTGGAGGAGAGGTGGGGAAGGGCTCTGTGAGGTGAAAGCTTGGAAACTGCAGGTCTGAGGAGGAGCTGGGCCTCGAAGGCGGAGCTAAGTCCAGCCAGATGTTTTGCGCATCTGAATGGTTGCCACGGGAGATTAAAGGATTTCTCAAACATGAATGAACAAATCAAAGCAACAACCCAGATATGTTTAGATGAAAAAAGTAACATAACATTATGTAAACCTCAAAAAAGTCGATTTTACACAATACCGCACTTATTATAAACACGCCACAGCAACTGTAATCCTACGTCTAATTAGCCAAAGCTAAAAATGTGACACCTTAACTTTTAATTCATTGTTAAAGTGAAATTGTGATGATGAAAAATATGAAACCGGTCCAAATGAACGGTGCACATCATCATAGGACATTAACATAACCTCATCTCTTCAGTACAGGGGCGATGACCAGGGCCAGTTCTACAGGGACACCGGTCCCTCTCTAGAGCCGCCCACAGATGACAGGGTATATATTTTTAACCCTGAAGGGAGGCGCATCCCAAACTATGACCCTGGAAAGACCGGATTAAATCCCGACGCATGACGCAGAAAATTGGTTTATTTGTTCCTCCTCGCGGCTCAAGGCCGTGTCATTTACTGTCGGGTCACTGATGCTGCTGCTGTTTGTGCAGTAGTCGCGTAATCCTAGCTTCCCCCGTCCTGTCATCCCCTTTACTGTTATGGCTCTTGTCCTGAGTGTGCGGCACATGTTAAAATAACTTCTCTAAGACCTGCTGTGGCCAACGTGGTTGTTCCTGGGAGTTTGCATGCGGAGCAATGAGGTGGCAGTGGCGTGTTCTTGCGTGCCGAAACCGGAGGGTTGGCCAAAGGGGGGTGGAGGGAGAGTCGGTTTGTTTTGTCAGCAAAATGTCAATCTGTTCTTCGCGAGGTTATCCCATATGATCTCCCTAAATACACAGGATGGGGTTTGTCCATCTGGTTGGCAGTTGAGAGCTCTCACACTCTCCCCCACCCCCTTCTCTCTCCCACCCATTAACACCCACCAGTGCGAGCCTACGTCTAGAGGTCCTGGCTTTCTACCTCCCACCAAGAGGATGTGAAAAGGCCGACAAAGCTTTCCATTCTCTTCCCCTTACTGTCAGATTTTTGGATCAGTGTAATCCTCGGATGGCTGGAACACGTGTACAGCGGTTCGGTTGCTCCCTAACAACTTACTTGACAACGAAAACAATGCGATGCTGGTTTTCTCCAAAAAAGTGAGACTACCCTTCTCCCCCCTCCGCCGCCCAAAAAAAAAAAGGAACTGAACTCTCAACCAACCCTGCTAGTACCCAAGCAAAAAAAAAAAAAAAAAGTCCAGTAAGCCAGATCATTCCCTGTCCAAACTGCCTTGGGCTCCCCCTAAGCTATTCAGCGTGTGCAAATGAAAGATGTGTCTTGGAACAGGGCTGGCCTCAAGGCGCAGCAGAACCAGCCTCACACACACACACACACACACACACACACACACACACAGATAGAGAGCAGTCCTCTGGACGAGCTTGGCACCCACACTAGCAACTGTGGGCCAGAACTCATGTTGCGTGCTAACTCTCTCCCTTCTCTCCTCCTGCCTCCCTCCCCTCATGCTAACCCGCTCTGCAATTATATGCTGCACTCCCACCCAAACATGCAAGAATAGGCCTTCTCAGTCAACAGACAAACCGAGTCATTCTGTCCTCAAAACCATGACATCATGACCATTTGACTTCAGCATGAAATTCAAGCTTAATTTAAATTTGTCAGGGAAAAAAAGAAAGAGAGAAAGAAAATGTGGTGTGTGTTACATTGGCAGGGCGCTGCAGCGCTGTTCTCTGTAACTTTCTGCAGTTCTGAGAAGGCCAAGCTAATTTATTCTCTGGGACATCAAGCTCATGAAGATTATGTGACCCGAGCCAATCGTCTTGGTGCTTTGAGAAATTTCTTAACTGGGGAGGAACATGTATCAGGATGCAGCTGAGTTGTAGCGGCGATGTAAGCGCTAACTATCTCAGTGAGGTTTCCGAACAAGCAAGGAAGTCTTTAATCATCCTTGTTGCTTGACGTCTTTTTCAAATGTCGTCAGGTAGACGCAACTTCACTGAGATTTTGTGTGCTAGACAAACACGAAGTTGTCACATGGGACTCAACGTTTTCACAAATAAAAAGTTGAAAAATGCGGTGTGCGTATGTATGGAGCTAAATTGAGGCCATAAAGTTTGTTCAAGAAAAAAAAGAAACTAACTTTTTTTTTTTTTTTTTTTTAAACAATTGAATCTGAGAAGTAGTTTTCTTTTTTTTTTGAGGGGGGTGTTATTTTTCTTCAGTTTCAAATCTTTTTGTTTCAGTTTCAATAGTTTTTTTTTTGTTTGTTTTACAAAATTCATTGCTCCAATTCAGCTCCGTACATGTGTTTTCAATCCTCCTGAGTCAAGCAGGGACAGTTTTGCCCCTGCTTCCTAGATATATTTCTCCTATGGGATAAATTCTCTTATCTTATCTTAATCCTTCATACAAATACAATTGCAAGTCTTTTACTCGAGTAAGAGTAGCGCTACTTCAACATATGTTATTCAAGCAAAAGTAAAAGTAGCCTTCCAACTCAAGTAAGAGTAAAAAAGTATTTGGTAAAAAGGCAACTCAGGTACATTTCATATTTTAAAAAAAACAAAAAACATAATCAGCCGGACCAAAATACGAGGCTATGTGGAAGTTTTGGTATTTTTAGGACCAAAATGAAACTAATTAAAATAAAAAACATAATTACAAAAACAGACAAAAGTAACATTTTTCCAAATCAATTTCTTTCAGTAACAAATTTATAAAAACGTAACAAATTTAACGCAGGTCTGTGTGTGTCTGTGTCTGGAGAATTTTTGGCTACAACAAGCTTGTTCTTCATTCAGTCAAGTTACTCACAGTGGGTAAAGGATCCAGAAGGTTTACTCAAGTTAGAGTAGCAACACTTTCACAATAAAATGACTCATGTAAAAGGGGAAAGTACAGGGTAGTAAAAAAATACTCCCAGATGTGCATTTTTTCCCCCACATTTTTTTTTCAATCTTCAAACACATGAATATATTTTAATCTAAAGACATCTGTTGTAAGTTCAGCTTAGTATCGTAAACCTGATGGAAGGTGAAGCTCAGGGCAAAGTCTTCAGTTGATCATAAAATAGTGAAATAAAGTCATATAGAATCATAAAGAAAAACTTAAAAACACATCTACAAAATGTAATGGACACCTTCCTCATGTTGTGTCCTCTACATGGTTTGTGGCACATTTAGAGCAGGACCTCTACTGGGTTTCATTTGTGTAATCCACAACTAAAGACAGGTTCTCCCATATTAGCTATAAATCTCTACAGCTCCTCCACGTTGACGTTTTCAGATTTTTGTTTGTAAAAACGCTGAAAACTGTGTGTGCTTGTCCTACGACATCGCTATTATGCGCTACTTTGTGTTGGTCCGTCATAAAATCCGGCCTGAGGCTGTAAAAACTACAAAGGGCCCGACTATTCAAGCAAGGAACTGTATTCGGACCACTTTAACATGCAAAAGAAAAGTCATTTGAACACTGTCTGTGGGGGGAAAAAACAAAACTTGGCAACAATATTAGTTTCTCTCAAGTTTTAAAAGCCTCCAGGACTTCGATTGAACCGCTGATAGCTATTCCCCAGATCTGCCTCCCAACAACGTCCTGTCCCGTGTTCTGGGACGGAGTTCATAAAGGTGCATGAGCGCTTGCATTTGCATGCATACATGACAGAGCCAGTGATTTGAACCTCAGCCCAGGGCCCTGTAACAAAGAGAGGTGGTGGGTTTTTGTTTTTTTTAGTGCAACTCCACTTGCTCTCCCACACACTCATAAATAACTATCCAGATTCTCCTGGCCCGGCCCTGGACCCGAAGAGAGACAAGGGGAGAGAAAGGAGCCATTTAGACAGCTTCTTTCCTCTCATGCCATGCAAGTGACCTCTTCTATGGGTCAAGCAGTCCGACCGCAACTCCGTCCTCTCGCTGTCACCCCCTACTCTCTCTGCCCATGCTGACGCTAACTTGAAAAACCCCAACACTGGCGCAGCTGACAGAAACCACTTAAGTAAGCTTGAGGCATTGTGAAGGAGATTTTTTTCTTCTTCTTTTTTTTAAGACTGTGAAGGCCTCACAAGCTCCTGGGCCCAGAGCATGTGAGATGGCAACTGAGGTCAGAGTTGAAGGTCCCCAATATGGGAGGAGGGGGATAAATCCTGCATCATGGACGACAATGGCCGCCGTCCCCACTGACAATGATGCCTTTGTGGACTACGGGTTGCTTGGTGTGTCCTGGAGCTGTGCCTAATAGAGTTATAGTGCTAATGTGATGGCTGTGTAGCAGAGTAGAGTAGTGTCCTTTCATAGGAGGGGGAGTTGGGTGTTGGGGGGCGAAACTACCCAGGAGCTTGAGAGAGTTCTCGGCTTTTCAGTTTTACTCTGGATGAAAGCCGGCGATTGTGCGGCTGCGTTTGTTTGCGTGTGTGACGGAGAAAGAGAGGGTTTTCTCTCTCGACTCCAGCGAGGCTCCGAGCCATGGATCCTCGGCCCGCCGACACCCGTGACTCGTCCGTTTATAGCGCCGCGGCGCATCCTGGTTCAGCGTGCAGGTGGGGCTGACTGCTGCGTGACTTAGCCGTTCTGTGACAGAGCGGTCGGACTCCGTCCAGAACACCTAAGGTCATTGTTTTAAAAAGTTCACAGAGAATTCAAATTGTTTTCTGAACTAAAACCAGATATTTAAACACGCCCCATAAAAAGACACATTTTCTTACGGTCTTATGTAAATCCGACTACATTGCCCTGTTTTATGTGAGTCAGTACGAAAGCCGAGAGAGGTCGTACTCGCATGTCTTCTTTTTCTCGATATAACGAGATATCTATGACGTTATCACAAAAATAACAATGACCGTTTCCTCGAGACAATTAGATTTTTCTCCCATTTATAACAAGGAGACAATCATTTTCTCAAGACACCGAGATCATCATCTTTTGTTGAATGCTCATGATCGGTTTCTCAGTGTTCTTGAGATGTTGCCAAGAACGGACGCAGGAGATCATGGAGAACTTGACATTGCTCAACGCATCAATTGCACATACATGCACATTTTCTGGCATCACACTAGTCACGTGATCAACAACTGGAAGCAAAGACAAAGAAAAGGACAACAGGACGTGCTTGGAGGTTGATGTTTTTTAATAACAATCTTAGTTGTGTGTGATTTAAATTGCGTTTCTTATCGCTATTGCAAAATTGTGGGGTTTTTTCGACATTAGCAGAATATCGACAAAGTGCTGCGCACTTTTGCAAAGGAAAAATGCAGCTATTGTGTCTCGGAAAATCTAAGTTTACGCCGTCGGCAAAGACAAACGATCCGCTTGTGTCAAATCTAATAATGAGAAATGAATACACCTTGGCTTCGTCATTCTAGCACCGTCTGCATCACTTATTAAAAGATTTACGCAAATAGATGTATTTTTTAAAAATCCACAACTTCAAAACATTTGTATTTCCTCTGTGTTATACAAGATCTGCAATCTGCTTTTATCTTAAACCAGTGATACTCGTAGCAGAAGAAGAAACTTGCAGATCTCTTCTGCTTGCGCTGCACATACTCAAACCTTTATTTGGAACTTGCACAGGGGCGGGGAGGCTCCGGAGAAACAGGCTGATGAAACCAAATGGATCATCGTCCTCTGCATACCTCGGACACTCAGCTGGCAGACTTTACGCGGCGGCATGCCACGAGTACCTCAGTTGTCACCTCTGTTAGTGAGATTAAGCTCAGGCAAAATAGAGTGGCAGACGATGAGTGGTGGGTATGACCACCAGGTGCTAATTCAGACGACGAGGGGGGAAGGAGAAGCAGGCCACGCTTATACAAATGAGACGCAGTCAGACACCAAAGTTCTTGGGGAAAAATAAATAAATAAAACTGCATGTCAGTTTTGCTGATGCCTATAGTAACAGTAGCCTCCAATTTGACATTCCCTCCGTCAAACATTGGTTTGTACTTCTTTTTTTTTTCCCTCTCCCCTCTTTTCTGGCTTCTCTTTGACCTCCTTAAAAGAACAAGCTATGTTTCCCAGGGCCCAGCTATTTGAAGCTCATAGTTTTGGTTTTTCCAAGGATTTTCTGTTCCAAGTCAAGCCGTTCAGACACTGTCCCTACTTACATTTCCACAATGGCAGGGTCCCGGGGTCCAGACCAAAGCCGCCCTGCGCTCTGCCCGCAGTTGAGTTGCCTCTGGCAGGACCGCTGCATGCTTTGTGTGCTGGTTCTGGCTGCCGATTAGGGAAACCCCACAGTTTCACCATGGTGAATGTCGAACGCACTGCCAGGACCATTATGTATCCCTTTATTGGCCATGAATGGCAGCACACTACGGTACAAAGGACTTTAGGGACGCGCAGTTTGCTCAAGGCTACAATGCAAGACAGTGACACAGACACTGGTAAGCTAAACAAGTCGCTGTTATGATGTGTCTGCAAAGGGTTTTCCCAACGTACGGCAATCGGATCAAACTTTAACTTGAAAATATGATGATAATTACCCACAAAAAAAAAGCAAGCATTACTTTAGCGTGCCATTGTCTTGTGCAATTGATTCAGTTTTTATGGCTTATTTTGGCGAAGAGATTGACGGCCCGGGGTTTATCACGTACGCATTTAACACTCTTGAATAAGGGGATTAACACTTGTTTCATATTTTCACCCTAGAGTTCACATACCACACACTAAACCACACTGACCTAATAATCTCCTCAGCACCACATGCATCACGTCTCCCCGGCGCTTCCGTTTTTAAACTTCCTCTCCTGACCTTGGCGACCAGCAAAACGTCCAAACTGCAATTAATTCACGAGAATTACTGGCTCTTTTGTCGGTCGCTCCATGCCGATTCCAGGGTGAAAGTTTGTGTCAAAAGGAGTTTCCTTCTGCGTTTAACAGTGAGAAACATCTGCCTGCTGCTTTCAAACTCGCACACGGTGTCCTCGCAATCTGGTGACAAAGCGGCTGAGGATATCAAGATGAGTCACATCAGCTAACCGACAGCAGGCATCCTTGCAGTATCAGCCGATCCTGTTAATCTTCCGATTAGCTTCCAATGATCCCATCAGGGCTGCCGGGATTGGGGGTGCAGAGACTTGAGATTTAACAAACAAGTCAGCCCTGTCCTCAAGCTACTCAAAGAGATAATGAGAAGGAACATCAGAAAGACAAAAAATAAATAACAACAGCTGCAATTAATCGTAAATGTGCGCAATTTGAAAGTAGGGAAATGAATTTGCTTAACGAAAACACAGCAATTTTGAAAAATGTTTTTTGATCAAAGGTTTTTGCGGTAGGATGTGGTGGTTCTTCGGCCGTATAAAAATAGATGTATTTCGCAGAACTGCAACGTAAACGCTTTTTTCGCGCCACACGAGTCACGCGATCAACAGCAGGATGTTACTGCTGGCAGAAACGCCAAAGAAAACAACAAGAAGTAGTAGGGGGAGGATAGTTTGGTTTTTTACGGCCAATGTGCGGTTGGCTCTAACAGAGCTCTCACAGAATCACACAGTTCATAAAAAGCTGTGTGTCATTCAAACGTGTTGAATCTCTTCTATAAAATTACACACTCCAATTTCCCCAAAACGCCGCATACGTAGCCACTCCAACGACTGAATAAGATGCCAACGAGACCTCCGATGGCTGATGGATGCCGAACACTAACAGTAACTGTTTACATGATTTTTAATGATTCATTGCACGAACAAGCCTATTCGCATGTAATTTCAATGTCATTTAACGGAAACTGCGCAATTGTGATTTTTTGTTGTCTATTTTTGACGTCAGTGGAGTATCGACAAAAGTTTTCCTCGCGTTTGTAACGGAAACGCAGCTAACACACCAGCAGCAAATGTTCACCGCATTATCCTGAGCTGTACTGCAGGTCTGTTTCCAGGCGACGGTGGCAACGTGTGCCATAGTTCAGGCCTAGAAGCTGAAGGGGCACATTCTGAGCTCAGCTGACGGCGGGGGGTAGCAGGCAGTGGGAGGCCATGAAGAAGAAGACAGGAGGTGGGGGGCAGGGTTGGGTTTCAGCCAAGTGACATGCCGTGACATGCCGTGACATGCTTTCAAGCTCAAGTATGAAGACATGGAAGGCCCAAGAACAACACTTGGACATCATATATTACCTATAAACAGATACGGACACATGCGAGGACATTCACCCGACGCCACACGTAAACACCGGAAAAAATCATGTAGCTGCCGCTGTAAAGTTATTCCTCCAACATCTAATGTTAGAAGTTATTTCACATTTGTGTACACGCCTACATGCATCTGTTTTTTCAATACATGTGGATTATATGAAGTAGGTTTTGGCCTCTTTCAACCCCCCATAAATGAGTTAAAGCTGTTCATGTTTAGCCCACCAAAAAGCTGGTTGGAGAGACTTACCCAGAAACTGGATGTCTGAACAAATACAAATAAATTTAGGTTGAAACTGATTATTTTGAGCGTGCATGCATTCTTTTGTTGCCCTGTGATGGCAGTCTCCTGCCTGATGGAGATAGGCGCCACCAGCCTCCCTCACGGTGGAGTTCGACACACCCCACTCACGTTAACATTATTTTACAGAATAATTTCGCCATTTTCAGGTTTTATCAAACAGAAGCGGTTCAGTAAAGTTTGACCTGGCTGTTGTTTGAAAAATGGACGTCTTCCGGTCTTATCTCTTGCCAAACATCACAGTTTTTGACGCAGTTTGGTATTCAAACTAGAATAAATCTGAACACAATGCACAGGTTTAGTCATAGCCTTTGGACTTAAAATTAATTTGGTTTTGGTGACAACTTAATACAGATATTGGTCAACTGAGTCTTCCCACATATCAGTCGACAACATTTATTGTAGAAAATTAAAAATGTCTTCTCTCTCCCAGGGTTGCAACAACCAAATAACATCATTTTTTTCTTGCAGCTTATTTATATGCATATTCTGGGCCAAACCTTGTATTTTTATTTATGTTTTGTCTTGAGTGGTGTCAGAGAAATATGAAAGTGTGCTGCAGTAGGAGAGAGCTATAAAGACTTCCTAGCAGCTTTTTCAACTGAGTTCTCGTGAAGCATTAAATGTCTTGGCAAGGAAGAATGTTGTTCTTGTTCTCGCAGCCTTGGATTAAACAACACATTTCTCTGCTTTTGCAGGGTATGTATCAGCATTTTATATAGCGGTGAAATATTTACTCTAGAATGAATTGGATATAAAGATGGTTTGCAATAAGTTCAAACAGCTTTGTATGTACAAAAAATATATTTAAAAAAAACATGCAAGTATTTTTGGTAAGATTTTGCAAAACAAAATGTCTTATGTCTTGCAAATGTTAAACCATAAGGCCTTTTTCCCCGCTTCCCAAGTTATGGGAAAAAATGTGTCTTTTTCCACTTGCACATTATTTCACTTATAGCTAGTTGTTTGTCATCAATATTAAGGAATCACTGACTTAAAATAAACACATTTACTGAAAACTTACTAGTTTTGTCTTATTTCAAGTGTACTAAGATATTTGCACTCAAACTACCGAAAATACCTAACAGGACTGTGTTTTTGCAATGTATACAAATTAAAGACAAATAACATTTGTATTAAACTGCAAAATACACACATTCTTCTTTAAATTAAAAACTTTGAAGGGAGTGCCAAAGCAGCATCCGACGTAGGTCCTGTTGACACGGAAACGCCAGGACGGCAAAATGCTAAATGTTTGGGGGGGGGGGTTCCCATATTGGCTTCCCGTTTACACCGCAACCGCGTTTTGGCCAGACAAAGACGCAAAGGTTTAACAAGAAGACCCGGAAAGAAACGCAACGCGAGTCCGTGCAAATGCAAACCAAAAACATTTGGAAATTATGTCACGCTCAGTTTCCGCCCTGAGCAGCAACAACAACAACAACAATGGAGGACATCCGTGTCCTGTCTGAGCTTCTTCACCTTGTCAGGTTATTTGGCGTGTGAAAGCAAAATCTGGTCGTTGCGGAACATTTATTCCATCGGAGAACACCTTAAATGACTACTTAGTTACGCAAATACGACTCTGGATCAGAAAATTTGCAAAGTCTCACCGCCTCCTGCAGGCCAGGCATGCACACTGCATTTAGAAAACGTTGGGGATTTTTAACATGAAAATGAAAACTATGCATTTTCATTAAGAAAATATGTGCATCCACCCAACAGGACGTGGCATCACAGAGAACGCTGCAGTAAGCACGCCGGGCCAGTCGGTGGTGCTGTAGCGGTGCCACAGAACCACGCGAGAACTACCGAACAAAACCGGTAGTTTTTGCGTCTTATTCTCACATGCTTTTTGTGAGAGTAAGACGCAGGTGGGTTACGGAAACAAATGGAACCACAACATTATTGTTTAAAAAAAACAAACAAAAGAAGAAGGTGCATAAAACATGAAACCCTCCTTTTGAAATTTTTCCCTTGCGGATACAGCTAATCTTGTTTCTGTGCGGACGGGGCCTTTGTCTGGGAATCAGATCCATAAAAACTCCACAGACTGGAATGGTGGCAGCTATCAGCTGCTTCTCCGGTTGACCACATGACCACAGCAAGGAAGCCGTGTCTCCGTCCAAAACCCTGGAAAAACTCCCTGGCGGCTTGAGATTTAATGTTACTTTGAATTTATTCAGCTCAACCACTCAAGAAGAGAAGTTTCATTGCTTACTTTTCCATCTCATAATCACGTTTTTGAGAACAAACTTCTTTTTTTTTGTGAAAAAGTATGACAAAAAAACACACACACAAAAAAAACTTCAGGAGCGTAATCAACAAGTACCCAACTTCTCCTCCAATGGCATAAAAATCCCTGTATTCAGGTTAAAGACATAACCGCGGTGATGCCATTTAGGCTATGAGCTGGCCGGACTCTGATGGGGCTAAAGAGAGAGAAGGACGGCCTCCACGCAACCGTCTCCAACAAGTCTCTGGACTGGGGTCAGAAGGCATTTGGCCGTAAAAGCCCGGACACCCACCGAGACAGACCCTCTGACCAAGCAGGCCCAGTTCCACTCTCTCTCTGTGCAGCCTCTAATGTCAGCTGGAGGAAGAGGCCTCGGCTGTTTAATTTTACAGCACAGTGTCATTCTGTGTCGCAGGCAGAGCCGCACAATGCACGTATTCATCCGGCACCAACAGGACAGTAATGGACCATTTTTAGCACATGAGGCAAGAAAGCCCAAAATGTCTCATCACAAAATAATCGGTTCCTTCAGTCCCCAACACTGACAGCGGTTATTATGTTTATTTTTATTTATTTTTTGTCATTGTTAACACACCTGCTATGACTTCTTCAACCGGATGACCTCATAGCGTGCCACAGCTTATAGCAGTAATTAGGAGCGGTGACAACCAAGATGCCATTTTTGCTGCAGAACGTGTTCGACAAGCTCAACAAGAATATAATACTCCGTTGCCAACACGAGAGGTCTGTTGCTTCACAGACAAAAGGCCCAGTGCTGCGTGGAAACCAAACAACCGAAGGCTAACGCTAAAAAGAAAACCTGCCAGGTTGTTTCTTTGACACCTGGCTTACGCTGCAGGGGACAGAAGTTGGGTAGAGTCAAGAACGAGACCCCAAGTCTCATCATTCCTACACATAATGCCATAATAAACTACATACAATGATTAAATCAGAGTTCACTGAGTCTCCACTACAGAATGAATCAATAATAGCTGATAAAATTATGCATTATAACAACGTTGATGTCAGTGTGTGTGGCGCATCGCAAGCTATAGCTAGCTAGAAATCATCTGACGCTAGCTACGTGAATGTTAAACGTAGCTACATTCACACTGTCACCTAACAAACTGCTCTTACCAAAAAAATCTTAGAGATTATGAGAAGACTATATTTTTTACATAATTCCTTTTTACCTGCAAGCTGGGACGGTTGTTATAGATAACAATGTTAATGTCAGTAGTTTGCGGTGTAGCAAGCTATAGCTAGCTATGTTTAAAATTTACAGTTTCACATAAGAAACTAGCATTACCAAAATCCTTTATTTCAACAAATGTTTTAGACATTTTGATAACACCATCTTTATTTATTCACCTTTCAATAGCACCCAATCCTATCGGCTAGATATGCAAACAAGTGGTAGGCCTGTGGTAAGGAAGCAATTGACAACTTTTTTGTCTGCCTTATGGTGCCCCCTTGGCCCCAACACCAGTGGTAGTTACAACTGTGATCCATTTTTAATTGCAATCTGCTTCGTGAGCTGTGAAACACCGCATGTCCTGGTTGTCTGGGACAGAAACTGTTTTCGTTTTGACGATTTTCAAGCAGTTTTGCCTTTTCCATTCATGCCCTGCAAGGATTTTTTTTTTTTTTTTTTCCAGCTGTTTCAGCCAGGCTGAAGGGAGCTGAATGAAACGGTCTGGGCGGTACCATTATGATTTAGGGGGCACCCGTATTTAAAAAAGTCCGAACATACGCAGCTGCGTCGCACTAGGAGACATCGGGATTGTTGTCTGGCGTTTCTGTTTGATGAGCGTGTCATTTAATGCGGTGTAGGTGTGATTTAAGCGGCAGAGGTCGGTACTGAAACGCCGCCTTTCTTACCCCCTCCCTTCGTCGGGTTGGTCTGCGCCAAGATGATGTCTGAGCAGCCCTTTAAAGCCGCTGCACTTCCGAGATGAACCAAAGAGGAGCTGCGCCACTCAGCGAGGAGGACTGAAAGCCAGACAATCTTCTAAAGAAAGAAAGAGAGATAATCTTTTAGCTTCTTGACAGGCTATGCTGACACAACACATCTGGAATCTGGGATGTTTTCCAACTTGGAATCGAAGGAGGTTTCTATTCGTCTCGATCTATGCGGGACGCTGCGTCTGCACCGGAGCAGCAGCCTAAATTAGATCTTTCATCGCAAAAAAAAAAAGTTGTTGTCTTTTTAAAAAAAATATTTTTTGAAAGCAAGCGTAAAGAAAACAAGTGCAACTGGGACTACTGCCGTAAAACAGGAATGGTTTATCCTCCCGAAGGTTTATTCTATATCGAAATGGATCAAGCACCACCAGGTAAGTCAGGGATAAACTACAGGCAGCCATTGTCTTGGCTCCGCTGCGGCTTCCCTAAAGAAAAAGAAAGAAGAAGAAAAAAAAAAGCCGTGCCTCTCTTCCCGTCCTTCTCCTTTTCGCGAGGCATCGTCTCCTGTCATATCTGTAATAGAGATGATTAAATGCTGCACATGCAGGCGGGTTTAATGACCGTCTCCCGGGTGCTGCTGCGCTCCCCCAGCGGCGTTGCCCGGGCACGCATAGCGCAATTCACTTGGCAATTACGTAATACCCTCTTCGGAGGATCGCGCGCAGAGCAGAGCTCTCCTTTTCTTTTGTCTCGGCGCGCGCTCGCCGGGCTCGCGGTGACGGAGTTGATTCACGAGGCTGCGGACGGTTTTGGTTCGGCATTAGCCAGAAAAAGAAAACAAAAGAAATGGGGGGGGGGGGGAGAAAAAAAATAAATAAATGTGAGGAAAAGAAGCGGACTCAGTTAATGAGCGACTCCATGAAACGAGTGCTTTGTCCTCCTCCGCAGCAAGCCGTGCTTAATTCGTCCGCCTGCTCCCCTGAAAGTAGGCTGCAGGCGAGAAGCGCAGACTGATGGGTCTCGTGACGAACAGGTCCGCTTTGTTTTATTATTATTATTTTTATTATTTTATTATTTTTCACCATATGACTACTAATGCGCCATTACACTTTTATGACAGTGACGATGGCATTGGTTAAAAGAGAAATATTGCAGACCATCACAAACATTACAAGTCCACGTTTGTTGTAATTGTCAAAAGGTTCGCATCATTTTTAGCCGCAGCTAATGAGGCGGCTTTTGATGTGGGCGACATGTCTCACCACCCAGGGCGGCGTGTAGCCAGGGGGTGGAGGGCAGAAGACCTCAACAACCACAAAAAATAGATGATAAAGATGTTGTTTAATTTAATTTAATTTTTTTGTATGTTTTATTTGTGCATTCCTATTCAGTGAAATGCACACAAGTGAATTCAACGTTATAAGTCACGGCAGTTCAAATTCGCTGCAAAGTCGAAGTTGGAACAGGTAGATTTGCAAAACTTGTGGATAAAAAAAATAATAATAATAATTCTTGAATTTTATGTACATGCTATCCAACATTAACCCAATCATTACGTTTTGCAGTTCATCTTTTTTGACATAATATATATACTGATTATGTCTGTAAAGGCGCCTGTGTATATGTGTGTGTGGAGGAAGGGGCGTGGGTCAGGACTTGAGGAAAACTACCAGGGGAAGAAAAAAAAGAAAAAGCTTAGTTTGGGTCATACTTAATACTTAATTATGAAACATTGCATTGCCCTCTCTGATCCATTAGCGGGGATGTTGATTTTGGCAGTCGGGGGACTTAGCGTTCTGGCAAGGGCTTGGCAAAGAGACAAAGACGGACGAGGTGGTTGCGCAGATGAACATTTTTCAGACTTTTAGAGTCTCACCGCATTTGTGCCTCCTGCACCTGCCTTTTGCTTATTTTAAGGTCAGAAAAAGAGGTGAGCGGATGCTGCGCGACTGCCCCCCGACCGCCTCATGAAAGGCACTTTTGTCCGGCCGTGAAATATACCGCCCTTCAACTCCTCTTGATGCGGTTCGCCCTACTTTTATACACGTAATGTGTTTATTTTAAAGAAATGCTTACTCTTAGATTTCCCCCCCCCCCTCTCCCTTTTATATACCTTGAAAACGTATACTCTGTAAACTTAACAGATAGGCGGGGTGGTCTGAATTATAATCGAGAGGTTTTCTACACCTGTCGGGACAGTTGAAGTCAGCTTCCAAGAAAAAGAAAAAGAAGCAATTTTAGTCTAGTAGTAATTACTGTTCCGACGTTTGGTGCAATTAAAAATTCACGGTTTATCACCACCACTTCTCAGGAGATAATGACCCCCACTCAGAGTCTTCCTAATGATTTGGCCTCCTGACATCTGTTGGAAACATGCCTGGGCTTGTCCTCAGATCCTAGCCAGTTTCATCATATGAGGGTGTTTTAAAGAAGCGGGTGTGTGTGTGCTGGTGTGAACGGGAGGAGTTAATCCGATGGTAATTCCTTTCACCATACATATAAAATGTAACCTTTTTTTCTGTGTGTGTGTAGCTCTTCCTCCCCGGTCCACAAAGCCAACGATGAACAACAACAACTGCCTTTCTCCACCTGTGTGTTCGCTTCAGGACGCCGAATGGTACTGGGGAGATATAACAAGGTAACGCAACTTTTTCAGGATGAAAAATTTATATATATATATATCCATCCATCCATTGTCTGCTCACCCTTGTCCCTAATGGGGTCGGGAGGGTTGCTGGTGCCCATCTCCAGCTACGTTCCAGGCGGGAGGCGGGGTACACCCTGGACAGGTCGCCAGTCTGTCGCAGGGCAACACAAAGACATACAGGACAAACAACCATTCACACACACACTCACACCTAGGGAGAATTTAGATAGACCAATTAACCTAACAGTCATGTTTTTGGACTGTGGGAGGAAGCCGGAGTACCCGGAGAGAACCCACGCATGCACAGGGAGAACATGCAAACTCCATGCAGAAAGACCCTGGCCGGGAAACGAACCCAGGACCTTCTTGCTGCAAGGCAACAGTGCTACCAACTGCGCCACTGTGCAGCCTACTATATATATATATATATATATATATATATATATATATATATATATGTTGGGTTTTTTTTTCATTTATCCAGATTTATTGAATCTGGTTTGTTGGAAAGTAAGACCCACGTCTACCGATTTATCCACAGGGACGAGGTGAACGAGAAGCTTCGCGACACACCTGACGGCTCCTTCCTGGTGCGGGACGCGTCCACGAAGCTGCAGGGAGATTTTACTTTGACTTTACGGTACGTTAAAGAAAAAGGGAGCAAAGGATGGAGAGAAATCTGTCCAATCTGACCGTGACTCTCCAATCGAACTCTCTGCCTTCCAAATTTTTATGTATTTATTTTTTTCCACCGTCGCAGGAAAGACGGACACAACAAGCTAATCAAGATCTACCACCATGACGGGAAGTACGGCTTCTCGGACCCCTTCACGTTCACGTCGGTGGTGGAGCTCATCTGGTACTACCAGCACCACTCGCTGGTGGAATACAACGCCATGCTGGACCTGATGCTCATGCATCCCGTGTCCCGTTTCCAACAGGTCAGCGAGGTCTGCCACCGTTAATACGTCCTACCATGCGGACGTTTGAAAAAAACTTAGGTGAGTGTAACTCGTACGTCTTTTGATCGACTGCTGTTTTGGACTTCAGGTGAAAGAAGACAGCGTTGACGTTGCGGGGAGAAAGCTCAAAGAGGTCCACAATCAGTACCAAGAGAAGTCAAAAGAGTTCGACCGTCTTTATGAAGCCTTCACCAAGACCTCGCAGGTAACAGGCTGGTTTTTATAAGTCGGCATCTTTTGTCAGGATCACAGAGTGTTAGGGCCATGCAAAGAGCAAACGGAGAATTTAAGAATAACATTACAAGGATAAAGTCATGATATTATGAGAATAAAGTCAGTATTGCGAGCATAGTCAATAGTATGAGAGTAAAGTTGTACAAGAACAAAGATGAATTAAGTCGTATTTCAAGAATAAAGCCATACGAGATTCAAGTCAAGATAAAATTTGATTAAAATAATATGTAGAGAATAAAGCCAGTGTTACCAGAAAAAAGTCATATAGGAACCAAGTTGAAATAATTCGAGAGCAAAGTCATAAAACTACCAGAATAAAGTCATATTACAAGAACAAAGTCAGTATTACAAGAGAAAAGTCACACAAGAATAAAGTTATAGTGTTGTGAAAATGAAGTCATAAAATTACCACTTTAAAATTCTACAAATGTTTTATTCTCATTGTGTTTCGACTTTGTTCTCGTATCATTTTGACTTTATTCTGGTAATTATTATTTTTAAAAATGTTCTTAACGTGGCTCTAATACTCTGCGGTACATTAGAAATGGGTTTTTGATGTTTGTATTTTTTAAAATCTCATAAATCCTTCTTCCTACCTTTCAGGAGATCCAGATGAAGCGCACGGCAATAGAGGCCTTCAACGAGGCAATGCTGATCTTCGAGGAGCAGTGTCGCGAGCAGGAGCGATACGGAGAGGAGTTCGAGAGGAACAGTCTATCGGAGGGAGCCGACAATGATTTGGAGAGGTACTTAAAACATGATGCGGCTTTCAAAAAAAAAAAAAAATCAAAAATTTAAATGCTGCTCCCTCATGTTCATCTTAGTCGGATCTGTGACATTTGATTCCTTCCTCCCTTCGTAGCTTTCTGATCAATTACGAAAAGCTGAAGTGCCGACTTGGAGAGATCTACGACAGCAAGCTGCACCTGGAGGACGACTTGAGGACGCAGGTGGAGGACTACAGAGAGACGGACAGGAAGATCAACAACTTGCGGCCGGACCTCATCCAGCTTCGCAACATCCGAGACCTGTATCTCAAGTGAGTACTTTATCCCTGGTGACCCATGAAAGCCCTTAAGACAAACCAGTTTGAGTTTTGCTGACATTGTAGATTGATTTGGGGGAAAAAAATCCTATCTTCTTCCAGCTGGCTTAATCACAAAGGAGTACGGCAGAAACGCATAAATGATTGGCTTGGGATACACAACGACAGCCTTGATGAGTAAGTTTTAACAAATGCTCTTACAGCCAGAAAGGAAACTTTGTGCTTCACTTTTAAACATATATACATATATATATAGTACGACTCTTGGTCTTCCAGCACATACGTATTGAAGGGAGATGAGAAGAACCTACCACATCAAGACGAGGCGAGTTGGTTCGTTGGGGAACTGAGTCGAACGCAGGCGGAGGAGATGCTTCAAGGCAAAGTTTCCGGAACGTTCCTGATCCGAGAGAGCAGCAAGCAGGGATGCTACGCCTGCTCTGTTGTGTGAGTATTCAGTAGCTGAGGCTACTTTTGATATGATCCTCACTATGGGTGGAATGAGATTTAATATCATGAGATATCACAATGCTAAGACCCCTTAGTAGTTCTTGTGAAAATGTAGTCTGTCTAGTAAGGCATTATCCAGTTGTTGTTAGCAGGTGCTGTTAGCATGAACCTTCGTCTGGTAAAGTCTATGCTGTAAATGAACTCAGGTAAACAGATGTCCACTTTTAAGATTGGCACCCTGTTCATTCAGTTGAAACTTCTTTTGAAGTAAGAAAGTCGTGGTTTAGCTGCGTTTTTGTATCGACAGAGTTGGCTAGCAGCTTGCTAGCTGGTTTTGCTGACAACACTTGGCTACAAAAGGCGTTGATGAAACCTCCACCGTTGACTGTCAGTCAAGCATTCTGGGTATTCTGTTGAAAAGTCTGACAAAATTTAAATGATTTGTAAGAACTGGCTAGCAGCTAGCAGCTAACAACCCTAAAGTTCGCAGCTGCTACTAAGCTATCGTCGCTAATCGAAAGGCCTGTGTCAGGTTTTCTTTTGTGATGCGCAGTTCAAAATACCTGGTCTGACACTTAATGGAAAACTTAGTTTGAGATTAAGAAAGCTTTTAATTTGAGTTGTGAACACAGAGAAAATAGCATTTTTCAGAGGTCTTTTATTCATAAGCTCCACCTCAAACACATAACACTGCAAAAACACAACATTTTTGGTGTAGTTTCCAGTAAAAATATCTTAGTACATTTGAAATAATAAAACTAACTTGCATTTAACTTTTCAGTAAAAAAAAAAATAGGAGCTTGTTTTAAACTAATAATTTCTTAATGTTGAAAAAGTACTAGCTACACGGGCAGATTATTTCACTAAGACGTTTATTTCCTTTGTAAAGGTGAAATAATCTGCCTATGGAACTTGTACCTTTTTGTCAATATTACAGAATTATTTACGTAACACAATCTTGTTGAAAAGTTATGTGTAGGTTAGTTTTATCTTATTCTTTTTTCAAAGTGTAATGATATGTCTGCACTAGAAACTAGACCCAAAGTACTTTGTATGCGCCATATAATGTCACCTGTAGAAATCAGCCATGTTGTAGACGGCCGTCGCTCAGTGATGCTTTCTTTTTTTCCGCAGCGTGAGCGAAGAGGTGAAGCACTGCATGATATACAGTACTTCCCACGGCTACGGCTTCGCCGAGCCCTACGACGCCCACTGCTCGCTCAAAGACCTCGTCCTGCACTACCACCTCCACTCCCTAGCGCAGCACAATGACGCCCTGGACGTCCGGCTGCTGCACCCCGTGCACGCCAAGGCGGCGGACCCCGCTTCCCAGCACTCCGACGAGCACAAACTGTTACAGACTCCAAAACACGTGCCACCGGGACTCCCGCCCGCAGCCCCGGAGATGTGATCGAGCGGCAAGAGACTTTCCGTCGCGTACCCTGTGAGAAGGACTGCGTTAAAACGGTGCATCGTGCAGAAGATTTGCACTACCGGTGATTCTGACAGCTTTCGCGAGTGGGATCTTGCAGATTTGAAGTGGGACCGGAACTTGAATGTCAACTTGACTGTTTCAAACTGATTTTCTACTTCAGCGTTTCAGCGTCGTTTGTTCAAAGGCCCTCCCCGGGGCCACCCTTTCTTTCGAGCTGTGGGGTGGTGGGTGACGTCCGCGAGCGAGAGTTTGTCCACTGGCGTCGGGCTGCGCTGTGCCCTTCCAGTTGCTGGAGATGTCCATTTCCGACGTTGGAAATCGATTCAGCTCTTCAGATTTAACCAATATGTCAGATGTATTGGGGCTGCGACTATAAAGTGCATTTGTGAGTGGGGGAAAAAAAAAAAAAAAAAGACACAAGGTTGATATCAGTTAAGTGGGTTAAAATAAAATGCCACATGTGAATATGTTAAAAAAAAAAAAAAGAAGTCATGGTGCATCTTAACTACTTGCCCCCTTTTTTTATATAAAACAATTCATATACAATGGATAATTATGTAGCATTAACATACTGTAGAAAACCATTGTAAAGGCATCCTCAATGTTATTACCCATTGACCAAAGCACTTAATAGTGAGCAAAAACGACATCCCTGTTTTAGTGTGGTAACTGCATTTTGGCCAGGGTAGGGCGACGTATGTACACCTGCTGACGTGCTGATCGAAACATAATCTGAAGTACTGTATGTTATATTCTGTTACTCAAAGAAGTATAAGCTTTTTGTATTCTATATATATTTTTTCTATAAACGCGCCACAAGATGAAAGCTTGAAGAAAGTGCAATCCAACAGTATTTCTATTGTTGCAACGTGTGACGAGAATGACGGAGGTGGTTAACAGTGTCGCTAGTTGGCGAGAGGTTGCCACCAAAAAAAAAAAAAAAAAGCACTCTACCCCCCTGACCACCGGTGTTTTGGTTTTTTTTTTTCGTTTTTTTTTTTTTAATTTAAAAGATGTTTATTTTTTTTCGGGATTGCGCGGCCTCCGATGTCTGTGTGAACTGCCAGAGGTCCGGAAGTATCCTGCCTCCATTACTTGAATTGTGGCGTTGCTCTAGCTATGAATGTTCCTTTTTTTTGTTTTGTTTTCTTAACACGCAGCCTACATAGCTTAAGAGGAAAGGAATCCATGTTAAACTCGGCACATTTTTATTGTTTTGGGGTTTTTTTCCAAGGTAAAGGACAACTTTGTATAGAGATGTGTTTCTCGTGCTGATTGGTGGGGAGGAGGCTGATGACGGATCCTCTTGAGAAATTATTACTCCACTGGAGGACTGAGGAAACTCCTCGAGGAAAAAGCTAAGCAATGTGAGATCCTGGCCTTTATCTTGCTGAGAGACAATAAACTGAAAAGAGTTTTGTCAACTTACAAAGTCGTCTGTCTTTTCTTTCAAAGAGTCGTTGCGCGCTTTGTGATTAAACTTGACATTGCAGAAAGAGATTTAGCCGGGGGCATTCAGAAGGGTGCCCCTGTTTTTTGGTGAAAAAAAATTCATTGACAATTTTTTTTTAATTGGAAATGAAATTTGCAATTTTTATTGACCAATTTTACAGAATGTTCTTGTTGCTAGGAGAAGACTAGCAAACCCCTTTTTCAGACTTACAGTAATTTGTTATTTTCTACTTAAGTTAAAAATATTGCATGTTTTATCTTTTACTGAGCAGTAACTCACAATAAAAATATTCTTTATATGTTCTGGCCCCTTGCAATTTTGCAAAAGGTTTGGACACCACTGCATTACGTTGCGCCATAGGAATTTACGTAAGGAGGGGGAAATTATGAGGAACCAATAAGTGTGCTTTAATTGGTCACATGACTGTTTGTGGACATTTACTCAAATTCCCTTTTGGGGGGGGCGATTACATTTTTGATAGCTTAGTGCAATTTTATGGCGACACTGAATCATTCTGGAGTCATAATGAGGAGTACATTAAGGGTTATATATAATATACCGTGTCCCATTCACCATGATTTCACTTTGATCAGTTAAAGATACATGTCATGTTGGCTATGACAAAGTAAACATCAGGCTCTTAGGTTTTTATACGCTGAAGAGGGAAAAACGTAGAAATCACACTCCATGTTCAGCATCAGGATGAGGATAAAGAGGGTGAAATGCAGTAAAAGGTTTAGAAATAGCCCGAAATTCACTGTAACCAACATTTAATGTCTCTTTGTTAAGCTGCAAAGGTCTACACTAAATTATGATGAACGGCTCTACAAGAGACAGTGTTCTTGTTTTCACAGTAGAACAATGTTGCCATTGACTTGAATCCCCAACCAGGCCAATCAGTGACAAGAACATGCTTCTATGTTTGAATATTTTTTTCTAAAAATAAATTTAAAAAAAGCGAATTATTTTCAGTTGTACATTTTGTTACAATGTTACCTGCTTTAAAAAAAAACTTTCAAAAGATCTATAATGTCTTTAGACTATGCCCTATTAGTCTATTTTAAGACACAAAAGCACTCAAGACATCTTAATAATGCATACCGTAGATGGTTAACACATTGTCTAAAGTTTGCCGTTTCTCTTTCAGACATCCACTGAAGTCTGAAAACCTTTTTTTCTTGCCCACAAGAGTTCAGAAGGCTTTGGGGGCAGCGGAGGACACTCTGTGGACAGATGTGTGTGGGGGGGGAGGAAGTGATGAAGACAATGGCAGGATGTGTGCGAGCTCTCTGTACTCTAGGTGCCATTAAGTCACCGGAAAAATATGTATACCCAGCTAGCTGTGCGAGGAATGCCGGATCTGGAAAAATAACTTTCGCTTAAACGCTACGCTGAAAGGAATGCAGGAATGTCATGTTCCACTGTTGTCAGCTTTAGAACATCCCGGGCTTCCGTCCCACATTGTGCATTCAGCAGTCGGCCCCATTGTTACCTGATAACAGTTAAAACTGTTCCGAGTTTACAGGCCGGGCCTCTGCGTCTCAGAAGAGGCCCGGCCTGTAACCCGCTGCAGAGAATGCTGTCGATGACCCTAGATGACACTACTACAGGTCCTGAGTGACCTCGACAACAGGTGGCCTCTTTCGAGCATCACATGAGGTCTGCATTCGGCGAGGATTAATGAGGCACAGTTCCAGGGCAGGGATTACTCCTCGTTACCTGTGTCAGCTTGGAAGGCTCTGTCGGGATTGACCATATGCACTGAAGATAGATGGACAGGACAAAATGTACCAACGGTGAGTCATCCTCGGGCTGCGTGAGAGTCCAAACTGACGGAGAGGGAGTGGGTGGAGGGACAGGAAAGAGGAGGGACAGGAAAAAATGTGTTCAGGGAATAGATTTCACACATATTTGCCGAAGTCAACTTGCTTAATAAAAAGTCAGGCTGTCAATTTCTAGGGTTGGGTTGTGTAGCTGTTCGGGCTAGCTTCTAGCATCTACTGCTACATGTGCTAGAAGAAAAATTTCCACATTTGCAGGGTGTAAATTTTACACCAGACAAGTGTGGACCGGGAAAACTATAGTGGAAAACTGTAAGCTCTTTAAAGTGCTCACTGGGGCTGTGCAGTGCTGCATACTTTTGCATTGATCCGACACAAAGTAAATACAGGGCCGGTGTCCCCAATACCAACACTGATACACGTACGTTTTATTCAAGTTTGATACATCCGTTGTGGTTTTTCCTTTGAATGGTTTTGTTCAAACCTACGACAGAATTTGGACAAAGTTTATAGGCATCTACAAAATTTTTTTATATCACATCGACATGATTTGTGTGCATTTTACCTGAACAAACAGCTGGGTTTCCCCCAGTGTGTCCTATCGCCTCTACCACTTGGCGTAGCAGGTTTTCTGGAGGAAACCCTGCACAAAGTGCAAAAAGTTATCATTCGAGATCAAATCGAAACCAATTTCATTTTTCAGATAGGTTTGAGGAACTACAATACAACTTCTTTTTTTTAAAACAAAATTCAGGAGGCAATCTAAAACTAAAGCATCGATCTTACCACAGTGATATCCAATACTGATTCTGACTTAAAATTGATATTAACATTTTGGATCATTTTACTCCTCACATCATTTGAAGGTAACACATGGTGGTGATGCCAGGGCAATTGGTGGTTGCCGATTGCCCTCTATTTTGTGTCAATTAGCCACAAAATGCAGGGCAACCCCCCGGCAGAAACCTGCCAGGATTAGAGGCTGCAAAAGACTTGAGACCGGAACAGAAGTTCGCCGTCTGACAGAACAACACGTCTCAACACGCCCTCCGAATTACAATAGTCCAGTTGAAGACTTGACCTTAAACCATTTGAAAATCTGTGGTAACAACTGGAAGGTGCTGTTCATAGACAGTTGAAATATTTTGCAAAGAATAGGCAAAAATTGGTGTCTAGATGTGCAACGTTGACATACCCCAAAGGACTTGCAGTCGTACATCCCAGAGAAAGGCGGTCCTGCACGACTCTGGGGGGTCTGAATACAAATGGATACCTCACTTTTCAGACTTTTATTTGTAAAAGACTTGGTTACCAATGTAGACAGAATCGGCTCTTGGCAGATAGAGGCTTGTCATCTACCATTTTACTAGATATAGAAGAAAACTGATGTGGTTGTTGCGTAACTGCTCTGCTAAACAAACGACTCTTGATGATGTGGTTTGCAGCACCATTCTGCTGTACCGAGCTCGACCCAAAGTTGACTCTGGAATTTATCCTGGCTTCAGTAATGGAAATAAGGGGATCGAAACAACAAACCCCCCACGTCACAGAGCCCTCCAAAATAAACACGCCGTTGAATCAGCTAGCATTTGTTGTAATTATGGTGGGGATTCTTCCTCTGTGGTCCCCAATAGTTGGCGAACTGATCTCTTAAAGGCCTGCAGTTAGATTAAATATTGTTCTACCAACATTTCAAACAAGACTGGTGTATCATTTTTGTTTGGAAGGGAAGCCAGGGGGAGGGTTAGTGGAAAAAGAAAATAAACCATATGCAAATGTTTGGGAGCAGAGATTTTAACTGTCAGAACACTTCTGCCAAGGTCTGAGTTCATTTATATTTGCTCTTTATAGGGTTATAAAACGATCTAAATCTGACCTCAAATTGAGCTAAACACACATTAGATTCCACAGTCGTTATTTAGGAAAAAAACATCTGAAGCCAAAACGAAACTGTGTGTGAACAACTAATTACATCCTTTCTGCCTTAACAGCAGTAGCTAAATACGGCTAATCAATTGATCACTAGAAATTGAGACTGTATCCAAAGGGGTTTGGCAGTGTGAAGGTCAGGACTCACACTGGTGTGACGTTCGGCATGAGAAAAAAACAGTTTTTCTGAAAGAGGAAAGTTTGTCACCGTTTGTGCCCTTCGTCTACATGGAAACAGTGTTTTAGGAGATTCTACCCATTTGGGATCTTTAAACAGGCTCCACATTGAAAATTTCACCCTGGCGTACTCATGTAGACAGTGAAAACGCCTCTTTTGTGAAAACCAGACGTATTAGCTCTAACTTGACCTATGACCTGAAACGCGTCATAAGCATCGTAATGTTTGTAAATTCCCTGATTGATTAACTTCACAAAATTATCTGTACTATTTGACTGAAAAGAGAAGGCTGACAAATGCCATATTCCATGTTTGCATTTTTGTTTTGTTGTATGTAACTTTGTGTGGAGTGTCTATACTAATGTCCTGTACTCCATGCTTAGCGACTCTAGAGGTGTAGGGGAACAAAAATAGCGTTTTGGACAGTTCTCTGTGTTGTGGTGTGGGCAAAAACATTTCTGGAAACGGCCGTTAAGTGTTTGTGAAACCGGCAACCGTTTCCATGTGGACATGGTCTGAAAGGGTGGGAAGGTATCAGCAAATGACCCCAGAGAAGCAATTGTTGCTACCTATCAATCCGAGAATGGCTAAAGTATTTCAAGGTATGGCTGGCCCAGCAATTTCACCGCCCAGGCCGTACCATGCAATACCCAAACGAACTTGGGTGTTTTCACGCCAGCAGACTCGGTTCGATTGGGGACCAAAGTTGCAACATTTGTTACATTTTCAACTGGTGCGGTTCACTTTCACTTTCACTGTGCATTTGAACCACGCTAAGTATTCATTTAAACCGAAACGGGAGCTAAGTTTTTAGGTGGACCAGAGTTTGCTTTTTTTGGAGTTCCATTGCGCATTCACACCTCCCAAAACGAACCGTACCTTCCAGACAAACGAACCAGACTTTGCCTTAAGCCAGTACTTCTCAAATGTTGGCGAAGTGTCAGGGGGGTCGTGAGAAGCAGGACTTTATAATTGTCTTTATTCATGCTTAACTGATGAACAAGCCTCCGGTCACTAGGTGACAGCAGTGTTCAAACTGATCAACAGGTTGAAAAAAACAAAACAAACAAACAAATAGCGGAACGAAGGATACAAGCGCGGATTTTTTTGAAACACCAACATAGAGGAGAGACGGAGAAGTTTGACAGTGAAAAGAAAAACGGCAGCAAGCAAGTATGACAGAGTTTTATGGCCAGGCTAAGAGATTTTTATTTTCAAATACAAGAATACAGTCATAATGCTACGAGAACCAAGTCATATTAGCAGAATAATTTAAATATTGGCAGAGTAAAGACGCAATATTGCCGGAAGAAAGTCATTAAACTAAAAAGTTCGATAGAGTGATCTGCAACGTGACCCGTTCAGCAAGTCTGCTTCTTCCTATTAAATAAAAGGTTGTTTAAACAATAATTTCAAACTACCGGGGCTGAAAATTTGCTTCTGATTTGCTAAAACATTTAGTATTTACTAATTTGTTAAACCAATACCAACGATAACCTTACAAGATGACTATTTAGCGCAGTACGATAAAAAGGCATAAAATTACGACTTTATTCTCGTCCAACTTTACTCATAATTAAAACACAAATCAAAAACTCAGAGCCCCGCTCTTATACTCCATCATAAGCAAGTAACTGTAGCTCGCTGAAAAAGGCCAGGAAATAGACCAAACCCATCCTTTTATTATTAATGCAAAATGTTATACACTTTTCATCTCTTCTCGTCTGACAAGATGAAATATTAGTAATATTGCTGCAAATTTTTCCCACAATAAATGTTTGAAAAGTATATACCTTGTGGAAAACTAAATTGAAGAAGCTGACAAGTAATCAATGCTTACAGTTCTAAAAAGTTTTGCTGTATTAAGTCTAAAAATGCACATCCCACTGAATCACTTGCACTTTTTTTTTGTAACTTCAAACTGAGTAGCCTTGGTTAAATGTCACAGATTCACTTGTTAAATCTGTGGTTTGGAATCTGATTTCGGAAATTATTTTGAGACTCAAAACAACAAAACGGCGGTTTTGATAATGTCATACAATGCCGGAGCCAATGGTTTGTACAGATAAGTTATTAAATATGAACAGTTTTGCAACAGTATTTCAATTCTGGGGAGGGAAGGCCACAGGGAGGAGGGGGGGCATGACAGAAAATAATTCAGAAAGACTGCCCTAAGCGAACTATGGCTGATGTGAAGGGACCCAAAAAACCCCCAACATATCCAAGAGGTCTCTTTGGTAAGTTCATTGTCAATGTTCATAACACTGGTATTAGAAAAGCACAGAATAAATATGGCTTGTTTGAAAGGGGGGGTGAACTACTGCTAAACTACTGCTAAAGTTGGAACAAAAATGACTTCTAGAAAAGTCTCTTAATTCCACCCTCTGTGTCTGAATTCATTATAAAAGGTCTTGTATTAGTCATTCATCCAGTTCTCTCCTTTTACCCTTTTCTCCCTCCCAGCCCGCACCGGCCCCCCGTCAGACGGCTTCCTCCTTTAGAACCCTCACTTTTTTTTTTTTTTTTTGCCTCACGGCTCTCGATTTAAATTGGTTCTGACTGACAAAGAACGGGGGGGTAGCAGGACGAATTACCTTTGGAGTCACGCCTATAACGCAAACACACACGACCAACTGTCTCGCAGGCTTTTAGAAAAATAGCTTTTCGCTTTCAGTTCGGAGGAGCCAATCGAGCTTCTCCTCTCCTCTGTCTCTGTCCGAGTCCACACGTTTACGCTCCGGGATCAACCAATGGGAGTCAGAGAACGCGCTGCCGCCTCGGCCAATCAGCAAGCAGTTGCTATGTTGAAGGCAGAATCGATAAGGATTTTTTTCCCCCTCTCTTTTTTTTTACAGGCTCACGTTATAGCGGGCTTATAGGCTGAGGGCAGGAGATCCTGTTGCTTGCCAACCGCCATGTAGGGTGCAGACTAGACCCATTAAACACTGCAGCAGAGCCACAGCTCTTTTGTTTCACCATAAATAAAACTTTTCTGCTGGCTGTGGGTAATAGTTTAAGCTGTTGGTGGAAAAAAAAGTTAGGAAGGATAATTAGATTCCAGTTTGTTTGGGGTAATTGTGCTTACAGGAGTTGAAAGTTTGACCGAATGTGAAATAACTCTCATCCATCAGCTGCAAAAAAAAAAAAAGGTAATTTCAATGAAACTATATATGAGTGCCTTATGTCAATATCCTAAAGTCAACTGTATTTGTACACATTTTCAGCAGCACTTCATAAAAACATCATACAGCCGACAATCAGGGTCGTCAGGTTTTGTTAAACATTGCGTTTTACATTACAGCACCTTGTGAAAGTATTTACACCCCTTCAGCTTCAGTTTTTAATTAACAACTGTGTATACTTTTAAGTATTTTATGTAATGGGGGAACACCAAGTAAAGGGTAACTGTAAAAAGTGGATGGAAAATATTAAATGTTTCTATAATACCTTACAAATAGGTGTGGCATGCATATGTATTCATCCTGTTACCATAAATAAAGCCACCAACCAGTTCACCAACTACCTTCAGGGATCATCTAATAAGTAAATAGAGTCCACTTACTGTGTAATTTTAAATAGGTATAAATCAAGCTATGAAAGCCTCAGAACACTAGAGACCAAATTACATCGGGAGTTTTGGTCTCCCACAACTGTATGTAGTTGTGCCATACAGTAGGAGTATGGCACAACTATAACCCTTCTAAGACATTGTCATCCACCGTGACATAGCCTGGCCATTGCCTTCCTACCCAATTCCACTAGATTCACATGTCCGTTCAGTTATCCGTCTGCGTTTTCTCCCATTGACTTGAATCCCCTTTGGTAGAATTTCAACCAGGCCAATCAGTGAACAGAAGGAGAAGTTGTGAACGATGACAGCGATTTTTTGCGTCATTTTAGAATCGTAGCCAGCCTGTTGTTTTAGCCTGTTGTTTTAGCCTGTTGTTTTAGCAGCGGATGAAGTGAACGAAGCTGATCAGTCCAGATTAGCCCTGCTTCCAAATATTGAGTTAACAGTAATAGCCATGTTATTCAAAACGGTATTTCTAGGGCGTGCCGTGGTGGCGTAGTGGTTAGCGCGACCCACATTTGGAGGCCTCAAGTCCTCGACGCGGCTGTCGCGGGTTCGACTCCCGGACCCGGCAACATTTACCGCATGTCTTCCCCCCTCTTCTTCCCCCTTTCCTGTCAGCCTACTTCATGAAAAGGGACTCTAGAGCCCACAAAAGACCCCCTGGAGGGGTTATAAAAAAAAAACAAAAAAAAAAACGGTGCTTCTGTCTTCTCAGTGGAGGATGGTTGTTTTCAGCACAGGCAATTTCCGTTAAGCTACACACGGTCGAACTGACGTCATGGTTAAACATTAGCGATTGGGTAAAAGACCTCAAAGACCTTACTTGCTCATGCCTTGAGCAAGTAATTGTTTCTCAATAGACCGTCTGCACGAAGCGAAGGGTAGAACAAGGGGATTGGTTTTAACAAATATGGCCTTAATGGAAAATTAGGAAGAAGAAAGCTGTTGCTGAAAGAAAGGCATGGCAAGTTTGCAGTTTCCCACAAGCCATCTAGACTATAAAGAAAACATGCGGATGAAGGTACTTTAGTCAGATGAGTGAAATTTATAGCCTGTATGCAAAATGTGTTGAAAAACAGAACCCACTGTGAAACATGAGGGGGGAAAATGGCAGATGGGGCTAAATACACAGCAATCCTATAGATGAACACAATTGAGAATCTGGCTAGATTTGGAAAACTGATGTTTAAAAATATTGTCCATCCAATCTGACAGAGCCTGAAGTATTTACAATTAAGACATATTGACATTTGTGGTGAGAAAAGATGACAAGTTCAAAAAAGATTAATTAAATCAATGAAGTACATTCACTGGCATTTCGCCGTATTCTTTCGGTTACTTCGGAGGACAAGGAAATACGCCACGTCGTTTACTTCCATCGACTTTGATTTCAGTAACAAGCTCACATCTGTTTGAGATGGGAGGTGACACTGAACCAGCTCAGGGATGGCATAATGCCGTCCGTTGTCAAACCCTAAAGAGAAACGTCAATCCAGATCTAGCACAACCCAATCAGATTTGCAGGCGCCAGCTTACAGGCAGGGACGGGAGGCCGATCCCACACTTTTAGAAACCACGGAGACCAAAACATCACCAGCTACGGCTTGCATGATTCCCTCCTAATTCACTAAAAAAATTAGAAATAAAAATACACTCTGTCCTATTTCTCAAGAAGGGACAGCAAGAGAATGAGAAGAAGGAGGGGTTCTAAGCAATGACTTCAACAGAGCATTTCACCGTCCCTTGATCTCCGAGGACAATCTCATTGTGGGAATTCAGCTTTTAGATAGATTAAAAAAAGACCCAGCGGGCACGTGGCCGGGAAACTAATGTTGCCAGCGCCGGTGCGGGAGAGCAAGTCGCAACTTTCGAAGCACAAACACCTTGGCCGCTTGCTTGTTGGTGTGTGCCGGTGAAAGAGTCTGTCGGAACAAGGATGGGTTCGTGGTTTTACATGTCGAGGGCCAGAAGACTGTTCTGACAACAGAATATTTACACCGATGATGGGTTTTGCACAAATGTTCTCACAGTGGTTTAATCTGACGTGGACAGATTTCACTTCCGCCTGTCTGAATTCATTCTCAGCCAGTTTTATCTTATAGACATTATCCAGTCGTTCCTGTAAAACTCACTTTAGATGGTCATCTGTGGAACGTCATTGTCGCTGTGCAATGGGTTTTTCCTCTAACCTTTGCGTGTAAATCAGCACTCTGTGACTGTCCTAATGGAATGTTTGTTACCTTGTGGGTGTGTCTTATGTGGCAGCCATCTTGGGTCCCCGCTAAAGAAGAGTCCCGCCTCAGACCCAGCTGTTTTATAGGAAGTGCAGTGGTGAGAGCTGGAGTTTGATTGATTGAAACATGAAGTAGTTAAAAGAACGAAATGATGCACATTTGCATACATAAGATGTTTAACCTCATATCTTATTATTGATAAATAATTGTTAGTGTAAGTTAACTATGTTTCCTTTTGCCCTAATGTGGAAGGCTGAGGTGATTGGCCAATTTAAATTGAGAAGGCGGGGTTTGACCTGTATGTACTAGGTGGACTGCTGACTGATGGGAGGGTTGCCATTTTGAAATCTACTGTTACCTTTGAGAGTTAATAAACCAGCTTTGTTAGCCACAAAGCCAAGACTGACTGATGACTTCTCTTTCCCCACCACACCTCTCAGTGCAACATTCTCTTTTTGTCATTTTGTTTTTATTTCACCTCTTTATGTGCATGTTTTTTCTAATCTAATTTCTCCCATACTTCCTGCAGCTTAAGAATAATTTTTAAAAAAAGGTTTGAGCTGTATGTGAAAGCAGTATGTATTTTAGGAAAATTCAGTACCAATAACACATGTGGAAGTGTTCTGTAAAGAGGAAAATGGTCGACTGTAATGTCCAGTTTTCATTTGCTATTATCTGTACAAGTCGATAGTGTATTTGTTTCCGATTTATACATTAACAAAAGAAAATGGCTTTGTGTTGTACATAACTTTTTTTTCAATGAAAGAAGAGTCTTACTTCATAGCAACAACTTAAGACAAAATCTGTCAAGAGACACTTGGTAATATACTAATGCCAGCTGCTTGGTTCCAGTTTTATGCCTCTTACAATGTCATTCACTCAAACGTACATAAATTAGAATTGGCACGTCTTCTTTTCTTATTCGGGGCACTTCAAAAAATATTTTGTGTGCTTTGAAATCCTACAGTCAATATGGAAATACATTTTGCTGTGTTTTATTATCCATGTAGCTACATTTGTTGGTGGAAAAACGAGCAATCCTTTGAATAGTACCTACAAAAAAATGTATTCCCCTCTCTGGTTGAAATAGCCAGCTAAACGGAAAGCAATGTGATCCCTGTACTTTAAAAAAAAAGAAAAAAGAAAAAGACCAGTAATTGTGGCAGCTGATTTCCATAAGATGACCCTGAAGCTGTTTACTTTGTCTCCCGTTGAATGAGAAGTTCTGGGAGCGAGACGAGCGATCACCACAACGGAGAGACTTAATGACCGGTGATAATATTATTACGCTTCTGACCAGCAAAAATTTTTTAAAAATGCTGTGCAGTGAAGGAACACACGCATACACCCACCCCCACACACTTAATCCATGTCTACATAACTTTAAAACCATTAGTGTGTACAGACATTTTCAATCGGAGGCTACTTTTCAACTTCTAGTATCAGTGGTAGAAAATCTGGACGTTTGAATGAAACGTCTGTCAACTTCAGGCGGCCCCTGCTGTCATGTCCGGCTTGCTGTGAGCATGTATGTAACGTGTGGCACTGCGCGCTGAATGGAGCCGGCGGTCACGCTTCAGTGAACCACTGATGAGGCTCTTGAATTGCAAAGTAGGGCCCGATCATGTCACGACTGCTAAAATTAAGTTGCATGATTAACACACAAGCATGCAGAAATCATGTAAGAAAAAAAAAGACGTAGTTGACCGGGATATAAGAAATAGATTGGAGTTGTGTAATGTTTTTCCGTTGTCCCTTTAAAATAAGCCGATTAAGTAACGTGTCATGTTCTGTGTTGTCTGTGTATTTATTTAGAGTTTTCCTTGTCCTGTCCTCCCCTTGATTAGTTCCCAGGTGTTTCTTGTTCCCTGATTACCCCCAGTGTATTTAGTGTCACCTTTGTGTCTGTTCGTCGTCGGGTCCTCGTCTACCAACAGTCAGTCGTTTGTTTTTTCCTTCATGTCCATTCGTGTACCTGTGCTACCAGTGCTGAGCTTTGTTTTCCCGCTCTGCTGTGCTGACAGGGTTTTGGACTGGTTTGAATATTCAGACATATTCATCATTAAAGCCATTAATTTACCACATCCTGGGTCTACAGCGTCTGCCTCACCACTCTCAACACACCGCTTTATGACATAACGGTTATTATCGATTGATTAAAGACTCACCGTTTTTGTACCCGCATAAAGAAATTCGACCACGAGAAATCGTTTCAAAAGCAAAATAAAACAAGAACAAAAAAATACATTTAAATGGAAAAGACAACCAACCTTTATTGTTGTTTTTCAAATTTGTGAATGTTGATGACAAAGTTTCACTGTCATGAGTAGGATTCTCATACAATTTTCTCATTTTCACCTTTCCACTATAGAACGCATAGTTTGCATTGTTGGAATCAAAACTAATTCATTGTAGAAAGGTATCAGTCAGGAGTAGGGTACCAAAAAGTTCCTTAGCATTTTTTTTTACGCATAACAGCACAATAAAAACTATTATAAATAAGTGGAGAAAATATGGGGTTAAAAGGACATTTAAAAATTTTATATATTAAGATGACAAAGGTCTAGAAATAATTTATTCTTTTTTTGTTTTTGACATAAAAAACTGCCAGTTTATCAGGTGTTTGACAAGTTCACTCTGAAACTGAAACACATTAAATTACTACATGTAATGTCTTTTTTAAAATTCGTTTTTCATTATTTTTGTGACTGTTATAACTTTCCCCTTTTCCTCAAAAGTGTCTTTTTTGTTGCCTGAACCGGTAGCAAGCTATCATGCTTTTAATTTTTTTAAAAAGGGAAAAAAAGAAAGAAACTAAATAACCAAAGGAATATCACATTCCACCACTTTTAGAGTAAACCTGTTCTCACACTGCAAGGCAACCAGACAAAACTGTGCTGTTTCTCCCCAGGCTACCAGTAGGTAATATGATTTTAAAAATAATAAATAACAGTGACAGACAGTAGGTAAATGCTTTAGACCTAAAATGCCCTTAGAATATGTGCTTTTTGCAAAGCAGAAAAAAAAAAAACTAAATGAAAGATGTCAACATTGCATTTATTCATGTCTAATCAGGCCAAAGAAAAAGTCTGAATTTGTTCGGGATTAGCAGACAAACTTGAAGTTAATTCCAGTGATGGGTGTAGTTCACTGGGTGCCCAAACCAACATCTGCGTTTTTATTGGCCAGCACTGGTGCCACCAGATATCCTCCTGTGTGCCAGTGGCTGTCTGGTGACACACTGGGGGGGAAAAAAAGAAAAAAGCTGGCAACACAAGTGAAGTGACAGATGTTACAGGACTTGTATTTCAGGTGTGTGACGGCTCATCCCCGTGACTGTTACAATCAGGTTGTTTTTGTTTGTTGCTTTTTTCACCTGAGATGAGATTTCAGAGTGTACCAGACAGCACTTGAGAGTGCCGCGTAGCAAGTTTCCAACATGATAATTCAGAGCAATTTGATCAAAACTAACCAAAAAAACCTTTAGTTGTGTCACAGTAGGCGAGTGTTATGTCAGTGGGTTCAGTAAGGAGGTGCAGGACGGTGGTGGGGGTGGGATACAGCCTACACCAGAGAATAACTCCATCTTAAATTACCATTCTGCTGGGGGCCAGAAAGGCAAGAATAACCTGATAATTTACATGTTAGGTTCCTGTGGGTTGTTCTCAAGGATTTTCTTCTCTCCAGCAGGCTTTGGAAGGGAAACACTGCCACCTGGCGTTAGATTCCCTTATAAAAAGATTTCTTCTTTTTTCAAAGTTTTTCCATTGATTCTCAGCGAGATTAACAAGTCATCAATGTTTCAGTCTATTTTGATCACTTACTTCAGGGATGTCCAAAGTGTGGCCCAGGTGGCCATTTTGTAGCCCTTGAAATGATTTTGTTTGGCGCGAGACCACAAGTTAAGAATGGTAAAAAAAAATAAATAAATAAATTGGTCAACAAAACAGAAAACAATTGATGTTCGAAAAAATTAGTAAACTGTCTATTTTTCTTTTAATAATTTAACAGTACAAAGTCCTTCTTATGTTTTTGGAGCTTTAGTTATGTACAGATTTCATTAAAATGTTGTTAGTAAAATAAAATAAAAAACAAGTGTATTTTGCATTCTTAATTGAATGAATTTTGTGGCTTCTTAGTGGTTTGAATTTGACAGTTTTGACCCCTAGCCAAAATGTTTGGACACCAGTGTAAGTTTTCCAGCGTTTAGAGCAAAACGTTAAAACTGGGTTCAAAGCTCTTCCACGTTTGCTCCGTCTCCTACTTGCCTTTCTTCTTTGTGGGAAACACTGCCACCTGGTGCTGGATTTGTATCACAAACCATAACATACCAGGATAACTAAAACAAAATAGTAAATAGGAACATTTAGTCATGCTTATTTCAAGAAGTTGAACAACGATTAATGTACTGTAGTGGTCAAAGGTTTTGTAGTTTTTAATGTTTTTTTTTTTTTTTTTTTTTTTTACAAACTACCTTGCTCATTTTTACAAAAACATTTAAAAATTAGTTTAGGTTGCTTTTGAAAAAATATGTTACTAGATCAAGAAGTTCCATTTCCTCTAGCATAATATTGCCTATGAGCATAAGTTGACTGATCTTATTATTATCTTAAAGGGAAATGTTTAAAGACAGAGACGGTGATATTTGTCACTTTGTAGGAATTAGAAGTCCAAATTGTAGCGTTATGAAGGAGCACTGCTGAAAGTTATTCTACTTTCGTGAACGTAGAATCCTAGAAAATGAGTAGAATAGAATAAGGGAGATCGGTCATTGACCCACATTGGGAAAATTCAGCTGTCAAAGCATCAAGGTAAATGTGGGCGCATGCATCCATCCATCCATCCATCCATTTTCTGTTCACCCTTGTCCCTAATGGGGTCGGGAGGGTTGCTGGTGCCCATCTCCAGCTACGTTCCGGGCGAGAGGCGGGGTTCACCCTGGACAGGTCGCCAGTCTGTCTCAGGGCAGGGCGCATGCATAGCAACTCAAATTAAATAATAATAATAACAACAACAACAACAACAATAATAATAATAATAAGTAAGGGCACATTTACAAGATAAAAAAATAATACTGTAGCGTTGTTAAAAACAGAATACTCAGATTAAAATGGCATAGATTAAAAAAGCACAAATGTGCTTTGTTTGTTTTTTTAATTTTTTTTTTAGCACGTTTGTATAAAATGTCCGTGCATTTCCCAACAAAAGCCGTCAGAGCGATTGTTTTGTTTTTATATTTCATTATTAAACATAAATAGACTGAAGAAACTTAAGTTCATTTTAAAAAAAAGTCGTGGTTCCCGTCAGCGTCAAGGCTGTTTGCTAAGTCTCGATGTTAGCGGGTTTGATTAGTGATGCCTGGAGACTCAGACCGGCGCAGTGGAGCCCGGAGGAAGCGGATTGACGGTCTGCAGGGCGGCGGAAGTTCTCCGCATCCTCAGCTGTAAACACACCGGTGAGTTTCAGCGCAGAAAGCAGAAACTATGTGTCTTCCTTGTGAGTCACACTCCTTATTTTCATTCGGGTGATATTCTCGTCTGTCGGTGTTCGGCTGTCGAAGCGGTGTCCTGTTAGCTAAAACCCCGACTGCTGAATAGAATTATGTAAACACACACTGGTGGGTTGGTTTATCTGTTAGCATGTCTGGCTAAAAGCAGAGACAAGTGTCTTTTATTTTTTTTAAACGTGCAGCAGCGGGACAGTAAGTGGCATACACAGCCTTGCCTTGCAAAGGCATTCAGACCTTTTAACATTTTAAATGTTTGCAACCACTGGCTTATTATATTGGGATATCACGTTTTTTCGTTAATGCATAATTGTGAGGTTAAAGGAAGAAAGGGGGCAAAAAACCTGAAATATGTGATGCATATTCAACACTTTTGCTGCGGTGTCTGAATTGGATCTAGATCTGGACTTTTAGCTTCTTTTTTTTCTTGTTTTTAGCACTTGAGTGTGCTTCCATACAATCACTCCACTGTTGCCATGGCGGCATATTTAGAGTCAATGCTGGAGGCTGAACCTCCACTTCAGGTTCAAGTCTTCTGCAGCCTTCAGAGGTCGGAATGTATTTAACTTCATCAACTCTCACCAGCTTCCCTGTCATTGCTGAAACCTGCATAAAAAGACAGTAAAGTTAGGTGGTGACATGACAAAATGTTTAGCTTCTGATGAAACAAACAAAAAAGTAACAGCCCACCTGGTGGCAGAGTGTGGCTTGTCTGTTTCTCCTTTTTTTTCCCATTAATTTGCCAATTAGGGCCTACAAAACAAACATTCCAGACTAACAGATGTATGAATGTACAAAATAATTAGATAAGTGAACAAACAGCAGCAACAACAATATGCATAAAAGAAGAATAGACACATTTAGGACAAAACAGAACATAACCAGTTGGTGTCGCAACAAAAATGGAATTGTTTCATAAATATGGGTTAGAACTTAGAATTATTATTGTTATTTTCAGATTTTCTTTTTTTTGGATTATTTCCTTTTTCTCTCATTTCTTGTTCTCATTAGTGACACATAAATTTTGGGTAGAAGCGGGAAAGAGAGGGAAGAAAAACAACAACAACAAAAAACAAAACAAAGAAATAAATATGGAAACAAATTACGGAGAACCAAAGATCACGTTTTGTGATCTGATCAGCGTTGTGTGTTTCTCCTTGATGGAGATGTGTTTTCCTCCCTGCTCCTGCTGTATCGCTCAGACTCCTCGGACAGGAGAACACCTGTCTCCATGGTAACGCAGCAGCCTCAGCTGCCATGTCCTCCTCCGTCTCCGTGTTGACGTCGGCCGCTTGCAGCCAGGACGCAGTCGCCGCTGCTGCCGCCGCCGCCATCCTGGCCTCAGAGCGCTACGCCAGCCTCATCCTGGCCCAGATGAACAAGATGCGTCTCCGCTGCGACTTCTGCGACGTGGGGCTCAGAGTGGGCGGGCGCGTCTTCAGAGTCCACCGGCTGGTGCTCGCCGCCAGCAGTCCCTACTTCTCCGCCTTGTTCTCCGGCGGGATGCGGGAGGCGGAGAAAGACGAGGTGCAGATCATCGGCGTGGACACGGGAATCTTTGAGATTCTGCTGGACTTCATATACACAGGTATTGTTTGTTTTTGATTGTTGCCCTTTCCTCGCGCATTCGATGCCGGGTTTTGTTTGGTTTTGCGATGCTGTCCGATCTGTGCCTTTCCTTTTTCTTTCTTTTTTTTTTCTGTTTGTTTTTTTAGGGGCGATCAGTGTCAGCGTGGAGAATGTTCAGGAGCTGATGGTGGCCGCCGACATGCTGCAGCTGATTGAGGTGGTGTCAATGTGCGGCGAGTTCCTCAAGGGCCACATGGACCCCTTCAACTGCGTGGGCATCTTTCAGTTTCTGGAGCAGATCGCCTACATGGAAATGCTGGAATTTACCGAGAACTACATCCACGTTCACTTCCTGGAGGTTTGGGCATCGTCCATCCACATTCTGTCACAGGGCTTTCTAGAAAAACAACACGGCCAAATCTAATTTAGTTTTCCCAGGCAATTACAAACAAACAACAACGGCGTGGAATGAAAAATGGATAAAACAGGAAAGATCACACCACCCGTTTGTCAGTACTTCTGATATTTAAAACAAAAACCTAATCAGTAGTTATCGATAATTGATTGATATGAAACCCGTATATATCCTCCAACCCTATCAAACATCACTTTATTCGATCCTGTCCAACAAATATAAAATAAAAAAAGTAAGACATTTACGTTCTTAAATGTTTTTTTCTTGTTTTTTGTTCCGGACCGTGCGTGTGTATCGTCCGTGTTCACCGCCTCCTTCAGGTGTGCGTCACGGACGAGTTCAGAGGCCTGTCGAAGGACCAGCTGGTGAGGCTTCTGCGGAGCGAGGAGCTCAGGATCGAGGACGAGTACCAAGTGTTCACGGCGGCCATGGACTGGGTCCTGCACGACGTGGCCAAGAGGAAAAAACACGTCGTCGAGGTGCTGGAAGCCGTCCGCTTCCCTCTGCTCTCCCCTCAGAGACTCTTCAAGTACATAGAAGGTCAGGAAAGTATGTCATTAGCACGTAAATATGATTTTTGTTTGCAATGCGGCTTCTGTGAAGATGGAAGGTTTAGTGCTTTCCTTAGTTTATCCTTGTAAAATTATGACCTCATTCTTGTTATTTGATTTTTTTTAAATTAATTCATTTATTTTTTATTAGTATGGCCTCTATTACTTTGTCGTATCTTAGGTCACTGCAACAAGTTAGATTTTCTTGAAACAGAACCCCCCAAAAAACTCTTTCCTCTCGTTTCTGAACAAAGGTATTACCGACTTCAGCCTGCGGGTGGCACTGCAGACCCTGCTGAAGGAATACACTGAGGTCACAAAGTCTCCCAAAGAAAATAAGCTGCACAGTCAGCTCCAACCAGCAAAGACGAGACCCAGAAGGAAAGCTAGGAAGTACCTCTACGCAATAGGTCGAGATCTATAAATTATACCAAAACTACGTAGCCCACGATAACGCTGAAATGAGACGAAACCCAGAAGTGAAATCGTGAATTGTTTCTTCCTGTCAGGCGGCTACACCCGGCTGCAGGGCGGCCGATGGAGTGACAGCCGAGCGCTGAGCTGCGTGGAGCGCTTCGACACCTTCAACCAGTACTGGACCACCGTGTCGTCTCTGCATCAGGCCCGCAGCGGGCTGGGCGTGGCCGTCATGGAGGGCATGATCTACGTGGTGGGAGGTGAAAAGGCCGCGCTCTGCCTTAAGTCTAAAGTCAACTTCAGAAAACCTGCATTCATTTTCTTTCTTTTTTTTTTTTTTACGTTTTTTTGCCGACAGGAGAGAAAGACTCAATGATTTTTGACTGCACAGAGCGATACGACCCGGTGACGAAGCAGTGGGCCGCCGTGGCGTCTCTGAATTTCCCTCGATGTGGAGTTGGCGTGTGTCCCTGCCACGGGGCGCTGTACGCACTCGGTAAAACGCCACGACACTGGTGGGAGCACGCGACGGCTACAAGGGTCATTTTAGATGGAATCAGTCAAATTTTTCAAAATGTTATGAACGGTACCAAACGCTGACAGACATCTCAGCTAACGAAGCTGTTGAAGAAAAGGTTACGCTTTATAAAATGGCAACAAAAACCATCCATTTATCTTATTGTATCGTTTTATAGGGTGGACTAAGACACAGGGTAGTGGATGGCTGTGAAATGGGTAGAAAATGGCACATGGTTTTAAAATTTTCTTGCAGAAAAAAATATCTGGAAGTGTGGCTTGCATTTGTTTCTGTTGATTTTAATACCCCTAAATAAATGGAAATCTTAAATTAGCACAATATTTTTAAAAGCCATGTCCAATTTTCCTTGTACTTCACAATTTTGCTTTCGTTTGTGCTCGTCTGGTGCCTTAAATCTCAACGTAGTACATTAATGTTTGTTGTAAACGAGACAAAATGTTAAAAAGTACAAACTTTCGGACGGCACAGTGAATGGATGAACCTTAACCAATTGTAGTTTTCTGACCGACCACCGATCCTCAGAAAGCCTGACCGGCCGATTCCGATTTTGCCCGTTACTGATTGGTTCTAGAGTGAAAGTTGCTAAATATAGCAACAGTAAAGTATCAACACAGCGAAATAGGACAGCTGCTGATTTTTAGGTAGATAAGGTCGTTTTTCACAAGTATTGGCCGATTGCTGATCTCCCAAATTGAAGGAATCGGAGCCGATTTATCGGTGAACCCCTGATCTCTACCGGCTGAAAATGCCGTCTGCTTGCAGGTGGTTGGATCGGATCGGAGATCGGGAAAACCATGGAGCGATACGATCCGGAGGAAAACAAGTGGGAGGTCATCGGGAGCATGGCGGTTCCCAGATATTACTTTGGGTGCTGTGAGCTACAGGGTCTGTTTATCATTTGATTTTTTTCTCTGCTTTTAGCTGAAATTAGACCTTTTTTTTTTCTGTATTTTTTACATCATTTGAAATAAAATGCAAGAAAACTTTTTCTTATTATTTTTCTTCTTCTCAGGGTTAATCTATGTGATTGGTGGGATCAGCGATGAAGGAATGGAGCTGCGCTCAGCAGAGGTTTACGACCCCATCTCGCATCGTTGGAGCGCCCTGCCGGTGATGAGCCAGCGTCGGGCCTACGTGGGCGTGGCCTGCCTCAACAACTGCATATACGCGGTGGGAGGCTGGAACGAGGCACTGGGCGCTCTGGAGACGGTGGAGAAATACTGTCCTGAGGAGGTGAGGCGGGATTTCGTACTCGCGGTCTCGTGTCTCTGAGCGCTTTTCTCACCGTGTTGTGACCTCACCCCGTCCCCTCCGCCCCATCTCCCCCCCCTCCGCCCCATCTCCCCCCCCCCCACCCTGCAGGAGAAATGGGTGGAGGCGGCCCCGATGTCCACGGCGCGCGCGGGCCTGTCGGTGTCGGCCGTCAACGGGCTGCTTTACGCGGTGGGCGGACGCGCCGCCAGCAGGGACTTCTCGGCGCCCATGACGATGGACTCCGTGGAGATCTACGACCCGCACCTGGACACGTGGACCGAGGTCGGCAACATGATCACCAGCCGCTGCGACGGCGGGCTGGCCGTCCTCTGACAGCCGCCGCTTTGAACTGTGAACATCGTGGGAGGCAAAGGAAACTGTGGAAACGTTGCACCTTAAAACTCAAAAAAAAAAAAAGAAGAGGGTTGATGTTGTTTCTACAGGTCTCCTTTTTAACTGCACAGCTCTGGAAAGTGCCAAACCGCTCTTCCTATCTTCAGTAAGAGTAAATCATTTTACTTGAAACAGAGAGTGACATCAACCGTGTTGTACGAACTTTAGACAGGGCTGACAAGGGCAGTCGCCCAGGGCACCGAGTTTTGGGGTGTTCTCATTATTCCCCCCCACAGGGGCGCCCCAAACATTTAGGGTGTTTTTGTAATGAATGCATGTTTTACAAGCATTGTACCTTATGTAAAACTGGAAGGCCCATATGAAGTGCATATTGGTACATTTTTATTAATATATACAATAGTCAAATATTTCAAAATTTTGAAGTCATAGCACATCTTTTTGTGACATTTTACACCATTTGCTGATGCACCTGTTAATGTACTGTAATTTGCATGAGTCTAATTGTTCTCTCTTTTTTTTGGATAAGGCACCAAAACTAGCCCTATTCCAGGGGCCCTGATCCTTCAAAATCCGTCCCTGCTGATCAGATGAAGCAGTTTTTTTCTTTCATTAGCTTCTTGGTCTCAGACTTGGAGGTCATCACCGTTTTGTGGTTTCTGTTGTATGCAGTGCTTCTACGACGGCCGACAGTGAAACCTTTGGTTGTTCTTAGCGTCTGGTTCATTTGTTACTGGAAACTTGATGGAGGATGGTCTCTCTATTTTCACTGGATGATTATTTGTACATAATCCTACTGCAAATCTTTATTATTTATGTTTACTGCAGTCATCGGTGGGCGCCGTTACATTTCCAACTCTGATTCTGACATAGCCATTAAAACCTTTCCCACAATCTGTCACCTTAACACCAAAAAACCTTAGTCCATCTTATTTACTGGAAATGAAAGAAGAGGTTGCATGCACATGTAGAGACTGACATTTTTACAAAGTAGCTCCAATTCAGATTAGGCGGAAAGCGTCTATCAACACAAATTCTCCAAGTCTTGCCGCATATCATATGAGTTGGAATTATGCCCGGGGTTTGACTAGGACATGAATTGTATTTGTTCTAAACCCTTCTGTTGTTGCTCTGCCTCCATGTTGTGGTTTTCCTGCCAGAAGGTGAAGATTCGCGTCACCAATTTCATCCAGCTTCCTGTTCCTGCTGAAGAAAGGGTTTCCCCACAGCATGATGATGCCACTGTGCTCCACGGTGGATAAGGTGCGGTCAGAGTTTTCTCTTTAACAAAGCGGGATTTGTAATTAGGAATGCACCAAAGGATCGATCGGTGGTCCGATTTTCCTAATGTTGGGTGACCAGTGATTGGCTGATGTGAAACCGATGTTACCTGCTTATGCAAAGGTCTGAAAATCAGCCACTGTCCCTTTTGCTCTGCCCTGACCGACAGACTTCGCCCACCGGGTCACGACTGAATTTTTCCAGTTAGCAGTAGTCGCCTCACTGTTACTAACTTAAGAGAATTTGTCGCTATATTTAACGACTTATCAGACACACCTCCAGCAACTTCCCCTCACCACCACAAAGCAACTTGTGTCAAATTTAGCGACTTTATTCTGACTTATTGGAGACTTTGGCGACATTTGAAAGTAGTGAAAAATGGAAAACTAAAGGAACCGATTTTTTTTTTTATTGTAGTTAATTTAGTAATTTGAACAGCAATGCTCAATTATATTTGAGAGCACGTGCATTTGGAACAAGTTTGCGTGTTCAGAGTTGTTCATTTAAATAAGACTGGAGTATTGAAGTTATATATAAACAAAACAATTATTGGTCAAAATCGGAGTCAGTCTTCCCCGGTCTTTCTTCACCGAGCGCCCACTTTAGAACTACGCACTATTATGTTCGTTTGTCACAAAATGTCTAATTCACTGCACCAAAGTTTTTGGTTGCAACATGACAAGATGGGAGGAATTCAAAAGGTATTACGACTTTTTCTGAGACAGTTTCAAATAAAAATGATTTCCGCATCAAAATGTTCAACACAGGCGCATCTCGCCAGAGGTCTTTAAATGCGTTACGACGTCAGAGCGCTGCTTTTTGCTTCAACTTCACAGTACGTCTCTTTATCTTCATTGCCGGTAATAGGTTCTGCACTTGAACGGTGCTCACAGCTGTATTTGTCAGGAAAATAGACCGAAATGAACATGGTCAATACTGTCTGCCACTTTTTTAACAACTTAACAACAGCACTATGGAAAAGATAATATTACCGGTCATGAAGAACATTTGACAGCGCGGGATAAAAATGCTACTTTTGATTTTTTTAATTAAAGTTGCTCACAATTTGCATTGTGAGCAAATTCTGCTTTTGAAAATTCTATAGATTTGTTATTGTTTATTAATCGTTTCTGTGGAATCCCTGCTAAGGCCATTTCAATAAACAATTAATTGCATGATAAATTAAAATGAGCTTGACAATTTCCATCATGATTAGTAATTTTTTTTAAAGGCAATTTTATTCATAGAGACATTATTATTCATTTTATTTATGGTTTCAGTTGTGTGTGGTTTTTATTTCTGTTGTATTTACCGTTTTTGATGGTTGCATTTAATTTTGGATATTTAAAATATCTTCTAGTTCCAGTGTTAAGTGTTCTTTACAAAAGTAAAGTTTATTAGTCTTTGAGAGGACAAACTTGCATTATTATGCCATTATCAATATATTACATAAAAATAGTCTCAGAACAACAATATTATTGTGTATCACAATCATTTCTGAGACAATTTGTCATACAGAAAGTATTTATTTTATGTGTTCAATTAAAAAAAAAAAAACTCCCATAATTCACTTCTCCACCTCCTTAGGTTTCCTCTCTACGCAGACTTTTTTGAGTATCAACGTGGCAACAAGCGAGAAGGTGGCGACCAGAGTGAGAACGGTCCTCATGGCTCTGAACCAGGCGGGGTAGCCCGGCAGCAGGGTCAGGTCGTAATGCAGCGACAGGCCCAGTCCCATTATAACCACCAACGCTCCTTCTGTAACATGGTCCCTGCAGAGCAGCGCCAGCCAAGCCAGGAGCGACGGCACCACGCTGTTCCCCAGGTTCATCCAGTCTGGCTTGGCAGGGCTGCCGGCGGGGATGGCAAAGCCCCATCTGGCTCCTCCGAGGAACGACACTATGGAGGCTCCGTACACCATCTGAGCGTAGGCTACGTCCGGGTAGAAGGACTGGGTGGCAGCCATGAACAGCGGGGCGGAGAGAAACGGGATGAGGCCTGAGAATCCCAGGTAAAGAGCCGGTTTCGGTGCCTGAGCGAGGGCCCTCATGCCTTTCGCCGAGGCGTCTCTTGAATCCCCGTGACACAGACGAGAGGTCACCCAGCTCGCGGGCCTGACGCTCCGACATCCGCTGCCGGATGAGGGTCCAAACGGCGTAAACAAAGCAGCGGATGGGGAAGGAACCAGCAGCGGGGATCCTGTTGTGTAGCTAGGTGGCCTGGGTTTCAGATGGATGCATCTCCACACTGGATGCTAGGTGGTAGGGCACAGAAAAAACATCAGCACCACTCCTGTTTCAACACGCCACTATTTACAGCGCCTTCCAAAAGAAATCAGACTTCACTTCATTTTCCCTCAGTGCATTATAAGCCTGGCGGGCCGCCAGGCTGTGCTTGCGGCCCCACCAGGCTAAATGTTATTTGTTTATTTTAAATAGTTTTTTTTTATTTAAATACACTAATAACAGTATAGAAGGATTAAACTAGGTTTCTATTTGACACATTGAACTGGGCGCGAGGGAGTGCGTCTTCCCTCCACCAGTCCGTTAGCCTCGCGCACTATTATTTCCAAATTATGATGCCGGCTCAGGCATGTCCAAATTTGTGTAACTTTTAACATTTTTTAAATACAAAATCATGGTGGACCACGAGCACCCCTACCACTGGGCTTAGCAGGTTTTGTGGGGGGGAAAACCTGGACTTGTTGAACTTTTCCCATTAGATCTGCTAGCATTCAGTGGAACAACACTAAACATGCAGAAGGAGCTACCATGCAGAAGGTTTATATCAAATTTTATATATGCATTTATGGAATATTCTCTACAAACTGTCAGACCTCTTTGCTCTTTGTCAAATCTGGCTTTGTTTGAGCTATTCTGTAATAGAAATGTCCCTTCCTGGAAGTGGTAGGGACATACAGTATCTCAAAGACTTACAAGCTGTAAGTGCTTCAAAATAGGATTCCACTAGTATGGATGCTGGAACTGAATACAAATTATCCTCACACTATTGTGGTTTCCTTCTACTATTTTCCACTTTTCACTTGAGAATTAGGCACCACTTGTCTATCAAATTAAATCATAATAAAATACACAGACAAAATAAGGAAATAGTCCACAGCTATTTTTAAAAGACACTGCAGGTAAACATAAACAAGCTTAATTTTCTTACCCCAAATATTATCTTCCTTATGGATGAAAACCGCAGCATTTTAACCTACAAATTATAAGAAAATTTGTAACAAAACAGCACAACCTTTGTATCTGGATTATTAGCCAACATAAATCTGTTGTTTTGCTCACCTAGCATTCAACCTCTGATGCAATAGAACGCTTTCAAGTGCAATAACTTCCAGAATAAAGCATGGGCGTCACATTTACCTAATTGTAACTCTGTGTATTCGCTGCCTCCTACCGGTTTATCCTGGCCAACTTAACGACTACAAAAAATCGACTTAAAGGAGCCAAAGTTAACGTGAACTAGCTAAATCAGAGGTCATTTTCTCCCCGCCACCCCGTCGGTGCTCGATTAAAAGCCTCTCTTAATTCTGACATCGATTAGTCTGACTCTAGACTGACTCGTTGAGCTGCATTCAAAGCTGCACATTTCCACTGTGCCCCATCATCAGCCCTTTGGTTTTTGAATGCTTTTGGGAACACTGGTATATTTTCTGCCGACATACTCGTGCGTTTGTTCTATTATCTAAGTACGAATGCATTTTAAAAAGGAGCGTCCCTCAGAAAGTTCCGCTGACGAGCTGTTTAAAACTTCCGCCCGTTGCACACTGACGAGAGTTCTTGAACGCAACACATTTGAGGCTGCTCGAATCCCTTCAGTGCCAGCGCCAGTCGTAAGCGCACCTAAAGCCCAAACAAACGTAGACAGCCCGATTTTCGAAGAAGTTTGCAGATACAGAAAGAAGTCGTGTTTGTTGTGTTCACAGAGTTCCTGTGTATGGGAATCCCTCTCTACTCGAGACTGCCTTGCTCCTGAGAAGGTAGGCGCTATCGTCATAAAACACTGCAAGTTAGCTCGCTAGCACTTAGCAAGCTGATAAATGTGTGGTGCTGCTGCTAAGGTAGCCATTTTGAAACTGTGTTGTTCCAACCAAGCCAGGTCTGTTTACCTCTTTTGTAAGCCCGTGACAGTTGCTCAAATTGGTGGTTTTATGCATTATTGCAATAGTAAGTATATTTTAAGTCGACCAAGCCAGCTAACCCCACGCACTCCTGCTAAATACTTCCTTGTTTTCACGGGCGACTAAACAGGCTAGTTAATGTCAGCTCTTTGCTAACAATTGCTATGCTAACGCGAACCTTAGTTTTGTAGACAGTTTGCTAGCTGCGGAGGTGGGACATAAATGACGGCGCAATATTCTGGTGGTTATTATCAGCTAGTTAAGGAACGCTGTGGAATATTTACCCCTCTGAAATATGCCACAGCACTTTAAATAATTAAATGTAGCCAGCTAGCTCGGTGAAACGTGCGCGTAACTGTTGAATTTGGCTGCTACTGCAGCTCCGTGGGCACATTGGGCTTGTTTACGACGAGGTGCTGTTAGCCCAGCAGTTTTTCTAGCTGTGAAATTGGCGCAAGTGCATTTTGACCGGCAATAAAGTGAATGTATGAGTCGCAAAGTGCTGTCCGCAGCCAACTCGTGGATGATGAGCTCTTACGTAATGGCTTAGTGAGGATACGTGAACCATCCAGGCTCTCCGTGGACATGGCATCACGAAAACTCAGTGAAAGGGACCTTCAGTTTCGAGGCTGAGCAGTCGGGTTTCTTCTGAATTAAAACTTCACAGATGATAGCAGAAGTCTTTGAACGTCTGTTTCTTTGAGCTTGTCTAAAATTAGAGACTTTTTGTAAATGTCACACATTTAGGCTGTTTGTAGCAACTTTAGAGATATAAAGGGAATTTTAATGCTTGATTTAAACCTGCACTTTCTATTTAAAGCGCTGCAATATATTCTCAGTTCCACATTTTATTTTATTGTAGTAGCTGCTTGGTTGCTAATTGTTATCAGGATGTAATTTTACGAGAAGTTTTCATGAATTTCTGTTTAACACGAGTGCATTTAATGGTTTATTTTTTATTTTTGTGGCTTTTACTGATTTATTCCAAAAGTTTCTTAGGTATTTTTGTTGAACAAGAATTTGGGTGACACATTTTGAATTGTTGATTTATTTATTTTTTTCCTACCGTGAACACAGGACTCAAAATTATTCATACTCACTAATATTAGGTTAAGTGTCCCTTTGTATGTGATATTCATTGATGGAACAAACAGTGGAGAAATTGCTTAAAACAACTCCGACAATACTGTCAGTTTTATTTTTTAACAGCATTAATTGGATTTTATTGCGACAATGATGATGGATAAAAATGTAAAGAAAACTTCACGATAAACAATACAACAAATTCCAGATGATCCAGGATGATTCCAGATGTTTATTGTTAGCCTTTTCTACCAATTCCAAAACCAGTCTCATATGTGTTTGAGGACCATTAGCGTTTTTTTTTTTTTTTACATTTTTTTTATTGTACATTACTCTTTAAGTTTGAAAGTCTCAACTTGACTTTTTGTTGGCTGTTTCTCATTGTGGCCAAATATTTACCGCACATTTTGTCTGGTTTTGTCCACATGCTAAAGTTTCATTCAAACTTTTAAGGTGACTGAAAAGTTTAGGCTTGAAATCATTGAAAATACTTGAATTTCAATTATGTGTTTTCAGGTTTTTTTTTTAAAGGGCTTGCGTTCTGTATAAAATCTGTGAAAGTGGTTGACATTCAAACGGCAGAGCTTTGCAATAAAGTGCAATCCAACGCTTGATTAAAAGCCTACATTTGGAAATAATCATTTGCAGTTGAAACCAGATATTTTTTTATACAACTAAAAGACACACACATTTTTTTGTTTAATCTCTGTCTGGAGTTAAATCAGACTAAACTTTTCCCATTTTATCTCAGCTATAATTGCCAAAATTATTTCTATTTGCCAAATGACAGAAAATGTAACTTTTTCTCTTTTTTTTCGAGAAGGTTTTCTTTTTTGTGTGTGTGTAAATTTAATTTGAACAGGAAGGTCAATTACCTTAACACAATTTGTTTGGAATGTCTCAGTGTAATATATATTTATTATTCCTAATGGCTCAGAAGACTTATTAATCTGTGTAAATGAAATTAAGGTTGGCTTATATTTTATACGTTAAGTAAAGTTATTAAAATTGGTGAATTTTTTTCTTTTGTTAAATTACTGTTTTGTTCTCAGTCCAGTCAGGTGTTGAGGTTGTGTGAGAGAAAGACATTTCAGAACATAACATTTTGTCACATTTTAATTTGCCTTGCCCATCCTGTGGAATATAGAATACTATCACAAAATATTGTGATAAATGATAAATGTCTGTTCATTTTAATTCTGTTTTTATCTCTAAAGTGTGATGCTGGAAAAGTTTTAAAACTAACCTTGACAGCTCTTGAAATTGCTCCTATTTTTCTGTGGGGAAATTTTTACAAACCCTGATTTAAAATTTCAAGATTCCCATCAGAAACTACGACCATCTTTAAATCCAAGAAAAAAACCCTTCCTCTCCAAACGTCACATTTTTCATGAAGTTAAATTTTTCATTCTCATTAATTGCTGCCAAACTAAGAACATGTGCTTGGATGCACTTTTTGGAGTTTGTTTCTGCAGATAAAGATTTATCGACATATGAAACTGAAAATGAATTGTAAGCCGGATTGTTGCATTTCTTACCTCTGCCGACGTAATAAATGATCGTGGGTTTGTTTTTGTTTTTCAGATCCAGTCTGTTCCTGTGAACAGTCGGCAAGAAGAAACTTTCCCCGAAGCATCTCGTGCGGTCGGAGCTCCGCCTTCCAAACATCGGACACGTCGGCGTTTTCCCAGCATCCTCTGGCTTTAACAGAGAAAGCTGCCGATCAAGCCGCTGTCAGGCTTCATTCTCGGACGAAAGTTCCCGCCCGGCGACTTTCATGAAGGCTTTCTGACCTTTCGCGTCTATGAAATCAGGCCGAAGTCCTGCGTGTCCTCCAGTCAGAGCACACCTAACTACAGGGGCATCTTCCAGATGTGATTACATGAGCTCCGAAGCTAAATCCGACGTTACGATGACTCGCTCGGCGACGTCTCAAATTCACTAACCCAAACTGAAAATCACAGCGATGTAACTTCGCGCCTATATATATATATTTTTTACCTCCTCTCTTTGTCATGTGACTTTGAACGTCTGCTGAATCTTTTTCTTTCGAGTGACGACAGTCTTTTTTTCCGCCAGTTTAATGAGGTGAACGGCGGCTTCCAGCGACCTCCATTGCCAATAAGACTGTCTGTGAATCCTTTTTTTTTTTTTTTTTTTTTTTTTTTCTCTTCTTCTCTCCGTTGCATGCCTGCGTAGATTTTAAAAATGATCCGGTGAGAGGCTCGTCGACTCTGTAGTGAACCGGCACGCGGTGTGGCAGGACATCACCGGCCTCTCTTCCCTCCGTCTGGAGCCAAAGCGGGACTGCTTCACGAGCGTCGTCCATGTTCGAGGACGCACAGTTTCCACACCAGACTCTTTCCTTCCGCTGAAAATAAGACGGGACTAGCTTCTTTCTATTTTTTTCTTCTCCTTTTTCAAAGTTTTTTTTTGGGGGGGGGACAAATCTCTTGTTTTGTCTTTTTTTTTTTTTGCCATTCAATTTTAAGCCCAATCAAGTTTTGAGTTTTTGTTTTTCACGACAGTAGGAGCAAGTGCTTCCAAAACTGAAGAAGTCAGTTTGTCAACTAAAAGAAAAACGAAAAAACAAGTTACTGTGAGAGCTTTCTTCAAAAGAGTGCGGAAGACGTGATTTAATTCCCATTCGAGATATAAAAGAAACCTCTTCCTTATAGACTTTTTTTCCTTCCTGCTCTTCTGCTGCAAAGATCCAGTCACACCGCTTGGCTAGTTTTTTTTTTTTTTTTTTGTTCTTCTGGATCAGCGCTCCAGATCATTCCAGCAGAACCCCATTTTTTTATTTCTCTCCAGCTGTTTCATCCTGGACGAAGGGATCCACGTCTGGAGAAAGGGACTGCACTGTCCTGGTCGAGGTGGAGCGGGGGGTTTCTTTGTGCCGCTTCCCATCTGTCAGCGCACGCTGTCCGTGATCAGTGCCAACAGGCCTGAAGGAACCGAGCCCAGAGAGAGAGAGAGAGAGAGGAGGCAGAGGACTTCAGAGCAACAGACTCTGGGGTAATGTTCAGGTTTCACCTCACTAGCTGCGTTTCCTTTGACCGTAGAATTGCACAAATTGGAATTATAAAAATAAATCTGCTTGATGGAAACACGGCAAGTTTTTGTACTGGTATGAAGTGGTTTTATGAAATTAGCGTGCTTTGGAAAACTGAAACAAGCACTTATTTTTGCATCTTCAACGACCCAATGGTACTACTGACGGAAACGACAAAGAAGACGACAGGAAGTGGATGGATAATGATGATGATGGCGCAGCGTGTTTTTTTTAATGACTTATTTCGTGAACAAGCTTATTCCCGTGATTTTGTTCTTAGTTATCGACAATGTTTTGCACACATTTGTAATGGAAACGCAGCTACTGGCGCGTGACTACGCTCTGTAGAAACAGGGCAGCAAACCGATTAATCGTTTTTGAAGATTTAATTTTTGGAAGATGTGGAATTTTTTTTTCTCATGTTCCCAAAGGTCAGAGTATTGTTGGTAGGCCCCAGGCGGCCATCTTGTTTCACTAGCGTCTTTTACAGCTATTGTTCATTCAGGTCAACTCTATGACGGAATATAAGGGGCGGGTTGAGATCTTTGTTTTCTTATTTGATTGCAAGATTACAGTCACAATACTACTAGAATGAAGTCATATTTTTATAAGACAAACAAAGAAAGTTAATTATTCAGCCTTTTTAGTCATTAAAACAACTTTTCTTTTCTCGTAGTTTTAAGACGTTCTGGTAAAATTGTGTTTTTGTTCTGCGAAATATTATGACTATATTGTCGTAATTAAAGAAAAGTTCTCGTAGCCTAGCCCTAATACAACTCACACAGGATTATTGAAATAAATAAGTGTTTTCTGTCATTTGTAGTTTCTTGTTTAGAAAAGAAATTGTATCTGGTATGAAAAAAAACTAATCAGAAGTGATTCGGAAACTTTTATGTTTTCCTACTCTTCCGTTTCCAATGAAAATGACATATTTACCACATAAGAAAATGTACTGCATAAGTATTTTTTGGTAAAAGAATCACGGAGCTAAATTAAACCGTGTGTTTACAACCAAGCTGTCAGATGATTATGAACTTCACGGGCGCAGCTGCAGCACATCCCGCTTTGTTTCCTACTAAAAATACCTTTTGGCTTCCCTTTTTCTGCAGATCATTTATTGATCCAACACAAAATTACCATCGGAGGCGTTTTGAGTAAAACATGAATCTTATCTCTTCCTGAATTTAATCCCCGGAAATCGATTGTTTCTTTAGATCCTGGCCATGAGGTTTGATGCCTCCATCCACTGACCGGAAACACTGGACCTAAATGGCGCAGCATGACTTTGTCCCTGCCTGGCTTAACTTCTCCACACCCCAGCCTGCCAAGGTAGCGAAATACATGTGTGTGTGTGTGTGTCAAAGGATGAAAGCGTTTTTTGTTCTGTTTTTTTTTTGGGGGGGGGTGCACTCACTGCTCCAGTATATCTTGGGATCTGAGTGTGTGTCTGCATTCAGAGATAAATTCCCCTCAGGGTTGATGACTGCAGTCAGTTGGTGGTGCAGCAGAGCCTCGACACGGTTTTTAGTGCCGTAATAAGGAAAACATGCATAACAGTCAAATGTTGTACACTGAGTGAAGACCTGATCAGACCAAAGACGATCTTGATTGGCTATTTCTAACTCGGTTAGGAGCAGTTTTATAGATGTTTTTAAAATTTTATTTTTGCGTTTTGCAGGGGTCTGCGTGGCTCTTTAGACCCTTCACTGTGGCTTTCAGTAATTCTGATCAAAATGTTCTAAAACCCATCGATATATTTGCTTATAACATGTATATAAAAAGCTAGTTAAACGTTATTTTTTTCTATTTTCATGCGGAATTTCCACAACCGAATAGAACTGAAACGAGTAACTGTGATTAATCGATTATTGAAACAATCGTCAACTCATTTAGTTGTTGATTAATCGTTAACTGGAGTTTATAGAGTCAAAAAAGGCCATTTACTGAAAGAACAACACAGTCAAAGCAGTAAATAAAACAAAACTATAAAAATATATAAACATTTTGTATTTAAAATTAGAATTCTATATAAAAAATTCCTGTTATGTGTCTTTTGCTGTCCAATTATTAATTTGCTTTCTGCTGTCTGCAGTCTGCTTTGATTCTGGTCAGTGAAAGTCATGTAACTGACCTTATTTTTGATTTTGTTTTTAAATCTAGTTTATGCAGCTCTCTGTTCCTCTTCAAGTTGCTTTCCTGTTGCAGTTTATACAGTGATAACAGCATCTAAACTATATAAATCAGTTTGATTTATGTAATCTTTCAACTTCTTTCATTGCATAAGCTTTTACTAAATTACTTATGATAAACAATAAAAAGGATACAACTTAGATGTCGAAGCTGGCAGTTCCCCTCCTAAACATTAGGCGTCCCCATAATGTGAATAATGCCTCTGCGCTGCAGGAATCTTAACAGAAACCAAGTTTTTCATAGGCAACCGTACCTAAATTCTCGGTTACGTGTCTGTGGTTGCAAACAAAAACTTTTAATTACAGTTTTAATGGCAGTATTTGAACATGATTTCATATTTTCTCAAGCTCAGTATTCTGTCATTTCCGAGGTTTAATTTTTGTGTTTGTGTTGCCGTGATTGAGTGGTTCTGCGTCAAATGGAACAAAATGGCTTTACTGCACAGAATATATATGTGTGAATAAACATCATCTGTTTTATCAAAGGATTTGTAATAAATGCTGTTTCCCTTGAATGGTCTGTGTGCCTAGAGGTAGACAGTGGAATAAAACCAGGCTTTAAACTTGACTGAGTGCAAAGATTTGTTTTCCGACATGGACATGCGTCAAACAGAAGCTACAGCAGGTTTGTTTTCTGCTGACTGTTGGTGTTTTCTTGCTCTGCATCTACGGTTGCCATAAAAAAAAAAAAACTGTTTTAATTGTAACTTTTTGTCCATGTTCAGACCCTTTTAACTTTATTCACCTTTATGTTACAACCACAAACCTCAATAGATTTTTTGGAGTTTATTTGCGTCGCACATTTCAGCAACAAAGCAGTTCAAAGTGCTTTATACCATAAAAAAAAAATCAAAAGGTCACCTATTATGAAACGAGCAATAAACATTGCATTTTGTCAAAAATGATCAAGCAAATATACAACAAATATGTCAGTCAATGGTCCAATTATTATGAGTAAAAGGAAACTTTAAACAGATGAGTTTTTAGCCTTGATTTAAAAAAGAAAACGTTTTTGGGCGTTTTTCAGTTTTCTGGAGGTTTGTTCCAGATTTGCGGAGCGTAAAAACTGTATGCTGCTTCTCCATTTTTGGTCCTGGGGATGAACGCATATTCGTGCATTACAATGGCTCAGTCAAAGCCCAGACTGAAATTCAATTGGGAATTTGTAGCAAGACTTAAATGGATTTCCGTCATATGAATGGGGAAAAAAATCCACGTAGAAAACCTGCAGCAAAACTGGCTCTACTAAATACTGACTCTGAAAACACAAACAGTTTGTTTGGTTTTTTTTTTTACAACCTGTGTATAATTCTCTCCTACTTTACTATCACGCACTCCTTTGTGTTGGGCAACCAGACGCAGTCCTGACAAAACACGGCGAGGTTTGCGGTTGTAATTTTTTACAACATGTGAAGAAGTTCAGGGGATGAGACCGGTCGTGTGAAGCGCCGTCATTTAAAGCTGCAAAACCAGTTCTTCGGATGCTGTTTTGTGTGATCGGACTTCCTAAAGCTGTAATACTAGAAACAGGAAGCTGCTCTTTGTTACCGACTGTTTGGCACTTTATTTGACCTCTGGGTCGACTTCTTCCATCCGCCTGTGTTCACAAAACAAGTTGAAACTCTAGTTTACTCCCCAGGAGATGTTTTTATGTTGTGGAAGTGATCAGGCAGGCGTGTCAATGGGAATTGACCTTCGGACTTCACAAAGCGACGGGTCGAGGGTTCGGCTACGTCGCAGTAGTTGCGGTCCTCGCTTTCGGTCTGTGTGGTGACTTTTATTCATTTAATTTCCTGCTCTACTTTAGGTTCCTCTAGTTACTCTTTAACTTAGTAAGTTGTTTTGAAAGAAAAGCAATTACACAGTCAACAAAAACAAAAGAATCTTGCCACGTATTTTTGATCTAATGCAAATATCTAAGTACAGTTGAAATCAAACAAAATTAACTTACAAGAAGCTGTTTTAGCGAGATGGAGAAGAAACTTGTTTTTACTAAACAAGTTCTTAATATTGCTGGAAAATGTATTAGTTCTACTGGCAGATAATTTTACTTGTAACATGGGAAAATGTCTTGTTGTTAATGAAATAATCTGCCAGTGGAATTGGTGCGTTTTAAAATCAATATTAAAGAATAATTGACTTAAAACAAGCTCCTACATCTTGCTGAAAAGTTACTTGCGAGTTAGAAAATTTGAATTGAGACAAAACTAACATATTTGCCGTAGAAACCAAATCAAAAATACTCGGTAAGATTTTCAGTTTTTTTGCCGAGATGGATCATACACGTTTACACTCCATCAGAACCTCCTAAAGAATATTCAGAGAGCTTCACCTTCTCTGTTCTACTGTTTTACTGTATCCTGAAGAATATGGAGGCGTAAAAAGTTCCTCTGTTGTTGGATCATGTTTCCTGGTTGACCCACGGCTGCCTTTCTGTCGTCCTTCAGTCCCCTGCTGCCAACCTTGACAAGCAAGGTGAGCCTCACCACCACAGAGACGCCAGACCTGCTGTGAGTCGCCGCCGCCACAACTCCTCTGATGGATTCTTCAACAACGGCTCCCTGCGTGCTCCAGCAGGTAACCCGTTACTGACCTTATTTCAGACTTCCATCTAGGGGGTGGGCGATATGGACGCACGGTTATCACGGTACTTTGTGGTGCTGTTGTGATAACAATAAAAGTCATAAAGAAGTGATGAGAACTATTTGTTACTTCTTTTTTAGGGAGCTGTGCGACAGTGACTGCGTATCACAGCAATTATAGCCCCAAAAACACAAATATTGCTCTTGAAAAACATTAAAGTAGGTAGGTGCTGCCCGCGTCGCATGTGGGTGCTGCGCTAAAGCGGGCGCCAAAACAATGGCCGAATTTCTACTGGGCATTTTCTGTATGCAACAGCTGGTTGCGCCCGAGCATTTAATCACATTTTCAGATTTATTGATGCTCACATCGAACAAATGGTGGAGAAAAAAGTGTACCAATACAGACCATTTTGGAGGTTTTTAAACTGCATTAATTGGACTTTATCGCAGCGACAATCATAAGAAATGTATCACTATAAATGATAAGCGATACTATAAATGATAAGCGATACTATAAATGATAAGCGATACTATAAATGTCCAGCCCTGCTTTCTTGTGTTAGTAGAGAACAGTCCTTCTAAACCGGCGTTGGTGGGATTCCAGCTGCGGGTATCTTTGGAGTGTCTCCATAGCAACCAACTTTTCTCTGGAGACGTAGATCTCAAGATCTAAGATTACTTTGTTGATCAATGAAAGGGAAAAATAATTTGTCCAGATAGCAGAGAAATAATAAAAATATTGAGTAAACGCAAATAGTAGAAAGCATCAGACCGGATGAAGGGGATCAATTTGAAAGTTTTGCTCCATATCCTCAAATGAGCTTGGGTCTGCCCTTTGACTAGGCCTTTCTAACTCATAACTTGTGGACTTTTTGAAAATAAATGTAGGGGTATCAAGATAAAGGCTAAATAGCAACGCGCACCTCATTTTTAAAAAAATGTTTCTGTAGAATCTTGTATCCGTTGCTTTCTACTTCACTTCTATGTCCAACTTTGTGTTGATTTATTATTCTACATGAAGTTTGTGTAATAAAAAAAATTTTGGATTCAGTTATGTACAGTCATGTGAAAAAATTTGGGCACCCCTATTAATCTTAAATCTTTTTATTTCTAAATATGTGGCTGTTTGCAACAGCTTTTTCAGTTTGATATATCCAATAACCGATGGACACAGTAATATTTCAGTATTGAATTGAGGTTTATTGTACTAACAGAAAATGTGCAATATGCATTGAAACAGAATTTGACAGGTGCAAAAATTTGGGTACCCTTATCATTTTATTAATTTGAAAACTATTAACTACTTTTCACTGACTTACTGAAACACAAAGTTGGTTTTGTAACTTCATTAAGCTTTGAACTTTATAGCCAGGTGTATCTAATCATGAGAAAAGGTATTTAAGGTGGCCAGTTGCAAGTTGTTCTCCTATTTGAATCTCCTCTGAAGAGAGGCATCATGGGCACCTCAATACAACTCTCACATGATCTGAAAACAAAGATTGTTCAACATAGTTGTTTAGCGGAAGGATACAAAAGGTTCTCTCAGAGATTTCAGGTGTCAGTTTCCACTGTGAGGAACATAGTAAGGAAGTGGAAGACCACAGGGACAGTTCTTGTTAAACCCAGAAATGGAAGGCCAAGAAAAATATCAGAGGCAGAGAAGAAGAAGAATGGTGAGAACAATCAAGGACAACCCACAGGCCACCTCCAAAGACCTGCAGCATCATCTTGCTGCAGATGGTGTCACTGTGCATCGTTCAACAATTCAGCGCACTTTGCATAAGGAGAAGATGTATGGGAGAGTGATGCGACAGAAGCCTTCTCTGCAAGCACGCCACACACAGTCGCTTGAGGCATACAAAAGCACATTTGGACAAGCCAGCTTCATTTTGGAATAAGGTCCTGCGGCCTGATGAAGCAAATATTGAGTTGTTTGGTCATTAAAAAAAAGGCGTTATGCATGGCAGCAAAAAAACACAGTATTCCAAGAAAAACCCTTGCACTGTAAAATTTGGAGGAGGTCCCATCATCCTTTGGGGCTGTGTGGCCAATGTTGGCACTGGGAATTTTGTTAAAGTTGAGGGTTGCCTGGATTCCACTCAATATCAACAGATTCTTGAGAATAATGTTCAAGAATCAGTTACGAAGTTGAAGTTACGCCAGGAATGGATATTTCAGCAAGACAATGATCCAAAACACCGCTCCAAATCTACTCAGGCATTCATGCAGAGGAACAATTACAATGTTCTGGAATGGCCACCTCAGCCCCCAGACCTGAATCTCATTGAACATCTGTGGGATGATTTGAAGCGGGCTGTCCATCAAATCCATCGGCGACCATCAAACTTGACTGAACTGGAATTGTTTTGCAAAGAAGATCAAAAATCCCTTCATCCAGGATCCAGGAACTCATTAAAAGCTACAGGAAGTGACTAGAGGCTGTTATTTTTGCAAAAGGAGGATCTACTAAACATTATTGTCACTTTTCTGTTGAGGTGCCCATATTTGTGCACCTGTCAAATTTTGTGTTAATGCATACTGCACATTTTCTTTTAGTTCAATAAACCTCAATACTGAAATATTACTGTGTCCATAAGTTGTTGGTTGTATCAAACTGAAATATCTGTTGCAAACATCCAAATATTTAGAGATAAAAATAATTAAGATTAATAGGGGTGCCCAAACTTTTTTTTATATGACTGTATATTATAAACTGCAGCTGGTGGAGGTTTAATCCAGGATAGTTTGCTGTCATTATGATATGTTTTTGTTTATTAAATGTATTTTCAGGTGATGGCTGGCAGCAGCCCTCGCTGCTCCTGAGGCATGACTCTGTGGACTCCGGGGTGGCCAAGGGTGGGCACGGCGGACTGGCGGGGGGCTCCTGTTGGAAGGAAGCGCCCAACTGGCACGGAGCCCCGCGCGGCGGCGCCCAGGACGGCCACCACCACCAGGGGCGCCACCCCAAGCGGGGCGGAGGCGACAGGGACAGGCAGGGGGGGCACCGGCAGCGCAACGGTAACTTTCATCCCCGCAAGGGAACCTCGTACCAGGACAAGTTCCCCAACGAGGAACGCAAAGACGGCAAGGACGACAAGCTGAATTTTGTAGAAGAGGACTTTGTGAGTTCTGAATACCAATTTACTAGAAGCTAACGTCAACTTTTTTCTTTTTTACAGTATCTAAAATGTTTTGGGTTTATTTTTTTTGCAGCCCTCCCTCAACCCTGAAACAACTGGAAAGTCTGGCACTCCGATGCGAACAGTTGCTCCCCACGCCGGGGTGTGGGGTACGAGATCATCTAGTCGGCCGAGTCACAAGGATCGAATGTCTCTGCTGGTAACACGAATTCTTCTACGTCTGTTCCAGAAAACCCTCCTGTCAGCAAACAGATGGTGTCCAAAATGCTGGTCATCAAGAAGGCTTCCAAGGAGGACGCCGGGTTCTCTGCAGGGTTCGCCACTGCTGGCACCTTGCCCACCAACGGCAGCAAAGCTCCCCTCACGGGCTCCAGCGTCTACAAGAACCTGGTCCCCAAGCCTGCTGTGGCCCCCACCAAGGTAGGGAGGGTGGAGGGGCCCCAGAAGAGGCAGACATTGTACTTGGCTTCTGATAGTTTTACATGCTGTTTTATCTCAGAATTCTCTCAGAACTGTCGCGATAAATGATAAATCAATTAATCGTACGATAAATTAAAACTATCGACGTCATTTTAATTATTGGCATTATCGTCTCTTCCGGCCTTTTTTTCTTTCTGTTGATGACACTGAATGAAAAAAGGCTCAACTCCGGTGCTCTCCACTGACCCTCCCTTCCTCATTTCCTTAGTATAATGCATAGCGCACACGACACGATCTTAGAGTTGTCGGCCGATTGTCGGCCCATTTTCAAAACCTTAAACCACACATTAGCCGACAGAAATCCTAGCTATAACGGTTCGATCGGGTTCGGTCCTGCCCTGTGATGTCCAACAATGGGCACAAAATAATGGCTGCAAGTCCAGTGAACTAATTTTAAAACCAGACATTAATCAATGCTTTACTACAATCTACCTGCAATGCATGTGGCTAGTGTCAGCGTAAAGTCCTGACCAAATGAAAATATTTATAACCTATTTATGTCACGTTAACGAAGAACAGCTGAAAAGTTACCGGGTTTATCAACTGCGGTAGCAATTTGGCTCCAACTCCTCCTCTTGTCATTTCTATATTCTTTGCATGTTGAATAAACATTAATGTTGTTTCCAGTACTGTATCAGCTGTTTGGGATTCCCCTCCGTAATTTCCCCTCAGAAAACACGGAGGAGAATCCAGCTTTCTGATTGGCTGCCTGTCACATTCAACAGGCTGAGTTAAAGCGCCCAGTCGGGGAAAATCCCTGATTTAGATCTGAGCGGCAACGACGATCTACCGTAACACACCACACAATCTTAGAAAGACCAACGTGCTAAGATTGTCATAAGGGGAAAAATAGGAGCAAAAAATCATGTAGTGTGAACTATTGCATCAGGTAGTCGATGTGCCCATCTTCTCTATTTAAATCTAATTATTACTGAAGGGCAACATAATATACAGACTTCATAATCTGCAGTCTTTTGGTTGAATGCAGTATTTATTTCCACTTTGGCTTTATGTTGTTTAGTTTTTTTTCAAGTGCGTTTTTTGTTAATGGAGACTGAGAATCCATTTTATTTTTGTTTTTGGTTGATTTGTTTATTTTGTTTATCAGTTCCAGTGTTACACTTTATTTTCAAAAGAAAGCTTATCTAACTTTGGCAGGAAATCGCATGCATTATTACGTCATTTCCATTAAATCAGTTTAAAAAGGTCTTCAAACAATATTATCGTTTATCGCAATCATTTTTGAGACAATTAATCGTTCAGCAAAATTTGTTATCATGACAGGCCTAAGAATTAGTTACTATTACAAATTTAAGCCTCTTTCTTCATGGAAAACAGGTTTTAGGTTTTAGCACAGTTAGGCCACAGGGGGGCAGCAGAGATTCATCAAAACATTTCAATAAAGGCCTTTTTCTGAACAGTCTGCGTGTGTTGGGATGGAAATGGAGGAGTTAATGGAGCTCTTTGTATGTCTTGATCAAGATGCTTCATAATCCTTGTTATCAGTTATTGAGCTAGTCGAGGTTGTAATGACCCGTTTCTGAAACCTATTGCCAATAATAATCTTTACAAAGCATATATGGTGACGTCTGGAGCTGATGAAAATATTTGATGTGGTGAAAATGGGGAAATAAAAAAATAATAATAAAAAATCGACTTGTGGTCTTCTCCAGAGCACCCAGTGGAAAGCCGGTGGTAGAGAGATCACCAAGTCTGGCCTTCACATGCCAGGCCGGGATTCAGTCTTCACCAGCCCCGTCGCTGCAGCCAAACCCAGCACCCCTGCCAGCGCACCGCAGCATAACACCCAGAAAGAGGTTAGAGTCGAATCGCCTGACACCCGGCGCTTCTGAAACACAAAGCTGAGAACCGGCACACTGCGAAATGAACCGTCCGAAATGATGAGCGGCGGACGTTTGTGTCATTTTGGACAAAGACGCTAAACTTTTCCTGTGACTCCCCGCAGCACCCTTCCAGCACGACTCCCCCCATAGACATCGCTCCCTCCAGGCTGAAGCTGATGCGCCGCGGTCCGGACCGGAAGAGCGAGTTCCTGCGAACCCTAAAGGACGAGGGCACCGGAGAGCTGACGACCAGCAGCAGCCCAGGAACATCAGGAGAGGTGAGGCGGCCAGCTCCGACCTACGGGAGTTAAGAACTGTCGCTCTTTTCCTTCCATTTTAAAATGATGCCCGATTTTGTGGTGGTAAAAAAGTTTAAGGGATCTGAATGAAAATAAGAGGCGGTGTTGTGTGAAATCTGGTTAGAACAAATTTTGTTGAGCGATTGTCTCAAAAATGATTGCGATAAACAAAAGTATTGTATGGAGACCATTTTCAACTGATGTTATAGTAATGACATAATAATGCAAGCACATTCTGCCAAAAATAAAGACACCTCATTTCCAAAAGAACTGGTAAACAAAATAAACAAAAAAACTCAAATAAAATGGACTCTCAGTTGCTGTTAACAAAAAATGTACTTGAACAAAAACTAAACACAACACAAAACCAAAGTGGAAATAAAAACTACACTCAATCAAAAGAGTACAGATTATGAAGTCTGTATACTATATTGCCCTTGAGTAATCAATAGATTTAGATAGAGAAGATGGGATTATGTGACTACCTGATGCAATAGTTCACTCCTCCCTTACACTGAGGAAGTGAGGAGTCAGTGAGCCTCTTTTCATCCAGTATCATCAATAGAAAGAGAAAAGGGCAGGAAGAAACGATAAATTAAAATGAGGTCAATCATTTTCATTTATCGTGCGATTTACTGACTTATTGTTTATCGCGACAGACCTAGACCAAGTTTGAAAAGATTTTTTTTGTGCGTTTTTGCTTTAATTTAGCGGCGACATCACACCGTCCGTTTTATTTTTTGTTGACATGTTGTTTTATGCGTTTGTTTGTTTTGTTCTCCTCCTCAGGGCGAGAGCAGCACCCCAGAGCCCAAAGCGTACAGCGAGGAGGTGTGCCACGCCAACGGCCTGTCCTACTCCCTCAGCGACTCGGACACTGAACACCTGTCCAGCTCCCTGGAGGCAGAGCACAGGTGAGGAAAACCAGCCGGCTGGGTCTTGAGTCGATCAAATTCTGGGCGCGACCAGCTAACGTTGGGAATCGGTGCAGGTTGCTGAAGGCCATGGGCTGGCAGGAGTACCCAGAAAACGATGACAACTTCCTCCCTCTGACAGAAGACGAGCTGAGAGAGTTCCAAACTAAAACAGAACAGGTGAGGGCTGGGAGGAAAGGAAATGCGATCAGAAGTTGTTCTGCTTTCCTCATTCAGGGTTCATAGGGGGCCAGGAAATCCTTCAAAATGATTGAGATTCAATTAGGTGTTTTCAAGGTTTGGAAAGTGCTTGATTTCTGTATGAAGTCCTTGATGGGGCTTGATACTGAAACTACAGTTTTGTAATGAAGTGGAATTTAATGTTGGATTAATACGGGAGCCAAGATTGGGCATTTTACGTACATGCTTTTCCCCCCGATAGACTTCTTGAGATAATAAGTCAATTTCCAGATGGTTTTCCTCAGAGTAACTATATTAAGAGTAACTAGTATTAGTCATACTAAGAAAAAAATATGAAAATAAAATTGAGGTTAAAGTCCTATTACAAAAATAAACTCGAAATAATACGAAAATAAAGTATTACAAGAACAGTCATATCATGGAATGAAGTTGCAGCATTATGAGAATAAAGCTCAGATATTACGAGAATAAAATTGTAATGACTTTTTATTCTCATAATATTATGATTCTGTTTTGCTAATTTTATAAAAAAAACATATTTTTTCTTAGCATGTCCCTAATGCTCCATTGTGTAGGTAGTGAACTGAAGCTGTGTTTTTTTTTTATTAAGTTCATTTGTATGTATTACACTTGATTACAAAAAAATATATTTTGGACGTTTCCTATGTTTTTTCAACTGAATTAGGATTATTTTGCACCACTGAACGCAAAAATCACATCCATTTTTCCTCAATCTGGCCAGGTTTTTAATTCTAACTTGATTTAGAGAAATCTGACCTTCTGACTAAATTGATGACATTTTAGTGACATCATCAGTTCATCCCTGTTAACGCTTCATCCGACAAAGTCTTGGGAGAAAAAAAAATAAAGTTTTCTAACAGTACGTTAATGAAATGTTGCAAACTAGGATTTCTGTAAATTGAATCATAAACACTGATGAGCAGGAGGAGAGATTCCACCAGGACAGGAAAGAGACGGAGAATTTGACACAACAAAGACGTAATGCTCAATTCACTCTCATCACTCATTGATCCAGATTCTCAGGAAACCGATCCAGGTGTCAGAACAGGTCACGCATTTTGACGCTACTGTTGTTCCATATTTCAGAAAGTTGACCTAATTGAGCAAAACAAATGTGATTGGCCTCATCAAAATGACCCTAAAACAGTTTGTGTTTTTTTTGGCTGTTGACCAGTGTTACCGACCAAGTGTGATGCTGCAGAAGTATGAAAACGTACCTTAAAAATGCTTGAATTTTCCTGTGGCGAACCCTGCTCATCAACTCATTTGTGTGTTTTTTTTTTGTTTGTTTTTTTTTTTTGGTGGGGGGGGCTTTTCTTTCTGCCAGCTGAAGAAGAACGGCATGCAGAGAAACGGGGTTCTCCCCAGGACGCGGGGCGTGACCCTCCACTTCACCCCCTGGAGGAGTGTGGCGGAGGCGCGCGTGGAGGAGGGCTCCGAGTCCGAAACCAGTAGCAGCAGCCAGACCTCGGACGACGACGACTGCACCAGATCCTAATACGGCTTTACGGAACAAAACATCCAACAAAAAAAACAGCCAACACCACATCCCAGCAAGCAACCCCCTCTTCCTGTCTCATCTTTTCTTTTTAGAGCACCATTTTGAATTTTTTTTGTTTTTTTTCTTTTTTTTTTCGTCATTCTTGCACAAGGGAAAAACCAATCATATCCCAGTGAAGGGGGAGATTCCTGCTCTGCCAGACGTCGTTTTCCCTGCGTTTCCTCCTTCACTGCAGTCCTTTTGACCTCTGACCCTCCTCCTCCTCCCTCTCCTCACCCTCTTCCTTTTTCTTCCTCGCTTTGTTGAACTGAAGTGTTCATCAAGAAAAGAAGGGCAATGAATGCACACTTGATTCTGCTTTAAACAGACTAACTCATTTCATTGATGATGCTGATGACACATTAATAATGATATTAATAAAAATTGGTTCCTGACAAGCTGATATGTTTCACTATGAATCTTGACTACTGTGGTGTTTCATCTCCAAAACTCTTTACTTTGTCTAGGCCAGTTGTAAAAGGAAAAAAAAAAAAATGAAATGCTGCCTTTTTTTTTGAGACTACAGGGTTGTTTTTAGCTCAACTTTGAAGAATGAAATGTTTTTGCTTTCTTTAATGCCTTTCTACAAAATAAAGTTGCTCCAAGAAGACACTAGAGCTAATGTTTTCTATAGGTTGGAAACTTTAGGAAGGGTACTGAAATGTACAAAAACAAGTCTGTGATTTTTTTCTTTCTGTCATTTTAATGTTGACTGTCATATTTAAAATAGATTAGGATTTGTTGCTGGAGTTACGTTTACGGTTTTTCCAGCTAACTTTGTGTTTTCAGAGACGCGTCCCGTCTGGTCTGAAAGGCTCCAGATTGACTGTTGTAGGTAATTGAGCTGCTTTTATCTCAGATTATGGTTATAATTGTAGGTGATCTTAGCTGGTGTTTAGATCAGGCCTTATAAATCCAGCATTGATCCATCCCAACCAATTAACATGAGCTATAAGCCCATGTCCAAAGTAAACCTGATATTTTAATTAAGACTTTTTTGCTTTTATTTATAGACCATAATTTGTGTAAGCGGGGGAACTTTTCCTGTTTTGAGCTTTTGTTTTACGTCTTCTAGCTCCATTTTGTTGCCACCGCAGTGAGTCAAGTGCGTATCTTCTGGGATGTGTGATAAGAGCAGGGCAGTGCTGTTAACTTTTCATCGCACTTTCTCTTTTGGCTTTTCTGGACTGGACGTGTTGTAGGCTTGTTAAACGTTCCCCAGAAGCCTGAGCCCAAACATCTAGCAAATTGTTTTTTTTTTTTGCCTGATGGGTTCAGCTCAGGCCATAAATCTCAACTCTAATCCTGGTATTCTTGGCCTTTTAATTAGTCAGGTTGTGTCAGTAAAGCAAAAATGTTAATTCGCCTACATTAGGGTTCAATGTATTTCACTGCTTTAGCAAACCCAACACCAAGTAGTGCAGTACTTATAAAATGTTAGGGGATGATTTTCGTGTTACGCCAAAAAACAGGTCTGGTGTAAGTGCGTGTTAGGCCCCTTTACTATGAAGCTTCTAATAAAATCCACCGACTTAATAAAGGGCAAGTGTTTAGTTGAATCTTATTGTGGCTCCAGTTCTGTAAATGCTTCAGTCGTTTCTGAGACGCTGCTGTCGATTGGCTTGGTTCATTTAATCTGCCGCCATTGCTCAAACTACAATTCTAAAATGGCGCAGAAAATCAACGCCATTGTTTACTACGTTTTCTGTTCGCTGATTGGTCAGTGGTCAAAAATCCACTGGAGACAATCCGAGCCAAGGCTAGGTGTATAATTAACGATTTGAACCAGGAGCGGGGCAAAAACATGGCTTGGCGACGCCTGGTTTTAAACCTGAATTTGACTTTCACTTAAACTCCATTATTCGGAACTACCTGGGCCCATTTTCGGAGAGTACGGAACCAAAAAGCGACTGTAACTCAGCGTCGGGTGTGAGAGATAAACTAAAGAAAATCTACATACACAAAAAAAACCCCATTGTATTACATGTTTAATAGCTAGTATTTTATTATAGCAATATAAATTTATAAATGGCAACTAATTATAGCTACAATTAGCATTTTATTGCCAATTACAGCATAAAATGCTATAATTAGGATTTGTAAAAGAACCAGCATGAATTAAAGTTCTCTGGACCCTTTTCTCTTTAGGTGTCATGTCTGTTGAAGCAGACGACTCCGTTTCAACACACCCGAGTCAAATCAGATCATTAGCAAGAAAGTTCAGCCGACAATCTTTATTAACTTTACAGGTTACAAAAAGGTTTAGAAAAACAACATATTTACAACAGCAGCAACACGGTGTGAGAGCTGTCCAGGAGAATGTGAACCGGTCTGGCTTCACCGACTTAAAACACAAGTGAGGAGGCTCTAGGTTCTGTGGTCGTGGTCTTTCTGCAGCCAAACCTGAAAATTGCAGTTCTGAACTTCAGAGATGCGTCCCCTGAGCAGAGTGTATTTCATATTCTTGGACAGTGAGCATCAAAGGAAAGTGGAAGGAAGCCTAAAGACGCGTCACTTTGCCACCTCCATGTTTTTGGTGCGTTTGGCGGAATCTCCGTTAGCTTTGTGGATCCCGTTGGTGGGGGGCTCCTGGTCGTCGTCCTGCTTCACCCTCTTCACTTCAGCTTCCTTTACTGGACTTTCTGGTTTCCTCTGAAAGGAAGCACAGAAAAAAATAGGGCACCATAGCACAGGGCATTCTGGGTAAATACAACCAAAACAAACAAGTCTAGAGCTAATGGGATAAATGGCTTGTGGATCAAAAACTACTGTAATGCAGCCAAAACAGCACCTGGGTCCCACTAATGCCAATTGATGCATATTCTACACATACAAGAATTGGCCCATTTCTACATTTCACATATTGTGCTAAATATACATAAAACTGCTTAATTTAATATCCACCTGACAGCAAGAAAATGTTTAAAAAAAAAAAAAAAAACACACAAATTTAGGCAGTAAGAGGTTTACAAAATAAAAATCATATAAAAGGCACTTTATAACTTCACTGAGTACCAGAATGCATCATCATCAACTGCATGTTTGAATTGGATTATTCCTGTTCCAGTCCCATCTGAACTTTTGGATAGAATTCCTTTAAAAAATTACTTTAAAGGGAGGCGAGATCCTCAACCTGCACCAGGGTCACCGTCAAATGTCTGAGCGCTCACCTTCTTTCTGACCAGGTGGGAGATATCGGACACTGGGACGGTGGAGGGATGTTCACTGGTGCTGTTGGTGCTTTGCAGCTGGTTGGGAAATTGAGACAAATAGCCATTAGGAAAAACAACGTTCAGGCGGTTAGAGACACAACCAAAACTTTGCTTCTGACAAATAAGAAAGGAACCAGAACTAGTTCAAGTTAAAGTTAGATCATAACACTCCCCCCTGCTGGTCATCTAGGGGACATTCCACGATGTTTGACGGATGGGGAGAGTTTAGGTCTTTTCAGGAACCTCCTCTGTATTTTGTTTGGGTTTTGGATGCCTGGCCTACATCAGACCTTTTCACAATGTCAGGAAGTGAGGGTTTAAGAAATCAGAAGCTTCAAATATCTCGTTTTCAGCTGTAAACACTTCCCAGTGTCAATGTTTCATCCGTGTAAGCCCTGCTATTTCAGGAGCAGACTTACTGCTGGACTGGACGAAGAGTCAGCAGGGCCGACGGTAGAATCGGGCAAGGCAGAGGAACTGGAGGCTCCATCCTACAGGTGGGAACAAAGCAAACAAAGAACTCAGGACAGGAGCTGTGGAGGGTCCGTCAGCATTAAGAATGCAAACATGAGAATTGTACATCTATGGATTGGTCCAAATAATCCAAGTATTCAGAATATAAGCAACATCTTGGTAGGTTATTTCTTTCTTTGAAAGAACTTCTGCAGGATTTCACCAACTCAAAGACTTTGTAAGGCTAGGAACAGAATTGAAAATATGTATAACTACAGAAATGTATAAAAAGAAAAATCGCAAATAACTTGCATGGATTGGCCTGAGAAGTGAGCCAATGGCAAAGAAACATCATCCAGCCAACTGGTTAGAAATGTGAACTTACCCATGACAGATGTACAAAAGCTGGCTAGCTTCATGCTAGCTAGCCTTCAATTGTGTATTAGTAGCGTGTTAGCGGTAGCCACAACTGCCTCTAATCACAGAACGCAATAAAGTCGTCTGCGTGCGAATCAAAGTTCTGCATAACAGTGAAATCCTTAAGAAAAAAAGAGCAAGCTTCACAGAATATAAGACTAAATAATTCTGGCACAACAAAATGTAATGCCTGTGATTAAGGTAATTAAGGCTAACTCTTTTTCTTTTTAGTGAACTTAATGTGATTTTAGATACACAAATGTAAGACTAAGGATGCAGATCCCCTGTAGTAAAAAGAAAAACCCAGATTAAGCAGTTTGTCCATTCCCAGCTCACCTGAGCCGCCTCAGCGCTGCCCTTCATCCCCTCAGTGGCGTCCTCCACCTTCTCCTGGATCTCTGGGAGCAGAGCCTTCAGCTCCTCCATCTCCTTCCTCTCCTCTTCCAGAGCTTCTGGACTCTCGGCTTTGTCCATCATCTCCTGCAGTTTCTCTGAAAGGTCAACAACGTCAGACTAAAAGGTCGGCTCTCCGCGTGGTGATCTGCTGAGGTGCCAGGCGCCTCACCCAGCCTGTTCTTGATGACCGAGATGGAGTTATTCAGGGCCTGGATGGCCGGGGCGTACTGGAGGTTCAGGCTGTGGGTGACCCCCAGCTGGTAGTGGGTCTCTGCCAGCAGGCGGCTGTCTGGGTCCAGGTGCTTCAGCTGGACCTTCAGACACTCCTGGAAGTCCTCGAGTGCCTGGTTGTAATTTCCTGACACGCAGATTCAATATGAGCAACAATATTCCAGAACAAATGTCTTAAATCAGGGGGGTCCAACGTGTGGCCCGGGAATTGATTTTATGATTACAGTTTGATTTAAGGGAAAAATAAAAATGGATTGGGGCGTGCAGGGGGTTAGCGCGCCCCACGTTTGGAGGCCTTAGTCCTCGACGCGGACGTCGCGGGTTCGACTCCCGGTCCCGACGACCTTTGCCGCATGTTTTCCCCCCTCTCCTCACCCTCCGTCCTGTCTGCCTACTGTACAAAAAATACAAGCCACTAGCGCCGCAAAAACTCTTCGGAGAAAAAAATGGTAAAAAAAAAAAAATGGACGGGCTGGATTTACATCTTCATGGAACTGCAGTCGGCAGCTGCACAAAATCAGTCTAAGGGCCATAAATGACCCCAGTGCCACACTTTGGGCACCCCTTACATACATCATTTTCCTCTTAGTTACATATTGTCACCTTCCTAAAGCAATGACCTAAGACTGAAAAAAAAAATACAAATAAAAATTGGCAAAACGATTGGCCCAGGCCGTTATTTTAGGAAAGTGACAATATGCCCTCCCAGCAAACAATACCCTCAAAATCTAACAGCGTGTTGAAAAAGTGAGTCTTTTTACCCGACTCGGCAGAAACCTCTCCCAGCTTCAGGTGGGTCTGCGCCGCCATCAGCTGGTCGTCCTTCCCCTCCTTCCTGAGTCAAACGGAAACATGAGGTCAGATCCCAGCAGGCGTCTGGATCCCGCAGGCGTCGCTGCAGCTCTACCTTCTGTAGATGACTTTAGCCACTTCCAGCATCTCCCAGGCCAGCTGCAGGTTCCCCACCTCCTCATCCTCACTGTCCTGGAGGAAGGTCAGGGCACCGTGAGCCCACGTCACGCTTTCCGTCTGAAGGCCAGTGTGCGGTCAGTACCTTGTCAGCAGTGGGCTCCCCTTCACCGAGCTCCTCCACTTCAGCCTCCGTCTCTTCGTCGTCCTCGTCTTCATCGCCTGCAGAGGGGAGGTGTGGTTACCATGGCACCCAGCTGAAACCACTCGTTTCCATTAAGCGCAAAATTGCACAAATTGGAATTGTGGAAATAAATTTGCTTTATTGAAACACTTTTTTTTGTGCGAGTTGCATGATCGATAACTGGATGTTACTACTGGTGGAAATGAAGAAGACGACAGGAAGTGACCCGGCCTGTTTAACGACTTATCACCCCAAATGTATTCATGTGGGATTTTAATCGTGTTTCTTATTTAATGGGAAACTGCAATTGTGAAATTGCAGGGGTTTTTTCTCCAACATTTGCAGAATGTTGGCAAAGTTCTGAGCACACTCGTAGTGGAAATGCAGCTACTTATGCTTTGCTGCAGAAATTAAAATACAAGCAATTAATTTGATCAATTAATTGAATTCCTGGTTTTTGAAGATTTATAATTTTTGGAAGGAAAAACTAAAAAGAAATCACAATTTTGTTTTTTCCCCTCCCAACTATGAACTCCTCGGGCTTCCGTAGGTCAGAGTGATGTCGCCACACCAAAGGCGGCCATCTTGTTTGACTAGTGTGTTTTACAGCTATTTTTACAGAGTTTGAATTCAGGATAACTCTGCAATGGAATATCAGGGTTCGGCTAAGATTTTTTTTCCAGTTTTAATTACGAGAATAAAGTCATAATATTGCAAGAATTCGGACAAATTAGGAGAAATAAGTAGAAATTTTCTGAAAACTCAAAAAAAGAAAAACAAAAAAAAAAAAATCTTTTTCCCCCCAGAATTCTAAGACGGTCTTTCGGTAAAACTGCATCCCTTTTCTGCCAATATTGACATCAGCCAAGTTTTGTGCCCAGTTGTGACAGAAACATCTCTACAGTCTGGATAAATCAGATGTTTACCTCCAGCTTCCTCTGGTTTATCTGTAGATTCTTCCTGTTCAGCAGCAGCTTCAGATTCTCCCTCCTTCTCCTCAGCAGGTGATTCATCCTCGCCGTCCTCTTCCTCCTCCTCTGGTGTAGCCTCTGAGCCTTCAGTCTTGCTCTCCTCCGTCGCCTCGCTCTGCTTCTCGGAGTCTGTTTTCTTCTCCGCCATGGCATCGTACACCTGAACCCTCAGCTCGTCTCTGGACTTTTCTAACAATGCGATGGATGAGCGTTAAGCGTCGACGCCAGCTCCCAGTGGGATTTGAAGTAGTTAGCCCCGCCCCCTCACCATCAACATTTTCTACGGTCTCAACGTTGGAGTCTTTGGGCTTTTCCTCCTCCTCCTCCTCCGGGACTCCTTCCAGAGCGTTCCCCAGGACAGAGTTCTCCATCCTGTAATCACATCCTGTCGTTCACATCTGCAGACTCAAAGCGCCGTCAAGCGGCGGTTAAAGCTGGTTTAACGTTTTTTGAACCCACCGTGCCAAATCCAGCAGTGCTTTCCCACACCAGTAGAACGCCTCCCCGCACTCATCCGCCGTGTCTCCGTACTTCTTAGCTCTGAAATTATTTTTTTTCTCCCGTCAATATCATCATCAAGTTACACATCAGCCAAAATATTCTGTTTCGAATTGTACTTCTGCAAAATGTTTGGAGGAGGAAAAAAATGCCCCTTTTACTAAATAAAATTAAATTACTTTTATTTTAAAAAATAAAATAAAATTAAGTAGAAAACAAAAAATCTGAACATTTTTAAAAATACATATGTTCTTTTGTACGAAGGCCATACGTGAAAAGTGACCAGACCTGTTGTTAATGGAGATAATACACAGAATGGACATGTAACTGCATTGAAATATACAGCAATATATTTTATTGCAGTTGGAAGGACCCCGAGGGTGTTTGTTGTTTTATATTTTGTACAGGCAGTGAGTCAGTCCTCTATTCTGCCATAGGTTAGCTATTGTCAAACACAGGAAAGAAATAAAATGTTTGGCTATTGTAAGCTTACATATTCAGCTCCAGTTCCCAGTTGGGTTATCATTTGAATGATTGTATTTTCCTGGTGACAAAATTGGACCAATTTGTTTGACACACAACATTGAGACTGAAGATGCAGTTAATGGATGGACTTGGGAAAAAAAACAACAACAAAAAAAAAACTTCACTCCATCAGGGTTTCTACACGCTTTTGGACCAGGCATTTCAAAACTCAATTGTTTGTCCCTTTAAAACTCAGTTTTGATGGTAAACTGAAAAGTTCTGAATAAATTTAAAGTCGACGATTTTTATTTATTTTTTTTGCTGAGGTCAGACCTCGAGGTTGTGCCTCACCTTTTAACCTTAACGCTACGTTTCTAAGAGACAGCGAGGAAAAGGTGGCTATTGAAAAATGGGGACCAAACATTTTCTTTGAGAACATTTATAAGTGACCATTTTCACTGTAACATGTAATTAAAAGCAACCATTGAAACAGCCGTGAAAGCCAACTGCGAACAACGCGGTTTGGGCCGCATTCACTCCTTTCTATTATTACGATAACGCAGGAAACCCGAAGGAAACCGGCACAAAGGAGAGGATGCTTAACGCCAGAATTTTAGACAACCAAAAATATAGCCTGTTAGAAATGCATAAATAAATAGACAACTTCTCGAGATACAAAATTCAACAATACAAAATGAAGAAACTATTTGCAACCAAAAGATATATATACACAAGATACTGAGTGAGAGTCTTTTTGTCTGCCGCCGGTTTACTCACAGCATCCCGCAGGCCTCCTGCAGGGCGCTCACTGCCTCCACCACCTTCCCCGTCACCAGGAACTTCTTGCCGGTCCCGACGAGCTTGTTGGCCTCCTCCATTTTGGCTTCACTGAACAGAGAAACCAAAGCAAGTGGTCACTTGAGTTTAAATATATATATATATATTTTCTTGCAATAAAATAATAAGTTGTATACTTACGCTGGTAAACTTACATAAAATTTTGAAGAGTGCTAAGAAACAGCAGACCTTGTTGAAGACTACCACTGGCAGCGAGGGGTTCAGGAGATGTGACGTGTGAGTCGCTCCTCGCGTGGACTGCTGAACTGCTCTGTTGTTTCAATTTAGCGCGAAACGGGCTCGCTCCTTCCGGAGTCGTAGACAAACGCGGGAGAATTCTTAAAGGTACAGACACATTTGTTCTGAAACAGTATGTTGTGTTCATGTTGTTCATCCACCGCTTGATTGAAAAGAAACTCTTCCATATGTTTCATTTAATCTAAAACGGCGGTGTTCATCGTCTTATGAGAATTTCTTGAAATACAAAAAAGAGTATTAAACGATTGGAGTTTAAGGGCAAAATTGTGGGGGGGGAAATGCCTTGTGAGAACAAATGCAATAGGAACCGATTAATCTGGTATAGATTAATATCCCAGCCCAGGGCAGCATCCTGGGAGGAGGTGAGATGATCATTTTATGAATGTTCATTATTGAAAAAACTGAACCTGAAAAAGCAATAAGCCATAAAATTATCAAAGGTAAAAGAACATTCAAAATGTCTTTATCTTATATGGCAAGTCGAATAAAATCAATATTGACCTCTGCTTTAAAGATCTTAAGTGTAAATTATATAGATCAGGTTCTTATCAGGTCATGTAGATCAGTGGTCTCCAACCTTTTATTACCGCGGCCCGGGGTGGGAGGGAGCAGGGCCGTGCAGAGACCTATGGAGGGGCAGGGGCTCAAATTTAAAAAAGGGGCACATTGAACAAGACTATTGTCCTCAGAGGAGATTTCTAATGCAAAGGAGATTTGCGTGATGCACATCATGAATTCAACATGACTAGATGATTCAGCTGTTATTAGTTTCACAGTGGAGAAGGAATTTGTGCAAATAACTTTTTGCCTCATATCTTATTCAGTTCTCTGTGATTCATTTATGAAGAACAAATTCAGAAACCATCTAAGATGATGTGGAGACTGGTACCCATCTTACCGATTGGTGAGTTGCTCATTTCATCCATAACATTTCTATATTTTTGGAGATCAAATGTTTAAAAAAAACCTTTGTACAACAGGACAGAGGAAATATATAAATGACACAGCTAAGCAGTGAAAACCAGAGAAGTCAGCCAGCCAGTGTTTTCCTTATGAACAGAGCAAGTAATTAAGGCAAGACATGATAAGTTGAAGAGGATCCTCCTCACTCCCAGTTCAAAATAGATCAAGCAGATGGTTTAGAGCCAGTTTCTAAACGTGACTGATGTGTGTCTAACTTCTGGAAAAATACTTACTCTCTATAAAACCAATCAAAAACACTTGTATTAATTTATTTGTTTACGAGTATTCTCATAGGTAAAGTTACACGTACGTATGAGTTGAAAAACAGGACAAATACAAAACTTACATTTATGCACATTTACTGACTTAAATTCACAAATTTAGATGTCTACGCATGCATTTTTAATTGACAGTAGTTTTATCTCATACATAACTCCTTGTGTTTCCATAGCAACTAAAACAAACAAGAACCTGACACAGGTCGTGTGACATCATCATGTCATCGGTGTTCTCATCGATGATGTCATAAAGGTTCAAGCGAATATTATTATCATTTGGAATCCAAGAATTCTCAGTTTGCTTTTCAACGCCGTTGGAGGTACAACACTTTGATAGAGAGACGATTTCGGACAGTGATTTTAGAAACCATTTCAACTACAGTCAAGATGATTTTAACCATCGGTTGGGGCCTTGGGTATCTTGTCACGAAGGGAGTAGAAAAGTTGCTGGGATATCGCATTAAAGATGAAGACCTTTCAGCAGAGAGATCAACTGACGAAAGTCCAGAACACTTTGATTTTGACGTCGTCGCTGAAGACGATATAAAACACAAGGATGTTTCAAAGGAGAGCACATCTGAAGATGAACAACATAAGCACTTTGGATTTGAAGATTTCGTTGAAGACGATGAAAAACACACTGATGTTTCAAAGGAGAGCTCATCTGAAGATGGACGATACAAGAATTTTGAATTTGAAAATTTCGTTGAAGACGATGAAAAACACAGTGTTGTTTCTTCAGAAAGCTCATCTGAAGATGGAAGATTTGAGTCCTCAGGTTCTGACATCGTCTCTGAAGACGATGTAAAACACACTGATGTTTCTGCAGAGAGCTCATCTGAAGATGGAAGATTTGAGTCCTCAGGTTCTGACATCGTCTCTGAAGACGATGTAGAACACAGTGATGTTTCTTCAGAAAGCTCATCTGAAGATGAAAGATTTGAGTCCTCAGGTTCTGACATTGTCTCCGAAGACGAAGTAGAACACAGCGATGTTTCTTCAGAGAGCTCATCTGAAGATGAAAGATTTGAGCAGCACCCAGCAGGGTGGGCGGAGACACAGGAAGGAGCCGAATGTGGGTCCGACGGGCAACGTCGGTGCTGGGGCCGGGCCACTGGAGGCTGGTCCGGAGGTCGACGTCGGTACAGAGGCCAGGCTGCGGGAGGCGGGTCCGCCAGGCAACGTCGGCGCAGGGACCGGGCCACAGGAGGCGGCGACAAGGAGTCTCTGGGAGAATCTGGAGGAGCACTAGGAGGCTGGTTCTCGGGAGGAGGACTAGGGGGCGACGAGGAAACATTGGGAAAACTAGGGAGCTCGGAGGAGACGCTAGGGAGCTCGGAGGGAAAGCTAGGGAGCTTGGAGGGAAAGCCAGGGAGCTTGGAGGGGACGCTAGGGAGCTTGAAGGAGAAGCTAGGGAGCTTGGAGGGGACGCTTGGGAGCTTGAAAGAGAAGCTAGGGAGCTTGGAGGGAAAGCCAGGGAGCTTGGAGGAGACGCTAGGGAGCTTGGAGGGAACACTAGGGAGCTCGGAGGAGACGCTAGGGAGCTTGGAGGGGACGCTAGGGAGCTTGAAGGAGAAGCTAGGGAGCTTGGAGGGAAAGCCAGGGAGCTTGGAGGAGACGCTAGGGAGCTTGGAGGGAACACTAGGGAGCTCGGAGGAGACGCTAGGGAGCTCGGAGGAGACGCTATGGAGCTCGGAGGGAAAGCTAGGGAGCTTGGAGGGGACGCTAGGGAGCTTGAAGGAGAAGCTAGGGAGCTTGGAGGGGACGCTTGGGAGCTTGAAAGAGAAGCTAGGGAGCTCGGAGGGAAAGCCAGGGAGCTTGGAGGGGACGCTAGGGATCTCGGAGGGAAAGCTAGGGAACTTGGAGGGAAAGCTAGGGAGCTTGGAGGGAAAGCCAGGGAGCTTGGAGGGGACGCTAGGAAACTCGGAGGAACTAGGAAGCTCTTTAGGGGCCAAGAACCCACTAACTGGGCCCGAAGGCTCACTTACGGGGAACAGGCCACGCCATCAGCCGCGCCCCCTGGCTGGCGCCCCCTGGCTGGCGACCGCCTGGAAACCCATCATCATGGGGACCAGAGCGAAGGCGATAGTGTGCTCTCTTCGCCGAGGCGCTGGAGCAGGCTTAGGAGCGACGGCTGATGGGGGCGTGGGAGCGGCAGCCACAGCGGTGACGACCGGAGGTGTGGAGGACGCAGGGGCTGGAGGTTCTATTCGCTGCACTATGATTTCTAGTTGAGTTATGTTTTTTCGTAGTTAAATTTCGTAGTTCCGTCTCGTATCAAACGTCTTTTCTTTTTTTTATCGCTTAAAATGAGTCCACAAACTATCACGACTGCTTCTACATCATCATGTTCAGAAGGGGCTTCATTTACCTTTATCAAAAGGAAAGGAAGTAGGCAAAGACCGGGTAAAAAGATCTAATGCGACGGTTTCTCCAGCCCCTCCTCTCGAAAGCGATTAAGGTGCTTTTGGAGAGGAGCTAGAAATTTCTAATTTGGTTGAAGAAAATATCCCTGATGAGATAATAACCGAGCATTTTGAAGCTGGAGACGTTTCAGTAACTGGGACAGAACATGTGTTGTTGAGTTCAGTTACTTAAACATTCATGACAAGAGACACAAAATTTTCTGGGATCAAAGGGTAAAAAGATTAAGACAGGTTTCCTGTTTGCAGGTTTCTCTCTGGGCGCTCCGGCTTCCTGCCACAGTCTAACATCATGACTGTTTGGTTAATTGGCCTCTAAATTCTCCTTAGATGTTAATAAAACATTAATTTTGTGAATAAAACTGTTGGACAGTGGCTCAGTTGGGAGCACTGTTGCCTTGCAGCATCAAAGTCCTGGGTTTGAATCCCCTCTCTCATAACCCACTTTCCTGTCTACTCCTATTAAATAAAGGCCACTAGAGCCTTTATTTCCCAAAAAGGCTCTGAAATAATAAATGTATTTCTGACATTTAATTACAAAATGTCAGAAATAGATTTTGTAATTACATTTCATGAATAAAATATCAAAAAGAAATTTGCAGGTTTCTCTCCGGGTGCTCCGGCTTCCTGCTACACTTTAAATTCATGATTGTAAACACATTATTTATATATATATATATATATATATATGCCCTGCGACAGACTGGCGACCTGTCCAGGGTGTACCCCGCCTCTCGCCCGGAACGTAGCTGGAGATGGGCACCAGCAACCCTCCCGACCCCATTAGGGACAAGGGTGAACAGAAAATGGATGGATGGATGGATGGATGGATATATATATATATATATATATATATATATATATATATATATATATATATATATATGTACTGCTCAAAAAAATAAAGGGAACACTTTAAGTGTTAAACACCTGTTTAAGTGTTCCCTTTATTTTTTTGAGTAGTGTATATATATATATATATATATATATATATATATATATATATATATATATATATATATATATATATATATATATATACTCTTAGACAGCTTATTTTTTCAAAAAATATAATTATTAAGTGGGCAGTGATGTACAGATTAAGACACTTTTATCAGGGTTTCCCTCAGTGTATTTTAAGCCTGGCGGCCCATCATGTTTTAACTACCCGTAACATGTAATTACCCAGTAATATTTGTACCTTTCTGATGTTGTTTATATTTTAATGAACTGAAAATACTCAAATGTTGCCCTGTTCTTAAAAACAAACATCTATAGAGTTCCTCTATTGCTTTTTTTTTTTTTACACTGCAAGCTTTTTTAAATATAACATTAAGTATCCTTCTGCATAAGAAGTCAGCATACCTAAAGCGTCAAAAGACCAACTATAACCAGGATAAAACAGATTTAACTTCATGCGTGACCTAAAGGTGTATAAAACAGTTGTAGATTTATGAAACCTGTTTAGATTTATTTAGCGAACGAACAAAAGAGGAAGCGGTGCAGTATCTACGTGTGTGTATCTGTGCTGCTGCTGGATTCTAAGCAGGTGCCTGTTTGTGTTTCTGCTCTGCATGTTGTGGTCGTACCCTGCTGTGACTGACGGCTCCCCTCTGAGTTTCTCCTGCTGACTTTCTTGCCTCCACCTTGTCAGAACAAGTCTCAGCCTGGCCTCTCTCAGTCAGCCTCTCGCTCATCAGTCTGTCCTCTGTAGGGGCATAGATGTACTCTATTGCACATCTGGATATGTTATAAAATAATCCATCCATTTGTTTTCCATCCTCACATTATACTTTTAAAGGTCGCAAGGCCACCGGTGTGTCTCTCAAGTTTGCCGTGGCCTGGGCATGACACGGCTTGGACAGGTCACCAGTCCATCACAGGGAAACACAGACACGCCTGACAATAAAGAATCAATCAGTTTTAAGTTGTTATTTTTATTTAGAAATTTCAAGCGACCAAATTGTTTTCGGACTGTGACAGAAAACGGGAGTACCCAGAGAGAACCTTCTGTAGTCACAGAGAGAACATTCAAACCCCAGACCAAACAGCTCATCAAGGACCCATCTTGGTTTGGGCCATTAGCCTCACAGCACTGTGGTGCCACGGTGAGCTCAAAAGAGATGGTAAGAGCTTCAGGAAGATGGCGGTGGCAGAAGGTTTGGTTTCCTGAGTCTGGCTACAGATCTAAAAAATTCAAAAGAAGACTTTATGTTGTTCCGCAAATAGTCTAAATGTGAAGGACAGTTCAAATAGCTGCCAACAAGCCCAGGTCTGGCTGTCCAAGCAAGTTCACCCTGGAAGTGGAACGCAATATGCCGAAAGAAGTCTCCGAGAAATATCATCACGGGACCTAAAACAGGCTCTCGTTACTGTTGATCTGAAAGTGCCTGCCTGTACAACCAGAAAGGGACTGGACAATTCAAGAAAACATGACGGTCAGACCCAGGTTTGCCAGAGAGAAAGTGGACAAAGGCCAAGAGTTCTGGAGCAACATCCTTTAGATAGATGAGTCTCAAGCTGATTCATTTGTACCCAAGAACAGAGGAGAGAAATCAAACAACAAACCAACAGTGAGTCACAGCTATAAGAATCCTGGTTTAGGGTTTCTTTGCCAACTCGCTACCGTAGAATCCAACATGAGTTCTATGTTTCAGAGAGTGATTGAGCAAAACGTGAAACCATCTGTAAAACAAACAAAAATAATATAATAAACCAGAAACAGAGCTGGACTCAGAATCATGACAATGACCCAAAACATAGCAGAGAATCCACCAAGGACTGCCAGAGGCTGAGAATGCTTTAATTTCCCGTGGCAACCATTCTGCTGCTCAAAACGCCTGGCTGGACCTAGAGCCACCTTCTCCTCTCTGCTGCAGTTTCCACGCTTCCGCCTCACAGAGCAACCTTTCCCCACAACTCCGCCCACTCAACTCCTTCAGACTAGTCAGCAGAAATGAGCAAACACCAGCTGGAACTGCAGTGAAATGCTGGAAAAACACTGTTACCAGGCTAATAGTGGAGCCATGTTGTGCTGACTTGCTGAAGGTGGAGTTTCAGAAAGAGCAGGAGTTTTTAAAGAGACAGTAGCCCGATTTCAAGGCGTTACATTGCGATGTCAAATTTTTTAAAGCCATATTTGATAGCATTTTTATAGCAAATGAAGGTAACGTATTTAGTTGACTGTGCTATAAAATGGCCTTGGAAATACATGACACTGCTCCTTTAAAAGATGTTGTTTTGTTGGTTACATTTCTTAGCAAAAAACTGAACATTTAATGGTGTTCTAATTTTTTTATGATTGCAAATCTTTTGTTGATGAAGAATAACGCATCACAGCTGCATAGCAGTGACATCACTGTCATCACTGTGTTTACGTCTGGTGGAAGAGACTCATCACATTTCTAGCAGTTTTACATCGGATCTCTGGTGCAACTTTGTTGTTATTCCTCAGGGTTCATTGAAACCAAGACAATGGGCCCCTGAGGGGCCCTTCAAACATCCTGCAGCTTCAGAATCAGCCGTTGAGCGTATTCACTAATTACGGGGATATTGTGAGACGGGAGATGAACACAGGACAGTGTTTGATCCTGAGCCTACAATGGTGCATCTAAAAGGAGGTTATTATGTCCTCCCCCCCGCCCCCCGCCATACCGTCCCTCTTATCTGGCCCTTGATGAGATTTCTCCTAGGGCAACGGTGTGCAAATATAATCGGTGACAAGAGATGATGGAGGAAAGCGAGGAGGCTGCTTAAGCTTTGAAAAACTCCTGTTTCCTTAGGTAAAACAGATTGATATGAGTCAAGACTACAAAAAACTATTTTGTTTTGAATTTCTGCCTTTAAAAAAAAAATACAAATTGTCTTCCTCTTCAGGTGTAATTGAGCTCCTTAAGCCTCAACATCAGTCCAGTGGCAAGAAGAAAGCCGTCACTAAAAGGTCACAAGGTGAGGTTTGCCACAAGCCAGAACAAACATGCAGAAGAATGTAAATAGTCAATTTAGTTGGCGGCTTTTTAGAATGACTTGGCAAGACCTTCAACTACATACTATTAAATCACGAGAAATTATGTAAAATACAGTGCAATATGCAATACCTCTGAGGTTCCACTTTTGTTATCCTGTTATATATAATATTGATTAAGAAGCATAGCTCTCAAGCACACGTCAGCAGGATTGTTTCTCATGTTTTTATCCATGGTTTTATAAAATCCACACCTATTTGAATATATATACATATATATATATATATATACAGGGGTTGGACAATGAAACTGAAACACCTCTCATTTTAGTGTGAGCTTATTTTAAATCATTTCTTAAGATTATATGACCAGTTTTCGCTTCTCCTTTTTTTTTCTTAACAATTATGATTCCCCTGAATCAAAATGGAAATCATATCAATGTAAAATAAAAATGTGTGTCATAGCTCAACCTTGCAATACAAACTGCTTGTGAAGGATCTGCAAATCCTTATATATATATATATATATATATATATATATATATATATATATATATATATATATATATATATATATATATATATATATATAAGCCAAATAATGAAATTGATGTGACACATGTCATAACCAGACAGCCAGTTGTTAGTTTAACTTCCGTTTTCACTAACCACCAGAAACTGCCTCCATTGTGAAAAGTGTGCAGACAAAGATGTGTGGCGTCCCTCTGCTTATTCACTGAGTAAACAAAGCAGCGGCATGTGAAGAGGAAACGAGAGAGAAAAATCCATTTTGAAGCGAACTGATTAAAGGAACATGATGCAACACGAGTCTAAAGAAAGGAGGAAGTTTCATCTAAGTAATGTTTTTAATGTTTAACAGCTGGAGCAGACTCTAAGGATTAAAAGTTGAACGTTGACTCTTCTGAACACATATTTCATGTCACTGTTGTCTATGTAATGTAGCCTAATATACATAAGATGATAATAGGCAATGATGGTTTTGCATGTGGCCATTAGTTATCTAATAGACAATCGCATTACCTGTTTTGACACAAAATTAATCCTGTAATCTATTTTACGTTTAACTTCTGTCTTCCTTTTTGAAACATTTGCATTGCAGAATTATGTGTCACACAAAATGAAAACGTCTCTCTTAAATATGCGAACCCCATTATTCTCTTTTTCCCAACTTAAGAGGTGATACTTGGAAAAAAAGGGACTTAAAAAACAACACAATTTACATATAGAATAGTGAGCAAAAAACAAACAAACAAAAAAAAACACCACATATTATTTACTATTACAAAAACATCTGGAGTTAGTCATTGGTCAATCTACAATGCACCTGGACTAGAGCCTGTGAAGCAGCTCCACAGCATGATGCTACCAACATCATGCTTGACAGTTACGGTGCTAGTAGGTTCTTAGGCCTTACTTTGACAGGCCTAAACATACTCTGTTACTCTGTGTTAAACAGCTCAGTTTTTGTCTCATCTAAAACATGGCCGCTTTGTGAACTCAAACAAGACCTTTTGTAAGAAGTGCAGAATTTGAAGGTAATTCAATGAAAGAATATACCATAAAATACAGATTCTTTTTATTGCTTGTTCATGGTGATAAGGATGTACTCTACACATGGAATTGGGTTGGGTCACATGGCAACCAACCTCTTGACTCAAAGACCTTTTCCTGGTTTCTTTGCGGAAGAAGGAACCTCGAAAAAAATATGTCTTATGTTTTGGATAAATAATATATTATGCCAATAAAAATATTTTCGAAAGTGACTCGTAAGAATGGATAAATTGCATAAAACGGTTATTTAACACTTCCTCTGAAGGTTTCCTCGACGTAATCCTTCGAGTAACTTACATTCCCAGAAAGGGGGAGACTGAGAAAGTGCAAAGTCACGCTACACTGTGGCGTGGTCAGGACTGGAGAAGTGAACTGAGGAGATGCGTCGCGTTATTTGGTAAAAGTATCGCGAGATTCTGGTGAAGGTATATAAATCCAGTCGACACAGCCAGCCGTTGCACTCTGTACGGCTTTGGATGCGAGGTGAAATTTTCCAAAGGTAGGTGTTTAAAAAAAAAAGAAGAAAATGACAACTTTTCTCTATACATGTATTGCTTTGGAGTAGTTTTTTTGTTTTAAGCTTCCAATTCGCGGTGCTTAAAGGTCAGGGAGTTCTCATTCGTGTTTTTGAGGAATTCAACAAGTGTTATTTTCTTCTCTTTTTTTTTTTTAAATCACAAAACTGTAAATCCAGTGTGATTTGGATTTATCTGAAATCAGGTTTTTTTCTTGTCATTTTTGAATGTTTACCAGGTAAACATACATTTCGGTTCATAAAGAGTCATTTTTCGACGAAAGCACGATGGGGAAAAAAAAAATACGTTTGCATTTATTCATACCCGGAAACACCTGTGAAACAAGAGAAGTGGTCATGGGTTATGTTTCGAAAGATCCCAACTGACTGCAGGCTATTATATACTCAGGCATGTAATAGCCTGAGTAATTTATTGTAAGGTAATGATGCACAATTACCTTGTCTGCGGTTTTTAGCTCTCAGTGAATGATGAGATTTGTTGCTCAACAATACAATTAAGTCAACCTGCATTTAGATTTCTCGAATCTGTTCGCATCTTTCACAAATAAAATTGAATTCAAATTCAAAAATACTTTATTAACCCCAAAGGGAAATGTAATAATGTCCCTAAAGTCAGGTGTGAGAATGGCTGACACAAACATTTCTTGCAACTAGCTGTCGTTGTGTTCAACGAGCAGAAAAGTCGGGAATTTCATTTAATTATTTTGCACGAAACAGGATGTGTAGTTTTGTAATATCAGCATTTCCTCCACCCATCCTTTACAGACTCTGTCTGAGCTCAGTAAAATAATCTAGTGAGCTTTTGTTTATAGTTGAAAATGAGCAAGAAAAAAAAAAATCTTTGAATACTATTTGAACATTTAAAAAAAAAAAAAAAAATCTTTGAGAATTTGGATAATTTTTCATCTGGAACTGTATTGAAAATGTGTAGGAACCCTGAAAAATGTAATGAAATAGAATATTAAACATTACTGTAGCCATGTGAACGATCTCACAGACTTTGTAAACAAAACTTTTTTTTTTTTTTTATTGCACGAGTTGAGCAAGTGGGCTCATATTTATATTAGACATTCCTTTTATAAAATAAACAAGCAGCTGTAAGTTTTCAGAGAGGATGTGTGTAACACTTGGCCATTTCCTTCTCAGTCTGACTGAAGATGGCTGCAGGCAACGCAAAGATTGGAAAACTGGCTCCAGACTTCTTGGCTAAAGCGGTGATGCCGGATGGACAGTTCAAGGACCTGAAGCTGTCGGATTATAGAGGTAAGACCTTTCCTTCGCTGCAGGAAGTGGTTTTTATTATTTTTAACAGACGCTACCTATTAAGGTTTGAATTTAACCCTTTACCCCCTTAGAGGTACAAAACTAATCTCCTCATCTTATTTCCTCTCTGCACAGGGAAGTATGTTGTCTTCTTCTTTTATCCGCTGGACTTCACGTTCGTGTGTCCCACCGAGATCATCGCTTTTAGCGACGCCGCTGAGGACTTCAGGAAGATTGGCTGCGAAGTCATCGCTGCCTCCGTAGACTCTCACTTCTCCCATTTTGCATGGTATTCAACAATCCTTTGTTGTTTTTGCATTCTCGGTGACTACGCATAGTGCTTCAAAAACGCTGCCGTTTTGTGGTCTTCAAGGACAAACACACCACGTAAACAGGGCGGTCTGGGTGCAATGAAGATCCCACTTGTGTCTGACACGCGGCGCACCATCTCCACAGACTACGGTGTCCTGAAGGATGACGAAGGCATCGCCTACAGGTGGGGTGGATGTTAGGTTTTGCCCTCTGGTCTATGCACCAATCTCAAAATGCTCTTCGATTGCTAAAGGTCACACTAGACTTCCCAGCTTTCGTCTGCTTTACCTTTGGCTGATTTGGATTGAACCAGTTTGATTGAACCTGATGTAGCATTTGTTGATCCTAAAATCCATAAGATTCATATATATTTCCTGTATTCCAGGGGTCTGTTCATCATTGATGACAAGGGTGTCCTGAGACAAATCACCATCAACGACCTCCCAGTTGGACGCTCTGTTGAGGAGACCTTGCGTTTGGTTCAAGCATTTCAGTTCACAGACAAACATGGAGAAGGTTTGTGTGTTGCTTCTGTTTTTGCCACTTTTCTTTTGAAATTGTGCACGCTTCTTTTCTGGAACCTCTTTTATCTTTAATCTATGCGCCTGGGCTCATTACTTGTTTATCTCTTCAGTCTGTCCAGCTGGCTGGAAGCCAGGAAGCGACACCATCAAGCCGGACGTGCAGAAAAGCAAAGATTTCTTCTCCAAGCAGCAATAAACTCAAGACCACAGTCTGCCGCCTGCTCTAGCAGATTTCATTTTGCGATAGCGCGTCCAATAATGTTTGACTCGGAGCTATGTCGTCATCATACCGTGTGTGTGTATTATGTCTGTGTAAACTGTGGCCCTGGGACCAAAAGACAGTAATTATGCTGTGGTAGCTATTTTATACTGTAGTCAATTTTTGACAGGTAGCTGAGCAGTCGATCATTAGTGGTGCATACAAAGGAGCTCACAAACGTTTTCATTGGAGCAAAGGCAAGACCATCTGCTCAAAATGTTGTTTTTTTCCCCTATACTCTGAACAAAATTATTATTTCACCTCAATAAATTATGTGTTTGACTTATATGGTGATGTTTTCATGTTTGTCAACAAAACTGCTAACATTTCTGAAAACCCTTGAATTTAAATAAATTGTAGAATTAAGTAGACATTTGAATTTTCTCTACACAATAATTTGTAAAGATGAATCAAAAGCAATTTATATATATAGTAGGATGAACACACATATACAGTACAGACCAAACGTTTGGACACACCTTTGAATTCAATGAGTTTCCTTTATTTTCATGACTATTGACATTGTAGATTCACACTGAAGGCATCAAAACTATGAATAACACATGTGGAAATATGCACTAAACAAAAAAGTGTAAAACAACTGAAAATACCCCTTATATTCTAGTTTCTTCAAAGTAGCAACCTTTTGCTGTGATCACTGCTTTGCACACACTCTGCATTTTCTTGATGAGCTTCAAGAGGTAGTGACCTGAAATGGTTTTCACTTCATAGGTCAACCTGCCCTGTCAGGTTAATAAGTGGGATTTATTGCCTTATAAATAGTCATGAAAATAAAGAAAACCCATTGAATTAGAAAGGTGTGTCCAAACTTTTGGTCTGTACTGTATATATTTGAAATATTACTGGTATTCTCCTGTACTCAGGATTGATTAGGAAGAAGAATTCTAATGAACATTAACAGGGTTGGGGTTAAAAAAATATTTTATTTCTTTGGTAGGGCTACTGCAGAAGCTTAATGTTAACTTAAAGACTTGCATATAGGTATTGTCTTGTTGGAACTAAGGTTAAAATTGTACAGTAAATTCAGAATATTCACCTAGTTTGGCTCAGTTAAGTTGTATTAGAATTTTTTTTAATTTGAAATTAAAATCTTTAATCCGTCACTCGAGTTAAAAAAAAAATCATTATGACGGTAAGTGTGAATTCATGACCATTTTATCAGAGAGTGTCTTTTTTTCCGTCTAGCGCGGGAAAACTTGGCTGGTTAAAACTTATCGTTAGTTGACTGGAGGAGCTGCGGGCTCGTTTTCTAAAGTTCTAACTTATTTACAAAATATCGTCTTAGAGCATACTCCAAACTCTAGACATCACACTAACTTCGAAAGAAGAAAAACATTGTCTTTTTGGATACATTTACATATTCCTAGCTTATTCGGCGTCTTCGCTAGCTAATTTAACCGTTGGAAGTGACTGGGCTAACTACGGTGCGACGCAAGAAGAAGGGGTAAAAATGGCGTCTGGGAAAATGCGTCTGAGAGGAAACAAGGAGGGAACTGCTGAGGTTTGGAAACGACACACTCCATAAAGGCTAACGCCAAAAAGATGTCTTTGCTCAAAATGCGTTAGTGAATGGCATTTCTAGTGCAATTGACGTTATTATTTGTTCATAAGATGGAGAATACAGCCTTAATTAGCTTGTCGAGGTTCACTTCAATAAATGAGAACACGAATTTATATACTATTTACATTCAGTAGACAGAAATATATATTCAAGCCATTATCCAGTTTCTCAGAAAGCAATATAAAAATAAAATATAAAATCAAAGCTAAAGGGAAAATACACCTAATTTTTCAGTACCTTGAGCATCTTTAATCTGCTGCACTTTAATAACTACAATTACCTAAAGCCTTTAAACCTCCACTAGATTATTTTACACCAAAAGCTGGATATTTCATACCTAGTTTTATTTCGGTAATTCTAACTGACCTTAAAGAGAAGCGTGGTCTGATTTAACGTAAAGGAAAGAAAAAAAAAGAATTTTACTTTTAGAACTTAAGTATTGAAATTTGTGAATTTTGTTGCTGATATTCTAATTTGCCGAGATGCACCTGTATTTTATCTCCACGGCTTTTTATGTTTTATTTTTCACTTTTCAAGTGGACCGGATTATTCATCCAGGACTTAAAAACCAAACAAGAGTCTCTGGTCTTTGTCAAGAGGATGATGGCCATCGCAGTCTCTTCCGTCACCTACCTGAGAGGGATTTTTCCTGAGAGCGCCTACCGATCCAGGTATCTTGATGGTGAGCAAGATACACTGCAGAAAATTCCAGAAAATTTCCCCATAATTTGCATTCTTTACAGACTCCCTGCAATGACCTCAAATTATAACGTTATTTTACAGTAATGGAACGCGTTGGAAACAAATGTTTTGATATGTTATACTTTAAAAATCGATGTCTGTTTTGCTAGATTTGTGCATTAAGGTTTTGCGTGAGAACAGCAACACTCCTGGCGCCAACAAAGTGGTGAAATGGTAAATTTCGTTTTAAATAGGAAGATCTTAAAGAAAGCTGTCGTTATTCCTCCCAATGATAAATTACATTTTTGTCCTTACGTATGGTCTCTTTAGGATGATGGGCTGTTTTGACGCATTAGAGAAACAGTATGTAAGTCCTATCCTCTATTGCCTTTAGAATTAAAACAGCCAATTTCTTCCCCGTTTTTTAAAATTATTGTTCCATGTTTTCCTATAATAGCTCCATATCATATGCATTGGGGTGAGTACCTTGTAATTACTGAAGCAATATGTAGATTTGATGTGATAGTTGGCGTTAACAATTTCCTTTTTTTTTGGGTGGGGGGCAAAATCTAGGTTTACACTGATCCAGAGGACCGTAATGTAAGTTGTATAACACACTTAATAATGTGACATGTCAATCAGAAATACTAAGTTTGTATTGTTTAACTTGCAGTGCATCATTGAGTCTTACCAGTTCAACTTCAGATACACTGAAATGGGACCAGAAATGGACATAAGCAGGTGGGGACGGATTTCCTTTTGTAGTAAGTAAATAAATATGCGCCTTTAGGAGCTGACTTCAGTAGAAGGTTGGTAAATCCTTCATGAAACCTCAGGAACAACGTGAAGGGGATGCAGGTGGCACTGGAGGACACCAAGAGAGCCTCTGTGCTGCTCATCAGGAAGCTCTTCCTGCTTCTGCAGAACCTGGACGCCCTCCCCAGCAACGTCTACCTCACCATGAAGCTCTACTACTACGATGACAGTAAGACGCCAAACCGTTTCAGTGTGATTAACTCCTCAAGCAGAATGTTGCTGAAGACATGAAGAAATAACAGCTGCCCTTTGTGTAAACCGCGGGTCTTCAACATGCGGTTCTGGAGCTGCAAGTGGTTCTTTGGACCTTCAACAATGGCTCTTAGTAACTTTGGCTACACGTGAGAAAGAATCAACCTTTTGTTGTTTTTTTTAAATCCAGCTGTAATAATAGTTAAATTTTCCGATTAAATAATCTCACTGAATTTCCACAACAGGATGACACTAAAGGTGCGTGTGATATTTGTTTTAGATCAAATTTTCTTGTCAATATGTTGGAGCCTGTAAGCTATTTTTCTACGTAATTTTCCATAAGTATCAACATCCCATAAAGGGCAAATTTTTAGACTTGAAAGTAGAAAAAAATCTGTGGTTCTTTAAAAACTTTCAAGTTTTTCTTTTTTCTAGGGATGCACCGTGTATCGTCAGTAATATGGCAGGGTTTTCTGCAACGGCAAAATAAAAGCCACCACGCCTTCGGAATAAAGTTTTTTGTATAGATATTTATGCTATGTAACTATGTAAAACATAAAATGGCTACTGTGCGCTGAGCTGCTCTCAAGAGTTAAGTAAAGACACGACAGTTTGAAGTAGAGGAAGAGTTTTGTATTTTTGCAGTTTTACGAAATAAACCCCCCAAAAAAACCAAACCTCATCCCTGCACCAAAACTTTTAATTAAAAAACAACTATTTTCTAAACTGATGTGTTTCCATTAAGCAAATTCATTTTCGAAATATCAAATTGCGAATTGTACGGTCAATGGAAACATGCAGCTTATGTTGGACTGAAAAGCAGGCCATAAAGCCACTCTTTTCAATTCCGCTACTTTGACTAGTTCTCTTCCTTCCTAAGCACAACCCAAGCACATCAGTAGATGAAGTTATTCGCTTTCTGACTTTATTTGCTCCGCTTCCAAAGTTACCCCTGCAGACTATCAACCACCAGGCTTCCAGGAGGGGGTGCACGACCGGCTATGGTTTCAAGGGGTTCCAGTGCACTTCAAAGTGGGCCAAGTGCACACAGCCTTCCACTCCCTGAGGGTCCGAGTGTCTGTGGAGCAAGGCCAGGTGAAAAAACTGCAGGAAGGAAACTATGGGAAGGAACCTGGGCGGATTTCCCCGAGGAAAGAGGCGATCAAGGTGGGTTTAGACTGGAGACTCTTCTAGTCCGTCATTCATTATTTACTTCCTGTCCTTTTTCTCAAAGGACTAAGTCAACTTTTTTTATTTGAGTTGTAATGTTTTCTTTGCTGTTTTTACATAATCCTCTTCAGAGAAAAGACGATGAAGGTCTTCCTTCTGAGGACGGTAGGGGTTTCTGTCTAAATAAAGTCATTCATTTCGACAATTTTCTTGTATTTTCAATGTTTTTTGAACGTTCTAAAGTAAAGTGTGCCAACTTTACTTTCAACAGAGTCTGCACAGTTCAAGAAACCCAGCAGGCCACTGACTAAGGTACAACATGACTGGCAGAAATACATGTAGAGGCTTCAGAAGCAAAACCTAATATTCAGAGCTTCACTTGAGTCATGATTAAACCTGCAGTGTATGACTTTATAAAAAAATCTGTTTTTATTACAAATTTGTTAAAACTGTCAGCATGTCGAGACTTATAATCTGTGAATAGATTGATCTCCTCCATGAGCTACTGTTGCCATTTCTAGGTCAAAAACAACCTAGATCAATCAGAGCTAGGAGGAGGGGCTTAGCGCTGCCAATCAACATCATGTACCTACTGCTCAATGTGTTAATGACAAAGAAGCAACTTACCCTTACAGAAAAACCACAGTAGGTGGGGGAGTGATCAGTAACTGTGATTGAGTGCTAAGCCCCGCCTCCTGGCTCTGATTGGTTGTTTCTAGGTAACAGTGGGAGAAAGAGGAGCTCGATTTTCTTTTTTTTCAGATTATTCATCTTATAGCATACTGTCAGGACATAGTGAGTTTTAACAAAACTGTAAAAAAAAATAAATAAATAAAAATTTTCATAAACGTTGCATACTGCAGCTGTAAGGTGTAAAACTTTTGTATTTTTTTCTCTGTTAGAAGAAAGCAGCTCCGAAATCTGCGGCGAAGAAGAAGAGGAGAAATTAAGCCAGGAGACCAGCACAGCGTTACCAGTTTATTAGTGTGATATTTACAAACATTTTTCAGTTTACAGTCAGCTGTGTATGAAGGAAACAAACAGTAAGGCCAATTTCATTGGTATGATTTTTTTTTTAAAGGTGGTTTATTACATAGATGTTTGAAATGTGTTCAGTTTCTTTTGATTAGAGTTGGCAAAAAATAAAATAAAAAATCGGACCGATTGTAAAGCACTTCTGTTGTATTGTAAGAGTCTGTAAAATGTGGTAGTATTTATTCAGCTAGAGTTGCAAACGTGTAAATCTTGAAGGTGGATATAAAACGACATGATTCTCATCGTTCAAGGCTCGTTTGTCTGTATTCATATTTGATTTTTTCCTCCCTCCGAGTGATGGCAGATGACCGGTTCGGTCCGATCCTCTCCACCTCCTCCAGTCTCTGGCTCAGGTTGCTTCCTCCGGTCAGCACTCTAAAACAGGCTGTCCACGTCTCCCATCTCCACAAACACGGTCTTCAGCTGGGAGTAGAACTCCACGGTCACCTGGCCGTTCTCCCGCCCGATACCTGGTGGATGTAAGGGTATGAAATGCTGAGAATGGGGACGAAGACAAGACTTTACAGGATTAGGGCCACTGAAAAAAATAAAAAGGAACAATCATGACTTTAATTTCAGAATTCTGACAACAAAAGGTCAGAATAGTAATTAGTCAGAGGAGGATTAGTGGCTCTAATTGTCCTCCGTAGGACTTAAAGGTGCTGATATTGCTTGAAATTTCATATTTGTCACGTTGCAAACAAATTTCTGCATTTTTATGTGGTAGACTAACAAACTACATCATGAAGATGTATGTATTAAAAGATGGTTGTACAAAGTAATCACTGGATACAAATAAAAACCACATTTCACAACTTTTTATTTGGAAAAGCTGTTTTGCACTGCAACAATAAAAAAGCTTGGCAAGATTGTTAGTCTAGTTTCAAGAGCAAATATCTTAGTAGACTTGAAAAGTTTGTTTTAAGACAATAATTCCTCAATATTGATATCAAATTATTAGTTATAAGTTAAATAAAATGTCAGTGGCACAAGACATTTTAGTGTAAAACATGAAAAAATAGTGTTTTTTTTTAATTGACATAAGACAAGCTCCTTTGTGTTGTTGAAAAGTTACTTGTAAGTTACCACACTTGAAAGAAGACACAACTGAGACATTTGCACTAGGAACTAAACCAAAATTACTTGGCAAGATTTTCTGTTTTTGCAGTGTGTAATTGCCCCTTTTGCACATTTTGATTTTCACACCAAAACCGGTGATAGTTGCTATAAGGAAGGCGTAAAAAAAATGACACAATGTTGTAATTTGTACATGACGTTGGGCCCGTGGTCCATTGGAAAACACTCGTTCTGACTGCACCTGACATTTTGAAGCCTCCGAATGGAACCTCCACAGGAGTGATGTTGTAGTTGTTGATGAAACAGGAACCGGCCTTGAGCTGTTCCACCACACGATGGGCTCGGGTCACATCCCTGGGTCACGCAACATAGTATGATAAAAAAAATTAAAATGTTTACGCGTCCAAAACAACATGAACAGAAACCGAAACGGTGACTATGCAACGTCGGTTTTCCTGATACCTCTGTTTTGTTTTTGTGTATATATATTTTTTTCTTTAATCGCACACCGACCTTGTAAAGACGCCTGCAGCCAGACCCATTGTTGTGTTGTTGGCTCTGTGCAGAACCTCCTGTTCTGTTTCAAAGGACAGCACAGACATGACAGGACCGAAGATTTCATCTCTCACACACGTCATGTCGTCTGTGCAGTCGCCTGTGTAAAGGTAAAGGACGGTCAACAACTTTACTTAGACAATTTCTAGAAATCATGGTAATCTAATTACGTTTTATGATAATACAATCAAAGCCTAAACACAATTTTAAAGGACTTCATGTTTTGTTAAAACTGGGGTATGTAACTTTTATAAAAAGTATATATATATTTTTTTACATATTTGTTAAAATTGTCACTTGTCATGTAATATGAGACAGATAATTGTGAAAAAAATTACGTTTCTGTGCTAGCTAAAGAAATAAACAGCTCGGTCAGAAACAAAAAATCAGAGCCAGGAGGCGTATCTTAGTGCTGTCAATCACCCTTACTGCTCCACTACAGCTTCTCCCCTCCAGCAGAGCCTGCCGACTGCTCAGGCTAGTTAGCATGACTACCAGTGATGGCGGATAAACGGTTTTCCTGGAACAGTAAATTGCTTCTCCGCCATTAGCACATTATTCAGCATGTACCCGAGCTTGATTGACAGCATTAAGACCGTCCTCCTGTCTCTGATTGGTTGTTTTTGACCAGGAGCAGTGCATTTCTTCAAACGGAAAGGGGATGGAGGAGTTTGATTTTTTTTCCCGCAGATTATCTGTCCCATGTAATACTATCACATGGGATAGTGACAGTTTTAACAAATTTTAAAAAATAATATATACTTTTTTAATTTATAAAAGTTACATACACCAGCTTTAACAAAAAATAAAAGGATTAATATTCTTGAATTGACTCCGAAAGAGAGTTGAGTTTTTTTGTGCTTTTTGTCACCCCCTGCTGGAAATAGTACAGCTTGGTTGGCTTTTCTTGCTGTTCTGAATTCATTAAGAAAAATATCCGAGTGTGAAGACTTACTTAGGACACATGGAGTCATGTAGTATCCACTTTTAAGTTTGGGGTCAGATGGGACAAAACGTTCTCCTCCACACAACACCGTGGCTCCCTGACAGCACAGCATCACAACACACATCAGAGTCTGAACACACAGACGTTTGAGGAACGTTTTAAAGGGACTTGCCTCTTTTTTCGCCTGTTCGACAAAGGATAGCACTTTGTCCAGATGTGGCCGGCTAACCAGCGCTCCCATTCTGGTGCTTTCCAGCAGCGGGTCTCCTATTGCTATCGCCTGGGTTCTTTTCACCACCTCCTCGACGAACTTGGCCAGGACGTCCTTCTGCACGTACACCCTCGTGCCGTTACTGCACACCTGTGAGTTACACGCTCAATCAACCACGCAAACAGAAGCCAGCCGCATTTACCGAGCAACTCGGCTTCTCAGCTGCAAACAGGTGAAAGTGCGGGATTCTCTCTCTACCTGTCCTTGAGACAGGAAGTTGGCCATGAGCGCTCCTTTCACAGCGTTCTCCAGATCGCTGTCCTTAAATATGATAAGGGGAGATTTGCCTCCGAGCTCCAAAGTCACCGGTTTGACCCCCTTTGATGCCATTTCCATGATCTGAAAGTTAGCGCCACATTCAAGAATACCTGTTATTCATTCTGTTTATAGAAATTTCACAATTAAAGGGGCAGTATAATGTGTTTTTCAGCCATACATAGTGCCACTTTAAAGCACAATCAATAACTCTATCACCTTAAGTTGCTATGAAAGAGCTGTATCTATTGAATAGGACTTCAAAAAAAGTAATTTTGTAATTTAAAGGGCCAGAATTGTGTAAAATTGAGTTTTTTGAGCTTTACAAAAATTTTTAACGAGCTAGCCAGAAGCGCAGGTATTTGCTAATTGCTGTAGGCTAGTCTGAAGGATAACGGCGCAGATCCTTCAAGTCGGGGCTAGGTCCCAGGCGTTTTGCACAACTGAATGGTTGCCACGGGAGATTAAAGCAATGTTTTTGGTATGTTTTTGATGAGGGAATAACATTATTACATGATGTAAAGGTAAAAAAAAAGTTGATTTTACATAATATTAACCCTTAATTAAATGTTGACAATAGAAGCACTGACCTTCTGTCCTGTGGGCACACTTCCTGTGAAGGACACCTTATCGACATCGGGGTGGTAACACAGCAAGCTGCCAGTTTCCTGTCCACCCTGTACCACGTTGAACAGCCCCTCTGGAACGCCAGCCTTAGCGTAGATCTCTGCCAGTAGCACTGCTGTTACTGGTGTGACTGGGGACGGCTTGAACACCATGGAGTTCCCTGTGTTGGAGGACAGGAAGCAGAACAACTGACTTCTCCAGTCAAAGCAATGTTTGGTCGGTTCATCCAGCCAGGTCAAAATGAATTGGTTCATGTTCATAGTTCATTACAAACTGATCTCCAATTTGAAATGTTTATTTGTCGTAATTTTTCTGCGTGAAAAGTTAAAAAGAAAAAAAATACAGCTCATGACATCATTCACATATTAGCATATGGATTATGTGGTCGACATGTTTATTTTCTCCTGTCTTTGTTCACATAAAGTATATTTTATAATGGCTGCATTAATAAAATAACGACTCTTATTCACACGTTTAAATTCTGACTGGAAAACGGTCCATTAAGACAACCTTTGTAACGCTTTTAACCAGCAAGTCAGAGCAGATGGTTTTAATGTGATTTTTTTTTTCTTCTTTATCCTTTCAGATCATACTTATAATATTTTGGTCATGAGAGGGCCGACACACCGCAAATATCCTCTTTCAATAGCTGCAGCAAATCAATCCTCCATTGTAACCTGGTAGCTTTAAAACAGCTCCAACTGCGTTCAGGTGTAGCTTAGCTAAACGTTTTCTTCAGCTAGCCTGGCATATGTTGCGATTAATTTGGAGCAAAATGTTTTTTCTAGCTTCCAGAGGAAATCCCCGTACCACAAGCCAGGGCTGGAGCAGACTTCCAGGCAGCGATCTGGAAGGGATAATTCCAGGCGCCGATGCCCACACACACTCCCAGAGGCTCCCTGCGGGTGTAGGCGAAGGATCCCCCCGGCAACTGAACATGCTGTCCTTGGCAGAAAGGAACAAAAAAAAAAAAAAAAAAGCAGAAAATTACGGTGGTATGTATGAGATTCGTAATTGATAAACACTTAATTTATTAAAAACAGGTTCAAGTAATATATCAGTAGTCAAATTTATGATAAATATCTATCCCCGAAATTCAACTCATGAAAAGTGTTTCTCACTAATACCAGAACCTCCAATGAATTATGAAAAAAATTGTAAAATAAAATGTGGGTACTTAAAAAAATATTTTTGCCTGTGGCACCAGATATTATTATTTTTAAATAGGCTTTTTATTGCCATATGGAACATCTTGATTTTTTTTGCTAATGGATTTTGTGATGGGAAAATTTTGCGATTTTCCCATTATAAAATCGTGACATCATTCTTTTTTTTTTTTTTAACCTAACCTAGTCTTCTCGATTCCTTTGTCCTTGTAGCCTCTGCAAACCAGCTTTGCTGATCTTTGAATTTTTCTTAGCAGTTCTATACACCTAATGCGTCACTGTGCTAAGAACCCATTTTTAGAAAGTGTGTAAAAAAGAAATAAATTTGACCAAAAAAGCAAAACAGTCCCTCATGCGCAGTTTGTACCAACCTGCCAGAGTGCTGGCCAGTCCGGCGTAGTATTCTATACACAGTCTAGCGGAGTCCACGTCCAGACGGGCCTCTGTGATGGACTTCCCATTGTTGACCACCTCCATTTCAGCGATCTCCTCTCTCCTGCTCTGTGAAGGACACCTGGGTGAAAACGCTTCAAGCTGTCTTGGTGTAGAAACGACGGTACCAACAAAATTTTAAACACACCTCTATTAAATGGGCAGCTTCTATCATGATCCTCGCCCGCTCCATCCCGGACATTTTGCTCCAGGGACCAAAGGCCGACTTAGCAGCCTTCACGGCCTGATCTACTTCCTCTCTGCCACATGGCTCCAAATGGCACAAAACACGGCCTGGAGTGGAAAAAACAAACAGGCCGTTCAAAACATCAAATGAATCGTAAGTCGTTTATATACACCGCCTTGTAAAAGTATCAACGCTCCTTTTAGAGTAGAAATAGAAAATGAGTTCACTAACGATGCTTCAGTCCGATATTAACATCTGTATCGGATTTTTCAATATCTAGATCGGGTATTGGTGACAATGTGCCTGAGCCATAAGGTCAAGTCTATTCGGTCTAATTCTACGTTTTGTGCAACGTTAAGCTTTATTATTTATTTTACATTATATTTGAAATTCCTAATTGTACTTTCCGAACCATTTGAAAGAATTTGCAGTTTTTATATATATATGTTTGACCAAGGTAGCCAACCAATTGTTTTTGTCCGTTTCAGTTTCTTTATTATTGATTTTACATTGATTGTTACATTTACATTGTTATAGTCCTAATTGCAATGACTCCACAAATTAAAGTTAAACTACTGGTGTATTTATTTGTGCTGTAGCTAAGTAAAATTTTAGTTTGCTAAAAAAAATAATCCAGCATTTTTGATTTTCAAGTTGCAAAATGATGTTGCTAAAGGTTGGATCATCTGACCAATAGTCTTCACACAACAATGACCAAAGTTCAGCAGTTACGAAACGGGGTCAGTTGCGTGACTTACCCGTGGCTGGTTCGTAAACGTTTTCCTTCTCGCGGCTTTCTTGGCTTGACCTTCTCCGTCCAGCCCAGAAGTTCAGCGGGACGGTGATGTCCACCGAACCCGAAGACAGGCACCTTACGGCGGCAGATAGAGTCGGAGCGGTTTTATTTCGAAACCGGAACCCGAGAAGTCTCCGAAGCATCCTTACACCGTCCCTCTTAATTCTACTTTCAGCAGCGACTGTTAAAAAAAACAACAAAAAACAACATGCGGGTTAAAACGCAAAAACGTCCTTTTACAGCAACATGTGAAAAGTGAATAGCAAACGCGAACAGTTCCTCCACGGCTCCTTAGTGCACTTACAAACAGAAAACGTCACATTAAATGTTGAGGTGGAGATTATAGCTTCTACTAAAAGTGTTAAGTTGTCGCTTCGCCAGTTGTGCAGAGGTTTACTGGAGGTGGAGCAAACTGACGCTGCTGAACAGCGACCCATAGATAAGATGCTGCGAGTGCGTCAGGCTCGTATGTCGCCATATTGTGAGTGGCAATTACATATTCTTTCCAGTGAAAAAAGGACAATTACACAATTTAAATAGCATAAAACAATTTTGTATGCCTAATGCCCCCCCCCCTACAATTACATATGAATCTTGGTGTTTTTCAAAGTAACAAATAGAATGAATAAAAATAAATAGCATCTTAATACAATGATAGATGAAGGCACTTAGCAAAATTCCGAATGACACATTTTCATAGCGTTAAGTATTTGACTTCAATGCCTACAGTGTATGCTTTAACAGTGGAAACTACTTTCAGCAGTTGATAGAAAATAAGAAACGGAGAAAGTGGTCACCAATAAGTTTTGTACTTACCATAATCTCTCTGTTTGCGCATGTTCGGTTTAAAACAGGCTTGTTCTTTTGACCATATGTGGGTAGTGTTGCCAAAAAAAAAAAAGTACTCAAGATGAGTGTTGCTTCAAAAATAACATTACTTAAACTAAATAACAATATTTTAGTTTTCGGAGAAAACTTGCCACTCAGGCGTCTGCTCTTCGATATCTATGCTGCGATCGCTCGCAGCGTAATATGCTATTTGATAGTCACGCTGTCCATCAAAAATAAAACGTCCAGAAAAAAACATTCTTGTGTCGTAAATGAAATAAAAAGTTATCTTTCCTGCCATAATAACTGAGCTCAAGTGGAAAACAAGTGCCCTGATTTGATAAATGTCGGCGTCATAAACGGTGGGAGGAGCTCCGTCACGGTGACGCTCCAGCGCAGCTTCTCCAACCGCACATTGCAAGTATGGCCGGGGACAGCGAGGCGCTTCTCAGGGACCGGGATGAGAGCACCACCGTTATTCGACAGCCTTTCCTCATTGGTGTCTCCGGCGGCACTGCTAGTGGCAAGGTTCGCCTTCTCATTTCGTACTTTAGCCGGTCTCTGAAAATGTCACGGTTTTTATTTTTAAAGTCGCAGCTGACGTTGGCACAGTAACCGGATGCTAACGCTAAACGAACCGCGTGGCTCGTGTGACGCATAGTTGAAGGTGTACGGTCTGCTTTATCGTCTGTTCGCGGTAACGGTCCGTTACATCAGCCGGGTTCGGCTACGTTATCAGAAACCTCTGGACCACCGCGCTGTGTTTTATGTTCCCCCTTTTTTTCCATAGCTTTTGAATGAACGCACCAGGTTTCCTTTGGTGTGCCGGGCAGCTAACTGGTGCTGGGATTCCATCACATGGCAGCTGGTTGGGCAAAAACAATAGATGATGCTAACAGGAAACCGGCGTTTGTAAACATAAGCGAGCATATTGAGTCTGTTGTGGTTTTAGCTCTTTTTCAAAAATAATGGAATATCTGTAGAACTTCTGGCGCATTTCTAAATGTACGAACCCCTTGGGAATGATCAGTGGTAAACACGGCTAACTTAGCCTTGGTGCTGACGTGAGTAAGTTGCAGGCGCTCGCGGGAATAAAAGATTTCCCCCCACGGCCCTTTATGTCGTCAAGATGCCGCGTGGGCAGCGCTGACTGACGAGCGTCTGAACGGACGCGCCTCAAGATGTGTGACTCAAATTCTGTCGCAACCGAACCTAGAGAATAACAATATGAACTCAACTTATCAGTAAAACTTGCTTTGAGAAATAAGCGGATTGAATGTCTGTAGTTCATTCACAGAGGAAAGTTGTTCCACATTCTGACTCCAGTCCGTACAGCTGACTGTTGCAACTTAAGCCCCGCCCCTTTTTACTTTATTTCTTCTTTAAATCACTGATGTCATATCTCTGCTTGGTGACGCAGGTTTGGGCTTCTATAACCAGCGAAGGTGTTAAAACCACGCAGACTTTCAGTTATCCTTCCCATAATCTATAAACGTCACAATAAGAGAATAGTTTAAGCAACCAACATTGAGAAGAAGAAATGTTCTAGCAATATCGCTGTAACTGATTTAAGTATACTTGTTTGGTTGAAAAAAAAATCCAATTGGTCATCTCTCGTATTTAGAGTGAGTCTACTGAAAACTAGTATGAATAGCTTGATCTCTAAGGCATATCAGTTGTGCCAGCTGGTATTACCGACCTGATTCCAGTGTATATTAACAGTTTGACCATCTTGTCTAAAAAAAAAACAAAAACAAAAACAAAACTGCTGCATCTGGCCAAAATTGACTCACCACTGCCACTGGGGGCAACAAAACTGATTGCTGCACAGTTTTATTGGCACAAAGACACCTAGGCCTCAGGAGGGGCGGGGAATGCCCTGTCAGCAATGGGCTGCCGAGGTTAGTGAGGGCACTCTCCATGGCCCACAGTGCACTTTTTTCTTTTTTTTGTTATATTATTTTTGATTTATTGGTAAAAAGCAAAGTATGTCCAGCCGAGTCATTTCCAATTACTACATAGGGATTTATTTGGCCATTCTGAATGTTTTATCCATTTCATCGGCTCCGTTGTCTCTCGTGACAGTCGTCCGTGTGTGAGAAGATCATGGAGAAGCTGGGCCAGAACGAAATCGACCGCCACCAGCGGCAGGTGGCGATCCTCAGCCAGGACAGCTTCTACAAGGTGCTGACTCCAGAGCAGAAAGCCAAAGCACTAAAGGGCCAATTCAATTTCGATCATCCAGGTATGGAAGCTCTCAACTGGGTCTGTCACGATAACAGATTGTGACGTTTTGTCTCAGAAATGATCACAATAAACGATAATGTTGTCGTTTTGAGACTCTTTTTGAGAAAATCTCTCAAAGATAAATAAACATTAATTTCTCAAAGAATATTTAACTGGAAGACATTTTAAATATCCAAAATAAATAAATCCAAAATAAAAAAAAAGGTTATGAAGTCTCTGTAAATAAACAAAACTGTCCTTCAAACGGAAAAGGAGAAACTGGCTAAACTGCCAGTTAGGACTTCAGTCAAAAAAACCGAAAGTGCAAACAATCTACTTTATACTTTGTGTCAAATGTTTGCAGCATTTTTCAAAATGGCAGATTTTCACCCATATTGAAGTAGCAGTATGTAATTTTTATAAATATGTTTTTCCCGTGAATGTCGTGACATATCGAGCTCCTCCATTTCCTCCCTGAGTTAATATTTCTGTCTGAAGAAATGCAGCACTCCTGGTCAAACTTAACCAATCAGAGCCAGGAGGAGGATCTCAGTGCTATCAATCATTCTTGTGTATGCGTTGCTAAATGCGCTGATGGAGAAACAACTTAATGTTGTTAAAAAAAGTTTGCCATTAGTGGCCATGCAAACTAGCCTTAGCATTCATAGCAGGCTATGATAGCTGCAGCACAGCAGGGAGGAAGAAGGGGAAGAACAGTGCCACACGCAGGGTGATTGACAGCACTAAGACCCGCCTACAGGCTCTGATTGGTTGTTCTATTGAGATAATCCGTCTCGTACCAGGTTGTCACAAAATGGTGACAATTTCAACAAATATGCAAAAAAAAAAAAAAAATCTTCTAAAAGTTCTTTTGAAAGTTAGGTGGTGGTGAAAAAACAGTAAACAAACTCATAACCAAACTTGTGCCTTTCTTTGGTTTTTCTAGATGCCTTCGACAGTGATCTAATCATGCAAACGCTCAGACAAATACTTGAAGGAGAGACAGTGCAAATCCCAGTTTACGACTTTGTTACTCATTCCAGGTAAGCGTTTCCTCCTTTCTCTGCCCAGATCCTGTTTCTTCAGCACCTCCCAGTATTGTAGTTTCTCATAGGACAGCGTTTTCATAAACAAGTTCCTGACCTGAAAGGAACATGTTCTTTTTTTGCCTCTGAGCTCGGGTTTTGTAATCGATCTCCAGTTGTTGTTTTCCCCTCCAGCCACAGAGAAAAGGCAACTTTTTTCTGTGTGTTGTTTCAGGAAAGAGGAGTTTGTTACGGTGTACCCGGCCGACGTGGTCCTGTTTGAGGGCATCCTCATGTTCTACTCTCAGGAAATCAGGGATCTGTTCCAGATGAAGCTGTTTGTTGACACAGACCCAGACACGCGGCTCTCGCGCCGAGGTGTATAGAAAAAGATCCGATTGGACACGCACTGTTGTCACTTGTTTAAAAGTAATCTGAACAATGCTTAGTAAGACACTGAGGTAACCAGCAGTAGTGAAAGGGGTGGGATTCCACAGGGGTGTCTTGCAAATATCTTATGTGGTCATTGTGCCTTTTTTTTCCCCCCCAGTTCTGAGGGACATTAATGAGCGTGGCAGAGATCTTGAACAAGTGCTGAGTCAGTATATTACTTTTGTAAAGCCAGCCTTTGAGGAGTTCTGTTTACCGGTAGGTGACAATGCAAGGATTTTTCTTCTTTTATTTATCGTTTCAAGTTTTTTGCTTTGTTTTAAGTTCTGTATAGTCAAGAATCATAGATACTGATTTTTGATGATCAAAAAAGCTCAGATTTCTCACACTATCTTAATATTAGAAGATAAATCAACCTGTATAAAATGTAAATTGTCAAAGATGCTCCTTTCAATTCCTTCAAAAATTGGGTACATAATGACCAACACTAATAATTGACCAATTGGCAAAACAACTGATGTTTTCAAATTTTTAGTATGTTGGTCACAGTGTTTGTAGAAAATCAGTGCTGCAGTTGCAGAGATGATCCAATAGATGGTGCTGTTTTTCTGCGATTTATTTTCTTTCTCCATTGTTTTTGGCTTGTTTCAATAAAAAATATAGATTGATTATAGCTTTAATTTGAGCTGCATTGAAAATGTTTTGACTTGCTTTATCTTGAACTTTTTTTTCCTTCTAGACAAAGAAGTATGCAGACTTGATTATTCCAAAAGGAGCAGATAACCTTGGTAAGACAAGACTGATTGTTATGTAGACCAACAGTAGGATGGCTGAGGGTGTTAACTTTGCCCTACAAGGAAAATGTAAACATTCTCCTGCGTTATTGTGTGCTGCTCTCTGTAACTCAAATCTAATCTGTTTTTTTTTTAATTTGGGTCCAGGCTCGGTTCTAGCACTGATGCACCTAACAGGTGTTTTTTTTTTTTTTTTGACATTATGTAACTTTGAGATTTTACATGTTTGACCACAGTAGCCAACTTTGTTTTTGTTTTGTTTTTTAAATTTTTTATCAGTTTCAGTTTATTTTGTTTTAGATCAGCTGTTCTACTCCCAATTCCACTGACTGAATACATTAAAAGGTGTTGTTTTTACATTTTTGACCAAGCTTGTGAAGCTGTTGCTGTGCTGTACTGGTGCAGAGTTATCAAGTAAATTGGTAATTCAGTACATTTATGTCTGGATTTAAAGAAACCCCCGAAACATTTCGAGTCAATTCAGCACTCCTGTTTCTGAATTGGATCAGTATCGGCCGATACTGTGCCTCAGATTTTGTATTGGAAGTGGATCCAATACAAAATCTGGAGTTCACCACCCTGGAGTTTTACAAACACAAACATGTTCATTAAAAAAAAAAAAAAAAAAAAAAAAAAAAAGGGCATGGAAGCCATGTTAGTTGCATCAGTTCAGTCCCAAAAAATACTTTTTGAAGCCAATTTTTGCGGTCCACATAACTGTTTCCTGTTTTGTGCAGTGGCCATCGACTTGATTGTCCAGCACATCCAAGACATTCTGAACGGTGGACAGACCAAGCGTCAGAACGGCTTCACGAACGGACACAGCACCCCCCGGCAGCGGAGGGCCTCGGAGTCGAGCAGCCGCCCTCACTGACGCCGTGACCCCTCTCTTCACGGGGCGGAGAGGGGTGTGGGTGTCGCACTGTAGACAACGCCACCTTGGCTACACTGTATTTAAAAAGAGAAGAGAGACAGAAGTAATTGAAATGCCTTGCATTGAGCCCTTTTGTGATCAGTTATGTATTTTTTTTTTCTTTTGTCAAACCTGAACTTAGATTTTCTTTTTGTTGTGTGGAGGGTAAAGAAGGGAGCTGTTCAAACTGGGTTTTTCTCCCTGCTCTATTTTTTAAATGTCCCCTTACTAAACAATGGAAGTCTTTTCTGGTAGAAAATAAAAACTTTTTTTTCCCTTTTTTGTTTCTGGTAAAACTTGAAGCCCTGGTGTCTAGGGAAACCCTAAAAATGTCTGAGGATTTGAAACAAGCAAAAAGAAAAACAAAAAGGGGTTTAAAGTTGGCCGAAGGCAGGTTGATCTCTGTATTGACAATCTTGAGCGCGTTTCTCATTGTTTTTGTCAATGATTTGAATTGTTATCCGCCCCAGTGTTTCACACGAGCATCGTCACACATCAAAGCAAATGCTGGCAAGTTTCCAGTTAATCCAAAAAGGATCAAAATGCTTCTTTTACATTTAATTATTTATTGAAATTTAAATGATGGGGGAAAAAAAAGGTCTAAATGGTTATTTTATTTTAAACAAGATTACCTAAATTATTTTTCAGAACTTGGGTGCTTCTGCTCACATTCACACAGCTAAATCACAGCTGTGACATCATGATGACATAGACTCAGGGTAATGCAGTTGGCCTAAAATGCCACATTAATGAATGATTGGGGGGTGCTCCAGGGGTGTTCATTGCCTCAGCAATAGCATTCATTCCAGATGTGTGACAAACCACCATAATGCCTCTGTAAAGTTGCCTCAGGTTTTCATGCACAGCAAATCTCAACACTAGGAAACCGGTCTGCTTTGGATAGGTTTTCAATGAATAAAAGTTTTTTTTTTTTCCTTTATGCCAAGTCCTATGTTTGTCATGTTGTGCAATTGAATGAATGAGTTGTGAATGGTTGTGGAGTAAGAGACTGATTGGTAAGTTGAATTTGTCAGTTGCCAATGGTGAATAAACTGATGCAGATTAGTTGGTTTGGTTTGGCGTGTTTCTTTTAAGCGAGGCGCAAGATTCCTGAGCTGACGTTGTTCTAAAATCAAAATGGCTCACTTTGGCCTCTAGAGGGAGCGCGAGTGTTGTGGGGTTGACGTGTTCAGTAGCAAACGTACATTCATAATGTCAAGATGGTACATTTTAAATCAACGGTGAATTTGCCATTTTTAATTCACAAATAAGTGTTTGTTTTTAAAACGGACGTTTTTCGAATCGGGTTTACATGTTCGTTCAAACTAGGTTGATTGGCTCCACGATGTTTGCGTTTTTTAGGTTGAAGTCTTTGTTAAAAAGGAGGAAAACCTAAATGTATTTTTACGTAAAACTGGGCGAGCTTCAGTATGTCCCGAACAAAGCAGCAAACTGTTAGCTTTGACGCATGACTAGACCCACTGCCAGTGCTAAGTAGTAAAAGTTACAAATTTCGAGGATTCCTGAACGCCTCAAAGACGGTTGACGTCATTGGAGCGTCAAAGATGGTGGTATGTGTCGCCCCTGCTGCAGGGTTCTGACCCAAAGCGCGCCCGTTCGGCTCGTTCTGTCTCGGTTCTAACTCCTCTCTGTTTCATGACAGAAGTTCGGGCTGCAGTTTAAAGCCAACCTGGAAAATGTGACAAATGTAAGGCCGCTGGGGGAAGACTTCCGCTGGTTTCTGAAGGTAGGACGGCGAGAATGCTACTATATGCTTTTATTTATACCCCTGTTTTTAATTCACTGTCGAAAACTGCTCCGTGTCCTCTGCTGGTTGATCCCATCCAGTTTCAGATCAATGAGGAATTTAATTTGAGCTGCACACATGTGTATAATGTAGTTTGCTCTGTAGCTGCATCACTAACAGCACTAGGCATGCTAAAAACAACCGGGGGGGCGCTGAGGTTTTTTCTGCCATGTCAGCAGCATTCCCCATGACTGTAATATATATATATATATATATATATATATATATATATATAATATTTCATAATTGATCTGATGTTGCGGTCTATATTTCGGGAACCTCAGTTTGGATTTATATAATCTGTAAGCCTTAATCATCAAACGTGTGTGTGTGTGTGTGTGTAGGGGGGGGGTGAGGGGGGGGTTGCTTACTTCCCATTAAAGATCACTATCTGAAAAGAGCAAATGTCAATTAAATAATGATCAAAGACAAAATCAAGAATATTGCGGAAAAAAGAACTTTTTTTTGTATCTTATCTGGCAGTTCAAGTAAAATCCGTATTGACAAATACACCTGGCTTCATCTGGGTTAATCTTATGTGGAAAAAAATTACACACTTGCATGAAAATAATTATCTTCACACGTAAGTTATGTATTATGGCAGTGAGACATCTGAAGACGCGCAAACAAAAACCCAAAGCTCACCGTCCCTAGTAAGAAACGTATGGAGGAGTATTAGTGCCGTTGTTGGTAACTGATGTCCACAGAGAAGTACATTTCTGCCAAGAAAATCAAAGAAACTTTGGGATTAATTTGACATATTTGCAAGAAAAAACTCGGATATTCTTTTATGTCAAAGTCATGCCTTTTAAAGAAAACGAGGACACATTTGTATTCTTAAGCAGTGGTCCCCAACCCCCGGGCCGCGGACCGGTACCGATCCGTGGACCAATTGGTACCGGGCCACGGAAGAAATAATTAAATACTTCCGTCTCGGCGCGCAACCCATCCCCCATCCCCCCGGTCCGCAGCGAATTTTCGAAGTCTTGACCGGGCCGCGTTACTAAAAAGATTGGGGACCACTTGTTGTGACTTTTTTACACTTATGTTGTTCGGTATATTTGCATGATAAGTGACTGATTTACAATTATATGTTAAGCATAATTTACATGATGATTATTATTAATTGTATTGAACATGATTGTATATAATTACAAAGGTGAAGTGAAATATATTTAAGTGCAAGACATGATTTATTTGAATAGAGGAAGTCTTTTATTTTGAAGAATGCTTAAGGACCTGTTACTGTTTGTCACTATCTTGCTTTGTTGACTTTTGATTGCCATTGGTTACGAACTGCTGTTGCCCGTAATCAGCAGACGCCGTTCCTTTTTCTCTTCAATAAATACTGAACAGAAAGGTTCAGTAAAGGAAATACGAGCCTCCGTCTTGTTTGAGAAGAAGCTTTACTTCGTAACATTTTGGTGCCGAAACCCGGGAATAAGGATTTTTTTTTTATTTTTCTGAACGAAGTGAAGCTAAGGCTCAGTTTAGCAGCCAACATGACGGAAGGACTGGAGCGATTAAAGAGGAAACGGTCGACTATCCGAACAGCAACGACGAAGCTGTTAACTCGACTAGAGAATGAGGTGGGCAAAGAGAGTCCAGATATGGATAAACTGCGTGAGTTCCTGGCAGTTTTATCTTCTAAGGAGGACATTTTATTGGATTTGGACAAGAGCATAGAAGATGAAACGTCAATTGAAGACTTGGACACTGAGATAACGAACTCACAGGATTACACGGACCGGATTCTCGTTTGGAAGGTTCGCACCACCAACGTTATTGGATTGCAGGAGACCGCTACAGACACCCTGAGAGCGCGTGTGAGTGACGTAAACAACGGCTCATTTTCATCACAATCCAAACAGACGGTTAAACTGCCCAAACTAACGATAATTAAGTATGATGGAGAAATAAGCCAATGGCAGGAATTCTGGTCACAGTATGAATCAGCCATTCACAGAAATGATGGACTATGTAAGACAGACAAGTTCACTTACCTGAGATCTTACCTAACTGGAGCAGCTGCTCGGACTATTGCAGGACTGACAATGACAGATGTCAACTATGATGCTGCAATAGAGTTACTCCAGAATCGTTTTGGAAGGAAGGATATTGTGATAAGTGCTCATATGTCTAAATTGCTGAACTTGACACCTGTGAGAAGATCATCTGATGTTGCAGCTTTGAGGCACATTTATGATGAATGCGAGATCCAGATACGCAGCTTGGAGTCTCTTGGAGTGCAAAGTGATACTTACGGCTGTCTCCTATGTCCAGTGTTGCTACAGCTTATTCCAGAAGACATAGCACTTGCTTATACACGGCAACAAAACTCAACTAACGAATGGAAAGTCCCAGAATTGATTCAGTTTCTGCAAAATGAAGTGCAAAGCAGAGAACGGGCGCTTCTGCTGACCAGACCAGGCCACACATTGAAGAGCCCGAGCACACTACACAAGCATGTGGGTAAGCCATCCTATGCCTGTGATCAACCCAGAAAGTGGAGCATCCCATCAGCGACTGCTTTGCACACAGCCAGAGTTGTGCCACAAACCTGTGTGTTTTGTGACGGTGATGACCATAAACCAGAGAACTGTCCTGGTTTTACAGTAAGTGCACGCAAAGGCTTGAACTGAAAAGGCTTGGACGGTGTTTTGTCTGCCTGGGCCCGAAACATATTGCGAAATACTGCAGAGTGAAGATTTTGTGCAGACAGTGCAATCGAAAACACCACTTGTCAGTTTGTGAACAATCTGAAGCTAAACCAGAAGTCGACAGTACCAGCAATAGTGGAAATGCAGAGGCTGTGTTGTCTTCGTTGACCAGCTCAGTCAAAGTGAAGACAAATACTCAGAACACAGTATTGCTCCAAACGGTTAAGGCATGGGCTGTAGGACCAAAGGAGAGAAAAATATCTCGCTGTCTGTTAGATGGAGGTAGCCAGCGTAGTTTTGTTCACAGAGACATTGTCCGAGCCCTAGGACTGCCAGTTGTGAGGCAAGAGACACTAAACCTCCATGTTTTTGGTTCCACCAGTCCTGTAGTAAAGAAACGCAACATAGTGAGAGTTCAACTTGAAAATGTGTGGAACACTGAACGGAAAATCGAAATAGATGCTGTAGGGGCCCCTGAGGTGTGCACTGCTGTAATAAAGGTACCAACTGAGCCCATTCAAGCAGAGATTAAGAAAAGAGGACTGCAGCTTGGAGACTTTCCTCTAGAGGGTGCTAATGAACAAGAGTTGCAGATGTTAATTGGAGCAGATTACTACTGGCAGGCTGTTACTGGAAAGGTCCAAAGGGTTACAGATTCATTAGTGGCAGTTGAAACCCTTTTTGGATGGGCTTTACAGGGACCAGTGACTACCTCCAGTGTTACAGACACCACGTGTATGCACATTAGTTTGAACGAAGACACCCAGCTGTCTAAGCAGCTGCATGCATTCTGGGAGGTGGAGTCCCTGGGTATTGTAAATAAACAGTCAGAAAGCCCAGAGGACTCAGAAATTATGCAACGTTTTGAACAAACAACAACATTTGAAGACGGAAGGTACAAAGTTGAGTTACCCTGGCAATGTGACAAAGACCAGCTTCCAGACAACTTCAGGGTAGCGAAGAAACGCTTTGAGAATCTAACAAGAAAGCTGAAGACTGATGTAAATTTATTTGCCAGATACAACGATGTAATAGAAGACTATCTTCAAAATGGTATCTGTGAGGAGGTTGCAGATGGAAAACCAGAAATGGATCAACAGACTGTGAAATATTATATGCCCCATCATGCTGTAATAAGAGAAGAAAAGGCCACAACCAAACTTAGAGTGGTATTTGATGCATCCTCACATGAGGCAAACAGTCCATCCCTCAACGACTGTCTGTACACTGGACCTAACCTGAACCCAAACCTGCTAGATGCGCTCATAAAGTTCAGATTGCACAAGATAGCATTTGCTGCTGATATAACTAAGGCTTTTCTTCAAATCTCACTAGCAGAAAAGGACAGAGATGCTGTCAGGTTCTTGTGAATGCACAGACCTTTAGCTGAGGACTGGAAAAATGAGGTGCGTGTCCTGAGGATGAAAAGAATTCTTTTTGGAGTAACTCCCAGCCCATTCTTGCTTGCTGCCACCATCAGAAAACATCTCAAACAATTTGAAAGAAAACAGCCAAGGGCAGTACAGGCTCTCAGAGACTCTATGTATGTAGATGACTTTATTTCAAGCTGACCTACTGTGCAGGATGCTCTTCACATGACAACTGCAGCAAAGTACATTCTCTCTCAGGCAAGCATGAACCTCTGCAAATGGGTTACCAACTCACCTGATCTGAAAGCCATGTGGAAAGAGAATGGAGTAGAGCTCACTGGTGATACAGAGTCCAGTGGAAATGTGCTTAAAGTACTTGGACTAGTTTGGAGACCGGAACACGATGGTTTTGTGTTTGATCAAAGGGGGTTAATGGACATTTTGAAAGACAGAGAAAATACAAAAAGAAGTGTACTAAGAACATCAGCCCGTATATTCGACCCTATTGGGTTTCTTACTCCTTTTACAGTCCGAGTAAAGTGCCTTTTCCAAGAGATGTGGGAAAAGGGACTGAGTTGGGATGAACCATTACCTACTGACTTAGAAAAGAAGTGGGAGCAGTGGTGTGTGGAGTTACCACTGTTACACCTGGTGTCTATTCCCAGGTGGTACCACACTGAGATCAACAAAGAATCACACACTGTAAAGTTGCATGTCTACTGTGATGCAAGTGAAAAGGCTTACGGTGCTGTGGCATATCTTCAAGGACAAAACAACCTAGGAGAGACTATTACCAGTTTTGTGGCCTCCAAGTCACGAGTAGCACCATTAAAGAAAATGACATTACCTCGCTTGGAGCTCATGGGTGCACTTATTGGAGCAAGATTAGGATACAGCCTCCTTAAGCCAGGCGGCCGCCTGACACCGGGCCGACAGGGGGCGCGGCTGATGGCATGGCCTGTCCCCGTAAGTGAGCCTTCAGGCCCAGTTAGTGGGTTCTCGGCCCCTTCAGAGCTTCCTAGTTCCTCCGAGTTTCCTAGCGTCCCCTCCAAGCTCCCTAGCGTTCCCGCCGAGCTCCCTAGCGTCTCCTCCGAGCTCCCTAGTGTTCCCAATGTTTCCTCGTCGCCCCCTAGGGCTCCTCCCGAGAACCAGCCTCCTAGTGCTCCTCCAGATTCTCCCAGAGACTCCTTGTCGCCGCCTCCTGTGGCCCGGTCCCTGCGCCGACGTCGCCTGGCGGACCCGCCTCCCACAGCCTGGCCTCTGTGCCGACGTCGACCTCCGGACCAGCCTCCAGGGGCCCGGCCCCAGCACCGACGTTGCCCGCCGGACCCACATTTGGCTCCTTCCTGTGCCTCCGCCCACCCTACTGGGTTGTTTTTTGTTGTTATTTGGACTCTGGCCCCCCGTCCTGCGCCCCTCCACCCACCCTTGTCAGGTCCTCGTCTCATTTGGTGTCATCGTGCTGTTTCTGTCTTTACGCCGCACCTCCTGGTTCCGCCTCCAGTGCCGCGGATGTCCTCCAGACCTCCTCCAGTGCCGCGGACGCCTGCCGGACCTCCCACGCGACGGACGCCCGCCGGACTTTCCCCGCGGGTTTCATCTCCTGTGCCTCCGCCAACCCCGATGGGTTGTTTTCTGTTGTTTTTGGACTCTTGGCTCCTTCCTGTGTCTCCGCCCACGCTGTTGGGTTGTTTTTTGTTGTTATTTGGACTCTGGCCCCCCGTCCTGCGCCCCTCCACCCACCCTTGTTTTGTTTTGTTTTTCAGACTTTGAACCCTACACTGTATACATTATGTCCTTCTGTGGCTTTTTCATAGATGTAGACGTACCCATTCCTGCAAACGTCAGCTGCACAGTCGATCGTTTCCAGTGATACCCGCTCATCCTCCGCCTTAAACACCAGTTCTCCACACATCAGATATGTGTAAAAGCTGCTGGTGTCAGAAGCAGTTGAATGTCTCCAGCAAATGACGGAGGACAGATGATATAACTGAGTTCCATTTTTTACAGGAACTTCCAGGGCTGGGTCAGGTATCACAGGATGTCTGATATCATCTGGACTGTCTGGCCATGGCAGTATCAGGGTCATCACATCAGTGTAATTAAAAAAGCAATGCCTCTTTTTGTTGGACTTGCAGGTGTCGCAACTTTCTAAAATTAGACTCCAATAATCCTCCAGAAGAGTTGATGTAGTGTCATTTACTTGTTCCTTTGGCAGAGGAACGACAGGACCAAGGTCACGAATAATTCGTGAACACTTCTGACAATGTTCACAGTAGTCAGTTATATATATTTTAGTGTTTGTGTAGATGCCACACTCCGCCAGATAGTGCAACATGTAAAACAACAGGACTCCTGGCCTGTCCTGATGTTTCACATCCTTAATTTTCAGAATATCAATTAGTTCATTCTGAACAGCAAACACTTCATGTGCAGGAAAGTCTCTTCCTGGATGGCACATTGCTGTGAAGAAGCATCTCGCAAACAATGGTGTCGCTGAAAAAAGTTCAGAAATCTCCTCAGGATGCTGAGCCACAAACCTTCTGACAACAGTCAAGTTAATGATGCTTTGCGTTGTGGCATTCATCCAACAGTTAAAAAAGGAGTTGGAGAATTTGCAAAAATACATGGCTGGGTAAATATTTACATCCATGGCATCGAAATCATTGGTGTCATTCTCATTTCCGTCTTCTGAGTTTTCTTCTTCAGAAGACGATTCCTCTGATGAAGAAAACTTATATACTTCTCCAAAATCTGTCCACATATCCTCAGCATTTGGGCTTCCAGAAGGAACTTCCTCATCCTTGGAGGAAGCATCAATGTTCTTAGCATAAATGGTGTCGTTATGGTCAGTGTCAAATTCAGTATCATCTTCAGAGCTTTCTTCATCTGAAGACCATTCTTCTGATGAAGAAAGCTCAGACACTTCATCAAAACGTGGCACAACATCATCAGCATCATTTCTGCTTCCAGCGTCAACTTCCTTTGGTGAATCAACTGTATCTTTAGTGTCCAGGTTCTCAAAATGGTCTGTGTATTTTTTAATTTCTGTGTCCCCAGAGAAGGTTTCAAATTCCAGCTCCATTTTGTAATCAGGAAGACAGATGCTTTCCAAAGCAGCAGTTTGTCCAGATGTCTTTACTGTCAAACATGTATTGATGGTAACTTCCTCGACTTTAGAGGAAGCATCGATGTCCTTCTGATCTTCAGAAAAAATGTCAAAACCCAAGTACTTCCCTGTCTTATCCTCTTCGAATTCTCCTGAAATTCCATCATCTTTTACATCGTCTTCGGAGACAATGTCAAAACCAGAGGACTCAAATCGTTCATCTTCAGATGAGCTCTCTGCAGAAACATCCTTGTGTTTTACACATTCTTCAAAGAAATCTTCAAATCCAAAGTACTTGTATCGTTCATCTTCAGATGAGCTCTCCTTTGAAACACCACTGTGTTTTATATCGTCTTCGGCGACGACGTCAAAATCAAAGTGTTTCGAACTTTCGTCAGTTGAGCTCTCTGCTGAAACGTCTTCATCTTTTATCCGATATCCCAGCAACTTTTCTACTCCCTTCGTGACAAGATACCCAAGGCCCCAACCGATAGTTAAAATCATTGTGACTGAGGTTGAAATGGTTTCTAAAATCACTGTCCGAAATCGTCTCTCTATCAAAGTGTTGTACCTCCAACGGCGTTGAAAAGCAAACTGAGAATTCTTGGATTCCAAATGATATGACATCATCGATGAGAACACCGATGACATGATGATGTCATGATGATGATGTCACACGACCTGTGTCAGGTTCTTGTTTGTTTTAGTTGCTATGGAAACACAAGGAGTTATGTATGAGATAAAACTACTGTCAATTAAAAATGCATGCGTAGACATCTAAATTTGTGAATTTAAGTCAGTAAATGTGCATAAATGTAAGTTTTGTATTTGTCCTGTTTTTCAAGTCATACGTACGTGTAACTTTACCTATGAGAATACTCGTAAACAAATAAATTAATACAAGTGTTTTTGATTGGTTTTATAGAGAGTAAGTATTTTTCCAGAAGTTAGACAAACATCAGTCACATTTAGAAACTGGCTCTAAACCATCTGCTTGATCTATTTTGAACTGGGAGTGAGGAGGATCCTCTTCAACTTATCATGTCTTGCCTTAATTACTTGCTCTGTTCATCAGGAAAACATTGGCTGGCTGACTTCTCTGGTTTTCACTGCTTAGCTGTGTCATTTATATATTTCCTCTGTCCTGTTGTACAAATGCTTTTTTTAAACATTTTATCTCCAAAAATATAGAAATGTTATGGATGAAATAATGTGTTTACAATCATGAATTTAAAGTGTAGCAGGAAGCCGGAGCACCCGGAGAGAAACCTGCAAATTTCTTTTTGATATTTTATTCATGAAATGTAATTACAAAATCTATTTCTGACATTTTGTAATTAAATGTCAGAAATACATTTATTATTTCAGAGCCTTTTTGGGAAATAAAGGCTCTAGTGGCCTTTATTTAATAGGAGTAGACAGGAAAGTGGGTTATGAGAGAGGGGATTCAAACCCAGGACTTTGATGCTGCAAGGCAACAGTGCTCCCAACTGAGCCACTGTCCAACAGTTTTATTCACAAAATTAATGTTTTATTAACATCTAAGGAGAATTTAGAGGCCAATTAACCAAACAGTCATGATGTTAGACTGTGGCAGGAAGCCGGAGCGCCCGGAGAGAAACCTGCAAACAGGAAACCTGTCTTAATCTTTTTACCCTTTGATCCCAGAAAATTTTGTGTCTCTTGTCATGAATGTTTAAGTAACTGAACTCAACAACACATGTTCTGTCCCAGTTACTGAAACGTCTCCAGCTTCAAAATGCTCGGTTATTATCTCATCAGGGATATTTTCTTCAACCAAATTAGAAATTTCTAGCTCCTCTCCAAAAGCACCTTAATCGCTTTCGAGAGGAGGGGCTGGAGAAACCGTCGCATTAGATCTTTTTACCCGGTCTTTGCCTACTTCCTTTCCTTTTGATAAAGGTAAATGAAGCCCCTTCTGAACATGATAATGTAGAAGCAGTCGTGATAGTTTGTGGACTCATTTTAAGCGATAAAAAAAAGAAAAGACTTTTGATACGAGACGGAACTACGAAATTTAACTACGAAAAAACATAACTCAACTAGAAATCATAGTTCAGCAAATAGAACCTCCAGCCCCTGCGTCCTCCACACCTCCAGTCGTCACCGCTGTGGCTGCCGCTCCCACGCCCCCATCAGCCGTCGCTCCTAAGCCTGCTCCAGCCCCTCGGCGAAGAGAGCACACTATCGCCTTCGCTCTGGTCCCCATGATGATGGGTTTCCAGGTGGTCGCCAGCCACCGCCCAGTTAGTGGGTTCTTGGCCCCTAAAGAGCTTCCTAGTTCCTCCGAGTTTCCTAGCGTCCCCTCCAAGCTCCCTGGCTTTCCCTCCGAGCTCCCTAGCGTCCACTCCAAGCTCCCTAGCTTTCCCTCCGAGCTCCCTAGCGTTCCCTCCGAGTTTCCTAGCGTCCCCTCCAAGCTCCCCGGCTTTCCCTCCGAGCTCCCTAGCGTCCACTCCAAGCTCCCTAGCTTTCCCTCCGAGCTCCCTAGCGTCCACTCCAAGCTCCCTAGCTTTCCCTCCGAGCTCCCTAGCGTCCCCTCCAAGCTCCCTAGCTTTCCCTCCGAGCTCCCTAGCGTCCACTCCAAGCTCCCTAGCTTTCCCTCCGAGCTCCCTAGCTTTCCCTCCGAGCTCCCTAGCTTTCCCTCCGAGCTCCCTAGCTTTCCCTCCGAGCTCCCTAGCTTTCCCTCCGAGCTCCCTAGCGTCCCCTCCAAGCTCCCTAGCGTCTCCTTGTCGCCCCCTAGTGCTCCTCCAGATGCTCCCAGAGACTCCTTGTCGCCGCCTCCTGTGGCCCGGTCCCTGCGCCGACGTTGCCCGTCGGACCCACATTCGGCTCCTTCCTGTGTCTCCGCCCACCCTGCTGGGTGCTGCTCAAATCTTTCATCTTCAGATGAGCTTTCTGAAGAAACATCAGTGTGTTTTTCATCGTCTTCGGAGACAATGTCAGAATCATAGTACTCAAATCTTCCATCTTCAGATGAGCTCTCTGCATAAACATTCTTGTGTTTTACGCATTCTTCAAAGAAATCTTCAAATCCGAAGTATTTGTATCGTTCATCTTCATATGAGCTCTCCTTTGAAACATCCTTGTGTTTTATATCGTCTTCAGCGACGACGTCAAAATCAAAGTGTTCTGAACTTTCATCAGTTGATCTCTCTGCTGAAAGGTCTTCATCTTTAATCTGATATCCCAGCAACTTTTCTACTCCCTTCGTAACAAGATACCCAAGGCCCCAACCGATGGTTAAAATCATCTTGACTGTAGTTGAAATGGTTTCTAAAATCACTGTCCGAAATCGTCTCTCTATCAAAGTGTTGTACCTCCAACGGCGTTGAAAAGCAAACTGAGAATTCTTGGATTCCAAATGATAATAATATTCGCTTGAACCTTTATGACATCATCGATGAGAACACCGATGACATGATGATGTCACACGACCTGTGTCAGGTTCTTGTTTGTTTTAGTTGCTATGGAAACACAAGGAGTTATATATAAGATAAAACTACTGTCAATTAAAAATGCATGCGTAGACATCTAAATTTGTGAATTTAAGTCAGTAAATGTGCATAAATGTAAGTTTTGTATTTGTCCTGTTTTTCAACTCGTACGTACGTGTAACTTTACCTATGAGAATACTCGTAAACAAATAAATTAATACAAGTGTTTTTGATTGGTTTTATAGAGAGTAAGTATTTTTCCAGAAGTTAGACACACATCAGTCACATTTAGAAACTGGCTCTAAACCATCTGCTTGATCTATTTTGAACTGGGAGTGAGGAGGATCCTCTTCAACTTATCATGTCTTGCCTTAATTACTTGCTCTGTTCATCAGGAAAACATTGGCTGGCTGACTTCTCTGGTTTTCACTGCTTAGCTGTGTCATTTATATATTTCCTCTGTCCTGTTGTACAAATGCTTTTTTTAAACATTTTATCTCCAAAAATATAGAAATGTTATGGATGAAATAATGTGTTTACAATCATGAATTTAAAGTGTAGCAGGAAGCCGGAGCACCCGGAGAGAAACCTGCAAATTTCTTTTTGATATTTTATTCATGAAATGTAATTACAAAATCTATTTCTGACATTTTGTAATTAAATGTCAGAAATACATTTATTATTTCAGAGCCTTTTTGGGAAATAAAGGCTCTAGTGGCCTTTATTTAATAGGAGTAGACAGGAAAGTGGGTTATGAGAGAGGGGATTCAAACCCAGGACTTTGATGCTGCAAGGCAACAGTGCTCCCAACTGAGCCACTGTCCAACAGTTTTATTCACAAAATTAATGTTTTATTAACATCTAAGGAGAATTTAGAGGCCAATTAACCAAACAGTCATGATGTTAGACTGTGGCAGGAAGCCGGAGCGCCCGGAGAGAAACCTGCAAACAGGAAACCTGTCTTAATCTTTTTACCCTTTGATCCCAGAAAATTTTGTGTCTCTTGTCATGAATGTTTAAGTAACTGAACTCAACAACACATGTTCTGTCCCAGTTACTGAAACGTCTCCAGCTTCAAAATGCTCGGTTATTATCTCATCAGGGATATTTTCTTCAACCAAATTAGAAATTTCTAGCTCCTCTCCAAAAGCACCTTAATCGCTTTCGAGAGGAGGGGCTGGAGAAACCGTCGCATTAGATCTTTTTACCCGGTCTTTGCCTACTTCCTTTCCTTTTGATAAAGGTAAATGAAGCCCCTTCTGAACATGATAATGTAGAAGCAGTCGTGATAGTTTGTGGACTCATTTTAAGCGATAAAAAAAAGAAAAGACTTTTGATACGAGACGGAACTACGAAATTTAACTACGAAAAAACATAACTCAACTAGAAATCATAGTTCAGCAAATAGAACCTCCAGCCCCTGCGTCCTCCACACCTCCGGTCGTCACCGCTGTGGCTGCCGCTCCCACGCCCCCATCAGCCGTCGCTCCTAAGCCTGCTCCAGCCCCTCGGCGAAGAGAGCACACTATCGCCTTCGCTCTGGTCCCCATGATGATGGGTTTCCAGGTGGTCGCCAGCCACCGCCCAGTTAGTGGGTTCTTGGCCCCTAAAGAGCTTCCTAGTTCCTCCGAGTTTCCTAGCGTCCACTCCAAGCTCCCTAGCTTTCCCTCCGAGCTCCCTAGCGTTCCCTCCGAGTTTCCTAGCGTCCCCTCCAAGCTCCCCGGCTTTCCCTCCGAGCTCCCTAGCGTCCACTCCAAGCTCCCTAGCTTTCCCTCCGAGCTCCCTAGCGTCCACTCCAAGCTCCCTAGCTTTCCCTCCGAGCTCCCTAGCGTCCCCTCCAAGCTCCCTAGCTTTCCCTCCGAGCTCCCTAGCGTCCACTCCAAGCTCCCTAGCTTTCCCTCCGAGCTCCCTAGCTTTCCCTCCGAGCTCCCTAGCTTTCCCTCCGAGCTCCCTAGCGTCCCCTCCAAGCTCCCTAGCGTCTCCTTGTCGCCCCCTAGTGCTCCTCCAGATGCTCCCAGAGACTCCTTGTCGCCGCCTCCTGTGGCCCGGTCCCTGCGCCGACGTTGCCTGGCGGACCCACATTCGGCTCCTTCCTGTGTCTCCGCCCACCCTGCTGGGTGCTGCTCAAATCTTTCATCTTCAGATGAGCTTTCTGAAGAAACATCAGTGTGTTTTTCATCGTCTTCGGAGACAATGTCAGAATCAGAGTACTCAAATCTTCCATCTTCAGATGAGCTCTCTGCATAAACATTCTTGTGTTTTACGCATTCTTCAAAGAAATCTTCAAATCCGAAGTATTTGTATCGTTCATCTTCATATGAGCTCTCCTTTGAAACAACACTGTGTTTTACATCGTCTTCAGAGACAATGTCAAAATCAAAGTGTTCTGAACTTTCGTCAGTTGATCTCTCTGCTGAAATGTCTTCATCATTAATCCGATATCCCAGCAACTTTTCTACTCCCTTCGTAACAAGATACCCAAGGCCCCAACCGATGGTTAAAATCATCTTGACTGTAGTTGAAATGGTTTCTAAAATCACTGTCCGAAATCGTCTCTCTATCAAAGTGTTGTACCTCCAACGGCGTTGAAAAGCAAACTGAGAATTCTTGGATTCCAAATGATAATAATAATCGCTTGAACCTTTATGACATCATCGATGAGAACACCGATGACATGATGATGTCACACGACCTGTGTCAGGTTCTTGTTTGTTTTAGTTGCTATGGAAACACAAGGAGTTATATATGAGATAAAACTACTGTCAATTAAAAATGCATGCGTAGACATCTAAATTTGTGAATTGAAGTCAGTAAATGTGCATAAATGTAAGTTTTGTATTTGTCCTGTTTTTCAACTCGTACGTACGTGTAACTTTACCTATGAGAATACTCGTAAACAAATAAATTAATACAAGTGTTTTTGATTGGTTTTATAGACAGTAAGTATTTTCCCAGAAGTTAGACAAACATCAGTCACATTTAGAAACTGGCTCTAAACCATCTGCTTGATCTATTTTGAACTGGGAGTGAGGAGGATCCTCTTCAACTTATCATGTCTTGCCTTAATTACTTGCTCTGTTCATCAGGAAAACATTGGCTGGCTGACTTCTCTGGTTTTCACTGCTTAGCTGTGTCATTTATATATTTCCTCTGTCCTGTTGTACAAATGCTTTTTTTAAACATTTTATCTCCAAAAATATAGAAATGTTATGGATGAAATGAGCAACTCACCAATCGGTAAGATGGGTACCAGTCTCCACATCATCTTAGATGGTTTCTGAATTTGTTCTTCATAAATGAATCACAGAGAACTGAATAAGATATGAGGCAAAAAGTTATTTGCACAAATTCCTTCTCCACTGTGAAACTAATAACAGCTGAATCATCTAGTCATGTTGAATTCATGATGTGCATCACGCAAATCTCCTTTGCATTAGAAATCTCCTCTGAGGACAATAGTCTTGTTCAATGTGCCCCTTTTTTAAATTTGAGCCCCTGCCCCTCCATAGGTCTCTGCACGGCCCTGCTCCCTCCCATCTCGGGCCGCGGCAGCAAAATTGCTAAGTCTTAGCCGGTCCGCGGCAATGAAAAGGTTGGAGACCACTGTTGTTAAGGACATATATTTGCAATATTAAAAAAGATGTTGTGTTACATAGCAACGTGACAACGTTTTAGAAAAATAATACTTATAGTTATTAGAAAATTTCCTAAAATAATTAAGTCAGGACTCCTCTAGGGTAGAGGTGGTAAACGTAGGGAATGTACATCCTTTTGTTGCAAAAGTGTGACTTTAAAATGAGAGTAAAATTTAGAGATTTTTTTACTGACAAATTTCCAACTTTATAATGTTGTAGCATATCTTGGTTGTGATTAGGTAAATGTATTCCATCCATCCATCCATTTTCTGTGCACCCTTTTAAAAAACTACATTTAAAACATGATCTTGTATTAAAACCAATTTGAAACAGTAAAAAAAACAATGAAATTGACAAAAACTAAAAATACATAGGAAACCTTTGTGACTTGAACGCACCGTGGAGTTAAGGCCAGGACTTAGACCACCAGAGCCACTTCATGTTCTGTCGTTCTCTGTCTCTCTACTCACTCGTCGTTTTCTCCTCCCGCCTTCAGCTGAAGTGTGGAAACTGTGGGGAGGTCCCGGATAAATGGCAGTACGTGACTCTAATGGTAAGTAGAAAAACGTCATTTAAAAAAAAAAAAACAAATTTGCCGTCCCGTATGTCAACATTCGCCCGGTCTTTGTGTCGACAGGAGAGCGTTCCGCTGAAAGGAGGCCGGGGGAGCGCCAGCATGGTCCAGAAATGCAAACTTTGTGCGAGGGAGAATTCAATAGGTGCGCATGAGTCTGTCATTAAATGTGTCAGCTGCCCGTTTGAGATGTTTGAACTAATCGGAGGCCAATTTCCTCCATTGCAGATATCCTGAGAGACACCATCACCCCTTATAACGTAAGTAGACCGTCTGGTGCCAGGTGTTAAACATGGCCTACCACGACTCAGTTTTCCCAGCATACTGTGTTATGTTTTTATTTTAATTTTTTTTTTTAAAGGATGGAAACAATTAATTGGATTAATCGTGATTAATTGGTTATTGAAATAACTGTCAATGAATTTAGTAACTGATGAATCGTTACACATCAAATACACGGACACTTAAAAAGGCCATTTTCTGAAAGAACAACACACCCAGAGCAGTAATTAAGACAAAACTGTATAAAAAACAACAAATTTAATGACGCAATCATTTGTGCATCGTTTGCGACAACTGATCAAGCGTTCACTAAAGGAACGCTGTCGTTTCATTTTAGGCAATAAAATGTTTACTTTCTTATTCAAAAAAGGAATGAAATTGTTTCTTTTGTGTATTTCTGATATTGTATTAAAAAGGCATAGGCGGCTGAATGAAAAATCAGCAGAATGTGGCGATTTTGTTTTCCGATTAATCGTCAGAATAATCAAATATCAAATCAAATAACCGTTAGCTGCTCTCAGAACCTGTGTCAATAGTTTTGAGAATGTACACACGCCTCTCCTCCTGTATGTTCATAGGATAATTTTATAAAACTATATTTATATATATATTTCCAGAAACTTCATTATTTTCTTTTTGGATTATATAGTTTTTTTTTTTCAGTTTTCCTTTTAAATCCATCTCCTTTATAATGAACAGAGTGTGTGACTGTGTCTGTTTTTCATTCTCACGCCGGTGTGTGTTCTCTGGAACGAAGGCGTCGGACAACGAGAAATTCAAGACGATGGTGCAGTTCGAGTGTCGCGGCCTGGAGCCGGTTGACTTCCAACCGCAGGTGAGAATCTTTCCGTCTTTTTATTCCTGATCAGGCAGATTCATAAAAAACTTCAGAGTTCTGTAAAACTCTCTCTGTAAAACTCCTAGACTATATTTAATTCAATTAGTAGGATGTAATAATAGATCTATTACATCTACTGTAATAATTTTGTACTGATTCACTGGATTTTTTTTTGTACAAATGTTGTGCATCACTCGGGCATAACATTAAAACCACCTTTAGTGTGTTGGTTCCCCGGTGGGCTGACCTACAGAGTATTTACTCTTGTGGTATCTGGCTGCAAGATGTTAGCAAGCAGTTAAAATTAACTTTAAGTTGTTTTGTGAAGTTTGAAGCTGTTGACTTCAAACAGGTTTATGTACTTGACTGAAGTACATAAATTACAAAATATATATATATTTTATACATATTTTTTCACTTTATAGTTGTATTTCTTATCAGTTTTTATTTACATTTGAAAATTTAGGATTAGCACACTTTGACTTTTAGAGCTATTAAATCAAAGATTCTACAAAAACAAAGACTTGCACTTTGTGACTCCGATTTTAGGATTTACCTGAAGTATTTTCCCTCTTCTTCTGATCTACATCACAAACAGTTTTTTCTATTTTTTTTATTTTATTTTTTTTATCTCTACTGTGGACAAGGTTACTCTCTATTAATAAAGTTTGAATTGAATTGACTATAGCACCACCTCTCCTTCCGCAGGCCGGTTTTGCTGCAGAGGGAGCAGAGACTGGAACGCCGTTTCCTGAAGTCAACCTGCTAGAAAAGGTAAGAACATTGTGGCCACCTTGTCCCAAAAGTTATTTTGTTAGATTATTAATCCACTATCTGTTTCCGACTGCTCCCGAGAGTGTTACTTTTCTTTCTTGATATGTCTATTTTACCTTATTTAAAAAGAAAAACAATGTCCTCGTGTTGCACATTTTAGGACTGGAACGACTACGACGACAAAGCCAAGGAGTCTGTGGGAATCTATGAGGTCACGCATCGATTCATCAAGTGTTGACGTTCGTTCACGTTTCTTGGATTATGCTCAATAGACAAGAACCTTGTGCATTGTTTTAATAAAAGTGACGATGATGACTTCAGATGGGGTTTTTTTCTTCATCGTAGTTCACTTTAAAAACATTTTTTTTCCAAAAGTAATTGATTATAAATATATTACAACTTTAGTTTTTCATATTTTTTTCCCACCAGGTCTGATAACTGGCTTTCTGGTCAGGTGAAGGTTGATTGATTTAAAAAGTGATTGTTTTTTCAAAAGGTGAACTTACAATTCTTAAAGCTAAATTAAGCTGCTTTAGGTAACATTTTTGGTTTATCACATATCACAGTGGAAGAGGTCTTACCCACCTGTCAGGTCTTTTTGTTGAGAGACTTATTGTTTATATCTAAAAGAAATAATTATCATCTCTGCTTGCATTGCATATACACATAATTTAAAGCACACCTTATGGGTAATATGGAGGGCTGTACGCCATAATTAAATTATCAAGGCCTCAAATATATAAGTAAATAAAATTACAAGCATATTGTAATTTATTAAATGTGGCTTTAGTAAAATTAATTTGAATGCGTGGTTCTGAATGTTCTCCTGCTGTGGGTTAGACTCTAGCGCCACCATGCAAGGTCGGATGGAAAGTCTTCCGTTGTTGACATCTTTAATAAACTTTGAAATAAAAAGTTTCTCGGCCGGTAGATAATCTCTATCAAACTACAAAAATGGCCGAACGGGGTGGAGTGGAACTCTCTGCGACCTGGATGGGGCGGGGCGTGAAATGTCCCATTCACTTTTAAAGAGACCGCAGCACACCGAGTTTAACGAGGAACCAAAGCATTGCAGTTGTGCTTCATATTGACTATAAGTATTATGAAGGAATAAGTTAAAAGCGTGATATGTCCACTTTAACAATAGTTAAATCTAAATTTGTTACCCAATTCACTCGTTCAACTTTTTTTTCAGGCAAGTGATACATCCCGTATGTAATAGACGATCTGTGCTGGGAGGCGTCGTCCTCTCGGTGCTGTTTGTCACAGCCGCTGTTTTTCCTCTCTGAAATCAGGGCTAGTGGGGAAAGGAGCAACCATGGCACCCGGGAAAAAGAACAGAGTGTTTGTTATCGGTGTGGGCATGACGAAGGTAATATTTCTATTCTTTACTCACCTGCTTCGACTTGCACCGTAGTACTTCCGACCAGGCGCTTGAGAAGTTTGAACGTTAGCATCTGAGGCTAATTCCAGACTAGGACTTGCTACTGAAAGTTTCCATGCTGTTATCAAACTCGTCTATTCATGGGAGAACAGCCTGAGACATTTACAAACACAGTTTCCCTGAATGAAACGGAATTCTTATCAATATTAGGTTCATAAATGGTCACTGCCCAACTCTGGAAGCTACATTCAGGCTTCAATATGGCAGTTTTGAGGACTGATGGAGCTGTTTTCTGTTGCGGCACCAAGGGGTCAAAGTTTAAAGTCCAGAGAGTTTTCAAAGTGGGCCAGAGGTCGTCTTTCTGAGAGGGTTGGTTAGCTCCCTTTTTGCAGCTTTCAGCGGCCTAAGTTAGACTTTCTAAGAATAAAAAGTAAAAATATAGGTCTGTTAACATATTCATAGCAGAAACAAAATGCCTTGAATTCTGCTGATGGCACTTTTTATTATGTCTTTACTTTCTTTGTTTGTGGCCTGAATACATAACAAAATATGTAGAAGCATGTATTAAATATATAATAAATACAAAGTTAAATACTTTGAAATTCTTCTTATATTTTAATCAGATGAATGTGTAACGTACGTAAATCTGTCTCTTTTACTGATGAGTTTTCTGTACAGAAAACAAACAAACAAACAAAAAGACTTTCAGAGTTAATATTTTTTCATTTTTGGCACAAAGGATGTAATTTATTGACATAAAAGGAGGGCGGAAAAACCCCCTGACAATTTGGAGAGAGAACGTAGTAAATTACAGGGTTATAATTTCTAATGTTCAGAACCATTGATCAGTTTGGGTTCTCTGTGTTTTTCTGCAGTTTGACAAGCCTGGAGCCAGAGGGGACTACGACTATCCTGACATGGCTAAAGAAGCAGGTGGTCATTGATGCAACAAGATGGAGCTCGATTTCATTTAGAAGACATGTGCACAACCATAAATAATGACATTTTCTCTAACAATTGGCCACTCCAGAACCTTGACTTTGTTGGGGGGGTTTTTTATGTCATGTGACATACAAGCCATGTATGATCCGTGTTTGTCTGTTTTGTAGGTGAAAAAGCTCTAAAAGATGCAAAGATCCCGTATTCGGCCATTGAACAGGCCTGTGTAGGGTATGTTTACGGTAAGACTCTCAGCGAAATATAGTTTTTTAAAATATTGGTTTATATAAAAATGTCTGTATTTTAGATTTCAGTAGACCTGAACGCTATCGTCTGTTTCATTGCTAAAGGGGACTCCACATGTGGACAGAGAGCGATTTACCACGGCTTGGGCCTGACAGGAATCCCCATCGTCAACGTGAACAACAACTGCTCCACCGGCTCCACCGCTCTCTTCATGGCCCGTCAGCTGATCCAGGGGGGTGAGTCCCAGAAAAAAAAGCGCCAGACTTTGGGGTGCGTTCACGCCAGCCCTGCTCAGTCCGCTTTGGTCCAACTCTAGTCCGTTTGCTCAGAAAGTCCGGTTCATTTTGGGGGATTTGTAAACGCGCAATCAAACCAAAAATTAGTGAACTCTGGTCCACCTAAAAACCTGGCTGAAGTGAACTCTGGCACTGTTCGGGTACGCATGTGTATGCATGTGGACTGGAGACCGCGGGCTACGGTTCAGAGCATTCTGGGTAACCAAAACAAACTTGAGTCTTGCTCTAGAGGGAGAAATGGTTCGTGGTCTTTTAAAAATGACAAGAGAAATCCTCCAACCGTGAACAAATGACATCACTTCATTTTTGTTTACATTTTGTGAAGACGAAAGCAGCGCCCGGTATCTTCTTCTGAGGTTTTTGTGTCGTTTCCTGTAGTGGTTTTTGGTGCAGCGCCACCACAGGCGAGGGTTGGGAACAGGTGCAGTGTGAAAGTGAAGCGCACCAACTGAAAATGTAACAAATGTTGAAATTTCTATCCCCAGTAGAACCAAGTCCACTGGACTGTCAAATGTGAAAACAGCATTTTTGGTTTTTTCCAAAAAACCAGACAAGACAGCGTATCTTTTGGATAAACAACTTATGATCACTTGAGTCTAATAATGTCAGTTTAGAAAAAAACATAAAATAGCAACAACCTTTGCAGTAGACTCCAACCCCCTGCTCTAATTGAATCCACGTCTTGCAGGTCTCGCCGACTGCGTGCTCGCTCTTGGTTTTGAGAAGATGGAGAGAGGCTCCTTGACCTCAAAGGTACGACTCTTACAATCTCATCAGTTCTTGATGAGCAGCAGAACTGACTGCGTCTCTCCTTTCTTCCTTCATTGTTTGGTTCATCCCATCCCTCTGCTTCATTATTTACTTTCCCTTCTGTCCTTTCTTCCTTCTTTGTGAATGTTTGCATCTTATGATGTGAAATAACAGCAACAGAACTGAGGACTCTTTAAAATTCTTCCATGAAAATGGTCAAAACCAAAATCATTCTCATCTTTTTCTCTTTTTTTTGTACGTTATGTTATGCAGCTGCAAACTGATTTCATGTCTTTCTCTTTTTTCCTTGTTTTCAGTACATGGATCGGACCAATCCAATGGACAAGCACATGGAGGTGATGATCAACCGCTATGGGATGGCGGCGGCACCAGGAGCGCCGCAGATGTTTGGCAACGCCGGCAGGGAGCACATGGAGAAATACGGTACTTTTTAAAAATGTTATTACCGGTAGCTTAAATTTGCGTACAGAATAAAACATAATAGATATGATCAGCAATAATTGCTTCTGTAAGGTCATTGCTGAGATCATTTCATGCTTTAGTGTTGCGTTAAGGCACAACGGTGTGCTCCAGAGCGACACCTGCTGTTAGAGAGTTGGTCACACTGGTGACGATAAATCAACATGGCAGCTCCTTAGTTTTTCTGTTCTGGTTAATAAGTAATGATGGAATGTAATTTGTATTTGTATTAATAATACAGTAAACCTGCGCTTTATAATTTATCCAGAAAAAAAAAACTTACGGGGAGCCAAGGGCGCTACATATTTTCAAAGTTAGCTGAAGTGCTAAGCTAAAAATTAGCTCCACTGCTAGCGGATTAGCGAAATTTTGCTAACTATTATCTACTATCTGACATGTAAGATTACATTAAAGTGATTTTTAAAAAAATCATATTATTGTCATATGTGGTGACTACTTGCTGTATATAAATACTGACATGGCAAAACATTTTATTTAATTAGATTTTTTAATTTTTGTTTTTCCTCACTTTTTTAGGTACAAAACCAGAACACTTTGCCAAGATTGCCTGGAAAAACCACAAGCATTCCACAAATAACCCGTAAGATGGAGGGGAAGTAGCAGTTTGTGCCCTTGGGTTTTACTTTTGTGTGTTACACTGGTCCAGTGTTCCACGACCAGGTTTTCGTCCTGGTCGTGGAACACTGGACCAGCTCTACACCCTCGGCAGGGTCCTGGAGGGTGCATGGGAGTTCGCCCAACCAGTCTACATGTGTTTTGTGGACTTGGAGAAGGCGTTCGACCGTGTCCCTCGGGGAGCCCTGTGGGGGGTTCTCCGGGAGTATGGGGTACCGGGCCCTTTGATACGGGCTGTCAGGTCCCTGTATGACCAGTGTCAGAGTCTGGTCCGCATTGCCGGCAGCAAGTCGGGCTCGTTTCCGGTGAGAGTTGGACTCCGCCAGGGCTGCCCTTTGTCACCGATTCTGTTCATCACTTTCATGGACAGAATTTCTAGGCGCAGCCAAGGTGTTGAGGGGATCCGATTTGGTGGCCTTAGGATCTCATCTCTGCTTTTCGCAGACGATGTGGTCCTTTTGGCTTCATCAGATTGTGATCTGCAGCTCTCGCTGGAGCGGTTCGCAGCCGAGTGTGAAGCGGCCGGGATGGGGATCAGTGCCTCCAAATCCGAGGCCATGGTCTTGAGCCGGAAAAGGGTAGAGTGCCTTCTCCGGGTCAGGGGGGGTGTCCTGCCCCAAGTGGAGGAGTTTAAGTATCTCGGGATCTTGTTCACGAATGGGGGAAGAAGGGAGCGGGAGATCGACGGGCGGATTGGCGCAGCGTCTGCTGTCAAGCGGGCGCTGTACCGGTCCGTCGTGGTGAAGAGAGAGCTGAGCCAAAAAGCGAAGCTCTCGATTTACCGGTCGATCTACGTTCCCACCCTCATCTATGGTCATGAGCTTTGGGTCATGACCGAAAGAACGAGATCGCGGATACAAGCGGCCGAAATGGGTTTTCTCCGTAGGGTGGCTGGGCTCTCCCTTAGAGATAGGGTGAGAAACTCAGTCATCCGGGAGGGACTCAGAGTAGAGCCGCTGCTCCTTCACATCGAGAGGAGCCAGTTGAGGTGGCTTGGGCATCTCGTCAGGATGCCTCCTGGACGCCTCCCTGGTGAGGTGTTCCGGGCACGTCCCACCGGGAGGAGGCCCCGAGGAAGACCCAGGACACGCTGGAGAGACTATGTCTCTCGGCTGGCCTGGGAACGCCTCGGGATTCCCCCGGAAGAGCTAGAAGAAGTGGCTGGGGAGAGGGAAGTCTGGGCCTCCATTCTGAAGCTGCTACCCCCGCGACCCGACCTCGGATAAGCGGAAGAAGATGGATGGATGGATGGATGGATGTTACACCATGAGGTGAACTGTGTGGGGTTTAAAAAAAACAATTTTTTTATCATATATCGCCTGCAGGTATTCCCAGTTCCAGGATGAGTACAGCTTGGAGCAGGTGATGAACTCCAGGAAGGTGTTTGACTTTCTAACTCTGCTGCAGTGCTGGTAGGAATATCATTTACACCTTTTCTAATAATTATGTTGTAGTTTCCTTTTTTTGTATTTACCGTCATGCTGGATTGTAAATTAGTGTAGTTGTCATTTTGACCTTGTTTTGTTGAACCTTTATTTGTTCAGGGACAACAGATGGAAAAATACCTTTTTTGGCTACTTCTGGTGCATTTACAGAAATATTAATGTGCATTGTCCCTCCCAAAATTCATTTCATTCCAAATTGTATTAGTGGGAACTGTTAGCTTTAGAAGCAGAGATTGACCAGAGTATTGTTTTCTCCTTACAGCCCAACTTCAGATGGTGCTGGAGCTGCGGTTTTGGCCAGCGAGGCCTTCGTTAGGAAGCACCGCCTTGAAAACCAGGCGGTGGAGATCGTGGCTCAGGAGATGGTGACGGACTTTCCCTCCACATTCAGCGAGAACAGCTGCATTAAGATGGTACGCCGCGCGAAACGAAACCCGTTCTGATGATTACCGGACAGTTCTGAGTGCCGTGGGCGTTTCCCCCGTGGCGTGCAGGTGGGGTATGACATGTCTCGGCTGGCGGGTAAGAAGTGCTTCGAGGCCGCGGGCCTGACGCCGGGCGACGTTGACGTGGTCGAGCTGCACGACTGCTTCTCCGCCAACGAGCTCATCACATACGAGGCTCTGGGCTTGTGTGAAGAAGGTAAAGCGGGGACTGTGTTGTCGAGCGTACTTTAATGTTTTCCTGTACGCGTCGGGGTTTCGTCTAGGAGTTTTTAAAACCGCCTGACGCTGCTGATCTGGGAGTCTTCAGAACGTGTCTGAAACGTTGCGCATGAAAGTCGAGCTACATTTTAAAATAAAGAAAAACATAAAACTGCAGAAAGAAAATTTTTCTTTCTGTGGGATGTTGAGATGTATAAGGAAAAAAAAGTATAGGTTCTAACTTAATAAGAAAAAAAGATCTTAAACAATACCACTGGTGTTTTAACGCGATCCTGTCACTGAATATCAATTTATCACACACAAAAAAAACTGCTTATAGATTTAATAACAGCACTCGTTACCAAATTTCTATTCTGTTCCACGTCCCTGCTGACGAAAAACACCCCACAGCATGATGCTTCCACCTCTATGCTTTTCTGTTCAGGCTGGCATTCAGTTTTCCAGCACACACAGTAAGCCAAACAGTTCAGTTTACTTTCATTTTATTCCCCATGTTTGCTGACCCAGACATAGTTTGTTCCTAGTTTAAAATGGCTTTCTTCCATAAAGATCCGGTCTTGGGGAGTGCGTCACCAGCTGTTGTCCCGTTTGTGTTTTCCAGGTAAAGCAGGAGAACTGGTTGACAGAGGGGACAACACTTACGGTGGGAAGTTTGTGATCAACCCCAGCGGCGGCCTCATCTCTAAAGGACATCCTCTCGGTGCAACAGGTACGCAGACGGCATCGTTGTCGAGCCTCCCTTTCACTTTGCTTATCGGTTTCAGAAGTGCAACTTTTTTGGTTTGTTGTTAGTTTCGTGATTTTCTTTTCTGGAAATGTACATTTTGACTCTGAAAAGTTTCCACTGTGGCCACTAGAGGGCAACCGTCTCCCGTTGGTGGACAGTCAGACTGGAAGTGGGTTAAAGTGATGCTTAGCCTGCATGAGAGATCCCGGCCCGCCTCTTCTCTTCTGTAATCTGTTCACATTTTAAATCACTGACAACAAGCAGACTGGGCCACTGGTTCAGCCTGCTTCTGCAGCATCAGGCCGGCCGTGAAACGCTCAAATCCACTGGAGCGGGTCGTGGAGTGGAGCCCGTTTCTGTCTGCCTGCTTTATACGTTTATATTTAATTAGTTTTCTCACTGCCTGGCCTTTTTTTAATCACACGATTTCCCAGATCGAGTCGTCGGTGCTTCACTCCTTCTATCGCTCTGAGCTGTTAGCTCACTTGCCGATAGGTCCTCTTTCAGATTATTCTCATGACATCATTTGTTGTTTTTAAAAAAATAAATAAAACTGTGGTCTTATTAGCAGGCAGTAACAACATTTCCTCTATGTAATCAAATCAGAAGTCTCACAGGAGAGTTTTGGGCAGCTTGAAAAAGATCTTCAGTTCTAATTATCTAATCAACAACAAACAAAGTTACAGATAATATCATTATAACTATAATAATCGTTGCATCACAATATGTTTGCAGCAATAGCAATACAGTAACCAGTGAAAGGAGTTTACAGAAGCAGGTGTCTTTATGCTACAATCACTGGAGACTGCAGCCAGCTGATCTCCACTCCACTCACTGAGACTGTTGGCACCAATCGACTGGACCTCTGTTGAATTAGGTCAGTCACTTGAAAGGGAGTGAATATTATTTGTCATTATTTAGTAGAAATCAGTTTTTATTTTATTTATTACTAAAGGGTTTTTTTGTCAAAAAAGCCAAATTATGTTAATCATGGTTGATTTGTAAAAGTAATAAATGGGGTAAAACATCCAACATTGGGAAAAAAAACAAAACAAAAAACCCATATCTTCAGTATTTTTAATGTAGTTTTTAGTGCAAAAATCTTAGTATACTTGAAATAAGATAAAACTACCTTAAAATAAACTTTTCAGAAAAAAAACCAGCAGTTTGTTTTAAGTCAACAATCCCTTTATATTGATGAAAAAAAGACTGGTTATAAGTGAAATAATCTGCCAGTGGAGCTAGAATTTTTTTCCATCAATATTAAGGAATTAATTACTTAAAACAAGCTCCTGTTTCTTGCTGAAATGTTACTTGTAAGTAGGTTTTGTCTTATTTCAAGGGTATTAATATATTTACACTAGAAACCAGATTAAAAGTACCTGGTAAGATTTTGTTTGTCCACAACGTGAAGTGAGTGGTTGTAATGTTTTGCTGATTATTTCATACCTAGCATGAACCATTTATCCGCCGACTCTTTACGTCTTCCCAGAGGAGCCATCTGTAGATCTCCTAATTAGCATTCGGGCTAATAAGTTTCCTTGCAGAGTATTAAATCAGTGCTGTTGAATGGCAAAACGCATATGAAGGCTAATTAATGTGGCATGAAATGATTGGCTGTAATTTCTGGCCAGCAGAGGAGCAGCCGCCGGTGAGATTACGGAGAGAGTTGTCAGATTAGCAGTCGTCATGGCGCCTCTCTCAGTCCGATAGCTTCAGTTTTTCCAGTCGTATGTCCCGATTTCTTTAATTGAACAACTATACGCTGTAACTGCTCTTTGTTTTGAGTATTCTCCAGTGGAAACATGCTGTCTGTTTGCATCAAGGTAGCTGCGTCTGTGGTTTGCTTCTATATTTATCAACTTTATTACAGTTTTTTTTTGTTTTGTTTTAGCAGCAAAGCCGGGATTATAATTGGACACTTGAAACAGCCTGTTCAGCTGTTAAATGTTTTTTAAAAAATGTAAATAACCTTTCACAGTGTGTGCTGTGTGAAATCCAACAAGTGAGAAAGAGCTGAGGCTTTGTGCCTTTAGGCCACCTTCATACAGTACAGCTTTATGTCTCTTCAGAGTTGTTCCTTTGAGGGTTTCCTGCCGTTCAAAAGACAATCTTTTTCTGCATTTAAACATGCAAGTTCATGAAAGGAAGCCTGGCAGACCTGTGCCTCCGTTTCCTTCGCCGCATCTTGTCCGTATGCTGATGACGACGATCATTTTTCTGCCTGTAGTGTCCGCTCCCCACATCATCAGCCTCTCTTTGTGGTGTGTGTGTGTGTGTTCCTCCCAGGGCTGGCTCAGTGTGCCGAGCTGTGCTGGCAGCTGCGAGGACAGGCTGGCAGGAGGCAGGTCCCCGGAGCCAGCGTGGCCCTGCAGCACAACATTGGCCTGGGGGGAGCCGTGGTCGTCACCATCTACAAGATGGGGTTCCCACAGGAGTCCAGGTGACCCGTCAGAACCCCTTTGTGACATTATTCCAGTGCACTGCGACAATATTTGTATCCATTTAACTCCTCCTGCGTCTTTTCAGATACCAACTGTGTGACGTTTGATGTGTTTAACATGATAGACAAACACAACGTGGCGCTTAATTGGGAAGAGGAAAATTCTGATCAGAATCATTAAGTTACTTTATTGATCATCAAGGGGAAATTGCCTGTTTGTTGAGAAACTACTCCCATTCAAAGTGTTAAATATTAGTAAATAGCAGCAAAACAATTAATGATATAAAAAATGTATATGAGTTTGAAATTACAAGTAATTTAAATAGGACCCATGTATGAAATAAATAAAATGAAAAACATAAAATAAAAGCCAGAGTTGTTTTGCAAAGAATAGGTTTTAGTCTGTAGATGTGCAAACTTAGTACAAACAACCAGACCCATCAGTAATTTAGGGCATCCTTAAAAAGTCTTAAATTCATGTATCTAAAAATAAGGCCTTAAAATGTGATAAATTAATTAAAAATAATATTGGCCTTAAATACCAATATACCTAGGTACATTTGTGCCCTAAGTATATTTGTACCTAGGGATACCTAGCATTACTTCTGCTATCAGCATTACTTCTGCATTACTGGTAGTTAGTTAGCGGTAGCATCACTTCTGTTGCCTGTCTCCACTCTGTGCAAAAAAAAACAAAAAACAAAACCTGTAAGTTTGGCACTGCGGGGGTTAAGACTGTAGAGAGCCATATGCAGTGTGAGAAACACAAAGCTGTGGCCAAGAACTACAAACGTATATTTAGGGATTTTTTATGTAAAATTTTATTCAAGGTGACATTAAAAAGGTCTTACAGAGTTTTAAATTGAACTTGCTGAAACCTGCAGATACCCATCAAGAGGTTTCAGCTTATAAAAAAAAAGAGTTGGGAATGCTGCTGCAAGGCATCGTATCTTAGTGCTGTCAACAGTTCGTAACCCTCGTTTGCATATAGTCGGCATTTGTGTTGTGAATTTTCTGTGCTTCTGCAGCATCTACCAACAGAAACAGTTGAGAGCTCAGTCCTAAAAGTTTTTAAATCTTCCCTGTAGCTCCCTGAGGCTGCGGTTTAATCCTTCACCCCTAAAGATCCAAGTTGTGTTTCTCTGTCTTTAATTCCAATGTTTTCTTCACTTTTTCCCTCCTACATTTAGTCCAAAATGTGGTCCGTTCTGTATATCTAGAAATCAGGCCCAGGTCACTTTGCTGTTTTGTTAAAAAAACCTTGGTGGTATATCGTCCTGAGTATCTCCTGCGGTTGTAACCTACGTATTCACATGTTGAGGTAGAAAATGAGATCTCCGTTGTAAATGGTTGAGCTGAATAGGGAACAATTTTAATTGTGCCGTGCGGCTCGGCCCGCGCTCCTGTGGATCAGTAAGAGCTTCGACTCCGCTCTAATTCCACTTAAGTCAGCGGCCGCAATTTAGAGGTGTTCTGCTAGCGGGTGTTTGGACTGGATGTGTGTATTCGATCACACTAAAGGGAGTGTATCAAAGGCTTGTATCATTAGCGGTTCTGCACTAAATTACCCAGGATGCATGTTTTATAAAAGGAAAAGTTGTGATTTTCATCTTTTTATGTAGACAGAACTAAACTATAGCCATAACCTCAGCAGGAATGAATTTATTGTGTTTCTACTTACTTATTTTCAATTCTCCTAGGTATGTCATCGGTTCGGCAGCCAGCAGCTCCGGCGATGGGGATCTTGAAGGGTTTAAAGCTTATCCCGTCTTCAAGGAGATTGAGAACCATCTGCTGCAGGTTTTTATTGGTTTTGTGTATTTTTCTACATAGAAAATCTAATCGAAATGAAGTTATTTTGTCACAAACGTAACTTTTGTTTCCCCTCTCTTGTGCCGAGTGCTTATTTCGGTTATTGTTGGACCAAAACAGCGTATTTACATGCAGAAAGTGGGAACTTATGCTACATTTCGCATCATTCGCATTCAAAGTCCAGCTCTCTTAAAAGTTAATATCCAGATATAGGTTTGACATATCGCAGTAGTCAATACATACATATTATTTTTTTAAATATTGATTCATACTTTGTACCTCCTTTTGTCAACAGCTGGACAAAAGCAACAGAATTTTGCAGCTGTTTTTCCACATCATCCATCTGCAGACGTGATTCTCCACAAGTTCAGAGACAAGCCACCAGAACGTTAGCCTAGCAACACACACTGTGTGGTTGGTTACAGAAAGCAGTACTTTTAAACATGATTTAATATAAATACTTCAGTGGGAGAGGGAACACTGGTTAATAAGTATGAAAGCAAATTATGACTCATACGGCAAACGGTTCAAACAAACGCGGCTAAAAGTAGCAGCAGGGCGGAGATCAGGATGAAAACCGTCTGAGCAAATTATTTTAACCTAATTTGTCACCGTTTGACGAAGGCAGAGATATTAAAGTTGATCATCTTTTATTAGTTTATCAGACAAACCTTGGCATCCGTTAGACCCGAACTTGGTGTTAAGTTGCGTCTGTTTGACATCAGGACATGGAAAACCCAGAAGGTTTCTGCATGAATGTGGGTTGGATGGTGAGCCGTACGTTCGCCACGGTTACAATAGTGAACTAGAACCAATGAAATAACGAAAGCGGAAATCGAGAAAACATTTCTGGCAACTGAAATAAATAAAAACGCAAATTAATGGAGAAAAACTACTAACCAACCGGAACTATATCATGCGGTTATAAAACTAAAAGATACTGAAATTGGAGATAAAATACCTTTCCTGTTTATGAATCTATTTATTAGACTTTCATACTGATGTGAAATTGATTTTCCCTTCGCCACATATGCAGTGTGTCGTCTGTCGGCAAATTACGTCACTCCTTCGTCCTCCTGGCAGCTACGCTAGTCCGCACAATCGTGACGACATAAATTTGGAGAAAGCACCAGATTCAGTCGGCTGTTCAACAATAACTGAATGCATTTTTCTTTTAAATTCTTTACCCGATTGATGTAAACACAACCACAGTACAATACTTTGACCTTATTGAGTTCTGCGCCAAAAATGTAACCAAAGTACGAAAAAAACCTAAAATGACTCCAATAACCAACAAAATCTAAATTATAACTAAACAATATTTCACTAGTAAGATCTAGCTAGCACATTCTGCAAACTAATTAAAGATAACCGAGGTAGACAAACAAAAAGTCACAGCAAAGTAAAACTAAACCACAACGAAAAAGCTAAAACTATCATAACTCTGTTGATCGCCAGGAAAAAACGGAGCTTCCAGACAATTCGATGGAGTTAGGCAGTGGTTGCTATGGAAACTCGTATTCGAATAGCCACGCTCTTGTCATTTTAGACGACGCACGAATTGCAATACATTGACTGTGTTTGTTATAATCAGCCAGTCCTCATTTAAAGTTGTGGGCTGTCTGAAGGTCATGAACCGTATCAAAGCTCAAAGCTTCCCGCCCCCAAGCAGTGCATGATGGTTAAAAACTGGTGTCTAGTTGTTTTTTTAAGTTGTCAATTTAATACCTCCATGTATCTTTTGTCGCTCCTTTGACAAAAGAGCCCGAAGTCCTCTCTGACCCGGAGTTAGGGAAATTGGCTGTAGAGAATGATGGATAACAGATGAAAGGGGCCGGGGGGCCGTGAAGCATACCGAGGCCCAACCTTCATCTGTCTGTGCGTTAGCGGGAAACATACAATCAGTAATCACGGAGCTGAGCGCTCCTCGTGTGTGTCTGACATGGTTTTCAATTTGCTTTATAATTAAAAATCATTTGTCTTTGATACCGCTAATTGCAACCAACTGCCTCCCGAAGACGCCTAATTGGTGTGTAATTTAATCTCAGTCATCTGTCGGCAACAGCTCAGGGGTTTAGCAGAGAACATTAGTGAACAAACGGCATCATGAAGGCCGAGGGACACAGCGGACAGGTCAGGGAGGCAGCTGTTGAGAGGCTTGAAGGGGCAGCAATATGCTAGCGACATAGCTCCATTTTATAGCACAATGAGGTAACTGTTACCTTCAGTTGTTACGAAAAATAAAATATGACTGAAAAGAAATTTGACTTTGTAATTTAATGCCTTGAAATTTGGCTTTCGTCACTTTAAGAAGCTCCTGCTCTTTCTGAAGCTCCGCCTTCAAGAAGTCGTCACAACATGGCTCCTCTATTGACCCTTTAACAACGTTTTTACCAACGTTTCGCTGAGCAGTAGCTCACATAATGTTCTCAGCAGATGCCCACTGTTGCCAGGTGTTTGCTAATTGCTGCTGGCTAGTCTGAAGGAGCTGAACGGATTAAAGTTCTGAAGCTAGGAAGGTGCCTCACAGACGAGCAGCTGCGCCTTGAAGGCGGGACTAGGTCCAACCAGGTGTTTTAAACAGCTGTATGGTTGCCACGGGAGATTAAAGAATTTGTCAGACATGCGTGAAAGAATCGAAGCAACAGTCCAGGTGTGTTTTTGTTCACCTTCCCGTAGGTGAGTGAAAAAAACTTTCAGCTGGAGCCACAATAGAATGGATTAGAAATTGAAGCACATTTGTTTGTTAGAACGGCCCAATCAAAGTCCAGACTTCAATTAAATCTAGAATTTTTAGCGAAACTGTCAAAATTAATGTCCACAGACACTCGTCGTTCAAATTCAATTAAACTCAAAAATGTATTGTTGACCTCAAAGGAAAATTAAACGTTTTAACTCATAATAATTAGAGATTCTTCAAAGAGCTATTGTAAATAGTGACGGCTGTTAGCAGGAAAGCTCTCCTGTAGCAGTCTGTATTGCAGCTCATTTGAAGAAGCTTCCGACTGAAGACTGTCGGTTAATCCAGTCTGACCGGGCTTGACCTGATCATAGGACAAATGTTCGGCTCTAGATGTATACAGCTGTAGCTGCAGCACACGTGTGTCCAGCACAGCGTGGTTTAATACAAAAGCATGCTACAATTTTCAGACTTTTAATTAAAAGAAGTACAACTATATATATTTTTTTCTTTACGAATTACAATTCTGCTCTACCTCTTCTCAATCTAACCCATGAAGTTGTACTAAAAACACATTGAGGTGTCTTCTCCAAGGCACTGCGGTGGTGAATTCAGATGAACTAGTTTCCAGGCTTTGGTGCAGAGGAGAATACTTCGGTGCAGAGAAATGCTACGGTACGTGTGAATGTTCCCGGCGATGAGGGAGTGGTATTCATTGTCCTGCTGTGTGACCTCCCACTCTCCCAGCTGTCAGGAAGTCTCTCTCTCTCTTTCTGTCTCCAGCGTTGATTGGTGCTCCGTTCGTCCTCATCGCCTTTCTGAAGAGCTCGTTCTGTTTGATTATGGGGTGTTTTTTTTTTTTTTTTGAGCGAGAGTTTCCCCCCAGTGGGGCTGGAACATGTGGGTGGTTTTTGCCCTGCGAGGGGCCGATAACGTTAACCCTGAAAGGAAAGCAGAATAGCTGTCGAGACAGGAACTCGGACAGCTGCTGATGTGAAACAAAACAAAACCAAATCTTCTCGTAATGACTGCTTGTCTGGCTGATTCGCTCATAAAAGCGTCACACAATGAAGGATGTAAACAGATCATGTTCCCACCGAACGATAAGGCTCTCACCCTGTAATCTGTCGATCTGCGTTGCGTCTTTATATAGAATCCCTTTTTGTACCTTAACAGATGCAGAGGCATTGTCCTTCTCAGGTACGGCGTTGGGCAAACGGAGCGACGCAGCTGTTCCCCCCACCCTCAGCGCCTGCGGTTCGCTGCAAGTGTTGGCTTGACACGTCTGACGCCTTGTTGCTGATTGGTGCATTTTCACCAGTCTGACTCTGATTTTAGGTACCGTCCATCTGTCAGCCAAAGGTCGAGAGACTCTGAGACCCCCTGTTGATTTCTTTCAGGAAGGAGAGAAACTCGTCAGGAAGGTCGGCGGAGTGTTTGCTTTCAAGGTGAAGGACGGCCCTGATGGGAGAGAGGCCACCTGGGTCGTGGATGTGAAAAATGGCAGAGGTTCTGTCACAAACGATCCAGGTATGTGTCTTAATGGACTTAATGGAAAGTCTGCAGTCGAGGACAAATTGTTGTGGTTTATTGATGCTTTTGCCAGCAAGTTGGATGGCTTTATTTTCTTTATATCGTCCAATCTGGTGTGTTTTCTGATAGTTGTTGAAAGGTAGGAATTAAGTAGTGTATGAATATTTGCAGTTTCTCCCGTATGACACTGTCTGACAGAAAATATGGAGCTCTCCTATTGGTTGATGTTTAAGGAGTAAGACAAATACTCCATTCAACTATTTTATATTCAAATCCACGTTCAAACGTTTTTTGTTTTTTTTCTTGCCTTACTGCAGAGACATCATTAAATATTTAAACTAAGGAAGAAAGAACAGAGAGAACAAAAAGAAAAACATTTCAACTAGGAGGAAATGTGAAGTCATATATTGAATCAAAGACAAAATGATTATGTAGTTTACATTTTTAACCACCCACTGTGCCTTATATTAGCTTGAGTAAAGTCGCATTTCATAAACCGCAATCTGTGTTTTCCCTAAAGATTGATGATCCTTATTTTAACTCTTAAAAATCCTGGCAATATTTTCAAATCTAGTCTGGAGTAACTTTGCTGTTCTTCGTTCAGCCATCCCATTATGTTCTGACTTGCTCTCTTCTGCTAATCTGCTAATGCACTAAGAGTGGAGCTAATTTTAAAAATGTTTAGCATACTTAGCTTTCCCTAAACACCTTTTTTTTTTCTTTTTTTCCCCCGGATAAATTCAAAGCACTAATTTATTTGGCTGCTTTGAAACCTTTCAGTTGATTAGTTCAACATATGTGTTAAAGTTTTGATTAACACCTGTTAAGAATTAAGTACTTAGACTTTTATATTCATGCTCTTACTTTGAAATCGGCGAAGTCTGTCACGCAGCAGTTCTGCTTCCTCTCTTTCTTTTTCTTGTTCTCAAATATCTTTATTTTAAACGGGAACGGACAGGAACAAAATGAAACCCAGACAATACAGAATGATATAACCATAAACACAATATTTAAGAGCATTATAGGACATGTACATTATGATGTCAAAATTTAATTGGCGCTTGAGGATTGTAGTCTATCGAGGGCAGATACAATTTGAATTGAATGTAGCGCTTTAGCATTAGCTTGTACTAAATACAATGTTGGTGTAGCGCATTAGCACTAGCTGAAACGTAATGTTTTTGATTAGGGTTAGCATAGCTAACATTTTAGTTAGCGGTGCCCACCGCTATTATAAATAGCTTACTCTTGAGTCCCTTTTCTTCCTCAGTAAGAACTTCCACACCCAAGAGTGTTTGTGCTTGTTAGCCCTTCTATTTGGAATATTAGCTGACTGGAAATTTTTTTTTTTTAAGTTACCAGCTGTGCGGTCAGTGGTCAAAACTTCTTCAGTCAAATGAACAGAAAGGGAACACATAATCAGGCTAATATGGTTACTAATGAGCTGTTTACAGTTACTGTATTTTACACAAGAGTATTCTTGGTGGGTTGAAACAAATTGCTGCAGTAACAAAATGCAATATCATGAGAAAACAGTGAAAATTGGACGGGATGGGAGAGAGGCATTGATTTGACTCTCAAGAAACCACAGAAAGGCTTTCAGCAGCGACTGACTTTCATCAAAATGGAACCAACGCTTTAATAAATGCTGATACTTTGACAGAGTGACAGAGCTGCTAAAGTTCCAGATTGTGTGAAAACGCCAACAGCGATTGAGGTTTCTGCCTCAACGGAGACGAACATATCTTTTGCAGAGATGTGATCCTTTAAGCGGAAGGGCTCATTATAGAATAAGCTTATTTAAATCTATAATTATTTCTTCAGTGTCCTTTTCGCTTTCCTCCTACCTTTGCTTTTCTTCCCTTTGTGCCCCCCCCCACCCCCCACCCCCCACCCCTAGGAAACACTTAAAAACCTAGGCTAAAGTAAAAACACCCATAGCCTTAGATCCATGATGACTTGGCCAACACAAACTCTGGTCAACACAGACTACAGCCAGATATTTCTTTTGTCAAAATGTCAAATATAAATGAGTTCACTGGGTTTGCTTCCTCAAACCTAATTCAAAAATAAATAGCCTGTTTTGTTGAGGTAACTTGAACTCCCAAATTGAGCTGGAGAAAATGGGACTGAAATCACTTCAGACAGGAGAGTAGAGCTATCCTGCTATTGCTGAGAGCTCTACTCTCCTGCTATTGCTGTAATAAAGAGAGATATCAATAAAAACATGCAGTCAAGTCTCATAGAGAAGAACATTTTTTTAGTCTGAAGTGATTTCAGTCCCATTTTCTCCAGTTCAATTTGGAGCCGTGTGTTCAACACAACACTCTTTGTTTTGTGTTGAACACGCAACACAATTTGCAGATTATAAGGACAGTGATTCTCCCCCGTTGCGCATGAAACAAGAAACAAGACGACATCAAGAAAAGGTAGGAACTCTGTCGCAGTTCAAGGATGGAATCTGCTTCAAACTTCTCTTGCCATCCACTTGTTGAAGAAGCCATTCATCTAGAGCCGGATGTTGGTTGTATAAGCTAGACACACTCGTGCAAGTACACACTGCTTCCTAAGTGGCCACCAAAAAACCATTAGATGGACCCCCCGGTGAAACTTCCTGCATCAAGGCCATTATTTCTGAACTCTGCAGTGTCCTTCAAAGTGGAGTGAAATGTTCAGAAAGCTACTAAAAGCTCATGTGGTACAAGACGACCTTTTTAAAAGAGTTTCAAAACTCTTGAGATGATGGACGTTGTTTGGACACGTCTGTGTAAAAAAATAAAATGAAATAAAAAAAGCTTGTTATTTGTTCTGTGGCCTCACTCAGTGAGCAGGGAGGGAAGGTAAATTCACTGCTGGGAAAACTACAGCAACGAGCGGCGTCCACTGGTCACCAGGTCTCCATAACGGCAATCGGTGCACAAATCTTTGTCTATACTCTGCTGCTGTCGAAAAAACACAATTTTCCATTAAATAAGAAGTTAAATTAATATCACTTAGACTTAGACTTAGACTGACTTTATTGTCATTTTGCATGCACAGGGTGTATACAGAACGAAATTTCGTTGCATACGGCTCAGGACAATGTTTTGAGCTTCCAATGTTGTGAGGTTACTCCAGAATAAAATAAAATACAGTATAAAATATGAATATAAATATAGAATATAAAGTGCAGGAATGACAGTAAAATAGAAAGTTATTTAGCTCTGTACATGTGCAAGGTATAAAGTGGAGACCAGATTTTAAGTGCAGTCCAGTTAAGAGTTCAGCAGTCTGATGGCAAGTGGGAAAAAGCTGTTTCGGAACCTGGTGGACCTGCACCGGACGCTGCGGAACCTCTTTCCAGAGGGCAGCAGGGAGAACAGTCCATGGTGGGGGTGTGAGGGGTCACTGATGATGTTTCGGCCTCGGGACACGCATCGCTGGGATGAAATGTCCTGGATGGAGGGAAGGGGGGCCCCGATGATCCTCTCTGCTGTCCGCACCACTCTCCTCACGTTCTTCCAGTCGGAGGCGCTGCACACGTGAATAAGCTTGTTCATGTGTTCAGTTAGAAAAATTAAAAATCGTGGCAGCGACGGATGTAAACTGTTACATGAGCTGCATTCATATCAGCCATCAGAAGAGACGATGGCGTCTTATTCAGGAGTTTTGGGGAAAATGTAGTCGTCGATTATTTATTTTTTTTTAATTTCAGAAAAGGTAAGGATCCAAGACCTTCACACAACTTCTTAGAAATTGTGCAAAGCTGTAAGACTTCTGGTGGAGCCAGCGGCACAATGTCAGAAATAAACCCCGAAAACAATCGTCCTTCTGTTACTCCCTGTCGTCTTCTTTGTCATTTCCGCTAGTAGTAACATCCTGCTGTTGATCAAAAATCGAGTCATTGTTCACGTCATATCTTCTGTGACATTCTAGCACCTCAGTATTTAGGGACATAGACCAAAGCAGACAATAGTTTTTGGCAAGCACCGCTAATCCCCACTCTTCCTTCTATATGGAAAAAAATATATAGTAAAAATTTTTCATACATGATTCCACCATATCTCACCTAGCAACGCGTTGACAGCCTCTGGCATGTTGGCTCGCTATCCCCCACAGCGCTATTGGCTCTTTGCAGGTTGCAGCGGTGACATCATCAGTGACGCGGCCACCACAGTTCTGGACTCAAAGAGGATGTATTATGCTAAATCCCTCTTGACATTATCCCCCCTTGACATGAAAAGGGACTAAGCCCCGCCTCCGCCAGCCACACTGAGCACTTTCAACTACTGTGTGCTGTACAAGCAGAGCTCAAAGTTATGGCCACTTTTCAGCTCTGAATTGCAATCAGAAAAGATTACACGCAGAGAGGAGGTAAAGTCAAAGTGACACGATCATTTTCCTCTCTCTTTCCGCCGGGCCTCAGATCTCATTTCGCTGCTTGTTTCTCCTCCTCCCTGGTTTCAGCCTCTCCCACCTGCGAGCCCGAGCGAAAAGGGACGAGACAAAAGGCCAGGAGAGGAAATGTGATAAACGGCAGGCGGCACAAAACATTCCTTCATCGCTTTGTTTCCTGTCAGAGCGCCCCTCCGCGCTTCCTTTAGGAGGGCGTCAGTGGCGCTAATTCTTCATTTAAAACACAGGCGCGGTGCGGGATGAACAAGTCCCCCTCGGAGGCCTTTGGTATAATAAGACGCTTAGTTAAAGACGAGGTGCAAATATCAACATTCGGGTCAGGCAGAACAGATAAGAGCGGAGAAAATGCGGCAATGCAGGATGAGCCATGAAGGACCTGTCAGGGACTCTGATCTGATTTTAATTACTTTTATTTCTCGTGTACGTATCTCCTCTAACCCCCCCTCCTCTCCTTATTTGCATTTCATTACCCTTATTTGCTCTTGCTCGGTATGCACAGCCTGCTCGGTGCCCCGGGCCCAACATCGCTTAGATTACCATGTATCATCATAAAAAAACTTTCAAAATTTATTAGAGTATTTGATCAGGAAAAAAATGTGGAAAAAACAGGAATATTATAGCCAACCGTACCAAGGCACAGAATACCAGAGTTAATGTCAAGAAAACAAATATTAAAATAAACTGCACCATTAGTCAAGTGTTTATAGAATCATGTGTACTGCACTTCCATTTTAATCAAGACACAAATTTCACTGCGCAACTGTCAATGCACATGTAAATTTGAAAATTCAGACGACTTACACTATTACACTTAAGCACAAATCAATCTGGACAACAGAAATATGTTTTTTAGCATATCATGACAGTGTAATATGAGGCAGATAATCTGTGAAAAAAAACCCCCCAACATCTCCACCCCCATCCCTTGAGCTATTATTGCCATCTAAAGAAATGCAACCAGAAACAACCAATTAAAGCCAGGAGGCGGGTCTTAGCATTGCTAAATGTGCTAATGGCAGAGAAACAACTCACCGTTACAGGAATACTGTTTATCCAGCGGCCATGCTAACTAGCCTTAGCATTTATAACAGGCTCTGTTGTAGAATAGCAGAGAGAAAGGGGTTAGGGTCTGAGCAGCACGTACGCAAACACGATTGACAGCGCTAAGACCCTCCTCCTGACTGTAATTGGCTGTTTCTGACTGAACAGTTTATTTGTGAAAATGATAGCAGGTACATAGGGGCTTTTTTTTAAAGTTACATACTTTAAAATGGACCAAATAGGATTTTTTTTTCATTTAAATTTTCATGTACTGAAATGAAAACTGCATCTTCTTTTCCTTCTGTTTTGCATTTATGCTCCATTTTGTCTTTGTGTAGATAATAAATGCTCTGAAGTGTTTGGATGCAACTCCGGAAAACGTTCCAAACTTTCAAAGTCAGTCAGAATTCAGCTTTCTAGAAACGCTCACTTAACATTTTTCAGCTTCCAGGCGGAGGGTTTTCCAGGTGCTTGACCTAAAAGTCGGCAGAAACGCGACCTGAAATATCACTTTGGTCTAAAATGTGCAGGATGAGTCACAAACTCTGACTCAAAATAATTCAAAGAATCCTCTAGAACACGCGCGAGTCCTTCCAGGGCGACTTTTCACCGCTCTGAAACTCATCAAAATGCAAATTGGAGCCTTCTGTTCCGAGCGTGGCGATAATAGGGACCGAGATGAGCTTTTCATCTCCGATCTGAAACGTAATATGCCTGTTGTTAAACGCCAGGTGGTTTTTGAACTCGGCTTCAAGCGTTTGTACTGAAACTGCTGCAGTGAATCAGTTTTACTGTAAGTATCTTCTTTTTTTATTTTTCAGGTAAAACGGCAGACTGCACGTTGTCCATTGGAGACGAGGATCTGCTGGATCTCATGACAGGAAAGCTGAACCCACAAACGGTGTGTTTGCTTACGTCAGGTCCAATATATATATGTGTGTACATATATATTTCCACTGTGAGATGGTTTGGGGACACACATTTGCTCCATGGCAACTGTGTTTGCCATCTTGCACTCAGTTTCATTGTTGATATGATAGGAAAGGGGGAAATTTTAAAAGCAATTTTTCAGTTTCCAGAAATGAATTGAACTGAGATGAAATGACCTTTGACACTGACCTGTTGTTGCAGTGCTGGCTGAATTCCTGTTGGATCGCGTATTCGTGCCCGAGTATATCCACTTTTTGTATCCAAAAGTTACACACACCTGGTTACATGCACGTGTTTAGTCATGTTAGGACATCGTAGAATGTTAGATTACGTCGAAACCATTTCTGCCTTTTAATATGACATAGTGGAAAGCAGATATTTTATATACACTGTGTTTAAAAGACATTATGTCACGCTGAATCAATTGAAATGTGTCCTGTTTCAGTTCAATTAATGGTATTTAAGTTTATACATTTAGTAAATGCAAGAACCATTAAAGTCTCCATTCAATCCAATTCAATCCAGCAACACAGTCTGGAGCTAAAAATATACCAAATGCTTTTTTCAAAAATGGTCATAGTCGCAAGAAAACGTTTAACAAAAGGAAACAAATAGTTAAAACTTAGGTGCGAAAGTCTGCGCACCCAACACCTTTTGGTATATTTGCACAAATTTCCCCCACAGATTTCCTTTCAAACCTGGTAATTATTTTTTTTTCTGGTAAGGCAGTTTTGGTGACTAGAAAGCTAGTCCTATTTCTAGCTAGCAAGAATAGCTATTCCTGGCTAGCTAGTCTAGCTAGACTAGAAAGCTAGACTAGCTAGAAAGCTGCTAGCTTTCTAGCTAGTCTAGTTGGAGGGTTTTAGGACTGTTAATGAAAGACTAGTCCTAGAAAGCTAGTGCTAATTCTGGAGCTAGCTGGAACTAGCTTTCTAGTCAAGCTAGCTTTCTAGGTCTAGATAGCTAGCTGGGACTAGCTCTATAGTAGCCTACTAGTCCTTCATTTACAGTCCTATAACCCTCTTGGGTTTTAATATTAAATGCTAAAATTAATTTAAAAGTTAGTTCAAAATATGATCGTAAGGGTGTGCTAAGTTGTATACCCAGGTTTTTGCTGCACCTTTATTGTTTTATGTGTTTTCCCTTTTAACAGAGTTGTGTTCTTTATTCTGTTCTTTTTTTTCTTTTTCTACTAGTTGACTTGCAATGAGGCAGAGAGAATTTGGAGATTTTTAAGTATTATAAACTAGAATCAGTTTGCAGAGAACTTGTGCCCTCAAGCACACGGTTGAGAAAAATAAACTCCTTATTTTGATCAGTGACAAAAGCAGCCGAAGGCAAAAATGATGAAAAAGAATAAAATAAAATAAAGGAATAAAAGCTTGGATTTTAATTAAAAAATAAAACTTTGCTCCGTTTCGGGTTTCATCAGCGACCTGCCGTCACGGCTGTTGCTTGTAAGAAATATTCAAATGTACTTTTCCTCTTTTGTCCCTTTATCTCTGGTTGCATCAGGCGTTCTTCAAAGGGAAGCTGAAGATCACTGGGAACATGGGCATGGCCATGAAGCTGCAGAACCTACAGGTGACGCCAGTCAAAGCCCGGTTGTGAAGTCTTGGAGGAGCTCTTTGTGCAGCCCCTAGCACTGGAAACCCTGCTCATGTAGAATTAATTGAATATTAAATGAAATGCTTTGATTATGCGCCCGGCTCTGTCTCAGGAGGAGGTCTGTGAAGCTGCTTCTGCATGGTTTTTTTCTTTCTTTCTTCCTTTTAATCAGTCGACAGAGCTGTTATTCATGTTGTTGGTCCTACAGAAATGATCAAATGTCGTCACAGATTAAAAAGCACAGCGTGTCCTAACCGATTCTGGAGCTAGGAAGGCAAATTGAAGCTGTTCTTGACTTTAAATTTTTCATAACCATTCTAAGGATGTGAATGTGAAAGATCTAATGTTTGTAAAATAAAGTTTTTAACTCTGAATGTCTTTGGAATCGTCGTCTCTGCAAGTTTTAATGCTTCTAAATGGATATTGTTGGCTCTTTAAAATGGAAAGCAAAGTCAAAAGTAGGAGATAAGTGAAACTTTGTTATAATAAAAGATGAATTCATCCAGAAAGCCTCAGATTGAGGCTTGCATATATTCCTTTCAGACATTAATCATGTAATAATTTTAAGAGGTTTTAATGATTTGAATTGAACTTTTCTTATGAGACTTTGTTACAAAGTGCAATTTTGGTTATTTTTCAAAACAACAAAGCTGATTTAAGGAGCAGAACACGGCCATGCATTTTCAGTCATGTTTAGTTTGGGGTTGCAGCTCAACGTTTGCCCGCTTTTATCATTTCCAAAACCAGTTTTTTGTTTCTTTCTTTTTTTTTTATGTGTTTGGAATCATTTTCTGGTTGAAGCTCCCGGTTGAGTCCAATTTTCAAAAACGCCTGACCCCAACTTTCACCTTCAGATGGAAGGAAATTGGTTTGTAATGATACAGAGAAAAATGACTGTCCACAGTGTGTTCCTCATGTGAAAGCCTTTGTTGGTGATGACAGTTTTAGATTTTTCGTAGAAACAACAAAAAAAGATTATGATGTTTACACAGGATGAACATTTTGAGATGCTTAGCCTTTATTGTACAAAAATGTCTGGTGAAACGAATTACAGATGAATGTCAATATACGCTGGGGAAATAGCAGCAATTTTGTAAGAACTAATTTGTTCAAATTCCAGTTCAGCACTAACCAGTTTAAAATATAGTCATTTAGTCCAGACATTTTATTAGAAATGCAACAATCATTACCTAGGATACAGATGATGGGATTAACAGTTACATTTATTTGTGTTCCAGCACATATTGGAATTAAGGGAAAAAAACAGTAGATAGGGAAGGGAAAAAAGGACAAGTCAACTTTACAGTAAATACAATCAAATAAAAAAAGTACAAAACTTGAGGGAAAGATGACAGAAAGAATGGGATGGAAATAAGAAAGGAAGGTGGTGTCTTAGGATTCCAAAAAGAGTATGAGGAATGAGAGAAGGGAGGAGAAACTAGTAACAGCTCATGTTTCAGAATACAGCAGCATAATACAGGAAATGCTAATATTATGGAGGAAATGAGAAAACACGGCATTATTGTCGTTTGTAGAAGATATGAGATAGAAAGGAGACTAATGGAGGGATTCTGAAAAAGGAAACGTTTAATTTAATTTAGTACACTACACCTTTACATTCACATTTTAATTGTTTATTATTTATTTATTTATTTTTTAAAAACATATTGGAATAAATTAAGACCTTTTGAGCCACACTTCATATCAGCAGGTGGCGGTAATATAACCTTAACGTTCCTTGGCGAGCTGAATCACTTCCTGTGGCCTTTTAACTGCATTCACCAAATCAAATTCATGAAGATGAAACAGAAGGTTCTAGAATAGGCCAGGACGCCGCGGGAGCGCCAAGTTTGGAAATCGCTGCGCTTGTGTTATGGTAAGTTATTTTTCGGAAACCTCATTTCTAAGTTGTGTGTGTTTTTTTTTTTTTCTGGTTAAGTTATGGGAGGAATTTTTTGTGTGTCTAAACTGTGAAACAGACAAGGAACGGCCCGACCACGGCGTCTCTAAGGCGGTTTGTTTGGCAGCGGGGATTCCTGAAACATGTGAGGAGAAAGAAAAATGGCGTCTGGAACCAGCAGCAGGTCAAAGATGGACACTGAGGCGATCCTTACAGGCAGGCTGAGGATCCGCCCGACTGTCAGAGGAAGGGTAGGATAATTCAAACAACTGGCCAAAGATGTCTCAAAGTAAGAGCTGATGCCGGTTTTGGTTGTTAATGAAACCCAAAGCGCTTGACTTTTTGCTGTGTTGGTTTGTTTTTATTCTCTGCTGAGAGTCTGTCAGCTGAGAAGCATTCTGCTGTGCTAAATCTTTCTGTCTTGATGGGGGTTTTTTTGTTTTGTGTTTTTTGCGCTGTCATGTGACCTGCGACGGTTTTGCTGCAACTAGCATGTTGGAGTCTGAAGTTAATGGTTGACAAATCAGTTGTAATGCGAAAGAAAGAAAGATGGCTGCCACGGCTTTGGCGAATACAGTTAAAAGGCTCCAGGAAGTGATTCAGCTTAATAAATATCACTATAATAAACCTTGATAACATACCTAATGTTAAAAGTGATAATTTATTGTGGCTATGACAAATACTATTGGAAATATATTTTTGTGTTGATTTAAGGTCTTTCATTTACATTTCAAAGAAAAACTTGAGTACTTACAAAAAAATGAAAAAGGTAATGTTTTAAATCATATTAATATCTGATATTATGACAGTATTCGCCTATATTTTACTTGATCAAATTGTCGTTCATTACTCGATTGTTCTGATAATCGATAGGATAGGTTACTCTCTATTACTGAGGTAATTGTTTGGCGCCCTCTTCTGGACAGCGTCACGATCAAAGCTCATATGAAACATCCGTTCCTCTTGACCAAAATTTGAAAATTTTTGGTTCTGATCAATGAGAAGGACATTATAAAGACTACAGTACAGACTTTAGGAGAGTTTTAATGAAAATACGTCCAAAGATAACGCTTTTTTTTTTTTTAACTTACCAACATCCACCTGCTTAGAGTTGCTTTAAAACCTTAATTAATGAAACATTGAACAAATATTTGATATGTACTAATGATTTTGGTGATGGCACTCAGGGCAGGTTTCCTCCGTCGCTGACCGTGGTGTTTTTTTTATGACTTTATGTTTCTGTGTTTTTATGACGTGAACAAATAACCGTCCTCCAGCCACTTTCCCGTCCACTTTGTGACAACATCCGGTCGCTGAGTCATGTGACTCGTGTGACGCGAAAAAAAGTGTTTCCATTGAGGATTTGCGAACTAAACCATCGCATCGTACCGCTAAAACTTGAAAGGAAAACAAGTCTTTCTTTCAAAATTGGCGTATTTCCATTAAGCGAATTTATTTTCAAAATATCAACTTGTATGGAAATGCAGATATGCTGTTTCTACACAATGACTGATGTCATTGTGCTCAAGAAGCTGGCTTAAATAAATAGTGACGCTGTGTCAAAGATGGTTTTCTGCTCACCTGGTTTTGACCTGCTGTTACCTTTCAGACCAGTCTACATATCGACCTTTGACATCGAGGTGGTTTTGTCCAGACAGCTGCTGTTCACTGCATATTTATCCATTTTCAGCCCATTTTCTGCAAACCAGAGAGATGGTTGTGTGTGAAAATCCCAGCAGAGCAGCAGATTCTTAAAACCCTCTGACGCTCAATGCCATGACACTCAGCGCCATGACGCTCACTGCCATGACACTCAGCGCCATGACGCTCACTGCCATGACACTCAGCGCCATGACGCTCACTGCCATGACACTCAGCGCCATGACGCTCACTGCCATGACGCTCACTGCCATGACGCTCACTGCCATGACGCTCACTGCCATGACGCTCAGAGCCATGACGCACACTGCCATGACGCTCAGCGCCATGACGCTCACTGCCATGATGTTCAGCGCCATGACGTTCAGCGCCATGACGCACACTGCCATGACGCTCAGCGCCATGACGCACACTGCCATGACGCTCAGCGCCATGACGCTCAGCGCCATGACGCTCACTGCCATGACACTCGGAGCCATGACGCTCAGAGCCATGACGCTCAGCGCCATGACACTCAGTACCTTCGCTCTCTGATACCCCCAAATAAAATCCACCTGGTTGTCGTTTAACCTCTGCCAACACTGACAGCCGTAGACTTAATGGTGCTGCTGAAAAGGACTTTTATGTTGCAGGATGTCCTAGTCGAAGACCAAATAAAAATCTAGCTGACACCCTTGGGCAAGATTCAAACAGTTGTTGCTCACAGATGCCATCAACCCAGTCTGAGGGAGCGTGAGCTGTTTTTACAAAATGAAAGGCAAAAAGTTTCATTCTAGTTGTTTTTTTATGAAAAAAGCAAAAATGGAAACGATGCGTTTTTATCCTGCACAATGAAACTCACTGGAGTTTGTGGTTGTCAAGGGACAAAATGTGACAAAATTCACAGAATATGAGACGCTGTGGCTTTAAGAGGTTAACACCAGATCAACAAATGTGGCAAATTAAATTCCTCTTCCAAAAAACAGCCAAAGGAAAAAAAACAAACAAAATGGTCAGTTTGAAAGATGAAGTAAAATATTTTACCGCTTTTAATGACACAGAAGTCCAAACCGTGTTCAACTGGTTTCATTTGCGACACATAACCTGCACCGGTGGCTCATGTCGCATTTCTCTGCCTTCAAACAAGATTTTCTGCATTCATATTTTTCTCTTTGACATTACGGCGCCAACAACACTTGATTCAAAGTAAAAGCATTGTGTTTAAACAAGTGAGTGATGCTAAAACAAAATCCTTGTAACAGCTTTTATTCCCATACAGGCATGTTATTTCAAATCAAAACAAAGGAAAACGAAAGATCTGCTTACTAAATAAGTGAATTAATTAATAAAAAGTAGCATCAGTGTTTTTCTTAGCAAACTGAACAATTCTGGATTGTTCAGCTTAGTTTAGAGCCACTGTTTCTGATAAAAAGCTTCATTCTGTGTCGTATGGAGTCCAGTAAACAGACGTCCTAGCCCAGCGTGATTGGTCGGCGTTCTACAGTTCATCTGTGTTTCTTGGTTTTGCTTCATAAACATTGCATCTTTTTTTAAAAAACGTTTTCTATTTGACTACAGTCAGGGAACTAGGTCTGGTTGGTCTGGAACCAAGGGACTTGTCTTATTAAATAGAAAGATTTTTTTCTAAAGATTTTGTTTTTCCACCGTTGGCGAACCCGACCAGTCCAAGTGTTGTTGCTGCTTGGCCTGATTCACAGTGAGGCTTGAATTCCGTGTTTTAAGGTTTGTCTGACAAACTCTTAACAGTTTCATTTTCATCACCTCTCATATTTAAAAAATGAGAAACCCCCCCTCCCCCCCACCCCAAACAAAAACAATGTCCCCGTTGAGGTTTGTTTTTCAGATTAAAAGCGTATTTTGAAAATAACAACCTTTACGCAGGTGTTGGACATGTTTCATTGAGCCAATGTTTCTGTTTATACTTTTTTTTTTCAGTAGTCTGTAATATTCTAATTTCAAACATTTCAAACGTTTTCATTTCAAACATGCTAATGAAAACATGTTTTTCATTAGCTACAAGCAGGAAATCATCATAATTACCAGAAATAAAGGCTTTCAAACATCCATGAAGCTCTATAATGTGTTTCACTTAGTGATAAAATTCCTGAAATGAACTTACTTTTCAATAATATTCATTCTGCACCATTTTCTTTAACTCTTTCAGTTTTTCAGCCCATCCCATTTTTTCCACAAAAGGGGCGTGGCTTCTTTCTTAATTTTATTGTATCCTCTTTTTGACATTCCTTGATCCATTTGAAGGAATGGATCAAGGAATGGATTTTCGTCGGTTTTCTTCCACCTCGCTCCGACTTAAAAAGTTTTTTAAAGAAGTCTTTTGTTATCATATTCTCTTTAACATTTTAAATCAAAGTACGCTGCTTAACATTTAACTCTGAGAGGAATGAGTTAAATCATGGCCACCATGGTCACGCTATGACTGACCTCCATGCTGCTATCGCAGTTTAGAGTGATTTGATTACACATCCAGTACCTTGTATACCATGACGGTTAGATATGTTACTCTACCACACATGCTTGTAAATTATTAGGAAATAAATCTTGTCATAGTTGAGTTGGACTTTTACTTTAATCGAAGCTGTGAATTTTTTACAGAATTGGACGTGAGTGGAGGCTGAACAGTAAAAGAAAAACAGAGCCTGGGTTGTGATTGTCGGCTGGCTTGATGGTGGCTACGCTAGGGCTAACATGCTTCTCCTGTCGGTCGTTTAAGGCAAAAAAAGAAAAAGAAAAAGTTGGTGTAGGAATGTCGAAGAGATGGATAAGGAAGCGTGGCGTTCAAGTTCTTGTTTTGCATTAATAATGGAAGGATTTGGAGGATCCTGGAGGCTCACAAGGCAGAGAAGCAGAAGGAAACGTCTTGTTTTAACCGTCAGACAAGCCTCACAGCCAGAACATCCTGTTTTTGCACCACACCGTTCTTTCTTTCGTTTCTTTTTTCTTTGCTTGCATGTTTAATCACATCTTCTTTAACGAGGAAACATTTTCCATTGCGGCTGTGAACAGTCGGAATAAGAATAAAAGAAATATATAAAATCCGGTTGTTATTATTATGCTAAAACATTCCAAATACATAATAAATAAAAATATCTATGAAATGATGTTTTGTTTTTTTTTGTGTCGAAGTCCACAGAAGAATCCAGAGGCCTTGCATTACTATCCGACAACTTTCTTCTGCTTCGCTTATTTCTTTTTGTTTGTTGTTCTTGTTGTTGTTGCATTATTCATCTGCGGTTTGCGAGTCTCGCTGCTGCTGCAGCTGAATATGACATCTTTGATAAATATTTACACATAAACATCAAGAATATAATGTGGGTCATTATACAGGTTATGTAAAAAAAAAAAAAGAAGTCTGTTTTATTTTATTTTTAAAATATTTTCCCTCTGGTTCCAGTCTCAGTGTGAACGCGACGCCGTCCCCTCTGCTTCCGTCTGTCGGAACCGGAGCTCCAAAGCGGCCCGGTCCTCTCAGACGTTGGTCTCCAGGCCGTTCATGTCCACAGAACAGTGGTCCTTGTCTCTGTGCTCTCGCTTGTGGTGCGGGCCGTGGCCATGCTTCTTCTTCTCCACCGGCCGGATGCCCTCCTCCAGCTGGATGAGGCGGGCCACGTCCGGGGACACGTGGTCCTGCCGGCTGCCCGGCGGCGGCTGGTAGCAGCCGTTCTTTTGGTTCTGGTACCTCATCATCTGCTGGATACTTATCATGGGTTTGGTTTCACAGATCAGGGGTACCTGAAGGAGAAATAAAGAAAGAAAACAAAAAGCGACTGAATCGTCTCTTTAAATGGTCTACAACAACGTTGTAAATGTTTCTTAAGATTTAAAGGGCTGGTATTATGTATTTTCCAGGCACATAGTGTAATTTTGTAGCACAATAAGGTAGTTGTTTTCTCCTTCAGTTGTTATAAAAGTGCTATATATTGAATATAACTTCCAAGAAATTTGACGTTGCAATCTATGTCTTGAAATTGGGCCTCTGTCTCTTTAAAAACTCCTGCTCTTTCTGAAACTCCGCCTCCAGGAAGTCATCACAACATGGCTCCTCTATTAACCCTTTCACAGCGTTTTTACCAGCGTTTAACTGAGCAGAAGCTCAATAAATGTGTAGATCCACCAGGAGTTTGCCAGTTGCCGCTGGCTAGTCTGAAGGAGCTCAGTGGAAGAGTCTGTGTGACAGTCCAAGGGGATGTTGCCACCTCATTGTAGCACGTTTGTCTTGAGAAAATGCAGATTTATTTTTGGAAAAACTTTTCCAACTTCCTTTTTATGCACCTGTGATATTAAAAACAGATAACTTTTACACTTCTTCACTCAGTAAAGCTCTGGTTCAGTTTGTGCCTTGAATTCAATTGAATTAATTTGCATATGGACAAAAGTTGCATATTTGTTACTATATAGCCAGAGCTCATTTGCAAAGCCTTGACCTTAGCTTGGCTTCTAGTTCCATAAATTCATTCACTCACACATCACTTTGTAGTTATGAGCGGTCGCTCTGTACATGTAAACAAACCATTTTTTCCCACCTAAACCATTGGATATAATTGCATTTTCTTCCCTTGTAGTCTAGTACCGCCATGAATATTTTAACTCGTCCTAAAAACCTCAAACTTTCTGAAAACTTTGTACCACTACCAATTCAGTTTTATTTTGGCTCTCGTCCCAGCCGGTCCACGCTGCTGAAACGTAGCAGATCAGAACCGGAGTCACTTTGAACAACCTCTTGCTGCAGATTTCAGTTATTGGAGTAACATAATCACGTTGCCTTCCAGCGACTGTAAGCAAATGATAGGAAAAACTCAATTTTTGTTTTCTAATTTCTACACTGAACTGATTCGTCAAAGAAAAAAAAACAAAACAGGCATTTTCTATATACTTTCCTTTGCGGCTAACAGCTGTGAAACCTTCTGCAGCGTTTCTTCCCGCAGAACACAAATTCATTTGGCCTTTTCTGGAGACCGATATGGAGGAGCTACCAGCAGGACCGCGAGTGATGAAAGTGATATTTCTTGGTCCACTGCTGCTGCTCTTTCTCTAAATGATCTGTGTGTTTACATATACCCTGCATCCCACCTCCCATCAGATGAAACTTTACAGTTGTTTTTCTTGTTCCACATCCGTATATCATATTACTCTTTCTTTAAAATAAAAACAAGACCAATGTTCAAGGTTTGTGCCGTCCGAGTCGTATTGATCCATCTTTTTCTTTGCGCTCACCTGCTCCCCCTCCTTGACGAAATCCTTTCTGCAGATGTGAGCCATGATGCCGGTAGCCAGAGCGTCGCCCATGACGTTGACCATGGTCCTGAATCGATCCCTGGACAACACAGTTAGAGGCCGTTTGTTGTTACAGCTACTAAACATATATGTATGAAAGAAAAGAAAAAAGAGAAGAGATTTTACTTACAAGGCCCAATCAACAGCAATGATGAGAGTGATGTCGTCGGTGGGTAGACCCACGGAGGTCAACACGATCACCATGGTGACGAGTCCGGCCTGCGGGATTCCGGCTGCGCCGATGCTGGCAGCCGTGGCGGTGATACTGGAAAAGCGAGCGGATCACCGGGTCATTAGAAAAGAAAAGAAAAAACCTCACACTCACAATCAGAACCGAAGGTGTGTGAAAGCTTTCTGAGTTGACCGGTGCACATTTCTTAGTGAGAGACTGCTGGAATAAAAAATTTAAAAAAACAACAAATTGGAACAGAGGGGGAAGGGCTTTCAAACACCTGAAGTGTTCTCTGTACTTCCTTCATTTATTTTCCAGCTGGATTTTTATTTTCTTCCCTTCCAACTGAAGGTTACCACTTTTGAGTATTTTTTTTATTTTATTTTATTTTATTTGATTGACACAAAATGCCTTATATTAGAGGAGTATTTGAAATTTTGGGGGTGGGAAAACAACCTCAAACAACGTCTGGAGCCGATTTGCAGAAATTACAAGCAGTGCATCTATTTTTTTAATAATCTAGTTATCAGAAGGTTAATCTTTCAGTGAGAAGAAAGAAGCGCTGAAGCTTTCTTAAGGTAGTTCAAAAAGCTGTTCGGTGATCTTTAGGTCATACAAAGAATTTAAGATTTGAAGAATAAAATCTGGGCTTTGACTAGACCCTTAAAGAAGATTTTAGATACAAGAAGTCATTTTTAGATATAATCTGTCTAAATTTTACAAGTTTAGCTACAAAGAGGCGACATGCAGTTTCCATCATTCGTGAATCAGAACGTTAAAGCTGTATCTCGTAAAATTAATTACTATTCTGAATTCATAAGTTGATTTTGTTTTTTTCCTCCACTTTTTCATAAAGTTGAAACTTCACGTTTACGTCCACCGTTTAAAAACAGACGCGGCCTTCCTTCCTCACAACCTGACATCAAATCAGAACAAACCTCTCCTGTCTTGGATTCATTTAGGATCTTTGCGGAAATGAAATGCAGATATCGAAACAATAAACTGAAAAACGGGTAAAAACTTGCATTTATTATTAGATATTGTATTAAAAAACATCTTTTTAGATTAACCAATTTTTCGTAGCTTTTTTGCAAAAATTGAACGTCTATTAGAATTGTTGCTTTTTTATTGTACAGTGTCCTTTAAATACAATGTATTTTTATTATGTCCATTTTTTTATTATTATTTAAGAGCCATTGTGGAAGATCCAAAGAACCTCTCAGTCTCAGACCCCTGACTTTTCCCAAAAACAAGAGCAATCATAACATAGTGCAAGTCTTGCTAATGTGGCATTTTAACAAACTGAATATTTTTGGCAATGATAAAAACAGGATTAGCAAAACCAGAAAACGTTTAGCCTGATTTCATCTCAGACAGTGAAGGAAGAAAAAAAAAAGGCCTTATTTTTGTTTTTCCCCCTTTTTTTTTTTTTTTTTACAGTTTGTGTAAACATCTGGTTTGAACCGCGGTCGCTGCACAGCGGGTCGGTTTGGACTCGTTATCTGAAAGCGGCGCTTTGGGGTCGGGTTGGCGTACAGATGGAGGAGCTCCGTGGTCCGGAGCCAAGCGGCGCAGGGACAGAGAGGAAAACGATTATAATTCTGTCGTGACATGTGAGATGAGTAATACAGGTCATGTGGGTTTTACAGCCGAGGGATTAGAAGGAGCGACCGTGCGTCGAGAGAGCGGCCGCGAGGACAGGTCTGCTCCTAACGACATCACGGTCAAACATGTCCTCCGGTCAGGTGAGGAGCAGGACATTTGTTCGCGCCTCTTCTCCTCATCGCTAGCGGAGCCTGAGCACTTGATTTCTGAATTTTTATTTATTTATTTATTTTGCATAATCAACGAGTTCCAATTCATCTGAAATCAGATCAGATTAAGAGGCTCACACCAGCTGTAATCTGTGTGACATTTACATATACGAGAATATACTCAATCCCATAATAGTATTAATAATTCCGATTTTAACGTGTGATGCTAAATTTCTTCACATGCTGAACTCGAAGCAACCCGGTCAGACTTCCTGGGATTCTGATTTTGTTCGAAGAAAATTCAGATTTGCTCTGAGAGGAAAAAAACAACAAAAAAAAACAACAGGTGAGCCAAGCTCCCAAAAAAATGGTTTTTTTTACTCCCTAATGATAATTAATTGGGCCACTGTGTCTTTAAAAACTCCTGTTTTTTCAGAAGCTCACCCTACTTTGCCCCTCTATATAACGTCTTTAACGTTTTTACCAGCGTTGCTCTAAGCAGTAGCTCCTCTAATGAGCTCAGTTCCACCAGGTGTTTGCTAATTGCTGCTAGCTAGTCTGAAGGAGTGGGGAAGCTCGAAAGCTTGGAGACTGCAGCTCCAAGGAGGAGCTTTGTCCTAGAGGGCGGGGCTAGGTCCACCCAGATGTTTTGAACTGCTGAATGGTTGCCATGGAGACTCAAGGATTTTCCTAAAAACATGCATGACAGAATCAAGGCAACACTCCAGCTCTGTTTTTGATGAGGGAATAACATTATAAGATGATGTTAAGCTAAAAAAGTCAATTTTGCATAATACTGCCATTTTAAGTTTATTCAGTTGTCGTGTTAAACATAAAAAAAGTAAGTTGGACATACTAAATTTGGTTACATGTAGCAAATTAACTCATGCTTTTGAAGTTGCAGCTCCTTTCTTTTTTCCCCCTGTGGTTTATTTTTTAAGCTGAATTATTGCTTTAGTTATGAAATATCTGAGCATGCATTGTTTGCTGTAAAACATTCAACAGTTATTTTTTGTTTTTTTCTCGACAATTTGACTTGATAAACTTTCCACAAGTCGTCTTTCACCACAAACGAGAGTGACAAGTGAAAAGTCTCCCCGGGCCTTTCTGTTCAGGGATTTAGTAGCCTGAACATGAAGCCCTGCAGTTGTAGTTTAACGAAGTAACGCAACAGCGGAAACATCTTACCCTTTAGTCTTTGCTGAAAGGGGGGGAAAAAAATACAAAATTCAACACAGGAGTCTGCCTGAAGGTAAATATCAAGCACTTTTAAACTCCCTGTTCTCATTTGAAAGCAAAGTTTGAAGCAGGCGTGTGAACCTGTAAAGGGCTAAGTGTTGAGGAAGCTTCTTTAAATTCACAAAATACACAAAATGGCGTAGCTTCATTAGCATGCCAAACGAGAAACCACACATATGTTGAGCTGAACTTGACCTCGTGTAAAACACAAAACAAAAAAAAACCCCACAGAGCAGCTATTTAATCATGTAGCTTTTCTAGCTATTTAAACTGAAAGAACCTGCCATGAGGAAACTTTGAAATATTTGCCTGAAAAGGGCAAACCAAGCTAACGTCCCTTCTCCAGCCCACTGCCACCCCAGAGGCTGACATTTCTTCGCGCAACATTCAGCGGAAGAGTCTGAGAGTTGTGTCAACTTTACCTGATGGTGATGATCTGCCCAAAGTCGAGCTCGTAATTATTCACTTGGGCGATGAAGATGGCTGCCACGGCCTCGTAGAGAGCAGTGCCGTCCATGTTGATGGTGGCCCCGACGGGCAGCACGAAGCGGATGATGCGCCGGTCGATGTGGTTGTTCTCTAGGAGGCACTTGAAGGTGATAGGCAGAGTGGCAGAGCTGCGGCAAAAAGGCAGAAAAACAAAAGGTCTGAACAACGGTCAGTGGTGTTATGATTACTTATTCTGATTGGGAGCAAAAAACCGGATGAGATCGAAGTGCTAATCACGGATTTTCACAGAATTTAGCTGTAAAACGTGAACTCGAAAAGTTACGTTTTCTTTGTGACTTTAACTGAAGATCAAAAGAAGTTTTTTATGCTCTTTTATAAACCCTGGCAGCATTTCAGAAGATACCAGTCTGGTTTGGATCCACGCACAGTACATGGATTGATATAGTACTAGCCCTTAGCCCTTACCATCAGAACCCACTACGCAGACTGACACTGTAGTAAAAATGTCACATGTTTGAAGTTGCTAAAAGAAGTGTTTAGTTTGTGTTGTCAGACTCGACTGAATCGACTTTTGGTCACAGGCATTGTGAGTTTCCAGAGGGTTTTACATTGGTGTGTATTGATTCACTTTGTTGATATGTTTAGCTGACTGCTAAGAGTTTGAATTGTTTGGAGCAGTGCTCAGAATGCATAGGGATGTGGTGTACTGTGGCAAGCAATGAAGTTCAGAACTCAGAAGAACTGTCTCAATCGTCTTTGTTAAAAGGTTTTTACATTTTAGACGGATTTGAATTTCTAGAGCTGCTTTGTAGTCGGGAACAGAAAACGTGTTCATTAGAACGGTGTATTCAAAATACGGTGCTCCACAAGCTAAAAATATGGATGTAATTAAAATCAATCTGTTCAGTTTATAGTAATGGTTTTTTTTAGAATGTACTACTTCATTTCATTATTACGTAGTTCTTTTTTATTTAGGTAACCACTGTATCTTTTTGATAGTTCAGATTCTATCACAAACATGTAAGTATTTGTATGTTTACTACTCTATTCCTACTTTTAGGACACAATAATGTATCCTAAATAATATAATAATGGTTTTACGCTACAATACTGGCTTTTTATTACTAATTTAAACAGTTACATGTCCTCAGCTCATCATCCCGCGAGAGTGATTTATTTATCTGATTGAAGAAATGTATTTATTCATATTTTCTTTTACTTAGTCGAACTATTTCTAATAAAGTGGACAGAGTTGTTTATCTCTGTCCACTTTAAACCCTTTAAATCTCTTGGTAATACAATGTGATGTCTGAAATGTGTTCTGTAAATAAAAATAGCTGGGTTTTATTGATTGATTGATCTATAATTGTGGGCTAAAATGTCACAATAACTGTCCAGCATGATGCCGGCATCACAAAAAATACATCCATATGTTTGGAGGACATGTACGAAGTTCAAGACAACAAAACCCCTAGCAAGCTGAGAATCTAAAGAGGTACAGTTGGATCATATTTTAGTTTTTACCTGGAGGAGGTGGCGAGAGAGATGAGCAGAGCCTGCAAAATCCCTCTAATGTACACTATGGGACTCTTCTTGGTGATGAAAAAGTACATGGCAGGGAGGATGAAAAGACCATGGAGCACCAAGCCCATGACCACAGTGATGGCATAAAAGCCCAGTTTCTTCCCCATGGCTGAAGGGTCATCCATTTCCAAGATCTTCCCGGCAACGAGGAAGACGATGCCGAAGGGAAAATACCTGGAAGTGGAGGAGAGGAGAGACGAGGAAAGCTTGTTAAGAACTTAGACTAAAAATATAAGATTTCCCAAAGCCGTATTCTTTGTGTGAATGTTGCTAGTAACCCTTAAACATGAAGTAAGAGCTGAAAACAAAAAACATCCTAGTGCTAGGATAAACTGTTAGCCATCAGATGTTAGCATGTTAGCAAAGGTAATTATAGCTAACTAAAACTAACGAAAAGACAGAAACTGAAATTGAGAAAACATTTTCGGTTGCTGAAATAAATAAAAATGGTAATTTATGGGGTAATTTAACAGGAATTATATTACGCATTTATAAAACCCAGTAAAACATACTAAAATTATAGATATATCCTTTGTTTTTGTGTTTATAAATCTATTTATTACCCTTTTGCACTAATAGCTTATTTGTTTCACGCAAGCTGTATATGGCAGCTATCTGCAAATTATGGCACTCCATACCCCTTCTGGTGGCTACGCTACGCTAGTGGGCAAAATTGAGCGAAAATGCCAGAGTCAGTTTATTGTTCAACAACAATTGAATAAATGTTTTGAAAATTGTTGCGTATCCCTTATCCAATCAATGTCTACATAATTACAAAACAAATTACAGATTTCTTTTTATTCTGCACCTAAAATTGAACAAAAACTGTGAAAAAACTAAAACTACTACAAGTAATAAAAACGGAACAATATTTAACTAATAAAAGCTAGCAAACACTCTAAAGATGAATTAAAACGACCTGAATTTGACAACAAAAAGACTCAATGAAAGAAACTAAACTCTAATGAAAGACCCAAAACTATAATAACCCTGCAAACAAGCAGAGATTAAGCTGATTGATCTTCTCAAAACAATCTGTGGTCCAAAACATTCAAACCCACTACTGGTACCAGCAAACAGATACAAGTCTGAACCGTATGAATGCGTCTCACGATTTAGGTTAAAGGTCACAAGAATGTTTTTTCTGGCAAAAAGGTGTTTTATCCTTTTTTACTGTCAGTTCTCATTCTTTGTGTGATTATTGTTCAGCGAACCATGTAATGTCAAGTAATAATAATAATCACAGACTTTCTGAGGATTAAGCTGTGGATTTTTTTTTTGGTTGGGTGTTGAAGAACGAAGGAAAACATCCCGGTAAATGCCTTCAGGACGTGCTGGTGAAGATTTAACTGTTTTATCATCAACGTGAGATCACTGTAGAAAAGACTGGCCTCAGGTTCGAATTGGAAACCGGTGAGTTTCCAATTCGACAGAAATTGTGTATCAAAAATATTTGAATTGAAAAATGCGACTTGAGGAGATGAAAACCAATGTGCACTGCGACTTGACACACTATTGGCAGATGTTTACGAAAGGAGCCAATCCAAAAGCTGTCTTTACTCTTCTTGTCACTGATTGGCTATCCCACCAACAGCAGAAATAAGGAAGACGATAGATGTTAGCCTGGGCGGCTGAGCTAACATAGTTTCCACTGTCTGTATTAAAGCATAGGAAGATATATTTGGTGTTTGAACTATTAAAATAAGCAGCTGTAAGCAATTAAAACTATTTACAGATTTTAACTTTTTGGCAGTGAATCGCTGTGCTGTAAGCTAACTGTTTGCTAGCTATGTACAGATGCTGTAGCATCTCTGAATGTAGTGAAACGAATAGGGAATAAGGAGAATTGAGAATGGAAGCAATGATGCTGCGGGCAGCAGCCCATTTACGGCTCTGAATGATTTTATGCAGCTCCATTAACAATTCAAGAATGAAGAATCTGGCCCGTGAGTAGAAACTGATCGATGCAGATGGACACTTTTTAAAAGTCTTTCATTTTCACAGTCGCCCTATTATACAAAACATTAAATACAGCAAATGACTTTTTATTTATCAACTCGGTTCATTTGTTAAATAGAACCACAAACATCCAGCAATATTACACAAAAATAGATTTTTGAGCAGTTCTAGAAGAAAGAATCGCCGTGTTCCACACTCTTGTTGCTGAGTTTACGCAAAAAAAGAAGAAAAAAAAATCTTGCCCAAAAAACAAAACACTCAAACCAAGAAGTTAGGCAACTACCGTCCTCATCTGTAGTCGCCCATTTACTCAAGACCCTTTTAATATATTTAATAATGTTTGGATTGTCTGTGATTTCAGTTTTGTAAAACAAATCTCAATATTTTGTTCATTTTTGTAAAACGTCACATTTTCAGCTTATCATTGGGCAAACACAGAAAGAAGAAAGAAATGTACTAAAAATGTTTATTTAAAAATATAATTTTTGTGACCTCTAAGTGCTTTCAAAAGTTTCCATAAGGAGTGACACTCGTGCAAAAAAGGGGGAACTTTATTTTTAGACCATTTACACATCCCTTTAGATTAGACAAGCTTTATTCATTAATATACTTATTTAGTGGATATATGAAAATTCAGAATGAAAAAAAATAGATTAGTAACCATTGTATTGGGCTGGGTAAGGTGAGTTGCTACTTTGTGAACTTCCTGTTTCCACTGTGACTCTTACCAAATGACAATGGCAACAATCTTCAGAACCGCTTCATTCAAACTCTGGCAAAAGTTGACCAACGCGCTTCCGTTGGGTCCCATCCTTCCCAGCATTATTCCTACAATAAGAGGTTAAAAAAAATAACAGAAAATAACGACATTGCTTATGTATAGAGCGGTAAATATTACATTTACCCGGGGGTTCACCTACAGGGAAGCTTTCAAACTGTGCTAATTGCTCACCAGGGGCGAAACACGTGTTTCTAACTGAATCATTTAGAAAAGTGGAGCATGCCCAGACCGTCACTTTGAGCCGCTGCTTCAGGGTGCAGTGCATGCTAACGTTTGCAGGGCGCGTGCCAAGCGCTCACCCATAGTTGCAGAAAAGATAACAATCCCCAGCACGTTCATGCCCTCGCTGGTCCCGGGCGACGTCTTCACGATGACGTCGGGAGGCGGCGTCAGGTCCAAGGAGAAGTTCTGGACGTCAGTGCCGTTGTCGTCCTGGACGCCGTAGATGTAGACCCGCCGCGTGGTGGTCTCGTCCAGGAGCTGGGCCACCGTCGGCTTGGGGATCAGCTCGGACACTCTGTGTGTCCGATACTGGAGGGCGGAAAAAAAACAGAAGCTGGAGCCTCTAAATCAGCACAATAATCAGAGTGGAAACACTAACCACATGGTTGGGCTCTTTTCTTCTTCTTTTTTTAAATAACCGACTGCATGCCATTTTCTCAATGTGATGTTTCTAATTTACAATAATCCACACAACAAGCACATGATCAAACAGAAGTCTGCACTAAACTGGGACAGACGTTTACTTATTTATTTTAAGGATCACATTCGTTTTAAAATTATACGCCATTATCTTCTGGCTTTGAAGATAACTAGAGAGTCAAATGATATGTATTCAAGTAAATCAGACATTCAAATACATCATAATTATCCGCTAGTCACAGGAAACAAGAAAATTGATTGTAAAGAGCAACATTTTGAGATAAAGGAGCAATTAAGACTGATCAGCAAAATCTTGAGTTAGGAGAGTTGATTACTTCTGACATCTGGATTATATGACAGACATGAGGCTGCATTAGTTAGTTGCAAGTCTAAACCAAGTTGGAGTTGTTTATTGCTGTGTTGAGTGACATGGTTAACTATTGTGACAGGCCTTCTCCCATTTATTTGTGGAAAATCTGTCTGACTTTTTTTCTATAGCGTATCAAAAATATTTGAATTGAAAAATGCGACTTGAGGAGGTGAAAACCAATGTGCACTGCGACTTGACACACTGTTGGCAGATGTTTACGAAAGGAGCCAATCCAAACGCTGCCTTTATTCTTCTTGTCACTGATTGGCTATCCCACCAATAGCAGAAATAAGGAAGATGATAGATGTTAGCCTGTGCGGTTGAGCTAACATGGTTTCCACTGTCTGTATTAAAGCATAGGAAGATATATTTGGTGTTTGAACTATTAAAATAAGCAGCTGTAAGCAATTTCAACAATTTGTAGATTTAAACGTTTTGGCAGTGGTTCCTAACACCTGTGAATCGCTGTGCTATAAGCTAACTGTCTGCTAGCTTAGTACAAATGCTGTAGCATCTTATCTTTTACCTTACTTTTGTTGGGAAAAAAATCTATACGTAGATAATCTTGAAAGACACCATGTATGATCTCCGTTCTAAAATGTTTTATTATCATGTCATACTGATATTAGCTTACCTGTTGAAATGTAGCTTGAACCAAGTTGGCTGGAAACATGTTGCTGGGGGGGAAAAAGTGGGAAAAATTGATCAGTGACTGTCAGATGTCGTACTGTATGGGTTGATTAATGCTGTTTCAATGATGCTACTAAATGTTACTAAGGCTCATGTGGGAGGACAGGCAGCCAACGTGTAACCATGGTGACACATGCAGAAGTACCGGAGATATCAAGCAGAGACTGAGTGAAGATGGAAAGGCTAATTAAGAAAAACTTAAACTGTATCAAAACACTAAACCTATACTTAATGTTAAATATCACATGTAGGCTTTTATCAAACTATGGTTATGTTCAAATTATCTTATATTTTCATAGAACCTTGCATTTTGTTTCTGTCTCTAGCTAAGTACAAAGTTATTCATAAAGTAGCAGTTCAATATTACCAACACGTTTCTTCTGACTAATATGAATATTAATGCCTTGAAACGGGTCATCCAGAGTTCAGAATCTGATAGAAAAATCTGTTGGTGTAGCTGGAAATTAGAGTAGAGGAACAGGAGGCCTTGAAGAAGGTAGTGACAACAGAGGAATTGTCTGTGTACCAGTGGAAAACGGCTGCAAGCTGCTCAGCAATATGCAGTATGAGAATGATTTCATTTCTGTGGAGCCAATTCGGAGTTTTCTGATGGTGATTGAGAAGAATATATGTTACTAAATGCAAAAACTGATCAATAATTATCTTTCTATACAGGTGCTTCTTTCAATTTGCTTGATGTTGTAAAAGACGGTGGTCTCTTTTCCTGTCAGACGCAAACTTCTTTGTAGGAAGAAATTGATTTCAGGGTTTTGAATCACTTTTGGCCAACTGCAGTTGGGTAAGAAATTTATCAGTGGGCTATCTAAAGGAAGACACAGCTGTTATTATTGGGGCAGCAAAACGTTTTGGTGGTTTTATTTGTTGGTAAAAAGTACTTGTTAAGAGTTTTTATTGAATCTGTAACCCATGTAGAGTTGAGCCCAAAATCAAACCTGTTGCTAACAGCGGCTAAAAAAGACCAAGCATTCCCAGCAGACACGAATATGCTGTTCTGGACAACCATGAGAATATTTCCTTTCTGGGTCATATATTGCCATAGTTTACAATAGCTGACAAATTTAACTGGCGGCTTAAAACCCCCCAATGAAATTTGTCGTTCGGTTTTCTAGATTAGCCCGCAGCATGTCAGCTAACTTCCTGTCCCTGATTTTGGAAGCTGTACAGACTTTAAATATAACTGGATGGTAGTTTGCAGGAGCAAACAAGTTTTTCTTTCAGAAAGAAGACAATAGAAAGGATTTTTTGCTAGACTTTGTTACAAAACAGGCAAATTATGAAGATGAACCTGATGTTTGTGGCTCTAGCAAAAGCACAAAAACATTTTAGGCGATTTAGCATTACACCGCATCCACGTCTCATCAGATCGCTCCACATCAGTTTTGTCTCTGTAAAATGTTCACCAAAATTTGTGACCAGGGTTGCTTACCAATAGTTGAACATTAATAACAGCATTTGTTTTTGTTTGTAATAAGCTCAGATTTTCTTTAGGTTGGCCACTCAGACATTTCCACCCCAGCTAGCCAAAAACTATCTGTTATCTCATCTGATTGTCTGTAGAGCCTGGATTCACTAACAAAGTAGTTCACCATACTGATACATCTGGTTGCCAAAGCAGTCATAAGACATTGAATTTAACTTGCCCTTTGGTATCTTTTATTAAAATAATCCATCCACAAATTTTGGGTTATTAATAATTTAAACACCCCATCTTCACTCAGTAACTGTGTCCAATGACATTTTTTTTTGCATTCCACATTGTGTCCAAGATTTGATGTGAAACTCTTGACTAATGCATTAGTCAAGAGTTTTACTCCATGAAACGTAAAACTAAACATTTCACTCAAACACACTCAGCTTTTCTCATGTGGCAACAGAATTGGGATGCCTCCAATATAAATGATAAATAAACAGCATACTGCACAGCTGAGACCCAAAAGTCCTGACCATACAAACTGATGAGGATTTTCTCAGTAGACTACACAGTTAAGGGCGCAATGTACCAACAAGAAGGTCACTTGTTAACAACAGCACTGACCCAACGTGGTCAGAGACTCCCAGGCAGAATTCCATTTGTGGGTCGGCTTGCACTTAGAAAGTCTTTTTATTTTTATTTTTTTGTCTAGGAATTTATCACAGACAGAGTGATGTATTTTAGATCGCATGACTCTGGATAATTTTGATCAACACGGTTTACAGATAAGAACCAGAAAGTTCAGAAATGTTGAACTTCAAAATAGGATTTTAGATGAAGAAATGCCTTAATGGTCACAGAGAGTCTTAGGAAGTGCAGTTTGTTATGCAAGACTCAAATCATTGAAGAAACTAAATTTTAAGGTTTCCATTAACTGTCTGCTGTGTTCATCAAAATAAATCAGTGTATGTTACTATTCTATCTAATAAATGAAACATAAATTTTACTTCTTGATCTGAATTGCTGAAGCAAAGTAACTTTCTAATACTTTATTTCCATGATTTATATTTAACCTCAATTGACTCGTTTGTCATTCTGTCCTTTAAGAATCTTATTCAGTCTTGGAGCCTCTCATGCCTGCAGGAGCCCTCAAGCACACTGGCCCTCATCAAGAAAGGTCAAACTGACTTTGAATCCGTTTGCACAATTACCTTCGCGTTTCTGTACATAAGCAGAAAATCTTCTTGTAAAATGCATCGAGGCAACGTTTGCCTTGAACCTGCGCCGTGTAAAACCCAACCGAATTGAAACGCTGGAACCTGTTGTAAATCCCACGCCAGTGCAGAGTCAAAGATGAGTAATCTACGAGAGATTAAGATCTACTGTATTCTAAAGAAAGCTTAGTAAACAGAGTGGGCAGGGTCACTCAGGTGGGACTGAGTGCGTCTTCACGAAGTCCTCTGAACAGATTTAATCACAGAGAGAAATCGTATCCTCTCTTTCCTGCATTTTGGTTGATGAGCCACTCTGAGTTCAGAGCTCAGAATAAACGCGCCACGTTTCCATTCATGCTCATTTATATAACGTCGCGGCGCGTGTTCGCTCACAACAAACACACGACTGTGCGAGGGTCAGGTGCTTTTGTGAGGCTACAGCTGTAGCAGACCATGACTGCACGTTAGATGAAGGCAGTAAAGGAGCTTTGCGCAATAAATCCAAAGCCCAGCTGTGCTCTGTAAACACACACACGTACGCCCACCCCCGCCTACACACACACCCCGTTTGTTGCCTATTATAGACCAGGCTTCGCCACTACACATGATCAATACGTAGCTGGATTTATGAGCTCGGCCAGTTTATAACCCTCCTTCTTTTTAAATTCCTGCTAAATGCAAGCCAAAATGGAATATGTTTTAATTCTGTTTGTATAGTAAAACTTCTTGAGATTAAATTCCTAATTAAGCATTAATTTATTTAAATTACATGGACTTCTGTCTGTCTTTGTTCACATTTTCGATGGTTTTTATGAATTCCTTTAATTCAGCTCTCTAGATCTTGTGTTTTGCTGGCGTTTGGCCGTAGTCCACCGTCTGACACGGCCCACCTTTTCCTCAGCAGGCCTGACCCAGGTTTACCTCCAACACTACCAGACTTCAGCACTAATTAGCTTAGCACAGTAACCCAGTTGCATATAAGTTCCCAGGTCTTAAAAGAGCAGGGTGGATCTTTTAAGGTTGCGTTATTTTATGTGTTTAATTTTCCAGTTTAATTCCACAAAAGAATTTAAATTGGATTTATAATGTGATATTTTATTATTATTATTATGTTTTTGCAATACAAGAAAGATATACAAGACTTTTCCAAAGATCCAGTTTGTAAAATCAAAAATGTTTTGTGCTTCTGCAAGATTGTAAATCTGACTTGACTTTGTAATTCTTCGTGTCTGTAATCAAACGATGCAAGCCTATGCTTCCATCTGTCAAACACCCTCTGCTTTAGTGTGTTTTCACACCTAACAGTTCAGTAGACTCAGTTCGATTGGGGCCCCAAAATGTACAAATGGTTACATTTTCAGCTAATGCGGTTTGTTTTAACGCTGCAATACATCAAACGAACCAAACCTTTGAAAAACCTGTTCCCCTCCTTGCCTGTGGAGGCGCTGCACCAAGAACCACTTAAAAACCATTAAAAAGACAATGTTTTCCTGAAATGTAAACAAAAATGGGAGAAGTGTCAGATTTTAGTGGCTGTAGGATTTCTCTTTTGTCTTTGGTAAAAGACCACAAACCATTAATCCCACTAGCTCTAGACTATTATGTTTGTTTTGGTTGTATTTACCCAGAACGCCCTTCACTTTTTTCTTTGGTAGTGGGCTAATGTGGAACGTTTTGGAGCGGTCTCTGGTTCACATGACATTCACATATGCATTTAATCCGCATCAGAATTCACTTCAACAGAAATCAGAACCAGGTTTTTAGGTGGACCAGAGTTCGCTTTTTTGGTCCTTGTCAGAGTTTGATCACAGAGTCACTCCTATCCAAACAAACCAGACTTTTTCTGCAAATGAACTAGAATTTGATTAAAGTGAACTGAACAGGTGGTGGGAATGCACCCTTAGTTAAAAGTTTGCTTGTCTGGATGTTTAGATGCAAAGCCATGGTGCTGGCTACGCTATAAAGCCTTGCAAAAGTATCCATACCACGTTCATTTGTGTTCTACCCTCTAAGTCAATACTTTGTGGAACTGCTTTTTTGCAGAAATTACATCTGCAAGTCTTTGTTGGAACGTCTCTATCAAGTTTGTTAATCAGCATCCTCCGTAGTTCCAGCTCAGCCGGTATTGATACTTTTGCAAGGTCACCATTTCACGGTGGATTTCTCGACGGCCTCCTACCGGATGAGGTCCAGCAGCGCATCGGCAGAACTCGTCATGGGCTTCTTGCTGTCCTCAGAGTCCTCCTTCTGGGCGGCGCCGCCCGGATGTATGATGTACACCATGAGGATGCCCACCACCACGGCAACAAAGGTGGTCCACAAGTAGTAGGAAATGGTCATGATGCCCAAGCGACTTGAGCACTTGGCGTCCAGGGCAGCGAGACCTGACATCAAACTGAAGCGTAGCGGGTGAGAGGGGGCACAAACAGGAGAGAATTCAGGAAAGACGGAAAGGAAAAAAGGAGGAGAAAGTTAGTATTTGACCAGCTTTGAGGAACTGCTTCCCTCAGTGCTCCTTTTCTACTGCCTGTCAAAGAGGACACTTTGAAACGGAATGAGTTTTCCTGCAGAGGGAGATAAGCAAGAAGCATGAATGCTGAGTTGTGTTAGAAACGCTCAACTAACTCTTTGTGTGAGGAAATTATTCACACCGCGCTATTTAACAATATAAAATTTCCACCATAATTATACAGCGGGCTTCGCGGGTAAGTAAAAGCAAGCCTTTTCATGTTCGCTCGGGAGCGATTGCAGCACTCGACGAAACTGAATGGGCCTGTATATAACCACAGAGGGCCTCCGAGTCGCCCCACTGCCTCTGCTCTCTGAAGTACGGCAATCTGAGCACATTTGCTATTAGGCCTTTCACAGCAACATAACTTTTCTTTTCAGCTCAAAGTTTGGGGGCTACTGTGGGGAGCAGAAAAAAAAACAGAACAAAAACCCTTTTCACAATATAAAAAGACAAATTTACATTCAAATTGGCTTTAAATACCGCTTCTTTTTTTTACTACAGCAGTCTGGGTCACTTTAGAAGCGAACTCGGGAATACAAAAAAAAAAAAAGCAAGGAGGAGGCTTTCAGGCGTAGCCGCGTCTCAGTCAGTGTGGAACGCAGCAGGCTGAAAAATGTCACTTCTGAGAAGTGAGGCTATGAAGATATGGAGCCGGAAACAAGTGCTGGTGTCATAGAAACAAAGGCTGGGAAATCCCGATTCAACTGAAAGCTCCTGTTGCAGTGTGATAATGAAATAAAACCGTGAAAATAAGTTGTTTTTGATGATTTCACTTGACTGTACCTTTAAGAAGACTATTAATTATTGCGTTACAGTCATGTAACAAGCTAGGCGTTTGACCGTGATTAGAACAGGTGCCTTCAAGCTTTTCATCAACCAGACAGCTAATTTCAAACAAAACCAAAATACCATTAACTCACTAAATATAAGAACTGGTTGGAGGGTTTAAAAGGAATATTTTAGATGTCCGCATATAAAGGTAAAGACAATTAGTGTCTTCCAGGGAGTTTTTTTTTTCTTCCTGCTAGCACAGCTGCCAAATAAGTAAAACCTAAAAATTATAATGCAATGAAATGCAACCCCAGAATCAATCAGTGTGATGGTGTGGATGGTAGAAAAGGGAAAAAGAACCAAGAAAACCGTTCAAGCTGAACTCCAAGGCAAAGCACTGATTGCTCAGTGCTTTGCAATTTGAACTTAATGAGCCCTATGAAAGTAGCAGAGGAATGCACCTCTATTTACAGAAAGACAAAAAAAAAGCACGTCCGCAGAAGGAACTCGGAGAGAATGACGGTGAATGCAGCCATATTCAACAGAATCAATTATCCAAATTGCAATTTGGCACCTTGAAATTGGGCCTCTGTCTCTTTAAGAAGCTCCTACTCTTTCCGCCACTCGGACTTCAGGAAGTCACCACAACAGTGTTCCTCTGTTAAGTCATTTACAACCGTTCTTTGGAGCGGTGGACTGAGAAGTAGTTTGTATGATGGACTCAGAAGACGTGCAGTTCCACCAGGTGTTTGCTGCTAGTCTGAAGGAGCTGAGTGGGGTAGTAGTAGGGGAGGGGTGGAGCTTTGTGGAAATAGGCGGTGCTTTGTGAGAGCAAGTGTTTAGGCGCCCCAGATGGTTGACATGGGAGAATCAAATATGCATGAAAGAGTCAAAGCAACACACCAGATATGTTTATATAAAATTATAACATGATGCAAAGCTCAAAAAAAGTCAATTTTACACAATCCTTCCTCTCCTTTAAATATAGGATAAACGGTAAAAGGCGACTTAAAACACATGTCAGTTTCACGTTATTCCAGAGGTACTTTTGTTTATTGTGGAAGGGCGCCAACATTCGCCTGCATCTCTGCTCAGCCTGTTGAGCTTGTGTGACAAGATTATCTGGCCGTCAGAGCATAATCTGCTCACACTTGGCAAGTGTTGTCATGGATGTGTTCAGTGGGTCAGAACTTCATGAATTTTCACAGAGTATGGAGATTACACACCAATCAAAGGCAAATATGTAACCTTATTAGTGTTCCCAGCTGCTAAACTGAAAGGTTTCAGATATCTAATATCATTTTTCCATTTGATGAAAACAATGTGAAGTATTGTCATTTCATCGATGGAATGGCAGCGCAGCAACCGAGAATTCAGCGTAGCAATATTGAGCAAATGATTTAATAGAAATGGTAGTTGGTGAATGTGAATCGGATGCTTTTTATGGGAACAGTTACCAGTGAAGATATTAAAGTTCCTGTTAAATAACCTCAACCCTCATGGTTAAGGCATTCGATAATTCATAACGAACAATAGATCTGAAAGTTTTTTTTATTCAGTTATTTTTATTGACCAGGTTGTACTCCTACTGTAGCAAGCAGTACAGTGAAGAACAAATTGTCACATATCAGTCTGTCACACATTCAGCCTCAGTGTTCGATCCTCGGTCCAGTTCTACTCAGCATTTTTAATAAGCATTCATTGAAAAGTTGCAAAATCAACCTTTATGCAGATGAGACAGTTATTTACTGCTTTACTGACTTTATTATGTTGTTTAAAATCTGTAGTAATTCTCTCTCAACCTTCAGAAACGCTTCCATAATTTAAAACTGTTCAAAATGGATATCGCTAACAAATCTAGGAAAGTTTATTCTGAGCCAATAAGTGTTCTTCCAGTTTAGAGAGTGTTGATCTGCAAATGTCGAGGCATCTGGGTATAAATAATATTATAAATGCGGACTCAGACATTAGGTTTTCTTTTTAGAAAGAATACTTATATGTGTTCATCTGCAACACTAAGTCTACTGTCTGACATTTGATGATCCGAAACAAGTGTAAAAAAAAAAAACAGCAGAAATTTGTTAGGGGACAAATACTTTATGATTTTTGTTTTTTGCTTGACAAAGAAAAAAAAATCTAATTCTTGATTGAAGCAACAAAATGATATGTATTTTAAATGTCTTAAAAATATCATTTTTTAATATTTGATTATTTTGTATTTGTTATACATCTTAAAAAAAAGAAATCCCATTCTAGATTGAAACACAATTCCAAATAATTTGAGCACACTTAGTAGCACAAACAATATCACTATTTCTCAAGAAACACTTGAACTTTGACTAGTTTCACCATCCAGACAACGATAACATTGTTTTTCCTACATAAAATGAAGCGGCATGTAGGCAGTAAGACAATCTAGGCTTTTTTCCCCTCTTACATAAGAAAAGAAATGCTATATAAGTTGTTGCTAAATGTTAAATACCTTTGACAATTTGTTGTCCTGAGCTGAACGCTGGGATCAGACAGGATTTACATATAATCATAGATTGATGCACAGATTGTGAGAATACCCTCTTCGCCCGCCGGTAGGTCGTGTTGGCGGCGGCAACGACCGAGAGATCCAACCCCTCAGCCTGGCAGAGTACGATAAGCTCCGGCAGAAAGAAAAAACATCTCCAGCATTCTGCTGAAGGTCAAAGCAGCAAAGTCGTACAATGTTCAGGAACACACAAATGACGGGCGCCATAAGCCAGGGTGTCTAAGGGCCACAGGGGAAACATCTCCTGAGGTGGATCTGTTATTAAACAGATAACTTCCTCAGCAGATTAACAAAAGGTGGACGAGAAAAGATGGAGCGACGGATCAGCCAGTGAGAGGCGGGGCCCCCCGGAGCACGCTGCGCGAATAAAAAAATGAAAAGTTACAAACGATAATCAAGAAATTGCAGCATACATGTCCTTCTTGTCATCCTCCCAAGCTTACTTATGTTAAACAGAGTTCCGTACTCAGTATATGCACACTGTAAATCAAAAGTCAAATGTTAGTTCACCCTGTTTTGAACCTTTATGTATGAGATTGTAGTAAAAGTCATCTTGCCCTCTCTATGGCCTTATACTAGTAAGCAGATTCTACATCTATATTTTCTCCCACCATTTTAACTCAATTTAAGCTACGTTGTTCCAAATCACAACAAAGGTCGCCTCGATACCAGACCAGCGCTGATTCATACATAGGAATGCAAAATCAGCTCCAAACGTCAGGACCCAATTATAAAGACAGATTAAAACTCATATGTACATTACAATCAAACCTACTTGCAACACAAAGCAGTCGAATTTGGATTTAAAGCCCAGTTGGTAGAAATCTAATGTCGGTCTTGTTCAATATGGTCTTGAATTATTGGAAGTTACCTTCACTGTGCCATGGTGTTTGAAAATCAATCAATCAAGTTTATTTGTATAGCACATCTCAGCAGCAAAGTGGTTCAAAGTGCTTTACATCATAGGATAATTCCTTTTATTCTGACTGATACCTTTGTACAGTGAGAACAATGTAAATGTTAGTTACTGTGGCGACAAATCAATCATCAATAAAATCAATTTTACTTCAAAGTACTTGTCTTTGCAACCAGGTTTTGTGGTGCTTATTACTTTTTAAAATTGTTGTTTTTATCTCTACAGAATTTTCATTTTCCTCTTGGATTGAACAGGTCGAAGGCGAATTATTGTCGTCATGTCAAATTATTTGTGGAAACAAGTTTTAATTGTTCTGTTAAAGTCTCATATATGAATAAATACGGCTTGTTACCAGAAGAAAGTCTTCTTTGTAAAACCATATGGCAACAGGTTTTAGGTTAGGACAGGAAAGACCAGAATGAATATGTACTTTGTACTTTATCAGTCATTGGTTTCATCATGTTGAAGTGATTCCAGACGCACAGATTAGCAGACTTCAGCTGGGGACAGGGTTCAGAGGTCAAAGACTCTTCTGAAAAGGATGTATTTGAAACGCGTCTCTGAGTCTACAGCGGAATGGAACGTGAATAAATAATGTTTAATGTCACAGCAATCTGAACCTGAACCTTCACACAGATGGGCTTGAAATATCTGCAACTCATTCAACTGAAGCCAGGGGTTTGAAAATGGGAGTCGTAGAGGAAATTCATATTTCTGACTAATCCAGCTGCAGGCTTCTCTAGGCTGTTTAATGATTTCCATCACTGCTTCCGTTGTCTGGGTTGTCTTTTCTAACACTTATGTAATTTATGATGTGTTGTGATTCACATCAGGTGGCACTTTTTACATTTTGAAAACCAGAAAAGAACTATATTCATTTTATTTTTTCTAGCATGTATATTTTTAACCACATTACCCAGAAACTTGTTGTTGCAGAGCAACGGTGCCTAACTTTGCTACCATCCAGTTGAGTTCTTGAAAAGTAGTGTTTTTGTATGCATTCTTCCTGAATGAAGAGTTTGCTGAACCAGCATTTGCTGCAATTCCAGCTTCAAGTCTTGGGCTGTTACTAGATTTACATACGTGCTTTACAAAATAGCTCAGTTTCAAAATGAATGGACATAATTTGTTAACATCAGGTCTTTGACTAGATCATTCTAACACATGAATATTCTTTGTCTCTTGTGGTCTTAAGCCTTTTGCAGCCTCTAACAGGCTTTCTTTTAGGCTCAGCCTGTATTTAGCTCCATCCATCTTTCCATCAAACTGCTGATGAAAAGCATCAGCAGCGCAAAATACTCAACACAATGGACCAGCATGATGATGATATGTGCAGGGTGACATAACATCACACATAGCGTTGCGCTCAGGTTATGTTACTCAATCATCCAGAGTGCCTTTTTCCACATGTTTGCTTTGTCCCCTACTCCAGACGAGACTGGCGTCCACGACAAGATAATGTTAAGAGTTTTAAATAAAGGCAACTAAACATCTTGAAGTCACCTCTCCTCTCCTCTAAGACGGTTCTTAAGTTCTGAATCTTGGGTTGGAAGAGTCAGGTTTATAAGTTGTAACCATAAACTGATAACTCAATAGAGGTCACTAGCAATGTCATTGTCATGACTATTCAATTCCCTGTTGGTGTCATTGACACCGATGACTCTAACAAGTCCCCAACAATGCCATCATGTTTAATTTTTCAAGATTTCTTCTTTCTAACACCTCCACTGCAGCGTTGGCTTATCTTCCCAAACAGATTGACAGAGCAGATGTTGGCTTTGTTGGGGGCTTGGTAAGAACATCAATGTCAGCAACTCCAACAAAGAATTGAAAGAGTCTAAATTCAGAGACTCGTGTGACCTTGATGGCCTTCATTAGTAATATCAAGGGCCTCGTTAAGGATTCCCATTGCCCTATCAGTGTAAGTGCTTCTGGTTAAATGTTAAAAACCTTATATTTTCAACCCAAGTTTCAGAACTGAGAAACACTCTTCGAGAGGAGACGTGTCTTGAGAAGTCCACTTGCCTTTATTTAAAACTCTCAAAGTTAACATGCATAATTTCCATTTCACTGTGATACATTGACTTGTGTTGCTCAGTCACATCAATAGCAGCTGACGCTGTCCCAAAGTTTGAGCTTTTCCCACATCTCGCCAACTGCAAAGGCCATAAATACCTTTGCAAGGCACAGTAACCAAGAAAACTTGCAGCTGAGCGCTCTTGAGACCGGGCGGGATTACAGCGTGGCACCTGCCATGTGCAGCCTCCTTGACCGTGGCAGGTCGGGGCACATGCATGGCCGATCTGCTGCAAGAGTTCAGGGCCATATGGAGTTTAGAGCCTTCCCTGCTCCACCTTTGCTGTGCAAGAGCATTAGAGTAATCCCACATCCAGATGAAAGAGAGACAGCAGCGGCTCCGTGGAAGAGGGTTATCCTTGACATCTAGGACTGACACCCTGGCCTTTTGCTTGAGCAGCTCAGATAATTATAGGTCGCATAAGTCCTCTAACTCTGCGGCAGCTTCTAAATTTGATATCCCCAGTTTTTATTTTGGGTTTCTAGATGCAACAAGGGGTGCACTTGGTGCCGCAGTTGCCTTGGTTGCAAGACTTTCCACAAGCAGGTCCGTGCCACACCGTGAGTCATCACAAATCTCGTACAAAGACGTGTGACTGTGCACAACAAGCTCCAGCTGGAAAAGGGTATTGTTTGAATGCGGCGTACTTCAGGTTGTGCCAGGATGAATTAAAATCCAGAAAAATTGCCCCTTTATTTTTCAGCGTTCTGTTCTCTTTCAGTGAGCTGCTGTGATGGTGCTCCAAAAAAAAAAAAAAAGACATGACACACTCCCTAGTTGTTAAGTTGAATGCTTCGTGGCCATCAGTGGAAAAAACAACGTCCTTCTGGTGCTGCAGAAGGACGGTTTTTCCTCCTGCCTAATTTTTAGCAACAGGAGGTTTATGGACAGCAGACCGAGTCGGGAAGAGGAATTCTCCTGGCTTTGCTCGACTCTGCCGTGTTTATCTGGCTCTCTGTACGCTGAGATTAAGAAAACCAATTTTCCACAAACCTCTCGTTCATCCAACTCCGCTTCCTGACCTACCAAGCAAACCAATTGCGGCATGAAGCATGCAGCTGAAGTCTTAGCTGTAGATTTACATTTTCTCTGCTGATCAGAACCAAGGACCAGGCCTCGACTAGAAAATAAAGCACACCTAGCTCTAGTTCCTACAAAATAAAATATGTATTCTTTAACGGACTGCTGGAATAAGGTCTATCAAGTAGCCAACCGAAAGAGGAAATAAAAAAGCCACATGTTGTCTTTTGCAGGACAGAAGATTATATCTTTTACATTTTAAGATGGTATTAGCAACAATCGACCAGAAAGGAGAGGACAAGCTTAAAAAAAGCAAATCCAATAGATTATGGTGTCATCATAAAATTGATGACATCATGAGTAAAGAACATTATGTGGAAATATTGAGGCAACATCAAACATCTGCAAGAAAGTAGGAGTGCACCTATTTATCGGGACAGATTTCCTTAAGTTTGGGAGATCAGTGATCGACTGATACATATGAAGCCGATATTATCCCCATCAGCAAAGGTCTAAAAATCAACCACTGTTCTCTTCTGCTCTGCAGAGAGAAGTTTGACCGATAGACCGGCCCACCAGGTCATGTCTGCATGTTTGTAGTTAATAGCCACCCCACTGTTGCCAACTCAGTGACTTTCTTGCTTTCTGACATATTCATTCTCTCAATATAGTAGCATTTATAAAATAGAAATAATTTTCTTTTTTTTCTGTCTAAAAACAAGAGAAGTTTTATGTGATTTAACTTCAGACAGTGAGAAACAAAGTTATCTTTTTATTTGGTGTATGTAAACTTCTGGTTTCAGCTGTACATGTTACACATCTTTAATGCTCGGGCGAGACCTCGGACAAATCAATCACATCGAACTCTAACATGTTTAGTCTTTTTTTTTTTCTCCGTGATGTTCTAGGTTTGCATCGAGGGTTTAGAGTCTGTCTCAGCAGTCAGTAAATATGACTCTTTGAATAGTTGCCCGGCAACAGGGCCAGCACGGAAACACACGAGACAAACTCCAGTGCTTGTTATCAGGTCAGCCTGAAATGAGTTTCCTCTGCAGAGCAGCGAGGCTCCTTCAAATCTTAGAGTGAGCTGGAGAGGGACGCCGGGGGCAGGGGATTGTTTTAAGAGCCAGTAATTGGGGAGGGAGACCGATTTCAGTCAATAACCAGGTCCAAGCATTTGGCCTCCACAGTTCATCTTTGGTAACAAGTTGCATAACTACAGTATGTTGGGTTTTTTTCTTAAACATGCTTAAAGGTTTTAAGGGCACTTGTTTGGTTCCCAAAATCCTGGCTAACATATTTTAATTAAGACAAAACAATCCTTCTCATCAAATAAATGTCATTTAAAGTCAACAGGCACTTTCTGCCCACTGAGCAATACAAAGGATTTCAACTGACAAGTCACACAAAGACTCAATTTAGTCAGTGTTGTTACTACAAGCAGCCCACATCATCTGTCATCTAGATTTTGACCAAACAAAGCTGTCAGGTCTGAAGAGGTCAAAGTTTAGACTTGGACTTCAACATTTACAGGATACACAAAGAAGTTTCTGGAAAAGTTCCAGAAAGCCTAAATTAAAAACTTAAAGAAAGATTCATTTTATTCAGCATTAATCAATATAATCCTCTATTTCAGTTGCGATATGTGGGGAAAGTGTTGATTTTGGAGCAGAAATATTGAGAAATCAATGTAGAACTGAATAATTCCACACTAAACAGATAACCTTTAGATTTATGACGCCTTTATTCTATTCATGAAAGCTAAGAAGGTGTCACTTTCAAAGTGTTTGTTTCTTTAAGTTTATGTTAAAATCATAGTAGCAAAAAAACCTTCAACATGTGGACAAAATGCTCCTTTTCCCATTAGAGATTGTTTTAGACTAAGTTTGTAATTTGTATCCTTTTCTCATCGTCATGAACCTGGTAAGATTACATGTCATATTATGAGTATACAGTATTACAATATTGCAGCAAATCATGCACAAATGCATATTAAAGAAAAGATCTTAGATCACAAATAATCTAAATTGTTGTATTTTGCTACATTTAAAGCTGAAGTTGCTTGTTTTCAATATTCCATAACCATGAAGGACCAAGCTCCTCTATACTAAGGCTCACCACTTGTTTTCTACTATACATATATATGTTTTGTAACCATTTGTCTCTGCCAAAACAAGATTTTTATACACAAAATGAAAGCATAAGGAGGCTCCCAGCACGGTGGCCATTGTTGTTTTTGACCTGACGCATTCATGGGATAATCTGGTTTCCGCTTTGGTTGGCGCACAGATGGCACTGGGAGGGGAAAATCGGGGACAGACGCGCTGTGGGGCCAGAGAGGACATTCACCCCTAGATAAGCCCTACTGTACCACGCGCCGGGCCGAGCGGCCCTCCTCTGGGTCCCGGCAAGACCCTCCAGCAGAAGACAGGAGGGGGAAAAAAAGCAGGTGAAAATCTCCAAGACCGCCGCTGGATCAGCATCAGACGGAGCGAGACACTCACACATGTTCTATAAATGATCCTGAAAGTGGGCGGCGTTGCAGGCCGACGGTGATTAGCCGTAGCGAACAGGAAACGCCTTCCAGGCTCAATATGCGTCACTGCTGCGGTCGAGACGCGGGCGGGCGCCAACAGGAGCGCCGCAGAATCACAGCATCAGTTAAATAATAACTGATTGCTTTTATACTCCCATGTCCTGGATTGATCTTTGGAGATGACTTCAGATTAGTTCATGTCTTTTCCTATAACGTGATCCATGTTTGGCACTGAGGTGGAACCCAAATGCAAAACAGAAGAAAGGGAAAGGACATTAGGAGGAATTGATGAACATGTCTTCATGCTTAGAGCGCATGTGTTCCAGGATAAAAAAACTGGAAATATTCAAAGAAAATGTGCCTAAACATCAACAGACAGAGATGAAGACAAAGCGGGAGAACAGACAGCAGACATGGAGCGATAGAGAGAGGGTGGGGAGATTAACTTCTCATCCAGTCTTTACTGTTGCATCGATTGTAAGTAGCTTATTGCACAAAGCAGCCTGGATGTTGCCCGTGCGTTTGCATGATTCGTTTGGAGCGTGTGTGCAATACACACCGCTGATCTCATGCAGGAAACCAAGAGCTTCTGAAGGGGCCCCCTCCCCCAGATGATCAAGCATGCTCTGAAGCCGGCACACGGTGACCCGCGTTCCGAGGAACATATTACTCTTTAATCTTCCTTCAAAAAGCAATTGAGCAGAGGAACAATCTCATCAACGTTGCCCGTCTCATCTAGCCTAATCATCGCTCAGGCACGCAGGAAGACCCCCGCAGGTCCGGCGGAAGCAAATAAATGAATCAGAATCTGAAAAAAAAAAAAAATCACCTGTTTTTTTTTCCTGAGGTTTAAAAAACGAGAGCGCTCATTGTGAGTGCTTTGCAAAATTAACGTTATGCAAGGCATGCTAAAAGCATAAACCTTAATGTATGTCTGCTGAGATTTTATGGGCTTAACCAGCACACCAATTTTAGCTAAATTTAAGCGACAATTGGTGTTAGCTTAACAGCTAGCATCAAATATCCGTCAATATGACGTAAAGTGTTTGATGTAAGCACGCTATGAAAGACACACTGCTTTGCTTCTAATTGTGAACACTACAATGACTAGATAACAAGGTCAGAAAAAACGTTAAATTTTTTTTTCTCAAAATTCCTTTTTTTTTTCTAGCAAATTTTTGACTCCTAACTCAGAAATTTCCACGTTTTCCTTTTCTCTCAAAAATTTCTGGAGATTTTCAGAATTTTAGGGTTGTTTTTTTTTCCTAACAAATTTTCAACTTCCCAGGCTCAGAAATTTCCAGGTTGCGTTTTCTCAAAAAAAAACTCAGATTACTCTCAAATTTCCAAGTTTTTTCTAGAAAATGTCTGAGAAGTTGTGTCAGAAATTCACTCAGCTGTGCAGGATTATTGCTCGGTTAGAACAACAAACTGTCTCAACCCTTTGCCAGCTGGTTTAAGGTAAAACTGAAAACTTGGATGCTTTAGATTTTTCCAACCACTTTGTTGAGTGATGCTGTCATCACTGCGCCTGGTCCTTGTGTTGAAAAGCCTCTTTCCTTTGACTTGAACTCAGCTGGACAGTCCGGCAGGATAACAATCTCAAAAACACATCAGAACTTGTTTTAAACGGGATAACTCCAGCCTCCTGAATGCCTCAGAGCTCACTCCTGGGAGAAATTTATTCTTGACATTTCTGCCAAGCAGAGCGGTCAAATATCCAGCCAGAAGTGTAGCAGATGCTGTTAATGACTACAAAAACTGTGTGTGTCAGACAGTAAGTAGCACACAGCGTAGGCGTGTGTGCGTGTGTGTGTGTGTGTTTTTGTCTAACAGAGCTGGTTCTCTTACCTTGAAACGACAAGAGGCAAGATTAGCATTTTCAGCATCCTCATGAGCAGCTCACCGGGAAACTGGAAGTACTTCACCTCCTGAAAGCAACAGAGACGTTTTTTTTAATGGATGTTGTCGGCGACAGCCAATCACAGCGCAGACGGCTGAGAACCGAGACGCATCACGGATTGTTTCCTCAGCAGATCGGAGCCTGAGAGGCGCCGGTCTTTGTGTTTTTCTCACTGAATAGACTTAAAGATGAAACTCTTCTCTCGGAGCACATTGTTCGCCGCCTTTCAGTTTAAAACGGGATCTCTGCACAACTCCGGATTTCAGGTGATCAGAGGTTTCTGCTGCCAAAAAGGTTTTTCAGCGAAAAAGTTATTTTTCATTTACTTGTCAATAACAGTTCCTGACCTTGATGTAACCTGTATGTATGAGAGATACAGTATGTTCTGAAAGGCCTTGCTGCCTGTTTCCACACTTTTGCTCTACACGGTACTTGATGTGACCCCCCGTGGTATTTCTTAATTTTACCTTTTTTTTTCTGCACAACTGAAAAGTGATGATGACCTTAAAACCCACCAAACATTTCACAAAAATCATTGGAAAACCCAACACAAAAGGACCTGTGACTTTTCTTTCTAAAATTTCTCAACTTTTCTCAATAAACGTTTGGTTTAACCCTTTACTCTCCGTTTTGCTTCCAAGGAGCAAAGCCTGAATAGTCTTAGAGCAGAGGTCGAGATAAACAGTTTTCCTAGAACAATTAGTTGTTTCTCCACTATTACTTCATTGAGCAGCACATAGATGAGTGTGATTGACAGTGCTAAGACCCTCCTCCTGTCTGATTGGTTGTTTTTGATCACTACAGTATCTCAGGGGGGAGGCAGAAGAGAAGAGCTTGATTTGTTTTGCATCCTATGACAGTATCATAAAATGTTGTCATGACATGGCGACAGTTTTAACAAATATGTAAAAAAAAAACATATTTATAAAAGTTACATATTGTAATTCTAAGGTATTGACAGCTGTATCTTGGTCACTTTTCATGAATTCATCTGTAAAGTCAACCAGCTGACTCCGGCTCAACGTTGGCCACACCCAAAACAAAAATGTTTCATGGTGGAGCGCTTGTTTATTTTGATTTATTTTATTTCAACCATTGGATTTTCATATTTGAATATTTTGTTTGTTTGCTACTTTCATTATTTAACTTATCTTTTACAATATATAGAGGAAATGTCATAAATAAATAAATGGCATAAATAAAACTGTCTGAAACACAAACTGAATCCTAAGTGTCTGGTGAAAATGCGACCCAGTCCTCTGTGGGATGGCAATTTCCTCCTCTAATCTGCTCCCCCCTTCGACTGCTCCCCAGCTCTGTGTTTGAAATAAGTTCTCATTCTTCAAAAAAACACAAAAAAGAAAAAGCAACTGGCTGTCGGAGGATTCGTAACGGAGCCTCCAGAGCAAAAATGAATTGATCTCACTGGAGCACCTGAAAGGCTAAGAAATGTCGAAGCCAATTAAAGGCAATAAAAACCCAACAAACACCCAGACAGCGCAACTTTTCCTTGAGACATATTGATAGAGTGAAAAACCAAAATAAGCTGCAATTATTTTTTACTTTGACTGCTTCTTGTTGAGGACTGACCCTGGTACAAATGAGATCTTTTGTAAAAGTCAAAACCGTTTTCAGCGTGAAAGTTGATTTTCTTTGCACCTTTATTATATGGCCACTGGAAGACATTAACTTTCGAAATATAGCATTCTGTTTCACATCCAAAACTTAAGATGACGGGACATCAGAACCAAAAAAAAAAAGACTGAAATGCATTACTCTAAGCCCTGAAGAGAGCAATGTGTTAAAATAATTGGCTGAAAGGTGCAACAAGAAGGTCCTGGCTTTAAATCTCAACCTTATTCAAAAAAAGAGCTGACAATTATTATTATTTTTTTTAAAGGGAAAAATGCATCCCAAACCAGCCTGGCTGTTTGTGACAAATTGTCCCATTAACCTAATAACTGTTTATGGTGAAGGAATAATAAAGTTCGAGCAGCAGCACAGTCAGGATGTCGAAAACTAAAATGGAAATGATTTAGAAAGAAAACAAACTAGATATTGGGACATTGAGCCAAAGTATCAATAATATCAATACCAAGTCAGTGTCTGTATCGGTTCAATACTAGTAGACTCTCTCATGGATGCCATTTCTGCCCAGTTTCTCTTTCTTGTTGCTGAATCCTCAACTCTGGCTTTAACTGAAGCACCTGCAGTGCTTTAGGTTTTGTCCTGGGTTATTTTGTGACTTCCTGGATGAATTTATGAAGTTTGGATGATCGGCCACTTCTGGGAAGGTTTACAAGCGTATATATTTATATTTTTTTCCAATTTGTTCTTCCTGTGGTTTGTTGGACTCACAACAAACCACAATTTGCAGGTTTTTTTTTTAACAGCTCAGCAAATTGAAAATAAAACTTAGTTTCTTGCTATGTTTATGCTAAAGCATCTTCTGCTGTGACACAAATCGGGTTCCTTGCTTGAATTTCGGATCCTTTTATAAACCAGAATGATTTGTAGATGATGTGGCTTAACAAACCCAGATAATTTAAAAAGATTTCAAGAAAGCCTGGCACTCCAGAAAGCCTGGCACACTAGAAAGCCTGGCAAAGTAGTGTATAATGACGTAGTAATGTCTTCACAGATGTCTACTGCAAGTTTTCTCAGAAGGACTCGTGTGTCGTTCCAGTGTAAGGTGGGAGACGCCATACTCAAGATTTGTAGAAACAAAAAGAACAAACAACTTCACATGCGGTGTTTTGAGTTCCTTCTGAGCTATTACATAATTATTACCTCCTGTCACACGTGTCCTCTGAGCCATATTGGACTTTTATTATTTTTTTTACCCAACAAGAACTGAAACAAAGGGTCACTATACCTCTTCCTGCTATCTGTTTCCAGGAAAACTGCGCAGCTACAAAACCCTCAGTAGAGGAACTCGGACAAAACAATCCCAGCTCTTTGAGACGACTGTTGTTTCGTTCACAAGGATTCAATCAGTCGGATACTTTTGAAAGCAAACCGTGTTAAATTGATGCATTTATCACTGAGTATAAATGTAATGGAAGCGAGCTTTCTAAAAGCATTTAATCAGTTTTTTCTTCATCAAAAGAGAATATTCTATTTTTTAACATTAAATACTCGCTTGCCGAGTTTTTAAAAAATATCCTGTGTCAGGTATGTCTCCAAAAACGTGAGTATTGTGTAAAAGTGCAGTATTTCTTGTCAGTCATTTCAGAAAGTGAAATCAAATATTTTATGGGATCACAGTCACTCATATACTCCAACCAGTTGTTTACTATTATTATTATTATTATTATTTTTTTAGTAATTTTGTTGATTATGGTTTACAGATGACGAAAACGCAACATTCCATAGTCGCAGAAAATCAGGCCACCGTGAAACCGGTAATTATTGGAAACTAAGTGTCACACCCTAATCAGATAATTAACTCAAAACACCTGCAAATGTTTCCTGAGCCTATAAACGCTCAATCTGGGTCAGTCGGCTGCACAATCTGCTGAGTGGACAGATGTCCAGAAGACGGACGTCCTGCACAATGACGGGAAGAGACTGAAGGTCATTACTAAAGAAACTGGTTGTTAGACGTTCGTATCCAAGCATTTTAAAGGAGCAGTACTGTGTGTTTTCCAGACACATAGATCCATTTTATGCTATAATCAAATAACTGTCACCTATAGCTGTTATAAAAGTGCTGTAAATAACAATAATAATAATAATAAAACACCAAATCATTTAAGAAAAGGAACAAATTGCTCCTTGATGTTTTTTTTGACTGCTGCAGTTTTACTGCTTGTGAATCAATTACAGGAATGAAGCAAATAGCGGGAGCAAGTGGAGCAACTGGTGGACCTTGTAGTCCTTTATGAAGTTTCCTGAATTGCAGACTTGCTTTGCTTTCTTGTTTATTTCAGACCAAAGTATGACAAAAGAACAAGAACTGGTTTAGATTTCATCCATTTTAACCTGGGTGAGTCGAGTCGCTCCTGTTCTGAGACTTTCTATCTTACCGCAAAAGAAGCACTCTGTAAAGCATGAATCTGTTTACGTTGAAAGAGATTCGTAGGATGTCACTGCCTGCAAAAGCTTAAGAAAGAAAAAAACGTTTCTGTCTTTAAGCTAATGGGCAACATAAAATTTCTTTTGTTTAATGGAAGTCAGGGAGACTAAAAGCGCGGAGCTCAGGGCCGAGAACAGAAATGTAAGTACATGACATCTGTGAGATGACGGAGCAATGAAAGCTTTTTGCTGGTGTTTTGGAGTGGCTGGGCTTTTAGCGCAAATGAGTGTGTTCATTTTGTTGTTGGCGTGCACGTGTGTGTGTGTGTGAAGTAGGAAGAGGGGGTGTATATGAGGACATAGTGAGGGCATATACAAGTGTGCTAGTTGGTGTGTATGTGTGTGAAGGACAATCACAGCTGTCACTGTGACCTGGCATCTGCTAAACAGTGGAACAAACAGTGTCGGTACTCCGACACACTTTCCCTCTCTCACTCTCTCTCTCTTTCATACACACGCAAACACACATGCAGACAGGAGGCCCATTAACTCAGCAGACGTATGGATTCTTGAAGTTTCTCTTTGAAAGCCGGCGTTAAAGTTTCTCCTATAATAATGCCTGATGCTGACGGCGTGACGATTATCTCATGATTTGTCTCTTGGCAGACTGTGCAGTAATTTCGCTGAAATTTAACAATTAAAATTTCAAAAAGCAGCAGGATGCTTGTTGAAGCTACTAATCTTTAATCTGCACCGTCATGCCAGAGGTTCTCAGCTCCCTGTGCAATTACGCTCCCATTATTTTTGGAAATTTCCATCCATTTTCGGACAATTATAAGAGTTTAATTGCTTTTATTTATTTATTTTTTAAATGGTAAACTTGTGGCCGAAATAGAAAGTTTCTTTTCTTTCATATCGCATTCATTTATTTTCATCTTTTTGCCCTATTTAGTATTTAATAATACTATTACTATTTAGCAGTAATAGTACTATTACTATTAATAGTATTTAATAGTATTTGGCAAAACTACTAAAGCTTTCAGTAATACAGCTAAATGAAAAAGAAAAAGCAGCTAATCACTAAGGCTCCACAATATGGCTGAAAAACGTACCACCAGTTGATGTCGATAATTATCGTTAATATCTGAAACTCTTTTAAACCTGTAACGGTGCCTCTCCTGTTACACTCCACATTGTTTTTATTTTTAAACCGTCATGAGGCAAAACCTGAAACTGCTGCTGCGCAAGTTCCTCCACAAATCGTTGCTAGGTAACCAAAGAGCGAGTGAGTTGATGCCACCCAGCTAGCTTAGCTGGCGGTGAGAAGTTGAGCGGCTGAAGTCTTTCCTCTGCCTACATCTCCCAGAATGCTGTGAGGTTCCGAGTCAGTGAAATCATTGAATATTCCATCAGATATCTATTGATACTGATTACTTGTCTGATGCAATGTCTATTGTTGCTTCTTAGTAGGGATGCATGATATATCGGCAACAAGATCTGTATCGACCAGTGTTAGCAAAGCTGGGGTGATATTAACAACCAATGCTTATTTACATCTGGTTGCCATGGTTTCAGGGTGGTGTGACAACGTGGGTTTTTTCTCTCCTTTTTTGGGTCATGTGACGGTGATTGTGGCGTGTTTAACAGAAGCAGAGAAGCAATTTCAGCAGTGTCGTATTTATTTATTTATTTATTTTGTCATGGATTAGAAAAGAGCAGGGAAATATATATATCAACATCAGATAAATCTCCTATCGGTGCATTCTTACTAAGAGGAACTGATTTCATTCTAACGGAAATAAAACAAACCGAATGGCTGAAGATTAGTGGCTTTACAACGTGGTAGCAAAGAGTACAGCAACTCACACAGAGAACTAAATGTATGTCAGTGACCTCAGGGTCAGCGTCTGTTACGCTGACCCCGACCTCACCAGATGCAGCAGAGCCGGGGGTTCTTTTGTTTTTGTTTTTTTTCCCCACAACGTCCCCAGAAATTCTGTTTTTAATAACTGTCCATCGAGAGTTTGGTACTAAATGTTTGAGTCCAGCTAAAGACTGATGATGGGATCAGAACAGTCCTGCAGCGTTTTATGGTTAAATGAGGAACAAATGATGTTAAAACTAAACCATAAAAACAGAAAGTTTGTCAAACCACAATCAATGTTTAATGTGTCGCTTATTCTGCACGCATTTATTCTTAGAACAAAAAAAACCAACAACAACAAAAAACCAGAACGGTTGTGGTTAGTTGGATATTTCTTTGTTGTGACAGCGTTTCTTTGTAATAAATGTTGCTTTTCCGGAAAGTCTATTTATTTCCTTTTAAATTGTGCCACCCTCATGAGGACGAATGCATTTGAAGAGTTGAGAAGCAGAGTCGAGCGTTTAGGCTACACCATCACAAACCCTTCCTCTACCCAGAGCAAACTTTACTCTTCTGTTGAGTCTTGTTTAGTGTCTTTAAGGCTAATATGTTCACAAATATGACCCAAATCCAATTAATTAATCAATTAACTTTATTTTATTATTTGCTCATGTCCGATGTTTTTAACGTCAGTCTAAGTGACCCAATTTTCCCTATGCCACTTCCACATGTGGAACTAATTTGGATGCATGTCCGATGGTTTTCAAAGTGTCTGCGACCTGAACGGTCGTGTCGCATTTTGTTCAACGTTTTCTGTCATTGGCGTGAGACGTGCAACATAATTCTGTACCAGAAGAAGCCAGATGCGATAAATCAGGACATAACCATTGAATCAAAATTATAATTAAGAAAACATGGAAGAAGTTTGTGTCGGTGAAGTGCGTCACACCATAATCCCACCACTCTCAGCTCTGACAATGCGTAAAAGCAGATTTCTCTGCAGAAGTTGCAGTAAATGCTCCTCAAATGGCCGATGCTGTTAGTTGTGCTTTCTTTTTCTTGGCTTCCTTTGTCTTATGATCTTTTGGCAATACTGTCAGCTCCCGTAACTTTAAAATCGGCTCCAATTAATATTACTTCTGTAAATGGTGGAATGGTGATGTGAAACATAAAAACAGATAAACCCTTTACACAGAAATCTGATTTCAGTCACGTTTAATTCGTGGTACACGAAAAATGTATCTGATTTCAGAAAGAATTGTTTGTTTTTTCGACATTGACATATTGACAAAGTTTTGCACACGGTTGTTATGAAATCACATATAGTTGGACTAATATTAATAAAGCAGTACCCCTTGACAAACTTTCATTTTCTGTTTAATGTGGGTTAGCATGTAATTCTACCGTCTACAATGCATTTATACTCTGTCCTTTACTCTGATGCCCCTAAATAAACTGCAATGCAACATTCTATCTTAGAAACCAACAATGCAATGGAATTGTAAAGGCCTAAGAGGATTTTTTGGAGAACAGGCAGCAAGGTGAATGTTATAAAACAACACCAGAAGAAAACAGACGTCCAGCCACACGGTGAAAACGTAAGCACAGCCTAGTCAAAGACCTGAAATCTTGTGCTTTCAAGACGTGGTTCTTCAGCGTTTGTCATCTCCAGTCACTCATCTCATGTTGCTGAGACTTTATTGTTGGTCTTAGGAGAATTATATAAGAACAAAATGCTAATCGCTGCCTTCTCTCTCTGCGGCCCCCTGCTGTCCTCGGGTAGACTGGCTGAGTTCACATTTCACCAAAACAGAACACTGTTCTCTCCTTGGATTGTGTTGTAATTGTGACACTCTCCCCCCAGCTGCACACAGATTGGATTTCAAATCAGTCAGAACTTGACTGATGCTGGAGGAGTCGGCTAACGACAATCACGGCTCCATTATCCGCAGCACCATCTAAACAAAACCAAGCAAACTTCCTGGAACTTTAGGAGAGAGCATCGACTCAAAGAAATGCTTAAATGCGTTCGAGTGCTTTCGCACTTACCAAGTGAGAACAGAGTCACTCTGACCAAACAGATCAGCAATCATCACAGCGCCGCCCTGGTTCCCGACTGGCTGGCTCTTTGTGTCGGATCTATTGACTTTTAATGCGTAAGCATCTTTTTTTTAATTTATTGTTCTTGGTTTGCGTGTGTGTGCATTTGTTTGTAATACCTTGTGGGGACCATTTTCCTGGGACTACGTTGTGGAGACCCACTGCTTCTTGTGGGGACCGAAGCCTGGTCCCCACAAGGGGAAATTATGTTTTTGGGTCAGGGGTCAGATTTAGGACTAACGTGTGAATTGAATTTTGGTTAGGATAAGGTTTATGCTTTAGAAATGAATGGAAGTCAATGAAAAGTCCCCACAAAGATAGCCACACAAACGTGTGTGCAGAAAAAAATAGATTGTATAGAAAATTGCAGTTCCTATTCATGGGAGTTCTGAATCAAAATCCTCAAAAGTTAATTTTAGTCAGCTTAAATTTTTTTTTTTGTAAAATTATCCATCCATCCATCCATTTCTGTTCACCCTTTGTCCCTAATGGGGTCGGGAGGGTTGCCGGTGCCTATCTCCAGCTACGTTCCGGGCGAGAGGCAGGGTACGCCCTGGACAGGTCGCCAGTCTGTCGCAGGGCAACACAAAGACATACAGGACACACAACCATACACACACACACTCACACTCACACCTAGGGAGAATTTAGAGAGACCAATTAACCTGACAGTCATGTTTTTGGACTGTGGGAGGAAGCCGGAGTACCCGGAGAGCACCCACGCATGCACAGGGCATGCAGAAAGACCCCGGCCGGGAATCGAACCCAGGACCTTCTTGCTGCAAGGCAACAGTGCTACCAACTGCGCCACTGTGTAAAATTATATTTTTAATAATTCTTTGACATTTCCTTTTATTTACAAAAAAAGCCAGGCAGCTAAGCTGACCTAATACTGGTAATTTAAGATTCAAAACTTTCAAGAATCCACAAACGTATTTTTGTTTAAATATAAACTGATGGAAATTGATTTTATTTTCTTTAACTTCGACTTCACCAGGAAAATCCCGCAGAGATTAATTAAAATCTTTTTATTGAGAGAATCCTGGCAGCAACAGGCAGAGGGTTACAGAACAATTGCAGCAAAAGCAGAAAAAACATTAACACTGTCAACATTGTCATAAATAAATTCAATTAAAAGATTCCTCTGTTGGAACAGTTACAGACAAGATGATTCCTTCTCAAAATCAAGACAAAAAACCTTAGAGAAACATTTAGAGAAAACAGCTTGACGCCGAATGTTGTTTATGCCGTATTTTCCTCTATTCACAAGGCTTAAACAGTGGCAGGAACCTCAGTGGCAGGTTTGAATAATTCTGCCACGATGACAAATGTAGCTGGACGATAAATCGTCCCAAAGGTTATCGCGATAAACGATAACATTGTTGTTTTGAGACCTTTTAAGAACACATTCTCAAAGATGAATAAACTTTAAATTCTAATGAATGTTTAACACTGGAGCTGGAAGACATTTTAAATACCCCAAATAAATACACAAAATAACAGAAATGACAAATAAAATCATAAAGTCATAGAATCATAAAGTCTCTGTAAACAAAGTTGTCCTTAAAATAAGGGTCTAGTTGAGACCAAAACACTAGACTGAAGACTTTTATCATCCAGGTTTTGGTAGAAAGAGAGAGGGGAAAGAGGAAAACGATAAATCATGCAAATGGAAATGATTGAGCTCGTTTAAATCCACCGTGCGATTAATCGATTCATTGCTTATTGTGACACACACGTTTGAATAGAAAAACAGAAAAAAATCGGACTCTATTTGTTAGTTGCTGAAAGATTAACATCTCTAATCATTCAGTCTAAAAATCATTAAATAACTAAGTGGTTTCAAATATGCTCTGAAAGATTTGATCTTTAGTCAACTCTGACTGGGGCAAAGATTAGGGTTAGGCTTGTAATCGCTGCGGTTAAGCCTCTGGGAACTTGATGCGTATCTCAAACATCCTCTGGAACTTCTGTTGTGCTAAGAGAAAATGTGTAGAAGCAGGAGTGTGAAAGTTGGGGGCATCACTCAGAAACATCTTGTAGTGTGGGGGACAGGGTAGAGAAAGGGCGTGAAATCGGGGCAGGGTGGGGGCGGTTGACTGGGGTCACGACCACCAACTGACCTGCTCAGAGAGCTGCTTGCCTCTGAGGAAGAAGCCCAGCAGGCAGCCGATGACCACGGCCAGCACGGACAGGATGAGCAGGCCGTTCTGCTTGCAGACGTTCTTCACTCTGCCCCACACTTCCTCCAGAGCCAGCGCCATCCTCCTCCGCCGCCGCCACCGACGGTCTCAACCGCAACTTAGCAACCCCCCTCAGAGAAAACCACAGAAGCAAGCCCCCGACTTTAATCTGTTATTCAGCCATGGAGATCCAGTCGGGTCAACCGCCGCAGCAAACCGGGGGGGCTGGAGAGGACGGTGGGGGCGACTAGAGGGAGGCAGACTGATTGAGGAGAAAGTGGGCTTTAAAAAGCAAAAAAAAAAATTAAAGTAGAAAAAACAAAACAAAAGGGATTTCAGTAATAAAACAAAAGGTGAATGAATTAAATAAAGATCCCAAAATATGAACGGTTCAGTAGGTTTTTGAGCGTCTCCCCCTCTGGGCTTCGTCCGACTGTACTTTACATCCAACCCATCTCCCACAGACACACTGATTCCAACCTCTCTCTCTCTCCTCCCTCGTGCCCCGCAGGCCACATTCTGCCGGCGGCCAGCAGGGGGCCCTGCGACAGCTGGTGGTATTGTCATCAGGGTTAATACTACGATCCTATTAGGCATGGTGCAGTACGACTCAGATCTAAGGCTGGATTAGAGAGCTCTCTGAACAATTGGACGGCAGTTTGGTCAAGGCCACCAAACATGACGAGGGCGGGAGGGAGCGGGCCATTTGCGGCTTGCGCATGCTAATGACATCTGAAACTACAGGAAAGAAGTAAGAAGTGAATTCCATTTTATGGATTTCTGTCAGAAGTGTGCAGGTAGCGAGCCATTAAGTCCTCAGCCTCACAGCTTGTTCTGTGCGAGTACGATGTCAGCTGGAGCGCTGTAGAGCTATAATCACAGCCGTTTAGAATACTGATTTACAGCTATACATGAAAAACAACAAACAGGTAGTTTGCCTCATACTTTTTTCTTGTAGTTTCTTATAAGAGCGAGAGAATTACGTGAGTTAAAACAAGGAGTAACATTTTGTCACATCACAGCCTGAAAATTGAGTGTAGTATAGTGATGTTTTATGTTCTTCTTACGGCTCTAGTCACACACATTTCATTCAACTGAAGTTCTTTAACCCCAGGGTTCTGTCCTCGGGCCCCTACTATTCATCATCAATATCATAACTCCTTTGCAGTATTTTTCACAAATTTGGAGTTGATTTTCACTGCGAGGCTGACGACACCCAGGTCTACCTCAACACACAAAACCCTCGCCCACCTTCCTCAATGATTCCATCTCTGAAATAAAAACATTGTTCGTGCTAAGCTTGATTAAAATAAACACCAAAATGAAGTAATTAGTACCAAATCCACCTTATCCAACACAGACAGTTTTTCCTCCCCCCCATTTTAAGGGTCTGGGTGTCAGCCTTGATGGCACACTATGTTTTAAATCCAACAACATCACTAAGTCTGCCTACTTCCACCTGCATAATATCAAGCTAGCTATTTTTGCAAACGAGTTTGTTTTGCCAAACCTGTGAGAAATTCTAAGTCCAACAAAGTTTAAAGGGATAGCATTATGTAAAGCTCAACTTTTTTGAGCTTTACATAATGCTATAATGTTATTGCCTCATCAAAAACATACCTGGAGTGTTGCCTTGATTCTTTCAGGCATGTTTGAGATATCCTTTAATCTCCCGTGGTAACCATTCAGCTCTGGAAAACGCCTGATTGGACCTAGCCCTGCCTTCAAGGTGCAGCTCCCCCTCGGAGCTGCAGTTTCCAAACTTCTGCCTCACAAAGCAGCCCTCCCCACTCAGCTCCTGCAGACTAGCCCATTGCAATTAGCAAACACCTGGTGGAGCTGCACATCTGCTGAGGTCTTTATAGGAGCGACTTTTACCAGGACAGCACTGGTAAAAACGCTGTTGAAGGGTTAATAGAGGAGCCATGTTGTGATGGCTTCCTGAAGGCGGGGCTTCAGAAAGAGCAGGAGTTTTTAAAGAGACAGAGACCCAATTTCAAGGCGTTAAATCAGGCAGTAAATTTCGAGTCATATTTCATAAATAATTTTTATAACAACTGAGGTAACATAGTTACTTGATTATGCATAAAACGGCACAATGTACATGGGAAACACATAATTCTCACCCTTCAAATGGAAAACAGAATGTTTGTTGCATATTTCAAATTTCCACCTTGACATGTCACTGCAAACAGGTAAACTTAAAAGCTGTACGTAGTTCAAGTGATTAACACCAACCAGGAGAGTGTGTGAACTCACCTCACGGCTTGTGTACCTGGTCTGTTGGAGGACAGAGTTGGGTTAAGAGCCAAAACCGAACGCAGCGCGGCTTACTGTAGGGCTTGGTCAGTGGACAGAGTCCAAGGGAGAGTAATCATCAGAGAACAGTCAGGCTGGTAATTAATCATGAGCCTATGTGTTTGAGTAATAGTAAGAAAATTGAACCGCTGCCTGCCCCTTCAGAGAATAAGTAGCTTGTGATGGAATAATGAAGATTTATCTCTCTGGAATAAATCCTTAACATCCCAGAAAGATTTCTGTCTGAGCAAAGTCTGCTTCAAGAAATATGACTCGATTATTGGCAAGAGGTACATTTACTTTAGTAGCAAGATTGATTTCAGAGGGCTGTGCAGGGAAAAAAACAAACTGAGATAAAGATTAATAGATCAAAATAGGAACTACATCAAAGCAATAATAATAAAATTCAACAGAGAGCATGCAAACCCCAGGCTGGGATTCAAGCCCACAGCCCTCTGGACTTAAAACGTTCAGTTCTTTTATAAATAGGGAGCTAGGGCAATATTAAAAGACTGCTTCCATTTGATCTTTTTTTGAGGTTTTCCTGTTTTTGCCACGTGGGCACCATTATATTAATTTAATATGATATAAATAAAAACATTTGCAAGTGCTATGTGTCCTGTGCTGACAGTAAACTGTAACAGACATTATGAGGCGGTCAGAAGTGAGGCCAAAGCGGTTGACGACAACAAAGTTGACTTTTTTGTTTAGCATACTGTGTGTTTGTTTTTTTTAGCATCAGTAAATCTAGCTGAGTCATAAAAACATAATTTATTATTATTATTTTTTCCACATCAGCATTAAAATCTCAATATACGTACTGGATTATGCTACATCGCTAACAACACTCTTTAAAGTACAATTTCTGTTTCTTATTTTTATTTATTTATTTTTACTTTTACAGTGTAAACTTTATTTAAACAGCACATTCTACACATATAAATACAAAGTGCTTTACAGAGTGCAGGAAAACGGCTTACAAAATCAATAAGAGGTGCGCTTAACCAAAAATATGTCCAAAAGAGAGACATGGAGAGACGGAGGGTGTGGAGAGAAGAATAAGAAATTTAAAAGTCTCTGCTATTAAGTTTGTTTCCATTTCCAAACCATCGGAAATCCAGGCAGTGTTTGTTTTTCGTAGAGGGTTCCCTTAGGTCTAACGCTGTTGAATAAACATTTGTCATACTCATCCAAAGGTAAATCATGGACCTAAAGGGATTAGAGAACCATGAATGCAAGAAAGTTTGACTGGTTCAGAAGTTATAGAGAAAAATACTCAAATGACATTTAGAGGCGTTTTCATGAGCTTCTGTGTCGTTAAAACATGGCCAGAGTTCATTGCCATGAATGACGTGCGACCATAAAACAAATGCAAATTATCTCACGCCTCGCTGAAGTGAAATGAATTAAAGAAAAAGCCCTCCAGGAAACCCACGGTTGTTTACCACGCTTTCTATCTCCTGCTATACTGTTTATGCACAGCTAATGAGCTGTTGCTGCTGTGCTGAATCATGGCGGTTATTCACGGCCGCTCCTGTCTGACAGCGTCCGTCTGGAGTTTCACTCATTAAATTCAGCAACAACCTGTCAGGTAAAAAAACTAAAATCACATGTCAACTCATCTCTAAGCAAGGCAGCGAGCAAGTGGGACATGCCAGAGTACTGTAGGGGAGCCGCCTCGTGCCTCATGAGTTCTAAAATTCCTAATCGCAACATTGATAAAGGCTTTAATAAGATGATTTAGGCACAACTATAGACAAATAGTCAATTAAGCGACAATTAAGCGAACGGACAAAGCCGCGCAAAAGTAATTTTGCTCTCAAAAGAACGCCACAGCAGTCCGTTTATCAATAATTCAGATCCATTTGTCAGTCAAGTCAGGATTTGACTGGTCCAGGTAAACAAGCAATGCTCCGGCGACACAACAGAAGCTGCGTTTCCATGAGCGATCCTTTGTCTAAATCCTGCTGATGTTGAAAACAACACAGTTTTGCAAGTGCAATGTTTTCATTAATAAGACATGAAATTAAAATCACACTTTAATAAGCTTGTTCCCATGGTAAGTCATTAAAAATCAATGATGGATGTAGACACATGGCTGAGAAATATTCATAATTTAGCCGCGGTGCTAGCGCTCATCATCTATCAGCTGTCAGAGGAGACGGCTGATGCACGCTTCAAAGGCCGAAACCCCTTGAAGCGGCTATGTATGCGACCTTTTTGGTGAAATTGTAGTCAACTATTTTACAGAGGACTTATGGATTTAAAACATTTGAACCTGTGTGATGCCCAGAGCCGTTTATCTGGAAAAAAACAAAAACAAACCATTATCTTCCTACCACTTCCTGTTGTCGTCTTCGTCGTTTCCGTCAGTAGTAACATTCGGCTGTTGATCATGCGACTCATCTGATGCAAAAAAAGTGTTTCCACTTCAGTTTTGTGAAATGCATCTATCTCGATACAGCCAAAAAGTAACCCTACTCCTAAAACGTTCTATTAAATGTTTATTTTTTTCACAATTGGAATGTTTCCATCAAACAAATAAATGTTTGTGATTTCCTTTTGCGCAAGTCTATGGTTAATAAAAACACAGCAACATAGCATTGTTTATGTAGGAATTTCTCCCAACCTTATTTATCTTACCCACTTTAGGTTTAATTGTGTCCCTTTTTGGGTCATAGTATTAGAGGCGAATGCAAGAATTGCTTTTCATAAGATCTATTTGAAGTAATAAGCATTTATTTTCATAATGCTATACATATGATCTATGTTTCAATCTACCAGCCAGGATAAAAACATAACTCAGACTTGAAGATTACTGCTGAACTTTCTTTCTGAAGTCATCTTAAAAAGGGCAACCTGAAAGGTTAAATTTAACAACGAAGAAAAATGTTGACAATAAAAAAGAAAAGGCTTCCGTCTCTGGAGGAACGATGTATACAGTAAAGACTAAAAGTGAGGAAAAGATATGAGGGCTTTAAGCTAGAGGTCTGGTGCACCTGTCCTCTGCACACAGAAACAGTTCAACGAAACCACGGGGAATCCATCCTGTCATCGCTGTTTGAAGGGCTATCACTTGCTGTCTGCATGTCGAAAGAAAGCAGCAGCATATTCTTACTGATCGAATGAACTCTAACCACTGACAATCGGCGAGTGTTAATATGTCTGTAAGCGCAAGAGCTTGAGCAGGTTTTCTGATTGGAGCTGTAATAGAACCGGAGCGACTCTTCTGGGAAAAGTAGGACATGAATGGTTGTCAAAACCCGGCTTGTCGACATTGGAGGCAATCTCAGTGAGGGGAGATATCAAGATCAATTTCTGTATCTCCTCTACTCTGGTAGAGGAGATATGGTTTATCTGAGACTGCCTAGAGAATTGAGGGAGTGAAGAGGGCGGAGCGGTCTGCCAGCAGAAATAACCTCAACGCATTTGAACATTTGTTGGATCAGTTTTGGTTGTGTTGTTTGCAAGTTGTCAACGTAACGCGCTGGATCTTAAATGTTCGTGCGATATATAAATGAAAGGAAAAGGCACACAGTTTTGCTACTAATTGTCAACGCTATGACAACAAGGTCAGAAAAAAGCTTTAATTAAAAAAAAAGTAGCGAGGGAGAACAGAAAACCGAAATTCCAATGCAACTTCATGATTCAAACAAGAAAAAAAAAAAGAAAAACAAGTCTTGTTGTGTTCTAATAGTCGAATCCTTTTTAGTCCCAATGGAATCCGGTTCTGGTTAGAATATATTAAAGGATAAACAGAGAACTTGGAGTTGGGACATTGTGTTTGGCAGAGAGTAGGACAAGGGGCTGTTTTTTTTGTTGTTTTCAACCAGTTTACTCTATCTATTAAAACTTATACAAATATTAAACATTGCATTTTTAAACCAATGTTTCATTAAGATCTAATTTAAATTATGGCTTTCTATCTGCTAAAATCTGAATGAACTTGGAGAGGGTAGAACAAGACCTAATAAAGATGCAGACGGGGCGCAGCAGTGGGAGCTCGGGCAAAAGGCTGCAGGAAAGTTCGTCATAAGAGAAAAACCTATCAAGCAAATTTAAGCAATTTCAATGTTCTCTCATGAGAACATGTAGGTTTCCTCTGGGGTTATGTTTGTAGATGTTTGAAAATTGCCTATGCGAGTGAGTGTAGACATGTGACGGATTGTTAGCCCCGGGGTGAACTGAAGACCCGTTCGCCCTGCTGCACACTGTCTGCTCGCGTTTGCTCCCACCGCCAGCGACAATGAAGAGGAAAGATAGCAAGAGTAGATGGGAGACGTCGACAACTCGCCGTGGAAGAGAGAATGTCATCAGCCACCTGTCCAAGTGGAGCATGTGTGAAATGAAAAATGTGACGACGTTGACCAGATGGCGCACACCTTGGGACGGATTTGTGGGAACGGGAGAAAAACACTTCTGTGGGTTGGTGTGAAAATGGCTCCAGTTGACAGAATGGCGACATTCTAAAACAGTGGTCTCCAACCTTTTCATTACCGCGGACCGGCTAAGACTTAGCAATTTTGCTGCCGCGGCCCGGGGTGGGAGGGAGCAGGGCCGTGCAGAGACCTATGGAGGGGCAGGGGCTCAAATTTAAAAAAGGGGCACATTGAACAAGACTATTGTCCTCAGAAGAGATTTCTAATGCAAAGGAGATTTGCGTGATGCACATCATGAATTCAACATGACTAGATGATTCAGCTGTTATTAGTTTCACAGTGGAGAAGGAATTTGTGCAAATAACTTTTTGCCTCATATCTTATTCAGTTCTCTGTGATTCATTTATGAAGAACAAATTCAGAAACCATCTAAGATGATGTGGAGACTGGTACCCATCTTACCGATTGGTGAGTTGCTCATTTCATCCATAACATTTCTATATTTTTGGAGATAAAATGTTTAAAGAAAAGCATTTGTACAACAGGACAGAGGAAATATATAAATGACACAGCTAAGCAGTGAAAACCAGAGAAGTCAGGATTTTGTCATCATAAACTAAAAGTAGTTAAGTAATTAAAAATGAGACTTTTACCACACTTCACAGGAAGGCTGTATGTAACTCAGCAGACAACAGGTGAGACCAAATAAATCACCTTAAGTTCATTTTATTATGTTATGAAATTTTGAAAGAACGGGTCTTTGTATTTATAGATTGCTGCAGCCAGCCAATGATGGATCCGACTGATAAAAACGCATTTCAGTCTTCGAGCTCCGCTAATGAGTAAATCAGCCGACTGACCAACCTGGTCTTAAATTAGAGTTTACATGTTTAGGCTTTAACATTTCAAAGGATATAATATGCAAGTACCATTCAAACATTGGAGTATCATGAAAAAAATATGTATATATATATTTGTTATCATTTCAGAAAGTGAAACTAATAGAAAATATAAATTCATTACACAACACAGTGAAATCTAAATAGGTTATTATAATTTAAGATTATGGTTTAAAGATGGTAAAAAATTGTGTTTCAGAAAACTTGCAAAATGTATGTTTTCTATCAATGCTACAATATTACCAACAATAGATCAGTAAATGAACAGAACAGAGTTTAGCTTTTCTTCTTGTTAATTATTCTAACAGTGTTTTTATTTATTTTTTTTTACCACTGTACATTGTGTATACAATTTTGTGTTTCATAAGCAGCTTGATGTCTTGATGGCTCATCATATGAATGTTTTCTGCATGTTTATTCAAATAATATCAGAAGTGAAGAAAATCTTTTCCTTTTTCTTCTTTCATTTTTTAAATCAGTTTTTTATCCCTGCAAACAAAGTGTGTTGAGTGAAACATGGCAGTGGCAGCAGGATGATGTGGGGATCATTTTGATTCTACTGGCCAGGAAAAGTTAGTGAGACTGAGGAGAGCAAGGCAGACGTAACCTGCAGCTGTGATCGCAGCGACAGGCAGCAGCTCAAGCATCGTCTCAGGGGGGCTGAATAGTTTGTTTTTAGATTTTTGCTTGTAAAATGTTTGCAAACCCTGAGTTAGTTTTCCTCCATTTTCACAATTGTGCACAGCTTTATTGCCAGAGTGGCATTTAAAAAATAAATATACTGAAGTTACAACAGTTTCCTGCAAGGCAGTGCATGGCTCATTGAGCTGAGCAGAAAGAAAAGTAAGCAATCATTTCTACAATTAGCAAAATGTCACAGTTTATGTAGAATATACATAGTTGGATTGTAGCACCAAAGGTGGTGTGGATGAGACACAATTTTACATAAACTACAAACACTTAAAATCCTCTTTCCAAACACACTGAGCTCATGTTGGTCTTTTGAAGCAACAGCCTTGAATGTCCTGAGGAAAAAACTGATGCTTAACGTTTTTTGTCCTAAAATTAACTTTCTCCTTGTTTACAAACTGGGATAAACAATGAATTAAGTTTGTTTCTTTGAGTTTGGACTCTTTGAAAGAGATAAAATCAGTTAAGTAAACGATTACTAAGCTCTACCCAGATGTGGATCTGAACAAGCCGTGTCCTACTTGCCAACCTCAGAAAGAAATCCAAATGAGAAAACAAGAAATGAAGATGTGGTAACAACCGCAGCACAGGAATAATTACATCAGTTCAGCTAAAGGCATTAGGATGGTTTCATCTTAATGATTGATAATCCACACTAATGCATTAATGAATGGTTGACATTTTCTCATGTAAAAATACAACATTTAGTTAGAACAGCCTATCGTTACACAGAAACCTCACTCAGTATTTCAGAAAAGCATTTTGAGTTATCATTGTTTATGTTTCTATGTTTCGTTTATGTTCAAGTAACAAGAATTTAACACGTCACCAATTTTCAAAGTAGATATCTTTTGAAGATGAAGCTGACATGACATTCTTTCATTGAGTCCAGGAATAAAAGGAAATTAAACCCTAGTTTTATGGTAAGAGAATAAAAATATTTTTCTGTTCAAGAGACCAAAAACTGATCTGGTCTTAATTTAAATTGAACTTAAACTGAAGTGCCACAAATTACTGGCAAACTGTTCAGTTATTGTCTGCTGCTACTTTTATTATGTTTCTTTTTTTTATTATTTAATAACACAGCATGTTTAATAACACAACAGGGGAAAAATAACTCAATTACTCAAAAGTGACCAGGAGGGGGCGACAAAACGCAGCTAAACTGGAAGAACCACATTAACTGGTCTTGCAATGCAATCAAAGAAGCAAACTCAAGAATAAAATCTCCATTGCAAATGTTTTGGGTAGGGTGTCACTTTATGCTGCAGTGGTAAGAGTAAACAGAAGATCTCTGAAAGGGGCGATTCATAAAAACACAGAAAAGAGGCTGAGATGGGGGTGTTAGAAAAAGAGAAAATTAAAAAATAAATAAGGTGAGATTAGACATAAAATTCTTTGGCTGATGATCTGCTTTGTGAATCATCCTTTTCACTGAGTTCAAATGTAAAAAAAACAATAATAATGTCATTATTAGACGTCGTTAAATGTTTTCCTTATGAACAGAGCAAGTAATTAAGGCAAGACATGATAAGTTGAAGAGGATCCTCCTCACTCCCAGTTCAAAATAGATCAAGCAGATGGTTTAGAGCCAGTTTCTAAATGTGACTGATGTTTGTCTAAGTTCTGGGAAAATACTTACTCTCTATAAAACCAATCAAAAACACTTGTATTAATTTATTTGTTTACGAGTATTCTCATAGGTAAAGTTACACGTACGTATGAGTTGAAAAACAGGACAAATACAAAACTTACATTTATGCACATTTACTGACTTAAATTCACAAATTTAGATGTCTACGCATGCATTTTTAATTGACAGTAGTTTTATCTCATACATAACTCCTTGTGTTTCCATAGCAACTAAAACAAACAAGAACCTGACACAGGTCGTGTGACATCATCATGTCATCGGTGTTCTCATCGATGATGTCATAAAGGTTCAAGCGATTATTATCATTTGGAATCCAAGAATTCTCAGTTTGCTTTTCAACGCCGTTGGAGGTACAACACTTTGATAGAGAGACGATTTCGGACAGTGATTTTAGAAACCATTTCAACTACAGTCAAGATGATTTTAACCATCGGTTGGGGCCTTGGGTATCTTGTTACGAAGGGAGTAGAAAAGTTGCTGGGATATCGGATTAAAGATGAAGACCTTTCAGCAGAGAGATCAACTGACGAAAGTTCAGAAAAGTTTGATTTTGACGTCGTCGCCAAAGACGATGTAAAACACAAGGATGTTTCAAAGGAGAGCACATCTGAAGATGAACAACATAAGCACTTTGGATTTGAAGATTTCGTTGAAGACAATGAAAAACACAGTGTTGTTTCTTCAGAAAGCTCATCTGAAGATGGAAGATTTGAGTCCACAAGTTCTGACATCGTCTCTGAAGACAATGTAAAACACACTGATGTTTCTGCAGAGAGCTCATCTGAAGATAAACAACATAATTACTTTGAATTTGAAGATTTCGTTGAACACGATGAAAAACACAGTGATGTTTCTTCAGAGAGCTCATCTGAAGATGAAAGATTTGAGTCCTCTGGTTCTGACAGTGTCTCCGAAGACGAAGTAGAACACAGTGATGTTTCTTCAGAGAGCTCATCTGAAGATGAAAGATTTGAGTCCTCAGGTTCTGACAGTGTCTCCGAAGACGAAGTAGAACACAGTGATGTTTCTTCAGAGAGCTCATCTGAAGATGAAAGATTTGAGCAGCACCCAGCAGGGTGGGCGGAGACACAGGAAGGAGCCGAATGTGGGTTCGACGGGCAACGTCGGTGCTGGGGCCGGGCCACTGGAGGCTGGTCCGGAGGTCGACGTCGGTACAGAAGCCAGGCTGCGGGAGGTGGGTCCGCCAGGCAACGTCGGCGCAGGGACCGGGCCACAGGAGGCGGCGACAAGGAGTCTCTGGGAGTATCTGGAGGAGCACTAGGAGGCTGGTTCTCGGGAGGAGGACTAGGGGGCGACGAGGAAACATTGGAAACACTAGGGAGCTCGGAGGAGACGCTAGGGAGCTTGGAGGGAAAGCCAGGGAGCTTGGAGGGGACGTTAGGGAGCTTGGAGGGAAAGCCAGGGAGCTCGGAGGGGACGCTAGGGAGCTTGGAGGGAACACTAGGGAGCTCGGAGGAGACGCTAGGTAGCTTGGAGGGAAAGCTAGGGAGCTTGGAGGGAAAGCCAGGGAGCTTGGAGGGGACGCTAGGAAACTCGGAGGAACTAGGAAGCTCTTTAGGGGCCAAGAACCCACTAACAGGGCCCGAAGGCTCACTTACGGGGAACAGGCCACGCCATCAGCCGCGCCCCAAGGCTGGCGCCCCCTGGCTGGCGACCGCCTGGAAACCCATCATCATGGGGACCAGAGCGAAGGCGATAGTGTGCTCTCTTCGCCGAGGGGCTGGAGAAGGCTTAGGAGCGACGGCTGCTGGGGGCGTGGGAGCGGCAGCCACAGCGGTGACGACCGGAGGTGTGGAGGATGCAGGGGCTGGAGGTTCTATTTGCTGAACTATGATTTCTAGTTGAGTTATGTTTTTTCGTAGTTAAATTTTGTAGTTCCGTCTCGTATCAAACGTCTTTTCTTTTTTTTATCGCTTAAAATGAGTCCACAAACTATCACGACTGCTTCTACATCATCATGTTCAGAAGGGGCTTCATTTACCTTTATCAAAAGGAAAGGAAGTAGGCAAAGACCGGGTAAAAAGATCTAATGCGACGGTTTCTCCAGCCCCTCCTCTCGAAAGCGATTAAGGTGCTTTTGGAGAGGAGCTAGAAATGTCTAATTTGGTTGAAGAAAATATCCCTGATGAGATAATAACCGAGCATTTTGAAGCTGGAGACGTTTCAGTAACTGGGACAGAACATGTGTTGTTGAGTTCAGTTACTTAAACATTCATGACAAGAGACACAAAATCTTCTGGGATCAAAGGGTAAAAAGATTAAGACAGGTTTCCTGTTTGCAGGTTTCTCTCCGGGCGCTCCGGCTTCCTGCCACAGTCTAACATCATGACTCTTTGGTTAATTGGCCTCTAAATTCTCCTTAGATGTTAATAAAACATTAATTTTGAGAATAAAACTGTTGGACAGTGTCTCAGTTGGGAGCACTGTTGCCTTGCAGCATCAAAGTCCTGGGTTTGAATCCCCTCTCTCATAACCCACTTTCCTGTCTACTCCTATTAAATAAAGGCCACTAGAGCCTTTATTTCCCAAAAAGGCTCTGAAATAAAAAATGTATTTCTGACATTTAATTACAAAATGTCAGAAATAGATTTTGTAATTACATTTCATGAATAAAATATCAAAAAGAAATTTGCAGGTTTCTCTCCGGGTGCTCCGGCTTCCTGCTACACTTTAAATTCATGATTGTAAACACATTATTTCATCCATAACATTTCTATATTTTTGGAGATAAAATGTTTAAAAAAAGCATTTGTACAACAGGACAGAGGAAATATATAAATGACACAGCTAAGCAGTGAAAACCAGAGAAGTCAGCCAGCCAATGTTTTCCTGATGAACAGAGCAAGTAATTAAGGCAAGACATGATAAGTTGAAGAGGATCCTCCTCACTCCCAGTTCAAAATAGATCAAGCAGATGGTTTAGAGCCAGTTTCTAAATGTGACTGATGTGTGTCTAACTTCTGGGAAAATACTTACTCTCTATAAAACCAATCAAAAACACTTGTATTAATTTATTTGTTTACGAGTATTCTCATAGGTAAAGTTACACGTACGTATGAGTTGAAAAACAGGACAAATACAAAACTTACATTTATGCACATTTACTGACTTAAATTCACAAATTTAGATGTCTACGCATGCATTTTTAATTGACAGTAGTTTTATCTCATACATAACTCCTTGTGTTTCCATAGCAACTAAAACAAACAAGAACCTGACACAGGTCGTGTGACATCATCCTCATGACATCATCATGTCATCGGTGTTCTCATCGATGATGTCATATCATTTGGAATCCAAGAATTCTCAGTTTGCTTTTCAACGACGTTGGAGGTACAACACTTTGATAGAGAGACGATTTCGGACAGTGATTTTAGAAACCATTTCAACCTCAGTCAAGATGATTTTAACCATCGGTTGGGGCCTTGGGTATCTTGTTACGAAGGGAGTAGAAAAGTTGCTGGGATATCGGATAAAAGATGAAGACGTTTCAGCAGAGAGATCAACTGACAAAAGTTCGAAACACTTTGATTTTGACGTCGTCGCCAAAGACGATGTAAAACACAGTGATGTTTCAAAGGAGAGCTCATCTGAAGATGAACGTATGAAGTATTTTGGATTTGAAGATTTCTTTGAAGAATGTGTAAAACACAAGGATGTTTATGCTGAGAGCTCATCTGTAGATGGAAGATTTGAGTCCTCAGGTTTTGACATTGTCTCCGAAGATGATGTAAAAGATGATGGAATTTCAGGAGAATTCGAAGAGGATAAGACAGGGAAGAACTTGAGTTTTGACATTTTTCCTGAAGATCAGAAGGACATCGATGCTTCCTCTAAAGTCGAGGAAGTTACCATCAATAGATGTTTGACAGTAAAGACATCTGGAGAAACTGCTGCTTTGGAAAGCATCTGTCTTCCTGATAACAAAATGGAGCTGGAATTTGAAACCTTCTCTGGGGACACAGAAATTAAAAGTCACACAGACCACTGTGAGAACCTGGACACTAAAGATAAGGATGATGTTGTGCCACATTTTGATGAAGTGTCTGAGCTTTCTTCATCAGAAGAATGGTCTTCAGATGAAGAAAGCTCTGAAGATGATACTGAATTTGACCCTGACTATAACGACAGCATTTATGCTAAGAACATTGATGCTTCCTCTAAGGATGAGGAAGTTGGTTCTGGAAGCCCAAATGCTGAGGATATGTGGACAGAATTTGGAGAAGTATATAAGTTTTCTTCATCAGAGGAATCGTCTTCTGAAGAAGAAAACTCAGAAGACGGAAATCAAAGCAAAGCATAATTAATTTGACTGTTGTCAGAAGGTTTGTGGCTCAGCATCCTGAGGAGATTTCTGAACTTTTTTCAGCGACACCATTGTTTGCGAGATGCTTCTTCACAGCAATGTGCCATCCAGGAAGAGACTTTCCTCCACATGAAGTCTTTGCTGTTCAGAACGAAATCATTGATATTCTGAAAATTAAGGATGTAAAAGATCAGGACAGGCCAGGAGTCCTTTTGTTTTACATGTTGCACTATCTGGCGGAGTGTGGCATCTACACAAACACTAAATTATATACAACTGACTACTGTGAACATTGTCAGAAGTGTTCACAAATTATTCGTGACCTTGGTCCTGTCGTTCCTCTGCCAAGGGAACAAGAAAATGACACTACATCAACTCTTCTGGAGGATTATTGGAGTGGAATTTCAGAATGTTGCGACACCTGCAAGTCAAACAAAAAGAGGGATTGCTTTTTTAATGACACTGATGTGATGACCCTGATACTGCCATGGCCGGACAGTCCAGATGATAGACATCCTGTGATACCTGACCCAGCCCTGGAAGTTCCTGTGAAAAATGGAACTCAGTTATATCATCTGTCCTCCGTCATTTGCTGGAGACATTCAACTGCTTCTGACACCAGCAACTTTTATACATATCTGATGTGTGGAGAACTGGTGTTTAAGGCGGAGGATGAGCGGATATCACTGGAAACGATCGACTGTGCAGCTGACGTTTGCAGCAATGGGTACATCTATGTCTATGAAAAAGCCACAGAAGGACATAATGAATACAGTGTAGGGCTCAAAGTCTGAAAAACAAAACAAAACAAGGGTGGGTGGAGGGGCGCAGGACGGGGGGCCAGAGTCCAAATAACAACAAAAAACAACCCAACAGCGTGGGCGGAGACACACGAAGGAGCCAAAAGTCCAAAAACAACAGAAAACAACCCATCGGGGTTGGCGGAGGCACAGGAGATGAAACCCGCGGGGAACGTCCGGCGGGCGTCCGTCGCGTGGGAGGTCTGGCAGGCGTCCGCGGCACTGGAGGCGGAACCCACAGGAGAGGTCCGGAGGACGTCCGTGGCACTGGGGACGGGAACCAGGAGGTGCGGTGTAAAGACAGAGACAGCACGATGACACCAAATGAGACGAGGACCTGACAAGGGTGGGTGGAGGGGCGCAGGACGAGGGGCCAGAGTCCAAATAACAGCAAAAACCAACCCAGCAGGGTGGGCGGAGACACAGGAAGGAGCCAAATGTGGGTCCAGCGGGCAACGTCGGTGCTGGGGCCGGGCCCCTAGAGGCTGGTCCGGAGGTCAACGTCGGCACAGAGGCCAGGCTGTGGGAGGCGGGTCTGCCAGGCGACGTCGGCGCAGGGACCGGGCCACAGGAGGCGGCGACAAGGAGTCTCTGGGAGAATCTGGAGGAGCACTAGGAGGCTGGTTCTCGGGAGGAGCACTAGGGGGTGACGAGGAAACATTGGGAACACTAGGGAGCTTGAAGGAGACGCTAGGGAGCTCGGAGGGAAAGCTAGGGAGCTTGGAGGGGACGCTAGGAAACTCGGAGGAACTAGGAAGCTCTTTAGGGGCCAAGAACCCACTAACTGGGCCCGAAGGCTCACTTACGGGGAACAGGCCACGCCATCAGCCGCGCCCCCTGTCGGCCCGGTGTCAGACGGCCGCCTGGAAACCCATCACCATGCGGACCGGAGCGAAGGCGAGAGTGGGCTCTGTTCGCCGAGGGGCTGGAGCAGGCTTAGGAGCAACGGCTGCTGTGGGCGTGGGAGCGGCAGCCACAGCGGTGACGACCGGAGGTGTGGAGGACGCAGGGGCTGGAGGCACGGAGACAGCAACGGCTGAAGGTATGGCGGGGGCAGGAGAAACAGGAGAGGGGGCTGCTGCGGGCTCTGGAGGTGCTGGTTCTGGAGACGCTGGGTCTGGGCTGGTGAAGAGACTGTGCAGCTTGGGAGGCAGAGTGTTGCCTTTCAGAACGGCAACCGCCGTCAGGCGCTCCCATTCTGCCTCCTGCTGCAACTCCGCCAGCCCCAGGTGCGGAAGTAGCATAAGGACCATGCATGTGGCAATGACCAGGCGCTGACGGGCGGAATAAGGCTGGTGGAGTTAAATACACAGAGGGTAATAAAGGAAATGAGACACACCAGGGAACAATCAAGGGGAGGACAGGACAGCACAGGGACTCAGAACACAGAGAACTCAAAATAAACATAAAAATCTCAAATCCCGACAGAAGGTAAGGTAAAGTTTAGAGAAAGCTGGCTACAATGGTGCACACGAGAAAGTTTTTTTTCTTCTATGTTCCTTTTTTTGGATTCATTATAGCAGTGGTCCCCAATCTTTTTAGTAACGCGGCCCGGTCAAGACTTCGAAAATTCGCTGCGGACCGGGGGGATGGGGGTGGGTTGCGCGCCGAGACCGGGGGTTGAGGACCACTGTTCTAAAGTGATGAGAGGATTAATGTCAAAGTTTTTTTTAAATGTACAAAACCTGACATTCTGTAAATGCTTTGTACTCTGGTGGTTAACACATTGGCTGCTGCATCCTAAATGCACAAACGAGTGTTATACGAGATCCTTCCTCCCAACAACTCTTTTATTGCCTTTACTACACAGTATGCTAGTCTTTATTTTTTATTTATTTTAAAAATATTTTAATATGGTAACTTTGTGTGAACCTAAGGCCTCGATATTCTGTCATTTTACTGCTGATACACCTGAATTTCCCCACTCTGGAACACTAACGGATATTTTATGACTTCCATCCTAGCACTTTTTGCAGTTTGAGGATAAACCTGCAGCTCAACCTAATTCTGGCCGCTAACTTTTAATTTGCTTTTAACAAAAGCCTCCTGCACCAGCGTGTGTTAAAGTGCTCTGTTTGTATTCAGAGCTCACTTTTTTTTTGTTTACCTGGATTATAACTTGTCAGAACAGCATGGGAGACCCTCAGGAATGTGTGTTCAGTCCACAAGTATTGTCTGCTGACACATGATTGCACTCAAAAATTTGGTACTCATTAACAGTGATATTAAAGCAGGACTTGTCCGTAGCGATATCAAAGTATGTCACACAGCTGAGGGGGAACTGAAGATGCAAACATTCTTGAAATGTCTGAATGATCTGGAAATAATCTAGAGCGAAGTTCTTCATATATGTGACTCACTCATATGAAGACACACATGGGGTGTTCTTGTTTTATTTTTATTTTTATTTGACCCTCTTTTGAATTTTGAATGTGTAGTTTTTTTTTTCTTACTGTGGCTGTTGACAACTGAAATGACCTCAAAGTCAAAGTTAAATATTAAACACCTGTATAACTTTTACATAGTTTAGTCAAATGTTATATCACTTGAAATCTTTTAAATGCATCACTTAGTCACCAACCCATAAAAATGGCCTTAATGTTGTTTTTTTTTAATTTATTGCCAGAAGTGATTTAGTATTTTGTTGTTGTCTTAATCATCTTTTGGAAGAAGAAAAAAACTTACATACTTAGACCATTATTTTAGGAAGGTGATGATTTTTAGCTGTTCAGGAGCTGATAGTAAGTGACAACAATGTAAGATATTAGGATAAAAGTACATTAACTATTATTCTGTGAGATTTTGTTTTGGAGAATCCTTTCTTTCTCCAACACCGGAATAGTAGCTTGGAGCAATGACAAAGAGCCACTGAAATGCTCTGATGATATGCAGTGAAAGATGACTGCTGGTGATGTTCAGAACACATTTCATGCCCAGCTTTGTGTGGCGAGAAATGGTTTTAGAAAAATCAATCCCGCAGCTTCAAAGACAACTGGGAATTTCTTTATTTCAGCATGAATTCAGACAGATTATCTGGCAGCAGGAGAACAATCTAATCACTGTCTTTAGAAACTGGTTTTAAAAAAAAAGTCCATCAAATGTGTCGTAAAAACCTTCTGGGAATTGGTGAGAGAAACAGAGCCGCGGTTATACAGCGTGACTGAATCTGACAAGACAAGGATGTGCATTAGCCTGTCACTTCCAGCAGAATGCTTCGCCAAGTGTCATCCCGGCGCCAAATGAGTCGTCGTATCTCTATCAGGGTTGTTCACTTCTCACCGTGTGGGAATAATCTCACTGTGTTTTCGCCTTTTGTTTGTCACAGAATCCTGTTCTGCATATTAAAAGCCTGTTGCTCCGTTGGATTCAAAGCGTTCTGTCAAGATGTGCAACGACTGGAGGCCCGGCGTATTCCTGGCGTACGCTTTTGATGAAACAACAAAAATGTTTCCTTGATTCTTTCACGGATGTTTGAAAAATACAATAAAATAAATCCTTTAATCTCCCATGGCAACCATTCAGCTGTGCAAAACACCTGCGTGGACCTACCTCCACCTCTCAGACGGAGCTCCTCCTCAGAACTGCAGTTTCCGAGCTTCCACCTCACAGAGCACTACAGGACTCCCGCTCCTTCAGACTAGCCAGCGCCTGTGAGAACTTCTAAGTCCAACAAAGTTTGAAGGAACAGCATTATGTAAAATCGATTTTTTTTTTTGTTAGCTAACATTATGGTATAATGTTATTTCCTCATCAAAATAATACCTGGAGTGTTGCCTTGATTCTTTCATGCATGTTGGAGAAATTGTTTAATCTCCCGTGGCAACATTTCAGACGTCCAAAACGCCTGGTTGGACCTAACTCCGCCTTCAAGGTGCAGCTCCTCCTCAGAGCTGCAGTTTCCGAGTTTCTGCCTCACTGAACAACCCCAATTCTCCCCTCAGTCCCTAGACCTTCAGACTAGCCCGCTTCAATTAGCAAACACCTGGTGGAATTGCAAATCTGCTGAGCTCATTATACGAGCTACTTCTCAATGAAACGCTGGTAGAAATTTCATTAAATGGTGAATAGAGGAGCCTTGTTGTGATTACTTCCTGAAGGTGGAGTTTCAGACAGGTGTGTGTGCCTCTCCAAATTAACTCCAATCAACTGAATTTACCACAGATGGACTCCAGTTGAGCTGCAGAAAACACCACAAGTGCTGTGAACACTTGTGTAGATGCAAGTTTCTTTTTTAATTTTTAAGACTCAAAAAAAAAAAACTTTTTCCATTTTGACATAATTGGGTATTTTTGAACAGAATTTTGAGGGGGAAAAATATTGATTTCATACAATTTGGAAACACAACAGAACAGAAACAAACACAGACAAACACACCATCAGTCAGTCTGCAGGGCCGCATCTACCGACTGGGATCTCAAAATTGGTGTCCCTGAGTACTTTAAAAAAAAAACAAAAAAAAAAACACACACACACACAAAAACAGACAAATCCATCAAACTGAAAAAATATTAAAAATCCTAAACACGGATATAACAAAAAACAAACAAAAAAACCCACATTTCCATCACAGAAATTAAAGTGAAGTCCTCTCACAGTAAAAACTACCTCATTTCATTTCTTAAATAATAATAATAAGAACCAGACGTCCTTCAGTCATGCCATGATGGGAGATATTACTCTAATTAAAGTCCCAGCTGCCACATCTGCTGCGAGACTGGCTGTTGTGTAATCTGTGAGTGTTGTTCTGTGTGAATACACACACACGAGCTCGTTCGTGTGTGCGAGCTCATAAAAGCTTTTCTCAGCCTGTAAGTACTAATCACTCAAGTCATTATTGCCTTGAAAAGTTTCAATTTAAAGGAAAAGAAAAAAAAGATAAAAATCCACACAGCGGCTTATTCACCCGCCATCTGCTGTGCGGAAAACCAAATCTCAGATATCAGAGATATTAGCCAAGGGACCCGGGGACTCAGTCTGGAGGCACAACAGGGTAAAGCAACGTCTGTTTTAGATGCATAAATTAAGGAGAAAATGATTAGACAGATATGAAAACAATATACTGTATATATAACAAGAAAAATTAAAAGGGACTTTGCTGGTTTCTTCTTTGAGGATTGCTGACATTCATCAAACGATTCAAGACATACGAAGGTATTTATTGGAGGAAGTGGCGAATCGAAGTTGGGGAAACACAATGTCTCCAGCTCTGAATCAACAGCTGACTTCCCTCTGGGCAAAGAGTTGCTTTTGGGGCACGGGGCGAAGCGTTGCCAAGTCCTGCAGTGCAGAGTACCAGCGCCATGAAAGTCACTCATTTTAAAACCATCTGTTGCAACCAGACACTTCAACGTGGGGATTTACCAACATAATAGGAAAGTGGAACACACGGCTTTCAATGCATTTCTGAAAATCTGAAAAATGCTGTGCGTCAGTGTTCAGCCACCTGGTTCACTAGTAGAATCGATGACGGCTATTGCCATGAGAAGACGGAGAGTTAGAGTCGGCCTGTGTGTGATTTAATCCATCTGTTCTATGAAGACCTCAGAGGTTTGTTGGAGAGGACGTAAAACAAACAGCAGGCGGGTCAGGAAGAAAGTTCTGGAAAGGTTTAAATCAAGGTTAGGTGAGAAAACCATTTCCCCAACTTTCAACGTCTCACAGAGAACTGTGAGACGTTGAAAAAACTGTTTGTCACAACTGCAGACCCACCAAAATCAGAACGTCCATCTAAATATAATTAATATTCCGGACTTGTATGTGGATCAATGACTCTCTGGGTTCTCTCACACAGCTCCTATCTTAACACAATGTCTTGCCTTTTTCTTATAGTCTAACTGTCATCTGCTGAAATACACCATTTAGCCAGAAACAACCAATCAGAGTCAGGAGGAGGGGCTTAGTGCTGTCAGTCACCCTCCTGTTTGCTCTGCACCTTCTCCCTACTGGATCCTGTCAGAAATGCTAATGCTAGTTAGCATGACCACTGATGATGGCAGATAAACTGTTTTCCTGGAACTGTAAGTTGCTTCTCTGCCATTAGAACATTTAGCAGCGCTAGCATGAGCATGATTGACAGCACTAAGCCCCTCCTCCTGGCTCTGATTGGTTGTATTATACTGGGAGCGGTGCATTTCATTAGATGTCAAGGGGGGGTCACTCTTTTTACAGATGGTCTCTCGTAGTGTGCTGTCACAACATGGTGACAATTTTAACAAATAAAAATATAAAAACATATTTTTGTCAAATGTACATACTGAAGCTTTAAGAGTGATTCAGCCAGCTGCGACAGAAATCTTTTTCTTAGAAAGGAGGTGCAGTTGACCTCATTGCCAGGAGACGCTGAGAAACCATTACGCTCCCAGTTTAGAGAAATGACCATAATCATAATCTCGACTGGATAAAGAAATGTGCCTCTATGATGAATTCACGCAAAACTATATTAAATTGTCACAAAACATCAATATGTTTGTATTTACATCCTCATCACCATTTTGATTTGTCACGTCTCCTCACCATGCCGGTCACTTTTACTGCTACATCTATTTGATGTCAGCAATTTGCCCGCTAGAATAAAGTTGCTTGACCACAAAATTGGGAAGTAAAGGACAAGAAAACCAAAGTGGACAGAGGAGCAGAGCCTGCTGCTGGAGCAGAACGTGGTGAAGGACAGAAAAGTGTTGAAATACCAGATTTGGTCCAGGGATCACACGGTGCAAACAAAGAGGCCGACTGGGAGAGCGCATTGCCATGCAGATGAATGCATCGTTCTGCCTGCCGACGCGCAGCAGGCGGGAATGTGAGGCACTGCTATGTGCTGCAATCAGACGCCAGAAAAGGAGACGAGCGAGGCGTGACGCAGACATGTGGGTGTTGTAGATGACCACTTGGCTGCTGACGCCATCATTATGTACAATACAGCAATTACACTTTTATTGTATATAACGTTTGTTGTTATATTCTAGACTTTATTTATTCAAAACCTTATTTTTCCAATCTGGTTCTGTTCATCCGAAACGTTTCTGAAAAGTTTTTAATTGTCAGTTTATAAGATAAGATATATAAGATATAAAGTCTTGTTCACTGTATTTCGTGTTTTCAAGACTTGCTCTACATGCCCCTTTCTGACTTTGAGTACCTGCCCCTCCACAGGTCTCTGCGAGACCTTCGTTGCTAGGCAATAGAGTGCAGAGGTGTTCAGAGAGCAGAAACATGTTCTCTGGCATTTTCTGACGTGCGTTAAAGGCAGCAGTAAAGGACGGGGGTTAGTGGAGAGCTGCGATAGATGGAGGCGCTCTCCTCCTGCTGTGAGCGTTTATTTCTCACACCGAGAAGCAAAGGAGTGAGTTGGTAATGAGAGAAGACTCGACTTCAGCCTCAAAGACAGGCAGATCTTTTTCCGAGTTAGAAGTCATGTGAGGGGTTTTTATGAACAACTGGGTGGGGGCGTGTGTGTGTGTGTGTGGGGGGGGGGGGGGGGTGAGAGCTCCAACCATTACACCGCTTCTCAGTCTCTCCTTCACTGTCAAGTAATCCCATGTCTTTTGCCTCAAGACTTATGAGTCTTGAGGTTTATGTAGGTTTTCTCTCATTCATTGGGACGGATGGATTGTGTTTGTGTTTTGACTCAGTGAGCTCATACATTTATCCTATAGGAAGACCTCTTGTATGCAAGTCCAAACCAGCACACAAAAGTATAAATTAAGGAAGCACATTGCTGTAGTTATTTCAGTTTCATCTCATGACCGAGCATGGGCGAAATCTTAATTATTATTATTTATAAAATATTCTTACTCTTGCAAGGCGGTGTGTCCCAGAGCAAAGTTACAAAGAATTGAAAAAAGAGGAAAGAAAATGATAAATTGTATTTAATTGCTTTCAAAAAAGAGAAAACAATCTGAAAAGTGTATTTTGAGTCCAACTGGGAGTCTTTTGAGGTGGATCTATACCAACTTTGCACATCTAGAAACAAAAATAAAAGAGAGAATTTTTCAATTTGGAGTGCATCTGTGGACTGTTTATGTCAAGTCTTGCCACAGATCGGTATTGTGACTAAAGCTTAAATACAGTTTGATGCTACCAAATTGTTCAAAGGTAAATTTACTAAGTATAAACTTCTGAATTTGAAGAAAAATAAAGTCTGGTATTCAGGGAATGAATAAACAGAAAAATATTTCCAAATCTTTACTTGACAGAGAAGGAGATTGTTTCATTCTATGACTAATGGAACAGAAATTGTAATGTGTCTTATTGGTTGCACTTTATTTGAAGGCGTCGTTCGGTAAATAATGACGTTTTTAATGCAAAGTTGACACTTTTAATGGACTCTTAATTCAAAGTTTCATTAATTGCTTCATTTAATGCAAGGCAATGAAGCTTTGGATTAAAAGTGTCATTATTTACCAAATTAAACTTCATGACAACAGTCATAAACATTCATGAAGACTCCTTCATGTTCCTAACAGGTGCTATGTCATGTTTATGACAGCGTAATGTCCAAACACCCCTTCAAATAAAGTGTTATTGTTTTTTTATATCAAGTGCACAAAGTTTGGCTGTATGGTGTGAAATAATTTGTCCACATTGGGTTTTTAAAGAAGCTCAAATGATAAAGTATGTTAGCAGGAAATGAATTGAAGTCCAGAAATTATCTGGGCTTTCTGAACTTCTGGACTAGTTTCTGAGATTCTGCTGCAGCTCTGAATTAAGTTTCAGGACATGTTTTCATTAATGTTGTTCAGCCATCTTTTTTTTTTTTTTAATAATCCTCATTCTTTTTGGAAAACGAAAATCACAACAATTTGGCTTAGAAAGTTGTCCCGTTCCTATTGGTCGACATGATTTCTATTTTACTGGAAGCTGAATGAGTCACTCTGAGCCCGCAGCCTGTTAATGACATGAAATGCAACATTTCAGCCAGGAGAGGTCTCAGTCTGAAGTCATGGTGACACCAAAGGGCTTCAACTCGGCAAAAAGAACCCGATGACACCGGGTCCATTTGTGCCTCATCCTCCATGCTGCTCCTTTTTAAAGATAAAAATAAAATAAAAACAGAAGAGAAATAAACATTTTAAAAGAAACTCTCTTTAGCTAGATACTAGATGAGGTTCAATTTGTGAGTAGTTCTTACTTTGAAATAAAAAAATCCCTTTTTATTACTTAGTCTGAAAAACATGCAGGAAAATACAAAGGTTTTGACTTTGCAGCTTTTATGAATTATTTTATTATTATTGTTTAGAAATTATGATCATGATATGCACTGCTACGCCTTTCAGATGTAATCATAACATTTTCGAATTATTTTACATTTTGTCAGGAAACACCACAAACGTCGTTTTTATTTTTTAATGAAAAATATTCCATAATTGTGAAGTGGAAGGAGAAGCATGCCAGGTTTTTAATTTAATTTTTCATTTTTACCCATTAAAACTTACAACAGTGCATTGTGTATTTACGTTTTGCATTTGACGATTTGCTTAGAGTGCAAACTAACGAACAAAGCGGTATTTAGTAGTTATGAAAGTATTCCACAGAAATCACGACGACTGCATTTCAGTTCCACTCCACAATAAAGTGAAAGCGATTTAATCTAAAACATATATCTCACAATAGCATTTGTCAAATGCTATTTGGTTCGGATGCCATTGCAATCTTCAATACTCCAGGATTTTTTTGCAATGTCAGCTTTTCTGTGACATAACATGGCATAAAAAAATCGAACTAAAATACTAAATACTAAAATAACAAAGGATAGAAAGAAATCAAGATAAAAGTACAGAAAACCAAATAGACACAAACCCAAGGAAACCCCCAAACATCCCCCATCGTAATGTTTGGGCTGGATTGCGTAAATAAAATGTATAATTTACCATATCCTGGTTATCATATATAAAAAATCTTTTCATCACAGCTGCTGTGGCGTCTTATTGGGTCGAGACCGGAGCACAGACATGTTTTCACTGCCTTTCACTCGCTGATATGAAGCGGCATATTTCAAGAGGACAATTTTCTTGCAGAAAGCGATACTCAGAAGATGGATGATTGAATCCGACCTTAACGTGTTTTTTTATTTTTTATTTTCATTTTTTATTGTTTTTTCTCTATGGGTGTAAAATATTGTCTCTTCATTGGCCAAGACTCAAAAATGTTCCCCGCAAGTTTGGTTTTTGATGATCGGCTTGCTCTGTCCTTTCAAGTCTTTGTGATGAAAAAAGGCTGCCACTTGCTTCATATAAATAAAGTACAGTTTTATAGTTAGTTTAAAGGTTTTTATGCGGAAGGGAAGAATATATTGAGAGCTTCTGTGAAATGATCCAGAATCAACAACATAAGATGGAGTGTTGGGGAGAGATTTGAGGTGGAAGATTTTGACACTTACTGGTTTTACAGTTTAAACAGGATTTAAAAACATGTCAATTATGTTTTTGCTTCATAATGTACAGTCTGTTCTTTAAGGTATTGCTTCCATTTCATCAGCTGCGTTTAATTACGCAAACTGAAACTGCGAAAAATAAATTTGCTTAATGGAAACACGGTCGTTTTGAAAAAAAGAAATCTAGTTTTTCAATAAAAATGTTTTGAGTTAGGACAAGGTGGATTTTCAGTCATATTGAAATTTGTGTGTTTTGCAAAATCACACGAGTCATGTGATCAACAACCGGATGTTACTACTGGTGGGAATGACGAAGAAGACGACAGGAAGTGGCAGGAGGATGATGATGACAACGCTGCACCGTTTCCCAATGACTTCTCAGGTGAACAAATTTATTCATGTGTGATTTTAAGTGCGTTTATATTTCATGTAAACTCCGCACTTGGAAAATTGTGTTGGTTTTTTTTCCTTTTACATATTGACAAGGTTTTTGCGCACATTTATAATGGAAATGCAACTACTACTTTATCAACAGAACTGAATTTTGAGATTTTTCATGGCATTTTCAAATAATTCTAGAAATCAAATTGTAACTTTATTAATATTAATGTGTTGTTATAGATTATCCTGCAAAAATCAGGAACTGTCTACTACCTCCGGACAGAGTCAGTCAACTTACAGATTTCTTCTTTTTGCCTTTTTGTTTTTGTTGAGAAACTCAGATAAAGCAATTTTGAATAACAAGTATGATAACCTGGGTAAATTATACTTAAATTAACAATGCTATTTCAAATTGATCTTATTTATTAAGCCATAAAAGCTAACAGACCCAACCTTACTTTTTATGAGAAAGTTGAAATGTTGATAAAAAAAAATCTGCTCATAAATATACTAGTAATTGAACCATCATTTTGTTTAGACCCGGCAGCTGACGAACTCATCAGATGAAAACATCTGCCATGTTGAGTTTGGTTACCTGTTAGATTAAACTGGAGAGAAAATGACAAAAAATAACAAATCATCGCAGAATAATTCAAACTTCATACCTCTGCTCATCTGTGCTGTCAGCCTCCAGCTGGTCCTCCCCTCTGTGTGAGAGCCAGGCTGCAGCTGCAGCACTGTTAACAGCAGACCCGGGGCGCAAACTTCCCAATTTGCACAATCTGCAGAGCCTGCGGTCGATATAGTTACATTTTAGGCAAAGTGGAGGCCAATCCATTATCGACAACGGGTAAGGTGAGACAGATGTTTTAGCGGTCGGCACAGAGCAGCCGGCACCGAGCTCCGCTCTTTGGAGAGAAATGTCGCGACTTCTTTCCTGAATGTAGAAGATTAAGTCTGCTCTGAGACGTTCTCTGTGTAGAGCTTCCAGTTAATACGGAACAGAGTTCAGTCTAAAGCTCTCCGTCTTACACCTGAGCTGCTCTCGCTTCAAGTTTGTCAAACGTGGCAACATTAAGTTCAGTTTTCTTCTATGTTCCTCATAGTGCATTCCTCATCCTACCTTTATTTATGTTGCTTGGCTACACATCGGAATAAAATGCTGCAAGCGTCGCAACCCTAACCCTAGAAGTTGTTGTGATGTTGGATTTAAAGGAAGACCAAATAGCAGACTGGAACTAGATGGAAAAAATGAACTAACCTCTTAGACAGATGGAAAGTAATCAGAGTGTCACAGGAAGAATCAGTGGATAATAATAGAAAACAGGAGAATTACAGGCAACTGAATGCGACCGGGGGAAGGGAGCAGGTAGGGACAAATGAGGAAATGATAAACCGCTGAGAAGGGCAGCAGATGCAGGGCTGAGGGTGAGAACAAAAACTCAGAGAAAAAAGGGGAAAGGAAATCTGAACAGTAACAAAAACAAACACGTAAAGGCAGGGGTGCCCGAAGTCGGTCCTCGAGGGCCGGCATCCTGCATGTTTTAGTTCTCGCCCTGGAGGTAGTAACAATTGTTTCAGCGGGTCAATGTTCTTCTTAGGCCTTCTAACGAGCCATCATTTGATGCAGGTGAGTTAAACCAAGCAGAGAACTAAAACATGCAGGATACCGGCCCTCGAGGACCGACTTTGGGTACCATTGATTTAAAGGAGAGGTATTATGTAAAACTGTTTCTTTTTTAAGCTTTACATCGTATTATAATGTCATTCCCTCATTCCAAACAATCCTGGAGCGTTAGTTTGATTTATACTGCAGTCTCCAAGCAGAGCCTTCCCCTCACAGAACATCCCTGCCCCATACTTTCCCCACTCAGCTCCTTCAGACTAGCCAGCAGCAATTGGCAAACACCTGCTGGAACTGAGCATCTGCTCAGCTCATTATGTGAGCTATTTCTCAGTACAATGCTCCTAAGGATGATTCTAAATGGCATAATGGAAGGACGCTGTTATGATGACTTCCTGAAGACTGAATGTCGGAAAGAGCGGGATCTTCTTAAAGAGACAGAGGCCCAATTTTAAGGTATCAGATTGCGAAGTCAAATTTCTTTTAAATTATGTCTGATTCATGCAGCATTTTTATATCAACTGAAGATAACATAGCTACACGATTTTTGCTGTAAACTGGCAGCGTGTGGCCGGAAAATACATCATGCCACCCTTTTAATCTAACAGAAAAAAATCAAAAAGAATAACTAAAATGGGAAAATGTAAGAAAGCAAGCAATGAAAACATAAAATAATTGACGCTAAAAAGTCCAAAGCAACTCTCGGACTAAGGATTACATCAATTGTAATATTTTTCATGAACATTTAATGGGAGAGATTTACTTGAATGTAGGGGATGACAGCCGTAAACAGCCCCACATGGTGATGGACCCAGCGAAATGACAAGAGCTCAAAATGACTCATCCAGGAGATCACACAGGAACCCAGAACATCCACCTAAAGCTCTGCGGGTCTTTCTTGCCTCGGTGAAGATCAGTGAACATTTTGAAAAAGATTTTGTAAAAGGAGAGCTCCAAAACCAAAAAATAAGACAAAGAGTTGGAGATTAGGACTGTCAGCGTCTGAGTAGTGTTTTTATTGCCTAAGGGTTACTGTGGAAGCCGTGTCAGCCACCTTCCACTGAGAAAAATACATTCATCTTCATCCACTGCATTCAATTATCACTAAGAGTCCTCCATGTGTGTTTACTGTTGCAACGTGTTGACGAATGCCACGAGATATATTTGCAAGTTTTCTTATATTTGTTATGCTCTCATGATGTTTGACCATTCTTGCAAATTGACTATTTGTGTGGATGCACACATTTTTGGATGCAGTGAATATCTGTTGCACGTGAAAATGATAACATTGTTGATGAAACCTGCCAATCAAAAGAGAGATAGACAGAGACTGTCTCAATAGTGTCACTGTGTTCAGACTGTCTGTCACTGTCTGACAGTCCTGTGTGCTACAACAACCACCTCCTTATTAGAAATGGTTGTAGCGCTGTCTGTGTGGGAGAGATAAAATGTGAGGAAGTTCTGTCGTCTTTGTGTTTATGAGTCCAGATTTTACAATAATAAAGCGTTGACGCCTTGAATGCATTTCCAGCATTACTCTTGACAGCCGGAGTACACAGGTTGACTTGCTTACTTATTCTGCAGAGAGAACTAAATGACGCAGAAAGTCTCCTAAGTCTGTTGTGCCACAACGAGTTCACCGTGAATCTCAGCATGGCAGACTCTTTGCAACAGTAATGGCTTCAGCTCTCCAGGTCAGGATGTCTAAAAAGATTCTCCATTGGGATACCTGACCATTCTTTTCAGGAGAGTTTGTGTGGTCAAACACCAATGTTGTACGAGAAAGCTTGGCTCCCTGTCTCCTCTCATTCAATCCTAAGGTCTTCTCTTGCATTAAAGTCAGGTCTCTCTGCCAGGAAGTCAAGTTCCTTCCCACTCATCCTTGCCCTTATTGACTTGGCTTTGTGTGCTGGTGCACCGTCATGTTGGAACAAAAACGAGTCATCCCAAAATGCACCCACAAATCTCAAAGTTGGAGGTGTGTAACTATGGGTAGTGAAATGTTCCCAGCTCCTTCCACTTTACTTTTGTACGAACACTTGACTGTGAACTATTTAGTAGTGAGTAGTGAGCATCCCTCCTGAGGGCTACGTAGTCCAGAACTTTATCTCCTACCTGAGTCTTCCATGGAAAATGGGGCTCAGACTAAAAGTTCCCACATACTTGGACGTACAGCACGCATTCTGTGAGCTGCACAAACTCCGCGCATAATGTCAGTCCACGGTTGAGATTTCATACTCGAGCGTACCAATTTCTTCCAAATTCATTAAATTCCCACAACTTGAATGGATACTAGAAAGTTTGATGAGCTAGGTGGGTGACGAGCCCCGGTCTAATCCCCCAGAGCATCCACCACACACCTGTTGGCGATGCACAGAGTGGCGGTGTGAATGTTATGTGTCATTCCGACTGTTGGTGTCTTATAATCTAGGTGTCACATACAAAGTAATTCTATAAGAACACCATTTTCCACCAATCAGTTGACTGTGTGACACAGAGTACACGTACACGGTTGTAAACATTTTCCGTTGCACCCAAGTGTCTGGTAGATGTCCCTGTTGAGCCTGCCTCGAGTGCACTTAGACCTCTGCAGAATGAAGTACGCCAGGGTACGTGGGAGCCTTAAGAGTGATTCAAAGATACTGGATTCCGGAGACCAAGATGACTGAAGTTGTCTGACATTCAGAGGAAGCTCATGGTAGAGCCACTGCTTCTCTACATTGAAAGGAGTTAGGTGAGGTAGTTTGGGTATCTGACCAGGATGCTCTAAGTGTGCCTCCCATTGGAGGTTCGCTGAGCATGCCCCAGTGGGAGGAGACCCCTAGGAAATCCCAAATCTCACAGGAGGGACTATATATTATTCATCCAGTCTGAGAACACCTCAAACCTTCCCAGAACAACATGAAGGATGTCGCTGGGGAGCAGGATGTCTGGAACTCACTCCTGGACCTGTTGCCTCACAACCCAATCTCAGATAAGCAGAAAACGGTGGATGGATAGATGGATGGACTTACACCACAGATGGCGTCATATCACAGCAGCAGGCTGGATTTCACCAAGCTCTTGAGAGAGACCCATTCTTTCACAGTTGTTTGTAGAAACAGTCTACATGCCAAGGCCATGGATTTTATTCACCTGTCACCATTGAAGGCATTGGAACATCCCACTTCACTTATGGGGGGGAAAAACAGATACTTCTGGAAACACTGACGGTGCTTTATAAAACCTTTACCGAAAGTAAAGTTTACTCCCATATCGAGCACAGTTCAGTGACGTTTTATAGAACTGCTCTCAGTTCTAGCCTCTCATGGACAAAACAGCATTATTCTCCATAAAGCTTACCCCCCTCGTGTACTCCTTCTTACACAACATAGTCCATTGTGTTAAGATATACCAGAGGTGTGCCTGACAGTGACTTGACACCGGCAGACACAACAGTGCCGCTTCACCCTAATTAGCTGATGAAAAAATAATCACATTCTCACAGCATTTCAAGAAAGAAAGATAGAAATAAAGATGTTGATGAGTGTGTCAGAAGACGGTAAGAGAGAGAGATCCACACTTTTCTTCCGATTCAAAGTTTTCTACCTCCCTCTCTTCCTCTCTCTCGCTGCCTCAGCGCCTTCAGCTTCGCTCCCTGCGTTGATGCAGAGTCACACTCCTCTTCCCCCCTGTGCCCAACGGCCATCTCTCAACCCCCGCTCGCGCAGGAATCGGTCTCTGCTCTCTAATCCTCAGATCACAAGTGCTGTTTATCTGTATTCCTCGCCCTTTTTCTTTTTCTTTGCTTTTTTTTCACCCCTCTTCGCTGCAGCATGAGCGCTGAATGCAGCAGTTACTACAACACCGACGGTGCGTTCGTGGTGGCTTTCTCCTGCCCCAAGCCCGGCAGCGCTGCCTTCGCCGTCTACTGTTGCGGCTTTAATGATGTGAAATATTGCTGCGATGATCCCAACAGCTTTTTCCCCTACGAATATGGATACATGTGGTGGCTAAGGTGAGCATACTTTTCCTGCGTTTAAGACTAACGTTCTCTTAATGACTCTTAAAGACTTAGTTGAGTTTGTCAGCTAGTTAATGTGTTTATAACTGCCATTAAGTGATGTTTTTCGCTGCTAAAAAGGCGAAAGTTGTTTGCATTTCTTTTTTACATGATTATAAAACCTTTAAAAAGCTTTTCTTTTACCCCCTCCCCCTCCCATTGCTTATTATCTGCAGGATAACCTGATTATTACGTGACCCTCTGTTTTTTCCCCCCTCAAGTGTGTTTGGTTTCAACCACTAAAAGAATGAAAACATTCTGATTTATCTCAAAGTGTACAGTAGCTTTGGTCTGAAACAAGTGTTTGCACATGTTTAAATGTTAATTATTCTTCCCACCACCCTGTTTTGACACCTGTTTAATGTTTTTTTTTTTGTTTGTTTAGCCTACCAGCTCTGTTTCCTAATCCACCACCCTGTCTCCTCTCAGTATCGGCGCTCTTGTAGGTCTATCAATCGCAGCCGTGGTGCTCCTCGCCTTCCTCATCACCGTCTGCGTCCTCTGCTACCTTTTCATAGCCACCAAACCCAATCGCCTTGACAACGGCCTGCCCCTCAGAGCACCAGGTCAGGATGGGTGTGTGTCAGACTCTTCATTTTGTGCTTTTTTAAAAATGTGGTTCCTGAAAGCCTTAAATTAGGATGGATTTCTACCCTTTGAGTGTGTGTGAGCGTGTGTGTGTGCGTGTGTTTCTGTGCCAGGTGAGGGTAGAGGTTGTTTTGTAATGGAACTGAACCACCTGCACTGCCGGTGAGCTATGACACATCACCAGCAGTGGTATTTCTATGCGCTGCATACATTTCCCTTGATTCAGACATCTACTTTTAGATTATGCTCAACGTTAAAAAAAATGTGCGGCTGGAGTGTGTCATTTCTGAGTTTGGCCTTGAATTTGATTTCAGCAAATTACATGATTGGAATTTCCATGTTTCTGGAAAAAAAACCCCCATAGCTGCAGGCAAACAAGACAAAATGCAAAACCCAAGAAAATCCTTTTCAGGTTTTCAATGCTTGATAGAAGGCAAGTTTAAACTCTTTAGGCTTTCACTGCAGTTCTCTGTTTCTCACTCCTCTAACTCTATGACACACTTAAACTGTTATTTTCTAACCCTGATCTCACCCTAGTTTTTTCATAACCCTGTTGACTTTACCTCCCAAAATAGTGTGTAGAAATGTCACGTTGCCCCTGCTCTCTAAGCAACAAAATGATGAGTAAGGAATGTTAGCTTCATGACAGTTAGCAGCATTTCCACTTTTCAAAATCAATACCACACTCTATAAACTGCTGGGTTGAAAACAAACCCATCTAAGGTGGATGAGATATGGGCACATCAAGCCCTTAGTTTTATATTTTTGCATTTAGTTATTCTAAGATATTATAAGCAGCAACATGAATCCCCAGTATTGTTGCGGATTAGGAACCACAGCCTCCTACAAAAGCTTCAGATTCATGAATACTTGAGAATCCCTCTGTGAATGCTTATAAATACTTAATTTAGTTGACTTTGTTCAGCTTTATGTCATTTTATATTGTTATTCCCTCATCCAAAACATACCTGTAGTGTTCCCTTGATTCTTTCCTTTAATCTCCCATGGAAACCACCTGGGTGGACCTAGAACCGCAACCGCCTTCCTCCTTGAAGCTGAAGTATTTGAGTTTCCACCACAGCACTCCCCCACTCAGCTCCTTCAGACTAGCCAGCAGTAATTAGCAAACACTTGGTGGAACTGCAGATCCGCTGAGCTCATTATGTGAGCTGCTTCTCAGTGCAACGCTGGTAAAAACGTTGTTAGAGAGTTTATAGAGGAGCCATGTTGTAAGGACTTACTGAAGGCGGAGTTTCAGAAAGAGCAGGAGAGACAGAGACCTAATTTCAAGGCGTTAAGTGAGAGAGTAAATTTTCTTTTAAGTCATATTTGATATATACAGCATTTTTGTAACACCTGAAGGTAACATAGTTACTTGATTGTGCTATAAAATGACAGTATATGCCGGAGCATATACTGCACGGAGCGGTTATTTTCACACACACACACACACACAAAACAAACCATGCAAAAGAAAATACAATAGAAATATGGCTTTCATTTAAACTGCTATCATATTTTTGCTTTCGACTCTACTATGATTTATCAACTAGTCTGACCAGAAGTGCTTCAGGATATGCCAGAGGCAAATAACCTTCTGCCCACTTCTTGCTGCATAAAACTGCATATGAATAAACTGCAATGACGTGTTTTTAAACAGAAGTTACTTTATGGTATTAACACTGCATTTTAATCGTGACTAGCTGTTAGAGTTTGCCCAGACCGGCTACTATGGAATTGTGCTAAATAAATATCTTAGTGGTATCCACTGCAGGTGAGATGTTGATTGTTCATATGCATGCATTTAATGTGTATTTCATCAGACACAAAACTTAAAACAATGTCACATTTAAGAAGTGATTGTCTAACCTGGACATCACATTCCTACGTTCCGTTGAGCTAGATTTCCCAGAATGCATTCCATCCTGGCCAATCAGCAAACAGGAGGAGGAGTTGTGAACGACGAGGTCAACTTCCTGCCGACGGTTGTAGTTTAACAATGGAAGCGGAGGAAGTGAACGAGGCCGTTCCAAATATGGAACAAATAAAGTCAGAGCAACAGGAATGTTTAAGACATTTTATTGCTGGAGAAAGATGTAGCTCGGTTTGGCACTTCTCTCTTGGCAGTTGGGGATGATTGTTTACGCGACATTTCCAGTAAGCTTCACACGGGTCTGTCTTTACAAAAGAGCTGGCACATTGCATACCAAAGGTTAGCGATTGGATCAAATCAGTACGCCTCCAAGCAATCTTTTCTTAATTTATAGTGTTAATAATAGTGTCCAGACCCAATGCATAATTTTATGTTCCCTATTTGCACTCAAGTTCCTCAGCATAAGTACCTCCTCACACCTTCTCCTCCTGTTGTTGCTAGCAGTCTGGTTTGTTTGTTGTTCTTTTCCGATGGTTTCTTGTTCTTGGATTTTTCCCTCGAATTTGTTTGTTTTTTTGTTATCGATATTCCTCATTTTTGGTAGAACAGTTTACTTTCAGCTTTCTGCTACCTCTCAACATTTCTCTCTTTATCATTACATGACACAAAGGCCTCTAGCCCAGTGCTTCTCAATTCCAGTCCTCAGGCCCCCACTGCTCTGCATGTTTTAGATGTGGCTCTATTTCAGAACAGCTGATCCAAATGATTGCATGATCTCTTCTGCAGTCATCAAGTCCTGCAGAAGCCTGTTAATCAGCCACAGATTCAATCCAGGTGTGTGGCACAAGGGAAACACCTAAAACATGCAGGAGGACGTAAGGTCCGGAATTGAGAAACAAAGGCTAATTTGTAGCCCCAGTATTTTTTAAGATTAACCAAGAAGTATAATAAATAAAAAAATTTTAAAAACAACTTAAAGGAAAAACATAAGTAATTTGAAAATAGTAACAGATACGTAACAAGACCCAACGTTATGTGTTCCACAGTGTAAACCTTTAACAGAACCTAGCTAGCACTAGCTTTCATTCGCTACATCCTTGGCTTAAAGCTAACGTTATCTTACGTGAATAAACTGGTTTGTAGCGTGAACTACAGTCATTAACTCAACCCCTTGGCATTAGCTGGATACCTTGAAAGGTCATGTGACATCAATATCTAAAGAGATAAAGAGAGAAAAGTGAAAACCCTCAAAGCAGTGGAAGGCTAGCCTAGCCGCTAATCAGACAGTCAAAATTAGTGATTTAAAACAACCCAGACAAGGTTATTTATGAACACTAAGCATATGGTAGATATAACAGATATTAAATGCTTACAATTTCAGAAGATATTCAGCTGAGAAGCTTCTGCATTACTACACAACGTTGAGACAGTAAAAGCTGAGAGCTCAGTCAAACTACTGGGATGCCTTAGTGAAATAACATCTTCGGATAAGAAGGCAACAAGTGTAGCAAAGTGGGTTTATGCATGTAGTGAAAACGCCACATGCTTTCAGAATTACTTTTTTTTTAAGTGACTTTTTTGAAGTTTAGCTAAATTCATTCATTTTTGTCTGTTTCGCTGATCACAAACCTGCTGACATGTCCCTGCAAAGCTGCACCTTTAATCAGAAGACGTTTTACTTGCACCTTCATCAGATACATTATGGACTCAAAGCAAAACTAAATTATTCCTGCAATCAGTGGAGGCTTTTTTCCCAGCTTTTCCCATCAGACTAGAAATTAAGGTTATTGTAGCTGAAGAGTAATTCTGAAAGCATGTGGCGTTTTCATTTTATCAACTGAAAACCCATGTGGGGGAGAAAAATCCTCACTCCACGTTTGTTATTGGGTTACTACCAACCACAAAAGAAGTTCTGTTTTCTAAATACTATTACCAGAATAGTCTCTTAGTGAGATCAGATCAGGTATTATTAGGTTTAAAATATACCCAGTAATTTATTTACCTTGTATTATGATCAATAATGTTCCATTATTGTGCGTGAACTCCACGCCTTCCCATCGCTGACCTCGTTCTCCACCTACAGTGGGAAACAGCTCCTCGAAAAAGATCAAATACACAGTGGAAGTGATCTGATTGATTTAAATCATAGAAAGTGCCAGATCAATATTAAATCTTTTTACTGCGCAGCTGCAGATGTTTACAAAGCAGCTAAATATGTTGGATCAATTTTCCAAATACTCTAAATCATCCAGTTTTTTTGTATAGTGAATTAAATGCTAACAGATTAACGGATAACTGTCAGGAAATAAAACAGGAATCTAATGTCCATGTGGCAACTTTTAACAGTTTTAGAAACCCAACCTACAGAGATGCAGGGTTAGAGCTGCAGCAGATGTTGTTGATTTGATAAATAAATGTTTTTTTAATCATTAGACACCTGAGACTTGATTCTGACTTGGGTTGAAAAACTTTAGACTTAGATTTGGCCCCTCAGAGATTTGAGACGCAACTTGAACTTTGGCCCTGCAAGACTCGAGACTTGACTTGGAAAAGGTGACTTGTGAGCATCTTCGATAAAAATAAATAGTCCGTTCTTTCAGGCCGTCCACTTTTTCTTAGAAAGTTGAGGGTCCGGCTGACTTTAACCAATTTGAAGGGTAAAAGTTGATGAAAAAGAAACAAAGAAAATTTACATAGGTGCCATAAGATATAAAAATAAGGTGATTACTAAACTTGTGTCATTTGTGCAACAGCACATACCTTGTTTTACTCTCAACTTGACTCATTATTGCTCAGTTGATAATGATAAGGCTTCATTTAGCTTCTTCTCTACCTAAACAAGGTCATGAATTTTGACCCGGGTAATATTTTTGGCTCAGATTTCTTCACTTTTCCGGTCCATTACCCAGCATTTGGTGTAAACACCCCTTTTTTGTGGTTTGGTGATTTTTTGTTTTTGTTTTGTCTTTTGTGTTTTTCAGCCGGAGACCCCAACGAGGGACCCAGCCAAGGGAGAGCGGCCAGTGGACCCGGTCCGCAGGGGTTCCGAAAACACATGATGAACAGGAAAGTGGACTCTGACAACGAGCCGTCGGACCCGGAGCGGCTTTTCCAGCGCTGTTTCACCGCTACGGTCACAAGCGTGAAAGTCGAAAGCCCCACATAGGCCTCCGAAAAACTTGCCTTTGAGGACAAAAAAAGAAAAGAAAAAAAAAAGAAGCAGTCTGTATGTCGCGGCTCAGGAAGGCAGGCGAACCTGGACACAGTCAGAGCTGCCAGCGAGGCGCTCTGAGCGGCAGGACCACGGCATTAGTCGACATCATGTGCCACACGCTGTAGTCATGGCGGCAGTCTAGCAAATTGTTGGAGATTTTTCAATTATTGAAGTAGGAAAAAAAAAAAAGAAAAGGAAAAAAAGCACTCCCAGTGCCGCAGAGCACTCCTGGAAGTGCTTGTCACGGTGACTGAAACTTTGCTCCATTTTAAGTGGAAATGGTTGATCTTTCATCCTCACAGAAGTGATTGCCGACAGTATGTGTGGCTCTGTGAGAGCCGGATGATGACGCGGCGGCGGAGGGACTGTGGAGACACACGGAAATGAAAACAGGATGTGAGTTTTCAATGTTAAGTCAGACCCTTGTGACACTTGGCGCTGCCGATATGAAACAGTGTCATCTCAGGAATGCAAGGACTGGAGTGGGCTGCTGGTCTCTTCACTTGCTTACTGTGACGTGTCTTTACATTTAAATGCCAGACGCCCTTTCTCTACGCATCAACGTGACCATGACGAGAAGACGAAGGAGATTGCTGGGGCTCGTCAGAGTCGAGCAGTCTGGCCCCCGTCGTCAGTCAACTTCTTTTATCAGTGATCAAAAATGTTTTTCTTAGCAGAAGACAAAAGTCTCCTTGAACATGTCTAATGACATTAATAGGTTTTTTGTGATGTTAACAGTTTGTGACAGCTTGTATTTAATCACGAGGCGATGATGTAAGAGGTCAGCTGACACCACTGTGAACGAGCAAATGATTGTGAGACTTGAATAAAGCGAACAACAACCTCTGAGCTCTGGCTGAACTGGTGCTGTGCTTCAAGAGAGAGAGTCTTTCACCTGAACGGGGGGAGATGTGAGCTCTGACTGTAGCTATTGGAAAGCAGGTAGAGTAAGTATTGAACACGCTAGTGTTGTGCAATCAGAAAATGATAAGTCAGAAAACGAGTTAGGCTGTCAAGACATGCGAGGCCATTACAAGCATTCGGCTTGCCGAAGTGCTTGAATCTTCATCATTGCAGACTGAACGTCTGCGTATCGTTTCATGGGTTTAACTTAACCTGGTTAAGTTGCTCTTTTTGCAAAGCATTGCTGCAAATTTCCTTGCAGTCTCCTTTGCATTGGTGTAAAGGATATTGACAATTTGTTCTCAATCAAACCTACCTGGCAAAATAAAGGTTACATTAAAAACCATAATAACATTCATAACCCTTCTTACCACTTCTTCCACACTGACACGCTGCAACTGCCGACCGAATTATTTTATCGGGAATGCGATGTGAACGACTAACACAAAGCGGTGCATAATTGTTTAACACGCTCCCAAAGTGAAAGGCAATAATTCCCGGAATCAGTGGTTCGGTTTCTATCGGCCACCGGCAGAACCAAAGCCGACACGGCGAGAGAATCTGGAAGTTACCGGCAAAAAAACACATTTGTGTTTGCTCCTTTCACTTGTCGTTCACTCAGAAAAGAGCGAATCCTGCCGAGAGCAGATAAGGTATAATTTTAGGGTTTAGAAATAACTTGGCGGCAGCTACAATTCTTCATGAAATAACAGCAGCCTGACTGCATTCTCAACCCAAAACCAGAGTACTCCCATAAGCAGCTGATGTCCTCTGAGAAAACCTAATGTTTTTGCTTTGCAATATTGAAGCAGCTGTCTGTATTTCTCCCTGCAATGACGCCACAAGGCCTGGTGATGTGCGATGTTAGTGATCTCATCGAGCTCCAGCTCTGATAAATTGCTTACGTTTTGTTTGTGAGAAAACAGGAGCGACCTTATTACCATGTAGATGCTGATGTGTATCAGAGCTTTACAGCAATGAAGCAGCAAAAATATGCTAATATGAATCTTCAGAGACCATTTTTAGGTCATCCTCCCAATCTCTGGAAGATGGAATATAAAAATCCCAATTAACTTGTTGATGTTTTACTTTTTTCAAATTCAAAAAGTACGAATTTATAAAAAGTCAAAGTATTGCATTGCGATTATGTATGTACATTGATCGGGTAATGGATAACAGTAGATATCATTTTCAAAAGATGTATTCAATTATTGTTAAACAACCGACATGTGTTTTCCCCCGACTTTTGCTGTCGCCATTTTGCGAACTAGCGCAGCGTAGCCACCAGGGGGAGTATGGAGCGGCGTAATTTGACAACAGTTGACGGAAACTGCTTGTGCGTGGGGAAAAAATATCAATTTTACATCAGTTCCAAAGGCTCATAAATAGATTTTTAAACATAAAAACGACGGATTTTATATCTATAATTTCAATATGTTCTAGTTAGTTTTATGAACGCAGAGTATAGCTGCAGTTTGTTATGGTTTTCCCCCCATTAATTACCGTTTTTATTTATTTCAGTAATCGAAAATGTTTTTTCTATTTTCGTTATTTCGTTAGCTGTAGTTAAGCAGGTCACAGATAAATCTGCAGGACGATTATCTCAAAAGACTTGCGGCTGTGATTTTAGAAAACAGGTGGCTCTACTAAAAGGTTGACTCCGGGATGCTGAATACAAATACACTTCACATATTTTGGATTTCTTTTTTTATTTACTTTTTTTTTTTTCAAAACCATGTATCAATTTCCTTCCCTTTAAGACCTACACCACACATTGCTTTGCTCGAACTGCTGCGATTTCATTTCAGCCTCTCTTCTGTGTTTCTCCACAGCTAACCTCGTTGCTGTGTCTGAAAGTTAATCACACGGAGGTAAAACAAGATTCTGTCAAGGTGCAAACATTTCCAAGGTCTAAAAAATGTTGGTTTATTTGACTGCAAAGATAATCTGAGATTAGGGTCTGCTTGAGGCCGAGTCGGGTCAGACTGGATTTGACTCTGAAACGTTTCGGGGTTATCGGGTTGTGATGGGGGACCATTGGAAAGACTCTGTGGCTACAATATGGGATCAGTGTAGCTCTCTTTGTTTTGACTTTAATGCAGCCGTTCGTCGGACATGCATGGCTACATTAATGAAATAAGAGGGTTGATTTAATAGTGGCCGAGTCGGGTCAGAGCCACTCATCTGAAATTAAATGTTGTTCACCAAGAACAGGCACAGTTCACAAGGTAAACCATGAGCAAAATTGCCTAAATGCCAATGATTTTAAATTCTGACCTGATCTGTATTAATAGACGTTCGCTAGAGCAGTGAGAGACGTTTTTGCCCTTTAGTAGATTGTTTGAGATCAGGTTTGCTTCCAGCCTGGTCGGGGTGGACTGACGTCTGTAGTGAACTCATGACTATCTCAGCAGAGATACAGACGTCGGAGGACGACATGTGCTCCGTCCGGAGCTCCGCTCCTCCGGAGTCATACCGTTCTCTGCATGTAAATAATGACTGACAAAAATCGACTTGGCTGTAGAAAAATAGACAATACTGTATTCCAAAACATAAAGAAAAAACATTCCATAAACCAGTGCAAAGAAAGAAAACATTGGTGTGACTCTAAGTATGTTGCATAAATTTATTTCTACCTTCTTTAGTTACTTTAGTTTTATTATGTTCCTTATGTCTAGTTATTTGTTAGTTAAATTTATTTTTCTAATTACCCAGTTTGTTTATGCTCACTCGACCCATGTGCCGTTTTCTCTCTCTCTCTCTCCTCTCACATCTGCAACCCATTTCTAATCAGCCATCTGTACGTTGTTCAGTATATATATATATATAACTTATTCTCAGTCACTCCTTGCTGGTTGCTCCAGTTAAAGCTCAATATGTCCCTGTTTGTTCCTGGTTTCTTTGTTTTTTGTCCTGCTCTGGCTCCCTGTGATCCCTGCTTTTTTTGCTCATCATTTTTAAAAATTAAAACTTTAAAACTACTCGCCATCTCTACCTTACCTCATTTAAGTCCTCCATCAACACCACACATTGTGACACAAACAGAAACCATGCCATCTACCTACACAAATCAATGCTTATTATAAAATTGTCCAAATTACACATATCAGTTGCATGAAATACTTAAAAAATAATCTTTAGGTGCGTGCCGTGGTGGCGTAGCGGTTAGCGCGACCCATATTTGGAGGCCCTGAGTCCTCAACGCAGCCGTCGCGGGTTCGACTCCCGGACCCGACGACATTTGCCGCATGTCTTCCCCCCTCTCCTTCCCCGTTTCCTGTCAGCCAACTATCATATAAGGCAGTGGTCTCCAACCTTTTCATTACCGCGGACCGGCTAAGACTTAGCAATTGTGCTGCGGCCCGAGGTGGGAGGGAGCAGGGCCGTGCAGAGACCTATGGAGGGGCAGGGGCTCAAATTTAAAAAAGGGGCACATTGAACAAGACTATTGTCCTCAGAGGAGATTTCTAATGCAAAGGAGATTTGCGTGATGCACATCATGAATTCAACATGACTAGATGATTCAGCTGTTATTAGTTTCACAGTGGAGAAGGAATTTGTGCAAATAACTTTTTGCCTCATATCTTATTCAGTTCTCTGTGATTCATTTATGAAGAACAAATTCAGAAACCATCTAAGATGATGTGGAGACTGGTACCCATCTTACCGATTGGTGAGTTGCTCATTTCATCCATAACATTTCTATATTTTTGGAGATAAAATGTTTAAAAAAAGCATTTGTACAACAGGACAGAGGAAATATATAAATGACACAGCTAAGCAGTGAAAACCAGAGAAGTCAGGATTTTGTCATCATAAACTAAAAGTAGTTAAGTAATTAAAAATGAGACTTTTACCACACTTCACAGGAAGGCTGTATGTAACTCAGCAGACAACAGGTGAGACCAAATAAATCACCTTAAGTTCATTTTATTATGTTATGAAATTTTGAAAGAACGGGTCTTTTTATTTATAGATTGCTGCAGCCAGCCAATGATGGATCCGACTGATAAAAACGCATTTCAGTCTTCGAGCTCCGCTAATGAGTAAATCAGCCGACTGACCAACCTGGTCTTAAATTAGAGTTTACATGTTCAGGCTTTAACATTTCAAAGGATATAATATGCAAGTACCATTCAAACATTGGAGGATCATGAAAAAAATATGTATATATATATTTGTTATCATTTCAGAAAGTGAAACTAATAGAAAATATAAATTCATTACACAACACAGTGAAATCTAAACAGGTTATTATAATTTAAGATTATGGTTTAAAGATAGTAAAAGATTGTGTTTCAGAAAACTTGCAAAATGTATGTTTTCTATCAATGCTACAATATTACCAACAATAGATCAGTAAATGAACAGAAGAGAGTTTAGCTTTTCTTCTTGTTAATTATTCTAACAGTGTTTTTATTTATTTTTTTTACCACTGTACATTGTGTATACAATTTTGTGTTTCATAAGCAGCTTGATGTCTTGATGGCTCATCATATGAATGTTTTCTGCATGTTTATTCAAATAATATCAGAAGTGAAGAAAATCTTTTCCTTTTTCTTCTTTCATTTTTTAAATCAGTTTTTTATCCCTGCAAACAAAGTGTGTTGAGTGAAACATGGCAGTGGCAGCAGGATGATGTGGGGATCATTTTGATTCTACTGGCCAGGAAAAGTTAGTGAGACTGAGGAGAGCAAGGCAGACGTAACCTGCAGCTGTGATCGCAGCGACAGGCAGTAGCTCAAGCATCGTCTCAGGGGGGCTGAATAGTTTGTTTTTAGATTTTTGCTTGTAAAATGTTTGCAAGCCCTGAGTTAGTTTTCCTTCATTTTCACAATTGTGCACAGCTTTATTGCCAGAGTGGCATTTAAAAAATAAATACACTGAAGTTACAACAGTTTCCTGCAAGGCAGTGCATGGCTCATCATGCTGAGCAGAAACAAAAGTAAGCAATCATTTCTACAATTAGCAAAATGTCACAGTTTATGTAGAATATACATAGTTGGATTGTAGCACCAAAGGTGGTGTGGATGAGACACAATTTTACATAAACTACAAACACTTAAAATCCTCTTTCCAAACACACTGAGCTCATGTTGGTCTTTTGAAGCAACAGCCTTGAATGTCCTGAGGAAAAAACTGATGCTTAACGTTTTTTGTCCTAAAACTAAACTTTCTCCTTGTTGTCAAACTGGGATAAACAATGAATTAAGTTTGTTTCTTTGAGTTTGGACTCTTTGAAAGAGATCAAATCAGTTAAGTAAATGATTTCTAAGCTCTACCCAGATGTGGATCTGAACAAGCCGTGTCCTACTTGCCAACCTCAGAAAGAAATCCAAATGAGAAAACAAGAAATGAAGATGTGGTAACAACCGCAGCACAGGAATAATTACATCAGTTCAGCTAAAGGTATTAGGATGGTTTCATCTTAATGATTGATAATCCACACTAATGCATTAATGAATGGTTGACATTTTCTCATGTAAAAATACAACATTTAGTTAGAACAGCCTATCGTTACACAGAAACCTTACTCAGTATTTCAGAAAAGCATTTTGAGTTATCATTGTTTATGTTTCTATGTTTCGTTTATGTTCAAGTAACAAGAATTTAACACGTCACCAATTTTCAAAGTAGATATCTTTTGAAGATGAAGCTGACATGACATTCTTTCATTGAGTCCAGGAATAAAAGGAAATTAAACCCTAGTTTTATGGTAAGAGAATAAAAATATTTTTCTGTTCAAGAGACCAAAAACTGATCTGGTCTTAATTTAAATTGAACTTAAACTGAAGTGCCACAAATTACTGGCAAACTGTTCAGTTATTGTCTGCTGCTACTTTTATTATGTTTCTTTTTTTTATTATTTAATAACACAGCATGTTTAATAACACAACAGGGGAAAAATAACTCAATTACTCAAAAGTGACCAGGAGGGGGCGACAAAACGCAGCTAAACTGGAAGAACCACATTAACTGGTCTTGCAATGCAATCAAAGAAGCAAACTCAAGAATAAAATCTCCATTGCAAATGTTTTGGGTAGGGTGTCACTTTATGCTGCAGTGGTAAGAGTAAACAGAAGATCTCTGAAAGGGGCGATTCATAAAAACACAGAAAAGAGGCTGAGATGGGGGTGTTAGAAAATGAGAAAATTAAAAAATAAATAAATAAGGTGAGATTAGACATAAAATTCTTTGGCTGATGATCTGCTTGGTGAATCATCCTTTTCACTGAGTTCAAATGTAAAAAAAAACAATAATAATGTCATTATTAGACGTCGTTAAATGTTTTCCTTATGAACAGAGCAAGTAATTAAGGCAAGACATGATAAGTTGAAGAGGATCCTCCTCACTCCCAGTTCAAAATAGATCAAGCAGATGGTTTAGAGCCAGTTTCTAAATGTGACTGATGTTTGTCTAAGTTCTGGGAAAATACTTACTCTCTATAAAACCAATCAAAAACACTTGTATTAATTTATTTGTTTACGAGTATTCTCATAGGTAAAGTTACACGTACGTATGAGTTGAAAAACAGGATAAATACAAAACTTACATTTATGCACATTTACTGACTTAAATTCACAAATTTAGATGTCTACGCATGCATTTTTAATTGACAGTAGTTTTATCTCATACATAACTCCTTGTGTTTCCATAGCAACTAAAACAAACAAGAACCTGACACAGGTCGTGTGACATCATCATGTCATCGGTGTTCTCATCGATGATGTCATAAAGGTTCAAGCGAATATTATTATCATTTGGAATCCAAGAATTCTCAGTTTGCTTTTCAACGACGTTGGAGGTACAACACTTTGATAGAGAGACGATTTCGGACAGTGATTTTAGAAACCATTTCAACTACAGTCAAGATGATTTTAACCATCGGTTGGGGCCTTGGGTATCTTGTTACGAAGGGAGTAGAAAAGTTGCTGGGATATCAGATTAAAGATGAAGACCTTTCAGCAGAGAGATCAACTGACGAAAGTCCAGAACACTTTGATTTTGACGTCGTCGCTGAAGACGATGTAAAACACAAGGATGTTTCAAAGGAGAGCTCATATGAAGATGAACGTATGAAGTATTTTGGATTTGAAGATTTCTTTGAAGAATGTGTAAAACACAAGGATGTTTATGCAGAGAGCTCATCTGAAGATGGAAGATTGGAATATTCTGGTTTTGACATTGTTGCCAAAGATGATGGAATTTCAGGAGAATTCGTAGAGTTTAAGACAGGGAAGTACATGAGTTTTGACATTTTTCCTGAAAATCAGAAGGACATCGATGCTTCCTCTAAAGTCGAGGAAGTTACCATCAATAAGTGTTTGACAGTAAAGACATCTGGAGAAACTGCTGCTTTGGAAAGCATCTGTCTTCCTGATAGCAAAATGGAGCTGGAATTTGAAACCTTCTCTGGAGACACAGAAATTAAAAGTCACACAGACCATTGTGAGAACCTGGACACTAAAGATAAGGATGATGTTGTGCCACATTTTGATGAAGTGTCTGAGCTTTCTTCATCAGAAGAATGGTCTTCAGATGAAGAAAGCTCTGAAGATGATTCTGAATTTGACACTGACCATAACGACACCATTTATGCTAAGAACATTGATGCTTCCTCCAAGGATGAGGAAGTTCCTTCTGGAAGCCCAAATGCTGAGGATATGTGGCCAGAATTTGGAGAAGTATATAAGTTTTCTTCATCAGAGGAATCGTCTTCTGAAGAAGAAAACTCAGAAGACGGAAATGAGAATGACACCAACGATTTCGATGCCATGGATGTAAATATTTACCCAGCCATGTATTTTTGTAAATTCTCCAACTCCTTTTTTAACTGTTGGATGAATGCCACAACGCAAAGCATCATTAACTTGACTGTTGTCAGAAGGTTTGTGGCTCAGCATCCTGAGGAGATTTCTGAACTTTTTTCAGCGACACCATTGTTTGCGAGATGCTTCTTCACAGCAATGTGCCATCCAGGAAGAGACTTTCCTGCACATGAAGTGTTTGCTGTTCAGAATGAACTAATTGATATTCTGAAAATTAAGGATGTGAAACATCAGGACAGGCCAGGAGTCCTTTTGTTTTACATGTTGCACTATCTGGCGGAGTGTGGCATCTACACAAACACTAAACTATATACAACTGACTACTGTGAACATTGTCAGAAGTGTTCACGAATTATTCGTGACCTTGGTCCTGTCGTTCCTCTGCCAAAGGAACAAGAAAATGACACTACATCAACTCTTCTGGAGGATTATTGGAGTGGAATTTCAGAAAGTTGCGACACCTGCAAGTCCAACAAAAAGAGGGATTGCTTTTTTAATGACACGGATGTGATGACCCTAATACTGCCATGGTCAGACAGTCCAGATGATAGACATCCTGTGATACCTGACCCAGCCCTGGAAGTTCCTTTAAAAAATGGAACTCAGTTATATCATCTGTCCTCCGTCATTTGCTGGAGACATTCAACTGCTTCTGACACCAGCAACTTTTATACATATCTGATGTGTGGAGAACTGGTGTTTAAGGCGGAGGATGAGCGGGTATCACTGGAAACGATCGACTGTGCAGCTGACGTTTGCAGCAATGGGTACATCTATGTCTATGAAAAAGCCACAGAAGGACATAATGAATACAGTGTAGGGTTCAAATTCTGAAAAACAAAACACAACAAGGGTGGGTGGAGGGGCACAGGACGGGGGGCCAGAGTCCAAATAACAACAGAAAACAACCCATCAGGGTGGGCGGAGGCACAGGAGATGAAACCCGCGGGGAAAGTCCGGCGGGCGTCCGTTGCGTGGGAGGTCCGGCAGGCGTCCGCGGCACTGGAGGCGGAACCCACGGGAGAGGTCCGGAGGACGTCCGTGGCACTGGGGACGGGAACCAGGAGGTGCGGCGTAAAGACAGAGACAGCACGATGACACCAAATGAGACGAGGACCTGACAAGGGTGGGTGGAGGGGCGCAGGACGAGGGGCCATAGTCCAAATAACAACAAAAAACAACCCAGCAGGGTGGGCGGAGGCACAGGAAGGAGCCAAATGTGGGTCCGGCGGGCAATGTCGGTGCTGGGGCCGGGCCCCTGGAGGCTGGTCCGGAGGTCGACGTCGGCACAGAGGCCAGGCTGCGGGAGGCGGGTCCGCCAGGCGATGTCGGCGCAGGGACCGCGCCACAGGAGGCGGCGACAAGGAGTCTCTGGGAGAATCTGGAGGAGCACTAGGAGGCTGGTTCTCGGGAGGAGCACTAGGGGGCAACGAGGAAACATTGGGAACACTAGGGAGCTCGGAGGAGACGCTAGGGAGCTCGGAGGGAACGCTAGGAAACCCAGAGGAACTAGGAAGCTCTGAAGGGGCCGAGAACCCACTAACTGGGCCCGAAGGCTCACTTACGGGGACAGGCCACGCCAACAGCCGCACCGCCTGTCAGCCCGGTGTCAGGCGGGCTGCCTGGAAACCCATCACCATGGGGACTGGAGCGAAGGCGAGAGTGGGCTCTGTTCGCCGAGGGGCTGGCGCAGGCTTAGGAGCGACGGCTGCTGTGGGCGTGGGAGCGGCAGCCACAATGGTGATGACCGGAGGTGTGGAGGACGCAGGGGCTGGAGGCACGGAGACAGCAACAGCTGAAGGTATGGTGGGGGCAGGAGAAACAGTCTCTGGAGCTGCAGGAGAGGGGGCTGCTGCGGGCTCTGGAGGTGCTGGTTCCAGAGACGCTGGGTCTGGGCTGGCGGAGAAACTGTGCAGCTTGGGAGGCAGAGTGTTGCCTTTTAGAACGGCAACCGCCGTCAGGAGCTCCCACTCTGCCTCCTGCTGCAACTCCGCCAGCCCCAGGTGCAGAAGTAGCAGGATCCAGTAGTCCAGCATAAGGACCATGCATGTGGCAATGACCAGGCGCTGACGGGCGGAATAAGGCTGGTGGAGTTAAATACACAGAGGGTAATAAAGGAAATGAGACACACCAGGGAACAATCAAGGGGAGGACAGGACAGCACAGGGACTCAGAACACAGAGAACTCAAAATAAACATAAAAATCTCAAATCCCGACAGAAGGTAAGGTAAAGTTGAGGGAAAGCTGGCTACAATGGTGCACACGAGAAAGTTTTTTTCCTTCTATGTTCCTTTTTTTGGATTCATTATAGCAGTGGTCCCCAATCCTTTTAGTAACGCGGCCCGGTCAAGACTTCGAAAATTCGCTGCGGACCGGGAGGATGGGGGGTGGGTTGCGCGCCGAGACGGAAGTATTTAATTATTTCTTCCGCGGCCCGGTACCAATTGGTCCATGGACCGGTACCAGTCCGCGTCCCGGGGGTTGGGGACCACTGATATAAGGGACACTAGAGCCCACAAAAGACCCCCTGGGGGGGTAAAATAAAAAAATAAAATAATAATAATAATAATCTTTATGTATTCACATGACATTTTAAACTGGTTTTTGGGCTTATTAAAGTTGCCCTGTATCATACTTGTGGGTCACGGAGAAGACATGGTTGTAACAATGTTGCCCAGTTCTCCTGGCAGAACCACAATAGTACTAGAGTCAAGGCTAGTTCGAAAATAGGGGGGAATTATTTCAATAAACATTTTATATTTGAAGAGAAGGTTGCCTATGAAGGTTAAGGTGGAGACCGTTTTTGAGCAGCAAAGAATGTCAATTTGTTCTCTTAGTTTCCTTTCACTGTAAAACTCTGGCTTTGCACTGGAAGGTTCTTCTTCACACGAATGATTTATACATTTTCTGTGCGTTATTACTTGTAGATTTGTACTGTCATGAAAACTGCAGCGACACCTGTTCTCTGTTCTTGAGTTCGTTTCAGCACACGTGTGTTTGAGCGGAAACTGACTCTTCGCTCCGTTACCCAAACGGACGTTTACATCTGAGAAAATGACAGCGGTGGAGAATCTTAGGTGGTTTGATTTGTTTTCATCTGATGTCCATATCTATGCATATTTGAATGTGTATTTTTGGATGTGCTCCATGACCGCATACAGGGACTTATTAAAGCCTCTCATGAAATTTAAATCAAAGCCAAAGCCTGGCGCTGCTATTTCAGAGGTCGAATACACTCTGTGTTATTTCATGTTGTGAATACAAATGAATAAATACAAAAAAAAATACATGAATATGTTTCAGTGTCAACACATAAAAGTAGGTTTTGTTGCATATCTGCTGGAAAAATAATACATATTTTCATAAAGACAGTTCCGTGCAGTTATATTGTTTTTAAACCATCCATCCATCCATCTTCTTCCGCTTATCCGAGGTCGGGTCGCAGGGGTAGCAGCTTCAGAATGGAGGCCCAGACTTCCCTCTCCCCAGCCACTTCTTCTAGCTCTTCCGGGGGAATCCCGAGGCGTTCCCAGGCCAGCCGAGAGACATAGTCTCTCCAGTGTGTCCTGGGTCTTCCCCGGGGCCTCCTCCCGGTGGGACGTGCCCGGAACACCTCACCAGGGAGGCGTCCAGGAGGCATCCTGACCAGATGCCCGAGCCACCTCAACTGGCTCCTCTCGATGTGAGGGAGCAGCGGCTCTACTCTGAGTCCCTCCCGGATGACTGAGCTTCTCACCCTATCTCTAAGGGAGAGCCCAGCCACCCTACGGAGAAAACCCATTTCAGCCGCTTGTATCCGCGATCTCGTTCTTTCGGTCATGACCCAAAGCTCATGACCATAGATGAGGGTGGGAACGTAGATCGACCGGTAAATCGAGAGCTTCGCTTTTTGGCTCAGCTCTCTCTTCACCACGACGGACCGGTACAGCGCCTGCTTGACGGCAGACGCTGCACCAATCCACCTGTCGATCTCCCGCTCCCTTCTTCCCTCATTTGTTTTAAATGTTTTTAAACCAAAAAGTCATAATTTTGTGGATAAGTTGCTATTTTCTTTTCAAGGACTTCCTTGTTAAGCTAAGAGTAGACGGTGGAACTTTCACTTGTTGGTTCTCCGTCAACAGGCAAAGTTGCCGTGTTGCTGAAAATGGCAAAAGAATACAGGAGCCGGTGAGATTGTGAATGAGAGCAGTGGGTTGGTTTCAGACTCTTGGCCTTTTCTTCACCAAGGTTCACGTAAAGTAAACGGTCAAAACTGCATATGAATTGCAGCCTCTCCTTCACCCAGGGCCGTGCAGAGACCTATGGAGGGGCAGGGGCTCAAATTTTAAAAAGGGGCACATTGAACAAAAACTCCATACAACAACACAGCAACAACCTATATTAATCAAGAATCTAATTGGATCCTACTGTATCATTGCCATCATGTGGGGAAATGCAAAGCAAATATAATCTATATTTTCTATATCTATATTTATAGAGAATAACATTGTTATTACATTTTATTTAATGCATTCAGCTGAGAAAAAAAACTACATTTAGGATTTAATTAGGACGTTTACGTTGTAAAAGTTTAAAGAATCATCTTGATAGTTTGATTGTTGTGTTACCATGGCTACAATATGGTGTAATCTTTGTGTTTGAATTGGGTTTGTTCACAAATACATCACAGCAAATAACCAATAATCAGTGATTGATTTTAAACTGGGCCAATAAATCTGGTCTCCTTCTCACAGATTCACCTGATCGATATTTAAACATGTTAGTGATGCTGAGGTTCTTAGTAGGATGGGTTCCGGAGGGAGGGGGGTTCTGTCTAAGGCCCCATATTACCTTGGGCCGGCCCTGGAGGAACAGCTGCTGCAATGCGCATCTCTGGAATCTACCTGGAATCCACCTGGAATCTACCTGGAATCCACCTGGAATCTACCTGGAATCCCCCAGTGGCCCCTGTCAGTCCCCCGATGCTTTGGAGACATTTTGATTCATTTCATAGTGGCATGTTTGGCTTGGTCAGCAGCGGCTTTAACCCACCTGGTAGAAATGTTAAGGAGAAGCAGAGCGAACAGAGAGCAGGTGGTACCACCCGGTCACCCGGTACCAAATGGTACCGGGTGGTACCGGGGCTTTGAGCTGTGTTGCGACTCGTGGTGACAGTCGGCACCGTGTCTTATATCAGGATGTCTGATATAAAGACAGACATTCTTTCTGTCTGTCAGTGGACCGGCTCAAGCTGCCTGTAGTGAACCGGGCCTTTAGCAGAATGATGAAGTTAAAGTCAGAAGTTTCTCTGCAGCCGAAGCATTTCTGAGTTTATTGGTGAGGCGGGTTTTGTCCCGCTATTGCGAGGACAATTATGAAAATATAAATAGAAACAGTTTTTCTAACATCAACATCAGACCTACGTTTTTATTCACAAACCCGTGTATGAAAAAATATTCTTGCCCATAATTTGATAGTTAGACCAGTGGTCTCCAACCACCGGACCAATTGGTACCGGGCCGCGCAAGAAATAATGAACTACTTCCAGATCTTTTATTTTGAAAATCCTAAACCTGATTTTACCGGTTGCGCGTCAAAATTGAGCCAACTTGCAGCAGAATAAGTAACAAAACAACATCGGAGTACCCCCCCCCACACACACACACACAAACCACAGCATCGGACTCGATACTTACGACACGCACCCCCCCCCACCCCGGTCCGCGCGACTAAAATGGCTGGGGACCGCTGGGTTAGAGGACACAGAGGACACAGATCCGCCCCTCCTCCTCACCATGGACCCGGTGTCTGAACAATAAATAAATTATTATATTTAGCTAAATGTTGTTGCTGAGGGGCACAACTGGCCGTCTGACATACAGATTAAAAATAAAAAAATTTAAAAAACATTTTTTTGGAAAAAAAAACAAACCAGAAACTCAAAAAGGGCACTGGGGCATCAAGGATAAAAAGGGCAGGGGCTCAAGCCCCCTTTGCCCCCCCCCACCCCCACCCCTCCCCTCTGCAAGTGCCTGCCTTCATCGATCTTGGCTTTACTGTAATTGCAGCAAGTTAAATATGTCTACATTGTGTTTTTGCTTTATTGTTATTTACCTCTATTTCTGGATTGCAGTAGCCCCAAACGAAGTTGGAGCAGTAAATGTGTTTATTAATGTGGCAATTTAAACTCACAATTCTTTAAAGATATGACAGCATTGAGAAAAAGAAAGTGTTTTTTTTTTTGGTCCCAGTAGGAAGCGTTTGAGGACAGGTCAACCCTGCAGACATGCCAATGCACAACCTGCCTCCTCTTCAAAGTTCGGCTACTGAAGTGTGTGCAGGCGTGAATACTCACTGATATTTTTGAGTTCTAAAAAGCTTTGGGGCCCGATTTTTGACACAATGCAGCTTAAAAGGACAGTTTAGGATTTTTTGAAGTGCTGTTCTTCTGAAGTCAATGCCTCCAATATAGTTTGCAGCTAATCCAAACAAAAAAAAAAAAAAAACGGGGCCAAGACGAAACGGTTCTTGGTCTACACACACGCTTTAAGCTGCTGTCATATTTAGATAGAGGGGAAATGCAGGTAGGAGGCTCTGCATCAGGGAGCAGCTTCCTGTGTAAAACACAAACTGAGAAGATTCTTAATCTGAGAAACACTTGCTAAAAAAATATGCAGTAAACTTGTTTTTAAAACCGTTTCATTATTATATCAAATACTAGATATAATAGTGTCTAATATAATAACTGATTATTATATCTGCTCAGATATAATAATCAAACACTAGCTCAGCTCAGTGTCAGAGGGGCTGCACAGTGGCCCAGTTGGTAGCACTGTTGCCTTGCAGCAAAAAGGTCCTGGTTCGATTCCCTGCCCGGGGTCTTTCTGCATGGAGTTTGCATGTTCTCCCTGTGCATGGTGGGTTCTCTCCGGGTCCTCCGGCTTCCTCCCACAGTCCAAAAACATGACTGTTAGGTTAATTGGTCTCTCTAAATTCTTTATAGGTGTGTGTGTGTGTGTGTGTGTGGGTGTGTGTGTGTAGTTGTGTGTCCTGTCTGTCTCTGTGTTGCCCTGCGACAGACTGGCGACCTGTCCAGGGCGAACCCCGCCTCTCGCCCGAAAGGTTAGCTGGAGATAAGCACCAGCACCTCCTGACCCCATGAGGGACAAGGATGTTAGAAAATGGAAGGATGGACACTAGCTCAGAAATGCTAAACAATCAATCACTGTCTTCTTTGGAAATGCCAACCAGTTCAAACATGATAAACCTCTACAAAGTTCTTAAGATTGTAGAGGTTTCAAAAATCTGAAACTATCCCTTTAACACAGAAGAAATAAGAAATAACCATACGCTAATTTGTTTGTTTTTTTCAAGTTATTTTATACAAAGAAAGAAAAACTCGTAAAGCAACATGAAAGGGAGAGTCTTTAGCTCTCCTGCTCAGCACTGCCTTAAGGAAAGTATTTGGTTCAGTTGGGGAGCAAAATTGCAACATTTGCTTCATTTTCAGCTGCTGCGGTTCACTTTCACACTGTACTGTGTCAAACGAATCAAACTGTCTAAAACACCTGTTCACCTCCGCGCCTGAGGTGGCGCTGCAACAGGAACCACTGAACTAAATGACACAAACATGTCAGAATAAGACATGAGGGCAACTTCCTGCTTCACAAAATGCAAACAGAAAAAAGCGGAGCTTCAGACTTTAGCGGCTGTAGGATTTCTCTTTTGCCTTCGGTGAAAGACTACGAGCCATTTCTCCTGCCAGCGCTAAACACATGCGTTTCTTTTGGTCGTACTTACCCAGAATGCATTGCGCTACAGTTTGTTCCATGCTTTTGGAGCGGTCTCCATTCGAACTGCGTCAGAGTTGATTTTATTAGAACAGAGACGCGGATTTTAGAGTTCGACTGCGTTCACATCTTCTCAAGCAAGGCCGACTTTCCAGGCAAACGGACTGGAGTTGGATTAAAGTGGACTAAACAAGTGGAAGTCTCAATCAGCTGATTTCTGTCTAATTTAGACATAAGACACATTACAGCATCAGACATTAGACACCTTCTGCCTATACTTGTGCTTTGTGTGAAACAGAGACACGGAATGGGAAGCTAAAGTGTTTGCTGTCGGCCAGGGGAGGAGAACCAAAGTCCATCAGACATGCTGCTTTCATTGTTGATGTGGCCTAGTTTAAGCAACACCCAGCCCCATTCTCATTTATCTCTACACTCACTTGCGTGATTGTTTTGGAAACGTCTAAGGCGTTGTGGAGAAAAAAACATTAGGAATGCCATTCTTTTTCTGCTTATAGCTTATTCAGTATTCTACAAAGACAGGAAAAAGAGGTTTCTCTGTTTCGATCCGTTGTCTCAGGGAGATATTCCTCTTTAAAATCAGTTCGCCGAAGTGAAAATTGCCTTTAGTAAGAGCACTAATGCAACCACACACCATCACGGAATCCCACGCAAGTGTTAATAGAGTTTATACATCAGCCACATGAAGACTCCCACCTCGTTCCTTCAGATGTTAATGAACTTAATAAAGGATCTGATTTCATGCCATGTCATCTGGGAGATTAATACAAATCCAGCAGCCTAATATGAATGATGAATCCCGCCGGTTGCTCGGGGTTACCTCACATTCTGGAAGCATCTTCCAACTCCTTTTTTAGAATATTTACGTCACACAATAATTTGTCAAACATCTTATTTTGGTTTTTGCAACTTTAGTGCATAAAAGTCACTTTAAAATGTTCTTGCAACTAAAAGATGGACCTGATTGGACCTTTTCAATCTAGTCACAACTCATGTTCATAATTGTTGTATTAATAGCAATTAATTGAACAATTGATCGGACAATTATTCGTAAAAACTAATGACTCTTACCTAAAGGTTCTGGTTTTCTCCTACAGTAGACCCACTACATTCTGTCAGCGACCACAGCCGCCAGCGATTATCTAAAATCTGCAAATACGCGAGTTCAACTCCAACAATGCTTATAAAGTGAAACCTCGAGATACACGATTACATTGTTGAGGTTCCACTGCCTTTTTCTTAGATGTTCAAAGACTAAATATAACTGAATGTGTGTTAATACACACAGCGGACACCGTCTCAGCACTACAGCTAATGTCCACGGTGATCCTCATCTCCGCTCTGTGGGATTCAGCCAATCAGCGCTGAGGAAAATGAACCTGCTGGGTCGACTGCTTTCAAGAACCATTGCTCCTATTTCAACTTCCTAAGCTGAATTATCTTTCAAAGGATTTAGATAGTAGGCAAATCTTCCACGAACAATTTGGATTTTCATTCCACAGAAAAAGAAATGGATCCACGAACGCTGAACCCTCCTCGGAGGTTTAGTGTTTAGAAATGCACAAATCAAAATATATTCAATTCATGGCAACACATGACCTCAAAGGAAAGAGAGGATGATCAAAACAAAATATTAAATAAAGCAACAATACAGGAAGCACAAAAAACAACAACACCTGTTGAGGGGTGTAAATCCCTCACAGGCCCCCCCTTCGCAACTGCGGTTACAATTTCGTGAGTCTATCTGACCCATCAAAAGCGTCACAATTTTAAAGACTTGCAACTCCCTTGCTTTCTTTGGTTCAATACTGATATTAGCACAACATATACTGCTCATGAATTTTACATGCAACTGTCCACAAACTGCATGCCAATAAATTGCTTAAATGTTTTTATTATTAGTTTTAGTCTACTGAAATGTCTCTCCCCACCAGCAACAGTCATAGGCAACATGCAAAATATACATGAAGCAATCCAGACTTGCTACGTAGTTGCATTTTGTTCAAGCTGCAGAATATAAGTTAAATAAAAATTTTTTTTCCACATTTATTAAAGCTGTCACCATGTCATGACAGTTTGCTATGAAACAGATAATATGTGAAAAGATCAATCTCCTCCCTGAGCTGCTATTACTGTCTAAAGAAATGCACCAAAACAACCAATCAGAACCAGGAGGAGGGTCTTAGCACTGTCAATCAACGCCATTCACTCACTGCTAAGTGTGCTAATGGAAGATTTTATAAAGATTGTTTGAATTTCTGTGAGTAATAAATAAATAGTTTTTGTTGTGTAACTGTAAAAAGAATAGAGAGACCGGAATAATCCACATAGATTCGCTGGGATGATGCTGACTTGCAGTGCTGCTCAGTTTTTTCACTGGGACAGAGGAGAGGCATTATGTTGGTTTGGTGGGAGGAGCAGCTGCTGACTGACACATCTGTTGTTAAGTGTGGTAAGAGGTGCAGGGACAAGTTAGATATATGAATATGTTGTTAAATTCTTCCCTTAATTTATTAAATGCTAGTGAAATGGAGGCAAACAGTAGTCTGTAGCCAAGCTAACTATGCTAAATGGTTTACAGTCTGGCACAGTCTACCCACCTCTCATGGAGACAACTGGGCTATAAATTGACACTTTTGTCTTTCTTTCTCTCTCAATTTATTTTTTTATCCAGGGGGTCTGGAGTTAGTGCAAATATGGATGTGTGTTTTTTGTCCTGGGAATGGTAACATTAAATTTTTACTGCTAAAGCAATTCTAAAAACACGATATGATGAATTTTGTAATTGACAGGGCCCCTCATTTCTTTCTATCCCTATAAGAAAAAAGAAAAAAACAAAAACTATTTTTTGTGGGAGGACCCCCTTTCAGTTTTGAAGTTGTCCTAACTTTTCCTTTTGTGTTTTATTTACCGTTGTCATAGCAACTGAACTAAAGGGCGCAGGGAGGAAAAAGAGCGACGGCGGTTCTAGTTAGCTGAGGTATAAAGCTGCTGTGCAGGAGCTGTTGTGATCTGTTTTTATGTACAGATTGATTAATATACAGTCAGTTATCAGCTGTGAAATTAAACGGTTCTGAAAGTTGTTGGAAAGTATTATGTTGTTTTTGATCATTTTTACGTTACATCAGTCGAATCTGTTTAGCTATTTTGTGTCTTTCTGTGAACATGTTGGTGTACAGATACAAAAAAAAGCAAATTTATTGTATATCGTGTATGCAGTAGCATATGGGGTAACAAATGGGGGTTATTCTGAGACTTAAGTGTGTGACATAAGCTGTACCTTTGTATTAAAGGATCTAAAACAGTTTATTACAGGAATAAGTATATTGTCTAGAATGACAAAGAAAATAACACGGTTATTTTGTCAAAAGATCAGATCTGGTGCCAATGTAAGTCCTCGTCACATTGGCGCTAGAGAATCATTGTCCTAGAAACCCACCCTGCAAATGCCAGTAATGTTTCACTTCACACAGCTGCTGAATTGTTAACTCACAGGCCCAGAGATGTAACCATAACAACTTACCCTGATCCTGACACTCAACCCCAACCTGAAACACAAATTCATGAGATGTTAAATTATAATTTGTATATTATTCTATCTGTAGTTGTGGTTTGAAGAACAGTCGGGCTGGGACGCAACGCCTTGGGTCTTAAACTGACACTGATAAATCTCATTGAAATGTATGGCAGAGTAAATATGCAAATTATATAAGTAGTTCAAGAAAAAGCTGTTATATTGTTTTTCTTTACACCTCCTTACATTTCCATCATATGCCTCTGACCCCGATGAAACATGTCAGAAGCGTCCCCTCGTCTCTCTCGTCTTTTAGGAGATTAATGTCTCATTACCCAACAGCAACAAACAGGACAATTACTGCAAATCTAAAGCTGCAGTAATTGTAGGGATTGTAGGGAAAGCTGCAGGGATGTGAAGAACATTAAGTTTAACCTAGAAAAGTTGACATTTTGAATAAAAAAAAAACTTATCTCCATAATTTAGTTTCTTAATGTTCATCTTCCCTGCCCATCAGATGGAAGAGGAGCCTTTGAAATCAATGTTCCTCAAAGTCCTTAGTGCCGAGCAATTAAATGTTGTCTCTTGCATGGAAGGAAAGTCACCGACAGGCTGGAGGAAAGAAACAGGAGAACAGAACCCAAACAGGTTTAATTATGTATTTCTATCAGTTTTTCCGCACTTTGTCAAGATACAACCTCAGACATCAGTGTGACGCGGCGACACGAAGTAGTTTGTAACTTTGAAAGTGGAAGGAAGCTGACGCAGGAGCTTGAGATTTTCCCAAAGGCGACTCCAAACCAGGAGGTACCTTCAGAAGACGCCTGATCGCAAAACAGAAGAAACGGTCATTCTCCGTCTGACCTGATGGAAGCTGCGTTATTGTTACAAAAGAAGGATGGACAAAAGTTTTGCTTTCTAGGTGGGAAGGACAACATTTCCTAATCATATGTAATTTTCCTTCCACTTCAGAATCACGCGGGGTTGGTCTCTTTTGCATAAAATCGCAGTAAATCATTCTGAGGGTTGTGGTTAGAACGGGCTAAAAGTTTGACGGACATGAATACCTGTGCAAAGGTACCCAATCAGAACAACCAGTAGTTGCTTTAAAACTTATTACTGAGTCATTCAAACAGATGTTTCACAAATGTTATACATCTCAGCTAAGAGATGTTTAAATGTTCGATAGCATGTCAGTAACTGAGGCAAATATCTTCAAAGGTTTAATGTTACGAAAACTAGTTACTGTTTTTAATTAACCTTCAAACATACTTTACAATAGAAAAACAAATGAGGATGAATATGAGTGTTTTTGATCCTTCTCTAGGTGAGATTACTGAGATCTATGTAATAATGATAGAATTTTAACAGAATTTATATTACTTAAAAGAAAGGAAATTAAACTAGTTTTATAAAATGAGCTTAAATTGTGTTACAATCTTAAGTAAATTACATATATATTTTTAGAAATTCAACACATCGTTGAAGAATTTAATCCAATTAAACAAACTTAACTGTAACTCGGGGCCTTGTAATTTTTTAATTTTTTTACTTTGCAAATATTCAGTTTCCAACCTTTCATCTTGCCGTTTTCACATGAAAGCATAAAAAAGTCGCACGGATCCGACTGGAATTGAGAAAAACCCACCGAGCCCAAAATGTCGCTGCATGCGAGATAAAAGAGCTGAAAGTGTCTCATTTGGAGAGACGACTGCACTCTTAGAGGTCGTGTTACGGCTGGCTCAAGGTCAGGACACAATGGGGAGACCATTCAGTGGCTGAAGTGCAGAAAAATGAATATTTATTAACAAAATGGATTGTTAATATTAACAAATTAACAAATTATTATTAAGAAATGGATTATTCACAATGGATTGTGAAAGTCAACGTCAGTGGTGGAAAGTAAAGGCTTGGATGCGTTGCATGCGTGTGGAAGTGTCTTAGTGCAAAAACAAAGACAAACTCAAATGTGCAAGAGGAGGGGAGGCCTGGCAACAGAACACCACCACAAGCGGCAGAGCGGACGCTGAAGGCGACAGGTGAAGGTGGAGAAATTCAACGGACCAGCAACACCTGCAAAAAGGGGAGGAGCACAAAGACAGACAAAAGAACCTGCAACCCTGCCCACAAGGCCCAGTAGAAATAAATCCTCATTGTAAACATGCTAATTAAGTGCATCAATAATTAAACCTTGTAATTTTGTTTGGAGACCTGGAGGCGCCATCACCGAGTCCCAAGTGTTGATTAGTAATCCCAGGGTGCCTTGTATCACATTGATTAACACGATGGGGTGTGTGTTAAAGCCCTGAGCTTCAACAACTGGGGTTTGTGTGTGTGTGTGTAGGTGTGTGTGTGTGTGTGTGGGCGTGTGTGTGGGCGTGTGTGTGTGTTTGGGGTTAAAGGCCAACTGCCTTGAAATATTTTCAAGTCATGCTTTTTAGATTTTTATTTGCCAAAGATTCTGCTGCAGGTGTCCAGTTCACAACCACACCACATGCCACGTTGCTCTGTAACCTGGAATAAAAAGCAACAACCAATCAGAATTAAGTGTTTCTGACTCGAAGCCGAGACGCTTCAGCTGAAAAGCGGGGAGTTTTCCGTGTCTACCAGCAGTTTGGTACTTTCACAGCCGCTAGACAAGAGGAACCTCCTTCCAACCCGGGAAGGACGAACAGGAATCTGACGTGGCGACACTGCCGCCACGTGGCCTGAGAGCGCAAATGCAGCACACTTCGAGCAAATTTCATTTGTTCCACTTTCCATGCGAACATTTTGCCGACCACTTCGACCAGCTGATTCATTTCCTCACATCCCGACTGAGAACATTACAGTTGGTTTGACCGCAGTCTGTCAAAGTAAGCTGCGAAGAGGGAGGAAGTCTAAACCGTAATGAAGTTACTGATTAACGTCTGCCTTAAGATGGGTGGCATTATGGTAACCTTTGCCCAGCAACTGACTTTATTATTTCGAGAAAAAACAAAAGGTGGGGAAGAGGAAGGAAGACTAAAACATAAAGTAGCATTTGCTTCTTTCTGAAACATCGTCTGTACAGGTAAGCTTTTTTATTTACCTGATTTTTCAGTCTTTGAGCTTCTTTGTCATTGTTATAATTGCTGCTGTACTGTACATACAACAAGCCAGAAGTTAAGGACGATAAGCAATGAAAATTGCTGAAGAATTGCTGAAGAACTTCCCAAACATCATGTGACTTTGAGTGGGAGCAAAATGTCTCCAGAAGCTAGAAAGATAGATGACGTTTCCTTCAACTTTGTCTTATTGAGCAGGTATGTCAAGGTGTACACTGAGACAGAAAGGAACAAGTATACTGTAGTTTATTCAATCAAGATTTCTTGAATAGGCTCCAAACTTCGCACTGAGAGGAGGGTAGAGACAGTTGCCAAAAATTGCACTCAAGTATGAGTGAGCAGCATTACTTCAAACTGTTCAGTAGAAGTGGAATGTAGCCAAAAAATACACAAGTATAATAAAGCTACTTAAGTTATGAGTAACTTTCTGTAAAAAAAAAACAGTAAAAAAGAATAAAATTCTGGTATTGTAAGCCATAAAATGAAACTTGAACAAAATATGGTGATCATTAGAAAATAATAGATTCATGCAGAGAAAACACATATTTTACATATTATACAAATGATAATAATTGTAATAAATACAAAGCTTTGGAAACCTCCAAAGCTTTGAAATGTGCTTTATATGTTATATGTTAATATGCTAGAACAGCGTGAAGCATTTCAAGTGAAAATATCTGTTCACTGTGTCTTCCACAGACTTAGGCTATAGAAAATAACATCAGAACAATGAAGCTTGTTTACAATCCAGACATCTGACTTCAGTACTTAGTGATACTTCAAAGTCATTTGATGGAAGTAGAAATGTAAAGTACAGTGCAGCAAAACTGCTAAGGTTTGAGTTTTGTCAGAATCTTTCTGGAGTAACTGTGCAGTATTGGAAACGTTTGTCACTTTCTGATTCCTTTTTTTTTGTTTATGTTTCAGAACATCAAACTAATTTCAATATGAGTTCAATACAACACGAGGGGTCACAAAATGCAGTTTTTAAATGAAGTTGTTTATTTTAATGGAAGGAAAAAAATCCAAACCAAATGACCTGCGAAAGAACCCACAGGTCATTCCCCAATAGCACGATATATCGGCTCTAACATCGGTATCAACCGATATTGTTCTTTTTTTTTTTAACATATTTGTATCGGTAAATAAAATCACGCTGATATGAACAACTGATGTTTGTTTCCATATTGTTGCTGTTTGTGTCTGGAGTGGGAGTGGAGGGGGTTGGAGGTGAGATGGTGATGCAGCAAAGGATTATGGGTAGTTTTACTGAAGTCAGTTGTGTCTTTTTTTTCAAGGTGTCAAATGCATAGTGAAAATATTCAATATATCCAATAAAGACAAATATCAGGTATTGATATCGGTCAAAATTTTCATAACCCCTAATTTTTTATATGACTGTTCCAATCAGTACATGCTGCCCACACAGTCACCAAAAGATAGTTTTACACTAATTACAATAGAATAATTTGTTGTGTGACCATAAATTGGTGTTTATAAAATCAAATTAAATCCAGCCGGCCTTTACTTCAGTTTGGATCTTTCCTGTAATAATATCTTATTGCTATTTTCCTTTAGGACATAAAAATGGCTCCATGGGGCAGCCGCGTCTTTGCGTGGACGTTTCTCGTTGTGGTTTTCTCCTCAAACACTCGTTCTGCAACTATTCCTGATGTCCAGAACCTCAGAGGTTCCCAGAGACATCTTCTGGTGGAGACGATAGAGGAAGCATCCGTTACTTCCAATTTAACAAGTGCGTAACAAACCACTCGATGTCCTCCTGTTAATGAACAACGTGCTTTTGAGGACGGATGGTGATACAGTTTAAATATCAGTTTTGATACAGTTCAGTTTTCTTGTTGTTCCACAGCGGCGGGAGCCGCAGACGGGAGCCACACATCCATACAGTGGTCCTATCTGGCAGCGGGACTCGGTACCATCCTCTCACTCTCACTCTTTGTCGTTTTGGCCGTGAAGTTTCGGCTCTTCCACCGCTTTCTGGCCAGCTACAGGCACTCCCTGCTCCAGGAGACCGACGGGGTCAGCCAGTACGGCCCGGAGGACACCTCGTACCCAAACGTGTCGGGCCAAATGGGAGTGATGGGAGGCATTGGGAGGGGAGTGGAGGACGACGACGACGGCTTCATCGAGGACAACTACATCCCGACCAGTGAGAAAGACAGGGCCGAGAGAGAACGCAGGGAGGGCAAAGTGGAGGAGTTGGAAGACAGTGATGACGATGATCTGCACTTCAGCATTGGGTGATTATAGACGGAATTACAAAAAAACTGCTGGTTCATAACTCAGATTAATATTTTCTTAGGAACCATCGCAAAGAATTTTTTCATATTTGTGTTTCTGCCCATTTGATGATAGTTTGCAGCCCATGAATTTCTCATTTGGTCCTTGACGTATTTTAACTTTACCCAGTTTGAAACAAGCACCTCATAAAAGCTGCTGTATGTAACTTTTCTAAAAAAAATGTTTTTTTTCTTGCTTGTCACAGTTTAGTATGAGACAGATAATGTGTGAAAACAATCGAACTCCCTCACCTTCTCCCAGTGCTAACTCCAGAAATACACCATTCAGTCATACAAGCAATCAGAGAAATCTTTATTTCCCAGACCATAAGCAGTATATATCATTTAAAAATAAAAAAAAATTATCAGGGGCGACTGTGGTAGAGTAGTCGTCTTGCGATCAGAAGGTTGTAGGTTCAATTCCAGCTTCCTCCTGCCACATGTCGATGTGCCTCTGGGCAAGGCACTTAACCCCAAATTGCATACCGATCTGCGTATCGGTGTATAAATGTGCGTGTGTTTGTGAGTGCGACTGGGTGAATGTCTAGTGTAAAGCGCTTTGAGTGGTCAAAATGACTGGAAAAGCGCTATATAAGTTCAGTCCATTTACCATTTATCAAGTGAAAACACAGATGCATCCATCACAAAGCAAACAAACAGTTATTCAAATATTTAACCCTCCTGCGGTCTTAGTGCAGGATGAGTGCGGCAGATGTCGTGAGATCGTCAGTTCCCAAAACCACACACAAAAGCAACCTTGTAAAAGCGCATGCAGGATCAGTGCAAACTTGCTGGATCGTGCACAGAGTAAAAAGCTTGTGGGGTCAAAATGACATCGTCTCTTCAAACTGTTGGAGGGTTGAAAAAGCTGATTAAGTTGATCGACACATTCAAACGACACAAAAATGTTTACTTGTAGTTCTTCGGTGAGACACAGTCAGAGCCATGAAGAGGGTCTTACCGCTGTCAGTCATGCATGTGTACGCGCTTGCCATCAGCAAAGCCTTTCATGAATGCTAAGGCTAGTTAGCACGGCCACTGATGACAGCGGATTAAAAGATTGACTGGAACGCTAAGTTGTTTCTCCGCCATTGGCACAATTAGCAGCTCATACGCAGGCATGATTGATATCACCAACACCCTCCTCTGATTTTCAATTTCTGTTTTGTACCAGGAGTGGTTTACTTCTGCAATAGCACATGGAGGAGTTGAAGGAATTTGATCTTTTCAGAGATTATCTGGCTCATAACATACTGTCACGGAATGGTGACGGTTTGAACAAATATGTGAAAAACATATTTTTACTGCAGCTTTAAAATAATTCAGTGACGTTACAGCACACTACAGAAATCCAGCCTCAAACACTTCACCTCACTGGGAAGGGCAGCGTTGTTTTTTTTTTATGACAGGCTCAGGTGTTTGAGGTCTAGTAATAAAGTCGATGAGCTTGCAGTTGTTGCATTTCTTGTGCGCACTCTGACCTCTGATTGCACTTTTTTTTTAAAAAAATGCTCAGTGTTTCAGTTAAAATGATTTTATTCACATTATATGTTCTGCTTTATGTAGAGCTTGAAGACCACACAAAAAACATCATATTCAGCATAAACACTTTAAAACATTTTAATGCACATGTGAAAGATATAGATATGTTTTCAGAATGACTGAAATCTTGTCTCGAGGTGATTATGTTTTGAAAATCACATTTGCTACAGCCTTAATGTTCACGTATATATATTTTTTTACATTACATATATAAAATTTTCTCTGAACAAATTCATCCATTGTAATGTTTTAAATGACTTAAATTACATCAACTTTATTTACAGTACCTGTGGGGGAAAAAAAAAAATAAAGTACGACTCTGGGTTTCACATATTAGGACATTGTGAAAAATAATCTGTTCTTATATGTTCTACTTATTTGGATCTAAACTGAAATGTACAAAAACATAAAGTGAATCTTGCACTGTTATTGTGTTGTGATTAAATCCAGAACATCAAAGCTCTACTGTATTATTTCGCAGCTGGAAAGAAGAGTTTTCTTTCTTTTTTTTCTTCCCTAAAAATTTTGTTCTTAGGTTTTGCCAGACAGAAGTGGACACGCTGCGGTCTCTGCTTTGGTCCCATATGTCTGCCTTTTCTCCCATTCATTCAAGTCTAAGTCATTCTGGCAAATTCTTTATAGAAAACCTTTTCAAAGAAGCGTTGTCGTTGACCTTTTTTTTTTTTGCATTTTCCTTTTAATTATTTCCACATTTAACATATGAACTGAGGTCTTAGTCCACTCCCTCATTGGCAAATGTCCTAAATGCTTTCCATTTCTGAATAATCTTTCACTCTGCAGAAATAAATTGACTTTAAAATGTGTGGAAATTGTCCTCTTAACTCTTCTAAGATTGATGGCAGCAACAATTGTTTCTCTGAGGACTTTGTGAATGCATTTCCATCTTCCGCACTACGCTAACACGCTCCCAGTACTTTCCACACTGCCAAATCTCTTGGCTTTAACATCAGTTGATGCCATTACGTTGTAAAGTAATGGCATAATTAAATGGCTATTTAATTATGGCCATTTAAGCAGCACAGTGTTAGGGGAACATGACGTTTTGGTCCCCATCAATTTGCCTGAGGATTCCTCAAACACCTGCATGAGGAGTGAAACTATCCAAATAGGTCAAATATATCACTGCCTTTTAAAATATTGCACAATCATAAATGTTTCTGTTATGATTGTTTTTAAAACCGAGGTTAGAATGACAATACAAGGAATACTGCAATGTACCTCCTTAGTGTGTACCTTCACACAAAGGTTTCCTTCTTTGGTTGTTATATTATCACTGTGTTGAATCTGTTGTGTGGGTTTTACCTTCAGAGGTCAAATTTATATGAGTCTAGATGAAATCTGACCAACACCGGGTCATTATTGACTGGATGAAGAACCCTTCCTCTCGAAGAGGTTGTACAATCAAATACCCGCTTTTCTAAAAACTGGGAATCAACAAGCCAAAAAGAAAGATGGATTCGTCTTTATTGATTCATTGGCCCATTACTGTCAGCATGTCTCCATTCTGCGTAAAGTCTCTCAGTAGTTGCGTTTTCATTATAAATATGCGCAAATCTGTCTATATTCTGCTGATGTCAGGAGGGGGGAACACAATTTCAGAACTGCAGTGTTTCCATGAAATAAATAATGGAATTGTAATTGCATGTGAAATAACCTGGTTCCTGGATACTGTAAGTGATTAAAAATCGTGGAAGTGACGGATGTAAACACACAGCCATGGCGCTAACTCTAATCATCTATCAGCAATGAGAGGAGATGTCAGCGTCTTATTCGGGCGTTGGAGTGACAAGCCCCTTATGCTTGGGAGCGGCTACATATGCGTCGTTTTGGGAAAAATTGGGAGTCATCAATTTTACAAAAAAGCTACTGATTAAACATGACAGAATTACACACAACCTTTTATGAACTGTGTAATTGCTGTGAGAGCTCCGGTGGTGGCAGAAAAAAACAAACCATCATCCACCTACCACTTCCTGTCGTATTCTTTGTCGTTTCCACCAGTAGAGACATCTGGCTGTTAATCATGTGACTCGCATGATGCGCTAAAAGTTTTGCAAAATACATCTATTTCTAAATTGCCGCATTTCCATTAATCAAACCTGTTTTTGTGATTTCAATTTGCTTTTACTTTACGGCGAATGGAAATGCAGCTACGGAACCTTTATTAGATTAGTTTCTCTTTCAGTGCAGTGTTTTGTCCTTGTGTTCTGGTCAGGGTTTTTTTTCCACCTTTGGTCCGTTCAGATCAGACTTGTCCTGCTGGTAGACACGTCTCTCCTGGCTTGACTTGCCTGTCGAGGCGAAACGTTGAACATTCGGACTCCTTGACCGCCCAGCCTCCTCGCCCTCCTGACCCTCAGCCTCCTCCTCATCCTCTGATCCCTTCTCCTCTTGAGATGCACCGTCACGCTGTAGCCCACAACTGCCAGGCCCATGCCGGCGCCGGCGGCCACAAGCACTGCCCCAGACACCGACATTTCCCTCCTGTCGTGGCTCCGGCCGCCCACGGTGGCCACGCAGAGCAGGACCGTCCCGCACAGCGTCACCGCCAGCCCCACGGCCAGAATCAGCGCCGGGTCGGCCCTCCCACCGCTCCGCAGCCGCTCGATCTGACGGCGACTGTGAACACAGTTCATGTCCTGGATGGCGGAGCTCAGGAGCTGCTTGAGTAGAACGGCGAGGGCCAGGAGGCAGAGCGTGGTTCCCACTCCAAGACGCCACTCCACAGAGAGGCTGTTAGTGGTGGAGAGAAGCCCCACTCCACCAAGGCCCAGTCCCAGGATGAGCGCCACAGAGGCACAGTAGCAAAACAAGGACCGTCTGGGGTCTCGGAACCACCAGAACTGCACTTCTTCCTCCAGGATGTGCTGCTGCTGCGCGACCAAGGGGTCCAGGTAGAGGCTTGGGGGCCGGCGCATACTGTAGTAAAGGGTCTGCATCTCAGGCATGGCACGCCACGACTGATGCTGTATTAGTGCTCAGAATGCAAGACTTTAACCAGATTGAGGTCTATATTCATGAAAAAAGTTTTAAAAAATGGGTAATGTGTATTTTCTAGTTACATAGTACTATTTCATATCACAATCCAGTAACATTCAGTAACATACATATAAAAATGCTACATATATCAAATAAGACTTAAAAGAAATTTGACTTTGTAATGTAACACCTTGAAATTGGGCCTCTATTTCTTTAAGAAATTACTTCACATTCTGAAGCTCCGCCTTCAGGAAGTCATCACAACTTTAACAGCGTTTTTACGAGTGTTTTACTGAGGAGTAGCTCATACAGTGAGCTCGGTACATGTGCAGTTCCATCAGGTGTTGGCTAATTGCTACCAGCTAGTCTGAAGGAGCTGAGTGGGGAAGCTCTGAAGCGTGGAAGCCGTACGTCCAAGGAGCAGCGTTGTCCTTGAAGGCGGCGTTAGGTCCCACCAAGAGTTTTGCACAGCTGAATGGTTGCCATGGGAGACTAAAAGATTTCTCAAACATGCGTGGAAGAATCCAAGCAACACTCCACGTGTGTCTCCGATGAGGGAATGTTATAACATGATGTAAAGCTCGAAAAAGTCGATTTTAAACAATAACTGTTGCTTCAAATCAACTCACTCACAGTTTTTTGACAATCATGTGTCGTCCATCCCTCTGCGTCTTTGGTCAAACAATAGTTCGGAACATTCCCCAGTTGCTAGGCTTTGGTTTATTCCTTATACAGGATGATGCTCATTTGAAGTTAAAAACAGCTTTTCCTAAAAGAAGAACGTCCAGTGGTCCAGCAGCCATCTCATATGCAGCAGCGGGTTGAAAACATGAAGCCAGATGTTGAGTGTGAAAGAATCCTGATCCAACCTGAAGGCAAAGGACTGAAGAGGATCCAGCAGCGCAGAGCCAGAGACCGACACAGTGTGAATCTGTCTGGAGATAGAGAATTTACCTAATCCCCGTGGCCGTCCTCTGAGTTTCTTGACCGTACCGTTGTCACCGATCGACGGTCTGTGTTCTCTACATTCTCTACCCCAGTGCCAGGCGGACCCTCACCCGCCCCTCTCTTGTCATCACGCAGCAACTTCCATCCCGTTTGGTTCAGTGGGAAAAAGACAGGTCACAGCAGGCCAGTTGGATCATGTTTGGACACAGAGATTGGTGACATTGTCCCATTTCGCCCCAACGCAGACAAGCGAACACAATGACTGCACTACAGGAGGCAGGCGGTGGGCGGTGGGTGGGGGACACGGAGGGGTCCCGGGGCAGCGCGCTGGAGAACCGAGTGATGTCAGTGTGAAGTGATAATGGTGAGTCTGTGATCCTAAGCATGGCGTCATTCACACACTGAGCTGGACTCACAGACAGCGCCAGTTGTATCTGCTTTACAACATTAAACTCTGCACCAATAGGATTTGTTCAAATGAAATAATTTGATAAATATTCTCTCTACTGTTTGCTTTATTTTTATTCCACAGACTTCGATGAGAACAAAGCTTAAATACTGATAGAAATAAAGGTGGTACCCAAAAATTAAACTGAAGTAAAAGTAGCACTACTACATAATAACATTAGTCAAGTCAAAGTAGAAAGTGCAGCGTAGTAAAGCTACTCCCAAAACTACATATTTTCCAGGTAAATGTAATTAATAAATGTAACTGACTAAAAATAGTTACTAGTTACTTTGCTTATGGTGCAGGATGGACCATAAGCATTCTCTGTAGAGAATCAAATTTGTCTGTCTAATAAGGGGAAAAAAATCTTATTGGGCTTTCAGTCAGCTAGCTAGCAGTTTAAATTGCTTATTTGATTTATTGCAATAAATGAGTTGCAAGTAAAAAAAAAAAAAAAAGGAAAAAAAAGTTCTGTCTACTGTTATTGTGGTTCACCAAAAACCCAGCTATAACTAATGGACAAATAATGCGATTTTAAACTCGAACAGAGCTCAATCAATTACTCCTCTTGAAGAACTGCTGAAAAATGAAATCTGAAGTTTGCTTCTGGCAGAGATCGGCTTTCTTCTTGTTGCGTCTCCGTCTTATTATTCATTTTTTTATTAATCTTCTGATTGAAATTAGAAAAAACAAATGCCACGGGCAAATTTTCCCAACAATCACGTAGAAAAATAAGGCATTCTTCTCAAAGATTTTCATTATTTTGTTTCCACTTTGGCAACAAAGTGACACTGTAACAGAAAAACACATGAAAGAATGAAATACACATCGCCTTCCTACTTTACATAGACAGAATTAGACTGCATGAGGTTCAGAAGTACTTCTTGTTAGACAACTTTATAACTTTGCTTGTCCAGCTAGCAGACATAAAAATGTCTGCACATAAAAATGTCTGCTAGCCAAAAAGTTTGTCATATTTTAGTGATTTATTCATAACATATACACATACACATATTCAAGTATCTGTGTTCCTATGACATGTAGAATTACTGTTAATTTTCCCGCAGGCTCCACAATTTGTCTAAAATAATTTATGAAACTGTCACATTGAGAGCTGTCAAAAGAAACAAACAACAACAACAACAAAAAACAAAAATAAAATCATTCAGCACTTGTCTCCCGTTTTAGATTTTTGTGGACAGTAAGCAACCACCAGGGGGCAGCAAAAGCTAAGTTTAAACAGCCGCACGGGTTACAATAACAAATCCTACTCCGCGGACAGTTTTGTGAAAGCAGGTTTCTGGCTTTAAACTATTGCAGAATCCACATGAAGACACAGAATCTGAAAAATCAAACAGCTTTTAAGCTCAACTGCACACTTCAAATTCGTTGGTGTCTTGGCTCAGGCTTCTCTTACGTTACGTCAAGAATTCTGCATTAATCCAACAGGAACAGTGAATAAAAATACAAATAATAACCATTTTAAAATAAGCAATTTAAACTGCTAGCTAGCTAACTGAAAGCCCAATAAGATTTTTAAATATGAAAGGGTAAATAACATTCATCTGGTGATAAAATTATCCACCTTGAAGCAAAAAAGCTATTGCTGCAAGACAGTCAGGGTTCTTCATCACTAAAGGAGTCTCTGATGCTGGTGCCCCAGCAGATGCCTGAATTTTTCACCGCAGGCAACAAAGGTACATTCTACTAAATGACAATATTATCTAAATGTTATTTTACTCCAGTAAGTTGCTTTAAAAAGTGAATGCCATCGAACATTTAAACCCATATCACATAGATTGGTATATTTCAGAAAAATGCAACGTTTGTTGCTCATGTTTTGATGAGAGTTAAGGTGTTTAAATCCATCCCCAGGTTGATGAGCTGCTGTGGGGTTCAAAATTCTCGCTTACTTTCTGAGGTAAATCAACAATAGTTGCTTGAAGACCTCCATAAATTGAGATCTCCAGGCAACAAGAACAAGGGAGCCTTTTTTTTTTTGTAGACGTTTACCAGAATCAGCACCAAAAAGTAAGTTTTCAACCCAAACTGCTGACAGTGTTACGGCCAAAGCCTTCACAAGACTTTAGTGTGTTCTATAACCCAGACTGTTAGCTGGATTAACATCATGATGGACGTTTGTTACACACTCACACACAATAAATCAGACAGCTGAGATCAGATCTGTGATCATGAGAATAAAAGATGTTCCGAAATATTTTACCCCTAAGACAAAATGTTTTCGATTACAACAAAGTGCATTTTTGATGAGCAAAACCTCCATCCACCTCTAAAAGAAAAAACATTCAGTTTCTCTAAAGGAAAAGCACCAAATCACTAAGAAGTGAAATAAAAGCCAATCATTAGCTATTTGCAGCAGGTTTCTGTCAGCCTCTCAGCAGTCAGAGCAGCAGTTAAAAAAATAACTTTTTGTTTTCATGATGTAAAGCACTTTGAATTATCTTGTTGTTGAAATGTGCTGCACAAACAAACTTAATTTACAGACTGAAATAAACCTGTCACCTCTGTGTCTTTCTGTCTGTCTTTTGTTCCATCCAACCATCATTCCAGAACAAGACACCAAGATACTTGAACTCAGCAATTGAGTTAGAAATTGACCCCTGACCTGTGATGTCAACCTCCTTTTTTTGGTGGGATTCATGGCACCAGACTTGAAGCAAACTACTCTGGAGTCTAAAATAGGTGAAGTCAGTGTAAGTCTAGTCAGTACATAGCCGGATATCTGGGAAAACAAATCGATGTTTAAGCATTTTGACCTTTCATCCACACAAAAATTGTTTAGACATGCTAAAAACGATTATTTATCAAAACTCCAATCATTAGTTTGAGAAAACTTTGTATTCATGTATGCATGGAAAAACAAAGATTTCGGGGTCCCTCGCATTACGATCAGAGACAAATAATGGGCCATTACATCCACATTGTCTTGTGTTTTATTAACTTCATGTACAAGTAGCTCAACCTTTTACATCTGTCCACACAAATGAACCTCCTAGCGCCATGTTCAATTCCTAACAGGAAGTGGTGGTTGTTTTGAAGCACTCTCATTGGCTGACAGGTTTTTAGCTTGGTGCTGCACTGCCTCCTATGGGTTTGACATATTTAAAACACTCTGGCATATTTGTGCAAAGTTAATATGGATCAAAACTTTTCTGAAATCAATCCCAGGTGTATGATATTATTTTTTTTAAAACGATGTGGCGGAGATATGAGTTTTTATAAAGATCCGGCTACATGTTTACAAGGCATGAGAGCAATTCAAGAATCTTAATGGCAAGTGGCTATAAAATAAGGAAAACCATGCTAGGGTTAGACAAAGGGACTCAATAGCTTCTATACCTGAAAAATCAACTGGAATGTTCCTCCATGTTGGTTCAACCCCCCTAAGGAGGCAAATAAAAATGGTGGCTGTGTGAGTTGGGTGGTCTGGCTTTTTAAAAACATTTTATTATTCAAATCTGTTAAAGGACATAAACCAGAAAGGATAAACTGGACATTTAAGCTCGCTAAATTCAACATTGTGGTTTTAATAAAGGTGGAAATAAATGTAAATATGTAGTTCTCGTATTTCTCAGAGACAACAGTCTCAACGGTCTCTAAATCTAATTATGTTAGTGCTTCGAGTCCCTCTGTGGCTACTGTAACTCAGCCACAATACCTGTCAGGACCTGCGCCGGCAGCTGATTGAATGTTGAAAAGAGAAAAAAAAACAACCACTAGACCTTTGTGCTTGCTCAGCACATTTTCTTCAAAGACCAAAGGTGGACCCGGTCAGACATTTCCTGCAGGCTGTTCACGTCAGAAACAAGCTGGGCTTCTGTGCATTTCAACATGCTCAGATTGTACGTGAGGAAAATGGTGTCTCTCCAGCTGCATGCTTTTGAAGCAAGATAACATTATTGGGAACCAGGGGTAAAAAAACAAGATTTATTTTCTGATTCCCCCCTCCTCCTCCCACACTGTGGCATTGAGATGATTCTCACCACAACAGCCCAGATGCAAATTAGGAAAGATGAAGAATTTTGTTGTGCGCTGAAACTTGTGCAGAAGCTAATGGACTTCCCTGACCTTTTTTTATATATGGTGTTCCCAGCTGGCTGGCTGAAATGTTCAGTTCTATGATGATAAATCTGCTTCATTACTGCTAGAAATAGCTGAAGGAAAATCACCGGAGCTTCCCAGGTGATGTTTCCGAGCGCCTTGTTTCCCTGGTGCATGATGGGTTCTGGGGGATACGGTGGCTTCAGGGTCGGCTCTCACCGTAGAACAGATTAAAAAGTAATTACAGGTATCAAATTTTTGCTCAAAATTTCACCACCAAGAACAGCTATTGTTAAAAAGAGCCTTTTCTTTGCATTTGACTTTGAGTCATTTTTCATAACAGCCTGTAGGTTCAGTCTATTACAATAGTTTCTATTATTATCAAGAAAACAAACTAAATTTGAAATTTGTTTTTAATGTAAAATTGTCAAAGGAGTTCCCATTTTAAATTTGGTTTCAAAGACGCTGAGAATCTGTTTGTAAAGTGAAAACAGTTCTAAACAGGTTTGACCAGGTGAGCAGCTGCCTACTTTCTGAAGTGTATTACAATACATCTGTAACTACAGCATCTGTAACTACAGTTGCAAGATAACAGTGTGCTGTAGTCTCACGAGAACAGTTAAGCTAAGCTAGTTAGCTTACCAGGTTGTAAGTTTACCTGTACGCCTGCTAACTTACTGCTAGCTTAACTTACTGCCAGTTTCCATGACTACAGCGTCCTGTTACCAGTAAGCAGTAAACCTACTGCTATCTTTCTCTTAAACTGTTAAGCTAGTGAGCTTACCAGGTTAAGCTAAGTTACTAGTAAGCTAGTTGGTACGTTAACTAGTAAGCTAACCTGAATATTTACAAGCCTCCTATTGATAGACTGAAATAACTTCCCTACTGTCAACCCATTTGAAAAGCTATTTTCATCCCTCTTTATCGTTGTCCGTCTTCCATTTCTTTTTGTTTTCTACCCAGAGCTTTCTTTCCCGCCTTTCCATTTTGAGCTCCCTGTCGACAAAAACATAATTCAAAAGAAAAAAAAGGTAGGAATGATTTTTCTGCCAGCATTTTGGAGCTCCCTCTAATGCAGTGCTGTTTGTTGCATATAGTGCTTGCTTAGTTTTTCCACGCCAGAGGGTTTGATCAACAGGTCTTCAAGCAGTGCAACATTAAATCTAGTAAATACATGGAACCTGGATAAATTCTTAACATAAAATCAAACAGATTTATAGAGTATGAGTTTGGAAAAGTTCTAGCTTAAGGTCGAGAAACACAGCCAACGAATCTGGTCCCAACTTCACAAAAGTACGCTAAAGCTTATACACAAAACACCTCAGACCTTAAGAGAGCTCCTAATGTGACCAAACGCTAGAATTAGAGAGGACTTTTAGTCATCTTGAGACCGTATTAATCAGGGAAGATGGTGAAAACACAGACAGAAAGGAAAGATATTCTCCATAATGGATAGAGCTGTGAAAACATCAGGCACTGCATGTTGATGCTGCGTGGCAATTAATTCAGTTTTGCATAATTTCATCCTCATGAAACACTTTTCTTAATCCAGTCTAGATTGTGTAGTTGATTCATTTCTATTAACTGATTACTGGGGGTGTGTTTGTTGTTGTTTTTGTGCCGTACTTTGTTTCATAAATTATCGAATTGCAGTCAAAACTAGAACTTACTGGTTCACTTCAGCGAGACTCAAGAAGTAAAAACTATCAGGCCATGTTCTATTTTTAGCATAATGTAATTTGTATGGGAGGATATGAGGTGTGAATGTTGCAAATCAATGACTTGATGCAATCTGCTGGGTTTTGTTAGATAGAAAACTCTAAACTGCTTTGAATAATGAACTCCCCTCTGGCATCAATTTTAGCACGAAGTGGTTCTACTGAAGTACTGACTGACGGAGGCTGAATGCAAACACACACACACACACACACACACACCCACAAACCCATGCCCACCCACCCACCAACACACACACACACACCAGTTTTCACAATTCTGTGCATAAAAAAATTATATCTCTTTTTTTCTCTTCAGTTATTTGCAACTTTGTGTTGCCTGTCACAAAATCCTGATATAATACTTTTGAATTTCATGAAAGTTACAAGGAAAAAAAAAAAAAATAATGTTCTCACCACACTTTCTGGAATTTAGCAAATAGAAATCATTTTGATCATTCTAACTAAGCTAAAACTAGAAAGGTTTGGTCTGATTTAACTTTAGATGGTAAGAAAAAAATGTGTTTGTCTTTTTATTAAGTGTATGTAAATTTCTGGTTTCAACCGTAGAGTCCAGTAAAACAAACACATGGTTAACTGTTTAAGCTACTGACAAGACAGCAGTCGACCAATTGTTTAGAGCCACAAATGTTACCTGAGTTTTTGTTTAGTTTAGTTTTTTTTAAGACAATTTCAAATTTTTGAGGAATATTTCTTGTTTTCTTTAAAGAAAAAACACGATATTTATATTTTTTTGGTTTAAGAAAACCAAAAATTTAAAAATATTTGCAATAAAAAAAAGATAGGATGCAGATACTTTCTTCTGTGAATATTTGTGAAAAGTTGCATAAAAAACTTGGTTTCCAAGCTATTGAAGACAACAATTTTATATTTTAGCAAATGTAAAACCTGCATGTTTTTATTGTACTTATGTAAATACAATATTACACAAGACAAAATCAGAGGTAAAAACAGGTTTACGCAGTTTCCCTCATTTAGGTGTTTGATCAAAAATGGTATTCATGTTTTTAGCGACCATCCTAATATGAACAACCAAGGATCCAGGAGACTTAATATTGTTATGACTGCCTGTGGCGAATATTAGCACATCACGTTACTATGATTTAAGTGAGGATATCTCTGCCAAGCAGTGGTGTAAAGCAGTGACTTAAGTAAATTAGACAGACTTCAGGGACAGGTTGAGTAAATCTTTCTCTTCATCATCGGCGTAACACTGATAGGACACACACCTGAAGCATCTCCTGGTGTGTTTACCACACACACAATAGGTTGGATTAAGTTATCCTCCAGCTTATGACGATTTGAAATGATTATATTGTCTGTCAGCGATGGATGTAGACTGATTAAAAAAAAAAAAAAGCAGCTCTGGAAGTGAACTTCTCTTATCGCCACGAGATAAATGTACAGCTGTTGGTTTAGGAAGACAGTTTATCTGTTGTTTAGTTAATAAAAGAGATACATGGGGTCTTTTTTTCTCAGGAGCAGCTTTCATTCCTAACCCCTAACCCCTAACAATTCACCTTAACTTTTTCATAATTTGCATGTAGATGAGCTTTATCACATTATCCCTTGAGGCCGAGTGCTGATAATTGGGCAGAAGAGTTTCCAGAGAGAGACGGCAGAGTGAGCTGCTGGTTGGGTTTATAAATGAGTCCTTAAACGGTGTCTCTACTGTACCTCTAATACCAGCCTGTCATGCTCTAAATATGTTTACACTCACTCTCTGGGTGGAAGACAGCTGGTAATTCTCTCATTCGTGACGTGAAATAAATTACAAAGCTGACCTCTTTAGATCAGCGAACGACTGCAGAGATGTTTTGTTTTGTTAAAAAAAAAAGATATTTGCTGACAATGTGGTGCATTTATTGATGTCAACGGTGGGAGGTTGTGAACCAGATTAGATTCATTTTACTCTGGAATCTGTGAAACAAACTGGAAAACAATCATATTCTAGGTTTTTACTCCCTGTATTTGTCTTCCAAATACAAGTCAGCCACAAATAGATCACTTAGGAAAGAAAAAAGTCTAGCCACATATAGTTTTATTGGGGCTTTGCTTTTTGTCAGTGTGGTAGATTAAGTTATATAAAGTTATTACTATTTTTGAAACCTGGAAAAAGCTAAATTGAACAAAAAATAATGCAATAAGTAAACTTTGAGGTTCCCAAAGGCACTTGAATTTCAGCATGCACCACAAGTACATCTAAAAGATGTACCTGCATACTTATAAAACCCTCAAAAAGTGTAAGAATTTTCAAAAACGAAAACTCATATTTTACAGATTAATTACACAAGATGAAATATTTCAAACTTTTATATACTGTAATTTTGATTAACATGGCCTAGAGAGGCAATGTTATGTAAAATCAACTTTTTTTGAGCTTTACATCATGTTATCATGTTATTCCCTCATCAAAAACACAGCTGGAGTGTTGCCTTGATTCTTTCACGCATGTTTGAGAAATCCTTCAACCTCCTGTGGCAACAGATACTGGACTTCTCTCCTGGGACGGGTGTATGAACGACATCCAAAGCATCAATCTTAACCTATATTCTACAAATATATGGATCCGTTGCTGCCTTTTGTGACTCAATTCCTCATGAACTCTCTTGGATGTGAAAATGATCAGAGAATGAAAACGTGAGAATGCACATTTTAAATCTGAGTTGCAATTTTGGGAGAGTAATTCTATTTATTGGACAGATTTGTGATCTGTAAACTATGGCAGTGTATTTTTTTAAAACAATTTAGAGATACAGTAACCCCAAAAACTAAGCTCCTCTCTTTGGTCAAGCTCTTGTCTTGTCAGTAACAAGAATTTCACACCTTGGGGACCAAAGATTTCCAGTCCTGCAGTGTTGGAGACAGGGCTTAAAGTATTAAAAATGCAGACTGAGAAGAAACGATATGAATCAAAGTTACAGAACAAGTGAACTGCAAAGTCAGGGAATCCAAGAAACTGACCAATTGCAGTCAAAATGCTGTACAGTCCGACCTCAGACAGACAGAAATGACTATGAAAATAGATAAATGGAGGGAAACAGAGCAGAGATCAGAACTAGTTTGGTTTAAATGACCAAATATGATTTATATATTCAAACACAATCATTACTAACAGCGATGTTTATCACAGTTGAATTTTGTCTCATGAGCAGGAAGATGTCCCCCGCCCTCACCAATTATTATTGTTTGAGCAACAAACGAGATTCATGCAAACATATGTCAAAACTGCTATTCTCACTAAGCATTAGGCTGAAACCACATGTATTAAAAAAAAAAGTATAAATAAACTTTTAAAATGCATTCCAACAACAAGCCAGGTAGACTGTTTCTCGACAACACAACTAATGTGTACCATTTCTTTCAGAAAAACTTCTTGAGTAAGGAAGTTCAGTTAGCTAACTAGCATTCATGCTGTCACAAACTGGTTAAACGTCTTCTCTGACACAGAAACTTCTTTTAGTCATAAATCTTAACATTTACTGAGTTGATTTATTAATTCATTAAACAACCTGGATAAACACATCCTCCAAACTGACATTCTTACACTTGCTTATTTTCCTGGCTTCTAACATATCGATTAAAGACCCCACTATGAAGATAATCAATGCCATTCACTTCACCTGTCAAGAATCATAAAGCTATGCCTACTCAGTGTATAATTTAAACGTTAATATATATATATTTTTTAAATACTGCAATTCTGAAACCTTGAGGAAAATAATCTGGCGCCCCGCCCCACGCGCTTTCGTCTCCACCAGACCAGCCAATGGGGTGGAGGCAGGAGTGAGTGGGTGTTTCGCAGCGGACAGTCTGGCAACGGCAGCGCCACAACAAGAGCGGCTTTCAGGCTTTGTTTCGTGGATGTGAATGAGCTCGGTCACCTCCTCCAGATATGTGGTCGGATACATGGATATTGTTTCTTTTCCATTTGTTCATCCTCAGCCTGCCTTACCTGAAAGGTAAGTAAAATGCGTTGTATTTAAACATAGTGGTAGTTTTCTCCCCCCTCGTGCGCGTGAGTGATGTTCAGTGTGAACGGTGGCGCGTGTGGCTTAATTGGGGGCGTCCGTGGTACTCAGGGCGCGCGTGCCTGTCATAGCTTAAGGGGAAAACAGAAAAATATGCTCGTTATTAATAAGCGTTTGATACGGGTTGGCTCTTTTATGACTGGGTTGGCTTGTTTCGCCGCTTTCATGTGTTCAGGACGCGGCAAGCTGCGTCCCAGTCATGTGTTTCCCGGCTGTAGTATCCCCAATAACCCCACCGCATTAGAGGTAGTATCAGCCTCGGTGTAGTAGTCCAGACTGAATGAACCTGCTTAGAACTGTGTGAAGCAGAGGGCCTTCTCTGCTTTCTCCCTCCGCCCTAAAAGTCATAAATATCCCGAGAAAGCAGAGCAGTAATGTGGAAAACGGAGACAATGACGCTTGTAGCGCATCTTCCAGTTGACCCAAGTGAAGTCTGCATATCAATTAGGTATTCATTTGCAAATGACAGCCGAACTACCGGCTACACTTATCCATAAACATATTGTTGCGGTGATCATCCCTCTGGACCCTGATATCCTCTCTCGTTTGTTTTTTCTTCTTCTTCTTCTTCTTCTTCTTCCAGCCACTGATGAGTGTGAGGATGGACAATTTCAGTGCAACAACAAAAGGTGTATACCGACCATCTGGAGGTGCGACGACGATGACGACTGCTCCGATAACAGCGACGAAGAAAACTGCCGTAAGTGATCCAGTTACAGCGAGGATTAGCACATTGTGCGTGTTAATGTGAGAAATGTTCTCCTTATACAGAATAACGAGTCGGGGCAATTCAGGGCAAGTAATACATCATTTACCCTCCATTTATTTCTAGTTATTAGCTATAATGAATAGTTAAAGTATTCACTCCACTTTTACGTTTTTTTCACATTCGGTTACTTTACAATCTATAAACGTCCATGTATTTTCTGGAGATTTTACATTGTTGACCTACACAAAGTTGCGAGGAAGTGTCAAGTGGAATCAAAAGGATGGTACATATTTTAACAGGGAAATCTGAAAAGTGTGGCGTACCTTTTACTTAAACTTTAAATAAAACATGCTGAGGTTTGAGTTTGTAATGCAAAAAAAGGAAAGAAAGCGGAAAAGTTTAAGGGGTGTGAATACCTTTGTGCTTAATGCTTACTTTTGAGTATGGTTGTTTGATAAGCAACATTTTTACAGCAGATATTTGTCAGTCCAACAAATGATGATTAACAATAAAGCAGCGCAGGAGATGTAGTTATGTAGTTGCGATAAATGATAATATTGTTTTGAGACCGTTTTCAAGAAACCTAATGGTAATGACATAATAAAAGAACATATTCTCAAAGACACTTAAAATTCTAACAGACATTTTACAATAGAACTGGAAGTTATTTTAAATATCCAAAATAAATAAAAAAAACAACAGAAACAAAAAATAAAATGAATTATTTAGTCTCTGAAAACAAAATTGTTCTTCAAAATATGGCAAGTTGACACCATCAGACTGAAGACTTTTGTCATCCAGTTTTTGGTAGAAAGAGAAAATAAAAAGATGAATCAGGCAAATCAAAATGATTGAGCTTGTTGCAATTTATTATGCAATTAATAAATTTTTTTGTTTTTGCTTATTGCAACAGGCCTGGTAGAACAATGTAAACGTAAACAGACTGATTTGCCAATTTAGAGGAAAAAAGTGCAGAAAGTGAGGAATTAGTTGCCAGAAAAATACAAACTCGCTTATTTGGGGATTAATTTGTCTATAAATTGGATGAAAGAGGTAAACGGCGTAACCAAAGTGGTTTGCTGCTTGTGCAGTTCCAGCAAAGGACTCGAACACGACAAACCTGCATGAGCGTTACGTGTTCATTATGCTACAAGCTATAAAAAATACTTTTCACAAGGCAGAAGTAGAATAAAATATGAAAAGGACAGGAGGAAGAAAAATGCATAAAAAACGTTTCCCATCGATGTCACAAATGACAGGAAAATATACGAACCAGCCATAAACACACATTAGGAACTCGTCTTCTGTAACTTAACGTATTTTTCTGTTTTCTGCGTCTTTTGGCTTCAATAAAGAGGATTTATTACCGTCATTAAGAGAGTCCCTCATAGGCCAAAAGAAAAAAAAAAAAACAACGCTCTAGAAAAATCTCCCAAACAGCTGGTGAAGGGCTGTTTGGTTTGGTTGAGGGTTGATGAGTTTATCAAATCACCCAAACTTATGTTTGGCTAAAATAAATGTACTAAACATAAAAGGTGAGCTTGTATTGTCACCTAAACCTGCTTATTTATTCCAACTGTCTCGGTCTAAAAATGTCTCCATGTGGTTTTTATCTTTCTTGGAACATTTACAGATGCAACAATTGCTTTGAGCAGCTAAACAGAACTAACTCCCTTTCACCTGCTGTAAATTTTTGTTTTGGTTGCATCACTCTTGATAAATCAAGGTCTTTCTAGTCGCTTTATTTATTTATTTATTTATTTTTTATCTCTAATACAAATATATTTCAGAGGGGCATAAAGGCTGACATAAATTGCAGAGAGAGATGTCAGTGAAAATAGATTTGGTGTGAGAGCACGTGTTCACCCCAGGCTCAGCGTGCCGGCTGATTTCATTCCTTTTCTCAGAACCAGGGTTGATTGAGTGGAACCGTTCTCCAATCATCTTCAAACAGAAAAAAAGCGGTCCAGGTGAGAGACGGATTGCTTTCCGCTTCATGTCCGATGCACGGAGCTTTCCTTGCATCCCACATGTGTTGTGCTGTGTTGTGCGTGAATGTTTCTCTGTTTCGACTGTGTGCCAGTGGCCTACATTTGGAAAGAATATTTGCGTTGATACCCGTGCCAAAGAGCTGCGTGTTTGCAGCTCAGCTGCCTTCTTTTGTGTCTGGGTTAATTGTGGCTTGGGAGGAATTTTTCTTTATGCCCCCCCTGCCTTCTTCTGTGACCGTATATGCACTATACGCTCTCTTTTTCTTGTTATCTCTGCCTCTCCCTTTAAAAAACAACAACAAAAAAACCTCCCACTCACTCAGACCTGTCGTAATGTGGTGCATCCAATCACACTACTGCTCCAGGTGTTGCTGTTGGATTCCTGTATCTGTCCTCAGACATGCAAGTGAAATCAGGACGTTACTGAACCTCTTTGCTTGTAAAGCATTCGTCTGTCTCTCCTTCTCACCCACTAATACTAAACCAAAGGCTGATCTTTGCGTTTATGCTTTACACCGTTGGAAAATTGCTTCAATCCTTTATATGCTGATGCCATCAGGAGGAGATTTTGACACATTTGACGTTTTGAGTGAAGATGCTTCTGAAAGCCTTTGAAAGCTGCGACAAGTCACGCCAATGTCCGATAATTGTTACCGTCTAGCCTCACTCTGTTGCAGTGGAGTCTGGCCTTCACGCTGCGTCCGTTTCCTCTCCGTGTGTGGGTAGCAGTGTCCGTGTGGGAAGGTGCATTCAGAGGATGGTTTGTCAAAGGAAAGAACAATTTTTCTCTGAATTGGTGTCCTTGAGGAGTTTAATCACCAACAGAAAGAGGATAGGACTTTTTACTCTTTCCTGTTGCAGGTTTTAATTCACACTGCAATTGACGTGATGCTTCAAGTACAGGAGACTAATCAGTGAGCTGCTTGGGAGAGTAAACCTCACCTTTAACTTAGAGTTTGTATTTTAAATACAAAGGCAACCAGAGAACAGCTGTCAGATGTTGAGCCGGACTTTCTTTTGATGCCTGACCTCCGAGTCTCCCGTCTGGAGCTTTGGCACCTGTCAATAACAAATCCTTTATATGCTGACAAAAGTTTCAAGGTAGATCTTCCACAGAATGGATTTGTTTGTGCAGCACATGCATAATTGGATTGAGATCCAAAAAGTTTTAAAGCAGAGGAAACAAATCAATCTAATTTAGGGCTTTATTGATTCATTGATTGACTCAAATGACTCGATTCCAAAAATAAAAAAAAACAGTAAAAAGAAATTAATTCCTCTCGCAAATGCCTTTTTTTTTCAATACTTAATTTAAATTAGAAACACAAACTGTTTCAGGGAGAATTATTGTGGCTATACAACATGTTTTTATTTACATTTTTGGAAAAAGTTTGGGGCTATAATCACAGCTAACAAAAACTAGCATGCCCTTCAGTCCTGGGATGATGTACACAACAAAGTGAGTCCCGCAGCTTTGAGTGCACATCTTTAGGCTTTCATTTGTAATTTTTAAAATGAAATTAGGCCTAAGATTAGGGCTGAAATAATTAATCAGATTAATTGTGGTGAATCAATTAGTGAAGTAATCGTCAACTAACTTTGTAATCGATTAATTGCTAACTGGAGTACACATGAAAAAAGGCCATAGTCAGAAAAAACATACTCAAAGCAGTAATTACGCCAAAGCTGTGGAAACAATTATAGGTTTTGTATTTAAGATATAAAACCTGTAATCTATCTAAAACTCCTCATATGACAGTTTTAGCTTCACCTGGTTCCATTCTGTAAAAAAAGCAACAAAATCTTTTATTAAACACATTTTGCTATCCAATTATAGCAATACTATTATTATTATTATTATCAGTTAATCAAAAAAATAATCAACAGATCTTTTTTGAGCTGCTCTACTCTGATCCGTTTTGATGCTAAGTCAAGCAGAAAGGGCTGAGCTTTTCATGTTCTAAGTATTTTTTTTAGCTGCAGATGCATCCTTTGCTACAAATGATCAAACATTTGCAATGTTGTTGCATTTTAGACAATAAAATGTTTATTTTCTTAATAAATTGCATTATTTGTCTATTTGAATCTTTTTGCTTTATTTCTAATATTGTCTAAAGAAAGGCTTAAATGAAAAATCTGCAATGTGTCAATTTTCTTATCCGATTAATAGTTATAACAATCGATTAATCAATAACTAAAATAATCGTTAGCTGCAGCCCCACTCAATATGCTGGCACCCACTTATAAAGGAAGTTGTAGCGTTGGCGCAATGTCTCCATGCTTGCATGGGTTTTCTCTGGGTACTCCGGCTTCTCCACATTGTCCGGAAATATCCAGTTAGGTTAACTGGCCACTCTGAATTGCCCCCAGGTGTGTATGAACAGCTATTTGTCCTGTTTGTGTCTGTGATGGATTGTGAACTGGTCTAGGCAACCACTGTTGCCCTCAGGCAGGTCAAGCAGTTCCAGGTCTCTGTCTCTCTATGTTGGAGGCTCCAGCACATTATTCATGATGCACACAGAGAATAAATGACTGAACTGTCAGTCAGCAGTGGGCTGGGATGTGTGTGAGCCTGTGAGTGCTTGGCTCTGAATGACGGCACGTATAGTGGAAAATGACTCTTGATGTAGATTTAATTATGTAGTTGGAAAATCCCGATTTTCAGATCAAACTGTTAGATCAACAGAAGGTGACTATGTAAAGTGTATTTAATTATTGAAACACAGTCCATTTCTTATGTTTTTTTTTCCTTTTACTATTTAACATTCTTTGTTTGACCTCTTCAAGTCCAACAACTCAACATGTACTTATCATTTCCTAGTCACTAACAGGTGTCATTGTAATGTTGTAATCTGGTTTTTACACGCGGTCAAAAATGTGCATAAAAGTGGTTGAATGTACCGTAGAATGTGAAGGAATCTTCTGTAAAGACTTTTAAAAGTTGTTTTTTACGTATTTTCTACATAAAGAATACGTAGAAAATTCCGCGTATATTGTACGACATAGAAGCCTTGGTCTTGGGAAGAAGGCGCGGAAGCTGGTGTGTTGAACGGGTGACATTACAGCAGCTATCTGGACATGGTTTGGATTTAAGAGTTGGAGTAGCTTTTTGGCACATAAAATAAATCTGAACTTTTTTTTCTGAAAACAATTCTGTGAGGTAGTAGTAGTTAATTGAGACTTGCGTTGCTTTTAAATAATGAAAATGTTTGCAAAAGTACCAGGGGATACACTGTAAAAAATACGGACATTTTCTGTTTTTAAATGACAGAAATATTTACGAATTTAACAGGAGATGTACTGTAAAAATACTGAACATTTCAGTTTTGGACTAACAGAAATGTGAGTAAACTTACCATGACTAATATTTAAATTATTGTAAAAATCAATGTCAGAGTTGACAGAAATGTTTTAACATACATTTTTCTTAAAGTGCACCTTATCTGTTTCCATTTGTCATATTATTACTGGTGTAGTAAAACAAACCACTGTTTTTGTTTGTCATATATTAATCATTTCTGTATATTTCTATTACTGTTTGAATTGCAGAGTGGATAGCATCACTGTTTTGTCTACTGTATTCTCAGCCTTTCATTGTACAGCGCTACACCAAAGTACGCTATCCAATGACTAAACGTGCTCAACAGACTGTGGCTGTTAAATATGCTGACAGGAAGAAACCTGTGCCATAGCTGGTTATTTTCCGCTCCAGTGTCACTTAATTTCTGACCTGACTGTAGCTGCTGGTAGCTGAACAAATGTTAAGCTTCTGAAACACTGATATTCTTTATTCTGTTATTGTTCAGTAGATAGACAACAATTCTTTATTATCCTTTAGCTTTTCTGTTGACCTCTCACCCCAACAGTATTACCGTGAGTGTGCTATCTTATCTCTTCATCCACCCCACCATCCCCCATCATTTGATCTGTATTCCCTGCTGACCACTCGCTCCTGTATGCTCACATACAGTCACACATGTATAATTGGACGCTATCATTAACCACGTTTGTGATCAACTTTAATATTTTTGAAGTTATCGAATCCAGCCCCTTAACTCTCCCATATTATTTCAGATTGTAGCAACAAACCACAACATATTTTTGTTGGATTTTATCTGACAGAGCAGCTCAATGTAATGCTTAGCTAGGGAGGAAAAAATCTACATGGGATAGAAAATGGGGGTAAAAAAAATCCAAAAAGTACAGCATACATCTGTATTCAGTACTCTTAATTATGACTCATCATCATCGATAAAAGAAAACATAAAAATAAAATGACAAAGCTAAATGTATTAATAAGCAAGTAATAAATTAAAAACTTAATTCAGAACAGAATAAGACAATGTATTATTTACAATAATATCTTATTATAAATTACATAATCTGCCAGTGAAACTTCTTAAAATCAATGTTAAGGAAGTTTTAACTTAAAACAAACTTCCATATCTTGCTGAATGGTTACTTCTAAGTTAGTTTTGTCTAATTTTAAGTGTAATAAGAAACTAGAAACTACACCAGAGATACTTGGTAAGAGTTTCTGTTTTCGCAGTGAAGAAGATAATGGCGTTGTTTTGTTCTTGCAGCTCTGGGAAGGAGAACAAATTTCTCTGTTCTTGCAGAGTATGCAAAGATCTTTGTGTCTGTCTTCCAAACTTTCTACAGATGCAAAGCTGGCCTCGCTCACCTTCTGAGCCTGACAGCTGAGAAAGCAACAAAAGACTTCTCCCCTTGGACTCCTGAAGTCAGATTAGTACCAACGATGACATAGAGACACAGTTTAATCCTCCTCATGACGATGATAGAAGAATATCGCCCACCTTTCATTTTTTCCCTGTCTTACCTTTGAGTCTTACCTTCAAAGCATAGCCTGTCTTTCTTTTCATGCTTGGATGTGATAATGATCTTTATCATCCACTTTGATAAATTGAGCATCTCTACCTGAAGGAAGGCATTCCACATCACAAAGTCTTTGCTGTGCTTTCCTCCGGGATGCAGAGTTAACGCAAAACTGTGTGCCTTTCTTCTTGTTTGCTTTTTTAAATAGATTTACACAACTACTTAATCTGCAGGCTCATTTTTCAAACACCATACATTCATCTAGACATCCAGTAGAAACGTTTTATTTCTGAATGGCAGAGATTCTTAGTGTATTTGTCCACCTTTGCAGCACTAGTACAAGGTGAATTGATACATTTGAGGCTCTATAAATATAAAAGTATCTTTGGAAATTTTTTTTAGAGTTTGTTTATTCCGGCTGTTCCTGAAAGCAGTTGTTACACACAAAATCTGACCGAGTAATTTCGGTCTAGTTTCTAGTGCAAATATCTTAGTACACCAGAATGCACTAATTGTTGTGTCCACTTGCTTTTCTTAAATGTTGCAGCATTAATATAATCTTATCTGCATGAGTGTCTGTGTGACCGTTTGTTTCCCCAGTGGCTGGCCGTACTACACCGCTGGTCAGTGTTTGTACGTCTCAAAGCCTGCTTGCTCTAAGTGATCATTAAGAAGTCTGCCGCTCCAATTGAGCTATTATCTCAGATTAGTGTGTGAGACACACAAACTTACATGGAGTGAGAGGGATTAATGTGTCGGGCGAAAAGCATCACTCAGCCTTAGTCTCTCGTCCACATCTGCCATGTATTATCCTCTTCTGCACTTGAGGTTTTACTCCTTAGCACCAACAAAGGGGGGAGAAAAATAGTTGCATTCCCAAGGATAAAAAGCAGAGAGTTTTCCCAAGACGGACTCGGCAGAGCCTCATGTAACATTTAAAGTGCTGTTTCTGTTTAGATGAAAAGCGGACATAATGTTGAAGTTTCAAAAGAGCAGTTTGGAGCTGCTCTTGTTTCTATTCTGCATAATCTCTTCTGAGCTTTCATGTCTGGGTTCGGACTTCAACCATGTTATAAAGAATTTAATTGCTATTTTAAAAAAAAGTTTTATATCATATTCAAGCATCACAAAAAAATTCTAGGCTGATCAGTCTTGGTTTCCTTAAAGGTCACAGTTGTGAGATTACAATTTTAACACCTCGGCCCGCCTCTGAAAGCATTTAGTGCTGTTAATACCAAGTGTCAGATGACTGATGATTGGATAAAATGTTTTAAAAGATTTTTAAGCTTGAGTGTTGAACTGTTTAGTTATAATTTTGGGGCTAATTTCTGAACTGTAAGGACAAAATCTAATATAAGAAGATAAAATAACAAGATTCATAAAAACTGTTCCCAGCTCTGTTGTTGTAGTCATAATTTTTTTACATTAATAGCAGAGCATCGTGTCACGAGTGGTTGAATTTAAAACGGACAAAATGATATTGGTGTTGACCTTTCAAACTGGCTTCTTTTTTGTTATGGAAAATATTTCTTGTACAGCAGTTGCTATGTGTATTTCCTGAAAAAATTAGACATGTTGCTTTATTTTAGGAATTAAAGGCAGCCAGCATTTTAAAACTTTGCTGTTGTCTGTTTAGGTTTTCTGTTATCTCTTTGAAGTCTTGCTTTCTCTTACCATTATGCAGCCTCAAGGAACTGCAGACATGTCTCTCTATGAGTTGTAGAAAACTGCTTCCTGGTACCACTTTTGTTTTTAATGTGGATTTGTCTTTAATGTCTGCTTTTTCATTTTCCTCTGGCTACCGGTCAACACCAGTCGATTTAATGATGCATATTTATTTGAATATGTTACATGATAAAAATTTTCCAGCACACAGTATAGTTTGTGATTCAGACGCAGAGTTTTCTGCCAGGAAACTTGCTAAGCCCAGTGCTAGGGGCAAGAGGGCAATCATTCAAAGGGCCACTGTGTTTTTGAGTTAAAAAATGTTTAAAGTTGACAGGAAATTTGAAAATATGTGTTTATCGGAACACATTGATAACAATACCTAAACACTAACTATAATAAAGACAAACATAAAGAAAACCACAATTGAAATAATCTTTAAAAGAATATTTTTGTTCTTTTTTCTGTGACTTTATTCGCTGAAGTTGTTGTATAGATTGGACAGGAAGTGGTTATGGAGTTCTGGTGATTAAAAAAAAAGACTCTTATTCTCAGTTTCTACAACTTTGTTGCCATTTTGCTTCCAGCTGTTCCACCAGCAGAGACTTTGCTATTTCTGTTGCTGTTGTATAAAGAAAAACTGCAATAAACAAACAATACTTGTTGTTTGTGTATACAACAAGGTATAAGTAAAGCCTGGTGGCCCGCCAGGCTTATAATACACTGAGGGAAACCCTGCTAATGTGATCCCAGGTTAAGACGCTTGCTGTTTATATAAGATTAACTATTTGGAATGAGAACTCTGTATTTATATCCACAAGCCAGTTTGTTTCATCAGAAATTTGTAATAAAGAGGAAAAAAAAGTAAAGAACCACATGAAAAGCTGTTGACACCACTTATAAAAGTCGTAGCCCTAAAGAACTTGTGACTCATTTTAAAAGAAAGTGCCGGCTGATGTGACTCAACAGGCCAGCTTGTGAATCATTGCCGACAGTTCCAGGGATGCTGGCTTCAGCCCAGAGTGACTGTGTGTGTCCCACTTTATTTTGATGTCTTGCTTTTTGGTCGAGGGCACACACTCATCCCACAACTACACATGGCGTTATTCCTGGTCTCGAGATAAGCTGGAGTAACAGGGAGCAGCACCATGTTAGTGGACTGGAATGATGAACCAATGGCTCATCATAAAACACAGACCTCAGTCTTTGTTTTATGGATGATTCATTGTAGCTGGATGACTTAACGAGTGTCACCTTAGCTCACTTACCTCCACTTGTCCGGCTACAGCGTGACTCATTACAGTGCCACCATTACGGTATGGAAACTTTGCGTGCGTGCCGCCAGTGCCATCAGATCAGTCCATATGCCCACAGGTCTGCACCATTAGTATAACTAGGAAACTATTGACCCTGACTGGGAATGAACTGCAGATGACCCAGTTATTAACAAGCAGATCTGCTCAGCTTGGCATGTCAAACTCTTCACTGCGCACCCAGACTTTGATCATCTTCTTGTCCTGTAGCTATTCCCCTGCAGAAAAGAGCAGATAATCACTATCATCAATAAGAGTCTCATCCTAAAATGCATTTGGTCTGTTGTTTTTGTCTCTTGATCTATGCTACCCAGAAAGCTGTTAATCAGTCATCATTCAGCATAATGATGCATCCAGCTCAGGAAACGTCAAGAGGCTCGAGAATTGGTTCACAAGATCATGACAAGATGATGAATGTTTTTGGAAAAACTAAAAATCACATAATGACGACTCAGTAATCAGTGCTAATGCTAAATAGTTCAGTCTATGTAATTTCTCTGCTTGCTGCATTCTGTGACAGTCCTAAAGTAATTTTAAAAAAGCATTGAAAAAATCTTTGTGTGTTTTCACAGCTTGACTTTGTCCAGGGTGATTTTCGGGTTTGATTATTTGATTCCAGTTGGATTATTGTTCTGTGTTGCTTAGTTTCTATTTGATTAGATCAGCCTCATTTGTGTTTTACTTTAGTTCAATCCTTTCTTAGTTACTCCAGTTTAATTATATTCCTTGTGCCTAGTTGTTTGTTACAGGTAGATTAATTTTCTCTCTCTTTCCTGTCACACCTGCAGTCAATCAGTCCCAGTCTATTGTTCCAGCATTCTCTCTCCCAGTATTTAAACACCTCTCCTCGCTTTCCTCATTATGTTCCTCCTTGTCCCCAGATCCCTTTTTCTGTTCCTGTTTTTTCGCTCCTCCTTTCTGTTTTGTAAGTTACTGTTTTAACATCCTTTTTCATTAAAATGTCACTACCTACTCTGCTTAAACCTCAAGAAATCATAGCAGGTTTAAGGGTTCAAAAATTTCTTTAAAAAAAAATCTCTGTTCAATGTAAAATTTTTTGTTCAGTGTTTAGTTTTCGAGAGAGAGGAGATCAAAGGCAGACTCGTTAAAAAAACAACAAAAAAACAAAACATGTAGCTCTTTAATTTAACCCAGTAGGAAATGCTGAAGCAGATGCTCTCCTAATTGTTGCTACCAGCTAAGGAACCAGTTCCAGGATTCTCACAGAGCTTTAACTCTGTGTCTTTTTCTCCAGTAGCTTCCTACAATGTTGTGACTCAGTTGATTTAAAAGTGGTGTGCTTCTCCAACACTTCTTCTAGCGAATGCTGTTGGTCAACCTTACAAGGGGTGTTTTAGTCGACTTTGTCAACACAACAGAACAATTCCAATTTAAAATAAGAAAATCAAACATATCTGCAGCAGGATGCCATTCTTAAAACCTTCACTTTTATAGATGGAGCCCATAATAATTCTTTACCAGAGGTAGAGCCACCTGATTGCAGCACCCTGGTAGTTTGACAAAAAATATTGGAACGTTTTAATGTTGCGAGATCTCATTTCAGTGTTGGACTGAAGTGGTTCATCAGACTTCATCTGCTAGGTTTGAATGAAATGAAACCAACAGCACCAGCTCCTTCTTAACCTGTATTGACGGCCAACAAGAATGCGCCTTTAACTTTAATACTGAGCAATCGTTTTTGTAAAAAGCCTTAAAGTTAAGGACTGCAGGTGGGAACTAATAAATATGTTCTTTATGAAAAAAGCATTAAACTGTTTGTTCTCTCTGTAAGGTTTTGCGAAGAAAAATATGACACATTTTGACTATAATGCAATATAAATGACTAAAAGATTCAATTAGGTCTCTGTTCACTACAGAGAAGTTACCGGGAAGCTCCACAGTTCACAGCAGGCTGTGTTTGACATCAAAGTGTGGATTTTTCATCAACACACTTAAACACGTGTGCATTTTGACGCTAAGATAACAACAGCTTAAATTGAATTCTTTAAGATACTCTAGTTTTTATCAACAGCCATCCAAGATGTGTTTTCGGTAGACCTGATGGAACTGTCTATGATTTTTTGCACCTCCTTTAACATCTCTGTAAACATGAGGAAGCAGACAAGTTGAAGAATAGGAAAGGTGAAAAGCAGTTTTTGTCTTAGGTGAAGAAATGTAGGTGGTGGAGAATATTCACCTGGACATCAAACTAAACTAGATGCATAACTGTGGGGAAGATGAAATTAAAGGACAATGCACAGTTTATTTCAACTTTAAAATGAAATAAACAAACACTGGCAGAAAACCAGATGGGAATGATATCTGTTAAGACTGGCAAAGAGTATGTTGTTGAATTTTGTATCATAAGTTCTGTCTTTAGTTTTGAGCATTTAGAATATAGTTTAGAACCAAAACCTGTAATTAATATGTATATTTGAATTGTTTAGATTACTTTGGTAACTTTTAGACCCTCCCATTAAAATTGAAACATCAAATTAAGTCAACTTCCATTGTCATTTAAGTTGTAAGAGACTTAGTTACTGTTTTGTCCATATTTTTGCAAGAAATTAACATTTTTCTTTCAAACAATCAAGTCGGAAGCACGTTCAAGAGCCAAACCACCAGTTGCCTCTCACGGCCTTTCTTGGAAAAGTTTGGTCCTGGAGATGAGAAGGTTGTGACAGAGTAGGTTAGAGGGTTTGTAGCAGAAGCTTTCAACAATGAACAGAGAAAAACATGGTAGAAGGCTCTGTCTGTATTAAACATTCATGTGTGTATTAGAAAGTTTTGGCCTGGAAGATGATTCTTCCCTAAGACTGGAGGATGTAAAGCATCTGTTCTCCAGTCGGGATGATCTCATAACCTACAGCTTCAAGAAATGATGCTGGAATTGACTGATTTCTCATTTATTTTGAAAAGGAAAATAAAATAATGATTAATAGCATGAAGCCTTCCTCTAAAAGGCAACCCAGTCATAAACAAAGTCCAGACCAAGCAAAACCTTTCTGGCTGCTTTTGATTTGATGTTTGACCTGCAGATTAAAATGCATACATTTATTCATATGAATCTTGTTCTATGTATCAATTTAATGCTGCAAATATTCACCACATATATTATATATTATATATTTGGCCAACGTGAAGGACTTCCACTGTCCTTCATTCCCACACCTGATGGAAATCTTAGTGATTGAGGATGATGCTGGGAGCATCTTAATGATGCGGGAAAAGTACAATCAACCACACAAGTTGCTGTTTAGATGATTTACCTGCTTCCATTTTAAATCTTTTGTCACATCATACCAGTGTTTATGGTAGTAGGTTGAAAATACTATTAAGTGTTCTCAGAGTAAAAACAGAATTGAGTAAAACTAACTTTTTTATCACTTCCTCCATGTTTTTAAGGGTTTTTCTTAACTGTTGTGAACAAAACTTGTAATTGTAAAACTGTGGATTAATTGTGTTGGATTTTAGTTGCTATCATTTTAGATATTTGTCTTTATTTGTGGTAACTTCTGTAATTGCTTTGTTTTTGTCTATTCCTTTTCTAAATTGTTGAAATTTGACCCAATACTTTGAAGCATATCAGAGGATCCATAATCCGTATTTGTTTTCATCACAAACATTTATTTAGTTAAGAAAAACAATCACCGGTGAGTTATCTGTTGCATTCTCAGTAAAATTGTTGGTTGGAAAAAACCGTCCATCAATTTCAAAGGTGTTATCCACAATGGCAATCAAATACTGGAACAGAGAAACGGCCTCAGTGCCTGGCAGAGGTACGGCTGGATGAGTGACAGGTGTGCTGATTAACTGAGCCAAGCTGGAAACTAGGACTACTGAGGGAATCTAATGAGAGGGATCTGAAAAGGCAAAATAAACAACACGCGTGTTGGGAATGTTAAACATTTATAAATGATGTGCGTTTCAACATAGAAACTGGGGATAATGTTGAATTATTCAGTTTCAGTTGAATTCAGTTTATATATACAGCGCCTGTTCACAATGTTGACTTGTTTTGACCTTACAAAACAAGTCAAATAAATCCAGTCATACAATCCAGTCAACCCTAATTATGAAACAATGCACTTAAGTTCAGTTTATTACTAAACGTTTTCCATCTAAAGAAACCCAGCAGGTCTCGGTCAGCTGCATCAAATCAGCCTGACCGAGATTTCAGCTCATCTCCATCAGAACCATTCACACCTGCCAGGGTTTGACTGATAAACTAACAAAAAGACGATCAACTTTAATATCTCTGCCTTCGTCAAAGGGTAAAAAATTAGGTCATAAGTAATTTGCTCAGCCGGCTTTTATTCTGATACCTGTGCTACATTGAGTTTGAAACATTTGCTATGTGAGTCATATTGCTTTTATACAATTTTTTTTAAAATCAAAGTTCCCTTTCCCAGTTTAATGTAATTTTAGCTTAAAAAGTAGGGCTGCACAATAATATATGTATTGTCACCTCACTTCCAGTGTGGTCAACATTTATATCATGAAGGACCGTTTGGAGTGCAATAAGTGCAGAGGAATATATTCCAAGTGTCGCTTGTTGATTTAGTTGTTTTTGAAGCTATTTTAGAGCAGCTCAACTTTGTGCTGCTGTCTTGTAGTCTTGGTCGGGGTTCAGTTGACCAAGTCATTGTACAACACAAATTGACACACGTGGATCATTTAACAGATTTCAGTCAAATCGTGCTGTATTTATTGCTGTCTCTAATAAAATTTCATGTATTTAAAAACTAGCCACTGATCCCTGAACATTGGCTGGATGATTTGTTCTGATACTCGTACAGTCAACAGTGTTAACTGGTTTTGGTTTATTTGGCAGCCAATTTTGGGCGTTAGGCACCATTGACACTATTCAGCATCTGTTTGCTTGGATTATCTGTTGGAGGGTTTTCTGTTCGTCTTCGATCAAGAACTATGACATGTTTTTGCAGATATGTTTGCAAATCTCAACGGGTTTTTATTTCTTGTCAAACAGCGGACAAACGTTTGCTTTGCTTTGGAAGTGAACTTGTCGAGGATCACATCTGCTGTTGGAGCATGTGGAAAAAAACAGCATCCAACCTGTATCACAATACTCATTAAAAGTCACATCACCCACCTTCAGCATTAAACCCCCCCCCCATCTAAGTAAACAGTTTCATCAGAGCAGCAGGTTTGTAAGCATTGCATTTGTGGATTTGCTTAACAGTCTCAGGATAATAAATGACATAACGGATAATTTTTAAACTGTTTAATGTTGTGATGCAGCACTTTTGCACAGGCTGTGTTGGAAATAAAATTGCAAGTATTTAGAATAATGAGCATCAGTAATGCTACTGCAGAGCTGCAAAATCTGGCAAATTTCAATCAAAACTCAAAATCAAATCATCATTCAATCGATGACAGAAGCAAGAAATGACAGCAACTCTTCACAGCATCTCTATCATTTTACTGTTCGGCAACCTGGATGTGAAGAATTCATTCATTCAAAGACGAACCAATCAAGACAAACAAACATAAGATCTTGGTTGGACCAACAGTTTCATAATTACTCTCAGCAATATAAACTTCTAATAAAAAAAAAGTAGCATAGGATACACTTCTGTTTTTTCAGAAATGAATTTGAACCGTTTTTTATAACCAGAAATTTGTCCTTCAGAGAACAGCTTCTTGGAAGTGCTACAAAAAATAAACGACTAAAAACTAAGCAGTAGTGGGAAACATTTGCAGGAAGTAGAGCTTGTCTGAGACGTGCCCGCGCTTTGCGCGCTTCAGGGAAACACAATACGATCAAAGCTTTGAAGCTCGACTCTGCTGACTTGTAGAAAGGTTTTAAAAAAAAAAAAAAAAAAATTATGCATGGCTCTCGGCTACTAGTATATGCTGAAGAAATTCACAGAACCGCAAACACGCCGAACATCAAAACACTCAATTTGCACACAATGAAGTGTTTTCTTAGCTTGTGTATACCTGTTGTGCATGGCAAAGGGTGTCATCTGATTCGATATGGATCAACAGAGGGAGATGAAACTGAGCAGCGGCGAAGAGAAGAAAGTGGTGGCAGTGTGGGCTAGCCGAGGAGGAGGGGCGGGGAGAGTCATTGACTTTAAAGTGATTGTTTTGCTGTTTTAGTGGCGAATTAGATCACATGATCTGTATATAGATATATAGATGTATATAGATGTATATAGATCTGTATATATTTGACCTTTTGCACGGGAGCTGCAATGGAAATTTCGTTGAATTCTGTTCAATGACAATAAATGCTATCTATCTATCTATCTATCTATATTCTGTACCTGATAAGACTCACAACGCTTCAGGGTTTACCTGTAAACTCCACAGCGAGGTCAAAGTCAAGGTTGTGTGTTCTGCTGCCTGCTGTTTTAATTTATGTTGTCATTTCCTGTATTTAGTGGAGGTTTATGTAGGAATTTAAGTACAACATAAATACGTTTTGTTGTAGTTGATAATGTAAGAAACAAAAATGCTTTAGTTAGGGAATAATTAGTTTAAGTGACGTCCAGAATGTCTTTCTGGAGAGTCCAATATTATATTTACAGCTTTGCCTTTCTACTAATGGTGTTGTTTGAAGTTAGCCCATACTTGTCAAGCTTTACTCAATTGTTCTTTTACATAAAGAAGAAAAAATCTAGTCTTTTTAGTCTTTAACTTAATAAATAAAAGTAATGATAAAACCAACAGAGAAGGATATTTCATAATATGTCTGTATTTTAAAAAGCTTTTGCTTTGCTTACATCATTTTTACAAGTGTTTTTCATGCATAATTGGGCTCTTTCATCTGACAAAATAAAATAAAACATTTATACTTATTAGCACCCCTGGTAAAGATGTGTGAAGTCTTTAAATAAAATAAGCTTTCTTGAAGCAAAGTAATTTCTGAATATTTCATAAAAATGCCTTTTTAATTTGACTCCATTTATTGATTAACCCAGGAATCCCTTTTTTCTACGTCATCCCACTTTATAATGTTTACTTCAACCCCATGTGGCCAACAGGAAAACTCCATCTTTTGTCACAAGATTGGAGCATCCAGAAAATTGATCTTTGATCATTTCTCTTTGCAGATGTTTGTCTAGATTTTCAAAGTGAGGTTCACATCCACCATGTTCTCAGATATTTTAAATGTTTTTATTACTGCTCTGACCTTGGGTACGGGCAGACTTAAGGCTCCCATATCCTCGAGCGTACAGTTCGTATTCTCCACTCACAGTCTACAGACAGCTGACATTTCATAGTTGAGTGTACCTATTTTCTATATTGCTTGTGACAAATTCCTTCATTTCCCACAGTTCCTCTTAGCTTGACACAGTGCCTGGTCTTTAGCCACAGTTTGAGCTTTTTACGCCTACATATTTTGCATTCTCTAAATGTCTGTATGTCCCCCTCATTGATACAAATTTCCACATTTGTTCCGCCTGACTCTCATCAAAATTTGATTCCATTTCATCCTCAAGATGGCGCCGACACTCAGCCATATCAACTTGGTGTCGCACAAATAGAGTTTAATGTGAACATCGTTTCTTGTCGAGTAGTTTACCATGCGACATTTTGTTTTTTATGTTGTCGTTGACCTTTACGCAGACGTCCAACTTGAGTCCGTATTTAGTCCACTTCCAGGAAGAGAATTATACTATTTTCTTGTGTGCGATTCCAAACTAATGAAAATCAACGCACATCGACTTTATTTGAATAGTATGCCCATTTTGTCTTTCCCATTTTGTAGAGAGAACTCAGCTCTTTATCTTGGTATATTTACATCCCATTTGGTACATAAGGGAGCACTTTTCATGTCGCTTACTCTGATCAACTTAAAGTAACTTAAAGTGCCACTGTACCAAAACAAGAATTTGTTTTAAAGCATCCTGCTAAAATGTGCGATGCACCACCTTGGCCTACTTTCAGTCCTGACACCAAGTTTTATTTTATGATGGAAATGGTAACAAAAAAAAACATGGCCCAGAAAAAGCTTCATTAAAATTTCTGTTACAGTATTAGGTTAGCGTTTCCTGTTTTGGTTGCAGCCTATTTTAGTCAAAACAGCGGAGAGAAAGTGATCTTCATATTATTGCCATGTTAAGTTCTTCTAAAAACGACTTGCCGGAAAGACTTCATACAAATGCTTTTTCTACTTTATTTACAGTCATATTTATATAATTCTAACTTGATTGGACTGGGTTGTACTGTGTAAAATTAACTTTCTGTTCAGAAATTCATTGCTTCTGCAGCTTTCCTCTGTTTAACGCTGAAGTGGATTTTTAATAAAGCTGCTAACGAATCACCTCTCCTCTCTCTTACTGGTTGAATTAGGTCAATTGAAATGCTAAATGTCTGATGCACCAAGTGTACCGTGCCTTTAATGGAGCTTCACACGCATGGCGGAAACTGCAGTTCAGAACGTCGCTGATTTAATCTTCAGCCTTCCTGAAGAATTACTTGAAGACGCATCGTGTTTATTTTTAGGAGATTCAGAACCCTTTTGCTGGAAAATATTTGCTGCATTGTCAGATGATGCTATATAGCCTCTTAAATTTTTGGTTCCTCAAGGTATTTTAAGCTGCACGGCCTTTTTACCTTAAAGGGAAAAAAATGCTTTGTTGCCCATTTTGAATCTGTTCTGTGGGAGAAAGAAGAACATCAAGTCATTGTTTATCAGGGTGCCTGCTTATACTTAAAAAGTCTTAAAATCAAGGCCTTAAAAAGTATTGATTTAAAGTATCTGAAATTAAGACTTCAAAATTCATACAGTGTAATTTGGCCTTAAATACGTTAATCCCAGGTCTTAAATTCTGTTGTGGCAGGATGTGAGGAGTTGCAGCTCTGTAAGAGATTTCAAATCTAATTGGAAAATATTGTTAAAAGCAGCACATGTATATAAACATTAACTGCCTGACAGGGTGTGTGTGTGTGTGTGTGTGTGTGTGCCAGTGACTAAGTTTGTACATGTGTGTTTGTGTGCTGTGATTGTAAAGCGACTTATTGTTATATTTTCTGTCTTACTTGATTATTGTGTTTTATATCCAATTTTGAAACTTGTCAAAAGGCTGCAGATGTGAAATAGCTTTAGCTATAATCTGGTGCAGCGCATCAAATGGTGACATTTATGTGTGAGTTGTACATTGTTGCTTTTAAAATACAATTTATTATCATATTATCACCAAATAATCTTGTATGTGTAGGTTTTGTTTTCTCACGGGACTCTTCTGTTAACTAACTGCTAATACACCATTGCTAGCTTGCTAGCTGGCTTGCTTTGCTGCATGTACTGGGGGTAAATGCAAATTTATCTAGTTTTATATTAATCATTTGGCTCGTTTTCATTACTGCTTACTTCTGTTGTTAACCTATACGAGCTAGCAACAGCTTATACGGGCTAGCATACACATGTACCTTTTGCTAGGTACACTCTGTGCACTATGGGGGATTTTCAATGATTGATTCTAATTAGAATCCCACAATCATCCCTTATGCTGTTTATTGGGTCTGCAATTTCAAAAAAGGTCTTAAAAAGTCTTAAATTAGACTGGCTGTAACATCCTGGTTTGTACCGTTCACGTAGTAATTAGCGCTTTGATCTCTGGACTGTAAAGGAAGTGCTTAGTGGACTAACTTGGTGTCATCACTTGCTGTATTTCCCTCCAACCTAACTGTCCTAATAACCTCAGTGTGAGATAAAGCTGTTTGGAAAAGAAACAACAGTGCTGACCTGTAAACACAAAGGGTCAAATGACACAGGTGGAGGACATGTGTGTGTGTGTGTGTGTGTGTGTGTGTGTGGGTGTGTGCGTGCGTGTGTAATGCTTCCATTCAAACATCAGCTGGGACTTTAGCCTGACTGTGTCTTAATTACTCTCCTCTGTTACTAGAAGCTGATTTTTCTAGAACAAGAAATCTGACCTCAGGCAGTGTTACAGTTATGTTAATTTTTTTGCCTGCAGTGGGTAATGTAATGTGGGCTCCCAGTGCCTTGACAGTAATTTATATGCTTTAGTCCTCAGGCCAGTAAAGGGGTCTTTCTGAAAATTTGGTCAGCACCACTCATTATGCAGTACTTTTTTTAAATTTATTTATTTTTGGGTGAAATTCAATGTCTTAAAGGAAGGGAGGGGAAGAAATGAAGAGATGTCTCATTCTCTACTCAGGGTAAAAGGCTAATCTCCCATTTCCAAGTAACTACCCCTCAATTAAGTAGGGAGACACTATAATCCGATGTGACACACATTTCCATATGCAGAAGCACTCCCGTTCCCTTTCTGGGGGAAGTTTTAACATTCGCTGTCAAAGCCGGATGCAGGCATTTAGAAGGTCTTTCCAGAGAATTGACAGCAGAAATAACCCGTTTTTAAAAGGTAATAAAGCTCTGAGCCAAACCTAGTGGGGGTGAATGGGATTGTACATGCCCTAATGGGGGGAAAAGTGAAACTCTTCCACTGCTACCAAGAGAAAAGTAAGAAAAGTTTAAACCTAAAGTCCATGAAAGCTCCTGAACATGAATAAATCAATAAATCAAGTTTATTTGTATGGCACATTTCAGCAACAAGGCAGTTCAACGTTCATAAAAACACAAAAATAAAAAGTCAAAAAAACATCACAGTCATCAATTTGAGAAACCAGCAACAAACATTACAATTTGTCCAGTTTCATGATTTAAATCATCGATGCACATTAAATATATTGATGAGTGTTTCGTTTATCATGGTCCAAATGCAACTCTAAACAGGTGTATTGTTAGCCTTGATTTAGTCTTGGCTGTTTTGCAGTTTTCTGGAAGTTTGTTCCAGATTTGTGGTGCATAGATGCTGAATGCTGCTTCTCCATGTTGGGTTCTAGTCCAGAAAACCTCGTTCAAGTCTAAGTAAAAAGTAGCAGACTGAGCAAAAGAAATATTTGTAGAAACTTGTATTTGTTTTGCTTATTCTTTGTTTATTTGCATGAGCCCAGTGTTAGACATAAGCAAAATACTGAACTCTTATAACATTTATAGCTTTAGCTAGTTTGCAAACTCTGCCTTCAGGAAGTCATCACAACATCGATCTACTACAACCCTTTAACAACGTTTTTACCAGCTTTTCGCTGAGAAGTAGCTCCTATAATTGTAAGGATTTGAGTTTTTCTGTGTGTTTATTTTAGGTTTATGTGTCTTTTGAGTCTCTGTGTTGTCCTGTCTTCCCCTTGATTGTTCCCAAGTGTGTCTCGTTCCCTGATTATCTCCTGTGTATTTAATGTCACCTGTGTTTCTGTGTCTTTGTCAGGTCCTTGTCAAAACTGTCTGGTCTTACATCTAGTCGTGTCTAGTCGGATGGTCTTGTTTGTTTTTGTCCATCGTGTTTTCCAGTTGCTACCAGTTGAGGAGCCTTAGCCTTCCACTCTCTCTCTGTGCCGCCTGGATTATTGGACTTTATATTTCTGGAATTCATCACTAAAATCTTCATTTCAACCTGGGTCCTAAGTGTCTGGCTCACCACCCCACACTGCATATCGTGACAATAATGAGCTCAGCAGAAACGTAGTTTCACCAGGTGTTTGCTAATTGCTGCTGGCTAGTCTGAAGGAGCTGAGTGGGAGAGTTGCGGGGGAGATGTGCTCTCAAATCAAAGCAACACTCCAGGTCTGTTTTTGACAGACTTGGAGTGTTGTAATCATTGTAATCTGATGTAGAGCTAAAGAATTTGAATTTTACACAATACTTCTTTTTAAATATTTATTCTAGAGTTTTTTTTTTGTGTTTAATTCAAAACAAAGAGCTGCTAACATGACTACAGAGTGAGTTGTTTTTGTCTTGACATGCTGTATGAATGCAGTCTCGGGTCTTAACAATGACTGAACGCATTCGGTCAGCAGTTCTAATTATTTCTGATGGATATAGGATGATCTTTAAGTGGTCGTTGTCTCCTGTGTGTTCAGCTGCACTGAAGTACTGAGGGAAGATTTACTTAAGTCAAGGAGGGAGTTGCTTTGGGATTCTGTTGATTCCTCTCACTCAGCCATTTCAGACCCATCACGGCACGTTCGCTTCCATCCTTTCAGGGTTAAGTTGCAGCTAACAGTTCGACTGCGAAGCAAAGCATCTCTGTGGAAGATTGCGAGAGCAAGCCGAGCTTCGTTCCTTTGTTGTTAAAGGTTATAGAGCGGAAATGGGAGATCTCAGGGGAGAAGCTCTGTTTCGACAGCTTTGATTCCGATGAGAAACGTGAAATCTCAGATCTCCACAATTAACCGTGTGGAGGTTTAAAAACTCTGCAGGATATTGAAGTTTTGTTCCCAGGATCTCAATTTGAACTGAATGGTATTTTGCTCTGTAAGAAGGCATCTGGCTTTTGTGTAGATTTTTTTTATATGATTTCAATTAAAGCACACAGATTCACTGCAGGGAAGAGAAGTTTCAGCTGTTCCACAGAGGAACGAAAAAGACTTTGTCAACAGGAGCTCTGAGGCAGATTTCTATTTATTTCTCAAGACGTCATACAGTTTAGCTGTAAAAGTAACTAAGAATCAGAAAACAAACAGATCTGGGGTACTGCATCGTCCTTTCCCTGATATTAAAGTCATGAGTTTTAAAGAAACTAGATCAAGTATATAGTGTGGGTTCTTAATACAGAAGTCCCATCCATCTGTCTGGTAGGATTAGTCTTTGAAGCTCCCTGTTTTTTTCCCCCCTGACTTTTGTCATCAAACAGGATTTGAGTCTGCATTTGTTTCAGCAGAAAAAAGAGCAGATAATTTGACCTGTTGTCATGGATTTACAAACTGTTATAAGGACTGTTTCATCAATGGCTGTTGGTCACATTGCAGCTTTTCACCCCAAATATCCTCTCTTTGCTTTTCAGTTTACTGTGGAAAATCCCAGAGGTAATGCTAAAGTTTAAATCGTGAGCCACGTAAACGGTAATAATCTATTTTACTCAGATTAAAAATAAAATAAGTTGGGTTTGTAAGACGAGCTTTTTGTCTGCAGCGTGCCGCTTTGACGCCTACGTTAACCTTCACTGAGCTTCCATTACGTTCTGCTACAAAACGCTTCCCACTGTCTGTTTGTTGTGTAGGTTTCTCCTGAAACTGAATCTTTTGCATTTCACAAGCAGGGATTCGATTGCGTTGCACGCAGAATCATTGGCAGGAATCCATTCGGCGATCAGGAGGGATCTAAAGCTCTAAAGATCTGTGCAACCGATTGAACTGCTTCTTAGAGCAGTTGTTCTACGAAGCCATATTGGGATGTAATATCCCTACTTGAATCAAGGTTAAATGTTCAATTAAAAGTGGGAAATGAGAGCCGTGTGACATTACAGCGTGGTTGGGTCTCATGTGCTGCTATAGGATTATTATAGAGACTTTTTAGGAAGCCAGTACAGTGAAGCAAACGTTTAATAAATGATTCCAGGTATTAAACTCGGTTCACTATCTGACTGCGTCTGTCCAACAGTTAACATGAGGATGTGTCAAGCACTTTTAATACAACCCCATCATCTCATTACAGAGGTCCACCAGGTTTAATTACTTTCTGCGCTTGGTGTTATATTTAACCTGATGTGTCTGATCGCTTTCATTCCCATTACTGAGCATCTGCCACTCCGACCAAAGCCGAAAGAGATCCAAATAAAGAGGACACATTAAAATTGTGTTATCCAGACTCTATGGAGACAGGAAATAAGTCCTGTTTGTCTGGATTGTATCACGTTTAACCAGAATTAACTATCTCTTTCTCACATTTAACCAAACATCAATGTATCAAAACATCCATTAGGTTTTTATGCTTCTGAATATTTAATATTTTGGAAAACTTGTATTTTATTTTCTTCACCGGAGGGGTGGGGTTTCAATCGTTCAGAGATATGTTACTTCACCCAAGAACTACCATCTTGTTTGGCAGCTGTGTTTTACAGCTTCTGTTGTTTTCAACTTTGAATTCAAGTCAGTTCACGGAAGGAATGATTGAAATAAAAGCCAGTTTTAATAGATATTTTCTGACATCTGTAATTTCTTTTTAATGGCGGGAGGGGAAAAGATTAAAATCAGATTTACTTTCAATGCTAAAAGTCTCAAAGGAAACACAAATAAGAGCGAGGAGTGGAAAAAATAGTCATATTGCAACTGATCTCATTATTGCAATATCTACCATTGCTATCGCCGTCACAAAATTCTCTAATATTATTGTACAGCACTAGTTTTCATTATACTTGCCTCTTGCTTCTACCAGCTATTTTTTGTTAAGGACAGTTTTGTCACTGTTGTGATAAAACTTCTTAAGTAGATTGTAACATATTTCTTTAGCATCCCGTGTAAATTTATGTGAAAAATTGTTCTCCTGTATCAAAAACGTACAGCTCTCCCTTTGAACATTATGAAGTTTAATGACTGTTGTTTCAGCTCCTCTCTAACACATAGCACACACTGATTGGAAGTATTATTTGTTTTTTTACAAACCAGGATGAAAACCAGTATGTTGATAAAACACAAAGCAGATCAGCCAAATAATAAACAGTTTTGCAACATAAGATTGTAACTTTTAAAAGAATCAGCTGTGCAAAAGGCAGTCACATGGTTTGCTTGGGTGCAGCTGACATTGGTCAACCACAAGTAAAGGGAGCATTAATCTCAGCAAATATGTCATGCATGCTTAATAGAATAGAATAGAATAGAAGTACTTTATTCATCCCAGCAGGAAAATGACTTCGCAGTTACAGCATAGAGACAAGACACAATAACAACTACCACTGAGTAGTAGTTGTAGATAAAATAAAAATAAAAAATAAAATATAAAATGCTATAAATTGCAAAAATATGAATGCTGTTAATATAAAAGCAACTTAAGAGCAGTCCTTGCAAAGATAAAAAAAAAAAATGCAGATATGTATATGTAAATATATGTACAGCAAGTGTGCCACAGTGCAGTTGTGCAAAATCGGACTGATTAGTGCAGAACAATGATTTAGCTTTTATTGTACAGTGAGATGGCATGTGGCAGGAAGGATTTCCTGTATCTGTCCCTACGACGGCGGAGCTGGAGCAGTCTAACGGAGCTGGAGCAGTCTAAAGGACAGATAAAGTATATGGCATGCTTTAGTTAGCAATAACCAAAGTCTCCTGATGCCCCCCCCCCCCCCCCTCCCACCCCCCCACACACACACACATTCGGTTTATACACAGATATAATATGTAGCATGAAAATGTTGATATACGGCCAGAATATACTAGGAAACAGCAGAAAACAAATTTAAAATTGAATCATTTCTGTAGAAACATATTTGGCAAAACCTGTGGATGTGGTTGTGTGTTTGTGTTTTTGTTCAAATTCAGCCCTTCAGGAAGCCTTTCTTAGCGCTTGAACAAAACTATACATCAGTATGTTATATAATAAACTATAAATCATTCCTACGGCCTTGATGCTCTAAAAGTAGGCACCCTTTAATGAGCAAGAGTTCACAAATGTTCTGCAACTGCAAACTCCTGAACATATCAGGCAATGGACATCAGTAAGTGTATCAGCGTCTGCGCGTTCACAGCAGCGCTGACACACTTCCACCTGTTTGTGTTCATATTTGATGAGACTTTGTCATCCGTCTGACTTCAAGATTAATGCCCACAGACGTCTACCAACATATCCTGAACATAAATCACTGCGAGGTTTCCTCCAAGGGGATAATGAGGCTTCCCAGAGTCTTGCTTCAAGTGCTTGTGCCAATGTGAGCTGACAGGAAAGGAGAAATAATGTCATTTAGGAGGCTGTGGGGCTATAATTAGCACAGTGTGTGTCTTTGGTCAGTACACAAGGTTAGAGAAATTGCTGTGTTTTGAATCACGGCAGGTAGCCGCTGACATCCTGGATGGCCTCCTGATGTGGGCTTGTAGACAGGTTTAGAATAATAATGTCACCACTTCCTCTTTTGTAAAATACCATAAACGTTTTTTTAGCAGTTTGTTTTTATTTTCATAGTATCAATTTATCCATCCATTCATTCAAAATTTATTACATTATCACCTTTCATATATTAAAAAGCACCGTAATTACATTTTTGGAAGGTATTGCATTATTAGCCCCTGAGTGACACAAAAGTTTATATATAAACGAGCAGAAAGCATTCGATGTTGCCTAGCGATAGCTAAAACAACAACATGAATCTTCTGGATACACAATAACCGTGGAAATGTAAATAAAAACTGGAAACAAAATCTGCACCTGGCACTTCAAAGGCAGCTAAACTCACGCATCAGCCCAATTAAACTCAATTATTACTTACAAAAACAATTTTGAGAACGGCTTGTCTCAGGATTTGTTGATGTCGTGCTGCATTTTCTATGCTTCCATCACACCCCATTAATTTTAGGAGGGTGGTGATTTGCATGCTGCTTTTGGCCGACAGGATACATAATGCCTCCTGTTTTGACAACACTCCCATACTTCACTCTGAGCTAATGAGGCAATTCATCTTTGATACACGGGGGAACGTGCTTATCACTGCATTATCTGCATTCAGCCCCTCAGGGTCACCAAAAATGAGTAATGGACTTTTATATAATTTGTTGTAAAATAAAACACTGGGAGGGCTGCACAGTGGCGCAGTTGGTAACACTGTTACCTTGCAGCAAGAAGGTCCTTGTTTCAATTCCTGGCCCAGGAATCCATGCAGAGTCTTTCTGCATGGAGTTTGCATGTTCTCCCCGTGCATGCGTGGGTTCTCTCCGGGGTCTCTGGCTTCCTCCCACAGTCCAAAAACATGACTGTCAGGTTAATTGGTCTCTCTAAATTCTCCCTAGGTGAGAGTGTGTGTTTGTGCATGGTTGTGTGTCCTGTCTGTCTCTGTGTTGCCCTGCGACAGACGATGTGCCCCGCCTCTCGCCCGAAACGTTTGCTGGAGATAGGCACCGGCACACCTCCCAACCCCTCTAGGGACAAGGGTGTACAGAAAATGGATGGATGGATAAAACACTGGGGAAATAATGGGTTGTGTTTGTATTTATTTATGTATATATCTAAAAACCAAATGCTGTGAACTGTTTTTTAGCAACTGATTTCTTGAATAGCTACAAAAGAAGTTTAACCAGTTCCTACATAAATGCACACCTTTTGCTATCCAATAATTTCTCAGTGGATCCAAGAAAATAATCAGCAGAATATCCTGAGACGGTATTGGTGTTAAATCAAGCAGAAAAGGTTTAGCTTTTCACAAGTTGACATTGGAGGTATTTTCTTTTTGCTGCACATGCATCCTTTGCTGCAAATGCTCAAGTGTAAAAGGATGGCAGGTTATTGCATTTTAGACTATAAAATTTTCATTTTCTTATTTAAAAAAGGAACACAATTATTTATTTTAATATTGTAATGTATGTCTAATATTGTATAAAAAGGTTTAGGTAGTTAAATGAAAAATCTGCAGAATGTGACAAATGTTTTTTTGACTAATTGTCACAATAATTGATAAAGCAAATGATTACTAAATTAATAGTAATTTAGTAGTCCTCAAAGCTTGCCTGAGGACAACAACATGGAGCTCAACCAGATACAGTGGAACGCCTCATACATATGACATATTGAATAGGTGAAGGCTTTAAATGGTTAGCCACGCCCCTTTGGTGTTGGCATCGCCACTTCTACGATGTTGAGTGCCCCCTAGTGGTCAAATAATTAACTTAATTGCTCAGATGATGTGTGTGCAGCACTTATGTTGATTTTTATCGCAGTTGTTAGTGTGGGCTATATTTCCGATCTTTAAGTGGTGATCATTATGCCACAGGTTTGCCTAGATACTTGGTGATAGAATATTATTGTCTTAAAGTTGCATATATTCATTTAGAATAGAAACCCAAGACAGTCTGAAATTCCCCTATAGAAGGAAAAAAAAAAGAATGCAAATGTTGGCAACTTTGATCCCAGGGGAGAAGCCTTTAGGTTCATATGTCTGTGTTTACATAGGCATCATTCTGACTGAGTCATATCCTATTTGTGATGCTGATAAGCAGTGACTCACCATAACACCAAACTGCATTTGTTTAGATTTTTCTCTGATGTGCTAAAACTGTGTCCCTGTGTTGGAATCGGCGATTAATAATTGAGCAGGCAGGCAGCAGTAGTTTGTCTACGGGTGTGGTGGGATCTGGTTGTGTGCATCTCTTCCGTTAGCCGTGCTGCGGATCGAGCTTCTGCCTGCTGATTCTCATCTCACTTTTGTCTCGATGCCTATCAAGCTCACTCCTTTCCCAATGAGCCTAACATTTGCAAACTCCCCCTCCCTGCCCCCAATTAAAACTAAAAAAGTAATTCCAAGCAGATGGTACGAACCGGTAATTATTGCCAAGTGAACTGTGGCCCTCGTGGACCTCGAGTGAAATGAGCAGAGCGCAGCTGGATTGGGTTGGAAGCTCCGTTTCTCTGAGTAGCTGCACGATGAGGAGGCGTTTGACCTGCAGGAGATACGCAGCCCATCAGTGTTTTTTTTCATTCATCATGCAATCAAAATATGTCTAAACCGTCCGAGTACTGCAGAGCTTTTCATCTTGAATTGTGTTTTCATCTGTTTGTCTTTTTTTTTTTAAAATCACATTATTTTTTCAATGATAATACTAAGAAGTTAACTTTTGCTTTTCTAAAAGAAAAGAGAATAAATTATCTTAAAATATCCCCAGCAGGATGTGTAATGTCTTATGAAGGTTTGAGTTGGCCGCTCTCTCTCTGTGCAGGATGTCTTTACCACCTACTGCCAAGCTGCAGCTACATTTTAGCATAAATTACAGGTTCTTTGAGGAGCCAAGAAGGTATATATTTCAAAAATATGCCATGTGACTGATGATATTACATAACTACAATTGAAATGTTCAAACAATGCCACAATCCTTATTTTCTACCTTAGCTATCCATCTTAAATTTTTATTTATTTATTTACTTTTAAAATGATCTTCATTCCTGCTTGCCACCGAGGATAGAAGTGAAAAATAAGCCTCATACTGAAAAATGTGTTTCCTTTCTTATTGAAGAAAAATTACCGTCAAACATATTTATATTCTTCGTCATTTACAATAAGACAGAGACGAATACGAAATAACACCAAGAAACACCTGAACTTGAAAGAACAAAAAGGAAAACAGAGCAAAATGCTGCTGTTTTTCTTTCCAGCATAACCGGGTCAATTCATGCATTTTGCAGGAAAAGCATAAAAGAGTTTGTGACAAACACATTTACTGCTCCAAATGCAGCTAGAAGACTAGAAGGATAGAAGGATAAAATCTAAATTTGGTGGTTTTCATCTAATTCGATTCAGTTTGAATATTTCTCGGTCGTTTCTGAAAGGCTTTAAACCTTTCAGAAGCAGAAACGTTCGACTGCTAGTGTTTTCCCAGCTGCAAGAATTAGTGAGCGATAATCGGCGTCTTGTGCGAGTGCTTTTCAGCGAGGAGCTTCTCGCGGCTCTTACAGCTGGAGAGCAGTCAGGAAAATCACATAACAGCTGATTCTCAGCTGACCTTCACTGCAAATACCCTCTGCCTACCAAGTCCAGCTCTTTTAGTCTTATCAAGAACATCGATTGTTGATTTAAAGGGGAAAGGCTTGACATAAGTAGGTGCTTGGTTGTACGCTAGTGTGCGACCTTAATTAGTCTGGCTATTGTTGTTTTCTGTGGTAATTAGTAGTTTATGCTTTCTCTGACTTAGTTCTTAGACAAAATCTGAGTTTAACTTGTGATTGTCTGCTCACAACCGTGATCAGGGTTGGGTGATAATAGCAAATGACTGAATGGAGCTCTCACTCATTCATATTTACCCCCGAAGTCCTGGAACTAGACAAACACACTTGATTAGCCATTGTACAAATGAATCAAGGCAGCAGAAGTGGCAGCATCTGTCATTAAAAAGGCAATAAGCAAAGGGATTTGTTGATTGGTTTAAAACATGGGTCTTAAATGACATCACCGTTACCTGTCTTAGATTCAGTCAAAGTATTATTATTAACCTTTATTTCAGCAGGAACTAAACTGATATAACCCCATTTATGCTTACCAGTCCTTCCTTATCAGTTTGCTGATGTCAGATAATGAGAGAGAATTTTGTATGACTTTGCTGGACAATAAATTGTCCTGGAAATTATTTCAATAAATGATAATCGTGTCATTTTGAGACCATTTTTCTCAACTAATATAAGGATTAAGGCATAATAATGAAAATGCAGCCTCTTAAAGTTTAATAAAATTAGATTTCCAAAGAACATTCAACTGGAAATGGAGGACATTTTGAATATCTAAAATAGATGAATAAAAAAAGACCAAAACAATAAATATAATGGATTAAGAAATCTCAACAAAACATTTCCCTTCAAAACCAAATTAATCATTAGCCTCAGTCATTGAACACAAGCAAAACTACCAGTTTGGACATTCATAACAGAAAGGAGACAAACTAACTACACTGTACCGTGTGTCAAATGTTTGCTGTATTTTTTTCAAAATGGCAGCTTTTCTTTTTTCTTTTTTTTTTTTACCCCTCCAGGGGGTATTTTGTGGGCTCTAGTGTCCCTTGTATGATAGTAGGCTGACAGGAAACGGGGAAGGAGAGGGAGGAAGACATGCGGCAAATGTCGTCGGGTTCGGGAGTCGAACCCACGACGGCCGTGTCGAGGACTCAAGGCCTCCAAATACGGGTCGCGCCACACCCTACGCCACCACGGCACGCCCAAAATGGCAGCTTTTCAATAATAATAAAGGGCAGCATCACTTTAAAGATTGATCAAGCTATACAAAGGAGCATGCAAAGGGGAAGTTAAAGCCTATTTTAACTTATGCTGTTGTTTGGTGTATTCCTTATTGTGACAGGATCATATCCACGTGTAGTCTAGGAACGTGTACTCGGATCGCTGACTGCTTACTTTGGCTACACATCCATTTTGTGGTGTCCTGCGATGGGAAATGGAAAATGAACCAGCAACAGTTATGTGTGAATAACAAGACCAGACAACTGTGCTTAGGGCTTGTAGCCAGTGATTTATTAGTGTGTACAACAGGTCCTCCTGGAGTACCAGCCTCAGGAAATTGATTGACTTTGACCTCTGCCTTTGTTCGAGTCTTTGGCAAAGTTTTTTTGTGCAGAGCGTTTGTTTATGTTTTTTAAGGATGAGTGAGAAAGCTACTGTGATAAACTCATGGTCATAATTTTCTTCCAACTTCCTTAACAGACACAATCCTTAAATGTCTCTGATTCTTTACGCCCATGATATGTTTTCCAACTGTCTAAACAGCTTTGGAAGGTAGAGCGTTTAACCTCCTTGAGATTTAGCAATTAGCATCCATTTCACTGCTCTGCGATAGAAAACTTGCAGGAAGAGGATCATTCTGTCGACCAGACAGATGGAGCGAGGGAAAGACGGCACAATGAACAAGAGTCGCTGAAATGGTTGGAAGTGGAGATAATTAGCGCTGGGTGTCAGCGGTGGCGAGGTCTAGGCAGGAATAATGAGAGAAATGATGAGACTCATTTCGTCTGATCAGGGAATGTTTGCTGGGATTTATGTCAAGTGTACAGTTTCTGGCTGGCGTGGTTTGACTGCCTTGTTTTTACACGTTTTACTTCCCTACATTCACACGCTCTGACCTAAGCTGTGCTTCTTTTTCTCAACAGCCAGGAAAACGTGTGCCCCTGCTGAGTTTGCCTGCTTAAACGGACAGTGTGTCCCGGGCCGGTGGCGATGCGACGGGGAACCGGAGTGTCCAGATGGCTCTGATGAGGCAGAGGAGACGTGCAGTAAGTACCACGTTCTATATTATCCTGCACCAAACAATTGTTGTTTTGTCTACATTAGCTAAAGTTGCTGTGAGTAGAGGCCTACAACCTAGCAACAGAAGCTGCATTTCTATTGATCTTAAAATTGAGCAAATTGAAATTAGAAAAATAAATTTGCTTACTTGAAAAACCTCAGTTTTGAAAAAGCTCACATTATTTTAAAAAAAGGTTTTGCGCTAGGTATTTCGGAAATTGATGCATTTTGCAAAACGGTAACAGGAACACTTTATTCGCATTAGATGAACCACGTGATCGACAGCCGCATGTTACTACTGGCAAAAGTGACCAAGAAGACAATGACAGGAAGGAGAAAGAGGTTCTCACTGGTTTTGTTTCTGGATCATTTTGAGTTATTTGTCATTGCCATTCAGGTCTTTAGCTGTAAATTGTTTGTGTTGAGTTCCTCTGTTTTTTCTTGGGTTCTGCTCTTTAGTGTTAGTCTTTTCCTTTAATTAAAACATAATTTCCTGTTCAGTTCACTCTGTTACTTCTAGATGCTTAAGCTAGATCTCAGCAGTTAATTTAGTAAAACTTGCCACCATTTTTTGCTTATGAAAATGAATATGGCACCAAACTTTGAATTAAAATTCAGAAACTGGTCTGTTTTTGATCGACTGTGGTATTTGTCTCAGTTGCAGGCACCTACTGTCTCCTTTTGAAATGAACAGAATTTTGCGGCCATTTTCTCGTTGTATCTGGTTTCGATGTTGTGCCTCCACCTCAGACATTTTAGATTTAACACGCGTCTCCTGGAACCTGCGTTCAAGTTGCTAATTTCCAATGCTGTCTTGGCTCTGGTGGCGGTTCAGCCATCTCGCCCGCCTCCACTCGCCCACTCACTCTAGAACTCAGTACAAGAAAGCCCTCGATTATCTCTGCCAAGCTGTGAGAACCTGGGAATGCTGCCTGGCTCACGTTTGGTGTCGGCTTCATTGGTCTTACATGCCAGGCCTCAATGGAGGTGAGTTCATTTCAAAATGGAGCAGAATCTCTAGCAGGGGAGGTTAATAATTTTTTTCCCCCTTTGATTTAATATTTCTTTGGCTCCTGGTTACTTCGTTTACCCTTCAGTTATCAGAAAACTTAAAGTGCTGTACTAGGAAATGAGATTACGAGATTTTAACTGCATGAAATTTGTTAAACTGTGAATAATATCTAGAGAAGTAGTTTCCGTATATTTACAATAATTGGTAAATGGTTAGTATTTGTGGTTTTCCACATTGGTTTGTTTTTTAGTTTTGTTCAGATTAGGCAAGAGATTTGCCACTAGAGTGTCTACTACTTCAGTTCCAGTCTCAATAATTATAGCTTTCAGATTTAAACTCCTGGAAGTGTTTCTTAGGAGGGATTGCAAATGTGGAACCATGCTGAAAATGAAAGAAGGTTGTCATTCAAGTTCTGTAATATTTTATTGGCTGTGAATGTTTTGGTCTGGGTTTTTTCTAATTCCAAGTAGAATCCCCCCATTGCTTCTCACATAAAAAGGCTTTTGGAAAGACAACATGTTTATGTTGGAAATGCAATTAAAGATTATGAGGAAGGATTCATATCTTGGCGGCAAAACAAAGAGATACGAGTCCCGGTTTGGGAGTAATCCATCAAAATGGAAATCTCATGAATTAGCTTGATGCTTTAAATTAGAAAAGTTTCAATTCCAGAAGTTGAATGGAGGTTTTATTTTGCAGTGGGCATCCAGAAGGCCACAATGGAAATATGGTTTCACATAAAAAGAGCAGCTTGAGCATAAGAAGCTCTAACCTTACTGCCGCTGGGTATCTAGATAACAACTTCACATGGAAAGAGTCAGATCATCACAACGTCAACTGAACAGGAGATTTCTAATGAGATCTTCACCACAGCTGTCTCTCTGCTGTTTGACTGACTCCAGCTCTGATATAAACACAGCAAAGAGGCAAAAAGAGTGAGGGGAAACTCTAGAGTGGTCATTTTAAAAATGCATCTTGAGCGACAGTCATCTCATCATCTGTCATAAGGCTCAATTTACTACTTATCTGATTGTGGAGTAACAGACTCAATGAGAACTTTATGCAATAAGATATTTCAGCTTGCATGCTAGATATAAATTAAATTAATACAACTTTCAAAAGGATAAGCTAATGCTTATTATTGAACAATAAACTGGTAGTTTAAATTAGACACAATATACATACATCTGTAGCGTAATCTATAGCTAATTAGCTAACATCTGTAGACAGTGCACAAGGAAAGTACAGGGCTTCACTTTTTCCACTTCACTTTTTCCACATTTTGGTGTCACAGCCTTACTCCAAGTTGTATTAAATTGATTCCTCTCCTCAAAATACTCCATAATAATGATGTAAAAAATGTTTTTGAGTGTTTTTTCCCAAATACATAAAAAATAGAAAACCTAGAAATCCCATTTACCAAAGTATTCACAGCCTCTGCTTGCCTGGTCGTTGTTCCGCTCAATTCTCATCTCCCTTCAGTGCTCCATTTAGGATTCCTCCAATTGAGTTTGATTTCTTGGGTCGAATTTTATCCTGGCCAATCAGCAAATAGAAAGTTGAGTTGTGAACGACAATGTCAATTTTCTGCTGTGTTTTATATTTGTAGTCTCCTTGTGGTTTTAACAGCGGAGGAAGTGAACAAAGCCATGTTGGCCAGGCCTTCAAGGATTGACTGAGAGCCAGACCTTCTTGTCTAACATTAGTGTGTGATCTCAGAAATGTTCTTTCGGATAGAAACATTTCTATAAACACCCTAAAACTTGTGGAAAATCTCCCTAGATTCCCAAACGCATTTGTCACTCAAGTTCAAATGCTTGTGAAGGCAGATGAGCGAATACTTTTGGCAATCCAGTGTATCTTCCAATTCAAAGATTGTATTGATCAAATGCAGTTCCTTTCATCCAAACATGACTGGTCAGAGCTGCAAAACAAGATTTATGTGTACAGATGTAGAATATTCACACATAGATAACACTCCCTGCACATTACCTTTAATTTAACTGAGAGATTACATTTGGGGTTATGGCAGTAATTATTACAGGCCCAGCTCCAGTTAAATGTTTTGTTTTTTATGTTTTCCATGTACCCAAACATGTGATACAAAGAACCACACTTCCACACACATTGCTGAGACATTTTTGAACTTTGTGCTGCAGACATCTGTGCCAGCGTCATTCTGCCTCACTGATTGGATTCCCAATTACACGCTAGAGTAGCTCTGCTCTGAATCCGGGCCACACGGAACGAGTCAAACTCCCGAGCAGTGAAAAATGAATGATTCTTTGGAGAAACACGTGAAGTGCCAGAGCTCCTGGCTTTCAAATTAGATTAGCGTGTAATCAAGGAGGAAGTGGGCCACGGCAGCCAGCTGTGCAGGAACTCCTCCTGCTCCCACAATGCAGCAGTGACAGTTTCATGGACTTTAAGAGTGAGGGTGGGCTGGCAGCCGCATGACGCTTTCTGACAAAATTAATAAGTTCAGCTCAAGTCCGTGTGTCGGCTGGTCCTCGGGGATTTTGAAGACATATCTGTGAGCTGACAGTCATGAGTGAACTTTGGTGTTTTCCTGCTCCTTCAGGAGTCTTTCATTATTCAAATGAATTAAATTAAAAGAAAATGGAAGTTTTAAATCCCCCTGTGTTCTGCTTTTAATGTAATTTTTCACGTGTTGCATAATTTAGAGCGGAGTATAGATTTTTCGATTAAAGAAGTTTCCTCATAATCTGCACAAATATTGACTTTCACATCCTGCTGGGATTTTTCTGGAGGAGTTAAAGCCGAAGCCATGGTCGTATATTGACTTTGGGTTTTGTATTTTAAAGCATTATTTAACCAGGAAGTAGAAATCTCCTGAGGATACAACAGTGTTCTGGCCAAGAAATTCAGCTGTTGTCAGTATAGAGAAAGAATATGCTCTCAAATACAACACAATGTAACCTAAAATAAATATTGAGATAATGTAAAACTGGGTATTTGCATTTTCTGTTAATGTTTTAGCATTGTGGCTCTTAAGTTTAATGTGTTTGTAAGTACATTTATTTTACTCACACTGATGGACACATTCTGAATTCTCATTCTAAATGCAATGAATACAGAATTTTCACTTCATATTTACTTTAGATTGTAGATTAAGTATCAAATGTTGATAGATGTCAATCAATTCTGATGAACTGATGAAAAGTCTCAGTTTTGTTTGAAGAAAGATGTATAGAAACTTTATTTCAGACTCAAGGTCCAACTAAAACAAGAAACAAAACAAAAAAGCACGTACACATACCTATCCATATCTACAATTATTTAAAAATTATTATTATTTAAAATGATAAAATAAGACAAAATGTAGTCACAGACAACTATACCAGTGTTTCCACATGTGTGAATGGTATCGTGTTGAGATCAATCTAAGGCAATGATAGTTTTATTCTCAGATTTATTCAAACGATATATAAACTTAGACATCAGACTCCTAAGCACTGTCTGCAGAGTGCTTACTCCAGCACTCTCCATGCCGTTATGCTAATATTTCAGCCATGGTGCTAGAGCTAATCATCTATCAGCCAATCAGAGGAGACATCGGCGTCTTATTCAGGCACTGGAGTGACAAGCCCCTTATACTTGAAAGTGGCTATGTATGCAGTATCTTTGGGAAATTGTAGTCTGCGATTTTATAGAAGAGCGATGGATTCAACATGTTCAAATGACAACTTTTTATGAACTATGATGCTGTGAGAGCTCTGGTGGAGCCAGCTGCACATTGTCTAAAAATTAAAAACAAACCATCTAATACTTCCTGTCGTCTTCTTCGTCGTCTCTGCCAGCGGTAGCATCAGGCTGTTGGTGAATTGCGTGATGCAAAGTGGTGTTTCCATTGATTGCAGTTTTCTACTTTGAGACTACCTAATCCTAGCGCAAATCCTTTTTGTTGAAAACGTGAGTTTCTTCAAAATTGGTGTGTTTACATTGAAAAAATGTATTTTTGTGATTTCAGTTTGACCTACCTCCATGTCAGGCGAACAGTTGCTCTGTGGGGGTTGCTTCCTGGGGGCGCTGTGGCTTCCAGGAACCGATGCTGTTCTGGGTACTGAGTGCTGTCAGATATATGCCCTTTCAATTCCACATAAATCATTAGCACAAACATCTACTGCACACACACACTTGCTCTACTAACACACGCTACCTCACACACATCCACCCAGAGGCCAATGGTCATAGAGCTTCATATTTCATTATGCTGCTTTGATGCCATAGTAATCCTGATTTATTAAAGTCAATCATGCAATTAGCATCTATCAAAAGGTAACCTTGGCATAATTTTTAGCAGTAAAACATAGACCTACTTGTTTAGAATCCAAGCCAACATATTTGATTTTCTAGGAATTAAGTCAAACTAGTTCTGATTGCAGGACTAGTTTCCATTGCTCACATCTCTCTACGCTAAGTTGTGATTATATCTTCACCCAGCTGCTTTAAGCTGTACATTATCAAGTTAGTGGGGAAAATGATGTGCATGTTATTGGTCTAATGGGGTAGAAAACTGTTCAAGTATACCCTCCAAACGAAGTCTGAGAGGTGTTGTTAACAAATCAGCGGGGGAAAAATAAAACAGATCACAGTGGTTTTATTTGGATAATGAAGTAACAATCCAGGAGCCGGGGTCGCGTGTTTAACGTGCAACAAAGCGTATTCCTTGCTAACACACTTTACTGAGAATAACAATTTTACATCTTGCAGTCTCCAAGCAGCAAGTGGGTTTCTCTTTCACTACAGATCTATAATTCAAAGATGGAGACATGTCCATCCTAACGCGGTTTAATGAAGCAGTGAAACTGAGAATGACTCATGATGCCGAAGCACTTTGCGTCTGTTTTAGCTCCGAGATGGACGTGTTGAATCAGATCCTTCACCACCCGAACAGTGACCTTGACATTTACAGGTGAACATGCCTCAGAGTGCTCTCACAGTAAATAGAACCCACCAGATTGGTGAAAAGCAGACAGTTTATTTCCCATGAATAGATGCTAGTTTCTCTAGTACATGTGTTCCCAATGATACTGCCCTTGGTCTGTTTGATTTAAACCAGGGGTGTCAAACTAATTTTCATTTTGGGCCAAATCAAGATCACAAAGGGACAGTTGTGGCTGAATTTATTGACAAAAGTAGCCAAACTAAGGAACATTTTAAATTCAAAAAAACATTTTTGCTGCTAAATTATTGAGTAAATAGACATATGAGGTCAACAACAAAGATATGTGTTGTTTTGAATTTGTTATTTAGGTCTCTGCACCATCATATTGGTGCAAAGTTTTTTTTCTATTCAGCTTTCAAGTTTTTCAGGAACTCTTGATCATCCTTTTAAAAAAAATCCCGTGGACATGTGGACACTAACGTTAGCTTTGGAGACGTCTGTGCTGCTGTTACTTGTTTAGCATTGAGATGTTAGTTTAGACCTGAATAGCTTCGCTGACAGGCTAACTCCTTTAGCACAACTTGAAGACAGCAACAGTCTTTTCCAGCATCCCATTTTGAAGCACACAGTAACCCACTGTGGGCTGAGAGAAGCAGTTTCGTCATCCACCGCTTGTGTGTCAAATTTAAGGGCGTACCAGAAACTAGAAAATACAAAGGTTCCCGTCGGAACAATGTAAAGAAAAAATATTTAATTTTTATTTTAAAAAATGTTAACGAGTTAATAAATCCTGGTCTGAACATGTTTTCCTGTTGATTAATTTTGGGACTATACGTTAAGAAACTGCTTTGTTTTGATTGATGAAATAATATTTAAGCACGTAACTATTATCTTAAAGGTTCTTGTGGCGGATCGGCTTTGCCCTGAGTTTCACGCGTGATGTAAATCATCCTACTGTAGCTCTGGATTTATGAGTGGATGGATAGTTCTTATTATGGCCTGTGATAATCCTGCCATGTTACAGCAGAACCATGTAACAAATGAATGATTTTCTAGATTTCTAGATTTCAAGCCTTTTATTTCTTCATTTAAAGCTTTATGATGTAAAAAGCTGCCACTAATAGCAAGGTTAGCCGTAGTCATTAAATAAAAAATGCTGTGTCATTGCTGCTGAGATGAATTCTCTTTTGTCTTGCAGCAGAAGTCATGAGTAGATTTGTGAGCCAAGCCCATAATTCGTCTGTGGCAAATTTGCACTTTATTAAGCTGTTACCATTTGAAACCAGAATCCATTAACTTTTAGCTGTCTTGATGTGGATTGAGATGGCATGGCTCTGGTCTGATATCTTTGGAATCTGAAGGAGCGGAGCTCAGGCTTCATTAAGGAGCCATCAGTTAAAAGGACAGGACAGCTCGGCCTCCGCCCGGTAGATTCACATTCTGCTCGGTTCTGTGCTCAGTCGGCCGTTTCTCCCTCATCTCTTTCCATTTGGTATGGACGGCTTCGGTTTAGCCGTAGAACAAAAACGGGAAAGGTTGTGCAACACTCTGACTATTCATCTGTCCCTTACACATCCCTCTTTCCTTCACCGATTCTCTTTTGCTCTGATTTTTCACGTCATTCTCCGAGGTTCTACAGATTCATCCCAGTGAAACAGCATTTCCTCTTTCTAAGACGCCTTCCTCTTCACCTCTTTCATCTCTTTATGTTTCATGAATTCCAAGCAGCCCCTGTATTCTTTGGCATTCAGACGTTACTGATTCGTGAGCATTCATTTCGGTTCAGCATTTACATACTCCACTTGTCAGTGCTTGACAGTCATGTTTGGAAAGAAGCAAATTAGGTTTGACTGCAAAAGACAAGTCGCAGAACAAAGACTCGACATCGCTGTTGCTGGCATGAAAGTAGCAGAAAACATTTAGAGTCTCGACTCGATACTTTTTTCTGTTTTGCTAATCGAGAACCGCTTGATCAAGCTGCTTATTTGCTATCCATGATATTTTCTTATCTCCTTTATTGCTGCGGGACATTTTCCAGAGTATTATTTTAATACCGTACATCTGTCAACATTGTTGACTGACAGTTTGAAGCACAGCAGACTTCGGTTCTCCACCTCATTCTGAAATCTCGTCAGAGCTACAAATCTTCTGTTTGACATTTACCTGCAGCTGTTTTTCAGCCCGTAGTTTGTGCAAATGTCACTTCCATGTTAACAGAACACGGTAGCACATGGGTTTCTGAGTCTGAAGTATTTGCTGATGTAGAAACGGGGAGTGCTGGCCACGTCAGTGCTCTGAGAGTTTTATTTATTTATTTATTTATTTATTTTATTTGAAGGGGTCATGGCCTGGCTGCATCAGCCATCTTTGCTGCTTGCTTTCCCCAGACACAAGCTGTCTCCAGGACTTCCTCCTCCTACCTTCCTACTGTGATCCTCTCACTGTTGCAAGGACAGCAGCACTCAGGCAGAGGATGAATCCTAGGCTCTAATTCAGGGGTGCCCAAAGTGGGTTCTCGAGGGCCGGCATCCTGCATGTTTTGGTTCTCTCCCTGGTGGGGATGATTCTGTCCCACAGAGAAGCACAGAACTTTGTGAATCTCCAGTGGTTTCATCAACGTGAACATCTGAAGGTGTTTCAATGGTTTTATATTGTTGTATATTTAATTATCTATATTTTTGATATCTCTTGTATCGCAACATGCTTGTATGCTTCTCCTTTTTACTGTTAAGATTAGATTTTAATTGTTTTATACTTTATAAAAAGTCCTAATTTCACTCAGAGATGAAAAAAGTTTGGGTCATTTTATACAGTGAGTGCATTTCAAGTATGCATATAGAATTGAAAGTAAACCCTAAGCCTGTCGCAATGAACAATTAACCAATTCATCACATGTGAATTTAAAATGAGCTCGATAATTTCTATTCTGATACTTTTTCAAGGAAATTTTGTTTGCAGAGACGCCATGAAGTATTTTATTCATGGTTTTGGTTACAGGTGCTTTTTATCACCGTTTTATTTATTTATTGTCTTTGATCGTTGTGTTTTATTTTGGATAGTTAAAATATCTCCCAGTTTCAGTGGTGTGTGTTCTTTACAAAATTAAAGTTTATTTGCTCTTTAGAGGCTGAAGTTGGATATTATATCCATCCATCCATCCATTTTCTGTTCACCCTTGTCCCTAATGGGGTCGGGAGGGTCGCTGGTTCCTATCTCCAGCTACGTTCCGGGCGAGAGGCGGGGTACACCCTGGACAGGTCGCCAGTCTGTCGCAGGGCATGGATATTATATACCATTACCAATATATTATTGGAAAATTATAATTTATTGCAATAATTATGGGGACAATTTGTTGTCTAGAAAAGTTTGTACGCTCAACAGGCCTAATAATCATAATGCTTCTTGCTCTACATACAAGAAGGAAAATAAAACCTGATATCAGTGATATTGGCTTCACATTAGTACATAATTATTTGACCATCACGCTTGCTGTACATCTATCGCTCCAACTGTATTCTTGAATGGTAAATGGACTGAACTTTCTAATCATTTTGACCACTCAGAGTGCTTCACACTAGAGTCACATTCCCACATTCACTCACAAACACACATTTATACACTTGAGGCAATTTGAGGTTAGGTGCCTTGCCCAGGGGCACATTGACATGTGGCAGGAGGACGCTGGAATCGAACTTACAGCCTTCAGATCACAAACTACTCTATCCACAGAGCCACAGTCGACCCTGAATGTTACTGGAAACTTCAACTCTTTGCGTTACTGAATAAAAACAAGCAGGCAGGTTTCAGCCAGCTTCATGTTCATACCAGCCGTTTGTGCATTAGTTTGGTGTAGAATAGTTAGTTACTCAATCTGTTCTTTTTATCTTCTTACTAATGAAAGCAGTATAAAGTTATGTGCTCACTTGCATACAGTATGTACTGCAGCAGATTGGTAAAAATACATCCATTTCTTATTTTGAAGGGGTTCGAGTTGTGTCCTTCAATGAGCGTTCACTTAAATATGGTCTCTACAATTACTGTTAGTCAGACATTAGAAATTGAATTCCAATTATTTTTATGAAAATGATGTACATTCACTATTAACCTTCGATGAAGAAAAACTGTGATAAGAACAAAGTGATTTACACACAGAGTGTAATTGACCTGTAAGACCTCCACACCAATAGGAACTGAAACTGGAAAGGCATTAAAAAGCATGTAAAAAAATCATGTTCTGCATATATAAATCATAAACTGGCACTGATGTCTGAATAAAAGAACTTCTTTTGTAATCCAAAAGATTTTTCTCTTTTTCCCTAATCGAAATCTTCAGCAAATCGGCTTTGCCTGAGATAAATAGGAATTCAGATTGAACAGAAATACAATGTTGTTACTGTACGAACAGATGTGCTCTGTGTGCAAACATGGCCTCGGAGACTCCCTCCTTGTCTAGTCCAATAACCCGCCATGCAACGTACAGCTAACATTACTAGCGACAGCATCAGAGATTCTATTAGAGCTCACAAATGATGTTCATTATGGAGCGTGTTCTTACTCTGCCCTCAGCAAATAATGGAGTTGCTTCCTGCGTGGGGGGCTGCAAATAGGTTGTCACGGGCAACGTGCATAACTGGGACAGGGATACCTATACTATGAAAATCTAAGCCAAAAGAATGACTTTAGGTGCCCTAATAAGAAATTATAGTTCACAATTTTTTTCTATGCTTTTTAGTATGTAATATGTGTCAATTTTAGGAAGAAATAACAACAACATGATTATGGAGTGAATATTTTAAACTGTCTTTAGCATTTTATTTCAGATGTTGGCATGATTAACACACTTAGCACAGTTAGCAGTTACCTGGCATGTAAACATGTACCTTGATAGTATAATAGGGCTGGATGATGTGGCTGGAAAACGTATCACAATATAATGTTTTCATATCAGTTTATTGATAATTATTGATTAGTTTTTTGTTTTAAATGTCTAACATATTGCCAAACTGATCCTATTTTATCCACAGTTGATGTTGATCATGTGTCTATTGCAATATATATTATTGATTTATTACCCAGTCCTACTTCATAGTTAGTTTGATGCTACTATAAGTAAATTCTATTTACTTAGATAGAAATATCTTCTTCAACTGTTTGTTCTTCCTGAAGTCATTTCACCTCACTGATGGCTAACAGAGTCTTCTTCCTGTGGTAACAACTTCCTCACAGAGTGGTATTCATATGATGGCCCCAGGAGGGTCAAATAAAAAGCAACACCACAACAGCATAATAAATAATCTAAGGATAAAAGAGGCTGGATGATTTGTTTTGTAGTTTGTGCCTTTGATTTCTTGCTGGAAGGCTTCAGGCGGCTCTGTAAGCAAAGGTTTATAATTAACCACATTCGTCATATTAAACATGCTGTAATCAGCATCAAATCGACTGTGCCAACCCGAACAGATTGGCAGGAAAAGAAGGAGAGGAGGGAACGGGGGGCGGATTGTACTTTTGCATTTCTGCCAAATTTGCCTTTGCTGTGTTTCAGGATCCTTCCGCAGGCCGTAGAGGCGGCCCAGACAGTAAAAATCAAGTGCTGTAGCATCCGATGAGTTTTAACCGCATGCCGGCTGTTGTGTTTGTAGTTTGTTTTTTTTAAACTGCTTTTATGGGCCTATAAATTCACTGTGGAAATCTTCCCCTGTCTGTTTGATCTCCATCCACAGGCAAACAGACGTGCCCTCCAGAGAAATTTGACTGCGGGGGATCCACCAACAAGTGTGTCTCGTTGTCATGGAGATGTGATGGGGAGAAAGACTGCGAGAACGGGGCGGACGAGGAGGACTGTGCATCTGGTGAGCTTTATAAAGTCGCCTTCCTAGAAGCAAACGACTTTTTTTTTCTGTTACAGCTGATCACATTTCAGGGGACATTCTGATAAATATCTGCAACATTCACGGTTTACAAGCGACTAAATAAGAAGTGCAGATGAACTTTTAGATGTGAAAAGGTTTTATCCTCTTCGGTTTTATTATTTAGAGGTTCAACGCATTAAAGCTCAGCAGGAAAGTCACTGTATATTCTGACGGATACGAAGAGATTCCAGAATTAAGCTACCCGTGCTTGACAGCAGAGTCCCTCTTTGATGTAAAATGATCTGTGGTGTGAAACATCAGATATGGGGGGCTTCCCGGTGATACCAGGAGGATTTCTACAGTTCTTAAACTCTCCATGAAGCTCTTAGAGCCATTAAATATGAAGGCACCTTAGACACAGCCAATCACGTGACTCGCACGTATGGAAGCCCCCTCCCCCAAATCGCTTCGGGGACCATCCTTGGCCTACTTCTGAGGAGCCGTGAAGAATCTGCTCGCTTTCCTCCACACGTCAGGAAAAATGTGATTGAGGCAATAAATCTGAACGTGTTCTGAGTTGAAAGCTGAGGAAATGGCACATTTCAAAAAACATCTCCGAAATGTCCTAATCTGCTTAGTGTCATGTGAATTTTCATCAAAGCAAGAAACTGCATATGATGGAATCAGTGTGAGAGTCAGAAAAAGTACATTAAAAACATATCTTCTACTTAAACTCACCTGATTAAAGACGGCTTCATTTATTGTATAACCTTAATTAGGTCTGTCGCAATAGGCAATAAATAAAATAATCATGTGATATATTAATCCGTGGTCTATAATTTCCATTTGCATGATTTATCATTTTTCTCTTTTTTGTTTTTATCAAAAACTGGATGATAAAGTCGTCAGTTCGGTGTTAAATAGCCTCTTTTTTGGGGGGCAATTTAAAAAAAACTAAATCATTAATTTTATTAATTGTTTCTGTTGTTTTGTTTATTCATTTTAAATATTTAAAATGTCTTCCAGTTCCAGTATTAAAAGTTCATAAGTCATTTTGTTTTAAACGTTCATTTAGACACCTTCCTCTCTGGTGTAGAGCACATGTCCGGAGGCCCTAGTCCGCGATGCGGCCGTCGCAGGTTCGAGTCCCGGCCTGATGACGTTTGCTGCATGACTTTCTCCTCTCTCATTACCCACATTCCTTTCTGACCACTCTCAAATAAAGACAACTAGAGCCAACAAAAAAAATAGAAACCTCCCTCTCTGTCCATTTCTACTCGTGTGACGAGGCAACATACGAGCGGCCAGCATAATTCATGTGAAACTTTGAGCTAGCACAACCTAACGATGCAAAACAAGAGAGTTGAAAACTTTTTAGCTTTATCACATTAACGTTGACAGCTCTAGTGATTATCCTTGTTTACTCATTCTGGAGCAGCTGTTAGCAACTCTATTGACTTTCAGTCTAGCACCTTCTTAGCTTAGATGTCTTTTCACGGCGCTGCTCATTGAGACCCAGTCTAGCCTGGACTAATCCTGCTCTCATTCTAATGTCGGTATTGATGTGGCAGCCTTAAACCTCTCAGCAGTGACACGGGGGGGCAGGCAGCAGGATGTCGTCCACCCGGCCAAAGACTCAAATCCCCTCGCGGACAAATGGCGCCAAGCTTGACCCGCTGAGAGAGAGAGAGGCTGGCTGTAGCATTAGCAAGGAACGGGGATGATGGCATCACAAATTAGACCTATTAAATGCTCCTCAGAGCAGTTTATCTGAAGAGTGACTGGGCTCAGTACCAGCCTGAAAGAGGATGTCTGAAACAAGGATTAGAAGCTTTTAACTGTGTCTGTAGATCAAATCTGGAGCTGCAAAGCATTGATTTGTTTTTCCCTACTGTGTCTGCGCTCCAGCTCAGCGATCTGAAAATATGTCAAATTCCAACGGCCGTACTCTTCAAAAATCAGAAGGTAGTTCTAACTTAGCTGTCATACATCTTTGGTACAGAAATAAACAAACATTAAACCAAGGCTTCAGACGAAACCAAACTTTTATTTTCTTTTGTAAAACCGACAAGTGTTCTTCACTGCTTTATGTAATACAGAAAACCTTTCCAAAAGTTGCACAGCCGTTGAACTGATATAAACTTTTGTGTAAATGGTCTAAGCTCAGACTCAGAAGTAAAAATTGTTATGGATATGCAGAAAAGTCTGTAAAAAATCATGGAGAAATTCCAGAAAGTGTGAACTGAAACGCGAAGACGACTTCATTTGATGTCTCTTCAGTTGTGAATTTGTTTTATTGTTTAATTAAGAACTGAAAACCAAATGGTGTTAAATATGACTGCTTACTACATATTGTTACTCTGCTGGCAGATGGAGTTAAACATTAAACCTGTCCAGTCTGTTCAGCTTGAATGTTTAACAAGCAACAGAGACAAAAGACACAACTTACCTCTAATCAATAAATCAATTAATCACATGATAAATTAAAATGAGCCTAATCATCTCCATTTGGACAAAAATTGTTAATGAGGTGCTAATATCAATATTACTATGCTTAATATTGTTCAAAACAGGACATCTAAAAAACGCTGGAAACATTTGACACCCACTTTTTTCTTGTTTTTCATAAAAGTCCTGACTGGAATTTTTGCCTGCTTTCCCCAATTTTTTAGTTTTCTTTCTTAATGTAATTTTGCTTGCAGAGAGTTCATAAATCTTTTTGTTGTTGTTGGTTGTTGTTGGTTCATTTTGGATATTCAAAACTTTTTCCAGTTCCACCATTAACTGTTCCTTAAAAATGAAATTTTTATTTTTTTATTTTTTATCTTTGTACTTGCATTAACATGCCATTACCATCATATGTTGTTAAAAATGGTTTATCGCAATCATTTTTGGGATGATTTGTCGCCCAGCAGAATTTGTTATTGTGACAGACCCAGCCTCCTGGAAATGTTGGGGGTGGTGGAAGGGCTGCAAGGCAGCAGCAGCAGCAATGTGACACATTCTGCAGGATGATTCAGAAAGCTTAAACAGACCATTCAAATTGATGAGGTTTGTTCATGCGTTCTGCGGCGTGCATGGGAGATCACGTGTGAAGTCAACTCTCTGCCTGAACTACTGTAGCTCGCAGGCGTCGCCTCATTTCACATCATTTTCATTAAAGTAAAATTGTCATTTGTTCCACAAGAATCTTAATTTCCAATCAGAGTTACGCTCCCACGCAGCCGCAGCACCCGTGCTGCTCGAAACAACGACATAGAGCCTGGACTTAAATGTTCTACTATCATGTTTTGCAGCACGTTGAAAATTATTTACCGGATAGATATAAATTTTTGCCAAGACGATTACGAATCCTTAGGATCTCTTAGTGTTTTCTTTTACAATTGGATACAAAAAATATACCTTTATGTTACATTAAATGTTTTTTTGTCTATCAAAATGCTGTTTCAAATCAACTTCATCTGTTCTTCTGGCAAATAGTGAAGGGCTATTTTTAGATATTGTCTACATTAATAAAAAGAAATAAGAGTAGAATGTTCATTAAGATAAGGGAGGACAGTAATCTTTATCAGGAGGATTTTATTCTTTTTATTAAATTTCATTTAAGTTTGCTGTTTTGCTTTTTTTACTATGATTTTGAAGAAGAAGAAGGTAAACTATTCATCTATATTTAGTGGCTTGCACCAATATTTTTAAAGAACATGGTTGTAGAATGTTAGAGAGCGCACCTTAAAAAATGAAAATGTCAAGCGGATTAATTTTCTGAATTTGAGTAATTTATTCGATTTCTTAGTTTAATCTATGGTTAGTTTTGTAAAGAAACAACTGCTAGGTGTTTCTTTACAATATCAATGCTCTTCCTTTTTATTTCACATTTGTAAGTTTCACTTACTGTTAACTCTGTTAGAAAAAATCATATATGGTATTGTTCAAAATATTTCCTCAGTCATCTAAATCATTAAATATGCCCATTCTCAGAGTTTAGATCCAGTACCTCTTTGTACTTTTCAAATAAAAATAAATAAAAAAAAACCATTGTTGGACGTTAATACAGTGACCAGGCATTAAAAGTGCAAAATCTCACACACTTACAAATTATTCACCAATAATTACCATCAAAAAATGGTTCGCTGACATAATGTAAACACAAAAACCCAATAGCATTTAAAACATGAACAAACACACATTTGTCACTGAGGCACAGATTTCTGGAAGCATTAAATATCACAGTAAATTTCCTCCTATGATAGAGAATACTCTGAGCAAAATATTTTCAGCTCAATGGAATTTGAACATTAATACGTTTGCATGTAGATTCTCGTCTGAATGTTTACACTCTGAAAACTTTCGCACATTCTCACCCCACTTTATTCTTTATTAATATCAGATTGTGTATAGAAGAGGCTGTATGTCTTGCGTGGGTGTGAATCTGCAGATTTTATGCATTTACCCTGCAGGTGCGCTCTAATCTATAAACGATACGTGCTTTTTCTGTTTATTTAAGTGAGTGGAGGAAAAATAACTGTAGAAAAAGCAACCAAGGACTTATACCTATTTTTTAATATATTTTTTGCACGTGAGTTTCCTGTTCAAAACTCTTGGTATAATGAAGAGTTTAAAACCGTAATGCCCAAGGCTATTCTATCTCACGGTTCCACCGTAGAAAAATATTTAGCTTCAATCAATAAACCCGCCACTACTGTAAGCTCCAAAGCATTGAAAAACTTCAGAGAACTCTAACATACATTGAATTTCACTATTTGTTTCATAAGAACCGAGTGAAGGCGAGATTCAAATCTAATATATATATACAAGTAGAAATGAGACATGGGTCCATTACCTCCATTATAGTTATAACTACAGAAACAAAACACAGTACATGGTTAAATCGCTAGTAAATTACATCAACCCGCAGTTCCTGGGTGATATTATTGAGACGTTTAATGCTTTCCGTCACTTGCTTTGGCTAAAATGGCCAAAAAAGAAGAATTTAAATTTCTTCTAAGTTTCTGCTTAGCTGTTGGGACAACTTTAAAACCAGTTTAAGGCTGGAAGAAAACAAATGGTTATGGAGAAGCAAGATTAGGCATTTCTAAGTCAACATCAGGACTTAAAAATGAACTCTGTGGGCGTGCTGTGGTGGCGTAGCGTTTAGTGCGATCCGTATTTGGAGGCCTTGAGTGCTCGACTGGGCCGTCGCGGGTTCGACTCCCGGACCCGACGACATTTGCCGCATGTCTTCCCCCCTCTCCTTTCCCGTTTCCTATCAGCCTACTATCATATAAGGGACACTAGAGCCCACAAAAGACCCCCTGGAGGGGTAAAAAAAAAAAAAAAGAACTCTGTGATGCACAGGAAGCCAAAAGAGCGAGGATGGAATGGGTAAGATGTGCTCATGCATGTCTGTGCCCGCTAAAAGCCAGGCAGTGAGATGGGGAACAAGCTGAAGATGCATAAAGCGTAAAGTTCATCACTGTAGTTGAGAGGTGATATTTTCTCAAGGTTGTGACTCAACAAAACTGGCTTAAGCTTTACTGTTTGCCTTAACTGGAAGAAAAACAGAGCTAATTTAAATTCAGAGTCAATAATTATCCCCATACTATTTGATGGGTGTGAGTTACTATTAGCTAAAAGAAAAAACTCTCTTCCTGAAAATGTGCAGCCATCCAAGCCTCAGTATCATCATGACTGTGTTTTTGTGAGCTGAAAGTCATTCAAGTACAAGTTCCTATTTCATTAATGGGGTCTGTTTACTTTGAATGCAGATGTAGTTATGATTTATTTAAGTTGATCCAACAATTAGGTTGCCATCTTGAGATATGCTTTCTGCAGAACAAAGCTGCATAGGAAATAGTCTCTGTATGGTATCCCTGAAATTAAACAAAAAGACATGACAGATGATAGTAATGAAAAAAAACCCAAAAATTAACATTCGTTGCATCTCTATACAGTTTACAACTAATTGCTCAAAACAATTTTAAGTTTGTGACGGTGACTGAGATCAGGTTTGTTCCCCTCACCCTGAATTGTTTGGGAAAGGCTGTTTGAATGCTATGCTAAGCTACGCTCAGCTTGCTCTTTAGCTTGTTATTCCTCTGCACCAGTTGGGTGATGACGATGTTTGAAGCAGGAAATTAAATCCTATGTAGAATCAGATTTATTCCTTATTGCTGTTGAACAGTGTGTGAAGCTTTTGTTTAATCCGCCTTTCCTTCTCTATGGCGAGAACGTGTGGAGAAACTGTAATGCTCCTGCACAGCAGACTTTATGACTGTAGGGGGACATTGAGCTCCAGATTTACTGTGACATTGTATATAGTGGCTATAAAATCTACTCACCCCCTTGAATGTTTTACCCTTTTATTGCTTTTATAGATAAATCATGATTAACAAAATGTGACTATATTTCACGAAAAAAAACCTCCCCCGGCTAAAGAAAACCATTTAATGTCGAAATGAAAACTGATTTCTGCAAAACAGTGACAACTAAATAAAAATATGAAGCGCCAAAATCAGTGATTGCATAAATATTCACTTCTTTCAAAGTTGGTATTTATTAGATGCACCTGTGTGGGTAGGCCTCAATCAGACGGCTTGGACACTGCAATTTTACTTGATTTAACACAATTCAGCCTGATTTGCTTCCTCAGAAACTCCAGAAGAAACAGGTGGAGGCCTCAGCAAACAGCTGGATCAATGACTAGCTAACAAACAGTTTGAAACTCAGACCTTCTGCTTTGTGCATGTGTTCTTCCTGTGTACAGGTTTGAAAAGGTGCCGAACTAGTCAAGCGTGTGGAAAACCCGAAGTAGCTGGCTGTAAATTTTCTGGACAAATACATCTTCAGCTACATCCTTAAAAATAACAGTAATAGACTTCAACAAATCACACCAGCCCTGTCTGGTCTCGCTTTAATCCAACTTGCCTAGAAAGTCCGGTTAGTTTGTGGAGATTTGAAATCGTAAAGGAACTCTAATGCGGAGAAGGAAAATGCTGGTGCGCCTAAAACCCGAAGTTTCAATTTGGTTGAAGTAAACTCTGATGCGGTTCGAATGTATATGTGAAAACAGCATGCTCCAACAGTAGGAAGTGGCCTGCGACGCAGGGCATTTTGCGTAAATACAATCTTAACAAACGCAACAGTCTACTGGACTGCCAGGTGTGAAAACACCATTTAAGGTGTTGATTGATGAGAAAATGTCAGTGTCATTAGACAAAGGGAAGTGATACGCAGAGTGTTTGTCTAGAGAAATGTATAGGTGCTTTACATATTTTTTCTTAACCAAAGCATTACAACTTTCTTTTTTCTTCAACAGTTTTTTTTCTAACTAAAAGGAAGATCTCTCTCTCAAACCTCACACAGCTGGACCCCACAGTGAGCTTCAGCACATTCTGCTAGCGGAAAAAGAGGCATTCTGCTAATTGAAAAATCCACATTTTGAATTATACATTTAACTGATAGTAGCTTTCCCCGATGAAAACTTTTCAGGGTCAGCCTCACATTGAGCAGCAGAAAATCCACGCGAAAGTTGAGACGCGTGCCTTTAACTCTCAGTGATGAAGAGCTTAATGTTTACTCGCTAACCTGAACTTTTATCTTTGAGCATGTCTGTCTCCAGGGAACTCCATGTCAGGATTTGTGTGTTGTCGTGTGTTTGCATTTGCAGTTCATGTCTGGTCGGGTTTAGTTCCTGCTGTGTGGTTACCCTTTAATCTCCTTTTCATTATTGATGCTCCTCATGTCGTGCAATGCATATTTTTACAAGCAGAATGTGTCATAGCCATGTCCTGTGATGAGTGAAACTGATCTTTTTAGTTCTGTTCATCCTCTGTGAAGCAGAGGACCTTTTTATTCGACTAAAGGTTTTACACATTTCTTTTTTTTAAATTGGAATCTGGGGAGACTTTCATTTTCTGGTGATGGATGGATACTTGTCTCGTATCCTCTGTCCTCACCATGTAGCAGAAAGCCAAGGTGACTAACAGGCTTAGGTTATGTGTGTGTGGGTGTATACAGAAGAAAAAAAGTAATTAAATCTTTTTATAATAAAAATTATAATTTACCTTTTACTTTATCTGTCCATCCTCACTCTCATGCACAAACTCCCTCAGTTCACTCTCATCACTTGTCATGGTAGTGCAAGCAGAGCAGCCTGTCTTCCTTTTGCTCTTCATCTGAACCACTGGTTGCCGCTGGCAACAATCTTCCATCGTTTATGCAGCCAAGTTTAGGAAAGTGCTAAGCTTCCAACTTCTGACTAGTGTTGGTCACAGAAAATGATTTCCCCTTTTGGGATGAAAAAGAGAGAGAACGGAAAACGCTGATCAAGCATTTTAAGTTCTCTGTGATTTATGTTTTTGATTCCTTCAGAATAGTGTGTGCTTTCTGTTTCATCATGTAATGCATTGTAACTGGCAGAAAAACGTCTTTAATGCGAAACGGTGGTATTACATCAGCCAACTTGCCTGAGTTATTTCCGTTTCATGCCAGTGGCGACTTTTGACTGATAAAACAAAAATGAGAATAACAATCTAGTCCAAGTTTGAATGATGCAGGTATTTCAGTTTTTTTTTGCACTTTTTAATTTTATTGTGTGAAATTAAATATTTGGAGCTCTATATCATGTTATGATATTATTCCGTCATCAATAACATTCCTTGAGTTTTCCCTTGATTCTTTGTTCTATGTTTGAGAAATCCTTGTGTCTCCCATGGCAACCATTCAGCTGTGCAAAACGCCTGGGTGGACCTAGCTCCGCCTTCTAGGCACAGCTCCTCCTCTTTCTGAAGGCAGAAAGAGAATGAGCAGTAGTTTTTAAAGAGACTTAGAGAGGCTTAATTTCAAGGCATTAAATTACAAAGTCAAATTTCTTTAAAGTCATTTGCTATATATTTTTCACAACAGCTGAAGTTAATTACTTGATTGTGCTATATAATGCCACTGACGGTGCTTGGAAAATATACAATACTCCCTTTTACTGGTTAATTGGGTTATTTAAGTGTGACAGTATTAAAATAAAAAACAAATGGTAGGAACTACAGATCTAGAATATATTATTATCAACATACTGTAGGTATCCACTGATGTTAGCAATTATATGACATATATGTCCGATAAGTACAAGTGGGCCAATGTTAACAACCCATGTCTATTTTCATCCGGTTGTCGTTTGTGTTTCAGGAAAAAGAAGGGAAGAGAGTTTTTTGTTTGTAACGGTGAATCAGATGTTGACATCGGCCCAAATTTCATATCGGTGCGTCCCTAGTAGAAACTTGTCAAGAGGCGAATACTTTTCTCAAGTGCTGTAAATATTATGAAATCCTCAACTTCACATCCAACTTGTTTCCTGGATTTGATTTATTCATGTCAGTTAAAACTCGCTGACTTGTATGGCATCGTCAGCAGATGGTCTGTGGGATCGAACCTCCTCAGAAGTCTTTAAGTACATTTACTCATCGCCCCAGAGGAAAACAGAGTGCCTCTCTGGTGTAACCCGGCCACTCGCACACTGCTAATGCTCTCGCCCCTCGTGTAATAATGCACATGTTTATTGAAGCTCTTTAATTATTTAGCTCCAAATTAGGATAGAGAGTGTGTTGAGGCGAAACCGGGCCACTAGTTTGAAATCCACTTCAGAACCAGCTGCGGCGGCTTGTTTATTAATATTAATGAAAAATCACCCTTTTACTGAGCTGAAACCACAACACATGTTTTCATGAACCACCCGTCTTGGCTCCATTATGGTACCAGTCAGGTAATTAAGTCTGGGCATTTATTAACACTAAATAGTTGATGGATATAACAGTGAGTAACCATGATGCTTGATTCTTTCTTTTTTTAAGGGATGAACTCAATTTGAGTCTTTTGAAGGACATCATAACGAAACCGGAGCACAATTATGTACTCTGCAGCCTCTGATCAGTTTTATTTTGAGGTGTAGCTGCTTCCTCAATCTGTTCTAGTTAGACATGATGTGTAGGATTTGCAGTTTGGCCTTACGGTAAATACAGCGCCGCATTACAGCTGATAATATGAGGTAAAAACACCAATCCTGTCCTGTAACCAGCTGGAACAACTAAAGCATCGAGGAGTGAAGCTCCTGAACTCCCTGTGGTTTGTGTAAATATGAAATTCCTTTTCCTGCTGCTGACCTCTGTGCAGCTTGTGGACTCTCAGTGGGAGAACTTACTTTCCACCCCAAGTGCTTTTTAGCAAGATAAAACGTGACTAACAAAACTGGAAAAGGCAGCAAGAGCGAGAGGAAAAAGAAATGGAGAAATATAGATTTTTTTGTAAGTGTAAAATTAGTGGGACACATGGAAAGTCAGTCACCTAGACGCCATGCAAGTGCATACTTACTCATACTTAAGGGCACATTCTGGACACAAACTGTTTTGACTTTTACCGTCAGGTCAGGGCTACAGAGAGGTATTTGCAAAAACCAGCCACCAGACACACAATAAAAGCCTTACAGCCTGAGTAGTTAGCCACTCTTCCGTGAAACAAAATTAGCTAATTTGCACTATCACTACCTGTATTTATGAAAGCAAAACAAAATAATTCTATTTAAGTCAGGGGTTAGGATTGTTCATAATTGTTTAATTTTATTTAGTTGTGATTTTCTTTTTTTCCGCCTACTTTAGTTAGGCGAAAAAAATGGAGTGGGTTCAATAGTTTGCTAGCTAGTTGCTGGTTTGCTAGCTAAATATTAGCTGCATTTCCATTACAAATGCGCGCAAAACTTTGTCAATATTCTGCTAATGTTAAAAAACACAATTTTACAGTCGCTGTGTTTCCAAAAACGCAATTAAAATCACACGAGTAAGTTTGTTCACACGAGAAGTCATTGAAAAAAAACCTATCCCACGTCATCCTCCTCCTACCACTTCATGTCATCTTCTTCGTCTTTTCTGTCAGTTCCAGTTGTTTGCCATGTGACTAGTGTGATGCCAAAAAAGTGTTTCCATTGCAGTTTTGCGACATGTACCAATGTCAGTACAGCTGAAGAAAAAAAAAACACGTCATGCTAACCCAGAAACATTTTTTTAAATAAAAAAACCTTCATTTCTTTTAAAACTAGTGTTTCCATTAGGAACAATTATATTGTTAATGGAAACGCAGCTACGCTTTAGTTCAGTGTAGTTTTTTTCAGTATTGCATTGTGATTATGTATTCATCGATTGGGTAGTGAATATTCAACAAAAGAACCATTTTCAAAAAATTTGCTTAATTGTTGAAGAGCAATTTACTCATATTTGTTACTCCTGCCTGTAGACGCCAAAGCGTGTCCCAGCGCAGAGTTCATGTGTGCCAACCGTAAATGCCTCGCCGCCGTCTACGTGTGTGACGGCGACGACGACTGCGGAGACGGCAGCGACGAGCTCAAGTGTGCGGCGGCGCAGACCTGCGGGCCCAACCACTTCCGCTGCAACACGTCAGAGTGCGTGCCGCTGATGTGGAGCTGCGACGGAGACCCCGACTGCTCGGACGGATCCGACGAAAGCCCGGAACGTTGCGGCGACGGTGCCCCCTACCTGCCCAACCGCAGAGCCAACTGCACCGCCGACGAGTTCCGCTGCGCTAACGGGGAGTGTATTCGCCTGACGTGGAAGTGCGACGGAGATCCAGATTGCAAGGACAAGTCCGACGAGTCAGACTGCCGTGAGTGTCCCTGGCTTCACTAATCCTGAGCGGTTTCCAGTTTTACATTATGTCAACTTGTAAACAATTTTTTCCCCCTCCAATTCAAGGTTGTCCTCAGACTCTAAAGCCACCTAATACATAGTGATGGATCTCTCTGTTGGCATGAAAATATATTTTAACACTTTATAATAAACTCAGAAGGCCAGTCTAAAGTTTTTATATGGCATTAATTAGGGGTGGGCATTAACTGCATCAATTACCATTTGTAATGGAAAATATACCTCAGTAAGAATTTTGAATTATTGTAATAGAAAGAAACACTGTATGATTTCAAACGTTTTTTTTATTTTCTCCGTTTCCAGATCATTAAAAACTATCAATGTATTTTAAAATATGATTAAATGCAGTTATAGTGTGCAGATTCGTGATATAATTCCCACTGTTTAAAGTGGCGTCTAAAGTCTATTTAGAGTGGGAATATTTTTCAAAAACAATAATTGTTTGTGGTGCTAAGAGTGCATACAGTATTCCACAATAGCAGCTGTTTTATCATAATCTTTACAGTTATCACAATAGTACCACAAAATATTGCAATAAGATTGTAAGTCAATATTGCCCACTCGTAATATTAATGAAAACTGTCCTGAGAACAACATATACTATAATATAGACATTTATTAGGGGTTTTGAAAGAAGGTGTGCACACCTTTAAGAGCCTGCACATGTGATTTTTTTCCAAGTTTAGTAATATTTAGAGCCTCTTTTAAACGTCTTGCTTTGGTTAGAATTTCTTTTGTTTATCTTAGCACATTACCATTTGAGTTTCTTAGACAGAATGAGTTTCCACAGTGTGTCTGTGCACAAACAGCTCCTGTAGCGTGAAACAGTGTGAGCATTAGAGTCCACTTCCACAACTACAACTGTCCAACTCTGCAGCAGCTTTTTCTAAACTGCAGGACAGAAACTTGACAGAGCAGAACCCTCTTATCTCAAAGTTTTTTTGTAGCCGCAGTCCTAACACACACAGGGTTTATACACACTGCTTCTGAAGGAGAGAGATACTGCCGTACAGATGATAGCACCAGAGCTCATTGCTCTAAAACTCTTTTGCTCAGCGAGATATATCTACATTTGAAGCAGTTTCACACAAAGAAGGATTTGATTAGCAGCAGATCAATTAACTGGAGAGTGTGATGTCATGTGTCTGTCGCGTACACAAGCACACACCAAAACAAGGACATTATCAGCTGAGCATGCTCATTCATGAATGATAGCTTGCTATTGAATATATATATTTAAACCATTTTATTGCTCACATTCTGCTTTAGGTTAATGTGCGACCAGAGCTAAGTCCTAACTGCTACTCTCTTTATGAAAAAAAATAAGTTTTTACAGCGTAATAAGCCCTGTGGAAATGGATGAGCTCCTGTGAAACTGAAGCTTAACTTTTAAAGGGGCAGTATTATGTTAAATCAACTTTTTTGAGCTATAATACTATAATGTTACTCCTTCATCAAAAATAGACCTGGAGTGCTGATTTGATTATTTCACGCATGTTTGAGAAATCCTTTAATCTCTTGCGGTAACCATTCAGCTGTAGAAAACGCCTGGGTGGACCTAGCCCCGCCTTCAAAGATGAAGCTCCTCCTCTGAGCTACAGCTTTCAAGCTTCCCAAATTCCACCTCACAGAGCAGCTCCTCCAGACTAGTCAGCAGTAATTAGCAAACACCTGGTTTAACCGCTTAGCTTGTAATAGCAGCTATTTCTCAGTGCAACGCTGGTTAGAAACGTTGTTAAATTATTAAGGAGAAGTAATGTGATGACTTCCTGAAGGTAGTATTTCAGAAAGAGCAGGAGATTTTAAAAAGATATAGGCCCAATTTCAAGTTGTTAAATCAGGATATGAAATTTCATATTTGATGTATTGGCACTTTTATAACAACTCAAGTTAACATAGTTACTTGGTTGTGCTATAAAATGACACTATGTGCCTGGAAAACACATAATCCTGTCCCTTTAAATGTCTTCTTCTGCTAAATAACAGTGAGTGAATGAAGTGATGAAGTAGTTTTTTTGAAGCAGGAATCCCAGCACCCAAAGCTCTCACCAAGCCAAAGTGTGAAACTCGGATATGTCCTTCCGCTCGTTACGGAGATGTGCGGCGAGCATGTCTGACAAACCGTCATGGTGTGTGGTGTCGTTTTAGCAGCGTTTGCAAGAGACGGAGGTGCTCAGGTTCAAATTAGGAACACGTTTCTGGTACACTCACTCACTTTCAGGATCTACTTAAGGAATTATTTGTCAGAAAAATTGTATTTTCTAAGCCCTCACTTTTCTCTCTGATCAGTGTCACTGAATCTCTAATCAGAGACACTGATTAGAGATCAGTGTCTCTAATCTGAAATGTTTCAGATTAGAGACACTGATCAATATGTTTCCCCTGTTTATTACTTTTTTTTATGTCATGGATCTGTATGAAACATCATTTATTTACAGATCTCCACTCTGATATTGATGTGTCACCAGAGCACAACACAGAAGAAGATCTGCTGTGTACGTCTAAGTTGAGGAGTCACCATAGATATTTCTTCTGTCCTGGTCTTAGCTTATCTCATGATAACACTAAAGCACATCCCAAGAGTCATATATATTGCTTTTTAATGGGGTTCAGAGGGGAGTTCTGCTGTTGATAAGAAACTGCTCTGGTCTTGGGATAATAATGAATTTTGGTTTGGCCTCATCCTGCCTCCCTCTTTTGGTCTTCTACATTAAAATTCATTCATCACACGACCTTGGGTTGACATTTTCTGGGCTGCATCAAACTCTGAATGAAATTAGCATAGCTGAAGTATGTAATTACTCAATTCTGCTGATTTTTATACATGCTTTCTGGCGATTATCTTTTCAAATTAGCTTATTGACACAGTCTCAGAAGCAAAGAGAAACGACAAACTAGTAATGGGTAAAATGTACGAAAAAGGATTTGATCCATTAATGTCAGAACATGAATCCCATTTTGTTTTTATATATGTATATATTGTTTTCTCTCTCTCCTTCTCTAACAGCTCTGCTGACATGTCGACCTGATGAGTTTCAGTGTGGTGATGGTTCCTGTATCCACGGTACCAAACAGTGCAACAAGGTCCACGACTGTCCTGACCACAGCGACGAGTCCGGCTGCGTCAACGGTGGGTCTGAGGCTGGAAATATCACTGCTTCATTTACACCAAGTGGATGGTTACATCACGGTTACCTGGGAAACACACAGCACCAGGAAGCGCTACATAAGAAAGGAAAGTTGGCAGACAATGTTCAGCTTGGGACAACTAAGGTAGCTCCCAGCTAGCTGAGCTGTGAAAAAGAAAATCAGGCTTGTGAATATAATAACATTGATATAAATATGTGAATCATTTTAATAGATATAGCTTTAGCACCACAGGTACTGGTTTCACTGGCAGATTATTTTACAAGTAACATGGGAAAAATGTTTTGTTATAAGTGAAATACTCTACCAGTGGAATAAATACTTTTTCATCAATATTAAGAAGTTATTGACTTAAAACAAGCTGCTATATCTAGCGAAAACTATACTTGTAAGTTAGTTTTGTCTTATTTCGAGTGTACTAAGATATTTGCACTAGAAACATGTCCAAAAAACTTTGTAAGATATTGTTTTTTTTGCAATGTAGCTTTTTTAATCACCCCAAAAATGCAAAATGTAAACAACAGAAAATGTCTTGGGATTTTTCAACTGGTCTTAAAATTTTGATCAGGAGTGTAAGCATGCTGTCACAAAGCAAAAATAGTTCAGATAGTATTTGTGAGTTAACTTATAGTAATTGAACATTCATTCATAGCAAGGAAGGAGTTTTTTTCCTACCTCGCTGAAGAGTTCAGCATCTTAAAATGTGCCAAGATTATTGCTGTAAAAATGGGCATAAAAATCTCATCAGTACGTGACCTTATTGCCAATAAACTGGTGATTAAAAATAATGAGTACAGTACTGATCAAAGTGACAATGTCACAATTAGTTGCAATTTCTACCTGCTGGAAATGGAACAAGATTGAGTATATCAGCCCCAAGGTTCCTCTGTACTGTCTGAATCAGAGGAAATTTATTATCACAGGCGTAAATATATCCTACCATCACATACCACAAAGGGTTCCTGTAGATACAAACAAACAGAGCTGCTGCTGATGGTACACATTATCGTACTACTTGGACAAATGCTGCCAAATCTCACCGGAAACTTAAAAGAGCATCAGGCAAACCTTATTGATTCGCAGCACAGCAGAGCTGCTCCAGAAAGCACAGCTGTGCTGCCGGGTCCATGAGATTGTTTACAGTGAGGTGCCATCTTGTTGAGTAGGTGGATACATTCAATCTGTTGCTTTCAGCTCTCTAATTAAACGCTCAGTGCAGCAGCCTTTTGTTCCATTATCTAAAATAAACGCAGTTCTCCACAAATGCAGAAAACATCCGTTGTTTGGTTTAAATTCATCCCAGCAGGTTCTATTAAATGCGGGAACAAATGATTTATTATGAATCTGTGAGGCTGACATCAGTTGGATAAAACAAGACAGAATTACCTTGGGTGCAGTTTAACAGACCATTTAAAGCTATGTCGTAACGCCAGCTACGCAGAGAGGTGACGAAAGTGTGAAGACTACAAACCAAGATGAAGAAGCTGTTAAAGACGTTGTAATAATGATAGTAGGTTGTGTGGTTTTATATGGACGTAGTGTAAACCAGTCTCCTAAGTTCATCTTCTTATGGATAATTTATCAGCTTCCTGCAAACTAAGAGGGCAGGGAAAGTGAAATTCACAAGAGGAGGTGAGAACGATAAAAAAATAACCTTACATTTTTAATATTGTAACTTTTTTGTGTATTTGCACGCAAACTTGAGTTGGAAAAATAATTTTCATGTTTACTTATTTAATGTTTTTTTTCCAAGTACATGGACCTGTTTTTACTGTCTCAAACAAAACATTAATATTTTAAATGTGTGATGTACAGAAGCTGTTCTCTACTTTTTTTTTTTTTTTTTTTGCTGCAGCCACAAAATGCGAAGGGCCCCTGAAGTTTCAGTGTAAGAACGGAGAGTGTATCGACAGCTCCAAGGTGTGTGACTCTGTCAAGGACTGCAAGGACCGCTCGGATGAGCCTAAAAAAGAGTGTGGTAAGATGTTGTTGATGTTAAAGATTGCTTGTGTGAACTGTTATTATTTCTGTCTTTGGTCAAATAAAATAAAATAAAATGCTTCTTCCAAATGATACTGATTCACAAGAGAGTACCCACTGGGTCTAGAATGAGTGTTTCTTCATACAAAGGAGTCAAGACATTTCATTTGCACACATTGCACCAATTTAATAACCACATTGTGCTTATTAAAGGGCTCCTGTTAACACACTAACCAGTCACGTTATTCATTTATTTTATCTTTTCAGTTGCTTACACAAATAGTGAATCATGGCAGCATCTCATTAAATGTGTGTGTCTAGATCAGGGGTGGGCAGCTCCAGGCCTCGAGGGCCGGTCTCCTGCAACTTTTAGATGTAGCTCTACTTCCACACACCTGAATCAAATAATCAGGTCATTAGCAGGACTCTGGAAAACTCGACTGCACTTAGGAGGTCATTCTGCTGTTGGATGGAAGTGTGTTGGACCAGGGAGACATCTAAGAGTTGTAGGACACCGGCCCTCGAGGACCAGGATTGGCCACCCTTGGTCTAGAAGATAAAGAAGGTTTGAAGTTTAGAGCAGCGATCACAACAAGGAAAAAGAGGGATTTCAGTGTCTTTGTATGTGGCATGGTTGATGGTATTTTACAGTATTGTAGAGACTTCTGATCTGGGATTTTTTTTATGCTCAACATTTTTGGGTTTACAGAGAGAAAGAGAGAAGGATATCCTACGAGAGCAGTGGTGTTAACACAGATTTCTTGTTGATGTCAGAAGTCTTAGGAAAATGACTTTTTAGTGTTGGTGGCTTTCTATGATCTCAAAGGACAACTCATTACAACCAGCATTTGCAGAATACCACCTACAGACAGCCACATTCTTGCTCAGGAAGAGTGCAGATGCAGATTAGTGATTCACTTCTTTGCACTTATGACTTGAACCTTGAAGGAGATGAGCTACAGCAGCAGAACACCACACTGAGAGCCATGCTAGTCATATGATGACTGGAAACTGAGTTTACGCTTCACACAAGGCCACCAAGATTAGAATGTAAGAGATGTGGAAAATGTGGGAGCTCGTCTGGGATCAGAACGAAATATAAATAGATGGAAAAATTGATTCATCCTACTTTATATCAGTGCTTCAGTCTGGTGTTGGTGTTCTTTTTACCAATTAAGCAAACTTGAAACACTTCAGTCTACCTAAGTACGCTGCTGCTCATTTCCAGCCATTTTTGACCACATTACTACCATCACGAAGCTCAAATGCTTCTTGGGTCTGAATTTGTTTTTTTGAGCATACAGTGAGTTTATTGTACTCCACAGTCACTGGATTTCAATTCAACAGATGGAAAAATGGATGGAAAAAGAGATTTCCCTCTCTGCTGCACCTGCTTGATAATATGGCTTCAATATGGACTAAAATATATGAGCATTAATTTTAGAGACCTGGTTGAATCTATACCAAGGTGAATTAAAGCAGTTGAGAAGGCAAAGTTCTCATCATACAGTGACCAATACAATATGATTCATTTGAGAAATTTGTCTAAAAATAATCAAAAATGCTAAAACAGACATGCTCAATTTGGTCAAAGTGATATTCATTAAATAAAACATGTTGGATTTTGGATATCCGTGATTTCATTTCCAATGTAAGAAAGCAAGAAGCAGACCTTCAGCTTCTTGCGAGGACATTTCCTCTGAGGAATCTAAAAATCTATGTGGGGAAAAGTGACAGGTACCAGAGCAGACTGACCTCTGCCAGGAAATGAAATTATAGAACCGAGACCGGCGCTGCAGAGCGTAATTCCCTTCACCCTCTCCATCTCCTCTCCCTCCGTCCCCTCACATTCTCAGCTCATTAAAAGCACGTCCACACATGCGCAGACACACACACCTTGCTCATCTCTTCGCTCGCTCAGCCATTTGCGTCCGAGACGTTCCACATCTAAATCACACGCGGAAAACAAGACACTTTTGATTCGAACTGTGACGCAACCCTCTTCTTTTCAGATGCTGAAAATAATGCATTTCCTAAAGTGCTCAGGCAAATTTTTTACCATCTCACCAAAAATAATGACATATCGCCACTGTTATGTTGCTCATTATTTAACACTATTAATTTCCTTCACTTTGGAGGAATTCATGTTAACAGATTCACTGTGCAGGAGAGACTCAGGCAGAAGGGGGCAAAAAAGAGATGTGATGTTTTCTCAGTGATGGGGGGAAAAAGGGATCTGGCCTGTAAATCTTGTTTGTGGAAAGAGCAGTTTCTGTTTTCACACATGGATTCTCTCAGGCGTCAGTTCAGGGGGGCTTCATGCCCCTCCTGAACTCACAGGATTGAGTGAGAGCTCACAGGCAGCTACGTCTTGCTCTTTTTTTCTTTTATGTTGGGTCCATTTTCAGCTGACAGTAGGAGGATAGATTGTGTTGCCGCCACTCATTCAGTCGATTTACAGAAGAGAATTTAACAGCTGGTCGGTCTGTTGGCGGCGGCACAAAGCGAACGACGAAGATTACACAACCAAATCTTTTACTTTCAATTGATAGAAAAGTTCAACTTGCAATCGGATCAACCTGAAGCTCGTTCTCCCCGATCTGCATTATTGAGGTGTTACCTGTGGTTCCTGGTTGTCTCTCAGTGTGGCTTTTAGCAAATTCAGCAGGTCCGCTGGCTCCACATCAAATCTGCAAAGCATCTCACCCACTTTCAGCACGTTGTTTTGATTTTTCCGCCCTGCAGCTTCTCTGTTTTGCCTCGCTCTAAACCAATCTCAAAAAGATCAATAGTCCCCCACTCGCTGTCTGTTCAGAACCAGAGTCTGCAATTACATGGTAGCCCTCATAGCTCAGGAGGCGATGTGACTCTTAACTGGTTATAGAGAATGGAGACTAAGGACCCCAAGAAAAGCCAACACTGACTGCATAATTATCAGAAAATCCACATCTCGTAAATTCCTGGTGTACCTCATTAACTCCTGTGACAATAGGAAATCAGGGCATTATTCCTTATTTTCTGCTGTTTCCCAGGGGCATAAAAAATAACTCTAGCGTGGAAAAAATGTCTTCCTTTAATTTTCTACTCTCTTTGTCCTGTTCGGGGTAACAGCAAGGTTGGTGCCTGTCCTAGGTGTTATCATGTGAGAGAGGAGAGGGTAGACCCAGGAGAGGTCGGTCTCTCAGGATCATCAAAGAGAGAAAGTCGAAAAATAAGCCAGGGTGGCAAATGACACTCCAGAAATATTCCCTCTTTACTTCCTTTAAAATAATCCACGGTGTCTGGATGGTGGCTGAGGCTTTAAGGCCGAGGTGGGCAATCCTGGTCCTCGAGGGCCGGTGTCCCGCATCTCTTGGATGTCTCCCTGATCCAACACACTTGAATCAAATAGCTGAATCACCTTCTAAGTGCAGTCAAGTTCTCCAGAGTCCTGCTAATAACCTCATTATTTCACTCAAGTGTGTTGAAGTAAAGATGCATCTAAAAGTTGCAGGCGCGGCCATGGCAGAAATCCACTAATCTGTCTCGTCTCAACACTCATTCTATGTGTTTTAGTTCCTATCTGACCTGAGACCATCTATGTTTCCCACAATGGCACGTCTACTTTTTTAGTTGGTGCTATTGCTAAAATGCAATACCAGTGTGGCTGGTATTGTGTTTTCATAAATGGAAAATAAAAACAGGGTCTCTAAAGTATGATCCGGGAAACATAAGCAGTCGTCTGAATAACCAATCAACCAATCAAGTTTATCTAATGGCACATTTCAGCAACAAATAAGTTCAAAGTGCTTTACATCATAAAAACACAAAAATAAAAAGTCTTAAAAACACAATACAGTCACAAATTGAGAAACCAGTTACAGACACAATACAGTTCGCCCAGTGACATCATCAAAATCATTGATGCATATCAAATAAGTTGGCAGTTTTCTGGACGTTTGTTCCAGATTTGTGGTGCATAGAAGCTGAATGCTGCTTCTCTGTGTTTGGAGACCTGAGTTATCAAATTAGAATCATGATTTAAATGACCATGTAGGTTTCTATCAAATAAATTAGTGAGAATGTGGAAACATACCACAGAAAGGCATGCAAACCCAAAATTTTAATCAAAGACCTTTTCATTTAATAAGCACAGAGCAAAGTATCTTGGTAACCATCAAATTAATTTACCTGCATGAAGATATTAACAGCACAGACTTGAATTCCAACTTTTCCTGTGTTGATGAACATCAAATATTATCTGGAAAATCTTCATAGAATTTCTGAGAAAAGTTTTGCACCCTTAAATAAGCATGTTACCACAGTCTCATGATATATGTGAAGCTGTGAAAAACTAAATGTATTTTTAGAAAATAGTAGTTACAGTGTGTGTGAAGTCGTCTTGCAAATGAATCAGAATTAGAATTTATTTTATTGTGCATGAAGAAAGCACGACATTTTAAAAATAGCAACTCTCGAAGAGAAGTCAAATAATAATAAATGAATAATACATAAGTACATCTCAATAAATATAAAAATATAGTAGGAACACAGAACAATTGGGACGTTAAGGAAAAATAAATAAATGACATGGTTCTAGTGTTTTTTTCTGTAAACCTTACGAATGTGAATTGTAGATAACCAATTTACTGGATATATTTCAAGAGTGTTTATTCTGTTTACTGTGTAATTCTTTTCTCTAATGCAGCTTCATACTGACACCATTTACTATTATTCTGGGGAGTAAGCTGATGCTGAGTTTCGGTTTGGCTAAGTCGTCGGCTAACTCAGAAACACACGCCCACACACGCACACACACTCACTAAAGTTTAGCTTTCAAGAGCCGATAAGAAGCTCACTAGTTATTGACAAATGTGTAACTGTAGATTAGGTGGTCACACTTCTGATGGAGTTAAATACTCTATGACTGAGGAGGCAGCTTCTCTTGCTGCTTAGCCCACTTTTCTTTTATCAACCCTCTCCAGCTGTTCGTTGTGCAGTTGCGCTTTTGCTCTGTGAAAAACAATCCAGTGCGTCAACGTTTTTCACTTTGTTAGGGTCACTCATTTAAGGATTAAAAAAAGCCATCACAAGTGTGTTGAAGACGTGGATAAATCACGTGCATGCAAGAATATTTTATAAATTCAAGATGATGTGAAGCAACGTAATGCTTCACTCGCATTTTCATTTAGCATTTTCCTCATGAGCAGTTTTTGTTCCATCAACTGCTTTGCTGAATTCAGTTGCGTTTTTGTCAATAGCTGCAACAAATATTGTCTGAAAGCACTTTACAGAAAAAAACTAAATTCAATTCAATCATGTAGACTCAAAGCCATTACAAACATGTGCAAAACCTTGTCGATATTCCACTAATGTTAAAAAAACACCACAATTTTGCAATTGCTGTGTTTCCATTAAATATGAAACACAATTAAAATCACATGTAAATAAGTTTGTTCACACGATAAATCATTAAAAAAACATGCTGCGCCATGAACTTCCTACCACTTCCCGTTGTTCCACCAGTACTAACATTAGTTTTTTGTCATCACGGTGATGTGAATAAAGTGTTTCCATTGCATTTTTGTTAAATACACAAATTTTGACACAGTCAAAACAACGTTGGTTACGTATTGTAACCCCAGATTCTACGAGTATAGGCACAGAGACGAGCCCCTAATCCGTAATCTGATAGGCACACTGGTGGGCCCGGTCAGAGAACCTGGTAATCAGCTGATTGTGCTTAGAAGGGGGCACAGGCCGCTGGACTAATCCTGACGTCCTGGCCCCAAACACGTCAGCGAGGCCCGGATCCAGTGGGGGAACAGAGGGAAAGCTCCGCTCCGTGAACCCCTCCACCCCGGTGATAGGCGCATAAGTGGAGACTGGTGCCCTCAGCTTCATGGGCTCAGCCGTGGCCTCAGTTATGTAAGCCATTACGGCGGAAAACTGAGGCCTGATGGGGTCCAGATGGCGACTCGGGGAGAAGCCAAACCGTCCCGCCAGTTCATTCAAATGTGGCAGGGGAGGGTTAGGGTAAGCCCCTTAGCACTAGCCGCCTCCTCAATCAAGCTAGGTAGCTCGAGGAGGAGCGAGCCCACAGCTGGGAGGGGGGTTGACTGAGCATCCGCTCAGCCGCCTCTCTTCCACCGTGGTGCTTCCCAGCTGGGAAGCAACATCTGAACCGTTGCTCCTCTTGCTGTCGTCCTCTCTGCTGGCGGAATCATCCGATTCCCGCTCAGCGTAGCTAGCATCTCCCCATGAGCAGTGACCGGACTCGGTGGGCCCTTCGCCCCGCCAAGGGCCATCCTTGAAAAAGGCTAGCCTCTGCCTCCTCTCCTTCAGAGCACAGGAGCAGCAAGAGGGCTGAGGCGTCAGGGCGAGGTCGGCATGCTGGGGGCTCAGGCATCCCTCGCAGATCCGGTGCCTGTCAAAGGACACGATGTACCCCGTCTGACAAGACGGGCACAAACAGACGGTACCGCTATAAAACGTCTTCGCTCTTAAGACAGTGCTATCTTACACTGAAGAAAAAGAGGGAGCCGTTTGTCCGGTCTGACTGTTATTCATACAGACCAGGGAGGGGCTACCCAGTAGGTGGGCGTGGACTAAGCTTTTTTTCAGTGCTGCGCGCGAGGGATAAACCCACTAGCGATAGCCTTAATTGTGTGTTTCCATTCAGCAAATAGTTTTATCAAATGTTCATAATTTTAGTAAAGGGAAATGTAGCTAATGATATGCTTTGGTCCTAAATAAGACAAATCAAGCTCAGTTTATTTTCCAAATTGGCTAAATTGTTTCCATCCGGAGTGCATCAAGTTGGTAACTTGTAGTATTCATTCCTGGATGAGCATGTGTCGATGGTGGAGAGGAAAGACTACCATTTAATTGGAAGAAACCTAGCTCTGCCTCTGAGATGCAGTTTCCAAGCTTCCGCCTCACAGAGCAGCTTTCCTCCATCTTTCAGCTCCTTCAGACTAGCCAGCACCAATTAGCAAACACCTGGCGGGACATCTGCTGAGCTCATTATAGGAGCTACTTCTCAGAATGACGCTGGTAAAAATGTTGTTAAAGGGTTAATAGGGGAGCCATGTTGTGATGACTTCCTGAAGGCTGAGTTTCAGTAAGAGCAGGACTTTCTTAAAGAGACAGAGACCCAATTTCAAGGCATTAAATTACTGAGGGAAATTTCTTTTAACTCATATTTGATATAAATAGCATTTTTAGAACAACTGAAGGTAACATAGTTACTTGATTATGCTACAAAATATCAACATACATGTATGTGCCTATAACATACATAACACTGCCCCTTTACACTCTGTAGAAGGAAACACTTTGTTCAGCAAAACTCAACTAATTTCTTTGTCTAGGGGAGAAACAGAACAATGGGGTCAAGTGTTCTACCTTAAAAATAAAGCGGGTCATTGGTGATGTATCCCATATTTCATCTTTTGTAATTTTTAGGATTACTGTGTCACAAATCAAACGGAGTACCTGTTTAATTTAGCTGCCCCCCTTTACTTCTGTGACAGATCCTCTTGGGGCTTGTTTGATTCTCAGTTCGCAGCATTAAAGCCCCTCCACACACACACACACATTTCATATCCTAACAGATGGGACTGGTTTTCAATTAACCAGTCCCAGCTACTTTGGAGAGCGTCTGATAAGCATTACAAAAGGACAAGACGGTACAAAAGTCAAGATGAAAGACTTTTTTTTTTTCTCATATAAACGGGTTGGAGTTATTTTTCAAAAAGTCGACCTGCAAGTTGATTACATCGTGCCTGCCTCTCCTGTAACTCTTTGCATCAGAACGCTGTCTTCTCCTTGTTTTGCCTCACAGGGTTGAACGAGTGTATGATCAATAACGGCGGCTGTTCCCACGTCTGCATGGACAGACCAATCGGCTTTGAGTGCCAGTGTCCCACCGGCTACCAGCTGCTGGACAAGAAGACCTGTGGAGGTAAAACTGGAAGGATGTTAAACACCTTGATATCAACAGAGCCTGGCAAAAAAACCATAAAAAAAGGGATGCACGATATTATCGGCATGGTATTGGTATCAGCTGTTAGTAGCTGTAAAAATTAATATCGCCCATTCCATCAAAATAATTCACCAATATAAAAGGTGCTGCTTTTATACGACTGCAGCACAACATCACATTTGCACTGTTTGAGTGCCATGAATAAATTTGACATTTAACATAATGCAAGTTTAGTGTTGCATCATTTCCGGCCTCCTTCTTCGCTTTGCATTTGGTAGCAGTCTAAATTGTCAAAGATAATGCAGTATTTTAATTCCAGATTAGAGAAAGCCACCTAGTTTCAGTAAGTACATAGGTATAGAAAAAAGATATCGGTATTGATTATCGACCAAATGAGTTTTAGTATATTGGCATATTGGATATCGACAAAAAATCTAATTTTGTGCGTCCATTAAAAAAAACAAAACACCTAAACTTTATCATATTTTTATGGATTATTGTGATAGCTTGTTATTTTATTTCTTTATTTTGTATTTAGATCGTGTATGAATTGCAATATCACATTTATGTATATGCTGGTATATACATTTTTGATTGCTTATGTTTATATTTGAATTTTCTAATATTTAACACTTTGGGTGGAGTAGGTGGTCAACAAATAATCAATTTCCCCTTGGAGATCAGTAAAGTATATTTGATTCTTCTGTTTTAAATTAACAGAAAGAGTGTAAAAATTATAGAAAAGTGGGAACAATTAGGCAAATGTTAAAAACAAAATGAAGTAAAAAAAATATAGACCTTTTTTTTCACCTTTACACAAATTTCAAAAGAATTTAATCGTTAACTTCTCCCCAAAAACATCGACACCGTGGTGAAAGGTGGTGGTGGCAGCGGCGTGCAGTGGGGAAGGTTTTCTTCAGCAGGACCAGAGAAACTGCTCAGAGTTGATAGGAAGATGGATGATGATAAATGCAGGCGTACCCTGGAAGACAACAAAAATCTGGAAAACAACACTAAATATGCAGCCAGACGTTGATTATTTTTGCCTTCAACTTTGCATTCATGATTTATATTCTGTTGGGCACTTCACAGGGCGTAGACGTCCTTGAGTAGCCCACTTAAAAAATGGCAGTCATTGTTAATTCTGCACACAAAGTAGAATATTATGTCTTTACTTTGAAAAATCAGCTTTTATTTTGAGGGTAGCTTTTGTTTAATGTTATATGTAAAGCATCCTTCTAGAGCCCTCCATCATTGCAGCATTGTAAGAAGGCTCGCCACCAATAAAGATTGCAATTGATTCTAAGAAGAAAAACTGGATGCAGGAATGCAGATTTCTTTTTTCTATCAACACAAGGACCTTTTTTTTTTTTTTTGCTTAAAATACGCAAAACCAGGGATGTCCTCAGTTTGTGGAAAACCCAGACTGGTTCTCCAGAATTGGAAACAAAATGTATATAATTGTAAAAGTACATGAATGTAAAATAAGAGGGTTGTACATTTATGAAAACCATTTTTAAATACAGTAAAATAATATGTGAAGTTTCAGCTATTTGCCTCGTTGTTCATTTGCAATGTCTGCTGTTACTGAGAAGATAAAATACTATTTAAAATGTATTGTTTCATACTGAATTGAACAAATTGTGTTCGGCCAATGGTGTGGCTCCTCGGAACAGTCATAGTTGCCGTCGTGGCACTGGGGAAAGAAGAAAATAACTGTACACTCCTGGTTTATAACATAAAATCCCAACAAGCAACAGTGAAGTTTACAGATTTAGCGTGGGAAGAGGTGAGAAAGTTTTCAGAGGTGCGACTACTTTTCAAAAGGCATCATGAGAGCAGCCGACTGGCAGCTGACAAAGCCCGTTTAAATGTTTGCTGCTTTTCTAGCCGGACTGCTCTTCATTCCCAAAAGGAACCAGATGAACTTTCTATGCTCTCACACGTTCACACACACATAACACATTTTCCCACCCTTTCCCAACCCGTCAAACCCAGCGCAACCCCCAAAAAAAGGTGTTTAAAAAGAAAGGTCAGACATGTCGTTCTTTCTTTCCTCATGTGATCTGTGCAAGCATCAGTTCTTAACAATTATCATACGACAAGAATGGTTGTCATTTTCTGTTCAGCTATGCCACTGATAACATCTGTTTCTTGCCTTCTTCACAGACATCAATGAGTGTGAGAACCCTGACGCTTGCAGCCAGATATGCATCAACTACAAGGGAGATTTTAAGTGCGAGTGCTATGAAGGATATGAGATGGACCTGGTCACTAAGACTTGCAAGGCTGAAGGTGAGTCACAATAATTTACAGAAATGAAAGTTTAAAAAAAATAATTTAGGGTGCGTACACACCAGCCCAGTCTAGTCTGCTTCAATCCAAATAGTGTTTGTTTGTCTTGTCACACAACCTATGGTTCGTTTCGGGAGATTGTGAACCCAAAAAAACAAACTCTGGTCCACCTAAAAACCTTGGCCTCTGTTTGGTGAAGTGAACTCTGGTGTGGTTTGAATGCAAATGCAGATACAAATGCAGATACAAATGCAGATACAAGGGCTCCAAGCAAACTGCTTTTGGAGCAGTTTGCTTCCTGCTCCAAAAGCAGGAAGCAAACTGTAGTGCAGGGCATTCTGGGTAAATACAACCAAAACAAACAAGCGTCTATTGCTACTTGGAGAAATGGCTCATGTTCTTTTGCCAAAGACAAAACCACACCAGTTTTTAACTGGTGTGGTTTCAACATTTGTTGAAAATGTAACAAATGTTTCAGTCTTGCAATCAAACAGTCTACTGGGCAATCAAGTGAAAACACCCCAGTAACAAGTGTTTATGATGGGACAAATAAAATTCATATTTGAGTTTTTAATATTACAGGTAATAACTTCTACAGATGCAATTTAGCTAATTTTATGTATGTATTTCCTTTGATAAGCAGGGAAGTCTGCTGTTTTACTGATAACGAAACAATTTCTGAGCAGTTGCTCATTATTGGACCCAATCACTCGTTTGTACCGCAGCGTCAAACCCTCTGCTTTATATAATCAAAAGCATCTTTCTGCAATTACAGTCTTATCACCATTTTGCAGCTGTTTGTGCACCTAAAAACATACAAATGGCAAGCACAACTAGAGCAGCCAGCCTTGTCTTTTTGTTTTTTCACTGGCCAACTCCAACCACTGGCTCTCATCACTTTAGAGTTTCCTGAGTGACACCCTGATGTGTTTAGCCATGCTAAACATTTATAAATAGGCATATCAACTCTTCAGGGGTACCTGGCAGATCTAGGTGGAGGGAAATTACATCAATTTAGTCAATTTAGTTTGAGGATGCTGATAAATGTTAGGTGACAAGTGGGGAACGGAGTGAACTTCCTCAAAGTACCTTGATGCTCATCGGCTAGAGGCTGAGAAAAACGCCGTTGTCTCCTAAGTTCACGCCTCATTTAATGAACAGAAAACAGTGAACTGGATTAATCATGTTCATTTGTAAGTACTTTTATTTTGTTTAATAAAAATGCAGCTATTTTAAAGCCTCCCTTTATATTGTTTAATTTCAACACTCCATATATTAATATTGCTGTGCTCCATGTAAGAAAAAGATGATATTCTATGACCCTTTTCACCCTGCGTCACACATTTTGATCTATACTGTATTTTATATATGTCAACTATAGTGTATAATTTTGAAGTGTCAGAAAAAAAAAAAACTTAAATCTGAGAAGTGTGCTGTGAATTTCATATTTAACCACAATAAACATTCATGTCTGATAAACATGCAGGTATTATAGTCAAACTTCCCAGACTTGATTTCAGTAGAAGCTGTATTTAGGCCAGGGGTGTCCAAAGTGCAGCTCGGGGGCCAATTGTGCCCCCTGGACTGATTTTGTGCGGTCCACAACTCCAATTCAAGATAATGCAAACTGACCCCTCTAACACATGTGGTTGAGAATTTATATTTTTATTTTTCACCAGGGCAAAATTATTATAGTCAAATAAAAAATTTACAATGGGAAATGTATTCAATGCCAAGGCTTTTTGTATTCTCTTGTGAGAATCACATTTATTCAGTAAGCTTTGAGACCCAGATCTGATTTAAATGGATTTATTACATTTGTCTACGTCTTTTTCAATAAAAGTGATCTAAATCTTCTCTTTATTGCTCGGAACTGACAGAAAATGTCATATTGTCTTAAATGGAGATCTTTAGAAATTTATTGAGTCATCATCTCTTTCTTGGAAAAAAAAAAAAAAAAGCAGAACGCTTATTCAACGTTTTGGATCAACAATAATTAACATCTCCATTTCCAACAAAAAATTTAATACTTTAGTCATTAAAGGTTTGCCCTATTTTATTGTTGAGTAGGTAAAAAAAGGCTTTGTTTTGTTTCTTTTTTCATGTTCTTTTTTTTCCTCATTTTCCCGTCCGTGAGCCTATTTGAAAGTTTGTACACCCCTGATTTAGACCCAATTTATGAGTCAGTATCATATTTGTTTCTAGTTGTGGGCGCTATTTATCTTTATATATGTTGTCTAGGTTTAAACCAACCAAAACTGGCTGGTAAAAGTGGTCTAAGCTAAGACTTAAACAATTCATAAGATCCACAAAGAAGCCTGTGAAGAAGGCAAAAGCGTCAGAAAGCGCAACCTGGAGCTCAAAGTCTGTCATGTTGCAGCTTTTAAGAGGACCCTGCTGCAGAGAATATTGTAGAACAGAATGTTTATTAATAATAGAACAAAAGGAAAGACTTGCAGGGGAATAGCAGGTCGTACAGGACATGGAACGGGGCAGACAGCCAACAGGAAAACAGAAGAATCCAGCTATGAATAATGAGACAAGCAGCTTTCAATACTGGAGGAGGGAGAGGAACGGAGAAAAGTGGCCGGCTGAAGGGAGGTGAATGATAACCAAATAGAAGCTGAACTTGGAATCAAGAAAGTACAGTCAAATGGTGGAAAGTAACAATAATGACAATAATAAAGGAAATTAAATAAAAAATAAAGACTTTTTTTTAACAATTAAACAGAAATGAACTCGCATTATTTCTTTTCTTCCGTCATGATACTGTGGTAATAAATTCAATGTGTAGAAATTGCTATTTTCTTTTGTTTGTAGGTAGAAAATTGAGAGAACAGTAGTAAAAATGGTGAGAAATTGCTTTTTTTTTTTTTTTTTCCATCTGTCGCGGTGTATAGTAAATACTAGATTAATAATCCAGAGGTCTTGAGATTGAGAGTCACCACTGTTACTATTGATGCAAGTCAATCTTGCCCACAAACTGTGTACATTTAGACTTCTGTCACTTGTAATATAGAAAATTTCCAACCAAGTCAGTTGGGACGTTTATTAACCTTCTGAAATCTTCTTAGATTTATCTTCAATAAACAAAATGCTTGCTGGCTTTTGTGTGACTTGTTCTTAACTTAAACCCAGCTGTTCAGTGAGGGACAGCTGGGTTCAAAGTTAGGCTATAAAACAAGATCCAGAGGTGGAAACATCTAACCGGACACCATTCAGTCCATCATCAGACAATGGAAAGACGGTGGCAAAATTGCAAATCTACCCCTTGGTAGATGGGGTTAGGGGTAAAATTAAAATGTTAAATTTAAAATTAAAATTACCCCCATGGACATCCACCTTAAATGGACTCAAAACATTTTATGTGCTTGGGTAAAGTACAGTCCTATAACTGACAATTTGTGACAAAACTTAAAAAAAGATGGGTTTAGAAAATATGGAGTCAAAAGGACTGAATACAAACATGGTGCAGTTCTCAATTAGCAGTGATTCTGAAAACCTCGCATTATCCCTCGAATTTTAATCATCACACTGCTTTGTTTTAGTCCATTGCCTAAAATCCCAATAAAAACAAATAACAATAGTAATAATGGTGGTTAGAGCACGACTGGAAAAAAAGCATCTGTTGGGTATGAAAATGTTTGCAGGGCACAAACATGCGGTTATAACGGCTTTCTTTATTTCAGAGTGCGAGATGGAGTGTTAGACGGGGAATGGCAGAGAATGCAGCTGCTGTTGTTGTTGAGGCGATAAAAAACCCAGAAAACTCCACCTCAGCACTGACAGCCCATGACTCCAGCATGGCAGCAATTTCCCCCTTAGAGACTTTCGAGATGACAGTATAATGACTGTTTTTTTTGTCGCTTTATTTTTTTTGGAGCACTTGGCCCAACACCATACTGTCAGTGTGCAGATTCGGGCCGGGTAGAGGAAGGAAAGGGCAGAAATAGAGAGAAAGTGTAGGATCACAACACTACACTCAGGTTGTGACACAAACTGTCAAATGATGGAGCAAAGGACTGTAAAGTATTAATGAGAAACTTTCACATCTGCCTCTGGAGATGAGAGGCTGCAGCTGGGATCGTATTATTATACTCTGTTAGAAGGACATAGATTCAGAGAACGCACCAAACAGATAAAACCCTGCGAACACTATGTTACAGTCCACTGTCCTCTTGACTAAATGCACTTTGCATTTAATTATGGAAATCGAGCAGCTCTAGCAATAGTTCAAACATGAAAGGAGTGTGCACAATAAACCATCAGTTAACAAAGCAAAGGAATTTTACTCTTCTGATTATTTCGTCCACATTTTTGTTGACATTTTCTGTAGCACAACTTGAAGGTCAGTAATTATAATCGGGTAAAATATATTGATGGATTGCCATAGGAACAGTGTTTATCTATGATTTGATTTACGGCTGAAGCCTTGTATCAATCAGTCGAATCTGAGCTTAGTGTTTGGAGTTAATTAGCACATGTAGTCATACAAACACCCTCATATTATTGTTGTTTTTTAATATATTGTAGAATTTTTTTTTTTTTTTTTGCTAATGGGGTCAACTGGTTGTGGGGACTGAAAATATAAATGACCAAATGGAATTAATTTGTGGCCAACTTCAGATTGTAGATTTTGTAAAACTCTGACCTGGCAATGGTCATTTTTATTTCAGAGCAATAAATTCCAACAAATTATTAAGATTTTTTTTTTTAAAATACAGCTAAATACTTCGTTTTCAGATAGACGTATCCATAAATTAAACCCAAATGAAAGGAGATGCAGTATATGTCATTTACTCTAGTACAAGACATATTATGTCTCGCTAACTTTCAAGTACATCACAAGATATTTAGTTCTGCAAGAACAGTGTAAAATGATTCATTGTTGAGTCAAGAGGAAAAAGTTAACTTGATGTGTTGAAATGCTCAAATTGTTATTATGTGTAGTGAATGATCACTCCATTCGTTCCCTATAGTGCTAGTAAACCCTTAGCTTTGCTAAAATGTCCATAATATTGCAAACAATTTCCTATCCATCTTTCTTTTCTGTAACAGATAGAACTGGACTCTTTAAAGGATTAAAGCAGAACCACTTTGGTACATGTAGCTTCCAGTTTTTTGCAGAAGGGGACACTAGGGTAAGATGAGCATTTTGTCTTCAGGATCACTGCATCAAGGCAATCTTAGTTTGGTTGCTAACATATATTTACATTTATTTTAGGATGTTCTGCATCCCTTCAAACATTCAGAACGAGTGTGAACCAAACTGTTTTAGCATTTTGAGTAAGGGGTAAGATGAGCCCCTCCTTTATATGTACCCACAGCTAAAATGCTACACTTTTCAGTCAGATTTATAACCTCATGTCGTAGCTCATACACAGTACCATTGATATTTAAAGCAAATTTTCTAATATTTACTTTGGTCTAAATTCACTTCCAAGAGTGAAAAATGTTTTTAAGAAATAAAACTCTACCCATGAGGTTCTTGCTTTCGCAAACTTAATTTAATAATGCCTCCATTATATGAATAATGTTCCTAGAAACAAAGGGTGGCTCAGCTTACCCTATTCTCCCCTGTTATCTACGCACCTGTTTAAACCTTGCGGTCTAAATGACTGCTGCCTCAACAGGTAAGAGGATTTCTATTATAAAAGTGTCTTCCACCTTCCAGGGGAATAATAGCGGATGTGGATAATAGCTAACTGACCCGTCTTGGTTTTTACTCACTATCAGCTGAGAAAAGGCAAAACACTGGCTGGAGTTGCATCTTTTTTTCTTCTTTTTTGCAGTTCCCAAAGGTACTTCTCTTTTGTTGTCTTCTATCTTTGCAAGTTGCCTGTGTAAAAGTTGATAACCTTCTGTTTAAGTGATGCGATCAGATTCACATCAATATTTGCCAAAAGAGCATGTGACTTAATAATACACTCAGACCTGTTCATCGATTTTCTAACAGTTTCGTCATTTCAGTGAAGGATTATTTGCCTCTTAATTGTCCGGGGAGGATTGTCAGCACTAAGTAACTATTCCTGTGTTATTTATCTTGGTATAAAACATGATATTTAGAATATTGACTTGTGCTGCGAAGGTGGAGCTCAATAGTTTCCTGCAGTTTTGATTGTAAGGCGAAACCCGAGTGCTTTAGGTAATAACTAATGTCTAAATCATCCTGACAAGGAACATCACGGTTCACAAGTCTTGCATGTATTGACTCGAGAGCAATTACATTTTGTTTTCAATCTCTTTGTTGGGTTGTGATCGTAAATTGATCCCTCTACAGAACGGTTAATTTGCTTTTATGCTCGGCACATACAGTGGCTGGTTTGAATTATGTTATTGGCTCTGTGTTTAAAGAGTCTGTGGAGCGCCAAGATGAGATCTGATTCCTAATTAAGGGAACCATCCGGAGCCCTTCCTCAACTTTCTACTAAACTGTCAAAGCTTATTCAGCTCCGCTTTAGTGGGTAAAATCCCTTCTCTAATGTGTTCCCTGTATTAACCCTGTTTTTCCTTAAATGTTTTGGTCTATGATATATTTGTCTGCACCTTTACTCTGAATCCATGTTTACTTTATGTTCCAAAAAATCCCTTTCCTTTTGTTTTCTCTGGTTGCAGGGAAAAGCCCATATTTGCTGTTCACTAACCGCCATGAGATTCGACGCATCGACTTGGTGAAGAGGGACTACAGCCAGGTTGTGTCTACACAGAAGAACGCCGTGGCTCTAGACTTGGACGTGGCCAACAACCGCGTCTTCTGGTGTGACCGATTCCACAGGAAAATCTACAGGTACGATAGCTTAATTATTTGAGAATATCACCAAATAAAGAAATTCAGGTTTTATGCATAAACAGTTTCTCTCAAATCTTTGCTTTGCATGTCTTAAAACAATTCAAATGTGTAGTTTGCATTTGGCAGCTTCTGCTATTAGCAATTTCGATCTTAATCAGTAGCATTTGTTGGAACATCAAGATTTAAAGGTTTCAATGAATAACAATGAAGGACAATATACAGGAGTATATTCCATGTAATTCACTCTTTAGCATAACTTTACTGTTATGCTAAAGTTGGAGTTGTGCACAGACATCTTCACTGGATTCGGTGTCTCAAGGTTGTTGTGGCTCCTGTTAACTAGCCGCTAATTTTCCTTTGATTTTCCTAAATAATTGCTTCTTTTGTTTCCAGAATAAACATAACGTTTGTCTGCCAGTGACATAAGAACAAGTACAAAGGAAACAGTATTTAAGTAGAGAAAAGAAAATGTCCTGGTGAATTTCAATCAGGACATTTTAGGGCAGTTAGCTTTTTACAGAGAAAAAACTTGCTGCTAATATAACTCTTGCAAGCTTGCTAACTTTTTAACGTCCATCATGGGAAAGTGCAAATTTATCGCCAGCTGGCTGGATGACATTCGTCTTCACCATTGTCTCACTTCTGTTGCCAAGCCATAATGATTTATTTATTAGCAATTTTTGTAGTAAATTTCTGCATTTTACAGGTCTTAATTTGTTTTAATGGCCTTAAAAATGTTTTAAAGAGTCTTAAATTTAAGTATAAGAAACCAACCACAAATCTCTGATCAGTGTATCCCTAAACTCTTTAATAGTGATAGCCTAGTTCTTTTTAAAATAGTTTTATACAATCTGCCTCTCTAATGTTGTAGCTGATGTCTCTGGCATCGTTTTTACACAAACCCGCCTTCTGTACACAATCAAATACAAAAAAAAAATTCTGCTTTTTAAAGGCAGTCACACTTGGTGATGATCATCTCAACAATGGATTTGATTAGCAACACTTGGCTGGTACTTACCCTCCTAATTCATCTTGCAAACTAGTGAGGCTGGGTTGCTGGAGTGCATCTTTTTCATATTGTTTCTTGTTATCATTTAATCTAAAACATTGCCTGAATTAAGAATTTCCAACAACAAAGTCTCTGGGATGCAGATACACATCTGAATCGACAGGGTTTTATTTTAGGTAATTATGTCTTTTAATACTCTCTTATGAGATTCAGCTGTATTTGATTGTAATGAGACTCGGCTCACGTCTCCTTTTTTGTTATCCAAACCATATTTTGTCCCCCAGAGCATTCTAATTGGAGCGCCGTGTTCTTTTTATAACATAGACATTAAAAGAACCACCTCTCTGGAGAAACTGAAATTGAAATTCTTGCTAGCTGCTTTGCCCTTTCCTCGCACCTCTGCCGGGTCCAAATGATTAGCGACCTGGGCAAGCCTCAAATGAAGACTTGTCTATTCTGATAAGCGATTTACCCAACAAGGACAATAACCCCGGAAAGAACCTGCATTGTGCTGGCCCAAGGCTACAACTCCCATAGTAACCTCATTCTCTGCTGCTCATTGACTTCACAGCACAGTGCTGATTTCAGGTACTCTATATATCTAAGTTACTGTGATTGCACCTTGAAAAATGTATCAAACCAATGTGCCAAAGAGACATTCGCCCTCTGTGTCCTTCTCTGCCTCCTATGACATTCCCTTCCCCCTTTTTTCTGCTCCCTTCGCTCCCTGCAGCGCCTTCATCCACGAGGCCAGCGACCCCTCCCAGCAGGTTCCACTGGTGGATTCGTCCCTGCAGACTCCTGTGGGCCTGGCGCTGGACTGGCTCCAACACAACCTGTACTGGACCGACTCGGGAGACAAATCCATCTCTGTGTCCTCAGTGGACGGCACCAAGAGGCGTGTCCTCATCAACTCTGACCTGAGCGAGCCCCGGGCCATAGCGCTGGATCCCCACCACGGGTAATTGTGCAGACATGGCCGCCAGCGCCATTTACAGGGCAGTTTTCATTTTTTCCACATTTAAATGAATGTCATGTTAATTTATTGCTTTTGTTGATGCATTTAAATTCCTTTCTTGACATATGTAGTTTTTCTGCATTTCTCAAAAGGAGTTTTAACCAAATAATATGGAGTGTGCATTAGGGCCGAAACAATTAATTAGATTAATCGGATTAATTGTGATTAATCGATTATTGAAATAATCTTCAAGCCGTTTAGTAATTGATTAATCATTAACATGAATGTCTTATTAAGTTTGGACTTTTATTGATACATATGAATTGTTCTTTTGTAGCAGGTAGTTTCTCTGCACTCTTTAAAGGATTTTTAGACAAATAATATAGGGCTTACACAATTATTTGTGATTAATTGATTACTGAAATAACTGTCAACTAATTTAATTCAGAGTATACAATGGAGTACACAGACTCAAAAAAATTAAATTTGCTTTAAAAACAACACACTCAATAATTAATAATTAAGAGCAATAATTAATCCAAAATCTTCCCAAAAAATATATACATTTTGCATTTGAAATAAAAACAAAACCTTTGTAAATATGTTCTACAAAGAACTGCTCATAAGGAATAGCTCTACCTTCTCCCAGTGGTGTTATTGCATTTTAGGCAAAAAAAAAAAAAAAACTCATTTAAGAAAGGAATTTAATTATTTGCATATATTTTATCGTATTTCTAATATTGTGTAAAAAAAAAAAAGCTAAGTAGAAAATTAAAATGATGTAGAATGTGCTAATTTTTATCGTCAGAATAATCGTTATAATAATCAATTCCAATTGGAATCGTTTGTTGCAGCTCTAGTCTATGTATTTATAAATATTTGAGTCTGTCTTTATTATTGTGAAACTGTGTGAATTAGACAAAATCTGCAATGAATGCAAACCTGTGCAAACATGACCCGTCTCTGAAAGTCATTGAAGTTTTTCTTGTTTTTTTTTTTTACCAGTCATTCAACTTTTCAAAATAACATTTCAAATACATCATTTATAACCTCGATGAGTGGAGATCAACTTTTCTCTGCCAATGTTCTTTTCCAACCAGGCATTAAATCAGTAATTGACCCTGGTTAGTGAAACAAAACATTAATAATTTTAATAGTACTTTTAATCATCATTAATGATGGCTAATGAAAACTGTTGTGATTATTTCTTCCGCACAAAACCTTTATTTGACCTTCTAATTTTAAAATCTATGCTAATTAATGAGGTTCATGTTGTGAATTTGCATAACAATTTACAACACATCAGCATAATATGGTGTCAGACTCAGTTTATAGACACAAGACGGCAATTATTCTGGACTTTTTTATTCATCAGGCTAAATTATTGAAGATGACTGTGACGGTGAACTCGAATATGAATTTCGGTTGAGCCGTCTGACATTAAACAAATGAAATACGTTTCCACTCATCTCTATCCTGGAGTTAAAGGTCAAAAGTCCGATTTCTTTTTTTCTTTTTTTTTACTGATTTTTATATATGGTCATTTCACTTGAGAAGCTGTCTGAACAGTTTTATATAGAAACATTTTCATATAATTTATCAGATCAAGTTGTGATGCACAGAAATTCAGGATTTTACATATCCAGACTTAACTGAACCACAAGAACATAAAGAATACTCTGATGTTTTTAGTTACCTAAAAGTCATTTTTTAGATACTGGACATGCTATTGTGACTTACAGGAATATTCTGTAAATTGCTAAAGGAGCTATGTAGCAGACTAGTCACAATGTTCTATGAGGGGTTCCTTATTTCTGTTTTTAGCGTTGCACATTTTTATTATTATCAAAATATTCCAAATAGAATAATGAATTTATTATCTTTCTTTCAGCTTCATGTACTGGTCAGACTGGGGCACACGAGCCAAGATAGAGAAGGCTGGAATGAACGGAGTGGATCGGCAGGTTCTGGTGTCTGAAAATATTGAATGGCCCAATGGCATTACTCTAGGTAAGTGGGGACAATAAAACTACATTAATGAGGCAATACTGTGCTAAATATTCCTTTTTGAGCTTTACACCAAGTTACAATGTTATTCCCTCATCAAAAACATACCTGGAGTGTTGCCTTGATTGTTTCATGCTTGTTTGAGAAATCCTTTAATCACCTGTGGCAACCATTTAGCTATGCAAAACACCAAAAGCTTCCAAGTTTTTGCTTCACAGAGCAGTCCCTCCCTTTTTCCTCCTGTGAGTCCCCCAATCAGCTCCTTCAGACTAGCCAGCAGCAAATAGCAAAGACCTGTTGGAACTGTGCGGCAGCTGAACTCGTTATATGAGCTACGTCTCAGTGAAAAGTTTGTAAAAACGTTGTTAAAGGGTTCATAGAGGAGAAATATTGTTTTGACTTCCTGAAGGTGGAGTTTCAGAAAGAGCAGGATTTTTTTTAAAGGGACAAAGATCCAATTTCAATGCATTAAATTATAAAGTCTACTTTCTTTTAAGTCATATTTAATATATAGAGCATTTTTCTAACAACTGAGTTACGTAATTATGCTATAAAATGGCACTGTGTTCCTGGAACATACATAATACTGCCCCTTTAAGAAAAATACTGTTGCTTTGAAATAATATTTCAAGTGTTTTGGATCCGTAAATCTCTGTGTTGTGTAACACTGACAATCTGACATTTAAAAAAAAAGTAATCCATTCCAACCAAAGGGATTTGTCGGTCGGAGTGCATGAAGGCTTACCACAGAGACGATCGATTTCTATTGAGTCTGGGGAAGCCCTCCCTCCTCCTCCTAATGTGCGTCTGTGTGTTCTCCTCAGACGTAGCCAACCGGCGCCTCTACTGGGTCGACTCCAAACTGCATCTCATAGCCAGTGTGGACCTGAACGGGGCTCACCGGAGAACACACATGTCCTCTGCAGAGAGATTGGGACACCCTTACGCTCTGGCTGTCTTCGAGGTTTGTGTGTTGCTTCTCAGATTAATTCGCAGTTGATTTTAAAGATGTTCTCCTCCCACATTGTACCACATCTTCAAATTTTCAACCAAAAAAAAAAACACCTCATAGGAGGGGTGTATTTGAACCCAAATCAATCCATTTAATTCAGCTTATTTCATGCTCAGTTGGTGGGTGTCCATATTTTTAGCCTTTTGTCTCGTCTCCTTGTTGCTTCCACTGGCTTTGCATACCAAATAAGAAGTAGAGATGATTCCGAAGGAGAATATACACTTCTCTTTCTGGTCACCAGCCAAGTCTTTTGTGTGCATGTGATGAATTGAGGCCTTCAGAGGAAATAAATCCAATCAAGACTCTTCGTGCCTGTGAGTAAAACCCACTGTAGTTTTCAGAAGAGTTGCCTCTGCAGCAAATGTAGAATCATCCCTCAGAGGGGTTCCTCCAATGGACCGAGTCTCAGTAAGACTACAGGTAGAGACAAATCCTCTTCACTTTAAAAAGCTTCTTCAAGAAGAGAGCACATTTGTTGACACCGCTGGTAAAGATATATGAACAGTGTTCAAATAAATTAATCTTTTATTGCAGTAGCATAATCTCACAGAGGAAAACCCCCCACTCCGTTAAGACATCAACGAGGCGTTGCCTGCGAGATCTTTCACACATTTTGAAGCTTTCCCCTCCAGTTTGGACGGACTATTTAAGCCGCAAAGCATGTCATGTCCTCCGACTGCCGGCTTTTGCTGGGTTATCTTCAGCTCTAGCACCCCTCCTGGGCTGCAAGGGTAGAGACCCCCTTCTCATTTCCTGATATGTGAAATCATGTCCAGGAGGTAGAGATGCGCTCATCACTCCATAATATGAGCAGCATGACCATGGAGTGATAAAATCTGGACTTAGAGATTCTGTGTATTAGACTGTATTGGCGTTTAATGGTTTATTTAAATTAGAGATGCACTGACACGAAAATTTGACATTTATATTGCAATTAATATTGCTCTTATGGCCGATAACCAATATTTACTGGTACTGTATTGTTTATTTAACCTCTGCTTCAGTTAAACTACTCATAATCCAGTGCTGCAAAGCTCTCACCGTCTCATGATCAAACAAATATCACACCACCAACTTTCTTCCCTTTCCCTAAAGTGGTAAATGGCAACAAGATGGAAATAAATATCGGTTGTTAATATTGGCTGGATTCCAAAAGGAGGAAGCAAGCTATAGCGCAGGACATTCTGGGTAAATACAACCAATACAAATGAAAGAGTCTTGCGCTAGTGAGAGAAACGACAAAAGACAAAATCCTGAAAGTGCTAAAAACTGACGCCACTCCATTTTGGTTTACATTTTGTGCAGAAGGGAGTAGCTCTCAGTGTTTTCATCTTCAGAGGTTTTTGTGTCTTTTCCTTCAGTAGTTATTGCTGCAGCGCCACCACAGGCGAGGTGGGGGGTGACAGGTTATTCAATTATTTTGTATTGTTTGAATCCAATAGCTGAATCACCTCCTAAGTGCAGTCAAGTTCTCCAGAGTCCTGCTAATGACCTCATTATTTGACTCAGGTGTGTTGAAGTACAGATACATCTAAAAGTTGCAGGACCCTCGAGGCCTGGAGTTGCCCACCCCTGGTGTAGTGTGAAGCCAAACCACACCAGCTGAAAATGTAACAAATGTTGCAATTTTGTCTATAGGTGTAAAAATGCCCTAAGTTCCTATTAATTTTTTTGTAATTTTTAGTAATCAATGGCTTCCTGTTTCCCTTGGGTATAAATAAGACGTGACACAGAGGCCCATTTCTAATAGCAATTTGCCAGGTAAGGGAGATCAAACTTTCACAAACTGCACCAAAAAGTGCCATCTTGTTGTCACCAGGTCTCCATAGGGACCGTTAAACACTAATTAAGCCATTTCTGTCCTACCATCACAAATAGAAACATGTGGAGTTAGTAAAAGATAGCGCTTTTAAGCAATACCCGGTCCAGGTATTTTTAGAGTGCAACAACAGAGGAATGTGTGGACAAGCACCTGGCGACCGCTGATATAGTCAGCCAGACAGCGGCAGTAATGCGATTCATGCGACAGGCTCCACTCAATATTGCTGGGCTGGTGTGTTTCCAGCATGCTGAACAAGAGAGTCACCTTGTAGTCACAACAGGCCAGAGTGAAGCCAGCCATCGATTATGTCATGTACTACTGGGAATTTATCATAATTTTACTAAGTACCATCACAGTGCCGGCTGAACCAGGACAATAGAAAATTGGCAGGGTTTTATTTGAAGTAGCCAAAACATTTAAAAAGAGGATGAGGTCATTTCACTTTACAATGTTATTTGAGTATTAAAAAAACAATATATGAGTGGGAAGCAAACTGATGATGTGCTGTGTTTGACAAACACAGAGCACGATCCTGTCAGTATTCATAGTGTACTTTTAAGGAAGCATCGCAAACAAAGCTTTCTTCAGTGAAACGTGTCGCTTTAAGATATTAAGCTTAAGATTTTTGTGTCTGATTCTGTCATTTTGTTTCACTTAATATCTAACAGTGAAACCACTTGCTTTGTTTTTACCGCAAAATGTTTACTCTGAAACACCATGCTCAATTTTTCCAGGTAAACGGCAATAGACAAACAGAGAAAACGTTGCATAAAATGTAATTAAATCACAGAGACTGTTGAATTGTACTGCTGTGATGAACTGTTTTGTTCTCAGATCAGGACTCTGACAACTTGTAGTCTAAGGTATTATCTGTTTATACTTTTAATTGGGTTAATTAACTAAAGGTAATTTCAGAGGAATAATAAAGCCTCTCATAATTAAACAATATTTGCACAAATTCATAAACCAGTCCATAAAACAAAGCAATGCACTTTCTTCTTTTTACCAAACAAACGTAACCTAAATTAAGTGGCAACGTTAAATATTTAGATACAAGCTTGGGGTTTTAGAGCGTCCTGATTGTTGTCCCACTTGTTGCTTCAACTAAGAACCAACCGTAACCAAAGTAACCTGGGCGCCATAAATGTCCTTGCAGGAAAGATTCATTTCTCTGAATGTGAAACTGTCAGAACAGCTAAATGAGAACTGAAGATGAGAAATGAAGGTCATAAAATCTGTGCAATCTATCTACAGGCTCTCTGGGAATATACTTTCTGTGCAATGCTTGTAAAAATATCTGAACCTTAGGAGTTACGGTGGTTAGAACTTCACCAGCTCTGTGAACGCAAACATGAGATTAAGATGTGTTTGCAAGTAATGAACTGTGTTTTGGAATTTACCCCAATTACAATGTTTTGGCTGCTGTTGTGAGGTCACGGTTACACTGACAAGAACAACTTTTCATTTTTATCGCCCGTGCTGCAGGATCGGATCTACTGGACCGACAGAGACAAGGCAGCAGTTTTTATGGCCAATCGATTAACCAGTCAGGACATCCAGGCTCTGGCTGAAAACTTGAACGATCCCCATGACATTGTGGTTTTCCACCAGCTCCGACAGCCACCAGGTGTGTGTTCAGTCTGTGTGAGGCCCGTGGCTATGTAGAAGTAAGCTCATAATCAAACTCAACCACGTTTTCTCTTGGTGCCTAAAAAGTGCTGACCACTTCAGAACAGGCATCCGAAGGACGGAGACAAGGACACATTTGAACCGTGTAAATCTTTGCTGTCTTTATGTTAACCTCAAGATCTTTTTGCCTCTCACTCATTTCTATTTTCAGGTCCAGACAGCTGTAATTTAGGCAGTGTAGCCAATGGGGGTTGCGAGTACTTATGCCTTAAAGCACCACAGATCACCGAACATTCTCCCAAATACACTTGTGCGTGTCCAGATGGACAGGACTTGGGGCCTGATATGAGGGGCTGCGTACCAGGTGAGGGTCTGAGGGACTGCATGGTTTTGTTGGGTACAAAAAAGATCCTGCTGTACACATGGCTATCGTAAACACATAGAGCAGCGATTCCCCACTGGAATGGGTTCTGCAGAGCTCGTGTCAAAAACTATGCTTTTAAAATGTCTCAAATTTATGTATTTATGTATAAAGGCCTTAAAATGTCTTGAACTAATTGGAAAAAATGTAAGTCAGCCTTAAATATGTTAATCACAGGTCTTAAATTTTGTGGTGGCAGAAATACTTAATCTCATATATTGTATGTAGTTTATTTTTCGCTAACAACCTGCTAACATACTCTTGCTAGCTAGCTTTTTTGCATCAATCGTGGATAAGTGCAAATTTATCACCAGCTTGCTGGACAACATTCGTCTTTGCCACTGGCTCACTTCTGTTGCCAACCAATACCATGCTGCGTTGATTCTGTGCAACAAAGCTAGGTACTACTACTATATAAATATGCAGTTTTCTTTTGTACATTTCTACCGTGAAACAGGTCTTAAATTTAGTTCGTAATGCTCTAGAAAAGGTCTTTAAAAGTCTTAAATTTGAGGTGGTGAAACACTGCTAATGCCAAAGAGATTGTCAACATGCATACTGTAAAACAACAGTTAAATGAGTTGTTTTATAGCACCACACTCCTACTACTCCTACTACAATCCACACAGCAATAGTGAGGATTGCAAGCCTGGGATCCACTGGTGAAGAAAGAAGCAGAGTTGTTGATCTCCAGTCCTTAAGATCCAAAATTCTTCAACTTTTAGATGAAAACTCCTTCAGCATATCCAAATCCAATAACTAGGACTTTAGTAGGACTTTTGCAGAACTTCACAGCATGCAGAGGACATTATTTGGTCTTTTTATTCAGGTGTTTTGGACCAAAGACCTGGAGTTCAACACCCAATGATTTTTTTACATCTTAAACTGTGTTTTACATAATCTATGTTCAGTGTAGAATACTCCAGCTCTGGTTGCATCTTTCAAAGTTTAAATTTTGAACAAGAAACTGCCAGATGCTGTCCAGTAAAAAACTGAAATAACCCATTAGTTTACCACCGATGGGAAGATCTTAAGCAGATATTGACTTCATTGTCAGAAAGAGCCAAGGAGCAATTAGCCAGGGATTCTCACAGTGCTAAGAATATTTTTTCATTTCAAGACCTACTTCCTTTATTATGTCAAAATGAAAGTCTCCAACAGATTAAAACACTCACCTTCATATTAACAACTCCTACTACTAAGTTAAGATGAGATCTGAATTGTGGTTGGCAAGTCAGAGTTTTGTGAGATGAGGAATATTGTGGTGTGTTACTATCTTCACACTCAAAATGTTCTTGCCATTATTTTTATAGACCCTGCTCAAAAGCTGGGAGTACCTCAGGACTTTACAATGTTTTTTTAAACTTAAGTTTAAGTTTTGTTTATTTGAATATAGTAAACATCTCTAGATCAAATCTCCAGCTTTGATTTAACTTTCCTCTTAGCAGCGCCAAGGGACGACGTGACGGCGAGATGGCCACCTGCCTTTGAATTTACACCTGACGCCAGAGGCATCGCTCCATCCTCAGGAGGAGCCTCGCAGGCAGACGACGTCCCATACTTGAGCACCGCTCCGTCTGCTTCTCCCGAGTTTCTCACGCCACTCAGTACGCTGCAGCCTCTGTCGTCGCAGGAGTCCGAGTCACTGGGCTCCCACTCCACAGCCACGGCCACGGTCATCTCAACCACGTCTGCAGGGGACAGCAGTGTCTCCCAACACTGTGAGTGTGCAGTCTTGAAAAAGTAGAATTGCGATCAGGGCTGAAACGATTAATCAAATCAATCGTGATTAATCAATTATCAAAATAATCGTCAGCTATTTTAGTCATCGATTAATAGTCAGTTGGGCTATACATACTCTGGCTATAGCCATCTGCTGAAAGAACAACATTCAGGACAGTAAGTAGGCCAAAACTGTACAAAAAAATGAACATTTAGGATGATGCACTTTGTCTTTTAATATATTTTGCCCAGAACTCCTCAAGTGGCATTTTTAGCTTCACCTGATTCAAAATCTGTAAATAAATAAATAAATAAAATCTCCCGCTAACAATCAATCAATCAATAAAACAATCAATCAACAAATTAGTACACAGTATTTTTTTGAGCTGCACATGTATACTTTGCTACAAATGAATAAGCGTTCACAAAAGGAATGCTGTTATTGCACTTTAGGCAATAAAATGTTTGTTTTATTTAAAACAAATGAGTCATTTACTGTCTTTGTGATATTGTGTAGAAATGGCTGAAGTGGTTACATTAAAACATCTGTTAAATGTTCCAAATTTTTTATCCAATTAATCAATTAATCGTCAAAAATAATTGATTACTAAAATAATTGTTAGTTGCTGCCCTAATTGGGATTTAACAAACTGTTTAGTTGCATCTACTTCCTGTTGGGAACATGGCTAGCGATCTTGAATTGGCTGTAACGAGGACATTAAAGTGGGGAATCTACAAGCCTCAGCCACCGACGACAGAAATAATTGTCACCTTGAAAATTATGCCGTTCTCCTCATAAAACTGTGGTTTATGTGGGCGGGCGGGTGGAGGGAGCGGGGGTCGCATATCTGGAAGGAAATTTGTGTTGCGGCATAAATGCTTGCCTCATAAGTGTGTTAGTAAGTACTGCATGTTGAATGCAAATTTTGCTCTAATGCAGTTATACGGAGCCTGTATGTATGAAGGTGCAGAAGGTCGGGGGTGTCTCAAAGTCACACTTTGGCAAATACCGAGCTCTGCATCCTTTACGTTCCTTTTTTAGTTTTTTTTTCTCCCTCCCCCCTCTTTTCTGCCGCTGTCTCTCTTCGTAAAACACTCACTGCCATTAACGCATGTTCACTCACTTGTCGCTTCCCTGTTTTATCGTCTCTCATTTCCACCACCTTGACCCTTCTTCGACGCGCTGCTTATCTCACGCTTTTTGTATCTTACCTGCCCTCTTACTTTTTGTTCTCTTTATGCGACTGCCTTTTCATCCCATCACTCCTACACCATGTAATTCCTCATTCCTTCTCTCTCCCTAGCCGGTGGTGAGAACTTCGTTCTGGGTGAGAACCTGACGGTGGCCGTTCTGGGCGTGGTCATTCCTATTGGTAAGCTGCATGCAGCCTCTGTTTTCGTAGTTTGTCTGGTTACAGAAAGGCCTTTTGGCTACATACACAGCGCCTTGCAAAAATATTCAAACCTTTTGGACTTGTTCTCATTTTTCTCACATTACAAACTTCAATGTTCTTCTAATGGTATTTTATTACATAGATCAACATGAAGTAGCACCTAACCAGGAAGCAGCAAGAAAATGATATGTAGGCCTTAATTTTTTTTGCAAATTAAAAGTCTCCCTCTTCCTGATCAACTCATTCAGACTAGCCAGCAGTGATTAGCAAACACCTGATGGAACTGTGTATGTCCTGGACTCGTTATACGAGCTACTTCTCAGTGCAGTACTGGTAAAAATGTTGTCAAATTGTTAATAGAGGAGCCATGTTGTGATGACTTCATGAACGTGCAGACTTTCTTAAAGAGACAGAGGCCAGATTTGAAGGCACTAAATTACTAAGTGACTCAAAATTTATTTTGAAGGTAACAGAGTTTCTTGATTGTTCTATAAAATGATTCTGTGTGGCTGGAAAACACATAATTTAAAATGTTATAATACATTTCTATTCATTCCACTTGAGTCATCTTCCTCAGTAATAATGGCTGCAATTCTTGTAGTTCTTCACTAAACGTCACAAACTAAGTCAAATTGGACGGAAATCATTTGAGCAACTTTTTTTTTCAAATCATGCCCAAGATTATTATTTGGATTTATGTCTGGGCTTTAACTGGTCCAGATTAACTCATTGATGTGCCTTGATCCGGCTGTGTGTAGTGTTAACCTGCTGGAACAAGAACTTCATCCCTAGTTTCAAGTCTTTTGGTGTTCCTCTGTATTTAGCTCCATCCATGTTCCCATCAACTCAAACCAGCTTCCTGCTCCTGCAAGAAAAACACACCCACAGCACGACTCTGCCTCCACCATGTTTCATCACAGAGGCGCTGTTTCTGATTGCTCTATACTGTCAGTTTTCTTCCACACATACCGTAAATTTTGGTGTTTAATTTTGGTGTCGTCTTAGCAGTTGTGTTGGTCCATCACATAAAATCCCAATAAAATACATTGAGGTTTGTGGTGATGGTATAAAAATGTGAAAATTGTGATGGATATTTATATCTTTGCAAGACTCTGCACATGTTCTGTGTTACCCTGATGTATAAGGTACCTGTTTGTTGAGTCCATCACACATTCACAGCTGTGCACTGGAGGAGTGAATGCTACAAGTCTACAAGTCCTCCTCTCTGTTATTTTTTTGTGTGTATTTGATATTCTTGTCATTGTGTCATTCACCTTCTACTGTACTGTTTTGTGGGGAACGCTTTGGCAAGCATTCTTTGCTAAAGCATTGTAGTTTTCAAACTTTATTGAGGAGTAATAATAATTGAAGATAAGAAAAACAGCAAATACCTTTGAAAATGCCTTCATGATAATTGTGAGAATTTCAAAGTTCTACCTACTTATGAGTATTTCATGAACTAAAACACTTGTGGCTCCATCAAAAAGCCTGTGCTGGAAAATATCACACCTCAGACTAAATGTCAGGATACAGTTTGAAAGATTTTTCATAAGACAGAGAATTTGGCTAATGAAGAAATAAGCTGCTCAGCTGGCCAATATGCTAAAAGAGGAAATTCTATTCAGTCAGCCATTAAGGATTCAATCATTACTCTACGTCCATCTCATTGTTACATTTGTAGTTGGAACTCGGAAATTTCAACTTACCAGTTGGAAAAGTTGGACTTCCTAGTGGGAGAAACCCAGACTAAGGATTTTTAGTCTGGGTGATTTTGGTGATTTTTAGGATTTTTCAGTGTTCCATATGGCCTTTCCTCGCATCAACAGTAGTACGCTGTGGTGGAAACCTATTTATTTTACAAATACACATGTAAGAGTGCATCTAAAATCAATGCTACCTTTACTGCCTGCAACTCTTAACTGAAAAAAGTAACAGTGGTCTTTCCTTATGGAAAGTGAAGCAGCTTAAACAATGTTTGCAAGCAGTGCTACTTGGCCATCGCCATGTTGAAATCCAGACTTCTCTGACTATATTAATTGGAACACTTTTACCTCAGGTGTGACGTCAAAACCAGCATCACTGCTCTAACAAAAACACTCGGAGAAAAGCCAAATGATTATCTGCAGGTCTGAGTCATTTAAAGGTGGCTACATCTGCTTGTTATATAGCTACAGTCTCTGGCAAATAACACCGAATGAAGCTTTCTTCATTTTAACCCAGAAAGGATTAAAATGGATCAGGCATCCCAAATATTGCTCACTGTTTGCTTAAGCAAAGCCACACAACTTAATTCATTTGCTACACCACATTGTTTTTGTTTTCTTATTTAATTGTGACTAAAAAGAAAAAAAAGGAACAAAACATTTATTAATCACAGCTTATTTCCTTTAAAATGACAGACCAGATTTAAATCTGCTAGATATAGGGAAAATAAACATAATTCAGCTAAAAATATGACTTTATACCCAGTACCTACTTTAAGCTAAAACCTGATTCTGGACTAAATGAACTGGAATGAACTGAGCCAGCCTCCTTTCTCAGACAGACTTTTTCATTTAGTTTGTAATAAAATCAGGTCACAATACAGGTGGAGAACACAAAAGGTGTTTATCAGCCGTGACAACTTTAACAGTATTTTATTGGTGTGATTTAAAGCTGCAGTGTTAAATTACAATGCCTATTTAATGGCAGATTTAACGTGATCATTTGCCATCACATAGTCAGGCATGTGAAGTTTCAGAATATCTTCATTAGCTACTTTTCCTCATATCTGTTTGTATAATAAAGATACTGCATAAAAAAAATCATATTACAAATGAAGTATTAAAATAACACATTCCATTTTCCCTGACTTTTAAGAAAAGCTGCAGTATGTAACTTTTTAAAAAAATGTTAAAACTGCCACCATTTTGTGACAGTTAGAGACAGATAAACTGAAAAGATCAATCTCCTCCACCTTGTCCCTGAGCTACTTTTGCCATCTGAAGAAATTCAACGCTCCTTACCAAAAACAACCACTCAGAGGCAGGAGGAGGGTCTTAGTGCTGTCAATCAACCTCATGTCCTCGCTGTGCATTGTGCTAATGTTGGAGAAACAACTTACCATTACAAGACAAATGTTTATTCGCCATCATCAGTGGCCATGCTAACTAAGCTTAGCATTTACAACAGGCTATGCTAGCTGCAGCTTAGCAAAGAGTGAAGAGGATGAGGGATGAGCACTAAGACCCGACTCCGGCCTCTGATTGGTGGTTGTTTCTGGTTAGAACTGTGAGAAGGCAGAGGAGCCCAATTTTACAACATCCATCCATCCATCCATTTTCTGTTCACCCTTTGTCCCTAATGGGGTCGGGAGGGTTGCTGGTGCCTATCTCCAGCTACGTTCCAGGCGGGAGGCGGGGTACACCCTGGACAGGCCGCCAGTCTGTCGCAGGGCAACACAAAGACATACAGAACAAACAACCATGCACACACACACACTCACACCTAGGGAGAATTTAGATAGACCAATTAACCTAACAGTCATGTTTTTGGACTGTGGGAGGAAGCCGGAGTACCCGGAGAGAACCCACGCATGCACAGGGAGAACATGCAAACTCCATGCAGAAAGACCCCGGCCGGGAATCGAACCCAGGACCTTCTTGCTGCAAGGCAACAGTGCCACCAACTGCGCCACTGTGCAGCCCAATTTTACAACAAATATGTAAAAAAAAAAAATAAAAATTATAAAAGCTACATACTACAACTTTAAGATAGCAAAATATTTTATTTCCCCATACAAAATAAGAAGGTATATCTTCTTTGAAAGTGTCTCAGACGATCCTTAAAGCAAACACTCCAACTCTAAACTTTAAGGAAGGTTATTTAGAGTCTGATTAGAGTCTGTGCTTACTTGTGTGACTCATCTTTAGCCTGTGCTGCACCACCCACCCACACATACACACACACAGTCTCCATACTGCTCCCTCTTCCCTCTCTGTCCCCTCCATCCCGCATGCCTCTTCTTCTTCTCCTCTCCGTGCCCGTCATCTCACACCATGGACTCGTTCTGCCTTGTTAACGCTACCCCTCCTTTCCCCGTGTCCCCTGCCGCTGTGTGTTAAACGCATGCAGTTCCTATCGTTGCCACAGTGGTGTTCGGCCTGGTCTGCGCGGGAGTCTACCTGGCGTGGCGGAACTGGCGCCGCAACTCCACCAAGAGCATGAACTTCGACAACCCGGTCTACCGCAAGACCACCGGCGAGGGCGAGGAGGACGAGATCCACATCGGGAGGACCGACGGCATGGGACACCACGTCCACCACCACCACCCGTACCCCCAGGGGGTTGGTATGGGCGTGGTGGGGGCTGGGGGCGGCACCTGCCCGCAGTTCATCGCCTTGCCTTTGGGGGGCAGCATGCCCGACGCGGGGACTCACTGGTACACGGAGCAGCCCATGCTCTCCACTGCAAAGTGAGGCAAAAGGACCTGCTTCTGGTGCAGCTGGACTCTCAGGCACACGGAGAAGTCAGAATGAACTTGGACTAAGTTTACCGAAGGGATGAACGACATATCATTGTTTCATTCATCCACACACACACACACACGCCCATGCCCCCCCCCCCCCCCACACACACACAGCCATGTCCTGTCATGTTACATATAAACCAAGATCGAGAAAGAAAAATTACGGAATGAAATCTGTTTTTTCTCCAGTAGATTCTGGTAGTTAAGTAATCAGGTGGTGCAGATGCGCTCTCAACACTGGAAAATTAAGTCAAACTCTCCGTTTTTAACTTTTCCATTGACAACCGTGTGCATCTGAAGCTGCTTTAAGGCATCGGACTTGAGCATCCATTTTGTCCTTGATGTGTTAGTTTGAGTTTTGTGTCACTGCTGGTTGGCGGCAGCGCTCTGGGACAGCTAACTAAAGAAAGAGGAGCTGTTCAACTGGGGCAGCCGGTGGAGACAATCTGTTGGGATCAATCCCAAATGCTGTTTCTGGAGACGCCTGGTGTCGTAAACATTTATTCCTGGATCACTTTGTCCGGTTCAGTGCTTCATGATGTTGGTTGAACTCCGTCAGTTTTGAGTATTTCTCTAATTTAGTGAAGAGAGTTGGAAGAGTCTTCTGTGAGCATAAAGGTGCAAGTCAGAGTTCTTCTTCTTCTTCTTCTTTTAGTAGCTTGTTTTAGATGTTAAATGGTCTGAGAAAAGCAATAGGCTGCAGATAGCAGCCAGTTGAGGTGTTTTGTGGTTGATGGGAATCACTGAGTGGTAATGATTTCATTTGACGATCCACTTTTGACTGTGACACACACAGACACATGTACACTCCACCTGCCGTGCAGCGGTATCAGATTCCCGTTGTTTTCCAAAGTGGGTGGAGGTAAAATTCGCTCTCTGGAAACACAAGCGGCATGCAACCAACCGACATCGCCGCCGTTCATTGTTCCACACGAGACGCTCTCACCCACACTCACACACATTTACTGCACAGTCGATTTCGCCACCGCTGCCACTGTTATTTGAGTAGACAGTTTGGGACAGGAGGGCCCAGCTGGTCTCTGCTTTGGGAGAGAAAAAAAACCTGTCATATTATGTTACCACGAACACGAAAAGAAAAAGAAAAATCGGACTCCGATGCAGTGCAGTGTGGTGCCTGCAGACCTCGTCGGTGAACATGCCGGTTTATACAGATCACCTGGAAATTCCCCCGTGTGTGTGCTCATCGAAATGCATGTGTGCCAATTGTTCATCGCACAGCCATATTTGAAACTGTTTTTTGGATGCTATTTGTTGCACAACCCTCTTAGAATGCCTTCTGGTACTGTGTTTCTCATGGACAAAGAAGGTGTGTGTGTGCGTGTTTGCACGTGTGTTGACCTCTGTGTGTATTGGTGTGTGAGCGAGTGCGTGTCGGCAGAAAAGCTTTGAGGGTGCTTTTTTGACTCATTGGGTTGTAAATACGTTTTCATAACGTTTTTTGATAAGGTATTGTATAATTCTGTAAAAGAAGAGCTGTATATAAGATTTTAGATAAAGTGTTGACACCTATATTAATTTATTTGTATGAAGAAAGCACTGTTTTTTTCCTTCCTGATTGTTTAAAATCAGTTATCCACCAAAGTGTTTTGTTTTAGTTGGTGTTTCTTGCTGTGTATTGTTTAGCCTCATTTTTTGTGAATATTTTTTCTTAGCCTTTATATAATATTAAGAGGCCCCCCACACCTTCCACCCAAAAAGAATTAACAAAACAAAATCCACATTGGTGGAACATTTTTAAGCCCAATGTCAGTGAGAACGTTGCTTTGTATTTATTTGTGCCTTTTTTGTTTACACTTTCATATTAACCTTGTGTTTTTTTGTTTTTTGTTTTTTTCTCATGGAAAAAAAAAGTCAGCCAGTTGCTGTACGTCTAATACTGAACTGTACTGAGGACAAATTGGTTCTGTGTTTTATTTTTCATAACTGATTAGTTTTAAATATCTCTTTTTCTTGTTATATAAAATCTGACAAACACAAGTCTGCAGTTTCTCTCTTATTTTTTCCTACGTAAGTCAATTTCCCTGTGACTTTGTATGTAGAAACATAGGAAGGATTATTATTTTGTGTAACAATGAGTCAAATTAACAGTGGGTTACTCTGAGTTGTGTGGTGATCTAGCAGGGAGGAAAAGCTGGCGCATCAGAAGTTAGCAGAAATCAAATCATCCACCAGAATATTCTCAGAATTGATGTTTTTCAATTTGAATTTTTGTCACAGGTGTTTATTCAAAATGAACCAGTCTTCCCACAGAGCTCTTTGCCTAAAGCAGCAAATGATACACAACTTTAAATTGCGTTCATATATTAAAGATCTTTATGTGTCATGATGAAATTAATTATTTTCCTTAAGTTTGAAACCTCGGTTTGTCGTACTGTATTGTGGTTCCTTTATTAAAATGTGTTAATCAAATGAACAAAAACTTAATCTAGGTGGATCTTACCAAGTGGATTGGGATAAACAAATCCAGTCAGACTCTCGTCTTGATTCTGTTCTATCTCTTTTAGTCTGATCCAGCATCAAAAGTTCGCCAATGAAAAGTGTTTTCATCTGACACTGATTATCAAAACATTTCAGTATAAAACCAAAACTTAAAACAAATAGTTATATTTCAGAGATGGAACAAGATTTACTGCTGTCTGGAGCAACAGTTCAACCCAACCCAAGGTTACTAAAGTCTTTAAGAAGAGAATGCATTCAGTTTATTACCTTAAAGCTGCAGTAGGTGACTTTTAGCAAATATGCAATAAATACATTTCTATAAATCTGTCACAAAGTCCTGACAGTAGAATGTAAGACAGGTAATCTGAAAAAAAAAAGCTTTTCTGGCTCCTTCCAGTGATCCTACTACCATATACAGAAATGCACCACTCCCTGTCAGAAACAACCAATCAGAGCAAGGGGGAAGGTCTTAGCAATGTCAATCATGCTTGTGCGTGTGCTGCTCACATCCTTCCCTCGTTTAATACGTTCCGTCGCTCAAGCTCAATATCGCCAGTGTCCTGCAGCTGTTTAAATATCTGAGAAACAACCGAACAATTAAAGTGTCAATTTCTTGACGTCAGTGGCTGTGGGGGAAGGAGCTGTGGAGTGTGTGCTTGTTCAAATTTTCGAGGTAAATCCAAAGTTTTCTCTGAACTCTATAGTTTAAAACATTAAAACTGATAATCAATTAGGTCATTTCTACAGCTGACTGACTTCCAGACTATTGTTCTCCTAAATAAATACTTTGAAATTTATTCAGAAAACTGTTAATCACAACCGCTTCAGAGTGATGAACATTGGATGTTTGGACACTCTCAGGCACAGTCTATGAAATAAATTATTATATAAGTTCAGTGTAGTGTCACGACAAAGGCCTTCTTCACAGCAATCAAATGTAGAAAAGAACCGTAAAGTTCTATATCGCTACAATAGGAAGCCGGTTTGTTAGGTCTCTACGCTACTGCTCTCAGCCAACATTACTCCTGACTTCACCGGCCAAGTTCTGAATCTCCATATGAGCTCAGAGACTTCGGCATCAAACATAATTTGATACAGATTAATCTCAGAGTTTGGTGTTTAGTACAGTCAGTACTGTCATTAGTCTTCTGTAACTTTCGGCCGCATTCTAGCTAGTTTGAGTTTCCTTTTTTTTAATTCAAGCTTCTCCATTTTTTTTCTTATTTCACCATTTGGGACGTATTTATTCCAAAAGACAAGCCAGACGAATGCGTTTTACACCCAGCGAACATGGATACTGAACATACTTCTGACGATGCACTTGATCTATCCGGTAACAAATAAAACATAAGATGCCGCCTCCTGATAAGGTATTGTATATTTTTATTGTGCTTTATTTCTTTTTCCATTGTAGCAAATCGGTGGCGTCCTTAAAACCCATTAGCGTTCGTAAGAATCTATTCTGCCTGGAATCCCTGTTAACCACTAAAGCCGATTGGTTTTTTTACAAAACCTGCGCTTTGGCTGTAAACCTCTCATTGTAAACCGCCGCTGGCTGAGAAGTGTTTTACTCCCGTCCATTGAGCAAGTGATTCATCAGCGGACAGAAACCCCCGCAGTAGACAAATCCAGTCCATTATCGTTATTAAAGGAAAGCAGGGTGAATGTCTTCAGACTCAGCTTCCTTCTTTTTGCAGACCCAGTATGAGAGCTATGTGGTATACACATATATGTAATTCTTTGTTTCTTTGGTCGACTGGTGCCTTCAGCGGACGAAAGAGGTGTCACACATGTTCACTGTTGCACAAAGGCTGAGATGAGCCCCTTTATTCATTGTGACATTAAAGCCTGTTTTGGTGGGGGATGGGAGAACATACCCATGCTGAGGTGCACAGGCTAAGAAGCCCGGCTTAATTTAGTGGATGTGGAGAAATACATGTTACCTTTTCAAAATCCTCTTTTTCATTTGATGGAGCTACACATTTTGGGAAATGGAAAAGCGTCCCGTTTCCATCTACCTCTCCCTCTTCTTCTGAGGGATATTTGCTCAGGGTCATTGCAGCAGGGCTCCCCAGCGTGGCTGAGAGAAATCCTCCAGGGAAATGAGATGGCTTTCCTCTGTCAGACAGAAAACCTGCGTCTTTTCAGTCTCCCCCCGCACTCAATCCCTTTTGTCTTATCTCGCAAACATGAGGCCTTACATCCCTCTGCAGCCCCGCCTCTTCCCACGTTAGGTGTGTGAGCTGACCGAACGTACTTGCTTTTCACCTCTGACCTGCAGGTGAATCTCTTTCTTCCCCCTCCCCATCCCTTCCATGCTGGAATCAGCACAAATCTTTTCGCACTCGAAAAGGATCCCGTGTAATCCCTCGGACCTTGTCGTTTTGAACAAGTCAGTTCTGTGTGTTGTTGGTTTCTGATGTGTGCGATTTTGCTGGGATGGGTTGAAATGGAGGAATTTTGCCACCTGCTGGCCGCATTTCTCATGCAACACTCATTTCTAGAAACCACAGCAGAAACAGCATTGTATTTGATTTATTGAAGGATATACAGTGTGCAGCTTATTTTAACACCTAGAAGGATATGATTTTTGCTTGCATCAGTTGCTTTCTTCTATTTAATTTGGATGGAAAGTGCAGAAATATATTTAGAGGCTGCTAAAAACGTCCCTTTAAACACACATATACAGTATATAACATGTTGATTGTTACCCATAAGTCATACTCATATGCAATAAAACTTTTAAGAATAAATACTTTTTCCATTGCATAGTTTGCAGAGTTAAGCTGTGCAAAGATCTGAGAAAACTGTAACAATCACATGAAAACATAAGAAATAAATCATATTTACTGTATAGTGCATCAACAGCCACCAGTCATTCCTAGCTGTAAATAACTGATTGTGTACAGTCTTATTGATCTGATGGCTTCCCGTCCAAGGCTAAAAGCTAATGCTCATGCAGCAGTTCAGAAAATACAAAACACTATCAGGAAATAAACTGTTTAGCCTCTTTTTAGGTGCCTCAAGCAAAGAAGATGATGAACTGGCGGATCTTGAGTTTCCAATTTTCAGAGAGCTCGAGCCTTAGCATGGGCCTGCAGGAGGGCCGTTGTGTCAGTGTGGGAACCTTGCTTGGCAATGGAGAGCGCAGTTTGGCCCCGCTAAGAAAGGAAGTGGGGGAGACGCACATTAACACTGGCAAAACAAATTGAGGTGGTCCGACATTTTGTCAACGTTTGTTGTAGTTTTGGCAAAAAGACCTGTCCTGCAAATGTTAGCAATGTTAGCATTTGTAGACATAACAGTTTACATCAACACATCATTTGAGACTTTTTTTCTTTGTTTTTTTTGCAATTCTGACATTTATATCGATTTTACGCCCCTCTAGAAATGCTTAGATTAGAAAACCATTTGTCAAACATCAAACACACACCTAACAAACCAGACTAGAACAGTACTAGTAGAGACAAACGGCAAAGAAAAGCATATAATCTACTTCTACTGATGAGTTTTTAAAGAGATTTGGCTCGACTAATCAATGAACTTTCAGTATCTTATCTGCGTAGTCTTTTTTGTTTGCTTTACCCAAGACACCTTGTGTAAATAACTATTCCTTCTAGTTTGAGATCCATCCATCTCTCAAAGGAATAGGAGCCAGGAGAAAAAAGAGGAACAGGTTCATCCCAGTGGATTTCTTTTGTAGACTTGAATTTCCCTGGCAAGTAACAAACAATCCCACCCTTGTGGACAAAGATGTCAGGCTCTCCTCTGTCCCACAATCTGGGAGCCCGGGGCTGGGAAATATTAACACAGTGTCGTTCAAGTTGGCCTTAGGGTATCTCTTGTACAGAAAGGCCATACTTGGTCTGATGCAGCTAGCAGTGAACATGCAGGATGTCCTGGTACATTCTCCCCACATCGGAATGAAACCACAGAAGGTATCTCTCTTCAAGATGGCTGGAGTAAAAATCAGTCAGGAAGGAAACCTGTAAACGGTTTCCTTCCTGTCGGTGGCTTCTTGATCGGAGCAATCGATCAAGAAGTCTCACAGGTGGCATGTTGTCGTTGAAGTCTGGAGCTCTGACTGCTGATAGTGCCGTACTTTGAGATGAACCTGAACTGGATTTAGCTGTTGGCTGTAGTCTTACCTTGTCAGTCAGAGTCAGGTCACACTGACTTCTTTCTAGCAGCAGTCTGGCAATGTGCGTGTGGCCTCGTTCTGATGCGAACATGAGGGATGTCATTCCCTGGTTGTCCTGGATGTTGGCGTCGGCTCCACAGCTCAGCAACAAGCGGACCATGACGACTCGACCGTGTCTCACTGCCAAGTGCAAAGCTGTCTGGCCTGTCTGTGGTAAGAGAAACAAATTTTGACCATTAAAATTCTTCAAACTTTAACGACTCTCAAAACAAAAAGAAAGTCTTGACATAACATGATTGTTTGTTTTTTTTGACAACAGATTGATTGTGCAGTGTTACCTGACTGGAGCGAATATTAACGTTTCCCAGCTCCATTAGCTTTCGGACGACCTCCATCCCAGCAGGCCCATCTGGAGCGGTGAGCGACGCCAGCATCACAGCTGTGTATCCAGCATTGTTCTGAACATTTACATCACTCATGCCTTTACAGAAGAGATTCTATTGTCAACTACAGTACAGCAAAAGCATTTCCTAGGGCAAAGATTACCATCAACCGTGTTACCCGTGTCCAGCAGCACGCTCACGACGCCGTAGTTGCAGTGGGACACGCTGTAATGGAGCACCGTGTTGCCATTGTCGTCAGCAAGATTGACAAGGAACGCCAGCAGAGGTGGCGCCTCACTCTTTACTTCTTTCAGGTACGCAGCTACCCTGCTGGTTTCGGAGGCCTCCTCCGCTGCGGCGCCAAACCAGTGCTGGAACATTGTTACCAGAGCTTGCCTCTGGACAGAAACCAAGAAAGTTCTCAATCAAAGCATCTCAAGCTTGTACATCATTGGGCCAGCTCATATTGTAGAATTATCCACCAATCTCTCTAGTACAATTTTACACAACTTCATCCATTTGAACACACAAGTCACAACCCAGAAAACGACAGATCGATTCCAAATGTCCATGATCAAACTACTGATAGAGGAATCCTAAGTGTTTGCGAATAAAACTGCATGTTAGGTTTTTACATCAGTTATCTGACTGAGAGGATAAAGTCCTAGGCTATTGGTAAAGTTGATTTACATTAATGTTTTCTCCTTCCCAGGAGTTTAATGAAAAGGGTATTTACCATATCATCATTTGGATTTTCTGTGATGTCCATGTGATCCTTAACAAAATGACAAGCAGACATAAAATCTGCACTCAATATGTCCCTGGAAGTGGAAGAGAACATAAGTGAAGGAATGGTACAGATAATCTGCCTCCTGTTTCAAAATCTGCTCCAATAAAGCATTTACAAGTAAGAGACATACTGTATCTCGACAGTCAAAATAGGATTTATTTTATACAGACACTGATTCAGAGTCTATGGTGCTCTCACCTTCCCTTCGTATTCGAGCCAGTTCTGTCCTCCAGGGTTTTGGACTTGTTCTCTGGACCCTCAGCTTCCAGCAACACGGTGCCTCCATCTGTTTGTCCTGATATCGCTCCCACCGGTGTTGCATGACCCTCTGGGCATGTTTGTTTGGACTCATCGGTTTGGACTCGTCTCTTTGCAGGGTGTACATCCACCTGGGTGGCCTCCATCCCCCGAGGGACAACACTGGCCTCCCCACACAGCTTCCCATTGTCCTGGCCAATCGCACTTCCTTTTGTGGACATTTGGAATCTACAGTGAAATGAAATGAACATTTTATCCTCACTAACACCTTTTAGCTGCATCTACTATCCTGACGATGACCTTAAATTGATAAAAGCAGCTTGACTTGATTTGCTCTCAGAAATCCTTTTTAGACTCTAGATTCTCATCATAATTGACTAAGAATAGGGTCAGTCGGCCATTTCCCTGATTCAATTATTGAGACCAGACAAGGATTTATGTAATATAGCTCAAATGCATTATTCATTTTATAAGGTCAAAACTAATTGCAGTCAAATCATTCTGAAGCTTCAGTAGCTGAAAGTGAAAGCACAAACTAAACATAATGAATATTCTGAGGCAGATTCTGCATTGTTCTTCTTATGAGTCTTTAAACCTAAAAGAATGAAAGAAGCATGTATTTAAAGCTTTGTCTGCCTTCCCTCATTTCGGCTTTAGACATGTGGGTCTTGTCTAACTGACAGCTTCACATGGACTGGTATTCATCTCCCAGACCAAAATCAAGAAGTCTTTTTTTTTTTTTGGTCAGAAAAAAAAAACGCCTAAAGAGCCTCAATTTCAGTAAGAGGAACCAATAATCATAAGCGTTAAGGCTGAAGAAGTCTCTGAGAAGTATCCACTAACCCTTCATTAGCATCCACCGACTGCAGCTTTTTTAGAGTCTGGGTGCTTCCATCACTCTCCAGGGTGGACTTAGAGGCTAAAGAAAAGACAAATACACACAAAGAGATCAAACATAAGCAACACCAAATCCAGCTGATGAGATTATACATCTGATAATTGATAAATTGACTTATTTTAACCCTCACGTGGTCTTAGGAGATGAGGATACCACGAGCTTTAAACTCTGTGCCTGGTGGCGTGGTCGCAGTGACCCCGTGTGCGTTTTTACAAGTTTGTGTGTTTGCATTTGGAACCGACGGTCTGACAGGACAACGCCCCCGCTTCCCTGCTGTCCGACAGCGACATTTGCCGCACTTCTCCTGAGTGTCTCAAGAGACACTTGAATGGTTAAAAAAGTGCCACAAACTCTTTAGGGACATTTAATATCAGTTTTGGATCATATCCTGTTTGATCCTCCTGTTTGGGTTCACATGGCAGGAAAACCTGATTCATGTCAAAAGTATTTACAACCCTTTTGCTCTCATGGTTGCAACATTTTGTCATGTTGCAACCACAAAGTTCTGAACCTGTGTAGGTCATTCCAAAACATAAATATGACTGAAAGCCACAGTTGTGGTTCTGATTTCATGTTTCTGGAAGGTAAACCTCCACCCTAGTCTAAAGTCTTTTGTGACCTCGAACAAGCTTTCTGCCAACACCATGTTTCATCGTGGGGTTGGTGCAGTTTCAGTATCCCTTCGCACACAGCGCTTTACATCAAAACACTTCTCTTTGTGTCTGATCTGACATTTTTGAACCTACATGGCATGCTAACGTTTGGGAATATCTGGAGAAAAAAAATCCAAAATTGGCATCCTCATGAATGTACAGTATCTCATTAATGTTAATGCATGATAAGTGGCAGGAGATCCCTAATTTGCGTTAAGGGCCACTTTTACTGAGTGTAGAAGGTTACCCTATAACAATCTTACTATGTATATAAATTAAGCAGCAGTTGGTTGGTAAAACCAGATGTTTTACATCGGTGCCTCTCATGGCAGAAAAAAGTATTTCTAGAACAAACTTAGGAAAGAGACATCTAAAATGTTTTTTTCTCACTTGCCTTTCAAGGCACAACAACGAAATAACAAACAAATAAAACACTTGCTTCAGAAATGAAAGAAACATTATTATAACAGTCTTACAGTTCCTACATTTGTATATCACTATATTTAGATTTTTTGTGATCGGGCGAAAGTCTGTATGTAGTGTCAACGTGGCAGGAGACATTTTATTAGTAACCTGTGTTTGTTTATCTTCAAGCATTTGGATTACTTGTGTGTGAGGATACATGTAATATTTTGAACTTAATACATTAGCATACCACTTTTTCTTGGTTTCATTGTTTCAAAAAATGTTCTGACTGGGCAGGTTAACGGGGGCTAAATACTTTTACAGTTACTTTGTTTTTCTTGGTTTCTTACTGACCTTGAACTACAGATACATATTGTCATTTTGCAACAACGAAATGCAGCTATTTCAAAAACATTACATGTTTGGTCTGGAGTTGAAAACAATGACACTCTTAACTTTAAATCAGAAGTAGTTTTCTGAATATATCCTCCAAGAAAAACTAAAAAGAAAATTATGTAAAGCTTTGACTTAAGTTATGTGTTCACTTTTATTAGGAAAAATTTTAAGACGATTAAGAACAATGATTAGATTTTTCTTCCTTTGGTAAGACTTTGCCTTTGAGGTTAATGATCCAGTTTACATGCACTGAAAACCTACTGTCTGCTTTGCCTTTGTAACCCGTGCACTGCAAAAACACAAAATCTTACCAATTATTTTTGGTTGCGTTTCTAGTGGAACTATCTTAGTACACTTGAAAGAAGTCAAAGTAACTTTTCAGCGTTTCATGACAAGCACTTTTTATATAAATGAAAAAGTTCAGACCATTTCATTTATAAAATGGGAAAATATCATGTAATAAGTGAAATAACCTGCTAGAGGAAGCAATAATTTTTCATCAATGTTAAGGACACATTGACTTAAGACAAGCTCATGTTTTTCCAGTTTTGTCTTATTTCAAGTGCACTAAGATATTCCCACTAGAAACTGAGCCAAAAGTACCTGGTAAGATTTTGTGTTTTTGCAGTGTAACAGTGTTCACTATGCCTGAAACATTTGGAAAATCAGAGACTTAAAATGACCAAAAGCATCACCTCTGTCCTGGATCTTCTGCCCATCGCTGTCTTCATGGTGCTTGTGTCCAGACATGAGGACGTCAACTAGTTCCATCATCTCCTGCTGCAGGGAGTTGACTTTTGGATCCAGATGTTTCAGGGGTTTTCCCTTTTCTCCGAACTGTCCACACACACACTCCCACTGCTGGTCCAGGAGACTCTTGATTCTCTTAATATGGCGAATAATGAATGTGTCTGTGCCCCCATCAGACATTATTAAGTCTTGGTGCCTCTGAGCATGTGAGGGTACAGTTCTTGAGATGACGGATGAGGCAGGAATACGCTCTGGTTCGATGGACCTCACAATGGTCTCATCTCCCTCCTGGTCCACCACCACCCTTTCTGCGCGGACCCACACCCCCGGGTTCCTGATGAGGTATTCTATCTTCTCATCTTTCCTCCTGCTCTCCTGCTGCTGCTCCTTTAGGAGTCCTACCATCCTCTGGAGGTCCTGCTCAGTGTCATGGAGCTTCTGCTCCAGCGCCGCAACCTTAGCCTGCAGGGACGTCACGGTCAGCAGCTCGTCCAGATCTGTGCTGGTTTTCCAATCATTCACGGGGTTTATTTTGCTTGTGACGCTGTGATTTCTGGAAAACATGACATGACTTTCTCGTTGGGATTTCAGGACATCCCCTTTGCCATAGGGTGATGAAGTATGAAGATCTGTGGTGCCATTGACTGATGATGGAGGGACGTGGTGGACCAAGCCCAGACGGAGTCTTTCCCTTTCTTCTTGCAGGATGCAGATCTGAGCTCTGAGCTCAGGAACAACCCTCACCTCCATCTCGAGTTCTCCGACGCGTTCAAGAGCCTCGGTCAGGCGCCTCAGCAGCCCCGAGCAGTCCTGTGGGCGAGGGCTGTCTGAGAGGAACACGTCCTCGCAGGAGGTGTTCCTTCCTCCGAGGTGATCTCTTGAACTCTGGATGCTGCTCCTGTCATCTGTGGACTCGGATTCTTGTCTGAGCAGCACAGTGAGTGGCAAACTGGAGGCCCGCAAGAGATGAGGCCGGATATGCTCTCCGAGAGGTTGTTCGTCGAACTCCTTGATCCTGGCTTCCATTTCCGTCAGGGACGTGAGCCCCGTTGGGTAGAGAAGCGGCCTGTGATCGAAAGTCCAAGAGGAACACCCATGGTGATGGTTGGCGAACGGTCGGGATCTGGGGTCAAGAGCTCCGGTCGACCTCCAGGGATTTTGTTTGTAGCCAGAACCAGAGGAGTTGAGGTGCCTGGGGAGTGTGCTGGCCCGGGATCCTTTGCTTCGGCGCTGAATGGGAACCCTTTTGATGGTGTTGCCTTTCTCAATGTCATCCACGTATTTGAGGAAGTCCAGATCTATTTGGAAGCCGTACGGGGTTTCCACCGAGTATGGGGGCTTCCCTTTAACTCCATTCTCAGCCATTTTGTGACGGGCAATGAGACCTGTAAACAGGGAGGTAAACGTGCAACAGGAATAAAAGTCAGGGTTGGTGGACTTCCAATGTTTTTAAAAATGTAAATCAATTTGTTACAAAATGTCTGGCTGAACTTGTCCAATCTGAAAAAGATATGTCAATATTTGCTTAAATTTTGTCAACAAACATTTTGGCATTTTGTTATCTTAATTTCTTTTAGTATAACACTAAGCATGTTGCTAAATTGAGAGTCTGGCATGCAGAACAAGGTAGAAAGCCCAAACATTCAGTAGCTGTGCTTTTCCTTCTCCACCCATTAACTTTCTTGTTTTCCCAAAGACTTGATTCATTTCTTCCATGCACCAAGCAGCAGTTTTTTCAGCAGAGGCTGGCCTGATCTTTTGATTACAGCCACGATTTCCAGGACGAGAGCTGAAAATAGTTTGTGACTGTTTCGCCCAGCAGTTATGGGCAGCATCGCTAAAAAAGAAAAAAAAAAGCCCTACTCCTACAGACATAAACACAGGCAGCCATTGTTCTGAGTCACTACTCCACAACGGTTCTCCTTCAGTTCAGCATCTTCTCTCCCATTCTGGATCTACTTTTAGTGGTGTATGAATTCCTCTAACATATGGGTCAATTAGTTCATAGCCGCACGATATTTTTCACTCCTCCCTTCTTTAATGAGTTGATCCATGGAGAATTCCCATACTATCTGTCATCTATCTTCCTTAAAACCTGGCCTCCTCTCTCCTCCTACCTTCCCTTCTCTTCCTCCCCTGACCACCGGCCTCTGAGGGAACTTGCTGTCATCATGAGGCGCCGCAGCCACCAAGCCACAGCCCCAAACAATGCAAACTATGCAGTAAACAGACAAACACCCCCAAGTTACCCTGCTAAGAATCTGAGTGTCTGTCATTCACGCACCCTCTGATGGCCAGTGGTGAACAGCAACAAATCTGCAAATCAAAGATGGGTGACAAGCTCCTTTTGTAAGCTAAGAGATAAACATCAGGATTTTGAAATGATAGGCAAAATATAATTAGATGTTTTCGGGAAAATTTGGTCCAAGTTCAGGCTTCTGTAAATATGAGCCCCAACCAGGTGTGTTGGCTTCACAGACAAATGAGCTTGATTCTAGCAAATAGAAACCATGAATAAACTGACAAAAACAACTTGGAAAAACAACTTTAGCCGCTCAGTTCAATATTCCCGATTCTCACTTCCAATCTACATAATGGCGCTTTGAATGATTAAGTGATGTAGTTGCAAAGGGTCAATATTAGGGTGTCCCCTTTGTCATAAATGCTGTTTTAACCTAAATAATATAATATTATCTGGGAATAATATTACATTATATTACATATATTACATATTACATATATGTTACAATAATATTAATATTCAGTTACACTGGATTTTAATAATTAGTGTCAGAGCAAAGGTTAAATACACACAACTCTACATATTATGTTCCTCCCACTTCTTAACGATGCTCTACTTTGGATCAGTCTGTTACATAGAATACCAAAGAAGGTCTTGAGGCTTGAAAACTTTATCATAGTGACATAAACGTTAAACATGATCGTTCTTTTTATTTCCCTCATGCTTTAACGCTTTCTGTTCAGGGCCGGCCCAAGGTCACATGGGACCTTATGCAGAAGTTGAGTTGGTTTCAGTGTTTTAATCCAGATGTGATGGAATCTGAGAGAGGGGGCGGAGCTTAAACCAGCCTGCGATAACAGGTTATTATTTGCTGAGATGTGTTGACGGACAAACCCACGCTCCAACACAAAGAAAGCTTTAAACACGTGGCATCAGATTGTAACGATCACACTATGAGGATTTTTAAAAATGCTTTTACAAAGTAAACTTTACAGTGCCTTTAAACTTTTTTTATTTTATTGTTAAAAACTTTTAATTTATCAATCCTGCAACCATCAAATCAAACTTAGAAATATTCTCATTCTTTTTAGACAAATGAACATTTTAGATCTGTGGTCTGTGCTTAAATTCAAGCATTTATGGAAGGTTGCTGATGTTCAGGGATGCTCCTTAGTTTGCTGACACTTTGGGCCGGCTCTGTTGTCTGTTCCAGAAGGTTCTTTTCCCATCAGGACTTTTGACTTTGACAGGAATCTGTCAGCCGTCAATCTGAAGAGTTTAAGTTTAGCCCACACACACGTGTACCAGAAGCTAAAGCACATATCAGGACGACTCCTAGGTAGTTTACAAACTATAGATCATTAAGACCACTGTGCCCAAGCTTTAAAAACAGACTAGCACAAATTGTGAATTTCACTTTCACCAAATTTCATAACTTTATGGGAAGCTTTGAGGCTGTGTGGGGTGTTTTGACAAATCACTTGTTGAAAATGTGCTTAGATGTCTCCGGGATAATCGGAAGATCCGGTTTCAGACAGCTGGTTTTCAACCATCTACCAGACATGTGATCAAAGCTGCCTGTTGTTGCCAATAAGCTCTCTATTTCCTACTTATAAATATAGACCTGTGCATTTCTTCCAGACCAGGTTACCACAGAGGAAACAATATAGCAGAATTAGGGTTAGGTAATTTTCCAGAGTCATTGCCTAACTATGTCCACATGTCCATGGCACATATTTTAATTGTCTGTGCTCGGAGCCGTGGGCCCACCTCACAGGAAACCCAAGAAACAAAACTTTAAAATATTCGCCTAACCCCAAACAGGCCCCAGCAAACCAGCAGCGCTGGGAGCTGCAGCACTGCTGCTGCTGCTGCTGCTGCTGCTGCACACTGAACTTTTCAAAGGAGATTGTTACTTCTTAATTCATCTTTTGAAACAATTTAAATCTATCCTGAAGAGAAATGTCACTTCTTCTTCCAGGGACAGCTTTGCTTTCCCACAGCAGCTGGCTGTCTCCTCTGGGTGAATATGACCCCGCTGAGACGTCCCTCCAAACTTCCCCTGCATCAGCGCAAACCTCATAATCACACCATGTCTGTCCACAGCATTCTTCACCAAAAACCACAGCATATAGGGCCAATCTCTAAGAGTAGTGATGACAAAAGCTTCAAAATTAGATGCCGCTAAGGCCAAAACGTATTAAGTCAATGACTTCTCTCATTGATGACACTTGCAAAGACATACAGTATGACATAATACATATTAGTGGTGTCCAGAATATTGGCATAAACAACAGAGGGAGACCGTGCAGGATTTCTAGTCGTGAGAAAGTAAAGCCATTAAACCTGCATGAGGAGGGTATCTCATATTATCATACATGTCAAAAAGGACAGAAGTCCTTTATGACATCTATAAATATTTAACTAATGATTTTATATTCTCACTTAAAAATCTAACCTCAAGTTAAAAAACAAAGTGTGGTTTTCTGTGATACAGGGTTACTTTGATTGACAAGTTGTTGCTCTGTGAGATCCAACCTTTAATTTTCACACCCAGTAATAGAAAACCAAAATGCCACAGCAACCCAACCCAGCCCATTCTCACTCCCAGCTCTTTTCTTACTGATGATTAATAAGGTGCCTGCTGCCTCTCTAACACACAAATTACCCCTAAAGTGTCACTTTGGGACAGATTAAGTCTGTAAACCATTTACATAAAAATGGATTTTTCCTCGTAACTTTTGAATATCTCAGTTTACGGTCATTATTTAAAACCTAAATTTATATGAAGTTCTCTCAAAAGCTTAAACAGTCAACAGATTAGCTTTTAGTGTGTTTTATTTTACACACAAATGGAGGAAGGAGGTTGTGCACCACCAATAACCTGGCATGAAAATCAAACTGCTGCATATAAAATACAGTAAAAGAAGGAAGGAAAAAATATCATAGTGCTGTGAAGGAATCTGATTTCTTAGTTGTTGTTGTTGTTGTTTTGTTTTTTTGACAATTGGACACATTACATGTTTTATTCTCAGTATGTTTGTCACACAGGAAGATCGTTTATGGAGCACCTCCCCCAGTCTTCATTTCCTGTGGAAATAATAATCTGCTTTTGTGAAGATGGCTGCCTTGACAGTGGTTTAATGGTTCATAAATTAGCTGACTCATAAGGCATAGTAACGTTTTTTAAACGGGAAAAACTTTATTATGGTTGAAGTCCCCTTTCATCTAGCCTCAATAGCTTCAGTCTTCAGAACCTGCTAACCTGGAATTAAATAAACTGAAGTTAAAAAGAGAGTTATCTCCTGCAGGTTAAGTAGTAACAAGCAGTCTCAAACTATTCCTCTAATCTTAACTCAGTTGTGGGCACACATCCAGGAATCCACTAAGGGGCTAATAGCGGGACTACGTTTGGTATAGCCTTTTTGCGTTTTTGCTAACTTTGAAAACATTTAGCATTCCCTAAATAATTTCTCCGGTTAAATTCTAAAGTACTAATTTTCTTGGCTGTTTTGTAAACTGTCAGTTGAATAAAGTTTGGCATCTGTGAAGTTTTTTTTTATTGACTTTTAGCCCTTCAAGTTGTTTGACATTTATATTAATGCTCTTATTTTGAAGTGGGTGAAGACTGTTTACGCAGCAGTTCCATTTCCTCTCCTCACATTTTCTCATTTTTCCACCCTCACCCCCCAATATTGCCGTTAACATGTAACAAAGTATTAGTACAACGGGAGACGGATGAATGAATGAAAACTATTCAAGCCAGTCCTGTGGCCTCAGCAGAAACATAGCAGTGTGTAAAAGCTTGATGGAACAGGTGTGTGATGTGCATCAACACCTGATTGGACGGGTTTGGACCTGAAGTTAGTTAGATGTGGGAATGTGTTGACATACCTACACAGCCATCATGGTCGTCCTGTTTGGCCTTCTGACCACGCCGGGATTATTTCTGTGGTTGGATCGTTCACAGTGCAGCAGCTTGCTACCAAATTGAAGCAGTTTATAAACTTAGTTTCTCAACAGTTAAACTAAAAAAGCAGAGCATTTTCTGCCTTTCATCTTCTTTCTTCGTGTTTCTTTGTTTTTTTCCACAGTATGCATATTTCTGCATGTTTCACTGTCTTTGTTCTTTTCCTGGAAAAATCCTTCCTTCTCCCCCCCCTTTTTTTGGCCGTACAACCTGTGGCTTTTTCCAGCACATAGCTCTGAACCTCATCTTCTGTTCAGAGTTGATTTAGGAACCGAAGCCAAATGTTTGGACTTGTGCTCCCTCTTACCCCTTCCACTCTGTCTCTCTTTTTTTTTTTTCCCTGTCAAACTCGGATTCATCACAAACTGCCCTCAGAGTTCCTAGAAACCCTTCACCCTCTATGATCTCTTATTCAGTAATTCTGGACTTTTCGGCCCGCCGGACTCGTCCTGGTCCTCTTCCAACAGCAACAGGGTCGGAGTTGTGGCATCCAAAGCTCCCGTTGCATGGCAGAAACAGCTGCCAGGGGCTTCACGCAAAGGAAGAAAGCGACGGGATGTTAACATAGCGGGGGTTAAAATAGAAAGTGTGCCGCCTATGTGTGTGTTCACATGGGTCGCGCATGTTTGCCAGTTCAGCTGAATTCCTCAACGGGACGCACGTTTAAATGTCAGGAGCAGCGCTGTGTCTTTAAAAGACAAAGTTCTTGTCTCACAGGTGTTGTTAATTTTCACGTTAAGGCTGTAGGTTCACTCCCAGCATTTAGTCAAGTCGCAGTAAAGATCAACTACTTTCTGACCCTGAATTCAGATCAGCCAGTTTCCTGTCCCTCAGCGGTCAAGGTCAGCGTTCAGCATCCCGGCTTTGATTAAGTACCCAGCCGTACAGCGGCGAGCAGCCTGGAGAGATGCTACAAGGTGAATAGTCTGTCAGCTCTTACCTCGGGACATGCTCAGCACTTTCCTCCACTCGCTGTTGGACGGTCCTCTGCTGTCTGCTGCTCAGCTCTGCCTGCTGTCTGTCTCCTCAGCAGGCGGGGAGGGCAGCATGCCTCGGCTGTCTGGGAAATGCCACCACGCGGCCCCTGCCATAACAGAAGCTGGGTTTGCTCGCGCGTGTGTGTGTGTGTGTGTGTGTGTGAAGGAGAGCGTCTGAACGAGGAGGAGCTAGCAACATGCCTTCCTACGTTGTCTCCCGTCCAGCCAAGATGACTGATTGAGAGGGAGGCATAGACTCAGAGAACCACACCCACTCCTCCAGACGGCAGCCGAGACCAGACTAGAAATGTAAGGAGGAGGGTAAGGAGTGTCTGAAGTTTGATGCATGTGAGCAAGACTTGGGGGGGGGGGGGCAAAGAAGCTGAGTGCTGACCAGAATTAAAAAGGCAACATAGGTAACAAACAGACCTCCTGGTATGAGAACCCTAATCCGCTGTGGCGTGGCTCCTGTGTGATCATGTTCAGAGTGGCATGCCGCTCGTTCTTTATGGATCCTCTTTCAGAACGTGACCAGCATCTTCTTCTGGGGCAGCAGCATCTATGCCCAACTCTTTATGATACCAGAGGATCATAATAACACATGGGTCAAGACTGTTTGACCTCTGCAGGCAGATATATTGTGGTAAAACCAATCACTTACTTTGAAGTCATACATGTCAACAGCTGGATTTCGCCATAATAGGACTTTCAGCATTGCTGCTTTTGTTAATGTCCAGAACCTTGTATGCATGTTTTTGTTTTTTTTTAATCACAATCACAATAGGTAAAATCAATAAATACTCGTTGGTCTAAGTATATTTTAATAGTTCGAACACTAAATATACCTTAATATTCAGGGTCACTGAGAAACTGCTTAATAGGTTATCTAGACTTTGTCTTTATGCTTCTATGCAAATTTTGACAGATTTGTGTAAATATGTTTAGTTCCGCAATATTTCCCTAAAACCTTCTCACTACTGGCCTCCTTTGGTTGAATGGTGATAAGGCAGCCGAACTTTCCTTTTTTTTTTGGCAACAATTTATTGACTATTAACCACGCACACACATCTGTTAGCCCTGTGTCACGGGAGAACAGAAAGGGATAATGGCTGATTTTCAGACTTTCTGAATGTAGATAAGATGGTTTCTCATCCAAGTATGCGCTGCTCATCCAAAATTAAGGAACACTGGGCCAATTAATTATCAGTGCACCCCTACATAATATGCATTATGCATCATAATATGCATCCTGCAGCTTCTGGAGCCAACACTAAGCTGTGGATTCCCTGATTGTTTGACCTCAGTATTGTTTTGTGTGTAATGTTTTTGTATTTTGTATACAGTGGAAACTGTGTTGTTTCCTCTGTATAGTAGGGCGCTATACAGTATACAGCAGACGCTAACATCCGCAGTGTTCCATAGTTCCAGTCTTTGGACTACAGCCAATCAGCGCAAAGGACAATGAATGTTGCCTTTTGATTGACTCCTTTGCCAGAGCCAGCCAATAGCATGTCAAGTAACATTGTGCCAAAGTATTTCAGCTTCCTAAGCTGTATTTTCCTTCTTAGATTTTAGATGCACTTTATGAAAAACTGCACTAACTTTCATTGAATACTTTGGAGCTTCATTCCACAGAAAAGTCCACAAATGCAAAACTGCGAACACGAAAGAGTCCACTGTACCTACATGGGGTCAAATGCCACTCAGGGAGGAAGAAGCCATAACTCTAAAAATATTTGGAGACATGAGGATACTGGATAAGAAATGTTCAGCCATAGTTGTCTTACAAACTGACAACAGCATCCCAACCGTGAAGTTGGACTCGTCCGACCACGGAGATTGTGTCCGTCTGAGAGGAGTTCCTGCCAAGGGAGTTTGTTTGTGTTTCTGTGCAGAGTGGACGCATGGGGCCCTTCTTGCATAACGGTTTCAGGTTTCTGTACTGTGTGGTATGACAACTGTTTTAAAGGTACTCCAAGCACTTGTGGCTATGTTCAGTGGCATGATGGCTCCTGTTGGAGAGTCACTTAAAGACTGCAACGTTACTCACATGCAACAACTCTTCTGACCTTCTTCCCACTTCTCTCCCACTCGTAATAAATAATTGCAGGGATCAAAACCTTGGTTTGGTTCAAATTTTAAGGAAAAATTTAGGACACTTACATATAATTTCTGTGTTTAAGTGTCCTAGCACATTTAAATGGATGTTCCCAGACTCCAATGAACCCTGACATGGTCCAGTGAGTCTCTTCACTTTTTTTTTAATGTCTGTTCCTTGTAAATCTCTTCTTCCCATTTATTTTTACTGTGTCTGTGCTTCTGTTCGGGGCCTGAGAGTCCTACAGGAACTGCATTTCCCATCAATTTCAACCCACAAACGTCTCTGTGGATAATTCAGTCTAAGTCCAAAGCAAAACAAACAAAGCAACACCCATGAAACGCTGAGTAAAGAACTGCAATTTAGGTCATTTGCCCTGCCATGAATGGAAAAGGAATTAGTAAAAGATCCTCCTTTTTCCATTACCAGCAGACAAGTGACTCTGAGAGGGATTGCGGTTTGATCAGAGGGAGGATAAGAAAAAAAGCAAATCTTTATTGGAGAAAAAATAAAACTGCTGACAGACTGACCACATGCTGCCGTTAGTTTGGCCAGACTGCAAGAAAAAAAAAATCTTCTCAAATCTAGTCTCAGAGCAGGATTTACAGCTCAATCATATTTAGATGTGAGGCATAAATCCAGCTTGGAATAATATTAAAACACAACTTGAGAAATGTGCTGTCGGTTGTTGACGCATAGATGTAGATTTTCAGGGCAGGAAAGTAAAAAATATAATAAAATGCATAATTTTGCCTTCCAAATGAGCATTTTGGGGGATGGAGAGTGCTACTGTCAGAGAAAGGAGGATTCTTCTTTTAGCGAGAACATAACATTTCTTCAGATTGCAAAGTGAAGCAAGTCTAAGCCGTATTCGGTTATTCTGGACATGTGAGGAAAAAATAACTGGCTGTTATTCTGCTAGTAGCTTCTTCTTAACTGTAAACGTTTACTGGAGAAAAAGGGGCGCGCAGTCTCAGTGGGGGAGGGATGACCTTTGGCAAAAGAACTGCAGAAACGTAGAACAGATGGAGGAATCTGAAGACGTTTTTCAGTTCGCTCAGATGTCTGTCCCAGCTGGCATCGTCCTCGAGTACAAATCAGCTGTAACCATAACTGTTCGGAAAGCTTGTTGGCTCACTGGAACGGCCTTGTCATGTAACAGACTCTGAAACGAATCATTCGTGAACAAGGCCGCAGGTTCTTCGCATTCGAAGGGTTTTGATTTGAGAGAGACGTTTGGAGGAAGAAATCTGAGCTCATCAGAGTCGTTGAAGTAGGTATTCGAAAATATTGGTTGAGATTTCAAAAAGAGCAGTTTCTTAAAGAGACAGAGGCCCAACTATAAAATCAAATTTCTTTTAAGTCATATTTGACTTGATATATACATAGCATTCTTATAGCAACCTGAAGGTAACATAGTCACTCGATTGTGCTACATAATGACACGACGTAGCTGGAAAACACACAACACTGCTCCATTAACGTTTAAAACATTTACTTCTTCCTGCAGTCGATTCAATTCAAAAACATTTAGTGGGGCAAATGTGTAATTTCTTGTCTGCTTCTTCCATTAATAACACAAAAAACACATCGATCTTTAACTTTTTTTTTTGATGTTGTCATCGCTCTACTTAAATGCTGTTATATTGATCAGGATTAATCATTGACCAGAGGGAGGATAAAGCTATAAATTTTCACCCAGTGGCTCTTTGTCCGAGGAGCCAGCTGATAGCTTGACAGCTCAGACAAACACCAGGGGAGGGGGAAACATGAAAACAACACCGGTTCCTGTCGTGTTTCTCCTGGTCCTGGCCTCTGTGCCTGTCCCCTGTGACAGCAGCCAGCCTCCAGTCCTGGACCTGGAGGCTCTGCCTGAAACCCGCTCGCTGTTTGCTCCCCTGGACGACGTGCACCTCCTGTCCAGCGGCCTCCTGCAGCTTGGCCAGAGCATGCGGGAGTTTGTGCAGAAGACAAAGGGGCAGATCAACACCATCTTCCAGAAGCTGAACATTTTCGACCGCTCCTTCGTCCGGCTGACGGCGCTGGCCGGGGAGATCAAGGAGAGCGAGGAGGAGCTGAAGCAAACCGCCGCCGTGCTCAACACGCACAACGAGGAGATCAAGGAGCTGTCTGAGAAAATCAGCGTCAAGGTGGAGAGCATCCTGCAGGAGAAAGGCCAACTTCTGAACAAAGTGGAAATCATGGAGGAGAAGCTGAGCAGCCTGTCTGTGGACCTGGTGACAGGCAGGCAGGCAGCAGAGATCAACAGCCTCAGAGTGAGTGACCTGTGTTCAGGGAAGGTTTCTAATTTCATGCCGCACGCTTCTGAAATGTTAGATGGTTTGAACATAAACCCTAAAGTCTCTATACGTTTCATGAAAATAATCAAATGTCAACTTTTTATCAAGCAAACTCTTGAGTTCTCATTCTGCATTTAGCTTTGTTTTATAGTATGGAACTAAATAGGGGCCAAAAAATTAACCCACCAAAGCTAGAAACACACTCACTCGAGTAGGTTTTGGTCCAATTTCCAGTTTTAATGCCCATGTTAGGGTGTTAGATTAATAACAGAAAAAATAAAAACAGTTTTCAAAGTAGTTTTTTTTTAAGCGCACTGCAGAAACACAGGTATTTTTAAAAATCTAATTTCTAGTGCAGACATCTAAATACACTTTAAATAACACAAAACTAATTTACAAGCAACTTTTTAGCAAGATGGAGTAGCTTGTTTTAAATCAATAACTCCTTAATATTGATTTTAAAAAGTTCTGGTTTCATTGGCTGATTATTTCACTTATAAAAATATTTTTTTGTCATGTTGTAAGTTAAATATTCTGCCTGTGGAACCAGAACTATTTCATCAATATAAAAAAAATAAAAATTGTGGCCTAAAACAAGCGTCTGAAGCGTCAAAAGCTACCTGTCAGTGTTGTTGTGAGCACAACAAGGTGGTGCATTATGAATCCCCAGCAGTTCCAGTATACTGACTTTTAACAAGTTCTGTTCACATTTTCCTCCTCTTGGTTCTCCATATACTTCATATTTACAGGAATCTAATAACCGTAAATGTAATTCACTTGTTGAGCAGGAAGTGATCCAGCGCCAGGAGCAGAGCATTAATAACCTGCTGGCAGCCATGGTGGAACAAGGGAGACATCTGGACCACCAGACCATGAAGATCAAGCTGCTGGAGGAAAAAGTAAAGGCTCCAAATCTCCCAGCAATTTCAGCATATTAACTTCTGCAAATTAAACTAATATTTTAAAGCACATTTTTTTGCTGAACAGGAGCCCACAAACCACTACGAGTGGATGTGCCAATTATGACTGCGAACTGAAATGTTTTTCTGTCTTTCACGTCCACAGCTGGCAGCCAGCGCATCGGCTCAGGAAACCTTTGAGAAGATGGCAGAGATCTCCATGTCTGAATTACCAACAGCCGCCCCCTTCCTGACCTCTGACACCAGCAGCAGCGCGACGATGAGTGAGATGAATAGTAAACAGAAGAAGAAGATTTAAAGATTTAATGGCTGACTTCAGAGCTTAGAATCAGGCATAGACTCTAAGATGTTTTCTGCAAATGGATTCACAACAAGGGATACATCTCCTAGATCCATAACTAGATCCTGATTATAAGAGAAGATACTATTTTTAATTCAGACCCAATCGGGTCTGATGTATCTACTCTGTTTATTCTGTATTTACTTTCTGTAAAGGTTGCTAATGCTAGCCTAACAACATCAATATTCCATTCTCTTTCCTGTGTCATCTGCAACATCAGGAAAAATACTCTGATTTTTTCCCCTATGTATCCTTTTAGTGTTCACCACCACTCTTTGCTTTTGTTTATATCTTTCCATTCTTTTTTCTTTCCTGTAGTTCTTTTTGCAGCAGATTTCCCGTCAGACTGCAGCGAGTTGTTTGACAGAGGGGAACGGGCAAACGGGACCTACGCCATCAAACCCAACGGGTCAGAGCCCTTCATGGTCTTTTGTGATATGAGCAGAGGTATGCCACATTTTTTCCCACACGGCAACATTTAGACTGTTTTTGGATCCATAAGTTGTTGGATAAACCACTAATCAGTAATTTACGCTGATTCCTTGTTTGCCCAACTCAGGATTTTTTGCAAGCCTTGCTGTAAGAATCAGCAACAGATGTGGTACTTTCAACTGTTTAAGCTTATAAAGCTTTGATCAAACTGTTTGATAGTAAAAAGAAAACAAATATATTTTCAAGGTTTCAAAAAGATTTGAGTTTCTATATGACATATATTTGCTGATTCTAGAAAATGGCTGTTATAATTTGTTTTACTGTGCAGTTCCTGACTTTTCTTGCCTTTAGGTCGTGGAGCGACAGTTATCCAGCAAAGGAGAGATGGATCAATGAATTTTGATCAGCCATGGGAAAAGTATGAAAATGGATTTGGAGAGTTGCAAGGTGAGAGACTGTTTGAATTATCTGATTCCACAAGTTAATCTCGGAGATTTGTCTAATACAATAAGTTGACCACTTCAGTGCCACATACACTGCTGCATTTAAAATAGGCTTTGTCTTTATTTAAATGTGAAGAAAGGCAATACACTTGATCAAACACCAGGTCCCATGACGTGTATATAAAGTCTGTGTTGCCATAACATACGTCTCTGCTAAATGTACATATTGCATACGTTTTGGGATAAAGGCTGTGAAACTCACAATGTGCTTGTCAGAATGGAGAGTTACTTTTTGTCACATTCACTAATCTTGACCATCTTAGCGTGCCACCAACTGGACAAATAATAATTAGCTGAATTAATCAGAAAATAAGGTCAAGTCTGTTGCCATTTTAAACACTTCAAGCATTTTGTATGCCGATGTGAGTGAATCTTCATCAGTGGAGATAAAGTGGTGCATGGTGGTTCAGTTGGTAGCACCGTTTTGTTGCAGCAACAACGTCTTCCTCCCACAGTCCAAAAACATGACTGTTAGGTTCTAAGTTGTCCTTAGGTGTGAGTGTGTATGCATGGTTGTTCTTTCTTGTGTGTCTCTATGTTGCCTTGTGGTGTACCCAGCCTCTTGCCAAATGACCAGTGGAGATAGGAACCGTGGAATGATGGAATACTCAGTCATTCCCATGACATTTTGGTTCACCTACTTGAATTTTAATGCTATTTAAAGACCCGCAGCTTTAGATAAATATTGCTCGAGTATTGCCTTTCTGCAGACCTGACACTAAAATAAGCCGCAGATGTTTTGGGCATGTTGGAAATGTGACTCCATGCATATTGTAGGATGCTGACAGACTCTTACCAAAGAAGACAGAATGCTGAAATTAAATCAAAAGACAGTTCAACAAAGGATGAGTTTAGTGTGTCCAATTCTGCAACTTTGTTGTTGTAACTCTTATTTCTTTCATATTTTCTTTTTAACAAATTTGTTTTCCATCAACTTGTACAGATTAAATGTCAAATTATTTGTGGTAAACTTTTTATAATTATTTGTGGAGGTCCCATTTTCTGTCATCACAAAAACAATTCATTGTAACGTGTTTTGGGTCCTCTGTTTTTGTCCCTCTGCCTGTCCATGGTAAACTTGTTGGCCCCTCTTTCTCTCACAGGTGAGTTTTGGCTGGGCCTCAAGAAAATGTACTCCCTTGCCTCGCAGGGGAACTCTGTCCTTCACATCCAGCTGGAAGACTGGAAGCAGAACAGACACTTTATCGAATACAGATTTTACCTCGAAGGCCCAGTGAGTAACTATACCATACGACTCGTTTATCTGTCTGGAAGTCTGCCCAACCCCTTGAGCAACCACACGGGAGTGGTGTTTTCCACCAAGGACAGAGACAACGGCCGCCACTGGGCATCCAGATGTTCCCACCCCCAATCAGGTAAAGTAGACGTTTCCCACCTGGCAGAATTTTGTAAGTGGTCGTAACGTCTGGACAACACATCATCTCCTTCACTTTTAGGGGGATGGTGGTTCAGCTCCTGTGGCGACACCAACCTTAATGAGAGGTACTCACGCGTGAGAGCCAATGGGCGCTCAGAGCGAAGGAGAGGCATACAGTGGAGGTCAGGACGAAAGACGTCTCATTCCTTCGCTTTCACACAGATCTCCATCCATCCTATGGACTCTGTCAACTCCCTCTGATGCCGCTGTCCATCTCTGGTCCATCACCTGCTATCTCTAGTTGTTACACTCATTATAGACAATCAAATAACAGCCCCTTTGTCACAAGTAATCAAACTAAATTCATCCAAGTAAGTATATTAAGTTTATTGGGTTGTAATGTTAAGCAAACGTAAATAAAGCAAGTTTGGCAAACTTATTTTGATTACATGTGACAAATTAACTAAACTTTTTAAAGTCGGAGCTCCATTCTCTTTTTTGTTTATTTGAGAAACCTTTTTTTTTTACTATGCTGGACCTACGATGTATCACCGCTCTTTCTTGATTAAACTTTCTGGATATTCTACTCACTGTGAGTGACTTCACTGAATGAAGAACAAGCTTGTTTTAACCAAAACTTCCTCAGGCATAGACACACACCTGCAGCTTTTATTAAGGTTTCGTAAGTTTTAAGTTGAAAGGAATTGATTTGGATTTTATTTAATGTTATTTATATGATTTTATTTTATGTTATTAATATGTTATATATAATTATATGTTATATAATATGTTATATTATACATATATATATAACATATTAATAATTATAATTATTATTTAATATATTAATATACGTAGCTCTTTGCGCTGTCATGGTTGAGCATTTAACAACCACCAGAGGGCAGTGTTGTTCTGCCTCTCATTACCAATTACTGTGATTGTGCTAAATATGTTTTTATTTGTTGTTGTTGTTGTTGTGTGTTTTAGGTTTCTGTAAGTCATGTGCACATGCTGCTGATGGATGAGATGAGAAATGCCATCCCTGTTTTTTCACATCATTACCAGGAGCACAGCTGCATCCTTTCACACGCTGATAAATAACCCCCCACTCTGACACACACACACACACACACACACGCCCACATACATAGTTCTCTCTGACTGGACCTGGAGCCCTGACAGTGATCTCCCTGCACATGTGTGAAGGAGCGTCTTCAGTTACCACCCTGCCTCTGCACACACATTAGTTTGCAAAGGTTATTTTGAGCTGCAGACGTCCTTCTGTAACCCAGTGAAATAATAGGAGGAGTCGAGCTCTTCACTGTCCATTCTGTTCCTCGGAGCTCATTACTGCGGCTGACGGAGGGGGGGAAAAAAGTGTTCTCTCTGCATGGAACTTCAAGTTGGATCCTCATTTTAAAGCGATGGAGAACGGGCCTCTGCAGGTCCTGACCTTCCCCACGGCCCCTTACCCCGACCAGAGACCAGGAGCCAGCGGCCTTAGGAAGAAGGTTTATGTGTTTCAGTCCAAGAGGAACTATCTGCACAACTTCATCCAGAGTATCTTCTCTTCCATAGACCTGCCTGACCGTCAGGGTGCAACCCTGGTGGTGGGAGGAGACGGACGTTTCTTCAACAGAACGGCTATCGGGGTCCTCGTTCAGATGGCAGCCGCCAACGGGGTCAGTCGGTGTGTGTTTGCGTGAAGGGGCGCGTGTGTGAGGGTGTGTGTGTGTGTGTGTGTGTGTGTGTGATCACTAAAAAAGTGGTTGGCTGCACACACAAATACTGCTGACTCTGTTTACAAATAACTATGCATGTCAGTGTCACCTGCCCCATCACTTGATTGTATGAAGTGATGAAATATTTTGGCTGTGTTGCAAGTTTTTTAAAAAATTTTTTATCTTTAGCATTTTGTCACTTTACAACCAGATACCTCAATGCATTTTTTTTTTTAGATTTTATGTTGTCAAATCCATTTTCATTTGGGGGCCGGATCAAGATCATGAATGTTCTCAAATGTCTGGTTGGTTGTGCCACAACATCTTAATTAAACCGTATTAACAAACTGTTCAACTAGAGAAAACAGCTGTCTCTGCATTAAATAAGTACTTCTTAAAATTAAATACTGTTTTCACTTTGAACAGTCCCTACAGTATTTTGCGATTGTTTTTCTGATTTCTTTCAAAATAACTGATTTTGTGGAATTAATTACAAAATATTTCCAAGCAATTTTGCATGTATCGTATAACGTCAAATGTGACTTTTAGCTACTCGTCATATACATCACAGACTACAATTGACATTAGTAAGGTTGAGGCAGCAGCGTAGTAACAAGTAAAAAACACTGCCACCTACTGGTTTGTTTAGCAGTCATTTAAACCCGATGTTTTGACCATTTTTCCAAAATAATTTAATATAAACTCAGAGTTATGCATTAACGTGAAAAAAAATGGAGGGATCTGATGATTGTCTGTGAGTTTCCGTGATTGTGGAAATGGAAAATATTGATTTATGTAATTTGGCGTCAGGAGTCTAGAGGGCCACATAGAAAGCTATGATGGGATGGATTTGGTCCCCAAGCCTCGAGTGTGAAAGTATTCTGTAAGTTGGAAATATGAGGCAAATTATTCATGTTTTTGTTCATTTTTGCAAATGAAAATGTTAAGTGTGTTCTCAATTGATAAAACATCTTATTTGCTATAATTTTTAAGAGTGGGCATACGTTTAAAGTCACTTAAAGCAGTGGTCCCCAACCCCCGGGCCGCGGACCGGTACCGGTCCGTGGACCAATTGGTACCGGGCCGCGGAAGAAATAATTAAATACTTCCGTCTCGGCACGCAACCCACCCCCATCCCCCCGGTCCGCAGCGAATTTTCGAAGTCTTGACCGGGCCGCGTTACTAAAAGGATTGGGGACCACTGCTATAATGAATCCAAAAAAAGGAACATAGAAGAAAAAAAACTTTCTCGTGTGCACCATTGTAGCCAGCTTTCTCTCAACTTTACCTTACCTTCTGTCGGGATTTGAGATTTTTGTGTTTATTTTGAGTTCTCTGTGTTCTGAGTCCCTGTGCTGTCCTGTCCTCCCCTTGATTGTTCCCTGGTGTGTCTCATTTCCTTTATTACCCTCTGTGTATTTAACTCCACCAGCTTTATTCCGCCCGTCAGCGCCTGGTCATTGCCACATGCATGGTCCTTATGCTAGACTACTGGATCCTGCGACTTCCGCACCTGGGGCTGGCGGAGTTGCAGCAGGAGGCAGAATGGGAGCGCCTGACGGCGGTTGCCGTTCTGAAAGGCAACACTCTGCCTCCCAAGCCGCACAGTCTCTCCGCCAGCCCAGACCCAGCGTCTCCAGAACCAGCACCTCCAGAGCCCGCAGCAGCCCCCTCTCCTGTTTCTCCTGCCCCCACAATACCTTCAGCCGTTGCTGTCTCCGTGCCTCCAGCCCCTGCGTCCTCCACACCTCCGGTCGTCACCGCTGTGGCTGCCGCTCCCACGCCCACAGCAGCCGTTGCTCCTAAGCCTGCTCCAGCCCCTCGGCGAACAGAGCCCACTCTCGCCTTCGCTCCGGTCCCCATGGTGATGGGTTTCCAGGCGGCCGCCTGACACCGGGCCGACAGGGGGCGCGGCTCGGGGGCGCGGCTGATGGCGTGGCCTGTTCCCCGTAAGTGAGCCTTCGGGCCCAGTTAGTGGGTTCTTGGCCCCTAAAGAGCTTCCTAGTTCCTCCGAGTTTCCTAGCGTCCCCTCCAAGCTCCCTAGCTTTCCCTCCGAGCTCCCTAGCGTCTCCTCCAAGCTCCCTAGTGTTCCCAATGTTTCCTCGTTGCCCCCTAGTGCTCCTCTCGAGAACCAGCCTCCTAGTGCTCCTCCAGATTCTCCCAGAGACTCCTTGTCGCCGCCTCCTGTGGCCCGGTCCCTGCGCCGACGTCACCTGGCAGACCCGCCTCCCACAGCCTGGCCTCTGTGCCGACGTCGACCTCCGGACCAGCCTCTAGGGGCCCGGCCCCAGCACCGACGTTGCCCGCCGGACCCACATTTGGCTCCTTCCTGTGTCTCCGCCCACCCTGCTGGGTTGGTTTTTGTTGTTATTTGGACTCTGGCCCCTCGTCCTGCGCCCCTCCACCCACCCTTGTCAGGTCCTCGTCTCATTTGGTGTCATCGTGCTGTCTCTGTCTTTACGCCGCACCTCCTGGTTCCCGTCCCCAGTGCCGCGGATGTCCTCTGGACCTTCTCCGGCGCCGTAGACGCCCGCCGGACTTTCCCCGCGGGTTCCATCTCGGTGCCTCTGCCCACCCTGATGGGTTGTTTTCTGTTGTTTTTGGACTGCTGGCTCCTTCGTGTGTCTCCGCCCACCCTGTTGGGTTGTTTTTTGTTGTTATTTGGACTCTGGCCCCCCGTCCTGCGCCCCTCCACCCACCCTTGTTGTGTTTTGTTTTTCAGACTTTGAACCCTACACTGTATTGGTCCTGTACTTCTGTGGCTTTTTCATAGACATAGATGTACCCATTGCTGCAAACGTCAGCTGCACAGTCGATCGTTTCCAGTGATACCCGCTCATCCTCCGCCTTAAACACCAGTTCTCCACACATCAGATATGTGTAAATGCTGCTGGTGTCAGAAGCAATGGAATGTCTCCAGCAAATGACGGAGGACAGATGATATAACTGAGTTCCATTTTTCACAGGAACTTCCAGGGCTGGGTCAGGTATCACAGGATGTCTATCATCTGGACTGTCCGGCCATGGCAGTATCAGGGTCATCACATCAGTGTCATTAAAAAAGCAATCCCTCTTTTTGTTTGACTTGCAGGTGTCGCAACTTTCTAAAATTAGACTCCAATAATCCTCCAGAAGAGTTGATGTAGTGTCATTTTCTTGTTCCTTTGGCAGAGGAACGACAGGACCAAGGTCACGAATAATTCGTGAACACTTCTGACAATGTTCACAGTAGTCAGTTATATATATTTTAGTGTTTGTGTAGATGCCACACTCCGCCAGATAGTGCAACATGTAAAACAACAGGACTCCTGGCCTGTCCTGATGTTTCACATCCTTAATTTTCAGAATATCAATTAGTTCATTCTGAACAGCAAACACTTCATGTGCAGGAAAGTCTCTTCCTGGATGGCACATTGCTGTGAAGAAGCATCTCGCAAACAATGGTGTCGCTGAAAAAAGTTCAGAAATCTCCTCAGGATGCTGAGCCACAAACCTTCTAACAACAGTCAAATTAATTATGCTTTGCATTGTGGAATTCATCCAACAGTTAAAAAAGGAGTTGGAGAATTTACAAAAATACATGGCTGGGTAAATATTTACATCCATGGCATCGAAATCGTTGGTGTCATTCTGATTTCCGTCTTCCGAGTTTTCTTCTTCAGAAGACCATTCTTCTGATGAAGAAAGCTCAGACACTTCATCAAAATGTGGCACAACATCATCCTTATCTTTAGTGTCCAGGTTCTCACAGTGGTCTGTGTGACTTTTAATTTCTGTGTCCCCAGAGAAGGTTTCAATTTCCAGCTCCACTTTGCTATCAGGAAGACAGATGCTTTCCAAAGCAGCAGTTTCTCCAGATGTCTTTACTGTCAAACACTTATTGATGATAACTTCCTCGACTTTAGAGGAAGCATCGATGTCCTTCTGATTTTCAGGAAAAATGTCAAAACTCATGTACTTCCCTGTCTTAAACTCTACGAATTCTCCTGAAATCATATCGTCTTTTACATCGTCTTCGGACACAATGTCAAAATCAGAGGACTCAAATCGTTCATCTTCAGATGAGCTCTCTGAAGAACCATCACTGTGTTTTTCATCGTCTTCGGAGACAAAGTCAAAATCAGAGGACTCAAATCGTTCATCTTCAGATGAGCTCTCTGAAGAACCATCACTGTGTTTTTCATCGTCTTCGGAGACAAAGTCAAAATCAGAAGACTCAAATCGTTCATCTTCAGATGAGCTCTCTGAAGAAACATCAGTGGGTTTTTCATCGTCTTCGGAGACAATGTCAACAACAGAGTAGTCAAATCGTTCATCTTCAGATGAGCTCTCTGCATAAACATCCTTGTGTTTTACACATTCTTCAAAGAAATCTTCAAATCCAAAATACTTCATACGTTCATCTTCAGATGAGCTCTCCTTTGAAACATCCTTGTGTTTTACATCGTCTTCGGCGACGACGTCAAAATCAAACTTTTCTGAACTTTCATCAGTTGATCTCTCTGCTGAAAGGTCTTCATCTTTAATGCGATATCCCAGCAACTTTTCTACTCCCTTCGTGACAAGATACCCAAGGCCCCAACCGATGGTTAAAATCATCTTGACTGTAGTTGAAATGGTTTCTAAAATCACTGTCCGAAATCGTCTCTCTATCAAAGTGTTGTACCTCCAACGGCGTTGAAAAGCAAACTGAGAATTCTTGGATTCCAAATGATAATAATATTCGCTTGAACCTTTATGACATCATCGATGAGAACACCGATGACATGATGATGTCACACGACCTGTGTCAGGTTCTTGTTTGTTTTAGTTGCTATGGAAACACAAGGAGTTATGTATGAGATAAAACTACTGTCAATTAAAAATGCATGCGTAGACATCTAAATTTGTGAATTGAAGTCAGTAAATGTGCATAAATGTAAGTTTTGTATTTGTCCTGTTTTTCAACTCATACGTACGTGTAACTTTACCTATGAGAATACTCGTAAACAAATAAATTAATACAAGTGTTTTTGATTGGTTTTATAGAGAGTAAGTATTTTCCCAGAACTTAGACACACATCAGTCACATTTAGAAACTGGCTCTAAACCATCTGCTTGATCTATTTTGAACTGGGAGTGAGGAGGATCCTCTTCAACTTATCATGTCTTGCCTTAATTACTTGCTCTGTTCATAAGGAAAACATTTAACGACGTCTAATAATGACATTATTATTGTTTTTTTTTACATTTGAACTCAGTGAAAAGGATGATTCACCAAGCAGATCATCAGCCAAAGAATTTTATGTCTAATCTCACCTTATTTATTTATTTTTTAATTTTCTCATTTTCTAACACCCCCATCTCAGCCTCTTTTCTGTGTTTTTATGAATCGCCCCTTTCAGAGATCTTCTGTTTACTCTTACCACTGCAGCATAAAGTGACACCCTACCCAAAACATTTGCAATGGAGATTTTATTCTTGAGTTTGCTTCTTTGATTGCATTGCAAGACCAGTTAATGTGGTTCTTCCAGTTTAGCTGCGTTTTGTCGCCCCCTCCTGGTCACTTTTGAGTAATTGAGTTTTTTTTCCCTGTTGTGTTATTAAACATGTTGCAATAATAAAAAAAGAAACATAATAAAAGTAGCAGCAGACAATAACTGAACAGTTTGCCAGTAATTTGTGGCACTTCAGTTTAAGTTCAATTTAAATTAAGACCAGATCAGTTTTTGGTCTCTTGAACAGAAAAATATTTTTATTCTCTTACCATAAAACTAGGGTTTAATTTCCTTTTATTCCTGGACTCAATGAAAGAATGTCATGTCAGCTTCATCTTCAAAAGATATCTACTTTGAAAATTGGTGACGTGTTAAATTCTTGTTACTTGAACATAAACGAAACATAGAAACATAAACAATGATAACTCAAAATGCTTTTCTGAAATACTGAGTAAGGTTTCTGTGTAACGATAGGCTGTTCTAACTAAATGTTGTATTTTTACATGAGAAAATATCAACCATTCATTAATGCATTAGTGTGGATTATCAATCATTAAGATGAAACCATCCTAATACCTTTAGCTGAACTGATGTAATTATTCCTGTGCTGCGGTTGTTACCACATCTTCATTTCTTGTTTTCTCATTTGGATTTCTTTCTGAGGTTGGCAAGTAGGACACGGCTTGTTCAGATCCACATCTGGGTAGAGCTTAGAAATCATTTACTTAACTGATTTGATCTCTTTCAAAGAGTCCAAACTCACTGTTATCCTTTGCTGTATTTTCTACAGTTAAATACCACAAAATGCCCAGTAAAACTACCATAAGACATCTTTACAAGTAGTTACTGTAATTTGCATTGCATTATGGGTATAGTACATAGTATTACAGTAATTTACTGTATGTTTTGAATTTGCAGTAATTTACTGTTTACACATTACAGTAGTGGTACTGTACTTATAATATACAGTAAGAATTATATTTGATTTCCAACCGTCATCATAGCTGCTTCATCGTGGTTCCCTGTTTCTGTATTTTTACTCCTTTAGTGGTTAACATATTTTTAAGGCAGAAAGAGAGAATGTACTTTTGTTTTTTTCACATACTAGCTAACATTAATATGCAGTTTATCTAGCTACGTCATCAAGCGTGGCTTCGCTTCCAACTGTTTTCTGATGACGTTTGTTTTAAACTCCGAAGCTTTTTCTCTCCAAGTGCAAGTGCAGCTCTGTCTCCGTGCTGTGGGCTCACACTGCTTCAGCTCTTCAAGACAGGTAAAAAAACACTTCTTAGAAAACTGTTTGAAGCCAAAGCCTAGTCTGGAAATGTACATTTTAGATGGAGTTAACGTAACTTATAGCATCATGCTATAATGCTATAACTTAGCATTTTAGCATGAGCTGGTTTGTGCTGGTTAGCCTGGTAACATAACGTTACCTTTACGTTACTAACTCTGGTGTTTTATATAACTGGCATATTGCAACCTTATAAGTTACGTGTCTGTAAATGAGGTGAAAGATAGGAAAATATGATGTTCTTATTTTTTGAGCTGGTTCGGAATTAACGTTAGCTAAGGTGCTAATTTTACCGTTGAAGGTTTTAGCTTGACTTTTGCCGCTTAATCTTCCTCGGGCGGCTTTGGGTTGAGATGAACTCAGTGCTGAGTGTCTGTTAGCATTGTTGCTACATCCTTTGTCGAACAATATAACCTTAACTGATAATTGATCCCCCCCCTTTTCCTTTTACATCTAATGACTGTTCATTTGTTTAAACCATGATCTTGCAAATGTTAAAAGTGCAGATTAGCTACGTAGGTCAGCAAGGATGAATTTCTAACTTTGTTCTTTTTTTTCCTTTTCTTCAGATGACCTTTTTTTTTAACTCCCAAGCTTTTTCCCTCCAAGTGGCTGTGCAGTTCTGTCCTGCTGACTGCTAACATAGCTTCATCTCTTCAAAAGACAAGACAACAGGTAAAAAGACAGCTCTTCAAACATATTTGAAGCCACAAAATAGTCTGGAAATGTAGAGGAGCAGCTAACCTAATCTATAACTTTGAGCTTGCTACTGCTGGTTAGCCTGCTAAAGTACCATTACATCTCCAACATAGTGTATAAGAGTCTGTAAATGAGGACAAAGGTGAAAAACATTAAAGTAGTTTCTGTTATTTTTTGAGTTGGTTCAGCCACAGTGGCAGGTGGACAAAAAAGTTAATTTCCAACCCTGGTTACATATAAGGACTGTTCACATGTTTAAACCATGCTCCTGTAAATTTAAAGTTAAGTCAGTACTAACAGGTGCAACTATGTACAGGTGTAAATTCTGCAACATTTGTACTTCAGAATTTACAGAATTTTGTAGTCATGTGAAGAAACATCAACACACAGCTAATTATCGGTTTGCATGTGGAATAGAGCAATGTCCTGCTTCCTTCAGAACATTTTCTGCATTCAGGTCCCACATGCACAGGAGTCACCGCCATTGCAGAAGTCAGACTGAACACTTGTGGAATGTAATGCTTTAAAAAATGCATTTAGCCCCACAAACTGTCATTCACATCCGCTGTTTCAGAGTGGTAGCAGGATGTAGGGGTAAAGTCTAGTCTGGTCTCCGGGATGAGGTTCTCAAAGACCTGTTGTAATCTGGGTGAGCTGGCCCTTTAAATATAAATTACTACCAGTAATTCATATTTAAGAGAGTTTTCCTTTTATGTTTTAAAGGTATCTTCCACCAAGATGTCTGTTGAAATGGAAATGACCTTACCCACTACACCAAGGGTAATCATGCTTGGTAAGAGGAATATTTTCTATCACTATAATTTTTTTGTAGCAATGTATGTAATTGTTATGGTAGTCTGTACTTTTACTCACTAGCGTTAGCCTGACAAGGGTTTGTCTATTTTAGGAAATAGCTTGATGTCTGCAACCCGGTGGATGGTCAGTATGGAGGAGAAGGTATTTTTCGAGCCAGAGCAACTACATGACTTTGCCAGCGTCCTTGCTGTCTTTTTTGGGTCATATTCTGTCTTCAATCTGGAGTATCAGGAGTCAGCATCCACCACGCTGGAGATGATACAATGGTAAGTACTCTACACCAAGCCATTTATGACTTAAATTTAATGACAGTTTGACTGATGACGAAGAACCATAGCTGATTGCTGTATTGTACGTCTTCCTTAAAAAATACAATTAATATATTTTATTTCTGTTAAAAGATTCTTTGTGAGGATCAATCCAGATGTTGGTACCAAATGCACAGCCAAAGTCGGTACAAGCCGCAAGACGGGAAGTCTTGTCAAGAGGAAAGTAGTCAGTGTCAACTTCCAGATCACCACCTTCTTCCAACAACTTGCTGAATTTGAATGGAGGACTTCCAACTAGGTAAGTATTTTACCAAATGTAAATGTTTATTATTTTGTTGTCTTTTCCTCCTATCTTGCATGCTCTGACTTTACTTTAGCCTTTTTAATCTGATTTTAATGATTATTTATAAATGGCATGTGATTCCTACACAATAGCCCTTTAGAGTAGCCTGCATCTTTTCTGTGTCCGTGGTAAAAAGTGGATGTCGCTGCATCTCTTAATAAATCACAGAAATGTATAAGTGTGTAGTCGTTTAAGTGTGGTGTATTTTTATACTATGCAGTTTTCAGTTTATTAGGCACACCTTTGCAGTAATCCGTCAGCACCAACAAAATGACTAAAAAGATTGTTGTACTTCATCGTCCCCTTGGGGACATTTGTAGGACGCAATCTTTTGAATTACTGAAGACTGACTGACTGCTTTTGCCATAAACGATCCAAAAACCTGAAGTGAAGCCAGTCCTGCTCATTCTTTATGCAGCTTCTATTATCACTTCAGTCCAATTGATTTTTTTTTTAAACAAATTATCAACTTAATGCTACTTTATGACAAAGATTTTATGCATGTGAACATTGTCACTTCAGCTTAATTTGTCAACTTCCTGTCGATTTGAAAATGTAGATAACTTCCTGACCATCTCATGACCTCCCACATTGTCTGTCTTATTCTTTACAGTTCAGCTTCCACAAGATGGATCCCACTGATTTTGTTTGACGAATGGAATAAAAGTTCTTCTGATGTAGGAAATGTGTTCTATGGTTTTGTTGTTTTACAGCACATTATATTGTATTGTGACATTGTTTTTTATGACATTGCGAATATGTAAATGGATTTTATTTCTACAAATCTGCTGAAAATAAATACCTGTTATTCACAGTACTTGGACTAAAATTTCTTTTATGAAATTTTTCGGTTTATGGTAAAATATTCTTATCTTAAAGAAATGTAAACTTTAATTTACAGTAAACCTGACATTATGTTGTGAAACAAGTTTACAGTAGACCAGCTTTACTATAAAATACAATTACTGTAAAGCAGTTATAACTGTAAAGCACACTCACAGTAAAAATTAACTGTGAAATATCATAACAGTAAAGGTACTGTAGAATGGTAATTACAGTAACTTGCTGGCAACACTGTTGCCAGCAAGTTACTGTAAAATTACAATAAAAGGTCTAACAGTATATTCTACATAAACTGTGACATTTTGCTAATTGTAGAAATGATTGCTTACTTTTCTTTCTGCTCAGCTCAATGAGCCATGCACTGCCTTGCAGGAAACTGTTGTAACTTCAGTGTATTTATTTTTTAAATGCCACTCTGGCAATAAAGCTGTGCACAATTGTGAAAATGAAGGAAAACTAACTCAGGGCTTGCAAACATTTTACAAGCAAAAATCTAAAAACAAACTATTCAGCCCCCCTGAGACGATGCTTGAGCTGCTGCCTGTCGCTGCGATCACAGCTGCAGGTTACGTCTGCCTTGCTCTCCTCAGTCTCACTAACTTTTCCTGGCCAGTAGAATCAAAATGATCCCCACATCATCCTGCTGCCACTGCCATGTTTCACTCAACACACTTTGTTTGCAGGGATAAAAAACTGATTTAAAAAATGAAAGAAGAAAAAGGAAAAGATTTTCTTCACTTCTGATATTATTTGAATAAACATGCAGAAAACATTCATATGATGAGCCATCAAGACATCAAGCTGCTTATGAAACACTAAATTGTATACACAATGTACAGTGGTAAAAAAAATAAATAAAAACACTGTTAGAATAATTAACAAGAAGAAAAGCTAAACTCTGTTCTGTTCATTTACTGATCTATTGTTGGTAATATTGTAGCATTGATAGAAAACATACATTTTGCAAGTTTTCTGAAACACAATCTTTTACTATCTTTAAACCATAATCTTAAATTATAATAACCTGTTGTTACATTCGGCTTAAAGCAGAACTTACAAATACACACAAGGGAGATCTGTCCCAGGAAATCAGGTAAGGTATGCTACACCATTAATTTGGAAAAATAAATAAATAAATACCCAATCACTCAATAAGAAATAAGTTGATCCTTAGCAACAATTATTTATTCAAAAAGAATTACAATACTACAAAATAATAATAGCTTATCTTGATAAATAGATCGATAACTCCATTCCCTCAAAAAAAATAATTATGGTTACTCGGTTTCAATCAGCAAAAGACCTAATTAATTAAATGTCCAAAATTTTCCCATCCTTATTTCAAAGAGATTATTGTCCACAAAGCAGTTCCATATCCTCGAAAAATAAACAAAGTCCTGGAAGTATTTCCCCAAGTCCCGATCCAAAACGAAAAATCCTAACGTCCAAACCCCTCCCCAAAAAGATACGGAAAAAGAGTGGTACCACCAAAAATCCCCAAAAAGAAAAGTACAGTCCAGATCTCACCGGGAGCGTTTCTCTTTCCCCTCGGTGGCGTCCTCTCGCACTGGCGGCGTCCACTTGCACCGGGCGCCGTTTCCTGGGTGCAAACTCCGATCCAGTTCCTAAAATACCATCTGTGGCACGGGGCGATCTTTGATAGGTGTTTTTGATGTCTTTCCTTTGATTTTTACTAGTTTTAAACGATCAGACAAGTCAAAACTCCCGCAGCACAGATCCTACGGTCAGCGTCTTCCTCCCCGCTTGCGCCTCTCGCACCGACGCACACACCCCTTTTTTAATTACTAATTCGTTCCACACACACCTGAACATATCAGGATTTACCCGAAATCAGTTATAAACAGTGGAAATTGGAATACTTTTTAACAATGAAATCACAGCAACTGTTCTACACGACAGGTTGATACATTTACTTTTTAATGTATTTATTTAGGAAAAAACAAACATAGTGGTTATGTTACACTGTTTAGATTTCACTGTGTTGTGTAATGAATTTATATTTTCTATTAGTTTCACTTTCTGAAATGATAACAAATATATATATACATATTTTTTTCATGATCCTCCAATGTTTGAATGGTACTTGCATATTATATCCTTTGAAATGTTAAAGCCTGAACATGTAAACTCTAATTTAAGACCAGGTTGGTCAGTCGGCTGATTTACTCATTAGCGGAGCTCGAAGACTGAAATGCGTTTTTATCAGTCGGATCCATCATTGGCTGGCTGCAGCAATCTATAAATAAAAAGACCCGTTCTTTCAAAATTTCATAACATAATAAAATGAACTTAAGGTGATTTATTTGGTCTCACCTGTTGTCTGCTGAGTTACATACAGCCTTCCTGTGAAGTGTGGTAAAAGTCTCATTTTTAATTACTTAACTACTTTTAGTTTATGATGACAAAATCCTGACTTCTCTGGTTTTCACTGCTTAGCTGTGTCATTTATATATTTCCTCTGTCCTGTTGTACAAAGGTTTTTTTTAAACATTTGATCTCCAAAAATATAGAAATGTTATGGATGAAATGAGCAACTCACCAATCGGTAAGATGGGTACCAGTCTCCACATCATCTTAGATGGTTTCTGAATTTGTTCTTCATAAATGAATCACAGAGAACTGAATAAGATATGAGGCAAAAAGTTATTTGCACAAATTCCTTCTCCACTGTGAAACTAATAACAGCTGAATCATCTAGTCATGTTGAATTCATGATGTGCATCACGCAAATCTCCTTTGCATTAGAAATCTCTTCTGAGGACAATAGTCTTGTTCAATGTGCCCCTTTTTTAAATTTGAGCCCCTGCCCCTCCATAGGTCTCTGCACGGCCCTGCTCCCTCCCACCCCGGGCCGCGGTAATAAAAGGTTGGAGACCACTGTTCTTAAAGTTTAAGGTAGAACATGTCAAACTTTAGTCTTTCATGACTGGCATCCTCCAACTTTTAGCTGTTCCAAGTCCAACACATCTGAATGAGATAACTGAATGACTTACTCATCCACTCAACTTTCTACTGTGTCCTGCTAATATGCTAATTATGTGCAATAGTTGTGATTTAGGTGTGTTGACACAGAGATGCATCTAAAAGTTGTAGGACAGTGCTCTCTTGAGGACTGGAATTGGAAACAGCTTGGGCCAGTTTTGAAAAACCATCTTTCTTTCTTTTTTTTTTTAATCATACATTTTCAGTGGCTTAAAATCCCTCCAGCAAAACTCCAGAGAGATTTCTGAAATTAGCACTTTGAATCAAAGCTGGTCCTCCCTTCCCTGTTTCACAGATTTCATTCTCATTTCTGTTGTTTACAAGAACGACAGCCAAGTCCTTGGAAAGATATAACGTAAAGTTGGCTAGCGAACTGAGACCAGCTAGTTAGCCGACAAATATCAGCTTTCAGAGGAGCAGAACAGCATGAAGCCATGATATTCTACACAAGTAGCACATAAATGCTTCTGCTAAAGTCAGCAGGCGTTTGCTCCTTTAACTACTTCAATCTCTATGTTCATCTCTTAAAAAGTAATTGGCTCGTTTTAAACTGACACTGACTTGAACTTTATTTGACCACTTGTGACTGAAGTAGCATCTAATTATTTTTTTCCCCTCTTGAGTAACTCAAGGACTCAAGTATGTCAGTTAACCTTTGAACCACAGTTCCTAGGTTAACTCAAATACTTAAAACAAAAATGTCCTTCAAGAAATAAACAAAATATTAACTTGGGCAGGAAGCTAATGTTTTGTTTATTTCTTGAAGGACATTTTTGTTTTAAGTATTTGAGTTAACCTTGGAACTGTGGTATGGAATATGTAGTAGTAATAATAATAATAAAATCGGGTTTCAAAATGTAATAAAACAAAATTAAAACTGCATTATGTAATGATCGAAAATTTGATCAAATCCAATTTTCAATCCCTTAAGCCACACATGTAATAACATTGTGTGGCGTTTATTACAAAATGTGAAAGTAGTTATTAGGGTCATTGTAGATTCATATAAAGCAGAGAAGAAGTAAACTTCTGGCCCCGACAGGGGGCGCGGCTGATGGCGTGGCCTGTTCCCTGTAAGTGAGCCTTCGGGCCCAGTTAGTGGGTTCTTGGCCCCTAAAGAGCTTCCTGGTTCCTCCGAGTTTCCTAGCGTCCCCTCTAAGCTCCCTAGCGTCTCCTCCGAGCTCCCTAGCGTCTCCTCCGAGCTCCCCAGTGTTCCCAATGTTTCCTCGTTGCCCCCTAGTGCTCCTCCCGAGAACCAGCCTCCTAGTGCTCCTCCAGATTCTCCCAGAGACTCCTTGTCGCCGCCTCCTGTGGCCCGGTCCCTGCGCCGACGTCGCCTGGCAGACCCGCCTCCCACAGCCTGGCCTCTGTGCCGACGTCGACCTCCGGACCAGCCTCTAGGGGCCCGGCCCCAGCACCGACGTTGCCCGCCGGACCCACATTTGGCTCCTTCCTGTGCCTCCGCCCACCCTACTGGGTTGGTTTTTGTTGTTATTTGGACTCTGGCCCCTCGTCCTGTGCCCCTCCACCCACCCTTGTCAGGTCCTCGTCTCATTTGGTGTCATCGTGCTGTCTCTGTCTTTACGCCGCACCTCCTGGTTCCCGTCCCCAGTGCCGTGGATGTCCTCTGGACCTTCTCCGGCGCCGTAGACGCCTGCCGGACCTCCTCCCACGCGGCGGACGTCCGCCGGACTTTCCCCGCGGGTTCCATCTCCTGTCCCTCCGCCCACCCTGATGGGTTGTTTTCTGTTGTTTTTGGACTCTTGGCTCCTTCCTGTGTCTCCGCCCACCCTGTTGGGTTGTTTTTTGTTGTTATTTGGACTCTGGCCCCCCGTCCTGCGCCCCTCCACCCACCCTTGTTGTGTTTTGTTTTTCAGACTTTGAACCCTACACTGTATTGGTCCTGTACTTCTGTGGCTTTTTCATAGACATAGATGTACCCATTGCTGCAAACGTCAGCTGCACAGTCGATCGTTTCCAGTGATATCCGCTCATCCTCCGCCTTAAACACCAGTTCTCCACACATCAAATATGTATAAAAGTTGCTGGTGTCAGAAGCAGTTGAATGTCTCCAGCAAATGACGGAGGACAGATGATATAACTGAGTTCCATTTTTCACAGGAACTTCCAGGGCTGGGTCAGGTATCACAGGATGTCTATCATCTGGACTGTCTGACCATGGCAGTATCAGGGTCATCACATCAGTGTCATTAAAAAAGCAATGCCTCTTTTTGTTGGACTTGCAGGTGTCACAACTTTCTAAAATTAGACTCCAATAATCCTCCAGAAGAGTTGATGTAGTGTCATTTACTTGTTCCTTTGGCAGAGGAACGACAGGACCAAGGTCACGAATAATTCGTGAACACTTCTGACAATGTTCACAGTAGTCAGTTATATATATTTTAGTGTTTGTGTAGATGCCACACTCTGCCAGATAGTGCAACATGTAAAACAACAGGACTCCTGGCCTGTCCTGATGTTTCACATCCTTAATTTTCAGAATATCAATTAGTTCATTCTGAACAGCAAACACTTCATGTGGAGGAAAGTCTCTTCCTGGATGGCACATTGCTGTGAAGAAGCATCTCGCAAACAATGGTGTCGCTGAAAAAAGTTCAGAAATCTCCTCAGGATGCTGAGCCACAAACCTTCTAACAACAGTCAAATTAATTATGCTTTGCATTGTGGAATTCATCCAACAGTTAAAAAAGGAGTTGGAGAATTTACAAAAATACATGGCTGGGTAAATATTTACATCCATGGCATCGAAATCGTTGGTGTCATTCTCATTTCCGTCTTCTGAGTTTTCTTCTTCAGAAGACCATTCTTCTGATGAAGAAAGCTCAGACACTTCATCAAAATGTGGCACAACATCATCCTTATCTTTAGTGTCCAGGTTCTCACAGTGGTCTGTGTGACTTTTAATTTCTGTGTCCCCAGAGAAGGTTTCAATTTCCAGCTCCACTTTGCTATCAGGAAGACAGATGCTTTCCAAAGCAGCAGTTTCTCCAGATGTCTTTACTGTGAAACACTTATTGATGGTAACTTCCTCAACTTTAGAGGAAGCATCGATGTCCTTCTGATTTTCAGGAAAAATGTCAAAACTCATGTACTTCCCTGTCTTAAACTCTACGAATTCTCCTGAAATCATATCGTCTTTTACATCGTCTTCGGACACAATGTCAAAACCTGAGGACTCAAATCGTTCATCTTCAGATGAGCTCTCTGAAGAACCATCACTGTGTTTTTCATCGTCTTCGGAGACAAAGTCAAAATCAGAGGACTCAAATCGTTCATCTTCAGATGAGCTCTCTGAAGAACCATCACTGTGTTTTTCATCGTCTTCGGAGACAAAGTCAAAACCTAAGGACTCAAATCGTTCATCTTCAGATGAACTCTCTGAAGAAACATCAGTGGGTTTTTCATCGTCTTCGGAGACAATGTCAACAACAGAGGACTCAAATCTTCCATCTTCAGATGAGCTCTCTGCATAAACATCCTTGTGTTTTACACATTCTTCAAAGAAATCTTCAAATCCAAAATACTTCATACGTTCATCTTCAGATGTGCTCTCCTTTGAAACATCCTTGTGTTTTTCATCGTCTTTGGCGACGACGTCAAAATCAAAGTGTTCTGGACTTTCGTCAGTTGATCTCTCTGCTGAAAGGTCTTCATCTTTAATCTGATATCCCAGCAACTTTTCTACTCCCTTCGTAACAAGATACCCAAGGCCCCAACCGATGGTTAAAATCATCTTGACTGTAGTTGAAATGGTTTCTAAAATCACTGTCCGAAATCGTCTCTCTATCAAAGTGTTGTACCTCCAACGGCGTTGAAAAGCAAACTGAGAATTCTTGGATTCCAAATGATAATAATATTCGCTTGAACCTTTATGACATCATCGATGAGAACACCGATGACATGATGATGTCACACGACCTGTGTCAGGTTCTTGTTTGTTTTAGTTGCTATGGAAACACAAGGAGTTATGTATGAGATAAAACTACTGTCAATTAAAAATGCATGCGTAGACATCTAAATTTGTGAATTGAAGTCAGTAAATGTGCATAAATGTAAGTTTTGTATTTGTCCTGTTTTTCAACTCATACGTACGTGTAACTTTACCTATGAGAATACTCGTAAACAAATAAATTAATACAAGTGTTTTTGATTGGTTTTATAGAGAGTAAGTATTTTCCCAGAACTTAGACACACATCAGTCACATTTAGAAACTGGCTCTAAACCATCTGCTTGATCTATTTTGAACTGGGAGTGAGGAGGATCCTCTTCAACTTATCATGTCTTGCCTTAATTACTTGCTCTGTTCATAAGGAAAACATTTAACGACGTCTAATAATGACATTATTATTGTTTTTTTTTACATTTGAACTCAGTGAAAAGGATGATTCACCAAGCAGATCATCAGCCAAAGAATTTTATGTCTAATCTCACCTTATTTATTTATTTTTTAATTTTCTCATTTTCTAACACCCCCATCTCAGCCTCTTTTCTGTGTTTTTATGAATCGCCCCTTTCAGAGATCTTCTGTTTACTCTTACCACTGCAGCATAAAGTGACACCCTACCCAAAACATTTGCAATGGAGATTTTATTCTTGAGTTTGCTTCTTTGATTGCATTGCAAGACCAGTTAATGTGGTTCTTCCAGTTTAGCTGCGTTTTGTCGCCCCCTCCTGGTCACTTTTGAGTAATTGAGTTTTTTTTCCCTGTTGTGTTATTAAACATGTTGCAATAATAAAAAAAGAAACATAATAAAAGTAGCAGCAGACAATAACTGAACAGTTTGCCAGTAATTTGTGGCACTTCAGTTTAAGTTCAATTTAAATTAAGACCAGATCAGTTTTTGGTCTCTTGAACAGAAAAATATTTTTATTCTCTTACCATAAAACTAGGGTTTAATTTCCTTTTATTCCTGGACTCAATGAAAGAATGTCATGTCAGCTTCATCTTCAAAAGATATCTACTTTGAAAATTGGTGACGTGTTAAATTCTTGTTACTTGAACATAAACGAAACATAGAAACATAAACAATGATAACTCAAAATGCTTTTCTGAAATACTGAGTAAGGTTTCTGTGTAACGATAGGCTGTTCTAACTAAATGTTGTATTTTTACATGAGAAAATATCAACCATTCATTAATGCATTAGTGTGGATTATCAATCATTAAGATGAAACCATCCTAATACCTTTAGCTGAACTGATGTAATTATTCCTGTGCTGCGGTTGTTACCACATCTTCATTTCTTGTTTTCTCATTTGGATTTCTTTCTGAGGTTGGCAAGTAGGACACGGCTTGTTCAGATCCACATCTGGGTAGAGCTTAGAAATCATTTACTTAACTGATTTTATCTCTTTCAAAGAGTCCAAACTCACTGTTATCCTTTGCTGTATTTTCTACAGTTAAATACCACAAAATGCCCAGTAAAACTACCATAAGACATCTTTACAAGTAGTTACTGTAATTTGCATTGCATTATGGGTATAGTACATAGTATTACAGTAATTTACTGTATGTTTTGAATTTGCAGTAATTTACTGTTTACACATTACAGTAGTGGTACTGTACTTATAATATACAGTAAGAATTATATTTGATTTCCAACCGTCATCATAGCTGCTTCATCGTGGTTCCCTGTTTCTGTATTTTTACTCCTTTAGTGGTTAACATATTTTTAAGGCAGAAAGAGAGAATGTACTTTTGTTTTTTTCACATACTAGCTAACATTAATATGCAGTTTATCTAGCTACGTCATCAAGCGTGGCTTCGCTTCCAACTGTTTTCTGATGACGTTTGTTTTAAACTCCGAAGCTTTTTCTCTCCAAGTGCAAGTGCAGCTCTGTCTCCGTGCTGTGGGCTCACACTGCTTCAGCTCTTCAAGACAGGTAAAAAAACACTTCTTAGAAAACTGTTTGAAGCCAAAGCCTAGTCTGGAAATGTACATTTTAGATGGAGTTAACGTAACTTATAGCATCATGCTATAATGCTATAACTTAGCATTTTAGCATGAGCTGGTTTGTGCTGGTTAGCCTGGTAACATAACGTTACCTTTACGTTACTAACTCTGGTGTTTTATATAACTGGCATATTGCAACCTTATAAGTTACGTGTCTGTAAATGAGGTGAAAGATAGGAAAATATGATGTTCTTATTTTTTGAGCTGGTTCGGAATTAACGTTAGCTAAGGTGCTAATTTTACCGTTGAAGGTTTTAGCTTGACTTTTGCCGCTTAATCTTCCTCGGGCGGCTTTGGGTTGAGATGAACTCAGTGCTGAGTGTCTGTTAGCATTGTTGCTACATCCTTTGTCGAACAATATAACCTTAACTGATAATTGATCCCCCCCCTTTTCCTTTTACATCTAATGACTGTTCATTTGTTTAAACCATGATCTTGCAAATGTTAAAAGTGCAGATTAGCTACGTAGGTCAGCAAGGATGAATTTCTAACTTTGTTCTTTTTTTTCCTTTTCTTCAGATGACGTTTTTTTTTAACTCCCAAGCTTTTTCCCTCCAAGTGGCTGTGCAGTTCTGTCCTGCTGACTGCTAACATAGCTTCATCTCTTCAAAAGACAAGACAACAGGTAAAAAGACAGCTCTTCAAACATATTTGAAGCCACAAAATAGTCTGGAAATGTAGAGGAGCAGCTAACCTAATCTATAACTTTGAGCTTGCTACTGCTGGTTAGCCTGCTAAAGTACCATTACATCTCCAACATAGTGTATAAGAGTCTGTAAATGAGGACAAAGGTGAAAAACATTAAAGTAGTTTCTGTTATTTTTTGAGTTGGTTCAGCCACAGTGGCAGGTGGACAAAAAAGTTAATTTCCAACCCTGGTTACATATAAGGACTGTTCACATGTTTAAACCATGCTCCTGTAAATTTAAAGTTAAGTCAGTACTAACAGGTGCAACTATGTACAGGTGTAAATTCTGCAACATTTGTACTTCAGAATTTACAGAATTTTGTAGTCATGTGAAGAAACATCAACACACAGCTAATTATCGGTTTGCATGTGGAATAGAGCAATGTCCTGCTTCCTTCAGAACATTTTCTGCATTCAGGTCCCACATGCACAGGAGTCACCGCCATTGCAGAAGTCAGACTGAACACTTGTGGAATGTAATGCTTTAAAAAATGCATTTAGCCCCACAAACTGTCATTCACATCCGCTGTTTCAGAGTGGTAGCAGGATGTAGGGGTAAAGTCTAGTCTGGTCTCCGGGATGAGGTTCTCAAAGACCTGTTGTAATCTGGGTGAGCTGGCCCTTTAAATATAAATTACTACCAGTAATTCATATTTAAGAGAGTTTTCCTTTTATGTTTTAAAGGTATCTTCCACCAAGATGTCTGTTGAAATGGAAATGACCTTACCCACTACACCAAGGGTAATCATGCTTGGTAAGAGGAATATTTTCTATCACTATAATTTTTTTGTAGCAATGTATGTAATTGTTATGGTAGTCTGTACTTTTACTCACTAGCGTTAGCCTGACAAGGGTTTGTCTATTTTAGGAAATAGCTTGATGTCTGCAACCCGGTGGATGGTCAGTATGGAGGAGAAGGTATTTTTCGAGCCAGAGCAACTACATGACTTTGCCAGCGTCCTTGCTGTCTTTTTTGGGTCATATTCTGTCTTCAATCTGGAGTATCAGGAGTCAGCATCCACCACGCTGGAGATGATACAATGGTAAGTACTCTACACCAAGCCATTTATGACTTAAATTTAATGACAGTTTGACTGATGACGAAGAACCATAGCTGATTGCTGTATTGTACGTCTTCCTTAAAAAATACAATTAATATATTTTATTTCTGTTAAAAGATTCTTTGTGAGGATCAATCCAGATGTTGGTACCAAATGCACAGCCAAAGTCGGTACAAGCCGCAAGACGGGAAGTCTTGTCAAGAGGAAAGTAGTCAGTGTCAACTTCCAGATCACCACCTTCTTCCAACAACTTGCTGAATTTGAATGGAGGACTTCCAACTAGGTAAGTATTTTACCAAATGTAAATGTTTATTATTTTGTTGTCTTTTCCTCCTATCTTGCATGCTCTGACTTTACTTTAGCCTTTTTAATCTGATTTTAATGATTATTTATAAATGGCATGTGATTCCTACACAATAGCCCTTTAGAGTAGCCTGCATCTTTTCTGTGTCCGTGGTAAAAAGTGGATGTCGCTGCATCTCTTAATAAATCACAGAAATGTATAAGTGTGTAGTCGTTTAAGTGTGGTGTATTTTTATACTATGCAGTTTTCAGTTTATTAGGCACACCTTTGCAGTAATCCGTCAGCACCAACAAAATGACTAAAAAGATTGTTGTACTTCATCGTCCCCTTGGGGACATTTGTAGGACGCAATCTTTTGAATTACTGAAGACTGACTGACTGCTTTTGCCATAAACGATCCAAAAACCTGAAGTGAAGCCAGTCCTGCTCATTCTTTATGCAGCTTCTATTATCACTTCAGTCCAATTGATTTTTTTTTTAAACAAATTATCAACTTAATGCTACTTTATGACAAAGATTTTATGCATGTGAACATTGTCACTTCAGCTTAATTTGTCAACTTCCTGTCGATTTGAAAATGTAGATAACTTCCTGACCATCTCATGACCTCCCACATTGTCTGTCTTATTCTTTACAGTTCAGCTTCCACAAGATGGATCCCACTGATTTTGTTTGACGAATGGAATAAAAGTTCTTCTGATGTAGGAAATGTGTTCTATGGTTTTGTTGTTTTACAGCACATTATATTGTATTGTGACATTGTTTTTTATGACATTGCGAATATGTAAATGGATTTTATTTCTACAAATCTGCTGAAAATAAATACCTGTTATTCACAGTACTTGGACTAAAATTTCTTTTATGAAATTTTTCGGTTTATGGTAAAATATTCTTATCTTAAAGAAATGTAAACTTTAATTTACAGTAAACCTGACATTATGTTGTGAAACAAGTTTACAGTAGACCAGCTTTACTATAAAATACAATTACTGTAAAGCAGTTATAACTGTAAAGCACACTCACAGTAAAAATTAACTGTGAAATATCATAACAGTAAAGGTACTGTAGAATGGTAATTACAGTAACTTGCTGGCAACACTGTTGCCAGCAAGTTACTGTAAAATTACAATAAAAGGTCTAACAGTATATTCTACATAAACTGTGACATTTTGCTAATTGTAGAAATGATTGCTTACTTTTCTTTCTGCTCAGCTCAATGAGCCATGCACTGCCTTGCAGGAAACTGTTGTAACTTCAGTGTATTTATTTTTTAAATGCCACTCTGGCAATAAAGCTGTGCACAATTGTGAAAATGAAGGAAAACTAACTCAGGGCTTGCAAACATTTTACAAGCAAAAATCTAAAAACAAACTATTCAGCCCCCCTGAGACGATGCTTGAGCTGCTGCCTGTCGCTGCGATCACAGCTGCAGGTTACGTCTGCCTTGCTCTCCTCAGTCTCACTAACTTTTCCTGGCCAGTAGAATCAAAATGATCCCCACATCATCCTGCTGCCACTGCCATGTTTCACTCAACACACTTTGTTTGCAGGGATAAAAAACTGATTTAAAAAATGAAAGAAGAAAAAGGAAAAGATTTTCTTCACTTCTGATATTATTTGAATAAACATGCAGAAAACATTCATATGATGAGCCATCAAGACATCAAGCTGCTTATGAAACACTAAATTGTATACACAATGTACAGTGGTAAAAAAAATAAATAAAAACACTGTTAGAATAATTAACAAGAAGAAAAGCTAAACTCTGTTCTGTTCATTTACTGATCTATTGTTGGTAATATTGTAGCATTGATAGAAAACATACATTTTGCAAGTTTTCTGAAACACAATCTTTTACTATCTTTAAACCATAATCTTAAATTATAATAACCTGTTGTTACATTCGGCTTAAAGCAGAACTTACAAATACACACAAGGGAGATCTGTCCCAGGAAATCAGGTAAGGTATGCTACACCATTAATTTGGAAAAATAAATAAATAAATACCCAATCACTCAATAAGAAATAAGTTGATCCTTAGCAACAATTATTTATTCAAAAAGAATTACAATACTACAAAATAATAATAGCTTATCTTGATAAATAGATCGATAACTCCATTCCCTCAAAAAAAATAATTATGGTTACTCGGTTTCAATCAGCAAAAGACCTAATTAATTAAATGTCCAAAATTTTCCCATCCTTATTTCAAAGAGATTATTGTCCACAAAGCAGTTCCATATCCTCGAAAAATAAACAAAGTCCTGGAAGTATTTCCCCAAGTCCCGATCCAAAACGAAAAATCCTAACGTCCAAACCCCTCCCCAAAAAGATACGGAAAAAGAGTGGTACCACCAAAAATCCCCAAAAAGAAAAGTACAGTCCAGATCTCACCGGGAGCGTTTCTCTTTCCCCTCGGTGGCGTCCTCTCGCACTGGCGGCGTCCACTTGCACCGGGCGCCGTTTCCTGGGTGCAAACTCCGATCCAGTTCCTAAAATACCATCTGTGGCACGGGGCGATCTTTGATAGGTGTTTTTGATGTCTTTCCTTTGATTTTTACTAGTTTTAAACGATCAGACAAGTCAAAACTCCCGCAGCACAGATCCTACGGTCAGCGTCTTCCTCCCCGCTTGCGCCTCTCGCACCGACGCACACACCCCTTTTTTAATTACTAATTCGTTCCACACACACCTGAACATATCAGGATTTACCCGAAATCAGTTATAAACAGTGGAAATTGGAATACTTTTTAACAATGAAATCACAGCAACTGTTCTACACGACAGGTTGATACATTTACTTTTTAATGTATTTATTTAGGAAAAAACAAACATAGTGGTTATGTTACACTGTTTAGATTTCACTGTGTTGTGTAATGAATTTATATTTTCTATTAGTTTCACTTTCTGAAATGATAACAAATATATATATACATATTTTTTTCATGATCCTCCAATGTTTGAATGGTACTTGCATATTATATCCTTTGAAATGTTAAAGCCTGAACATGTAAACTCTAATTTAAGACCAGGTTGGTCAGTCGGCTGATTTACTCATTAGCGGAGCTCGAAGACTGAAATGCGTTTTTATCAGTCGGATCCATCATTGGCTGGCTGCAGCAATCTATAAATACAAAGACCCGTTCTTTCAAAATTTCATAACATAATAAAATGAACTTAAGGTGATTTATTTGGTCTCACCTGTTGTCTGCTGAGTTACATACAGCCTTCCTGTGAAGTGTGGTAAAAGTCTCATTTTTAATTACTTAACTACTTTTAGTTTATGATGACAAAATCCTGACTTCTCTGGTTTTCACTGCTTAGCTGTGTCATTTATATATTTCCTCTGTCCTGTTGTACAAAGGTTTTTTTTAAACATTTGATCTCCAAAAATATAGAAATGTTATGGATGAAATGAGCAACTCACCAATCGGTAAGATGGGTACCAGTCTCCACATCATCTTAGATGGTTTCTGAATTTGTTCTTCATAAATGAATCACAGAGAACTGAATAAGATATGAGGCAAAAAGTTATTTGCACAAATTCCTTCTCCACTGTGAAACTAATAACAGCTGAATCATCTAGTCATGTTGAATTCATGATGTGCATCACGCAAATCTCCTTTGCATTAGAAATCTCTTCTGAGGACAATAGTCTTGTTCAATGTGCCCCTTTTTTAAATTTGAGCCCCTGCCCCTCCATAGGTCTCTGCACGGCCCTGCTCCCTCCCACCCCGGGCCGCGGTAATAAAAGGTTGGAGACCACTGTTCTTAAAGTTTAAGGTAGAACATGTCAAACTTTAGTCTTTCATGACTGGCATCCTCCAACTTTTAGCTGTTCCAAGTCCAACACATCTGAATGAGATAACTGAATGACTTACTCATCCACTCAACTTTCTACTGTGTCCTGCTAATATGCTAATTATGTGCAATAGTTGTGATTTAGGTGTGTTGACACAGAGATGCATCTAAAAGTTGTAGGACAGTGCTCTCTTGAGGACTGGAATTGGAAACAGCTTGGGCCAGTTTTGAAAAACCATCTTTCTTTCTTTTTTTTTTTAATCATACATTTTCAGTGGCTTAAAATCCCTCCAGCAAAACTCCAGAGAGATTTCTGAAATTAGCACTTTGAATCAAAGCTGGTCCTCCCTTCCCTGTTTCACAGATTTCATTCTCATTTCTGTTGTTTACAAGAACGACAGCCAAGTCCTTGGAAAGATATAACGTAAAGTTGGCTAGCGAACTGAGACCAGCTAGTTAGCCGACAAATATCAGCTTTCAGAGGAGCAGAACAGCATGAAGCCATGATATTCTACACAAGTAGCACATAAATGCTTCTGCTAAAGTCAGCAGGCGTTTGCTCCTTTAACTACTTCAATCTCTATGTTCATCTCTTAAAAAGTAATTGGCTCGTTTTAAACTGACACTGACTTGAACTTTATTTGACCACTTGTGACTGAAGTAGCATCTAATTATTTTTTTCCCCTCTTGAGTAACTCAAGGACTCAAGTATGTCAGTTAACCTTTGAACCACAGTTCCTAGGTTAACTCAAATACTTAAAACAAAAATGTCCTTCAAGAAATAAACAAAATATTAACTTGGGCAGGAAGCTAATGTTTTGTTTATTTCTTGAAGGACATTTTTGTTTTAAGTATTTGAGTTAACCTTGGAACTGTGGTATGGAATATGTAGTAGTAATAATAATAATAAAATCGGGTTTCAAAATGTAATAAAACAAAATTAAAACTGCATTATGTAATGATCGAAAATTTGATCAAATCCAATTTTCAATCCCTTAAGCCACACATGTAATAACATTGTGTGGCGTTTATTACAAAATGTGAAAGTAGTTATTAGGGTCATTGTAGATTCATATAAAGCAGAGAAGAAGTAAACTTCTGGCCCCGACAGGGGGCGCGGCTGATGGCGTGGCCTGTTCCCTGTAAGTGAGCCTTCGGGCCCAGTTAGTGGGTTCTTGGCCCCTAAAGAGCTTCCTGGTTCCTCCGAGTTTCCTAGCGTCCCCTCTAAGCTCCCTAGCGTCTCCTCCGAGCTCCCTAGCGTCTCCTCCGAGCTCCCCAGTGTTCCCAATGTTTCCTCGTTGCCCCCTAGTGCTCCTCCCGAGAACCAGCCTCCTAGTGCTCCTCCAGATTCTCCCAGAGACTCCTTGTCGCCGCCTCCTGTGGCCCGGTCCCTGCGCCGACGTCGCCTGGCAGACCCGCCTCCCACAGCCTGGCCTCTGTGCCGACGTCGACCTCCGGACCAGCCTCTAGGGGCCCGGCCCCAGCACCGACGTTGCCCGCCGGACCCACATTTGGCTCCTTCCTGTGCCTCCGCCCACCCTACTGGGTTGGTTTTTGTTGTTATTTGGACTCTGGCCCCTCGTCCTGTGCCCCTCCACCCACCCTTGTCAGGTCCTCGTCTCATTTGGTGTCATCGTGCTGTCTCTGTCTTTACGCCGCACCTCCTGGTTCCCGTCCCCAGTGCCGTGGATGTCCTCTGGACCTTCTCCGGCACCGTAGACGCCTGCCGGACCTCCTCCCACGCGGCGGACGTCCGCCGGACTTTCCCCGCGGGTTCCATCTCCTGTCCCTCCGCCCACCCTGATGGGTTGTTTTCTGTTGTTTTTGGACTCTTGGCTCCTTCCTGTGTCTCCGCCCACCCTGTTGGGTTGTTTTTTGTTGTTATTTGGACTCTGGCCCCCCGTCCTGCGCCCCTCCACCCACCCTTGTTGTGTTTTGTTTTTCAGACTTTGAACCCTACACTGTATTGGTCCTGTACTTCTGTGGCTTTTTCATAGACATAGATGTACCCATTGCTGCAAACGTCAGCTGCACAGTCGATCGTTTCCAGTGATATCCGCTCATCCTCCGCCTTAAACACCAGTTCTCCACACATCAAATATGTATAAAAGTTGCTGGTGTCAGAAGCAGTTGAATGTCTCCAGCAAATGACGGAGGACAGATGATATAACTGAGTTCCATTTTTCACAGGAACTTCCAGGGCTGGGTCAGGTATCACAGGATGTCTATCATCTGGACTGTCTGACCATGGCAGTATCAGGGTCATCACATCAGTGTCATTAAAAAGGCAATGCCTCTTTTTGTTGGACTTGCAGGTGTCACAACTTTCTAAAATTAGACTCCAATAATCCTCCAGAAGAGTTGATGTAGTGTCATTTACTTGTTCCTTTGGCAGAGGAACGACAGGACCAAGGTCACGAATAATTCGTGAACACTTCTGACAATGTTCACAGTAGTCAGTTATATATATTTTAGTGTTTGTGTAGATGCCACACTCTGCCAGATAGTGCAACATGTAAAACAACAGGACTCCTGGCCTGTCCTGATGTTTCACATCCTTAATTTTCAGAATATCAATTAGTTCATTCTGAACAGCAAACACTTCATGTGGAGGAAAGTCTCTTCCTGGATGGCACATTGCTGTGAAGAAGCATCTCGCAAACAATGGTGTCGCTGAAAAAAGTTCAGAAATCTCCTCAGGATGCTGAGCCACAAACCTTCTGACAACAGTCAAATTAATTATGCTTTGCATTGTGGAATTCATCCAACAGTTAAAAAAGGAGTTGGAGAATTTACAAAAATACATGGCTGGGTAAATATTTACATCCATGGCATCGAAATCGTTGGTGTCATTCTCATTTCCGTCTTCTGAGTTTTCTTCTTCAGAAGACCATTCTTCTGATGAAGAAAGCTCAGACACTTCATCAAAATGTGGCACAACATCATCCTTATCTTTAGTGTCCAGGTTCTCACAGTGGTCTGTGTGACTTTTAATTTCTGTGTCCCCAGAGAAGGTTTCAATTTCCAGCTCCACTTTGCTATCAGGAAGACAGATGCTTTCCAAAGCAGCAGTTTCTCCAGATGTCTTTACTGTGAAACACTTATTGATGGTAACTTCCTCAACTTTAGAGGAAGCATCGATGTCCTTCTGATTTTCAGGAAAAATGTCAAAACTCATGTACTTCCCTGTCTTAAACTCTACGAATTCTCCTGAAATCATATCGTCTTTTACATCGTCTTCGGACACAATGTCAAAACCTGAGGACTCAAATCGTTCATCTTCAGATGAGCTCTCTGAAGAACCATCACTGTGTTTTTCATCGTCTTCGGAGACAAAGTCAAAATCAGAGGACTCAAATCGTTCATCTTCAGATGAGCTCTCTGAAGAACCATCACTGTGTTTTTCATCGTCTTCGGAGACAAAGTCAAAATCAGAGGACTCAAATCGTTCATCTTCAGATGAGCTCTCTGAAGAACCATCACTGTGTTTTTCATCGTCTTCGGAGACAAAGTCAAAACCTAAGGACTCAAATCGTTCATCTTCAGATGAACTCTCTGAAGAAACATCAGTGGGTTTTTCATCGTCTTCGGAGACAATGTCAACAACAGAGGACTCAAATCTTCCATCTTCAGATGAGCTCTCTGCATAAACATCCTTGTGTTTTACACATTCTTCAAAGAAATCTTCAAATCCAAAATACTTCATACGTTCATCTTCAGATGTGCTCTCCTTTGAAACATCCTTGTGTTTTTCATCGTCTTTGGCGACGACGTCAAAATCAAAGTGTTCTGGACTTTCGTCAGTTGATCTCTCTGCTGAAAGGTCTTCATCTTTAATCTGATATCCCAGCAACTTTTCTACTCCCTTCGTAACAAGATACCCAAGGCCCCAACCGATGGTTAAAATCATCTTGACTGTAGTTGAAATGGTTTCTAAAATCACTGTCCGAAATCGTCTCTCTATCAAAGTGTTGTACCTCCAACGGCGTTGAAAAGCAAACTGAGAATTCTTGGATTCCAAATGATAATAATATTCGCTTGAACCTTTATGACATCATCGATGAGAACACCGATGACATGATGATGTCACACGACCTGTGTCAGGTTCTTGTTTGTTTTAGTTGCTATGGAAACACAAGGAGTTATGTATGAGATAAAACTACTGTCAATTAAAAATGCATGCGTAGACATCTAAATTTGTGAATTGAAGTCAGTAAATGTGCATAAATGTAAGTTTTGTATTTGTCCTGTTTTTCAACTCATACGTACGTGTAACTTTACCTATGAGAATACTCGTAAACAAATAAATTAATACAAGTGTTTTTGATTGGTTTTATAGAGAGTAAGTATTTTTCCAGAAGTTAGACAAACATCAGTCACATTTAGAAACTGGCTCTAAACCATCTGCTTGATCTATTTTGAACTGGGAGTGAGGAGGATCCTCTTCAACTTATCATGTCTTGCCTTAATTACTTGCTCTGTTCATAAGGAAAACATTTAACGACGTCTAATAATGACATTATTATTGTTTTTTTTTACATTTGAACTCAGTGAAAAGGATGATTCACCAAGCAGATCATCAGCCAAAGAATTTTATGTCTAATCTCACCTTATTTATTTATTTTTTAATTTTCTCATTTTCTAACACCCCCATCTCAGCCTCTTTTCTGTGTTTTTATGAATCGCCCCTTTCAGAGATCTTCTGTTTACTCTTACCACTGCAGCATAAAGTGACACCCTACCCAAAACATTTGCAATGGAGATTTTATTCTTGAGTTTGCTTCTTTGATTGCATTGCAAGACCAGTTAATGTGGTTCTTCCAGTTTAGCTGCGTTTTGTCGCCCCCTCCTGGTCACTTTTGAGTAATTGAGTTATTTTTCCCCTGTTGTGTTATTAAACATGCTGTGTTATTAAATAATAAAAAAAAAGAAACATAATAAAAGTAGCAGCAGACAATAACTGAACAGTTTGCCAGTAATTTGTGGCACTTCAGTTTAAGTTCAATTTAAATTAAGACCAGATCAGTTTTTGGTCTCTTGAACAGAAAAATATTTTTATTCTCTTACCATAAAACTAGGGTTTAATTTCCTTTTATTCCTGGACTCAATGAAAGAATGTCATGTCAGCTTCATCTTCAAAAGATATCTACTTTGAAAATTGGTGACGTGTTAAATTCTTGTTACTTGAACATAAACGAAACATAGAAACATAAACAATGATAACTCAAAATGCTTTTCTGAAATACTGAGTGAGGTTTCTGTGTAACGATAGGCTGTTCTAACTAAATGTTGTATTTTTACATGAGAAAATGTCAACCATTCATTAATGCATTAGTGTGGATTATCAATCATTAAGATGAAACCATCCTAATGCCTTTAGCTGAACTGATGTAATTATTCCTGTGCTGCGGTTGTTACCACATCTTCATTTCTTGTTTTCTCATTTGGATTTCTTTCTGAGGTTGGCAAGTAGGACACGGCTTGTTCAGATCCACATCTGGGTAGAGCTTAGAAATCATTTACTTAACTGATTTGATCTCTTTCAAAGAGTCCAAACTCAAAGAAACAAACTTAATTCATTGTTTATCCCAGTTTGACAACAAGGAGAAAGTTTAGTTTTAGGACAAAAAACGTTAAGCATCAGTTTTTTCCTCAGGACATTCAAGGCTGTTGCTTCAAAAGACCAACATGAGCTCAGTGTGTTTGGAAAGAGGATTTTAAGTGTTTGTAGTTTATGTAAAATTGTGTCTCATCCACACCACCTTTGGTGCTACAATCCAACTATGTATATTCTACATAAACTGTGACATTTTGCTAATTGTAGAAATGATTGCTTACTTTTGTTTCTGCTCAGCATGATGAGCCATGCACTGCCTTGCAGGAAACTGTTGTAACTTCAGTGTATTTATTTTTTAAATGCCACTCTGGCAATAAAGCTGTGCACAATTGTGAAAATGGAGGAAAACTAACTCAGGGTTTGCAAACATTTTACAAGCAAAAATCTAAAAACAAACTATTCAGCCCCCCTGAGACGATGCTTGAGCTGCTGCCTGTCGCTGCGATCACAGCTGCAGGTTACGTCTGCCTTGCTCTCCTCAGTCTCACTAACTTTTCCTGGCCAGTAGAATCAAAATGATCCCCACATCATCCTGCTGCCACTGCCATGTTTCACTCAACACACTTTGTTTGCAGGGATAAAAAACTGATTTAAAAAATGAAAGAAGAAAAAGGAAAAGATTTTCTTCACTTCTGATATTATTTGAATAAACATGCAGAAAACATTCATATGATGAGCCATCAAGACATCAAGCTGCTTATGAAACACTAAATTGTATACACAATGTACAGTGGTAAAGTTACATACAGTTACATACTGAGTTACATACAGCCTTCCTGTGAAGTGTGGTAAAAGTCTCATTTTTAATTACTTAACTACTTTTAGTTTATAATGACAAAATCCTCAGCAGTCATACAGCAAAAAGTGGCAGAAGAAGTGAAGTTCTTCACATCAAAAGTAAAATCTAAGTCAGCAGAATAGTTGCAGCTCCTGCATCGAACCGTTCTGGTTTCAGGCGCGCAGCCAGCATCAGTGAAACGCTCTCAATGTTCTCTGGGTTTAAATTACATCGCCTCCGAGTGGCTCGGGCTTTTTTAGCTCAGCAAATTTATAATACGGGGTTAAAATACACTCATCCGTGTTGGAACTTGTTCTTAATGTCGGCGTTAATCCTAGTTCCACTTACATGTAGAAGGAAAGGGGACATGCCCGCACCAATCCCCTCTGCCCCGACTCAAACGGTCCCGTGTGACGTTTCCACAGATTGGCCGCCTTATCATTGGTCACCATGGGATGATGTCAACGCCAGCCGTGTCCTGTGTGATCAGGAAATACAAAGCCATTGGTGGGATCATCCTCACTGCCAGCCACAACCCTGGCGGACCCAATGGAGACTTTGGCATCAAATTTAACACAGCGAGTGGAGGTATGGCAATGTGAGAGAAATAATGCCAGACACTAAAACTGACAGTTCAAAAGCTTCTTTTGGATAATACAAAGATGCATTTGGCAACTAAACCAGGGCTTATGAATATCGATTTGGCTAGAAAAAAATTCTTCTGCATTCCTTCCAGGTCCAGCCAAGGAGGAGGTCACGAGCAAGATCTACCAGCTCAGCAGAACCATCGAGGAGTTTGCCATTTGCCCCGGATTGAGTGTGGATCTGAAAACGCTCGGCAAACAGGCGTTTGATCTGGAGAACAAGTTCAAACCCTTCACAGGTGACGGGGGTTACTAACATTCTTGACTCAGTCCCACCACAGGTTAAGGAGTTGAACGGGTTTTTCAATTAGTCTGGATCGTTAGACACAGTGTGAAAGTGAACCACACCAGCTGAAAATGTATTAAATGTTGCAATTTTGGTCCCCAATCGAACTGAGTCTACCTGACTATATCAGGTGTGAAAATATCCTAAGAAAACTGTTAATCACATAAGTTTTGTGGCATTGTGTATATATATATATATATATTTTTTTTTTAGTTACGTGCTGCAGAGCCCTCTAAAAGTACTCACACCTTTTGAACTTTATAACCACATAGCTCAATGATTTCTATTGGAATTTTATGTGATAGACAAACAAGCAGAAAACTGTTGTAGGTAGTTGTCAGCCAGGCAACTTGATCTACATAAAACACCTAAAGAAGAAATCCTCATATAAGGGAGATTTGGAGTTTCACAACATTTGAGAAGAACAATTACCTCCCTTATAATGTTACCAACTCCTGAGGATTTAAACCAAAGGCTTAAAAATTCGAATACTTCTTGCAAATCGAGAAAGTAGAAGACATTCGGTAGATTAGTTAGCATACAGACTTGTAGATAAGCTTTTAGACATCGTCCTACTGTTCTCTAACTTGTCTCTAATGTCATTTGGTTTCTACTGTTTGTTGTGTTCAGTGGAGATAGTTGACCCTGTGGAGTCCTACGCCAACCTTCTGAGGAACATCTTTGACTTTGCGGCTTTGAAGGAACTTCTATCTGGCGAGAATCATATCAACATAAGGCTGGACACCATGCATGGAGGTGAGCGATGTTTTTAACTCTGAAGAATCCAAGCTTCTGAAAAATAAAATCGTCTTAAGCCTCCCTTTGCTGTAACTCTGTCTGCTCCCCAGTGCTGGGACCATATGTGAAGAGAATACTGTGTGAGGAGCTGGGCTGCCCAGCAAATTCTGCCATTAACTGTGTCCCGTTGGAAGACTTCGGAGGTCAACCGCCCGATCCGAACCTTATGTACGCCACAGACCTGGTTGACAGCATGAGAGACGGACAGTATGACTTTGGAGCAGCGTTCGACGGGGACGGGGTGTGTTCAGTTTTTTTGAGGATTTATACTAGAAAGTGAAATGAAACTCCCTTGAAGTGCAGGTTGTTTAGACTATTGCTAAAAGCCAATTATGCTCAGATGATCTGAACTTAATTTCGAAGCTCTGCCTGTGATTTCTTTCTAGGACCGCAGCATGATCCTGGGTAAGCACGGCTTCTTCGTCACCCCGTCTGACTCCGTGGCTGTGGTAGCCGACAACATCTTCTGCATCCCGTACTTTCAGCACACGGGCGTCAGAGGCTTTGCCCGCAGCATGCCCACAAGCACGGCGTTGGACAGGTAAAACTCTGACCAAGTATCGACTTAACCCCCTGTTTTTAAGACGCTCAATCAGGTAAGCAGCATTCCCTGTTTGTGACCAAGAATACTTTCTCATCGAACTGTCCACAGAGTAGCCAAAGCAACGAAAATAGAGCTGCATGAAACTCCCACCGGCTGGAGGTTCTTTGGGAACCTGATGGACGCCGGCATGCTGTCTTTGTGCGGAGAGGAAAGCTTTGCAACAGGTACAACTTCTCCTGTGAGATTTAAAGAGGTTATAGTGTTTGTGAGTTGGAAACTCTAAAATGCGTACAGGCGGGGACCACATTCGCGAGAAGGATGGGCTTTGGGCTGTGCTGGCATGGCTGTCCATCATCGCGACCAGACGGCAGAGTGTGGAGGATATTTTGAAGGATCACTGGCTAAAATATGGAAGGAATTACTTCACAAGGTGAGTGGCGAACATGCAACAGGCAGTATCCTTCCCGTTTCATGGCATCCTTGGTGAAGATGGGTAAAAAGTTGTAAAATGGCTCCATATTTTATTGCAGTAGCATAAACAGACATGTTGATTTGTCTTACTGTGGAGATTTGCTTTAACTTCTGTACCGTTTTCCTCCGGTAGCAATTTCCACTTCTGATACTGATGCCGATATCTGAGGTTTAGTCTCTACCGATAACACAAAAACAGTGTTGAATTGACTTAAAATGTTTCCTGTTTTAAATACTGAATTATAAGTGTATTTGATAAACTTCTGAACCAGTACAGCACACTTAAATACACCAATAGCTTTACAATCATGTAAAAACGATGCAACTTTGATTTGTTCAATCAATGAACTTAGGAGTAGAGCAGCCAGTTTAAAATAAACAATAAAGAAACTGAAACTGACAGAAAACAATAGGTTGACTATGTTGGTCAAACATATGAAATTAAACTGAAAAAACTCCCTTTTGAACATTATATTTGTTTTAAATATAATGTAAAACAAATAATAAAACGTGACGTCGCTCAGAGCACGACCGAATAGAAATAGGCAGAATAGATCTTCAGTTATGGACGAGGCACATTGTAACCAAAACTTGATCAATAAAATAATTGAAATGACTGAAGATCTGGGGAGGCATAAGTGAGAAGAACATTTTTTTTAGTCATTTCCGGCCTTTTGGAAAACAAAACCCCTCTTTTACTTTATTTGGACGCTTTGTTGTTTTTGAAGTTTTGAAGAGTGTCTAAGGGAACGCTCTTTTAAGTGTACGCCTAAAGAAACGTTTTAAATTTATACGGGACATTGTGGTTTTGTAATTAAAAGTTCCTATAACCCTAAGAAGTTCAAATTACAAAATAATATTTCAGATAAACTTTACTCCAAAAGTATTCACGGTGCTTCACTTACTCAACATTTTGTTATATTACCGCCTTATTCCAAATTGTATTAATTACGTTCTTTTCCTCAATGTTCTATTGACACTGGGGTTAATTTTATGCTATTTTTTGGAGTGTTTTTGTAAATTTATTAAAAGGTGAGGCGTTTTCTAAGAAATGTTCAGTGCGTCGTTGATGATTTTGTTAAAAAAAAACATTATTTCTTCTTATTGAATTTGATTCCTAAAAACATATAAATGCTTTTCACGCAGCTCTACCAGCACGTGTCAGTAATGGTGCTGTCAAAGCATCAGTGCTTTTCATTTGATCTGTCTATTTTGTCGTGCTCTGGTGAATTAGCAACAGCATGATGCGTTTAATATAAATATTGTCCAATTAAACCTCCTTACGGGTAGAAAGTTATTCCAAGAAGAAGAGTGGAGAACGTAAGTGACACCTAGTGGAGAATTGAATCCTTTGCAGCTGTATGCTATCATGAGCTGATTTTAAGTCCTTTGATTCTTCTGTGATCCACTGATAACCGACTGCTTTGCGAGTCCACGTAACATACGCTATGAAATTTCTTGAATCTCTTTTTTTTCTTGTTCTTCTTCACCTATGTCCTCCAGGTATGACTATGAGAACGTAGACATAGATGCGGCGTGTGACATGATGGAGGACCTGGAGATTCTGATCTCTGACAAGTCCTTTGCGAAGCAGAGATTCGCGGTCGGGGACAAAATCTACCAGGTGGAAAAAGCCGACAACTTCGAATACACCGACCCGTTGGACAGCACCATAACCAGGAATCAGGTGGGCAAGTTTGTAGTCGTTGTGTCTTTTTTCTCTTGATGTAAGCAACAAAACCATCTATCTGTCTCCACTGCAGGGACTGCGGATCATCTTCTCTGATGGTTCCAGGATCGTCTACAGACTGGGTGGGACGGGCGCCGAGGGAGCCACCGTCAGGATCTACATCGACAGCCACGAAAGGAAACTCCTATTTGAAGAGACGCAGGTAAAGAGGCAGAAACGGTGGGTGGCTCACTCCGAACACAGTTCGAAGCAGTAAGATTAGCAGCAGCTACATCTTCACATACACAGGGCAGTGCAAAAAAAAAAGAACTTTTGCACATTTTGCCACATTGCAGCCATAAACTTCAATGTACTTTATTATATATTTAAAATATCTTCCAGTTCCGGTGTCATGTTCCTTACAACTTAAAGTTTATTGATATATGAGAATGTGTTCTTGCATACATACGTCATTACCATTATATTACTAGAAAACGGTGTCCAAGCAACAATATTACCGTTTATCGCAATAACTTCTGGGACAATTTGTCGTCCGGTGACACTTGTTGCTGTGATGGGCTCAGTTGTGATGCAACCAAATAGCTTGTTGTAAGTTGGTCACTGGATCTCGTGACGTCCAGTGGGGATCAGTCTCTGACCTCACGGTTCTCGTTTGGGACAGGTGATGCTGGCACCCCTGGCGACCATTGCTCTGAAGATTTCTCAGCTTCACCACAGGATGGGTCGAATCGGCCCGTCGCTCATTACGTAAACCCTCCCCCGGATGCCCTCAACTTACAGGATTTTTTTTTCTTTTTCTGTTTTGTTTTATTGTTCTGCCTTTCATTTTTCTATAAACAGAGCAGGAAGTCAAAGAGTGAAAGCACTGTGTGCAACAGATGAAATTTCTGACTCATATTTGTAGTTTTCCTCATGCATCTGGTATGTAATCGAGTGTGATATTTTTGTTTTGTTTTGTTTTGTTTTTTTGCCATTTATCTGCTTTGTGCTTATGGATTTTTATCTCAGTTTGGTTTGTGCCAGATCAGAGTAAGTAATTATTCCACACAGCATGTCTCTGTTTCCTTCCACTGTAATTGTTTTCTTAATATTAGGACTTGGAAGAAAGATTGTTTTCTGAAGACTACTATCAGCTGAATTTCACATAATCAAGACAGCTACATATTTTATACAATGTTATATTTGAATACAGACACTGACTCAGTTAAAAACATGGTAATAAAACAAACTTCTTTCTTTAAGCTTCAAACTTCAATCGTTTATGTTCTCTAAATTGGGGAAATTAAAACTCCTCAGCGAATAATAACTTAAAACTGAGCAAAAACCAGCCCACCATTAAAACCAGCACTCCAGAAAATTAGAAAAAACAAAAACAAGGCAGCATTTCATTATATTGTTCACCAGAAAAAATTAACTCTTTTTTTTTCCCTCTGTCATCATGAATAAACCCACGTTTCTTTGTACCGTGTGTCGTTTCTGTCTAATATTTGTTACAAGCTCAGGATGAGACGGAAAGACTACAGTATGAAAGAAGAATATTTTAGCTACAAGTTTCCATCCAGACATCGACAGCAGTATCTGCTCCAGCTCTGTGATCACTGACACCCGTTGAATTGTTGCTTTCTCTTGGTTTCTGAACCTGAAATCTGTTAAGACACCAACACAGTCAGGTTTTTCTGTGTTCTGCGTTTCTACAATAGACAGAGGGGAAAACAACTACTAAAAACGTGGAATGATAGTCATAACGTGAAAAAAACACAAAACATTTTGATAAGTGACTCAGGTATATGGTCGAGAAAGATACGCTTCCACAATAAAGAAAGATTCACATGTGAATATATTTATTAATCCAGCTGGTAAAGTGTTTTGTTTTTTGAGAAAACTTGAGTATATTTATTCAGTGGGGCTGCAACTAACAATTATTTTAGTAATCAATTAATCTGTCAGTTATTCGGCTGACTGATTAGTCGGATAAAAAAATGCCACATTCTACAGATTTTTCATTTAACCACTTAAGATTAATTAATTTATTTGCATTACAAGATGTAAATAAACAAATAATTCAATTCCTTTCTTAAAATATAAAATAATAAAATATTTTTTATTGCTTCTCCCTGTGCCTGCGTGGGTTCTCTCCGGGTGCTCCGGCTTCCTCCCACAGTCCAAAAACATGACTGTCAGGTTAAATAGTCTCTCTAAATTCTCCCTAGGTGTGAGTGTGTGTGTGTATGGTTGTGTGTCCTGTCTGTCTCTGTGTTGCCCTGCGACAGACTGACGACCTGTCCAGGGTGACCCCGCCTCTCGCCCGGAACGTAGCTGGAGATGGGAACCAGCAACCCTCCCGACCCCATTAGGGACAAGGGTGAACAGAAAATGGATGGATGGATTTTTTATTGCCTAAAATGCAATAACAGCAATCATTTGGTAAATCTGAACCAGGTGAAACTAAACCTTTACCACTTGAGGAGTTTTGGATAAACCAGACTTACAAAGGTGCTATTGTTTTAAATGCAAAATAAATATAATGATGTGGTGCACCAAGTCAATATAACAAAAATGATCTTTTTTGAGTTTGTTCCCCAGTCAATTATTAAGAATTATCTGGGGTACAATAATTATTAACAACAATTGATGTATCACAATTAAATAAATCTGATTAATTCCTTCAATCCCTTTGGGAATATATGAAACATATCTAAAAAATAAAAAAAAAACCCACCTAAAAACTAAATCACTTACATATTCCCCAACTGACAATTCTTTGTTCCCAACACTTTTTTGTCAAATTTTGTCTCATTTAAGACGTACTTGAATATTTAAACAACAGAAACTTAAACAAAATACAATATTATTTAGATGTGACTGTATTTAAGTTGAGATTTAAAAGAACTGTAAGCCTCTGTGCAAAAGCTCCAGCATTTTATTTATTGATTTCTTTTTTGTATTATTATTTTTGAATTTTAAAAAATTATTTGTAAAATTATCTTTTCATATTAAAAAGAAATATTATTTTAAAAATAATTTAAAATAATTCTTAAAATCGACATTTGTACAGTCTGGGATAGCTGTAAATCCAGACAGACGGACATTGTGTCGCATTATGTTTACCACGGTGGCTGGGGACCAACATGGTACTGTCGCTTTAAGACAGTCATGTGACGTAGCCTCAGGAAACCCCGATGGAGGAAGCAGGAAGTTTGTCCAGCAAGACAAGACGCCTCGGATCATAAACAACATTCAAAGAAGAGAATAAACATCTTACAGGGAGAATTTAACAGATTTATAACAATGGCTGGGATTAAAGGTACAGTGCTGAAACATTTCCGGACAGGTTCAGGGGTTGACAGTTTGGGGTTTTGATAATTTTTGACGACCTTCTGCTTCAGAAACTTTTGTTAGCTTTTGTTTCTAACCCTTCATGAATCATTTTCACTGACAGTAGACGGTGTGACGTTTTACAGGATATTTATTATCACATAGAAAATATATAGACTTTGTAAACTGCTTACTGGTTTTTGTGCTGCCTTAGCCTGGGAGTGCAAAACAAAACTTATAACAAATATTGTAGCGAGTCCGTAGCTAAGGAAAGATTTAGCCTTGCGCGTTGCACTTTCGTTTTCATTTATTGCTGCTCATTTATTGCCGCCAAGTGATTAAATTTCTGACATCTCCTTTTAGCTCTGGTTGGTCTCTCATTCAGCGGCGCCATCGGACTGACATTTCTTCTTCTGGGCTGCGCACTGGAGCAGTACGGGTATGTTCGGACAGCTCACCACGCTGCACTGCATTTTTACATTTGCACAGTAACAAATCGGCGTGTCCTATAAATAGTTAGGCTAAGTATCTTCAGAAAAAAATTATTTCAATTAAAACATCCTAACAAAAACCTAGAAATGACTTCCAAATGATACCTATGCTAAAATGTAGGCGGAGCACAGCATTTCAAAATTGGACATTCTGGAATATTTAATGTTCAGCTGTGACAAGAAAACCCCAAACGATTATTTGTTGCCAAAAAAAAAAAAAAAATTTACAAGCCAGTTTACAGCATTTGCCAAAAAAGTTTTGCTAGCAACAGGGCCGGTGCCAGCCTTTTGGACGCCCTAAGCACAAATTATTTATGTACCCAAAGAGGAGGAAGATCAAAGCATTTCTTCCATCGATTATAATGGATGAAGATCTTATCCCCTACTCCAACGTCTCTCTGCCAAAAGCATATTTATTTTTTAAATGTCTTTGTTGGAAGCAAAGCGGAATCAAAGTCAACTTCCTTGTTTGTGTGAAAAGCTGATTCTGACACTAGGAACTCATTTCATTTGTCAAGTTCCAGTCATGACATCAGTGTGCAGAAAGTTACAAAATAGATGGAAAGATGCATTTAAATCTAAAATGCTGTTCAACAACCAGAATTATGCAGGTTGCGCACTGACAACTGGTTGATCTGTGAATATTGTCAAGGTTGTTGGCATGAAAAAAAAATTTAGCAAGAATTTTAATTTCCTGAAAGGAATTCAAAAGCCGACTGAGCATCAGAGGTGGGTAGATTATCTGAAAGTTGTTCTCAGGTAAGCATAGTGGGACTTCACCATATTTTCACTTAACCCTCCTGTTATGTTCCGGGTCAAATTGACCCGTTTTAAAGTTTGAAAATTTTCTAAAAATAGTTGGAAGTATTTTTTTTGCATGAAACTTTTCCTATTTGTCTTAATAGGTGAACTCTACATATCAATTGAAAATTTATTAGTTTTACACATTTGTACCAAACCCTAGGTCTACTTTTTACACAGATACTGTTCGGGTCAATTTGACCCGGCAGTCAGGTTAAAGTGCAAAAAAAGATTAAAAAATGTCCATTTCTATATGTTTCCTTGCAGCTATGAACCATATTTCACCACACAAACACCACACACATCCATGCACACCCCGACACACACAAGCCCACTTTCTCACTATTCTCTTTACTTCACTAGGAAACTGCGAGAAAGCAGGTGTTCACACAACTTTTGAGGAGAACTTCTTCTGTTCCTGTGGACAAACTCCACCCACACTGAGTGACACTCAGCAGAAGTGGAGGGAAACATAAATACTCTCTGCATGACTCATTTATCTTGATTTTAATCAGCAGGTCAATTTGACCCTGAACAGTTTGTGTGTCTCAAGTTCAATTATAAAGATCACCCATTGAAAAAAAAAAAAAAAGTGTAATATAAAAATATTTACCAAAAATCAATTTCAAGGAAATTATAGTTTTTTTGTGTCTAGGATTTATTCAGTAAATATTAAAAATGCAAATTCCATTTTTTATGTCCAAATGAGTGAATGAGTAGGTTGTTGTCATTGATCCTTAATTTGGGAGAAATAATCAAACATCATTGCACAAATATGAATTGAAATGGTTAGTATTGGAGTTAATAATCAGATAGAAAAATGTTTTGGAGGAATTTTTTGGTTTCTGACACTATTGCATGATTAAACACTCCCCGGGTCAAATTGACCCACGAACATTATTGCTGTACCTCAGAAACGAACATAACAGGAGGGTTAAGTAGAAGTAGAAAGTAGTAAAAGAAATAGCAGCACAATTAAATCACTTTCAAACCAAATGTCTATCAAATTTAGCTCAGAAACGTATGACTGATTTAGACATTTTTAGGTCTAATTTCAGTTTAAAAAATACTTTTAGTTGTGTCGGAAGAATAAAAAAAAAAAAAGTAGTTCAAAACGCATCACTTACTTTGATTAGAAGGAAAATCTAAAGACTTTTCCAGAAGTGCTAAGCTTAGCTCTGCAGGCTAGCATTATGACAGGTGTATCATTTTAAAAGCTTTTTGTTTTTTCGCCCTTAACTGTGTCCCAAAATAACAAATAAATAGATTTATTTTTTCCAAAAATACATTTATAACTGACTAATATACTGCTGCAGAGTATATTTTTACTGTCCACATTCAAATAACAGAAGGGCAATCTGCTGGCCATCTTTTGTAATATCTTCTTAGATGCTTTGAAAAATAAATCCTTCTCAGCTCAAACTGAAACCTACGTTGTTGTTTTTTTTTTGCAGCCCTCTCACAAATCAAAAATAAGAAACTAGATGACGGATGGGCCTGAGCTCTGCACTTTCTGAACTCATCTGTGTTTTGCGTCGGTCTCTCCAACACCTTCTTGAAAAAAATACGTAACGCCGACTTGGTTTTAGACAGTCTGCTCCTCTAGCATTCGGTACGGGACGACTGACCTGACAGATCACATGTAGTTACCAGTCGTTGTCTCTGAGCCCCAAACTGGGATGTTTTGTCATCACAGAGGGAATACTTTGGTGTTTGATCTGTCCCCCACCCCCTCCTTCCATTTCTCACAGGGTATACTGGCCGCTTTTTGTGCTGATTTTCTACGTGTTGAGTCCCATCCCAACCTTCATATCCAGACGCCTGAGTGACGATGACTCCTCCAGCAACGCATGCAGGGAGCTGGCCTACTTTTTAACGACGGGGATCGTGGTGTCGTCTTTTGGGCTCCCCGTTGTCTTGGCCCGAAACAGTACGGTGAGTTCTCTTTGCTCCTACGTTTATGTGTCCGGAGCCTTTCCAAAGTATTCACAGCCGTTAGACTGCTTGGGCTGGATATGCGGAAATTATTATTATTTTTTTTTTATGGCAAACAATTACATTCAGTGTTAAAAAATAAAAATAAATAAAATGTGAATACGCACAAAGATGAATTGCTTCAATGAAGTTTTAAGTCAGAAAACCAATGAAATTTGTGATCTGATGCATATTGTGGCGACATTCTCTTGAGGCAAAACATTTTGAGAATTTTATTTATTTATTTATTTATTTTCTTAAATTTTTTTTCATAGTAAAATGTTCCTATAAAATAGATAAAAGTTTGTGATTGGAACATGGCAAAATGCAAGCAAAAAAGGAGAGAAAAGAATAAATAGGTTTTTTTTATGTAATAGTGATGGCAGAGATGGGTCTAGGAGTAACTTTAGTTGAAAGTGCAATAACGGCATGTTATAGTGAGAGACAGGGGTCAGGGGTTACTGTAACCACTGCCTGTCAACGTGCTAATGAGTCACGAGTGAAGGATCAAACATTGTTGAACACGTTTTTTTTTCTGAAGTATGAGCAGTGGAGAAGACGCTGAGTGAGAATGTAAACTGCTTTTGTGTCAAAAAAAAAAATAATTTCACATCAGTTTGAAAGGCTAATAAATAGATTCATCAACACAAAAATAAATATATCTATAATTTCTATATGTTTTAGATCTTTTTCTAAACACATAATATAGCTCCAGTTGCATTTTTTCCCCATTAATTACCTGTTTTATTTATTTCAGCCAACAAAAACGTTTTCTCAAAATCAGTTTTTACTATTTTCTTAATTTTACTTCACTATAATAATTAGTCATATTTTCCAAATTTCAACTTTTAACATTTTCCCTAACGCCAAAGCATTTTCCCAGCGCCCCCTGCGGGCCGACCAAGCAAGTTCTCTGGAGGTTGGAAAAACCCTTCAAGCAAGCAAGTTTTTCCGACCACCACGGCGCCGTGTCACGTGCTTACGACCCAGTCTGCTCTCTTACAGATCCAGTGGGGCGCCTGCGGCCTGGTGATGACGGGAAACGCCGTCATCTTCCTCACCATCCTCGGCTTCTTCGTCATCTTCGGAGGCGGGGACGAGTTCAGCTGGGAGCAGTGGTAGAGCGCGTGGAAAGCGCTCGGGCAGACGGGGCGGGTAGTTGGATAGCGAGATGAAGCGACGGCAGATCGAGGGGCGCGTTTGTTCTGCGCTGAATCGGGAGGGTGTAGAAAGAACAAAACCTTCACCAAGATGATTTTATTTTTTTCATTCGGGGGATCGGGGGGTTTAGATTTAGCAGGCAGTACTTTTTATGCTTATGAATGTGCCTTAAGTGTGTGGGACCGTAGGGACTCCGAGGCCTCCAGCCCCTATAACCACCAACTCTATCCATTATATCCCAGGTGGTTTAGCTTGCCTTAGCTTAAACTCCCAAAGTGGCCTCTTATCGAAGCTATCATCCTCATCACCGTGCCTCAGTTTATTATTATTTTTGGATCCCAGTCATTTTGAATGGGGTCCAAAAAGGAAAAAAGGTTGTAATTCATAATGCGAAGCTTACTGTCTGTTCTGAATCATGGCTTGCGTTACACAAGCGCTGTTCGCTTTTAAAAGTCGGAAGGTGTTAAACGACCGCAGGATGCAGGCCTGAGGCGTTTCTTACTTCTCTTTGTATTTTTTTTTTTTTCTCAAGACTTTTTTGTTTTTTGGTTCTTTCTCTTCATGTCGCAATTGTTTACGTCTTCACCAAAGATCACTTCCGACTGCAACAGAAGAAAAAAAAAAAAAAAAATTGATGTATGTTGTCCAATCCAGAGAAAGTTTCCTGATTCATTTCACGAACGAAAAAAACAGACACTAATGATCATGGTTAGTAATTCTTTTTTAATGTTTTTTTTGCGCAATTTGAGTAGCTCATTCTGCTAACGTACGCTTTGAAGCCAAGTGCACTTCTCCACACTGAACTTATCCATAACCGTCTGCCTTATGTGATGTGTGTTTAATTAGCAAAGAAATCACTGATGTTTAACTTGCTTTCTCTTGAATCAATATTACAGCCTCATATTCTGTTTGTCGTTGTTGATGGGAGTAAGACTGTGTTGCCCCTCTCATTGAAAACTGTAGTTATTGTTCTATATCATATTCTGTTTCTTTAGCATTAGCTTCACATCTGGGGGTAAGATAATATATTTTGGTAAAACTGACACTTTGTCTCCTTGTAGAATTTCTATTCTTTATGTAGTAACTTCCTTACACACTAAGGAGAACATTGAGGTTATTTTACGAGCTCCAATCATGTTCTCTAACATTTAATAAAACTTTGTGTTGTAAGTGTGCAGACTCTTATTTTTTATTTCCTTTTTTTTTCAGGTGCTTATGCTTTAGGAATTGGGAAAACCAAACTACATTTTTGCAGAGTTGCACTGATTAGAGGTTTTGTGACCCACGTACTTAACTTTTCCAGTGTCTCTTTAAGGACTTTCAGTTACACAGTTAATCTTTTTTTTTTACTCTTGATATAAATAAATGGAAAATGCATGTTTTTACAATTATTTATATCAAAATAAAACAATGATTTTTCTCTAAAATGAAAGCCCAAAGTTGACTTTTCTACAGAATAAACCCACTTTAAAAACATTACAGCAGATGTCAATTAGCTTCTTACAAGGCAGATAATCTCATTTTTTCTTTTGCTCACCTGAGGATGTAAGAGTGCGCCCAAACACGTTCCTTTTTTTCCCTACAAGATCATTTGAAAATAACTTCTTTAAAAAAATGTCTTGAACTTTGAGAAAAACACTCTGGTTTACTACATGTTGGATGATTCAATAAATCATTCATTCATCGTAACTATATAGGAGAAGATTTCTGTCGCGAAACGATAATTTATTTTGTTCTACTTGGAGCAGCTGATATTACACAGCTCCGCAGTGACCTTAAAGCAGACAAATTAATTAGAGTTGACATTTTAAATAGATTTTGGCAAATTATTAGGATTTACCGTGATTAATATGGCTAACTTTCATAATGGGTTTCTGTTATTAGAGCCTTACTTTGAGCATTAGATTCCTAGTAGACGGCTAACGTTTTCTAATTCGTTTTGTTCCGTCACAAACAGAATTGGACTCTTAAAACACAACAACTTTTCTGTAATATCCGTTTCGCTCCAAGAAGCAAGCCGAAGGAATAGCAGTCATTCCTCCATAGAAAGTGTAGTTATCTTTCTAGAAGCTTCTTGCTGCGTTTGTGCCTCCTCCAGCTTCAGTGAAATTCAAAAACGACGACGAGATCTTCTTTCCTCAGTGGCGACTTCCACACTGATGAGTGTTGCTTTCACCCGGGCCTGCCAAAACTGAGGTATGGTAAATCAACTGGTTGGTTACATTCCAACCAGTTAGTTAGTGGTCATTTAAATCACCATCTAATTTCTCTTTCCGTCTCTTCATTTTTGCTTTTTCATTCCAGAATGTCTTTTTATGGAGGTTAAGCTTCTCTATGAGCAGCTGACCCGCGGATGCATGGAACGTGGCAGGGTAGGCTTCAACAAAAGAAGCTAACATCTAATCGCTAACATCTGTTTACTTGGATAAGGGGAGGGGATATTTACACTTACAGGTAGGTAAAGGTAAGAGACTGCTGTGTTTTTGTTTTCTACTGACTCCACGGCAACCTGAATTCGACCGAGTGTGCCAGCCGGATGGCGCTAAGCGTATCGGTAGGCCCGCAGCCGTTGAAGCGGAGTGAATGGGAGCTGCCGGAAGAAGAGTTGACAAAAGGATCACAGTTTTTGTCTTACTGCATATTTTCATAACTAAAATAAGTTACTGTTGCTACAGCAAAAAGACTAGCGCTCAGTAAGTGCCTCTCTTGCAAGTGAACTGAGGTGAAGAAAAGGAGTTTGGAGGAAATCCGTCTGACTTGAATTTTGTAATGAGAAGCTTTGCCTGTCAGACAAGTGCTGGTATGAACATATGCTAAATAATTTACACGGCTTTGAAATATTCAGAAAGCAACATGTAAAAAAAAAAACCAACTCGGCAGCATTCAATTCAAATACAGATCGGCAACCTCTGCGTACAAACCGCCAAACAAAAGAACAATAAAAGCCAACATTATTGTAGACGGGGTTAAAGAGAACTTGATGAAAATCAAGCTGTGAACAACTTGAGTGGTTTAATTACGTCCTCTGGTGATGTGTGTTAGAAAACAACAAACCTTTACCACCATGGAGGACGTAGTTTTTGGGTTTTTATCCACAAACAAAAGGAGGCCCACAGTCTGTGGATAAATTCATGCTTGCATGAATGACATCTGTTCTGCCTGTTGCCTCCTGTAATTGCATTTCGCAAAGGATTGGGCACAGCGGGAATGGTGTTATCATCATCCTGGATACTTTAATATATAATATTTCTGGGTGAAAAATAGCCTTCGGAGGAGATAAATATCTAAAGAAAGCATGTACTATGTGAGACAAAGGAGGGTGTAGGCTCTTAAATTTCCTATTGTCGTCATAGAGATGGTGGGACGTATGTCCAATTTACACAGCCAAGTGGAGCCGGGAGGACAAATGCCAGTGGGCCACCGTAGTTCCTGTAATAATCTCCAAGCATCTCCTCATCAAGTTTTTTTTTTTTTTTTTTGTCATTTAGAAGCAGATAAAGTCCTTCATATCACCACAGTTTAAGAAAATCGTTTTGCTTAAGAAACCAAGTTGGTTAAGTTGATATCGGAAGAACAACTTAAATGTTTTCATCAGTGAGATAGAAACATGTATAAGTTGTTTTCAGATGTACAACACAAAGATCCCAGAGGGATAAAAGGAACCCACAAAGAGAGACTTTAAAAAAATATATATGACAGATTGAATTTCTATTCAGAAAGTGTGAAAAGGACACAGGAGAAAAGAAAAATGAAAAAGAAAAAAAAGACCCAGGGACATCCATTCATCGTTTTTTTTTCCAGGACAGCTGTTGCCTAGCAACAACCAAGGCATCAAAATGACTCCAAAACATGCCTGAATGAGGCCTTGAATGTGGCGCAGCAGAAGTTAGGTGAGACTGTAAATTATATCTCACTGCTGCTGGAGTTTTTGAACACCTTAGCCAGTGTAGAAACAGGCACGGAAAAACAGAAAGTACCCAGTCGTACTTTCTGTAACAAAATGATATTTACCAGATCCTGAAATGATTTAAATCTGATCTCCAAGGTATAAAAACACACAATAGTTCTCTACTGTTATGTGTTGGACAAAGATGAAGCTAAATTTGGAAACTGTGTGTAGGACGTATAGAAGAAAGTACTGCTTCCATAGATTCAGCAATGGCTCATCATAAAGTATGTACTGTCTACCATGATCGAGTCAGGAGTTTTGCCAAGTTAGTTATCTGGTGTATAAAAGATCTGTGTTGATACATTGCCAAATGGGAAACTGTCACTCAGTCTGAGAATGTTTATTAGGTCATTTTCAAGCAGATCCCACAAAGTTTATTCAAAGGTCACTTTGTGGAATGCTCAAAGAAGTTGCAGCTCCTTGGTGTAATCCCGCGTATAACATAAACTTTGAAGTTCATGACAGTACAAGCAGAAAAAGACTGAACAAATATTAATTGTGGAACGATGGCCTTTGGACAGAAGAGATGTTTCATAACCTTTGACAAAAGTCAAACACATCATCGCTAACACCTCTAAAGCTTGGTGGTGGTTTGACGATTTGGGTTTGTGTGGCTGTCACTGTACAGACTAAGCTTCTTGTTCTACAATCAATTACGAGACCACCTGTCTGTCAGGTGAGGGTTCGAAATGTGTAAAAAGGTGCAGACCAACATTCCTGCTCAGTGATGTGATGGAAATGATCACATCAACTTAATGCTGAAAAAAAAGAGAGTTCCAAAAGTTATGGAGTTGAATTGTGGTAATAGTTTTTCATGTACAGGTTCTCTTTTGATTTTTTTTTTGTGTGTGTGGTGTGTGATTTCTTTGTTTTATGATCCAGGCTCTCAGGGCCAGGGTCCGGCAAGTTTTAGATGTGCCCCTGCTTTGACACACCTGGTTCAAATAATCAGGTCATTAACAAGACTCTCAAGAACTTGACTGCACTGATAAGATAAGCCAATTGATTGAGGGTAATTGGACCATGTGAAAGTTACAGGACACTGGCCCTTGAGGTCTGGATTTGAGGATTCATGTTGAGGCTTCAACTGACCCCAACACCAACAACTATTGAAACAGCAGAACGGTTTAGACAGTTTGTTGAAATATGTGGTTGGAGCAGATGTTCTTCTATCAAAGGAAAGTTTCAGGATGTCACTGAAGATGATAGGTGAGTGTTATGAAGCAGACAAGACAACGGAGGAGAAGAGGTTCTTATAGGTGGACGGAGTTTCCTGAGAGGAGGTGAGTCTATCCACAGAGGTTAAGGTTGACTGGTGGTGGTAAGTGGTGGGGGTTTTTTTGTCATGTTTTTTTCCCCTTTTGTCTTCCCTTCCAGATGGAGGAGGAATAGATGAAAGATTGTTGGAGGGTGGATAGGTGGGGGAGTATGGCATATTGGAGGTGAAGAGACTGAGCAGAAGGAGCTTGGAGATTAGTTTTCGAATGAGACTGGACAGCGAGGAGACAGGACGCAGAGATCCAGGAACGAATGAGACAATGACCAAAACAAGTTTCCCACTCACTGAGATGGAATTGTCAGGCCAGTCTTCCTCAGGGGAACCCACTCATCCTGAGCTCCTCTTGATTGTGCTTGGTGAGGTTCATCTGTGGGAGTATATACCTATCTGCCACATTTGGCAAAGATGAGAGGTAAGAATAACACACACACACACACAGCATTGAATGGCTCTGTGCATTTTTAAAATGATCCCTACAAGTGTCTTTTTCTTCTTTTTTTTTTTAACTATCGCAGCATAATTTCCTTTAAAATTGTCATGAATAAAAATGAAATATTCTATTAGATTTTGATACAATAAAGTCACTGGCATAGTTATTTATTCTTGAGGTAAGGTAAGAAAAATCTAAAATCTTTAGTACCGTGATTAGACCGTAAACTATGACTATCAGGAAGGTTTCCAGACAAAGGGCCAGAGGGCTGTTGCTTTCAAACAGACAGATTCATTCCCTTCTGGGTGGAAATCTAATAGAATCAGGCTGGAGTGGAAGTGGGAGAGCGGCCGCACGGGGCGCGCGCGCGATGACAAGCCATTGGTAAAAGGGCTTGGTTAGCTGGGATTTACGTGGTCGCGGTTAAAGCCAATCGATGTGCTCGTGGAGTCGTGAAGGGGAACGAGCGCGAATGGGACAAATGGAACCTGATAAAAGGGGGCGCGTGCCTCGGCAGGCTCGCCGTGGGACGGACCGCGGAGCAGAGAGACAGCAGCTTCGTCGGAGGGAGGACACAAACCACCGATAAGAGGAAATTCATTCGGTAAAGCAGCTCTTAGAAATGTAAATATTTTTGCCTCGCAGAGCTTTTCGTCGAACTTATTATTATGAGCCAAATTGTTGTGTTTTTTTCCTTTTTTTTTTTTTTTTTCGGCCGCCAGCCTGGAGCTCTCGCGACGTTTCTTTGAAGTTTTGACATATTTGCCATCTTCCTAAGTCTTATCCAGAGAAGTCCTACTGTGAAAACGTTAGATTTATGTACAGGGCTTCCGTCATTTGATGCGCAGATAACACTTTTTACAGGAAACATCTTTTGTACCCGTTAATTGCGCAGGTTTGTTGCATTTCTAGGCTGCTGCCCTCCTTATCTTTGTTTCCACTTTGCGGTGAAAGCATCTCTCTTCTTTTCGACAGTTCCGTTTCATTGTGTCACGTTTCAAAGACTTTTCTTAACCGGCGGTAACATGATAATGACATGTTTTTTAGATCGTAGTCAAATGGAGTTAAGTTTGAAGAGTGTCTGAGATGTGTACTTAGGATTTAAGACAGGTAAAGAAGATGCAAAAAGAAACATTTAGGTCAGTGTTGAGCACAGTAAGAGAGGGATTGGCTGCTTTGGTCTTTAAACTGTCTTCTGCCATTAGAGAATCAGTCAGTTTATTTACCAATGAAAGAACAGGCAAATGAGTTTAACCTAAAGGGCACGCTGATAGATAGCTTTAAGTAGGCTGTAAAAGAATAGAATGCCTGAAGTATCTGAATGTATCTGCTTACAGAGTCAGCAGGAAAATCTTTGTTACTTTTTCTTTTAAGTGTTTGCTTGAAACATTTAAAATCTTGACAAACAATACGTCTCGTAACAAATAATTGAACAGCTGCTCTGTTGTTTAAGATTTTGAGGTAAAATGATACTATGTTGCAACACTATGTGAGTGGATGTGTGATTTTTAGGCTATGGTCCTATTTTGTATAACATGCAGAAATATCAATCACAGAGGGCAAATAGGGATTCATAGCTAATACCTGATTATAGTGTTCATCCTATGTTTCTTATCTATTACAATCAATGGAAAAATCAAAAATAGTACAACCTCTTTCACTTGCAAAGTTTCACATCTCAGATGATAAAAAAGAGCATGATAATGTTTTTTACACCTAACCTCAAGAGTACAAAGTCAGTTCCATACTGTTCTCATTAGTAAAAACCATAATGGAAAGTAGATTTGTTCATGTACAGCTCTCTTAAAGTCCCAAAATAGCATTTCACTATGGAATTTGACTGGACTGTTTCTTCATTCAGTTTTTTTAGTGTTGTTTTTTGTGCTGTCCTATTATAGATTTTCCTCAATGTTTGGGATCTTTGTTTTGTTGCATGGTCCAACTTCAGCCACAATTTGACTGTGGCAGCTAGCTCATATAATGATCACTCATATAGAGTGAGCTACATTTAAATTTTATACCCTCAAATGCTTCGGTACTCAGAAAAGTTTGTGGGCCTCCTAACCTGCAGCAGTAAAGCAAGCCCGTCACCCTTTCACCACAACGCTTAAATGTTTCTAAATGTTGTTTTTTTTGCCAATATGCTAAGTTTTGTATTATGTCTTTTGGCTTAAGCATCTTTACTTTTGTCTCATCTGTCCAAGGAACATTATGCAGAAGATGGATAATGATTCTTTTGGATGGAACTTTGCCATCATGTTCTTTTTAAAAGGAAGAGGCTTTGGCAATCCTTACTTTCGCTGTCGTTTTGTCATTGTACTGCCATACCAACCACTGATGCTAACTCCTCAGCAAGGAAATCAGCTACTGGCTGTCTTAAAAATCGCTAGATGACATCATCGCATAATTTACATATTTGATCATATGTGATTCAGAAGAAACCATTGTCTAAGGCAGGGGTGCCCAAAGTCGGTCCTTGAGGGTCAGCATCCTGCATGTTTTAGTTCTCTCCCTAGTGGTAGTATTAACCTCCTCAGCAAGTCAATGTTCTTCTTAGCCCTTCTGATGAGCCATCATTTGATGCAGGTGTGCTAAACCAGAGAGAGAACTAAAACATGCAGGACGCCAGCCCTCGAGGACCTCTGACTTTAGGCACCCCTGGTCTAAGGCAAAAGTGATAAAATACTCTAAACATTAAGAAATGAACTTTATGAAATCATTTAATAATGTCAGTTGAGTAATGTAAATATTCCCTTGATATTATTTGATATCTACCACAACTGTAAATAATAGAAGTAAAAACAATGGGCGAACAAATTAGAGTTAGTAATATTGTTTAGTTTCAGGACTGGTGAGTCTTAAATGTCCAGTCCCTCATTTGAAGGAGCTTCAGTTGAATTCACATTTCTATTAATCAACACAAGCCATTGATTCATGACTGGAAAATTACATTTCCCTCTCTTATGTAAATCAGATTTTTGGACATTCTTCCCACAGATCTCGGCAACAGGTTGCAACTGTTGCTCTGTTTCAAATTAGCTTTACACATCAGAAACTCCGCAGTGTTCCACTTTAAGCCTGCTCCAGAGCTTTTGTGTGGTCTGTGTATGTTGGTGGTGTGACCTCAGCAGATCACTGTGCTTTTAGTCTCATTGTGCGTTGAAACAACACCGCACATCCAGCTGCTTTTCAAAGCGCTTGCCAGACTGATGAGTCAGTGATTGGCTGCTTGGTGGCGTCAATGCTGATGTTATGCTGCCTTCTCTGTCAGGGACTGTTGATGCTTTTGACTTCCTGATGATGTGTACATGGCCTGTCTGTGTCAGGCATTTTGTTGTTTCAGACTGACTGACTGTCAGTCCTGGGAGCCGTGCTGTTCATTCAGCTAACAGTGAATACAGAGAGCATTTTGTCACGTTCTCTTGTTCGTGCGCCTCCTGTAACTGTCAGAGGAAGACTGCTGAAATTGTGCTGCAAATACGTCACATGCAACTCTTGATATTCTCCTTATGGGGACCTTTTCCACCAAACTGTTAGTGGGCTTTTTTTCACCAATGTTTAGAACGAGACGAACCCCGACCCGAACACAGAAAACAAGAGCTATTGTAGTCCCCGTTTGCTGCTGGACCAAAGGAAAAATCTGCTTACGTCAGGAGTTACACAGGGGGGCGGGCTCACAGGGAACAGCAGCCAATGAAAATCTTGTTAAACACCGTTGAGTTTAGCTTCGTATTTTAATCAGTGCTGTTAATTGATTAAAAACTGTAATCAGATTAATCATACTCTAGCGCTGTGATTAATCCCTCTGCACAACTTTGTAAGCTTGAAATGTAAAAAAATAAATAAATAAATCACAGTTTCAAAACATCTTTAACCCTCCTGTTATGTTCCGGGTCAAATTGACCCGTTTTAAAATTTACAAATAAAAAAAAAAAAATAGAAGCATTTTTTTTGCATGAAACGTTTTCTATTTGTCTTAATAGGTGCACTCTAGACATAAGTTGAAAATTTATTCATTTTACACATTTGTACCAAACCCTAGGTCTACTTTTTACATCGATACTGTTCGGGTCAATTTGACCCGGCAGTCAGGTTAAAGTGCAAAAAAAGATTTTAAAATGTCCAATTCTATATGTTTCCTTGCAGCTATGAACCATATTTCACCACACACACACTCACACACAAACACACGCAACCACACACACACAAGCCCACTTTCTCACTACTCTCTTTACTTCACTAGGAAACTGCGAGAAAGCAGGTGTTCACACAACCTTTGACGGGAATCTTTTCTGTTCCTGTGGACAAACTCCACCCACTCTGAGTGACACTCAGCAGAAGTGGATGAAAACATAAATACTCTCTGCATGACTCATTTATCTTGATTTTAATCAGTGGGTCAATTTGACCCAGAACAGTATGTGTGTCTCAAGTTCAATTATAAAGATCACCCTTTGGTAAAAAAAAAAAAGTATAATATAAAATAATTTACCAAAGGTCAACTTCAAGGAAATTATTGTTTTTTTGTGTCTAGGTTTTTTTCAGTGGACATTAAAAATCTAAATTCCATTTTTTATGTCCAAATGAGTAAATGAGTAGGTTGTCGTCATTGATCCTTAATTTCTGAGAAATAATAAAACATCATTGCACAAATATTGATTGAAATGGTTAGTATTGGAGTTAATAATCAGATACAAAAATGTTTTGGAGGAATTTTTTGGTTTCTGACACTATTGCATGATTAAACACTCCCTGGGTCAAATTGACCCACGAACATTTTTGCTGTATCCTAGAAACGAACATAACAGGAGGGTTAAGTAAATCTTATATTGGCGCAAATCAAATGTCTTTATTTTCCAGGTTTTCATATTCATGAAGGTTTAACAGAAGCCGTTTTGTTTCTGATGTTAATTTAGAAATGTGTGCTATGAACTGGTTGTGCTTCGGTGGAAGAATAATTCATCGTAGTAATAAGTCGGCTACATACCGGCTTGTTGTAATGCAAACTACCATCATGGTGTTTTTAAAAGCGAAATTTAGCTGAGCGCTCCACTTTCTCGCTTCACTCATCTTTTCACTTGCGTTTGCGAGTTCGCATTATTGACTGCAGTACAAGACCTCGTGACTTGCTGCTTTAAATAAGGTAACCCTCCGTGGGAGATCAATTTGCATTATATAATAATAATGTGTTAAACATTTTAGATTAATCACATGCCTTAACATTCACAGCCCTAATTTTAGTCAAATTAGGGTTGTGTTATTAGCTTCCATTTTCCATCTATGTAGAGTCATAAAGCATTAGTAATAAATTAAGGTGGAGATATTGAGTCTGATTCTGGGATAAAAAATATTTGTGTTGTTAGAATGTTTCCACGCTCTACAATATTTTACAAAAACAAATAAATTACTGAGACATTCATGGTGCCATAATGATGACCAGTTCTTTTACAGAATCACTTCAAAAGTATCTCTGGCACCAGCCTCTGTTAAGTACTGGAAGCCTTTTGTGAAAAAGCCTGAACAGGATCACAGTTTTACAGTCACTTTTGTTATAGCGTTGTCATTTAATTCCTGGTTATTCTTCTCATATTTTCTGTCATTCAGGTTGGCAGTCTGCTTTCGCAAATTCAGCTTCAGCTTTCATCACTGAGACTACAGCTTCATCTGTAAGTAAATTGACTGCATGGACCAAATGGACTGAACTTATATATATATCACCTTTCCAGCCATGTTAGATGTGTGGATGGAGTGTAAAATCTTTTATGCTGCTAGGAATCGGCCAGCATGTTGCGCTCCAGTAAAATTTTCAGTGTCAAGTCGGAAAAAGAAAAATGTGCTTTAAGATCTAATTGCCTTTAGTTGAAACAGAAGATCTAGAATTCCTGTAAAATGTACTGCTAAGATAAAATATAATTGTTAGTTGTGATAATGCTGTCTGCGACATATATTTATTGTTAAAAATGTAGTTGTTGTTTTTTAAGTAAACAAGCTTATTTCTCATAATGTACCTCTTGGCTGAAAGTGGGTACATTTTGCTTTTGGTTGATTCTCAATTTGAAATCCATGCGGATTAATTCGGCTAAGAATTACCTGACCTCTAGGGAGAAATTATAAAGAATCAAATTTTCATTATAAGGTGGCTAGTTTATCCTTCAGTTTGAACAAGATAATAAAAACATAGAGACATCTCAGAAAAGTCACACACTAGGTTGTGATTCAGCAGAACATTGGGAATTCCACATTCATGATCCCAATAAACACACACTATTCAGATAGAGGGTTCATCAGAAGTGTACAACATTCACTTCAAAGGCATGAATGTTGTACAAAATCCCAGCAGCTTTAGTGGGTAATAGAAACCTTTCTCCTTTAACTTCCCCATCATGACAGTTTTTCACCCAAACAACTACTACTACTCCATTTATTTTTTTGATTTAACATTTTAGATAATTCTAAACCACAACTTAAACTCAACCTACTAGCCAAGTTCTGTCCTTCTAACTTATTTAGTATTTCTTAGTGTCTCTGGGAACGGTAAGTTTGTTTTGCTTGTATCCATAAAGTGCTGACAGATTTCCGCAGTGACAGTGCCTCATCAAATTTCCACTCGGGCCATTGAGTTTGAATGTGGGCTCATATTTCTTTATTTTAAAATGGGTCGGATCAAATTATTGGTTTCGTTGAGCAGAAACGCAGTGACTCACTAACTCCTACAGCTGCCATTTATGTGGCCCTCTTTCCTTTGTTGCAAAAAAGGTCTGGGATGAAATAATTATTTATCTGTGTCATTAAAATGTAGGTGAGGTAAAAATATGAGTGCCTCATGAATCATGTGTAGCTTGGAGTGTAGTGGAGGGCAGTACAAAATACAAAATATTTTTACATAACAGATCAATTCAATTTATTTATACAGCACCAAAACAACCACTTCAATCCAATTAAGCAGGAAGATTTAAAGTCAATTACATCTAATTTGAGCTTACTCAATAAACAATGCCATCCAGTCCAAAGCAGCTTTCTGTCTCAGGACCTTTTGTAAAGCTTGAAATTATTGTTGTTGCTAAGGCCAAGTTTGAATAATGATTTTATTTGCAACTCTAACGTAACAAGCAGCACATGTGACTGCAGAACAGTCCTGGGACATTTGGCCCAGAAGGTTTGGTCTGGCCATGCTCTCTCTCTCGGGCCGTACAGCAGGGCAGTGGGCTCCCTGCATGTGGCCTCCATAGCGACGTCATCTTTCAGCTGCCACAAATCCGGGTGTTGTTTCTCTCCCTCCTCGGCAAAACTCCTCTCAGTCCTTTCGGATCTGAACGGCTCGTTTTTGCTGCGCAGAATGTAAACACACACGCAAACAGAAAGAGAAATATTTCCACTTTGGCCCAGTCCGTCTCGGTCAGGACTGACTGACAGCTACAGGATAGAATTGGTATAAATGCCGTGTTCAGGAATTGTCACATCTACGTTAAAGTTACATTTATTTCAGCGATTCTGTTCTCGGAAAAATACAATATTACATCGGGCCGATAAAAAATGGATTTTGTTACAGAAATGTTGTGGTTCACACGATCACGGGGAAAACTGCTGAGTTAGCAGCGTTTCAGCTCATTGACACCATCAAGGAAGGTCACGTCACAAAAAAGGTCATTGTAAATCAGGGCTCACTATGTGCTGTATCTTGGCATGTTATAGGAAAACATGAGTGTAGACCTGTCATGGCAAGCAATAAATCAATTAATTATATGATAAATTAAAACAAACTCAATAACTTCCATTTGCATGATTCATTATTTTTTACCAAAAACTGCATGACAAGTTTTCAATCTGGTAATTTGATCTCAACTAACTCCTAAGAAGAAATTGTCCTTCTTTTTGAAGGACAATTTTGTTTACAGAAACTTCATAATTCATGTTTTTGTCTGTTTTATTTATTTATTTTGGATATTTAAAATGTCTTCCAATTCCAGTGTTTTATTTTGGATATTTAAAATGTCTTCCAATTCCAGTGTTAAATGTTCATCAGAACTTAAAGTTTCTGTGCCCTCGCATTAGAATTATATTATTTGAAAATGGTCTCAAAATAACAATATTGTAGTTTATCACAATAACTTCTGGGACAGTTTATCTTCCTGCAGAGTTTATCTTGATAGGCCTAGGTGAATGTTTGCAGAGGTTTGCCAAAGCTCTTTCCAGAGGTGACATGAATTTAAGTGGAAAAAATAAGCGAGATAGAGGATCCAGTGTCGGCTTTAGTCAAAAGTTAAGAATGCTGCTGTTGTTTTGGAATGACCTCAGGAATCAGGAATGTTGGTTTGCAAACCACTAATGCAACCGCAAGGTCACGCGCGCACACACACACGCACACACACACACACACACACAGCCTCCTACAGAAAGTAATAGCTGGAATGTAAAGGGTTAAAAACAGACGGATATTAAAATTGTTTTAGATCACATTTCTGATGCGCATCGATCTAAAAGTAGCTGTGAAAGTAGTCTGAAAAGTCTCAACAAGCTGGAATATGTTTGGATATTCCTGTTTTCCCTTATTTAATCTCAGTCCAGCCCAGTCAGTGTAAAGACAGCTGCACGAAGTGCAACCACTGCTCTATGTGTAGGACATGCCTACACAAACAGTGTGGGATGGATGGATAAGATTAGAAAGACCAAGCAGAGAAATCCTCCACTGCATTCCAGCAATGATTTGAATGCATCATTTTGAACATTTATTCCTGGGCTCATTGTGGGGTGATATTAATTGATGCCGTCTTTACAGCCTTTTTGTATTAGTAGTTATATATTTGCAGTTTTTGTGCTGAATAGGTGTTCCACATTATTGTTTTATTGCTGTTTGCAAATATAAACACTGTCATCAGATTAAATACTAATTTATTGTCCAGAAATTTGAACATATAATTAAGGAAATGAATTTATTTCTCCAATTTCCTCAGGGAGTCTTCCCAAGGGATCAATAAAGTACAAGTCTAAGTCTAAGTCTTTTATTCTTATGTAAAAGTAGTTATATATTTGCAATGGTCTGTGGGCCTCTTATAAAGAGCATCTAAGAGACCCAAATTTAAATCTACCGCTAGTAGATTAAAATGTATTTATTTAGGGATGTGAAAATGATTTATATCCTTCTCAGTAATTGATGGTTAAGTCTTCATTGGTTTGACTTAGTCAAACACCTCTTTAAAATTCCCACCATCTTTTTGCCAGTTTCCACTATCATTTCCTAAGGATGCACTGATCCACTTTTTTTACTTCCAATACCGATATCTGAGGTTTAGTATTGAACACTACTGATTGAATACAGAAACACAACTAACTTGGCTTAAAATGTTTCATTTTTTTAAACACAGGTATAAATGTACTGAATTATAAATGTATTTTATACCTCTGCACCAGAACAGAGCACATTTAAATACACTAATAGCTTCACAAACTTGGTCAAACATGTAAAATAACATGTAAAAAATTAGCGCTCTTAGGCTGCATGTTAGAGGTCTCCAGCACCAGTCAAATCAAAGGGCAAAATTACCTTAAATGATTAAATTACCTGTGCAACACAAATGCAGTTCAGCATTGTATGTAGTATTTTCATGGTGTTAAAAAATAAGTGATAAAATATTTAAGCACTGTACATCAATTCTGTCAAAACATCACAAACACAAATATTGCACTTGAGAAAAGCCAAAAAATCAACAACAACAAAAAAACATTACAGTTATTGAATAGGCGACTTCAGGACACCAATTAAATGAAGTAGTGCATTTTAATTTATTGATGATCTACTTAAACCCAAACTGGAAAACATAGTAAAAATAGAAATCCCAACAATGCACTAAGCTTTCGGAACAAGTAGTTTATCATAACAATACATAAAAATAGTTGCTGTTCCTAAGGTTTCACTCCCATTCAAATCGAAGTTGTTGCTGTCTTGTGATCTATTGTACTTACTTCCCAATTCAGCAGTGAAACAGGAAGGGAGTTTATGAAAGTACACACAGAATAAAATCTGCGTTTCACTGAGAGGAGAGGCAATTGGTAAGTTGGATCAGTTCATTATCTTGTCATTTACCTTTGATATAATTTTATCTTCTTTCATTTTTAAATTGGATCTTGTAAATCGTTTTTCTGTTGTGTGTGTGTGTGTGTCATAATTGTAACACACACAGCTTGTTGAAAGGCCTTACCGCTGGATGTGAGTGAATTTTGATGTTATAACACTGACGCACAGAATGTCTTTTATGACAACAGAGGTGCCTTTGTTTGGGTATTTAGACCTTTAAATGTATGACAATGATTAACTGACCCTGCACAGATCTCCATTGTATAGTTGTGCTATGTGACAGATTCATGAGTTAGTTGGGTACATTCTGTTTCTGCAGTCTACCCTTTTTATACATTTTGACATCCTAGTATTGAAACATAGATAATTAAATATCAATTACATGTAGCTTCTGACTGAATAAGTGTAAACATGTACAGATTAACAGGAGTTAATCTAATGTACTCTGGCTAGCTGGATGAAATTTATTTGATAGTACATTAGATAAACTGATCTGTCTGAGCACTGACTGACAATAAATTGGACTTTTAGTGTTTTATCTCCGTTAGGATTAACACAAAACAATAATTAGAAAAATTTGGTCTGATGAAACTATAATTAAAGGGTTTGACCATATTGACTAGTGTTATATTTGGAGGAAAAAAGGGGAAAAGTACTAGAGCACCATCCCAACTGTACAGGGTAGACTCATGCCATGAGGAAGATTTACAGCAACAAAGGACTGATGCACATCATCAAATATCATAAACATTATGCGGAAATGTTGACGAAACATCTCAAAACATCACTCTGGTAGATGAAGCCAGGGGGAATTAAATGGGATTTCCAAATGGAAAATGATCCTAATTAGTTACGAAGTTGCCAAAGAACAACAATGTCAATGTTTTAGAGTGTCCATTAAAGCCCTTATGCCAGTGACATGGAAAATATGTCTGCAGAGCTGTGCGTGTGGGGGTGTGCGGGCGTGTGTGTGTGCGTGTGTGTGTGTGCATGATTGCAAGGCAGCCTACAAACCTGACTTGGTTATAAAGGCCAGGAGGAATTGGCCAGAATTCAATCAAACTGATGTCAGAAGTTTATAGAAGGAAGTTTGAAAGGCAACTAAATATAAAAAAAAATGTCTGTCAACTTCTGAAATTGAAGACAATTGTTAAATTATGTAAAAAACATTTCTGGAATAAATAAATAGTTAGATCTAGAGTAATGTCAGACAGCTGATTATGCCTTTTCTATTCATTCAACGTAAATATCTGGTTTCACCTTTGTCTGCTGAAGTGTCTCATGATTTGTCCAGTGAGCCTAATCGATATATTAACATCAAATCATGTTTCATACAGTAAATCTGTACTTTTTACAAGCTTTTAGTGGTAAATGTTTAGTCTTACAAATTGACATTCAGTGAATTTACATTTTATTGTACGGTACCTTAAAAACTGTCATCATTGAGCCTCCATTGCTGAGTGGAATATGTAGCTAAATGAGTTTCAGTTAATTGTTTTTGCATTGTCCTTGAGATGTAAATTGTGCAGAACATCTCAGTTTCCTCTTCATGAATAGAAGCTCTGGCACAATAAGTCCTAATGTACAGTAAAACGTTCAATTCCTTTGTAGCAGGAACTAATCGCCGTATATCTGCAGCTGCAGCCAATCATCAGGGAGGGGGCTTTTTGAAGAGGAAGCAAAGATGAGAAGTCATTTCAACTATATCCCTATAAAACAGCAAACCTTTGTATACCAGTCTGAATGCAGTCATTTTCTCAGGCTATACTGTCCACATTCATTGCAGAGCTAATAGCAGAGTCTTAACAATTTCTCTTCAGGTCACCTTTAATTGAGTTATTAGAAATAAATTAGAGATAATGTTGATCACAGTGGCGTAGCAAGCTTTACAAAAGTAGGGATGTGAGTTAACTGCGAAGGAAAACATATCAAATGCACATGCCACGATGTCCAAGTGTGTTCCCTTGTATTTTTCTTAAATCCTGCAGTTTTGCTTTGTAATTTCTGCCACTTCATGGTGTACCTTGACGTGTCGGTTTTGTTTTCATCCAAGGAATAGCTTTAAGTTGTGAACACAGTTGTTTGCGTTTCAACAAAGTGGTTCATGTATGAAACACACATGAAATTTCATGCTTTTCTTTGGTCCTGAGGATCAGGAACAGGCTTTCAACACCACAAATTACTGTTCACGTAGATAGACATATGCGCTCACATCAGTTTCACCGCACACTCTGATGGGTCACACAAAGACAACGCCACATAGGTGATTTATTATTATTTTCTTTTTAGCAAACTGCATGAAAAGTGGAAGTTTTAAAAACACCCACATGGTTTTAGATGTTTTAAGCGCATTAGCATTACTAAAAGCAAGAATTAGTTTAAGAAATATCATTGTTTTCACTGGTTGTTTCCATGAAAGAAAGTGGTTCCTTTGACCAATCAAAGAGATGGAGCTGAGGTAGCATTTGCTTCTTTGAGAGATAAATTAGATTTTATTTCTCATTTCTCACAAAAATGATAAATAAATCCCACAGGAAGAGATGTTTCTATGAAAACATTAACACATTAGCACTGGAGCTAGTTGCATGGAAAAGACCCTCTGTTAATAGTTCTCATTGGTGACAAGAATTTAAACATCACTGTTTGGGATTCTTCCTAAGGTTGAAGCCGAAACAGTATTACTGCAAGGGGGGTGAAGAATATCGTCTTGACTGAAGCTTGAAACGTTTAATTGTATGTTGTGGGTAAGTTCTCGATAAGTGGTCTCTTTGAGGTTCAGAGTACTCCCCTGGTTACCTATTATAAAACTCAGTAAGGCTGTATACACAGTCTTACTTTTTGAGCGTTTTTTTTTTTTCTTCTTTTTTTGTAGTTTGTAAGCTGATCAGGTGTTCATGGTCTCAGATGGCAAGAACACACAGTGACCTGATGGACCTTTTCCTGAAATATTTATAGTTCTCAAAAATGAAGGTTTACATCTGTCTTTGCAGGGCATTACAGGACCTCACCACTCACCAGGACCTCTGATCATTTACCTCATTGAAAGATCACTTTACCTTAACTGTGACAGATTTCCATTTAGCATGTTGGACAAATTAATACTGTGCCTTAGTGTATTTTCAAAATATTAATCAATGTTAAAGAAATTCTCTTTCTCTCTCGTGAAAAACATTGAAATACATCCATCTTCTATTGTATTATCATCCCCCGACCTTTAATTTTAACTAAGAAATTTTAAAAAATGCGAGATCATTTTTTTAATCTTACAAAGTCATGTGCCACACCTACTGGCACTCCTATGAATTTGTATGAAAATAAATGAAGCGTTTTAATTTGCACTTTTTAAGAATTTGTCAGTGTTGAGGAATTTTTAAATAATTAGATGTGTTTTCTTGGGTTACAAATACAAAGCGACTTAGATGCCCATTTTTATTAGACAGTTTTTACAACGGTGAAAAACAGGAGAACATATTATTCAAGTAAAGAAGATGTGTGTTAGGCAGCATAAATCTAGGTAGAAAGTACCTTCTTGTTTAAATTTGCCCATATATACAGTCAGCAATATAAGTGAAGAGGATGGCGTAAAATGTAAATCAAAGCTTGCTAAAGAAAAATTACATAACTTTTTTTTCTATTAAAAAAACGTTTTAGCTACATTTATTTACTTTTTAAACTTTGAATATACCTTCTACTTTGTGTGCAAGATAGAAAGGCATACTCTTCTCCAAGAAGGCCATTACTATAATGAACACAATGTGGCCACTCTCCAAATTTAGAGGGCAGCAATTTGACTAAGTGGGTGTGGGAGCTGAAGACCTAACCACAAGAACTGTCAGTCTGAGAAAGTAATATCTTAGCTTCTAATATAATGTAAACTACTATAATATCTAAGCAATCTGTCTTGCCTGCTAGACCGTAATGAGGATTGGGCGGAGGGGCTTGGATGTGACATTGTATTAAAGCTGCAGTCAATATTAGTTGAGAGTGAAAGTCCAAACACAGAAAGAGGAAGTGGATATTTGATCATTTTCCAAACAAACCTTGAAAATTAAACTGAACCCTTTTGGTTAAACTTTATATGTTGTCACCTTCCTAAAATAATGGCTTGTCATTTTTTTTGCCTGTAAATGATGTAGGTTAAAAAAATCACTTTTGGCAAAAAAGGACAAGTCATTATTTTTGGAAGGTGACAATATTGAACCTTCATTTTATATATTTAAAATGTCACAATGTATAATTACAGTCAATTCGGAAATGTATTCTTTTTACGGGTCATTTTCTTTCATAATAAAACTTGGTCACCTTGATCTTTCTAAACATCTAAAATTATTTTGGGTTAGGTTAGGGTTTGAGTAAGATTATCCAGGTTGCTGTATATTATGCTATGTTTTGTGGTGATGCCGTTTCAAAGCAATGCTGTCATGCTAAGCAAACTCCGTTTACTGTAGAGTATGTTCATTTCCTTCTTATTTCAAAAATCCTTCTCAATCTCAATGTAAACAGTAATAACATTCCTTGTCAAACATTTTAACAATATGCTATATGAAATATGTGATGCGTTAAGTCAGTCTTTTTTCCCCTCCCATCATTAATACTTTAAAACCGAATTCAGATCCACCACATATATAACCTGCAGATCCACCTACTTATTTTTCAGAGAGAGGGGTCTATGGGTTATTGAATGCAGTAGTCGAACTGAGAATTGGATTGCAATGAAATAAAAACAAACAGCTATTGACTACATGTAGAAAATCCTTTCGACATGTCTTATGGAATTATTGAAGAAGCAAGTTGAATTTAAAGATTGAACAATTCCTCCAAACGTCTTCCACCTGGTGTGGCTCCGCTGTTCATGTTATTAACCATCAGCAGTTTTAGATCCTAAATAAAGCTAAATACCTGTATGATTTTTCTTTTGCCATCTTAGCTATTATGCTAACCAGCTAGAGATAGCTAGCTGTCTATGTCAGGAAGGAGGAAGCAGCTGTAACATTACACACAGCTGCATGTTTTGGAGGCTGAGAGCAAAGTTCTTTAGTTTCCAGGAGATAAACGATCTTTTGCAATTAAACAGCTTCATTTGCAATCGCAGCAAAGACATGAACCACAAGGCAGGGCCTGCCAGGCAGGGCTGATGTGGATGGAACTCAGCTGGGGTCAATACGGACATGGAAAACATTGATACGTTTCTGTCACATTGATTAGTCACTCATGTCTGCCTTGTGGTAATTTTCCGTCGACTCTGGTTGTTTTGTTATTGATGAGGGTACAGCCACTGCCTCCAGAGCTGGCTGACCAATGACAGAAGATTGACCTCAGGCAACACAGACCATGCTGCTTAAGATGCAGCTCTCTTAACACTGAGGTATTGTTATAGTGAGAAAATTGCATGTCTTGTGCAAATGTTTTATTTATACCCTCTCTCCTATTTCTTTCATCCATAGTTTTTTCTTTTAGTTTTCTATTAGAGGGTCATGGCCACCTCAATGCTGGCAATTTAAAATTGGCCGTGTCTGAATCAGCACTGACTGCAGTTAATTCTGTGGGATGCATGAATATCCGTTTCAAACTGTGTGGCTTTGTCATTTGAATACTTCCTGCTATTGTAGAGATTTTCATTCATAATAATTTTTTGTCTCTGATTCTAAATATTGTATATTACCGTTAAAAAAAGAAGCTTATAAAAAACGTTTTCTCCCTCATCTCTTCCACACTTTTTCTCTCTACCTTAGTTTTTTCTTTTACAGAGCTCTCACTTAGACAACTTTCTTCTGAAAGCTGAACCTCCTGCTTGCTTGCTTCATTGCAGATTGCTCTCATTAGCACCACTTTAGAGTTCCCTGCCATTTCAGATGTTCGCATCAGATTGAAAGATTCCCTCTGCACCGAGGGGTGATGCCTCATCCTTCTGTGCCCTTTTAATTCTTACAAACTCACTCCAACACTTCCAGATAGTTGATCTTAAATACTCTGTAAACACTCTACTTTAATTACAGTGGGATAGACAAGAGTTAGGGATGATAACCCAACTGAGCCTTACTTTTTAATGAGCGCACACAAATCAGGGCACTGCTGATATGTGTGTCTGTGTGTGTGTGTGGTTTTTACCTGGCTGGTCTCAGCTACCTAACATTATGTGTGGGAAAGTATCTATTATAATTTTGTAACGGTTTGACCTGGAGATATAGATTCAACTTATTCTGATCATTTTGTAAGATACAAGAAGGGCGCTGGGAACAGCAGCTGTGCCACACAATTGGAAGGTTTTGGGTTCTATTCCAACACATGTTCTATTCCTCTCTGCCACATGTTAAGGCACTTAGTCCCAGGTTGCCAGCAGATCTGTGTGTCAGTCTATGAATGTGTGTGGGTTTGTTTGTTATTACAGGCTGTAGAACAAATCGCTTTTAGTGGTTAGTTCATGAATTCAGTCCATTAAAATAAGATGTATGAGAAAGTGGTCAAACTATTATTTAAAGCTGCAGTATGTAATTTTTATAAGTGTATTTTTTAACACATTTTTTTTTAAAGTTGTATGTCATGACAGCATGGTAAGAGACAGATAATCTGAAAAAAATCAAGCTCCTTTTCTCCCAGTGCTACGTAGTAACAACCAATCAGAACCAGAAGGAGGGTCTTAGCGCTGTCAATCATGCTTATGTGCAGACAACTTACAGGGAGAACCCCTCACCTGGACAAATCAGTGTGGCAGGATTTGAGCGGAAACCCACCTTCAACTTCAACACCTGCTCCGCCAAAGAAAAATAAAAAAGCAGCTGGAACCAAACGGCTCCACTGACCCCGCTCCCAAGGACAAAGCGACCAGCCCGAGCCTCAAAACATTCTGACTCCGTGGGAATCCCACTGAAAAACAGATTTTCTGCACTTCAGCCTGAGCCTCTGAGTGAAACCTCGCCTTCAAATATCAACAATGAGGCAAGGGCAACACATCCACCCCCCAAAGGACAAAGCGACCATCAGGAAAACAAAAGGCATGCCAAAAGTGCTTATTGTTGGTGATGAGGCAGTAAATGGAATCAGCCAAGTTTGTAATGCCAAGAAAACGAGAGTGATTTCTTTCGACACTGTATCTGATTTAACTCACAAAGTACTCTCTCTAGGGGCGTGCTGTGGTGGCGCAGGGGGTTAGCACGCCCCACGTTTGGAGGCCTTAGTCCTCGACGTGGACGTCGTGGGTTCGACTCCCGGTCCCGACAACCTTTGCCGCATGTCTTTCCCCCTCTCCTCACCCTCCTACCTGTCTGCCTACTGTCGAAAAATACGAGCCACTAGTGCCGCAAAAACTCTTCGGAGTCTCACTAAAACCAGGAAGATGGAGCACATAACATCAGTTTTAAAGTCGCTACACTGGCTCCCTGTAGTTCAAATAATAGACTTTAAAATACTGTTGTTAGTTTACAAATCACTGTACGGCTTTGCACCACAATACATTAAAGATCTGCTGTTGTTGTATCAACCTTCCAGAACCTCTCAGGTCTTCCGGTTCTGCTCTGCTCTGCATCCCCAGAACCAAACGAGGAGAAGCAGCTTTCAGAATCTATGCACCACAAATCTGAAACAAACTTCCAGAAAACTGTAAAACAGCTGAAACACTGACTTCCTTTAAATCTCGACTAAAAACCCACCTGTTTATGATTGTATTTGAAATGTAATCAATTACAAATTTATTGATGGAACTTGACTTAATGTAATGTTTTGATTGTTGATTCTATGTTGCATCACTTTGTGTTTTTGTTTGTTATGATGTAAAGCAGTTTGACATGCCTTGCTGATGAAATGTGCTATACAAATAAAATTTGATTGATTGATGTGAATTGTGCTTCATAAATGCACTTGGCCTTGCCTTATAACTTTAAATATCCAGATATACACAGATTTTGTAACCTTGTGTGTGCCTTCCTTTCTCTGTCTCCCGTTTGCAGTACTGCTGTAGCTTTTCAAAGCTGGACAGAGAAGAGGTGACAAAGGGAGTCTGATTAAGAGTCCCTCAAGATGAAGAAAAGCAGAAGTGCTCATGGAGTTGCACCCGGTGAGGTAAGTGCCGAATTTTCCAACCGTTCATCTGATTTTCTGTCCTTGTATTTGTTGGATTTGTGGGGGTTTTTTTCTCATTTGAATTTCTGCCCTTCACCTTTCACACACTGATGACACACTTTCTGAAAATGCTACACACCCCTACCCATCCGCTTTGCTCCTGAGCAAAAAGACACAATGTGGTGTAGCAGAAAAACACAGCGGCAGTTTGGCACAACGTGTCCAGAAGGTGGTTTGTGACTCATTAACAGATGACTGTACTATTCACAACAGACCGTTATTCAGCAGGACACACTGCAGAGAGGGACAGAAGAGGGCGTGTGTGTTGGGGTGTACATTCATATTTTAGGATGGAGTGTTATTTCTGTGTATAAGCAATTGCATAGTATGCATACTTCTAAATAAGCCAGAGCATAATAAGAGTAAACACAGTGCTCTGCAGGAAACATTCAGATCATAGACTGATTGGAAATATGGATAAAAGGAAAAAAGGACAAAAAATGTGACAGAGTGGGCCATCTGTTTCTCCTCTACACAACTGGTGTTTATTACTGGCAGGAAAGCCAGATCGCTTACTTTGACATCCTCCAAATGGAGCTAGAGGACAGGCCAGACCCTGATGATGAAAGTGTCCCTTCTGCGACTGGCCTCCCTCTGCTCCTCTCCACTCATACCACAGCATATCTTAATCAATATTTAACAAACAGAACACAATAAATTCTTGTTTTGGGGTTTTTTACACCTAAAAGAAATGTGAAGAAATTAAAGATATTAAAATGAGGTTGAACTGCAATTATCCTAATTATCAGAATTTGGTGGGGCGTATTGGTGATAGGATCCTGGAACGGATGGAGACATTAATGTAAAGATCCAATGGGCTCTGCTAACCTCACATAGCAAGGTTTGGTTAGACTAAAGGACATACATCTGCACTGCCTTAGGGGCTGTATTATGTGTATTCCAGGCACATAGTGCCATTTTATAGCCCAATAAAGTAACTATATTAACTTCAGTTGATACAAAAAGGCTATATGTATCAAATATGACTTTAAGGAAATTTTGCTTTAAAATTGGGCCTCTGTTTCTTTAAAAACTCCTGCTCTTCCTGAAACTCTGTCTTCAGGAAATCGTCACAATATTTTTTCCTCCATCAACACTTTCACCACATTTTCACCAGAGTTTCACTGAGAAGTAGCTCCTGTAAAGAGCTCAGCAGATGAGCAGTTCCAACAGGTGTTTGCTAATTGCTGCTGGCTAGTCTGAAGGAGCTGAGTGAGGGAGTCACGGGAGGAGGGCTGATCTGTGAGGCATAAACACTGAAGCATGGAAACGGCAGCTCAGAGGAGGAGCTGAGCCTCGAAGGAGCCAGGTCCGTTTTGCATAGCTGAATGTTATGGAGATTAAAGGATTTCTCAGATATCAAGTCAACACTCCAGGTATGCTTTTGATGAGGAAATAACATTCTGTAAAGCTCATAAAAAGTTTAATTTTATAATACTGCCTCTTTAAAAATAGGCAATTAATAATCTTTTAAAGCCATAGAACAATAGCGACAGATCGGTTAATGAAGCGTGCACTTTGAAAAATCTTTGGCAAACCTTCACACCAGAAACAATTTGTTATAAATTAGTCTCCTTTCAACAGATCATCCCTTCATAACATGATCCACTCATCAATAAACAAATAAATAATGAATTAGCAACTGTAGTTCTGATGCATAGAATAACCACAGGACTCCTTAATTCATGTATAATTAGGGGTAGAAACCAGGTCTCATATGATGATGAAAATATTTCTCATCACTGTAACATTTTCCTCAAGAAGCGCTATTTATTTATTCATTTACAGTTAACTTGATGAGCAAGCACTAACATGGCTGTACACTATGTTGGCTAACAGCGTTATAGCTTGCACCTCCTTGAGTTGAGTGCATCGCTAAACCTTGGTGTACAATTTCATTCAGATGCAAATCAGCAGGCTTTATTACTTGAGTTATTTGCACGAACTGAGACTACCTACCCGCATTTTCTCTCTCTTCTACATCAAACAAAATTCTTGAGATTTCATCTTCCACCTTTCAATGAGATTCTACTTCTTGAATCTTTAAACCGTGAGTTCAATAATCACCCGAGAGTTCAGTCACCGCGCAGAGCTGTTAGATGCTGTCGCACACCTACCTCATTTATGAAGGCTGCCTTCAAAAAGCTTTCCTAGAAGCGCCTCGGAGACAGCAGACTTTTTTTTCTGTGCCAAGAAACCCTTTTTATTATCACAGAGTGTAGCTGTTCCAACTTTCTGCAAGGTTCATTGTTTTCCCCCCATTTAAACGGCCTTTTATAAGACATACTGCAGATTTAAGCTTTTTACTGCAACATAACTGATGCATGATCTCATATGTCAGACAGAACTTTACACTGGGAGTAAAGCAGTTGAATATTAAAATGCAAATTGGACAGAGTAGATATCATAGAGCATTAGAATCTCATGTCTTGAAGTCTGATATTGGTATTAAATAGCTAAAATTATTTAGTAGCGAAACATCAAAAGCCCTGAATTATTGACAAGGGATGGCTGCCTTTAATATTGATTTGACAAGAGCCTGGGATCAGTGGTTAGAGTAGTCGTGTTCTGTCAGACTGCATCTTCAGTGATGCTCTGCTGCAGGCACAATATATCTGGAATAGACGGGGGCAATAAATCAGACAAATTACTTTCCCTGGAAAGAGCAAGAGAGTCAACAGAGCTGTCCTTACTGCCTATCAGCCTGGAAAAACCATCAGAGTTTGTTTATTTTATCAGAGTCCTTTGCTCTTATTGTCAGGTCTCTGTTTTGCATTTAACAGTCTTATTGATTTTTGACTTTGTGCATCCCTGCATTCACTGGTAGTGACTTTTGTTTAAAAGGAGCTTTCAATCTTCCATTGAACTTTTTTAAAACAAAGGAACACTTGGGTGCCACGGTAATTTAGGCTAACAAAACATAAAAAACGACATGTTAAAACCATTCTAGCTTAAAAAAATTCAGTGACTGAGCCACCTATGTGAATACCAAGGACGATGTTAAGGTTACAAGAACGAGGTGGGGCGTACGTTTAGTCGTATTTTGGAATTTTGTCGTATTTTGTATTTTGTCGTATTTTCTAAGCATACCCAGATAAACCAGATAAATTGTTTAAAAGTGAGTAGATGTCATTTTATAAAGCAAATACTGTCAACCAGCCAAATCAGAAGTCTGTGTTGGACGCCTCTGCCAAACAGGACAACAGGTAGGGGCCTCTGATCGATGAGGAAAACGTGGATTGAATTGTGGAACAGAGCACAATAAAATAGAATTCACAACAAAATGTGGAATTTCACAGAATTTGTTTTTATAGGCAATCAGTGTTAAGTGTACAGTAGTTACTGTCGTTGCCTGGTGAGGCGGGGCTTGACTCAGCTCAGCTTTCTTATCCACACAAACAGAAAAAAACGGTTAGCAATGGCAAGGAAAAACTCACTGTCCTCCCCCAAAAAATAAATAAAATAAAATAAAATAAACTTAGCACAAGATTCAAGGCTACGGATTGGGAGAAAACGCGCTTTGTTGGCTCATGATTTGACTGAAGGTGTAGGAATACAGGATGGAGCATGAGTGCTAAATACAAAAACACTCATAGTGCAAGTTAGGAAATAAGAATGAACAAAGTCTACTATCCTGCTACTTTTAGGTTCACTCCTTCACCAACACCCGCAGGCTTGGACTTGTTAACCCTGTTCGAAGTCGATGTTTCTTACTTCATCATTGGAAAAAAAAAAACAGATATACAATATTGTGGTTGGGATATGAACCCATTTTCCCTGAACTGGAGCAGTACATTAAAGCAGACCTGCAGAAACACCTTTTAATTTTTTTCTAAATATTTGTCTCTATCAGGTAGAACAGATACTTCGGCATTAGTCATTGGACAGTGACTGTAAAGTAGGAAACAGTAACAATGTTCACCATAATAATGATGAGATTTGTTCTGTTAATTTACCTCACTTTAAGCTACTCGGTTTTCAGGCATACACCTGATTTATAAACTTTAATATAACATCTGACTGGAACTGATTTGGAAAATCCCTAATCCTAAATGACTGAAGGCGATAAGAGGAAGAAAAGACTTGCAGCGTCCATGAAGTGAAATAGTAGAGTTCTGAGATCTGGCCAGACTGTAGCTCTCATCTTTTTACTCTCACTTTCTGTCAGATTCAGTCTCTTGCCCACTCATCCTCTTCATCCACTCGCTTTCACCCTACACACACTGACAACAGACAATTTGTTGCCTGCCTCGTCCACGAGGAATTCCTCCCCCACCCCCTTCCTGCTTTGTCGTCATGAAGCCTCCACGCCTCCCTCCCTCATTTGAAACCTTTTGGCGTGTTTCATTTCCTCTTGCATGTGGTGAACATAAAGTGGAAGGAAATGAGCTCTGCCATCCCACTCCTGTTTCCCCCAGTGCTTTGGCTTGTTTACAGCCCCGTCGTTCCAGCTCGGCCCTTTGGACTTCTTGCTTAAACGCTCACATTAAGCTCACGATTTATATCTGGGACAGCTTCATAAACATGTCAATTGCCAGTTCAGGTGTCAAGTGGATGAAACAAGCTGTTATTCTTCTCCGAGCTGAAAAGTGATAAAAGATAAGCGTTGCTGCTGCTGTGAACAGGGCAGGCAGATTGTTTTGTGACTAAATAATTTCTCTTCTTTGAGACTCTGAAAAATTTTATTTGTTCTGTTAAACATTTGTCCATTCTTCCCCAAAACTTTCTGTGATGCTTACCGTTTGTGTTTACTCTTCTTATTTCAGTCTGTCCAATAAGTTGCGATGTAGTAATCGCAACTATTAACGCAAATTCACTCAATGTTCGCAAATTGTTCACGGACTTGCAATTTTCACCAGTTATTGCAATTTTTCTGCTAATCTGACTTAATTTTTTTCTGACCAATCACTGCAAAAACCCGGCTGAATTTTGACCAATTTCCCTAGACCCCATTCTAATTTAACTTCCTGTTCTACGTCGCCTCTTAAAAGCCATGTCTGACTCTACAATATGTACAATAACTCTTTTAAGAATTTTTTATTATTACGATCTATGATGTTTAATTTCTCTGTGGGCCCTAGAAAGTATTTTTGAATACTTGTAAGTACTTGGAAATATTATTTCCACTTTAAACATTAACTGTCTCTTTTTCGAGAAGGTTATGGGCAACAATTAAAAAATTTTTGTAAGGTCCTGTTATGGGAAAAATAAAGCTTAAAAAATATTCAGAACTTTTACCACAACTTTTTTGAAAAAAGTACCACAAAATTAGTAATCTTAGGCTGCAACAATCGCAAAAGTGCATCGCAACATCATGGATTGCCTGTTTTTATTATCCTAACATTCACTATTACTATTGTTATATCAGATTTTATCAGTGTTTTAATTCTTTTGTCCTACATGTACAACAGTGATACCTGTATTTCAAGGACACATTCCATTTTAACTTCCTTTTAATAATGTTAATCCCAATATTACTGAGTTTTCCTCAATATTGAACAAAAGGTAAAAGCTATAAAAAAAAATCTCCTGCTTCTTTAGGAGAATACAGATCCTCCTGTGGGACAATGCGCCACCGGCAGCACTCTCAGCGTGGAGGTGTGCAAAGTGCACAGGCGCTTTTCTGGTAACCTACAGCTGCCTCCGTTGTCCTGGCGGCAGGCAGAAAAGGAGAGGGACCGGGGCAGGCCGCTGACACCAGAGGAAGATCCCATGACCCGAACAAGACCCACAAGTTTGCCCATCGCCTCCCTGCCGCGCATCGACATCACACAGGCCGACCCCGACAGGTGAGGCACCAGCAGCTCCATGCTACACTGCTTCTGACACAGCAGCCATGGGAAAGTATGCATTTCCATTGATCATATTTGACATTTCAAAAATACATTTGCTGAGTGGAAATGAGACAATTTTGAAGAAGAAAAAAAAACGTCCGGTTTTTGATTAAAAAAAAAAGTTTTGGATGAGGTGGGGGTTTTTTGGTCGTATTGAAATTGGTTCATTTCGCAAAACTGTGCATCACACAAGTCAGATGATCAACAACCGGATGTTGCTATTGGATGACAGGAAGTAGTTGGTGAATGATAGGACAGCATGTTTTTTAATGACCAATTGTGTGAACAAACATATCACATATGATTTTAATTGTTTCTTATTTAACGGAGTCAATGCAATTGCAAAATTGTGTTTTTTCAACATGTATATTGACAGTTTTGTGAACATTGGTAATGGAAACGCAGCTTGAGATTCCTCCTTTTTTATTATCCCTTTTATTTCTATAAAATAATCCTGTTGGCATCTTGAATAAAAAGAGGCCATCGTTTTCACAATGCTTTCTCCCTTTTTCAAAACCGTAGAGAAGTGGCATGTGTCATTTTGTTAAATGTAGAAGTTGATCACACAGCTCTGCAGTTCTCCTCTTTTATTACCATGAAAAGTTACACAAAAAGGATTTGGTACGACTGGTTCAGATCACTCTAACACGTCCACTAGCTGTAGCTTCTGTAGGGAGGCTATGAGGACAAAAACAGCAACTTTCCTCCTATTCTGCTCAAATATTTGTCACAAATTGTTTGTAAATTTAAAATTCATGATTCTATTTCTTTATTCTTGTCTTAGGACTTTAAAAAAAAGTCAGCAATAAGCATAATCTTGTTTTATAGTGAAAGATCACAGGGTTTTGCAACATTTTTATTAAAAAAAAAAAAGCACCCCAGCAGTGCAAATAAATTATAAATGTCGGTCTTTAATGCACAGTAGTGGAAGATGTTATTCAATGCAGAAAATTGATGTGAAAGATATTTTTTTTATTATTGCCGAAATGCACTTAGCCAGATGGATCCTTTGTTCTTTGAATTGCTACTTTAAACTACACAGTGAAGATTTCTCTGCAGTTATCAAGTGACCCTTTCATTTGCCCCTTTCATCTTTCTCCTGCTCATATTCAATGTCCCACATCAAATGGTCAATTTATCTGCCACTGATCTGCACTGTGGGTGCAACTTGGTGTCTTTCTTTTAAATAGGTTTCTGAACTATTACAACCTTTCCTAAAGAAATCAAACTTTTTGACGTTTTCTTACTCTTAGTATGTTAAATAATTTTGTTGATTTAAATTAGATTTTGATTGCCGAGGTAATGATCTGGTATGAAATTGTCTCTCAAATTGTTCAATCTAACTAGATCGTTTACTTACAAACTTATTTGCAAACTCCAAATTTGCTGAAGACTAATTTCATCAGTAAAGTCCCAACTTCTGAGAGATTTCTTTTTTTTAGCTGAGTTGGAATCAGGGAAAAACTATACTCAGACTTTCTAAAAAATATATTGTCTTTTGACTTGGACTTGAACAATCTTTGTCTCAGACTATCAAGGATGAAGCCACTAGGTAAGTAGGTCAGAGATAGCAGCTCTGACAGAGATGTGAATATTCCCAGTGAAAGGGTGCGTTTGATTTATTACCCAGGGACATCTGTGGGCCGTGAGGTGTTAATGATTCATAAAAAAGCTGTTCACATTGGCTGTGACTTCATCGTATTTCTCTCAAGCTGAACTCTGCATTAAACGACAGCAGTTTAGAACAAACTTGTCACATTTTGAATGAAACCTTTACAGCTCTATGTAGCGACGAAATGGACTTTGAATGTTGCTAAATAAATAAAAAAATTTCACATAATTTTCTGAAGGCTTGGTCCACAAACGGAGAGCAAACACAGTGGTATTTAGCACCTACTCATGTTTGTTGCTTCAGTTAATAAGGTAAAGTGTAACCCTTTCCTAATTAGTACATAAACCAGGAAAGACAATCTGCACAACAGCTCATGTCAAACTGTTAAAAACTTGTTAAAAAAAGGAATCCAAGACCGACTTCACACCTGACACCAACATGAGTGATCTGTTCGTCTCCCTAAAGCGCCAAATACTCAGTCATCGATGAGTTAATGAGATGCACCCATTTAATTTATTAACACGAATAACAAAAACAACCAATCGTATTGCGGCAACTCAAAGCCTTTAGGGATCTAGATGTGATAAAGAGGATTTGTTGAAGTTCATAGAAAAGTAATTTAAGGGGCTTTAGCATGGTTGTTTGGTGCCCTATAAACAGAGGAGAAATGATGTTACTAATGCAAATTACAGTACATTAACAGGTACTGCTGTACATCAGCATTGTAGGTTTGATATGTCCTCTAGCCATGTTGTATAATAACTTAATCATTTTCAAATTCTTGAATATTGTTTATTTTATTCCATTCAAAAAATATACACAACTCAGATGACTTAGGTCTTTGAGTTTTACATAAAGTACAATTTTTGCAAAGAAAAATAAATCTGTTGGGCCACACCCCAAAACTTGGGGATTTGAGCGACTGCCCGATGTTAGTCTAGGTTTAAGCAGCACAATACACACAAACATACAGTTGAGGTTAAAATGATCCATATCCCTGGCAGTTTAAAGGCTTAAACTGATTTTTTTTTAAATTTTCCAATGTGTTGCTTTTCATTGGAAATAATATTAATATTTTGGAGAGGTTCAGCCATAGTCTTATCTTGAATTCAATGCCAGAAAATGTAGAGGGAGCGAAAGATTAGTGATATTAAGTGTGCCTTAAAACCTCAAACACCAAATATTTTTTGGCCAGTTTCTAGTTCAAACATCTCAGTACACTTGAATTAAGACAAGTTACTTACAAGTAACTTTTCAGCAAGTTATAGGAGCTTGTTTTAAGTAAATAATTCCTTGGTATTGATGAAAATGTTCTAATTCCACTGGCAGATAATTTAATTTACAACGTGGGAAAAATGACTTGTTATTAGTGACATAATCTAATCTAACATAATCTGGAACTATTACTTTTTCATCAATACTAAGGAATTATTGACATAAAGCAAACTGCTATATCTTTCTGAAGAGCCACTTTTAAGTTAGTTGTGCATCAACTCAAGAGGCAAACTAATTAGCAACATTTCAGCCAAGAAAATTGGTAATGGCCAAAATCCAAATCGGCAGGTCAAGCTTTTTAGAGATTGCAGTCGGCCAAAACACTGCAATCGCTGCACCCGTAGTTAAAACCCCTTATGCAATGTTTTCTTTTCTGTATAGTAGGTAGACATTTGAAGTTTGACTGCTGTTAATCTAGGTCAGAAACCAACAGTTCCTCAGAGCTCTCGCTTGAGAAGCAGGCGATGAACAAACTTCTTTGATGTCACTTTGAAATACGTTTGCAAAAGTTGACGCCTGATGATGACGATGATTTATTCTAGTACGTTCTGACCTAGAATGATCCCTGACAGAAACCTCAGCCCTGCGCTGTCCCTGGTTAGAGCACATGCTGTGGGACCTGAAGTAGCTGCATTAGTGGCTCAGGGTGACGCAGGTCACTAGTAGACATTTCAGTCACATCACCCAGAAACAGCTGCCTGCATATCATAACTCAGATCTATGTATGAGCTTTAGATCTATTAGGAGATTTAAACCACTGTCATTTTGACAACAGTAGAGTGGAAACCTTCTTTTACAGCTGCTCTCTTAATATATTGAAACATTCTCGTGATGAGCTCTGCTGTTTGAACATGGTTTTATCATAAAGATGTTGCATTGCATTTAAATTTTTGGCATGCAGATGAAGACCCGGGAGCTTTTTCATCCTCCCTAAACTTTTCCAGCAAAATTCAATTGCTCAAAAATGTACTTATAGTTCTGTCGAATGGCTTATCTTTCTTGTCTTTGCTTTGTGGCAGCCACAGCTGAGCCTCGGGGCTCAAAAAACATTGTTTCTGTCCAGTTAGATGTGGAAAATGTTCCACAGAGCTTCTGTTTGGCTTATCTGAGTTAACTCTGCGCCCGCACAAACGCTCTGGGAGGCAAAAGTGATTTTTCTTTCACCACAACATAATTCTAAATAAACATCAGCAAATAAATTAATTTTATATGCAAACACTTGCATATGAAAAATTCAAGTGTTTGGACAAAGACGAGTGTTACATTTTTTATTTATTTTTTTTATGCTCACACACACCACATGGAGAAAATTGTTTTGCCTTCATGTGCCAGGGCAGCTTTGCTCTACAAAAGGAAATCTGGAGATGGTATCCTGATTGCTTGGCTGACTTTATTAAATTAGGGTTGCATCTTCCATCACTGTAGACAGAGTGCATTAATAAAATATGAGCCTGTGTTTGTATGACCTTCAAAGTTTTGCATTTTTTGTGCGTGTACAGTAGGAGTGTGTGCTAGTTTCACTTAGTTTTTCATTGTTTTAGTTAATTTTCTTGTTTTTGTAGGGAATAGGCTTGGGTGTGTTTGCGTGTGTGTGGTCTGTGGGGACATTAAAGAACAAATTGCTCAGTTTTTGTTGCATCTCCTAATAGCAAAGCAGCAACACTTCGCTTCCCGTGTCAATGGCAGTTTTGGTGAAGTCAGATTTATTTGTGTAGCACATTTCAGCAACAAGGCAATTCAACGTTTGCACAGCATAAAAATGTAACAGTAACTAATTGAGAAACAAGCAATTACATCACATTTAGTCAAAATCATCAAGCACACACATCAAATATATCATTATTGTCCCAGAAATTATCAATGAAAGGCAACTCTATGCAGGTGGGGTTTTAGCCCTGATTTAAGGGAACTCAGTGTTTCGGCATCTTTGCACTTTTCTTGAAGTTTGTTCCAGATTAGTGGTGCATAGAAACTGAATGCTGCTTCTCCTTTTAGCTCAGAGATGAGGCACAAATTCATGTTAAGCAAACATGGAAGGATACTTGGAACAGTAAACATGAATTTCTTCAACATATGTGAGTCAGGTAGTGAGGTAATTAGTCTAGGAATTGGATTCAAGTGTGATAACCTGGAGACGCATCTAAAAGTTGCCATAAAGAGTTGGAGGTTGACACTTCTGCTTCCATTCTTTGTAACTTGTCTCATTCTTTCGCAGCCTGAGTGAACCGCAGACACGTTTCGACGTAATCTGGAAAACGCTTTCCTTTTCAATAGCTTCTCTTACCTCAGTGCTTCCTCTGACATGAAGCAGAACAAGCTGCAAGTTTTATTGATCCAGTAGCAGTGTTCACACCAAAGAATGTTAAATTAAGTACTTAGTTGGTCTTACTCTCTAAAGCCTCGCAACATTTGTAGTCGTCGTATTCAGCTCCAGCTCAAATTGTTTGACTACATTGCAAGGTTCAACAACTCATGTTCTCACTTTGTACGGCCCGATGCTCGGATGTGACCTGACAGCTCACACACTGTACGCTTTCACGGAACAAGGTAGCCTTGAATCCGGAACCATGAAGAAGCCGACCTTCTTCATCATCTGGTTAGGAGAACACTGATAATATGTAAAGAAATTGAGCTCCTCTGCATTCTCCCAGTGCTCCCAATTCTATCAAGAAATAACCAATCAGACTTTGATTGGCCTCCATGTGGCGCTGCTCATCCTTCTTTCTCCTTCGCCTGTTTCTTTTCTGTCATGAGCTTCATACTGATAGCAGAGCCTGTTGTGAATGCTAAGGCTAGTCAGTATGACCCACTGATGACAGCAGAAAAAGGGTTTTCCTTTAACAGTAAGATGTTTCACAACCATTAGCACATTTAACAGCATGCTCCTGAGGATGATTGATAGCAATAAGACCCTCCTCCTGACTCTGATGGGTTGTTTTTGGTCTTGAGCTGTGCATTTCTAGTATTTCGGCAATAGTAGCTCGGCGGGAGGTGGAGGAAATTGATCTTTTCACAGATTATCTGTCTCATATTATACAACGTAGTGACAGTTTTAACAAATATGTCAAAAAAACAGATTTTGTACAAAAGTAACACACCGGAGCTTTAATGTGCCGTTTAGCACATACAGGGTATTTATCATCACTGCCTGTATTTCTGGTGGCTGGCTTTACCTAAAAGGTAAATGTCTTTTCTTTTTTCTTCTCAGCATGTTTACAATAGATCGGTCTGGTTCTGCTCAGTTTTCCACATCAGCGAGATGAACCAGCTTTCAGGCTTTTCAAGACACTTTTTGGGATGAGGGTTGTGGACATTCAATGTATAAACAATGGCAACTTGTCAAATCAAAACTGTGCCGTGGCTCATGTCACAACCAGAAACCTGAGGTGTTTGGTAGGACAATAGGAAAGTGAAAACTAAACTTTTGGTGACCAGGCTGGATTATAATGTAGCGGTTAGCGGTTAGCAATTTCTCATACAAAACCATTTCTTCTTACTCTAATTAAGCTAAATTGAGTTCATACCTGCTTATCCTTGCAGGGTAACTTTCTCCACAGGCCATTGGGTGAGATGCACATTAGTGATTATTTCTAAAATAAATCGTATTCCATATATTGCGCCTACTTTAAACCATTATTCCCCTGCAAACATCCATGGTTTTAAAACCTCAAGTGAAAGTCAGTGGAGACGGTGAACAGGCTGACTAATCTGCAGCTGGGTTTTAATATAGAGTAGTAAGGGACAGTCGGTCAGATAAATAGAGCGACTCCCTTTCCACTCCCAGTGTTCCAGCTCAGCTCAGCCTGTGACCGTCTGCCAAGCCGACGTTATCCTGGCGCTTCGCTCGTTACGGGACAGAAAAGGGAAAAAGGAATCTGAGTCCGTCAGCAGACACAGAATCGTTGCGATCTGTCGTTCGATGAGAAAGGAAGAAGTGGAGGTGAAGGAAAATGTGGCGGAGATCCCCCAGGTGCAGAGCTCGGTACTTTGACTTCAGTGAGGAGGTGGTCAACAGACCACACCTTGTTGCTCCCAGGTGACCTTTACACTACCTTCCCTGTACTAAGCCTATTGTTCTTCTGTATTTTTTTTCCATCTGACCAATCGGTGTGGACGATATTGAATTTATTGTTTCCTGTAAATGTTTAGGTAGTACATGGCTAGATTACAAAAATTTGATCTATGCTATTATGTGTTGCTAAGGGAAGATAGTAAATGTTTCATCTCTTGAAATCTCAGACGTTTGTAATATTCGCAGTTAATCCCAGATTTACCAAAATTTGAAAATATGGCGTTTTCCTGCTTGTCTCAGATTAAGAGATTAGATTTGTGTGGGATAAGCATGGTGGCAATGTTGCTGAAAGCGAGGGGATTTAATGATGCACAGGACAACATGGATACGCTGTTGGTCTTGAATGCGTTTAATCAGATTTTGCACATTTCTCATTAATCCGTGCTTCGCTGGCAGAGGTGTGGAACTTTTCATCCCAATGGCGGAGCTAACCCCAGATGTAGCGCTTATTACAGCGGTGCCGGTAAATTCAAGGTAAATGTTGACATATTGCTACACATGGACGGTTTTTGTCAAATTGTTTTGACAGAAAATATATACTAAACTTCCAGAGTTTCTTCTGTTACATTTTTTTTTTCATGGTTTGTTGCATCTGTTGGCTCCTCTTAGTGCTGAGGCTCTGACCTTTCAGTTTAAACTTCTGACCTCATCATCTGGTTATATAATATCTGGTACTCTCCTCCTGCCTCAACTCTCTGGTGATGAATAGATTATCTGTCTGTGCTTCTGCAGTGGCTCACTGGGTCATTCAGCTGTTATGAAAAGGCAACTGCAGTTATTTTACTGCAGTTTACACCTACAAGCATTTTGAGTGCAACTTTTTAGGCTCTGGTCATGAAGAAGTGAATATTCTTGCCCGTTCTTTTTTTCCGGAACAGCTCAGAGTCTTTCAGATTGAATAGAGTGTTTGTGAACAGAAATTTTTGATCCTTCAGACAGATTCACAAAAGGATTGAGATCTGGACTTGGCTAACACATAAATTTGCTTTGTTTAAAATGTCTCTTGTAACTCTGGCTGTATGTTTATGGTTGCAGGTGAACCTACACCCAATATCAAAACTTTAGCAGGCAGTATTTAACAGGTTTTCTTCCAGGTAGCCTTTGGCTAGGCTAACTGGTCAATGGCTAGCAGGTGAAAGGTTAGCTGGTGAAAGACCAGCTGGTGAGAGACCAGCTAACCTTTGACCAGCTAACCTTTGCCAAAGGCTGGTCAAAAGTTAGCTGTGAAAAAGCCAGTTCAAGTTTTTTTTTTGTTTTTTTGTTTTTTTTTAAAGAAGGATTTGTATTCAAAATCATTGTTCAAAATCAGTTCATTTTGTTTGTTTCTTCTTTCAGCTTCGAGGTTGAAAATGGCCCGTCGTTGTGCTGCAGTCCATCAGACCCGCAGGTCTCTCCAGGCTCAGGATTGGTCCTGCACCCCAATCTAGCAGGTCATGGCCAGCGCAGAGAGTCCTTCCTGTACCGCTCTGACAGCGACTACGAGCTGTCGCCAAAGTCCTTGTCGCGGAATTCATCCATAGTGGGAGAACTGTGCGTTGTGGACATATATGGCATCAATCAACCTGCTGCCTAATCAACCCTTACTTGTTTCACATATAACCACAAGTTGTCACATTTCTTTTCAGGCACAACGAAGACCTGATTGTAACGCCATTTGCCCAGGTAACAGCTGATCCGTCAGAAAATCTGGGGCGGGGGAACAAACATTAATAACAATTCAGTGACATATTTAAAACAAACTTGTCTGACGCTTTTTAGATGCAAGGGGCTTATTGTTGCAGATGGCTTCAGAACTTCCTTAAGATGAACTTTTCTGCCACCTGGTGGATCTGAATTAGCATAACAAGGCAGATGGACAAACAAAATCTTTTCTTTCTTCACCCTGTGCAACTCACATGAAATATTCAGTCAAAATTTTTTAAAGTTAAAATTTTTTTATGTGCATGTACTGCATATAAGATTGTATTGAAAGACAATATTAATACATTTAAATTTTTTAAAATAAGACCAGACAAACTTTCTTGACTATTCTAAACACTGCTTGCATTCCTTGCATTCTTATCATGCAAATCGTCTTTCCGGAATAAATTAAGTTTGTTTATTTACTTGTTTTCATAGATTTGTGATTCTGCCCATAAATTCTACCTCTATGTATTAATTTTTGTTTTCCTGTTTTTAGGTTCTGGCAAGCCTACGGACTGTTAGGAACAATTTCACCACCTTGACAAATATACAATGTGCGTCTAATAAGTAAGTATATTTATTTTGTTGTTGTTCTACACATTGGTTTTATGTTCTAAATTAAATGGCTCACTGCAAATACACAAAATATCTTACAAATTATTTTCGATCTAGTTTCTATCGCAAGTATCCTAGTGCACTTGAAAAAGACAAAACTAATTTGCAAGTAACCTTTCAGCAAAATACAGGAGCTTGTTTCAAGTCATTAATGCTTTAATATTGATGGAAAAATACTACTTATAATTTGCCAATGAAGCAAGATATTTTTCTTATGTGATAAGAAGTAATGTTTTGTTCCACTGACAGATTATTTCACTTATAACTCGTACTTTTTCATCAATACTAATGAAAAGTTACCTTTAAGTTATTTTGACTTATTTCAAGTACACTAAAAATTAAACCAAAAATCTTTGGTAAATACTTGGTCTGTTTGGATGTTTCTGTCCAAACTAAAGCTATTTAAAATACTTATTTTTCTATTTTGTGTAGAAAAGGAGCTGAAACATTTAGCTGTTAAAAATGCCTCACATTTTCCTGAAAGAACTCGGCATGCCAATTTGTTTCCCCAGGGGGCGCCAAAACACCATAAACATTAATGCTAAAGTTAGGTTACAAATTGATTTGTTAAATTCTGCATATTTTCAGTGATGTGCAGAAATGAAATCCCTACAAACCACAGGGAGCTTTTATTTCTTTTTCTTTTGTGACAGAGGTGTTTGCCCCATTTTACTTCCTGATAGCTCAATATGAGCAGTTGCATCAGCTTGACCAGAGGTGATGCAACCTCAGGGAGAAGGGTCACTGTAGGTCTGTGACGGGTTCAGAGAATCCAGAGAGCAGCTGTTTAACCTTTTCTGCTTTGACGACAAACATGGTCGCTGAAAGCAAGACAGCACGAAGAGAGAGAGAGAGCAGCACTTTGTTTTATATGATTTCTTACACAGCGAGTTTTAGACATGTTCTACATGTTTGTTGAACATCAAGTAGGCAAATGTTTTTTTGTTTTTTTTTATATGATCGGACAAAACTGCAGAGTCATGAAGAGGAAAAGCAGGAACAGGCACACAACTGTCCTTCACAAATATGAAAATGTCTAAATGTGTATGAAAATATGGGGGGATTAAGCAGATTGCAGATCGAGATCACAAATTTTTGTTTTAAAAAAAGTTATTTTCGGATATCTTCCAGTGTAACCTGGACCGAGGAAGCAGCACCGTGTTCTCTCTTCTGTGTTAACATAATGCAGCCTGTTTTCCCTGCTACAACGTTTAGAAAATTAGGGTGGATGACTACAATCACCTGGGTGATTGATGACTATAGATGCAATTTATTCAGTTCACAATAGAAGACAATACACATTATTAGAGTTTTTGAGAACAAGATGAGATTTCAACAAGTTAAATGTTTTAATGTCTTAGCATTCAGGAATTACTGTGAAGGTTTCACAAATCAAAAAAAAAAATTTCTGAGTCATTGTAGAATGACTTAGTCCACTTTAATCAGACTTGGTGTTGAATATCCTAATTCTAAAGTGGTCTTGATTGTAGAAAACATTGTTCATAATCCTTTTTTGTGTTTTCACAAGTAGAATAAATCTCAAATTGAATTTTTAAAGATCCTCTTTTCAGCACAATCCAGGTCAGGTTTGAGCAGCCCAAATATTTTTATCTAGAGACCCAGTTGAGATTCACCAGAAAATAGTGAATGGCTTACAGGCTGTTGTCAACTGAGCCACCCGGACCAGCAGTCTGACTCCGTAACAGGCAACCAGAGAGCCGAAACAAGAGCTTCAAACATCGACGGTGTCACTCTTAAACCATTCGCCCTCATTTTCCAGGGTTTTAATTAGACACAGTCATGCTGACAGCAACAGGTTCACACTTCATCGCAGCAACTTGTGACATGAAATCTTGCTAGGCCTCAACTGTCTACCCAAGGTTGAGCACCGCTGGAGCAAGGCAGGCACGCCAACTGCTGTTGGTTGTTTCACCTTTGTTGAAATGGCAGCCATGACATGTAGATACACTCCAATAACTCTGCAGTCATGGGGAGTGTCAGTGGTGGACTTATAGAACTTATTTGTGCAAAAGAGGTGGAAGATATGAAACAAATGAGCCGTTTCAAAAACCTTCAGAATGTAACGCCACAAATCTGCAAGCGCTGTCCATCACCTAGCAACCCAAGAGGAGCTCCACTGCATTTGGCTTCTGGAAAAGACTTACCATCTAGAAACCACTTGCTGCATTTTTGCTAGTTGTGCAGGAGGCTCCACTTCTGCTTTTCAAATATGTATGGTTGTATAATTGTGCATCTGTTTGCAGCCATTTTCACGTGTGAGTGCAAACGTTGAGTTGGGGGGCCTGGCCAGCAGCAGCTTATTTGGATTGAAAGTGACAACAGCTCATTGTGAAAAGCGATCAAAGTAGGCTGAACTGAGCAGACCAAAGGTTCCTTCTCTGAGAATGGTTTTGTGCAAAAAATATAATGAACATGTTTTGTATAGGTCATAGACCTATTCTAACCTGCTCAAGGAAGCATAATAGATCGCCTGTAAACCTAAATCTGGGCCAGTTTTCTTCATGTTTTGTTGCATGAGGAGTTTTTGGTGTAACTAAAGTACAACATGCTTTTGCATCAGCCATTTGTATTGAGCCATTCTTGATTACCTGTGAGTTTTAAATTTTAAAAAAAAGTCTCTTAGTATATATTTCATAGGATTCTTGTCTATTTTCTTGTTACAGAAGGTCTCCTGCTGCAAATCAGCCTTCGGTCACCAAAGTCTGTCTTTCAGGTAAATGCACTTTCTGTCACAAACAAAATGCTGTCTCAGTGAATTTGCATACTTGATTCCACCTGCAGCAAACTCTTTAATCACTTCTTTTAATCACACTTTTAAGTCACTTCTTGCTTAAAAAAAATTTAACAGGCACAAGAAGTAAGAAAAGTAACCTCATTGTGCTCAAAAATATGCTTTCAATGTTATAAACTAACTGGTTAAAAAGCTTGACGTTCCACATTTATGTAAGTAAAATCTTTTTTATTTGAGCCTTTTGTTGGCCGTCCTTTTACACCTCAGGGAGAGAGCCGCTTTCCCAGCTTGTGATTTGCCTGGGAAATATCTCTGTCATAAAATGAGGTGTTGTCTACACACGCTTGAATCTAGTCCTGCCAGTTCCAACGGCTTCCAAGTTGGGTTCAGGTACACATGATGAACTTCACACTGTTAATTTCTGGCTCATCATCCAGTTCAAACAAACTGCAACAGACAACTTCAAAGGATTTTGAAAAACAGAAATTGGTGCACGAGTTTGAATTGTGCAATTTCACTTACCCACCGAGGTTCAGTTCACACAACCACAGTAATATCTGGGTATATTTGCGGAGAAAAAACCCACTCTTTTGTAGATAAAATTCTGGCCAAATATATTTTTTTTCTGCTCTTGAGATGTGTAGCTTTCTTGAATTGCAGTCAAGCAAAGTTAGTGCATGCACTGCATGCATCGTACATGCAAATTAATCTCCTGAGTTATTAATGCAGTAGATTATTATTCAATGAAAGCAGTAACAAAAATCCCATGCACAGCCATTTCACCTGTCAAAAATGGCAGGCATGCGGATGAGACTGCAGAATAATAATCGGTTTCAAAGTCAAATTATGTTTATGTGAAATACGGGAAAGAGAAGCGACAAAGGCAGGGGAGGGAGGCTGGAATAGATTATTGGTTCCTGCTGTACTGGTTCTTCAAGCCCAATTGACGTCAGCGATTGCCTGCACATGGGCGCTCTCAACTCCCTATCAGCACAGATGGGCCGCGCGCGTGGCGTCCCGCAGCAGGAAAAAACACCAAAAAAACACAAGGCGGCTGCAGAAATCTTACTGTCCTTCCTCCACGCTCCTCACAAACCTTGACCTTCCCCAAGTAATCGCTGACGGTCTCTGCAAACCGTCTCATTAGGCTCGCTTGTGACGCACTGTGGAGATAGAAGGAGGGGAAAATAAAATAACCGTCCAAGACGAATGTTTTCTAGACTTCCATATCGCATGGAAAGAAACTGTTCAATCCTCTACTACTGGCCTGCTTCCTCTGTGGGTTTATCCCCAAAACTCTTTGGCTTGAAAAGATACCGTTTTGTATCTTTCTGAGTTTCCATACCTTTTTTTTTTTAAATATGTAAGCCTGAAAGGAAGACTAAAACAAAATCCAAATATGAGATAAAGTCACCCCAACTCCAGACTGTTAAAGTTCTGAACATACAAGCCAGACACAGCACAAGAGGCTGATAAATGAAATGATCAAAAGTAGTAGAAACATGACCTTGGCCAGTGGGTGAAAGTGCTTTCATAGACTTCAAACGAGAATCAGGGGTTACAATAAAATCAGCTCAGCACCAAATGCGTCACTGGAGGCTTTTCACCTTGTTAAACATCTTACTCTTGTGACGTGAGGCGGGGAGGATTGGAGGGTGGTGGGGTTTAGCGGATCGCGTCGCAGTTCACCAAACGCCTAACAGGCCCCATCACACGCAGTCTCGTGAGTTGGCAGCCAACAAAGGACTCACTCTTCCCTGACTGATTCCGATTAGAGGCTTTGCTCCAAATGATCCCCGATAAATTCTACTTCACTGGGGAAAACAGAACTTGACGTTGACGTCTCCAAGCATCAGAATTGAATTGTTGAGGAAAATCTTATCACTCGTATGAACTGAAGTGTTGTCACGACCGACCGGCCTTCTGCTCACGGAGCAAAATGATTGCAGTGAATAAACGTTTTAATCAGTTAATGAGAGCCTGAGGAGTTAAACGTTTCAGTCAATACCAGCTGAAGAGCGGTCAGAGAACTAGAGAACAGTTTGATCATTTTTTTCTGATACTTTGGGTACTAGCATGTCATGTTGACCCTTTTTATTGTTTTGGTAATTGAAGTATGCTGTAAAAACAAAGTCTTACCAAGTACTATGGGTATAGTTTCTAGTGCAAATATCTTAGTTTTGTCTTATTTTAAGTGTAGTGACTTACAAGTGACTTCTCAGCCAAATTTACGACATTGTTTTAGGTCAGTAATTCTTAAACATTGATGTAAAAGAACAAGCTCCACTGGCAAGTTTTTTTTTTTGTACTTATAAAAAACATTTTCCAATCATTATAAATGAAAAACTTGCCAGTGGAATTACTTGATTTTTATTTATACTGACTTAAAACAAACTCTAATAACCTGATTAAAGTTACTTGTAAGTTCGTTTTGTTCGTTAAAGTTACTTGTAAGTTTGTTTTGTCTCTAGAAACTAGACCAAAAATACTTGATAAGTTTTTTTTTTTCAGCGTAATAAAAGTTGTGAATGTGAAAATGATATTCTCCATTATATGAAAACACAGAGACTAAAATTGTCACAAGAACGTGAACAAATTAATACATCCGAGTGCTCGGTGCATCTTACAGGTGCTGCTCTGTCTTTCTATAAACTGTTCATTTAATCAATCTTCAACGTTGCATAAAATGTTTCTATCTTTTTAAAAATTGTGTGGCACTTGGTGCTTTTATTCATTAATATCTTGACAGATAGAAAGGTGCTGATTGGTGCAATTTTCTTTTCAACTTTGTTCACATCGCAGCCAGATTTTTCTTATGTATTTCCAGCTCTAACACCATATTTTTAATGCTTGATGGCTACTGATGCTGCTTAATTAGAATGTGAGCTAGCTTTAAAACGTACAGCGTGACTCGGGGGCTTCATTATGTTACACAATGTGACAAACTAGAAAGAATTCATCCTCCAGTGAAAACCTTTTTAAAGCCTGTGTAACACAGACTTCCATGACGCCTGCATGGTTTTGCATGCTGATGCTTTACCTGAATAGCATGACAACGCTCAGTTTTCTACAGTATTTAATCTGATTCATGCTAAGTGAGAGCGATAAAGTGCATTTTTATCATTAAAACCTTCAGAATTAATTCACATTTATATAAATATTAGAGGACACTTTGAGATAAAGCACGTTTTATTTCATTGTTCTGATTAGATTTGTATTAGTTCAACACCTTACGGAGCAAAAACACAAGCGTACTTCACCACTTTTTACAACTTTGGAGCAGTTCCTTTACCCGCTTTATTAGCGAACCTCTGCATGTGGATGCAATTTTATTCCATCACTGAATATATTGGACATAAATTAAAACTAACATTTAAAAGTGTTACATTTTGAAAGCTCATCAGCCACAAGGTCATTAGCATCTACAACAACTCTTTGAAGAGAATTGTATGACTTAAAACAAAATTTATGTTCCCTCTGGGATTAAGAATGTCTTTGAATTGACTTGTACTTTAAAATGTTTTCAATGGGTGTGCAGATTTTTATCTACACAGAAGACTGCTAGTAGATTTTATGAGGTCTGTAGCAGAGACCTTCCCATTTAAAACACCTAGTACCAAATGGAACATGTCGAAAGTATCTGGGCAGCGTAAACGTCTGCTACCAAAAGCACAAAAACTTCATACTAAGTGATCAGATTTTAGTTGATTTTTACTCTCTGGTTCAACAGCTACTCTGCTCTCTAGTGTGTTTTACTACAGACAATAATCTACCAGGATATTCCTTCTAAATAACTGGATGCATGAACTGTTTTTCATTGTTTGAGACTGGAGTCATTTCAATAGGGCAGCTTTTCTGTTGATGCACTTTGGCTAGCTAGTAGCTGGAAAATTACGCTGTTTATTGAAAGTGGGGATAAATATTGCTTGTAAGTTTTTACTGGGGTAAAACCTCAGAACAAAACCCCACAACAAAAACAAAACCATTTTTCTAATTTTATGTCAGTTCTGATGTTTGGTTTGGTTTCTTATGTTTTACCACTGAAATGAGGTTCTAGTGTTGTTATGCTGTTTCTATTGTAAAAAGTTTGCCAGCTATTCCCTTTTATGTCCACATACCGTATAACCAATATCGCCTGAATCCAAGCTTCTAGCTCTATTATATCAAATGGAAAAATTAATGTAGACCCTTTTTAGTTCCAAGGTTGTTTTGAATTAAAAACGTTCCGCAATTTTCCCTTATCCTAAAATCAGAAAAGTGCAGCCTCTGTAAATGACATTCCATAATGGCACTTCTTATCCAAAGCTAATTTGAAAGAGTCAGTTCTTGCTTCCTGTCAATCTGTAACTGGTTATCGGGTATTTTGCAACAATTTAGAGTCTTATTATTGTCAGAGATGCATTTAAGATACTTATCAGACCGTTTTATGTTCAGAGACATTACAAATAGTCTTAAGGGCTTCATCTCGGATAAAAGCTTTAGTTAGCACATTAAAGCATTAAAGCAACTCAATGTCTGAGTATGACTGGTTTTGAAGAAAATGACTTGCAAGCTTGTCAGAAGACTTCCGAGACAATGCCAGCTGGACAGAGGTGGAAATGTTTGTCTATAACTTACAGCATGATGGCTAAGAAATCAGCAATAGAGTGATGAAGCGACATTCTCAAGATTAGTGGGCTGAAAGACTTTAGAAGTGAATTGAGAAACAAGGGATTACAGATTAGATTGTTAGTTTTCCTGCTCAAAGTTGAAGAAATGCTGTTTCTTTCCCACTAACGCCTTTCTTGTGCAGAATGCGGGTCAACGTGCCGTAGCCCCACTTCCTTCTGTTTTTACCACGGTTGATCCAACGTCAGCAGCAGATAAAACGATGCTTCCTCACTGTGTTAAATTAGATTTTTATGTTCACGCCATAATCACTTTTTTCAGTTGACTTAATGAATCATCAGTGGACTGAAGGTTTATAGCACTTTTCTAGTCACATTCACCCAGTCACACTTTCAGATGCACACACATCTATACACCGACATGCACATCGGGCCAACTTTGGCTTAATCGCCTTGCCCAGGGGATCAGCGACATGTGATGAGAAAAAGCTGGAATTGAACCTACAACATGCTGATTGCAAGACAACTCTACCAACTAAACCATACATCAGGGTTCCCCCAAGGAAACTTGCTAAGCCTGGTGGTAGGGACGCTAGGGGAGTCCACCAGCGTGTTTTAAAGTTAAAAAATGTTTAAAGTTGACAGCAACTTAGAAAATATTACTGGGTAATTATGTGTCATTGGAAGACATTATTGAAAATACCTGATCACCAACTTTAAAGTCTTAAAAAGTGGCAAACATAAAAAAATATATATATGTATACACCAATTTTTTTATGAAACAACTGATCTATTATCCTTCACTTGTTATTTGGTTAGCTGAAGTTGTTAGCGTGTAGAACAGGAAGTGATGCGGAGATCCGGTGAATGAAAACAAAAGACATCTGACCTCAGTTTCAGTTCAAAAACATGAATAATAAATTTTTTTGTGTTGGAGTTCTCATAAAATTAGTCCTTTATTCTTCAAAAATAATGGCTTCATTCAAGTAATAATACGATTTTATTCTCGTATGACTTCAGCTCTATTCATGTGTCATGATTAGATTTTTTTTTTTAGCCTGACCTTTTATATTTCATTGTAGAGTCGACTTAAATTCAAAGTTCAGATGATCAGAAGCTGTTAAACACGCTTGTCAAACAATATTGCTGCGTTGGCTGTACTGATATCACTCCAAACTATAGAACCCCATGGAAAGCACTGGATTTTTTCCAAAAGTTAAAATCTCCAGAAACCAAAAATTCAATCAATTGATAAATTCGATTTATCGCACAGCCCTACCGCAAGCCGGTGCTTCTAAAACAGGGTTTAAATCTAAACGTGTCACTGCTGTTTGCGGATTTCCTTAGAAATGTCACATGGATCAATGTCGAGAAATCCATGAGTATAAGCCGACACCTAAAAGCAGTCATTTGTGTTGAAATGCATTCTTCGTTTATTTTGATCCTCTTCACTGAAACACAATACAACAGAGGGAGGAGCATTTACCAGAAAACACGTACGTATGTAGTGACGCAATAACTTGGCATCCACACAGATTTCTGCTTAAGGAAAGAAATACCCAACCTGTTCCTAATTGGTTTTTTTGTTTCTTTTTCATAACACCAACTCTCTCTTTAACCTTATTTTAGCAATGAAACCAGTTTGGTGGGAAATCCTTCATGCTGCCCTGATGCATTAAATAATAAAATAAATTTTATTTTCCTTACCTACTTTTGATAAGCAAGTCAAACTGATTAGGGTGGTTTTTTTTTTACTTTTTTCGCTTAAGGATAAAACTGATATATCCAAAGGAAATGACAGTGACTGAAATGAAGAGGTAAACATTCTTAATAAAGGGCGATACTTAACTTTGTGCGTAAATTGTCCGGGGCGTGGGGCCGCACACAATGGTGATTACTCATTAATCTTTTGTGCCTTTTTGTAAACATGCTCTAAAGCAAGTCATGAATGGCTTATCCGAAACTGCAAAGGTAAAAACACAATAGCTTGAGCTGTAGTGTTTTGTTTTTTCTTTAAGCTGTGGAATATTTAGAGTGAAGTATACTTTAAGGAGTTGGTTTTAGAGGCATGACAAATTATAAGCGTTCTTTTAAGTAGGAATTATCTTATCCTCCTACAAAGTAGGTTTGTTTGGCAATTCCTTTAACAATTATCGAGAACTCTTGAGAATTGTGCATCAGAATTTCCCATAATAAAAGAGGGAAACAGAGTTCTGAGTAGTTGAATCATTTCTTGAGAACCTCAAAGGTTTTAAAGTTGGGGAGCACACATCCCCCACTTTTGGACTTCAGGAAACTTTTTAAACAAGCTAGCCAAAAATAAAAATAATATTCTTTAGGGTTAGTGCGATTCAGTTCACCCCATATTCCACAGTCCAATATGGACATAAAAGTTGATTTAAAGCTCTGGACAGGCAGAGATGAAATGAATGCAATCCGAATCATTGTTTTAGGTGCTATAATAATGCTGCGTCTTTTTCATTTACCATAAATCTGATAAGATCCTGTAGAAAACTGCCAGGGATTGAATGTTTTTTGATTCATTGTGAAAACATTTGTAGGTATTATCTGTCACTGTGATTCAGTGAGATATCTGCGACTTTGTTTCTTGAATGTCACTTGAGCGGCTGATCCGTCAGCCTACTTCATGTTGTCACATAGGTGCTGTTCAAGTCGTTTTCGAATTTCCGTTTGAGGCTTTAGTCAGGTCTTAGTGTTTGAAATTGAAAGCAGCTTTTTCAAAATTACAATTGCTCTTTAACTCGGGGAATGGTTGCTTAGGATTGCACCCGACCGACACGAAGTAGGCCGCATCACAATTCAACCGATGCATCTCTGCATCAATGTTTAAATAAATATGAACAATTTCTTAATTCTGAGGAGGAAAATAGCTTCATTCTGCTATTTGATCCTCTTTTTTTAAAAATAAAAGTTCAAATATAGAAACACGATACACAATTTATTGTTTTTAATGAGTTCCTGTAAACGGGTTTTCATAAACAAGAGATGAATGGGTTGTTTGGCATACAGACAGCTGACCAGACGCTTTACTGCACGCCTGATGGTCAGAACCGAGCTGATCCGTCATATTCAGTCTGGCCAGCGGTCTCCACTAATGCCTGCAGCAGCCACTCTGCTCCGCAGCGAGAATCCATTTCACATTTTCCGGCGCCTCGGCCAAAGGAAGGGATCTGGCGGGCCGAGAGCAAGTAGCCTGCTTAAGTATTTGAATTATGCCATTGACGTCAGCACAGTCATAAACTTCAGCTCGACCCATCCCTCAAACTTCCCCGTGCCAAAACGGCTCCATGGAGCATTGTGAAGGAGCCGTCAGACTGGTCTTCCTGGGGTGCGTGTGTGTGTGTGGGGGTGTGCGTGTGTGTGTGTTGAAAGCTTTTTGTTTTGATAGGTGAAGAGATAACATCAGAGTTGTAAGCTATGCAGAAACTTAATCAGTGACAGTTGTTTGTGAAGATGTGATTGACGGACGGTTTCAGGGTTGAATCGACTTTTTTTTTTTTAATGTCCATGAGGTTCTTAGGAAAATGCAACAATTAAAAGTGACAGCAAGCTTATTTCAATCTGTTCCAAACTTATCTTTTTTCGCACACTTATTAGTTTCAACATTTAGAGATCAAAGAATACTAAATAACATCGGTGCATTTAGCTCAATTAAACCAAAATGCAACTATTATCTCTCATTGTTCCTCTACACGTTTGTCCGTTCATTTAGAAATATACATTTTAAATTTTATGAAATGGTCCAAACCAATAGAAGATATTTGCATATAGAGCAAGACACCTACTGGTTTTCTTAAACCAGCACACAAAGAAAATGATTGACACAAGCTTTGTTGAGTGCGAGCAACATTGCTGTAGGTAAGTCGGCAATCACTACCAAGATCTTTAAAATTGCACGTTTCCCCGTCACGTGGACTCCAAGCTGACTTTTCACCCAAAGACCAGGTTAAAGTCTCACTGCGAATATTTTTTTTTTTGTTTCATTTTAAATATAATTGCAAAACCTATTTTTCCCCTCTGACATTTGAGGATGTACTGACGTAGATGTGGGGTGATGCAACTGTAAATCAATGTAAACCAGTGAATCATTAAACCACCCCAACACCTCCCTTTAACACACACACACACAGACACACACTCCTTCATCTCCAGCTCTGCAAAGTCACAACAGTGTGAAAGCGTTGCATGTATTGTCGTCAAAGGGCTCGCGTTATCCATGGAGTTGTGATGGAGAATGGGACTGTTTGCATACGTGCTGATAGCTTAGCAGTATTTAGATTTAATCAGAGGACGGTGACTCAAGGCTGCAGGTCCTTCAAGTTCACAATAAGTGATTACTAGTAGCCCGATCCTCCTGTGCAAGTTTCTGGAAATGCATTTTTTTTTAAAAATCAGAAAAAGTATTTTTCAGTCCTGGTAGTTTCAGCCTTTTGTTGAAAACTGACCATGTTTTGCCTTAGCCTACTTTTGAATAAAAACAACTCAATCCGTATTAGTCAGGCGCAAGTCACCGAGTCATTACTAATTAGCAACCTCAGGTTTACGTCAAACATTTTTTTTAAACTGCTTATGGCAACTTCTTGACTGATGTGACTCGGTTCACTAACAAAAGTAAAGGGCAAATTTTAAGCCCTTTAAAATTTTACTAAATATCACTCATGCTTGAAAAACTGGTTCTCGTGATAATCATCCGTATATTTCTGTAGGTGACTCTAGTTCCAGTTCCAATTAAATCATGCGTCACATTTCATTTTATTTTTTATTTCATTCACTCATTATTCAATGTGAATAGTTCATGTACTGATTAAAAGAAATCATGAATGAAAAGTGCAAACTTATATCTGCAGACATAATTCTAATACACAAACAATAAAAAATAGACAACAAAACGTCAGCTTATTTAACGCCATTTCACTTCAACATAATTTTCAAATTTTTTTTAAATGCAGAAAGAGGCTTAGATTGTTTTTTCTCGCTGTCAAGATACATTAGTAACAAAACATGGAAGTAATTAAGTGCCTTTTAATTATGGAGCAGAAAAGTTTTAAAAAACACAATAGGGAAATAATTGATCAAATAAAGTGACATTTTAAACAGATTTTCAAAATCAATAAGATAATTGTTGAAAATAGTCTCCAGTAGGCAAGAAATGCCAAATTTTTTGCTTCAACTAAAATGGATGTAATGGGCCGAAATCATGGGGAGAGAATCATTGGTCGGCCCCTTCAGAGTCCCTGACGGTGTGAAAATGACCTCAGCAAAGTAGATGGACTTTCTGACTGATCACTTTCTTTCATGGTTCAAAAAGAAGAGCCGTACCTTCAGTAGCAAAATCATCTTCATGCATGACAATCCACCATCTCATGCTGCAAGGAATACCACTGTGTCATTGGCTGCTATGGGCATAAAAGGGGAGAAACTCATGGTGTGGTCACCATCCTCTTCTGACCTCTGACCTCAACCCTATTGAGAATCTTTGGAGTTTCCTCCAGCAGAAGATCTGAGGGTGGGATGCAGTTCATATCAAACCAGCAGCTCTGGGAAGATATTCTGACATCCTGCAAAGAAATTCAAGCAGAAACTTTCCACAAACTCACAAGTTCAATAGATGCAAGAATTGTGCTGTGATATCAAAGAAGGTCCTATGTTAACATGTAACTCTGTCTGTTAAGATCGTTTTGATTGAAACAGCTTTTGATTTTAGTACATGTGGCCACTTAATACTGCACATTCAAAGAATGACCTTTTGCAGTTCTTTATAATCCATAAAATGTTTAGAAAATCTGCTGTGCATAATAATTTGGAACAGAGCATTTTGAGTTTTTTATTTTTGAAAAAAATACTGTTCTCATTAGGAGCTTTGTTCAGTAAAATTTGATTTATAGTGTAATAGTTCATGACTTGAAAATTATACTGACCATCATTTTCATTGACCATTTAAGAAAATGTGAGTAAATGTCACTTGCATAATAATTTGGAACATGGTATAGATTCCTAAATACAATCACCATTATCTTAACATAAATTCAGAATTGGAGAGTGAGACAGAGTACATAAACTAGGTCAGGAGTGTCGTGTTCATGTTTTTGGTACCAATAAGCTTTGTTAAATAAGACATCTTGAGAATGGCTGTACATCTTTACTGCTCTTTTCGTATGAATGTACATTTTGGGTAACTCCAAGAAGTGTTTTAAATTAATGATTAATGTTTTAAATTAATCATTGCCATGATTGTATTGTTGCATAAAATCATGGCAACAAAATAATCTGTTCTCTATTAAAGAACTTCACCATAATCTCACATTAGTAAAAATGTTTTCCAGATGTTAAAATGATCTAAATTGACTGTCTTCATTTATCAAAGCCAAAATGAAGACGCTGCATGTGGAAAACTAATCATGCTCATCGTTTATTGATCATCAGCAAAGAAAACCACCTGAAAGCAGGACTTTTGGCAGGTTTTGCTGGGGTCGTCCGTTATCGCACGTAGGGAAAAACAGGAGACATGACATAAGATGTAATTGTTGCGCTCCATAAATCTTGAACAGGTTATAGAGCCAAACCTTTTGAAGTTCATGGAAGTTCAGGGGAAAACAATATTCACAAGTGGAAAGATTTAAGACAGTTGCCAAGGTTTCTTGTTGTTGCTTAAGAGAATTACATAAGACAGTTCTAACTTCATAAGCCACACCTTAAATGTTGAAATTCTTGAGAGCAGGAATAGAACAACTGTGGCTCTTTATGGAAGAGGTACTTTATTCTGAACAGTATATGGCAAAGTTGTATCTGGAACAATAAACGTTTGACTAAAGTAGAGATGTTTAGCAATGTTGGCATGTTGGAAAAATAAAAACAAAATATTAGCTTGCGCTAAATCCTATGCACAGTGTTGGAAGCTTGATGATTGGAGTCCTGCAGTCATTGAGTTGCTGGCTGCGTTTCCATTACAAATGTGTGCAAACATTTGTCGATATTCCGCTAATGTTGGGGGAAAAAAACAACACAATTTTGCAATTGTGATATTTCCATTGAATAAGTAATGCAATTAAAATGGCATGTAAATATGTTTGTACACACGCCATCCTCCTTTTGTTTTCGCCAATAGCAGCGTCCGATTGTTGATCTTGTGACTCGTGCAACACACAAAAAAAGGTTTGTATTTAAAAGGGTTTCTATTGCATTTTTACAAAGTCATCCTAGCACAAAAACGTTTCCATCACATTTCGGGAGTTTTTTTGTTTTTTGTTGTTTTTTTTCTAAATTGACGTATTTCCGTTAAGCTTCTTCATTTAATATGGTAAATGTAAATGCAGGTAATGACTAATTTCTCTGTATACCAAAGCATTGTAGAATCAAATGTGTGTCCGTCTGTCTTACAGCTGAAGCTTGGTCCAGACTACCTCGTGAGCAATTAAGCAAATTTAGAGTGTGCCACTGTGCAGCCTAAATATTGTGAAATCTTCTTTTGTACAATTGTAGTTAGTTTATTATATCCCGACATGTAAAAAGTCTGAATAAAAAGGGTGTACTTTCATTTAGACATAAGGAAATATACTTTTTGTGATGTTTTAATACTTGTACTGCAGGGAAAACTCCGCTCTAGATGTTAGAATAGCATTATTGATGAAAAGAAGCTGTAGATAGTTTGAGGTTTGAGACTTGGCTAGGGTGAAAAGGATGTAAGGGGAAGGTGTCTTGGTGGGACCGAAGGCCTGGACCCGGCCCTGGTCGTTAGTGCAGTTGATGACTCTTACAGAAGCTGTTTTGTGGTCCTCGAAGGGAGTGAAGGAGAGCGCGGATGCAGACAGAGTCTGTCTGCACACTGAGGTCTGTTGTCCTCTTTGCAGGTTTCAGCATGTGGCTAAAACATTACTGCCTCCCAAAAAAATCAACTTCCACTGAAAAAGGAAAGAAAAAAAAAACAGGCTGGAAAAGTACCTGTCTGGAAGCAGGTTTGTCAAACGGATCGTGCGTCACTCCTTCGTTGACTGGTGATTCTGTGAAATGTCAGCCCACTTAGCTTTGCATTTATGATCAGCTGAAGGTGATGATTGGTTCAGCACTCCATCAACTCGGTGTGTGTGTGCATGTGTGTGTGTTACTTGGTTTTTCTTTTGAAGTTCAGCTCAAACATATGATTATTACACAACTCCAGTTAGAGAATGATAGCCTCAGGTTTTCTTTAGACAGAAAGAAACATATCCCCCGCTTTTTCTTTGAGTCATCTCCTCCAACGCTGGTCAAATTTTCAGTTGATTCTGAATCATAAAACAGTTTTTTTTTGTTTGTTTGTTTTTTTTACTTTTTGAGTGCCCGAATTTAAATAAATAGATGGCATCCTCCAACAGGGTTTTGTTACATGACACATCTCAAGCACCTGTATATTGTTACATCCTACCTCTGAGTTAATAGTCATTTTATTTCCTTTTTCATTTTTGAGGAAACCAGAGCACATGGAGTATACCCATGTATAAACTCACAGAACATCCAAATGCCACAGAGAATCCAGAGCCTTTTTCTACAGAGAGACAGTGTTAACAACTGGGCCACCCTGCACCCAAGACTGAATGACTGCAACCTTTGCAACAAATATGATCAAATTATTAAAATGCGAAGACAGGGGCGTGCTGTGGTGGCGCAGGGGGTTAGCACGCCCCACGTTTGGAGGCCTTAGTCCTCGACGCGGACGTCGCGGGTTCGACTCCCGGTCCCGACGACCTTTACCGCATGTCTTCCCCCCCTCTCCTCACCCTCCTTCCTGTCTGTCTACTGTTGAAAAAATACGAGCCACTAGCGCCGCAAAAACTCTTCGGAGGAAATAAAATGGGAAAAAAAATGCAAAGACAATCAACTGACTTTTGCTTAAATGGAATATGCACAATAAAACACTGTCAAATAACTAAACATACTGGCCATTGTACAAAAAAATATATACATTGAATAAAATCTTAATCAAACAAAATTGAAAACCTGCTAAGCCCGGTGGCGGGGGTTCTAGTGCAGTCCACCAGCAGCTGATCGTGTTTTTGTGTTAAAAATGTTACGTTGCATAGAGTTGGTGGTGCACAACCAGGCATCATTATCTGGAAATAATAGAGCATGAGGTCAACAGGCAGGTGCAGGGACGGCACAATTGGTGTACAACCCTTCGCGCCCAGTTCATTGCGCCAACTATAAATTTAGCTTAAGCCGTCTTTACTGGTAATGTTCCTGGTGTATAAAATCCCCTATCTGAAATAAACAATGTGTAGCCTGGTGGGGGGTTTATAAATGGGAATACAATCAATATATTTGACATGTAACAAACAGTAACATGTCAGTATTTAACCAGCATAAAATTCTAAAAATATTTGGTTACTGGTTGTGTATTTTTACTCCACTGCCAGATGTCGACGTCAGTGGCTCTTTGATGCTACTGTGATGAGATGGTAGAATAAATTTGTAGCTGGTCTGACTCTTGTTTGACTTAAAATATCTGAATTACTGCCTATCTGATGACATGACCATTTTCTCCTTCTCCACGACATTCTTCTTATTTTCAAGCAGTTATGAGGAACAGTGGCAAAACCTGAAGCTTCTACCGCGCATGTTACTTAAAAGGTTGCTGCTAGGTAACAAAGAAGTGAGAGAGTGAGTTGATACCACCAACCTTTGTTAGCTGGGCCATGATGGGTCAAGAGGTCAAAGCCTTTCCAGTATGTCATGCAGTTCGGGATCGGAGTTCAGTGAAATTGTAGAATATTCTATTGGATGTATTTTCTATTCACATTGATCACGTATCTATTGCAGTAAATCTTATTATTGCTTTATCAGCCAGTATTAAGTTTGGTTTTAGCCAAGTTGGGTGTCTCCATTGGCAGTGTGTTCCTCACTGTGGTGGTGTGAATATTGACAGGGAATTGGATGGCCCATGAGACTGAGAACAAAATAACATAATTTTTGTCATGCAACTGCGACAATGAAAACCGATTTCATCACATCAACCCAACCACACAGGGTTCTTTGGCCTTCCAAAAAGTGGGTTGAAAAGAATAAGCAGTTACCTAGATTACTGAAAAATTGGTTCTCTTTGTTTCCATCTATGCCTGTGATGGGATGGCTGGTACCCCTCCTCAGCATAGACACACAGAGAACAAATAACCATGCACATACTCAATGACACACAAGGACAATTTGAAAGTCAAATCCTTAAATCTACTTTGATTCTGTTCAAACAGAAAAAACACAAGATTTGGCTTGAAAAAGGAGCTTTGAACAGAAAGTGTCGAGTTTTACTCCGTTTCTGAGAGTTTTGACTCACAGATTATGTGGTTCCTCTGAATAATTTGGACTGCGACGCTTGCCATCCACTTGTACTCTATTTTATAAGCAAATGTTCTTTTGTTATAACTGTGGCATAATTTGTACAAAAGAAAAGAAAACTGCAGAAATTTCACTTTCTTTATTGTTTCGAAGTATTATTCTCATCATCTTGTTCTGATCACAGTTCAAAGTGGGCGGCTTCCTCAGCTGTGCAATATGTCTGAAGTTTTTTTTTTTCTTTTTTTACTATTCTTTGTTAAAAAGTGGTGGTAAAAAATCTGTACGCCATCACTGTTCTTTGAAAGGCTTTGATCTGCTATATTGACGTGAATTGGAGAGTAGCACGCTGGCTGTCTTGTTGTGTTAAGCATATGGACTAAATTCCTTCCATGTGTGAAGCCCTATGAAGTAGAGATCAGTCTTTTCCATCAGAAAAGGGAAGGTAGGGAGATCCAGATGCATTCAACGGTCCCTCCCTGCAGAAATTTTTCCTTTGTATTTTCGTCTTTTCTTTGTTTCTTCATACTTGCACACGTCTTATTTCTTTTAAACCCGTCTTTTTCCTTGTAAGTACCCACGCTCCTGGCAGATGTGAGTCATCGCTGGAAACGGCAGAGCTATTAAACCGAACAACATTGATCCAGCGTTTTTTTTGTGTTTTTTTTTTTCCTGATCCACTCCATGTTTTGCAGAAGTTCGCGGCCAAAGAGGAAGTGCTTTGGTTTCTTTGGCAGAAGCAAGGCTCTAGCCTGGCTTCCCCCAGTCAGTGTGGGGAGTGAAAATTTGCCTCTCATGTTGCTTGTGCAAACAAGTGTTGCTGTTTGATATAAATTTTTTCCTTCCTTCCAGAGAGTTTGAGAGGAAAGAGGGCGTTTGTGAGGCTCACGGTGGCGTGAGCTGCAGCCGAGACAGTTCAGCAGAGGCACGACCTCATGTTTCAGAAAGGAAGTCATCGGGAGAGGAAGAAACGGGGTCTTTCTCTTTGAAGCAGTGACAAAGTGCTTTTACGCTTCTTACCCACAGAACTTTCACAAACACAATACAAAGGACAACATCATGCAAGTGAAAATAAAGTGAAAGTTTTTCTTTTATCCAAACGTCTCCTTAGGAGGGGAAAGATATAGAGTCACTGTCCTTCGTGGTTCAATGGTGGGGTCTCAAGCACGTTGGCTGTAGGAGGCAGTAGGTCTTCCTTACTTTCACGCCACTTGTTCCGATGAGTAGCAATGAAAAGGGGAGAAGTTATTGAGAGTGGCTGAGGAGAAGGGGTGGGGGAACCAGACAGAGTGGGAGGGGGGGTTTGTAGAGTTCACCAGTGCGAGGGGAAGAAGGGGTACATGGAGAATGAGGCTGCACATGAATAACTCTCCCCTCAGTTTGTCTGGAAAATCCAACTTCCCTGAACTCTCTGAGGCGGCATAGAGCTCTACGGAGATGAAGGAGCTCTGTGTGCACCCATCCCCCTCTTCCTCGGCATCTTCCGGACATTCCACGGGCCAGTCCCCCGTGCAAACTGCAGGCCATCCCGCTACCCTCGGACCGCCACGCGCCCCGTCGGCAGGCTCGAGCGCGGCCATGGATCCGCTTGGACCTGACTACGTGTCCGTGTGTCTCTTGGCAGACGAGTCCTACCAGAAGCTGGCCATGGAGACGATGGAGGAGCTGGACTGGTGTCTGGACCAGCTGGAGACGATACAGACGTACCGGTCTGTCAGCGACATGGCCTCCAACAAGGTAGGATGCTTTCTGTCTACATCAGAACTGTCCAACTTTTGGTTTCGGGAGTTGTGTTGGAAATGCGGGTTTCATTTCAAAGATGAACGAAGAGAGGGAGCTTTGGTCTCTCTTTGTGTTCAAGCTTACAAATAATACGATTGCGGTCTCAGTTTGTCCTTCTACAGTTTAAATCCTTGGTGCCTTAACACTAAAATATTAGAGAACAACCAAACTCTGAGACTGACACCATCATGACAGGACCGTTTTAATTCCGCTCCTCCACACTTCTGTAAAACTGCTTTATCTGCTGTGTGGTTGTTCATATGCTCAGCATATGCAAAATGTTTGTTGCCACATTGACGCACTTGCAAATCACTTTAGGGATCTCGGATACAAAAAAAAGGAGAAGCATGAATAGAGTGTTTTACATATTATACAACAAGGTGCCTGTTATCTCTGAAGATGTGTAAGTCCTGCTCCCTGGAAATGGTCGCATTTCATTTGCAGACATGCATTTCAGCTGACTGCAAAGGTACATGATCGTAGCTGAATAGAGGCAGCGTTCAATCCAGTGCGACGTGCACATGGGCTCTTTTGTCTTTATCTGACTGAGATGTTTAAGCAAATTAGGTAAAGAGAAAATTTTATAAGAAAGACCAAATTTAAGTTAAAGCATTTGAGGTCACCTGCAGTCACACGCACAGGCATTAACTGCAGCAAACATTTCACCCTCATTATGTGAACATTTGCTAGAAACGTTGCTAAGCTAATGTTTCAATAACATATAAATATAAAGTTCACACACTCTTTGTCGTACTCAGTTGAGGGGAACTCTGAAGTCTGTAAGCCAGCGTAAACATATTGCTAAATTTAAACAACTCACACAGTAGCAAGGTTTTGTATGTAAAGCTCCACAATATGCAGAATTACAATCATCAGTTTCAAGATGTGCAATTGCAAATGATTGCATCTTGGAAAGACTTTAACAGCCTCATGTCTACACCCAGTCACAACATAAAGCTAAATGACTGAGATGCTAAAGTTCAAGAATAGAAACTATTGGAAAAGAAGTGAAAAATTGAGAAAAATCTGTCGTTTGCCATCAATAACATTGTTATTATGTTAAACAATACTGTTGTGGGGTTTTTTGTGCAGTCTGAGCCAGATAAGCCCTGATTTAATTTTTTGTTTTCATTGTAGTTGAGCATCTTCAGACCCAGCCCATGAAAATCCCAGCTTTAAATAATCGTGGTCATGCTTCTGTCTTTTGTTTATTTTTGCTTGGCCTAAACTCTGTCTCCTTACTCACCATAGGTTTAGGTACTAAAAATCTATCCATTTAGTCTCTGACTTAGGTTTGGTGAAGTTATCTCAATGCTTGCAGCTACTTTTTGCTATTACCGTTTTATTTTTTAACATGCTTTTCCTCATGTTGCGCCCCTCGCTGGGCGGCACGCCACACACGTTGAAGAGCCCTACTGTAGCACTTATAGGGCATGGCCAATTTGCAATGCACATCTTGCTTGCTTGCCAATAGTACACTATGATGGGACATTTTCAAAATTTTGGAACTTTTTCTGACTCTGTTGCTGATAATTTACCCATTAACAGTCTAACAGCATTCCCCCTTATGGCAGCTCAGTTGAGGTTAACCTTGAAGCTAATATAGGCTTCATGGTAAGTCCTTGCTTACTGATGACACTAAGAAACTCTTAATGAATAGGTTTAACCCTACTTTTTTTTTTTTAATTGCTGACTACAGAAGTTTCGTAATATGAAGTAATGGGCTTTCAACTATTTTGTGGCTCAATAGGCGTGGGAAGTAGAAATGTACCAAAATGTGTGAAAAACACAATTGCATCCCATGCAAAATGCTTTAACTCTTCAGTTAGAGTTCATGTCATTGTCCTCGGGCAAAACACTGATTCCTACTTTGACTTATGGGTTCTTTGTGTCACCAGAGACACAGCTTAGAAGACATTGCTGGCAATATTCAAGAATTAGCTTCCTGGAGCAACAAAACATGAAACATTCTTGTACCTTTTGTTTACTGGCATGTTACGTTACCAAATTAAGATTTTCAGTCAATGTTTGAGTTGCCCATTGTGTCTCATTAAGGCTAACAGTATCACCAATATTACTGAGAGAACATACAGTGCGCATTCCAGGAAAGTTGTTTGAAAGCCATAATTGTAAACCATTTAATTAAACAATGCTATTAGAGAACATCTTGTGAGGTTGATATCTTTTTCTTAGAAACATCAGTGTCTACAACATAAAATCACTCCCTCGTTGAATGATTAAAATACTCAGAATTCATTCCCATAATTTGTGACACATGAGTAAATCCGGTCTAATAAAAGTTTTGCAATAATAAAAATGTTTATGTCAGACATATGATTTTATTAAGCTGAAACTAAACAAACATGCTGATGTTCAAGTTGAACTCATTGCTTCAAGTTTTGCTTTGATACACGAGGGTGCATCATTTGTACAAAGTTAAGCTAAATGACTACATTTATTACTTAACCTCCCCACTGGAAGTACAGACAGTATGGCGGCGTGAAATTATGAACACTCAGCCGGGGGTATTGTCCATTTCATCGTCCATTTGGTCAAAGGGGAGCTTAGAATTGGGAGGGATGTTGTCAGACCGTATGATGGGTGACTGTGACCGTGACACCTCCTTCCTGTCTTTTTTTATTTCCTCTGCCCTCCCCCTGGACCCTCTACCGCCTCCTCTGCTTTGCTTCCGGTTTTCCAGACTACAATAACTGCGCTTGCACACAGGTCTGGTCTTTAAAGCCTACTACGTCATTAGAGCTGGCAAAACAATGACCAGAAGGTCGTTGAAGCCTGCTGCAACGCCGCTTCCTGGTCAGGCACAGTGGCATTGTTGACCAATGCTGATTTTTGAAAGTGCAAAGGTCAACAGTTTATCGTGTTACTCTTCAGTTTCATCACTGTCCCAGATTTGTTGAGCGACTATGAAAGGATGTAAGAGTTTATTAGGTTGCCATCCAGTTTTATTTCTATAACCCATGATGCTATGCATTCATTATTTTTGCTTACGTATAGAAACAGTCCAAAAAAAAATGGGGGAATGTCAATTATTACACCTTAAATTAAACAGGATAAAACAATCATAAAAATTCATTACTCTTTTAAAGATTTTAAAGGAGGAGTTCTGGAAAACGAAAATGTTGGGTTTTTTTGTTTTGTTTTGTTTTCTTATTCATCAAACATCACACATGAATTGCGCTGCTACATGACAATTTCTCTTTGTCTTTGAAGATAGATGGCCTCATTGCCACTACCTGGGTCAAACTTTAGAAATGGTTTACAGGGGCACTAGCCCAAGACCCAATTTTTGGGGCGGCTCCACCAGATAAAAAAAAATAATAATTTTATAAATTTATGTTTGCAGACATGGTGCTTTATATACTAAACATAGACCTATATCAGATGAGTTGTGTTAATATTTTGGCATTTTTATAAGTATAAGCAATATTCCAAGTATTTGAAAATTATGAAGTTATAGTAATTTCTTTTGGGAACAACATGGTGTTTCTGGCCAATTCATACCATATTAATATATTCATACCAATTTAAGTATTCAGCCACTTGTACTGTAATTTGCATTAGTAAAGTAATATTTCTTTAGTAGATTGGGATTGGGCACCAACTAACCCAGGGGCCCACATCCATGTAAGTCTGGCCCTGGCTGTCACCCTAATCTGTAGAAAAATGTCATGAAAAATTAAGATTATTTTAAAACTAAATTTCCCAAAGATGTGGATAATTTTGGGGTTAACTGCAGTTTTATATTAATTAGAAGTGCATACTAGACGTAACACTTCACTGTGACTTTTGCTGTTTAACTAGAGTATCTACCCTAACCCAGTCAGTCCTACAGAAACACCAGGAATTAGATGGATTCATTTCACTCAAAGCATACCTCCCAGTTCCTCTGTTGCAACTATTATAGCAGCACGGTGGGCATCCGTCAGGAGTGCTGACAAAGAGCCCGTTTCTTTCCTGACCCGCAGGATGCATTTGAACCCATAATCAAAGCCGGGGGTGTCTCCGTTTCCAGCGTCCAAGGGCGCAGGTGTGTCCGGGGGGGTTTATGGGGACCACACACCCTGCTAACCGCCTGCCTGGTCAGGGTGACCTAAGAAGGGGGAGAGGGCGAGTCGTTTCCCTGACCCTCACTATCATTAGCCTCGCCGCACTCCCGTGGCCGATGCCTGGCGACGGCCTTGGACAAACACCACCATCTGAGTTCAGTTAGAGGAGTTTCTGCGCCCTGCGGGTTAGCGTGCGAGCGAGACCCCGGGCAAAAGACGAGCGAGTCGGAAACTTTAACTCGCGTGTGGCCACTCCAGCTTTGAAGCACCGCCGTCCTCCGAAGGGGGAAAAAATGACACAGTTATTGAAACAGATGCAGCAGTGGGTCTGCAGACGTAATGGACATTAAATTACAGTTCTGGTTCGCTGTTAGAGTGGTGAGGGGATCGGATGAGCTAACTCTAGTCATTATATTAAAAAAAAAAGTTCTTGCCTTTAAATCTTTATGGAAACTAAATGGCTGTAAACAAAACCGTGTTTCTGACTGTAACTTTTCTCAAGTAATTCTCGTTAAGGCCTTCTAGGAAATGTCTTTTTTTTTTTTTACTGTTGCTAAACTGTGAAAGCATGGGTGTTCACTGGGTGTTGACACCGTAAACATCTGCACACGCGAGGGACAGAGGCGACGTTGGCTCACTTTGGTCTTTGTCAGATTGCGCAGCTGCATTTTTGCAACATGTTCCCATGCTATTTCTACGAGTTCCAGTACTTCCTGCTCGTAACAGTTCAAACTCTTCCCAAAGGAATACATTTTCCTCATTTGAAAATTTCCACCACTTCTCTGCCTTTTTTTTTTTTTGTGGCTGAACTCGTTCTTAGGGACTTTTGTGTTGCGTGCTCAGGTATGTCAGTAGGCCGTCCGCCCGCCCGCTCGCCTGAGGCCACGCGAGGAAGCAGGATGTAAATGACTTGAGTGAATTACCTCTGGTAAGTAAAAAGGAAGTAGGTGGGGGCACATGCTCGGGCCTGCATGAGGAGGGGAGGAGCGACAGGGGCCTCCTCGTAGGCTGCGTTACCCAGTCAGTCAGGGCATTTTATCACTATGTTTCCTGCCTGACGCCACATCAGGAAAGAGAGAATAAGAGGCAGAAGCAGGCAGGCACCGGACTGAACACTTGTCACTTTTTTTAGGGCCTTTTGTGAACTTTTCCTTCGTGTCGGTTTTGGGTTTTTTTAAGTGACAATGGGACTATGTTGTTCTGAAAAGCAGAAGAGAAACTTTGAGATGTTCACAAGTTGGAAAAAGGTGAGTTTATTTTTTTGTGGTTGGAGTTTTAAAAAACGTCTGCTGTGTTTTAAAGACTAAGTAGAGCATGAATGAGTTGTTTTGAACTTGGATAGAAACTTTTCTTTAAAACTTTGTTTCAGTCTTGATCGTGAGAATTTGGGTCAGACAGTCAGAGCTGATTCCGTGGAGCAGCTGATTGACATGCACATATTCAGAGGAAACGTTTCAAATCTTTTTACTAGTCTAACTATTCCATCTGTTCTAATAATGCTTTTGTTTCAGCAAAATTGATCTTACTTTTTTCTTTTTTTGATGCATTTTTTTCATTTGTATGAGAACTCCCTGCTGATGTAAAACCTTGCACACATTAATGCAACTCGTCAGGCAATCTGACATGTCATCAGTGTGCCCTGCGTGTTCCAGCTGAACTACACGACCCTGAATTATCGACATTTGCCTCAAAGTTGCACAATTCCTTTACTTAGAAGAGTTGGTGACAGTTTCCCCATTTTCGTGAAGTAAAAGCCACCACATTCAGAGTACAGTTTTTTTTTTTTTTTTTTTTCATTTGATCGTCAGGGACTTACTGATTTTCACAAACAACCTGTGTGTGTGTGTGTGAGTGAGTGTTTTTTGGCTTCTTGGTGGAGTTGCTCAAGTTTCTCTGTGTCGAAGATGTTCGCCTCGGAGACCAGATCTACTGGTTTGAGTATAAAGAGACCCTAATGTGAGATTATTTCCCTCCTTTAAACTTCGTCAAGGCAGCTTTCACTTTTCGGGAAGTTAACAGTAGAGATGCACCGATGGGATTTTCCTGCCAGATACCGATTTTCCTACTTTCCTTTGTGGTCCGATCGGCCAATCACAATCATGACTGATTAGATTGTTTTTGTTTTTTTTTTACAAAGAGCTATAATTAATAACAAAGGAGAAAATTCACAGCAAATATTTGACTGAAGACCTATTTGATAGTAGTTAAAAAATTACACACTTCCTAACCTTAACCAGATTCTTTTAAAATCAATAATCATGAGGCACATTAGTTTTGATACATTTAATGAACAAGGAAAAAACTAAAATTTTCCCGTCATTCTGGGAACATTTGCCAACTCCAGGATATAGCTGCTTGATTGGTGCGTCTCCAGTGGCCATTATTATTATTCTCTGGGACTTTTGATGTGATCATGTTTCCTGTTAGGCAGCAGGAACTGAAAGTGACCATTTAGCAGCTTTTACATTTCCCATTTGTATTCATGTCAGGCTCAGCTTGCTGCAGAGCGTTCACATGCGCCTCGCCGTCTACGGCTCTGATATGATGCGGTTTATATTCAGAGAGGGGACCACCGTGGGAATGATAAAGCGGGAACATGTGACGCTGCTGTTGCTATGACACTCGGGCATCTGTGTGGCTGGCGAGCTGAACACTCCTGAATCTCATCTCGATTCGATCCTCTTTATAGGAACGAAACGTAAAAAGAAAATGTGGTTAAATAATCAGATTTATTAGAAAAAATTAATCAAATGAACAAAAAAAAAAAGCAGTCTGCTGCTTGGAAAGCCTTGCATTGCGCAGTGTGCGCTGCGTCTGTTTTGCGTTACTGAGCAGGGGGGAGTGGGACGAAAAAGACAGAGAGAGAGAGAGAGAGAAGATGTAAGGGGATTTTCTCCCAGCTCTTGTTTTCTGCAGCGCTTCACACTGCTGTGCGTTAAGTCGAGGGTGGGAGGCAAAGACGGAGAGAGACACCACACTCCTCACTCCGTCTGCCGCAAGGGACTCTGCAGATTGAGCATCCCACCCTCCCCCCATCGCCTCTGCTGCCTTTTTGCCATCCTCCCGTCGCGAAGCCTCACTCTATCCGCCGCTTGTCACTGGATAACGCTCAGAAGACGCCTGGAATAGGAACATCGATCAGGTCTCCTGGGGGATTCTGTCACTGTCTCCCTTGAAGACAATGGATGCGTCTGGGAGGAGGTACATCCGGAGGGCTGGGATGTAGAGGCTCTGCTGCCGCAGCACCCCTCCTCCGGAGACGGCGCGTTGTTTTGTTTTTTTTGTTTGGGTCTTTTTTCTTTCTCCCTGTGGTTTGGGTGGCTTCTGGAGCGCCAGGCTTGCAGGGCTGAGCTCTGCCTTGGGGGTCCACTCAGAGAGGAGCATTCGCTGCTTCTGCTGGGGAGCGCCAGGGGCTCTGGACAGCTCAGCACCATGCCTGAGGCCAACTACCTGTTCTCCGTGTCCTGGGGATACATTAAGGTGTGTTCCGCCAGAGAGTCGGATTCGAAAAGCAAGCCGGATTCGGTTTGAATGCGTCCGCCAGATCCCTTCCCACTGATTCAGACGACTGCGGCACGAACAAATGCGCATAAATACCAGTTGACTGCATGGCTACTATATTTTTGCACTTTGCGGATTTGACATCAAATACTAACAAAGACTCGCATAACGGCACATAAAAGCAGGAGAAATTGACATTAAGAGCCGTTTCTTATCTTCTTCTTCTTGTCTTTTCACTTCTAGTTCAAGAGGATGCTGAACCGGGAACTGAACCACCTGTCAGAGATGAGCCGTTCGGGCAACCAAGTGTCGGAGTACATCTCCAACACCTTCTTAGGTAAGCACTGCAGCATCACAGAACGACTGCAGCGATCATCAGAGCGTTGTGAGGCAGCGGCAGTCAGGAATAACAGAGTCAGCGACAGCTAGAGGTCATAAGGTGACTTAAGGTGATCCCTAAGATTCGTTAAACCAGTCGAATCCAGTCTGAAGAAGACCTCTGGCTGAGACCAGGGAGAGTTAGAAGAGACGATGCATTATTCAACAGAACAGCACTGGTTATAGTCTTTAAAAGCAGAACAGTGTTTCATGACTCACAACTAGCCTCCTATAGAACTCCCTCTAGCCTCTATTAGCTTGCAGCCTGCAGACACTCTATAACTCTTTGAAAACATGTTTAAAGTTGGCAATAATAGGAAGGGAAAAACAAAGAAGCATAAGCTTTCCTAACAGCTTGAGAAAACTGTTAGGAAAAAATTGTAGATGTTTTCCAGTCTATACATTGTCACCTTCCTAAAATAACAACCTAAGTCTTTTTTTGCCAAAAGATGATTTACAAAAAATATATATATTTATGTATTACTTTTGGCAAAAAATTATTTGGGTCATTATTTCAGGAATAAATCAGAACCAGATGCAACGTCACTCCGTGTGAAAGAGTAGGCCTGTCACAATATCAAATTCTGTTGGGTGATAAATTGTCCTAGAAGTTATCGTGATAAGCGATAATATTGTTGTTTTGAGACCATTTTCAAATCAACAATATAGTTGCCATAGTCATGCAAGAACACTCTCTCAATGTCCAAGAGACTTTCATTTCTAACATTTAACACTAGAATTGGAAGACATTTTAAATATCCAAAATAAATAAACAACAAATAAAGTGGATAGTGAAGTCCTTATGAACAAAATTGCCCCTCAAAATGTTTATCTGTTTTAATTGATTTATTGTTTATTGCAACAGGCCCATGTAAGAGTAGAAGTCTTGCTCTCTCTCGCTCTTCTGCAGCCTCTTATGGGAATATAGCAACATCTTTGCACATCTCAACACTGATATAATGAAAGTAGCTAACTTTGAGTTTTCTTCCTGCAGCAACAGCTTCCACACCAGAGCGCTGCTGTTATTGCATTTACTGTCAGGAAACAAAAAGTCAGTTTCAGAGCAGATTCTAGTCACCAGCAACACTTTCGCTGCATTTCAACCAACAAATAACAAAAAGGAAACGGCGTAGCTCTGCTTGTCTTTGAAGGGTTTTTCTTTCTGCAGTGCATCTGACAGGCGTCGGGTTCAAACACATCATTCTCCTGGGTTTTGTGGAGGATGTAGCTGAGACTCTTTTTTTTTCTTCTTCTCCGCTGCGGTGCATATGATCATCAAAATCATTTCACTGTGTGCGGCATGTGAGCGCTGCCAGCCAGCAGACAGACAGACAGACTGAATCACGCACCCTGACTTTGCCCGCATATTAACATGTCTCTCTGTCTGAGCATCTCAGCTGAGGATGAGCCGTTTTTGTTTCCACTTTTCCCTGAACTGTTGTCGCCTCCAGGTTTCGTTTCACAGAACGCGCCGCCAGAATATTACGTGGCAAAACATCTCATTAGCAAATCTCGACTGCTTTCGTTTAATCGCAGCGCTGTCGTCGCATTCGGAGTTTTTGATTTTAATTTAGTTTTTCCTGCAGTCAGTGGGAGTTTTAGTGGAGACAAAACAACTGTTTATGCAGCAACCTCTCTGCCCTTTTTAAATCATTTATTTAACCATCTCTTCTTCTTCTCCTCCTCTTTCCTGTGTCTCCCACAGATAAGCAGAACGAGTTGGAGCTTCCGTGTCCGCTCCAAAAGGTGAGGGAGAGGAAGAGGAAGCAGAGCCAGCAGCAGCAGGTTGGGATGATGACACAGATCAGCGGGGTCAAGAAGGTCAACCACACGTCGAGCACATTGGGAAATGTCAGCAACCGCTTCGGGGTCAAGACAGACCAGGAAGAGCTGCTCTCAAAAGTAAGCGAAATACAGGTGTTTTTAGCTCAAATTAGGCCAAGGTAAATCAAAACGAAAGGCTAACGATGTGAACTTGTGTGTTATTTAACAGGACCTGGAGGACGTTAACAAATGGGGGCTGAATATCTTCAAAGTGGCGGAGCATTCTCACAACCGACCGCTCACCTGCGTCATGTATAAAATCTTTCAGGTTAGTTCCTGTCTTCAACTTTCCTCATTATGTTTTTTTTTTGTCTGTATATAAAATCAACAAAATTCTAGCCAGGCTTGTAGAGATTATGAATTTTGCTGGGCAACAAATGGTCCCAGTAATTATTGCAATAAAGAATAATATTGTTGTTTTGAGACCCTTTTCAAGCAATATGTCAATAAATTTGCCCTCTCAAAAACCAATGGAATTTAATTTTGTAAGGAACACCCAACACTAGAACTGGGAGATATTTTAAATATTCAGACCAAAAACAATAGAGGAAAACCCCACAAAAAATACAAACAGAAAAACAGAAGTAAAAAAAAACAACACACAGCCGAAACCATAAATGAGATGGATTGTGAAGTCTCTGTAAACAAAATTGTCCTTCAAAACATAATATGCAAATATAAACTATTGAACTCCTTTTAATTTATCACGTCAGTGATTGATTAAACATTTATTTTTATTCTAAATATTTACTGTAAGTTGCAGTACTCCTAGCGATGCGTTGACATTTGTCATAAATCATTGGTCACGTATGTTGTCGTTCTTGTTAATTATAAATATTTTAATCCCTTCCATCAACAGATGAAAATTAGCCTCTGTGGCTAAATCTGGCATACTTTCTTAACATATTCAAGTTGATTAATATGTATCCTATCCTTTCATAAAATAAAATAAACTCGCAACAAATGATTTGCTTACTTGAACATGCTTTATCCAAGCTTTATTTGACACCAAAACATCTCCGCTTCATCATTTTCCTTTTTGTCCTCATCTTCGCCCACACTCAGGAGCGAGACCTGATGCGCACCTTCAAAATTCCCACGGACACCTTCGTGACCTTCATGCTGACCCTGGAGGACCACTACCATTCGGACGTGACGTACCACAACAGCCTGCACGCCGCCGACGTGGCCCAGTCCACGCACATCCTGCTGTCCACGCCTGCCCTGGACGTAAGTGGCCCAGAACTGACAGAATCCCAACTCTTTCCGTAGAGCTACGCGGTTAGCTAATGACTCCGTCACCAACGCCCCTTTCTAGAGCCATTTTGTCTCAAATGAGGCGACTTGCATTGCGTCATTGCTCAGCGCATGCCAGAGACGATGACACATGATGAAAGGATTGGTCTCCAATTGTTGTCTGTTACCTCGGCTTGTTTGGCCAGTTCATTACCAGCTGAAGCTTATTTCTTTTTCTTTTTTGTTGTTTATTTATTTTATTTGTTTTTTTTCCTCTTTCAGGCGGTCTTCACAGATCTGGAGATCTTGGCAGCCATCTTTGGCGCAGCCATTCACGACGTGGACCACCCAGGAGTGTCTAACCAGTTCCTCATCAACACTAGTGAGTCTCTGTGATTGATTTTTTTATTATTATTATTATTATTTCTTTTGGCTCACTCGTAAGATTTGCCAGAACGGTCTGAGGAGTCCAAAGGCAACATTGTGAACCTGGAGCGGTATTTAATTTCTTCCTCCATTGGCAGACTCTGAGCTGGCTCTGATGTACAACGATGAGTCAGTGCTGGAGAATCACCACCTGGCTGTGGGCTTCAAGCTGCTGCAGGAAGACAACTGCGACATCTTCCAGAACCTGAGCAAGAAGCAGAGGCAGATGCTCCGGAGGATGGTCATAGACATGGTGAGGAACAAATCAGCTCATCGCATGATAAATGAAAACGAGAGCGGGTATTTTTATTTCGACATCAGTCGTCGAAGAGATGCTCCCCCTTTAATATCGTGGAAAAGCCGCCATTTGGAGAAACGCCGCAAATATTTGATGCTAAATACAAAGTAGTTAGCTTGCACTACCTGCTGCTGTTGCCCATTTTCCATGGCTAAGCTGAATGATTATTTTATTGATTATTTTGTGACAATAAAGCTGAAATACCTCATATTCTCCCTTTTTGTCCTCCAGGTTCTGGCCACGGACATGTCCAAACACATGAACCTCTTAGCGAATTTAAAAACCATGGTGGAAACCAAGAAGGTGACCAGCTCTGGCGTCCTGCTGCTGGACAATTACACCGACAGGATGCAGGTGAGGGACGGCTCTTTGCCAGCATCCGTCTGTTAGAAACGCCACGAGGGGGAAAGCCGGACGCTCAGATCTGCCTTTCTGTGTCTGCAGGTGCTGTGTAACATGGTCCACTGCGCTGACCTGAGCAACCCCACCAAGCCTCTGGATCTGTACCGGCAGTGGACCGACAGGATCATGGACGAGTTCTTTCACCAGGGCGATCGGGAGAGGGAGAAGGGGATGGAGATCAGCCCGATGTGTGACAAGCACACAGCTTCAGTAGAGAGGACTCAGGTAGAGACCACACACTGAACTGTAGCCAAAGATTCATGGACCTCCATTTTTAAAATTTATCGAGGCAAATGATCTGCCTCGAGGCTTTGTCAAATTCTTCTAATTTATTCTATTACTTGATAAATCAACAGAATAATCAATAATTCGCTTACATCAGCCCTACTCCATACCGTACTAACATTCCTGGCCTGTTTCCTCTTTTGCTAACGTCTGCCTGATCTGTTCCAGGTTAGTTTCATAGACTTCATCGTCCACCCTCTGTGGGAGACGTGGGCCGACCTGGTCCACCCGGACGCCCAGGACATCCTGGACACGCTGGAGGACAACAGAAACTGGTACCAGAGCATGATCCCCCAGAGCCCCTCGCCTCCCTTCTACACCAGCGACGGAGAGGGAGGCCAACACGGCGAAGACTGTTCCCCAGCGAGTAAATTCCCCTTCGACCTGACCACGGATGACGGCACGCCGGCGGACGCGGCCGTCAGAAGCGACTGTGCGAGTAGAGGCGGTTCCTCTGACCTGGACGGGACAGAAATGACGACGTGCGACGTCTCGTCCGCAGAAACCTAGCCGGAACCCGTGGCGGTCCCAGAACGGGACGGTTTTTTATGCTGAATTTTTGTTTTTAATTGCAGTGGAGGCATCCTGCAATGAGGCTTTTTGGAGCTATTTGGCAACCAAGGCCTGTCTGAATGTTGGGCAAACCCCCTGCAAACAAGGCTCAGAAACCCTGTTGCGGTATGTTTTTGCTTGCCTGGCAAGGGAGAACTGCCGAGGCGCGGCTGGAATCGGAGTCCTAACAGACCGAAAGTGGGATTAGACGGTATGAATCTACGAACTGTGGAAAAAAGGACTTCCAAACTTGCACTTCAGGACATTTTTATCTTCGTGTAGAATATTTGTAATATCTCAAGACTAAATAACACAACCAAAAACTACTGGTCAGCAGGTTACTTGTAACCACGTAGTTTGTTTTTTTTAAACACTTGTCTAAAAAAAAAAAAAAGAAGGAGGAAAAAAAGTGCCTTTTTTTGTTTTCTTGTACAACCATGTCATTTTGTAAGAGTTTTTATAATTTATTTAACATGTTCATGTAGCTGTAAAATGTGTCCAGTTTTCTACAAGAGGACGTTGTTGTCTCGTAGTCTTCCAAACGTTCTGGCAATATTCTCAAGAAGAAGAAATCTGTTGACTTCCCAGCACAATTTGCACTTTGTGGCACACTGTAGAGCAAAGAGAGCGTGGAATGCTGTTTTAGAAAGACAGCGGACATGTGAAGCCAAATAATTTCATGAAAACAACCCAAATATATTTTGTTTATTATTGGGGGTTTTTGGGGGGGGGGGTTTACATCAAATTCATCAAAAAGACTATTACACAAGTTCTGGGTGGAAAAACGTGAACGTATCCAAAGATCATCTGGAAAATAACAAAAGCACTTTGATGATTTCAGTGTTGCTGAATCACAACCTTAAAAACTTCCTCTGCTATTCTGGAGCAACGTAATCAAATCCACAATTTACAATCCCTTATTTAAAATGTTTGAAACTTATTTCTAATAGCATTTCCCCATGAATTGTGAGTCATTTTAGAGCTTTGAATGATTGTGCACAGATTTTTATTTATTTTTTTTTTTTAAACACGTCCTTTTTTTTTTTGTACAACTCGTGTCGGGTTTTGTTTTTTTTTTGGATTGTTTTTTATTTTTCACCTCAGCACCTTGAAAATTGCCAACAGCCCTGCAGCTGGTTGCAGATCTGTTCCAACACTTCCTGAAAGGTACCATGATGTCTGGTGAGGGGAGATGAGTTCGTAGTCATAACATGACATTCTTCTTCTGTGAATGTGTGCACACTTGAGCGTGCAAATACGTGGTCACAGAACCACACAATACCGTCGCATGCAGCTGTACAGTGCCGACAGTAACGGCGTATTTATTACCTTTTTTTTTCTCCCCTTGTACAATGATAATATTGGTTGCTAATATTTACTGTATATTTGCTATTATTTATATGCTCTACCACACGTCAAATTACAGTTTGTGGTTTGTCTGTATTCAGTGAGACATTTTGCTATGAGACCGCCTCTTCATGTCATGGAAGTACGTTTTCTTTGAGGGTCCAGCCAGAAAAGTTTGTGTGTTCCGGCAAAGGCTGGATGTTTACTGCAGCCGATTGTGTACGGTGACGGGTCATTGTACAACTGTAGGAATATTTGCTGAAATATTTAGCATTGTTTCAAATGTATTTTTTTCAGTGTTTTCCTCACAGTATATTGGTTAAAAAAAAAAAAAAAAGGAAAAAAAAAACAACAACAACGGTATATGTTGTGCTCAACAAATGTTTTCTATGTGATTATTAAAATGAGCATGTGAAACAGAATCATCTTGTCCGGATGTCATTGAGTCATAATCTTTTTCTTTTTCTATCTTAGAACCCTTTACTAAAGTTTCAAACAATCTTGTTAACATAATTGCCATTTACTCGCACTTCTGTTGATAAATATCCATAGAAGTGTCCAAAGAATTGTGTGTCTTTGATTAGATACTTAATTGACATTTAAAACTTTTCTTTTAACTAAAATGTTGTTTTGGAGGTAGGGATGGATTTTTCTTGTATTGTTTATCATTCATCATGAAATGTTTCTTATCACAATAAAAAAAATGTATTTATATTCTATAAATGCCAATAAATGGCGTTTAAAAAAAAGTATATTTAATTTTTACCATTTTCTCCACTGTTTCACAAAAAGCATCAATACGTATCAGTAAATTCAGAAATATGTTTACATACATTAACTGTGTGATAAATCCCACTTTGAGTAACTGCCGTCCTGTCAAAGCTTATAAATGGGAATGTTTTTCAAGAATATTTGTGTTTCTGGGTTTATGAATGCAGTCCCATTCATAACACCGCCTAAAAAAAAGACATAATAAATCGTTTATTTTCATCGTTATCACAATACTTCCACAAAATACTGCGATAAAATTCTGAGTCCATATTCCCCGCTCCTATTCGGAGATACGATTTTTCTCTGACATAAATGATTTGTTTATTAAAATTGTACAGAAATCTGAACTAGATGTTTTGTGGGAGAATTTGCTTCTTTGGCACTTGAATAATTGGGAATAATCCAGAATGTTGACAAATATTTATTTACCATTTTATCCCCTTTTTTCCTAAATCCATAAATGGGGGTTCTTTTTTTTTTCCTCCTTCTTCTGAGAACTTGAAGCGCCAAAAAAGACCAGGAATTTTTCTTATGACTTGTTGTAATGCACCTCTGTGGATGAATCAGATGTTTTTTGTGCCTTGAAAACACGCAAACTACCTTCTTGTTTCCCAAACTTTTCCAAGCAACCCTCGTAAACATGTTCATGCTCTATGAGCTACCGCGGATATCAACAAGACACAGGTCCTTGTCTGCAGCTATGCTGATTATATCTGAATCTTTGTTAAAGAATTTCATATATGTATCAAACTCTTACTGATCCTACCTATATTATGTATAATGGCTGCTTCTAGCCCATTTAGTGGTTATGACTTATTAGCTTTTTTTCATAGTGTATTTTCAAGATGTAATTTTTAAAAAGTGCTTTCATTCATGTTATATTTCCTGGGAATATAGCTGATATTCCAATGAACCACTGAGGCTGAGCGTTACGTGCGCTCCATGCTTCATAAACAATGACACATCTTCTGAAATATTGTTTCCCACACTGTTCCAAGCGCAAACACGGCCGTCCATCTGCAGCACGCCATTGGCTGCTATTCGTTGTTGCGTTTTTGCGTCACGGTTCCAGTTTTGCAACTATGCTAGGTGAAGAAGAGCGATGGGTGAACAGGCAGAAGGAAAAACAACTTTATCCATTTAAACTTTATGTTTATATTTTATATACCTCATGGATAAATGAGGTGTTCCTTGCTGCAACACCTCATTTATTTTCTTTTGGTCTGGGCTTGAGTTTAGTGCTCCTGGCCACTGGTCCTGTGATGAAAACAGGAAGAGTGGAGATAGTGATGCTATGTGCTGCGTCCTCTGGCCATTCTCCCTCCCTTTTGCTGTAAGCACCTTGACCCAAACAGATAAGCATCAGAAATACGTGATGAACAGAACAGAACAGAGTGCTGAGTAAGATTAACAGGGAGGAATGTCTTTCACAGATTCCACGTGATGGTTTCCACAAAGCAAAAGGGAAGGACATTTCAACAACAACAAAAATACATGTTTAGCTGCCACACTGTCAGAATGACTGGCACATAAAAAATAAAAAAAATGACTGGCAAAGGGCCAGTCAGAATGACTCGACACTGGCCCAGCAGCAGTCAGTGGATGTGAAATAGCGAGTTCACATCCCCCAGTCAGAATGACTGGCCCTCTGCATGGCAAGGGGCCATGCAAGAGCCCCTTGAACTTTTTCCTTTTTTGTTAAACCCAGCGAAATCTGATGTGATTGATCTTACCATGAAGGTAACTCTGGCTGGATGTTTGCAGTCATTATTCTGCGGAGACATGAAAGTTTAAAGTCTTTTCCATACTCTACCAGGGTTTCTTCCATGTACCATGTTCATGGTGTCTTTGTTCTCTCGCCGAAGTTCAATTTTAGTCTCGTCTCACTAGAGGACCTACTTCCATAAATCTGCTGTGGCAAACTGCAAATGTGACAATCTTGTATATGGACTCGCTTGATTTTCTTGAATCTTTCTTGACATAAAAGCTAGATTTACTGACGGCACAACTAACAGCTGTCTTGTTAACAGATTCCTCCACTTGTGCTGTGGTTCTATGCAGTTACTTCAGTGCTACCAGTTTCAAGTTTTGGTAAGTTAGCAGTTCTGCCATACTCCTTCCATTTCTTTGCAACGTCACCTCTGACCTGTGTACTGTGTTTCTTGGTCTTCATGATTCTGTTAGTTAACTAATGTCCTCTAGCAAACCTCTGAGGATGTCCTACAATAAGATAACATTCATACTGAGATTAAATTACATTCACATGGATGCTGTTTACCAGGTAGGGGACTATTGGTGGCAATTTGTTGCGCTGAATTTTACTTATTTGAGGTATCGCAGTAAAAGAGGCTGAATACAAATACCATATCGTTCAGATTTTAATTTGTAAAAACGTTTTGTAAACCATTTTTCCTTTTATTTCCACTTTTTATGTACTACTCGGTGTTGGTTTATGTTGAGATCTCTGAGCGTACACAAAATAAAATAAATTAGGAGAGCTACTAGATTCCTTTACAGATGTACATAGACTTATTTGGGAAGGTTGCAGATTTTGAGGGCATTTTGGTGGTTAATGTTCAAACCCAAAGGTTTATGTTCATTCTTCTTCGTCTGCTTCTCTTCTGAAATGCTCAGGAATCCTTTTGCACTTCTACTTTCCAATATAAACAAGGAACTCGCTATTTCACATCCACTGACTGCTGGTGGGCCAGTGTCGAGAAGGACTGGCTTGGAAACATTCTGAGCCCAGGTGGGTGTGGGTGTGGGTGTGGGCTTTGGTTTGTTGTTTTCAGATGTCTGCATGACAACAGGAAACCTGAACCATCCTCATTCTCTCTCAAAGACGGAGGCAGCTGTTTATCCTAAAAACAGCGTAGACATACTTTAGCGTTTTCCTTGGGGAGGTCCGCACTAACGAGCAGCAAGTCTGTTTGAAACGCTAACACAAGCCTTGTGGTGGTGCTAGAGACTGACGTCAGTGGGGTGAAGGTGGCATGCGCCGACCCCAAAAGTATCCGCAGCGTCTGGGTCCAGGCCGGGCCAGACGCTCTCACTGCCAGTTGTTTCCAGCTCACTGTACCAGCCAGGCCCTGAGAGGACCCAGAGCCAGGGACCGGAGCAGAGAGGAAAAGAACCACTTCCACCAAAACAAACCTGCGCTCTCCATATGCACTTTATAAAAACAAACGTCTTCCTGGAGTTTCTCCTGAGCAGCTGCTGTTTGTTTTTAGTCAGGTTGACAGTAAGAAGTGAAGTCAGCTCAGCCGCCAGAGAGAGAGGAATACAGGGCATTCCAGGATAATTGAATAGCGGCGCAGTCGTGTGTGTGGATGTGTGTGGATGGCACAGATCAGCCCAGAGTGGCTGAGACAGATGGGTTAGGAAGTGATCTCAATGAGACAGCTCTGTTCTGATGAATTTGGAAGAGATCCGATGAGGCAGCTTCATCTGGTGTGTGTGTGTTCCTGTGTGTGTGTGTGATGCAGTGAAAGGTGAGTCCCCATAAATCACCCAAAATCTTTTGGGTGTCACAAAGCATAAATGTGTGCACGCGTGTGTGTGCATGTGTGTTTACCTTCTGTACTACACACTCTGAAATTCTGAAATCCAGGACCAGGACAATAACAGGATGTGTCCTTCCCAAGAAATGCCACAAATCATCAAGTTATCAAACATGGAGACAGTCACCATAGATATGCCATTGTTCCTCCAAGAGTGCCTTTTGCCTTTGCATGCAAGAAAACTCAAATAGTTCAGCAGCGAGTATGTGACAGCAGTTACATAATCCACAATGGAGCAAGAAACCCGTCCAAATACATCCACCATCATGTTACATTCCAAGTAATATAACAAAGATTTGGATGTGTCCGTTTTTGAGCCTATGTGATCTTTAAGTTTATTTCAAGACTTTTGCATATCAGAACAACTAAAAACAAAAAAAAAATTTAAAAAGAATTTCTGGATCCTTTCTTTGAAATCAGTAAATATTTGAGCAAAAAAAAAAAACACATATAACTTTATTTAACAAGGACTAATCCAGAACTCAGACGCAGCGTTGAGAAAATTCACTGCATGACAAAATGTCCAGGAAACCCAGCAGCAGCCATATCCTGAGACGAGCTTTTTCTGAATAACCTTATCAGCCTCTGAGATCTTTGAAGTGGAAACTTGGCCCTCTTCTCTGTATAGTGCTTCACTGCATCGAGGCTTGTGGACTTTTGCTCCTGCGGAGCTCTGTTAAGGTCCAACCACAACATTTGAATCAAGTTGGAGTCCAGACTTTAACTGGGCCCTTACAACAGTTAGAGTCTTCTGCCTTCTAGCAGTTCAACTTGGTGCCTGTAATAAACAGTGTTATGAGTGTTAGCCCCCTTATAGATTCAGTTTTTTTTATTTTTTTGCTAACCTTAAATGTGCCAGATCATCAGTGTTGTTTTAATGTATGATAAAGATAACCTTAGTGAACAAAAAACGTAGTTTCCAGATAATGATTTTACTTAATGAAAGAAAAAAGTGTATCCTCATCAGTCTGAGTAATCATCCCTAAGTTAAATCATGAATTATTAACAGTTGCCCTTTTAAAAACCTAACCCATACCTTCTTAATGGAAGACCTGTAGAGTTAAGAAATCATGGCCTGATGTAATGATTTTGAATAACATATGTGAAACAAAGCTAAAGCCATACAGTATGTCAGTCTACAGTAGAAACAGTTTCAACTTAGTAAAATAACTCTTCAGTGCAGCTCTCCCTGACCAACATCTAAAGCCCTGTAGACCTCATTCCTTTAGTTATAGTCACGCTTCACGATTCACCAATAAGAAAGAAACTTGGCAAAAATGGTCTTCATGGGACGGTTCCAATTGAAAAACCACTGCTGACCCAAACGAACACAAAAGACCCGTTTCATATTTACCAAAAACATCTTGATAATCCCCCAAGAATTTTTGCCAAATGTTATTGGTGATCGGCGAAACTGAAATATTTTAAAAAGGATTTGGCTCATGTCAGATGTGGTGGAAATATTCACTCAGTATTTCAGAAAAAGTCAATAAAATCTACAGTCAAACATGGTGGTGGATTGCTTTGGTGTTTCGGGTTGTTCTGCCTTGAACACCAAAGACTCCTGGAGCGTTTCCATCCTTACCATCAGTTCATGACCTCAAGCCCAAACATACTAAGAGTGACGCATCCCGTAATCAGGCTTAGGGGTTGAACTTTTTAACATACAGCCAGGCTGGTCTGAATTTGGTGTTCCTGCCTACAATGAGTGAATGTTATAAGACACGGGTTTTTGAACCTTTCCCAATGGCTCCTAATAACCAATTTAATACCAAATGCTGCTTTAAGCTGTATATTTTTTTTATGTAATTCATTTTTATACTACAACAGAATCACACTAAAAATACCAGTAATATTGCCTTAGATACATTTTTTTGTCATTAATTTGGAAACGGTCCTTTTGTTATTTTCCATTGATTTTAATGTCACACAAAATGGAACATATCTATCCATAAAATAATGATTTTATCTCAAAGTTTACAAACAGAAATAAAGCGATGCTATTTTAAATGATAAATTTCCATAAGTAGATATTTGTAAAAAAATTAAAAAAAAAAAAAAAATTAAAATAAATAAATTAAAATAAAAAATACATTTTTTTTCTTTTCTTTTTTTTTTTTTTAAAGAAGGTCTTCTGACATTTTTTGTAAACATGTACATTTACATTTTGGAACATTTTGTAAACACGTCTTATTTAGCTGTACTGAAGTTAAATATTTCTCTTAGGATTACAGGTTCCAGACAAGAACAACAAACCACCCTGTTTAAAGATTACTGATCTTTTTTTTTTATCATTCTAATCAGTTTTACTGGGACTGGAAATATTTGACGTTGTAAAGGAAGAAGAAAAAAAAAATCTCATTAGAACCACGTTTATCCCACGTGCGTTTCTCTCGATGTTTGCCGCGCTCAGTATTTGCCCTCGCTTGACTCCGCGGAGCGACGCACGCGCGTCTCTGCAGCTGTCTCTGAGCGTGAGAGCGTGAGATAGCGCGTGGGAGGTGATGCTCATGTTGCGTTGCCATGGCGACGTCTGCGGTGAGGCGAAAAGAAACTGAGAGAGGGGCGGTGGGCGGAGGGGCCTCCGCAATGTGAATACATCAAATCCACCACATCCAGAGGGGTGAGATAAACAAAACTCTCTCGGTGCTGCGCGACGTAAAGTCCTGATGGTGTCAAAGGTCACCGGTCAAAGGGGCCTCACTGTCTGGCCCCTTTGGTTGTTCTTTAAAACACACATAAGCTGCTGCGATGAATCAGAATGAACCTATATGGTTACAAAGACGGCTTGTAGCCACTCTGTGTGGCCTGACCTTTTCACGCAACCAGCTGAAAATGTTTCAGAGATAAGCTGGCTATTTTACAGTAAAAAGCCTCCTGCTGGATTTTCCCAGACTTGTACAAAGAAGCAGCTTTAACCTTTTCTTGTACGGCTCTGTCTGCCGTCTGTTTACCTGGAAAAAAACAAAACAAAAAAAACCCGCTGAGCTTTCTCTCGACACCCACAGCGTTACCAAGAAAACTGTTGTTTCTCTGTCTGTTCCTTTAAAATTATTATTACCTCTCATTCTGAAAAAATTTTTTTCTTTCTCCCTTGTCATCATAAAAGCGGTCAGATGAGTCAGCTCACTATTATTGTTCTGTTTCTGTTGTGAATTCCAGTAAGGATCTGAGAGCGTCACATTCAGAAAGCACTGACCCGGCTTCCTCTGGCTGTATTACAGGGACAAGGAGGCTGCAGCATACCCCTCCCACCCTCCGTTCTGATGACCTCAGGTCCCATGGCAGCCCCTCCACCACGCCCTGCACCCCGCCAGCACCACGCTCTGCCCTTCATGTCAACATGCAGGCCACACGTTGCCCTGTGTGGGGCTGATGCAGGATGCAGACCAACCTGAACACACCTGCCCATGCTGAAGCGTGGTGGTGGCCCCATCGTGCCGTGTAGTTGTTTTTCTTCAGCAGGAAACCTGGTCTGAATCTACAGGAAGATGAATGGAGCTGAAGACAACACCTTTCAATAGGCCCTTAATGTCCAGCTTCTTTTTTTTTTTTTTTTTTTAAGAAAAGGCAAAGGAAGTGCAAAAACTAGAGTTATTGCCTAAAAGACCTGCAGCTGCAGCAAAAGTTGATAAAGTACAGACACCTGCGGACTGCAAGCTACACCTCGCAGGTATTCAATGCTGCATATTTTGGTATCGATCTGATACTAAGTAAATATATCGCCAGTACTGCCGATATCGATACTGATACCGACGCTTTTTATTTCCGTTTAAATTTAGGTTGGTTTTTTGGGTTTGTCCTTTGGATTATTTTGTTCAAACCTAGAGCAGAATTTGAATGAAACTTGTAGGCGTCTACTAAATACTTTACATATAACATATGGACATTACAAACTAACAATAGAAAAACAAAACAACAAAATCTCCAATGTGTGAAAAATTGTCCTTTAAGAGCACATCAAAGCAAAAATCCTTTTGAGGTAGAGTTGAGAAACAACAGAACAAAAACAATGTCTGATACTGGTACCATTTTGACATCAATATTATTTATGTTTGGAATCGATTCCAATGTTGTATATTAAAAAAAAGCTTGAGTAAATGTAAAATGAAAAATCTGTTTAAAAAAATGTCATCCGATTAATCGTCAGAATAATCGGTAATCATTAGTTGCAGCCCTGATAACGACCATTAGACACCGTTTGAAAGTGATGCTAGAAAATCTTCACCACATTTGGTGAAAGAGAAATTTAAATCCTGTGTTATTTTTCTCCTACTTGTGGGCAACTTTGCGTTGACAGGTCGCATTTGCATAAATCCTTACAACAGCTTTGTCATTAATTGTAGTTGTATGGTATAAACAAAACCCCAAACTTTAATAGTTTCCAAACTAACCAGGACCCATAACAACAAGCCCTTTGAGATAAAAGTACCTGTAGCCTTTTTTAATTTATGCCTTATTTATCAGTTTCTAGGAACTTCTAGGACCCGTATTTATCTTGCCACAAAACTCAGCCAGCGGGACGATGAGGGAGGTGAGATCACAGTTCACTGCTAGAAAACTCTGTCTTTGGGTCACCAAGTCTCAGACTCTCCACCACGTTGAAATAATTGTCAACTACTTTAGTAATCAATCAATTAATGATCGTCCTAACAACCAGTCCTACTAACAGCCATTAGACACTAGTTACACACCAACTGTTTGTTTGCAAGTGATAATTAAATGAATGTGAATTTTGCTCAACTTTACCAGGATGTTAACTGGAACTGCATAATCTGGTCAGATTAGATTCAGATTTGACTAAACCGTCCAGGTGGATCTGCTATGAAACAGAGGATACACTTCATGCTTACTGTTAAGCACAGTGGAGGATCTATAGGTCTGTGGGGCCTTTTCTCCGATAAGCACCTGGGAACGAATAAATGGATTTCTTGTATTTGTTATCTGTTTGGTAACTCGGTGTGTGGACACGTTTTTATGTTCGGAGAGAGAAAAAAGGGAAGTACCGCGTGTCCAAAACACGGGCCTTGCATTCCAAAACAACATGTACAGTAGGAATTCAAATGTCAGACCCTAATCAGAAGCCATCTAGGAGCAGTCTGTGGGAAGCCAGGTCGGTTGGACATGTTCCTGCTGGCTCAGTGTTTTGCTCCGTCAGAGGAGAAACGTGACCGCCGTGACCGCCGTGCGGCTCAGGCCGCCACCGAAGATGCCTTGACTCTACTCAACCGTGTCTCAGTAGTGTCTTAGCAACAGTAGGTCAACTCTACTGTGTCTGTTTACGACTTCTTCCCTCTCCCCCTTCCACCAGAAAGTTCAAAGAGCGAACGTTTTTATCTGTTTCATTTGCCAAATGAGGCCTCCGGAGATTCTCGCCGGGGAATTGAAATTTTTGACATCATGAAGCGAAAACGTAAGATCTGGGTTTGCTTTGAAGTCGTGTTCACACAGGGGCCATTAAGCCAGCATGTGTTATCGGTTCCTACACTATCTGCTCCACAGACCGGTTTTTGATGTTTGGCACATGGGGCCTAAATTATTGTGAGGGGGATTTTGCAGGTTTCAGGAGGTCTGTAAAAATGTTTTCTCAGTCTCAACCCAACTGTTTAGGCTTGGCTTTGACAGAATCTGATGTTTTATATTGAATAAAGATAGAGTGCATTACAAAAGGATTTATAAACTTTGAACATTTCCGCACTACGTATTTACTTTGGATTTTATGCGACAGAAAGTTGATGCATGGCTGGAAATATTTTACAGGTAAAATTTTAAAAAGTGTGGCGTCCATTTGCATACAGTCCCCCAGTTAAAGCAAATATTTCTGCACATCTCTCTGGCAGGGCTGAAATAGTGAGAGATGGCATGATGCTTCCACCACCAAGATTGGCCTTGGGCACGGTGTGTTTGGTCAGTTCTCTGTTTTTGAATTCAAGTCAAAAACGCTTTTTTCTGACCAGAGACACTAGAAACAAACAGTACGTCTTATGGTTTTCTTTAAAAGTTGACTTTATTTTGCCACTTTTCTATAAATGTCAAATATGTACAGTACATTCTATCTGAATTGTCAATCTGTATAGCTCCAGTTATTATAGGTCTACTTCTTTGAATACTTTGGCTTAGATTGAATTACACAAATATGAACACTGCATTAGGTGACTTTTTAAAAGTTATTATACAAGTGAATCCTAAATATACATTTTAACAGCTTCCAAGCCTAGAGTCAAACATAATACCACAAATTTAATTTCTTTATTAATACAATCTAGTATTAATCTAGTTTAATTCACATCCAAGTCTGCTCGAAATGTAGGGCCTGCTACTTGAATTTACTTAGCACTTCCAAACGCCTTTTACGTTGTTTTGCGTAGCAACGGCGACATCTTGTGGCCAAACCGAAGACACCGACAGCCACGGCCTTAACTCACTCAACAATGCGCTGAAGTCACCAGCGGGCGTCGCTGTTGCGCCGTCTTCAAAGCTCACAGCACAGGCAGCAGAAGTCAGCTCAAAGCAAAAAAAAAAAAAAAATTTCTGCCACAGCTGACTCCGGACGCCATCTTTGTCGCGAACATAAACAACATAAGAGAGTCGCGTTGGCATCTTGCTGTGCCGCTGCTGCTACACGGAACACGACTTACAGTTTTTCCTAACGCGGAGTTCATCCTTTCAGCCGAAGATGTTAGCCGCCCTGGTCACCTGAGACACCCGGCAGGTCGGTGAGACACACGCATGCCCATCGAGGGGCAGGACGGATAGCTGGGGTTAGTTTGAAGAGGTGGAAGCGGTTGTTGGTGTGCGCGAGCATGATACCATGACAACGGTGCAGCTTTCCTTATGAGCACGTCATGAAACGTTTCTGCTGCTCTCGCCTGAATAATAAAAAATAACGGTGGCCGGGGGTTTTAAAGCATTGCAGACCCAGCATTGAAGCCCACGCCGCCTCAGAGTGTCACCGCGACCGCAGCAGGCTAACCGGGCCGCTCGGTTCGTGTCGCCCCGGCTCGTTAAACGTTCTCGAGCCTTTAAATCGCTCCTTGGTGCTGCGTGATTTGAATGAAGTTGTTTTGGTTCATATAGAGATGGGGATCCTCTGCGGATTTCCTCACCGGGAGGGAGCGGAGGTGTAGAGGGGGCGGGAAGAGCAGCCACCCCCTCCCACACAACCCACAGCACTGAACGGATGGACCAAGAGTACGAAAGACGGCTGCTGAGGCAGATCAACCACCAGAACCTGCACACAGAGCGCCGCATGACCAAGGTGAGCAGGACAGCAGCGTCACTAATGCACACAGTTTAGTATTAAGGTAAGAACAAAGACTTCAGCTCTGAGTTATCACTGTGCTGAACCTCCTCACGGGATTCCTAAACAGAGTGGGGGGGAAAAACGCTTAGAAAGATTACAGTTGGGGTTTTTTTTTCCTACAGAAAAGTATATTAGAAGATATTACAGCATAAAACGTTGTCTTTCTGGACATTATTCTCCGCCTCATTGTCATCCATCTATTTGTCAATCCGTGTTATTATCCGTTCATCCATTTCCATGTCTGTTTAGCATTTAGTAAAGATCGTTTCAGCATCATTTCACTTTTGCAACCCTTTGATAAACACTTAATTTTTTTTATGCGTTCTAGATTTATATATTCGTTTATTAGGCTCTTTTTTTTTTTTTAAATCTGGGACCTCAGTTTGAATTTTGTAAATGTGAGCTGGTTTGACTTGAATCCTCTAGTTCGTATGTCCATCCATCCATATATTAGTTCATTTACATGTGTTTTTATTTATCATTTAGCAGAGCTAATTTCAGCCTCGGCTCTCTTTTTAACCCTGTTAATAAACACGTAATTTTCATAAGCACTCGATTTATATGTTTATTTATTTAGTTATTGGGCTTTTTAAATTGGGACTTAAGTCCGAATTTCATCACATCAACATGTCCACGTGAGGTTGTTTGACATCAAAAATCTTCATCTATACATCCATGCATACATACATAAATAATAATCCATTTACATCTGTTTTTAGCATTTAGCAAAGATAATTTCAGCATCAACTCACTTTTATAAGTTCTTAATTGTTTTTTATATTTACTTGATTTCTCTATTTATTTGTTTCTTAGTCTTCTTTTTTAACTGGGACCTTAGTCTGAATTTTGTTCCATAAATATGTAAATGTGAGCAGGTATGACAGTAAATCCATCCTTCTTTCCGTCTGTTTTTCTATCAAACCGTGGCGTTTGGTTCTGACAGAACGGTGTGCATCCTGTCCTCAGTAACCATGCCGAGCTGTCTGTTGGTTTCCTAGAGTTTAGGAGCTGCCTGCAGCCCTCTCAGTGTGAAGTCAGGGGACCGCTTCATTCCCACCCGCGCTGGAAGCAACTGGAGCATCAACTTCCACTATGCCAACGTAAGAGCTTTATGTTACCCGTCAACTGCACAGGCTGTTCATTTAACAAAACAAAAAAAAAAACACTGAGCTCTTTGACCAGTCGTGATTCAGCTGGAGATGCTTCATGGATTTTCTCTGCAGGAGAACTGCCACTCTCCCGCGCAGAACCACAAAGCGAAGGACGCCGGCTCCGACTCCAGCAAAGGTCAGAACCCCGCCCGTCCCGCTCGCTCGCCCGGCAGCCATTGTTGATCCCTGATCCTGACCCGCTCCTGGGTTTCCCGTGTCTTTCCTCCGTTAGACGCCGTGGCCTACGCCGCCCTGCTGAGGAATGAGCTGCTTGGCGCCGGCATCGAGACGGTGGCGGAGCCTCACGCCGACGACCGGCGGCACGAAGTCCTCGCTCCAGACTCCTGCAGCCTTTTCAGGGTGCAGATCGCCGTCAAATCCTCATCAGACGGAGCCGCTTCAATACGACCTGAAGGTGTAACGCTTTGTGTGTGCGATCTCTGCAGTACGCTGTCCACACGAAGAGAGTGCCTTGCGATGGCGGTAATGAAGTCTCCCCCTTCTCACTTTCTCCGCTCAGCAACAAGAGGTAGCAAACGATCCACCTTACATTTACTGGAGTTTCTGTTCAGCTCAGATCGTTTTTTCTTTTTTTTCTCTCTCTCTCTTTTTCTCTCTCTGACGGTTCTCCAGTCACAAGCTGCTCCGTTCGCCCCGCAAACCGGCGCGAAAGATCTCCAAGATCCCGTTCAAAGTCCTGGACGCTCCGGAGCTGCAGGACGACTTCTACCTCAACCTGGTGGACTGGTCGGCAGGAAACCTGCTGAGCGTGGGGCTGGGGGCCTGCGTCTACCTGTGGAGTGCCTGCACTAGCCAGGTCAGACGGGAGCAACACTGCTCAGTAAAAACGTTGATTGATCGACTAACGATAAATTGTTATGGTTAGGGTCTAACAGAAAATTGTGGTTTTCTCGCCTTACTAACCTTAGACATACCTATAAAATATAGCAAAACAAGAACCTCTTAGGTTGCTGAATAGAAAAATAAAAGATGACAGGAATAAAATATGTGAAACAAAGAACACAGAGTTGGAAGTACTCCCTGCAGTTGCTCTTGAAGGAATGTTAAAAGCTGGCTCCATGAAGTGCATTATTAATTCACGAGAGCGCTCGCAGTCAGCCTTGCTTATCGGTATCATGGTTTGTTTTTTGTTTTTTTCATCATGCTGCAATTTGTCTGTTATTCTCTCTGTCTGTTTGTCACCTATGATGACAAAAGGACATCTCTCTTTGTAGATGGGAAAATAAAGGAGTACATTTCTGCTCAAATTCTTAGAAAAGTCAAGATTATTCTCAGAAAATTTCTAGAAAAAAAAAACCTGTGGAAATTTCTGAGCTTGAAAAGTCAAAAATGTTTAGAGAAAAAGCTCAATGAATACTACTAAGGTGAAACTTAAGGAGCTTGTTGTTCTGTTACATTTCAAAACAGAACCTCATGATGTTCGATTGACATCCCACACCCAACTTTGTGTGGACCATTTCTCTTTCACGTTCTGATATGGTCCCGCCATCTTTATTTCTGTACCAACTGGCTCTGCTTAAGGACAACTTTTGTTGTTTGGCAGCCAAACTACAGCATTAAAATAAGGTCTAAGTGGAAGTTTATAGTTATTTGATTAGAACAGCTTTTAATCGAATAAACCATTAGTTGACAATTAATTGTAAGTCGATTGTGAAAAGATGATCAGTATTTAATTTAAGGCACGTGTTGAATGTGGAGGCAGCTGTTTAATTACCAGTTTTATCCATTCATTCTGCCACAACTGACCCTTTCAGGACATCCAGGATTCTTATCATGAATGATAGAAAATGAAAATGAGTTTGATGTAAATCCAACTGTGACATACAAAACAGGTTTCGATATTTCCCACAAGACTTTGTACAGTATTGAAATGGATAGGAATAGATGTGATATGCTTTATATTTGTTTGTAAAACAATAATAATAATAATTAAAAGGTCTCTGTTACCAACAGGTGACCAGGTTATGTGACCTTTCCGTTGACGGGGACTCTGTCACATCGGTGTGTTGGAATGAGCGGGTGAGGATCCTGAGCGTATCAATCTGCTGCTTAGATACGTCTGAGGAGAAAAAGTGACTCTTTGTTTTCCTCTGGATGGCTCAGGGGAGCCTGGTGGCCGTAGGAACCCACAAGGGTTACGTTCAGATCTGGGATGCAGCCGGAGGCCGGAAGCTGACGTGTCTGGAGGGCCACTCGGCCCGAGTAGGTCAGTCCGGTCCTAGCCGAGCACCGCAGGGCCGAATGGCGCTCACTCAATCATAACGATGAGTTTTTTTTTTTGTTTGTTTCTGTTGAAATCCTCGGCGCTGCAGGTGCGCTGGCGTGGAACGGGGAGCAGCTGTCGTCGGGGAGTCGGGACAGGGTGATCCTGCAACGGGACGTCCGAACGCCGCCCGCCACGGAGAGAAGGCTGCAAGGTCACCGGCAAGAGGTGTGCGGCCTCAAGTGGTCTCCGGACCACCAGCACCTTGCTTCTGGAGGCAACGACAACAAAGTAAGGCACCTCAAGCGGACACTAGTAGAGATGCGATCCGATCTGATAGGAATTTCTCTATCGGTCCCGATATTGAAAAAATTCGAGATTGGTGTTGGTGACGATGTGCCCGATCCATAAGAACAGATCTATTCTGTCTAATTCTATGCTTTGTGCTCTGAGCGACATCATGCCTTATTATTTATTTTACATTATATTTAGAGTTCCTAATTTCACTTCCTGAACCATTTGAAAGAAGTTGCAGTTTATTTTTTACATGTTTGATCAAGCTTGTGAAGCTTTTGGTGTATTTAAGTGTGCTGTTCTGGTGCAGAGTTATCAGATAAATGTTCAATTCATTACATTTATATTTGTGGTTGAAAACAGGAACGTTTTAAGTTAAATCATCGATGTTTTTCTGTATCAGATCAGCATCAGCCGATACTAAACCTTACACAAGTGAAATGAAAAAAGTGGACCATTGCGTCTTTAAACTGTCTTAGTCAGCCTTAGCTTTAATTAACTCCAGGATGCTGCCACCAGGGGGCCATAAACCTGCATAATATACATAATAGTAACACCAAAATATCAAGTTTGTATTTAAAAAATAAAAATAAACTACCTTTAGATGATATAAGATCTTTATTAAACACTTATGCAATAAAATAACTAACAAACGTAATAGTAGTAATCATACAGAAAGAATTGGTTTTTCTTCTAAACATTATGAAGGTGGGGGTGTTAAATACACCAGAGGTACAGAAAAAAAATCTATTCTATAGAGAATTAAAATTCCTAGTCCTGACAATTCTGAATTGATTCAAAATGCTCCAACTGATTTTAGGCTGCTCAAATGTTTGTAAAACAATTATGTATTTTTTCAAAAATTCTTTGATGTTTTTTTTTTTATTTCAGAAAAGACCAGGCAGCTAAGCTGACCTAATGCTGGCAATTTAAGTTACAGAATTTTATGCACAAACTTATTTTTCTTTCGATATAAACTAATGGAATTTGATACAGTATAGATTCCTATAGAATTGTTGCAAATAAATGTGCTGGTAGGGCTGCACAGATTTTGTCCAGCAGCATCCTTACTCTCGTCTTTTTTTCTTTTCTTTTTTCTTTTTTTTCCCCCGTCCGTCCAGCTGCTGGTGTGGAACAGCTCCAGCCTCGTCCCCGTGCAGCAGTACAGCGACCACCTGGCGGCCGTGAAGGCCATCGCCTGGTCCCCTCACCAGCACGGGCTGCTGGCCTCGGGCGGCGGCACCGCCGACCGCTGCCTGCGCTTCTGGAACACCCTGACGGGTCAGGCGCTGCAGAGCACCGACACCGGCTCCCAGGTCTGCAACCTGGCCTGGTCCAAACACGCCAACGAGCTGGTGAGGAGGACCATCCGCAACCCATAGTTAGCGCAGAGAGATTCCGTGGCTGATTTATTGTGATTTCTCTTCAAAAGCCGTGAATATTTTTCTTGTTGAATTCTTTTTTTTTTTTTTTTTTCCCAACATTTTGGATAAATTGAAAATTTAACTGCCTTTAAAAGTTAAAATAAAATAGCAATTTCTCAGAGACGTCCGAGGGTTACAGATAAGGAATAAATCTTATTAATTGCCTGATCATTTTCATGATTGTATGTTTTTCCTTTGTATCTGTCTCTTCCTACCAAAGACTGGATAACAAATGTCTTCAGTTTGGTGCATTGGTCTCAACTACACTGCAAAAATGTTACATCTTGCCAAGCATCTTTTTCTAGTTTCTACTGCAAATATCTTAGTGCACTTAAAATACGATAAAACTAGCTCACAAGTAAGTTTTCAGCAAGATGTAGCAGCTCGTCTGAAGTCAGTAATTCTGTTCTAGTTCCATTGGCAAATTATTTCACTTAGAAAATGGGAAAAATAGTTATAAGTGAACTTTTGAGGAAAAAAAAACCTCTTGAGAATAGCTTAGGCTTCTTCACACAGTAACAACGTCCACACAGAAGAGTGTTGTTAGCGCAACCTTAAATATGGTGCATTCAATGGTTGTATCAGACCAGTCCATCTGGTCAGCTGTAAAATCAGCCAGTTACCTTAACAAGCTAATGTCACGGTTCATTTCTGAATGTACTCCACAAATAAATACATTTGAAAAAATATTTTCAAACTTTCCCCAGGGAAGTCCTATTAAAATGTGTATGTAATTACATGTGTTTTTTTGTTTTTTTCTGTCCAGGTAAGCACTCACGGCTACTCTCAGAACCAGATTCTGGTGTGGAAGTATCCGTCTCTAACGCAGGTGGCCAAGCTGACCGGACACTCCTACAGAGTCTTATATCTGGTATGTTAAGAGCTGCTTTGACCACATAACAAAACGTCCAGAGGAAGTAAAACAGTGAGAACCTTTCGTGTTCTCGCTCTTTTGATTGCTGCTTTCTTTGTACGGATCCCATTCAAATGAAATCCACTCTATGATCCATTCTCTTCAAATCAATCCAATTCGTCAGTGGTGGGCACCGCTAGCTAAAAAGTTAGCTGCGCTAACCCTAAAGAACATATGATGCACGTTAGTTTTGCTAACTCTAAAGCACTACGTATATACAGTATTTAGCAGATGCTAATGCTGAAGCGCAAATTATATCTGCCCTTGAAAGACTCCAACGCTGTCGCCGATTTCATTTTGACATAATTTACGTTATATGAGACCAATAGATACCGTATTTATGCTTCTAACTTGTTCAACTGTCTGTGTTTTATGTTGTTCCTGTACGTTTCTATGAAAAGTTATTGAAGTGTAACAAGGGAGAACACGAGGACAGGAAGCTGCATAAACAGCCTGCACACTTCAAAATAAGAGCATGAACGGAAACGTCTACCTACTTGAAGAATTCTTTAAAGTCAATAACAAAAACTTCATTACAGACGTAGAACTTTATTTAACTGGCAAGTAAATTGGTGCTTTAGAATTAATCTGGAAAAATGAATTTAGGGGAAGCCGGGTGTGCTAAACGTTTTCATTGCTAGAAAAAAAATGCCAAAGCGCTAAACAAAAAATTAGCTCCAATATTAGCGCACTAGTGAATTGGCAGAAGTATGTACACCACTGCAATTCGTTCTAATGCAACGCCGTCATATTGCTTCAATGTGCGTTTGTAAATGTATTAATAAATGTCACTACGGGAATGAATTGCAGATGTCTGAACCGTTTGGTTACCGCTCCACTGTAGTTACTGTAGTTTCCAGCAGGAAATGGTAACTACAGTTACAGTTACCAAACCTTGAGCTTTGCTCGAGGTTTCATGTTTCCACAAGATTTCATGTTCTCTCACACGGTCCTCATCAGGCCGTGTCTCCGGACGGAGAGGCCATTGTTACCGGAGCCGGAGACGAGACTCTTCGCTTCTGGAACCTCTTCAGTAAAACACGATGCACTAAGGTGAAAAAAAATAAATAAAATGTTTGAAACAATTTTTTCAAACGACAACAAAAAAAAAATCAAAAAACTTTAAAAGTGTAAAACTGAAACAAGTTTTGAAACTGAAAGACAAAATATTGAACTGGAAATAAAGATTCGCTACACTCCATCTTAAAAATCTCCAAATAAAATGATCACCATTTTCTTTCTCTCTCCAAACAGGAATCAAAGTCTGTGCTGAACCTTTTCACAAGGATACGATAGTGGGCAGCCATTGGTCGGGGAAGCTGCAGGAGGATCCTGAGTGGATCAAATTCACAGACTCATGGACCCTCTGCAGTGAGCACCCACCTCCACAGAGACTGTCCTAGTTCAAACATTTTCCACCCTCCCGACGACGACGACCGTCGCAGATTAAAAACAGAAAGTCGCTACGCGCGCTCTTCTTAAAAAGTCGCTCTTGTTCTCCTTACTGTCGTGGATGTGATCAAGTTGTTTTTCTTATCTATTAGCAGATATGAGAGTTCTAAGTTATACGATGTAATGATGGAAGCTTTTTTTTTTTTTTAAAAAAAGAAAAGAAAAAAAGGCTGTAACGGACAGGAGGGAAGAGGGGGGGGGGGAGGGGCTGGACTGGGATGTTCCCATAAAGCAGCAGCATGCGACTGGAAAGAGGAACCAATCAGTAAACACTCATTCACCTGCAACAACAGATTGCTTTAATCAGTGTTGTTGTTTTTCGTTTCTTTTTTCTTCCAGTAAATGTACATTCATGGCACTGTGACACTTTCTGACAACTATTTTATTAAAAACATGTCCCACAGTGACTCAGATGAGCTTAACTGTCCTCTGAATGCGCATGTGTTGTCGTGTCCAGGTGTTTTTCTGTTCATCCAGCGTCTCGTCCCGAGTGGATCGTCCCGCTCCGGGTTGTCCTGCCGACGGCTAGCATTCAGAGAAGCCGGCCCCCTGCTGCCCCCTGCAGAGCAGAGAGAACTCCTTCACCGTCTCCTTGACGCGACGCTTGTTTGTTTGTTCCCTGGAAGGAAGGACACCTTGTGTAGGAAAAGCTGTTAAAGTACCAGCTTAGATCAAGTGATTCCTGAGTTTGTTCACTGATTGAGTAAAACACAATCATAGATAAAAAAAAAATTTTCTTGTTTTTATTAGTTTGACAGTAGAGGCTTTTATTTTAAAGATCTCAAAACACAGTGAGATGCTGGGCTCCATAAAACTGATCAAAGAATTTTCTAGGTTTTTGCAATTAAAAATATGTAATTTCTTAAATAACTTTTTTTTTTACAGTAGCATAATCGAGTTCTGACTGTTTTGAGAAAAAAAAAATCTTTAATTTGCATAAGCTAGTTAAGTACAAAAAAAGAAAAATGTACCTCTAACAATCACTTTAAAAAATACAAGTAATGGAAGCATTTGAAATCATTTTTCAGGTGTCTAAGAAGCTTTTAACTAGTAATTCATGGCTATGGATTAGCCATGAATTACTATGGTAGATAGTTCTTAGCTAATAATTCCTAAGTGTAAATTAGGAAGCTATTAACTAGTATTTGTTCCCCTGGGGTTTAAATAGGATGTGACACGGCTCCGTTTGTTTTAGACACAGACATAATCAGAAATTTATAAACTAGCTGAACTAAATTATTACTACTAAGATAACTATTAGTCTATGAAGATTTATTACTCTATAATTATAAGTACTTCTTTTTTTTCTTATTGGAAATTTTATGTTTGAGATATCCTTTAATCTCCCATGGCAACCATTCAGCTGTGCAGAACCCCTGTATGGATCTAACCCTGCCTTCGAGGACTAATCTGCTCAGAGCTGCAGTTCAAGCCTCTAAACTTCCTCTTCACAGAGCAGCCCTGGCCCACGACTCCCTCACTCAGCTCCTTCAGACTAGCCAGCAGCAATTAGCAAAGACCCAGAGTAGATTATAACACTGGTAAAAACGTTAACCCTCTATTAAAGGGTTAATGGAGGAGCCATGTTGTGATGACCTCCTGAAGGTGGAGTTTCAGAAAGAGCAGGAGTTTTTAAAGAGACAGAGGCCCATTTTCAAGGCATTAAATTACAAAGTCAAATTTCTTTTAAGTCATATTTGATCCATAATGCTTCTTTTAAGAACTGAATTTAACATAGTTTCTTGATTGTGCTATAAAATAACACTGTGTGCCTGGAAAACACATGATACCGTCCTAAAATATAACACCTGGATTACAGCAAATGTTAGCTTACCTCAGGATCTGCTGAGAGAAGGTGTGTTTCTGCTCCATAGTCACATGTGCCGACGGGAACCCGGGGGTCTGCAGGGTTTCTGTGAGCCACTGAGACAGCAGACCCGGACTGTGTCTGTTCAGACTGAGCAGAACCTCGGAGAAGTTCTCTGCCAGGCTGCGTGAAGAACCCCCTCCGACTGCCTGGGAGAGGAGCAACGCAGACGCATGAGGGCGGCGACGCCCCTCAGAATAATGCAGACGACGAGCCGGTCTACCTGCAGCACCGTCTCTGTCAGGATCTTTCCATCGCTCTGCAGCACGTCGTTCAGAGCCGGCATGTCTTTGCAGCGACTCAAAAACTCTGTCTGTTGGTAAAATGACAGAAAATGAAAGTCGTATGATTTAAGGAACAATTGTTCCCGATCTGAAATGTCACACCTCCCTCGCCCTCCCATTTGCTGCTTACAAAGAATAGGCAGGCTGCTTTAACAGTGGGTGTCTCTGGGAACTTGATGGACAGAATCCCTGCAGAAAAACAGGAGAGAATATTTTTGAAGCCCTGCATTGTGGAGCTTTGTAAAGAACGCCGTCCTGCGCTGATGCTCACCTGAGTAAAACAGAGCTTTGACGTCCAGTTGGGTCGACGGGTACAAGTCTGGACTCCTTTTAAGAATCTAAATGTTTGACAGACAAAGAGCAGCTGTGATGTTTTCAGTTACTGGCTGCGTTTCAATGCGCCGTCCACCAACCTGAGCGTGGAGGTTCATGAATGACTCTGCGATGTCAGGATGATCCCTTGGACCTGCCGAGTCACACGTAGAGCACAAAGTACTGTCACCCAGTGTTGAGTCGCTCAAAATTGCTTCAACTTGCCTCCAAAGATCCAAACTTTATTAGATTTGTTTCGAATGGAAGCTTTTCAGATTTTTCTGAACGCCGTTCTTATTTTCAACATACCAGGGGATGTTGAATCATGTAAAATGTGGAAAAGAATCACCTAAATATATTGTCTGTAAAAATGCATTTGATTGGATTAGTATGATAAACACAATTGAAATATGGTTGTCTGTAAGTGGGGTAAAATAGTTGTTTCATTGTTCTTTTTTTAATCCTCCTAAAGTTTTTACATCACCTGAGTGAAGTTGGCCCCAGCCCACATTTTTCAAATCTAATGAAATTAGTGTCACATGCGTAAAGGTTTTTGTTTGTGCCCCTATCATTTTTTTAAAGATATTAATAAATGTTTCCAGAGGTCACAAAGGGTCAACCGGCCCCCAAACATTTACAAAATCAAACAAATTTTGCGTCAAACTTTTAGTTGCACAAAAATAGCAAAATGAATATGTATGAATTTTGTTTGATTCCGGTGATGTGGGATGGAGGAGGGCAGATTGATCTCTGAATACCTGTGGAGACTTTTTTTTTTTTTTTTTTTTTTTAAATGAGAACGGCACAAACTAAAATTTTTGCTGCACAACTCTAACGGTTGATTGACACCACATTTAGTTTGACTTGGTAAATGTGGACGGGCTGGTTGGCCTTTGATGACCTCTAAAAACGGTTACAGTATATCTGTAAGAGGAGAGCGGCGCAAACAAAACCATTTTTGCTGCACAAACGTTTGACACCAATTGAGGGTTCAACTTGACTCAGGTCTATTAATCCCTATTCAGATGTGTTTGAAAAATTTCAATTTTGGAAGCAAAATAAATCATGACTCAAATATATGCAACAGTGTAATACAGCCCTTGTTACCTTGCTGGAATATAGAAAGCGTGGTTGAGGTCAGCACTTCCACAAGACTTTTGACGTCTGATATGTGTTGCTCCTCTCCAGCAAAGATAAGCATCATCTAAAGAGAACGTGAAATTAATCCTGGCTTTTCCACACAGAGCAACGTTTTTATGAAATGTTATTATTTTATCCCAGCTCAGATCTGTGGATCCATGCCTGACGAGTCAGATCCAGGGCAGGGGCTTGTGGGTAAGTGCTGTAGATTTGTCCCAGCATCTCACTCAGCCGAGCCACCATGGGGCCAAAGTCGTGCAGCAGGGTCCGGACTGTTTTATCAAAGACCCCGCACACTGCCTAGGATGAGAGGGTCATTAAGCATGCAAAGGCTGATGAAATATGTATGTAGCAGTCAGATGAAGTGATGAGTGAGCTAAAAAAAAACAACAACCCAAAAACGAATACCTCAACGACTTCCGAGTCATGAAGCCATTTGCTAATGATGGTCTGAATTAAAGGGAACACTTGCTGCAGCACAACCACAACCTAAACGTGTAGAAGAATAAGATAAAATATACAAAAATATAACCTTTCACTTTATTATTGCGCCATTTTTATTGATTTATTTTTTGGTAAACTAACTGGGTTTTGAATGCTCTGTGCAGCTGTGAGTCTGGGGCTGGCGTCTTCTTCGTCTAAGCCATCCGCGTGCCTGTTGACATCCAGGGTGGTAAACAGGCTGGACAGCAAACCCAGGATGGACATGATGCCTTGCTTAGTGGCAGGGTCAGGCTATTGAGATGGAGAGAAATGTGATTTTGACATTTACAGATGTTTCTTGGTCTTGCAGTCAATGTTTAGATGATTTAGTGCGACATTTTAAGTCTCCAAACCTAATTCTATCTGCAGAACTGATCATCAGCTTCATCGGAAGGGTCAGCTGATTTGTTTAAAGGAAATGTCATCTCCTCTACACCGTTATATTAATGTTGAGTCCAGACAAACCTCTAAGAGAAGAAATTATGCTTCCTACTTTTGATTAGTGGAAGCTATGTGTGTACACGAACACAGGTCTATTTAATGTATGCACACACAGGATCTGTTTCAGAAAAAGTTTCATCCACATAAACTCACACAAACCCGCCCCTGAGTGTTGTTTTAATCATTCCAAACCTGTAGGGGGCAGTGGAGCGCAAAGCTAACACCTATAGCAGACGATCAAATTATTTCAAAAATAATCAAGACTTCCTGTTACAAATTAAACATGGTGCCAGGAGGTTCATTTGTCTGGACAGATACTGTATATACCATACGGTAGGTTTACTTGAGGCTCCTTGGCAAATATGTCACATTTAGTAAATGTGACATACCAGAATTTACCAGATACGGCATTTACCGTATCGCTTATAATTTATCGTAATAAATTTCTTTTTAAAAATTCTCATTCATCATTGTCATGATACATGATAAAGGATTGTCTTTTTTTATTTAGTATTTCCTCCTCTGTTTGTTCAAGGAAAAATATAAATAAATGCCAAACTATATGATTAAATGACATTGCCGTGTGCAGTTCCGTGATACAAATCACAGTTGGGTTTTTTTTATCTGACTGGTAAAGAAACATGTCATAAATGAGTTTGTTTTTTTTTAAGAGCAGAATTTGTTTGTGGCGCTGTGCCAGCTATACAGTCAATTTAAAAAACAAGTAGTAAGAAATCTTTATCATAATGGTACCACAATTCTGTGGTAAAACTTTGAGTCCATATCGCTCACCCTTAGTACACATGCAAACACAAGTAGTGAGTTTTCTCAAATCTCCACTTTGGTTGGACTTTTTTATAAATAGTCGTTTTTAGTTTTACAAAACTGAGTTTTTGTGGGTATGAAAGGCCAAAACGCATAAAAATGTATTTGTTTTCCCACATATCCAGATAGGTGTGGTCTTGGTCTAGGCTTTTATGTTTGCACAGGCCAGACTCCAGCAGTTATTTAGTCCTTTTTGTAAACTCCTTTGTGCTTCAGGCTTACCTCCTGCCGAACCAGTGAGTCCAGCTGCTGAATGTGAGGGCTGATGAGTGAGTGCAGTCTGCCTAAAATCTCCTCTGCTGGCAGGGCTGACAGCAGGAAACCCAGGGCCTGCATCAGCCACATGCACTGGCTGCTCTGCACACACACACACACACACCAATGCAGCTAGTTGTCTTAAAACTAAAAACAGAGCTAATAAGATGTCCAGGGTACTTACTCACCTCATGGATTTCTTTCACCAGCACGTCCTTACGGAAAAGAGCAGAAAAGAAACAAAATAATCAAGAGTTGTGACGACGTGGAGGCGTGACGGGTCGTGTGTCAGACCTGAGACACGGTGAGGATGTCCTGAGCGTAGGGTGCCAGGTCCTGCCGGCACTCCCTGCAGATCCGCTTGAGTGTGGAGACGCTGGAGATGGACAGTTCTGCCTTCACAAGGCCCCGCAGCACCATGGGTAATATGCCACCCAGCATCACCGGGTGGTCCGCCAGCCACTCAGCCAGTGACCCTGCTCGACATTTTTGCCTCGTTACTACGGCAGCCTAAAGCGGACTCCGGTTTCACAAAGATGGTTCGAACCAAATTCTGATCGCGTTTCGAGATTATTTATAGAATTTAAATTAGGGGTGCAGCGATCCCCGTTTTTCTGCTTGCAATACCAATACCGATATCTGAGGTTTAGCATCGGCTGATACCGATCCGATGCAGAAAAACAGGGCTGAATTTACTTCAAATATTTCTTTTCTTCTTTCTTTTTTTTTAAACACAGGCTTTTAGGAGTCAATTAGGAGTATGGCAGCCAATGTAAAATAAAGAAACTGAAACTGACAAAAATATGTTTAACTTGGGCAAATATGATCAAAATAAACTGCAACAAACCTTCTTTCAAATGGTTCAGAAAGTGCAATTAGGAATTCTAAATATAACGTAAAATAAATAATAAACCACGACGTCGGTCAGAGCACAAACGTAGCATTAGATTAAATAGATTTACCTTTATGGATTGTCACCAAATTTTTTTTTTCAATATTGGAACTGATACTGGTATTAATATTGGATCGATGCATCTCTAATTTAAAAGTTAGATTAAGAAACATTATCTGTTTTAAGTGACTGATTAGAGCCTTTTACTTCAAAGTTGGGGTTTATACCTATGGTGTACATGACGGTGTCGGCCAGCATCACGTTGCTGATGTTGATTCTAGGGATCAGACCGATAAGACCGGGAATAACGTCAGAGTAGTTCACGTCGATGGTCTCGGCGATGGACTGGAAGCCGAACAGCAGCGCTTCGATGTCCTTAGGAGAGCAAAAACAGCCGACTTCAATCAATCGATCAGTTTATGCACTGAATTGAACAAATTTCATCATTTATTCACAGACAGATACTCTTACAACACTTACAGCACATAAGTGCAAAGGGAGCAGAAAGAAGAAAACAAAAAGTTGTATGAACCTGCCCCCTTTTCTCAGTAATTACAAAATAAAATTTCATGCCTGTTTTAAATAAAATAAAATCTTTATTCATTTTGAACTAGTAAAAATATAAAATAAATGTTTACTTCAAGTTAACTAAATAAGTTGCAAACAATATATAATTCCCTTCATAATAAATGCAGAATTATATAAGATATGGTTTTCTTTGTCTTATAAAGTGTTTTTAATTGACTTGAGAGCATGAACTCTTTCATGCACCAGAAGGCAGATTTCTTTTAAAGTAATTTTACTTTTGAAATCATATGTCTGTCTGCTATCTCTGTCACTAGATCTTTAGGCAAAGAACTTTTGCAATTTAATTGGCAGCAATCTCTTTCTAGCTTTAAACATAACTGATAGAGGTTATAAATTAGCTAAATCCCATAGTTTCAAGATACTTCATTGAACAACCAATTTATTAGCATATCCTCTAGCATTCACTTTGTATAAAATTCTCATAACTTTCTTTTGATTTTATATGTGTGGCCCCATACCTCTGTAGAATAAGTCAGATATGGAACAACAAATTAATAATATAATGTCTTCAGTGTTGATAGCTATAAAATGTTGTTTTTATTTAAAACTTCATTTACAAGTCTAAGACTTTTACAGTTTTTGTTTTATGTATTTTGTGAGATTTCCGGTTAAGATTACGACAAAAAAAAAAAAAGTAACTTCATGTCATTTACAGGAGATTGTGGACAAGAACAAAGATCTACAGGTCCGAAATGACGCCGATCCACATTCTTCCAGAAGCTCCAGAGAACAGAAGATGTGTTGGAATAAACAAGGTTGTCTGGGTATGTTAACTTTTAACTCCATCCATCCGCTTTTCTTTTTCTCTGTCTGCTCAGAAAATGTTATTTGCATTGCAAAATGTAACCAAAATAATATCGAACCCAATTGAAAACTTACAGCATGCGATGCAGGTGCAGCTCAGTAAATTATGATATCACTAAAAAGTTCATTATTTCAGTGAAAGTCATATGATTATAACTTGCAGCTAAACAAAACAAAAACTTTGATTTCTCAGAGAAATCTGCAAACAAACAAACAAAAAAAGCACCAAATCAAAGTTGAAATTAGACCAACTGAATTGAAAAGGATCAATAATGAGCCGAGAGCAGAAGAGGAAGTTCAACCCATATCTTCCATCCATTATCAGGCAAAGATCATTTCCCCTACTCCAGCATCTCTCTGTCCAGTTTTCTAACCATATGGTCAGACCAACTATTGAGTGCACATGTTATACAGTACATGAACACACTTTTCAGTAGCAAAAATGTCTTAATTAGTCTTATGTACTATTCAGATTTTCTGAGTAATCCAAATAAATGTATTCTAATTTACTGAGATGCACCTGTTCATTTCACTTCAATTCACCTGCAGTTCACAAGCAGTGGATGAAATGGCATTTTACTATTAGAGGGGCAGTATTATGTATTTGTCAGGCACATATTGTCATTTTATAGATTTTCCAATGCAACATATATCAGATACAGCTTAAAAGAAGTTTTACTTGGTAATTTAACGCCTTCAAATTGGGCCTCTGTCTTTTTAAAAACTCGTCCTCTTTCTGAAACTCCACCTTCAGGAAGTCATCACAACATGGCTTCTCTATTAACCCTTTAACAACATTTTTACCAATGTTGCACTGAAAGGTAGCTCACATAATGAGCTCAGCAGATACGCAGTTTCACCAGGTGTTTGCTCATTTCTTCTGGCTGGTCTGAAGGAGCTGAGTGGGGAAAATCACCGCAGAGGGCTGCTCTCAAATCAATCAATCAACTTAATTTATAACATTTGGTAGATTTGAGCATCTGTGAGGCTGAAGCATAGAAACTTGGAAACTGCAGCTCAGAGGAGGAGCTTCGTCCTCGAAGGCGGAGCTAGGTCCACCCAGGTGTTTCGTACAGCTGAATGGTTGCCATGGGAGATTAAAGTATTTCTCATGCATGTAAGAATCAAAGCAACACTCCAGGTATGTTTTTGATGAGGAAATAACAATATAACATGATGTAAAGCTCAAAAAAGTCGATTTTGCATGACACTGCCCCTTTAAATTCTTAAATACTTAAGCTTGTTGATGTCATTACCTGCCACACCGCTGACTGTTGGGGGTCCATGAGCAGCCTGCCCAGCCTGTCATAGAGGTTACTAAGCAGCTCCGCTCCCAGCATTTCATACACATACATTAGAGTATCTGAGATGTCCACCCTTGGGGATAAAACAGCCGACAGGTTGAGGGTAAATAGCAGGTATGAAGCAGCTAAATATGCAGCGACTTGTTACTGGAGGAATTTTGTTTAGAAATCCAGATGTTATAGTATTTGTACTGCCCAAGTCGTTCCACATTTTGTAGCATTACGACAAAGTATTTTACTGCAATTTTTTATAGATAAAGTAAAGTAGTGCACACTTGAAGTTGGGGGGAGGAAAAGGGATTAAACATTTTTTTAAAATATATATTTTTTTAATTACTCAGTTTTCCACATGCAGACTGAACTCTTTGTCCATTCATGCTTTCAGATTGGATGGAAAGCATTTGTGAACATGAGTTTTCAGGTCTTGTCATAGAGTCCAAAATGTATTTTTTGTCTAAACTTTGACTGGGCCATTGTAGTTCTGTTTACATGTTGAGAGTTGTTCTCCTGCCAGAACAGGAACTTCCACAGTGGCTCTTGATATTTGAAAAAAAAAAAAAAGGTAGAACCAACAAATTAAAAAAAAAGATATTAATTTTGTTTTGTTATTTTTCCATTGAATTAACTCTGCATTGAATTTCCACAACATAATTACACAGTTGTCAGTAATCTTTATTGTTTCTTTGTCACCATTCCATTGAAAACTAAGTGCTTTTTTGTTTACACAATTTTCCAAAAACATCAACATCCCGTAGAAGAAAATGTATAAATTCCCTCTTTATATGTTTCAAGGTTTTCTTTGTTTTAAAACCAAAGTGATCGTTCTTTTACAAAATGATTTCCTGCAGTAGATATTCATTAAAACTTTTAAAGTTGTCTTCACAAAAAGGTTTTGTAGATCTAACGAGTTTTGTGTAGCTTGACTGACAGCGGAGACGACTCTTTGGTTTGTGAAGGTTGCAGACTCATGTGCTCGAAGGTAAATCTCCAACCCCAGTCTCAAGTCTTGCAGGACCCAACGGGAGTTTTATTCCAGATTGCCCTGGTTTTAGTTGCTCTATGACAGTTTCAAGACTGTCATGAGATGCTAAAAGCTAAATTTTCAGACATCTGAAACGATATTCCACAGTAACACTGATGACACCATCAGTTGTTGGCAATCACTGCTAATCCTCCTTATTTGCTTTTGCCGCTCCTTGTTGAATCTCTGCCTGGCCGCATGGTTAACAAAACGAGCAAAGAGATGTTGGTGTATGGGATGTGATTCTTGCCCATTATGATTCATGTAAGAGAACTTCCTGCGTCTCTCTACTTCTGCCCTGCTTCCACAAAGCCTCCCTTTCAACTCCCCAGGGATTTGGGGTCATCGTTCAGGTATTTTTTGAGATGCTAATTAGCTGCTCTCAGTTGTAAAAGCAACAACTTGTTGCCGCCGTTATGAAGTTCGTTTGTTTTGACACTGCTTTGATTGAGCAAATTATTCTGCACCTGACCTAGACTAAGAGATGTTGGAAAACTTCCATCCCTTAAGCGACGTACCTGTAAATTCGAAACTGCTCTTTGTCATCAGAAGACCAGGAGGCGTATTCCTCCTGGGAGGGATAGTGGGATTTGAGCAGCAACACGTCCACCAGCTGGAAGTAAACTGGCTTGTAGACCTGCAGGTACACTGCCTGCTTCTCTTCCTCAAAAGATAAAATGTCATCCTGAATGTTCAGCACATAGTAAGAAAGAGAGGGGAAAAAAACCTATAAATAACCAATATAATTTGAACTTGGCCAACATTTTGCTCGCTTGGCTAAAAATCTGAGCAACCTTTAGTGTTTTAATGCCTGCTCCGTTTCCATACCTGCAGTGTGTACCAGAAGGTGAGTGTCAGGGAACTCGTGGTCTCATTAACCGGGTAGTGTCCAGGAATACCCGTACAGAACAGAATCATGTTCACCAAAGCCAGATACTCCTGCCAGTGGTCCGGCTGTCCCAGCAAAACCCTACCAGAGACAAGCACATGAAAACACCTGTGGCAAACGTGGAAGTTTTAGTGTGTGTGCATACCTGGAGTGTGTTTCCCCCAAAGCGACGGCAATGCGACAGATACCGTGGGTGGTCTCCATGTCCCCGTCCTGAGCTGCTGTCTTCAGCTGGTCGTAAAGGCCCAGCACCATAGGCATCAGGCTCAGCAGAACGTTAATGAACCTCCACACAAGAAATGAAATGACATTTAAAGACGCTTCACAACAAAATCAGCCATTCCCTTTCACATGCTGATGATAGTAGGCTACTGGATAGTCATCACATCTGCCCTGGGGCTCACTGACAGAAGAGAAGATGCTATGCTGCGCCATTGGCCCTTCTGACCAACACCAGAGGAAAGTCGGGTGAAGTGTCTTGCCCAAGGACAACAATAGAGAAGGACGGGGTTAGGGCTTGAACCAGTGACCCACCGACAACAGGACAAACTCCTACTACTGTCGCCATCATTGTCCGCAAAAGTTAGAGATCACACCACTAACTGTGTTTCCATTACAAATGTGCGCAAATCTTTGTTGATATTCTGCTAATGTTGGAAAAACACAATTTCGCAATTGCAGTGTTTTCATTAAATAAGAAATTAAATTAAAATCACATGTGAATAAGCTTGTTCACGCGAGAAGTCATTAAAAATCATGGTGTGACTGATGTAAACAGCTATATAAGACATATTCATAATTCGCCATGGCGATCTATCGACCACTAGAGGAGACGTTGGCGTCTTATTCAGGCGTTGGAGCAATAAGCTCCTTATACTTTGAAGCAGCTACTTATAATGTCTTTTATGGAAATTGTAGTCAATTTTACAGAAGAGCTATGGATTCCAAACGTTCAAATGACACGCAACTTTTGGGAACCGTGAATATACTGCAAGAGCATATTCACGGTTCATAAAAATATGCTGTGAGAGCTCTGGTGGAGCCAGCTGCACATTGTCCGAAAACCCCACCCAAAAGCAAACCATCATCATCCTCCTCCTTCCTGCCGTCTTCTTCGTCATCCAAAATCCGGCTTTTGATCACGTGACTCGTGTGATGTGAAAAAGTGTTTCCATTGCAGTTTTGCTATTTCGATATAGCCGAAAAATCACCTCAGCTACTGAGATCTGATGGCCACAAAAGATCCAGCTTGGTGCTCACCTCTGACAATCCGGCTGTGTGATGGCAGTAACTATCGTCTCCACTGCGGTGTCGAACAACCCTGGGTCGGATAACGCCGCAAAACAGTCCTGGACCAATTCCTGGCTTTCCCCCAGTGGCACATCCAGCCCCACCCAGCTGGAGAGGCAGCGGAGAACTTTCTCCTTCACCTGAACGGACGAATCCTGACTTTGTAGGAGCTGTCGGAGCATGCCACACACCACAGCCCACTCCCCGACCAGAGCTTCCCTCAGCTGGGTGCGACGGGCTCGGGCCAGACGGCCGCTTTGAAACTCCTCTGGAAGTACGGTGAGGAGCTCCAGGAGAGCAAGGCAATGTGCATGGGGTTCCTGAGAAGCCTTGGCACCAGGGTTGTCTTGAGAGTCCGGTTCCTGAGGTTGGAATGCTCTCACCATGTCTGCCACCGGCTCAGACCACGCCTGGGGGATTAGGTTAAGAGCCATCGAGGCCAGTGCCACACACAGTCGAGTGAGCACCATTTTAGGGCCAGAGGAGAAGCATAAGATGTGGGAAAGAAGTTGCATCCTGAGGTCCTCGTGCTGCTCTGCGGGAAGGTCTCCCCAGTGACGGCAGATCTTGATGTGGAGTGTGCTGGCGCCGAAAAACTGAACCTCCGGGATCTACAAAGAGACACATTTGAAAATAATTTACCGTAATCAAAACTCAATATTTGACCAATTTTCTGCAGGATGATGAACACTCCCCAGTGTTCTTCCTTCTAGCATGTCCATCTTAACTTCTTTTCCTAATCAGTTGTGAAAGTCTTACAGAATCCCAAAGATAGAGATCAGAATGTTGTTACTGATTTCAATTTAAAACACAAAACAAAACAACTCTGATGTACTTTGTGTACTGAACGTCTTTCTCTCACTCTCACAACCTGAACAAACCAAAGATGTCCACGGAAGTCTTTTTTGTTGTTGTAGTTCTCTGTCAATAAATACAACAAACTGAAATCAGAATCGCATCTGTAAAAAACAAAGGTTTCCAAGTAACCCTGAGTTCAGTTGGGTTCCCAAGCATTTGAACCACAGAAGGTTTTCGGGTTAAGCCAGGGGTGGGCAATCCTGGTCCTTGAGGGCCGGTGTCCTGCAATTCTTAGATATCTCCCTGGTCCAACACACGTGAATCCAACAGTGCAGTCAAGTTCTCCAGAGTCCTGCTAATGACCTGATTATTTGACTCAGGTGTGTTGAAGTAGAGATGCATCTAAAAGTTGCAGGAGACCAGCCCTCCAGGCCTGGAGTTCCCCACCCCTGGGTTAAGCTATTTCTTAGCATTTCTGACTTTGTGTATCTCTTTAAATGGTCCGTTTCATTGCTGAGACTTTAATGCTGTAATTTTGATTAATGACAAAGATTTTAACGTTTACTTTTGTATGCAATTAATCCTCTTTTTTTCTGATCAGAACATTTGTATTTGTATGTTTCCAGTATGCCCGTAAATGTGACACACAAGCTTAATCCGCAAACAACAGCTATGGGTGACGAAGCCACTTCTCTCGACCCACTAGGAGTTAATTTTTGCTTCAAAAAATGACCTGATGGGACGCTGGAAAAGACTTTTGATGTGTTCAAGCTAAAAGCAGTTGCCCTATAAGCGAAGCTATTCAAACCTAAAGTAGTATCTCAATGCTAAACATCCCCAATGCTAATGTTAGCATCCACAGTCCACAAGAAGTTCTATGAATGATCAGAGGTTCTTGAAACACCTGACAGATGAACGGATAGAATAACACTTTGCACCAATCTGGATGGTTGTAGTGACAGATTAAAAATAAATATCTTTGCTGTTGAACTCATTTGTCTATTAATAATTTAGCAGCAAAATGGCTTTTTGAATTGAAAATGTTTCGTAACTCATTTAATTGAGTTATGAATATGGTGATAGTGCAAATGGATTGACCTCAGATTGCATTGCTAATAGTAGGTACAATATAGGTACACCGTCCTTCGGTAAAAACTTCCTCACTGAAGAGTGTTGTTTAGCGTGCCCTTGGGGCTTACATATGGTGCATTCACTGGACGGAAAAAGAGCTAAAGAATTTTGATACTAACTGACCAGTCACCAGTCAGAGCTGATGAAGGTGAAAATTAGCCGATTCCGTTAAATCGGTGCCTCTATAATAATAATTAATAAGAACAATAGGAGTAGTGGTAGAATTTGGAAAGCAGAACCTTGTCAGGGCTGAGCAGGGCCCAGCAGAACTGCCATGCCTGTGCTGAGGCCTGGGCTTGGGTCAACCACTTCTGAGCTACGTTCTTACGCTCCATGTCCGGGTCGAAGTACAGCTGGTAGAGAGCCTGGAGAGGGACGAGCCGGCAGACACAAAGAGAAACTCTGGATCAAAATAAGTCAAGCAGGACATCAACAAAAACAACTACAGGAGGTATTTAACTGGCACGAAGTAAATACATTTTTTAAAAAAATCATATTGGCGTTTATCAACAATCATGCATGCTGGGATGACCAATTTCTTAGATAGTAAATATGCGTTGTCATAGGAACTAATCCGAAACACATGCTGTTGGTTATTATTAGGACAGCATATGCTTAAAGCTGGAATCAAGTTACAACTGGAGGAGCTTCCAAAACTATAAACTACAAAAACTGAACCCGTCTCCCCCCTAACAGATGTTTTATTTTTATTTTATTCTAATGCAAAACTGACTAATTAAAACGACAAGAAAACACAGTCATATATTTGTTAAAACAAATATGTCAAGTTTAGGTCACATTGTGCCTCTGACTCTCTAACACGCTGTCCACAGACTTATTTCAAGTAACTCACCGTCTCAATGTTCTCCTGTGTGAACTCCAACTCCACCGGGTTCTGTCCCGGGACGGGTGCGGACTCCATCGGGCACAGATTTAATAATAAAAAAAATGTATTTTTCTTACTAATGATCCTCACCTAATTGAAACTAGAAAGTCTTCTAAAGTCAGATAAACGCTTCAGCCTTCCGCACAGTCCACGCGCGTGGCCAATTTTCTCAGGTGTGACGACATGTTGGCCTCGTGAGAAAACAAGATAAAAATAAAAATAAAAACACAGAGAAGAAGAAAAGAAAGAGACTCGCTGCAAAAATATTCTAAAAACTAAAATGCTGCAGGTCGACCTGCGCAAAGCTTGCAGTCGTTCACCCTTTAGGAGGCGCTCCTGACGCAGACAGCTGCGCCTCTGACGCACAGACGCCTGATTGGAGCAGCGCGGCACGAGCCACCGCAGTCGGATGCGGTGCAAGAATCTTCAAACGTAAAGTGATCGTGGACGGACGAGAGCGGAGTTTTCAGGAAGGGGCCACGATATGTATGGATGTTCTTTTTAAAACAAAAAGAAAAAAAAAGTATTTTCTTTTCCAACGCACACACGCAGCCCCACCCACGCCAGCGTGCTCCTCTTCTGCCCGACTCCCTCAGGATATTTTTAGCGCTTGGTGATGTGCCCTGTCAAATCACGTAACGGAAACAAACATCAGAGAGAGAGAGGGAAGGAGAGGACCGAGCTGCTGAGGAGAGGCGGTTGAACTGCAGAGAAAAGAAGGCAGAGGAAGCCCGATGAGATGAGATTTGAGATTCATTTGGTGTGCTTCTGGTTGCTGTTGGTTACCGGATCGCTGCAGACTGGAGGTAAGCTGATGTTCTCATCCGTCAATATAAAATCCAGACTATATGCTTGCGTGTCCGTTTTGACTTAACTGACAAATAATCTTTCTTTGGTTTTTACCTTTTTCATAAATTTGTCCCACATAGAACCACAAATTCGGTGTGTTTTGTTGCGGTTTTATTCTGCGGAGCATCATAATGAAGTAGATTTTGGTGTAGAAAATAAAGAAGGATGCATACGCTCCAAACGTAAGCTGTGCGTTGGTATTCAGACTCCATCGGTTAGTTGCATTTAAAGCTGGGTTGATTTTTTTTTTTTTCCTTCTTCTTCTTTTGCCTGTTGCGTCTTGAAAAGTTGCTCGATCTCATTCAGGTTGGACAGAAAGCATCTGAGAACATCAATTTTCAGGTAGGGTCATAGATTCTCAATTGGGTATAGGTCTGGACTTTGATTAGACCAGGGCTGTCCAAACTTTTTCTTATGGACCAAAACCATAAACTCAAGGGTACTGTTGGACCAATTTATTTATTTATTTTTATCTAAAACACCAAAAGTTTCATTGAGAATTTTGTTCTTGCTCAACAATGAACTAAGCATGAAATACTTTAATTAAACAAAGCAGATGGCCCAATTTTTGTTTTTGTAGGAAAGGAATGTGTTAATCATTAAGATCAAAATCCTCCAAAATGTTTTGGTGTGTTTTCTTTATTGAAAGCGAGGCAAAACACTTTACTAATTTATTTTGGGCTCGACCGAAGGAAACTCGAAACGATTTGATCTTTTCTCAGCAATGAAAACATTCTTTAGGTGACTCTTTATTTGAAAAGAACCACACGTTCGGTGGTTCTTTTAATAGTTTTGTACTAACTGAATAAAAAAATATCCGCGTCAACCACTTGCGCTGGTGAGACAAATTTGTATCATTCAGAACATTTTCCACTTGTGAACGGTCCTTTTTTCCATTAATGAACTGCAAGCAGTCAAAAAGACTTCCCCTACATCCCTTCCTATCTTGATGAGCATCGCTTCTCTTATTTCACTGCCGAAACCTGAACCTAAAGATCAGCAAAGACGATTTTTGTGCAACGGAGGCATTTGCACACATGTATTCTTTTTTTTAAATAAGAAATAAAATAAAATGGCCATCCTCGTCAGTGTAATTTGTCAGTTTTTTTGTGCGTGTCTGACGTCACGCGAGATCACGCTCCCACAGCTCCGCGCTCATCAGCTACAATCAACTACAATTAGTTTTAGCTGTCATGTTGTCAACATAACGCGTCAAATCTTAAGTGCTTTCCCACTAATTGTCAACAGGATCACATATTGGACATGCCCGACTTGGACAACAAGGTCCAAGGGAAAAAGTTTTAATAAAAAAAATATTAGCAAGGGATAGGGCTGTTATGCTAGCTTGACTTTGACAACCTCAACATGTAAGTATGCTGCAGATTTTGGTCTGTTTTGGTTAAGTTTAACAGAAAAGAAGAAGAAGGTGACCCACACACCAACCTTCTGACATATCATCAGTATAGCAGATGACATGTCATCATCTGCTAATTAGCTCATTTAAATTAATGTAAAAAGAATTAATTAGCAAATCAACAACCGCGTTGTTCAGATGATCACTTATTAATAATTGCAAAACAAATAAACAGCCTGAAAACATAGTACTTTTGTGGACTGAATGAATAATTCCAATAATTACGTTGCTATTTTACAGGTCAGAGCCATGCTTTGCCTACTTCCTTTACCTCAACCCCATTTCCTGCTCCTGCTGAGACCCCCGTGAACGAGTTTCCTCGGCAGACACAATACCCTGCAGGCAGGAATGAAACTTCAGGTGATCTCCCAGCCTCTGCCGCCACCGCCGCCCCGGTGGAAAGCACAGTCCGATCAGAGACATCAGCAGATGCAGAACATCCGCACGTCTCAAGTTCCACTAAAGCCACATCTCAGTTCACAAATGCGCCCACTGTCACAACTCCATCTCTCTCAGGTAGCCATCTTTACTTGCTTCTCTCGCTGTAGTGCCTCACAAAATATCCACGCCCCTTAAGTGGCAAACGTTAGAGCATGTAATTGTGTATTTATGCAATTGACCAACACAAAACCGGGGCAGAATTTGGAAATGTTAGGAAAACAAATACTGGTTCCTATATATTTCCTACATATATATATATATTTCACAATATATTATTACTTGTATATTTATTCTAGATTTTTTTTAAATGTATTTTCAAAAAATAAATTTGGTGTGCAGTGACAATAAAGTAAGTTCAACTCGTAACTTTACAGAAAGGCAAGAAGAAAACCTTATTGAGAAAAAATAAGTCAAAGGAAATTCTGACAACCAATGAGAGCCAGGAGGCGGGCCTTAACACTGTCAATCATCCTTATGTACGGTACTTGCTGCTAAATGTACTATTGGTGGAGAAATTACTCACCGTTCCAGGAAAACCTTTTTATCCGCCATCATTGTGGCCATGCTAACCAGCCTTAGCATTGATGTCAGGTGGGGGGAAGAACAGCACATTCACAAGAGTGATTGACAGTGTTAAGACCCTCCTCCTGGCTCTGATTGGTTGTTTTTAATAAGCATTGGAAGAAGGCAGAGAAGCGTGATATTTTTTTTCTTTTTTCCACAAATTATCTGTCTCATACCAAACTGTCACAACTTAGAGGCAGTTTTAACAAAAGTGTAAAAAAAATTTTTTTCTAAAGTCCATTTATTAGGTTGTCCTATTAAACAAATGTAAATAAAGTAAGCTAATTTGATTACATTCGACAAATTAACCCATTTTTGTCTTAAGTAGGAGCTCCATTCTCTTTTTTTAGTGTAACTATGGTGTTAAACTAAAACTACACATTTCACTGAACTCCCCATTCCTACGGAGAACAGGATGGTCTTCATGCTAATGGGAGCTTTGGGAACATGAGGGAATACAAGCAATACTAAACATTTATCACCTACTAACCCCTACATATCCAAAGCTGCCAGAGACACACCCTAAAACACTAATTGCTGGAAGCAAAGCAAAATGTGACTTGACAGTATTCTGAACAGCACCTGGCTACAAATGCAAATCTGAAAATCCAGTTTTCTTCCACTTTACCATTGTAAAGTGTTCCCTGTTCGGTGTCGGTTTATCGTCTAAAATCCGAACAAACTGCAGTCTGTGGTTGGGATGCGACAAAATGCTCACTACTTTGCGTTACCACCCCAATGCCTTTTTATTTTTTTTGCAAGGTTTTGCAAACTGTGGCTCATTATTTTCATCTGCACTAATGTGACGGCTTTGTTTATTTCTGGCCTTCTGGGTCTGCAACTTCTTCATTTCAGTGTGTTTTCTTTGTCCAGACGAAAGCCTTAAAATATAGCATCCCTCACAATAAAACGCTGCCTGTTTGCAAACGCAGGCCAATTTCCCAGACTCGGTTTCCCTGCCAGCAGCGTTACGGGAAAACAGTCCTGCCCTGACCTCCACTAGTGTTGTAGAGTTATTGAAGAGGTTCCCTTTTTCCAGATCGGGTAAATATAAATATAACCCCCTCAGCCGATGCTGGGTGACTATTTTAGGAGAAATAACCAAAAGCGAGAGTAAATCCAACCTCACACATTTTTTAGTACGTTTTTTTTTTTTTTCTTCCTTTTTCTTTACTGGTTATTCAACATCAAGCCAAACCTGAACAACAACCTCTTAAAAAAATCTGTTAATAGATAAATAAGTATTTCTAATTAACTTCAGTTACTGTTAGAAAAAAAAAGAAAGTACACCCTTTTTGAATCCTAGCATCTTACGTAGATGAGACCTGGCCTTATCCAGATCTGAAATGATTTAGTACTTGTCACATTGTGTAGAGATTTGGGGAAACCACAATGAAACCAACCTCTGACCTTTTTGTACTCTGCAAGAAAAAACAACCCAAAAAACAATAAATCGTGATGAGTCGATTAATTGAACAGTCGTCAACTAACTGAATAATCGATTAATCGTTAACTGAAGTATACAGACTCAAAAAAGGAATATTTGCTGAAAGACCAGCACACTCCGAGCAGTAAAAAAAAAAAAGAAAACAAGTAGTTTTAGCATTTCAGAAAAAAAACAAACTTTGGTCTGTAAATATGTTCAATCCAAATTTCGTCATGTGGCATAATTTTAGCTTTACTAAAATAAATTCTAGTAGGCACCTTTTTCTGTTCATTTATTAATCAGTTAATCCAATAAACACCAGCAGGTTCACCTCTCAAATAAGTAACATAAGCTTTGTAGCATAGGTGGGAATTTATCGTATCGTTTATCATTTATCGTGATAAATTTCTCATGACAAGAATCTTGATTTATCGTTGTCACAATAAATTCCAATTAATGATGTTTAACCCCCCTCCAAAACTGTACCTGTTGTTAATTTGACTATTTTCTCCACTATTTTGTTAATGAGTGCATCAATAAATATCAATGAATTTGAAAACATGATTAAATGCAGTTAGTGTGTGATACAAACCACGCTTCTTTATATGACTGGTAAGGAAACCATGATCCACACAGGGAACCATTGGCTTCTATTTTCCATAGGAAATGAAATCATTTTTGAAAACGGCTTATTGTATTTGCTCAGGTTAACTTTGTTTGGTAATAAAATTTGTTTGATGCTCTGAAGTGTGACCAGAAACAGCAAACACAGAGGATACTGGCAAAGGAGTACATTTCCACAGCACTGTACATCCTGTTTCGTCAATCATATGCGGTACAAACCATCACTACTTTTCCCAAATCCTCACTTGTTGTTAAAAACCGAGACTCCGATGTTGAAGCCTGAAATATGTGTAACACGTACCTCAAAATAATCTGCCTTCTGTGTTAGTTTCTGTTTTGCTCTCAGTGCATTGACATTCCAGTGGCTAATCTGTAAACACCATTTGTTGATTAAATGTGTAACGTTTAGTAGAAAGATTACAGAGTTCAAGGAATTTGGAACAACTGTTTTTTTTTTTGTTTTTTTTTTCTCAATCAGTTTAACAAGAGAGGGAGATGGGAGAATCTACTAATAATAAATCGTGTTATTTAGTTATCCTTAATTTATAGTGATTTTTTGTTGTAGCATGTTGGTTTTTTTCTCCTTTTCTTTCCTACTTCTACCCACAATAACTGTGTGACCCTAGATTATTCATTTGGACTCCCTTTTTTCTTCTGTGTTCTTGTTATTTGTTCACATGTCTAATTGGTTATTCTGTAGATCTACACCTCTACATATTTTTGCAAACTCACAAACAATTTTACAAAATATGTAAAGAAACATCAACATTTACAATGTTTTTTCTTCACTCTTCAATAATTATTGCATTCATTTAGCATAAAAGCTGCATCATGCGGTCTGCCATGAGATCTACATTTTATTTCCAGATAATACAATTTTTCAGCACAATCCCTTCTTTTAATTATAATAAAATGTGTAACACTTTTTATCATAATATTAATCAACAAGTTTAATTTATTCCTATAGTTCCCATGGTATTTTTCTTGTTGGAAACATTTCCATTTCTTGCTTGATGAATTTGACTGGCAGACGATCAAAAAGATTTGCATCAAAAAGAACAGTTAAATCAATTATTTTAACTTATATTTTATTTTTTTTAAAACATAATTGAATAACAGATCAATTTAAAGTACAAAATGTATGGGGTTCCATTTTATTTTTCGTTTTGCTTTTATTTTTTTTCCCCTCATCTTCCTACAGCGCCCTCTGTCGGCCACCACTTTCAAAAGCACCGTGTTAGTCTGTAGTGTTTGTTTTGCACACTCTAATTGGTGAATTAAAACAAATAAAATATTTAAAAGAATGTAAAAACTAGAAAGTTATTTGCACAGAATGTGCTGCAACCCCATCACCATTATTGTTAATATGTTGGTGTGATGACTGCAAAGCCAAACAGGTTCTATGTTTTTTAAAGATAATTCTTGGTATTATTATGCATAGATAGTTTTTGCTATACATTGTGGACAGCAGCTTCGTTGTGGGGGGGAGCGATCGGGTTTCAGGAGCAGGGTGACCTCTGCTCTCCGTCCTGTTTTGAACCGAAACACTTTCAGCCGCCGCAGACGGCCTTTCATCGGCACCGACTGCTGCGAGCTCCACCCCTCAGCAGGCCACCTCCCGTAGGTACTCCCCGACCGGCGAGGCCCACTCCACCTTTTCATCTGGACCCACGACCCCCGCCTCTACTGCACACACACCAGCTCCTGGTTGGGTCCCTGTGGGGCCCACACACCGGGAGTTTCCGTCGGAGCTGAACATCAGCGATGACGGTCAGGAGACGTAGCGAGCGTGACTTCTTTTTAAAGTTTGAATTTATGATGTCGTTTTAATGATTTGTTCTCCATCGTGTAGACTCGAAGGGGTCCCACCGCCACTCCAGCTCTCCTCTGGACCCCCTGCTGGCCGGTCTGCTGGCAGTGTTCATCGTTACCACAGCTGTGGTCTTCACTGTCCTCTTCGTCAAGTTCCGCCAGCGGGTGAACCACCCTGAGTTCCACCGGCTGCAGGACCTTCCCATGGTAAGAGGCCACTCCATCAACACACTCTCTACTCTAGTCTTTGTTGTTCTCCATCAGTTTTTACAGTATTGTTATTCGTTGCCTAGCATGTTTCAATTCACAGGAAGTGATCTATCTGCCAGTTATCTTCCTGTTGTGACCAGACTGGTGGCATTAGGTTCAGAGAAAATGGCTCCTACTGCTCTATTGTCATGAAGTCACACTGACAGAATTACTGGGCAGGAAATGTGGTAATAACTCTCAAAATCTCCTGGCTAAAGAGGCAGTATTATGAGTGTTTCCATGCACATTGTGCCATTTTATTGCATAATCAAGTCAGGTGTTATATAAAAAAATGCTGCATGCATTAAATATGACTAAAAAGAAATTTGTCTTTGTAATTTAACGCCTTGAAATTGGGCCTCTGTTTCTTTAAGAAACTCCTGCTCAGGAAGTGATCACAACATGGCTCCTCTACTAACCCTTTACCAATGTTTTTACCAGCGTTTCACTGAGCAGTAGGTCCTGTAATGAGCTCAGCGCATGCGCAGTTCCACCAGGTGTTTGCTAATTGATGCTGGCTAGTTTGAAGGAGCTGAGTGGGTTAAAGATCGGAAGCCTGCAAACAAGGAAGCTTCTGGGCATCAAAGGCGTCGCTAGAGCCACCCAGGCGTTTTGCACAAGTGAATGGTTGCTATGGAGATTAAAGGATTTCTCAGACATGCATGAAATAATCAACATAGCACTCCAGGTGTGTTTTTTGATGAGAGAATTAAATTGCATGACGCGAAGCTCAAAAACATTGATTTTAGGTAATGCTGCCCCTTTAAGAAAGGAAACAAAAATGATCTGCTTCCATTTTTGCTAAACAAACAAGTAAGTCTCATTCTCTGTGGGCGTCGCTGTTGCTTCTCCTCTAAGGTCATCATGTTACAGTTTGTAATTCTCTCTGTAGGACGATTTGATGGAGGACACGCCCCTCTCACCTTACGCCCACTGACGGATTCTCCTCTCAACTCCGTCACTCGTGCCATGGAGAGAACATGTGTCGAAAAAGAAGCAGCTTTTTGGATACGTGGAGAAGCATACGTCTTCAAGATTAGTCCAAATTACTGACTTCTCTGTTTAAGGCTCACTGTTGAAACGATTAGTTATTTTGTCGTTGTTTGAATCATCAAAGGTTGTAGAGTCACCTAATCTTTCTTCCACATTCCCGTCTAAGTCCTGGAGACTTTTCACTCTCACACAAAAAGTGCAAATTCAAGGCACTTTTGCACAAATAGCAGCACTTTCAACGTGACACGTATTACACTGCCCTCTAGTGGACATATGAGATAACGTAGGTCGAAAAATCCATCCAGGACAAATAAAAAACCTCAGGTGATTGTCAGTCTGAATGAGGATTTGGGGTTCGGACTGAGAAACATCACTGGAGATGATTTAGGTGACCAAATAAGAGTGAAGTGCACTTTCAATCCAAACTGCTGCCTTAGAGCTGCGTGAGGTAATACAGAAAGTTCACACGTAAATTATATTTTTACTCTACAGTATTTGAAAAACCAGATGCACCAGTAACATTTTTTTTTTCTTTTTTTTTTAACCAAAAAAAACCTTTCAGTGGTTGAAATCAGGAATACGTGGTGGTGTTTGGTAAACGTTGTTGTGAAACGTCTCAGTATCGTTTCATCTTGGAATAAGAATCCCGAAGTTGGTGATTGCTCCTTAAATTGAATGTTAAATGTGCCATTACTTCCCAACTTGGGAAGTAAAAGTGCTACAGTGAACACACATAAGAAGTTCAAGTGAAACTGAAAGCTGTTGTGTGCGTCTGAGCGCCTGGTGTCTTGCAAAAGCATTCCTAGCCGCTGAGCTTTTCCACGTTTCGTCGTGCTGCAACCACAAACGTCAGCATATTTCAATGGGCTGTTATATCAAAGAGAAACACAGATCAGTGCAGAATAGAAAAAAAAATTAAGTAAAGAAAATCCAATCCAGTTGCCTCCAGTCAACTCATGAGTAATGTATTATCAAACAATATCTAAAGCTTTGGAAATCTCACAAAATACTGTTTGATAGTTCATCTGAAAATTACAATAGCAGAAGCAGTCAGTGTTACAACAAATCCAAAGAGGCCTCTGACTGAAGACTGTTGGTGTATGACCAACAGCTCAAGTTCCAGGTGGTAGGGACAATTTCCATAATAACGTACTGGATGACATCATTACTTGTTTTTAGCGCTGCTAATGCTAATCCGCCTCATTTGCTTTTGCCTCTCCTCTTTAAATCTTTTGAAATTTGCTGGTCAGATGCTGTTTAAGTAAGATTGCACCCCTTGTTTTACGAACAACTTCCATCTCTATGCAAGCAAAGCAGGTATAGAATCCAAGACTGGTAGCCTGAAGCAGGACGCGATATTAGAATATTTTTGCGATGGTAGTTAATATTGCGACATCAGTTGCGATATATCTCTTCTCCTCCTAATCTGTGCTTCATGCGCTACATGATCTTTAGCATTTTTGACAATGTCTGGCTAAATATTGCATTTTTATCATTAGGATTAAAAAAACCCAAAAAACTTTTAAAACGTGTTAGGCAACAATTATTGCATGCCAAACCATCTTTTGCGATATGAATACTGCGCACACTATAATATTTTTGCGATATATTGTGCATCCCTAGCTCGAAGTGCAGGAAAAGGTAATCCTGCAAAATATCGACTTATGTAGGCTGAATAAAGGCACGCCACACCTTTCAGATTTTTATCTCGCTTGTAGTTGCAAGCTGACAGAATGTGGAGAAAGTTCAAGGGCTTTGAATTGTGCAAGATTCTCCGCTCTGCCAGAGTTTTGCTTTATTCTCTCTAAGGATTTTACGTGTTTAAAATGTAATAATTTAAATGACATGAAAGATCACTTGTTTAGTAATAAAGAAATAAAAAAAAACATAAAACCAACAGTAAGTCTTCCTTTGATATTGCGGGTGGGGGAACATTACACTGCTTTGTTTTTAACCTGCTTGTCAGGTATTAACCGTGATTTATGATAATTAAGTAAATAAGTTATTGCTCCTGTCTGAACCGGCACGGTGGACTTTAAACGATAACTGTTAAAAAAAACACACACTCCCTTTACACACACACACCTAAGTAAACACACCCTCACATTCTTTCATTCAGCCCCACACCTTCTATAATAAACATAATAAGGCTGTGTTATCTGTAGATAAAGAGTGTAAAAAGTAGAAGTGTAGAGATTTTTAATATACAAAAGTAACTTCTGGCTTCAGGCAATCATGACAGTAAGAACATGTACAGGCTTAATGCAGACAGATGGAAGTCGTGTTGAGACCGACTGATCATCTTCAGTGCAAAAATTACACAACAAACGCCACGATTCTCCACAACGAGTGTCCGGCTATTACCTTACGCAGGTGAACTCATCTCAAATGGGAGTGGCTGGATCTAGAAAAGACCAGTCCGATTACTTTCCAGCTTCAAAACAACCAGTTAAGCAGGTCAGAGTTGAGCGGATAAGCTACGAGACATACTACGCGCAGTCGCCATAAAAAAGATTATTCGGGCGGCCGACATCAGCAAATCTAAATCGTTACTGGTAGGGTGCGCCGCCCAACAGCCGCGGGCGCGCCGGTCCCTTCCAGCCCAGCAGGTGGCCCCCGTAGCTCAGAGTGGTCAGCAGCAGCCCCAACAAGGCGACGTTTCCAAACGCACCCCTCATCCTCTTCTTGGGATCTGGCATAAAAGGACAGCAACGACAAGTTTTAGCACACAGGATATTATGTAAATAAAAATTAAAAAATAGAGTGGCAGGACGGCTGCCCAGCTTCTATGAGGTCACGCGGTAAAATTAACAGTATTAGTTTGATTTATTTTTCTTGTCATAAAGGCGAAAAAAAAAAAATGTGGGTGTTCGTTTTAACATTCTCACCTTGTTATTCCTACATTTAGAAATGTCAGAGTTCCACACTAAATATTTAATTCAACAGCTAACCTAAATATCTAGTTTCCAAATAAATTTATTTTAGCTAAATATTTATTGTTCAAGCTAAATGTTTAGCTCAGGCCTACATTTATGGCATATTTAGGTTGCTAAGTTGGCAACTAAAATGTTTTGCTAACTAGCTAAATAACTAGCTTAATATTTAGCTAGTGAGCTAAATATTTAAACTAAATACTTAGTTAGCAAAAATAAATATTTAACTTTGAGCTAAATATTTAGTCTTCTAACTAAGCATTTCATTTGTAATACATTTTCAAATATTTTATGAACTATATGTTTGGCTTGTGAATGAAATATTTACTTTAGAACATTTAGAAATGTAGAAAAAACGGGGTGAAAACATAACTTTGAAAAATGTACACCCGTGGTTCTTTCTTTCTTCTTCTCTCTCTGTGACAGGCTAAATAAACCAAATTATTTCTGTTAATAGTTTTTTGGGGTTTTTTTTTTTTTACTGCGTAACTTTCCAAACCAAGGCCCATGAGCCTCGTCTCACCTCCAGTGGAGTATCCATGTGCGTACACCTCTCTGCTAACGATCCACACGGCTCCGAGCCCACTCACTAGACGCTGTGAAACACACACAAAGGAAACAAATCAGCGTTGGCTTTAGCTGCTGGGATGCGATCGCATCACCCATATTTGGATGGGACTACAGCGGCATGCGAGTGCAAAAACAAAACAAAAAGGCTCACGGGGCAATGCAAACCACCAACTGCCAGGCAGAAGAGAAAGGGGGGGTAAATCTCCAGCCTGTTGAAAGGTGATAAGAGATTGTTAACCTTCATCTGCTCTTCCTCCCCCCCCCCTATCAGTAGGTAAAACCAGAAGGTGTGTGCGGGCTTCTCTGGTTTCTACCTCTACGTTTTGCAGCTGATACCTACGTGTTCTGGTGTGCACGCTGGATGCAGTTGAAGATGTGTCCATGTTCCGGATCATCACTGTACATTTTTGGGTACTGCAAGGGGGGGGTAGGGGGGGAGAGAAAAAAAACAAAGCAAATTACTCTCCCCCCTCGTTCCCACTACACAGCTTAAAAAGTGACCTCACCCTCCGGCTCACCCGCACGTTGTACTTCTTCCTGGCTTTTCCCACGTTAACGGCCAGGTGTCCAATCATGATCATGCTGGCAACACCAGTCAGCACAACGTAGCCGTACTCCTTAGAAAACGCACCCATTCTTTCAGAGCTGGCGGAGGGAACACTTAGAGTAGTGTCAAAAACTAAAGTAAACACAAAGAACAACCAGAGATTTAGGCTCGTTGTTTCACATCGAAGATATGCAAACGGATTTGTGATGAAACAAACTCGTTGAACTGTGAAAATAAAAAGGGAAAGTGAGCCGAAGGAATGGAAGCAAACAGCACAGGCTGAGCAAGGACGAATGAACGAGCGGAAGGTCGAACAAGAACCGCAGCGCAAACATGGCCAGAAAAGCGGACAGGAAACAGAAGTTCTATTTTAGGAGCTTCTTACCCGAAAACTGGGAGAGAGGTTGAGTCCGACCCTGACGGTAGAGACGCTGCAGTGTCAGAGCGAGCGAGCGCTGCGAAGCTTTCTCCTACAGCTGCTTCGGTTTCCGCGTGCCTGCGTGATTACGTAAGGAGAGCGCACGCTTGGGGGGGCGGTGTTGGAGAAAAAAAAAAATTGGATTTTTCTTTTTTTTTGTTTTGTTTTTAAGGCAGTTTCAACATTTTTACGTACATAATTTCAAAATTATGTGCGTTTCTGCGTTTCTCAAAAAATTTTAAGATAATTTTTTCTCTTAAAATTTTTTTAAGAGAAAAACTTTTTAAGAGAAAAGCCGTTATTATTTAAGAGAAATAATAACGGCTATCAAACGGCTGACGTTTGATACACGTCAGCCCGGGAGGCGGGAGAAATAGGTGGAGTTCTTTTGACCGCCTCATGTTATGACACCAGAGGGCGCTGTGAATGCACTGGATAGAAACGACGCTCTCATGTTGGGATAGTTCTTCAAAAATGGCTGGGCATTTTAGACTTTTTTTCTCCCTTTTCTTTTTTTTTTTTAAAGTACTCAGCTAAATGTAACAAGTAAACCACCCACTTCTAACTGTCATTTACCCGAAGCAACATGTGGAATTAACTGGTGTTGCAGAATTATACATTTGTTATTTTGTTTTAAATGCTGTCTCCGTGTTTCAAGTTAAAATATCCCTGTAATAACGCAAAAGTGTAATGTGCTCTGAAAAGAGTAAATATCTGTTACGCTTTTATTTATTTATTTTTACTGTGCATTACTGAGGGAATCCATAAATATGAATGGTCTGAATCCCAGACCTCTGCATAAATAAAGTGTCGGTGTTACAGGAACATCTGACAAAAATTAACCTTGACTTTAATTGAATTTAATTTGACCTATATTGAGTCACACTCAGGATATGCAGTGTTTTTTTACTCGGACTACTTAAATGGGAAATAATGCCCATATATATGGCAACAGAATTTATGTTAAAACGGCTTGCCATACCCATAAAATCCAGGCAAAAGGGCATTGTGACGTTTTCACCTCACAGCCGTTGGTTGCACCCAACGAGTCACGAGCCCGCCCACCGAGGAGTCACGGTTGCTATGGTTACCGCGGACTCTGTTGCTTCATCTGGTTAAACCTGGAACAAGACGTCGAGAAATCGGTATAAACATTTTTAAATTAGCTAGTATAGTAACATGTATTATAATTATAATTATAAAATTTCAAAAGTATTTAAATAACCTTCAACATTTCACTAAACTTTGAATAAGCAAGCAGTTTTTAAAAAAAAAACAAAAACGAACAACCCGAGCTTATGCTGTTAGTGGAGCTCAAAATTGTTTTTCACTTATTATTTTTTTTTGTTTCAAGTAAAGTTTAGTTTTGTCGAGACTTTATAAGAACGTCTCGTTTTTTAAAACACTTCAAGAGTTCATTATATACCTGTTATTTTCAAAACGTATACATGGAGCCATATTTAATGCAATGCAGAAACTGGCTTACGCTAGCTTACTCACAGCAACATTTCAGGTTATCTTGAATTGCAAGGGAAGCTAAGGGAAGGAAAAGCAGCGATGTCTGAACAACTTAAGGAAAAACCACCAAAAGCAGAGAAGAAAGTAAAACTTCCCGCGGAGGGACCCAGAGCCAAAGAAAAAGCTGGCCGAATTAAGGAGTAAGTATCCTCCATGTTTGTTCTGCCTGATGAAATTGAAGTCTTATCCGGTCAGTAACTTATAATGTGTCTATTCTCCATTTTTACTCGCAACTTCTTTAACTGACCCATCATGTTCAGCCCTGCCAGTACGCATGTGGACGAGCATGTGACCCATGAAGATCCCACAGCTTCCCTGATTCCGAATACTTACCAACTGAGTAAGCAAACATTCAGACTTAACGAGAACAGCAACACCATCACCAGCAGCTAATCTGAATCCAGTGCACCAAGTCTGATAATCATAGATGCTCAGCTTTTGACATGACAGCTGGACTACCGATGGCTATAATGGGAAGAATTTGTAAACATTTGAGTCCATTGAGAGACTTAACCACAATTATTGGAAGTTAAACCAGAGACAGTGTATAGGCAAACAGTTAGAATTCAACCAATAACATTTGTGAAGCCATTTGTATATTTCTTGTCCACATTTGAACGTATATTTTTTAAGAGAAATAATATAAGTTCACAAGAACCATTGATTTCCTCTATTAGCAAAAAAAAAAAAAGAAGAAGAAATCTGGTTCGTAATTAAGGCATAAAAGGTTAATGAAATGGTAATATACCTTTTAAATCGATCCTAACATGGTGGCAAGTAAATATTTTGTCCGCAAGCTGAAATGTTCTTCCATGGCTTAGTTCGGCATTAGCGGTATGTCAAAACTAAAACGGCATACAAACTAAAACTCTTACCAAAACAGGTTCTTTGACAAATGTATGTCTTAGTAAAAGTCATATTGTATATTTAATAATACAACCTTAGTAAACATGTCACCCTTATTATTCTCTACTGGATGAAGCAGAATAATATTTGAATTAACGTCTTCCATCCAATTCTAATCTGTGGGTTTAGGCACCATTTTACGGAAGCGTTAACCTAGCAACCTACGTATGTTGAGAAATATTTCCATTCTAATGAGTTTTACATTGTTAGAAAAATGTATCTTAGGGAGATACTGCTGCTTTCCTAGCTTAAATGCTTTTGTAGCATTTGCCACCAAAAACACGTTAAAATTTTTAGAACGTAATTAGTTTTGAACATTATGTTTTGTATATGTGTTATTTTCTCACCTATAAACTCCCTGGTATCCATAACATGTTTAGAACATTTAATGAATGCTTAAACAACTGGTCTATTTTTTTGTTTTTTGGTCTACAGGCCCTAATAAACCATTCCCTATCACTACTATCTCACACATACTGAAGGAAGAAATCACCCATCGCCTCCGAGATGTGCGATATGATCCGGTTCGCTCTCGAGAAATGACCCTAACTCTCTGTGAAGTAGGTGAAAACGCAGCTGACTTTTTTTTTGATCCCATCAGAACATCTGTCGAAATCAGAGCGCTTCTTTCTGACCTTGTTGAAGGTGATAAGGACCCGCATGAAGGAGTTTATGATCTCCAGGTATAAAACCGTCATCCTGGTCCACATCGGCCAGCTCAACGGCCAGGGGCTGCAGATCAGCAGCCGCTGTCTGTGGGATCCAAACTTCGACACCTTTGTGTCCCACTCCTTCAAGAACACCTCTCTGTTCTGCAGCGCCACCGTGTATGGGATCTACTTTGAGTAAAACCGTCAGGTCAAGTTTTAGTTCGTCTCTCTTTGTCAAATGCTTTTGTCATTAAGCAAACACTTTGAAGTGGAAATTCTTGAGTAAGTGACTGTCTGTATGCAGCAGTTTGTGTTATCAGAAGTCACTTACCGTGTTTTTCTCCTTTTTACAATGCTCAAGCTGTTGCAGAATCTCAAAGTATTCCGCCAAGGACGTTTTCCTTGTAGGATAAAAGCTACAAAATGTAAGGACTGGTTAGAGCCGGACCAAACGGGCTGATGTTGCAACTTCTGTACAGAACGGTGTTCTTACATGGAATGTTCTCCCAGATAGCAGAAGTTTATATAAAACAGATGCCTATCTGTGAGGTGTTGCTCTGACTTTTCTGATTTTGTTGCGTTCAGAGCCTTTGAACGCTTGACCGCCTTCAAATAAAAGACTTGAAAGACAAAGTTGCAACTTTCTCAATTCTTGAGTAGTTTCTCTACCTGCTTGGTTATAAATTTCCATCACACCGTAAAGATGACCGATATAAGCACATTTTCGTAGAGAGAAGAAAGCTGAGCTTTTGCTCCCGAAGAGTTAGCCGATGGTCACCAAATGGACGGCTCGAGATATCTGCTTGGCAAGGTGGCTGCAGTCTGTACAACTTTTAAAGCAAACAATATAAATCTTTTATATACACGACATACGTGATGAGAACGACAAACAGAATGCAACCATGTTATGGGCTGCTTGCTACAAGTCCTACACAAAACTAAAGTATATAGCAAAAATGAAGTTAATTCCTGCTACTTTACAATCATAATCCATTAAAGAATGGATTTATATGTTACAATGTTTTTGTGTTTGCTAAATTCCAGAAAATTTGGCAAGACATTTTTTTCAAAAATGTTAAGAAACATCTAAAACAATATATATTTGTATTCGTGTCTCCCCTAAACACTGATACCCTGAAAACAAATCTAATCTTAGGAAAGTTAGGCACTACTGCATTCGCCTTTATTCTTTTGTCTGAAAGCCTCTCTTACATTCAAATGTTATATTTTAAAATACTAAAGGTAAAACTTTGACAGCAACTTTAAGAAAAAGCTAATTTCAGAGTGCAAAAACACAAAACGTCGGTTCTTTCAACGTAATCATTAAAAAACCCTTTTAGATTTCCTAATGCTAGATTTTCAGTTTTTTCAGTGATTATCGTTTTATCTTGCCCGGCAGTAGTGGCCACTTATCTCAGATGACCTGATCTACGTGCATGTGAGCACGTCCTCTACCAGACACATTTACCTGTCAGATGAGCGCGTGCTGGTGTTCATGCTGGCTTCTACATACTGTAGCTCTCTGCACTGGTTTACCTGCATATGAAAAGCTATATTTGAACAACTTTATAATGAAGCCAGTATCCTGAAATTCGTATTATTAACCAGTGCATTATAAAAAAACGGATATAGTTGTGGGTAGATTCGGCTGTAAAAACAATCAAAACAAAGACCGTTCTCCTTTTTTTTTTTTTTTTTTACCTTTTTTATTTTGGTTCTCGATATTGGGGGGAGGGAAGTGGGCGGAGCTCCGCATCCGGGTACAGACGGTGACCTCTGACGTCACCCAGCAGGATCGCAAATATGGCGGAGGTAAGAAAGTGAAATAAATAGTCAGAAAAAAAAATGTCTTTCATATTACGTGATAGTTTGTTCTGCTGGATGTGCATATAGTCTTTGCGTTTTGACCGTTTTAAACACAATGAAGCAGCAGCTCACCGGCTTGCTCGACAGCAGTTATTTATTTGACTCCATAATGTTGTATAAACTTCGGATTTAGCTAGCATTAGCTGCGCTAGCCCCGACGAACTGTAAGGTAGCGGCGCTGTTTGTTACTTCGCGGTTTGGTCAGGATATTCATCCTCGCGTGAACAGCTGTTAACTGGACTTTTGCCGATGTTTCGCAGTTATCTGTGCGCTCGAGCTCATTCTTATTCGCTGGCTGTGAATAGCGAGCTACATTTGGGCGCCTTAGCGGATTTCTATGAAGGAGAAATGACTAGCTTACAACTTGTATTGAAGTTAGCGAGTTGAGAAAAATGAACCCAGTAAAGCGGCGTCCTGTCAGAACAAACCGTGGTTTAACCCGGAATATAAACGCCATTGCAGTTGTGATATTCAGTCTATAGTGACATGTGTTGGGTAGCACTACATCTTCCTCGCAGGAAGCGGTCACAGTAGCCTTTGTTTAGTGTCTCATTGAGTCGCAGGGAGCTTTTAGGGTTTAGCGTCAGGCGCGCTTTTTTTCGGAGTCCACGGACCTCCCACTGCCAGAGTAGCCTCTCTATGCTTGCTACTAGAGTTTTCCAGGGGGGATATTTGGATAATTTAAAACACATTGCTGTAATTTGAGCTCTCTTTTTGGCTTTGTTTATCGGCTGGCTGAAGACTGAAGCGTAGACTCGTTCCGCAGACTCAGCTCTCAAAAACAATGATATTCGACTAATTGTTTAAAGACTTCTGAACTTTGCATTAGACTCTGCTTAAAACCAGAGATTCGTAGAATTACGTGCCTCATATAAACTGATACATGACCAAACTGGCTGTAACTGTTAAGTTGTTATTTGAAAACAACCGAACAAACAGTATTGCTCTTAAAAATGACTCAGTAAATCATAAACCTTTGCTGAACTTCAAATACTAATAGAAGGACAAGGAACAACATTAGAGCTTCATATTACAGAAGGTAAGGTTAAATTTTGGACTAATACTATATAATGATATAATAGTCATATTTAATAAATCAGAATATGCAGAAGTCCACAATTTTTTTTAAATCTGGTGAAATAGATTAAAATGAACTACAGCATATTTCCTTTACTCTGTTTAAAAGATAGCTTTTTTCAATCCACAAAGTACAGAAGTGCACCCTATCACAAGATATGGATTTTATGTAGCAACTTCACATAAAATAAATATTTAATATTTTCTAAAGTGCAATTTTATGGTACTTTTATAATGTTGTTCTGTGGCATTTTAAACAGCAAGTACGTTTTATTTGTAGGACATCAATTTTTATGGGCTTATTGCCAAAACGTTTTATGATGAATTTCACAATGCTTCTTTTTGAATTATTTTTATGGCCAACACAATAAATACCACAAATTAAAGCGATTAGAAATTTCAGTTATATCCCCCTAAACTGAAATACATAGCACCTTTTTTATTAAGCTATTATTTGATAAAAGAACACTGATTTGCTGTTATATTTTTAAGTCATTTATGTATTTATCGTGGCTACACATGCTCTCACAGAAACCTCGCTCCTTTTCCAGGTAGCAGCCTAAATGAACATATGACAGGTAGAAAATACATTTTCCCTCCCTGAGGGGATTAGTAGTTCATTAAAACTTCATTGAAGAACTGGAAAGCCGAATTTTGATGCATGGTAACTGAAATGGTATGTGTTCACATATTGAAAATGGAGCTGAAAAGATTCTCTGTATTGGTCGTGATTATTGAAATAATCGTCAACTAATTGAGTAATTGATTAATTGTTAACTGGAGTGTACAGTTTCAAATAAAGGTGATTTACTGAAAGAACAACACCCTGAAAGCAGAACTTTATTAGGCCAAAACTGTACAAAAATACCTACATAAACTTTTAGTTTCTTATTTAAAAAGGGAACTGAATTATTTAATTGTATTAAGAAGGCTTAAGTGGTTAAATAAAAAATCTGCAGAATGTGCAAGTTTTTTTTTTTTAATCCGAATCATCGTCAGGATAATAATCCATTACGAATGATTAAGTAAAAAATGATTATTTAATCATGCGATGCATCCCTAAATGGAATTGTCATGATGACTGTGGTTGGATATATTGCTTATCTCTGTTACTGCGTGCTTTTGAAAATTGAGAGTAGGGCTGTTGTAAACGAATATTTTTGTAATCGAGTAATCTGTTGATTATTCATACGATTTTTGGGGGGGATTAAAAAAAAAGACAAAATAAAACACTGGTAAATCAGCAGAGTTACTATCGGATATCAACATCAGTCCAATTTTTCACATTTAAGCTTCCCTAACAATAACTTTTCTGTAGTTTAGAAAATTAACCTAACAATAATAGCTTTCTAAGTTAACCTGAAGAAAAGTTGTACAAAAATCTGAAATTATATTTAATAATAAAGAGACAGGCTCACAAATACACTTATAAAAATGTCAATACTCCAGCTTGTCATTTCTGTATTCATCTTCAGTCAATTTAATAGATGAACTCTCACGTTGCCCAGACATTTATAGCTGTTGTGTTCATGTTAGTGACGGGATTTGACACCTTTGTTTGTCACACACAGAAGCATCTATCAGCTATGTACCGTCACGATGTGCTACGCCACACATTTGACCGGGATGATATGAAATAAATATTCCGGTTCATCCGTAAAGCTACACTTAGGTTAATCATCTAAGCACAGCCGCCCGCAGTGTTCAGTCTACCCACTCACCTGTATAAATACACCTGCAGCGCTCTTCCCCGTTGTTCGCTCTGGCAGCAGCTCCGGGAGGAGAAAAGCTGCCGTTCTCCAGGCATCTCGCCAGTCATTTTAAGGATGCTTATTGGTCCCCCGAAAAACGACAAAGACCCGGACATTATCATCAATCAATGAAATCCTCCCAGACCGAACTTGAAAACTGGACGTTATGCTACTAACACTTTGCTTTCGCCAACAACTTAGGCGGAAGTGAGAAAGTTGCCCAACACAAGTAATAACCCGGCCGGAACACGGTGCATTAAATACCGTGTCACAAACTTAACGAAGCTTCGAGGCAGATAAATTTTCCTTGAGAAATTTTAATAACCGAGGTACTAGAATCGCTCAAGAAATCGTTTCAGCCCTAGTTGAGATACAAAGTTGTTCTGCATGTGTTTTTTGTGTTTAACTCCCAATCCTGCAGATATTTGGATGTATTTCTTGTTTTTGTCCTAAATTTCTGACCCGCCTTTCCCTGTTTTTCAGCCCTCCCTCGGGAATTCGAGCCCAGGTAGCTCATCTTTTCTTTCTCTGTTTTGCCTTTAGTGAATGGCAACATTTAAATCCTTTTCCTTGAAATAACTACAATTGATATTGATACATATAAGTATATTTTCCATGTTATTATTTCCAATCTGATGTGCCGTGCCACACTTAAAGATTTGTGTGAGGAGAACTAGCTTCCATTTGACATTGTCTGCCTCCTTGAACATTTGCAGGAGGCTCAGCAGGTTCCGACGACCACGATTTCGATCCGTCAGCCGACATGCTTGTTCATGACTTTGACGACGAGCGAACCCTAGAGGAGGAGGAAATGCTGGAGGCAACAGACGAGACCAACTCCAACGAGATCGAAGACCTAGCACGGGTTGGTGTGAAGCTCGGCTTTTATGTTTCTATTAGTTATCATTATTGTAAAAGAAATGCTGTATTTATTCATTTATTTAACCAAAATTCAACCAGGTGAGTTATTAAGACCAGAATCATGTTCACAATAATGTCACATATTAATTTAGCTGCGTATGATTAGTTTTATCTTGGACATTAATCCTAAAAATATATATATATATATATATATATATATACATACACACAAAATTATAATATTATTAGAATTATAAACACATGACTGCTTTTGTATTTTTACATTTTGGTTTGTAGTGCCTGCACAACACTGTTATGTTTGTATTGAATAATTAATTGTAATATTTGATTACAATCAAATATTAGTTAAAAAATAGTTAAAAAGTAATTAATACTTTTTAACTATTAATTCATTTTAATTTAACTCTGGGATCAATAAAGTATGTTTGAATTGGATTGAATTCATAATTATAATGCTAATATATAGTACACTACACACTCCGTTACTGACATTACAAAACGTTGAATATCTGGGTGAAAATAATGAAATTGTTGTTTAAAGTACATTTTACACACTATTTCTATATAATATTTTGGTGCCTCCTTAAACTGTGAATGAACCATGAATATATCTGTGCCAACATTTGGCCTTTACATCAACGTAGTTCTTTTTAAAACTCACGTGTATTATTATTAATATCTCATTTTATTTTTTTTACAGGAGGGGGAGATGCCCATACACGAGCTACTGAATCTTTATGGTTATGCGAGCAGATCGCCTGCAGAGGAAGAGGAGGAGGAAGATGAGGAACCGGAGGAAGAGGATGAGGAGGAAGAGGATGAAGAAGAGGACCTTGATCCTGATGAAAGCAGCAGAAGCACTGGAGAGCTGAAGAAAACGGAGGTATTTGTTCAAGCCACTGACTCTTTGTTTTTAAGCTCTATCTGATAAATGACTGTTTTCAAAATGAATCGTCCGACACATTTTTAGTATATATATATAGTATTTATATATTTATACACATTTATAGTCTGAACTATTTTAAAGTGATGAAATTCTTTGCTATACAAGGAAGGAGTCCACGTTAGCTGTTTTCATTATTAGTTAGTTGTATCTCTGTTATTCCAATTTGTTAAATGCATAAATATTAAAAACATTTGCGTTTTTAAGTTCATACATACACCACTAAGCAGTGTGTTCGTTGGTGTAGAATTGCGATCGGGACTGTTGTACTGTTTGCATGAAGAAATTAATCAAGAATTATTGTGTACCGCTTCACAATTATGTCTTATGTAACGTGACTGGAGTTCTGAAGCAGCCTTGTTTTAAATTAAAAAAATATAATGTCACATTTCACATATGTCAGATTTGTTATCTCAATACATACCATAAAATATTGTAATAAAAGTTTAAGTCCATATTATCCATCCCTTGGGTTAAGGACATGTTATTTGCTGCAGGAAGTTTTCAGTGTAATTCCAGTGTTGCTGTTTTTTTTTTAGGGTGAAGATTTTAAGACTTCATCAGAACAAGGCAGCGATTCTCAGACCGCTGCTGACGGTCGCACGCGCTCAGTCCGGTCACTCGGCACGGCAGAACTCATTCGCCCTCAGAAACTCAAGTACTTTGAAAGTACGAGCTATTCCGCCTTTCTGTTTTTTGCGACATTATCTGGTTATGTTTGAATTTAAAAGCATCATGTCGTCTCTTAGGTAATCATGACATAGAAGAGGAGTCCGATGAAGATGAGGACTATGTTCCCTCTGAAGACTGGAAGAAGGTAGGCAAGCAATTTTATGTTGCTTCCGTGGTGTGGTGTACATCTGTGTTCCACCAGAACAAGAAAAACTTGGAATTTATCAATTTAGTTCTGATAGCTTTGAAGAATCAGTATTAACTTTCAAAACAATGTTTTTGTACCAACAGGAGATAATGGTGGGTTCTATGTATCAGGCGGAGACTCCTGTTGGTTTGTGTAAATATAAAGAAAACGAGAAAGGTAAGCTTAGCGGATGAGTGAAATGAACCATAGTGAACATTACAATGCAGAGAAAGAGAGTGTTAACTGAACTTCCTGTAGATATAAAGTCCATCATCGAATCTTTTTTTTTTTATCGATTTCAACCTGCCGTGCAGTTTATGAAAATGACGACCAGTTGTTGTGGAACCCCGACTGCGTTCCCGAGGGGAAAGTTGTCGAGTTCTTGTCGGAGGCATCGAGGCGAACTGGAGAGGAGAAAGGAGTGGACGCAATCCCAGAGGGTTCTCACATCAAAGACAACGAACAGGTGAAGCCAACAGAGCTACAGCTTCATAGACACCCATCAGCCATAACATTAGCATTAGCAGGTATCAGTAGCTTGGTTTCCGTTACAAATGTGCGCAAACCTTTGTTGATATTTTGTTAATGTCGGGGGGGAGAATAAATTCGGAATTGCGGTGTTTCCATTAAATACAAAATTCAATCAAAATCACATGTAAATACTTTTGTTCACACATTAACATCGTTTTAATGTTTTTTTCATTAAAAAACATCATCCTCCAACTATTTCCTGTCGTCTTCTTTGTGGTTTGTGCCAGTGGCACAGATATGTGACTCGTGATGCGAAAAAAGTGTTTCCTTTGCAGTGAAATAAACTAATTTGATACAGCCAATAAACACCATCCTGGCGCCAAAACCTTTTACGGAAAAATTAGTTGATTTTTTTCTAATGGGCATGTTAATATTAAGCTAATTTATTTTTTGAAATAAATTACTAAATTATGCTGCAGCTAAACACTGCTTGCTGACTATTACTGTCGTTGGTTTTAGCTGAGAAGTTGTCAACATAACACGCTACATATTAAATGTGCACATGATGGTGCTTTGCTCCTAATTCTCAACACCACAACAACTAGATAACAAGGTCAGGAGACAACTTTAATAAAAAAAAGGGAGAGAAGGAGAGAGAGTAGGTCAGCTATGCTAGCTTGACTTTGACAACCTTCACATGTAGATGTGCTGTGGAATTTGGTGTGTTTTGGTGAGTGCGTCTCGATTCCAGTCCTCAGTAACAAAAATAGAAGATGTGCTTCTATTACAGAACAGCTGATTCAAATGATTGCATGACCATCAAGTGCTGCAGAAACCTGTTGATCACCCGCACATTCGATCCAGAAGGGAAACACCTAAAACATGTAGGGCAGGGGTGGCGTGAGGACCGGAATTGAGAAACACTGGTTTTGGTGAAGTTAAAATAATAATAATAAAGGCGATTTAAACACGAACTCTGACAGATAACCCGTTTACTTGTGATCATTATCGCTGTGGTGGATTAGCTACTGTTGTAAATAATCACAAAATAGACATCAAACCTAAAAACACAACACTGTATCACACTGAATGTTCTGTTCTTTGTGTGGGAAATGTTTGCATGTTTTTTGTGATTAAATCCTGGACACTGTTGTCAGTTGCCATGATGAGTCTTTGTAGCCAACATAGGCAGCAAGAAAAAACAAAAGCATGCGCAATTTTGAGTTATTCTTCAGTATTTTTTCTGCATTATTTTTCCATTTCCTGTGGTGCACAGCACAAAATTACTAACGAATAATACCTTCATCTCCAGGTTACATTTTGCTAACAGAATTGTTCTACCGCGGCAGAATCACTTTTTTGTTTTTTTTGCCCTCCAGCATTGTGCACGTGTGAAGTTACCAGATGTAGACCATGATATGCAACGTGTCTATATGGTCAATGGAAACACAGCTACTCTTACTGCCTTCGCCTGATTGGTTTAAATCACACAGACGGATAATTATTTTTTAACGTGATTGATTTGAATTTCATTCTGTTTCCTCTAGGCTTTGTATGAACTGGTGAAATGTGACTTTGACACAGAGGAAGCTCTAAGAAGACTGAGGTTTAATGTAAAAGCAGCTCGAGGTGAGCCACTTGTTTATGGATTTATATAGACCTGTCGCCATAAAAATGAAATCAATTAATCGCACGATAATTGAAAGTTATCGACCTCATTTTAATTTATCGGCTTTATCGTTTCTTCTGGCCCTTTTCTCTTTCTATTGATGTAACAGAATGAAAAAAGGCTCAACTCCAGTGCTCACCACCTTCCTCATTTCCTTAGTGTAATGTCCAGTTCACACTACACGATTTTAGAGCTGTCGGCCCATTTTCAAAGCCTGAGAGGCCACACATTAACCGGCAGAAAATCATGCCGTGTGGTGTCCATCAACATACCACACAAGAACCGATTTCTCTCGCCGACAATCCAGATTTCAGACAGAAAATCCTGTCGAAACCCACTATGTCGCACGTGACTTTAGAATGAACAAACACAGCTGATGACATGGACGCGATAGCGGTAGTTTGTGAGTGATAAAAGATGTAACAAAAAGAAAAGTCATTGGATAAGACTGCGGTAGCAATTTCGTTCTAATTGGAGGGGGAATCCGTGCTTTCTGATTGGCTTTCAACAGGCTGCGTTCTCGCTCCGAGTCGGGGAAAACCAACACGCTGCAGTGATAAACTGGCTGAGACAATCCAACATGTTGAATATGCCTGATTTAGATCGGAGCGGTCCCAATGTTCTACCGACAGGACCCGATCAGTCATAACACACGTAACACATTCGTAAGATTGTCATAAGGGGAAATTCGGGGCAAACAAAAAAAATCTCGTGTTGTTTGAACTTTGCCTAAGGAAGGAGTGAACTATTGCATCAGGTAGTCGGATGTGCTTGTCTTCTCTGTCTAAATCTAATGATTATTAAAGGGCAATGTGGCATACAGACTTCATAATCTGTACTCTTTTGGTTGAACGTAGTTTTTATTTCCACTTTGATTTTATGTTTAGTTTTAATCAAGTGCATTTTTGTTGACAGAGACTTGAGAGTGCATTTTATTTTTGTTCTTGGTTGTTTTGTTTACCAGTTCCAGATTTCCTTTGAAAATAAAGTGCATCTATTTTTGGCAGGATGTGCTTGCATTATCTCATCACCGTTACATCAGTTTAAAATGGTCTTCAAACAATATTATCGTTTATCGCAATAATTTTTGAGACGATTAATCGCTCAGCACAATTTATGGTGACAGACCCAGATTTATATTTAGTTTTATAGGTCAGGCCTATAACCGCTGGCAGTTTGCTTCTTCAGCAACTTGCCTACTTTGAGTCTGTATACTCCAATTAACGATTATTAAACTAGCTGGCGATTTGCTCAATAACCGATTAATCGCGATTAATCTGGAATCCGCCACGCCTCTTACATTGCTCAGCTGAATGCTGCTGGTGGAAAGCCACACCCCTTTGGCCCCTCAATCTCAACAGCATGCTCACTTGGCTTTTTGTTGCTGTCTGATTCCAAAACACTTTGAGATAAAATGCTCCTTTTCAGATGTAACACTCAGACTCTCTTTAACAGAGGAGATATCAGTTTGGACTGAAGAGGAATGTAGAAACTTTGAGCAAGGACTACGAGCTTATGGGAAAGACTTTCATTTAATACAGGCCAATAAGGTGAGACATGTTTTCTAATTAATCATTCATCATTTCCTTTTTTTTACAACTGTAGTTTTTTTTTTCTTTAAACAGTTTCGATTTTCTTCTGTGTGGATATGTTGAAATTTCTCAGGCTTCTAATTCATCATGTCTTGTGTTTTATTTGTACCTCTTCGGACGATTATAACAATAATTATTTCTGCTGATTGAAATCTTTCAGGTGAGAACTAGGTCTGTAGGAGAATGTGTGGCCTTTTATTACATGTGGAAGAAATCTGAGCGTTATGATTTCTTTGCACAGCAAACCAGACTAGGAAAAAGGAAATACAACCTTCACCCTGGTGTCACGTAAGTCTGTTTTCAGAGGGACCGTTCAAACTAAAAATGTTTAGATTTTCTGATTCAGAGCTTTTGCTTTTGGTATTTAAAATGAAATTTTACGGTTTTAAATGTAAATATTAAGAAGCTTCCACATTTGCTGGGATATGCTACATTAACGTTTGTGGTTTTAGTGTAAGAAAATATTATGAACATTTAAATGTTTGGAAGACTCCGTAACACGAAAATGTCTTAAAATAGTATATAATTTCATATGGAACCTCTCTGCTGTCAGTCAGGTGTGTGTAAGGACCATGTGCTGGTGTGTTTCAGAGACTATATGGACAGATTATTGGATGAGACGGAGAGCGTGACGTCCAGCAGGGTGGCGTCGCCTCCTCCCACCACGTCCAGCAGCAGCGCCAGCCACTCTGAGAGGGAAGACAGCAGCAGTCAGAACGGTGAGGAAAAACCACGGCTTTCAGACCCAAACCAAGCGAAGCGTTTCAGTAAGTTTCAGCTTGACCGTCAATTTTTAGAATTTCATTTATGTATCATTGTTTTTCAGTCCAAACAATATTATCCACATTAACAAGTCAGACTCTTTTATACAAGGGCAAAATCAATCTTAAGTTCTAAGTGTTTTTTTTTTTTTAGTATGACCACAATTTTTAAAAAAAGTATTTTAACTAGAAATTACCAAATATAGTTGAGATTGTTGGGGAAAAGAAAAACAAATTTCTTCTTCTTCTGTAGGTGTCGCGGGTCATCCGGTGGACCCATCTCAGTTGCCCGACTCGACCCAAGTGAAGGTCGAGGGTGTCCAGTCCAACGGCCCGTCTCACCCAGATACGGAGGCCCTCCTCTCAGTTCCAGACAACAACTCCAACGGCTGCGGCCAAGTCGGCGCGCCCAGCCACGACAGAAACGGCTCTCTGGAGCTTCTGCTGGACCACAAACCGGCGGCGGTGGTGGAGGCAGCCGTGGCACAGGACAGACCGGCCAAAAGATGCAGGACTGAAACAGAGCCTCTGAGCCAGAGCGAGGCCAATCCATCCAGAACACACGAAGACTAAAAGGCTTTCAGGACTGCCGTTGTTCGTTAAATAATACACCGTTTTTGGGGTGATGTTTTTCTCTCGTTTTTTTTCCCCCCCCTCAGTTTCTCCATAAATGACTTTAGTGGAGCAGAGGACAAAGACGATGAAGCTCTGTTGAGCTGTGAGCACAGATTCTCTTAAAAGACTCACTTTAGGAAGACCAAAGGTTGATGAAAAGCCCGTCTGCTCCACCACATCCCAAAAGACACGTTTTGCTCATCTTCTCCACTCCTATTTTGGAGACTGTCAAAATTTTGCCAAGAATTCTCTTTTCTTTTTCTTTTCTATTTGTACTTAAATAAAACAAATCATCTGTGATATTTTTCTACACGAGATATTTATATTTTCTAACCAAAAATTAAAAGCTCTAATGATATGGGTTCTTGGTGTTCAAGCCATCCGTTTGTTGTTGAGGACTGGATGGAAATGCTGGTGCTGTCTCCAGCTGGCTGTTGTTGCACTTTGATTGTATGTTTCTCCTGTTTGAGGAGCGACTCACCCCAAAACCCCCCCCCAGCAGAAAGCCCTGTTTGTTTTGCCACAGCTGTTTGAGTCTGCTGAATAAACCCAGGGGTCTGTCCCCCTACAGGTTTGTTTGTGAAAAGCAGCTGACATCAGTGATGTCCTGTATTATCATGTAGATCTCTGCATATTTTATTTTATTTTTTCAATTTTCATAGTCTGCTTTGCTCAACACTTTGTTTCTACTAGACAGAATGTGACATCTCATGTAAAGTTTGTAAAGATTTCTTACCTTTAATAAGCAGTCGGTGCATATTTTTTCTCCTTTCAACTGTTCATGTTGCTTTCCGTCGGTCTTCCTTGTACACTGCGCTTCTTTTCTTTTTGCTGACAAACTGCTAATTATTTTCTGATGGATGAAATAAAAAGATCTGCCATTTCCTTTCTCCTCTCTGACATGAAAGTTTGTGGTTATCACCTTTTTGAAATAAGCCCTCAGTAGAGCCACACGAGTCAGAATTTGGGATGATTTTCTAATCATGTTTATGCAAATCATTAACCTGCTAATCTAGACTTGCGCAGAGTCCAGGGGTTTTTTTAAGAGCTTTTATTTGTGACAATACAAAATCCTTCAGTCTTCTTCACTCAACAATAGCATCCACACTGAAGAGTGTTGAGTGGAATATCTTAGCGCATGTATGATGACATCCGCCAATCAGAAACATCTGTGTTTCCAGCCACTGAAAAATTGTTTCTGTCACTAACAGACTTACCAGGTATTAAAGTGTAGCTATGAACGTTCTTTTCTTAAAATGAATAAATGTGATGCGTAATTAAATGTAGACCATTCCAAAAACCTGACTATAAAGATCTGGATTCAAGTTTTTTAATACATGCCACAGATGGAGTGAAGCAGAAGTCTGAGTATTGTAATACAAAATATTCATTTATTGGTGTCCTGTTTGAATATGTACATTTAAATGGCTCATTTAATCAAGAATAAAATGATTCTAATTATAAAAACACATTTTTTTTTACAATTGCATATAAAAAATTGATGGGATGTATCACTAAACACTCTTTACTGCTAACAGATCATAAACAAATCATACAGCATATCTTTAAAACATTAAGCCCCCTGGTTGGATCTTTTCTCCTTAAGGTTTGCAGACAAAAGCAGGTGATCATCATTTTTCAACTTCACTCGGTTTGGACTCCAGGATTTATGCCTGTTCTGTTCAAAATGATGGAAAAACGCTTGAGGTCAGAGAGACGCTTAAAACAAAGAACTCCTTCATAATGGAGTAAGAGGCTGGAACAACGTTAAAAACGTAGAACTGGCAAGATCTCTAGTAGTAGGCCATAGAGTGTAATAAGCTAGGAATGGGTTAAAGCCGTGCTAAAGCCTTCACATCCCTTTGACTTTATCACATTTTGCTCCAGAGCACAAGGTGTCTTATTGAGATTTTGTCTGACAGACACACAGTGGAAGGAACATTTCCAACCAGTTTTAACCAGGCTGTTAGTGAAGTTGGTTTAAGCTTCCATGGTAGGGGTGTTGTTGCCACTACCAAACTTCGCAGTGTGTGTATTGACCTCACTGGTAAATATACAGTATATGCAAGCCAAAAAAAAAAAATCGGAGCCGATATACACCCCTTCACTATTCTAGTTTGTATAGTTTCAGTTTAAAGCTATAAGTTTGGAAGCTGTAATCATAAGCAAGACATAGTTTTGGTCTTAATTCAATGTGAACCCCCAGTGGGGGTTGGGAAGCACCTAAGACTAAAACGAGATTTTCCGTCAGGATTAGGATTGAAGGTATTTCAAACCTTACTTACTGCTTTGCTGCTGTGTGAAAGTGATATAGGAATACACCAGGCTCCCAGCAATGCTGATGGGAAGGAAGAACAAAATGTGATCCATGTGTTAGACTCGCTGTTCACATGTGAGAATCCCGCAGCATGCTCGCTTTGTCCCTGGCAGCTCGGTTTTAATTCTCTTCCGACTGTGTCCTCAAGCTGCTTCCGCAGACCAACCCAAACAGCTAAATCCGTACGGGTGATTACCTGATGTTCAGCCCTAAGAAGTTCAGCCAGGTGAATATGTAGTCTCCACCAAACACCATCCCGATGTATGTGACCAGGATATTCTGGGGGTGAAATTGCCGGAAGTGCTTAATGGACACGCCGGCTCTTCCCAGAAAGCGTCGGCAAAGAGAACCGACTTACCTTGATGCAGCCTATGATGGAGGTGGTGAGCGCCGAGTTGTGCTGCGTGCACAGCATGATGGAGTACATTAAAACAAAGCTGCATTAACACACAGAAGGAGGAGAAGCAAGACTTAGCAGAACGCGGGTGTCTGTTAAACAACAGTGTCAAGAGTTTGTGTAGCTACGTTACCCCATGACACAGGAGAGGATAAACTGCACAACAAACAGCTGATCAGCCCAGCCTTCGTAATCCAGTCCCTGTTCACAAACACACACAATCACAGGGACACAAACGCTTCGGCAAATTTTACAGTTTACAGTTACAGAGTATTCGTTTTGTCTTTATCTTGAACTTTTGATGATTTATCTGAGCGTTCTTTTTCCCCAGAGTCGCTGCGCCACACACCTGCAGTGACACGATGAACCAGAAATGGGCGCACATGTTTATCGAATTTTTTGATATCCTCCCTAACGGAAATACTCAAAATTTCATCTAAATTTGTGCTCCATAATATGGTAATAACGGGGGGGGTGCTACTGTGTTGTTGCTGTAAGAAGACTGAGGCTTCAGGAATTCTTTCAGTTGCTTTAAGGGTAATGTCTTCTTCCTCGCTCAGCGGCCTTTGACTCTGTGCTGGTACATGACTTGTTTGTAGATGATGACATTCCAATTACGTCTTTTGCTTCTTATCTGGTATTGATTCCCATATTTCCGACTTAAACATGAGATGTTCATCTCTAGGAAACAGAACCGTTTAGTGACGTAAAAGCCGTTTAAAATGCGACATGACCGTTCTGATAACAAACGCTTTCAAAACAATCAGATACGTATCTGATGTAGTTCAACATCGGATACTGCATCCGATGTGGATGTAGTGTCCGATGTAATCATAAGCATCAGATACTTTTGATTACATAAGTACGTATTCGATGTAAAGCCACATAAAGAAGTGGCACAAATCAGATTTTCTTAGGAGTAAATAGATCGGAATTGGGCTGTTCAGACTGCCAAGATAAAGTTGGATATGGGATAAAAGAAAATCATCAGACTTGGGTCGGACGTAACATTAGTTTGCTCATTGCTCAAGGCTTTAACATACTCTGGCATACTTCACTCCGTGCGTACTCGAGTGCAGACTCGAAGAAGACCCCTGCACAAAGGGAGATTTTCAAGATTGATTACTTGTACTCTGTATCACACAGCAGATTGCTCGGCGGAAACAGCGTTCCATCAAACCACTTTGTATGCAACACTAAGCTGATAAGGTCGAGGACGCAACGCTAACAGGTGTATGGTGGCTGCCACGGTGGCGAACGTGCTAGCATCCATTCGGATTGTGGAATTTGTCACGAGACATGTAGGAAATTGGTCCGCTTGACTACGAAATCTTAATTGTCTGCGGACATTGTGCGCTGCGTCTGCGCAGCTCACCCAATGTGCTCAGTACGCCTGAGTGTGTGGCAGCCTTTGGTATAAGAAAATCAATAAATTCATACTTGTGCACTCTGTTCTTTCTTTTACATATAATTAAAGTTGGTCGGTCTATAAATATTCCCCACAGGAAAAAGGTTCGTTTGTAAAACGGTTCAAATAAATCATAAAAAGCCTCAGATAAAAGCCTCTCTCGTCCGTTATGAGTGTATATTGCAAGAACACCTACCATCTGCAAGTCTCCGGAGTAATATGCATATGCCAGCGTAGGGAAGATCATGATCAAAGCATTGTAATACAGCAGCCCATATTTTCCAAGTTCCTAAAGGACAACAAAGCCACGTTTCTTTCACCAGCCTCATCAACCAGGCTCCAGATCTGCTGCTGCTGCTCACCTTCGAATCCAGTTTTTGCTTTACAAACGCCCCGCTAGCCGCTGTCAGGACGTTGTTCAGCATTATGAAAATGTATCCTTCAAGATCGAAAGCTATGTCGGCGCTACGGCAAACACAGAGTGAGATATGTGCTCGTGCACAGGGCAGGAAACACGCACTGTGGATCGTCTTACCTCGCAGCAATAAAAGCACCGAATATCATGGTGAACACGGTCATCTTTATGGAAGCGGAGAAGGTCTTCCTGCAAGGGATTGGAATGCGTCTTTAACAGGAGAAGTTCTGGCAACGTGTGCAGACGGAATGCAGAGGTTGGACTTACTTCAGCAGGAATCCCTCAAACACCATGGTGAGAAAAATACTGAACCTCCTCAGAACCGTGAACATGGGCAAGCTGAGATGGCGGGAACAAGCAACCGCGTCACATTTAAAGACAAGACCGGGCTTCATATGATGGGAGTGTCGGGGACTCACTTGAGTCGTTGCGTCCCAAAGAGGCCTGAGATCTGATTCCCAACGTACAGCAGAGGCAAAGGGAACATCTGGGACGACACACATCACGTCTAATTATTGATCCTGGGAATGTTCTTGGAGGAAACGACCTTCTCACCTTGCCCGGTATGGTCACGTCCAGATCTGGGAATGCGATGACACCCAGCATCTTCCCGGTCCTCAGGACCACGATAGTGGCCAGCATCTGCAGAGATCAGAGCAGGAAGTTACAGCAGAGGCGATGACATCACATGGGCAGGAAAGCATTAGCTTAAGAGCTTACCTGACCAATCCCAACACATGTTGATGATGGAAACCTGGAAAACATCAAAGGGGCTCAGTGAAACCAAGACGCCAGCCAACATTTACTAGAGTGGCTTCAGAGATGTGGATGAACCTTTTCATGAAGAGCTAAGATTCACAGTATCTTCCAAAAACATTCATACTATTCATTTTTCTTTTCACATCTAGCCATGTTGCAACCAAAAGCTTTCAACTAGTTTATTGGAATTTTGTTTGAAAGACCAACACAAAGCAGGGCAACACCGACGATGTGAAAAGAAAAAGACACCATTTAGAATTTTCCGCCCCACTTTATAATTATGTGCTACTTATGATGGTTTTATGACATCAAATTATGATCATATTTATAGTTTTCCATTATCATAATATCATTTTATGCTAACAATGCAAAAATAACCATTTTATGACTCTTACCTTCTTTAAGACAATAAAAAACAAAAGTATTCTCAGGTGGCCCATAATTTTGATAAGCTAACTGGTGATATTTAAAAAAAAAAAAAAAGCAGGAAAACGTGAAATAAAACATATTACAAATATTTGCACTGAAACAATGTGCATGCGGTTATCAGCTAGATGATTTAAAGTTACTGGGTTAAACATGAGATGACAACTCTTTAAAACTAGTTAAGGTACGCTACTTTGTAAAGCTAGTGGACATTTGAGTAAAAAACAAAAACTTTGATAAAGTAACTACTGCTTATATTGATTAGGAAGTCCATTTTCTTGTTTCCGCTTTACTTGCTCAGTCCGGTATTAGTAATTAATCCGCCGCGCTCGCGCCCACATTCTGCTTCTCTGAACTTTGACCTTTTTACCTGTAGTTGGTGAGGACGCTTTTGTTGACGACGACGATTAGAAACGAGCTGACCCCATAAAATGCCGCGGCGAGCAGTTTCGCGAACACTGTGGGGGGGTCTCCACATGTTTCCCCCTGGACTCCGGAGGAGGGTGAGGACGCGGCCGCGGCTGGCAGGCTGCCGCGGCCGCGCTTGTTTCGGCGTCTGTGGAGTTCAGCCATCGTCTACGTAACGACCGTAGAGGTAAGTCAAGGCGGAAGCCTTCCCACAGTTTCGTCCTGCACATGCGCGTAGCAGCCGAGGGGGGCAAGAATAAAATGAGTTGACTGAGCGGCAACACTGACCGTAATGTCTAAAGTCAAACACTGTGGTGCAAGTACGTTCAATTAGCAATAATTATGATAAATATAATTTAGATAAACACAAACTTTGATGTAGAAAATATATAAAGCATTATATAAATAAACTACTTTCTTTGGATTTTGAGATTCTGTGGTGAGAAACTGTGAATTTTTACAATGTCAAACATTTTGTAGTAAAAAAAATATCTGAAAATTGTTAACATGATATATAAACCTTTTTTTTTTTTATGTCATTCGAGTTAACCACATCCAAGTCATTGGGGAACCAGTTTAAAATCTGCATCCAGACGGTGTTCCTTGGTACAATTTGCCAGGACATTACGCACTAGACGTTCATATTTGTAGATCCAAGTCAATTAAGGAAGTTCTTTACTTTTTGACCAACACAGTTAAATGCCAGACCTACACAATAAAATGTTACTCAATGAGCAAAAAACCTATTTAAGGTGGAGTCCAGTCAAACTGAAAGGTTCATTTCAGATACGAGTCCTTCCTTTTAATGACTGACTTACACTCCATTTTTTTAAAGTCAATGGAATCAGTTGACCATTTTGAAATGTGATAAATTAGGACTCCCAGCCAAACCAAAATAACAGCAAGCAACCGTATAATAGAGTAAGGAAAATGAGTTTAAAAAACAAGTTACTAAAACAGCTGCAAAATGCCCTCAAAGAGGCATGGTTGGTCCAAACACCTGGAGAAGTAGTAGTCAGGAATACAGCACTGATTCAAAATAAACCCAAAAACCATGAAGCGGACCAGTCACACCTCTAGAGCACTTTATTGGAACAGGGATGTTTATAGAGAAAGTTTCATAGTCATGTGGCTCAAACAGTCAAATGAGAAATCTGCTCCAGCCGTCTGTATCGGCGCAACGCCAGTGAGCCTTTATAGAGCACAAAATGTAAAGCTTTAACTTCCCCCCGTGTTTCCGACGCCTTCCATCTCTCCCGCGCTGACCTCGAACCGAATTCTAAGTATGCTGATTTTCGTTAACCCTCCTGCGGTCTTAGCACAATGCTCTGGAAGTGCGCGGCAGATGTCACGGTTGGGGAGGCAGGGGAAAAAAATAAAAAAGCGCACACGGAATCACTGCGACCTGGCCAGACTGCGCTCATGGTACAAAGTTTGCAGGCTCGAATAGCCCCTGTGTCTTTAAGACCATGGGGGTGTAATTGAAAAAAAAAAAAAAGCTCGCTCTCAACACCGACACAGGCGGCTGAAGGCACCATTAGCTTACATTACATTCTGTGGCCCGATGATTGTTCCACAATGACGGCTGACGTTTCTTGAACACAACGCAACGATGAGTCCGCACTTGTTGATAAAGAAAAAACAAACAAAAAAAACAAGAGGACTTTCAACTGCAAAAAAATAAAACTTCAAAGGACAGTTGGTGATTTAAAAAAAACCCCAAAAAACAAGTGCTTCGAGCTCTGAAGATATGTCCGTGGTCCATCTACGTCTTAATCACTTCTCACTATTTCAGGCGAGAACTTCCCGTCTTTCTGTAAAAGAATGGCAAAGTTCAGAGCAGAGGAATACTTCAAATTCTACGTAAATAGCTGTCAAAACTCTCACATTCTGTCTCACACACACACACACACACACACACACACACACACCACAAAATAAACAAAAACATTTGCTTAGTGGTCCTGAAGGTACAAATTTGTACAGTCCATATGACCTAGGAGGACCAGCCTTAAAATACATTGGGCCCTGAAAACACAGGTAGCACATCTGGATCAGGGGATACAAACATTACTAACCACTGGTCCACTATTAAAAAGAAGAAGAAGAAAAGAGGCGTTGACCTTCACTGCACAAGAAGCAGAAAAATACCAAGCTGTCGTATGAAGTCACTTTGCTGGTTCCCCCATCTTGGATTCGTGCCTGGCGAGGCGATGGGTAGTCAGGAGGCCACTATTTACACTTTAAAACCTAAGTTAAGCTGTACTTCAGACATCTAGCACACGTTTCTTATGTAGTGTAGCACTACCACATCAGTGTGTATTACTGGGGGGGTCAGAGGGGAACGCCAGTAGAAAGTCTTTTCTACAGATGACCTAATACTGTGCTGAAGTCATTAGGTGGGGAGGCAAAAAGAAAGAAACAAAGAAGAAAAACAAAAAGTTTTTGAAAGGAAAGCAATGTTCACACTTCAACCAAACTGCAGAATTGAAATGCAGGAATTCAAGCAGCACAAAAATATTAATGAAGTATGCATGATCTCTGAGAGGGGGGGGGGGAAATAAAAACATCCCTGCTTTCATGTTCCTAAATACAAAACTTCAGTGTAACAAGAGGTCCTTTTTCCATCTGGTTGGGTTTTTTTTGTCTTTTCTTTAAAACCGATAAAACTCGAGTCCTCTGGTGTGGGATGACAGTCTGCCTTTTTTTTTTGGTTTTGTTTTATTTTATTTTTTTTACTGTTGGTTTTTTTTTTTTTTTTTTTTAATCCTTATATACTTGAAGATGTGGTAAGCATGCAAGCCTCGTAGAGGAGGGGCCCCCGGAAGGGCAGATGGGTGGGCTGGTGGAGGAAAAGACGCCCTCTTCAGGCCAGGGCCGGGAAGGCCTCGGGATCGTCCACGTTGGGGACTGACACTCCGCTGGCCTGGCGGGACAAACACACAACACAACATTTACGCTTCAAAAAAAAAAAAAAAAACTTTCCGTTGCTGAATAATCTCAAGCTTTGGCTGCAGGACGAAGCTCGAACCGCTTCCCTGGAGTTTGGAGTGACTTTCTAACACAAGTTCTAAAGCGTAATCGCTGCATTTAATTTTGATTTTTATTTTCCAGTTTATTTAACAACTGGCAGTTAAGGTACAAATTATTGAACATCTGCTGCACATCTCAAATTATAACGTTACGATCTAGTGTCAGAGCCAGATCAAGAAGAATAAAGTCTAAATTACTTTATTCATTTAGAGAATAAAGTCACAATATTATCAGAGAAAAACACCTCAAAAATGTGACAATAAAAAAGTAGTTGTGTAATAAGAATAAAGTTGGAGGACAATAAAGTAAAAAAAAGAAAAAAGTAAAGTAAAACACCAGAATAAGCCATACCAACAGAGTACAGCCGTAATAATGGGAGAACAAAAAAGGAGGCAAAGATTAAAAGTCTTAATTTTACCAACATGGAGTTGCTCATGATGTCATCTCATTACAAAGACAAGTCGTAATAATTCCATGGATGCACCGACGACGGTTCCCTGGCCGATCACTGATATTTAAAAAGCCTGACTCCAATTTTGGCCGACAACAATTTGCTTTTGCCTGAAAAGTCCCTAAATATAGCAATAAAGTTGGTTAAAGGGGGGTGAATATTTTTAAACACCCAAAGTTAAAGAAGTGAAGGTCAAATTCTCAGTGCAACCCAACTGAAAACTTTAGTGAACATTTATATTCGTCTTGCTTTGAGGCAAAACATTATAGAATCACCTCGTGACAATTATGACATAAAAGAAAATTTAAAATAATCGCTTTCGGATGCAAATATTGGCCGATTGCCAATCTCCCAAAATTAAGAAAATTGGTGCACCTTTAATACACCACAGGAAGGTTTAAGGAAATCAAAATTCAGCTAGAAAAACTGAATGCCAGAACCTGGCCGCAAAATTCTGATCCGCTGATCAGTCCTGGTTCGGGATGGTCATTTATCGTATCGTTTATCATGATTAGTTTCTTATCATGAGACGAATTTTGATTCATCGCTGCAACTATAAATTCCAGTCAATGATGTTTAACCCCCTCCAAAACTGTCTGTGTTGTTGGGATTGTCAGTTTTACTATTTTTCTTCACTGTGTCTTTATTTAAAGAATCAATAAACATCAATAAGTAAAAAAGTCAATTAATAAGTGAAGATTAAATGCAGTTACTGTGCGCAGCTTAGTGATGCAAATCACATTTCTTTGTGCGACTGATGTCCCATATATTTGTATTTGTATTCAGTCACAATCAAACCCACAGTTACCTAAAAAATAAAATAAAAATAAATCTCACTTTGCAAAACCTAAACACAACATGTGTGAACTGATTGCGTTCCAAAGCCTGCTTCTGCTGACCTTCCACTGACCCGGCCGGCCTGAGGTCAGCCAGCCACTTCTGAATGGCTGAACTGCTTTGTTGTTTCCACGGTGACTTTTCCACCTCACCACTCTTATTTCCTGCTCATGCTTTTTTTTTTTTTCTTCGTCTTTTTTTTAGCGGTGGCTTTTGTCGTTACCTTTTCGGAACGTCCTCCCCCGCGTGCCGTCCGGCTGCCTCCCCCGCCGCGGCCCCCTCTGCCCCCGCGGGCGCCGCCACGCCCGCGCCCGGGGCGCCCCAGGTCTCCGAAGTTGATCTCCAGCTGGGATGTGATGTCGTTGGCTGGTTTGCGGAAATGGTGGTCGGAGGACTCGTCGGCGGCGCCCTGCTGGTAGAATAGTGGCGTACGATGATCAAAAAAAGTTTTTTGATAACCGGTTTTTCCCTAATAAGTCACTGATAAATGTTTTCAGTGCACATGTGGCTGATTACCTTGTTGAATAGAGCATGAGGTTCTGCTTCTGGTTCTGACGCGTCGATCAAAGCACCAACAGGCCTCTGGAAAAGACAATAAAAATAAACTTTGGCCTAGTTCTTTTCTACCTAAAAAACAAAACACATGAAAAAAAAAAAAAAAAAAGTCTCAGAATGAGGAAAACTTGACAGTATGTTGGACTTTTGGAGTTGCTCATGATGTCATCTTATTACAAAGACAAGAGGGAAAACGAACTGTTGGTCTGAGTAGCAACAACAGGAGAAACTAGTGGTGCACCGATCTTTAGAAAGCCTGACCCGCCGATTCCGATTTTTTTTGCTTTCCTGTGTTATCGCAAGATCAGAAATATCACAGAAGTAAGGTAACTAAATTTATCACCCGATTTATCATCACTCAATAACTTGGAACAAAGAGTTACAGGATTCTACCCCCCCAAGTCTTCTAATGTTGAAAAATATAAATTTTACAATTGTGGTGTTTACACTAAATAACAGGTGCAATTAAAATCACAGTTGCATAAGTTTGTTCATATAATTTATCAAAAATCAGGGCAGTGATGGATGTAAAGAGTTACATGAAATATATTCATATATGGCACCGACGCTTAACATCCATCAGCCAATCGGGGGAGACGTCGGCGTCTTATCAGTTGGAGCAGCTAATGACGCATCTGCGATTTTACAGAAGAGCTACGGATTCAACACTTTTGAATGACAGAACGTTTTACGATCTGTGTGATGCTGTGACAACTGCTGGTGCAGTCAGAAATCAAAAACCAATCCGTCATCCTCCTAGTGCTTCCTGTCGGCTTCTTTGTCATTTTCACCAGTAGTAACATCCGGCTGTTGATCATGCGACTCGTGACACGAAAAGAAAAAGTGGTTCCGTTGCCGTTTTGCAAAAATACATCTGCGTCAATATGGCTGAAAAACCACCATGTAGCACAGAAGCCTTTTATCAAAAAACATGTTTGTTTTTTTTCTCGAAACTGGCGTTTCCATTAAGCAAATTTATTTTCGTAATTTCAATTAGCACAACTTTACAGTCAACGGAAACGCAGCTTGTGTTTTGCTTTTCAGACCTTTGCAGAGGTAGATAAGATCTTTTTCTCACGCACGTATCAACCGATCGCTTAAAATAGAGGGAATCAATCAGTGTCCTTTGGGAACAAACTATCTTGGGCAGAACGCTCGCTTACGTCTTCGCTCTTGGACTTGTGCAGCACGTATCCCTTCTTCCACTGGCTGTCGGCTCCCTCGTTGGGCTTGCGGATGTTGAACTCTACCTTGGTGCGCTCCTTGTCCTGCATGGCCTTCCACTCGTCCAGCGTCATCTCTTTGGGGCCTTCCTGTTTCACCTCTTCCACCTCGTTCTCTCTGGAAGAAAAAAATGAAACCAGCTGTGTGGGAACTCGGTCCTCACTCTGCCTCACTAAGAGAACATGGTGTTGACCGTTAGAGGGTTCTGCGCTGCTCTGCGACTCTTACTTGTTCTCGGAGCCGGCGGGCGCGTTTTCCTCTCCCTCCGGAGTCGGCTCTGGGGCGGCGGTCTGTTCGGCCTCACTGAAAGCGAAGCACTTTGTCAACTCTCCCAGCGTACTTCTGCTCTAAACAGAATCCCAAAATGTTAAAAAGCTAAAACTGTTCCATGTTCGACCTCCTCCATCCCGCCACATATGCGACATCAAAACCGCCGCTTGTGTGTTTGTTCCAAAAAATAGAAGCGCTTCGTAGGCGACGGCACCAAGCGAAGCAGCGAGCAAAGCGATTCAGTGTCCCTGTTTGTTTTGAAAATAAATAAATAATTTAAAAAATCACTCACCTCACTTCATCCTTCACCGTGCCCCAGTTGTGCGAGCCGGAGCCGCCGCGCTTCTCCTCGGTTTTTGAACTGGGTAAGAAATTGGAGGAAAGGAGCATTTATTTAAAGGAGGAAGTCAAATAAGCCAGAAAAGCGTGGAAAGAGATAAAAATTCAAAGCTTCTATGTTTATTTTCGGAAAAGGTCATAAATGTGACGGAAAAAAAGCACTAGAAAAAGGTCCTTTCATTTTAAGTAAGTGTGGGTTCTGCTACACCCACAAATCTGATTGCTTAAATGTTCCGTTTAAGCAAAATCCAGTAAAATAGACCAGTTGATTTTCAGAAATTGAAACAAAAGTTGTAGAAAGGAATAATAATGATAAAATAATCTTTGGAAGCAAACATTTCTCCACACTTCATTTTCCTTTCCTGTGCTTATCCAGACTTGAAAATCTGGAAAATATACACAATTCGGTGTCGGTATGGACACTGTGGTGCACCGTAAAACTGAGCTCTACATGCAGTCTGTATTCTATAAGATCACACACACTATGAAAAATTGCTTCACGTAACCTCGAAGAGACTCTTTTTGACAGCATCATCTTTCCACTCACACAGAACGCACACATATAAAAGCTCTTCGGTGTGGAAGTGGTTACTGAAGGAGTTAAAAGTTTTTTTTGTAACAAAAACACTGCTGTTTACAGATCCCTATGTTAACCGCGTTAACCACAAATAAAACAGTTTAAAATGTCCACTCAGTCATCATGTTGTGTTTTTTTAATAACAATTAACACCAACACATGACATCACCTGTTTCTAATAGGGATGGGTGTTTATTGTATTATTTATTGTGATAAATTTCTTACAAGAGTTTTGATTCGCTGCCGTCACAACCAGCTGTAAGCATTGATGATGCTTGACTCTCCCCAAAACTGTCCTTATTGTAGGGATTGTTAGTTTATTATTTTTCTCCCCTGTTTTTAATTGATATTATTCAATAAACATCAATAACTTAAAAAAAATATCTAATGCAGTTACTGTGTGCATTTTAGTGATACAAGTCACATTTCTTTATAACATCTGGAAAATATTATGTTAATTAAAACTTTCAGTGCATATTGCCCACCACTGGTTCCTAATGTAAATATTACATTTACATTAGGAGCCACTGTTCATGACTGGAAAACTAGTTAAAAGTTTATTTAAATGCTGATTTTATACACAGCTCCTTCAGCTCAATCTGAAAGAGGTAAAATTGGTGTTTGACACTCAGAAATCTGCAGTTGCATCTCCGTGTAAATATTTTACCCAAAGCAGAATAAATTCATTTTGTCTGACAAGTTAAGATTATTTACCACTTGAAGAAAAACAGGCAGAAATTTTTCACTTACTGTGAAAGCATCGCTCTCTCACACAATCGTTGAACAACAAGCATCTGTTGACTTAGATTAACACATTCCATCTTACTTGCCAAGTCGCTTTTTAACAGTGCAACGCTTCACTCACGATTTGTCGTTGGTGCTGTGTCTGTCGAATTCCCGTTTCCCACGCGAGTCGAAGCCCTCGCCGCGGCCCATGCCGCGTCCTCGTCCGCCTCGCCCCCCCCGGCCGCCGCCGCGCCCCCTGGGAGGCCTGTCTCCAGAAGGCCTGATCGGACAATCACAAAAAACGAAAAACACAATACAGTTTCTATTTTTATTTTGTTGTCTCTTAAAGCGAGAGGATTTCACATTTGAAGAATTAAGCACATCTTATTCTCCTTTTAGCGTCTTGCTAAAAGGAGAATAATAGACCAGTTTTGTCTTTTTAACTTTTAATTGGCTAAAGGTTTATTAATAGTTAATATTTAACTCAAGGTCACACTCCTCTGGTTAAATATTGACTGTTGCTTTGTTGTTGTTTCTACTGCGAGTTGCTGTAAAATTAATTTCCCCTTTGGACGTGAATAAAGATCTGAACTAGAGATTCACCGATCTGATATTAATATCTGCATCGGTCCCAATATAGGAAAAAATTCTAGATTGGGTATCGGTGACAATGTCCCCAATCTGTAAGGGTAGATCTATTCAGTCTAAGTCTTTGCTTTCTGCAAAAACTTTCATAGAAAGTTTGTTGCAGTTTATTTTTTACTTGTTTGACCAAGGTAGATAACCTAGTATTTTGTCTTTACACTGATTTAACAAATTAAAGTTGTTTTACATGTTTGACCAAACATGTAAAAGTGTCCTGGTGCAGAGTTACAAAACAAACTTGTAATTCAGTACAGTTACGACTGTGTTTAAAAACCAGCACTGTTTTTCTGTATCGCATCGGTATGGGCCGATACTAAACCTCACATATCGGTATCGGAAATGAAAGTACTGGATTGGTGCTGCCATTATCTGGACCTGATCAATGTGGCTTTACTTAAATCAAGAGTTTTATGCGACTCCTCCAAACCTGGACATGCAGAGGAAATGTTATGTCACCTTAGTTTTAATTTACATCACATGACGTTAATAAGCCCGATATCTTCATAAAAACCTCTCTGTAGCTTATTTTTATGTTTCTCTCCTCACTGGAAAAAACGGCTGAACCAAACTTGAGGCTGGTTCCCAGTAACACCTCGATGCACAGCACAGCACTCCCCCCCATGCAGATCAGCGTCTCACTTGTCTACGGGGAAGTCTGCGCCTCCCTCCGGCTTGTCCTCAGCGGGCTTCTCGAAGCGCCGCTCCCGGGGAGGTCTCCGGTCCGGCCTCTTATCCGCGGGTCGACCTTCGCCCTGCCCGCCCTGATGCTGGGATCCGGACTGACCCTGCTGGTCCGGTCTTCTGCCCACCCGCTTGATTCCTGTAAGAGATCAAACGCTGTGAGCACTGACGTAATTATTGTAGATTTTCAAAGATATTTTGGGTCGACAATAAAAAGTTGGAAGAGCTCTGTTCGCAGCAGGTGTGCATCTTTCACATTTGCTTTGCAAAGCCTGCAGCAGCGGCGCGTGCGGAAGCATCGCCGTAACCCAACACTGCGCCTTCCACTCGGATGCTGGAGGGAAGCTTCATCTGCGACACGCACAGCCAGGCTGCTCCGGACTTCAGAGCTGGCTTCACCGCTACCTTTCAACCCACCATTCCTCCGACAGGCGCGTGAGGCTCCCCTCGTAGCCGCCTGTCCTCTAATAGCAACAGCCCAGGGTCCATGTTGACCTCCCAGCTGCAGCTAAAGTGGCTAAGCGGAGCCGCACATGACAGTTGGAAATGAGACTAAAAATAAACCTTAAAGCGGCAACCACTGCAGCCACCTTTTACCTTCTTTCTTCAGAGGAACCGGCGCCTGAGACTCTTCCTTTTTGTCCAGCAGAGGGTTTTTCCTGTCCTTCTGGGACTCCTTCTTCGGCTGCTTGGCGGCTTGAGCCGCGGTTTTCGTGGACCCAGCAGCGGCCCCCTCCTTCTTCTTGTTTTCCGCCGCTTTCAGGACCTCGAACGGGTCGGATTCGTCGTCCAATAGCTGGTCGAACCTGTTGGTTACGACGCAGCCGAAGCCTTCTTGCAAGTGTCCGGGCATGATGGCGCCCCTTCTACGGGATTCACCTCCGATTCTACGAGGCTTGATGCGACCGACTCGCTGGATGCTGCCACAAGATGGCTGAGAGCTGCCCCCTTCTCTTCCGGTGCGAGCATCATCCGGGACACCGAGCAGCGCGCGCCACTCTTGAGCACGCGGTGGCGGCCGTGTGTTTGTTTACAATCGTGACGGAGTGAATTCCATCTCCAAAAAAGTCCCAGTTTTAGTTAAATTTAGCAGGTTATCGGTAAGATAAGCGGTGCTAGAAGTAGGTATAATTTTTTTTTTATCTAAATGGAAGTACAGTTTTACCAAACAAGCATGTTGCGCAGTTTTAATTTTAAAAAAGGGGAGTTTATAGATTTAATTTTTGTTGAATAATTATATCCAGGTTTGAGCTGTCTAGTTGAGGTAGTATTTCAGCAGGGCCTCATGTCAAGTTGTCTGGTTTAATACAATTGGTCTTTTTGGATTCTTACAAATGAAATGTCACGAACTACATTTAATACAATCTGTACGTGTAAAACAATTCGAGGTTCCATTTTGAACTAGAGCGGACCAAATGCCTATAGTTAGTAAATATTGGAGAATACTCCTTTAATAGGGATCATCAAGTTTTATCACCATATTTTTGGGTAGTGCTGTGATAATAAAAGTGATAAGAACAATGTATCACTTATTTTTTAGATATGTTTTTTTTAGGACATCAGCCAAATGAAATGTGATTTTATCACTAAAGTGCAAACAGTAACTGAATTTAATCATGTTTTCAAATGTATTTACTTTCATTGATACTTGCATTGAACAAAAATGTGCGTCAACAAAGTAACATATTTATTTATATTAATAAAAACACTACTTGCTATGAGATTAGTTATTTTCCTAGACAATGTTATAATAATCTAAATGGAATCTGTAAATTCCATGATTTTATGATGGTGGAACAGAAGAGACTTTCTGGTACGCCCCTGAAGTAATCATCTCCTACTTGCGTTTTCCAAAATATTTCAAATAAAAATTATATTAGATTCAGCAAAAACATTTAATGAAGTTCAATTTGCAGAAGTTATAAAATATTGCATATTTGATGTGGTAAAAAAAAAAAAAATCAAGACAAAACTCTTTCTTTTTTAAAAAAATAAAAACTGCTACTGTATCTCATTGAGATACTGCTGATAATGTTCACTGTCAGTGGTTTTCTTGCTCAGGTTTCTTCTCACTTCTCTCTCAAGCTCAAGGAGCTTAGAGAAGAAAACCTCAGTCATTTCATCATCAAGGTCCATCTGGAACACAAAAGCAAGCAGAACATTCTGACTAGACTCTTGAATGGGGGAAATGACATCATCTGTGCAGTTTCAAATTTTCCATCATCTATCCTCTAAGACCCAACTATTCCATAGATGATGATGGAAAAATGTCAATAAAGAGGAGGCTGTGCATCCACACTTAACCCCTTTTACAGACAAAGAGTTTTGTGCTTTATAGTGACAAATGTTATTAAATACAGTCAGAATTATGCAGACAACTGGCATAATTGGCTATGTAAAGTATGTGGTTTTCTCTGCAACTCTCTAAAGATCATTTAACCAAAGCCATCTGTCATTAAAAAAATATACAGTAAAAGCCAAACAGGAAGGCATGATTACAAGTTTTAAAGTCATAATAATGAGAGTAAAAGTCTATTTTGAACAAATAATTATGAGATTCAATGTCAAAATTATGAGATCCGAAATCATCGTTTTGACTTTCAAAGTGATAATCATAAAATTAAGTCAGTTATGACATTCAAAGTTAAAATGATTACTGAAAGTTGAAATTATGACTTCTCTATCTCTCAACACTTTGAATCTCATAACTATGACTTTTTATTCATGTAATTATGACTTTAAAACTTGTAATTATGACTTCCTGTTGGGTTTGAATTTTTTTGTTTGATGGCCAAAGTGGCTTTCCGTAGTGTGTGTACATATTTTGACTTAATTAGATTAGAGAAAATCTACATTCAATTCAAAGTTGTGCAACCAAATCTTGTTTTTTTTTTTTCTATTAATTGAAATGTTTGTTGTATAATTACATTATAACTGTAGTTTGTGCACACAAACAATGAACTTGATGGCCATCTAAAGCAGAATCTGTCTAGGACAGACGTTACTGACCCTGCGTGGCTCGGTGTAGTTGGTCCCCAGTCTAGACGTTAAGCTCTGGTACTTCGCTCTGGGATCCAGAGACTCTGGCTTCTGAAGAAACAACCAGTGCTGTGACAGACCAGAGCAAGAGTTTGTGTTTACGCCGCGCCTTAAACCCGGTCGGAGGGATGTGTGAACGCGGAAAACCCCAGCTGGATACAAACCAGTGCCTCGGCTCCGTTGTACGGCGTAAGCGTGAAAGTGTTGGTGAAAATCCGGATCTGTGTGGCGAAACGGGGAGGTCGTCAGACGCGGTTTGAGGCTGAAGTTTGACGTGAATAAATAAAGAGCAGAGCAACCCACCAACCACATGATGGGCATGATGAGAGTCCAGAAGAAGGAGGGCAGGATCCCGTAGGTCAAGTTAGTCATCACCAGGCCTGGACAGATCACAGAGGAGAACAGCCCCTGTCACAGAGAGACAACGTGTGCCGTTTTCTGAATCTTAAATCGAAGCTCCGTCGCAGAGCGCCCGGCGCACCTGCTGGTTCTTGTGTTTGTTGAGCGCCATGCTGAGCATGTCCGAGGCGTACTTGGAGGAGCTGTAGGGCTCCTTCCCTTGCCTGTGCTGGATGTCCTGGATGCTGAAGGCCGAGCGCCGGGCGTTGCTGGACGACGTCCACACCAGCCTGGAGGTGTGACCCGGCTGACACAGCAGAGGCTCCAGCTCCCTGATCTGGAACCAGGACGCAGAGGAAACCACGGCCGGGTGGAACCATTACACAGCAATTTTTCAATTTTATTTTCTTCCGTATTATTATTTTTTTTCCCAATTTACTTAAATTTATTATTATTCAAAATACCTTTAAATAAATTTTTTTTTTACTGAATTATAGTATATATATATATATAAATAAACAAAGCACATTTCTGATGTTTCTATCCCAAATTTATAATATTATTAATGGATAATAAATGTTATAGTCTTTGTTATCAGCAGCAAGTTAACTACCAATGACTCACTCCACTTAGTGTGCAAACACTTGTGTATAAGATAGATTAGCTAAAATGCTAAGAATAGAATGTGTGCTACAACTAGCATGTTGATTAGCATTGATTTAGACGTCGACAACAATAAGATTTCTTAATAAAAAGGCAGAAACTGTATTTTAATTGTTCATAAAGTTCCTCTGCTTTCCTGAACTGAAAGTTCCCTCTGATTAGCAATTTGAAAAACCTTGTAAAAAAAAAGTTTAAATATTCCAAAATATGATCAGAGATTTTGGCACGTGCTCCATCAGTTCCCAGGTTTTATGTACCAGGACATAAAAGAAAAAATGATCTGGTCTCTAACAGATTCTAAAAACTACAAATACCACAACGTACGCTTCTACGAAACAAGTTTGCAAAATGACAAAAACCGTCCACTCGTTTTCGCTAAATACGACATCTTGTCATGTAACAAAAGTGCAGTGTGCTGGATGAGGGGGGGCTTTCTGCTGCGTACCAGGAGGAAATGACCAAACAGGTTCGTGGCAAAAACCTCCTGAAGGCCGTCTGAGTTGAGCTGGTCCTGCTGAGTCAGCAGACCCTCAGCCGTCGCAAACATGTTGATGACATTCCTGCGACAAAGACAAGATTCAAGGTGCTGTAAAAGGTTTCCAAAGCAACCCCAACATCAGAGCTCATTTCAGATTCCTACCTGGAAAATAGTCCTTTGAAAAACGCTCTTATGTCCACCGTTGGATTGGGCATAATTCCTGCGTTCAGATACAAAAAATCCACGCGGCGGTACCTGTAGCAGCACGCGACTCGGCGTCAAAACCTCCACCCATCTCAGTAGCTCATTGATGAAACTGTCTCATTTACCTGGCCTTGAGTTCCTCTGCAGCACTGAGCACCGACCGCGCAGAGCCCACGTCCAGGTGCAGCAGGTCCACCCGAGCGTCGCCGTGACACGCCAGCAGGGCGGCGCGGGCGGCCTCGGCTCGCTTCATGTTCCTGCAGGCCAGGCAGAGCCGCAGCCGGCCGTCCTCGGACAGCAGCCGGTCACACAGGGCCAGGCCGATGCCGCTGCAGGAATGAAGACCGGTTCATAGAGAATCTCACAGTTAGCATTGTAAATACTAGAATCTGAAGGTCATCTTCTTTCACCTCATCCTTCACATCCTCCTCTGGTACATTGAATTTTGTCATGTCACAACCATTTACTTCAAATATCCAAATCACATGGGTAGTAGCATTTGTTTTTAGCCCCATTTTGGCCTAGTCCATGGATGTCTGAGAAAACTACTACATTTTTATGGCTTTTTTGTCTTTTTATCCAAAAACTCTGTTTAATTGCACCAAAAATGATTATTTATAAAACTAAAAAAAAAAACAAAAAACCTCTGACCACAGTGGAACGTTGAGAAAACTTTATTTGTGTTTGTACATCTGGGAAACAAGAGATCTGGGGTCCCATATGTTGCAGTCAACGATAAATGCGCCAATTTATCCACATACTTGCTTTGATACGATTCCCATTTCATACTGTCTTGTGTTTTAATAACTTTATATTCTAATACGCTCTTTAAAAGTCGCTCAACCTACATATGAGTCCACTAAGTGCACCTCCTCGCGCCATCTTTAAATCCTAACAGGAAGTAGTGGTTGTTTTTAAGCCATCTGATTGGCTGGCGGGTTTTAGCTTTGTACTACACTGCCCCCTATGGGTTTGGAATGTTCAAAACAACGCTCAGGAATGGATTTGTGCGAGTTCGTGTGTGTGAAAACTTTTCCGAAACCTATCCCGCATGTACGATATATATATATATTTTTAATTATGTGGTGGAGATATTTGGTTTTATAAAGACTCAGCTACCCCAAAATAAAATCCAGTTCAACAGCAGCTGTTAGTTGTGCACCAAAGAGCTTTCGTGGAAGAGCGACATTGTTAAAAGAAAGCCACTAAATGCCATGTTTGCAGTTTACCACAAACATGTGAGGGACACAGCAGACATGCTATTCTACATACCCTGCTGCCTTTTATCACTGTATTACTGTAATATTGACGAATATTTGTTGTTATGTCTGATTTAAAAGCGAGAAGCAGATCTTTCAGACAAGGAGAGTTTTCGAGGTGAGGTGTCCAGCTTTAGCATTGCAAGTCAATTACTGAATTATTAGTGTTTATGCTACAAAGAGAGGAAAAGAAAACTACGTTTAATTTGTTTAATTTACCAGTTTCCAGTTCGCTCACCTGTTTGCTCCGGTTACTACGACAATTTTCTCCATGTCTGGGTAGAGTTGGAAATTAAACAAAAAAAAAATATTCAGGAAAACTCTGAAAGTCCGTAGGTATTCACGTTCTGTGCAGCTGGACGGCCCATCGTCCGATTCTATTAAATATCTGCCAAATCATGGCGTGATTGGACGACAGCAGACAGCTAGCCAATCACCTTGCCGCTACGGCAGGTCCAGAAGTCCAAAACGTCAGGAGAGCGCGGTTTAATTTAAAGGAACCTCATCCAAAAAACGTCTGTCTCAACGAAGAAAGCGACGGCACAAATTTACTCATAGTTTCATCTATGTGTAAGAATATTTTTGTATAAAGTCACATTATTTGGACTTCTGCCTCTCACCAGTGGAACAAAGCTGAGTTCTACTGGTAAACAAACAGAAATATATATCCAAATATGTAAAGAGATTTTATTGGTACACTATAAATAGAAACAATATAAAAAGACTGTAAAAATAAATACATGTATGTGTGGATGCAGTGTGTACACACTGCTTATTCCTTATAGGAGCAGTATTGTGTTTTCTTCAAGACTACAGTAATCTTATGTATCAGTCACTTACAACATTACAGACTTATACATAGATATACAATTTTCTTTGTTTACATAGAGTCCAAAGTTGATTTCAGATGCATCCACATAATAAACAGGAGGCCTGAAACTTCAGGTCAGAGAGAAATGATTGTTTTTGACATGATTAGTAATTAAAAAGAAAACTTTAAGTGATCTCGAAACAGTTCTATGATCCACTATCCTGACTGGATAGGAAAGATTGGTATATTAATACATAAGTTCTATCACCAAATGAGGCATAAAAGTTTGAAGACAAAGATAAAACTTAAAAAACCTTCAGAATATTACGAAGCCCCCTGTAAAATAGCACAAATAGCAAGTCTTGCTAATGGTATGTTTTTTAAATCCATCAAATTGAAAAGTATTAATGAAAATAAATGCTAGACAAAATAAACATCCTATATCATTGTCTCATTTGATCAAGTGTCGTACCTGATAAGTCAATATTCTGTAAAAAATATTTTTTCAGAGAATAACAAATAAAAATTCCACATATTCAACATTTTTCATGCATCCCAAATTATCTGTATGTAGTTTAAACCTGCTTATTTTCAAACCTTTCAAGCAATCAGATATTCAATTTTTGTAACTCAGTGTTTTTATGGTATGCCAGATGGCTGCCTATTACTGAAACAGTATGTATGGAGCTAAATTGAGGCCATAAAGTTTGTTCAGAAGAAAAAAAATTGAAACTGAAAAAGATTTGAAACTGGAGGGATTTCTTTTCTTTTGAACAAACTTTGTGACCCCAATTTAGCTCCACAGTTTGTCCAGTTAATCTAGAACTGACACTTCCAGGCTTAATTAACCCTATAGAAGTTGCTTGGTGTCTCATCTGGTCTCTGTCAGCTGGGCGTGTATCTCCTGGAAGCTCGGCCTTTCCTTAGCGTTTCTCCTCCAGCAGCTTAGCATGAGATTGACGTAGATTCTGTCAGGACAACACTGAGGTTTTGGCAGGTATACCTGGGAGCATAAAAACAGCATAAAAACCCTATATCACAAGCAAGACAGGCTATGTTTAGCTTAATAATAGTTAAGGGCATGTGTAGTATAAAATAAGGCAGTACAAATAGTGTAAGCACTACACGGAGCTTTCAACCACTAACTTTTCCACAATTTGTCACATTATTATCAGAATTTGCCATATTTGATTGGAAATATTATATTATGATTAAAGAAAAGCCATTTGTGCAATGTTGAGACAGCAGGGCTAAAGATTCCAACGAATGGCCGTTATAGACAGAAAAAAAAGGAGGCCAAGAAACTCAGAGGTTTGGAGATTCATCTCCAAATTTATGTAGAAAATCTTGAATTTTGAAACATTGTTAGAAAAAAACAGAAATTTTCTACATTTGTGAATTTTAGTTTTTGGAAAGTTTTTTTCTAGAAAATTTCTGAAAGTAATCTCAAAAGTTCAGATGTGGTTTTTGTGTGTGTGTGTGTGTGTTTTTTAAAAAAAATTTTTTAATTTACAAAAGTTTTGACTTTTGGAGCTCCAAAATCACAGAGCTACATTGGGGCCATAAAGTTGGTTCAAAAGGGGAAAACAATTGAAATTGAGAAAAAAAAAGATTTGAAACAAAACTACTTTTTAGATCCAAGTTTTTTTCAGTTTGAGTTTTTTTCTTCTTTTGAACAAACTTTATGGCCTCGATTTAGCTCCATACACATTTCTCAGATTTGAGTTGAAACAAATCTAAACATCATGTATTGTTTTATTTCCAGTCAAATGTTTTTACCTGCTTTGTGTAGATTTATCAACCAAAATGCCCCCCAAAAAATATGCTAAAGTCCATGGATGTGGACATTGAATAATTTAAGTTGGACATGAATACTTTAGCACAACACTGTAAATGCACGCTGACCGCCTGTGCAGTGCTCACCTGCTTGCCCTGGTTCCTGAAGAACTCGCCTGTGTTTTCGATCACCTGCTCGTCAGAGAGCTGCGAGTATGGCTGCTCCTTGCACAGGGTCAGGATTTCCCACAGAGTCACCCCGAAGGCCCACACATCGCTGGCCATGGTGAACTTACCCTGAGAGAACAGACAACAAAAACAGAACCCAAAGTGGGCTCATTCTACGCTAGTTTTTAAGGAATCCAGTCCCGTTTCCTTTGGCCACTCACTAAAAGGATGCTCTCCCAGGACATCCAGCGAATTGGCAGGACGGCTCGTCCCTGGATGCGGAAGTAGTCCCCTCTGTAGAGGTTCCGACTCATGCCGAAATCCGCTATCTTGATGGTGTCGTTCTTCCCCACCAGGCAGTTGCGGGTCGCCAGATCCCGGTGGACAAAGTTGAGAGAGGACAGGTACTTCATACCAGACACGACCTGCACCGCCATGCCGAGCAGTTTGACGGAACTACAATACAGGACAGAAGTAGTATTGTACTGACTAAAGGTTCTTGATTTGTTTTTATGCAGAAAAATCTGAAAAGTGTGGTGCAGTAGTGGCGCAGGTGTAAAACACAATCCAAGTAAGGAGGCCTTAGTACTCGATGCAGCAACTGCAGGTTCGAGTCCCAGCCTAATGACTCTTACTACATTGTCTTCCCCTTCTCTTATTACCCACTTTCCTATCTGACCAAGCAAAGGCAACTAGAGCCAACAAAACGTTTTTTTTTTTAAAATAAAAACTCTGGAAAGTGCAGCATGCTTTTGTTTTCAGCCGAATTTCCTCTAATACTGCTAAATCCAGTGGAACTAATCAGCCTCAGAAGTCATTTAAAGGGGCAGCAATGTGTACTTTCTAGAATTCTAGTGCCATTTTATAGAATAATCAATAACATCAGTTGTCATAAAAATGCTCTTTAAATCAAATATGACTTAAAGGAAATTTTACTTTGTAATTTAACGCCTTGAAATTGGGCCTTTGCAACTCCTACCCATTCTGAAACTCCGCCTTCAGGAAGTCATCACAACATGGCTCCCCCATTAACCTTTTAGCAATATTTTTACCTGTGATCCATATTTAAGTTCTCTAAAGAACTTAAAAATGTTTGTGTGTCCAGTTTGTTTGCTTGTTCTTTTCTTCTTCAGTCCTGAACAACATGCAGTGCTTACATATTGCTTGTGTCTTCGCTCTGTCGCCATTCATCGTACTTACGGGAAACCCGAAATGCTGCCAAACAAATGATTTGAGAGTAACTTGGGCGTCTTCTGTTACAGCTTCCTCAAGCGAAGACATGGCTCCCGCAACTGACTAATGTTCACAAGACAGCAGTCACCTCAGTAAGAATTATTGTGGTGTTTTAATATCATGAGATATTGTATGAGAAGATCTTGTTACACCCCTAAAGTCCAGTGAAGAATGTGTGACAAAATGCCAAAATCACAAAATCGATCAAATTGGACTGGGCTTCAGCTACTTTGCAAGAAAAAACAAACATTTCAACCGCTACATGCTCAAAGCTGGTACAAACAAACCCAATAGTTGCATTTTGAACGTGTTTTCTGGGCTACGACTCACAGATTTATTTCATAGGTAAGCTGGTCTTACAGTCCAGAGAGACTTAAAGTCAATACTGACCGCCCTTATTTAGACCACAGACATCGGCGTGCCAGAAACTGCCTGCAGGCTTCAAAGTGAAAGACGGCAATTTCTGGATGACTTATAGTCCAGAAAATACGGTAATTGCAGTGAAAGGTAGTTCTGTATCGACTCAACGGTCTGAATACAGATGTGCACTGAACATTTCACCCGTTTCAATGTGTTTCATTGAAACGAGTGAACACGTTTTGAAGTGAGAAAGCCCAAATTGCGTATGACTCATTTACCGAGAGGGTGCACTACCTGACTTCGTCGCTCCCCTCCTGCTGGTCTGCCTCGCCACCAGTCAGGGTCTTCAGTCTGAGACTGCAAAGGAACTGGTTCAGGTCTCCATTCTCCATGTACTCCGTGATCATACACAGAGGGTCCGTGTCCACGCACACCGCCAGCAGGCGGACGATGTTGGGATCCCTCAGACGAGACATGATTCTTATCTCCTTCAGGAAGTCGTTCCTGCAGCAAATTCACCAACTAAAACTGAGAACTGGACGGGCCAAAGACGGTTCTGTCGCTCGACCGTTCAGCCAGCAGACCCTTACCTGGCGTTCTTGTTGGCGTCTTCCCGTAGCATCTTCACAGCTACGAGCAAAGGAGACTCGCTGCTACCTTCCGTCGACGTATCCTCACCCAAGAAGTCCTGCATGTCCTCAGCCTCGCACAAGTGCACCTGTGTGGAGGGAAATCAGCTCATCGTCCGCTTTGGTTCAGGTCTTTACTTGACACTGAACAGAAGTAACTTTAATGAAAAGTCAAAAAATGAGTTTACCTCCCCAAACTGGCCCTCTCCCAGTTTCTCCTTGAAGGTCAGCTTCTCTTTTGGGAACTCCCTCAAGGTCAAATCCGATCCAGCAAAGAGGTTCATGTTGACGGCTGTGATGGAGCCGCTGTCCGAGGACTCCTGCAGACTGATAATATCCGCCTCGGCGTAATGCGGCGCGCCGTCGGAACCGACGCCTGCTCTACTGGAGGTTCCCGACTCTGGAAGAGAAGCACGCGCTGCAGGATCTGTTGCTTCGGCTGCTTTTGAAGACCTTAGGGTTGACCTTCGACCCCCGGCTCCCTCCTTACTGAGGTGTTCTGCGCACTCGGCAAATTCGGGCAGCTTGCGGATGAGGCGAGAAGGCTCCTGGTAGTCGGCGCAGGCGGGGTAGATTCTCTCGTACGTGGAGATGGAGCCGGAGCCGGAGCCGTCCTCGCTGGACTGAGAGGAGCGGAGGAAGGAGAAGGCCTGGGTCTGCGCGGCGAGGCGAGCCGTCAGCTCGTCGTCCAACCAGCGCCGGGAGGCCTTACGATGCGTGAGAGGATACAGTCTGTGTGAGCGACTTCATACCCTTTACACTTTTTCACGCATGTTTTAAGTAAAAAATTACTTGATATTGATGAAATGTTCTAGCTATAAGTGAAATAATCTGCCAGTGGAAAGGCACCCGAGATTTTAAGAATAGCTTGTTTTCACCCATTTAAGTTTTATATTGTCGCCTTCCTAACATAATGGCCTAAGTCATTTGTGCCAAAAGAAATTTCTGCCAAAAAAAAAAATCACCACTTCTTTCCAAAAAATGTTTTAGGCAAATAAATAATAATAATAGTAATAAAAAAAAAACTTTTGGCAAAAAATAACTTAGGCCATTATTTTAGGATATGTAACACCAGTAACTTTTAGTGTGGTTCCAATGTCAGTTTTCCTAGTCTGAACTTTTAGCTATCAGTAACAATCCCCTCCCCCAAAAAATCAAAACAGACAAAAAAAAAAAAAAAAATCCCAATAGTAAATACGGTTCATTCACCTTCTCAAGCATCTTCTGCCAGACCTGCCTCCACAGTATGATGACTATGACAGTCAAAAGGATGGCGATAATAGCCACCAGGCAGCCAATCAGGATCTTCGTGTTGCTGTCGTCCACTTTGTGAGTGGGATCCTCCCCTGACGAGGCCCGGGAACGTGTTGGAAAAATTTAAATGTGGTCAATCATGTGTAATATGAAAAGAAATGTAGCACTCCTTCACCATTTTATTGCTGGATAATAAATAGAATGTAGAAATTCTTCTCTCCCTTTCCTTTTTTAATCTTAAAACTGAATATTGTAGTTTGTGATTCTCTCAGCAGGGGGCAGTGTTTACCTAGAAAGCATTTATTTTCCCCACCCTATCTTCACCTTTGCTTAGTTTTAAATAAAACAACACTGCTTGAAAGCCTGAAAGCCTTATTCGTGTTTATTAAAAAAACAAACAAACAAACAAACAAAAACAGATCAGATGAGGTTCGGCTGGTTACCTAGAAGGGATTTTTTGGGTTGTCCTTGCTTGTGTGGACCCAGCGACGTGTTGTAAACGGCAGAGCCTGTGACACAGAAAGGCAAGGAAGTCAGAGTGAATTGAGTCAGGAGGCGGTTTCGCTATGAATCCAACATGCTGGCCTTGTGCCGTGGGAATGAAAGGCTTTCTGAGGGGTGGCTCTGATAGTTTTACCCGACTGGAAGGCCACCTCGCTGAACAGCAGCCACTGGTCGCCGAAGTGAAAACGGCACTTGATGCTGCTGGCCGTTCGATCCCCAAGGGGCACGGTGACAAATCGGCCGCTTTGGCTCAGGGGCTCAGCGGACGGCCTGAAGGTCATGGGGTCAGGCTCCCATTCCGATTCGGAGCGGAAGAAGCACGTGGCCTGTCTGAACAGCCTCACTCCACGGCTGAACATGTTGCTGCAATGAACCTGTAGAGGTTGTAGGCATTATTAAAGTACTAAATCCTACTGCGTGCCAGACTTTAAAGGGGCAGTGTTATGTGTCTTCAGCCACATAGTGGCATTTTATAGCACAGTCAAGTAACCATTTTAACTTAAGTTGTTATAAAAATGGCATATGTCTCAAATTTGTTGCCTTGAAATTGGGCCTCTGTCTCTTTAAGATCTCCTGCACTTTCTGAAACTCTGCCTTCAGGAAATCGTCACAACATGGCACCTCCATTAACCCTTTAAAAACATTTTTAATGAGCTCAACAGATGTGCAGCTGCACCAGGTGTTTGCTAATTGCTTCTGACTAGTCTGAAGGAGCTGAGTGAGGGAGTTACAAGGGAGGGCTGCTCTGTGAGGCAGAAGCTTGGAAACTGCATGTCCAAGGAGGAATTTTGTCCTCGAAGGCGGAGCTAGGTCCACCCAGGTGTTTTGCACAGCTGGTTGCCATGGGAGATTAAGGGATTTCTCAAATATGAATGAAAGAATCAAGGCATCAAGGTGTGATTTTGATGAGGGAAAAACATTATAACATGATGTGTAAGGCTCAAAAAAGTCAATTTTACAAAATTTTACAAAAAAACTTAAAGGTACTCTAATGCTCTACTGCTGGGAATATCTAAAATGTTTCCTCCTGCGTTGAGTCCTTCCTCACCTTCATGGAGGTGAAGTTGCGGATGTGGTCAAAGTCAAAGACCACCTCTACGTAACCTTTAGGGAAAGTCTTGTTGCTCCATCCCACGTAGTCGTACCCAGGCCACGCTCCAGGGACATGGCTGTGCAGAAAGTCATCCAAACCCCAGGCGCCATCCGTCAGCTGGCCCAGGCCCTTGGTCAGTCTGGAGAAGCAAAGTTTGATTTTTCTTTCATGCTCGATTTCCTCAGAGTTCTACGTGTAGAAATAAAGTTCAGACCTCTGAGCTGTTGCTCCATCATACACAGAGTCATTGAAGAAGACATCCAGGCCTCTGTAGATCATCTGGTGTCCATCTGGAATGCTATAAGACACCAGGCCATCTGGAAAGACCAGGGAAAAAAACTAAAATGAAGGTTTTTTCTTTAAGTTTTCACAATATTACATAGAGATATCATACTAAAAATATGCTGTAAAGCAAAATCCAGTCTGTACAGGCACAGGCTGGTTGGCATGGTCACTATTACTGCACACTGTCAGTCAGCTGGCTAAAGGAAACTGACTATAAAAACAAGAAAGATGAATTCAGCTATTTGGAAATTAACTTAATAATAAAGTAATTAAAACATGAACAATTATGTTGTGGAAACTAGAGAACCTCCGTCAAACGACAGAAAAATGTTATCCAATTAATTTTATTGCTGTCAATAAAAGCAAACTTTAAATTCACTTTAACGTCTGCTTTGTACGTTAAAGTTTAAAGCAGCGTAATTGTATTTCCTACAATGAAGACAATGAAAACAGTCAAATAGACGAATGTTTGAACATGCTTTGCCCAAAGATTGCTTACATTTTCTTTGTTTGACTTGATTAAATATAGAGGCATCCATAGGATTATGGGTCAAAATTGACCTTTATAAAATTGCATTGGAAAATGGCTAAAAAGTTGGACAGATGCATGGAGGGATGGATGGATGGATGGATGGATGAATGGAGGGATTGATGGATGGATGGAGGGATGGATGGATGGATGGATGAATGGAGGGATGGATGGATGGATGGAGGGATGGATGGATGGATGGATGGAGGGATGGATGGATGGATGGATGGATGGAGGGATGGATGGATGGATGGATGAATGGAGGGATGGATGGATGGTTGGATGAATGGAGGGATGGATGGATGGATGAATGGAGGGATGGATGGAGGGATGGATGCATGGATGGATGAAGGGAGGGATGGATGGATGGATGGATGGATGAATGGAGGGATGGATGGGGATGGATGGATGGATGGATGGATGGATGGATGGACAGATGGGGACTGTTCTATGACAGAGAACATCACAAATGTAACTTTTTCCATACAGACCTTTAAAATTTACCTTGTTTCAATTTTAAAAATAAATTAAATCTGAAAATTGGAGAAATTGTACTGGAACACAGAGTAAAGGGATGGTATTATGTATTTTTCAGGCACATAGAATAACTTTATAGCACAATCAAGTAACTATGTTACCTTCAGGTGTAGTGAAAATGCTGTATATATCAAATATGACAGAAGACATTTGACATCACATTTTAACACCTCCGTCTCTTTAAGAAGCTCCTGCTCTTTCTGAAACTCCGCCCTCAGGAAGTCATCACAGCACTTCTCCTTTAAGCTGTTTACAGACATTCTTTGGCGCGTGCCACCGAGATGTCCCAACAGATATTTACAACTTTTTTTTTCTTCTTTTTTTTTAAGGACAAAGTTAAACATGTTTATTTTTAGATTTTCATTTTTGTGTCAGTAAAGGAAATCTGTGGTATTTTTAGTCAGATTTATTACACCGTCAGAATGCCGCGCCAGCCCATGCCTAAGCCTTCGTGGTGAAGAGCCCAGACTAACCCAGCCATTCACAGCCGTAGAGCTCCACCCTCATACACACGATCGAGGAGGGGTCGGTGACGGGCATAAAGCGGACGAAGCGGGCGACGATGGGGGGCTCGAGATCCTTCAGGACCACATCGTAGGTGTTCTTGTTGCCCTCGACGACCTACGAGAGGAGAGGCGGGGCGTTCAGATTAGACATAACTCAGTGTGTCCCTGAACAGAGGCAAACTTTAATTTGACAGATTAATATTTGCTCTTCTGCACCAACAGAAGACAAATAATACAAATCTATGTCTGCAATCTAAATGTGTAAAAATGGTACTAAAGGTTTGAAAATAGATTTAGATATCATGTTTAAGTAGGACTTCATTATTATTCCACCACGCTTTTTTTTTTCTGATAGAAAATAAAAAAAAAATAATAATTTTAGAGAATATCATAAAATAATTTAACAGGGCACCTTCATGAAGAAAAAGTTTCTTTTATGAACAGCATGTCAAAAGATTATGTACAACTTACTCAATAGTCAAATGTAAAGTCCTCGTTGGTACGACAGCAATCAAATCAACAAGTTTTTGCCTTTTATTTTGACAATTTTACTTTAATTTCTAAATCTGAAGTTCCTTATCCCAGGCCAGATTGTGTACGTAGTGCTGATTCCTCCTATTTTTTTCTTCCCCCAATGAACATTTTTTGGAGTGACCTAATCAAAGTCAAGATTTAAAACTGTTATCGGTACTGTGGGATGGCCTTAAACAGGCTTTTTATGCTTTTGGGGGCAAAGCTAATTACTTTTTAAAAAAATGTTTTACAAAAAAATTTGCGTGGGGTGACCAGACCAGACCAGAAAAAATTGACAAGGATTCACAGCTCAGGAAATGCATAATTTACATTTAATATAAATTTAGTTATTTATTATTTTTTATTTAACATTTTTCAAGATGGGGCTGTAACCACCTCTAGACCCCCTCTTGGTGGCACCACTGCTTAGGATCAGGATTTTTTTCAGCTCATCTTTCTCTGATATTGAGATTTGTTATATGATCTGAAACAACTGTGACAAAAACAAAACAATTCTGTAAGGCGGGCAACTATTTCAGCCACACATGTTAAAGTTTATGTACATTAACATAGCCATAGCATGAACATAATGTAGTTTCTACGATGTCTTTTTTCTTGCAGATTCCTGATTTGGAGGAAACCATCTTTAGCAATGTTTTTTTTTTTTTTGCCTTCAGACTGGCGCAAAGCGTGTGTCTGAATTTTAACCTAAGTGAAAATCAAAAAAATTCTGCCCTGATCTGAAGGGCTGCCTGGCGTGTCGCGGTCAGAAGCGAGTGAAAAGCCGCCAGATTTCTTATCTCTGTCTCCACCTGTGACGCCCCTCCAACTTTAGCCTCAAATGCAGCAGCATTCGCTCTGCCTAGAGAAGGACAAAATTAAATGGAGTCGCTTTTTGCATCCGACTTGGAAAATCCAACTTTCTAATTGGAGCTGGAACCGATCTGGAATGAGACAAACCCAACACAGGATCCAGACGGTGAGGGGAAAAACAAAAATAAAAATGCCACAAATCGTATTTAAAAAGAAAAGGTTCAGTAATTCTTACAGTGACATTTACACTGAAATCATCACGGCGTCCGCACATCCTTAAAAAGTCTTAAAAATCCTGAAGAGCTTAAAATATCTTAATTTTTTTTTTTTAAGTAAGTTGGCTTTAAATACGTTAATCATAGGTGTTAAGTTTTGTTGTAAGACTATTTAACTTTGTTTAATCTATTTAATCTTGCTAGCTAGCAAGCTAGCTAAGATGTCTTAATTTTGACACCAGCAGAAAGCCCGATCATTATAAATATGGTTTTACTGCGTTTTGCCTTGCTAGAAAATAATACTTCCAGTGCAGTTATGTGATAACTGTAATAACTGTGATAACAATAACTAGCCCTGTCGCAGTAACAAATAAATCAATTAATATCATGATCATTTAAAACAAACAAAATGTTTGTTTGAATGATTTATCGCTTGTCTCTCTTTTTCTAAAAAAAAAAAAAAAACTGGATGCCAAAAGTCTTCAGTTTGGTGTTTTGGTTTCAACTAGACAGTTTTGTTATGCTGGACAGTTATGCTTACAGAAACTTCATAATTAATGTGTTTGTTGTTTCGGTTGTTTTATTTATTTCATATATTTAAAATGTCTTCCAGTTCCAGTGTTAAATGTTCATTAGCATTTATAGTTTATTAATCTTTGAGAATGTCTTCTCGCATTATTATGCCGTTAGCATTACATTGCTTGAAAATGATCTCAAAACAACAATACTATCGTTTATCGCAATAACTTCTGGAGCGATTTATTGTCCAGCAAAATTTGTTATCGTGATGGGCCAACCGTTAACAACAATAGCAACAATAGTCACATTGCTGATGCCAACTTGGCAAATCTGTTGTTATACTTAGCAACTTCTCCGACAAAAGACAAAATAAATTGGTATCGGCCAAAATTGGAATCGACAGGTTGGGCTTTTTAATGATCGGTACTTGGCCTAAAAACTGCGATCGCTGCAACAATAATGAAAATGCCTTGGCACTTTGTAAAAAGGACTAAGTTCCAGCCCGTCACCGTAAAGATCTGTTGGCTTTTTTTATTTATTATGAAACTGTTAAAACAGATACTCAGTCTGTTTCTATTGTTCCCCAGAGATACAATTAAAAATAATCCGCATGTTGTTGCCGTGACTGACTCAGTTTTATGAAGTAATGTTGTCCAGGAAGCACACGCACCTGATTCCCCATCCTGTCATGCCAGCCCATCCAGCTGCCGCCGTCCCGGCTGTACTTTATTCTGTACCTCTGGGCGAATTCGTTGCCCATGCCGTCGGCGTGGCGACCCTGGGTGCCCACAAGGGTGATAAAGTGCAGCGAGCGCAAATCCACCTGGAGGTACTCCTTGAAGCCGCCCGGCTCCGACATGATGTCGGGACACCAGGCCCCGTCCCCGTCGCCGGTGTCAAAGTCCAGTCTGTGGAAGAAGATGGTGAAAAAGGAAAAAAGAAAAGAAGAGGGAGTTTAAATTCACAACTGGCAGTTTTTTGTTTCTCAAATAGATCAGAAGTGAGGTGTTGGAATGAAAGCAGGAGTTAAAGTTGCCTTCCGAATCGTGCGGCAGTGGACTCGGACCACTGACTGGAAGCAGAGATGTCCTCGTCCTGGATCTGCCCGCCGGTCATGCCCAGAGGATAGCGACACGTTTCTGAAAAGACAAGCAGACACAACGGAGCTGCTGTAAAATACTCTGTTGGTTTCACTGAACACATTAAAGATCTGCTGTCGTGTCAACCTTCAACTTCTGGGAGAACCTTCTGGCCTGCTCTGCATCCCCAGAACCAGAACCAGAACCAGAACCAAACATGGAGAAGCAAATGAACAAACTTCTAGAAAACTACAAGACTGCCGAAACGCTGAGTTCCTTTAAATCAGGGCTAAAACCCATCTGTTCAGAGCTGCCATTGATGAATAGTAACCAGAACATTAATTGATATATTTGATCTGTATTTAATGATCACTCTTGATGATGACAATTGGCAAAATGAAATGTTTTTTGCTTGTTTCATAATTGATTATTCTGCCATGTTTTAATGATTTGAAGCACCTTCATCTGCTTTGTTGCTCAAATGTGCTTCACAAATAAGCTTGACTTGACCGAAATCCGCCTTCAGGAAGTCATCGCAACATGCCTCCTCCAGTAATCATTTAACGTTTTCACTGAGTAGCAGCTCATACTTCTCGTATTGGTGTTTGCTAACTGCTGCTGGCTAGTCTGAAGGAGCTGAGTGGAGGAGTCCCGGGGGGAGGGCTGATCTGTGAGGCAGAAGCTTGGAAACTGTTGTTCTGAGGAGGAGTTTCGTCCTCAAAGGCTGGGCTAGGTCCACCCAGGTGTTTTGCACACCTGGTTGCCACGGGAGATTAAGGGATTTCTCAAATATGAATGAAAGAGTCAAGGCAACACTCCAGGTATGTTTTTGATGAGCGAATAACATTATAACACGACACTCAAAAAAGTCGATTTTAAAACAGTACCGTCCCTTTAAGTCCTGACCGAGGAAGCTCAATACAAACACCTTTTCAGCTTTTGATTTCCAGAGCAGTGAACATCTTGTCCAACTTGGTGAAGGCTTCAAAACACACTGAAGTTTGTGTTGGTGTCAAAACATGGAAAAGTTTAATGGACATGGATACTTTTGCAAGTGTCTTGCCATTTCCCTCCCCGCCCCCCACTCTCCTCTTTTTATATATTTCTACAGGACCTGAGGAGTTCAGTACTAATTGGACCGGACTGCCTTCCTCCCTCTTGCCCCTTTTCCTGCTGCCCTGCGTGGCCCCTGAAGCCAAACAGAGGCATCACTGTGTGGGTGCCAGTCTAAGCAAAACGAGAAGGGAGTGCCCGCTGAACTGGTCGCTCTTCACTTTCCTCAGTTTTCGTGACATTTTTAGCAAAAAAAATAAAAAACATCTTAGAAAGCCGGCCCAGATTTTCTTAGAAAAATAAAACTCAAGTTATTAGAGAAAGCATCTGATCCCAAATATAGCAGACAAAGGGCTCCTGATTAATCCTATCCCCGGTCTAGGTTTTCTTGTTGCCCCGTTGCCCGCAAAGCTTTAAGAAGGCAGAGAAAGGACAAGTCTTGAAATGTAAGGACGCACCTGATTGGTCACGTGTGGAGAATGAGTGCAGGAGTGTGTGTTAGCCAGAGCTAACAAACCTTCTGCCTTCCCTACCCTGCGTCCTGCTCCTGAAAGGTCTGCCTGTGCTGAGGATGTTTGCCTCCTGACCACTGGGCAAACCGCACACACACACACACCCCCACACACACTTCGTTGTACTGCTACCGCTCAGAGAACTTCGCATCGGCTTCCGTTCATTTTAGAAGCCGGTTTTAGAAAAAGAACTTAAAGTTTCATCACCACACTTTGCATTTTGTGATAAGGATAAAAGTGATAATATCAATTCTTATCAATTCTTCTCTGAGGTAACCGTGTGGCCGTGACTAAATTTGCTTCTTTAAGACAAAGGTCACATAAAGAATAACTGCATACCACTTTTTTTTTATGCCTTCAGTGAAAAACTGAGTAAAGCAATTTCTCACTGAAAAAATTGTGGGGACATTTTAAACATCATTTACTGGAATTTACTGTGGCAACAATGAATCAAAATTCCTATGGTGACAAGAAATCTGTCACGATAAATGATAACCGATACAATAAATGCTCACTCCTAATGTCTAAACAGTGGAGAAAAATAATAGAACTAACAATCTCAACACTACAAAATACATTCTGGGGTTTTTTAAACATCATTAAGTGGTCGTTAACATCAATAATTTATTGTGACAACCATGAATCAAAATTCTCATTGGGAGGAGAAATTTATTGCGATAAGTGTTAAATGATAAACGATACGATAAATGCCTAAACCAGACATTTTCTCTAACCCTAACTATTCAGTTGAGTTCAATTCAAATCCAAAAAAATATTACCAGTATATTCCTAACACACACTTTAACCAAAACATAATTCACATCATAACTCTAATTCTAACCAGCAGAACTGCAAGAAAACAAGTGATGACCTGGAAAATGTCCTCAATGGTGCCAGTAGTTCTCTATAGTTGTTGTATGTCGCAGGTACAACTCCACACACACGCGCGAGCGCCCACACACAAACACACACATCATGTATTCTGAGCCCACCCACCTTAAGGTCTGGACAACATGCCAATGTTTTTACTTTTCGAATAATCTTATGAACAGCAGCTGACTGATCTGCCTTCTGGCTGGCAGATGAACAATCCGAACGAGTCTCTACCTGGATTGACTTGAGGCTTCACGGTGACGGCCGTCAGGATGAAGAAGACGCAGCAAAGGTTCAGTTTGACCGCCATGACGCTCGTCATCTCAAGGAGCTGCGGTCCTGAAAAGGCAGATTGTGAATAAGAAACGTTTTTTTCTTTTTCTTTTTCTAACTCTTCCATTTGGAGTCATTGATCTCATTCGCTCTGCGTTCTTACATACGTCTGCGGAAGACTTAGTCGGAGAAAATCAAAACATTAGACTTTAAATCTTAAACTGGACAGCTCTACTGAATTCATTGCTCCATTTATACAAACAAAAAAAGTGTAGCAGGAACATTTAAGACTGAATTCCAAATCCTGCATCTAGATTAAGAAAATGCTACTTTTAACGAGTAAGTTGTGTGAATATACTACTTTTTTTTTTAACAGTTTGAGGTGAGTTTGTTGTTTTACTTACATTCTGACGTTCCTCTGTCCTCTCTCAGAGAAGATTCCACATTCTCTAGAACTTGATGAACTCAAAGCCGGGAGTTGCTGCTGACCTCGTCTTTGGAAGGTATTTCTGGGTCTGGACAGGAGACTCAGAGGGAAAGAGAGAGAGAAAGAGAGAGAGAGAGAGAGAGAGAGAGAGAGAGAGAGAAGGAAAAGGGGGGGGGGAGAGAGGAAGGAAAACACAGGCTGATGTAACAGTTAACCCGTCTGGGATGGAAGGAGAGAAACAGAGAAAATAGACACGTTTCGAGCTGGGATTGTTTGAAATTGTGACCCCAAAGAGGAGAGCTGCTGTACGTTTGGTAAAGATCAGAAGCAGAAGCAGGTTAGCACTTTAAATATCACGTAAATCCACAAACTGCACCAAAACGTAAACAGAAGACTGACACGTTTCACTTGAGCCCGTTCACGACTCCAAAGATCTTCAAGTTTATGTACATATTATAAATATCACAATACCACCAGATGGTTTCATTTCTTTGGGTTAGGTTGTAGCGCACATGGACAAGTGAAATTGTTTCCCTTCAATCTTCACACCTGATTTTTTTTTCTACTGAACTAAAAAAAAAACCTCAGCTAATCTTTACCCGTTTTTAAAGGGGTAGTATCATGTAACATCTACTTTTTGGAGCTTTACATCATGTTATAAAGTTAATCCCTTTTCAAAAACATACCTGGAGGGTTAGTATGATTCTTTAATCCTTTAATCTCCCACGGCAACCGTTCAGCTGTGCAAAACGCCTGGTCGGACCTAAGAACGTTGTTAGAGCTTTAACAGACGAGCCTTGTTGTGATGACTTCCTGAAGGTGGAGTTTCAGAAAGAGCAGGAGCTTCTTAAAGAGACAGGCCCAATTTCAAGATGTTGAATTAGGAAGTCTAATTTTTTTAAAGTCATATAGCATATATACATATACATATATATATATATATAGCATTTTTATAACTGAAGGTAACAAAGTTACTTGATTGTGCTATAAAATGGCACTATGTGCTTGGAAAACACGTAATACTACGTCTTTAATAGAGTACAAACTTACCAGAGCATGGATTTCAGGGCATCAGAAACCAGAAAAGAAGTAAAGGAAGACTAGAAAGTTACAATTTAAGTAGAGAAAAATTTTGAAAATCCAAGTTAACAATTTTGTACTACTTTTTGTTGGTCAAAATTCTAACAAAAAAGATTCAAGTTAGTATTTATAAAATTATCTGACTACAAGGACAATTAATATTTTTCCAAGACGCCATATAAAAAATGGCAGAATAATTATTCCCGTATCAGAGAAACTTTACCAGATGGAAAGTTTTTGTTTATAGATCAGGTATCGTGACAACACTTGAAGCAAACCATAAGGGCGGATCTATTCAGTCTAATTCTATGCTTTGTGCTCTGAGCTACATCATGCTTTATTATTTATTTTACATATTTTGAATTCCTAATTTCAGTTTCTGTACCGTTCGAAAGAAGTTTGTTGCACTTATTATTTTTAAAAGGTTGACCAAGATAGTCAACTTGTTGTTCTCGTCAGTTTCCTTATTATTTATTTTACATTGGCTCTTCTACTCCTAATTGCACTGACTGAACAAATTAAAGTTGTGTTGGTTCTACATGTTTGACCAAATTTGTGAAGCTTTTGGTGTTTTTAGTTGTGCTGTACTGGTGCAAAGTTACCAAATAAATTTGTAATTCAAAACATCTATGTTTATGTTTTAAAAAAAAATGCTTAAGTTAATTCAGCCGACACCGATATCGATATCAGAAGACCAAAAAAAGTGGAGCTGTGCTTCCCTAAATCAAATGTACAAGACGCATCACGACACCAAGTGGATTTTGAGAAAGGACATTTAATTCCATGAGGAACATCAACATAAGTGCACTTTCAATTTTAGTACACTTCTTGTGAACGCACATAACCCTGGAGGGAAAAAAATGTAGGTAACAGACAGAAAGAGAGAAGGAAGGAGGTTAGAAACTTTAAGAGAAAGGAAGAAAAACAACACGACATTCACGTTTCGAAACGGCTCAGAGAAACCGTCCCGGCTCGGGGACACGGACAATAAATACACTCACAGTCGTCATGGTGGAGCTGGTGCATTAGAGTCCAAAAGTGTCCGACAGAGCGTCATCGCTCCTGAAATTGTCCCGAAACATTTCAACGTGTGGAGCAACAATGATGCAGCAGTTTATGGACAGCCACCATGTATTACTGGAGGGCTTCTTTTACTGGGAGTGGGGCGGTGTGGAGGAGCAGCCAGTAGCTGCGTTTCCACAAAAAAAGAAAGAACAAATGTGTTCAAATCTTCGTCAATATTCCACTGAACTTGGAAAAAAACAAAACACAATTTAGCAATTTCCATTTAAGAAGAAAAGCAATGAACCTCAGACATGAATAAGTTCGTTCACTGATAAGTCATTACAAGACGACATTGTCCAACTGCTTCTTGTTGTCTTCTTCGTGGTTTGCGCTAGTGGTAACATCTTGTTGTCGATCATGTGGCTCATGTGAAGCGACAAAAGTATTTCCATTGCAATTCTGTGAAAGTAGCTCATTTTGATACAGCCACAAAAAAAACACACCTCCCCCTTGAGATAAAACATTTTAATCAGAAAACTAGAGACGTTTCAAAATTGACATGGTTCCATAAAGTAAATTTACTTTCGAAATGTCAAATTGCGCAATTATATGGTCAATGGAAACACAGCTAGTGTTTCAGCAACAAGGCTAATGACAATGAGCAACATGTGTAGCTGAACAACGCTTTCTAAATTACAATTAGCCTATGAGAACAAGATTTAAACAATCTTTTTCAAAACTAAAAAAAACATTTTTCTGTTTTTAGGGTCGAATTAACAGGTTTAAACAGTCTGACATGCAGAAATAGTCAGCCTGGGCTTCATATGTTACTGTTTTGATTCTTGTCTCAATCCAAGATTGTCCTAAGAAATGTTAAATTTGCTCCTTTCTTAAAAATCAAATATAATACTTGTTTCATAAATCTAATGTGTTTAAAAAAAAAAAAACCTGTCCAGATATATCCAATCTAAACAATGCTGATGCAACTGAACAAAAGCTATCAGTTCTGTTAGCATAGCAGCATTAGCATTATTAAGTTGACTGTCAAAAATCTTCTGATTTGATAAAGTTAATGTTAGCTAAATAAAACTTTTACCCAATTCTTCTCACTGAAATTACACCGACTGTCCATGACAGCACAACATAACCAGACTTACAAAAACATATCCTATTAGTAATTAGCGCTGCCACTGTGACATGGCTACATTTTTAAGGACAGAATCCTAGTTAGCCATTTCCCTCTGAAAAGTCTGATAATGTTGCACAGACATGTTAACCAGAATGAAGAAACTCAAGCTGATTATTCTATGCATTGTTCAAGTGAATAGACCAGGTCATACAGTTTAGATGCATGCTCAGTTTTATGCCATGTATACAGTTTAAAGTTAAAGCCTGTGTAGCGCAATTTACTCCACAAACATTTATTGCCCCATATAAATAAATATGAATATCGCAAACACAAACATACACAAAAAACAAACAGTGCGGTCGTGACAACTTTTAGATCTTTTAGAAATATGTTTCACGAAGTTAGTATTAGGGCTGCACAGTGGCGCAGTTGGTAGAGCTGTTGCCTTACAGCAAGAAGGTCCTGGGTTTGATTCCCGGTCCGGGATTAATCATAAATCTAAATCTGATTTAGAGAGAAATTGGTCTCTAAATTATTCCTAGGTGTGTGTGCATGGTTGTGTGTCCTGTCTGTGGTGACCCCGCCTCTCGCCCGGAACGTTAGCTGGAGATAGGCACCAGCACCTCCCGACCCCTCTAAGGGATGGATGGATGAATTTAGTATTCTGAGTTTTTTCTTATCGAGAATCTTTAATACTTATCATACAACATCATGCTGTTATGTTTAAATTTAGGATTTAAATGGAAATCCGGTTTATTTTGGTAATTTAATCTGATGAGCTACAGGAACAATCCTAGATCCTTTAATGAAATTATATGTCATCTTTTGACTTATTTATTGTTTATATGAAATTATCTGTAAGTCTTATATAATACTGCTTAAAGAAGCTCAGTCAGCCCTACGTTTGTATTATTTAACAGATCTCTTACTATTACTAAAAACTGTTGTTTGATAAAAGACATACTGTAGATAAGAGGTGGCTAATTATTTCTCCCAATATTTTAACCAAAATATAAATTATTTTTCCTGAATATGTGAAGCTAACACATATACTCAAACTTTTTATAATAGTGGTTCTTGAAGTCACAAACTTGCTACATACCTCATAGAAAAGCTGTTGATGGTCAATTTGATCAAAAATAATGATCACGTTTTCACCTGGGAACAAAATTTTAACAATTTAGACACAGTACACATCACATACAAACACAACTACAATCAAATTTGTGAAAGCAATAAATTTCGCAGCAATGACCCAATAATGACATCACTTAATCTCACGCTACGCTACGCAGACACTCGGTCAATCTGGGTTCTTCAAGCGGCTCCAACGGAAGGCAGCCCGACCTATTTTCTGTCAGTTACCCAGTGTGGTCTCAAACCACACCCACTGATGTTTGTTTGTCTGACATCCCTGGGATAATATTGCCTCTCTGCCTTTTGTCTCAAATAGAAAATCAAAACTTCCGCATCACTTTATTACACATTTCATACTGTAGCAAACACAATCTGAAACTGTGAAGCGTAGCTGCTACAAATCTTTTGGGCATATTGACAAAAATCTGCTGTATGAGTGACACATACACGTTATTGCTGCAACAACCAATAACTGACTTGATCTCATGCTACACTATGCTGTCTGTGGTGATGAAGACTCACTCACCTTAGCATGGCTGAAGCTTGATACTGAAAGTGTAATGGCTTTAACTACTTCCCGATTGGCTAATATTTGTCTGATAAATTGGGGTACTTCGTTGGGCCTTGACAACTGACTCCCTGATGGTTAGTTGATCCTTCAGTACGACAAGTAAAAAAACCCAAAACGTATGGTGTCACAACAGGAACAGTGAATTCCACACTTTTGATCCCAATGCACATGTACTATTTAGAACACGAGCGCATCAAAATCAAAAAGAGACAAAATTAATTCTCTTGAATTATGCATGTTCCACAAATTTTCCACTGTTTCCTCATGTCTGGACCTTTTGAAACAAACGTTCTAGTTAACAGTGTGATAGCAGCTTTGAATTTAGATTTACATTTCATTCCTAAGAGTTATATTTTGTCTGTAGAGCTGAGTTGTAGTCTTCTGTGCTTTTCATATGCAGGAGGTGGATGAGGTCATGCGTTACTTGCTGAACCTGATGTTAAACATAATAAAGATTAATAGCAACAAAAAATAAAAACACATTTTGGAGCTTTTTAAAATAAGTTTCAGAAGCTTTTTTTTTGACACAAGTTTCAGAAAAACATGGCCCCGTACTGGTCAAAACCTCTGGAGGGCCAAATGGGACAAAACTAAATAAACACGTCAATAAATCATTTATTGAATATGGAATTAAATCATTAAAATTCAAACTTTGTAAAAATGTATTTAAATACATGTTTAATTAATTCATAGTTTCAGTTCCTGAGATAGTTTCATCTGTCAACCGTGTTCATCAAAGTGAAGGGGCAGGGCTGTGGGCGGGGCTAAAACTTTTGTCAAACTCCGCTACTTTAGCCTCATTCTTTGAAAATCGTGGTATTTAATCAGTTGTTCGACTTTCTCCTCTGCGTGGTCCAGATGACAACCTCTTGTTGTCATCAGATGACAACAATTCCATAATTTTCAAAGAATCGGTGGAGTTCATCAGAACACAGTCCTGCACAGAGCGCCGCCACTCGACTTTGATGGGCAGGTTTGACAGATAAAATGATCTAATGGTGACACTGCAGCAGCAGGAATTTATTAATACCAATTGAATTAATTATCTGCGTCATATTTAATTATTTAATTTTGTCCCATTTGGCCCTCCGTAGAAACTGAGATGCCTTGTGAAAAATATATTATTTCCAAAGCTGTTGGGAAAAAAAACCCACACTAGATAATCATTTCCTATCAGAACATTTTGTCATCAGTAAATTTCACAACTGGATGCAGATTATTTTTTTCAAGCCCTAAAAAAACCCAGCAGCTGCTGAGCAGCTATTGAAGGAATGTTAGCGATCTAGAAGGGCAGCAGAAGAAAAGACTTTGATAACATTAGCAGTAAAGGGTTACTGTTTTCAGTAGCATAGAAATACTGCTTCTTTAGTTGTTTTTTCTTTTTCTTTTTACCGTTAAGTGAGTAAATTTTACCAAAGAAAGTAAAATACAGAAATAAGACAATCAAAAAAAGAAAGGCGCGTGAATAGTTACATTACAGCTGCAGATGACGGACAGTGCAGATGAGTATGGAGCTAAATTTTTCAAAAGAAAAAATAAAAAAACTTAAAAACAAGATTTGAAACTGAAGCAGTTTTGAAAATTTTTTCAGGTTTAAATTTTCTTTTGAGCTTAAAATGTTCTTTCAGTTTCAAAATAATTTTTCAATGGAGAATCTTCTTTCCAATTTACATTTTTTTTTCTTTTTAACAAACATTATGGCCCCAATTTAGCTCCATAGACGAGTTCTGTTTTTTTTTTTTTCTTTCTCACAACTCATAAGTTTTGTGTGATACCTCAGTAGGTTTCTGCACCAGTTTCTTCGAAGCGGTGCATAAGTTTCTCTCGCCTCGCCCAGACGTCGTCGCACCGCTAAACGGCCATCTCGTCCCCCAGGCAGTCCGGCAGACTCTCTGAATTCAGCACGCTGAAGAGCCGTGCGGCACCGTCCGCCCCCGCCCCCTCGCCCTGCCCCCAGCTGTCGCGGTCGTCGCTTTCGTCCGTGTTCGACTCGTACTCCGACCCGATGCCGGACTCTCTGAAGCGCAGCAGCTCCAGGGCCCCCAGCACCTGCTCCCCCAGCAGCGAGCTCTCGTCGCTGGGCGTCTCTCCAGCATCCCGGCCCCCGGCCAGGCCGTCCGACACCAGGGAGGAGAAGCGGAAGCACTCGAGTCGGACCCCGCTGCCGCTCGGCCCCAGGGGGATGGAGTCGGAGTCGGCGCCGGTGGCGCCTGGGGAACAGGGCCCGGACAGGGCTGAGAACCAGGCGCCGTCAGCGATCTGGAGCTGGGAAGGAGCTGCCAACGGGCCCGCGGATGAGGAACGAGTCATGGATGCACCAGGAGCATCGGGGGGCTTGGCACGGAACGTGATCTCCAGAAGACTGTCCTGGGAACCCACTGACGTGAAATGAAGGAGAGAAGAAGAGTTAAACTGATGCTCTCATCTGTACAAATTTGGGTCATTGTGTTTACAGTTTCCATTACAAATAGTCGCAAAACTTTATTGATATTCCACTAATGTCGGAAAAACACAATTTCACAAATTGCTGTGTTTCCATTAAATAAGAAACACAACTGAGATCACACATGAATACATTTGTTCTCGCAATAAGTCATTAAAAAAAACCCATCATCCTCAACTACTTCCTGTCTTCTGCGTCTTCTTCATGGTTTGCACCAGTGGTAACATCCAGTTCCTGTGACTCGTTTGGTGCGAAAAGTGTTTCCATGGCAATGTTTTTGATACAGCTAAATAGAGAAAGAAGAAGAAAAAAACCCCTCATCTTAGAGGGCAAAAATATTTATCAAAAAATGAGAGTTGTTTCGAAATTGGTGCGTTTCCATTAAGCTAATTTACTTTAGAAATGTCAAACGCAGCTGCAGTTGCGAATGAAAATGATAGAAAATAATTGAGAAATACTGCTGGTGTGTGTTTGTTTCATGTGAATGATCTCAGTGGCATACACAGAGGGTAACGTGACAACATTTTATTTAGTCCAAGTTATGAATGCTTCTGCGAGGCACCGACTGGTGGGAAGCGAAGAAAAGGTGGAACTTTAGGATTCGCATAAAAAGACAGAAAACAAGACCAAGAAATCTTCTATGCAGAGAAGGAGAAGCTGCACAGAGTGGGATGATGTCAGCGCTGACAGGGCTTCACAAGTAATTACTTCATGCTAGCTTATCGCCACTAGCTGGATGCAGGGAAAAGAGGGGGGGGGAGAACAAAGATCCTCACTGCATTCTCTGACAGGCCTGTCATGGGATAATTAATTGCGTGCCAGCGGTGGATGATAAAAAGGAGCTATAACCGGAAGATAGGGCGAGAAAACCAAACCGAAAAAAGGGAAAGGAGCAGAAGGAGGGGAAAGGGAAGTTTGAAGTTTTCGCGGAGGAGAAAATAGAAAAATCTAACAAAATAAACAAGGAAGCGAAGCTGTTTGTTCACTCACTAGATGTCAAGTGTCCAGCCGATTTGAGCTCCAGCTCCTGGATCTGCTTGACCAGCAGGGAGATGTGCTGTAGCAGGTCGGTGTTCTGCTGCAGCAGTCTCTGGACTCGGGCCTGGGCCTCGGTGCGCGCGCACATCTCCACCGACAGCTGCTCCTGCAGAACGTGGACCTGCAAAGCACAAGTTGGTGAAAACAAACGGATTTTTTTCCCTTCGTGGCTTTTTGCTTTGGAACCAAACGGCACAAGAATGGAGTTTCCGTTCGAGGCGTTCGTTTCTCCTGGTTTTTTTTCCAGCCTTACCTGAGTCTGATTTATTCTCAAACGCAACTGGAACATAAAAAAAAAAAAACAACCAAAAAAGAAAACCAGGAAGTGACCTGTGCGGAAGCTGCCAGCGACTGCTGCTCTTGCTGCTGGAGCTGCTTCTGGAGCAGCCGGACCTGGTGCTCCGCGGAACAGGAGGTCTCGGCCGCAGGCTGGGCCAGGGAGGAGGCCTCAATGACGGGGGAGCTCAGCAGGAGAGGAGAGTCCTCACACACCTGAACACACGGAGCAGAACCAGATCAGCTCTAAATGTCACTGAGCCGTCTGACACCTCACTGCTTCAGATTTATTTACTCACTCAAAGTAGATTTTCTGAGTCACTTTGCTCATGTAATATAATTTATTTGTTGATTCTTCAGCACAGTATATCAAACAGGCATTATGAATACCGTAAGTTGGTTTAAATGACTGATTTCTGATCATTTTTGAGTCGGTATATTTTATTAAACTGAGATTAGGGGTAAGATTAAATAAGACTTCACTTCCTCCTACTCCTTTTAAAACAGAACAGTAGCTAATTGTTCTTGTTCTCTTGTCATACTGATCACTTGTTTTCTTGTTTTTCAAAAACCGGTTTGAAAAATATAAGTAATTAAATAAACAAACAAATTAAATGGATTGAAAGCACCTGGTTTAGACATATTATATTTGAAGAATTCAACAAATATATATGCTGAACACTATAAAACCTTTCACCTCCCGACATGTTAAAGACAAAAAATTATGCGTTTTCCAGCCACATAGTTCCAATCAAGTTACTATGTTACCTTTCAGTTGTTATAAAAATGCTATATATCATATGTGACTTAAAAGAAACTTCGTAATGTAATGCCTTGAAATTGCGCTTCTGTCTCTTTAAGAAGCTCCTGCTCTTTTTGAAACGCCGCCTTTAAATGAAGTCATTATTTTATTTGGTGTCACAAAACTCAACAGTTTCATTTATTGTCACACTACGTGTCCTCCTTGTGCACAAGTGGATTTTCTCTGGGTACTCCGGCTTCCTCCCACGGTCCAAAAATGTCACTAAGGTAACGAGGGGGTCAACAGCAGGACGGTACGCGCTCTCTGAACTTTGAATAAATAATGGGAAAAACAAACCAAACTCTTGCTGTGTCAATAACAGCATTGCATTCACGCTTAATGCATTTTATTTTTTATGTTTCAAATCCCTTTGCTTCATGTATATCACTCTGTTTATGTTGTTAATATTATTGTTAATTATTGAACTCTTTTATTACCATCCCACTTCCTTAGAGATGCTGTTTATAAAAGGGCTGCAAATTAGCCCATGCTATAATCACCATGATGCAGACATGGGACTGCTGCTTTATTCAGTTTGGTTATTGTCCCTGTCAAATAAGCTCAATAAAAATAAGCGTAAAGAGACGCCTCCCCCCCCCCCCCCCGGACTTCATCCATCCAGATTCAGATGTCTTCAGTTTGCAGGTCTGGGCACCGATCGAACCGCCAGCGGCGCTCAGAGACATAAATCTGAGTGATGGTGCTCCTGATGATGCTAAAGCTATTAAGATGATTTCCTGACTGGCTGAATTTCATTAGCACGCTGCATGCTAATGAAGCCAAGCTGCGGCAGAGAACAAAAAGCACAGAACTCCTCCAGGAATGTTGCGGGGAAGACGGCTCCCTGTGAGGCCCAAACGAAGGAGGGGAGAAGAGACGGAGAGCAGTTTGATCCATCATCACGTTGGATTAACGACTGGAAGAGCCGCAAGGTTTAAGAGCCATCATCTGAAGGGTCAACTTACAGAAATAAATAAATAAATAAAATAATAATACAAAAAAAGCGTCCTGATGGGACATGACGTCCGACTGCAACTGCTTAGCATTCATGTAAAAGATGAATCACTGCTTTGATTTACAAGTCAGGCAACGGATTAAAATTCCCTCTGTAGTTTCCACTAAAGAGATTTAATAAAGAAAAGGCAACGTCGACACAGGAAGGGAAAATAAACAAACGCACAAAAAGATGGGAATCGGAGAGCAGGTTGTCAAAGCTGGCCGGTTGCTAAGAGAATGACTAACATGAGACTGTCCTGTTTGGTCTGCTTTGATCGAACTAACCCACGTCTGTTCACGTTTCTAAACTCACATTTACACACACCCACTAATACAGCAGCTCTCAAACATCTTCCCATTATTCCTCTATATCTGATGGTTGCTAGGTATGCAACCATCAGCTGTCTGACGCTACACCTTCGTTTCAGTCTCGTCACGTCTGCTGTGTACTTGTTTTTCTCCCGCCTCAACCTTTTCACTAATAATACTGTAAAATCAAAAGCGTTCAGATAACCCAGTGTGCTTTGTAGCTAGCGGAGAACTTACTGTTCTGCTGAAGCCTAGCATGCTTCATTGTTAGCTGACTGAAAAGAAAAAACATTTATTATATAGTCCGATGACTGTAAAGCACACTGGGTTAGCTAAATACTTTTGATTTTGCAGTATTATTAGTAAAAATGTAGAGGTGGCAAAAAGACCCCCAAAAGCACAGCACGTATGACGGGTCTAAAACGAAGGCGTAGCCGTAGCGCCGCATACCTAACAACGATCATTTATGGAGTAATAATGGGAAGATGTTTGAGAGCTGGTGTGTGAGAATAAAAATATGTGCAGAAGTGGTTTAAAAGCTGCGAATCTGATCGTTTGATCTCCTCAGGGAGGACGACGTAAAGAAGCGCTGTGCTGCCAGGGCCGTAGGGGGCGTGGCCCTCCCTAATGTAAGGCTTTATAATCTCACATTTGAAATGTCTACGTTGTCCAATAATTTTGAAAAGGGAGAAACAAAGCTGAGTTGGATGAATATTGAAGAAGAATTAGTGAACCCTTTCAGATCAATAGATGCCCTTTCCCATGGTGAAACAGATAATAGATAATCGCTTCCCACAAATCCAGTATTAGAACATTCTAAATTAGTATGGAAGGAGATGCATAAAATATGTAAGATTTAAAACAGTTGTGCTCTTCATTGTGGTTTAATCCATCCATCTGTACTGGAAGAAAAACTGTTTACTGGGAACAATGTATTGTGAAAGGAATACGTATTGTGGACGATTTGTATACAGACGAGGTTTTTATGTCTTTTTCAGATGTCATGCTGACATATGATATAAAAAAAAGATAGTTTCTGGAAATATCTACAAATTAGAGACTGTATTGTTAAAGATAATTTCATATATTAAGGAAAAATCCAATACAGGAATTTATGGGCTCAAGGCTTTTACAAATTATTTAATACCCTGCAAAAGGATGTATGTAAAAGTCTGGGGATTGTCTGGCAGAGGGACCTTGGCTGCATTTTTAGTGATGAAGGATGGTTGAAAGTACTTTCAAATAATGGGAAATATATTAAAGAATCGAGAGGGCGGGCGTGCCGTGGTGGCGTAAGGGGTTAGCGCGACCCGTATTTGGAGGCCTTGAGTCCTCGACGCGGCCGTCGCGGGTTCGACTCCCGGACCCGACGACATTTGCCGCATGTCTTCCCCCCTCTCCTTCCCTGTTTCCTGTCAGCCAACTATCATATAAGGGACACTAGAGCCCACAAAAAAAACCCTGGAGGGGTAAAAAACCCCCAAAAAAACAAAAAAAAAAAGAATCGAGAGGGAAATTTACGCACTCTAAGATGGTACATAGATTTTATTTCACCCCATCCAGGCTCCATAGGATGGGCCTGCTTGCCAATAACCTATGCTGGAAATGCAACACGGAATCAGGAACTTTTAAACATGCGATATGGGAATGTAAATGCATCTCCCCATTCTGGAAAGCAGTATTACAACACACTGGAAAGTGGACAGGTGTGGGGATACCCATGTTACCAAGACTCTGCTTATTGGGGGATCAAACAGTGACGTCTAATATGTCAAAACACCAAAACACCGTGGTGCAGGTGGAGACGGTCACGGCTGCCAGAATAATCCTCAGGCTATGGAAATTTTAAACTGTTCCGAATGTTAAAAGCTGGTTGGAGTTGATGTTGGAAATAGTGTCATATGAACAAATGCTGGCCAAGCTAAATAACGACGTAGAAAACTTCAAGAAATCCTGGAACTATTTCCTCTCCTGCAATACTGGGACCAGTAAACTCCTTTGATGAACTGCTGTTTGGGAAAATCCTGACGAGTGACTACTTCTGTTTACTGTGGTTGTTTCTGCTGACATCAAGGATATTTGCATATGCCAATTTTTTGTGAAACTTTTATTGAGTTGATATGTGCTGACCTGGTTGTTTTGTTTTGCTTTGTTTTATTGGTGGTTTTTGTTTTGTGAGGGATTGGGGAGGGCTGGGAGGGGCTATATGCATATATGTTCTGAAATAATAAAAACTTTAATAACAAAAAAAAATTATCAAATGTACAGAAGTGGTTTAAAAGCTGAGAATCTGATTGTTTGAGCTCCTCAGGGAGGACGATGTAAAGAAACGCTGTGCTGCCTTCATCTTCATGCAATAAAAACATAAAATCCCCTGATTAATGCTAAGCTAACATCTCGTCTGATGGTCCAGAGCCTGAGCATGATAGTGTTTGTTGAACTCCTTTAAAAGTATTTCCATAATGTGTATTTACTTTTGATGAGAAACGGACTCGTGATTGTCTTGCTTGAATTTGGGATATGTATGCTTGGTTTGAAATATTGCAACTGGCTGAGCTCATGTTCAGATTTGAAGATACCACAACTTTAAAGTCACCGCCACTTATTGCTGTGGAGAATCGATCCCAGTACTTCCCAGGGAAATAAATACCTGTCCTGTCTAGCTTGTTTATATCAGAACTAGATTATCTGACTATTTATTGTCCTTTCATCCTTCATCCCCAGAAGAATAGAAAACCAGGTTGCTGTTATTGTGTGACAATCACAAAACAACAGATCTTGCTGTTAGCCTCTAATAAAAGCTAAAGACTGAGAAGTGAATTTGCCAGTGGAGCCGTGGGTTATGAGGCTCATATATGAGGAACAAATTACGACACCAGCGGCTCATTAACCGCACAGCGGGCAGCTCCGTTACTCAGAGTTTGGCCGGTTAAATAAAAACTCCTGGTGAAACTGTGGCTAAATCAATGCAGCGGCTGTCTGATGGTAAATGAAGATAAAGAACATTAAGTATGTTCTAATGAGGCTGATACTGTTGATTGCCTTTACCTTTTAGAAAGACAGATGCATTTTGTGAAAGTCAAATATCTAATCAGAACTCTTAAACTTTATTCTTAGATACACTTTCAAGAATTCGAAAAAGGATATATTATGTAAAGTAATCTTTTATTTAAACTGACTCTCTTACCTTAGTAACTGATATCATTTGAAAACTGCTTTTTGCATTTTAATCTTATTGTTGTGTGGTGTTAAAATTTGGTCGATGATCTGAAACTTTCAAGTGTGATGAAAGAACAAAACCAGAAGAAATTCTTTCACAGCGCAAACTTTAAAGAGGCAGAATTATTATCATTATTTTCCATGCACATTGTCATCTCATAGCACAAACAGGTAAGAATGTTAACTTGTGTCGTTAAAAAATATGGTATATATATAATATAAATATAATATACAAATATGACTTAAAAGAAATCTTGCTTTATAATTTAACGCCTCGAAATTGGTTCTCTGTCTCTTTCTAGAACTCCGCCTTCAGGAAGTCATCACAACCGCAATCCTCTATTAACCCTTTAACAATGTTATTATCAGCGTTTCACTGAGAAGTAGCTCCTATAAAGAGCTCAGCAGATGAACAGTTCCACCAGGTATTTGCTAATTGCTGCTGGCTAGTCTGAAGGAGCTGAGTGGGGGAGGATTCTTGAGGCAGAAACTTTGAAACTGCGACTCTGGGGAGGAGCTTCTTCTCGAAGGCGGAGCTCTGACCACCCAGGCGTTTTGCACAGCTGAATGGTTGCCATGGGAGATTCAATGATTTCTTAAACATGCATTAAAAAAAAAAATCTAAGCAACGCTCCATGTGTGGTTTTAATGAGAGATTACCATTATAACATGGTGTAAAGATCAAAAGTGTAAATTTACATAATAATGTCCCTTTTAGATCTTAACCCGCCATGTTGTCAAGCCTCAGTTATGCTACAGAGAAAGTGTAGGAAAAGCAGGCGAAAAGAATATGAATAAAGTCTCAAATCTAAGATCAACATGATGGGATCTGACAGAAAGCTGACCTTCAAACGATAGTTTATCACCACATGAACCCATCTACCCAGAAAAACAAACAAACAAAATAATAAACATAGAAGAAATAAAGTTCACTTCCTTGTTGTAAACTGTAAAAGCATTTCTACTTAAACCCTTTCACTCGTTGCCAGGGCAGCACCGCGGCCGGCGCCTCGGAGACTCGCCGAGCGGCAGTCAAAAATCGGGGAACAGGCAGCGGCTTGTCCTCAGCGGGAGCACGCAGTGGTCTCATCAATAAACCACGTCATCCTATCAATATTGAAGAGACCTAGTGGAGCGTTCCTCCACAAACAAGAATCAAAAGTCTGCTCGCTCGACGCGCCGTGAATCCCTCGGAGCTGTTTACCAGCTTCATAGACGCTTTACGAGGCTAAACCTTCAGCCTGCGTTCGTTTGATTCAGGGATTAGTAATGAGCGCAGTATTTGTACCTTTTTAGATCTTTCTAGTTTGTTTTTTAATAGTACTGGTAGAAATATGATCAAAGGAGCAAAAATACAGTTTGCTTAGTCAAATAAGTTTAAAAATGATTACTTTACTGACTGCTCTGAGTAATTTAGTTTATTTGCTGATCATTTTTGTGGGGGGGATTTTTTGTTGTTGTTGCTTTTTTGTGCATGTACAACAAGCAGTACGGAATTATAAAGTATTTTCATTATTCCACCTTTGTTCTTTGTCTGTCATGTATACAGTGGCAGCTACAGTATCTCTCATATGTGAATATGAAGTTTTTAATAATTTCATGGATTTTTCTGCACAAATGGACTGTATTAGTTTTGATGTTTTTTAAAAGACAGCCTGCAGCCACACAGGGAGACACAATTTGCTAATCACATGAATTCTGAATTCTTCTCTGGATTTCATTTAGGGGTGTCAGAGTAAAGGAGAGTCATACAAATATTTGTATACTCTGTTAATATGCTTTTCCTTGGACCTCGCGGTTATAAGCTGCTTTATTTTGGACCGTGACATAAAATCATAGTCGAGTACTAGCAAAGTTGGGGGAAAATTGTATGTTTAAACCTTGTCGAATGAAACATCTGTCGAGGTTGGCAAAGAGCAATCCGATCGGTAGCCTCAAAACAACCCTGTAGTTCTTCAGCTTCCCGCGACCGCTTTCTCACAGTCTTTTTCTTTACAGGTTATCTCTGAACAAGGACTTTAGATTCTGAGCCGAGAAAATGAAGGCTGGGGTAGCAGCAACAGAACCGGGGCCTTAAAGAGGCTCAACAATCTGATAAAGAATGCTGGTTCTGTGAAGCCTATGAGATGATGGTGCAAAGAAGGATTCTACATAAAACCAAGAAAATTTTGGACAACCCTGAGAACAAGCGAACTGTTATAGAACAAGAGTGTCTTCAGTCGGAGGCTTCTTCAAATTTACTGTAATACAGACTGCTACAGGAGATCTTTCCTGCCACAGCTGTCACCATTTATGATAACTCTGCGGAAAAACCTTGAATTCATATGAGTTACAACTTTAACGTCACTTCCCTTTGGGATAAATAAAGCTGATTTTAATGGGGTGCGAAAATATCGCTGTGTGAGAAAACCCGAATTGATCAAGGCCGACGTGAGCAAGCCGCACCTCACCTTGGCATCGGCTCCCAGGGCCTCGTCCTTTTTGTTCTTCTCCGGGTCTGACGAGGAGACGCACTCGATGCTCTCCTCCGTGGTGCCTTCGAGGTCCGTCTCCTCTGACAGCAGGAGCCTCTTCTTCGCTGCGGAGAGAACGACATGCGTCAGGAGAGAGCTTCGCGTGGAGCTCGTGCCGCATCTCGAGGCGGCGACAGCTGCCGCATCAGTGGGCATCGAGCCGGCAGGAGTCCACACATGGTGGATCTTTGATCTACGGGCCTGGCTGACTCATATAAAACAATCGCGTCTTTCATTTTGAAGGAAAAAAAAAAGAGGGAAAAAAACTGACAGCGCTGGAGGATGATGACATATTTTTCCAGAATTGTCACAAATTTGTTTCTTCTTGAGCAAAAGCCTGACATTTGGGAGGAGAGCAAAGTGAAGGGAGGTGTTTTGTAGTTGCGAGCGGGTTGGTGTGTAGGTGAGAATAACCTGGTGCTGCCTCCAGCTCCTCCACCCTCCCCTCTTCGTCCTCCTGATCCTCGCTTTTCTGCTGCAGGGTCAGCTGGTGACACACATCGAACGCCTGACCCACGGTCCGCACGATCCTCATGGCCTGAGACTGAGTGGGAGGACACAGAGGAAGGGTGTGTGAGTAGTAAGGGCAGAAAGAGGCAGCGGGATGAAGAGCACATTATGAAGGAGACGTATAATTGGGCCACGCAGCAGGCGAGGAAATGGGCTGCCGGAGGAGACGGAGTGTGACCGTTTGTGCTCAGGTGATGGAGAAAAAAAATAGACAATGAAACTGGAAAGAAAGACGCAAATTGAGGAGAAAATTGCAACAGAAGGACAAACACCGAAGACAAGGTCTTTTCAAACATTATTTACCAAAGGCACTCCGACACGGGAGAAGAAATGTGTTATTATTGGAGACTCAGTGATCCATCCAAATTTACCCCAAGAGTGGCTTCTAGTTCCTCAAGTCAAATGTTTTCTTTAATCAGACGTTTCCACACACACACACATGTACACCCCCACTCGGCTGTTTTAAGATCGAAATGTTTTTAGGCTGCACTCTTCTGGGACATGGCTGACCACTATATACATCTTCTTTTAACTTTTACTAGTGTAAAATACTGCGACAGACTGGCGACCTGTCCAGGATGACCCCGCCTCTCGCCCGGAACATTAGCTGGAGATAGGCACCAGCCCCTTCTGACGCCTCTAAGGGACAAGGATGTAAGAAAATGGATGGATGGATGGATGGATGGATAGTGTAAAATATTATATATGCATATGTTGTTTGTTGCTATGGTTTCTCATTTGTTTTCTCCCTTTCTGGAGGTTTCGAGGAAGATTTCCAGGTCCTTGTATTTGGCCCTCCCCCACAACTCTCCCAGTCGGCTCCTTCAGACTAGCCAGCAGCAATTAGCAAACACCTGATAAAACTGAGCATCTGCAGAGCTCATTGTAGGAGCTGCTTCTCAATTAAAGTGCTGGTGAAAATGTTAAAGGATTAATAGAGGAGCTACGTTGTGATGACTTCCTGAAAGTGGAGTTTCAGACAGATCACGAGCCTTTGGTGAGACAGAGGACCAATTTCATGGCATAAAATTACAAAGTCACATTTCTTTGATGTCATATTTGATATATACAGCATTTTTATAAGAACAGAACTTAACATAGTTATTTGATTGTGCACTATGTGAATGGAAAATACATAATACTGCCCCTTTAAGGCCACTGTGTGTAACATATTTGATCCCAAAGAGTTAATATCCACATAAATACTGCTTCTCCTCTGATATAACTGTTTTCTAACCTGAGCATCAGTGCTGACTGGTTTGAGACACCAGGACTTCCACAGTCAATTTCAGTTGTTTTTTTCTCCCCCAAAAAGCTCCAAAATGTGCACTAGAGACAGGCTTCTAAATCGGGCAGAATGATAGGCTGTCCACCACGTCCTTCCTCAGTCTCACTCAAGGTGATGTTTTCAATCTTGGGAGCTGGCAGGAGCCGTGTCAAAAATAAATTCATTGCTCCCATGCCTCTGGAGGATCCTCGCGCCTGAAACCACTCAGTCAATATGTCAAGGTAGCTCGAGCCTGAAAGAGGTTTAATCAAACGCAACGGCAAAATAAATTTCGGCAAAAAACCCCCCAGAAACGGTGCGAGGAAATTGATTAGGGTGTCGTGTCATTCACAGATCAGAGGGTTGAATTTTAGCTTCAGAAACGCAAAGTCGACAGAACAGAAGTCAAACACAAAAGGGCTGCGTTGATGATTTTGACATCTAAAAGCCTTGTGTGCCACGGCGCGCCGTGATGAAAACACATCAAATCTCCTCTAAATCAGCTGATCCATCTCCTCCTACTCAGCACACATGCTTGGTCTGTGGCACAAAGATAAGGCTTCACAGACCCGGGGAACGAGAGGAGAGAAGGCACCACTGACTGCGTCCGCAACAATGGGGTGGGCGTCTCGCTCAGCGCTGGTGAAAATGTCTTGAAGTGCCGAGCAACAACGGCGGCCCCTTTTCTTTTTCTTCTTCCCACCAGAGCGATTAGCATTCAGCCTCACTAAATCGCCGTCGGCGCCGTATACATGGTGAAGGGATGGGAGTGAACCTCGCTGATGCTCCGTCTTTGGAGGAAAAACTGCCTCGGCTCGCGCTCTTTCAGATATGTAGAAAACAACATGACTCTGCTTTGCTTTTTTGTTACGACGGGTTGAACGTTCCCGTACTCTGCCCCCCAAAAGTGCTCGTAACCTTTGAACTTTGACATATTTCACCATGTTACAGTTACAGAGCAAGAGCAAGTAGTTCAGAATTGCAAAGTGGGGAGGGAAATTATGCAGCTTTTTTGAAAAGGTGAAACGTGTTTTCTTTTCTTTTCTCTTTTTTTTGCCGCATCGAAACTGGTTTATTTTCACAAAACAGCAAACAGCACTTTTTTTTCGCATCACAAGAGTCACTTGATCAACAGGATGTCGTCACTGGCACAAACCACGAAGAAGACAACAAGAAGTAGTTTTTATCGCGTGAACAAACTTGCTCGTGTGATTTTAACTGAATTTCTTAATATAAACACCAAATTTTGACATTGTGTTTCTCCGACATATTACATTGACCAAGTTTTGCTCACATTTGTAATGGAGACGCAGCTAGTGATTTGGGGAAAGCAGATTAATCAAAATACCAGGAAGAAAACATGCCAGGGCCAGCAAAAAAAAAAATTTATTGAATGATTTAGATGAAAGCGTATTCACATGTTAACCTTTGAGACTTGCAGGAATTAAATTTTCTGAATTAAAGCTGGTGGAGATAATGACTAAATCTTAATTGCAGGAAATGATGGCTGCAAATGAAGCCGTGGCGTAAATTCAAACTGGAAAACTCTCTAGCCTAATCTGCATCATCCAATCGGTGCAACACGTTCATCGCCATTGACCTATCAACGCCGGACCAAGCCACGTCACGGTCAATAACCAACCAAGCTCCCCCTGAAAAGGACCTCCATCCATGGCATCTTCCACTTTCCAGCTGCGCTCAACCCACCTCCGCCCCTTCTCCACCTCCATTATCCTGGATTTTCAGGCACCCATCCTTCACCGACCTTCACCACTAGTGTACGGACCCCGGGGGATGACATTCCCTAATCAGCATCGGGGATGCTCATCTGAGCTTACTGCAATTCACAGCTCGATGTCTAGCCGGGGCCCCGAGCACCAAAGGACTTTAATTCATGCATGTCGATAAACCCTTTTAATCGCTGTCTTTCTCCATCTGAGTCTCTCCAGATTGAAATGTATTGAGCTTTGACTGAACACACACCATCGGATAAATATAAAAAAAAAAAAAAAGGTGGAATGTTGTGGTTTTGTGCAAAAGCAAAAGAAAACTTCAGATGAATAACCATCTGCAAAGATTCAGATGTTTACATGAAATCAACAACCAAACATCTGGTGGTTCAAATCTAAGCAACTCTCTACAGAACTGTCTAGAGAAAACGAGGCGCTGGCTGCTCAAGCACTCCGTATTACCCAACAAACCAGCTACATCGCTTCCCTTGAGGTAACTCAAGAACAGCAAATGAAGATGCTAACTGTCAGGTGCTAATTAATCAAAACAAGAGAAAATGGTTCACAAGAAACACAGCAAACCAATTAGACTTCAGTGAGCTGAAACACTAATACAGCTTTATCAAGATGGGTTTTTTTTATGTACAAGTGAGAAAGTGATAATGATGATGAACTATAATGATCACAAACATGTCATTGTGCATTTCTGCTGTAACCCCGTTTCCTTTCATGTAAAGACCGCTGGTGTATTGAAAGACATCTGCTACAAAGAGCTGAATGTGAGAAAATGAAAAGGGTTTTAGTGGAACACTAATCTCTGTTATGGCTTTGAATGATGTGTGCTGCTATTGATGTGTTCCTCTTCTGAATAGTGCATGTTTACTGGGATCAAGGCTGTGGATTTCAGTGCTCGGGATGGGCTAAAAAATCTTTTATTAAATTTTTTCCATATTTATCGACAATTAAATTGACCATTTTGGGAATGACATTTCAGTGCTGTAAGGTCAAATAATTAGGAATTATAAGTAGCATTAGCTAGATTAATTAGGACATGCTACATTGGCAATAACATAGATATTAGCCAGCGTTAGTCATTTCTAACATATCCATTTTGGTCACATGAGTGAAACTGGGCTGATGTTATCTACCAATGATACTTTCATTCTGTTGCCATTTGTGAATGGGTTTCAGGATAGAGAGGGGAGAGAGTTGGCTACGTGTTATTTGTTTGGGCATTTGAAAGTGATGCAGCACAGGATTGCATGGGTTTTAACTAGAATAAGGAAGAAATGTCAGCTGTGTGGTCATGTTTCATGGTGCCGAAAAGGCAGGAAGTTGTTCAGGGATCCCAAAATGCAGAAGACACAAGACAAAAACAAAAGCCACAAACACCAAAAAGCAACACAATTCCATAGCTACAACAAAACTATGGAAGTTATGCTAGCAAGTTTATTATGACTTCTATCGTAGCATTATCTTTTTTTTTTTTTTTTTTTACCATTTTGGGCCACTGTAATATAGTAAATATAATAAACCATTATATTAGAAATATTACTGACATTAGTCCAAATTTTTATATCAATGCATCTATAATATTAGTCAGAAAGTAAGCTGACTAATATTACTTTCAGCTTCAAGTATGAAAATAATATTCACACTTTCAACTTCAAGTATCCAGCAGGCTGAGGTGAGTACTTCCTCACCTCAGCCTGTGTAACTTTACAATATGCAATGCTATATTAGGAATATAGCAGCTCTAAAACACATACAGAAAAGACATGTAACTAGGGCCAGATTAAATTTTACATTACGAGGAAAGTTTTCATTCTCACAAAAATGATAGGAACATCTGCGACGACCATAAACTATCAAGTCCAAAGAGCCGCCTCCGCTCTCCCCCAGTGTGGTCAGGAGTAGGCGGGCGCCGTGTGGTTGTTAGAAACAGCACAGCTGGTCACACAGGATCCAGCAGCCAGGGTGAAAATAAGCCACAGAAGCTGCCTGAGCCACTGGGACAAAACTCAAGTAAAGGAATGGAGGCAGCTTTATCAGGACGTGGCATCAGCAGCAGCTTGAAAGGAGAGGACAGGCCCCTCAAGGAGACAGAAGCACCAGGGTGAATGGAATGCATAAAGTGGAGGACAAGTGGAGGAGGACAGAAAAAAAAATCAATATGAGAAGAAAAAAAACTTATAGTGGCTCCAAGCAGCACTGCCTTCAGATAAAGACTGCAGTGGGAGCAGCTCGCCAGCCGAGTTGTCCTCTAAGCGTCTAACTTCGCTCTGAGAGAACATCTGGAGCCCGTTTGTGTCAAAGTATCTGAGATCAAGTTAGCCTCATATTGTTACGTCGCGTTTGCCGAAACAATGGAAAAAGTCCAGTGTGAAATGAATAACCAATTATCCTGTCAAGATTTACTCTATTTCAATTGGTTAGTCTGTGATAATTGCTTGAGCTGCAACCTTGGTTGCCATAGGAACGGACATACGTGCAACGGAATGTCTGAGCATGCGGCATTTTTATATTGTTTCCATCGAGAGAGACAGAGACAGAGGCAGAGGCAGAGAGCCTCTTGGTGCTTCAAGGTAAATCTGCCAATGTTGTTTTTGTTTCACGTCTCAAATCTCCAGCAGATGGGAGAATGTTTAGATAAGTCAGTTTTAGGAAGCATTATGAAATATGAGGCAAATAGGAATCAAATATGAGGCGCTTTGCTAGTCTCTCACATTGTTGTGGAAGAATTCTGCACAGCATGATCATAAGCCCTCAGGTAAAATCTTCACTATGGTCCTGCTTGGACCTGGTTTATGAACATTACATGCCTTGAAAGAATTCCTGCAATTTAGGGTTCATCTTGATGTACGTGCATTTTCAAAAGTTTGCAATGTAAGCAGACACTTTTATCTCCAAATCTTCTAGGAACATCACAAAAAAAAGTGACATAAAATCATCACAGCTCATCTCAAAAACTTCTAAAGTATCATTGAATCTGCGCTTCTGTTTGCATACGGTACCGTACATGTTGATGCTAGGCGCTAACGACGAGTAAGAAGTGTTTTCTTTTTGAAAAAAAAAAAATAAATCAGAGTTTTATTAAATTTTTTCAAAATTTGGTTAATGGAACCATTAGTAAATTTAGATTGGCATGAGTGTCCTCATTTGCACACATTTATTTAAAACAAAGATCAGCTCAGGTTGAACACTAGAGGAAGCTAAAAGCAAGAAGCTAGCTACACTTACCTGTAGCTTCTCAAAGCTAAGTGGATCTTCATCTTTGGCAATACGAAAGTCGAAGTTGTTTCTTTTTAGCCACGTTAATCTACATTGGATATTTCCCAGCATTTGTGGTGAGAAATTAATGCCGAGAACTGTAGAAAGCTGACTGAGGAGTTTGGACTGCCACATGTGCACTGTTCAAGTCAATGCAAGTTTAGTTGTGTAGCACATTTTAGCAACAGATGATGAAAACATACAAAAAGAGAAAGAACAAAAAGAAGAAAGATGACATTTTCACATACACCATCAAAAACATTCATCGTATAACATTGGGATAAAGACGTTATTCGTCCAAGGCGACTCTAAATTTTGCCTTGATTTAAAGGGCCGTACTTGCTGAAGAGGGCTGGGACCCCCGACTTGAATTTATAATCTCTTCATTGAACTTAATTCCAGCCTCATGAAACACATTATCCAACAGACCTCACCAGACTCAAGCTGCTTCAGTAAGAGAGTCTCGTCGACACTAAGGTAGAATATTCAGAGTCTTCAGCTGCTGAGGGTTCCACTCACCTTCCTCTTAGACTTGAACACATTGCAGCGGAAAACGTTGCTCTGTCCGTCTCTGGCGATGTAACTGAATATCTTCAAGTCTTGAGCGTCGTGCGAGACGTAGAAGATCCTGAAGGCAACACAAGATATCAGGTCAGCGGGGCTTCGTTAGCATCCTTGACTCGGGCTCATTAGGGATCTTCCTCGCCACACCTGTAGATGGGGTCTTGTGTCACCAAAATGGAGCTTTCATCCCATGACCAGCCTTTTCTCTGTAGCAACAACAACAAAAAAACAGATCATTGACACAATACACAGGGTTTCCCACAGTGTGTTATAAGCCTGGCGGGCCACCTGGCTTTACTTGCCCCCCCACTAGGTTAGGTATTGTTTGTTTATTTTAAATGGTTTTTTTAAACACCAGTAACAGTAAATACAGATTAAGATAGGTTTATAGTTGAACTGGGCGCCATCCCGGTACCAACCTGTTGGCTTCACATGCTACTATTTCCAAATTCAGAGGTGCATGCTCGTGCACCTCTGAATTGTTGTAACTCTAAAGGAGCAGTGTCGACTTTTTTGAGCTTTACTTCATATTATAATGTTATTCCCTCATCAAAAACGAACCTGGAGTGTTGCCTTGATTGTTTCCTGCATGTTTGAGAAATCATTTAACCTCCCATGGCAACCATTCAGCTGTGCAAAACCCCTGAGTGGCCCTAGCGCCACATTCAAGTTGCAGCTCCTCCTCAGAGCTGCAGTTTCCAAGCTTCCAAACTGAACAGAGCAGTCCTCCCCCGACACTTGCCCATTCAGCTCCTTCAGACTAGCCAGCAGGAATTAGCACCCGGTGGAACTGCGCATCCGCTGAGCTCATTATAGGAGCTGCTTCTCAGTGCAACGCTGGTAAAAGCATTGTTAAAGGGTTAATAGAGGAGCCATGTTGTGATAACCTCGTGAAGGCGGAGCATCAGAAAAAATCTGGAGTTTTTAAAGGGGCAGAGGCCCAATTACAAGGCGTTAAATTACCAAGTCAAATTTCATTCAAGTCATATTTAATATATAGCATTTTTAAAACAACTGAAGGTAACAGAGTTACCTTACTGTGGTATGAAAAGGCTCTTTGTACTTGGAAAATATGTAACACTGCCCCTTTAATATATTTTCAAGACAAAAACGCACTGGGCTGCTGGTGGACTGACCTAGTGGCCCCACCACGGGGCCTAGCGGGTTTTCTGGGGGAAATCCTGAATGCAGTCAATAAAAAGTTGAAATCAGTTCATGGAAAACGGATGGACTCTCTTCCGCCGGTCTTACCTTCTTCTTTTTGCGTAGGATCACTTTGACACAGTCGGTGGACACGAGTATGTTGACCTTCTTTTTCTTTATGTTCTTCAGCTTGAATTCGTACTGTAACGGAAGGAAAACATTCGTTTTAACTTTGTGGGCTGGATATCACTGCTTCGATGAATCTCACTAGACAAACTAAATGAAAGCGAGAAGGGACCACCCTGCTGCGGGACTATTTTTATCTTCTCCATATGAGAGATAGAGTAAACATGGAGGAACTGTCAGTTTCTGTTTCTGGTAGACGCTTAAGGTTTTAAAGGCTGGCTCGCCAGAGGGAGCCAGACGTGTGTGGGACACTTTCATCCCTCTGCATGATTAATGCTGCATACTGAGCTTTCACTGCAGGCTCTGGCTCCAAATATCAATGCTTTTGGGTAAAAAAAAAAAATCCAATAAGATTAGTGGGGGGAAAAAACAACAAAAAAAAACGCGTCAAGCTTCAAAAACTAAAAGTCCAACTTCAGATGATTAACTGATCAGAGGAAGTTCTATGAAATCAGAGGGCAAACAAATCCTCCTCGTCTCTGCATGAAAAACTCAGATATTCTCTGTTATCGCTGCTTTCATGTTAGTAAAAATAACAACTCCGAGCCGGGCCTTAGGAGGCTTTGCAAGCGTCATGTCATGTTGCAGCCACAAACCTAAGTGTATTTTCATATGACTATATCTCATAGACCAACACAATGTGGCATGTGTGTATATACGTATATACAGTATATATATACACAATATATATATATATATATACATATATATATAAAACTAATAAAAACCAGATTCAATACTTGTACAAATACATCGTAAGGTTTTTGGCTCCACCAGCTCTGCAAATTTACAAACTCAGCTCAGTCCTAGTCAGATTGAATGACATCAATACTCTTGGATTTAAATATAATTATATCATTAAAAAAAAAAAAAAAAACAGGGTTTGAATTCACTATTTTTTTCAGATTCATTTTTGTAAAACATAAAAACGACAGAAATCCTTTCCGCCTCACAATATGTGACTTTGTGTTGCACTGTCACGCAACATTTGAATAAAATCCTCTGAACTTTAAGGTGGTGGCATCGCAACATGTATACATTCAAATTAGGAGACCGAAGCTCATAACAGTAAAATCATAACACATAAAAAGGTCACACATAATCAAAAAGTTCAAAAAGGCTCAACCTTGGCAAAGAGACGCAGCTGAAAGAAGCTCTTCCTGACTACTGGGTCAAATTGATTTTAAAATCTTTATCAAATATTACCCCTAAATGTTCTTTACAACTAAAAGTGAAAGCACTTTTAATCTGTAGTTATGTTGCCACCAAATAAAATACATTCAATGTTTTGGTTGTAAACAAAAACTTCTGGCCCAACCAGTGTTGGACAGCAGTAATGCAATCCAGTAAAAACGGAGAGCATTACTGCAACCAGGCTTCTGGGACGAGTAGATCAGTAGGTCATCTGCATAGCAGAGGAAGGAGATCTAGGGCTGTGTGAAAGCAGATCTTGTAAAATGAAAACAAAAGAGGGACAAGCATGGAGCCTTGTGGAACACCATGTCAAAGAGGAGCACTAGAAGAGTCAACATCATAACGGAAACTTTTCTGTCACTCAGATAGGAGGAAAAACACATTAGTGATGTGTTTCAGGAACCCCAGACTATTCATGGAACTTCTTAGAAAAAAACACTTCTTTTAGAAATGTGGACTGTCGACATTGACATTAGCGTTGTGGATTTCTGTGCTAACTGCAACATCTCTAGCATTGAGATGCTATTTTTGGTTTGAATAGCTTTGCTGATAGGCTAACTCCCTTTAGCACAACTTGAACGCACAACTTGAACTCAACAACTCCAAAGTACCATTAGATTGATTTCTATAGCTAGTATTAACTCCCATTGGGCTAAGAGCAGCGGCTTTGTTGTCCATCGCTTGCGGATGCGTGGAGAACCGGTACCAAGTTAACACAGCGTGTGAAACATGAAAACAAAAGAGGGCCAAGAATGGAGCCTTGTGGGACCTCACATCAAAGTGGAGCTCTAAAAGAGTCAAAATGGTAATCATAACGGAGACGGTTCTTCTTTTCAGGTAGAAGGTGAAAGATTTTAGTGATGAGCTAGAGATACCGACATAGTGGTTCGATCGGGACAAAAGATCGGAATGATCCACTGTGTCAAAGGACACTGTGAGGTCCAACAGAACCAGCGCATGGTTATTATGTGCTTTTAATAAAGCATCATAATCATAAAACAAGAAACGGTAACTGTTTCTAGCAGCACCTTTGGCAGAATCTATCTCTGCCTTAGAGAAAAAAGGAAAACTCAAAGCGCTCCGTCTATGAGACTGCGACCCGTGTTCCTGACATGTGCTCTCGTCCAGTTAATCCATCATGTAGCTGTGTGGGAGTTTCAACACGCTTCCTGGGCTTTATATATTCAGGTGAAGGACACGGATCTCTTAATGTGTGTGTGTGTGTGTGTGTCTGTGGACGTGTCTGTTATCTCCCATAAACTGGGCCAAGAGGACCATCCATCTTGCAACACAGTGCTGTCAGGGGGAGATGAAGTGGAACACAGGGAGTGTTTGCGTTTTCACGCACATCAGCCTGAGACCAACTCACACGGTTCCTCCTGCCACAGGTTGAGGCAGCTCACCCCGAGTCTCGTGTATAAACCCCCGGCGAGGGTTTTAAGGACGCCTCATGTTTTGGGTAGTCAGTATAATAACAGTTTAACAGAATCACAGCCGATAGATGCTTCTTCCACAGGCAAAATTTAAGTTATCTAAAGGTGGGACTCCGAAAAACCTTTTGCAGTTGAGTTAATTGCAGTGTCTGTAATTAATCACAATGAACACTCCCTCCAGGAAATTGTGATGATTTTTTTTTTTGTTGTGACTGTTGCTGCCAAAAATGACTGATTTTAAGGCACTTCTTTTAAAAAGCTGTGGTCAAAGTTGCAAATTTTTAAGGTTTGTTTTTTGCAGTAGAATGGGTTTACACCAATACAAACACAGTCATGTCTGGAGGAGTTGTCAAAGTGCAAACTAAGAGTTCCATATTTTTCATTCAAGTTGACATGAACTGTACACACAGAAGCTGAGTTGCAGTGATTGGTCAGAAAAGAAGGCGATACAGAAAAACGTTAAGATGATTGGTCGGACTGATTCAGTCGTCGAAAGTTGCGCGACTAATTTTTGACGATTGGTGAAAATTGCAAGTCAGCGCAAAATTGGTGGCTGAATTTGCATTAGTAGCTGTGATCACAACATTTCAACTTTCTTGAGGGGATGAATTCATTGCATTTTAGACAAAAATTATATATCCACAAAATTAGCAACAGAGCTGAATTTGAAACATAATCAATTACGAATGTAATGATGGCACTTGACTTAATGTCATGTTTTGATTGTTGATTCTATTTTTGCATCACTTTGTGTTTTTGTGTTTGGTATGATGTAACGGCACTTTGACATGCCTTGCTGCTGAAATGTGCTTTGCAAATAAAATTTGATTGATTGATTGATTGACTGAATAAACACACGAGCTCAGCATATTTATTGTTGATGATCTGTTATTTAAGTTATTCAACCATGAGACTGGTACAAAGTATTATTCTACTGATTCACATTTTTAGCGTTGAGGACGTTACTATGATTTTACTACTGGTAGAAAAGACAAAGAAGGCGACAGGAAGCAGTAAGAGGATCATGGCGCGCCACATTTTTTAATGACTTATGTGAACAAACTTATTCACATGTGATTTTAACTGTATTTCTAATGAAATTGAAATACTGCGTTTACAATATTGTGGGGTTTTTTTTCGGCATTAGAAAAATATCAACTAAGTGCATTTGTAATAGAAATGCAGTTATTATGTCTTCCTTTTTTTTCTCTGTCAGCCACATTTGATTAATTGTGTCACAGCATCGAGAAACATTTTTCTTTTGTTTGCCTTTAGATAAAAAAGGCACAAAATCCAAGTATTTAATTAAACTTTGTTCATTTCCAACACAGATGGAAAAATCCATGTTGAGCCAAAAAGCTCTTCAGTATTTGGATTGTGCTGAGCAATGTGTAGCTTCCTTTATTACTATTTGAGCGACCGCACTCAAATCTTCAGCACGGTGTTAATAATGTCTCCTAAAAAGTGTACGCCGTTGCTACAGTAAATCTTCGCGAGGAGACTAAAATGGCCATTACGAGGAGCTGATGGCGAGGGATCAGGATTAAGTTTTTCCCCGGGTGTCAGTGGGGACGAGGCTGACCTCAGGCTGACACAGCAACTCTGTTGTTAGATTAGATCTAACAGCTGACAAGCAAAGCAGCCAAATCCTCTGCACTCTGTGCTGCTGTGTGCCACTGCAGTGCTTCGTGTTTGGGCGGCCTCGTCTTGAGCAGGAGAATGTTCAGAGGAAATTTCTTCTTTTCCCCCCCTCCCTCTTTCGTTCCCCGTATTTCATAGCAGGATTGAAACTGCTAGTGACAAGGCGCCGAACCTGACCGGTGTGTGCCATGCGCCGACAGGAGGACGAGGGGCGATCTGAGGGTGAAGACGACGTGGCGCGGTAGCCTCCGAAAACAGACAGTCGGGATGGAGATGCGTTCGGTGCGACAGCATGAGTGACTCTGACAGTTTGTTAAAGATTCAGAGGGGCCATTGTCACCAGGTTTAAATATAGCGTCGGTTTCAATGAAGTCACATGTTCTTACTCTGATTCGCCTCATCGCGGCGACTATCTCCATCCGGCTGCCGGGGCGACCCACCTCCAAGCTGCCGATGTACTGCAAGACAAGAGTTCAAAGGATTGCTTTGGGTTTTGGCAGGTTGTTTGAGTCGGTTAGGTTCATCTCACACTAGGCTTGAAACAATTAATTGGTTCGATCCAATATTGAAGTAAATGTCAACTAACCGAGTAATCGATTAGTTGTTAGCTGGAGAATACAGAGTCAAAAAAATGTAATTTGTTGGAAAAACCCACAACAGATTCAGAGCAGTGACTATGTCAAAACTGTAAAAATAAAAAAATAAATAAAATAAATCTATATACATTTTGGATGTCAAAAACGTTTTTTTGTAAATATGTTTTATTCAAAACCTCCCAAGTGGCATTTTCTTTAAAAATACATTCAACTGGTTCAAATTCACAAATGAATGCCATGATAATGCAGTTTAGGCAATAAAATGTTTATGTTTTAATTTAGAAAAGGATTTTATTTGTTTATTTGCTTTTTTTTTTACTAAAACAGTATTCAAAAGTTTTAGAAAAAATCGCTAAGTGCTCAGATGGAAAATCTATAGGATGTGGTTAAAAAAAAGAAAAAAATCCGATTAATCGATTAATTGTCAGAATAATCAATTAATCAATCACTAAAATAATAGGTACAGCCCTATTTCAAGCTAATTTTCATGTAATAATCTTCCTTTCCCACAAGGGAAGGGAAGACAGTCTGAATTTGTTGTCCAGGTCAAAAGTTTACATTCACTCATCAGCATCAGGAATAACAGTTTTGGTTCATTGTTTCAGCTTTCCTGTTTGGAGCTGGTATGATTGGATAGTAAAAGTCTTCAATTAAATTTCAAAGCAATTATTAGTTGCGCAAATTAGAGTTTAAAGCACACCACAATCTTTTTATACAACCTCGACTGTAAAGATACATTTACCATTTGGTTGAATGGTCGTTAGTAAGCTTATGCCTTTTACTGCCATCATGAAGCTTCTGGTGTAATTCTGGATATTTGAACAGAAGGATAGAAAGATTTCCTGACAGATTTGACTTTCAAACAGGCTACAAATTCAGAATTACGTTGTGGTCTGGCCCCTTCCCAAAACATGACCCAATCCAAATCCAGCTCTGATTTATGATTGTGATTACTCCCGTTGGATTTACTCAGCCCTGCCAAAACATCATCCGCCCTGTTGTCGATTTGGCATGAAGCTGAAGAATTTGGAGTTAATTATGCCATCCAATTTACGCAATTCAAACGACACAGACCCTCAGCATGATGCTGTCACCACCATGCTCAACAGTTGGTACAGTGTTTTTGGGGTTAAAGATTCGTACCTTCATTCCTCCAGCTCACAGTCAAATTAACGTTTACTCGTCTGACCACTAAACATTTCTCCAGAAGCCGTTTGGATTGTTCATTTGGGGAGCTGCAGACTTCAGTCACAGCGTTGGATCAGTGGTGTCCAAACACAAAAGGTGAAACACACACAAAGAAACCCAACAATTTCAACAATTTTGGGGTCAACAATTGTTTTCTGGTTTTTGGCCAAATTTTTAACCTTTCTTGACTTCAGGGGCCAAACAAAATTGTTTTTTTTTTTTTTTTTTTTGCAAGTATCAGAACAACATCATCCAAAATGGAAGATATGAGGACTGAGTTAATCGGTGCGCCCCTACAAGCTGCCATTAATATTCTACAACGACCATAAAGTTACTGAAAATACACAGACTGCTCTCAGAAGCCAGGTTTACAGTAAAAAATCCATTGAAATTCTTACAAGAACTCATATTTGTAACCCAGAATTATGCTAAAATCATGTCAACGGCAGCTCCAAGTGTGTGGCTTCCCCTGAACTTGACGAACTTAAGCAATTAACTAATTAGGCGCAGGCTGATGTTCTCAGGCCTTTATTTCTAATTATGATCATTATGATTTTCCGCTCGTATGGACCCCGCCTGCCCCCCGAAGAAACCTCCAGCACTCCGTAGATTAGAGAAAAGGTTCATTAACTTCAGACCTCGGTCTGGTTATTAAATGTTGTGATATCGTTCCACTCTGGAGAGGCAGAACTGAAAACCCAGAATTCACGAGTCACTTATGCCGTTGAGGTTATGTAAACTTCTGGAACTGTAGGTGAAATGATCAGCTCTGACACTGTTGGCCTAAGACATTTTTTGCCAACATGATTTTTTATTTTCTATTTATTTATTTAGCCTAAATCATCTTCTGGCAGAACATGAGGCGTTGAAAATCCCTCTCTGTTTCAGAGGGTCCTTACCTTTGCCTCGAAGCAGACCCCATGATTAAACACCTCCTCGTTGTGCATGGGGACCCTCAGATCGAGCGCGTCATCCACTAAATTGTACTTGGTCACTCCGGGCATGGCTCCGGATCTCGTTTTACGACCGCGCTAGAGAACCTGCAGATATGCGCATCTCCTCTCCTCTCCTCCCCGCCGAACACCGCCGCCGCCTCACACTCTCTCATCCGCGAGACGCGTCACTCCGGTGGTAGGTGGTGGTGGTGGAGGTGGAGGGGCGGAGGGTGGGGGACGGAGGGGGTCCACGCGCGGGTTGCGACCGATTGATTGGCTGCGGGAGCTCAATTAATGCCCTAATCGCCGGTTCGGTGAGTGCACTTATTGACCCGTTTTTTTTTTTTTTTTCTTTTTTAGTCCGGTGTTGCTCTGACGCACGACAGAGACGCAGTGGTCTCCGCCGCTGCCCGCCGGTCGAGCCGATGACGCAAGGGTTATCAACAAATGATTAAAAAAAAATTTTTTTTTTTACTCCTTGTAGTAGGTAGGAATTGGAAAAAAAAAAAAAAAAGCAAACAAACAAACAAACAAACACAAAACGTCGGCCCAGTTTTGGACGCGATCACATTTCAGAACTACGACCGGAGCGGTTCGGGATTTAAATGAGACGGAAGGAGGGTTTCCCTTTCACGGCCAGCCGCAGCTCACGGCTTGTTTGTGTGACATCTAGTGGCATTTCAGGGAACAAATGAACGGAACTCCACGAGCCCCCGAGGGTCCTGAACCGGGGCCCGTTCCGCAGAACCGGGTCGGTTCGAGTTTGCATGGAGGCTTTCCAACTATCATACGACTCCATATTGTCACTTTCCAAAAACAACGACTTAAGTCTTTTTTTTTTTTTTTTTTGTGGAAAAACTGATTTTGTTCAGAAATAATAATAATAATAATAATAATAATAATTTAAAAAAATTATTAATCACTACTTTTTTATTTGCTAATAAAAAGGTGGTGATTTGTCATTATTATTATTATTACTGGTGTTGATTTGGGGGAAAAGTGTATATATATATATATATATATATATATATATATATATATATATATATATAAATCTGTAAATCATTTATCAAAAAATTATTCAGGTCATTGTTTTGGGAAGGTAAAGAAGTTGAAAGTGTTTTATATCATAAAAACACACAAATAGGAAGTCCTATAAACATCATACCAGTAACAAACATTACATTTTGTGGAGTGCCGCCATCATTAAAATCATAAGATATGTTGCTCAATATTCCATGTATTAACGTTCAAAAACAACTCTAAACAGCTGGGGGTTTTAGCCTTGATTTAAAGGAACTCACTGTCTAGGTTGTCCCAAGTCGTCGATGTTTGATTATTTGCAACTCATGTGATTGTTATGCACTAATATGAGCAATGACATATAGGTGAATCTCTTAATGTGATGTGATAAAAGAGTCTAAACTCAAAACCCATCTGTTTCAAGTAGCTCACAGTCTTTGAGTGCAATTTCTTTTTAAATCTTGTCTTGTACTTAATCTTTGCTATGTATTTCAATTTTGTGTTTGTTTTTATGTTAAGTTATGCAAGGTGACCTTCAGTGTCAGGAACGGCGCCTACAAATAAAATGTATTATTATTATTATTATTATTAATAATAAAAGAAAGGCTGGTTTAGAGTTATAAATGATACAGACCATCTCCAAAACTAGAGTTATTATTGTTATCCCAGCAAGGTCATCTTAGTTAACTAAAACAAAGTAACAAAAACTGAAATTGAGAAAACAATTTTTGTTAACTAAAATAAATAAAAATTATAATTGATGGGAGAAAACTGTAACTTATGAATTTATTTCTTGACCTTTTTTCCTAGCTTTCTTCAAAAACTTTATGTCAGCTGTCGACAAATTACGGCACTCCTTAATCCTCCTGGCGGCACTCGTCTGCAAAAGTTAAGAGTACGCAGGAGTCAGTTGGATTTAATCTTCAGAGTACAGTACGTTGACCTTTTTGGTACATAATTTGGTTCATTTTTGCACCTAAAAATGAACCAAAATATGAAGAAACTAAAACTACAAGTAGAACTAATACTATTTGACAAATGGGAGCTTTTCTATACCGTTTATGGATATTTTCCAATCATTGATGAGGCTCAACAGGGTTTCATCGTTGGTCCTCTACAGTTCTTTTAAAATTTCCTGGAGGTCGGCTCCTTTTCATTGTATTGCAAAAATGAATTTTTTGTGTCATAATGGAGGCAGTGTCTTAGTGTCTAAGTGGAATATAACACTTGGCTAAAGTCGAACTTTTAATATTTCAATAAGGAAAATAAGGAGCCGTAAGGAGCCGTTGTTCCTGGCTCCTTACAACAGCTCTGTTAGGAATCTGCCTTCGTAGCTCTAACGGGTAAGAAAACCAGATTAATGCTTTTCTGAGGAGAGAGTGCAAATGATAAAGGAACCAGAAGAACTAATGACAGGTAAGTGGATACAGCTGGGGTAAGGGAGCAGGTATGGGGAGATGAAGGAATGATTAAGTAGGGTTGCAGAATGGAAAGACGAGGTTAAAAACAAGCACAGTAATGAGAATGAAAACGGAAAAAGAAACCTGTACCTCATAAAACCTTAAACAGAAACAAACACTAATCTAAAGAAACAAAACTAAAACGTAAATAACGAGACTAAGTGAAGCGACACAAGCATTGAATAAAGAGAATGGAGCTCCAGCTTGAAATAAATAAGTTAATTTGTTACATGTAATTGAATTAAGTTTGTCAAACGTAATTTATTTACATTTGTTTAACACATAAAACTTAAATAGTTACGCTTATTCATTTTATCCAAATTAAGTTGGATAAACTTACTTTGGTCGCTTGTAACAAATTGACAAACTTTTTAAAAAGTTGAATCGCCTGTTTAATTTTTTCAGTGAGGGATAAATTAGGACGGCAAACACATAAGGAAATAAATGATTAAGAAATGATCAAAACACAGACATAGATGAAAGCCAAACATCAATGTATCATAAAACATAGTCAGACATAGTAGCTGCTTGTGGAATAGCTTAAGACATAGAGACGAAATATTTAAGTTTACCATACTAACGTTTTTATATAAAATAGCATCATTGCTATTGATATATCAGTTTAAAAAAAAAAAGACATTATAAAAACCTTACAGGAATCCTTTTCCTTAGCAAAGCTTTCCTTCTGGAAGGTTCTGGGAGGTTCTGGAAAATTCTGGAAGGTTCTGGAAAATTCTGGAAGGTTCTGGATAATTCTGGAAGGTTCTGGATAATTCTGGAAGGTTCTGGGAGGTTCTGAGGCGTCCCAGACCAGCGGGGACACATTATTCCTCTTTGAACAGCTTCAGCTCAGCAACTGTACCCTGAACTTCTCTTTAGCTGCGTTTCCATTGCAAATCTTTGTCTACGTTCTGCTGATGTCGGAAAACCATTTCCGGTGTTTTCTTTAAATAAGAAAATAAATTGATATCGCGGGTGAATAAGCTCGTTCACCTGTTGATGAGAAGCCATTAAAACTCACGGCAGTGACGATGTAAACATCCGCATAAGTTTTCATAATTCCGCCAGGGCGCTAGCTCTCATCAGCTACCAGCCGTCAGAGGAGACGTCGCGTCTCATTCAGGCGCTGGAACTACAAGCCCCTTAAGGGAGCAGCTACATAGGCGGCATTTTGGGGAAATTTACAGAAGAGGCTATTCAATACTTTCTCTACCAGAGCTGTGAGAGCTCTGGTAGAGTCAGAAAACAAAAAAACAAAAACAACAAATCATCATTTTCCAACTACTTCCTGTCATCTTGTCCTTTTCGCCAGTAGTAACGTCCGGCTGTTGATCACGTGACTCCTGTGATGCGAAAAAAGTGTTTTGCGAAATGCACCTGCGGTGATATGGCTGAAAAACCGCCTCATTCTAGCGCAGATGTTTTATTTGTTTTATATCGAAAAACGTGGTTTTTTTTCTTTAAATTAGCCTGTTTATATTAAGCGAATTTATTTTCGTAATTTCAATTTGCTCAGTTTTAGGGCTAATGGCTTACGTGATTTCCTGTCCATCCTGTTTTTGGAGAAATGTAATTTCAGTTATCGCCATCCAACATCTCTCTTTTTTTTTCTTTTTTACTGTTCAGTTCTTGGATTTACAAAAGAACAATTTTGCAACTATTACATACACCTTCAAGCTGACTGTATTATAAATCTAAGATATTTCCAGACCTTGAACATATTTCTGCTGTTTACTATATCCTAATTTTGGTGCATTTGCACTCTGTTTGAGCCACAATCTTTGCTTGAAGTATAAAACAAATGATGATTGATTTTTTTGTTTTTTTCAAAGCCACTAAAATGTGTATTTTCAAAGCAGCAGACTGCATTGATGAGTTCAAAGTTGGAAAGTTACAGAGCTGTTCTCTGTATTTGCAGCTCAATAGTTTTCCAAAGCTTTGCAGCTGCAGTTTGCTTGATATCGCCTTTGAAAAATGAGTCAAGAAAAATAATCGGCTGAGCATTAGATTTAGAGAGATTTATTCTTGTACTAAACATATTTATGTTCTGCTGTTAAAGTTTCGACAACCGATATTAAAAGAGGCGTTGAAATGCTGGTGAGAGAAACTGATAAATATGAGTTGATCAATACAAAAATAAACAAAGGCAGTTTCGTCTCATCCGATGAAAAACGCTTCCAGCAGTTGGAGTTTTGGAGAACAAAATTTATTTCATGTAGAAACATTTCTCCAGCAGATGGCGCCAGTGCTCTTCCACATCAGCTGTAGAAGCGTCACTGTATTTTCCACACACTTCATCTTTTCTTCTTCTTCTTCTTCTTTTTCTTCCTATTTCATTGAGAACATAATTAGAGTGATGCTACTGAGTGAATTCTGGCTGCATCGGAAACACTGGATAGCCCCCCACCCAATCCTCCCCCCCACACACACCATTTTTCATACAGCCCTCTGAAAAACACACAAACACTTCCATTCTTATAACCTCTGTTTGTCAGGCACAAACTGTACCCTGGGGTCCATCTTAAAGGAAACAGGAATACTTCATCGAGTCCTTCAGAACATGTTCGTTTCATGAACTATACAACCTGCAGGAACGGTTCGTCCAGTTCCTGCAGCTTCACAAATCACTTTTAAGCTCTTCCATCATTCTTCATGGCGACAGCTGATGACATGGTTGTCAGGTATTGATGTTGAAAACTGCGAGTACTAAAAACCCCTACCTAAAGCTCTTAAAACGGCCTATTTTAATCACTCACACACCAAAAATACCTTTATACGCATTAATACGTACAACGGACATCCAACAGTGGCGCATCCAAAATGAACGTGTTGCGAATCGTTCAAAAACACGTGCTTTTCTATGAGAAAATGTGACTTAAAATAAAAAAGTGATATTCATTTACAAAAAAAAACCCCAAAACAAAATCACTGTTACGGAATTTAAATACCCTGCTTTTGGTGCTCGATCCTCAACCTAAATTTGATAAATATAAATAGACAATCTCAAAAACAATGCAACTTTTTTTCCCCCCTAGCACAGGCCTCTCCGAATGTAACCAAACGGATTGGTTCTTTATCCAATCCGGCTGTGGAATAAAAAAGTCAAGCCGCTATCATCACTGCACCATTATTCAGAAAAATAATCTAATGAGCTTAGACAGCTTTATTCGTTTTTGCTTTCTTGATCTGTTTCATAAATGCATCAATCACGTGTCAGCCGAGCCATTACACACACGAGAGACAGAACAGCAATAGAGTCGCCAGAAGCATCGCAGTCATGACTGTAAAATACCAGGACAGCCTTTAGACAGACTATTAGGTGCTGTAAGCTTTGGAGCTCATCACCGCTTCACTTTAAGACCAACTGACATTAAAACATCCATCTCAAGGCTTAAGAATTGGCTAAAGATGAACCATAACTGTACTTGTTGTTAAATATTGCAATTGTTTGTGATTCAGTAGTTTTAAGCACATAGGTTTATATATCTTTTTTCATCATTTTGTTGTATTTACTGTTCATCTTGACTTTTCATTTTAACCAACTCTTAAACGTCTTTCTAGGGACGAGTGTTGAGAATTAGCCATGACTGTATGCGCGCGATGCTGGCGTCGCGTTGTTCTTATCGATGTTTTTGTATTTGTGCCTGTCGAATAAACACCAAAATGAGTAAATAAAAATAGAAACCATCTTGATATTAGCACAGAAGCTAACATCCATGGTCTTCTTCATATCCGCTCTTGGGGGTAGAGCCAGCTGGCGACCAGGAAATGAAAAGGCGCTCCCGGATTGGCTGCTTTGCAAACACACGCCGATACTGTTGTAAGTAGCGTTGGGCCTGGAAATTTCAGCTTCCCAAACGGCATTTTCTATGAAATATTTTAGATATGCTATGTGAAAAATAAGAAACAAGTATTATTAGAGTATTCCCAGTCCAGTGTGATGGGGCGCCCTATGTTAGACACTGCACTAGGATCTTTGGAAGCCAAGTTTCAATGACCTCAGTGAATGACCATGGTAATAAACTTAGCTTTTATTCAATAAAAAAACAGTGCTGGAGGTTTCTTATATATGAGAATTTTTAAAACCAAGTCAGGCCAAAAATAACCTGGTGTCACGTTCTTGAATGCATATCTGACCATTCAGCTTTCTAAACCTCAAACGAGCCGCTCTCACGTATTCTGTTACTATCTCTATCCTGGCAAGGCAACCGTTTGCTGACTGACAAGAGACAATCGTTGCTCTTCACGGGTCAGTAATCAGTGACCCTGTCGGGTTTTCCAGAGCAGCTATAAGAGCAGAGCTGACCTAACAATCTCTGGCGCGCTGTGAACAAGGAAGTCTCTAAGTTGTTGCCAAATACACATTTGTCATTGTTGCTGTGGATGACAACAGTGTGACAGTATGTCACCGTTTCCTGTGGCTTCTTAGAAAATAGGTGGGAGAGACTCACAGCCCTGATGTTTATAACTGCAAGTTTGTTAAAAATCCCCAAAGGTGAATGTTATTATCTTTGGGTACAGTTTTGTTTTTGGCCTAAAAATCAACTTAATGAGGACCAAGTACAAAACAAAAGTATAAGACAAGTAAAAGACAAAAGTATGGCAATGAATACAGCTGTGATCGAAAATATTTCAACAATATAATGGATTTTTTTCATTTTTGTTTGTTTGTAAGAGATCCACACTAAAAAGTTCACCCCTAAAAAATAAAAAGAGTCCTATATGATAAAAACATTTGTTGTAATAAAACTAAGTGGAGGTGGTAGAATCAATGTCATGAGTTGCGGTACGCTTTCCACACAGTTTACATCCAATACTGTATTCAATCGCCTTGAACAACTGAACAAAAAGCTCGAGAAGTCCAAAGGTAACAGAAACCATGGGATGAGCAGTAGACTGCGGATTCGACAAACCACCGTGAAAACCAGTGAGCTCAGATTCTGGGAAAGGGGACTGACACATGGACGCCGGGGCAGCTGATGGGGAATACGGGGCAGGTGTTGAAATGCAATACGGGAAACAAGGGCGACAGAGGACACGAGAATCAGAGAAACCAAAACCTCCAGCTCAAATGATTACACACGCATAAGAACATCCAGAGAATAAACATGAAACTGACTGGAAGAAGAGATTTTCTACCTGACCATTGGCCTTCAAAACTCTCTTAGAGCTCATAGCTTTAAACAATGAGCTACATTAGGTCTGTGAGAGCAGCCATTACATCTATAATTTTAACTATAGAAAAAAATACATGTTATGACATGCTAACAGATTCCATCATTTGCTTTTGCCGCTCCTTGTTAAAATCTCTGTCTGGCCGTATGGACAGAAAGTCGAGGCAGAGAGACGTTAGAGTCGGGGATATGACCCTCGACCTTTGTGACTGATGGAAGAAACGGTTTGAACTTCCTCCATCTAGTCGCTCTACATCCACGAAGCCTCCTTTTCAACTCCTCTGGGATTTGGCACTGCAAATCAGGTATTATTTGAGCTTTTGAGATGGTAATCAGCAGCTCCCAGTTGGGAAAACAATGTTCTGTTGCCACAATTGCGCATCATAACAACTGTCCAGACTTAAAAGAGGAAAAACAAAAATCCTTCCAGCTGCATAGCGTCAAAAGCCAGGAGGAATATTTATCATTCAACTCCTCAACCAAAAAAGAGAACAAAAGTTGCTACAAGAACAAATCGGAACTAAAATAGCAGAGCTACTTCAACACCACGATCTGTGCCATTCTAGAAATTAGCAGCAATAAACTCAGTAAACAGAGTGCTGTAGTCCGTATAGAGTTCACACAACAAAGGTTTCCTACATCCCAGTGTTTTATTTAATATTTCCAATGTGTATTTTGAACTAGAGATGATCAAATGCGGTCCATAAGTGTCCAGAAATTATTTAATTAAAATGAAATGTCCTAATAGGAAGCTACAAAACAAATGCTAACTTTAGCATTGTTAGCTAGTCCTAAAATTTGTCCACTCTTTAAACTGTTTGTGTCTAGTTTGTCACTTTTCCACTGTCTCAGCTCTCTACCACGAACTCAAAATGTGTCACTGACACAATTAATCGAGGCTGGAGGTTAATTCAGTGTTTATGTCGCCGAGCGTTGTCGGCAGGCTAAGCTAGCAGATGAGTCAGAACTGTCAACACAGCAGACACCTCAAGAAATTCTCCCTGTCTTACTTCAAAATTAGAACCACAAACATAAATTCTGCTGGCCTGTCTCTTATTAATATTTCGGACTCATACAGCAACCTGAGAGCGCTTTTGGCATTTTAATATTGTGGCATTTTTCGGCAAAAGATAGCTGCTGAGGTGGACACAAAAAGTCATATAGGTTCATTGAATCTGTTTGAAAATCTCAATGTTTTATTGTAAGGTACATTTTCAGGATAGCATCATTTTTTCTTACTAAAAATGTAACGTTTGTATACTGTATTATTCTTGTCATGATCCACCAACCCTTATTTTTTTGCACACTTATTAAATTTAGCGAAAAGGGGAACTTGACTCTATGCTGTGCGTCTTGTCAAATAATGTATGGATGCCAACAAAATTATAATATTTGACTTTATTCTTTAAAACAGATTAGCTTTTTCTCTTTTTTTTTGCCATTTACGTGGGACAAACTGAATTCCGATGCAATATCTACTAGATAGGGAGGATGGAGAGAGAGAGAGAGAAAATTTGTTTGGATGTAATTTATTCCCTCCAGGTTTTCAGATTCCCCACAGCTTCCTGGAAGAGTCGGAAACATCATAACTTACTGCAAACATGACAAAGGCCAACCCCTTAACTGTCATATCTTCACTTTCTGCCCGGTCAGGATTCGATCAACATTAAGATACATTGCAGTGTCTCTGCGCATTTCATGTTCCTGTGACGCATCAATCTGATTTACAACACAAAGAGTGGGAAATGCTTGTTGATGTTTAGAAGTAAACTGCTGAGCTTCTTGTGAGATTTATAATCTGCTGTTAATTCCAGGAACATTTCTGCCCGTCTGTAGTGTTGTGGGAAAGACTCAGAGGTTGTGCAAAGAAAATCACAGTTAAATGATAAAGGCTGAACATTTGGTCAGGTCATGGTAAACAACAGAGTGCAGAGGTCTAATAAAAATACGTTCTTGTAGAAAACCCTTTGAGCTTCCAACACTAATGGAGCCACTTTGCCCTTGAAATAAACAACGGTTTAAACAAGCACTGCATTTACAGTGCTTGTCCATGTTTTTCACATGAATATTAATGCAACCCTATACAATTTTATGAGAACACTTCAAAGTCGGCATGGGGAAATTGGTTAGAGTTGATACGAAGAAGGATGCAGAGGAATCTTGAGAGAAAACTTGTTAGAAGATACAAAAGTCTTGATTTGAGTGGAGGCTGGGACTAATCATGGAGCCTGAGCTACAATGGAACAGCTCGGATCAAAGCATATTTGTGTGTTAGAATGGCCCAGTCAAAGTACAGGCCTAATTCTGTTTGCCGACAGACTTTGTCTGATTGAGGCGTCAGTTCCTTCTGTCTATGGAAACAACAAAGTGGTAAGCTTCAAACAGCAGTGAAACGACAACAAACTTTACTTTAGACGTGGCTTTATTGTGACAATGGCTATGTCATCATAGCCGACGCATCATGCCTTCTGTTTATGTTAGCGCTGTGTGCTAGCTTTCATCTCCTTGAGGACATTAATCATACTATTTTGAATAGTATCATTGCATAAACAATATGGTATTGTTTTTGCCATTTTAGTCTTAGGGAACACATGATCCAAATGCATTTAGTGGCATTCCTAGCGCTAGCATTAGCTAACTCGTTAACTATGTCTACATTCATATTGTGGGAACATTTTAAGGCTCAAACATGTAAGGTAGGATGGACCGGTCTTCCTTTGTAGACATTTTTTAAAATCAATTTCCGAACAAAAAGTTTCTACCCCCTTAGATAAACGCATCTCTACTTTTAAACTACAACAATGGCCAAATGGGGTAGAGAGGAACGATCTGCAACCAACCAATCAGGTGCATTCAAACAGACAGCAACAAAAGGAGTTGGTTTTAGGTGCAACTCGGAACAGATGTAATAGAGGAGACCAACAATAACGCAGACCGAATCACTGCAGTTTCACTTTATGTAGATGACAACTGAATTATCTAAATGTGAAAAAGAAGGATGATATGTCCACCTTAAATCTAATGCCTTTAAAGAAGCAGTATTATGTGTTTTCCAGTTAGATAGTGCCATTTTTTAATCACAATCAAGTAACTATGTTACCTTAAGTTTTTTCTATCAAATATGACTTTAAAGAAACTATCTGAAAACCATCGCATCTCTCCCCTTTAACAACGTTTTTACTAATGTTTCACTGAAGAATAGCTGTTATAATGAGCTCAGCAGATCCACAGTTTCACCAGGTGTTGCTAATTGCTGTTGGCTAGTCTGAAGGAGCTGAGTGGGGACTGCTCTGTGCGGTGGGATCTCGGAAGCGCTCCATCTCTGAGGAGGCCTCCTCAGAGATGGAGCTAGTTCCACCCAGATGTTTTTCACAGCAAAATGGTTGCCATGGGAGATTAAAGAATTTCTCAAGCATGCATGAAAGAGTCAAGGCAAATCCCCATGTCTGTTTTTGATGAGGGAATAACATTATAACATGATGTATAGCTCTAAAAAGTCAATTTTACGTAAACACTGCCCCTTTAATTAAGGAGCAGCCAATGAAAACGCCTCTGTTTGTGGGGAACCAATAAGTAAAGTTGAAGCAAGAAGACGGCAAATTATCCACTAAGAAGCCTCTTGCATCAGGCTACGTCCAGCGTTACCCTGGAAGTTAAAACTGAGATTAAATATGTGCTTTTCGCTTCACCGCAATGAGTCAGCATTGTCCCCGGACCCCAGAGCCCCTGCTGGCCGAGTGCATTGTGTGCATTGTTCATCTTTCAATAAAAGTAATGAAACATGAGTTAAGAGTCTAATATCTCCTGCTGGTGGTACAAACGAGTGCGTTGATGATGGAGGAAAGTAGACGCACGAAGGGAGTCTCTCCACAGCGGCCTGCTTTTCTGCTGCTTTGCAATCCAAATGAAATGAAAATGGCTTCAAGCTCCTTCACGGTGTAATTATTTCAGATCGAGCACCGGGAAGGGACCACTCGGGAAAAAAAACAAAACCCTACTGCGTTTAGTTGCCGTGGTAACCTGGTCACTATGACTGCAGCGTTTAAGTTTTTTTCTTCTCGTCCTCCACCGAGTTGGTTCTCTCCGTCTGCGGAGCTATTACTCAGCAGAGAAAACGTGCTCTCAGACGCGGGGCCACTGACTCATTTCCACCGAGCGAGGCCTGGTGAGTCGGAACCCCGCCTCTCCTGCCCAGGACGGATTCCACCTCCCTGACAGAAAAAGAAAAGAAAAGAAAAAAAAAAGAAAAAGCTCTCTTTTGATCCCCGCTTTGGAAATAGTTTGTGTGAAAACGAGCCGACCGAGCCGCTCCCAGGCCAGGCCCACCTGTGTTTACTGTATGCAGACGAACGCTTTGTTTAGACAACAGCAGTCCGACATAAAACTCGACCGTCGAGTTTATTTTGTGCGTCGTGTTAACACATCATAGTTATTTATGCACCAGCAGGATGGAATATTCCCTCTAAAAATACAAATGGGGAACTTGTGATTGTGTTGTTAGGAAAAAGGGAACTCATCCAAAATGCCCTTGACGTCTGCCATAGTGATGTGTTTCTCTTTACGTAAATGGTGTATGTTTCATTTTCGACTTCTACATATAGATCCCTTAAATTTGGCAAAGCAACTTTTAGGAGGAATTAAATGTGGGCTAAGTGGGGACCTGCTGGTCCCACAGAGCCAAATGAAGAAAAAACAACAACATAAAAACCCCATAAAATGAATAAAAGGTTGCAGGTATGACGTCAATCAGAAATGAATTTTTGAAGGATTATTAACAATATTAGTTTCAAAATTCATAATACTCAAAGACAAGAAGAGGAAGGCGATGTTCAGTTTGGAGGAATTGTAAAGAAACAAAACAACAACAACAAAAATGAGGAACCAACTTTCTAGGCTGATAAAATGCTAAGAACATTAAAAAGCCATGTGAGGCAAAGCTACATACACTTTCTAAACTACTTACCGTTAACCTTTTGAAAAACCTGTTCCTCCCCCTCGCCTGTGGTGGCGCTGCACCAAGAACCATTGAAGGAAACAACATAAAAACCTCTGAAGAAGGAACGAGCGCAACTTCCTTCTTCACAAAATATAAACAAAAATGGAGTGGTTCTCAGATTTTAGCCTTTGTAGGATTTTTCTTTTGTCTTTTGTTTTAAAAAAAGCTAACAAAAAAAAACACCCACGAGCCGTTTCTCCCTCTACCTATAGACCAGTGCGTTAATTTCGGTTGTATTTACCCAGAATGCCTTGCGCTACAGCCCCCTGCCTGAATTTGGAGCGGACACATATGCATTGCATATCCGGAGTTCACTTCAACTGAGCTCTGTTATGGAAAGATAAACCTGCTGTATTACATAATATTCCCAATGAAACCCATACAAGAAATTCTATCACAAATTCCAAATCAGTTGCTTGTAATTTGTACATTCAGCAGAACCCCGTCTAGTCGCGGTTTAGTGTTCGCAGCTTCATCTATTTGTGAATTTTTCTGTGGAACAAAACCCAAATGATGAAAATCTCATGTATTTAAGGATTAGTAACTAGGAAGAAATGCCACTTAGGAAGCTGAAATGCCTGGACGCTTAACACACTATTGGTTGACGTCTGCAAAGGTGGCAATTCAGAAGCGCCATTTACTTTCCTTGATGCTGATTGGCTGTATCCCAAGAGCAGAAATAAGGTAAACTGTAGACATTAGCTTCTGTGGTAACGCTAAGACCGTTTCCACTGTCTGTATTAATGCATATTAAGTTACAAAATATAAATTTTTGTATAAATTGATACAAAAAAATGGCATATTTCACAGCTTGAACCTGTGATTGCTCAGAGAAAAGACTGTCAAGGAGAAAAGCAAGAGCTTTGAAAACACAACGTTTCCAACTGGAATGGAAAACATCTCCTTCAGTAAAATCCTGCCACTTTTTCCCCCTTTGCTGGTTTGAATGGGTATATTTTTTTTGTTGCTGTTTTAAAATATGAACTGTTAGTGGTTTTCCAGCTGTCCAGTTTAATTTGACCGTGTGGCGAGTTTGACGTTTTTGTGTTTGTGTCATGTTTTTCCTCTGTGCCGGAGCTGCAGATCTTTCGCTGGAAGGTGGGCTGAACAAAGTGTTCCCATGTTCACATGCCGCTCATCAAACTCATCAGCAGCCGGGTGAGACTACCCGGCTGCTGGGCCCTCCACGCCTGACGGCTAACCATGTCCCGTGCCTCCTGCCCAACGTTCCTTTCGCAGTTGTTCTCATGAATTTAGCGGTTAAGCTAATCTCGTCTCCGCCTCCTCTCTTTACCGTAACACCATCCAACCAACCAGTCGGCCCTGCTATCGTTTCCTCGTCTCTATCAGGCTAAACCTGCAAGCCCCCACAGATCCACCACAGAAACCAACACCCCCAGCTCTGTGCATTCCTTCCTGGCCTTCTCGTTCTTCAACTACCTTAAAGCTAACTTCCTCGTATGCTAATCTACATCTTACCATCTCCGGTTTTGTCTGCCACCTATTTCAGTTGCAGAGTGGAAGAACCCTCCGGGTTCAAGACTTTAATAACTCCTTGCTCAAGCTTTCCGTTTGTCTTCTGGGAGGATCTGGCGTGTGGGATGGAAGCCTTACTGGAACCAACTTCTTTTTTCCACAGAGGAAACTCCAGCAGTTCAAATAAAACTACTGGCCCTGGAGCTATCGCGATTAAAATTTAATTTTTCTGGAGTGTATCAATAATAAAACACACAGAGAAGCCTTTTAGTTGAACACTGACCACTTGAAAGCAACTTTACATCATATTATGACTATTTCATGAAGATAAGTTTGTTTTCTATGAGTGGTGGAAGTTGATAAAAACTTTTCATTTAATTGTTGGTGGGGTCTGCAATTGATTAAACGCAATAATCACTTTTTAATTGAAAACTATGGACAAAATAAGCAACATTTTGTTGCTAAATTATTAAATAAATAGGGATATGAGCTCAACAACAAAGATATTCATTGTTTTTAATTTGTTATTCAACCATCAGATCAGCACAAAGTGATCCTTCATGGAACTTCTTAGGCAAAAATCCTTCTTCAGAAATGTGGATTGCGGACGCTAATGTTAGCGTTGGGGACGTCTGTGCTAATGCTACGTATTTAGCCTGGAGATGTTACTTTAGCCTTGAATAGCTTAGCCGATAGGCTAACTCCTTTTTGCACAAGTTGAACACACCAACAGTTTTTTCCAGCGTCCAATCAGATTGTTTTTTAAAGCAAAAGTTAACCTCTAATGGCCCTACAGGAGCGTCCACGTCATCCATCACTGTTTGTGGATGTCACCTGTGCATCAGATTTACATGTGTACTATAAACGTGTGACGACAAAGGTTCCGCCCGGAACCATTGTATGCCAAAAGAATGTGATTAATTACGGCAAGAAAAATTTGAAAGCTTTTAAAGCTGTGTAATTAATTAACTGAAATTATAGCGTTAGTCCGAGGCTCACTGTCCATTGCTGGCGTAGTGTGGAAAGTCGGTAGGGCATGCAACAGAATCTTGTGTGTACAACAATCCTTGAAAATCATATATATCGTACATGTACGTCGATATTCTGCTAATGTAAAAAATAAATAAATACATTTTGCAGTTGGCGTTTCTATTAATAAGAAACGCAATTAAAAATCACATGTAAATAAAGTTATGTGAAAAGTTATTTAAAAATGCAGTGCCATCACACTCAGACTACTTCCTGTCTTCTTCTCCCTGGTTTGAGCCAGCAGCAACGTCGAGTTGCTGATCATGTGATTTGTGTGATGAGAAAGAAGTGTTTCCATTGCAGTTTTGGAAAATAACCCAATTTCTATACGGGCCAAAAAACAAAACAAAACAAAAAAACCCTCATCCTAGCAACAAAACTTTATCAAAGAACAAGTTTTATTCTGGAAGGAAAACTCAAAACCACATTTTCAGCGTTTTTTTTAATTTAAATATCCAATTCTAAGGAACACCTTAGAATAAGGTTGATTGATTACATTTTGGCTAAGTTATTCAATAAAGATTGCACAGGTTTTAAAACACAGCTTTAATGTCATTTGTAAAAGCGTTTTATTTATGGAAATCACAACATGTGAGTTCATAGTTTCCCAAACGCAGTTACAACAAAACTAAATCCCTTTATAAAAATAACTTTTCTTTATGAGAAAATTGGGACACTTAAGGGGTGACTGGTTCATTTCCCATCACAATGAGATGAATGAAAACTATCTTGACGAGTGAATCCAGGTCTGACAAGGTCATGAATAATTCTTGGTTCAACTGTAAATGTAATCTTGTTTGACATGCTAACAGTTTCCAAAATAGCTGGGATGAGTCATCTTTCATACCGTTATGTTAGGTTTCTAGCCCAAGGACATTTTGCCGCAGAGAACAGCAGCTGAATCAAGTTTTTTTTTTTACCAATCTTTCTTTCATCCTTTATAAAAAGAATGTTTCCGTGGAAAAGATGCAATTTTCAAGGCGAAGTGTTTTCTCCAGAAGAAAAAAAAAAAAAAGAAGCTTGCTGCGTTTCTGTGACATTGCTGTGGCGTTCGTCCAGCTTGTTGTCACAGTTAACAAATTCAAAACACCATTTCCCGTCGACACGCATGAAAAGCCTGAACGCGTTTTGTCCGCCCACACGCAGCCGCAGCTGATCGTGTCTCTGCACGCTGGTTTGTTCTTCCAGCGCTGAAACTGACATGTGGAGACCTACGTGAGACGGGAAACATCTGCGTCTGCAGAGAACTGGGTGGTTAATTATTATCAAACTTTAAACTTTTATTTAACCACATAAAAGATTAACTGAGATCAAGACCTCTTTCAGAAGTGTGACCGATCCAAGAAAGGCCGCAACACGTGTCACAGTGGGCAAGACAATGACAAAGAGCAGGAGTTAATATTTTAAAGTAAAAACTTTAAAATGTGTATATTGCCTCACATTCATGGCAGTCATGTTAGATTTAGCATCCAGTTTACAGTGGAGGCTGAGGCGGTGATTGTGAACAAAAGTAAATTACAGAATCATTTGCATAGAAATGTTAGGAGGCATCTGACAAGTTTGCACAGAGATCACTAAGAAAGATTGCAAAAAAAAAAAGAAAAAAAGAAGGGTCCTATGACTGGGCCTTGAGGCACACCTTTATTGACCTCCAGAAATGCGGAACTTGCTCCGACCGCGGGGCTCCCAGAGTGAATTGAAAGTATCACGTTTCACTCGTGGAAAGCTAAAACACCTTTTTGTTCAAATGCTAGCTTATTAGCACAATTTCTAGTCTATGATCCCAAACATGTCCCGCATAACAGCAACAATAACGTATAGCACCACCTACAGGTCTGGAGGAGTAGACCATAGGGTTTTAGGCCATTCTCTGGGTTTCCATGTGAATGAAAGCCTTTTTAGAAACTGTCCTGAGTGGAAAAGGGTATCTTTTCCACTATTAATCTGAGGAATTTAACCTTTCCTCAGATTAATAATATAACTTACAGGCTCGGCAATCAAATCAGCAGCCAGTTTCAGGGGAATAAAAGAATCCAAACTATCAGGATGTGTTTTTTAAAATTTTTTTAGCTCATTTCAACATTCCTGCGACTTTCATAGGCCATGTCATACTTTAAGACCCATGTCTCTGAGCCCGTCTCAACTCGTGGCATCACAAAATCAAAACAACGCTTAATCGCTCCATCTCAGTCGCTGCGCACAGGGTCAGAAGGGCCCTCGCTGCGCCTCACTTTGCACAACAAACCACAGAGATAAAGAGGGACAGACCACAAGATTCAGAGTGGTGTTAATGACAGTGCAGTGTTTGAACAGGACTCATTTGTTTCAAGCGTAAAGCGCAGGACACCGAGGAGTACGGGGACGACGGATGACTTGATGGAAGGATGGATTTGAACGCTTCGGTGGGCAAGAGGCATGGGATGAGTGTGTGAATCACAGACTGGCTGGCTGCGAAGGCAGCAAACAAACCTGCCTGTGAAGGTGCCCCGATAGGTGGTAGCTGTCTCCATGGCGACAATCAGACGGCTCCCGGCAGAAAGAGCTTGTTTTCGAGCGCGGTTGCTGCCCACTCAAACACATTATTTCACAGCTCCGCGCGTCAGCCGCGTGGGCTCTCCGCTTCACGTCGCAGCGGAGCGAGGCTCCGGCCTTGACCTCTGACCCACATCCTGATGCTGAGCTGAATGAAGGCATGAGCTAAAGGGAGGATATCATTCTACCAAACTGCAGCAGCTTCTTCAGCTCTGATTGCTCACAGCTGTGTTCAAAATAACGGAAGTGTGTTTAAAAAAAGAAAAAAGAAACGGAGTAAAGCTAAAATTTTCTGATGTTAAAATCAGGCTTGTCGCAATAAATCAATGAATTGCATAATAAATTGTAACAAGCTCAATAATTTCCATCATGAGTTATCATTTTCCCCTTTCTACCAAAAACTAGATGATTAAAGTCTTCAGTCTGGTGCTTTGGTCTCAACTTACAGAGACTTCATGATTCATTTTATTTATTATTTCTGTTGTTTTATTTATTTTAGGATATTTTAACATCTTCCAGCCCCAGTGTTAAAGGTTGACTAGAATTTAAAGTTTTATTAATAATTGAGATTGTGCTCTTGCATTATTATGTCATTACCATTACATTACTTGAAAATGGTCTAAAAGCAACAATGTTATAGTTTACCGCAATAACTTCTGGGACAATTTATCGTCCAGTAAAAACCTGTCATTGTGACAAGTGGCCTAATCCATACACAAATATCCATCCATATCCAATGTTTTCAATCAAACGCAGACGTTCCCCCCCCCCCCCGTCTTTATTTACATATATTGCGTTACAGCTTGGTATTTACAACATACTACTTTTCTGTCATCTTTTCCAAGATGCTAGAAATCTGCTTTTGCCTCAGTCGCCGTCCGTGTGGCTGTTAGCTAGAAAACACAAAAACGCGTCTGTGCTGCCAAGAGAGAATCTGCAGGGAAGATATTTTCTTAACAGAGCCCCACTTCCAAAATCCAGCACGATCTCTTTAAAAACCCAGGTATTTAAAGCATTTATTACAAATACTAATATTTATTGGATGTATTTCCCTCTGGGATCAATAAAGTATTTTTGAATTTGAACTTTGAATCCTGGGAAGGCTTTTAAAGGCCGACACTTACACCAGGTTTTCCCTGAAAGTCATGACCTGACTTTTGGATCATTCCAAGATGCTGACTTAGTTTGAATTTAATGAATGCATGTTAGAAAATGTGAGCAGAATAAAATAAAAAAAACGCAACATGCTGCATTTGCTGAACAGATGAAGTCATGTTTTTAATCCAACAAACGCATCACTTTATAAACATTTATACGGTAATTCATATTCTCTTAGTGTTAATAACGAAGGATTCGATCTAAATTTGGTGTTTTTGTCATTTCATTTTGTTAGTTTATTTTCTATTTGTGTTTATTTTATTCGTTCTTTCCTCCTTTCTGGCTCTGGTGACTCCCTCTCAGCCGTTTCACGTCTGTGAAACGGCCTCACCTGTTCCCGCTCCAGTCTCAGCCAGGTACCGCCCACCTTTTTTTTCCATTTTTGGTTGCAGCGTCTTGTTGCCGCGTCCGCCCCTCCCTCTCGCCAAGCCTTTTTCCACCACAAGTCGCCTCCCGCTTTGTTTTTCCAACAGCAACACAAGAAAGTGGATTTTATTGACGTTTTTTCTACATTTATATTAAAATCTGCATTATTTGTACTGAAAGCTTCCTCTCTTTTTTTAACATTATGATCCCACCACACATGCAGTTTCTTTTAAAACAGTAAATTGGCGTTGGAACTGTTGTTCCTTCATTGTTGCAGAGTTTAAACGTTAAATGTAATATAACTCCAAGTTGTGTTGCTGGTGTCGTTTTTAAACCATGCGTTTCATTCTCTTGAATCAATCTGCTTAACGTTGGCAACAGATTTGGAGAAAAGTCTTTGGAAACATTAAACAGGTTTTTTTTTAATTTGTTTTCTTGATGCAATCAAATCCCATCAATCATCAATTCATATTTATATACTCTTTATCCTGTCTTGTCTCACTGGGAGACGACAATCTGGAAGAAAGCCAAGGTACATAATGAACGGGCTGCAGAGGAGATATAATTTAGTAACATTAAATTACAAAAACAGGCTTTTTATGGTTATGAAACGACATGAATCATCCTTTGATCCAGTGACTGGAACGTCAGAGTAAAGGAGTCACCCACTTGTGAAGTGTAAGCCCTGTGGCACAGATTAGTAAGTTACTAAAACTGTGCAAAGCAAAAGTCCTTCCCCATCATATTTATATAAAAGCATCAAAATCCTCTACAAATACTGTATGTTTACAATAAAACATCAAAGCAGTCGGCCACTTTTTCTGTATCGTTCTTCTTTAATTCCATATTACTTCCACATATAAAAACAGAAATATATAAATTACAAACACATTTTCAACAATCGGTTGCACAGCAAACGTTCAGTAAACTTTTTTTTTTTAAATAAATAAAGAATAAATAAATATGAATGCCTACAAACGATAGTTTGGTTGTCTGATAGCGGCTCTCTCTGAACCTAAAGGTGAAGTCCGTCAGGCTGCTGGTGCTCAGCCTGTGTGAGCCTCCTGTCACAGATTCCAGTGTACTTCAGCTTCCAGCTTTCATCCTGTTCCGTGGATTCTCAGAGGAGACGGAAAGAACTCCACGGCTCGTCCAGAAACTCTGTGGTTCTCCAGCCCAGAGCCCTGATGCCGTCGGTAACATGTGACCGAGCTTGCAGCCCCTTCTTAAAAAGGAGAAGACAAGTTGCGTCCAACTTTCTTTTTTCTGTTGTTTGCTGTTGTTGTTTGTGTTTTTAAAAAAAAGTCTCTTAGCCCGTCTTGGTCTCTCTGGTCAGGTTCAGGTACGCCGAGGACCTGAGGAAGCGAGGGTAGCAGTCTTTCTCCATCAGCGTGTAGATTTTGTCCTGAGCCTGATCGAAACACGACTGACTGGGCCGTGTCATGTTTTCCCTGGTGACTTCTTTGGTGGCGTGGTCAAGGTTTACCTGCAGAAACAAAGGGAACAGAGAGTTTTAGAGTCAATGTCTGGCCGGGAGGTCGGCAGAGCGAAGGGAGGGTTGCGGGTGGGCCGTACCTCTCGTGGCGCGTCGGAGCAGACAAACTCCTTGTAGATCTTCCTGGCCTTGGCGGCCAGCTTGGGCGGTTTGCTCGTCCGGTAGTCCTCACAGGCCAAGTAAAAGGCGATGTTCTCCTCGCTGAACTCTGACACCAGGAACGCTCTGAACAAACACAGTCCGTCTGGAAGCGGAAGCAAAGCGGACGTTAAAAGCCCGTCGACTGAAGATGGACAGAGTGACTCCGTCGCATCTACACAGGATCGTGGACTTACCTTGACTGGACAGCAGATTGTCAAATGACTCCTTCCATTTTAGAGGCTCGTTGACTTCATCATGTAATCTGTAAAAACATGGGGGGCAAAAAAAACCATCATTAGAAAAGGTTTCCGCTGCAAGTTCACCGAAATGCTTCCAAAGAGACGTTGCATGCCGGTCTTACCTCTGCTTGTCACTTTTCTTGGCCTGCCCTGTGAGGCTGTGCTCTGACCTCTGCAGCAAACTTCCAAACAACGCCTTCAGCTCCTTCGCCCTGCAGGGACACATCGAGGCAACAGACCACTTCAGACGACATGCAACGTGTGCGCAAGTTGCTGGCGTGAGAAAACTTGACTACGAGCGTGAAATCTCTGGTCGGGTTTACCTCTCCAGGCAGGTGATGGGCAGCGATTCAAGTCCTCTGCACATGGTGAGATGCTTCCTGCTTGTTCTTGAGTAGCTCCCAAAGTTTCTCCCGAGCGACTGCGGGCGTGAGCCGACCTCCTTGTTGTCAGCAAAATGAGCTTTCCAGCTGCTCTGCCGTCTGTGCGGGGAAAGCGGGTTTTTATAGAGGCGGCCGGCGTGTGACATCATGCTTCTCAGCCCAATGAGGGAGCCGAGTGGGCGGATGAAGAGACTCCTTGACGCTGAATTTCCTCCACGCTACTTCCTCGCTGCTCGGTGACTCGTCACTGAATGAATTACTTCACTGCTCTCCAATGTCCTTGCTGTGAATAGGGGAGTGAGTTTTTTTCTGAGGGGTGTCAGGGCTTTGCCTTTGTGAGCTTGTGTGTGTGTTCATTCAGTGATTCTGTAGAAGATTAATCAGAAAATCCCTTTCAGCTGTAGCATTTAACATAAAAGAGGTTCTTTCTTTTTTATTTTTTGTGCGTCTGCCTAAAAGAACCTAACAGATTTCATGAGCCTTTCTTTTGCCCCTTCCACACCTCTCACATGCATCCTCCGTTCTATTATTTCAAATATAAAATGAACACCTAATTACTTAAAACTTTCTGCAAAGGAGCATAATCTGCATCAACACAGAGCAGTTTGTCAAGACAGTCAGTGCGTATATTTTTGTCGACATTTTGACTTTCATGAGGCGTTCTATACCTGCCGTCTCTGTTTCTCATCTTGCCTTATATGTTGACAAATAGGATGAAGTGGAATATGTATGTGGGTTGGAGGAGTATATTTCGTGGAATATTACATTCTGTCACATGTTTGGATTACGTGTCACTTTTGATGCCTCCCAAAATAGCATAATGTGTGCGTTAGATGAGAAGTGTCCTCACTCTTTTGTTTTGGCGGGACAGCTTCTGTTTTGTTTTCCCCATCAAGGATGAACTGGTCACCTAGAAATGAACGCCATGAGGAGGTTAAACGATTATTAGCCCATTTAGCTAAACATTAGCAGAACTGGCATCAGTTGGAGCTAGCCCGATCAGTCAGCATGCTATAATGAGTATATGTGATATCTGATGCGTATATTTAGAATTTCCTAATTTTGATGCTCATACCACCACATTTTTTGACGTCTTCAAAAATCCATGACAGTTTTTGATTTAGCTGATAGTCTAACTGCATATATGTTACATATCCTACAGTGTGACGGGAGAATACCATAGCTTTCTAGTATTGATTATTATAACACACTGATATTATACTCTGAACAAAAAGATAACTCACTATAAATAATTTAATACAATATATTGCTTACATCATATTTATATAGATAAGAACTGTAGCCTGGGTAACGAATTCAGCTTCAGTGCTCACAGGTACAGGAATAAACGTGTTTTCTTTGGGGTTTTTTTACTTCATTCTGCACAGACCCTGTCTGGGCCGTCTTTCCTATCAAGGCATGACCACGCATAGAAAGCTGCACCCATAAATAGCCTCATGGGCACAAAAACAATTGTTTACTTAATCCCAGAGTCTATTTTTACTCCGACCGGGAGGCCAGTTACCAGTAAACTCTGCTAATGGCCTGTTTCCCAGTTAGTTGAAGAGCGCTAGCAGGAAGGAGACAATCAGCCCGGTGGGTGAAAAGGCACAAAGCTCGCCGATAGCGGCTGAGGCGGCTTCCTCTACCGGCAGCCACCGACAATTCCTTCCCCTCTGACTGCCTGCCTCAGCTGGCGCACAGCTCTGGATGTCAATACAAGGTCACTTCAGCCACAGCTAATGAGCCTCTCTCCTCTTTCTTCTCAGGAAACACAGTCTGAGAAGCTAACCGGTATGAAAAAGAAAAAACAAAGAGAGAGAGAGAGAGAGAGAGAGAGAGTCGGGGAAGCCAACATTGTGGTGTGGGTTGGAAATTTTGGGAAAAAATGGATGAGTAACGCAATTTGTTTTGATCTGACGTTCAACTGGCTTCTAGGGGGAAACTGGATTAAAACAGCTGACATTTCGTCACTACAGTCACCAATTTATGCGCATGTCAGTGGGATTTCATGTGACAGACCAACAAAACTATGAAGTGTAAGGAAAATAAGTCACAGATGCATTTTGACAAAAGCAAGAACGATCTGTATTCGTGCAGCCTCCGTTACTCTAGTACCAGGAAATAAAATCCAGTTCAGAAGCCGCCTATTTTGTGCATAAAGCTAATCTGTGTGTAACTTCATTTCACTGTGAGTCCAGATGTTCTGTGAAGGCCTCAGAGGTAACACCAAACATTCCTTAAAACTATGTAACTTTTACAAAGAGATTGTTTGTTACCTATTTGTTAAAACAGTCACCATGTCGTGACAATTTATGAGGCAGACAATATGTGAAAATCTCCTCTACCTCCTCTCTGAGCTTCTGAAAAAAATGCAACGCTTCGACCAAAAACAACCAATCAGAGCAAGGGGGAGGGGCTTAGTGCTGTCAGCTAACATCATGAACTCGCTGTTACATATGCTAGCGGCCCGAGTGTCTCATAACTTACAACAGTAGTCCACTTCCACTTATTGGCAAGAGAATTTGCGCATTACCTAAACATTTACCTCTAAGGCGTAATAATATGAGGGTAGTCGTAATATTTTCAGAGTAAAGTTGTACGAGTTCAAAGTAGAAATTATACGAGAATAAAGTCACAATAATGACAATAATAAGTATGTTTTAGGGGTAGATACAAGTAGCTCAATATTTAGCTCTATGCTAAATATTTAGTTTGTGAATGCCCTTATCACACAGCATCATATAGCATAATTTTACCAACTGTAAGTTTTCTTCTCTAACCAACAAACTGGATCAAAGTTTTTGACTCAATGTTTGCACAAAATGACTAAACAGGAACAAAGCAGCATTTAGGTCAAAGTAAGAACTCAGCCATTTTAACAGTGTTCAGAACAGCTCTGTGCTTTTTAAAACAAAAAAAGAGACCAGAAATAAAAATGCAATATGAGAAGCACTTTTATTTCCATGTAGCAGTGGGATTAAAATAGATTTAGTCTCATTTTGGTTATGCTTAAAATATTATTCAGCTGGAAAAGTTTCATAAGATTCCTCATGCCGGTGATTCATTCTCTGTCAACAACAAAAGCGGTGATATAACTTCGGTAATATCACCAGAGTTTCTAGGTTGCCTGTCAGCAGAACTAGATACTAAGGTGTGTTTTTGTCTTCTTTAATATCTGGCAAGACTGAAGTTTTCTACAATCTGGGTTATTCAGCTTTACCAAGAGTTTAGGTCCATTGAAGAACTAATTTACTTATGAGAAAGAGTGAGATAACACACAGTTCCCCTATTGTCAAAAACAAGGTTATATTAAAAATGCAAACGCTCATATTTCATGTTATGAAACTGTCCTGTTAGCTGGTCAGCAGCCTAGACCCAGAAACGTTTCATTTTGTCTTTCGTAACAAACGATCAGGTATGAATCCTTCCTTCATGTCCAAGAATAAGGAGGATCAACACAACTTCTTCAGACAAATGATTTCATGCAACATTCTTTAGCTTTATGTATCTTAAAGATGTTATAAATTAAAATTATCTCTTTATTGTTGCATTATTGCTACAATTATGCCATCATATTAGTATTTACATGGTCAACAGTTTAGCCATTTTAATCATTATTGCTATGACTTAGTTGCTAGTTTAGTTATAGTTTTTGAGAAAATGGGCAGATTATGATTTTCATTGTCTTCAAACTACTGTACTCCTTTTTATTCAAATTTTAATAAATCACTTCTCCCAGTTGGTTTAGCGTGGTTGCAAACAAGTATTTTCCCGTCCATGATGTTGAGCAAGAATAAGTTAATACGCAACTGCCTTCATTTCATTAATCACACACTCTGATTAACGTTTCGCTGGCTTAGCTCATTCATAAATTACCCTTGTTTTGTCATTTCTTTTTCTTTTTTTTATCTGTGCTCTCAGCTCTGGGACTGCCACCGCTTCCTGTCCCACTCTGATTGCTCAGCCTGGTTTCTGGAAAGCTCGTCCAAATGCGGGAAGTGCACAACTACTCGGAATTCCCAGATGACCCGTTTCGTTTCCCTTAGCCTCGGCTTGGACCGCTTCCAAACACATGAGTGCGACTTCTCCTTCGTCCCTGTCCCCCTCCACCTCTGTGCATTTGGACCTCGGACTCTGAGGTGGCATCATTCAAATTCCAAGTACAGAACAGTTCAAACATCGGGGCGTTTATGTGCTCCCCTCTTGCTTCTTCATCTTCTTTTTTTTTTTATAACAACCTGTTCTGCATTTTGCAGAGTGCAGCAGGCTGCAGATACAGTTGGTAGCTGCACCATCTGGCTGTGCACAGGGAAGCCAGGAACTGCATATTTACTAAGCCATCTATCTGGGAGAACAGGTGGAGGCTGACCTGATGCATCCCAACTAAGATGGCCGCTGGCTGCCGCAAGCTCCCGTCTCTGCGTTATCAGATGTCAGCTGGCCATTGAACATCTGGAGATCCAGTGACAGCGATGGCAAATCAATGCTAACTGGCCTCAAGTTTGGGGAGGGGGAGGAATATCAATGAAGACTCGTGCTGCTGGACAGTCCCATCTGTCTTGTTCGTTTCCTCTGCCTGCCAGCTCTAAAACCAAACAAACAAGAAAAAATGAACCCTATCTTTAATTTTGACTGACTTTCACTAAGCGTCGTGTCAGTTTACAAAAAAATATCACTGCACGTTCACAGAGTTGAAATCAATTAAGCTACACCAGTTAGCTTCTAACTAACCCCGTCCTCTCGGTTCACACACCGAGGTCCGTTTGGTCCCACCGCGGACATGTTTGGCGACAGCATGCGGAGCCTCTCTCTTTCTTCTTGGAAATAATAATTAAATAACCCACAGAAAGAAGAGGTTTCACTTTTCCAAAGAATCCCCCCGCAGGAGGCCAATAGGCCTGCACTCGCTGTCACCGCAAACAAACGCGCGAGGACGAGAAGGCGCCAGCTGGCAGACACGCGGCTAATTGGGCACATTGTCCGAAATCTAGCAGCAGGCGGCATAAATCTCGTTTAAAAGGAAATGATGAGGAACATTAAGCGCATAATGCGCCGTCCTTTATGCGGAGATATTGCTGCGGCGCCGGGGGACGATGGGTACGGAAGGTTAATCAGGTGCCAGGAAAGGAGACAAAACTGTCACCTCGACAGCGTCTCTGCCTTATTTATCGAGAACGTTCTGCGCCCGGCATAAGTCTCCATGCATCTTGAATTTCTCCGTATTTTCTCGTGCTATAATCACAAACCTTATTGTAAATTATTGGGATTTTTAAAAAAGAAATCTGATATACTGACATAAAGTAACGCAGACAGAAGTGGAAGGAAAAAAAAACAATAGGTGGGGTGTTTTTTAAAAATAATCTGTGACATACATTAGTATCCTCTTGACGCTGATACTCTTAATGGCGCAGTATTATTTGTTTTTCAGCACATGGTATTATTTTATAGCACAGTAAACTAGCTATGTTTCCGTCAGTTGTTACCAAAATGCTATATCGAATATGACTTCATAAAATTTTCTTTGTAATTTAACGCTATGAAATTGGACCTCTGTCTCTTTAAGAAGCTCCTGCTCTTTCTGAAACTCCGCCTTCAGGAAGTCATCACAACATTTAGCAACGTTTTTATTTACCAGAGTTGCACTGAGAAGTGGCTCCCATCATAAGCTCAGTAGATCCGCAGTACTCCCAGGTGTTTGCTAATTGCTGCTGGCTAGTCTGAAGGAGCTGAGGTGGGAAATTCTTAAGACTAGGGCAGAGTTTAATTTTCCACAAACACACACACACAAATCTAGAGGAAAAACTCCCACATCACAAGAAAATGTATGTCCATACATGCTCTTCATGAATTTAGATTGAATTTGAGCAATTTCAAGTAGAAGAAAAGGCAAAACGTTTGTACAGAAAAACCTGAAAACCAAAAACACGACAAACTTTTCAGATATTTATTTGCAAAAAACCCCCCAAAAAATCAAAGACCACATTTCATTTTGAGTCTGGTACTTAATTTTCAGCTGGTCTTTCACATAAAAACCATTTAAATACATTCAGATGTGTGTTTGAGATGTGTGAAAAAGTGAAAACAGGTGTGAAAAATTTGGCCAAACTTTCCCGTAAGCGCCTGTTTTTTTCCAAAATGCGAGATAATTGGTGTCGTGTCGACTTACGCAAACGTGTGACGATATCCTCCATTAACATCTCTGTTATTTTAGGTTGAATAACAGCGTTGTACAATATGTTTTCTCCTCTTTTTCCATTACAACAAGTAATGGACTAATGTTTGCCTGCTTTTAAGAGCCATTGTACAATTCGGGGTGAAGAACATTCTGGGACCGGCCTGTTGAAGGTATCTTGGCAGACCAGGTTTGAGAGAGACGTGCGTGCTTGGCAACGCTCGAGTGCGGAAAATCCCATGGAGTTTTTCCTCTCACATAACCTGACACATAACCTGTGTGAGAAATGGCTCCGTTATTGACCATCTGGCAGCGATCCGTCAAGGTCGAACGAGTTATCAAATAAAATTCACTTTTTAAAAAAAAGTTGAAGTTATATCTGAGATAGATTTATTTATTTTCTCAAACCCACAAACTCGAACAGACCTGAACTGAGCTAAAGAGACAAAAGGACAATAGTTTCAATAATTGCTGAAACAATAACTAGCTAAAACGGGGAAACACAGGAGGGTTCAATGAGCTTGATTACTGGGAGAATTACCTGAACCGAAGAACTGGAACCAAAAGGAGCAACAGGCCTGACAACAATCTGAGAAAATAACGACAAACGCACAAGAAAAGTAACACCAAGAAAAACATAACACTTACTAAACGAGGAAGTGAACAGCAAACCTGAATAGCACAAATGAACCAATGAATAAGAAAATCAAAATACTGATATAAGAACATGACAGGAGTAATCTAAAGGAAAAGAATAATAAACAGATAAACTACGAACTAGCAAAACCTGATGATGAGCAAGAAACTGACAGACTATGAAAAAGTCTTAAGCTAGAATTAACTAAACACAGCAGAAACTATTCGGGAAGATTAACATTTGAATAACTTAAAACAGACCTCAGAAAGAACTAATAATGCAGAAAGTATCAACCATAAATAACCCGTAACAAAACCACAAACCAGCGCACACAATAATCATGACTATTCCATAAAAATCTGTCAGATGACAAGACTGATGACATAAAACTGACCATTTAAAACAAAATAACTTTATTTGTTGTATAAAAAAACTACTGTGTGTGTATTTGATGACAAAATAAGTGTAAATCAGTCAACCAAAGGAAAACATAATAATATAAAGCTCAAACATGGCAATTTTACATAGCACTGCCCCTTTAAGGCTACACAAGTCACAGTATAAACGTTTCACCCAGAGGTTTTACGCGATCCAATACGTACAGCTGCCTGAGTAGCTGTTTGATGCCCTGCTATGGACCACTAGTGGGCTCCACTGAGTCCCCTGCCTGATTCCCAGGGTTTAACCACCATCATGCCACCTGGTGGCCAAATGTGTTCCTCTGGCATCCACAGGCTCTGTGACTGCAGCTCTGAGGAGGAGGTTCGTCCCTGAAGGCGGGGCTAGGCACCACCCATTGCGTTTTTGCGCAGCTGAATGGTTGCCATGGGAGATTAAAGGATTTCTCAAACATTCATGAAAGAATCAAGGCAACACTCCAGGTGTGTTTTTGATGATGGGATAACATATAACACGATGTAAAGCTCAAAAAAGAAAAAAAACCCCAACAAATCGATTTTACATAATACTGCCACTTTAAAAGTTTTGAATCATCAAATACATTTTTTTTTTGTTAAAGGTTTTATTGGCTCTAGTGGCCTTTATTTGACAGGAAAGAGGGTAATGAGAGAAGGGGGAAGACATGCGGCAAAGGTCGCCAGGCCGGGAATCGAACCTGCGACAGCCACGTCGAGGACTAAGGCGTCTATATGTGGGTTGTGCTTAACCCCTGCGCCACCACAGCACACCTCAAATACATTTTAAAACCAGGTAAAGATTTCTGGAGAAAGTACAAAATGCAGTTTTCAAATAAACATTTCATTCTTTGTTCACAATTTCAAAAAGTACTTTCTGCAGAAGAAGAAGAGGGAGAAAAAAAGAGGTATTCTTACTGGTGAAAGTGTGTAACTGGACAAACAAACAAACTGAGCGCGCGTGTGTGTGTGTGTGAGCTTATTGTTTCAGTTTTAATCCGGTGTAATCACGGAGCTTCTGCCTGTAATCCTGCAGAGGTTTCACGATCTGAGATTGTTTAGCTCTGCTTTTAGCCACGTCCGCGCGGGAAAAACTAGCCGGGACGCCATTGTTTGCGCTCCGTGCGTGCTGGAACATCTCCATCAGGCTGCCTTTACGGCAGCTCGTTCTGGGCCTGTGGGAGACAGTGAGAAGCTCAGAGAGAATTAATGCGCAGGATGACTGTATCTTCAGCCGCAGCACAAAGCCAAAGCTGCGAGTGATGCTCGTAGCGACTAAAACCAAAAAAAAAAGCAAGAGCTCGATGGAGGCAAAGCGTGTCAGATCTTCCTCAGCGAGATGCAACACAGATTCTGACAACAAAGCCTGAGTTTCTAAATGATGCTCGTCTCAACAAGATGCTACTAAATAAATGAAAACATTCTCCAATCATCCCAACCACTGATTCCTGCAAGGTTCTATCCAAAACGAGAGTGGCTGATGATGAACCGTCCTGAAGGTTAGACAAGTAGAGGTCGAATACCTCAAACTGTAGAACAGCAGTGTTTAGTCACAGAGCAGACTCTTCTGATGTAATACACAGAGGCCTGTCATTACAGTCGTCCTGCTGGACGGTGATTTTTCTAAGTATTTTCTTTCCTTTCCGTCCAAGACACAGGAAAAGAAAAAATAAATTCATAAAAGTGCAAAAAAAACAAACAACCCTTTTTCTTTTCTGATCTGTTGGATGAGAATAAAAAAAATCTCTTGCCCTGCAGGGCAAAGAAAAGAAGGCCAAAGAAAACAAAAATAAATAAATATACTTTAAAAAAAACCCAACTTTTTTCCTTCTCTACTCTGTTGGTTGTGTTCTGTAGAAAATAAACAAATCTATATTTTTGTAGTCAGAAATACTTAATAGAAAAAAAAAAATACACAGTTGGTCAAATTTTGAAAATCATGAATATTTCTCATGTTCAACTTCGGGGCAAAAAATGTTCCAAGATTGTCGGGGGAAAAAAACAACTTAAGAATATTTTAATCTTTAGCTTACGTACACTAACGTGTTGGTAGGCTTGATGGAACGAACCGATGTTTGATAGATATTCAGATCGTGACGTGTTGCTTCCTAACCTCACTCTGTTTTACACCTCCTCCAAACAAATGTCCAAGAATTTCCAGAAGACATCAGTGAATCAGTTGTCTGCAACACAACCAGACAGTTGCATAGGCAAAGCGACAAATACGCTCAAATCAACGTCATGGAACGCTTTGTAGTCTGTACAAGCCTTCAAAGATATATTAAAAAAAAAACAACAACAGATGTTTTATTTTCCTGCATTCTTCTTACAGATGATTGATGTTATGAAATAATAGCTTGATCTATTTTTCCAGTCAGTGAAGTTTAATTGGTTTGTGTCGGCTTTACAAAAACAAAACAGAAACTTTCCCATCTGTTATCTGCATGTTCATCCATTTACTGTCTGTCCTGGAAGGGTGGCCCCTGGTCTCTAGACAAATGTTCACTGCTAAAAGGTTTAAAATTGCTAAATGATTCGAATAAAAAGTAAGTACGTGCTTTGGTCGAACTGATTCAAACACAAACATGTAACAGCACACATAGGGACAACCGACATCGACAAAGAGTGGAAGGTCAAATATTTTCTTTGTCAGGTCGCGAGGTGTTAACAGAACTCTCAAGTGCTTATTGTTTTATTTTTGGCGCAGTTCTCATCTGCACATTCAAAGTTCACCGCTTTCATTTCAGTCAACTGAACTTCATGTCATTCTTTTCCATATTTAATTCCTCGTTACAATGTTTCCAAGTATTTATAAGACCAGTGAGCAGTGTCCGGTGTCACTGAAGCTGCATCAAAGAGAACCCTGCGCCCCGCCCATCCCACGCCGACACCACAGACCTCTCCCGGGCAGCAGGGCAATGCTGGGAAAACAATCTATTGCGTTCAATTTTCTTTGGACGTGATACCATCCCCCAATCCTTACCACTTCCCAGCTGCAAGTCGGAAGACCAGCCATTCAGGCCAATGGCAATGTAGTTCTTGGGATTTCAGGCATCCGAACACTGTAACATTAGGAGAAGCTGTCTGAGTGGTGACTGATTTAATGAGAAACAAATCACTAAGAGGTCAAACAAACAGTTAATTTCTGAAGCTATCACTTGCGTATACACACAGATGCTCTATTGGACCTTTTGGCCTGGGAATATCTTGGTTTCCCTTTCTAAGGAGCTGGCTCAGAGTTATTGTAGACAGAGATTTACAATATCTCTGTAAATGTTTATAGCAAGACTCATTACTGCCACTCAATAAAATATGAAAAAGTGGAATTATCTGGCATAGCAAATGTCTTTCATCACTCACAAGTTACATTTTCTTCAACTAGTTATAGAGTAAATCAAAAGAAAATAAGTTTTGAACTTTTTCTTTAATTCAGTTCACCACCCAGCTCATTGATTTGGTACAAAATGTCCTGGATAAATAAAGCACTCTCTCTGACCCCCTTTCTTAAATATTTGGACCACCAACCCAGTCGGCCTCCATATCAATGCTGTCCCAGACCTCCAGGTGAAACTGAACACATGTATTAACCATGTCCAGAGCCTTCAGCATCTCCGGCCAAATCCAGCCCACTCCTGGTGCCTGGCATGTTGACGGAATTGCCTTCTCCTGAGTGTTTGGGCTCAGGGGAAGTTGTTGACAGAGGAAATAGGTGACAATATTGATGTTGTGGTCAAATATCTTATCCGGGTCCACAGTTTTCCACCCAAACAACACATATTATGTCATTATTTCCCTTTCTAAGTCACCAAAAAGTGCTCAAGAGCTTCCTTGAGGACAAGCAAATGTCTGTCACAAAACCTCAGCGACTTCCACTCATGCCCGGGTTTCTGGCTCTGCAGCTGAAGAAGCTTGAATCTTGTGAGTCATTCAGTACCTCTCATCTGCATGAGGAGTCCCCAAAGACAGCCACCATCGTTCTCAAACGCTGTGTCCTTGGGAAAGACACTTCACCTTACTTCCTGGTGGTGGTCATTGTATAGTAGCTATTGTAGAGCAATAGCTTACCACCATTCTCATGACTGAATGTAGTGTAAAGAGCTTAAAACTCCTTTAGACAAGATACAATGCTACTCAAGAACAGGCAAGTTACCATTTACCATAACGTTGCCTGTCTAATGGTACAATTACAAAATTGATTGTTGACTTTTGACCCACTGTAGCCTGGTACAAAGCACAGTTATGAACCACGATGTGCTTGAAAATGGTGTTCATTATCAACATACTTCTTTCCTAGGCATGACTCCATTGTTGCCCACCAAAAATTATCCAGTCTAGATATCCACTATTTCCAGGACGCTTTCCAGGGAGTCCAAGAAGGTCGGGTAATATAAGCAAATGTTCATTGCATAAGCACAGAACACAGTCAGACCCTTTCCTGTTGAAACCGGAACTCCTTTCACTCACCAGTGAGATACAATCAGCTTAAAATTTGTGAGTATCTCCACACCCACTTGACATCTCTCTGCCTGGTCAGCTCTGGGGTAGGAAAAATACATCCTCTCTCCATGAGTTGAGTTCCAAAGCACAAGCTATGCGCAGCGTTGAGTTCAATTAGATCTAGCCGGGATTACTCTACCTCACATACCAACTGTGGCTGCTCACCCACCAGCCGGGGACATTCCAATCTCCTAAAGTCAGGCCGTGCCGCTGGGAGTTGGCCTGCCAAGGTCCCTGCCCTTGCATGAACCTGCTGAGCCTCGATGACCCCTAGGGGCCAAAGTTCGATCACCACACCGATAATGCTTATTGTGTTCTATTTTAAAGGATTACACCGCAGAACAGACTTTCCCAATCAGAACAAGCGTGGCATATGAAAATTTGCATCACGGTGTGACATATCCAGGATAACTGCTTTGAAACACACCTCAAGGCCACTGAGTGCCAGTGTGAAACAGCCATGTACACATCAGCAGATTTCCTACGTCTCTGAAATAGCTCATTGATACGGCCTGTTTGAGGCCTGTGTGTCATTATGGAGGTAAGACAGCAAACATTTGTGTTCTTAAATAGCAGCTGCAGGTGATGACCAAAACAGATACAAAGGTCAGCTGCAGGGTTACTGTCTAGAGCATGGGTGCCCAAAGTCGGTCCTCGAGGGCCAGCATCCTGCATGTTTTAGTTCTCTCACTGGTAGTACCAACAACCTTTTCAGCATGTCAGTTTTCTTCTTAGGCCTTCTAGCGAGGCATCATTTGATCCAGGTGCGTAAAAACCAGGGAGAGAACTAAAACATGCAGGATCAATGCAGTCAAATGACTGACATAACACGCGAATACTCCTGTTACATACCTTGAGCTTTTGCAAAGGTATTCATACTCCGGGAACCTTTTGACATTTCATTTTGCAAACACAAACTTTCATTGGGATTTTATGTATTGACCCACACAAAGTAGAACATCATCGTGTTTGTGATACAGCTGCATAGCGTAGCATGACACGATTGTTCACCTTCACACCAGACGAGAACCGTAGTCATGTCACTGTACCGGGGTGTTTGACTTTATGATTTCAGTTGTGGTCGTGCTTTGATCACTTCCTGTTTGTGATTGAAAGCCAAACAAGAACTTGTGGCAAAAACTTGAAGACTGATGTCTACAGGTACTTTCAGACTGACCTGGATGAGCTTTAATTATATTACAAAGAAGAATGTTTGAAGGTCTCAGTATGTAGATGTGCAAAACTGGTGGAGCGATATCTAAAAACTCTTGCAGCTGTGATTGGAACAAAAGTCCTGACTTATGTGCTTCTACTTTGTAATGGTCTTCATGAAAAATCCCAATAAAATACATGGAAATTTATGATTGGTTTACAGAGACATCAAAATCCATTTTTAAATAGGATTTTGGTGGTGTGTGGTTTTTATTTCTGCTGTATTTTTTGGTTTCTTGTGTTTCATTTTGGATATTTGCAATATCTTCCACTTTCAGTGTTAACTGTTCGTTGGTCTTTGAGTGAGAGAACTCAAATTATTATGCCATCATCAATATATTACTTGAAAATGGTCTCAAAACAACAATAGTATCGTTTATCGCAATGTTTCCTGGGACGCCCAGGAAAATTTGTTGCCGTGACAGGCTGAGTCTGTTATTGCTAAAAGTGTCTTTAAGATAAACCTCCTTTCATTTTTTCTGAACTTTTAAAAGGAGTGCAGCATTTTTCACATTTCCTGGACAAAAAGATTCTAAATCAAAGCGTCTTTTATTGCAGTATCACACCATAAAAATGGCTGCAGTTCTCTGGCAGTGTGCTTTGAAGATTTAGGATTTTCATTAGACCCAAAGCGAATGATACACTGAGGAACAACAACAACAAAAAACTTCCCAAGTTACCAAACTCCCAGATGCAGAAGATTTCCTTGTAGGATCCAGCTGCAAGCCACAACGTCAGCGTGGGAATATGGGCCTAAGCGGTCATGGAATACCAGCATTGGTCACATGGCTGAACATTTTTTCTATCTGTATTGCGGCAGAGTGGAAATCACATGCCTTGTGTCAGTTATGACCTCTGAACTCTGGTTTTTCCTCTGAGGGTAGAGCGATCCTTTCAGCCTGGCTTAGTTATACGTGGAAAACGACTGTTGCTTTGGACGGAGGTCTGAGAACAGACAGAATGCTGTTCAGCGCTTCGTCTTCCTAAATATCAGAGCAGTAGAGGTCAAGTTTTCTCTCCGCTAAAGGGGAGATCAACTTCGGAAGTGTTGTATTTTCAACGTTCGTCGGATGTTACAAATAAAATGACGGTAATGCAAGAGATAATACAAGTTCAAAGACGTGGGTAGAAGTATAAACTTCACAATTATGATCTCTTGCTATTTATAGGTGTTGTAGCAACATACCTTCATTTTACTTTCAGTCTTGATGAATGCAATGCATTCTGTGAGGTGCTTAAAATTATTGGTAAAATTATTGCTTATAGTTAGTAGTTCTGATAAAATTAACAATAATAAAGATAATATTGATGCCAATAACACCATAACAACAACAAAATTAATCAAGATAGAATAGAAATATGTTTCGCACTTAGTAAAAAGAGTTATGTAAAAAGAGTTTAAAGGTTATTTAAAACTGAATCTAATAAAAAAAGAAATTGTGATCGTCACTTTTTTCATTGGTACATATTTTATTTCAATTTCCATGAATACTTTGTAGATGTTTTTTTTTTAATATCACTTATTTATGATCAACTGATGAAGGATTGTATTCTTGAATTCTGTGTATATATTAGACATATTATGGTATTTCGGTGGAGGCTTTATATTAGCCATGCTATATCAATATAACATAATTCAATCATTTGAAATATGAAAAACTAGAAAAGCAGTTGTTGTTTTTTAAATCCATAAAAATCCTTAACATAGTTAATGTGCATTTTAAATAAACTACACTAAAAAATATCTAAACTTTACATTTGCTATTGTCTGAGTTGCTTTGGACTGCAGATGTAATGCTCTATCCATCTAAAATCCATACAGCAGCGATGACAAACGATCGGGTTACGCAGACAACCTCTCACTCCTGCGCTCACCTCTGACTAAGCATCCATCTATCATTTTATCAATGGCGTCTTCGACTAATGACATTTTCTCCGTAATTAACACCCAGACGGGAAGGTGGGGTGTAAAACGTCTCGCCCAGGTGCTGTTGGGGGGGCATTTTGTCCAGCACAGTACCTGGTGACACGCAGCGCTTTAAAGTCTCTGTCCAGCAGATGGCGCCAGAGCAGCGTCTCTGTCGCGCCCTAATAACTCTGCGGCTCGTTCCGACTGTGCACCACTTCCCTTAATATTTCCATTAATAACAAATCTGCGTGCAAATCTTCAAGGTTGTGGAGAAAATGAGAATTGATCTGCTTAAAGAAAAAGAAAGAAAGAAAAAAAAACGTTTTCAATTTACTGAGGGTGTAAAGAAGGCAATCCCCCCCCCAAAAAAAAAAAAAAAAAAAAAAATGGGATTGCTTTGAACTAGAAACAGCAGAGAGAGAAGTGAGCTCAGAGAAGGAAAACAAAAAACCTTGGGCTGAAAGTCTTACAGCCACTAAGCGGGCTTTGTGTCACAGATAATAGGACTGTGTGAGTGCGCGCTCCGGAGATACTGACTGTGTGGCAGAAATTGTTAAAGGATGTTTCTTCTTATCAAAACCAGCTCCAATTCGCTGCAGATAGCAGAGATGAGCAGCAAGGAGGAGAAGAAGAAGAAGAAGAAGAAAAAAAATTGTTCTCTTTTTTTTTTCCTGATCAATTTTTTTTTTCACCCTGCAGAAACCCACATTGTTTTCGTTTCGTGCACCTTACCCCAAAGGAGCACATTATCTCGCATATTTTTGAAGCAGAACACAAGAGAAAGTATTTATAATTCTTTCATGCGTCGCCCAGAGGGAGACGATGTGCAAGTGTAAGCATATTTTATCATGTTTGCCAGTATTTAGCTTTATTAAAATCGCTCCGGCGCCACTCCTCCCCTCCTTCTTTCTCTGCTTGTTCAAGAGCAAGAAAAAGAAAAACAACAACAACACAAAACTGGTATTTCGGCGCACATCCACGAGGTTTTCTCTTCTTAGAAACGACTTCTCCAGTAAAAGATGGCATTCTTCTACGGCAATTTAGTTGATTTGGATCAGTGGGTGTAACAAAAGCCTAATGGGAATGGATGATGGCTCTAACAGCACCTGTCTGAAAATGATGGCTTAAATCACTATTCTCTCTTGCGATGAGAAGTGGAAGTAAGGGCTGGAGTTAAGACCATGCTGGTGTCTGTCCCCTGGTCTGTGAAATGGCTCAATCTCCTCCACCGATTTTCCGTTTGATTGTTATAAATCGTTTAGAATCGCATTATCTTTGCAATGCTGTGCCCCGAAGATTGAGGAATCCGGAGGAGCCAGGTAATAACCAAACGCAGTACGCGTCGCTGGAGTTTGGTTATACAAAAATATGTAAACAAAAATAGACACAAACTGTTTTAACGACTAAATCTTTCATCAACGTTCAAAACAAAGATCCACATCTGCTGCTTCTCCGTCTAGCGAGTTTGTTTACACCGTACTGATCAGCGATTCTGTGTGGAGTGCCGCTGATTCGGCTGATGGGAAGAGTTCTCCAGTATGTGCTTTTCTAAGCACATACTGACATTTTACAGCACAATCAAGTAACTGTGTTAGCTTCAGTTGGTATAAAAATGCTGCATTTATCAAATACGTCTTAAAAGAGATTTTGCTTCACAATTTATCGCCTTGAAATTGGGCCTCTGTCTCTTTAAGGACCTCTCTCTTTTTGAAACACTGCCTTCAGGAAGTCAGCACAATGTGGCTCCTTTATTAACCCTTTACAAACATTTTTTATCAGCGTCACACTAAGAAGTAGCAAGCATAATAAGCCCAGCAGATGTGCAGTTCCGGCAGGTGTTTGCTAATTGCTACTGGCTAGTCTGAAGGAGCTGAGTGGGGGAGTCGCTGCTCTGTGAGGCAGAAGCTTGGAAACTTTGGGGAGGGGCTTTGTCTCGAAGGTGGGGATGCGTCCACGTAGGCGTTTTGAAACAGCCAAAAATTCAACACAGATGTCAAACTTTATTCCACTGAAAGTTTACAAAACAGCCAAGTAAATTAGCTCTTCAGAATTTATCTGGAAAATTATATTGAGGGGAAGCTAAGTGCGCTAAACGTATTCAAAGTTAGCAAAAGCGCTTTATGAAGAAGTAGCTCCACTATTAGCGGATTGGCGGCAGCGTGCTTCCCACTGAGTTTTAATGCGTCAGAATGTGGCACAGTTCAAGGGGGATGAATGCTTTTCAGTAATTCAGTCGAAGTAAGCAATAAAAAAAATGTGAAACTGAAGATATAACAACCACTGTAGTGACAGTAAGGTGCTGAATGAGTTTCCTGCTCAGTTTTATTCATGTTGCAGCATTCTGCTTCTCAGCTCTCTGCAGAGAGTCTCTGTTTGACCTCCAGGTTTACTCCTCAAGCAAAGTGCCACTCGGGGCGAGGATCCAGGCTGCTTTCTGGACATGCTAAAGGACAATTATAGTTACATGGAACGAAAAGAGTAAAACAACCCTGATTTGTTCAATTTTAAGGGGCGGCCTCGTCAGAGCACTTAAGCTAAAAGGGTAATTTCACAAATGGGGATGAAGGCCATTGTGGCGATTTGTCTTTCTTTGGAGAGATTTTTGATATTCTTCCTAGTTAGATGGAGCGCTGCGGTCCTGAAGCGCTATTAACCGTAACAAAGGGTTTTTTTTTCCCCCAACAGGCAACACAAACAATATTGACTAATCTCGTCATACTGGTGTCGCAGAAATGAACGAATTTCAGCTGCATGTGCAGTGAGAAAGATAATAAAAGCATTGAACAATGTTGCTTAGATGAGAGTCATCAACGTTTGTCAAGAAAGCCATTCTGATGACGGAGGCCTGTCGGTAAGACGAGCGCCAAGGCGGCGGCGAGGAATCAGGTATGATGTGAAAACCAATGCCATTGTTGTGGAAGGTCTGGATGTTCCCTGCATACCAATGCACTGTTTTAATTAGAGACTCGGATTTATAATGAGAACACGCTTTTCTTCCTCTCTTGAGCGGTCTGCGAAATTTTAGGCCACACTGATAATGTTTGCTTTCCATCAAATACGGCTGCAAAGCAAAGAATCCAAGTTTTGAGATGTTACACCCACAGACGTTAATGTATTTAACTCGGGGTTTGTTTTTTTTCTTTAATGATAAACCAACAGAGAACAGTGCATAACTGAAGTGGAAGGAAAAAGAATGCACTCTGTTACAAATAAGAATCCCAAAAAGTGTGACGTGCATATGGATTGAGCCCTCTTTACTCTGAAACCCTCAATAAAAACCCGGGGCAAGCAGAGACCATCTGATCATGAAACCGTGTTCACCAGTGTGAATAATTCAGCTGTTATATGAAGGTCTTGGCGGTTTGTTAGGGAACCTTGGTGAACAAGAAGCATCATGAACATGGAGGAACGCAACAGACAGATCAGATTCAGAGTTAAGGGACAGCGTTAGGTTGTAAAACAACATCACGTCTTTACCTCTCACAGAGCTCTGTTCGGTTCATCAATCATGAATGTATGCCATCGCTGGGTCGGTTATATTTGTTTACAGGACAGCTGGACAATCATTCAATAACTCCGTAACTATGACCTCTATGGTAGAGCCTTAAGAAGTCAGTTTTGCAGTTCGCCAAATGTGGTAGATACGTGAAACATAACGGTAAAAGATGCTATGGCAGGAGTCTCAAACTGCATTCCTCGAGTGCCAGAGTCCTGCTACTTTTACACGTGACTCTTGTCCTACACACCTGAATTAAATGGTGAAACTGCTTAACTAGCATGCGGTGAAAAAGTAAAATGAAGGAATAAGTTTAATGAAGTCCAAAAAGGTACACAAAGCCAAGAACCACAGGTGAACGACGAGACGTGAACAGGAACTCAGGTAGGCAACAATGACATTACAACGACGAGGACCCACCAGGAAGCCGGGGACACAGGTGACGTTAAATAGACCGGGGAATAATCAGGAGAACAAGAGACAGCTGGAACCAATAAGGGGCTACACACAACAACAAAGGGACTAAATTAACTAATAAATACTCACAGTCCTATGGTCACTGATATCCTTTGCCCCTATGCTAAATGCTAAAACCGTCCCCATTGTGAAACAGGGTGTGTTGGGAAGCTTTTCGTCTTGGTCATAGGGAATGAAAAGATGGTTAAAGTCAATCCTGGAGAAAAGACAACTGGAGGCTGAAAGAGACTTGAGGCAAGATCTTCTGCTTGACGCAAGAGTATGTGACATAAAACCTCAGTATCCCTCTCCCTATTTAACTTCCCAGGTCATTCATATGTCTGCTTTCTCAGGACATAAGGTATGCTGAGGAGGAGGTGGGGGGACGACATGGTGTCCCGTCAGACCGTCAGTTTCTGAAACCACACAAAAAAACTTGGAAAACGCACGTGGGGTCAATGCGGGAGGGTGAAAAGACTCGAAGCTGTCAATGCAGTGAAAGGCCGTTCTACAGAGGACCAGCTCAAGGGGGCTGACTGCAGTGGTGGAGAAAGTACTCAAAACAATGTACTTAAGTAAAAGTACAAATAAACAGACAAAAATGCACTCTAGTAAAAGTACCACACTGACATTTTTACTTGAGTAAAAATAAGAAAGTACTAGCTTTTTAAACTACTTAAGTATTAAAAGTAAAAGTACTTGCTGACTGTATTGCCTAACGGCTAATGTAATGTCATTAAGTGTACCAATAGTAACAAAGTACTGGTACTTCGCTGCATCCCACCACTGGCTGACTGTAACCGCTAGCCATATTTTTAAGACTGAATTTGAGAGTACTTTGGAAAATCTCACACTGTACAACATTAACAATACTCACTGAGGTTTGTGGCCGTAACGTTACAAAATATTAAAAAAAATTAAGGATATACCACTTTTGCAAGGCGATGTACTGTAGCTTTAATGTTCTGAACCAGACAAAGACAGAGGACTGTTAAATTATTCGTCCCTCTCCAACCATATCATAGCACTCTTCAGAGTTATTCGACTTTGATCATTAGAAAATGTTTTATCATTGCTGAGTCATTAACCATCTGCCAGAGCAGCAATGAAACACAGATGTGGTCATCACCTCAGAGTCATTTTCTTACGTTAGTGGCTCACATGGGGGTCCAACCCAAACATAAGCCACTTAATTGTAATTCAGTTTCAAATGTGTGTTTTTGAGTCAGTAAGAAGATGGAAGCTTGGATTTTATTTTATTTTTATTTTTTTTAAACAAAATCAATGGTGACAGAACTCCATGAACTCACTGAAACGTCTGCTTACTGCCGAAGATGAACCGGGCCTGCATGCGTCGAGCTGAGCTTCCAGCTTATCCGTAATCCGCCCTCCCCGTACCGCATGTCAGAGCTCACTTTACCCCAGAGAGCTCTTCTGGCTTATCGAGACAGAAATGAAGACTTAGGTTGCTGCGATCGTGTTTAATTAAGAACCCCCCCAGTGAATGTCTTCTGAGGCTCTAATGTCTCCTAAACAGAGGATCACATGTCAAAGCAGACCTTTCATTCCGAGAGTACGTCCCATGAAGTTGACACATGGACGGTTCAGTCAGGCCATCACGTAGAATTTGAGGTCATGGTGGATAATCCTTGTTAATTGTGTACTTGAATTATCATTTTAGGTATTTTTTATATGAAAAAAGTCTGGACTAACAGTAATATACATATAAAGAAGAATTGAAAATCCACACCTGTTGTATCTGGGGATTTTTTTTTTATACGCAAAGAAGGTCACGTAATGGTCTTTTGTTGTACAGCCCGACAGCTACCAAAACAATTGACTGTTACCGTGATTAAGTGCCTACAGCAGTAGGCTAGCTCTGAGAGGACGCTGACACTGTGTGCAAGTTGAGAAAACATTAGATCGAGATGGGAGGCTTGGCGAACTGTTTGACCTCAATCTGCTGGTGGGAGAAATTCACGAAGCATTTATGCGTCACCACAGGAGGTTCATTCTATCTGTAAAAATGAACCAAAAATAATATTTCACTCACTCAGTTAGAATCCAGAGTAAGTGGTCGCTGTGCTCAGTCATGCTGCTGTATTTCTACCTTGTGCTGCATTGATTTCTGAAGATATGGAAAACATAAACCACATAGGCTGTCGGGGTTTTGAAGCGTAACAAGCACACTGCTGTGCAACGCATGTCAATAGCTGCGTTACCATTGACCATATAATTGCGCAATTTGACATTTTGAAAAGAAATTTGCTTAATGGAAACACACTAATTTTTGAAAAAACTGATTTTTTGATCCAAAGTTTTGGTGATGGGATAAAGGGATTTTTCAACTGTATTGAAATCGGTTTATTTCAAAAACCTCATACGGAAACACTAGTCCGAAGATCAACAGCTGGATGTTGCCACTGGTGGGAACCATGAAGAAGACGACAACAGGAAGTAGTTTGATGATTGCGCCACCGTGTGTTTTTTAATGACTTATCACATAAACAAACTTATTCACTTGTGATTTCAATTACATTTTTTATTCAATGGAAACACAGCAATTGCAAAAATGTGTTTTTGACATTTGTGGAATTCATCTCGCACACATTTGTAATGGAAATGCAGTCACTGAGATTTGGCGTTGAGGACTACGTTTGTTTCCATTAAACAGTTTTATTTGGTTTAATTGAAAAGCCACAAATTGTCAATATCCCGTATTTATTAGGCACGCTGGAGCAAACTGTATGTTGAACATACAGCAGAGAAACATAAAAACTTATAACAATAATAGCAAAAAAATAAAATAAAATGTGGTGCCACCACTGATCCCAGTACAAACACTTTTTACACACACTTCACAGAAACTTGCAGTTTTAAAACACGTGCTTCATTTCTTCACATTCCGATACACATAAAACACTGTTTTAGTTTTATTAACATACATGAAAAATTTTATTCACACAAGAAGCCAATGCGTTTGAGGCCCTAAAGCACATCCGCAGGCGTGCCTCCGCATAACTCAAATGTTGTAAATTAACCAAAAGGGTTTAATATAGAAACACTTTCAGACTTTCCAAAGGTATTTAATCTATGCTAGTATATGCAAACTCCTTTTATAAAAGAGGAATACATTTGTTTCTTCCCTAAGAGACAAAACTTTTAGTTTGATTTATTGTCAGAAAGTGAGAAAAAAAAAGTTTACGTACAGACTATATAGATCTAGTTTAAGCTGCTCTGCCACACGCAAGATTTTTCTGCATCGCTGTTTGACTCTTCCTGTTTTCCTCATTTAAAACCTAAAATTCTTTCCGCAGAAATTTCATCCCTAAAGAACTGTGTTTTGGCATTCTAAAGTTAAGAGACGTAGTTTTGAAAAATGACCTTGAAAAATTTGTCAATTCTCTTCAAAGATTTCTCACATTCCTTTAAGCCTAAATTATTCCCCTTATTCCGAAAAAAAAAACAACAAAAAAAACAAAAAAGAAAAAAAAACATCTTATCAAAATGAATGTTGACTTTGGCCTGGGAGATTAAAAAAAAACTCTCTTTTGGCCTTGAGTCCTCTTGAGTTAGATTATTATTTCACACATCGAACACCCCTTGTGCCCTGACCTGGGTTTATTTTAAATTAAAGTGCAAATCAAGATTTGTAAGATTGTAGGGCAAAGCTACAACTTTGGCAGAGAGCGACAACAGTAAATGTTGCTTGCAAACCTTTTCATGACCTTTGAGTTTTTTGCATTTTGTCACGTTTTGACCACAAACTTCAAATTATGTTGTTGGAATTTTCTATTTGACAGGCAGGCAGAAAGTAATGATTGAAAAGTTGGAGGAAAAACATAAGGGGTTCTTTTTTTTATTTTACAACTCAAAATCAGAAAAGTGTGAGGTGCACAGCCTAAAAACAAGGCAATGACTTGAAATTAAAATATATGAAGTCCATCTATGTCTATTTTAATCCCAAAGTAAATGCATGTGTTCTGTGGAGGCCTTACATAAAGAGATGGCTAGAGTTGTGGAAAACAGAAAAGCAGGTTTGGGTTCTAAAGCAATATCCTGAGCTTCGGACATCTCACATAGCAAAACAAACACAAACCAAGACATGGCTGTCCAGCTACACTAAAAGGCTTGACAAGGAGAGCAAGAACCGGAGATGTGGCCAGTAGACCCATGGTAACCGTAGAGGAGCTGCAGTGATCCACAGCTTAGGAGGGAGAATTGGGACTGTTTCATCCTGTGGCGGCTCTTGTTGGCTTGGTTGTTTGGGATGGAGTCAGGGTCGGGGGTCGTTTTGGGGCAGGGTCAGGTTTGGGCGGTGTCCGATCCTGGTCTGAACTGAACTGATGGGCCACTCTGTTACTGTTGGGCTGTGAGCAGTCTGCTTGTCGAATCCTTGAATGAAGGGGCACCACCTTCTGGCTCCAGGGGCCGGTTGCCCCTAAGAAGTATTGTTGTTACCTGGATGTGTGTTTGGGGAATGTGAGTGTGTGTACAGTGTCTGTTCTTGCGCCTCTTTGTGTAAGGTTTCATTAATCTGTCAGGTTGGGTGTTGTAATTGCCCCAAAGACAACCCAGGATCCAAATGTGGGACCTATTCCCCCCATCACCCTCCCTGCCAGTGGTCAGTGCCTCTGTCCACCAATGCGTTAGATGTTCTGGTGTGCTCGAGTGTGTGCCGGCTCACTCCTGGTGTGCTGCTTGGCGGGGCCTGTGTCCCCTAGCTCTGTCAGGCCTCTGCTGGGAGGTGGAGTGCTCTTCGGTCTCAGGTCTCTGGATCCAGGCCTGAATCTGCTCTGGCATAGCTGGCTTCTGGCAGAGCCAGGGGACTCGTCACTGCAGCCCGCTGAGGCTGAGGGAATATTTGTCTTGAGTCGGGACAGTTAAGCTTGATGGAGCTTAGCTGAAGGGGAAAAAAGTATTAGAGGCTGCAAAACACTTAAACTGGGGTGGAGGGTTACCTTCCAGCAGGACAAGAACTCTTGACACTCAATCAACACAACACTGGAATGAATAGATCAAAGTATACTCAAGTTCAGATCTAAATCCATTTGAGAATTTGTGGCAAGACTTGAAAATTGATGAGCTCAGACTTTCTCCACCCATCGGACTGAGCCTGAGCTGTTTTGCAAAGAAGCTATTGGCATAAATGTTTGAACACAAAAACATTTGAACACAAATGACTGATTTAGATTCTTCGAAAATCTTGAAAACTGTGTGTCTTTCTCCTTCCACTTCACAATTAAATACCTTGTGTTTGTTTATCACATAAATTCCCAACAACATATGCTGGAGTATGTGGTTTTATGGCATTAAAAAGTTGCAAGGAAAACTGATCTGTAAGGTCTCTTGTCAAATTTTGAAAACAATTGTTTAAAGTATTGTTTCCTCTCGACTAAACTAATTGGCTGTAAAGGCATGCATTTTTATAGATCCTTACATAACATATTATGACTTACAGCCTGCCTCTCTCTTTTCAAATGAGATGAGTTCCTTCTTAATGTAGTTGTAAGGAAGACTGGAAAAGATGGGTGCGATGCTTCACTCGTCTTTATCATCCGGGATGAAAGTGGATCAGAGGGGAGAAAAAAGCAAGAGGAAATCTTTAAGATTCCCCCATAAGGTGTAAGAGAGTATATATTCCTCAGAGCACTAGAACTGTGCACAGCCTTTCACTGGGTTTCATCCTCGGCGTTCACACAGTCCATCACCCCGCACCGCGCATTATTCCTTTGGCTTTCATTCATCTCACCTAGGCCACAGAATTCATTCCTGTAAATTACAAAATCATTTGATCTCCTCTGGAGGATTTATGAGGCCGGTTTCTGTGGTCGGGCCCCGTCATTGACACCGCGCATGTCTTTGATGCTTCCCGATCTGTGAAATAGGTCCTGCAGACGCTGGGATTTTCTGCTCTCCTCCTCTCTGCTGCCAGGAGATGAAAGGGCCTTATGAGAAGAATGGAACAGTTATCAACTCTGTCAGGGAGGCGATTCAGTTGACAAACAGCGCCACGGTGACGTGGAAGGTCATGCCCCCTTTCTCTGCTTGACCAGCGAGCAGAACGTTCGGTCGTCTTCCTCATCCCGTTTCCAACCGCTCCCGCAGTGTCACAGCAGGGTATGCACAGAACAATGTGAGAGCATAAGACGTTCCTCAAACATTTTGTCGTGTTGCAACGCCAAAACTTCAATGTGTTTTATTATTAGGATTTTATATGAGCAACGAAAAGTACAGCATGACTGTCCGGTCGAAGGAAAAGAATACCTGATTGTCATGGTTGGTGAATGTCTCTAACAGCTTTGCACATCTATAGGCTCTTCTTTGCAAAACAGTTCAAAGACATTCAAAGTGGATGCATGGGGTCTATGAAAAGCAATTTTCAGGTCTTACAACAGGAATTTAGGTCAGCACTTTAAGTAGGCCGATTCAACACACGAATCTCCTTTGATCTCAAACACTTCGTTGTAGTTCCGGCTGGAGGTTTCAGTCGCTGCTCTTCTGCAGCCTCTTCCAGCATTGCTATGCATCTTCTCATCATTTCTGACCAACTCCAATGACCCTGCTGAAGAAAAACATCCTGACAGCTCAATGCTGCCACCATCTGTTTCAATGTGGAAGTGGTGCATTAGAGGTGCTTGGGCAGTTTTAGCTTCCTCCCTAATATAGCACTTTGTCTCCAGGCCCAAAAGATCTGGTCTCATCTAAATGCCGTGTACCGTTTTTGCTAATCAAACTCTAAAAACCCAAGTCTTGGTTCGGTTGCAGTGAACTCTGGTGCGGTTCGAATGCATGTGTGAATGCCAAGCAGATTGATGAGCACTCCCAAAGCAGGAAGTAGAGCAGGGCATTCTGTGTAAATACAACCAAAACAAACAAACACTTCTAGTGCTCTTGGGAGAAATGGCTCATGGTCTTTTACCAAAGACAAACGAAAAATCCTACAACCGCTAAAATCTGACGCCACTCCATTTTTGTTAACATTTTGTGAAGGTGAAAGTTACATTCAGTGTCTTCTTCAGAGGTTTTCATCTCGTCTCCTTCAGTGGTTCTCGGTTGAGGAGTGAACAGGTTTTTCAAAGGGGTTGATTTGTTTTGACAGTGCAGTGTGAAAGCAAACCGCACCAATTACAAACGTTTCAATTTTGGTCCTCGATCGTACTGAGTCTAATGGACTGAAAACACCCTTAGGTTCTACAAACAGAAGTCCCTTATTTCCATATTTTTCATTATTTCCAAATGAACCAGATCTGTTTTGTAGTCTAACAAACCTCTTATTATCTTCTCTGTAGCAAAAATGTTAACGGCTAAATTTAACATTTTAATTCTCAAAACAACACATGATTTGTAGGAGCCAACAGGAGGAAATTTGTCTGGTTTTGATGCTTGATGCTATATGTCAGATTTATTTATACAGAAAAAAAGGCTTCATCAGCCGAGTCCCTCTGTAAGAACTCTGAACAGGACAGCCAACCCAGATCTGTCTGATTCTGATGAGGAGTCAGACTCCAGATATAATGATGGAATTCTGTGTAAACACACACAAAAACACAAAATAATTCGCAAGGGAAAAGCAACTACAAAGGAAAAGTAGCACAACACCTGGCTGGCTCATCTAACCTTGTCCAATTTAACCAGCATAATTATTTCAGGGAACAAACAATGGCAGAGGAAAACAAACAAAAGACGCGGCGGAGAGTGGTTTTAATACGCATCCACAGATGAAAATATAATGGGATTATGCAAAAGTGTCTGACCTTCAGTTTACTGCCACGTCCCTGAAAGCTGCAGATGAAATTAGCGAGACAGAAAGAAGTTAGTGCCGAGTGTCAAAATCCCAACAAATGTGGAATTCAGCCGATTTGTCTCAATTTACCCATCAAAGTCCTGTGAGCATCTTCTGATCCCATTAGATGGATTCTGTGGATGAGAATGACTTCATTGAAACTCAGACAGGCAGATCTGACAGCCGCATCCACGAAGCAAGGTGTGGAGGTAGACGTGTGTGTGTGTGTGTGGGGTGGTGGGGCTGTTGGGAGGGGGGGAATGGAAAGCCTCCATTGTCACCCTCAGGGCTACTGAAGGTGAGAATGGAGAGGAGGGAAGCAATAGAGGAGGAGGGGAGTGTTTAAAAAAGACACCTGAATTGAGAGTAATGAATCCAGAGAGGAGCGCAGACATGTCTTTCATCTTCAGGCAAAGCTCACACCACTCTTTCATCATCGTCATCTAAAAATATGTGCATGCTCATTGCACGTACCTGCAGGCGGGGAAGGAAGACACGTTTCACTTTCAAAGAACATCCCCGGCTTTACCTCCAGGTACCGCTTTTCAGGTCCGACTGCACTTGGCAGCGGAGCGGCGAGTGATTAAAGACGCACAACACTCCCGCTGCGAGGATCGGGCAGGTGACAATTATTTACCCAGAAATTAGCCTTGTTACTTCGCCTGATGAATGTGTATGAAAATTAAAAGTGAAAACTCACACTGGCAGGCTCACAGCACAGCTAAAAGAAAAAAAAAAGGCGGGAGGCTGGGGGTGCATGGGAGTGTTTGAAGAGTCCCTCCTCAGAGCGACAGAAAACAATCAGAGGAGTTGCTTTCCTGTTGATTTCTGAAGTCTAAATATTTATCCGAGGGTGAGGCGTTGTCATCTGATTTATTTGATCATCTGTTTCAATCTGTTGTCACAGCTAAAGGGAAGTCACATCGAGTCAGCTGTGTTTTTTATTAGTGCTGCTCGCGGCGTTATTCGAAAGAATGATTTCATGAATTTGATGGTACACCACTTTGTTCAGGAAAGAAATCGTGACGGACCTGGGTTCAGGTAGATAAGGAATGAAACTCCAGACAAGGCCATAGCCAAACATTTTAAAAAATGAGGCCTTAAAACAACTTGAATTCATAAAAAACTAAGTTAGTTTTTAACATGTTAAATACGGATCTTAAATCTAGTTTTGACAGGACTATTTAATTTTGTATCTTTGTGTCAGGCGAAAGTTTGAGTCGCACACAGACATGTTCATCGCATGTGACACAAGGCGATTGAGACGCCCAGGAACTCGCTAACATACCCTTTCTAGCCTAGCTAGCTAGCAGTGTAGCAAGGGTATGTTAGCGAGTTACTAGCTAGCAAGAAAAAGCATCACTGCTGTATTAAAGGTGAGTGTTAACCTCCTAATGAAGTTCTAAAAAGTCACAATACAGGAAAATTGAATGCATGCGCACTACAGTTTATTAAGAAATAAATAAAAAAATACTGTGCCTCTTGTGTAAATTCATAGAATGGGAGACAGATTCACCTTTCTGTTGAACGTTTCAGCACACTTGTTAGCCTCATTTCTCTGTACAAGGAAGAAAGTAGGCTGTTTAGAGACTTGTGGCGTAGAAACCAAAGGAGCAACACTGACAACAGTTGTTAAAGTAATGCTATTTGAAAGCACAGTTAGCAAGCTAACAGGCTAATATGATATTAAACAGCACACTGCTAGCTAACAGGCCCATTTCAGTGTGATGTCATGTACAGCAGCGCCACCTAGTTGGTTGCCAAAAAAGTATCACTGCTGTATTAAAGACAATTGTTAACCGCCCAAATAAGTTAATGTAAAAAGTCACAGTACAGGAAAACAACATTTTCAGCTTTTTCCTCAAGAAAACCCTGGAGAAGCAGCAGTTTTTACGCTCGACAAATGTGGAACAAACTTCTTGAAAAATGCTGAAACGCAGAGTTCCCTTAAATCAATGCAAAATATACATTTGATTTGAGCTTCCTTTGATAAATAATAACAAACATATATTAGTTCTGTTCTTCTCTGTGCTTTGCCACTATAGAATGTTTCTTTTTTAGTTTGTTTCTTGTGTACTGCTTTCATCGTGTGAAGTACTTTGAACTGTTTTGCTGCTGAAATGTGCTGCACAAATAAGCTTGACTTCACCTGACTTACTCAATACCCAGTGTTGCTCTATAAAGAGCGGAACAACAAAAAGATAATATTTTACTCAACAGGCATGGCACTGAAAAAGCTCTACTAAATAATGGGCTTATTCCATATTTTTGCTTTTTCCTTCCAGCTCTGTAAGTGTATGTTAAGTCAAATCTATTAAAAGGTTTATATTATTTACTGCAGCCTGTCAACTTTGAGGTCATATGCAACCCTGGTTTAATAAAGTCAATCAAGCAAACAGGATTCTATCCCCAGACATTTTAAGGGAAATTGTGTTCTGGCACATATAGGCAACCAAATTCACCTTATAGCATTCCAACAACATGGTTATTGTATGCTTTTTCCTTACATTTTTATTTGTATTTCAACAGTTTTTGTGTGCCCTGAAAATACATTGAATAATTCGACAGAGCTGTGCCTGCTTTCACTGCGAAACCTGCCACCTGCATGACTATAAATATTCAGTCTTTTCAGTTAACCTATTCTTAAAAACATAGGTCCAGTGGTGCTTTAAGAGATTCAAGCGTTGATCAAAGAAAAAAAAATCAAATAAGACATTTTTTGTCAATAGCTTGGTATATTTAGCATCATCTCAAGACCTTTTCATTTTAATGGAAAATGTTTCTGCAACTACTGAATCATAGCGCTACGGTGATGCTCTCCAAGGAAGTCAAATCTTTCACACACGGAAAAACTAATTTTACTGTCTTTCTTTACAGACTGGTTGCACGGTTTCAGCTGCTGTTTCCTCAGGTAAAGGTTGGCAGATCCTTTGATACATCAACACTTTCTCAATCCAAGCTCCAACATTCCCTAGCTAGGCCTGATGCCCTTCGCTGCCGCGAATCACCATCCAGAAATGGGAAATTCTTGACTCAACAGGATGTAAATAAATGAAAACAACAAACAGGTGAAGGTGTCTTCCCGTGCTGTAGGAATTGTACAGTTTGTTGGGTTTATTTGGAATTTTTAAACATTAAAATGGGACCTTAATAGTAAGAAAAACTCTGATTCAAAGTTAGGTTTAAATTATTCCCAAATCCTTGAGATGGACTGGCGACCTGTCCAGGGTGACCCCGCCTCTTGCCCATTGACAGCTGGAGATGGGCGCCAGTACCCCTCCTGACCCCGATGGAACCCAAAAGCTCCTGGAGATAGATAATGTGATGGATTGAAATTTGGTCATTTGCCATTCAGAGCTACATTTACTCTTTTTGGTTGAGATGCTTTGCTAACAGTTTGGACTAAATATGTTAATGTATGGTCTTATTTGGCTGATGTAGTGGTCAAATCCAACCAGCAGGGGGAGTCTACCTTTTGCACTAGCTATGGTTAAGAGCACCGGAACTTTCTCCTCAGATAATAATATGCGCGTGTCTGGCTCTTTCATTAAAATATTCCCCTTCTTCAGGTATGAGTTTTTATATAAACACACCTGCACAGTTGTAAATTAGTTTATTAACTTTTAGAAGGCTTGTGAGTATATTTTTGACACTCCATTTGCTGACACACGCCGCTGTTAGCGCTGTTGTTGGCTACCGTACTGTTGTTTCAAGTTTGGCATTATTGCGCATGTTTGTAAGTGAGATAGTAATACACGATGGAGCAGAGGCGACGTGTCTGGCTTTCATTCAAACATTTCCCTTCTACAGAGCTTTCATGATCACTGTACATATTTGGCTAACTTTAGCACAGCGAGCAGCTAGCTTGAAGTAACACCGTTTTCAACAAACAAATATCACATTTTTATCTTACTCACAACCACACTGTTGGAATGAGTGAAACGTTATAATATAACAAAGTGGGTGTCATGGTAAGACCACGTGTGAACAAAGTTGAAGGCATTTTTTTGGTATGTATAGCATTCTTTTTGCTAGCTAGTAGCTTGACATTAGCAGGTAGCTACAATTTGCAACTAGGCACAACTAGGGACCATGTTGTTTATTTTTAACATTTTTCTTTTATCTATTTAAAAAGCAACATATTATTTCTTAAATACTGAGAAATATCTCTTTAATTTGAATCGCTAAAACTTAGTCATTAAATAGTATTTTCAACACTATGCCTTTGTAAGCTAACTTCCACTGTTGATTCCACTGTGTTGTTTTTGACAATAATTGCGTTGTGCCATAAATTAGCATTAGGAGTAGCACTTAGCTCAGTAGGGGAGCTCACAGTTGGCGGATACCTGTGGGATTTAACTTCTGTTTGTGTACTCTGAGAGCAAAACCACGTTATTAAATAAAAAGAATAAAAGTCTTTCCTAGGAGAACAGAACCCGGTTTTTCAATATTAGTCTGTGCACACTTGTTGGTAATTGTGTGCGTCCGAACTAAAGCTCAGTGGCTCATTGAGTGCACAAGCAAAAGACATAAAGTGCTTTGGACCATCTGACTGGAATTACCGTGACCCAGTTAACCTGAACCGCTGGCTCGCTGCCGCCGCGGCAACCTGGCTTTGCTCGTGCAAATTCCTTCTTAATTGAAGAGACAGCTTAGCGAGAGAAGGCCGCAACTTTCAAAGGGCATTTAGGTGGGTGGTTTATTTTCACTTGAGGTGGGCTTAGTCATTGGCTGAGTCATCGGGAATGGGACTTGACATGGGTTTTCTTCCCCTCCAAGCGCGCCGAAGTGACATTAGCAAAAACGGTCAGCAAGCACAAAGTCGCATATTTACATCTCCTCTAAGCAATCGGCAGTCCACAGTCGGACCTGCTTATTTATTCCGGTGCCGAATTGCGTTTGGAGAGATGAATGGCGTGTGATTTTGAGACATAATTACTACATCCCGCTGTGAATGGATATGCCAGTTTTCTCTCAATAATTGGCCGCAGGATTCCCGGCTGTGAGATTGCTGTTTGTCTGGTTATGGCAGCCCCTGCTTTCCAGCGGTCCCTGCGGACCAAAAAGTGCTGATTCCGAGTGCTTTTATAAAGAACTTATTCTCTCCTAATCGCAAAGCGGTCTCCCGGTGTGTGTGTTGGGGTGTGTGTGTGTGTGTAGGGGAGGGGGGTGCGCGTGTGTGTGTCCGCCCCAGTTTTGATAAATGCGAACTGGGAGTTGTGAAACTGCTGCCAGGCTCCGGGGTGTCACCCAGCACTGCTGAATAAATGAACAGAACTAATTGTTTGTTTATGATTTGAAATATTAATAAGGACGAAAATATGAGGCAATCAGTTCAAGTCACCATTTGGGACAAATATGCCCCGGAACCTCGTGAAAACATGTAGGGGACATCGTCTGTCCCCTACATGTTAAGGCCACCTGGTTGGACTTCTCTATTCCCTTTGAAAAAGAAAAAATTTGTGATAAAAATAAATAAATAAATAAAAATTCTCTTATGTTTTTGGAATGTTCTAGGTCATAAACAATTGATTTGTAAACTGTAAGAGATGTTGGTTCCCTTTTCTGATGAGATGATGAAATATTCTTCAACAGCTTACTGCACATTGCACATCTACTTCACTTTGCTGTGTGTCATTCACACAGAAAAAAAAAAGAAAACACAAAGAGTGGCAGTATCACAGCTCCAGTTTGTGGGCCGTGGGGATTTTGACTGCAACTGAAAGTGGCCTTGATGATTATTATCGAGTATGATTGCACTTCAAGGATCCTCTAGTTCCGAGCTGACAAGTATTCCCGAGCCGCTGATTAATGGACTATTACGCAGTGTGTTCGGCTCTCCAGCCACTAAGAGGAAGCATTAATGTTTCCGCAGGCGGCGCGGTAATGAGTGCAGTCCTCACGTATGAACCCGTGGAAATCCAAAAGAAAAAAAAAAAGAAAAAAAGAAAGAAAACTTGTTCAGATGCTGCAGTTTAGAGCTCTGGTGGTTCCTCATCAGGATTTCTGCTTTGGCGCTTTGAGTTTAAAGAGGGCGAAGCTAAATAAGGAGACTAAATCCCCCAACTCCCTCGTGGCGCGGGCCCCGGGCACAGTTTTGTTTATCGGGGATCTAGGAAGCATCGTAAATTCCTTTGTATCTTCTCTTTCATCTCCGTGCGGCACCTTGATCCTCAGTGCGTCATTAGCGCTGCAGCAGTAATGAGGGGACCGGGTGAGGAATTGTAACCCTGCGGTCGCCCCGCTTTGGAAGAGCATGTGTGCGAAGGAGAGAGGGAGCACGAAAAATACTCATTAAAAAAAAAAGAAGACGTGGTGTAGATCCAAATGCTTCTATTGTTTTAAAACTTGGTAAGGAAGCAGTCCTGTCTTTTTTTTATTGTGCTACAAATTAAAATAAAGTAATGGTTATGATAATGGCTGTTACAGGAGGCACATAGCTATGAGTGAATATATTCTGTAGCGTCTAATGAGCAACCTCACTGTTGTTGCATTGCAAAGTGGATAGTTGAGAAGCAATAAAAACTGGGATAAGATGCGCCTGGTACCAGTCCATGTCATTTAACCCCTTAGTGCCTTACTATATTTACTGTTATTTTAAAAATGAAGTGTGTTTACTTTTGCTTTCATCAAGCAGATGCTGAAGGAAGTACAGATTATTTGGAATTGAACACATACAATCACTAAAAGATGCAGACTAGGTAAAATTAGGCATAATTATGCATAACAGCAGTTAATTAAGTGTTCAAATCTCAGGTACGTAGATTATTTTATTGATGTTGCCATTGGTGACAACATTTGAAACTGAATCATAAGTTCCTCTTACTCTTCTGGTTCATCATCACAATTTCACATTAAGGAGAATCTATTCTTCTTCCTTTTAAACTAGTTTGGATAGATATATCTATGCAAATCATGTTGGTAACATTTTTTGCACCAAATTATTCTCATATAATGAGATTTAACCTGCTTCATTCTGCCTATTTTGAGCTCATTCCAGCATGAGCTGTTTCAGGGCTCTGTCACTTTTATGCGAATAAGCTGTTGCTGGCCACGCCCCCCAAACTCAATCTTTACATTTACACTTTTTACACATGAAAATGGCTACAAACAGATGCACAATTGTACGACCGTACATCTTTGACTCAGTCAGAAGCAGAAGGAGTGGAGCCTCCTGCACAACCAACAAGAATGCAGCAAGCAGTTTCTGAACAGTAAGTCAACAACAAAACACTTCTCTTTTCCAGCAGCCATTGTACAGCGCAAACAGCAGTAAAAATAGCTGAATAACGTGCTTGTCATGTAATAATGAACTGGGTGGAGCTCCGCTTGGGTGGCTAGGTGAAGGATGGTGCCAGCCGATTGTGAGGTTTTTAAAACATCTCGTTTTCTAGACACCAAAAGACATTAATTTATTGCCAGAAAACAGCAGAATGCTTTTTTTTAAATTTATTGGTATTTTAGTGCTTCAAATATTTATAGAAGCAGGATAGTCCCAAATGGAAACACAAAAAAGCGCAAAAAGTGACTTTTGCATAATGGGCACCCTTTCATATTGCAATAATCACAGTTGGATATAGTTCACGTTTTGGTCACTGGATGGCAGTGAAGTACTTCCAATACAATTCTTGATATGTGTCAGATATGCAACAACAGGCACCATGGCTACTTTAAGGTCAGAAACAAACATTTTTTCTTAAACTGGAGCAATGATTCAAAACCCGTCCCCTGTACCATGCAGTAAAATAACACAATACATTGCATCAATATTAATTCAATCACCAGTAAACGTGCATCTTACTCCTGCTGACAGGAGCCCTTTTCTTTTTCCAGTAAGCTAACACTAGCATGTTACCTTCTGTTTTAACATGACTCACTGGCAATTTGACACCTGACATACGCGGACAAACTTACAGCAGTAGTTATTTTTCTGCTTTGTAGACTTGCTTTGTAAACATCATAATATCAAATATATATCCATGTAAATAGTCTGTGATATTTAAAAGGGCCAGCACAAACTGCAGCCACATGCCTCACTTGCGACATCAAATCACAAACAGTAACAGTAATAGGTAGTTGACTTTATTCAGGGACTCATACCAAACATTTAAAGATGCCTTCATCAGGATCAGGGCATCACTAATGATTATGAGGTCGAACCATTATGAGGTAGATGGACAGATAGACAATGGGGCCATCTGTCCATCTACCTCTTTTTATTCTTCCAGTTCTCAAGTGATGCTTTTTCTTTTTTTGTGAAACTGCAAGAAGCGTGGGGCATCTATCTGCCTCCAAAAACCCCTTCAATATGTCATGAAGCAGCAGAGTGGGGTCAGACTGGGCTAGTTGTTAAGGATAAAGGAGAAAAGAGGAGAAAACCTAGAAATATCTAATGCTTTATTAATAAAACCAACACCTTTTTGTTATTGATGGACAGTTCACAAACCCTCACGAAGCTCATGGACTGAACAAGAGGACGAAAGTGAGATTTTCAGCATCTGCAATGTTTTAGCCATCCCACTGCTCATTGATAGGCTGGACGGTGTGTGCGGTTGTTGAGGGAAACAGAGCTATGAAGCATGCGGAGATAGGTCGGGCAATGCTAATCTCCCCTGCAGCAGCTCTGCATGGCAACGGTGAAAACTGCTGCAAACAATAAAACATTCAGCCTCCCTCAGCTGGAGCGCCGCTAGCCCAGGTCGCTTACGTGAGCTAAAAGTAACAGTGTAGAGTTTACAATCAGTTCAAATGTGAAAATATTAACTGTTGCAACATTAACAGGAATACATTTCTGTGGTGTTTTCTGTAGATAACAGTCAAATGAAACACCCGACCTGACCGATACGCATAGCTTGTCAAGAAGCAACATGGCAGGAAGGTCTGACAGGGTAGCTCAGTCCGTCAGAACTCCGACTCTCATAGTGTCTGACTGACAGCAGTTCAAAATACTCCAGAATTTTAAAATGAAGTTGCATTACAATCGGTCATTTGCCACCATTCTGAACGGTTCCCAACAGAGCTATTCACTACACTATGTGGCGAGCATCAGAGAAATCCCTGGTGGCCACTTTTTTGAGCTTTACACCATGTTATAATGTTATTCCTTCCTCAAAAACATATCTGGAGTGTTGCCTTGATTCTCTCATGGATGCTGGAGAAATCCTTGAATCTCCCATGGCAACTATTCAGCCTCACAGAGCACCCCATCCCTTTGACTCCCCCACTCAGCTCCTTCAGACTAGCCGGCTGCAATTAGCAAACACCCTGGTGTAAGTGGAGCTCTTTATAGGAGCTACTTCTCAGTACAACGGTGGTAAAAACTTTGTTAAAGGCTTAATAGAGGAGCTAAGACTTCCTGATGGCAGTTTCAGAAAGAGCAGTGTTTTCTTAAAAGACAGAGTTCCACTTCCAAGGCATTACATTACAAAGTCAGATGTCTTTTAAGTCATATTTGGTATATATGACATTTTTATAGCAGCTGATTGCTTCATTGTGCTATAAAATGCCGCCAAATACCTGGAAAATAAACAATACTGCCCCTTTAATACAGAGACACGTGAGACAAACAACACTCATGCCCAAGAGCAGATCACAAAGTCCAGATAACCTAGCATGTACCCAGAGAGAAGATTCACCACATTATAGAGGAGAATATGCAAACTCCACATCAGACTAGGACTAGGATTTTCAATGACCCCATCGACACAACGCCAGAACAGAATCAACTCACTCGTCAAACAATCTCTGGGAGGTGGCATGCACCCAGGGTGACATACCCCACAACCATATAAACAGACATTCACCAGATGCAGTGTCGAACAGAGCAGAAAACCACTGAGGCTGCCCAACCTTCCAGCCAATGCCAACAACCCCGGCACACCTGTCCAAGAAACAACACATGCGCCCATGCCACCCTGGTAACAGCACCTGAGCCAACCCACCGCCCCACGTCGAGCACAACCCACCAGCCACCACAAGATACCCTCCACTGCCCCCACACATGGCTGCAAACACAGGCCATTTATTCAAGTCAACAGTGCAACAGGTGGAATATCTCAACTCCCCCTGTTGAGAGTTTCCCCTGAAAATCTACTAAGCCCAGTGGTAGGGGCGCTAGGGCAGTCCACCAGCAGCCTGCCGTGGTTTTGTGTTGGAAAATGTTAAAAGACATGCCCAAAAATATGTCATAACTTGGAAATAACAGTGTGTGAGGTCAATGGACAAGTATAGGGACGGCACAGTCAATGCACACCCAGTTCAATGTGTCGTCTAGAAACCTAGTTTAATCCGTTATGGATGTATAAAAACCCAATTTAAATTTAACAAATTATGCTAAGCCTGGTGGAGGGACAAGGAAAGCCTGATGGCCCACCAGGCTTACAATACACTGGAGGAAACCCTGCCACTTTGGTAGAGCAACTAGACCCACCATAGTGGTTTTCTTGGCTCCTAGAACAGGGAACAATGAAAGAAAATGTCCATGTTTTGTATTTGTATTGTTTTCAGTTTCCCAACAGTTGATTGAATTTGGCTTTGTGCAGGTCAAGGGTGCCCTCAACCCCTTCCGACTGAGGTAAAGGTAATTTTATGTAGCACATTTTCAGCAACAAGGCTGAAAGTGTTGTCACCTTTCACAGATTCTAATCCTTTCTTCATTCCTGAGCTCAGTTTCTGCCTATTGAGTGGATTTTCCACTCCATCCTTTGTCACCTATGACATAAAAACAGTCTTTCACAAATGCACGACTCAGAAAGCGACCCGAGTGCTAAAAAAAAACAAAAACAAAGAGTAATAATCCATCAAACTGTGATGCTCGACTGATCTGGGTTGATTACATCGTGGACTAGCTGTGATGCCTTTACTCTCTCCATGGTGTTTCAGATCTAATTTGCTTTTTTTGCAAGTGCCATCATACTTCGCTTAATAGGTGCCACATCATTTGATGCCTTATCATCATCCCAGTCAACATTAGGCCTCTTATTACTCCTGGCAGGGCCTAACCCCACCCTTTAATTTTCTAAATTAACAATCCCTTATGCTAATTGAATGGGCTTTTAATAGCTCTCAGCAGACAGCGCCGCAGGCGACCAGAGGAGAAGCCGGTTCTGTTCCCAACGCCCCGGCCGACTCGCCCGGGGACGAGGGAAAATAAAATCTTGTAAACAAGCGGGGAAAAAAACACTTGTGGATTAGCACAGAGAGCGAACTGAGAACAACTAAATAGATCTCCACAAAGAAATACGTGAAAACGATGGTGAGCTGAGACGTGGTGATCAATAACGAGTCCCCGCTCGTGATAATAAAAAAATGGGCAGGGGAGGAATCGACACTTCCCAGTTAGCTTCCCAGGAAGAGCTCCCTGTTGGCCCTTAAAGCAAGCTGCCTGAGTTGTTCTTGACATATTGTTAGCTATTATTCCTTACGCCTCCCGCGGGACCGTCCTCTTCATAAACTCGCTCTACCCTCTTACCCCCGTCACCGGCGTGCTTGTTCAACAGAAACACACAGAACTGTGACTGGCGTCTCCTCGGAGGCCCGACATCACACACACGCCTGCTTATCGCTCATTCCTCACAGAGACTGCGGCGCGGCCGCCTCCGAGCCCAGACATGACATCTTCTAATTACCCGCAAATCCTTCTGCGATCTTGTTTTGAGATTAATTGACTGTGCAAGTCGGGGTTTTTGATTTGTGGTTTTAATTTGTTGATCATTTTTATAGATTTTTCTTTTAATGTGCCCATTAAACCTGATTGGTAAGTTTATTAAAGTCAATTAAAACTGAGTTTGGGGGGGATCAGCAGATTGTTCTATCCAAGAGCGGACGGTAAGTTTATCTCTGAGCCACCATCGTGTTTAGAGAGAGTGGATTCAGGAAGAGAGGAAGAAGAAGAAAAAAGAATATTTAGCTTATAGTTTCCCCTACTACGCTGTACGTTGTATTTAAGCTGATTATCTTCACCTGGCATTAAAGTTTGTTCAATGATTTGAAAAGTTTAAGTGTGATTAAAAGTAAAAGAATAAATCTGAGTCAGAATGCTCTTGATGTGCAGTTTTCTGTCTGAAAGTACCTTACAGGTATTTTGTAGTATCAGAATAATTATTTAGCCAATCAGAAATTCTGGTCTGCAGTCACTAGGCAGAGTTTTTCTCATGCGGGGGTTCTGCCTCTTTCTTTTCAGCCCTAAATTAAAATGATTGAATGAGTTCTTATACTTTGAGTTTATTTCAATAACTCAAAACATGTTGTATAATAATGACACTAAAACAGATGTTTTTAAGCCTTCATTTTGGTTAATTATGATATTTAGCTAATGAAAATATTACCATATTAAACGGTTACATTAGAGCAATTAAACAAACGGTGGCTCAAAGTAAAGCTTGTTTTCCTTCTTAAAGGTGATTTTAAAAAGTGCATTTAGTCTGACAAACAAGCATCATATGAAAGCAGGTTTCTAATATTATCATAAGTATATGAGGTTATACTTATGTACAGCCTCAAATCAATGCTAGTTCTCTAGCATCGATTTGAAGATTTAGCTATTGTCCTATATTTATACATGTAAACAATTTACTAAATACTTGGACAATTAGCTAATTTTAGCGATTTAGCTAACTATGTTAAGCCATCCATTCAATATTGCAATCAGTTTAATATTATTATTTAATATTAAACGCAAGGCATTTAATATTTAATGTTTAAACATTTAGCTAAATACTTAGTTAAACATGGTAAAGTGACTTGAAATGAGCACCTGCCCATTATTATGTCCTTATGAAAAGATGAACGTCACAAAATATTGTCAACCTTTTGAGTCTGTAACTTTATAAGCGGCGCTCCAAAGCCAGGTGGCGCTGTGGTTACTTCTCTAACTCTTTCCAGCTAGCCTGCTAACAAGCCGGTTGTGAGACGAAGCCGGAGTTCTTGACAGACGTTCATGGACTGTTAAACAGATTTGCATAATAAATTCAGCTTTCTGGTTTTGTTAATAGTTTTCAGGCTAAAAGCTCACAGGCTCAGTGTGGAGCTGGAGTAGATGCTAACCTGTTTAGCTAAAGTTACTAAAACACTCAAATTTAAGTTTTCAGAAGCTGTGCTTCCATTACAAATGTGCACAAAACTTTGTTTTTGCTAACGTAAAAAAAAAGCAAAAAACAATTCAGCAATTGTGATGTTTCCATTAAATAAAACACACAATTAAAATCAAACGTGAGAAACGTTGTTCACAAAATAAATAATTAAAAAACATGGATCCTCCATCCACTTCCTGTCGTCTTCTTTGTGGTTTGCTCCCAGGGCAACGTCCGGTTGTTGATCACGTGACTCGTGTGATGTGAAAAAAGTGTTTCCGTTGCATTTTTGAGAAATAAACCAACTCTGATACGGCCAAAAGACCCCGCCTGATCCTAGTGCCAAAACTTTTTCGAAATTGGTGTTTCCATTAAACAAATGTATTTTCAAAATGTGAATGGAAACGCAGCTGTGTTACAGGTTTTGGAACATGTATAAGGATTATTAAAAGATCCATCAAAATTGTTTTTGCTGCTGCGATCCGTCGGTCCAATGGAGCCACGGCTCACCACTGGATTTCTGCAACCTCCATTGGACATTTTCGACATTTCTTTAATACTTTAGCTGGACCTGAATGACTTTTCATCAAATTCCTAAAGTTTTCGCAACAATATTCCCTGGCCGCACGTAATCCGGCATTCCAGATGTGTTTTCCTAGAAAGGCGCTGCGATTTTTACACTTTGCAGATGCAGAAAGCATTAGCAAAAACAGCGAGGAACCAAATTACCAATCACCTCTTACACATCGGGTTGTGCTGTCGAGGCAATCAAAGAGGAATTTCACCGCGCTCAGAGTGGGTGATGTAAAAATCATTCAAATAAAGTTATTTTATTTCAGACTAAATTACGATGTTCTGCTGCCTGAGAGTAATTGCCTGGTATTTTGCAGGGCTTCCAAACGTAACGGGGTGTACATCCCTGACATTCCACCTGCAGAAACTGAAACGAAATGAAAACTGAAATCTCTTCCACCGTTCAGGTAAAGTGCTGCGAAAAACGTCGTTACGATTTATTTAGGTTTTTTTTTTTAATTATCTTTGCTTTTTAGTCACCTAAATGTTGTCAAATAATGTTAATATCAAAGATAACCAGAGTAAACACAACAAGCAGTTTGCAAGTGATGACAACTAAATGGAAATAAAGAGATCAGAGCAGCTTGCAGCCACGTGAAAAGTAATTTCAGGTCACACTGTTTGTGTGGAGCTTGTGTGGTCATGCCGCCTCAGTGTGTACGTCCCCGTTTTCCCAGTGGTGCGGCGTCAGTTTTAGAGTCTTCTATACACTCTGCTTCTGCTCCCAGTTGTTGAAGACAGGCAGAATTTAACTGCAGCAATATCTTCCGTTTAAAATATGAACCGATGGGAATGTCCTGTACCTCCGACAGAAGCATAAAGGCCGAAGGGGCCAACTTTATGTCCGAGTTTAAGTCAAGTCTTAAGTTGCTAATGACTGAAATAAAAGTTGTAATAAAATCTACAACTAGTGCACCTCTATCTCAGTAGCAGAGATTCCATCGACCGTGTCGTTGCACACATTAGAACTACAAAAAGAAATCCAGTTAATGGAAACGAGCCAATTTCGGGAAAAAAAAAGTCACATCTTTCAACTGAAACTTTCTGCGCTAGGATGAAATGGTTTTTTCGGCAGTATTGGAATAAGTGTTTTTCACAAAACTGCCACTGAAATGCTTTTTTTTTTCTTCTTACATTGCACAAGTCATGTGATCAACAACTAGATGCTACTACTGGTGGAAATGACGAAGATGACAACAGGAAATGGTGGGAGGAGGATGGCACGGCGTTTTGTTAAAGACTGATCAGGTGAACGAATATATTCACCAATGAGTGATTTTGTTGGTGAACAAAGGAAACACCACAATTGTGATTGTTTTTTATTCTTTTTTTACATTAGTGGAATATCTGAAAAGTTTTGTAATAGAAACTCAGCATTTGACCTCCCTGCCCTCTCCGCAGACATCCAGGGTGAAAGGAGATGCGATTTTAAACTTCTTCACAATTATGCAACAAAAACAACAACAACAAAAATATCAATATTTAACATTCATTTTTTCCTCTATTTTTTTCTCCAGACATCCTGCATGTAAAACCTGTAGAAAACACTGGGACAAAGTGAAATGATTCATTTGGGCTTTCACTTGCCACACAAAAGAATTCATTATTACCAAAACATAATTAAATTCATGTCCTAATTTTCTCAATTCCTTTCACGTTTTGTCTTCAGCTGGGTTGAAATGTGCTTTCACTACCTGCACCACACCATAATAAAACCGTGACAATCCAATCACGGTTTTATCTATTCTATACTGTACAGGCTGTATTGACAGAGAAGACTAGTGTATTCGGGGTTAAACATTTATTTTATGTTCATATTTAAAATAAAATACATGACCCTATTATATAAGGTCCTGGTATTTTCGTTCTGTTCTTTGTTTTTCCAGATAATTCGGCACTTAGATTATAATAACGATAACTTAGTTTATGAAGCGCTTTGGAACAAAATGAAGAAAAATTACAGGGAGAAAAAGACCAAAATAGAACAATACAGAATAACAACAGATAAAACACCAAGAATGGTGATAAATCTTTAAGTATAAAATTAAAGTAAACGTCTAGCTTTAACAACCTCAACTGAACATGTCTGACATCTGAGGGGGATTGCATGTTCACGCTGCAGCTCTTACTGCTCACTTCTTGTTTTTCTCTCAGATCTGATGGGGTTTTTTTTTGTTTGTTTGTTTACATCATAATTTGAATGCACCCGCCATCAGGCTCCAGCGTCAACAGTCTGCGGTTCTACGGCGACGCATGCGAGCAGCCACGTTTTACCGAAGAAAATACGAATGCTACACATCTCGGCACGCGTGTCGGTTCCAACGAACCACGACCAGCTTCCATCAGACTGTCTGCCGTGCTGGTTGTTTACATTTGATATCGCCACTTCCAGCCCCCTGCAGCGTCAGACTGGCCCTAATTTGGTGATCGAAAACTCAGATTGAATGAAATGCTCCTGCTCAGACTTTAAAACGCTGTGATTTTAGCATGTTGTTGAAAGCACATTTTGATCCTTAGTTCCTCTCTCAGCAGTGTATTAGAACACTTAATAGACTTCCAGGCTCCACCCACATTACATTAGTTTCAAATGTAACTAACAATCCTTAAGCACAGTCTTGTCCTCCACACACACTTTCCATATTTGACATTCCTCAAGCTGAGACTTTAAACTTTCAGTAAAATGGTTTGGTTTTGTTTTTCGGCTCTGGTGGCCTTTATTGATGAAGTGACAGGAAAGTGGGTTGTGAGAAAGGGGGAAAGACTCTCAGCTCATGGAATTGGCTTAGACATTTCCACTAATCCCAACCTGAGGCCTTGCGGTCTAATGACTTATCAGACACTGTAGCTGCTTAAGGCCACCACTTCATACACTGAGGGCAAATCCACCACAAGAAGGCATATTTTACTTCAGCCAAGTAGAGGAGGCTCCTGTAACGACAGACCAAGACCAACCCTATGTTGTCCAAACTATTAGTAGCTGCGAACAATGAAAGAAATGAAGGTACAACACAAGCATCTCGTCTCTTAAATCATTCCACTTGCACCGCAGAGAAGTGCTCTGCAGCCGGTGCATGCTGCCCAGCCTGGCACGGCTGATGTGAAATTACCGTACCAGGTTTCACGGCAGAGTCGCAGTCTACCCCCCTTCAACCAATGGAGAATGACCAGAAAAATCATGGCAACGTTTTCACGTGGATTTAGCCAGCCAGTTTGAAGACGAGATGTGTTTAGCGATGCACAATGCCGGCAGAAAAATGGCTTGGAAGCGTTTCATAATATTATCAACCAAAATAGCGAAAACAATGGAAATGATGGGTGAGGCGTCCAGCCGGTTTGGATGTCCAGCAGAGGCGGTCTGGGTTTGGAGACGATGACCATCTGATTGAACAACGGGACCATCATCATCAACTCTACTTGATGATGATGAAATAGTACTTTGTTCAACAATCAAAAACTGTGTGTGTATTTAATTGATGACAAAATAAATGAAAATCAACAAAAGGAAATCTGAACTTTTATCTACGTGACAATAAGTCATTGACCTCTAACCTAAGTTCTGTACTAGTATCTTTACTGTATGTTTTATTAGCTCATTATTGGTTCTATTGTTCTCTCATATATATATTTACTAATATTTTTTGTATAATATTTATACTAACCTTTTTTTTACCCTCACCAATAACACTTGTGTGCATGTGTATATAGTCACACTTACAGTTTCAGGGTTTTTTTCTTCTGTGATCTCCAGAAGGCAAGCAGTGACATTTCGTTGCCAAAATTACTGTTGTGCCTTTGTGCAGTGACAAAGTCACAAGACTAAAGCAACCTAATCAAAACCCGGGGTCTTTAACAGCTGAAAGACAAAAATGACTTGACATGTCCTTAAATTTCACCAGACAGATCTGGCAAATTAGTTTTATGTTGCTGATCAAAAAATTTGATTTTACTGATTTCCAACTGATAAAACCCTGTCAGTCAGTCTGGGGTGGCACAGGGTGTAACACAATGTGGAACAAACAAGGTGGGGGAATTCAATAACCAGAAGAAAACTCAACTTATGTTGATTATTTTTCTGTTTTTCCACTGGCCTAGGGCCTAAAAAACACAAGGGGGGAAAAGACTTCAAGGTTTCTGAGGCCAAAATAACAAATCACTCTTGCCTAAGCAAAACAACAAACACTTGAATTAATAAACTCTCCAGCTGGCCACAAAAAACCGGGAAGAAATAAGTTGAAAGAAAACGTCAGAGAACCCTCATCAAACTCCCAATTTAACATGCAAAAAAAAAACCCAAAACAGAATAACAAACCTGAGTCTTCAGTTCAGAGTCAACCATGTCACCGAAATTGATCAGCGAAGCTTTTATGCAGGAAGTGGTTCCAGGTGTGAGGTGGTCCTTCTCTACGAGAACCCCTAGTGGTCAGTGGATGTAACCTACACCATGTACACCCTCGTGAACATGAACACAAATATATTTGGTTAGAATCTGGTCTATCATCACTGATAATAAGTGAGTGTGCAGAAGATCCACTTTGGACAAAAATTCATTTGCAGATTCACGCGAATAGAAATTCCAAAAATAAATTTGCTGAATGGAAACACGCCAATAAAAAAAAGAAAATGTTTTTTGATAAAAGGTTCTCGCGATGGGATGAGGTGGTTTTTTTTCAAAACATAAGCATTTTTACAAAACTGTAACAGAAACACTTTTTTTCGTATCACACGAGTCACATGATCGACAGCCGGATGTTACTACTGATGGAAATGACAACAGGAAGTGGTAGGAGGATGATGGGTTGTTTTCAACAAAGCAGAGCTCACAGCGTCACACAGTTCATAAAAAGTTGCATCGTTTGAACGTGTTGACTCCACAGCTCTTCTGTAAAACCGCCGACTACAATTTCCCCAAAACGTCACATATGCAGTTGCTCCCAACTAGGGAGCGTTGGTTTGTCACCCCAACGCCTGAATAAGACGCCGACGTCTTCTCTGATTGGCTGATAGATGGTGAGCCCTAGCACCATCGCTGAAATATGAATATATCTCATGTAATTGTTTACACTGCTAAACACATAAAAACTCCTCCCTGGAGATAACTCTCATGCTTTTGAAGTTAACCTTAGAAATTTTCCCCCAACCCAAAAACTTGGATTTTTCTGAGTTTCAAAAGTCAAAATGTTTTTACTTTACAAGCTCAGAATATGTTTACCCCCCCCCCCCCCAAAAAACGTGGACAACAATCTCAAAATGTCAATGCTCCCCCTCCTCCCCATTTACATAGGGACCTACATACATATGAACGTGATACATTTCAGGTTAAAATAATCAAATTTGATTGAAGTTATACTGGAACCACAGACTCTCAGTTTGTGGCTAAACTCAGATTTCACTCAACCTCTTTCTGCTTTTGTCACTAAATAACACATTCCTGGCATTATTGTGCCTCTGTGTTATGGAACCTCAAATCTTTGATTTGAAGTAAATCACTTCCTGTGTTTCTTTGGCTATAAAACGAGTGAGTCGCGTCGTGACAACGGTAGTCGTTCATAAAGTCTCGGTCAGATGAACGTCCATATGCTGCTGGTTGTCATTCTGGGACTGCTGTCATGTTTTTTTTTTTTTTCAGAAAAGACATTTCTTACAGCAGCAGCCTCCTCCAGCTCTGTTTGTCTCTTTTAAGGTTCCAGCTGTTTTGCTGCAGCTGAAGCGAGATGCTGGTAAATTGCTACATCCTGTTGATTTCTATGTCAAAAGGGGGAAAGAAAGCCAAACATGCGCTGCCCTGCAAGAAGCATCAAAGAATCTTATTTTTGGCAAAGCAGCGCAGCACTTTGTGGCGTGTTAAAACAATTGAGTTTAATAAATAATTTGCTTGTCACGTGGTTTTCTCCATCTCTCCGCTGTCGGCACACACTTCCTCATGCTGGTCGACTTCTTTACCCACTGACACTGTGAGGCAATTTCACTTCACAGTTGAAACCAGATATTTAAAATACACATTTTATTCTCACTGTCTGAAGTGAAATCAGACTAAACCTCCCTCTCGTTTCATCTAAATAATCAACAAAAATTATCTCTGTTCGCTAAACTTCGTGAGAACATTTTTTTTTTAGATTTTTGTTTTGTGTCGTCTTTTCATTCTGCATATGTAAACTTCTCGTTTCAAATGCATGTTTCTGAATTTGAATGCGTCTATGCGATTGCGTTGGATTGAGATGATTATGTAGAGTTAAGCCAGTAACCATTCAGATGTCACAACAAAAATGATCTGCACTCTGTAATCAGTGAAAAAGAAATTATTCACCAGACTATCAACTTGCTTCCTGTAGGAGATCATAAAAGAAATCTGAATGCACCATTTTTAGATTTACTTGTGCACCATATTCTGATTTATAAACACAAAGTACAGAAAATAATATATATATAAAAAATGATCGATAAGCAGTCCATGCTCAATGGTGCTTTCATTTAAACAAAACTTAAACAAAAATGAGTCAGTGGGACAAAGTTGAATTATTTATCAGTACCGTATTTTTCGGACTATAAGGCGCACATAAAATCCCTATATTTGCACAAAAAAAATCGTCAATGCGCCTTATATTACAGTGTGCCTTATGTATGAACAGAATCACCAATGAACAGCCAAGCAACAGCAATGAGACTGAATCGGATGATGACGAGATTGATGCCGCTATCGCCGACACCAAAGACGAGGAATTTGATGGATTCGTAGGAGATGAATGATTGAAAAGGTGAGCGTGCTTTTTTGTGTAATATTGACAGTTATTGTTAATGATTTGAATATAGTCTGACCTATCCGACTACCGTATTTTGTTTCGCTTTATGTGTCTTATAGTCCAAAAAATACGGTACTTACTTAAAACAACTTAAATCAGCCGAGTTGTTACTTTAAAAATTATTTTCTAAGTTTCATGAGTTGATAGAAATAAGCAACCACAACGATTTTGTATATTTAAGTTGCTTCAACTTATTTCTATTATTAAGACGTACTGTCAGGTTTTAAAGTCACATTTCTTCCTTTTTTTTTTTGACCATTCCTTTCTCATACGGGTCTTTTGCCACTTATTCTACCAGATTTCCTCAGATTTGTTTTCATAAAATATTTTTTAACTTGGAGACATTTCATAAGATGTAATATCCTTGCCATAACGCTGAATGAATAATCTTTTTGTTGTTTCCCCCCCCCTCAGTTAACATTTCCCATAATTGGTTAGTGATTTTCTTCGCAGTCATGAACTCAACAGCACACAAGGTAAACCAGCACATTTGAATTCGCCCATGAGACGGAAGAAATCTGACCCTAGACGTTCATTTTCTTCTTTTACTGAATAAAAAATAATAACAATATACTGTACCTCTGATGTGTTTTTCTAATCTCTGCATCGACAACTAGATTCAAATGCTGACTGAGATGATTCATTTTACGCTGATAAGCCTTAATGTAAAGTTTAAAGGCGTCAAGAGCGTCCGGAAGAAAAGCTGACCCTCTGGACGACCCACACAACCCCAGGCAGCTCTGGATGAACCCAAGCTGCTCACACACGATGGCCACCCCGGCTTTCCTTGAACTGAAGGTCTGCTCTTTGTAAATGTTCGTGAGCACAACGGCTGGATGTTTTTTTCTAACGGCTACATGCAATTTCTGCCTGCTTCAGTTCACTTTAACCTGCAGAGTTAAAAGACTTCCTGCAGAGTCCTGTTTAAATCTGCCAACAATTACAAACGGAATCGCGGCCCTGTGAGAACCGCAGCCTGGTGTATCGACCGACTTTATGTGGTGTTAAGGAAAAATGATTATTTTTAGTGCTTAATATAGTTAATCATGCGGCATAGGTAAATGTTGTATTCAAGACTTTTATTTGAAAACAAGTTTTGTGTGAGCAATCGGGAGGGGGCCGAAGGGGCCAACTGAGACAAGCAGGCACCTCTCGTTGTCTGCTTAAGATCACACAAAAGCCATAAAATTAGCATTCCCATGGAAACAGCGCTGAAGTATGGGGGAAGAGACGTCAGAGTTTATCTGTGAAATCTCAACACAGGGACCCCTCCGCCGAGATCGCCCGTACTTGGCACGGCCCAACGATGAGCAGTCCGCCCTTTTACTTAGACAAAAACCAGACATCTTTGCCGTAAATGGGGGGAGTTCCGGGTTTCTCTGGAGGCCGAACAGGCCTCTCATTGGTCAGAACAACAGAAACGCCTTCTTTGCATATATTAAAGTGAGGAAACACCCACTCAGTATAAAATTTCGTGTAGCGCTAAAATATACAGAGAGCTTCCATTTTTTCCAGCAAACTTTCTCCAAGGGCGCGCCTTTGTCATTTTTTGTCTGTCTTTGTGTTCGTTCTGTTGATCTGTCCTCTCTGTCTTTGTCTATATGGGGGAAAACAATGCATATCTCTGTACCTCTGTAGTTTTATTCTTTTCCTTGTAATTCTTTTGTCTCAGGTAAAGAATGTACATCTTTGTAACTCTGCAGTTTTCTTGTAATTCATACGGTGTTTTTTCTATTAGATTAAACTCTGTATCTCTGTGACGTCATCACGCCTCGCCGTTTCCTTCCAGCCGTGACGCCATTCGCTCAGGACCCGGGAGAACAGGAGGAAAGAGAGAGCCAAGCTTTTTCCAAAATTAAGCTAACTTAGTAAATTTCTTCCTTGATAGTGGAAAATGATCAAGAAGTGGTGAGTAATTGTAAAATGGAAGGAAAAAATGTGCTTTAATGTGTGGCATGCACCTTGACTATTAACAGCAATTTCTGGTCATTTCCTAAACCAAAGATTCTAAATTTGATTTATGTCTTGATGTTGAGATGAAGCTAGTGTAAGGTTTAAATGTTGAGGGAGTTTTATATTCATTATCTGTTAGATTGTTTTTATTAGAGTGACTTTGTAAAACCCGTCCAGGGACAACAGACGGAAAAACAGCCTTTGGCGAATCGGCACACTGACTTTACTTGTTAGTCAATGTTCACTAAATAATATAAATAAAAAAACAGAATGAATATACTTTGATCTAAACCGTTCTGGCGTAACTTTGGCTGTACAGCAGGCAGTTTAAACACATCAAAAAAAATGTAGGGAATCCAGACGAATTCTGGATGCGTTGAGTATTTTTTGTGTGGAATTCTTCCTCTTATAATTTTTTTTCAAGATGGCAGTCATGGTTGTCATGGAAAATAAATTTTTGCAGTAAAGTCACCATTAGACATAGTGTGTTTGATGTCAAATCATATTTTCAACCATGCCGGTAATAATAATAATTAAAGCTGTAAGGAGCCTTGAACGCAGTTCAGCGCCGCTCCGGCGTCGCCGCTCGCTCGCCACCGCAGACGCTCTTGTACAGTTCCCGTACAAGCTACGCGATCTCTCTGTCTGATGACGCGTTACATCTCCGCGAACTCCGTTTCCCCGTCGTTCTCTGTCATTGGTGGAGTGATACTGACCCCTGCCGGCGAAATACTAATATTATTTATCATCTTTGCGTCAGCTTGTTGTGACGCTCTGATGCAAGTTGTTTCTCTGAAAACTCATGTTTAATCAAAATGAACAAATAGTTCATATTGTTTTAACTTTCTGTTGTTAACTGATGTTTGCTTCGCATTGTTCAAATTGCATAGGTTGTTTTGGTGAAGACTTCCCATCAAAGCAATTGTTTGAATGATGGAAATAGAAAATACAAACTTTTTTTTTCAGTAATCAATTGTTATTTTGCCTTTTATTGAGGGCAGCTGTTCATGCAACATGTATTTCTTCCCTGGTGTGATTCATGGAGTACATATTGTTTACTACATTATGGTATCCTGCTTTTTGTGTTCCCGTTTAATTGAAATAGATTACAATCTTGCTCGACAGCACAGTTCTGACTTCATCCCCTTGATTTTCAGCTGGTCCAATTTTTGTATAATTTTCTTCACCGTTTTACAATTGCAGTCTGCCTACAGTTTTAGCAGTGGCGTCCAAAATGATGTTTATTGAGAATTTTTTGATAAGGTAGAAAAATAAATAATGTTTCAATATCTCAAGGGTAATTTAATAGTTTAATTATTCATTGAAAATTGTTGCAGATGATGATGTTTGTTAACTGTTAAGTATTCCTCGACCAATTGTACTTTTCCCATGACGAAAACAATGTCAGATGTAATTCCGATTGTTTTGGCATCTACAATTATTTGCTTTGTTTTTGTGACATGCAAAATGAGTTTTTGTCTCTTTTCTCCCCCCCACATCATTCAACAAAGTGATCCTCTAGCAGCTCTTCGTAAACTTATTTTTCTTTTCTGATACACCTGACAACTGCAGAGTAATCGGAGCGTTTAGTATGTGACTGCACTCATAACAGATCTATTTATTTTCTGTGTCAAGTTTTAAGATATCTTTGGAGGTTTTGTCTGTTTTAAACTTTTGTTCACAAAATAAGTACGTGTGATAAAAAGCATTTAGAGTGAGTCTCTGTATCAGTTGTTTAATAGGATTTATTATTTGTGCTGCGGTTCAGTTAAGTATTAGTGTTCATGGTAAAATATCTTTCACAGTGAATTATTATTATTTTTTTACTCCGGTACCATTTGCGCAGATCCTGCAGCTTCTCGAGATATTTATAAAAGTGTTACTGAGGCCTTTCAGTTAACCCTGGAAGAGGAAGGAGGAGAGACAGTTGAGCAAAATCTTCGGTGGGGCAAATGGACGCCGTGAATGAAAAATTGGAGACGAAAGGTCGAGAGCCTGGAGAGCTCCTCAGCTTTTTATGCTGATGGTAGGTGTATTTATAGTGTATTATGTTGATTATAGGTTTTTTTCATATTTTGTTGACTTTTTCTGGTTGACATTTTTCAAAATGGCCACCACGATTGTAATACATGATGTACGGTTTCACTAGCAGTTATGGCCAGCGGTGGATGTAGCAAACTAACCACTGATTCGCTAAACCAGAATCTTAGCTCTGCTAATGCTAAAAACGGTTTTGTTTTTTAAATGAGCAGAAGCTAATGATAACCACTAAGATGAACGTCTCTTCAGTCTCTTTCACACATCGTCTTTCACTTGACGACTGGTGTGAGACTCACAAACAGCAAAGCCCTCAGCTTCAGTTTTGACGGTTTATTTTGCTACATACAGTCACTTTAAAGACCAAAGTTGAAAAAATATATGACAAAGTTCATCCAAACCATTTTAAGACAATTACGGCACTGATTGAAAGCTACTAAAATTCAGAACAGTGCACCTCGTCTATATTAGTTTTGGACAAACCAGAGCAGTAAGCCTGTTTAGTGAACAAATAGTACAAGTCAAATAGCCAGGGGAAAAAAAACAACAACAAAAAACCTACCTTCCAACCAACGCTGCCGTCTTTCTGCTCTCTTTGAGTCCTCTGCATTTCCACCATCGTTTTAAACGATGGTTTGAAACGAAGCTCCCGGGACGTCCTTATCCTCCAATGTTACTCCCTTCCGTTCTCTTTGTGTTTTGTTTGTTCGAACATCTGGGTAACCGTGACGTCATTCGCAATCAGTGCCAGTGGTTTAAAAGACTCCAAAATGGCCACCATCCTGAAATTTAAGTGGCCATTGGGAAAAATGAAAAACTTAAAACCTGGGGGGTTAGCATGCTAACTATTATGCTTGTTTCCTCAAATTGAACGATTTTTACAGCGATATTATTTTTGCTGTTACACCAAGCAATGCGAACGGTGAAAACTGCTAAGGCCTATTTTCTGTTTTATCTATTATTATAGGCAGTTCAAAGCATTTTTAGAGGAAGTCTAGAAACCAGCCCCTTGTTCTACGCTTCGCTTCGTGTTGGAGGTCTGAGCTCCCTGCTATTAAATTAACATTTAGGTATTATTTCAAACTTAAATCTCTGAACGTTTGGCCGTGACATATGCAGTGCGCCAGTTTGATGCTATGAAGCTTATCGGAAATAGCTGGAAATGGATGTAAACAACCATCCTCCACTGACCAAAGAGAGAAGTGGAGGCGTGGCCAGCACAGACTCAACGTCTTTGTCCACTTCCTTCGCCGTCATTGCTAAAACTACAGGCAGACTGCAGTTCTAAAGCGCCGTCGGTTTTCTGCGACTTCTTCGTTCACAATGTCTGGTCAACGTTGTTTTCCTCCTGTATGTCAGTCTGAGTCGTTCCACAGCAGCATCTTACCTCACATTGTTCACCTGGTTGTAGTTTAATCTCAGCCGTTTAAGTGTTTAAGTGTTCCATAAAGCACAGATCTGTGAAGTGCAGGTCGTGCTGTGGAGAGGTTAACCGGGAAATGGATAGCTACAGATCCTCCATAGTTTCCTCTCTGATCAATCCTCTCCTTGCCTTAGGGGAAGAAATCCTTTTATCACCGAAGTCTGCTTCAAATGTCTCTGCACTTTCTCCCTGACCTGCTGTTTTCCTTGGTCTCCATGATGCCGTTTGTTCTCTTCCGAAATCCTCTGGCGCCTTCACGGAACGGCCGCACTCATACCGAGATTAAACTACAACCAGGTGAACAATGTGAGGTAAGAAGGCGGCTAACTGTGTTTTATTGAGGGGCATCAGAGTCTGGTGCTGAAGGTGAACATGAACAAACATCACATTATTAACGCTTGTAGTTGCAGCGTCAACACGAGACAGTTCAAAGGGCATGAGGTTTTCATTAGTCCTCTATTTTCAGGAAGCTTATACGATTATTCCAAAAACTGGTTTCCTTTCAAGCTGACACTCCTGTTCCTTGCCTTTTTATTACCCATAATCCTTTAGGATTTATTTTGAAGCTTTTTAAAAGGTTTATTCAAAAGCTTAGAGGTTAAGCTCTCAGTGGTTAAAGAAAATCCAATACCTTTAAACCTCAGTCACATCTTTCAGAGCCTCAATGAATGAAGAAAAAATAAAAAATCGTACATAGCAGTGAAATTGCTGTAATCTAATCCGAGGGGAACTGTCAAAGTAAAACTGCTTGTTCTTGCCTTTGCTGTTGAAAACATTTAAAAAAATTTTTTTTCCAATAACATCTTTTGTCTTTCTGCAGTAAACCTCTCTGTTCCAACAACAGATTCCAGCGGATATTGCCGTTGTGGTAACATTTCTGTTTTTCATTCCGTCCTTCTCGGGTGTTCGCACAACGTGACGGCGGGCGGGAGGCCGAACATTCAGCTCAGTTCAGTCAATTAGTCATTTTTCTTCAGTCCACGCTTCTCACGACTTAAATAACAATTTTCTCATCAATGGCATGTCAACTAGTCGCCCAATAACTCCTTTATTATAGGTAAGGAAGTTAAGTCCTGTACTGTTTGTCTGTAGTTCTAAAAATTTTACAATTTAATTGTGATTTTTAACATTTCATCGGTACATATATGTATTTTTTTTAACTATTATGAGCTGCTTTGGAATATTTTAAATTTATTCCGCAAATTGTTTTGATTAGCTCAAAATGTTTTGATTCAGGTGTTTTTCAGATACTCTGAGGTGTAGTTGTCACTAAATACATCTTATATTAACTTGTGTCGCTTACTTTTTAGTGACCTCAAAATTGTTATACACTAATATGCTGATTGTTGCTGTGGTTTCTCTTTTTTTTATTAGCCTTTTCTCTCTCTCTGCAGGTGCAGAAGCAAACTTGTGGTGTTGGCTTGTGTTCTCTCCTTTCCTCTCATCTCTTCCCTTCCCTTGTAACCTTTCTCCATCTTTCTCCCTGTTAATACCTGCGTTTATATTACCCACTTCTTCATCATCTACTGCACTGTATAGGGCTTGGAGGCTCTTAACCGTGAACATATTTTATGGAGGATAACACGAGGGAGGCGCAGTGTAGTTAGCAAACGAGGTAGAACGTTGACTACCTGCCTTTTCTTTTGAAAAACAGGAAATGCCTTAGTAATGATAAAAGTTACCCCTAACAGAACATAATCCAGAGATTATCTACTAGCTTGTTTTCGCTCTGGCTACATGAGAATCGACTGTATATAGAATATAAATCAACGTGTTTGTAAGCTGAACCTCAGATCTTTGGTTTTTGTCATTTAGATGCGACTTGAGTTGGACTCTCAAACGTTGGCCCCCATTTCTGGTTTCAGTCTCCTTCCAAGACTAGCCTGCTGCTAGTAATCGTGAGCGTGAAAACGGTGGAATTTGTTTTTCGACAACTCTTAGTAAACTGCAGGCTCCTTGTTCAAAAGGCGTCTCCCCGTTACCGTCTGCTCTCACTCACACGTCTGTGTTTCAATCTCAGCACCCAGGAGACGTCGACGCATTTGCCTTTGAACACTTGCGGCTGTTTTTAGCTCATGTAATTATTTGTTTGGTCTTGAAACTATTCTTCTTCTTCTTCTTAGACGATTAATTGTCACAGAACCACCGGGCGAATATAATATCGCGAATAAGTTTGTATTTAAAAGACGGATCTTGGTGACTGTAAAACGCTGTTGCTTCTCTCAGACTGACGGGAAACACGGACCAGACAGGACAGATGTCGGCTAAAGCTATTTTATATAGGATTACAAATGTCCGTTTAGAAGGTAGATCAACACGGAGCGTGGCCAAAGATGTTTGTTGATCTCAGTCAGGCGAACATTCATCTTAGAGCAAAAACACAAAATCTTACAGAGTATTTTTTGTCTAGTTTCAAGGGTAAATATCTTTGTACACATGAAATAAGATACAACTGTCTTACAAGCAACTGTTCAGCAAGATACAAGCACTTGTTTTAAGTCAATAATTCTTGAATATTGATTAAAAACAAAGGACTAGTTCCACTGGCAGATTATTTGACTTTTAACAATGTTTTTTTTCCCCCCATTTACTGAGTGAAAAAAATCCGCCAGTGGCTCTTGATCAATATTCAAGAGTTATTGACTTCAAATCCTTTATCTTGCCACAAGGTTACCTGTGAGTTAGCTTGGCCTTTTCTCAAGTGTACTCTAGAAACCAGCTAGAAACACTTGATACGACTTTGTGGGGTTTTTTTTACCCCTCCAGGGGGTATTTTGTTGGCTCTAGTGTCCCTTATATGATAGTGGGCTGACAGGAAACGGGGAAGAAGAGGGGGGAAGACATGCGGCAAATATCGTCGGGTCCGGGAGTCGAACCCGCGACGGCCGCGTCGAGGACTCAAGGCCTCCAAATATGGGTCACGCTAACCGCTACGCCACCACGGCACGCCCCACGACTTTGTGTTTTTGCAGGGTGAACAAATTGTGAAGGTTGAAAAAGTAAACCTTTTACTACACAGAGCCTTTTGAAAGCTGTCCCACACTGCATCTGAAGCCGTAAACAGTCGGCGCGCGGTCACGTGGTTTCTGGACGTGTGTGTCCACACAGACCTTTCACACGTGGCGCAGACCGCCAGGGTAACCGCTAGCGCTTTATAACCAAACGGTCAGCTCAGCTCAATGCCAATTTAAACTTTGAACTATTTGCAAAAAACTGTGCGCTGCAACATTATAACATGGATAGAACTGCAATTATATTAAACAGAACTCTATTTCTCTTCAGTGTTTCTGCGAGTTTCTGTGCTGCCTTCAGGAGAATGGGACATCGGAGTATCATCCATAAAATTTCACCCACATGGCATTTAGTGTGCAGACCAGAGCTTTCAGTGGGAAAAAACACAAGTTCCAGATCCTTTTAATGCCATACAAATATGGGATAGAAATATGGATGATATTTTTCAATATACATGTCTACTGATTTATAGATTAATAGTTTTACTGGACAGAAATTACGAAGAACAAAGCTGGTTCATAAATCCTAACGAGTCGGATTGAAAGTGTCATGGAGTCATCAGCCTCATTACATTAACACTGATATGAAAAATGATATTGAAGAAGTAAATATATCTAATTTAATTAAAAACATAAATAAGCGATAACCTCCTTACTATTGTTATCGTCTGTAAGATATATTTCTTCTTGGTACTAGATATGGTCCCGACAAACTCATGGCACTTCAACAATATAGTTTTACCTTTTATCTGAAAACAATGTCTGTTCTTGCCATACCAGTTTATTCCTCTGTATTTACTTTAGTTTCTTAGTTTATTCTTGCATTTTGTTCTTCATTCGTTCCTGTTTAGTTTTCTTTGATTAGTATTGTCCTCTCTGGGTTTATTGTTATGTCCTCTTTAGTTTCTTTCCTGTTGCTAGTTTTAGTTTATCGTGTATCGATCGTGTATCACCACCGGTGATCTTCACTCATCATGTCATTCACCTGCTGTGCCGCCTCATCATCAAGCGTTTCACCTGATTTGTCCCTCATATTGATTTGTCACGGTTCGCCACCGGATTCTCTGATCCCCGATTCACGTCCAGTTTGTCGCTCCATTCTACGTCCCGGTTCTCCTGCTTCAGAGTTTTGTGCAACGTGCGCGTCGTTTTTGTTTTTTACCCCCTACGGTGCGGCGCGCGGTCGGGAAGCATATCGACGGAGAGAAAAGCAGACCGATGTGAACCTTTTAAATCGACGGGAACAATCCCGGTATTCTGATGATTGAAATTCAAAAGGGCTGCAGCCCTGACGTTTCATGCCGGATCACATGCAGCCCCGATGTTAACTCTAGAAAATGAACGCTCTCTATCGTGGCATCACCCATGGAAGGATTTTAAAGACGATTTAACTTAGTTCATTTTTCTGAGGGATACACAGTGAGGGCATCGTGATTTTAGTCATTACGTTTAGAAGGGCGATATTCCGTTGACCTTCCATGGAAGCGGGCAGCAACCAGATGGACGTTAAAACACTTTTTAATATAAGTTGCTTTAACATGATCACAGCGAGACATATCTACAAAAATCCTCAATAAAACATAAAATATCTGAAAATCAGACACCAGACAAGTGAATCACAGCAACGTCATCAGCTGGTGTGACGCTGAACTGATGCGGTGAAGCTACCAGAGAAGCTAACAAACACTGAAGAGAAGAAGAGCCGCCATCGATACAGTTGCAGCCAGGCAGGTTTTAATGTTACACAACACAGTTTTAGCAAGTAGCTTAAAGTCTAAACCTGCATTGTTGTGCATTTAAGGTGTAAAGTTTATCGCAGCGCCACCTTTTGTAAAGATTTCTGCCAGCGTCCCCTGCCGTCCTCTAAACGCCCCCGTTGAGAAACGCATAGGTAGTGGAAGCGGACTAGTTGAAGATGTTTGCAAAAACTGCGACCGCAAACTTCCGACCAGTCTCACAACACACCCACAGGCTCCTGAGCGAAACAGTTCGACCTTGGCCTTGCCTCGAGAAGGAAGGGGAGGAGAACGACAGTGTCAGTAGCCGTGTTTCTATTGGGCCTATAATTACGCAATCTGACATTTCGAAAATAAACTTGTTTAATGGAAACCTGGCAATTAAAAAAAAAAAAGATCGTTTTTAAATTAAAATGTTTCGGCATTAGGATGAGGTGTTTTTTTTTTTTTGGCCGAATAAAAACTGGTTTGTTTCGCAAAACGGAAACGCCTTTTGTCGTGTCACAAGAGTGAAAACCAGGAAGAAGACAACAGGAAGTAGTTGCATGTTTTTGAACGACTTATCACATGAGCAAACGTATTCACGTGTAAATAGAATTGCGTTGTTTTTATTTAATGGAATCAGCATATTTGTGAAATGATGTTCTTTTGCCAATTTTAGTGGAATATTGACAAAGTTTTGAGCACATTTGTGACGGAAATCAGAGCCAATTTCTACATTTCGAGTGAAGTGTGGGAGAGACCGCTAAAGGAAACAGAACAAGAACTTTTTAAAGACAAATGAAATACAAAAAAATTCAAACTGGGTCATGGACGTCCTCCGAGTGTTTCTGTGTGACTTCAGAAAGAACTAAAGTGGGTAGGCGGGTTGAAGTCAACCCACCGAGCCAATCAACTATAACCTGCAACAGTCAGCGCATGTAAGGCAGCTGTGCTGCTAAGGGCTGTGATGTAGTGGACAGCAGACGGCCTGCCAGCTGGCTACAGGAGCCACACTGTGAAACATTTGACACGCAGCAGTTCTCACCAGAACCACACATCGGACCGCACGCTTTCAGCACCACGTCCGATAAGTGTTAATAAAGACATCCGGATGCCTCTAGTGTGGCCTAATCCCTTATAGCCTGGATTTACTTGCAGCTATAGAAAAACTAAATTATTTATTGTGGAAGAGATAGAAATGTTTTGGTTTTTGTTGTTGTTTTTTCTGTACACAGACGACCAAATTTACGCAGCGAGCTGAAGCAGTTTAAAGCAAATTTGCAGCAACAATCTACAAGGAGGCAGAATTATTCTTCTTTCTGTTCCTCGACATCGCTGATGTGTTTTATGCTTCAGAGCAGCCAGAATCGCGGAACCTCCTGCGGTTCCGCAACTTCCGAGAGCTTCCGTCTGTGTGGGACAGCTCCACTGGTGGCTAATGAACTCAGAGAGGCTTTTAAAGAGAGGCTTGGTTTTCAGCTGTTTGACAGAAATGTCTGGTGAAAGTGGCTAATGCTGCTGACAGGGGGAAAAAAAGCACCTGAAAGAAATGAAACCTACCTCCATTGTGAAGACTGGATCACTGAACCAAAGTGGGATTCAGTGATGATTCCTTGACCGAGGCGATGGTGCTGGAATTTGCGTTTGACGCCACTTTCAGTGCAACATGAAAAGAAATGAAGGTAACGAGCATATTTTGACAGTCGTGGATGATGTACGTGCATGTCAGGTGGAGCACGGCGGCTGACAGTCATTACCTCTGCAGGAATCACACAGGCAGAATATCGTTTTTCTCATCCCATCAGTTCAGAGGACGTTTGGTCGTTTTTCAGGATAATGATGCATGTTGTCGTGGAGGCAGGAGCATTAAATGGCTTCTTCGCGGAGGGCGGGTCAACTCGGCGACATCCAGCGGAGAGTTTACGTTCTTTTCTTGATCTGATAAAAAGTCAAATCGGTTCCACCAAAGTCATTATGGTTTTTTATCTTGTTTTTTTTTTTTTTTTTTTTAGTATTTTGCTAGAGGCAAAACGAAGCAGTCAAGATCAGCTTCTTTTGCCAATTTGTAAAATGTTTTCCCAACTAAATAAAGCCGACAGATTGCTTCGAGTCACTGACTTTAACCTGGCTGTCACTGAATTATTAAATTATTAATTGATTATTAATCAGTTAATAATTTAAGCTAAATTTAACACTAAATATTTAGCTCGCAAAATAGTTTGGGAATTATTTCATTAGTGTTCATCTAAATGTTTAGGCTGATATCTGAATATTTAGCATGCGTACTAAATATTTAGGTCCAAGCTAAATATTTAGCAAATATGAAAAGTTTAAGGCTTCCTGCTTTTGCTTTCATTAGAGAAAATTATTTCTATGAAAATGAATTGTTATGTTTTTCGGGTTAAAAACTTCAGTAGCCGCTCTACTACTGAATACATTCATATATTTATGACAAACAGCGAAAATACGACTCTGAAATATAAACACCCACAGGCTAAAGAAACCAAAATATTGCTGTAAATTTTTATTTTTTTTTTACTGCGTAACTTTTCAAATGCCGCACCATACTGTTCTTCCAAAAATAAATCATGGTGTTGGGCTAAGAGGTCATTCAGCTCGTTTGCATAAACTCCCGTTTTGGAGATAACGTTTGTGGCGAACAGCAGCGAGCACAAAAGAACGAATCAATCCTGCTCGACAGCTGAAGGGGCGTTTTAGTTATGCCGTTCGGTTCATCGACGCAGCTTCTCTCGCAGTGTTCTGTGCCGTGACCCTGAAAGCGAGTCAGTGAAAATGGATGCCCTGCGAAGCAGCAACAACCAATAACAAGCTGAACGTTTTACAGACTGATTAGCGGGGACGAGGCGAGCGTCTATAAACCCGTATTTGCCTTCCAAATGGAAGCTCCGCTCCCACTGTTTCTTATTCCCTTCTTCCCAGCACGGCAGAGCTGCTCTGGAGCCTTTCCAACAACTCTGCAGCACATTTCCATGCCCAGATGCAGAATATTTGCTTGTTTAAAAGGTTTAAAAGCACAGCAGATGCTCCCTATTAAACCCAAGGACTTAACCCTTTCCTGGGATTCGGTCCAGATTTTTCCAACATTTTTTTTTTTCCCCTGCAGTCCTTTCTAAACACGGTGCAAAACTTTTTAGTTGGTTGAATATGCCAGCTGCAGCTCTACAAACTTTAAATAACAAGAACATGAGGGGGAGGGGGGGACAGTCAGGTTGTAAAAACAGAACTATAAAGGGTGATTATTCAGAGAGCGGACTAAATTAGCAAACACTCGTGTTATGTTTGATAACTCAATAAAAAGGCTCACAGCCTGGAGACAGAGCTGTGTCTGAAAACCGGCCACTGAACACTGAAAAATCAATGCCGAAGCTTAAAAGCAGCCTGTTGGAAGTGGTGCTAAAACTTGTAATGAAGTCGGTGCCTCGAGTTTCGAGCCCCGACAATCGATCGTCTGCCACGTAAACCGATTTAAGATGGCCACTCCGGCCGGGCGCATCGTACAGTAAATGAGCGTGTGGGCTCTGGAGCCGCTCATCTCACAATCCAAACACCCGTCGCCCGCCTCGTGGCCTCGTTCCCGCTCATTCGGAATGGCGGCATCAGAGAAAATTGTGTCCGTCTTCAATCTCGGGAGAAAGCGCGTGCGGCGAATGTCGATGAAGGCACATCTTACGTTTGGTCGGGCTCACCTAGATGCCAGCCCAATCAAAGCAGCACCACGGCGGCTGCCCTGTGGGCTCCCGACGCCGACAACCCTCGGGTGAGCTTGTGCGGCTGATGTTGTTTGATGCCGGGCATGTCTCCGCAGCTGCCCCACTCATCCATCACAGTAACTGTGAATGGCGTACAGGGGCGGCGGAGGAACCAAAGAAGGCAACTCCCAGCCCTCCTTCCTCTCACTATATACTTAGTAATCAGTGGCGATGCCGCTCGCTGAATGGAGAATGGGGACCTTGTGTTCTGAGGTTCCAGATGGGCAAAAACAACACAGCACACACACCACTCAGACTCTCAAGTGGGACGGAGAGGAACGGTGTGTGTGTGGGGGGGGAGGGAGAATAAAATCTGAACATTATGTGATTTTGTTACGTGTGAAAAAATGATCCATTATATGAAAAAGATTATCCAGAGAAGAGTCTGTAAGTGTTAAACTACCGAGTTCTTGGAAAAGTATTCACGGCCCTTGAATGTTTTCACTTATGTTAGGAATTCAAATGTCAGTGTTTTTTCTTACTTTGAACTGAACAAACTAACCATTTATTTAATATAGAACACAGCATGTTTCCATTATAATGACTATATTTAATATATAATACAAACTTTGAATGTTTTGGAAATGTACAAGCTTTAAAATAACATTAGAGTTTGTGAATATGCGAGGAGATATAATGTAAAAAATACTCAAGATTTTAAGTAACAGCAAAGTTTGTGAGTTATGGAAAATTTCAGTTTTGGATTAACAGAAATGTGATTAAGTTAAAAACTTAAATTCCAGTAAAAAAATCTGTTTAATGTTGACCAAAATGTTCACACAATTAATGACAAATCTAAGATGTGTCCTGGTAATTTCCTGCCAGTTCAGTTTTTTTGAACGATTTCTTACATAAAATATGATTTTTAAGTGGGGGATGAAAAAAGAACTTCGGTCATCTTGACATCACTTAACGTTGTTTTTCATTTGAGAGTGAGTGAAAGATTTGGACTGGGTTTTCTTTTTTTTACGAGCAAAATTAGGATATTTGTCAGAAAAAGCCGCGGTATTTTCTATCAAGGCACATATTCAGGGTGTCTTGAGTGGGTTAGCTCACTTATAACAAACAATACATGTCTACATATATGTGTGAAAAAGCCAGCAAGCAAGGGTATGTTAGCAGTAAGTTAGCAGTAGCCTCTACCGTCTCAAGTCGCAGAACACAATAAAGACGTCTGAGTGCAAATTTGTTAGATAGAATATTTGCAAAGACCAAATTTGAGACTTGTGATTAACATATTGAAAGTCAAAGTAATAAAAAAAAAGGAATTTAAGACATTCTAAGGCCTTAATTTTAGACACTAATTTAAGACTTTTTAAGGATACACACTTTAATGTCAGATTTTTAGAGTTTTTCATAGTGAAAAATATAGAAAAGGTCCAGATTTCCCAATAAAACTCACAAATATTGAGATAACGTGGCAAAACGGGTAGAATTTCAAGGGGTGAATACTTTTCAAAGGCGTTGTATATGAAGATGATTTTTTTGAATATATATATTTTTTTGTAAAGGAGCTCCAGAAATCTGCAACTGAAAATATTTTTTTAAAAACCCATCAAATTTAATTGCACGTTGTGTATGTACAGCACAGCCGTAAACAACATACCACACACATGACACAATATGATCCTGCTGCCCGTGGATACTAGTCTTGTCTGTGCCGAGAAAACAGTAAAAAAAGAAAAACATTGCGTGGCGAGGCCATTAGCTGCACAGCTTATTCGCCTCGTACTCTGTGTAGTTTGGATGTTTGGCACTGAAAGCTTGCAGGGCAGTGAGTATCCGCGCCACGTCGGCGCCGGACAGCTTGAGCCTGTGACGGAGCAGGCAGGCGAACAAGTCCACGTGCGGCGACCCCGGTGGAGACAGGCGGTTGACGCGGTAACGCAGCTCCACCAGCTGCAGCAGGGCCGAGTCCTGGGATCCCTGAGTGTACGGGTAGTCTATCTGCAGGATCAGGTCCTGGATGGCTTCGGGGTCAAAGTGCACGCTGTACCCGAACAGCTGCATGCTGTTCACCTTCATGTAGCCAACGTTGCTGGACGGCTCCGGGTCCTCAGGTGGATCGCTGTACAGACTCGCGTTCTTGCTCCCTCCCGCCGAGTCCCTGCTGTAACTCCTCAGGTAGAAGTGGACGGTCTCAAAAAAGCTCTTCCACCTGTTTCCCAGAGTCAGCGTCCAGTTGTAGCAGTCCAGCGGGATGTCCAGCCTGGTGCGCTCCCAGTCGGGATATCCGTGCTGACCGATCGGCATGGTCCAGCTCTCAGAATGGCTGCCCCCAAAGGGGTTGACGAACAGCGACAGGGTGGGCTCCAGGGTACTGTTCCTGGTGAGGCAGAACTGCAGGGCGAGTCCCAGGAGCAGGTGGACCCGGTTGGATTTGACTCGGTTGCTCTTGAGCGTGAGCAGCATCCTCTTCCTCCACGAGGGGTCGAACCAGGTGTTGATGCGCACGTCGTTGCTCACGAACACGCCGTGCAGCGCGAGGCGCGGGTCGCGGCGCTGCATCAGGAAGCGCAACTCCAGGTCCTGCAGGTCTCTGTCGCTCTCCATGCCCAGGTAAGGGTCGGTGGGGTCGGGCACGGCGGGGCGGCAGGCCCCCTGGGTCAGGGTGAAGCCCGGGTTGCAGCCGGCGCACCGGGTCCGGTTCTCGGCAGAGCAGGAGGCGCAGCGGGGGCCGTCGCCCACGGAGCAGGGCAGCGGCCCCTGGCACGGCGGGTGGTCGTAGGGGCAGGAGCAGCTGCGGCTCCTCTCGCTGTAAACGCCCACCTGCTTGTTCTCGCTGCAGTACAGCGTGGAGAGAGCACAGTTCAACCAGAAGTGCAGGGACCTGTGGGGAGAGACGACAAACTGGTTGAGTAGGCATCGGGTCTGGAGACGCCACGCTGCTCTACTGGCTCCATTAGAATAATAAAATCATTTATTAGCCCCATGAAGTGGCATTTAGTTTGACAAAGAAATTTGTAATGAAAGTCTCCAAAAGTCCAAATTTATTGCTTTTAAATTTGGACTTTTGGACTGCGACAGACTGGCGACCTGTCCAGGGCGTACCCCGCCTCTCGCCCGGAACGTAGCTGGAGATAGGCCCCAGCAACCCTCCCGACCCCATTAGGGACAAGGGTGAACAGAAAATGGATGGATGGATGGATGGATGGACTTTTGGAGACTTTCGTTTTTAAATCAGAAAAACACTAGCATACGGTTAAAACCAGATATTGACAAACTGTATAAAAAGACAAACACATTTTTTTTTCTTCCTGTCTAAAGTTAAATCAGACCAAACCTTTCGTGTTTTAGCTTAATTAGAATGACCAAATTAATTTCTAGTTGCTAAATGCCAGAAAACTTGGCAAGGACATTTTCTTTTAGAATTTGTTTTGTAACTTTCTTCAAATTGAAAAGTTGACATACATTTGTATCAGGGATGACTGTCTTTTAAACTCTGTGATCTGCGTCAAACCAGTTGGGTTTCCTTCCATCAACTTCTGATACGGTAACCGACACATTGGAGGTAAATCAAGGCACATCAGTGGATGTGTGTGAATATCTGGTTTCTGCTGTATCTGTATTGTTTTATGCCTAGAAACAGAAACATGTCAAATAGATGTATGTCTGCCTATTGACATCACCGAAAAGATGGAGGATGATCTTAGGTCCCCCAAAATTCTACACAGGAAAAGTGGACGGAATTTTTGAAAGTGGACAGGTAAAGAGGACAAATGTCTCGTCAGCCATGAAAACCGTCTCTCTGTTAGAAAAACATCCTGTCCCAGGATAATAAAGACATTTGAATCTTGGTTGTGAGACAAGGACACAACAAATTTCACACCACAACAATAGCAGCAACAAGCTCTAGCAGGGTCAGCAGCCAGACCATTGAGGCAAACATAAGTGTTGTTTGTGAGCATGAAGTGTCTCAAATTAAAGAAACAAAAAAGATAATACTACTATTTATATGTTTTTTATGTGTCCTCTGAGCAAAACACCTGCTGATGTCCACAGATCACTTCATCATATAGATAAGACCGGTTCTCTCCAAATGTCTGTTTAATGCAATACACATGTTTGTGAACAATAAGTAGCTAGTCTTAGCTAATTTTCTTAGTGCCCAGTAAAATCAGGCAAATTATTTGACTTTTTTTTTTTAGAAAAAATAATGTGTGAGAAAACAAACTGTAGATGGACAGTTTGAGTTTGGGGTCCTTAAGATGCCATTTTGGCTACATTTCAGTCATAAAGGTGGAGCATCATGAGTAAAACACAGACTGATTATGTGAAGAGAATGTTGACTTTCAGCTGCTTCCATTCACTGTGGTCAAGTTTAACACAAGCACTTTGTGGCCTACTGATATGGAGTCTTCTATAGTGACATTTGACCATTAGAGAAGCGCTGCTGGTTGGAACTGGTGCCTAAACTACAGCATGGACCAAAACACAGAGAATTTCTGTGTTTTGAATTACCATTTTTGGTCACAAACAGTCCACTGTGGCCAATTACTGGTAGACTGGGCTTGCTATTAAATCCCTGGGTAGTGTGCAAGTCTGTTAGAGTTCCTAGCTACTGCTCTTGGGCTTATTCCTATTCACTTTGCAAGCTGCCATATCAATTTTTCACCATAAAAAGTAACATTCGAGATGGATTCCCTTTAGGGGCTCACCCTATTATGTTCTGATGTTAAAGTTCAGTAATTTATATATATATGAAGTCATCAAAATGTTGCAACTTTTGGTCCGATATCTGCAGATTTCAGCGAGTCGAATGTAAGACTTTGTAATGCCAGCTTGAATGAAATTTAAGACTGAAAACATGATCACTATTGAGAATGGTTGGGGGTCCTGCTGGCTCGTAAGGGTTAGCAACAGAAATGAGTCTGCGGTAAAAACGAACATCGTTCAGCCAACTGGTGGTACATTTGCTCTTATCCATGATTGATGCAAAAAAAAAAAAAAGCCAGCTGGCTGAATAGCAAGGGTATATTAGCAGGTACTTCCTGACCCCCTAGAGTCACTGAATGTAATGAGTCAAAAGTCCAAATTTAAGACCTGTGATAAGCATTTATAAGTCCAACTTACATTCTTTAAAATGAATTTAAGACATTGTAAGGCCTTTACTTTAATGCATTAATTTAGGACTTTTTTTTTTTAATAACTTTTTAAGGATGCCTGGACACTGTGTAAGAAAGAACATCCCCTGCACTACAGTTGCATCTGCACCAAACTTACTGTTCTCCTAGCAACTGTTGCAACCAGACCCAGCTGTTGGATAGCTAAACGGAAAGGCGTAAAGGCCTCTCTCCAGAGAACACATATCCACTACTCTACAGTCCAGTGGTGGGCTACCTCGCGGCAATTCATGTATCGTTTTTGCATTCCACTTGTTCACGTAAGCCGCTCGGGGAAGAAAACAGATCCCATGAAAGTTTTCAGAGCTACTTTGGATGCCGTAGAAAGCTCGGAGGTCTGCATCTGTTTTCTCTAAAGAAACTTCAGCTGAACCCCTCGCTTAGTGACTTTTGAGTGGCATTCCGCTTTGTAAGCGCTTGTCATTCCCAATCACTCCCACTTTGTTATAATTCCACCAACAGTTGACTGTGGAATATTTAGTATGGAGGAAATTTGGACTTATTGCACAGACAGTGTTCCGATCACGACACCGCACTGGAATCCACCGAGCCGCTGAAAGCGACTGATTCTCTCACAAATATTTCTAGCGGCAGCCTGCATGCCGATGCGCTGGGCTTTATACACCTGTGGCCGTGGCAGTGATTGGAACACCTGAATTCAATCATCTGGAGGGGTGAGCGAGTGCTCATGGCGACGCAGAGTATCAACAAAAACAGAAAAAGGGGGGAAGTTATAAAACACATTCAGGCGCCACTGGATTAATAAAAGCTAGCACATCCCGTCCAAAGGGGGTAGAAAACAATTACAAGCAGGCCTGTTGCAGTAAGCAATACATCAACTAATCACATGACGAATTGAAACGAGCTCCATAATTTTCCATTTGCATGATTTATTGTTTTTCTCTTTTCTCTCTCTCTTTCTACCAAAATCTAGATGACTGAAGTCTTCAGTCTGGTGCTTTAGTCTCAACTAGCTCGTTCTTTTTTAAAGGGCAATTTTGTTTACAGAGGCTTCATAATTCATTTTATTTGTTTCTGTTGTTTATTTATTGTGGATATTTAAAGTATCTTAAGGATCCAGTGCTAAACGTTCATCAGAATTGAAAGTTTATTGATCTTTGAGAAATGCATTAATATGCCATCACCATCATGTGACTTGAAAATAGTCTCCAAACAAACAATATTGTTTTCTATCGCAGTAACTTGTGGGATAATTCATCGTCCAGCAGGCCTAGTTATAAGAACGCAAACAACAATTTGTGTGGAAAAAGAACATGTAAATTGTGGATGACAATAAAAATTAAAAAATAGGCCAAACCAATTCAATCTCCACAAGTAGAAGAAGCTGGAAGCAGAGTTGCTGTCAGAGTGTGATGGAGAGGAGCCAGGAGGACTACATGAGAAGCACACTGATGGGCTCGGCATTTTTTAGCTAATTTTCCTGCCAGAAATGGCTTTCAGTATTGAGTGTTGATAAGAGAGCCATCAATTCTGCGACAGAGAGAGCATCCAGGTGAGAGTGACATGGCTAACTTATCTATCTAGCCGGAACACAGTTACTTTTTAATAAAATGAATCAAATATTTCACAAGAAATTTTAAGATGACATATTTAGAGTAATTCTGTGCAGATGGTTAGAAATGTGTGTTTTATTGTTGTGGTTTTTTTATATATTTTTTTTTTGCCAGACGAGTTCCTTTGTCTTCCGCTGGCTGGGGAAGCAGCTTCGCTCCCGTCAGCACTTTTCTCCGCTCTCTGCCGGCTACTTTTCCTCAAGTGCTTTCTAATAAGCGCCGTCTCGCTCTGCTGCTTACTCTCTCTTTTCCTCTCTCTCTCTCTCTGCCTCACGCATAAATCATTCTGGTAATTATGGGTTCCGGGGAGCAGCTCGGGTTAACGCAAGCATCCCTTCCCTCTTGTTCCCCCCCCCAGCCGTCCCGTGTCTTACCTCGGCCTCGGCAGGATAATCCTCGGCGGCTTTCGGCACCTCCTGCTGAGGCTGAAGAGCTTGTTAGTGGTGCGGCGGGCTCTGGCCAGGAGCTGCTTGCTGCTGGTTTCCAGCTGCCTATGGCGCTGCAGCAGGCCGCCGTCCGTGCGCCACAAGTGCTCCACGACAGATGTGTTCACAGCGTAGTGGACTGGCAGCTTCCCAACGAAGCCTCGGAACTCCTCTAGCAGGAAGAGGGGAAATGAATAAATGAACTCGGCCTGTGGCTACAAACCCACAAATTAACAACATCCAGAGAGAGAGAGAGAGAAAAAAGGAACTTCATCCTTTGTTGTTTGCCCGGCACAATGGAGCGGCTAAACAGCGGGAGAAACCGCAGCACAGAGGGAGGAAAACGTTATGCATATATTTATATTTCCTTTGCTGGTCAGGTCGGAAAACGAGCAACAGCGTCCGGCTAAGAAAGCTGTGTCGGTGTTAGCATTGCCTTGTAAAAGTATTCATAACGTTTTGGCCTTAATTTTTCTGACTCTTATAAAAATTTCTGGATTTCGGTTCCATTCATACGACGTATTGCGTTATTGATAGGGCCATATTGAGAAAAAATAAAATACAAAGATAACATGAGGAGAATAAAGTCATGGTATTATGAGAATAACATCATAATATTCTTGTAGTACTACGACTCTATCCTCATTATGTCGACTTAATTCTCGTACAATTTTATTCGCGTAATATTATAAGTTCATTCTCTCAATTTTATGAGTTTATTCTTGTAATACTACGACTATTCTCATAATTCTATGACTTTATTATCATAGTATTATGACTTTATTCTCGCAATTTTAGCTTCTTTTTAAAAAACAAACGTTTTAATGTGAGCCTAGTACTCTGCTGCACATTTATTCTCCACTCTCTTTAATAAAAAACATAATTTTCTCTGTATGTTGTTAACGTAGCCTAAAAGGCCCCGCAGTTTCCGGACTAAAAGTTGCAGGTCTTTCATAGTTCAGATGGAGCTGTGATTTATATGTGTTTTTTTTTTTTTTTCTCTTCATGACACATTTTTTGACTGAAGCGTTTTACATGAACCAAGGATTAAGCATTACAGCTCGAAGCCACAGGGAACGCTAAACGCAGGCTGACACCAGAAGGATGCCTTACTAAAAATGAAAGATGCTGGTCAGGAAGGGGTTGAATAAGTTTGGAGGATGCATTGATTCACAAACATTAATTGTGAGTGACCTATTGCAAACAGCTGCTAGTTTACACATTTTGCCAATAAGTTCTACTTTCCAAATGAATCATTTTTACAAAGAGTTTTAACTTTTTGAAGGTTTTTTTTGTGGCTCTAGTGGCGTTTCTTCTTTAGCAGCTGGGCAGGAAGACGGGCAGAGAGAGAAGGAACCGGGGACGACTGCATGGAGGACTGTAGCCTGTGCACATGGTGCAGCTGCTCTACAGCTGAGCCATGTGGCGCCCCATAAAGAGTTTTATTGAGGAGGATGAAAAACCATCAATAATTTCCCCACCTTATCAGCACACAGCCAGCAAAAGGCATGAGCACACTAAGCTGCTGTTTATGGATCCATGCGAATATGGCGCTCCCAAAAGTAGAACAGTTCTCACATAAAACACATATTTTAAAACTTCATTATTACTGTTAGGTTTATCGGGAAATCATTTCATTTTAAAAACTTATGTTTTAAAAAATCTCAAATAGTTTTTTTTTTTAATTATTAAAGAACTGACCAATATACTTTATATACTGACTAGGTAATTTATAATGGCACTGAGAACTATGTATCTTTTTCCTTTTACTTCCCAAATATGAACTATGTTGTAACTGTTACGGCACACACAGCGATAAAACCAGCAGTAGAAGTTTTCTGCATGTTCCCACGTTCTATTGTTCCTTATCAAGTCTCTAATAATTACCAGTATACTGTATGAAAACCATGAAGACCATCTAGCAGATTTTCTTTTTGTATCATGTTAATCATGTCTAAAGTGCCAAAGAAACACATTTTTCCCTGACAGTTCTTCCGGTCTCTCATGGTATTATTGCTGCAGTACAAATGAACATTTCTGCATTTCTCTCCAATCAATTTTAAAGGTGACTTATTATGCTTTCTTGAACAGGTTAGGAAATGTCTATACAAAACATGTTCTCTACATTGTTATGCTCAGTTCTGTCTATTTTGAGCTCCTTCCAGAATGAACTGTGTTAGGACCTCTTGTCACTTTAAATCCAAATAAGTTACTGTTGGCCACGTCCCCTCACCCCCAACTCAACATTTACACTCATGTGAAAATGACTGCAGACAGATGTGCAATTATACAACCGTACATTTTTGAAAAGCAGAAGTGGAGCCTCATGCACACCCACAAGAATGCAGCAAGTGTTTTCTGAATGGTGAGTCAACAAACACTTTTTTTTTTTTACAGCACATGCAGCGATAAAACCAGCAGTCGAAAGTGCTGGGTTGCTAGGTGACTGGCTGGGCTCGGCTGGGGTTGCTAGTTAACGGCGCAGCGCCAGTGGAATCTGACTTAAGCGGAAGGTTTTTGAAACGACTCATTGTCCAGGTACCAAAACACGTTAACTTATTGCCACAAAATGTCTAGGTGATTTCTTAAAGCATGTGGGAAGTACAAAAACGTGCAAATATAAATTTTGCATAATTGGTCCTCTTTAATAACCTTTTTGAGCTCCAACTTGCTCCGTCTCTAGAAGACACAAAACGATTCGAACATTTTGGGGCTCCATGGTGGGGGCGCTGCTGTTTGTTAGGTATTTATTAGATGTAAATATTTTAAAGTGTTGTGTGGAGAAAATAAAAAGGCTGTTAATCATTCCCATGATGCTACTGTGTGTATAGCACTGACTTAAATATTAAAGCGAAAAAGAATAATGAGGTATTCTGTGCTTTTGGTATTTTATCAGTGGAGAAACTGTACTAAGTAGGGTTAGGGTAAGTATATAAGCATACATGAGGAGAGAACAGTAGGCTGCTGTACATCTGGGGTCAGACGGGTTTGCTGCATAATTTATTTTAAATGTCTCCTCTGCAAACCTGCATTGTTGAACTGTTTAAACTCATGACCACTAACTTATCACAATATATAAAAAAGTGTTAAATTAAATCCAAATTGGTCCAAAGAGACGCTTTCCATTTAATGAACACAACTAAAAACAATAAAACTCCGACTATGTGTGTTACTGGGATCCATAACTGCAGTGAGAAATGAACTATTAAAGCACATTGCAATCTATAAGCCATTAATCATGCATTATTACAGATTTGGAGGCGGGCAAAGCTCATCTTTCCTCTCTTTGAACTTGAACAGCAGATCTCAAATGTGAGAGTCACTGCTTTAGCCTAATAATTTTTTTAGGTTTTTCCTTTTTTTTTTTCTCTCCACCCATAAATGTTTCAGATCATCAGAGGAAGAGATCATTTGATGATTTAATTTATGAAGGGGGGGGAAGAAATGATCACTGTGGAGGTATATTGGCCCACCAGTTCTTTGCTGAATGACTTCATTTAGCCACACTGGAATTTTGGATCGTTCATTGATGGCCTGTTAAAGGCCAGACATGATGTGTCAATTAAGACTAGAGTTTGACTAGGCCACTCAAAGGCCTTCATTTGTCCAAAGCTTTTGCCCAAGGAACCAAAACTGACTAATTTTAACTACTTTTGGACCACAAAATCATTTAATTACAACTACAAAAATTTGTTTTTTGATTTTTCTTTCTTTTTTAGTTTTACATGCTCAACAATAAATAAAATGTTTATAAAATCTATATATATCATTAAAGATCCAAAACTCATTTGGAAAGCTATTTCCAAATGAGTTTTATAGTTTGCTGGCCGATCTTTATTTATTTTTTACTTTTTAGCATTCTTGATTTGTTGTCAGGGACCAAACAAAATTATTTCAAGAGCCACAAAGGGCCACACTTTGGACACTCCTGACCTACTGTGTAGGTCAGTCACAAACGTATGACTGAACCATCGTTTCATTAAGTAATGCAAGGCATCCTGGACTAAGACCTGTAAGAAATCAAAAAAGTGTTTTTTTCCCCCTGGAGCGTTTTTCCTTTGTCAAAAGTATTTTGTTCATTTGAAATTATCTTTTGGTCGACCATTTTTGTTCCACGTTTTCTCCATTAAAGGTTAATGGCTCTCACTGTGGTTCACTGGAAACTCAGAGCAACTTAGTGACTAAGTTTTTTAAAGGCTCAGAAATGTCTTTGTAACCCTTTCCAGACGGACAGACGTGACTGACATCGAGTTCTGTTGTTGAATTTTCTTAGATCCGGGTAAGATGCTTTTTTCAGACATGTCTGCTTATTTGATGTTGTCAGACAGGTTCTACTGAAGGGACTTCTTGATTCTAGTGGTCTGGCAATATTCAACTGAACTCAGGTTTCCAATAAAAAAAAAAAGGTTAATCATAACTTTGAAATGAGAGGGGAAAAAAATTTCCATATCAAAAAAGGGTTCTTTTCCCCCTTAATTAAATATTTAATTAATTCAAAATCGACTTTTTTATTCACTCCAGTTATTGTTCTCTTTAAAAGCAAAAGAAAAACAAACACACAATAAAAAAAACATTTTCATTGAGTTTTTTTTTGTCAAAAATGAACATAAACATTAAATAAGACTTCAGGAAACTTTGTTTGCAAAAGTCCAGCAACATGCAGATTTTTTTTTAGCCTCTACACTTTTTGGGGGCTCATCCGGGATTCTGCACCTGGGTTAAGACAGAAGTGTAATTGGTAATAGCAAAACACAGCCCTATCAAACAAGCATGTTTCGGTGGGCAGCAAAACCACTACTGAAGTCCTGATCTGGGAAACTGACATGTTACATGCTTTGCTCTGTACTTTGTCAAGCAGCAAGGCGCACCAGTTCCCAGGCACACATGAGCTGGAGACTACAGAATTGTGACGGATGTCTGAATCACTGTCTCGCTTCATTAAAAAAAGAAAAAAGACAGTTTTTTTCTGTTTCGTAATTGTTTTTCCTCAAGCTTGTGTAACTCGCTCAAGGCATTCAGGCTGATGTCGCAGCCTCAGTACAATTTACCACATTCTACTACTTTTATGTAGCGTTGCTCCCATTATGTATCAATCTGATTCTCTCCTTTCTTTGTGCCTTCTCTTGCTGCTTTTTTGCCAGTATGCAGAGATAATCTTTTCGGTTATGTAGGGAATAAATGATTTATGGCTTCAAACTCTTCATTATGTAAAAATGATAAGTTGGAAAAAAATGATGGCGCTCTCACATCTTGTTTCACGAGGCAGAAACAGAAGAAATATGAATAAGCTGTGTCGGAGCTAACAAATTGCACAATTCTGCAAGTCATATTTCTTTTTCTGTGTAAGAATAACTTACACTGCAGTGGGTGGTTCGTTTTCCCCTTTTATGAAGTCAGAGAACATATTTTTATGTTCATTATTTTTGCTCACGGACTCCTTATACACTTTTGGACTAAACAAATAGATTTTTTTAGGAACTAACTAAGCACCTAAAACATCAAATCAATCACTGAAAGCTAATTGTTTGTTCTTTGAATTCAGAGTCTACAGTGCCTCCCATCGCTATGGTCACTGAAGAATCCATTTACGGAGAAAAAATGCAAAAAAAAAAATCTTTTGAGCTCATATTTAGAGGTACAAATTCGTTTTATTTGTCAGAGAAAGAGACTACCTTCGCTTGAAACTCTAGAGAGGAATGTCTTAAAAGACAAGTTTTTTCCTCCCCCAGCACTAAAAGCACAAATTCAAGCTGACATTTTCAGCTTCCATTTGGAAGGGTCAAAATGAACTTGTTGCTCACCAGATTCCTCAAAGTCCTTGTTGGACAGCCTCAGCGCATCTCTGATGTGCAGCAGGCTATTTTCCAGAGTGTCCAGGTCAGAGTGAGGACAGTTGCACTGAGGGAAGTCCCCACCGCACTCGCACCAGCAGTCATTGTTGCGGCAGACAAACTGTCCCTCTGACTTGCAGCCAATGTAGTTGAGGGCCGCCTGAATGAAACGGCTCTGTAGGTAACCAGGAAGGATCACCTGCAACCCTGAGGGGGGTCCGAGACGGAAGAAATGGAGAAAAACACATTTTAGCACATTTTCATGTCACTGAATTACAATTGCATTGAAATGTACTTCAGTAAGTCAAAAAGTGCAACTCACATAGCATAATTATACACAAGGTGGAAAATCCCCCTTCAGATTTTCAGCCAGAATATTACATAAAACTCATTTAAAAGGTATTTCATACTTGTTATGTTGTACTCAATCAAGGGGAAGACTGACGAGGTAACAGGTCTCCATAAAGGGTATCAGATGAAGGGGCTGCCTGTATCCAGCCATATAAATGGAAATTTGAGTGGAGGAAAAATGTAGTTGAAAAGGTGCACAAGGAACAGGCTGCGCTTGAGGCGGATGCCCACTTTGATTCCGCTATTCATTTCTGTATAGCAAATCTTTTATTGGTTTTATGTAGTGCTGTTAACCGACTGTTAAACTTTATCAAATTAATCACTGTGATTAATCCTGATTAGTCACTACGCTTAACTTTGCAAGCTTAAAATCTAAATATGCATGCAGTTGTTCTTGCAGGAATGGTGCCCTGGATAAGCCTCTCCCTTCTGAAACACCCCAACCAATTAAAATGCAAGAAATTATCTGTCTGTTTTTTGTTGGGAGGGGGTTTAAGCAGAAAGCAGCTAATGTAGTCTCCCACTATTCAACAGCTACTAAGGTACTTACTCCACAATGCATACATACAAGTAGCAGCAAACCTGTTCATCTTACAGATGAGATCAATTTTATTTTCCAGTTCTTGGGCATCCAACCCTTCCTGATGCTGCCCTGGGCAACTGCCCATACAGCCTATATGAAAAACCGCCACTGTATGCACATTGTCAAAACATTTTTAAGAAAATATTTTATTGTCTCAAACTAACCATGCCTGAAGATCACTAATCACACACATTTCTGACCGTGGTGATTATGATCAGTGGCCGATCGATCGGCACACCTCTAAAAACAGGGAGCTTGATTCATCTGCGTAATGTAATATATATATATATATATATATATATATATATATATATATATATATTTTTAAGGTTTTATTGGCTCTAGTGGCCTTTATTTGATAGTTAATTGACAGGAAAGTGGGTAATGAAAGAAGCGGGAAGACATGTGGCAAAGGTCGCCAGGCTGGGAATCGAACCTGCGACAGAGGCGATGAGGACTAAGGCCTCCTTATGTGGGTTGTGCTTAACCCCTGCGCCACCACAGCACATCCCTGCGTATTGTAATAATAATGAGTTAAAATTTTCAGATTAATTGCATGTGTTGAAGTGTTAACATTGACAGCCTTGGTTTTATGTAATATTCAAATTATCTGAGGAATTGAATTGTGGATTTCATTAGCTCTCAGCTGTAATGATGAAAAGCAGCTGAAAAAAACCTCCAACTCTTGACATAAAACTCACTTTTTAGACACAAGTGTAGCAATGACTGCTGAACTACAGAGCAGCAAACAACAACCAAACCAAAAATAGACATTTTTCCCGTGAATTTTTGTCATGTCATATAATACCCACCAACATAACCCTGGTTTTGAGGTGTGATGCAGGTCCTCATGCTGTTATCCTGAATGCTATCACATGTGTATTAGTCCAATGATGCAATTGATCCAACAAAAAAAGGACACTATGTTCTTTGAGTCATCTCTTCGTGCACATCCGAGTTGAAGCAAAAGAAGATTAAAGTTTTAAGGTACAGGGTCTCGTGGGGAAGTACAAATTTACAGGCTGATGTGCTGCAGGTTTGGGTCAATCACAGAAGCAAAAAGAGCATCACAGGTGTCCTTTAAAGAAGAGCTCTGACATTTAGGAAAATAAGCCTCTTTGGTCGTTTTTTTTTTTTTTTTTACAGCGTTGGGGATTATTCTGCCTGCACCCTTCATGGTGAACAAGATGGCTTGACACGGCACGACTTGTTCCCAGTGAGAGCGGAGGGAGGCACGCAGACAATTACACTCATTTTTTTTTTCCCCCTCTGGCGAATAAAGCAGCAAGTGTTTTGTTAAAATGTGCATTAATACAACAAAAGAAAGGCATAACGCTGACACTAAATGCTAATCGTGGCGAGCCTTTCACCGTTACAGCAATCTCAAGGACCAGTAATCATTTTAAATCTTTTCCAACACGAAGTGTGACATTTAGCCTGTACGACTCAACCGAAAGACAAACAGTTCAAAATATGTGAGCTGCAAACAGTTGTTTAAGAAAGTCACAATTTGATTCAATATTGATTTAAATGCTTTGATACTGATTTAGTAATAAGAAGCATACAAATAATTCATTGGAGCATCCATTATTAATTTCCTGTTGTCAAGAAAATCCGAGCTCATCCCACTTCCCCATGCTGGAGATTTTAGTTTAACAGTAATAATAAATAAAGTTATCTTTAAAATGAATCACTCAAGTGACATCAAGGCCCAACAGTAGACTTAAGTGTCAATGAAGTTAGTTTAACAGTAATAATAAATAAAGTTATCTTTAAAATGAATCACTCAAGTGACATCAAGGCCCAACTGTAGACTTAAGTGTCAATAAAATAACTCTGGTTGTGTGTGTTGTTTTTGTCTCATGCAAACTTTGCTTTAATTCTACTTTTTTCTATCTAATCATAAGAACTCATAGTCAGTCAGAGAGAGTCATTAAACAGGAAAAGCAGGTTTCCTGGAAAAAGACGAAGTAAGTTTCCAGCCTGCAGATTTATAAAAATAGCTGAGACTATTCCTTATTTTAAAGCATGAAAGTTTAAAAAATTAAATCTAAACATTTTGAGTAATTTGATAAGATTCAAAGTAAAATACTTATATTAATATTGGTTTACTTGTAATAATACTTACACTTATATTTGTGGGAACACTTACAAGAAAAACAAGTAACTGTAACTTTAGTAGTAAATAATTAGAATCATGTATTATTCTTGGTTTCTTTTCAGAAAAACATCTGTAATAACTCACATTAAGATCATAATAAGAGTAACTAATAAGTTATGGTTATAAAATCATAAATGAATGATAGATCAGAGAAGCTGAAGAAAATAAATGTGATATAAGTTATGGTTATAAAATTATAAATGAATGCTAAATCAGAGAAGCTAAAGAAAATAAATGTGATATAAATGTGATTTTGACATTGAACTTGAAATGGTGTAAAAGGTTATAAAACTGCAATTAAACATCACTGATATGTTGGAGGTAGATGGTAGGTGAAAGGTGACAGGCTAAGGCAGGGGTGGGCAACTCCAGGCCTCGAGGGCCGGACTCCTGCAACTTTTAGATGCATCTCTACTTCAACACACCTGAGTCAAATAATGAGGTCATTAGCAGGACTCTGGAGAACCTGACTGCACTTGGGAGGTGATTCAGCTGCTGGATTCAAGTGTGTTGGACCAGGGAGACTTGCAAGAGTTGCAGGACACCGGCCCTCGAGGACCAGGATTGCCCACCCCTGGGCTAAGGGAAACAGGGGAACTAACAGGAGAGCAGAGATGATCAGCACCTTATTTGGACATAGGAGGTTGAGCAACCCTGAGACATTAGCACAGACATCATGACATGATGTCTCTTAAGACAGTGATGGATATGAGATCATCTGTCTAAGCAGACAGCCAATGCAAACGCACCAAAAGGGTGGATAAACCCTATATAAGGTGGGTGCAAAAGAGGAACCGTTCGTTGGATCCTCCGGGCAGCTTCGAGCCAAGATCGAGATGGACAAAGAACTCTGCAGCTGAAGAAGAGCCGGGGCCACGGAGCCGGAGACTGTCCTGTGCATGCATGGGGACCAACCCGTCAGGCCCACAATCTGTGGCTTCGAATCGCACTTCTCTCATCGGCTGGGTTCAGACCCCAAAGACAAAGATGAAGACAAAGGCAAAGACAAAGAAGAAGAACTGGTGCCTTTTTTCCTGCCAGCACCAAGTCCTGTGTGACCTCAGCATCCATGCGGAGAGGAGGCTCATCAGACCTGCGGAGATCCTGGCCTTCATCGATCGGCGTCTTCCTCCTGCTGCAACACCTTCTTCATCATCAAGCCAGGTCTGGGGTTCGAAACACCAAACTCCGTCCGTCTCTCTCAAAGGTTCCCTTTTTTAGTTCTCAGTGTCAGCAGTAGGGAAAGATAGACTAGATGATTGATTTTACTTATTTGATTATTTCTGCTACTGAATTAAGCTGTACTGACCCTTGCAAAAATGCCTTACTAATAAAATATTTAGCATAAAGAAAATCTAAAAGATGTTGTGGACATTCAGTTAATGAGTCACCTTAAAGTTCTTTGATGGTTGTAAAATAGCTATGATGTTTGATTCTGGAGAGGAAAAAGTGGAAAATGTTTTTAGGTTGCTGGTAGCCCATATGTAAAACATCATCCTTGGGACTCGCCGAGTCACTAAAACCAACCTGGTTCAATAACAAATGCAAGTTGTAAAATAGAGAACGAGCGACCGTTAACAGGTGTGCTCTGTGAAACTAGTTGGCTGTAGGCTGCTCAGTCTGGCTAATTCACAGGGGGAAGAAGGGTGGGACACCTGGATGTAGGCCGTCAGATAACCAGGCGAATCGTTTCTCGAAACCAGCTTCAACAGAGTTTACTTCAGTTCTGGACAGGGTAAATCCCAGCAGATTTAGGAAACTCAACGGACCCGTTAGAAGGAGAGCTGGTAGCACATCTCCCCTCTCAGAAGAGGAAGTACGAGAGTGAGAGAGTAGAGACAGAAAGGAGGGGGGGGGTGTACTTATTTTTTCGCTGAACAGCCATGGTGGTACACATTACTTTAACAGTGTAAAACATCTGAATATAAAACAGTAGAACAATATAGAAAACAAAAGTTACATCGTAATGCTACTGTGATGGCCAAACCCATGGACACACTCCTGTCTGTAACTCTTTTTATGCACAATTTATTTTATCCATGCAAACACATGCAAACACATAAATCAACATTTATTAGTTGATTTGGATACATTTGTTCTATTTGTTAGCGCATACATTTAGTTAACATGTGTATTTCTATCAACTTAAAGTTAATTTTGTTTGCTCAAGATTAATTCTTTGTTTGTTTTTCCTGCCGGTAGTTTTACTTGCCTTGGAGTTGCCAGACAAAGGATGGGGGCCAGGTCTCAGCAGGCTTAAATGCTGATTGGACTGCACCACTAGTTCCTGCTGGCAGGGGGAATTTGTAGTTTCTTTGTTTAGATAAGTTTTGTATGTAAGTAAATATTAGTATTTAAAGTTGAATATTTTTGATACCCAAATATTTTCATTTTTGGGTCTTTAGTTTAGCCAAACTTAGCTGTACTGTTATTTGTTTTTGTGTTATTTGTAATTGTATTCTATTTAGTTACTCCTATTGTGTCTTAATCAGTCTGGTCAGTCAGTATATAAACCCCCGTTTGTCATTTCTTTGTTAGGTCAGTTATGTTTGTTTGTGCAGCCAGTTTGTTTACATTTTTTTGCCTGAGTTCAGTTTTGTTTCTTTGACCTCTTTTATGAGCTCAGTATATCTTTTGTCATTTATACTCTTTGGGTTAAAATAAAAAACAACTATTTTTCTAATATATCCTGTGACTCCTCCTGTTGTTTTTTTTTTTTAACTCGGTCCATCACAGCTACACTGAATTCGAAGTAAAGGGGATGTAAATGTAAATAATTCTTCTTTAGGAAACTAAGATAATTCACATCGTTCTTGATTCATCATTTTTATGCATATTTGAACAATATTTACATTCTGACCCAGAGGGGGTGCTAATGCACACCTTATGGCTGTTTGCCAACCACCAATAAACACAAGAAGAAGAAGACGACTGCTTCACATCCAAGTATTTTACATGCGACAAAGCTAATATAGCGTGCTGCTATATTTGGAAGGGTGGCCAATGCAGACAAAATGGCTTTGTTCACTTCCTCTACATTTCTTAAACTGAGGAGAAAATCAAAATAGCTTATCCGTCTGTTTGCTGATTGGCCTGGTTGAAAATCAACTGGTGAAATCGAGCTCAATGGCAGAGATCCCAGACATGAAACATAAGGGAGATGAGAATTGAGCAGAATTTCGTAGGAAGGCAATGGTGTGGCTATGTCAGAGTTGAATTTTGTTTTTATCACACTTTAACACTCTTACAGAAGCTTTTGGGAGGTTTTAGCCATGGAATTAAAGGAATTTAAAAACGAAATACTGATTTGTTACATATTAATTTGCAAGTTAACTGCATTAATGCATCAAGACTTGGTAAAACGATAAAACTGACAGTCATCTTTCTGTAGGTGAAGTGCAAAAGACAAGGATGTAAGACACATCTAAGCTAAACAGAACTAGGAGCTATTAGCCTAGAGGCTGAATTAACCACCATAAGCCAACAGCTAGCTGAACTGCTGCTATGACAGTTTTTATATCTGACACAAAATTCGCAAAATAATCAAATTATTTTTAATACAGTAAGCTAACATTTACCCCAACTCCTGCAAGCATGCAATAACAATTACTATTAAAATATCAACAAATTTTTGATCATTTTGATTTCCACACACATCCTCAGAAACCCCTCCACAAATTTAATGTTGTGGTAATTTTTAACTGCTTATTGAGCAAATCATTGTCACTTTTTGCCATTCTACTCTTTGGATATTAACACAAGCAAAACAAACTTGTTAATAAAAGTGCGTTTTCGATGCAGGAACCAGTGTAGCATTTTGCTTTAGTCATCTTCCCAAAATCCGGTCAAATTGTCTGTTAACTTTGAATTATACGACAGGAGTTTTGTAGTTCTATTTGCAAACGCAGCATCAGCTCCAGCCATCCATGCTCCAAATCACCAGGTTTTACACAGATTGGATTCAAATACATCAAGAAAATTCCTCAACCTTCCAACTTCCTTCAAAGTGGAACTATTTAAGTGAGGGGAGTGTGACTGTGAACTTCTGCGTCAGCATCTCTTCCGACGTGGGGAGAAATAAAGATTAAAAGATTTTAACTGGTTAAGGCAAAATATTTTTTGAACCTTTTGGTTCTGAGACATAGATTAAAGTGATGAGTGATCACATCTGCCAGGGATTGCTGATTATTTCACTAGTTTGAAGTCTGAATGGATTTGTGCAAACTACTTCTCAGTTGGAAGTGATTTTAATTCACTTTCAGATCTTAGCCACAAGGAAATTGTATAAAATCACCTCTATTGAAAGCCGACTGCCATCCTGATTGGAGCTCTCCTTGCCTCCTTTCTCTCAAAGAGCCAGGTTTGGTGCAGGTCATCAACTCTACTTTTGGTCAGTGGGTTTAAAAATGATGACTGCTATAATAGAATTTCAGATTAATCCTGTGTTAGTCTGATTTCATTGTTTTTGTCTTGTGTTGCATAAACCACCTGGGTTTCAGTTTAGGAAGCCATTATCATAACATGCATTCTTCACTGAATTGTCCTACAGTTTTCACACCATGACTGTGTGTATTTTCGGTGACCAAAAACACAGTTTCTATTATTTCAATGAGAGAAAAGTCTCTAGCAACAGGTGGGGAGGGAGCAGTGCTGCATCAGTCTTTGCTCCAGTCTTTCTGGCAACTTCTCTGGTATCTTGTTAGAAAGAACTTCCGAGATGTTGGGTGAGTTGTGGGAAATTTTCAGCAGTTTTCAGACTTTTTAGAGCCGTGGTGGTTTACTAGTAAGCAACAAATGGCTACTTACAATTCGGACCACCCCATAGAGAAATACGCAATTTTATTATCAGAATTGCATATTGCCCTCACTTAGACAACATATATGGAGCTAAATCGTTGGCCTTAAAGTTTGTTAAAAAATAAATACATTTGAAAAAGAACTGAAAAAAATGTGAAACTGAAACATTATTTTGAATCTTTAAAAGAATTTTTAAAGGGAGAAAAAGTTCAGAGCTACATAAAAACACCAGTAGCACCAGAAACAATGCAGTGTGCATGCCAGGCCAGTAGGAGGCGGTGAAACGTTTTGAACTTTCTGATCCAGACTTTTGCCTCCGTAACATTTCGCTCCTATTTAGGTGCACATGGATTCTATGCGTCTTCGCTGACGGCATAAATCTTTCACAATAGGCATATTTTTCTTCTAAGAGGGATATATTACGTGTTTTCCAATACTATGTGTTCTGGCATTGTCACGCTAAAGTGCCTCAGCCTCATCTATGGTCTGAGAACGTATTTTCAACCCCGAGTGGCGTTAGCTGTGTGTAAGCTACTCATACAATCTCTCATGCTTTACATTTACCTTGCAGCTGAACCTTGTTTTCAGGACTGTGAACCAGAACGGAGCTGACCGTGTCCAGATTGTCATAGTTGCTGCAGCCGAGAGGCCCGGTTCTAGTTTCAGTCACCTGAAACGACATGGAGAAAACCCAGAAAAATCCCATCTAGTTTTTATTAATTATAACATACACTTACTTAACTTTTCATCCTTCTAAAGCAGGTCAAGAGAACATATTAGCACATTAAAAAAACATATTCCGCCTCAGAGGCATGAGTAATGGAATAACACTATCAAAGTAGTAATATAAAGGTCTTTTAATTAAAAAGACTTCCTTTCCTAGACAGAATATTTTTGAGGGAAAGAGGAAGTCATCATCCCAAATAACTTGAAACTAATTCACAAGTGTGAAGAAACTGCTTCTGACATGAATTAGTGTTGACACATTGAAGACAGAAATTCAGGAAGTGCTTGGTGTGTTTTTTTTATGCTCAGAATCCTTCTTACTTCTCATATTAAAGCCATTGTACATAAAAAAGAAGATTAAAATTACAAGATTGAAAAGTAAAAAAAAAACAAAAAAATGAAAAGAAACTCAGATTATCTCCAGAAACTTTCTACAATTTTTTTTTATTTCTGAAGTTTAAATTGAAAATTTGCTGCAATAAAACTCAGAAATATTTAGATTAATCTCAGAAAAGACAGAACAAAAAAAAGGGTTTAAATTTTGCTAGAAAAAATACTTAGAAATCTTGAAATTAACTTCAGCATTTTTCTACCAAAAATCTGGAAATTTCTGAGTTTGAAAAGTTTCAAATTTGCGAGACAAAAATCTCACACATTTCAAGCCCAAAAGGTTTGACTTTTGGAAGTTTACTCGGTGAAAAATCAAAAATGTTAAACTTTCGACATTTTAATTTTTGTGTTTTTTTGTAGAAATTTGCTGAGACTAGTCTAAATGTTTTCTCTAACACATTTTTGACTTTTGGAGCTCAAAATTGTTCTAGAAAAAAACAAGTAAATTTCAGAGGTTTTCTGTTTTCCATCTTTCTATCTAATACGCCGTCGTCCTTCTCCCCACATCTTGATGCGTGGTTTTAACGGAGGTCCACATGTTGCAGGCGCAGCTTTACATCCCTCGTTAAACATGGCGTTCACCTCCTTCCTCTCATTCTCACTGATCTTCAATCTGCCTAAACTCCGGCGCGCGCCTCAAAGTGGCAAATGTATGGAAGTCAGGCTGTCTGGAAATGAATGGAACGGCATCTTCAATCCATCAAACTGATGCATAACCAGGCTAACACGTTCTCATTTTAGGTGGGGGCACTTGTCTTCATCAGTGGCCACTCACTTTAGCATCTAGGTTTTGCCCCTCGGGCTGATTAATGCGCGCGCTCTAATAGCCACTTCAGATGATAAAATGGATGATTGGTGTTTTATACGAGAGGATACACAACCGCCGTGCCGTTCTGCCTCCTCACTCTCCTGATTGCAGTTCGCCACAGAGCGGGGCAAAGTCTCCAAAAAAGAAGAAGAAGAAAAAAAAGGCTTGTATCGTACGTTTATTAATACGCTATATGGCTGGATGTTCGCTACAGCGGCTCAGAGATGTGATTCAAGAGATTCTGCTTGGAATCAATCAATTCTTTATCTTTCTGTGAGATTTTCGGGAGCGTGAACTGCATCAAAGAGGAAAACAGATCTGACAGTCTGGTGCTCGCCTGCAGTCACAGGAGATGCAACTTTCTGGCCAATTCTGTAAATAAGCATTTGCTCTTAATCTAACTGATTAAATAAGCTACGGGTAGAAAGTCCCTGAGCTGGTATTAAAGGATTTGTGAGTCTAAGTTGTCCTCCAGTTAAGTTTCTCAAGTGTCATAAATAAAAACTTTGCTGCAGATGAGTACAGGAAGGAAGCAGCCTTGGAAATTTTGTACTTTATTATTTCCTTAACGGACAATTTTTTACATTTTTTCATTCAATTAAGAAGTAAATTTAGCTTGCATTTAGTTGAAAATGTTAACAAACATACTTGATATCTTAGATGAAGCACTGAAAGACTATTACATCATGTGCTGTGTTTTCATTCACTGTATAAATGTGCAATTTGACATTTTGAAAATAAATTTGCTTAATAGAAACACGACAATTTAAAAAAAAAACTCGTTTTTAATACAAATTTTGCCACAAGGATGAGTTGGGTTTTTTTACTGGCAAAAACCACAAACAAGAAGAAGTAGGAGGATCGTAAGTGGAGCATGTTTATTAATGACTTATCACGTGAACAACTTATTTACGTGAGATTGTAACTGTGTTTCTTATCTGATGGAAACACAATTGCAAAATTGTCTTTTTTTCGGCAATAGCAGAATTTCGGCAAAGTTTTGCGTACGTTTGTCATGGAAACGCAGCTGAAATGGCCCACCAGACACCAGAGGGACACATAAGGAAAACCTTAAAGATGCCAAAATATGATCTTATCAATCAAATCAAAGTAGTTTATATCTGTATGCTACTAAATGACATCAGTCAGTTCCTCCAGTTTTTCACAGGATACATGCAAAATTTATCCCCTCATTTATCCATATGTAGTTGTGAGTTTCTAGAAAAAATTCTGCAAAACTGGTCAAAACCACTGGGTTTAAGTAATGCCAACCCCCACCTGAAGGTGGTGGTATTTCTTACTTCTGCTACACTGCTGCCTCAAGGATACTTAAAAAGTTATTCAATCAATCTATCAAGTTATTCAATTCAATTAAAAAAAATGCTTTATTTGATATGTGGTGAGTGACAAAAAGTCACATTTATAGTCATACGCAAATATCAGCAGCTGGAAATCTAACAAATGTTGCAAGTTTGGTCCCCAGCTGAACCAAGTCTACTGGACTATCAGGTGTGCTTTGGTATTTTTTCTTGTTACAGTATCGTTTAATCCCACTCAGTGATCCATCACCAACTTTTAGGACCTTTGCCGTGTTGTCTGGCTCCTTCTGAATCTTTTAGGAGGAAACTGCTCAGAGTTGCCTCACACCTCTCGCTGGTGTTTGAACTTGAGTCGTGCTTTGGGGACTCCGATTCTTGTAGAAGTATAACAAACATATTTCTTAGCAGAACTCCTGTGTTACAGATGTATTGCTGTTACCGTTTGTTTTGACCTCAGTCCACTGAGGTTGAAGAGGTATTTTTCTATAACGCTGGTCAGCTTGCTCGGTCTAATTGCATCGTTCTTCCTGCTAAACGTCTTCACAGATCTAAAGGAAGGGAATCCTCCTTTGCGCAGAGAGACATACATGGAGGTTCATGGACAGGTTAGCTGTCAGTCAGTACTTTCACAGTTTTGAATCATCGCTCCACAATGACTTCAAGTTGATGAATATTAATTTCCATCCCTGCTATTTTGTGGAGTAGTTTGTCAATGTTCTTCATGGAGAAAGGAGGCATCTTGTTCTGATTTAGCTTGGAGTTCAGAAAATCAGAATCCCTAGAGTCCTTAAATTTAAAGTAATCCTCCTGTGAGGTCAGACAATATGAAAATAACCACCAAAGCAGGTGAAATTTAAAAAAGAACAGTAAAAGCAAAAACTATCAAAAGCCGAAACTATAATGAGAATTGAGAGCTAAGAGACTGGTTGCAACACTGAAAGAGCTGGAGATCAGGAGCTAAGGTGGGAGACTGTTGGGAAGACAAGTACTGATCTTTCACAAGCTTTGTTTCCATTAACTGTAAAATTGCACAAATTGTAATTACAAAAATAAATTTGCTTAATGGAAATACAACAATTTCGAAAAGACTTGCCTTTTTTTGGTAAAAGGTTCCTGTCTTAGGATGTGGTCGTTTTTTGGCCGTAGTGAAATAGATGTATTTAGCAAAACTGCAACAGAAACACTTTTTTTTTTTTCACATCACACGAGTCACATGATCGACAGCCGCATGTTACTACTGGTGGAAACAATGACAAAGATGACAGCAAGTAGTGGGAGAAAGGTGGACAATGTCTCTCTCACAGCGTCATCACTGTAAATAAAAGGTTGTGTCATTGGAACGTGTTGAATCCACAGCTCTTCTGGAAAATCACCAGCTACAACTTCCAACAAAACACCCCTCCCAAATATAAGGGAATTGTCGCTCTAATACTTGAATGAGACCCCGACATTTCCTCTGATGGCTGATAGATGACGGGAATCACACAGGATCAGCCTTTATTGTCATCATACTGAAGCACATGGAAATAGCCCACACAAAAAAACCACAAATACCATAAGACCTGGGTAGACAGGTGCCTGAGGCTGCAGTCTCATGACTGAATTTTTAATACTCTCTCATGTAACAGTTTACATCCGTTGCTGGTATGATTTTTTTTAATGACTTGTTGCGTGAACAAGCACAGAAATGGCGCAATTGTGGGTTTTTTCGACATTAGTGGAATATAGAAAATGATCTGTGCACATTTGTAATTAAAACGCAGCTATTGTTGATCCTAAGTCTTCCTCCAGAGCTACAACTGACTGGACCAAAGTACCGCCATGTGTTACCGTGGCCCATTCAAAGTTTAGATTCAAGTCAGAAACTGTGAGAAGACCTGAACATTGTTTTTCATAGATGCCGTTTGTTCATTCTGGCTGTGTGTAAACTATTCAGAAAACAATGGAGAAAAATGTGGATCCATACGCTGTATCCTGGCTTGTGGTCGGACCTAAAGGTGGTTCCACAAACTGCTGACTCTGCAATGTCGCGCATAACAAAAGATGCATCCAGATTTCAATATTCACCAGTATTATCTTGCTTCCTAGTCATGTTCCTCTGCACACAACAACCCAGGCATTTTAAACAGGCTCTGGTGTTATTGGAAGGTATGCACCCAACATCGTGACCCACTGAACTTCACCGTGACGACTGTAAATCTCTCTCTTTTATCTAAACCAAAGATTTTTTTTTAATAAGCCTCCATAATACGTGGATGGAATTGCTAAAATGATTTTTGTGTTTAGCAGGTTTGAATCGGAATCTGTTTTTGTCATGATTTGTGGTTGGAAATGGTGAGGATGGAAGCGCAGGATCCAGGTTATGGAGAAAATGAATGATTTAATCAAGGTTCTCGCAGGAAAGCAGAAGTCCAGGCAGCACTAGTGAACTCAGAGACAAGAAACGCAACACAGGTAGCACAGGTAGCGCTGGCTAAGACAATGACAATAGACGAGGACCCGACAAGGAAACACAGATACAGGTGGGATTAAATCAGCGTTTCTCAATTCCGGTCCTCAGGCCCCCCTGCCCTGCATGTTTTAGGTGTTTCCCTTCTGCTACACACCTGGATTGAATATATGGGTGATCAACAGGTTTCTGCAGCACTTGATGGTCATGCAATCATTTGAATCAGCTGTTCTGGAATAGAGGCACATCTAAAACATGCAGAGCAGAGGGGCCTGAAGACTGGAATTGAGAAGCACTGGATTAAATACACAAGGAAAGTAATCAGGGGAAATGAGGGGCAGCTGGGGACGATCAAGGGGTAGACAGGGCAACACGGAGACTCAACTGAACACAGAAACCTAAATTAATACACAGAAAAACCAAAACCTTGCAGTCTTTTTTATCTCTGCTTCTGCAAAATCAAACTCCAGCCCTCCATATTTACCCTTTGACCTTTGAATTCCACATAGTAACTCTATAAATCTAAGAATGCTCTCCAAAAATCCAAGGCCAGATAACCAATAGGATTTCATGTAACCTCCTGAGGCTTGTGTCTTAGAGGTGATTATTAAAGCGCAGAAATAAAGACTTTAGCAGAAGAAGACAATTAGCAGCAGGACTAATCTTTGCCCCAGTTTATGGAATTAATAACTTGTTCTGGTGTTTTACTCCAGAAAATTAATTCCACCCATTTTAATGTGAGGGCTGTACAGGGAGCTTTCTGGTGGTAATTATTATTTTTCCCGTTGTGGTGTCAAAGTAAGAAACTGCAGAAAAATGAGAGCCGATTTATCACAGAAAAATCCTAATCACATTTTTTCATCTGATTGCTTGGGGTAAAAAAATAAAAAATCCTTGTTTTATACATTGTCTCTTATGGTGTGTTTGTGGCAGGTTGCTGTGATTTTGCAAAACAAAGCTCTAATGTTAACCAAAAGGGAGATAATTTTTTACTTATCAGTTTATTGACAAAAGGAGTGTTTTTTTCCCCCCTCATAGATCTGGAAATACTGCCAACAGCAAAAAAATTTTTTTAAATCTAAAATTAAAATGAGATTTCGAGCTACTCTAAAATATTGATACTGTAATTTTAGAAACATAAATAGAGAAAATGAACATATTACCATTTAGTTTTCTTCTGACAAATACCTGTTATGAATTCATACAAAATGGAGCTCTGTGCCTTTGGGCGTGATCTGATTGGCTGAACATTTAGGACATTAATAAACATGTCAGTATCTATTGCTGACATATTTTTTTGGGTTAATAAATTGAGTTCTGAGTCAAAGGTTAGCTAGTAATTTGTGGTGGTTATATTGGCTCACAGTGGGTCAGTTTCACTCATCGTACATCTTTATCATACCCACAACTTTCCTTAAGAAGGTTCTGCTTGTCACTGCATCTGATCTGACTGAAATAGTAAACTCACAAGAACAATCTGGACAAATCAGTACTGCTTAATTACAGGTCAATCTCCGATCTTCCATTCATCAGCAAAATTATTGACCATGACATATTATTGAAATGAATGGAGAGTTGGGTAGGACTCTCTGGTTCGGGACTCAACTGGTTCTTTCATAAAGAACATGGATTTCAAGTCTGATCCGAGGTACCCCAAGGCTCAATCCTAGGATCTCTCTTATTCAATACCTATATGCTCCCACTAACTCAGATTGTAACAAGAAATAAGATTAGCTACCATAACTATGCAAATGATACATAACTCTGCCTCGCTGAACCCATCCAATCACCTGAATAGATGCTTACAGAACAGACAGATGTGTGGAGGTGCCATAACTTTCTCCAGCTGAATGGAAACAAAACTGAAGTTATTATCTCTTACTCTAAAGAGGAACCATCCGGAGTCAAAGCACAGCTTCAATTACTGCATCTGGAAACTAGAGATCAGACCCGAAACCTGGGTGGAATGATGAACTCTAGTCTGACTTTTGTTACAAAGTCAGCAAGATCTAAAGAAACTCATCCATGCGTTTATCTTTAGTCACATTGATTACTGCAACAGTGTCTTCACAGATCTGCCTCATCCAGAACCCTGCAGCTGGCATTATGACTAAAACCAGGAAGAAAGAGCACCTCACAGTTTTTGTGTTTTTAGTTTTAAAGTCCTTCCACTGGCTCCCTGTAGCTCAGAGAATAGACCTGATTAGCTTATAAATCACTGAACGGTTTTGCACCACAATAAATTAAAGATCTGCTGTTGTTGTATCAACCTTCCAGACCTCTCAGGTCTTCTGGTTCTGATCTGCTCTGCATCCACAGAACCAGAACCAAACATGGAGAAGCAGAATTTGATATCTATGCACCACAATTCTGGAACAAAATCCCAGAAAACTGCACAACAGCTAAAACACTGAGCTCCTTTAAATCAAGGGTAAAAACCCACCTGGTTAGAGTTGCTTCTGAACCATAATAAATGAAACATTGACCAACATATTTGATATGTAATGATGAGTTTGACGATGGGACTCAACAATGTCTGTAAGAGGTTTCTCAATTGTTGTCTGTATGACATTTTTATTACTTTTCGCTTTTGTGTTTTTATCATGTTGAAGCACTTCGATCTGCCTTTTCGCTGAAATGTGCTGTAAAAATAAACTTGATTCAATGATATTATATGTATTTATCTATCAGTTCTGAAGTAATATTTTTTCCTGCCTGAATCATTTTTTTCTCTTACTCTGAATAGGTTTCAGAACCCCACCTAGAAAATAAAAAAAGAGAATCCGGCTCAGTATCAACATTTTATAGGCGGCCGTTCCCTGGTGAGAATGCTGGAGGCTAACAGACCGCCAGGCAGGGGGGGAGCAACACATCTGCCTTCAGGCGCCGACTACGCGGCGGTCTCATTTCCCGCATGTGTGCTTCTCGTACTCTCACCTACCCGTATGGCGGTGGAGGCTATTTGCAGGTGGTGGAGCCTGCGCAGGGTGCTCTCTCTGTCCGTGAAGTAGGAAGCGGCCAGCTGGTGGAGGGCTTCCAGAGTCACCGCCCCCGTCGTGTTGGAGCCCCTACCGCCGCCGCCGTCGGCCCCCACGGGCGATGACTCCAGGCTCAACTTCCTTTTGTCCACAAATATTGTCAGAGACTCCTCCCCTGGTGACAGTCAGACAGAGCGGTTCATTAGCTCAGACGGAGCAGCGCTAATCACCTTTCATTAGGATCTTTTCAGATAGAAAAGCGCAGTGGTGATTAAGTGTTGTGGAGGAACTGATGGCTTGGATGATTGGAGGAAGAGACACAAACAAGGTCTCTGCATCTATTAGACTCCTCATGAATAAATAGAGGTTATTTGAGGTCGCTAATGAAGTTACCCTAATGATCGTGATTATCTTAATCATAATGGACAGAAAATAAAATCTAAAGAAAACAATACAGATCTCAGATCAGGCCTGATACACTTTGAGACAACAGTTGGGAGACTTGAAACCTTTCTTCTTCGGTCAGATTTAGTTCTTTTGTGTTTAAAATATGCATCTGCATGAATGGATCAGAAAAACAAGACATACTGAAGGAATTTCATGTTCTTCTCAGTCAGTCTCACACCTCAGAACAAAAGCTTGAAGTCCAGAGCACTCACTACCCGCTGGCTGAGTCTTTCTATCTCTCTTTAATCACTTAGCTCTCCATAATGCAGTATTTGTTGAGTAAATGCATTGATTTTTCTTTAACTTGGATGATCTCTGCTGGATGTGACAGATATTCAATACCAAAAAAAGGAAACTTTTTCCAAACCCTAGTGGTGCACCTGAGGGGTTAATACGAGGGGTGGATACGAGGGGGCCATGGCCACCTTGGAAAAAAAAAAGACAAATAATGCAAGCAAAAAATAAGCAAATTTAGCTTTAAAAAACACCTAATGGAAGTTTTGATAAAACCAGGTTAGTATGTAGATATTACAACAATGATTTATCCTTCAACCGAAGTACACGCTGTTTACTGTTAAAGAAGCAGGATTATGTAAAATCAACTTTTTTGAGCTTTACTTCATGTAATAATGTTGTTGCCTAGACTCTCATGCATGTTTGAAAAATCCTTTAATCTCCATGGCAACCATTCAGTTGTGCTAAACGTCTTAGTGGACCTATTGCCACCTTCTAAAATGAAGCTCCTTCAAAGAGCTGCAGTTTCTAAGCTCTGCCTCACAGAGCTCCCCACCCCTGCAACTCTCCCACTCAGCTCCTTCAGACTAGCCAGGAACAATTAGCAAACGCCTGGTGGAACTGAGCTCATTATATCAGCTACTTCTCAGTAAAATGCTGTCTAAAAATGTTGTGAAAGGGTTAATAGGGGAGTCATGTTGTGTTTCCTTCCAGAAGGCGGAGTTTCAGAAAAAGCAGGAGTTTCTTAAAGAGACAGAGACCCAATTTCAAAGCGTTAAATTATGATGGCAAATTTTTTTAAAGCCATATTTGATACATACAGCGTACAATATATACCAACAACTGAAGATGACATAGTAACTTCATTTTGCTATAAAATGGCACTACGTGCCTGGAAAACACATAATGCTGCCCCTTTAACATTTCTACAGAAAGGTTTGAAACAAAATGACTTGTTTTAAACCTTCCTTCAGACATGTTTGGTTGGTGACAATAAAACAGTTTTCTTAAACATTTTTTTTTAAAAGCTGCACATTTATATTTCAACCTTATTTATGAATCACTGTGCTAGTGTGATTAATCTGATCATTTTTGTTAATCGATTGACAGAACTAAAATATGTACATAAAATTCTTGTTGTCGTGTCATCCTACAAATATTTTACTGGCCTGGTGTCTGGTCACCCCAGGAGAATTTTCTGGGGTCTCCACTATCTGACCCTCATGTATATATCCAGCATCTCCTAGATAAACAAAATACTGCAGGTTATGGGACTGCACAGAATGACAATGCTTGCACAATGAAAACTACCATTCCAAACGTGGCGTCATGAGGATTTTCAGATTAAAAATAAGTGTTTAAATTAGAGGGAAGATGGGCAGAAATGGTTCTAGTGTCAAGGATACAACCCGATCACTTTGTGATGCGAGTTTTCCTGTTCTCAGATGTGAATTTAAATTTGCGGTTTCCATGAGAACACACGGTGGCAACAACAGTGCAACATAAATGAACAGCTATGAATAAGTTTGTTAGTGCAAGTGAGTCTGCAGCTGCCGTTGACACTCGAGTCTCCTGATTGGTGATTACACCACCGGCTTCACCGTCTCCTCAAAACAGCTTTTTATTTTCTGTCTGGTTTTCAGTATCAAGAACTCCTGCTCAGGAAACATGCCCAGAAAAAATGACTGCTAATATAAATTTCTTTTATTCCTGTGGGTGTGGGCTTATCCTTGAAGTTTTTGCTCTGTGGCAAAACAGCGTTTGACTTTCCTGCAGACTTTGGTTTTTAAAGCAAATAAACTGTCTGTTAATGTATAAACATAGTTGCCAACTGACCACAGGAGAAAAACAAACACAAAATAGAAAAAATATATAGTGTTTGAGTTAAACAACACTTTGGAATCTAAAACACTAAAAAGTCCCAATGTGACGCAATACGTTAATAAAAAGAAGATTGTTTTGTCTTAGATTAAGGCTGCAGTATGTCACTTCTATTAACAAACAACATTTTTCATCATTATGTTGGGACAGTATAAGACAGATAATCTGTGAAATCCCCACTCAGTCAGAAACAACCAATCAGAGCAAGGGGAGGGTCTTAGCGCTGTCAATCACTCTTATGCTCACTTCATCCTGATTGCTCTTTGCTAAGCTACAGCTTGTTCACCACAACACATCCTGCTATGAATGCTAACGCTAGCTAGCATAGCCACTAATGACAGTGGATAAACAATTTCCTGTAACAGGAAGTTGGTCTTTCACCATTAGCACATTGAGCAGCGTACAGGAAGTTGATTGACAGCAAATTTCTGTCACTCTACACAATATTACAAAAAAATATACAGTACACTAAAAATAACAAAAAAAATAACAAACTGACTGTAACCAGGAGAAATAAATAAGATTTATTCCAACAGCTGAAAAATATTGCTCCTTTTGTTTGTTTTGTTTGCTGATTAAGGGTCACAAGAGAATATTGCTAAATAATTAGCTATATTGAAAAACTATATTCAGACACCTGCATCTGCCTGGATCACTTACTGTACCTAGGTGCACGTTGTTGAATTACAATAATTCTAGGCATTTTTATTATACCTTACAAAATAAGAATAGAAGACATTTTATATTATTATGATATACCAAATGTTAGTTTTCATAAATAGTTAAAAATTCTGCCTGGTCATCATTGATATTTTTGGTTTCTTAAGTCTCCCACTCAACCTCAAAATGTTCTACTTGATTTGTATTTATTTAGTTTAAATTCTTCTCTATTGTGCTGTTTTATAATGCAAAATGTTCTGATGGGGGGAAAAAAAATAAAGACAAAAATAAGGTCATTATGAGAATGGTGCTTTGAACGAAAGCATTTCCAAAAAGATCACCACACAAACACTGTTTCCTCTAATGTATTTGTTGTATGTTAAACCAAGTGATTGGATGTTTTTGCCAAACAACATCCTTATGGGGAATAAAAAAAAATCATGTGCTTTGTTGCTTGGCGGGCAGCAGACGGTTTAATCAGAGCTGGAGAAGCAGAAGAAAATCCCGTTAGCAGCCGTGGGAATCAGGCCTGCAGTGAAGCGCTCTCAGTACCTCCCAGGGTGGCGGAGAGCAGGAGGTGGGTGCCGTACTTCTTGATTAGACTCTCTGTAATCATCTGGAGGGTGGGCCGCCTCCCCAGCTGGCGGATGGTGTGCATCAGGTCGGGGTCAAGGGGCAAAGCCAGACCGCCGCTGCCACCAAAACTGTCCCGCTTCTCCACCGCCAGGCTGTTTACTTTCCATCGACCAAACTCCCTGAGAACACACAGCATTCAGGTACGATGTATTAAGGTGTAATGCGGCATTTTGCTGTTTCATACTTTTGCAATGTTACAACCACTAACAACGGAACGTGTTAGGGCAACGCTAAGAAAAAAACCCCAAAACTAAATTACAAGAAAAATGACATAAACTTAAGAGAATCAAGTTGTATTATTACGAGAATAAAGATGTAGTATCATGAGAATAAAGTTGTATGAGAATAAAGTCACAATACTGTGAAATTTTGTGAAACATTATAAGAGTTGTAACAGTATGAGAAGAAAGTTGTAATGTTCCAAGAATAAAGTGTAATATTGCAAGAATAAAGTCGTAACATTGCAAGACTAAATTGTAACATTGCCACTGCTTTCTTGTAATATGACATTATTCTCGAATTACTTTAGTTTTGCTATATTACAAGAATAAAGTCGTAACATTACGAGAAAATAGTCGCACAAAAATAAAGTTGAAGTGATTAGAGAATTAAGTAAGTCGTAGTATTACGAAAAGAATAAAGTCCTGATATTATGACTTTATTCGTGTACAACTTTATTCTCATATTATTCTAACTTTACTTTGTTTTTCTTAGTATGGCCCTGATGCTCCATTGTATAAATCTGATGTTATTTTATTGGGGTTTTACATGATAGACCAATAAAAGGAAGAAAACAGAAATCTGATGCCATATTCCAGGGGCTATGAAAACGTATTCAAGGCAGAACACCCGAATCTAATGTTTTGCTTAGTTACGTTATGATTCACACGAGCAGCTGAGTTGAAAAGTCAATTTACACACAGAGAAAATAAACCCAGACTGGATTGAGCCTCCTTGCTCGGCTGCTGCCACCATTTGCAGCTACGCCTGATGGAAACGACTGAAGTTGCTCCTATAAGCAGAGAAAACTCTGCTGAACCTCCAGCAAAGATGAAAACACACCGGCAGGCAAAGGTGCAGGTCGAGCTGACAGCAAAACTCCATCGCATCCCGCTGAACTGGAAAGAAAACTGAACAAAAAGATTTACTATTTACTGTAAGAAACAAACTCTGAGCTTTTTATATATATAAAAAAAACAACACAGAACTTCATATGCTGAAATTCATGTGCTGAAAAAAAGAATTTACCTCCTTGAAAGTCTGTGTGAAAAAAGTATTGCCCAGTTTTAGTTTCACTGATTACTACCAGAGCAGGAAGTCACTCAAACAAAATCTAAATATAGACAAAAAAAAAAGGCTTTGAAAGTTTTACAAAACCATTTCTGAGACTTTGGGATTCCAGTAAGTTGAGATAAAGGATGAATCAGGCGTCAGCTGCTTGACTGACGCTTGTCAGAATAATCGCTATCTCAATATAATCGATATAAGAAAAATGAATTATTCAAACATACTCAATTGCGTCCAAATCCATACAAACGGAGCCATTTATATTTACCCAAATTCGTCGCATTTCTCCCAGCAGCATCGCCGCAGTAATGAAACACTCACACCCGCTCTTCCACTGGAATGTGGATTAAATCATTTCTGCAAAGAACTCTGGGTCAAAATCCCTCCGCAGAGATGTAAAAGATTTCATTCCAGTTATTGTAGAAGCTGGATAGAAGTTGTAGGGAAATTATTAAGATATTGCGTTTAGGGGGCAAGTACAATTATTCTTTTGGCATAGAGCCATGTTGGTTTGTATCAGCCCTGTGAACAGCATCAATATTGCAAGAATTGCTTTGATTACCATAAATATTGGCAACGTCACGTATTCAGGCTCTCTTTGATGCTGAAGCTTATTATTTCATGTAACAATGTTCTAGAAGGTAAAGTGACGGTGTGGTGGTAAAATCATTAAGTAATGACATTACTAGCTCTGCTACATCCTAATAGTGGAACTAAACTAACCTAGGCTAAAAACCTTTGAAACATTATGAATGACACATTAATCAATATCCTGATATGTAATGTTGGCACTTGACAAAATGTAATACTTCAGTTGTTGACTTTGTGTACTATGACTTTGTGTTTTTGTGCTTTTAAAGCACTTTGAACTGTCTTGTTGCTGAGTTGCGCTACACAAATAAACTTGATTAATTGATTAATTAAATCTGATGAGTGATGTGAACCATATCCCCAATACGGGAACATTTAAAAAAATTCCCACCAAAGTGGGTGGTGCCAAGAGACTCTAAGGAGCGTGGTCAAGTGAGGAGATGAGTGGGAGGGGTTTAGTGTGGGTGTGGTCAGCAAATAGCAAACACCTAGTGGAACTGCACATCTGCTGAGCTCATTATACAAACTCCTATGAAGAATGGCTGTAAACGGCATTGATGGCATAAAGAAGCTGGAGTGTCGGAAAGGATAGGAGGTTCTTAAAGAGACAGAGCCCAATTTCAAAGGCGTCAGATACAGCTGTGATGTGAAGTCAAATGTCTTTTGAGTTATTTTTGATACATACATTTCATGACAATTGACAGTTAAGGTGCACAAATGCCTGGAAAATACATAATACCCCACCTTTAAACAAGATTACATGAAAATGTCCCAATTTGCACAGTCACAAAGCTTAACTTAAAATCGTTCCTTAAACGTTCCTTAAATATGCTTTTCCTCTGAATTCACTGCTACTGAAAATAGCTAACTTTGAATTTACTTCCCTCAGTCAAAGCGCCAACACTGAACAGTGTTGTTGTCTAGTGCTACCCAACAGAGCTTATGTATGGTGGAAAAATATTGGAATTTTCAGTGTCCAGTTGGCTAATCACTGGTGTGAATTAGAGAAGCCAGAGGATTTCCTCTTTTGTGGTTGCAAACAACCTTCACTTATGTGTTTACTAGAGAAAGGTCAATGTACTACCTGACATATAAGTCTACATTTCTTTATAGAAGTAATTTACAAAGCCAAGTCTGGGCAAAGCCAGGTTTCAAACAGGCTGGTAAAACATGAATGCTTGAGAAAATCACCAAAGATCTGAAGAGGAAACTGGAATATCTCCACTATCAGATCCGTAGAGTCCCTGAAGGAAAAACAGACGTCTGCTTCGGCCATATCAGCCAGAGAGAAAATAGACCAATATGCGTAGGACACTGACGATGAGCTGAGCCAATTTCTAAATATTGTTCATTGGAATCAGTCATCTGCCTTCGTCGCTTCAGACAGCAATCATCTCACAGTTAGCAGAAATGATAGAATTTCATTTCTGCAATTAAAGTCAAATTAAGACTTTAATTGAATAAAATGTGTTTGTTACTGTACTTACGGCCAACAATGGAACTCTGCTACTCTATTAAGGAAGATTACTAAAACCTCTGTAGATAGTACTCTTACTATGCCTAAATACATAATAAAAATGCTGCTTATTTTATTCAAATGCTTTTTTCTTTGTAACAAAAATTGGACGTTGGCTGCGGTACATTAATACCTTCCTTTTTCAGTATTTTAAGTCGTGTTTATGTTGTCTTATGTCTTTGTGACATAGCTGCATAATTCTAGTAGTAAAAAGGGAACATAATTAAACTATAAAGAAGCAGCCAAATGAAAAGATGTTTTATAGCAGCTGCCATGTCGTTAATTTGACGTTTGGTTATTGAACAAGCTGAGCACCATGGGATGAGCTGACATTCAGAAGATAAATTAAACTCTCCAAATCTTTTAAATGCAGCGCGTCGACGAGTTTTATTTTGCTACTGCAGTTCAACTAGTAAAGTCCTCATTTCAGCTTTACTTTGAGATGAATATTTCCTCATATCTTTCATGCACTGAGTAGAAGAGACCGCAGTCAACTTAATATTTAGCACAGAGGAGCTCCTTTTTGATTGAACGTCTTTCATTTTTCAGTCACTGTATGTTCTCTCAACTAAAATACTAGAATATTGCAGTATATTATGGACTAATGGCAGCAAATAACCTCAGCTAAACTCTCCTCATTATTATTCTCTGCGCAAATCTCTGTTAACACTACCTTACCTTATGTATTAAAATAATCTGACAGATGGAAACTGTAGAAACTATATTAATTCACCTGGTAATAAATGTCATATTCATAAATAATGTGAAAAAAAAGAACTTTTACCCGGTTCCACAATTACTAGTACCATAACTCCTTCAGAATATACAGGTAAGTAAATTTTAAATTAATATGCTACTTTTAAAGTTGGTCAGGCTTTACAAGGGGGAACTTTTTAAATGAATTCATGTCTGTCTTTTCCCATTTGGAAATACATTTAGCCTGGGCAACAACCCATATTTATCTTGCTACCATGTACAGTGAGCAGGTAAGAAAACTCTCCAAATCTTAAGAGTGTCACCAAGTCTCCATAGCAACCGCTAGATGATATCTACAAACTAAAAGCCAATTTGGGTCTGAAGCTATAAGAAAGGCCCTTTTGGTCCTACCATCACAAACATTAAAGTAGAGCTGGGTAAACTCAACTGGGACTTTAATTAGAACTCTGAGCTTTGTAGCTGAGGTACTAAGATGCAGCAAACCATTTTACACACATTTCCAACAACTCAAGTTTAAGACTTTTTAATACCAGTATGGGTGGAATGTAAGACCTACAGTTTGCAACATTCACCTGTGTAGCACGTGTAAGTACTGTATATGTATGTGGCTGAGCTCTTCATCCAGGCTGTACAAATACATTCAGTGTTTTAAATCCGAGAAAGGTTGCTGCGCATTGTCACAATGTCTTACTATCGGCATCAGATACTGTTGACCAACAGTTTTCTAGATAAGTCAGATGAGGATTATCCAATGCCACCAGCCTGGAATCATACAGCGACAGCATCCGGTGATCCTGTTAAAAACTGCCCTGTTCAGAAGCATCCAAGTTTGAAGTCCAATAATGTATCTTGCCCTGTGCAGAGTGGTGGATCTGACATGTTGAAGGCCTTGATTGATGCTCGTTAAATGTAAACAGTGAACGTGCCGTATTGTTAACCTGGCCACTGCCTTCCTTTGCAATTACAATCGATTCAAATCTCGCTACACAGTTCAATCTGTGCTTTTCCCATTGACTTGGATTTCTCCAGTAGAATTTCAGCCAATCAATGAACAAAAGGACAAGTTGTGAAGGATGATGTCAATTTGTTGTGCTGTATTATAATTGTAGTCTGCCTGTAGTTTTACCAATGGAACCTAAACTACAGCTGCCATTGGACATTGGCTTGGCGAAGACGTTCGGTCCGTGTTGGCCACGCTTCCAAATATTGAATTAACATTTCCATGCTTCCAGGAAGCAATTGTTTCTCAATAGGCAAGAGACCAGAACCTCTGGATGAAACAAAGCATACAACAAGGGGCCTGTTTTCAGGTTAACACCAGGTTAAGTATTCGTGGGTGTTGGGAACCACAGCCACCTGTGAATTGCTAAAATCTGTAAATACTCGTAACCCCCTCCAAAGACTGCGTATGTTCATAGATAAAAACTATGTATGTAACTATGTAACTTGCATTAATTTGCCAAGTAGAAAATGTCTACCGCAGTATCTAATGTCTCTAGATTCTTCCTTGTCTCCACTTTTGGGAGTAATGGAAATGATTGACTCTCCTGGATTGGCTGCTTTGCAAATGGAAGCTAATAGCGTGTCAAGTGGCATTGAGACTGGATATTTCTTCTTCCCAAGTTGCATTCACCCACAAATCTCATTAGTCTTTCAGTTCCCCAAACAACACACACACACAAAAAAAATTGTAAAAGTGCATGTGGAGTCAGTGTGACCCCGCCTGACCGCGCACAAAGTAAAAAGCTTGGGGGTCCAAATGACCCCATCTCTTATGAGCGCAGGAAGGTTAAAGGATATTGTTATCAATAATTGTGCAACGTGGGATTGTGCTAAAACCAATAAATTCTTAAAATATGGTAAGGATACTCAAATAAAAGGCTGGATTTTATTCAGAATGAATTTATCCAAATGCAATAAAAGCTAAAATTATGTCAGGGCTTTTTACGCATTTATCAGGATTGCCGGCTGACTTGTCCATGGTTGTATATCTCAGAAATGGCTGCTGTCTTTGCAAAGAGCACCAGCAGCCCAGTGGGGAAATATTTTACGTGATTTACTGTGCAGAACTTTAGCTTTAAAAAAAGACATAGAAAAAACAAAGCTTACTGCAATGCAAAACTCCCAGCAAAAAAGAAAAAAAATCCACAACACCAAAATCTCACAGCGTCTCACATCGTGTTTGTTATCTCGTGGCCTTAAGACAAACTCCTTGTTGAACTCCAGATACTCGTTAACCCCTCGCTCGGTCGGTTAGTGTACCTTTCCCAAAGCGCTGCCTGCTCTTCCACATACACACCCCACCCGCTCCTCTCAGGAGGCCATTATATCAGTGCCACGAGAAGAACAAGAGATAATTGGTGAACTGGGACGGTGTGGAGTGTGTCATTACAAGCAATCATCATAACAATAGGACAGGATGAGCGTCCATCTCTGCTGGACAGATGGCGGTTGAGCCTACAGCTATTCCCTCAGCGTGTGGCCAACAGCAGAGGTGACAGGAGGTGGAGCTCTGGGTAAACAGGAAGCCGCGGTGTGTGCACAGAAGGCAATCAGCCATGATACAGAAAACTTTTTGGAATTGGAGGAAAATTGTTTGAAATGCGCCGCTGTGGGGGAGCAAACTGACGGCTTAATCACATGCTGCCACATGACTGACAGCTACGTTACGTTCACTGTGGAGTTTGGCCTATTACAGAGGTCAGAGGGGTAGAACTGCACTCCAAACCCTTGGGCTGCTTAGGAGGCTGTAGAGAAATCATCTCAGGCATCACTGCTGCTTTTAGAATGGCTGGGTTTTCGATTTCTCCCTAGAATGGCTGAACAGGGCCAAAAGGCCCTGAGTCCACCCTGACGACTCTGATGGCTCAAATTAGCATTCTTCTTCAATTGTAAATGTGGCCGTTGACCGTCAGGCCAGAATGTAGGAATGTGAATAGTCCATGTTGGGGGTGGGTATCTATGATACCTGCAGGAGATCAGATCTCCTGTAGGTAGTGCTCTTCAGTTTAGTTTTGAAGCATACATGAAGTGTTTTTGGAGAGATGTGACCTTTTGCAGCTGATCCATGATGTTGTGCTGCATTATCCAGGTCATTTTGCCAAATGTACATAGAGTTTGCAAAACATACAATCTGTTTCAAAAAATATGCAAAGGTTTTTCTAAAAGAAATGAGTAATGTTTCTCTTTGAAATAAAGCTAAGAGGGTATTAATTGTGTTGATCCACCTCAAAAAAATCATGCAAAACGTGTAAGCAAAAGAGATCTGTGAGACTTAGCACATGCAAATTTGCATGCAGCCTTTTGTGCTGTGGAGGATAAATAGGTGACTGCTTCACCTATTTAGTTCACAAGAACTAATGGCATTTATTTCAGTCATAATCTTGCGGGGGGTGACCAAGGTTCCATCACTATGTGACAGCTGGTCAGCAAACCTGGCAAACATGATTGACATGGCAGCACTGAATGCACATGTGCTTTATCAGGCATGCATTGGGGTGCAGGAGAGACGGGTGGACTTCCTGGTTGAGCTTGCAAAAGAGTTCGGTAACTCTCATGTGAGTGAGAAGAAGGCACACAAGGAGAAACTGCTTCGGCAACAACCTTCCACACCCAGCTCAGGCAAAAGGGCGAAGTGTCAGGTCAACCATCGATGCAGGATGCGTGTCCTGAGGCCGAAACATCATCAGTGACCCCTCACACCCCCACCATGGACTGTTCTCCCTGCTGCCCTCTGGAAAGAGGTTCTGCAGCATCCGGTGCAGGTCCACCTGGTTCCGAAACAGCTTTTTCCCACTTGCCATCAGACTGCTGAGCTCTTAACTGGACTGCACTCAAAAACTGGTCTCCACTTTATACCTTGCACATGTACAGAGCTAAATAACTTCTATTTTACTGTCAGTCCTGCACTTTATATTTTATATTTAGATTTATATTCATATTTTATACTGTATTTTATTTTACTCACAACATTGGAACCTCAAACATTATCCTGAGCCGTATGCAACGAAATTTCGTTCTGTATACACCCTGTGCATTGAAAATGACAACAAAGTCAGTCTAAGTCGAAGTCGAAGTCTAAGGAACAATTGTGCAACTGTGAGATGCGTTGAGGCCATTACCAGGGTACTTGGCCTAGGTAATGGCCCTATTTACTGAACAAAAGCACCTGCTAGATAAAATCCTCAGGCCAGTTGGACTATCTCTAGCCTGAATAGGTATATGTCCAAATGGCCTAACTCCAGCCATTCTAGTGTTAACTAGCACCTCAATATATGTTCAACTTTTATTACAGTTTTGTAATCGCTCGATGAATATATTTTGGGAGAAAGTTTTGAACATTTAATTTGACTACATGGGCAGGATCCCATATTAAGAAATAATTGCTTTTCACAAAATCACAGCTTGAACAATTATTGGTGGCCCATGTCGGCAGTAACGTATTTTTCCAACAGGGCAGCACTTAGGCAAAGGTCAATTTTGTGTCTGTTAAACCCTTTCCGTGTTGATTTGGATGGACATGCACCAGTCAACCAGCAAGAGAGTGAAATCGGCCAATTTTCCCTTAATAGCTCTGATTGAGAAACACTGGAAATGCATCAAATCTAAGAACTCCAGTCACTTACAGTTTGCAAATGCATCAACTAACAGCGCTAACCTTGATGCACTTTCTGAGGCTTCAGAAAAGGTAGGGCACGCATAAATAAAGACTGGCACCTATTCATGGTTGAGTATCAACAGATTCACCTGCTAGTAGATTTTTCTGTGGAACAGAACTCCAAATTATTCACAGAAAAATAGATTGTTCAGTTATTTTAGTTACATGGAGCAAATCTAAAATATTTCAAAGAAAATCCAACTTGGTAAGCTGAAAAACCAAGGAGCAAACTACTAACTGGTGTTTGCAAAGCAGTCAATCCTAGAGTGCCACTCATTTTCCTTGGCACTGATTGGCTCAACATCCAAACTCAGACGACTGTAGACGCTAACTTCTGTAGAAGTACTAAGATGGTATCTGTTGTGCGCAATAAAGCATAGTAACACATATTATATGTTTCAAATATTAAAATATGAAGTCGGACATGGTTTTAGAGGGACTCTCAAGTTTCATGGTCTCTAAACCACACAAATACCACTGTAGTTCTTTCTTTTTCTTTTGGGTTTAAAACTACTACCTTCATCAAGGAACCAGCACCACATTGTTTCTCTTTTAGGTGTTACAGTCTACAGAAAATAAAAGTCGGAATCAGTCAAAGTTGAAATTTCCAGAGAAGACTTCAAAGAAGCTTGAATCACTTTCCTGGTGAAAAAAAGAGACTTTCTTTAAGAGTCTTTAAGAGCCATGCATTCTAACAAGGGTTCGAAAGCTTTTGGAAAAGGAAACAGGCTCACAGTTCCTTTACCATATTTTGGGCATGAGATAACTAATCCTTTGTTTCACTCCAAACCCGCTTTAGCTGTTTGTTTTTGAAAAGTTTGATTTTCTAGTCTCGTGTGGTCAATGCCAAAAGTCCCAGTTAAAATCCTAGTACAGTTAAGCAACCACCATAAGTTTAAAATTGTAATAATAGAAGAAGAATCCAGTCAACTTTTTGGTAGAACGTAATGGTTGTTATGGGAATGTGGTGACTCAAAGATATTCCTGTTCTCAAACCCTGTTGTGGAGATTTTCTTCGTCTTCCTTACCATAGTGATGTTTACGCATGTGGCTCAACTTATGAAGCCTAATGACCAGCAACTAAAGCTAACAGGCTTTTGTGTTTGCATGTAATGTTGTATATTTATACCTGAGAGAAACAAGAAGCCAAATATCATTCTGTATATTTCCATAAACTGTCATGTGAATTTCAAGTGAACTTTTAAAAAAGAAAGAAAGGAAATATGAATTAGTTGTGTTTTCATCTTCTGGTGTGAAACAAATCAACCAGGATATGCACAATATAATTCTGTCAGACGTTGATGCTACATATGGCTGTAAAACAAAAAGGGTTTCCACTTGTAAATGTTTCCGAGTTTCGTGCCTCTGGTTAGGCATTGACACATTGATGCATGGGTAAGTTTCCTCATTCAGAAAATGTTTCCAGTTCCACTTTAGCGCATTAACTCTTTTTCAGAAAAGCCCAAATCCGCCTCAAGCTAGCGTAAAAAATCTTTTTTTTACGATATTGAGAATGTTATTTACATTTTTTATGTTTCCATCGACCTTTAATACGATACTTCAAGATGTGCATCAAAGAATCTTGAAGAAAACAGGGTCACTGAAAAGTTCTTAGAAACTCTATCCAACTTAAATTATGTTTTTTTATTATTATTATTATTATTATTTCAAATGGACTTTTAGATGCACAGTGGCCCAGTTGGTAGCACTGTTGCCTTGCAGCAAGAAGGTCCTGTGTTCGATTCCCTGCCCGGGGTCTTTCTGCATGGAGTTTGCATGTTCTTCCTGTGCATGGTGGGTTCTCTCCGGGTTCTCCGGCTTCCTCCCACAGTCCAAAAACCATGACTGTCAGGTTAATTGGTCTCTCTAATTTCTCCCTAGGTGTGAGTGTGTGTGTGTATGGTTGTGTGTCCTGTCTGTCTCTGTGTTGCCCTGCGACAGACTGGCGACCTGTCCAGGGTGACCCCGCCTCTCGCCCGGAACGTAGCTGGAGATGGGAACCAGCAACCCTCCCGACCCCATTAGGGACAAGGGTGAACAGAAAATGGATGGATGGATTTTTAGATGTACTTATAAATATGCCTCCTGTAATCCTGTTCAAACAATTACTTCTCAATGTGGAATTTGTTTCTCTATTTGATTAAATGTGCAGAATGAAAGGCTTTCTAAATGCTCCAACAGCAAAAAAAATAATAAATAATGAATGAATTTTAACAAATGCTGCCCATCCTTTTCTATGGTGTTCTATGTTTTGTTGCGTTGAGCCTTCAGGACAGAGATGTGGGAATCTTTTTCCAGTAGACGATCCATTGATGGATGTTTTGAATGCAGAGCTGTGTAGAAGTTGTATTTTATGTTGCTGTCAGGCTTAAAATGCTTAATCCATAATCCCTCCAAGTGGCCGTCGGGTCAGAAATGTGAGAAAATGGGACTTGAGCTTGTCGTTTAAAAAAAAACCCTTTAGGAAGAACGGTGGCAGCAGGCCATTACCGATGCCGGTCGCCTCCGACAGCTCAGGCAGTCAGCATCTTCTGTAATTATCTCCGATTATTCACTAATTTCGGAAGAGGAGAGGCGTGAAGTCAGGGGACTCCAGAGAAAGCTGATGCGGCGGACTCGTCAGGAAAAACTAAATAACAAACAATGTGGGTCTCGATAAATGATTAGCAGCAGAGCCCTAAAAAAAAAAAAAAGAAAGATTCCTGAGATAGGAAAATGGAGAAATTGATTTATTCGCCTGCAAGACGCCCGCTAAGTATTTTTTCCGCTTGGTTAAACCCTTGGCAGTGGTCACCCGCAGAAAAGAAGCATTCTATTCTCCAACCGAACCCCACAGGACTGTGAGAGCAGGGAGAATATGTGTGAACATGTTAAATCACGAAGAGGATTCAGACCGGCTTATTTGCCTCTGCGCGCAGCCTAAATGCTGACAGATGGGGGGATATGAGGCGCACGCTTCGACGAGCTCCTAACAGCTGCATACACAGGAATGCTTGTGAGGAACAGTTAGACAAAGGTGGCAGTAGCTTCTGCTAATGCAGCTGCAGGAAGTGGCAGAAAGGATGCAGCGCTCCGTGCACTGTAAGGGGATTAACTCCTGCTCTCCTGCAGCAGAGGTCATTCACAAGAAGCAGCCCCAAAATATTCCAGAGTCCTAATCCGAGGGAACAAGTCTGGGGGGGGGGGGGGGGGGGGGGGGGGGGGAGAGACTGCGGTTGAAATACTTAACGACGGAAGCAAAGGCGCACTTTGAATTGCTCCAGTTGTCCTTCGGCTTTGCTCGTCTGCTAATTTGATGCGGTTGTCGATACCTGTGAGGCAATGCAAGGTTTAACTGCAAACATGACGCTGGTTAGTTTATGCTGATAAAATGTTCTGGGGCTCAGATCAGTGGAGGCAGGGGGCTAAAGTGAGGCCTGGAGAGGCAATAGTTACCCCTTTAAATTTGCTAGCACTCCCACTTGCCCCACTTGGCTAGAAAATATGCTGAATCAAATTTTTTTTCAGTTATTTGGTAGCGGATGCTAATGAAATCCTGGTTTGGCTTTTGGTGGTTTAGATGTAGAACCCTGAGATTAAAATCTCCCCCCAAAATAGGTAATAAAAATCTGACTGTCGACTTAAAAACTTTCAAAACGTAGTCTGATATGCATTATATTTTTGAATATGAATTCAATAAAGGATAAATATTTATTTACGTATTCCTTCCCTGAAAATATGACAGAAATTCTTTTGGTTTTGCCCCCCTCCATAAATGCTTCCTTGGGGCACCCCTGTTCATACATTAATACATATTTAAATATGAATTCACTGAAGAATAGAAGAAGTTTCAATCGGTGACATGAGCGGTTCTAGACGGGGGGCCAACAGGGGCTAGCGCCCTTGTCAGAACTGGCACTGGGCTCTGTTATGGCAGCCAAGATGATATTCACTGACACAGAAACCATAGCTATAGGGCTGGATGATAAAATGGACGATGGCTGAAAAACATACAACAATATAAGCACTTCATATCAGTCAAAATTGATAACTATTTGTTAGTTTTTAGTTTTAAATATCTGAAATATTGCCAAACTGGTGGCATGACCTTTCCCATTTTATCTACAGTTTTGTTTTCATTTTTTTAAGTCATTGAGGTTCAATTGCAAAACACGAAACTGCTGCTGCACAAGTTACTCAATAGGTCGTTGCTAGGTACCCAAACTGAGTGAGTTAGTTGATGCCATTCACCTTGCTTACCCGGCATGACAGGTTAACTGGATAAAGCCTTTTCTCTGCCTTAATCCCCCAGAATGCTGTGCGGTTATGGCTCAATTCTACATATCGAATATTGAAAATTCTGTCAGACATATTATCTACTGATATTGATCATGTGTCTATCTTTATATATATTGTTATAGTTTTATTCTTCAGCCGTATATAGCTAATTGTTGTTTTTTTTTTTTGGACCAGTTAGTTTTTTTTACCTTCACTGTTTGACTTTAGCAATAAATTAAAAATCAAGATGTTGCACTTTAAGTTTAAGCCATACTGAGAACACACATTTCATTTAACAAATCAATTAATATATCAAACAATGAAGTATTGACCTGCTGGTTTAATTCTTTTGTTTTATGTTGGCAAACTTAATCTAGAACTGTCACTGGTGAGTGTGATATTTATTTATTTAAATATATTGAATAATTTTGATTTATTTATTTATTTAGTGTACCCATTTTGAATGCACCTCACTCACCCTATAGCTGAATAGAGTCATTTTAGGAATAGGAAGGTCGTGGGGTCAATTACAGTTTACCCCCTGGGCTTAAAAGGCGTTTTGACTGGACAGTACAACTAAAAAAGGCAATATAAATGTAATTACTTTGGTGGATAAAAAGTGGCCCCCCATCTGCTCGCCCTTTTAAAACTTTCTGGAAGTGCCCCTGTGTCTGTTATTCTTAACAAAATGCTAACCCAAACCTAACCCTCCTACAGAATGGGGGTCTTCTTACCTATAGATTTTATACCGAGTGCTGAAGCCCTGCTGGTATCTCTCCAGCGCCTCCTGGAACTCCAGCGACCGGTGGAAGGGTCCTTTATCCGACAGCAGCCACTCCAGAGAGCCGGGGGCGCCTTCGCCCTGGCCGGCCACCCCGGAGGTCCAGCCGCAGCATAGCCACAGGCTGAGGACCGCCAGCCCCTTCCATAGCAGAGACAGCCGCTTATGACTGATCCTCTGACGGCTCATGCTTCACCCAGCGACACCTCATTCTCTCCGGACTGGAGGGAGGACGGATGGTGGGGGTGAAAAAAGTCGCGCGTGGCGCAGATTTGGGTGATTATCAGGAGTCCGAAATAAAATCCAGGCAGAGATAGAGAAAAAAAAGTGACAAATAAATAACGAATTTCAGCCTTCAAATATTAAAGGGTGCGCTCCTGAGAGCCTGTTATCCTGGTGAACAGCCGTCCTGATTCAGAAATCCGACCAAAACCCGGCGGGTAATCTCGTATTTTTATGCGACAACTCCAACTAGTTTTCTCGATCTTCGTTAACTTTAATTCGCCGGCGGGTCCGCGCGTGCCGTCGCTCCCCGGTGAGAAGTTGATGCGCGCGGCGGAGTTCACGCTGCGGCCGTCCTCGCGCTCCGAGACATTCTCCGGAGGTGGGCAGCGAGGCGAGGGGCAGGTTTCATCAGCCGGACCGGAATCCTTCTGCTCAAATGCCCGAGAAACCGAAATATGCGCCCCAGGGAAGGCTGCGCGGCTGCGGCTCCTGCTGCTGCTCCTCTTCGCAGAGCGAGCTGGTGAGTGAATGGTTTCTGGCTTCAACAGAGAGAGCTTTTTATTCCTCAGGATTTTTTTTATTTATTTTTTTTCTAGTGAGACAGCGAGAGGGCGAGCCAGCGCATCATGATGAGGGCAACACAAACTCCGAGAAAGATCATTGGCTGGAGTCAAGGTTTTAGGAGAGGTTGATGATGATAAACGGTGATGGTGAGCAGAGCCGGTCCAAGACTGGATGGGGCCATAGGCAGACTTTAACTTGGGGCCCCTTTTTTTAAACTATGTGCATTTCAGGAAACCACAACACCACTGGCCTATTCATTTCAGTAATTCAGATAAGTCTTTTTCCAATCGAATCCAGCAAAAACATCAATGTGTGAAAATAGTATTTGTGCTTTAGCTGAGCAGAGTGAGAAATGGAAGGAAAGTTTCAATCTCACTCCAAAACAGTGAAATTTTAGTTTCAGTTTATCATTCTTTTTCTTCATGAATTATGGAGATAGATTATAGAAAAAAATGCTCAAAAGTCTAGTATGCCTTAATTAGGGATGTCAACTGACATTACAATTGGTTGTCAAACGCATGCAATTAATCTAAAAATGTTTAACATTGACCTATTTTGACCTAAATAGGTAAAAAATGACCTATTTTGACCTAAAGCCTCACTAAAGCAGAGAGTTACCGAGATCAAAGACGCACGTCACACGGTCTTGTACTGCGGTCAACAATGGAGAGTGGCAGACGTGAGTGAAAAGACGACAGCGAGGAGAGTCGGAGTGATGAACTCAGCAGCATATTTCGCTTTTAAAAAAATCTATGCGATAGAAGTTTGGAACCTTCCACCAAATCACAAGCGGTTTGTAGTTAATATTTTTAAATTAACATTTCTTTTAAACCTTCCTGAATATGAAAACCTGGAAAACAGACAACTTCATATGCACATTTATAAGCACGTTCTATGTACGTTTTTGAAACCATTAATCGTGATTAATCACAGAGCTAGAGCGTACTTAATCTGATGGATTTTTTTAAAATCGATTGACAGCACTAAAATTTGTATAACAGTAATGCTATTTCACACTTCTTTCTAATACCTCTCACATATCACATCATTAGCTCCAATGAAGTATAGACTGTAACTCCTGCTCAAACCTAAACAAACATTACAGCTCTACTGCTGGTGCAGTTTGTAGTCTGTATTCTCTACAGAAAAGTATGACTACAATAAAGAAAAGTATTTTTGGTCGCTGGAACAAAAACACTCCCAAAAGCACATGGTTGGTCAGTAACTAATGCCCCAAATAGAGGTGCACCGATTCATTGGCCAGCCGGTTTATCAGCCGGCCGGTTTATTGGTGCAACAATTCAGAGAAAAAAAAATCGTATCGACCAGAATCAGAATAGACGGGTCAGGTTTGTTGAAGATCCTAATCGGCGATCGACCAGAAAACAGCACTCAGTGCACGCCTTGCCTCAAAGCAAGAGGTTGTGTTTCGTAGTTAACGAAGATTAAGTTTGGAATTTACCAAAGCCACAAAAGTACAAAATGATGAAGCAAAGTAATATTTCTGGGCAAATTAAACAGTTTGATTAAAGCAAACTAAACATTCTGGTGTGGAAAAAGTAAGATATAAACTGTTAGAAGAGAAATACCCTAAAAGTTTATTACTTTAGTTAGGGCGGCCATATTGGATTTGCAGTTGGGTATTGGTAAGGCACTCCTAAAAGTCAGCATTCCGATTTCAGAAGGTTTTTCTGGAAGCTTAAGATAATTCTTTTTTCCAACTTGATGCTGGGAAATTCTGATCACAGAGTAGAGATGGGATACACATCGTCGTCAATACATTTGACTTTTATTCCCCTCAATGTGTCACAGCCTGCAGCTGGCATGACTAAACCGCTGGAGCTGTCCTTTGTGAAATGTTCGCTTCCTTATTCTCCAGTACGAAAAAAAACCTCGAGCCCATTATCAGAGAACAGATTTCTCGGTTTTATGCGTTTCTGGTTCAGGAGTGCACGCGGCTTGCACTCCCCAAAGTGTGATCATTTGCACAAAAATGCCATTTTCCTCTCAACTAAAAGGGGCTATTAAACGCAAAATTATGCAAAAGAAATCTGCGACCTCTAACTTGTAAATATTGCATTTTCAACCCTGAAAACATTTTCGAGGGATTTCTCATTATTTATGGCATTTCTCTGAGATAGCGCAGGTGCGAGCGGCAGATGATGATTTGGATTTCAGGTGCCCCAGCACTCCTTGCGGCAACATCACACCTTCTTGAGGCAATCTTTCACACGCAGCGAGCTGAGTGACTTTAGAAAGAAGCACTTATAACCCCTCAAAATGTGTTTCATGGGAAAACATGAATGTGCTGTGGAAAGGTATTTGGCCCTTTACAGATTCATTCTGTTTTTGCGGTTTTGTCAGGCTTAAATGCTTTCAGATGATGAAACAACTTTTCGTATTTTACAGAGATAACCTGAGGGAAAAAAAACCCTCACTCATAATTTAACTTATTAGTGGGGGTGGGGGGGGGGGGGGGGGGGGTGGAAACTATCCAAACTTTTTCACACAACGTAATATTATGTGAAAAGGTAGTTGTGCAACTACCGCTCATGCGTCCCCAAAAACAAAACAAAAAAATTCACACCATGAGCATCACAATTCTAATTTTGCACAAATTAACCCCTACAACAGAATTTTAATTGTTTTATTAATATTGTTATTTCCAAGCACTGACCCAATAAAGACATTTTTTATTCTCATCCAACAGTATGCAGACACTCTGTCTATGCCTATGAGCATTTAATCACCACAGCATGTTTAAAGGGGCAGGATCATGTGATTTTTAGGCACATGATGCCGTTTTATATCACAATCAAGTAACTATGCTACCTTCTGTTGTTATAAAAATGCTGAATATATCGAATGTAACTTTAAAAAAACAATTACTTCTCAATTTAACACCTTGAAATTGTTCCTGTATCTCTTTAAGAAGCTCCCGCTCTACCTGAAACTCCGCCTTCAGGAAGTCAGCAGGACATGGCTCCTCTATTAACCCTTTAATAATGTTTTTACCAGCGTTTCACTACAAAGTAGCTAGCATAATAAGTAGAGTCAAAAGAGGAGGGGTGCTTCCTTTGGTGGTAAGAACTGCTGTATTTTTTAATCGCAGTAGATGTCGTCAACCTCCTACTACTTCCTGTTGTCGTCTCCTTCGTGGTTTGAGCCAGTGGCAACATCCGGTTGTTGGCCATGTAATTTGTGCGATGCAAAAAAAGTGTTTCCACTGCAGTTGTGCGAAATAATTCAGTTTTGATATTGGTGGGGGGATTACCTCATCCATGCAGGAAAACGTTTTATTGAAAAACAATAAACAAAAACAATTTTTTTGTTTGTTTGTTTGTTGTTGCTTTTTTAAATTGGCGTTTCCGTTGAGCAAATTTATCTTTGAAATGTGAAATTGTGCAACTATACAGTCAATGGAAATTCAACTGGTGACTTGGTTTCTCATTTGTTTGTGGATTTCTTTAGATCAGGACGTGATACATTGTTTATCAAGATCTTTTTGCCTTAGAAAAGATCTTGATATTCTAACCTAACCTAGGTTATTTCTAAGTCATTTCTTGATTCTACACGTCAGCTAGTAATCAGGCCTACATGTGACTTGTTGAATCAAACTCAGATGTCTGAAAACACAGAATCTTACTAAATAATTTGGTCTAGTTTTTAGTGCAGATATCTTAGTACAAAACTAAATAAGACAAAACTAATACAAAACTTTTAGGAGCTTGCTTTAAGTGAAATATTCCTTCTTGTTGATGAAAAAGTCAATATGAAGGCAGATTATCCATTGGCAGATTATTTCACCTGTCTATTTCATGTTACAGGTGAAATAATCTGCCGATGGAACTAGTACTTTCTCATCAATATTAAGGTATTATTGACTCAAAACAAGTTTTGTTTTGTTTCATTTCAAGTGTGCTGAGATATTTGCACTTGAAACTAGATCAAAAATACTTGGTAAAATTTTGTGCTTTTGCATTGCATCACTGTCAAATAATGTCTTAATAAGAAAGGTTTTGTTGGTTTTCCTAAAAAAAATAAAATCCAATAAATAGTCAAATCAGGAGCTGTTTCTTGTTTCCTCCATCAGAACCTAATATTTGCTGGATAAACACCTCGGTTTTTTCCTGTCATTACTTTTTTCAGACCCAGAGCCCCTGACTGACAAAGACCTTGCCGTGTTAAATGGTCTGCACAGAGACTCTCTTTTATCCAGGAGGAATTGGGATCAATAGCCCGTTTCCACTGATTCACTCTCACAATATTATTTAGCAGAATCCCCTACAGGATGTCAGGGAATCCCTCCACCCCCGCCGCCCCACCTTTTATTTTAAAGTTCAAATTACGACAATTTGTCAATCCGGTAATGAGCCACCTCCCCCTCCCCCTTCAAAAGCCCAAATGGCAACTTGTTTCCATCGGCTCTGTTGATAAGACGTCCGGATTGTCTCTGCAAACTCAAGACTCTTTGAAATTGAAAGCAGGAGACAGTTTTCTTGTTATCTGCCAAGGGAGTGGGGGGTGGGGAGGTGCAGGTTGGAGGATTTGCTTCCCCCAGGTAGCTGATCTTGACATTTGGGACATGTATCATGATAGCGGAGCCTGCGTTTGCCGGGGCCAACAAAAGAAAATGCATTAAATATTCCAACCGGTAATTTGTGTGGATAAGGAATAGGAGAACAGGCTAAATGAGCTTCTCCCTCCGGGCTACAGGCTGTTATATCCTCTTGAAATCTAGGTCTTTGTTGTCTGGATGTGCTGTAATTGAAAAGTTCCTGCTCCCCCACTAGAGCCTCCCCCCGCATCTCCACCACCTGAATTCTCTTCCACCACCTCAACCACCAGTCTCCCTTTTTCTCTTTGGTTTTCTCCCTCTACATGAATTTCCTGTTATGTGTTTGACTGATCTCCCCGCCCGCCTCCCTCCCTCCCTCCGTCGGCCTCGTCGTGCAGAGCTTTAGGATGAATGTAGGCAATTTCGGGTCATCAACACCCCAAATATTTCCAACTTTTTCAGCTTCCTGAAAGGAAGAGTGGCTCAGAATAAGTTCAGGAAGATGAGGCAGAAAGGTATGTCACGAAATAGTTCAGAACTGATGGTTTTCATCAGATTCAAAAGTCTGTTGAACTCAGTCCATCACTCAGTTGAGTCTTTACAGAGTGTTTCTGGACCTGGTAGTCCAGTAAGCTTGGTTCGACTGGGGACCAACATGGCAAAAACCATTCTAGGTTCTAGAGCAAATATCTAAGTAGACTTAAAATAAGACAAAACTAACTCATAACTTTTCAGGAAGAAATAGGAGCCTGGTTTAAGGCAATAATTCCTTAACATGGATGAAAAAGTACTATTTCCCCAGGCAGATAATTTCATTTATGGCAAGATATTTTGCCCACATTAAATATAAGTTTGGTCACTTCATAAGTCAGTAAAAAAAACAAACAAAAAAAAAAAAAACATGCTGCGCCAATCATCCTCCACCTACTTCTTTGTGTTTTCTTCTTCGTGGTTCACGCCAGTGGCTACATCAGATCAATAAAATAAAACAACACACCTCATCCTACCCCCAAAACTTTTAACCAAAAAATGAGTTTTTTTTTTCCAAAATTGGTGTGTTTTGCTCTATGCAAATTCATTTTCGAAATTGTCCAATTATATGGTCAATGGAATCGCAGATAGTGACTTGGTTTCGTTCTTAGATCTCTTTTGATCGGGACTTGATGTGCTGGTTTTTTAAAACCTTTTTGCCTACTTCGTTTTGTCAGACAGGTTCTTTCTAAGTGATTTTTTGACTTTACAGGTCAAGCAGTAATCAGACGTGGGTGTGGCAAGGTAAATCCAACAATCCCTGTCAATCAACATCCGGTTGGTGATCGTGTCACTCGCGAGAAAAGTGTTTCCAATGCAGTCTTACGAAATAAACCAACTTTGATACATCCGAAAAACCACTTCATCACAATGCCAAAGCATTTTACCAAAAGTTTTTTTTCCGAAACCGGCGTATTTTCATTGAGAGAATTTATTCTCGAAATGTCAAATTGGGTAAATATATGGTCAGCTATTGTGTCTTCGTCCCACAGGAAGTGAAGAGAAATAAGGTTCAAACGTCTTGAAGGATTCAGGCTGCAGAAGGACCGTGTCTCTTGTACGTGTGTTTCTTGGCACCGTCTCTGCTAAAAGGGCTTTAAAAAAAAAAAAAAACAATTAATTTTTTGTCAAGTGCTTGGCACGTTCCAAAGAGTACCGCACGCTTCCTTTCTGTTTCAACAGATAAGACGCCGGAGTCTCCCCGGTTGACGAGAGAAGAGTTTAACTAAGTAATTACTTCTTCTGAACCTCTTATTGTGAAGGAATGAATTGTACTTGATGGGCGCCGTGTAAGGAAGAGCATGGCCGCACTGTGTGCTCATTGTTCTTTGAAAAAGTCTCTTCCGCAAATGGGAATGGAAGCGTAACTTGGCAGGTGGTGAATGTGAAAGTGCAAACAAAAAACGGAGGTGATGATTATGAGGTCTCTGGCTTCGCTAATTCCATTTAACTCCGGAGAGGAGACGGGCTCCGTCTGCAGCGTGAGTAACTCGAGTGGCTTTGTGAGATGTTTGGGAAAGACGCAACCCTCCCCACGCAGTGGGTCAGAGAGGTTTGATCAACATGAATTTACTTAAAGAGTTGTGGAAAAGCGTTTCCGCGTTCCGTCACGTTGCGACTCGGTGACGCCTCCCGGGTCTACCTGGAGGAGCACGCCTCAGCTCTCTTGGTTATTCAGGTCAGGGAACACACATGTCCGAGTCTTTGTCAAAGCCTCGGCTTCTGTGGCCCTGCAGCTATTTTTGCTTCCTCCCCATACATGGCCTTTCATTCTTGAGTCACGCAGGAGCATTGGAGGGCTGACCTAGAATGCTGAAAGCCTGTCACAGCAGGACACATCTGCATAAAGAATAAGGTAGCCCAACCGGTAGCAAGATGCAGAAAATAATTTTTTTTTTTTTAAAAAAGTATAATATAATTACGTGAGCAGAGGGAAAAAGAAAAAGGGGATTTCATACTGTGCTTTATAGCTTTACACTCTACACATTGATTGCTACAATTTAATCTCTTGCTCTGGAGGACTTTGATAAATCCTTCATCCATTATTCCCCTGCCGCCCACTAATTTATTTCGTTTGTAAAAATTCAGTAAAGTTGGTTTTGTAAATTGTCCTAAATGATTCTTTAAGACCTGTAGGGTTAGTTACCAGAGATGCACCGGTCCGATATTTATATCTGTATTGGTCTGATATTGAAAAACGTCTAGATTGGATATCTGTGATACCGTATCTGATCCATAAGGCTTCGTGCTGACTGACATGTCGCTTTATTTTTTTTTCCTATATTATATTCGAAAGAAACCATTTGAAAATAAGGTTGCAGTTTTTTTTGTGCTATTAATGTAAAAATCTTGCCAAATTTGGAGGATGTTTTTTTTTTCTTCATGATATCAGATATCAGAAATATGAACCGTGACGGGGGAAAAAAATATCTTTTTGTCTCATGTTGAGTTTTTCGGTCTATAATGTTGAGCAGCTCACCTATACATATAAACTGATGTCTATATAATCAGTGATCATGCAGTCACGCCTCGTAGCAACAGCAGCAGTGATTTTTCTAATTTCATCTAAATCCAGACTTTAAGCTGAAACTGAACACTGCCTGTATGAATACAGTATGTAGTCAGTGGCTCACAGCAGACAAAACCAAAATGCTGCTTCATGGAAAAGAGGAAGACATTAGAGATGAGGTGACATTATGCTAATGCAATAACCAATACTGGCTAATGTGCTAGCATAATGAGGGAGTCAATCACACTTACCAATTTGGTTCCGCAAGGGGATGATATTTAAAAAAAGCAATGCTGTTTACGCGCAGAATACCAAAAGTTTCAGTCCCTGTTGTTGAGCTCCGGCTTGCAGGACGGTTGCACTTCTGGATTTGAACACATCTGGCTAAATAGTAGCATCAACAAAGGCTGCAGGGCTGCGTTTGTTCAACAAAAAGTTGAAATTTTAATATGTTGTCCTTAACCAAAGTGTATTAAAAAAACAACACATTTGAGGATTATGTGTGAAATGTAAGAAGAGTTGACAGGATCACAAATTTAATTCAAATTAAGTTTTGAAATAAATTAATGTCTCTCAGTGGTTTGTTCGTTATGAAAGTTTAACTTCTTTCAGTCACATCCACATTTAATGTTCTGTATATAAAACCTTTTTATGCAGTCAGTATTACAAAGCTGATTTGTGAATTAACCGATTTTCAAGAGCAGAAAACCTCCTGTATATATATAAAATCATCCAACATCCATTCAAACTGCATGCAGATCATTCACAACTATTCTGAACGTATGCTGAACGTCTAACGTTGCCAGGTAATTAGGACACATTTTCCAAGAGAAAGCATCTCGATTATTATTGGTATACAGTTACCAATAATAATAATTATGTCATTTTCTTGCACTTATGAGCACAATCCTCACGTTCAGAGGAGCTTCATCTTTTGGCCCATTGATCATGTTGGTTTGAAAGTTTTTTTTTTGGTTTTTTTTTATGGGTCTCACATCATTCCTGTGTGACACCAGAGTTCTAAAATCATCAATAAATGATTTTGTTAACAAATGAGCTCAAACTAAGTCATGGCTCACAAACTGCAGGAACACCTACACGTTTTCTGCCTCTACCAACTTTCATTTCAGTTTATACTCAAACTTTTTACAAACATCCATGGTGGACTTGAATGTCAGTGTGACTTCTAGCCTCTTCATGGTTCCCCACCAGCTAACTAAAACTAGCGAAATAACAAAAACTGAAATTAAGAAAACATTTTTGTCAACTGAAGTAAATAAAAACAGTGAACTATAACTAACTAAAAGACTAAAATTATATTAGTAGTTTTTGTGTTTATGAATCTATTTATTAACCTTTTGAGCAGATTTTTTTTTAAAATCGACACAAGCCGTTTACATCAGCTGTCGGCTAACTGCAGCTCCTTACCAGTAATGGCGGTTACGCTACGACGGTCCACAAAATGGCGGCCGCAAAAGTTGGGAGAAACACCCGAGTCAGCTGGTTGATCAACAATAACTGAATACATTTTCTGAAAATGGTTGAGTATTCAATACCCAATCGATGTATACATGAACAATACAATACTCTGGCCTTTTTTGAGTTCTGCATGTAAAAATCAACCAAAGTATGAAAAACTAAAACTATTACTATTACTACTAGTTTATATTACTATAACACAAACTAGGCTACTACAACTAGTAAAAACTAGCAAACACACTCTACTACACACTAATTAAAACTAACTGAATCAGACAAACAAAAAGTCACAACGAAATAAAGCTGACTTATAATGAAAAACCCTAAATTATTGTAATGCCATCAGGACATTTTTGCTAAATAAAACGTACAAAGGTCTTGAGGGAGCTCTTTGGTTGTTGCCCATTGTGAGATATTTCTTTTGCGACCTCTTTTGTGAAAGGACATGTTTTTATCGGCCAGTTCGGACTTAATCAGCGGATATCGATCGGCACTAAGATGCTTTTTTTTCTTTCCAAACACAGACAGATTCCAGCTTGTTAAATGAATCGCCATGCCTACTTAAACTTGCCTTTCTTCGTGTCTTCAATATATTTTACCCGTGACATTAAACTGTATCACACATAGTAGACTTGACTCTTTTGATAGTGTGGAAGAAGGAGGTTTCACACCGGTACACATAACTCTCTGGATCGAAGGGCTGATGCACGCTTTTATTTTCTTGGATGATTAAAGGACCACTGCAGTTACTTCATATTGATTGTTCCTCAATAGATCGTCCGTGCACAGATAGCTTCTTATTATCCAAGCAACCGCCTTGGAAACTGTAATTATAATGTTGTTGAAACTCGTTTTGCTCTAAGGTCGGCTGGGGTCTCTGGCTGACGTCGGTAGTCCGTTGCGTTGAACACCGTGTGCGTTTCTCCCTGGGCAATAAACGCCGTCCGTACCGACTCCATTCAGCGCCGCGCAGAGCCCAACGAAAAACAACAACACACTACGTGATGTTCTCAGAGATGGGCTATTAATTTTGTGATTCAAGTGTCCACAAGTTCATTTTTATTTCAGAATGAAAAGAATCAAGCGGCTTGCCTTGAAAGATGTTTAAAAAAAAAAAGAAAGAAAAAAAAAGCGTAAGTCGTCCTTAGTACTTTGAAAATGTGGTGGAGAAATTTGATAAAAAGGTGTAAAACAAATTATAGTCACTAACCTTGGATGTAAAAGTCTTGATGTGAAAAATGAGACCAAGAGAAGGCCTTTAAAAACTCCTTCTTAAGTGCAAGAAACTGGATTGAGTGAAATTTATAAACATTTCCTCAATCGAAACTAAACTAATACTTTGTTGAACAAGTCTCTAGGTTTCAGTCTTCTTTGAAAGGAATCTATTAGCATACGAAATCGTGACTCTGTAATGTTTGCAACTCTGTCTTTCAAAATCTCACCAAATCTGTCTAATTGTCATCAACTCTTGTCCACATTCCCTTACAGGAGACACCCGCCAGATTTACTTCTGAACTTTGACTAGGTCATTCCAAAACATCAAAAATTACACTGTGCTAATTTTTGTGAAGCCATTCTTCATTTTTAGATATGACTCAGTAACCGTGTTTCCATTGGCCATATATTTACACAATTTGACATTTCAAAAATAAATGGATGGAAACACAGCAATTAAAAAAAACAACAGCTTATTTTTTTTTAATAAAACGTTTTGGGGCTAGGATGAGGTGTTTGGTTTTGTTTTGGCCGAATCAAAATTCTTTCACAAAACTGCAATGGAACATTTTTTTGCATCACGAGTCACATGATCAACAACCGGACGTTGCCACTGGCGCAAGCAATGAAGAAAACGACAACAGGAAGTCATTGAAGGATCATGATCATGTTTTTTTAATGACTTAGCGAGTGAAAAAAGTTATTCTTCTGTGATTTTAATTGTTTTTCTCATTTAATGAACACACCGGAATTGCGTGTTTGTGTTTCACCTTAGCAGAATATTCACATTTGCAAAGGAAGCAGAGCTACTGATGCTGAAAAATTTAACTCTTTGGGTTTCTGCTGGAGGTTTGGGGGTCAAACTGGCTGCTTTTTAGAACTGTTTAGGATTTTGTTTGTTTCCATGAGCCTCTCCGGTGGATCTCCTGCTCGGCATTCAGCTTAAAAACCCCCGGAGTCAAGAAGAACTCAAAAGTTCAACCTGTGGTTCTCAACAACTAACAGACACGGGGACCTCTGAAATGAACTACAAACACATCGCTGACTTAAAAAATGATTCACCGCGACGAAGTTGGTTAACGTAGCTTCCAGAATGAAACCTTTTCCTTTTTTAGGCACCTGCTTTTTAGATTCTCTCAGCTCGAATGGTCGGAGCGTGCAGACTGATCGCTGAGCTCCACTTCACAGATGAACTAAGATCAACTCTAGGCTCACGCTGAGTCTGCTGACGTTTTGTAATCCTTGGATGCCGAGACGTGTTTCTGACACAGTGTGAGAGAGAAACCAGCTCTGGTGAGAGAAACTGTACAACATGGCTGTGCAGTTCTGCTAAAGAAAGAGTCCAGCCTGTCAGTTATCAAAGCCAAAAAAAAGCCCAAAAACAAACAAACAAAAAGAAGTTGTCAGTGTAACTTGGCAGTTTTAAACAGAGTTTCAAGAAAATGTTCAGGCATGACTTTATCACTATGTCTCCATGTTTTAGAGGTAATATCAAAAATGAATATTGTATCATAAACATTGTGTTCGGTATGTGACGCTCCTGGGAGTAACTAAATTTGGATTAGAAAAAGTTAAAAGGGCAGTATTATATAAAATCAACTTTTTGAGCTTTACATCATGTTTACAATGTGATTCCCTCATCAAAAACATACCTGGAGTGGCGCCTGGAGCAGGAGTTTTTAAAGAGACAGAGACCCAATTTTAAGGAATTTGAGTAAATCAAATTTCTTTTAAGTTATATTTGACATATATAGTATTTTTTTCTAACAGCTGAAGGCAACAGTTACTTGATTGTGCTATATGATGGCACTGTGTGCCTGAAAAATACATAATACTGCCCCTTTGAAGAATCTTCAAACTAAAACAAGGCCTCAGATGATCTATGATTAATTCAAATACTAAAGGAACAAAATGCAAGAGTGAACTAAGAAACTACACACAGAGAAATGAAGTTGTATGGCAACGGCACTAGCAAAAATGAACACAGAGAAATGAGCTAAAAGTGGCAACTCAGCATAAACTTACGAGAAAATGATCAAAGCCCAAAAGAAAGCAAAACACAAACACCTCAGGACTGTGTCAGAAAGTGAGTCAAACACGTTTGCTTTTGTGGCTGAATAATACAGGATATTTCATATTAATCAGACAAAAAAAAAAAAGTCTTTTATTCTGCCCTTAAAATCCACCATATTTAGCAAAAACAAAAAGTAAAAGTAGTCTTCATTGACCAATCTCGGTGGTCTCTCTCGCCTCGGACGATTTTAAATCACCGCTCTGCTGACTGACGCGGTGGCTCTCGGGAACGAGGTTGAGCTCGCCGCGCCGCTCAGTCAGACAGCCAGGGCCGCTCAGAGGCAGAGCGAGGCGCCCGAGGTCATCGGATGGCTTGTTCCAGCCAGCACCGTTATAAGATGATAAAGTGCGAGTCAGCGTTTGATTGTTATAGAAGATGAATGATGGGTGGGGTTGGGGAGGGGATCCGATGATGTTCCCCATATGCATCATAATCGGTCATAATCTATTTTGGTGCACGTTTACCGCAGAGCTTCGGTGAATCCGTAATGATCCCTCGGTCAGTGGCGCATTAACACGTGAAAAGAAAACATCATGAGTGTGTGTGTTTGGGGTTTTTTTCCCGCTTTGCAAGGGTGCTGCATTTTAAATACATTACGTCCCGTCTAATCCAAACAGCAGCTCATGATGCGTCTCCCCCTCGCTGTCGCGCCAAGCTGTGTACACACGGCGGCAACCTGTTGCTTGGTTTCCAAATACGCCCGTTTGTTGGCTTTCTGACTGCACAGGTGGCGAAGGGAAAACAAGGAGTGACCTTCAGAACCGGCTAAATGAAGTCTGGTGCTGACTGCTTCAAACGAATCTGTCAAGGTTCCATTAGGGGGGGAAAAAAACAAACAAAAATCTCATTTAGAAAGTGTGAAAGTGCATCTACTGGACTATGACACCTGAGAAGTTAAAATCGGTGGCAGCACAGCCAGAGTTGAGTTTACTGATTAGTTCATATTATGTTTTAATGTTCCAACGAAACTCAGCAGCTCAACCTCCTGGGATAACTTCAACAAAAACAAAGAAAAAATCTGTTTGTTTTTTTTTTTGTTTGTGGATTCTGATGCCGTTTCTACATGTTTTTGTCCAAATGGATCAAAGTTTTATACACCTGTTTTGCTTTGTGGTTAAAAAGAAGAAGAAAAAGCTGGGAGTCTGAGTTCACAGCAACTGGTGTAAATGCTGGGATGACAGAAAAGAAGTAAAAGAGAGCGAAAAATGTATCAGGCTGTGTTTCGATTTCACTTTGAAATTGCTTGAACTGAACCTATGAAAATAAGTTTGCTTAATGGAAACGGCAATTTACCCCCCCAAAAAAACACGTTTTTCAACCCCGTCAACATAGATGTATTTCAATGGAAACACTTTTTTCACATCACGCGAGTTATGGGATCAACAACAGAATGTTACCACTGGCGGAAATGACAAAGAAGACGACAGGAAGTGCTGTAGGGGTGATGTTTTTTAAAGTGTGAACATACTTTGTTCACACAGATTTGAACTGTTTTTCTTATGTAATGGAAGCAATGCAATTGCAAAATTGTGTTTTTTCAAGGTGAGCAGAACATTGGCAACATTTTGTGCACATTTGTAATGTAAACGCAGTTCAGTCTTACGGTACTTATGGTCAGTATGTCGTTACAGTTACCAATAACAGCATTGTAAATATATGAGTTCCTAATATCTTGCAGCCCTAGTCTAAATACTGTCAAATCCTAGTTAAACACACCAAAGTTTGTGGTTCTAATCCAGCAAAGTTTGAAAATCTTCTAAAGATATGAATTATAAGACAAAATTTACCCTGCTGGAAGCAAATTTACAAAGTTCTTAACAACAGTAAGTAGACATCAGTCAAGGAGTGAACACACTCTGTTCACCCTCTCCAGTTGAACAGCTGGAAGTAACTTTGAGGAGTTTAAATGCACTTAAAGTTCTCTCTTAGCATTTATTTGATCACATTAGTTAAGTCTATTTCTGACTTTCCTCCATCTGCGTGTTGGTACTGAAGTCAGCAGATCATCTTAAATCCCATCTTTGGAAAGAAAAAAAAGAAGCTTTTTTGACCTTTCTGCGCGTGTTCAGGTGGTATGTTTTATATGCCACCACACGTGTTGTGTGTGAAACTAAGTAATCAACACTGTGGTTAAGGAAGAGAAGAGCCAAAAAGGAGAACTTGTACATTCACCAGATCCAAGTGTGAATGTAGACTCATTTTTCAGCATGAAGTTTTTCAGGGGTAAAAATGTCTTACTAACCCTCAAATATTTACTTTAACTTTCTTAACATCTATTTAACGGGACAGTATTGTGTAAAAAAAAAAAGAACTTTTTGAGCTTTACATCATGTTATAACATTATTCGGAAACATACCTGGAGTGTTGCTGTGATTCTTCCAGTGGCAACCATTTAGTTGTGGAAAACGCCTGGGTAACAACAGGAGCTACACTTCCAATTCAGATGTATGCAAAACTTGGTGGATATTCCACTAATGTGGAAAGAAATGAAAGTTTTGCAATGATGCTGTTTCCATTAAATAAGAAACACAACCAAATGATCATATTCAGCTTTTTAAGAAAATGGCAATGCTAAAATCTAACAGGTTTTCCAACCAAGATTTGAATTCATGCCACCTTCGGAGGCTTTGTGGTTGTTGATGTTGCTTGAGAACAGGAAGTGACACGGGCTGCATTTCCATGACAAATGTGCGCAAAACTGCCTATATTCCACTATTGTCGAAAAAACCACAATTTTGCAATTGTGGTCTTCTTTTTAAATAACAAACAAAGTTAAAATCACATATGGTAAAACATGTCAAGTCTGTACACGTGATAAGTCATTAAAAATCATGCCGCGCCATCATCCTTTTACCACTTCCTGTTGTCTTCTCCAACGAGACGACAACAGGAAGCGGATGTTTCTGCCAGTTGTAACATCCGGCTGTTGATCACGTGACTCGTGTGATGCAAAGTGTTTCCACTGCCTGTTTATGAAACACACTAAGACTGATTAAAAAAACCCCACCTCATTCTAGCGCAAAAACCTTCTAAATGAAGAAAGTGAGGTTTTCGAAATTGTCTTGTTTCCATTAAGAAATATCAATTTGCGCAATTCTAAGGTAAATGCTAACGCAGGTAGTGATGCCGTCTACAAGAAGGGATAGAGCAGACGATATTTGCAATGAGACGTTTCAGATGTTGAATCTGTTGCGGGGAGAGATTTAGTGACATGAAGAAGCTGAACACGCTGATAAAATACTGCGAGATCTGTTCTGGAAAATCCTCTTAAACCTCTAGAGATGACCATAGAAGGAAGGATGAACCATGAGCGTCCACTTCACAACCTTCCTTTAAAACTAAGAAGCTACTGAGAACTGACTCCAATTGATGGAAGCATTTGCATAGAAAGGGTTAATGGCACTCACATTGCAATTGATGCAAAGGTACCTAAAGCAACTCGATCAGACAATGTCTGCCGGACATTATGACACATGTACATCTTGTCCAGTTACAGCAGAGACATGCTCCCTTTGACCTTGAGCTGTATTTTGTGGGTGTGACAAATCGATAGATGGAATTTGTTTCTGAAGGATTTGCCCGTGTTCACAAATCAGACGTAATCACCCAGCTGCTACGGTTTTCGTCTAGTATCCAGAATTACATGTCTGTGGCATTAGCTGATATTGATCGTTTCTGCTTACGGGGAAAATAAAGATGCGCACTGACAATGGCAAATCATTCTCAGAAACCATGTCTTAGACTTACCTTCGATTTTTACTGGATTTCTACCCTTCACTGAGTCAACGCCTCGCTCTGCAGAAGCCGAGGTTGGCTGAGGCGATGGGAGTCACAAGCGTACCGCGGGGTTACGTCTATCTGAATATCTATGCTTGATCACACCCTGGGAGAACACGAGGTTACGTCTGCTGGAAGGTTTTGACAGCTTGCAGGAGGGCATCGCTCCAAACCCTCCACCAATAAATGTCAATTTGCCAGGCGCAAGTCAAAGATGGGGCTTGCGTTATGTCAGAGGAAGACATCCCCACCCAACGAGATCAACGGAAGGCGCCTGCTGGCTCAGAGGCTCTGCAGTCTTTCCTAAAGCCACAGGAAACATTATGCCAGAGTTACCTCACTGATCTTCATGAAGAAGTGATACCTCCCCGGAGCCGAAGGGGAAGCAACTTTCCAAAGGCAAAAAGACTCTCTGTCATCATCCTCCTGTATTATTTGAGACTTTTGCTAGTTTTGAGGCTATTGTCTCGGTCTTACTTCTATGTATAAACCATTTTTGGTAAAATCTTCAAACTTGCAGCTGTGGTCAAGATCAAAGTAGTTCTGAACATTACCCTGAATATAAATAGAGATGGTAGGAAATAATATATTGCATTTCTGTCATCATATCAGTCTTTTTATACTTTTATACTGTATATATATTCAGTCTAAAGTATCTCAAGTAATCAGAAGGGCACATTTTTTGATCCATTCAGTCATCATATTGCTTTGCATCTATTTAACAAAAAGGAATGAGTCATGTACTAAAAGAATTTATTTATTCTCACAATCAAAATATTATTACTCTAACTGAAATATCCTATTTGATTGACTAGTTTGGTCTAGTCAATCAAATAGGAAGCTATTAGTGATCACGATTAAATGTTTGGTCTTTAAGTAAAAGAAGTAAACTAAATGAAAATGAACAAAGATGGAATCTGATTAGTAACTCTGAAGGGACCTAGATTTATTTCAGCTCAATTTTATGTCACAATAAACGGCCTTCTGAGAGAAAACCTAAATATGTTCAGACTAATTAGAGATTTTTACGCATTTTATGATTCTCTCCCAATAAAGTTAGACCAGCTGCATTTCCATCCATCCATCCATCTTCTTCCGCTTTATCCGGGTCGGGTCATGGTGGTAGCAGCTTCAGAAGGGAGGCCCAGACTTCCCTCTCTCTCCCCAGCCACTTGTTCCAGTTCCTCCAGTGGAATCCCAAGGCGTTCCCAGGCCAGCCGAGAAACATAGTCCCCCTAGCGTGTCCTGGGTCTTCCCCGGGGCCTCCTCCCGGTGGGACGTACCCGGAACACCTCACCAGGGAGGCGTCCAGGAGGCATCCTGACCAGATGCCCGAGCCACCTCAACTGACTCCTCTCGATGTGAAGGAGCAGCGGCTCTACTCTGAGTCCCTCCCGGATGACTGAGCTTCTCACCCTATCTCTAAGGGAGAGCCCAGACACCCTATGGAGAAAACCCATTTTCGCTGCTTGTATCCACGGTCAATGGAAACGCTGCGTTTCCATTGACCATGTAACTGCGCAATGTGACATTGCGAAAATAAATTTGCTTAAAGGAAACAGCAATTTCGAAAAAAAACAAAAAACATCTCAAGTTTGTCAATAAAAGGTTTTGCCAGTAGGGCAAGGTGGTTGTTTTCGGCCATATCAAAGTTGGTTCTTTCACAAAACTACCATGGAAACACTTTGCATCACACAAGTCATGTGATCAACAACCAGATGTTGCCACTGGCGCAAACCATAAAAAAGAAGAAAGGAAGTAGTTAGAGCATGATGCTTTTCAATGCCTTATCGTGTGAACTAACTTATTCACGTCTGATTTTAATTGCAATGCCGCTATTACGAAATTGCATTTTTCTGACGTTGGCGGAATATCGACAAAGTTTTGCGCATATTTGTAATAGAAATACAGCTAATGCAGCTAAATACTGCTTTTGTCTATCCTTAGAACTTGTTCCCATGCAAATGAACAACGAGTGAATGAATGACTGTGATGCATCCGTAAAATGTCAGAGCTCTGAGCAACCATAACGCTACAAGCTAACTATGCAATGCAACTGCATGTCAAAAGTAAGTCCATCTCAGAAAAACTACCACAAACACCAACCGTACAGCACTCAAAATGAACGCAGATCGTTGATAGGAAGCTCCACTACTGTTTATGTGCTACCCGATTTACTGTCAGGCCTGACAACAATCCCCCCACCATGTGTAGTTGGAGTCTGCTAACCGCAGATGGCCGACGTCCAGCTCACATTTGGATGCGGCGCAAACCTGGGAGAGAGAACGAGGCTGTTGACTGCTCGTCTGGAGATGTTACAGCAGCAGACAAAGGAATAGGATAAAATCAGCATGAAGGCCCAGGGCCCTACACGTCTGATTAGGCTTGGGTCTGACACAAGGGGTACTTCACATCGGCTTTCAGCTCTTTATGGGTTTTCATCATTGTTTGAAATGCTGGCTTGTGCATCTCGCCCACGTTCTGGGGCGATGCACTGATTTATCTGGTGTCGTGTTGTTGATCTGATGACTAGCACAGCTTTTAGTCAGACAGTTCAAACACTATTGGACTTCTTTTCCCTGTCTGATTAAACTGATCAACTGGACAGCTTGCTCTTATTAAGCTACTCGGTGAGGAAATGGTTTGCATGCTAAATATGCATTTCTGTTACTTCTACTTTACATTAGACTGATCCTACTTGTGGTTTTTTTGGGGGTGGGGGGAGTTTAAACTGAAGTATTTTCTGGAATTATGTTTGCAAATAGAGCATCAGATACTGTACGGACAAGCATAAGATTATGACCACCTTAAACTTAGTGTGTATGTCCAAGTTTTGTAAGACAAAGTGTGTGAACAATGTGTACACAAGCTTGATAGTCTGCGATGAGGCCCTCCTCCTGGCACTGATTGGTTGGTTCTGAATGAGAACCTGTGGTTCCGCTGCAGATGGCAGCAGAACCACAGGGAGGACATGGAGGGGATCGATTTTTTTCACAGATTATCTGTCTCATATCATACTGTCATGACATGATGACAGTTTTAACAAATAGAGAAAAAATATATTTTTGTAAAACAAATTATTACCTACTGCAGCCTTAAGGGGACAATACTGTGTAAAATTGACCTTTTTGAACTTTAAATAATGTTATAATGCTATTCTGTCATCAAAAATTTACCTTGAGTGTCACCTCGATTTTTGAGAAAACCTTAAATCTCCCGTGGCAACCATTCAGCTTTGCAAAACGCCTGGATGGACTTAGCTCTGCTTTCGAGGACAAAGCTCATATAATACTGCCCCTTTATAGTCTATGTGGTCTGCAACAATATACCCCAGTAACAGGTCAAATGAAAAAGATATTATCAGAGAGTGGTCATAATCTTTAGCCTGATCTGAAAAAATTATTTATTGTTACCCAGAAAAGCGTATAGCAATCTAGGCAAGCACTACAGTAGATCACTGTTTTTAATCTGCACGTACAGTAACAATGTAAACCACATGCTGCTCCTTGGCAGCATGCGGCTCAGATTAAAGAACAATATGCGACACTGCATCAATATTAAGACACTGATTTGCTTAAACAGAGCCACCGTTAGCCACCAACAGGCCATGAAAAACTCACACATCATCTTCCTTTCTATCAAAGTGTCTCTTTTTTTTCTTCCCTCTACAACAAAGAGCCTCTGTCTCCGACAAAAATAGCTAAACACCTTTTCACCGGCGACGTCATGTAACATTTTATTTCTGGCGATGACTTATTGCACAGGGAGGCATATTGATGGGAGGAATTGTTTGGGGAGGAGGGGGGTGGGGGGATGTTGTTGCCCTCAAAGACAGACATGACATGACATTCTTTCTGACCCCCTTTGCTGTCAAGATAATCTATCCTGTCAGCATTCATAAGGAACCGTCGGACACCAAAAGGAGTCCTTTGACTCGGAGTAAGCTTCTTAGTTGAATGGAAAGTCTTTGCTCTTTTCATGTGCTCTTCTCCTCCTCTCCCTCGCCTCTGTGAAAATCTGTCTGCCTGCTTATCAGTTAATCTGAGCCTCTCACTCGTAAGCCCACAGGAAACTTGTTACGGTGGGGGGGAAGCAAAGGCTCCTGGTGGATTTTCAGGGGGATAGTTGAAAAGCAACTGTGCGGCGGGGCGACGCTTTTTCCTTTCACTCCGTTTCCAGCAACACAACACTCGTTACAGAAATCCATCTGTCTTTGCCAGAATGGCTGGAGTTGGAGCTGGACGTCCATGTTGAGCTCATGAAACAATAGGTTTAATTAATTACAGAAGGTGGATGCCTCAGATTCCCTTCATGCCTTTCACTCACAAAATGGTGGTTTTATTCACTATGCTTTTAAAAAGGTAGTATTATGCAACAAAATACTTTTTTTTTAAATTTACATCATGTTATAATGTTATTCCCCACATCAAAAACACACCTGGAGCCTTGATCTTTCATGCATGTTTAGAAATACTTTAATCTCCCATGGCAACCATTCCGCTGTGCAAAACGTCTGGGTGGGCCTAGCCCCGCCTTTGAGGACAAAACTCCTCCTCAGAGCTGCCGTTTCCCCGTTTCTGAGCTTCTGCCTCACAGAGCAGCCCCACTCGGCTCCTTCAGACTAGCCGGTACTGGTAGAACTGCGCTTCTGCTGAGCTCATAATACTTCAGTGCGACGCTGGTAAGAACGTTGTTAAGGGGTTAACAGAGGAGCCATGTTGTGATGACGTCCTGAAGGCGGAGTTTCAGAAACAGCAGAAGTTTTTAAAACAGACAGAGGCCCAATTTCAAGGCATTAAATTATGATATAAAATGCCTTTTTAGTTATATGTGATAAATTTACCATATAGGCCAACAACTGAAGGTGACAGTTACTTCATTGTGCTATAAAATGGCACTATGTACCTGGAAAACAGAAGTCAGAAGCTACGATACGAAAATTACAAGCTGTAATCAATCATCTCCCACTGTGGCCGTTAAGGCCACAATATCTATGCCAGCAAAAAAAAATTGTCTTCAACATTCCCTTTGCTTCAACTTTAATTGAAGAAATTCCAGACGCACAACTAAAGGGAGATGAGAATCAAGTGGAATTTCTTTTGTGATACAACCACAAACGTCTTTGTGTTTTGGTCTGATTTTGTGCAGCAGACCGACACAAGTAATTTTTAAGAAAATCTTTAAGTTGTTTTTTTCTTTTTCTTTTAAACTAGAGACTCTGAAAAGTGTGGTGGTATATTTATTCACCCTCCCGCCCCTCTTTGCTCTAATGCAGCTTTGCCAGAACTCCGGAGAGAAGCAACAAGATTTACAAGAACAAGCCCAAAGGAAACGAACCGGTAGCAGCCAACAAGTAACGCGCAAGCTACTGAACATCTTTATCAGTAATAACTTTTCTAAAATACTTCCCTTGGCTTTTCCTTTTTAATTAAGAGCTGCAGTTTCTGTAGCAGGACCTTGGTATACCGGCAATAAAACTTGCCGATGTTGCAATCAATAATACTAAAGTTGTTGCCAGTATTTATCAGTAATAACTTAATTCTAAAATTATTCCCACTGACCCCTAGTAAAAGGCTGAGGGAGGACAGTGGTTGACAAATGGTGCGACCAGACTATTTGTTTAATGGACCCAAAAAAATGTTTCTCTGTTCCTGGACTCTGGGTATTCTAAGGTCTACATAGTAAACAAACAAACAAACAAAAAAAGAGTGGTACTGTAAAAGACTCTGTGGTGTGACTAATAAAGAACTGCATGTGATTACAAGACTGGAACAAACTTCCAGAAAACTGCAAAAGAACCGAAACACTGAGTTTCTTTACAATGGCTGTGTTGTGTTGGCTTCCAAGTACATGGTGCCATTTTATAGCACAATCAAGTAACTGTGTTACTTTCAGTTGTTATAAAAATACTTCCTGGTTTAAAGCCTTGAAATTGGGGCTCTGTCTCTTTAAAAACTCCTGCTCTTGTTGAAACTCCGCCTTCAGGAAGTCATCACATTACTCCTCTGTTAACCCTTTAGCAACGTTTTTACCAGCACTGCACTAAGTAGGCGATGACTTGGCTCCTCTATTAAGTCTTTAACAACGTTTTTACCAGAGTTGCTCTGAGAATCAGATGCTATAACGAGTTGAGATGGTGCGCAGTTCCACCAGGTGTTTGCTAATTGCTGCTGACTAGTCTGAAGGAGCTGAGAGGAGGCCAGGTAGGTCATTACTTAAGTAATATTATCAAAGCAGACTGTATGAGTTACTAATATGTAACGAATGTATTACAAGTCAATGTGCAGAGTTCAGCAACTCTAGATGAAATCGTCCTCATGCGTTAGTATATTACAGTCAAGGTTCAGACTTTAATCCACTTTTAAAACCGATAGTAAGATTTAAAAAGTTGATTTTCACTTCTTAATCTTAATTCTGAGCTTTTATGCAATGAAGAATGAGTCTCTGCACAGACTCAACTATAATTGCGGTGAAAGGTTTTTAATACGATGCACAGAATCAGGGGCCTGAATGTGACTGCACACTGGGCCGCTCTAAATTTTCTTATTGTAAAGACTTCATAAATCATGCATCGTTTTCATTCCGATTGACAATTCCGGACCGATTTGTTCCCGACCGTCTTATTAAAGTCAAATAAAAGTGATTGGTGTTGGTGGCAGAAAGATGACAAGATAATAGTAATGAAAAAAGACAAGTGCAACCCACAGGGTAGGCTACGTCAAATACCCTTGATAGTTAGAGAGACAGAGGAAAGTACACGCACTGGAATTCACTCACTGGAATGTTATGAACTCAAATTTGCAAAAGAACCAAATTTTGCACTTTTTTTGGAAAAATACAATAAAAATAAAAACAAGAAAGTGACCAAATGTGATCCTGTCTCCGCTGCAGTACTATTGGTCAAATAGTGCAACACAAAGTATAATATTGTATAGTAATCAAGTAGCTTAAAGCTACAATTTAAAGGGATTTTTCAGTCATTTTTCCATGTTGTACAACAATATTACCAATTTCCAAGTTTGTCCAGCTAATTCTCAAGATCTTCCAGGCTATCAGCCTGAAGAAGCAAACAGTGGCGCTCTTCTTCTTCCTTAAGGAGGTTGGCAAGCAACGACGTTTAGATGTATTTTGCTGCCACCTACTGGAATGGAGTGTGGCTTGGGATGCTATTCATATATTACACAGCAAAAAAAAAAACAAGCAAAAATAAATCCATCCATCCATTTTCTGTACACCCTTGTCCCTCGTGGAGTCGGGAGGTGCTGGTGTCTATCTCCAGCGAACATTTCGGGCGAGAGGCGGGTTCACCCTGGACAGGTCGCCAGTCTGTCGCAGAGCAAAAATAAATAATTTAAAAAATCATAAAAAACTATATTCTCTGTATTAATTTGGTCTTCTTAAACCAGTGACTCATCTGCGTCTGATAGCAACATCTCTATATTTCTCAAAGTTAGCAAAGACCTTATCCTGGTTTCTGCAAATTGCATATATTTACAATGTCAACAGAAGAAAGAAGACCCGTCTCCACTTATAGTACTTACATAATAAAAATGATCTTTTCATTATTGCATTCTGAAGTAATTAAAATCTAACCTCAAGGTACAAAAACACAATAGATTCTAAACTGTCTTTTTTTTTTTTTAAATCAAAGTTAAATCCAGCCTGCTGAGTTTAGCATTTATCTAAAAAAAAAGTGAACTGGTGGTGATAATTAAATTGCGCCTAAAAATGGAACATCAGCAATTATGACCAGCTCTGGAAAAGCAGAGGATTTTATCAATTTGCACGACTCAAGTGTGGAGGTGTGTTTTAATACAGTATGATGTCAAGAAGGAAAAACATAACTAATGACTTGAGGAGATCAGTTACCAATCAATCTGAGTAGGCTAATAATGAAGTCCATATTGCTGTCCATTGTTCTACTTTAAGAAAGATTATTCACAATTGTAAAACATATAAGACGCGGCCAATCATCTAAGAGGTTTCAGCTATTTTTTTTTTAATCAAAGTTCAGGCCATGCAATGTTTGAAAACCGGCAGGCAAATGTGTTTACATAGCACCTGTCAGCCAAAGACAACTCAACATGCGTATACTAAGGAATTAAAAACCATGTACATTAAGAAAAACGCAACAGATTAAGACTGAGCAGGTTTAAAAATGAAATCAAGTCCTAAAAACATGCAGTTAATACTAACCTGCTCCAAACAGAATAAGGCATTGCTTTAAAAATAAACAAAATTAGATATTTCTAAAACATCTATGGATGCAGAATTTCATAAAGCTCAAAATACTGAAATTTTAAAGAACAGCATAGGGAGCAGCATTATGCGTTCTCCGGGCGCATAGTGCAATTTTGTAGCACAATCAAAATTGTGCTCCCTATATATATATATATATATATATATATATATATATATATATATACAGTATATATATATATATATATAGAATAAACTATATGCTATATATAGTTTATGCATATAAAACTACTGTATATATATATATATATATATATATATATATATATATATATATACAGTATATATATATATATATATAGAATAAACTATATGCTATATATAGTTTATGCATATAAAACTACTGTATATATATATATATATATATATATATATATATATATATATATATATATATATATATATATATATATGATTTAGAAGAAAATTTACATCATAATTTAACACCTTGAAATTGGGCCTCTGTGTCTTTAAAAAACTATTAATACAAATCTGCGCGTGTAAATGTATTTGCAGCTGAACTAAATGGTTTTGTTTCCCCCCCAATCACAGCTCTTTTCCGAAAGTTAATACTACAACTGGCTCAAGGCAAAAAGCAGTCGGCTTCAGAGTCGCAGCATCTATTAACAGCACATTTGGAAATTTTAAATACATATGCAACAGGGTCAGGCAAAAACAGCAAAAAAAAATTATGCCGTCATGCCTGCGGGGTAATAAGTTCACGTCGTGGTAAATTCTAATAAGTGGACGTCCCCACAGTCAGTTTTTCTCCGGAAAAAATAAAAAAAATAAAAAGAAAAGTTTGATTGAACCCAAGTAAAAATTGATCTTGAAGACGTCCGCAGCGCACCTCCGCCGGACTTCCAAACATGAACAACACGGGATCAAATGCAAATTAGGCGCACGTTATCATTAATGCAGAGTTTCTGATCCAGAGATCATTCGAAGCGGGAACGGTTGTGTTGTGCGAGGCGGCTCACGGGCCTCTGAGCTGCGCCGGGCTTCAGGTTAATGAGTCGTGATGGTCCAGGCGGTGGAGAGCGGATCGACGCTAGCCGAGCTGTTTTTGTGTTTCTGCTGCCAGCAGCATTCTGAAACCCAGCTTTACTTTGGCATGTGTTCAATATGCAACAGCATACACAATGCATGAGGAAGGGAAAAAAAAAAAAAAACTTGATATATTTCTGAATTTTGCTGCACAGGAGAAGGAGAGTTTAAAGGAACAGCTGATAATATAGCAGTATTGGTCAGTTCAGTTCCTTTTATATGAAAAGGAAAAAGCTTGTTATATTTTTGATGGGCTTTGGTGATCTTACTTCATGTAGACATCTTTATTGCTCTTACACTCGCTGCTTCTCCGCTGACTGTCAAATTTCGCAAATTCAAATCACGAAAATTAATCTGCGCAATGGAAACACGGTACGATGAGGCGGGTTTGTTTGGCCGTAACAAAATTGGTTTATTTCGCATCACACTAGTCACACGATCAACAACCGGATGTTACTACTGTCAGAAACGGAAAAGAGGACGACAGGAAGTAGTTGGAGGATGGTGGTTTGGTTTTGCTTTTTTCTGACAATGTGCAGCTGGTTGTGTGTCATTTTGAACGTTTTCAATCCACAGCTCTTCTGTAAAATTTCCCCAAAACGCAGCATATGTTGCCGCTCCCAAGTAGGCGGGGCTTGTTGCTCCAATACCTGAATAAGACACTGACGTCTCCTCTGATTGGCCAATAGAGGATGAGCGCTAGCACCATGGCTCATACATCTTATGTAGCTGTTTACATCCTTCACTGCCACAAATTTAAATGACTTACGGCTAATACATGCGTGACATTAATTTGACTTCTTATTTAATGGGAACGCCACAATTGTGAAATTGTGCTTTTTGTTGTTGTTTTTTTACATTAGCAGAATATTGACAAAGATTTGCATACATTTGTAATGAAAACATCAGAAATGCTGACTAGGCAATGTGAAACCGCCAAAGTGCAGAGAAATGTGAAATGCAGAGAAGTGATGTGAAATGAAACATCAGTCATTCACAGTATCAAAATCAATGTTTTCTCTCTAACAAGCCAGGCAGTTTTATTCATTTACAATCGAAAGCAAAGCAAATGCCACCCTAAGTGTCAAAGAGGTTGCATTAGCTGCTGCGGTTTCCTGTTTGTGTCATGTGACCTGCTCTCATATCCCCCAGACAGTCCTGTGAATAACACAAAGAGGAGAAGGCCTTGTATTTTACAATCTCTTGTCCTCACCCGATTACCTGAAACAAGCTACAAGTCCCACCAAAGCACAACTGCACCACAAGCCGCTCCATGTGAAAATATTGCCGGGTTGAGAAATGTGTAGGATTACTGAAGACTGTAGCTCAGCGTGTCGAGTCAGGAACACACTCCGATGGCCCGCGTGTCTGCGCGCCCGTCCGGACCGTTGAATTTATTTGTTCCAATAACTTTCATGGCCACTGGTGTGTTGAATTTAGCACCTAGGCATTCAAACTGTTTCTGCCAACATTTGAGGAAGAAAGGAGCTCTGGGAATCCCAGCGTGATGCTGTGATAGGACGCCGATTGCGCAATAAGTCTGGTCGCGAAATAGCGTTGCTGTTTATGCTTTACAGAGTCTACAGCAACACAAATCCAAACCTCATGTTTCCTTCCATTTAGAAAAGAAAAGTATATAAAAGGGCTACGCTGAATGGGTTTCCATGGCAAAGCAGCTGCATCAGTGCCATGCATCACAGAGTACAAGGCAAAATCTGTAAAACAGTATATAACGGACAAAATCATCATTGATTAATGTACCTTACAATGTGTACATTTTGAATTAATTACATAGATTTAAAAATTAAAAACATAATGTAATTAGTTGCATTTTTTGGGGGGGCTTTTTTTTATGTACAATGATTCCAGACGGAACCTTTGTATTTACACGTTTCTGGTACGCCCATAAATCTGACGCACAAGCGAGATCCGCAGACGACAGCGATAGACGACAAAGCTGCTTCTCTTGGCCCAACGGAGCTTAATTTCTGCTTCAAACCAAAATGAACCACCAGTTCATTTGGTGGTAAACTGGGTTTTCCAGCCTTTGGACGACGGAAAACACAGCTGCAGTGTTCAAGTTGTGCTAAAAGCAGTTAGCCTGTCAGTGCAAATATAAAAGCCTAAAATAGCATCTCAATGCTAAATATCTAGCAGCGGCTCAAACGTCCTCAACGCTAACGTTAGCATCCACAGTCCACATTTTTAAAGAAGTTCCATGATTGATTGGTTCCTGAAACACACACAGAACGGACATACTGGCATAAATGATACATTTAAAACAATACATATCTTAGTTGTAGAGCTCATTTATCCATTCCTTCAATATTTTGGCTGCAAAACGGTTTTTGAATTGAACATGTCGCTTGCTTTTTTAACGTGTTGTTTGATTAAAATGCAATTATTTGCAATTAATTAATTATAGATCCTGCAATTAATTTGATAAAGAACACTTTTAATTGAATCCCACCAGTACCTACGCACCTTTCAGACATTCTGGTCTTTCCTTGGAAACACTCATGCTAAGTAAAAATGCATTATGCAGTCAACTGTTCATCATTCATAAGAGAAACGGTCTTTAGCCCAGAGAATTACTATTTGTGTTTTGTTTTGTGTGTTTTTTGCAACAGAACAAATATTCAAACAATCAAATTTGTCTTTCTTGTAACAATTTTCTTGCAGCCTCATTTAAATAAATAAATGTAAAAAAATATTGAAGGATCCTTTTTTGGAAACGTTGGAGGGATGAGCCATAAATATCACAACATAGTATGATGACCTGTTTAGAGTAACTCTGCTGGTAAAAAGAGGATAATTCTCTGAGCTCTAATCGCTAAGATACCAAACGCGAAGATGTAAAAAGGAGAGGATCAAAGCGTTGCATGTTTCTGCTCAATTTGGAGTTTTAAAGGGGCGCCGTTGTGCAAAGTCGACCTTTTTGAGCTTTACATTGTGTTACAATGTTATTCCCTCATCAAATACATACCTGGAGTGTTAATTTGGTTCTTTCATGCTTTTAATCTCCATGGCAACCATTCAGCTGGGCAAAACACCTGGGTGGACCTACCCTGGACTTTGAGACGCAGCTCCACCTTTCGCCTCACAACCCCACCCAGCTCCTTCGGACTAGCCAACAGCAATTAGCAAACACCTGCTGGAACTGAATATCTGCCGAGCTCATTATAGGAGCTACTTAAACTGGTTAAAACGTTATTAAAGGGTTAATAGTGGAGCCATGTTGGGACGACTTCCTGAACGAAGCTTCAGAAAGAGCAGGAGTTTCTTAAAGAGACAGCGGCATTTCAAGGTGTTGAATTGCGAAGTAAAAATTCTTTTAAGTCATATTTGACATATTTAGCATTTTTATAACAACTGAAGGTAAGTCACTTGATTGTGCTATAAAACTGCTCTATATTACATAACACTTCCCCTTTCATATCATCTTTTCGTTGCATTGCTAATTTGTTCGTTTTCACCCAGTAGCACCACAATGTGCTCTCCAGTCAGCTTTTCAGTGCAAAATGAACTCGGCTTGTTAACCTTGGTAGAGCCCTCCTCAACAAGGAGCTGCAGTGAAAGCATCTGAAACCGAACAAAGTTCGCTTAGAGGCAAGCGCTCACCTCGCTCCCAACCTTTTGTTTGAGGCAGCCTTACTTTATGAGTAAGTACATTTTCAAGGACCTCTCGCCGCGCGGAGCACACGCAGCTTCAGACGGCTCTCGCTGTTATTTGTGGCCGGAATGCGGAGAGCCTTTCTTCGCCTAATGGCCGTCGGAGGCTAGCGGAGAGGCCGCAGAGGCTCAAAGTGCAGGCGAGGGGTTCCATCGATCCCTGGGATCCCACGTCCCCTCAGAGCCGTCGAAAGTCATGTGCGCGCCTGCAGCTCGCGAGGCTGGCTCTGTGATAACATCATGGAGAGAAGGTGGGCGCCGCTTCACAGACGGCCTCAAAATAGAGCGAAATTCCTGCTGGGGCAGCAGAACAAATATTTGCTCAGAAGAGAACGCTCATTTAAAAGTGTAAGTAAGCACTTTGAGGCAGCAGTTTACCATTAGAACACCAGAGGCCTGGAGGCAAATCTAAAGAGCTCACTTATCACGGGGGACTTTTGAAGTTATCTGTCCTAATGACAAGGGTTTTATCACCACATCTGAAATGGAAAACACCCAGCTTGAGCTCATTAAAGTTATCTTCCTGGTTTTTGTCAACACAAGTCAACCCGGGGCCCTCGGAGCGCCACATCCAGAATAATGGAAACCCATTTGCCGATGCCTCATTAGGACAAAGCCACACAGACAGAGCTAAAATACCAGCTCATCTGCATTCCAAATGTGCGATACAAATGGGAGTATGAAATGAACACCGGTGCAAGGCGTGAGTCCCCATGCTTCAGTAAGCTAAATCAAAGAAGTGGAGGGTTTTTTTTTGTTGTTGTTGTTGCTGCACAGCCTCCTCCCTGGCATAAGGCTGCATTTCGTGTGCAGATTAACAAGAAAGCATCAGAATATACATGATAGCCGGGAAGGATTGGCAATCAATACCAAAAGTGTTGGAGTGTAAAAGTTTGGCAATAACAAAAGGAGAAAGCGACTCGTGGGGATTTGTTGCCCTTCGTTCTGCTCTATTAACACCTTCGGGGTTTTGGTGTGGAAGGTTCTGCGTCCCACGCTGCAATGCCGAGCAATTATCCTCCAGGTTTTACACCGTTACCTTTTTAGCATTCTGTGTGTCTCGTTTCAGACGCACAGAATGTGTGCCCCCCCCCCAACACTGGTCAGTTACTGGTATCAGGGTGTGCCAAGGTTTCACAAAGTTTATCAGCTGACACACATTATCTAGCGATTCATGCCGAGTGCTTGAAGTCGGACCGACGTGCCGGTACAGCAGTGTGGAGCTGCTTTTCCCCAAAACTGCTGCTGTGAACGTCTAGTCAGCTGTCAAAAAGGAGGCAAGTTCACTTCAGTATTATGTGTTTTTCCAAGCATTTAGTGACATTTTATAGTACTATAAAGTAACTATGTTATTTTCAGTTGTTCTAAAAATGCTATATATGTCAAGTATGACTTAAAAGAAAGAAACACCTTGAAATCGGGTCTCTGTCTCTTTAAGAAGCTCCTGCTCTTTCTGAAACTCCGCTTTCAGGAAGTCACCACATTACTCCTCTGTTAACCCTTTAGCAATGTTTTTACCAGTGCTGCACTAAGTAGCAGCTCCTATTATGAGCTCAGCAGATGAACAGATCCACCAGGTGTTTGCTAATTGCTGCTGGCTAGTCTTGAGGGAGCTGAGTAAGGGAGTTGTGGGGGAGGGATGATCTGTGAGATGGAGGCTTGGAAACTGCAACTCCAAGAAGAAGCTTCATCTGGAAGGCGGGGCTACGTCCAACCAGGCATTTAGCACAGCTGAATGGTTGCCATGGGAGATGAAATGATTTCTCACACACCGAGGAAAGAATCAGAGCAACACTCCAGGTGTGTTTTTGACCAAGCAATGACATTATAATGTGACGTAAAGCTCAAAAAAGTCAATTCCACTTAATACTGCTACTTTGACAAACTTACAGCAAATGAACATTTGACCGGAAATATGACCAGCAGCAAGGAATGAGGAGAATTGAGTGGAAACCAGTGACCTTGTCGCATTATGGTGTGTCGACCTTTTGTTTTATAGCCTTTAGGAGACATAAATCCATAAGAAAATAACACACAATACACAACTTGTAGCCTGGTGAACAAATTCTTATTTGGCCAACTTAAAAACTTCTGCCACATGAGTTTTCAGGTTCTCATGTAGCCTTCATAATAATGCACTACTGCAACAGTATTAGCACAATTTCTGACATCACAGCAATGACCCAGTGATTACATTAACGAATCTCAAGCCATTACTTAGTGAACAGATTGCTCAGCTGGGGAGGCTGGCACCTTCTAATAGAAATAGAAACTTACGCTCCTTGACTAATTTGCCTGATAGTTATCTGATCATACGGAGGCCCTCTTAGGACAATAGAACGTATATATACAGTTGTACGGTTCATATGTAAGAAAACGTAAAATAAGACAAAAAGTAACATGCCCCCATCACAGCGCAAAATAACCTTAATATTCCATTTAGACCCGTAAAAAACATGCTTTAAAAATGCCAGCGTGGGAAACACAGGAGCAGCATGTGATGTTCTAGAATTCAAATGGTAGGCAGTGAGCAGCTTCTTTGTGAAGAATTTGGCTTCCCAAATAGAAAAACTTGCTGTATTTATTGCTCCAAAGAGTTAAATAGTTACATTTTCAGTCCAGTGTTAAGCTTCCTGTAGTTTTATACATCTCCTCCGCTCTCTTCCACCAAGGCAGCCCTGCTTTAATTTCTCTTCCAAGATCGTCTTTTACAGTCGACAGCTTTACCTTCACATGTAAGACCGCTTGTTCCGCTGCATGTTTCGGGGCAGACTGTGTGGACTGCCTCCACACAGTCATATCAGCACCAGGTGGCTTTTGAAGGCAAACTCTGCAGAGGAGCTTGTCTCTCCGCACTAAAGGGTTTTTAGTGCATCTATTTCAATAGGCTACACTGAGATTTTGACAGTCACGAGAAAAACCGAGCACATCTATAATTCAGTGGGTTGTAGAACTGCATTTAGTAGCAGAAGCTTAAAAGTAGAGGGTTTTTTTTTCCCCAGTTTGACTTTTTATGTCCGGCTCAAATCACTGCAGAGGAATTTTGTCTCTCTGTCCTCTACCGAACTGCTTCAGGGTAACGAGGCTCGCAAAAGTACACAGCCGCATAGATCTCTGAATACCATCTGCATGTTTGTCACCTTTCAGGTGCCAAACAAACGGCCTCTGACTCAACAATACTTTGGTGTACGGGGATGAAAAGTTGTTGAGCCACTCGAGTGATTTCAAGGTACCCGGGTACGGCAACCAAACAAGCCCAAGTCGCCAGTCTGACCTCAGCCACGTGGAAGGACGTGGTTCAGCTCATCAATATTGGTCCTCTTGTACCCAGTTCTGGATTTTGGCGTCGGCGCCTGGCAAAGATCACTACAGTCTATGTTTGCAGATGATATCGTCGTCTGTAGAAAGCGTAGCACTGATCGAAGGGATCCAGGAGAAGCAGAGGTTACGTATAACCAATGCTGACAACGCCATGACATACTCTACAGCAGGAGGAGGTTCAAGTGTGTCTAGTGGAAGGTCTGTGTGATAAATGTCCTGAAACCACATGCCTGCAGGTCAACAATTCGACTTTAAGTCAAAGGGTCATTTCAGATTAAGCTGCTTAGAGACAAAGTGAAATAATCCAGTGGGGTTAGAACGTGTGGGATGAGGGATTGTGGACACATCGAGAAGTGTTGAATATGAAGTTAATAGAGAAGAAAAGAAAGTGCATTTAGAGGCTTCGTGGGTGTTTCTAAAGTCGGAAGATTGTGTAAGATTTACTTTTCTTTTTTTTAGCTTTACACAACCTTACAATATCATTTTCTGATCAAAAACATACCTGTAATGCTACTTTGATTCTTTCATGCATGTTTGAGAAATCCTTTCATCTCCCGTGGCAACCATTCAGCTGTGGAAAACGCCACTTTCCAAGCTTCCGCCCTCTCCTACAACTAACCCACTCGGCTCCTTTAGACCAGTGGTCCCCAACCTTTTCAGTACCGCGGACCGGTCGAGACTTCGCATATTTGCTGCGGCCCGAGGGGGGCAAGGGGGCGCGCAAGACTTTGGAAATTTGTGGGACTGGGCTGGTGCACGTCGAGACGACCGACACCGATGCTGCTGCTGCTGCTGTTTCTAACTCATTCTGCTGCTCGTGGGCTCAATGTTGGCGCACCGACAGAATCCGGTTAAAAGATTTTCAAAATAAAACATCCTCCAGACTCAACACATAAAACGGAAGTATTTAATTATCTCTTGCGTGGCCCGGTACCAATTGGTCCACGGCCCGGTACCGGTCCGCGACCCGGGGGTTGGGAACCACTGCTTTAGACTAGCCAGCAGCAATTAGCAAACACCTGGTGGGACCGCGCACCAGCTGAGCTCATGATAGGAGCTTCTTCTCAGCGCATCGCTGGTAGAAACGTTGCGATGACTTCCTGAAGGCGGAGTTTCAGAAAGAGCAGGAGTTTTTAAAGAGACGAAATGTTAATCTCAAGGTGTTAAATTATGAAGTCAAATTTCATTTAAGTCATTTTTGAGTTACATAGTATTTTTTTTAACAACTGAATATAACATAGTTACTTGGTTAATTTACAAAATGGGACTATATGCCTGGAGAACACATAGTTTTGTCCCTTGAAGTGTTTTAATGGGTGTAGCAGGGAACCTAACAGGACGCTGCTCTGCCGTCTGCCTCCACACAGTCACATCAGCACCAGGTGGCTTTTGAAGGCAAACTCTGCAGAGGATCTCGTCTCTCCGTCTTCCTCCTGGCTCAGAGCGGCGCGCCTCCCAACATGCAGCTATTTCAATTACTACAGCCGGCATTGATAAAAAAACGATTTGCACATGAATAGGATGTCACCGGGAAAGCAGAAAAACACTTCTCTCCTCGGCCATTCTAATAAATAAAACTTGTTGTTTTTCCCCCCACTGACATTTGAGCTAATTATAAAGCATCAAATTTCGCTCGTACATTAATTACGTGTCCGTAAAACCGGAACACAGAAGGTCGATCGGATACATTTCCAACATATAATTTGTTTGCGGTTTTGGATCCCTGAAGGCTAAATGGCTCTTTTCTCTTCAAACGACATCATGTTTCTTTTTCCCAAATAAATGTTTATTCACCAGGTAAGCAGACATCCAGACTGTCCTCCACAGTTCATTACGGAACAGCCTGAAGGCTCAGGAAATAAACAGCTGCAACTTATTCATGTAAGCTGAAGTATTTAAAATATATATATATATATATATATATATATATATATATATATATATATATATTAGAATCCCCTCTTTGTTCAGGGTCGCCGGTGGCGGCCGTCCAGAACCGCACGCAACGCGCTGTGAAGGAGGAGACAATGGGAAAAAAACTGATGAGAAGCCTTCCTGAGATAAATGTCAGCTGTGTGTGTGAGTGTGTGTCAGTTTAGCTAATAAAGCCAACGACGCCATTAGACCCCCATCTTATAACACGCCGGGTTTTATTCCAATGCACTTTCCAAACACATTAGGTGTGAGGGCGACACTAAGTGCATTTTCTCCAAAAGCGACAATTAGACTAAAAGGATGGGAAAACACGCGGTTTTGTTTGAGCCTCTGCAATTGGCCCTCTTGGTACGTAAACAGATCATAAACGCAGCAACCCGTGCAGCCATAATGACTACAGGAGTCAGCTCCTCAGGTGATTTGTGCTCTCAGAGGTAAGATGTGCGCGCTTATCGTTTGATTAACGCTTTGGGGATCGGCATTAATTACCGGATTGTGATTTTTACGGCGTCGGTCGCTCAGCCACGCCACAGTTCACGGAGCCATATGTTCAAACTCTGGAATCTGGCAATTAGTTTATGCATCTGAGTGTGCAATAACCCGTTTTCATTATTATAAGGCGGTTGGTTGAAGTGGCTTTGATGTACACGGGTGGGGTGGGGATTGGGGGTGTGGGGGTTGAGCTGCGCCGGCGGTTCGCTCGATGGATTTGTCACATTGAGAGCGTCGCTGGAGAATTTATTAGTCTTCCTTGAGTGGCGTTAATCAGAAGTTCCTCTTTCCCTCTTTTTCTGGCTTACGGTGGATTTAGAAGGTTATTGACAATAAAGCCCCCCCAGCGTTTCCTCTGTGTGGATATAATCTGCTGGGAACGTCTTGTGAGCTTTAACTCCCACTTCTGGGGAGAACTTCGAACACGTTCCGAGGAAAGCCTGAGGACATCAGGTACAAGTCGGCCACGTTCCACGCCCCAACCCCAATCACCAGGGTGGCTTTTCGGATCTGCCTCGGGCGTCGGTGCCTGCCGCAGCGACAACCCTCGAACCTGCTGGTCACGAGTTTGGGGTCATGAACGAAAGAACGGGGTCGCGATGCAAGCAGACAAAATGAGTTTTCTCTGTGGGGCGTCTGGGCTCCGCCGTCAAGCTCAATCGTTGGGGAGCTGCTGCTTCTCTACGTAGAAGGGAGCCAGTCAGTTGTGGAGGCCTGGGAAAATATCAATGACCTGTTTTTTTGTTTTTTTTTAGGAGATGACAGCCAGAGTATTTTTTCACAAGTTGACTTTATTTTAATAATAATAATAAAAAAAAATTGTTGAAATATCAAACAGAAAACAAAAGAAGCCAGTACGGAGCAAATCAATTGTTTCACTCATGTAAAAACCAAACCACCACCCAGTCCAATTAAGAAGGTTCACATTTATTCAACGTGGGAACAATCCTGAAATTGTCCGACTTCGGTGGTTCTCATGGGACCGCAGTGGAAAGTCCTTTCTATGCGTCCGAGTTATTTATTGTTAGCTTATCCTCTTTGATTTCACTTACAGGTGCCGTCTGGCTCGCCGTCGTCCCCTCGTCGCGGTCTTCCTCAGTCAACGTCAACACCCACTGGCTCTCTAGCATCCTGCTCACTGTGATCCGGTGCTCCACCATGGGGTGCAGAATGCTGTGGATCAGCTCTTTCGCCTGACTTGAAACAGACGAGCCAGTTGGGAACTTGATGTTATGCTTCATTTGAAGCTGCACTAGTTTTGTCGTGTTGGTGGTGGTGAAGGGAAGCGACCCGCAGAGCATCTTGTACAACACGATGCCCATGCTCCACACGTCAGAGATCTTTGAGTTGTGCGAGAGGTTTTTCAGGATCTCCGGTGCCGCGTATTGCAAGGTGCCGCAGTGGGTGTCACTCGGCACCAATTTGCCCTGGACGTACGTGAGCTTCTCGCTGAAGCCAAAGTCACACAGTTTGAGGTTATAGTGCACGTCCAAAAGAAGGTTTTCACATTTAATATCTTTGTGAGCAATGTTAATTCCATGAAGGTACTGAATGGCCAGACACAGCTGCTTGAAAAGTCTGCAGCTGAAACATTCATCTAGAGCCCCTCTGGCCGAAATGAGCTTTGCGACGTCTCCTTGTGGGCAGAGCTCCATCACCACGTAGACCTAAAGGAATCATTTCATCAGTCAGACAATGCAGCACTTTGGACTCGTCATATATGCAAGAAAAGAATGACTGCCTTTTCAGTTATGGCTGTTGACTTATATTTTAACCAGGATCCCGTGAATGTTTGTTGAAATCCTTTGAAAGTTTCTTGAGATATTGTGAAAGTATCTCAAGATATCCTGAGAGTTTCCCAAGATCGGGGTACAGCGGTGGCAGAGCGCGTGACCCACGAACAGAGCCTACCAGGGCTCCATGGCCTCTATGCGGCCATCATGGGTTCAAGTCCAGGCCATTTGACCTTTCCTGCATGTCTTCCCCCTCCCTCACAGCCCTCTTTCCTATCAATCTACTGTGACGTGAAAACAACTAGAGTAAAAAAAAAATCCTTAAAAAAAACCCCAACCTTTCTTGAGATTATCCAAAAGTTTCCCGATCTTGCAAATGTAGAAAGTCTTAGCGATTTTCTAAAATCGATAAAATTTTCTAAATTTGCAAGATCGGAATCCTTTTAAGGATCACTTGTAAAGGATCAGGATCTTTCGCAAGGTCAGAGTGTGTGCCCCACATACGAAGGCCTCAGCCCTCCGTACATGGGTGTCAAGTCCCATGTATGAGATCCATTGCAAGTTCATGGAGAGCCCATGAAAGTTTCTTGAGATCCCAATTTACTTTTGTCAGACCCAAAGGGTCAATTCTGAGACATAATGGAGGACACCCATAGAGTGTCTTGAGCTTGGACTTAAGTATACAGACAGTGCTTGATAGAAGACGTGGTTTTTATATAAGTAAGGAACATCTGAAGAGATATCTTATCACACAGAAACTCATTCAGCTTTTGAATGACTTGGCAATTTTAGCTTGGCAGCTAAAATTTAGCTGAGCTAAAATTCCGGCTTGGCAATTTTAGCTCAGCTCATCATAGATGGATGATTTTTTTTTTAAAACTGCGGACGGACATGCAGCTTGACTGCAAAAGGAGTCGGCGAGCCTTCAAACTCTCACTCGTTGCCATGGCTACCAGCATTCATCTTAACGTTAGCTAGCATGTTGTTAGCGCACTACAACTGTGTATCACGGTGTGATAAGTTTTTTAAAAAAAGGAGGTGATCTGCGCTGGCAGCAAGTTATAAATTATTTTATCAGCCTAATTGTAAATAAATAGTTCAAATGGTTTGAATGATGTAATCTTGCCTGGTTTCTGCTGGCAACATGCGCAGTGTTCTGCGACCCATCATAATCTGTGACTGCAGGGGGCGATAGCGTGCATTTCTGTGAATGTACATCTTATAGACCAGGGAGAAGAAGAGTGTTTGCGTAATCTGGGCAGTAGAATATTTGACCCTCAAATAGCTAGCATCACACAGGTTATGATAGCCATCATAATCCACGACCTTACTGCACAGACCTAATAATAATAATAATAATAATAATAATAATAATAATAATAATGTCAGAGCTCCATGCTAGTTTTTGTCTTCAAGACGTACATGCAGAGAAATGCGCTCACAGATTATGACGGGTCGCGTAATTTGGTGGAACAGCTGAACTCTGGATTTTTCATACATTTCACAGGATCTCACAAAACTTTTGCAGGTTCTCAAAATCTTTTTTTTAAATCCCCCCCCACCCCCTCCCCCCATGTCCTCTTGCGGGTTCTGTACTAGCTTTCAACATGTTGGCACGAATAAAGGTTGGAATAAAGGTATTAGCACTCTAAAGCTACTACTATATTTAGCCAGTGTTTTACCAATTGACAGAAAAAAAACAAAGGATGTAGATTGCATGATACAATTAGGTTATTGTGACAATAACAATACTAATAACAACAGCAACACTGCCAAACCCTTCAGCCGTAGCTGTCCAACCAACAGTGTTTTTGGTTCCGTCATTCCAAAGAATTAGCTCAAAGCAAAGAAAAGTGTTCATATTTACCATTTCTGAGCGAGATTCAAACACATCGTAGGTTTTGACGATGTTGGGATGCTTTAAAGTTCTAATAATTTCTTTTTCCTGAGTGACAAACTTTTCTCTGTTGACGGTGGTGTATTTGTTCAGGCCAATAATCTTTATAGCGACTAGTTTCTTCAGATGAATTGACTCTGCTTTTACAACTTTACCAAATGATCCTTCAGCAAGGGAACACTTATATGTGTAGCCCTTGGTTTCCATAAACGTTTTCTCCATCATGATCAGTGCACAGAGGCCTGAGTTCCCGAGTCTTCTCAGCGGAAGACTAAATATTAGCCGAAAGCTAATGTTCAGTTACAAATCTTGCAGGGAAAGCACTGTGACATCACGTTCTGGAAGGAAAATGATCGTCATCAAGTGCACTGTTACTTAGGAACCAAAGCAAACATTTCAATTTTTAAATCATTCCAAGGGTTTTTTTTTTTTTTTTTTTAGCTACTTTTAATTATTCCGCTGACTAATTGGCTTAAAATGATGGAAAGACGGGAAAATTATTCATATTTGATTTCAAATATTTATATACGAAGCTGAAAGCTGCAGCACAAGAACATGTTTTGTCCATATTTATTAAAACTGCCACCATGTTGCGACAGCATGGTATGAGACGGATAATCTGTGAAAGCCAAACATTGAGCTCCTTACTGCGGCCTGCAAAAATGCCAATCAAAAACAACCAATCAGAGCCAGGAGGAGGATCTTAGCGCTGCCAATCAACCTCCTGTATGCTGCTCAGCGTGCTAATGCCGGAAAAACAACTTACAGTTACCGGAAAACCGTTTATCCGCCGCCGTCGGTAGCTATGCTAACTAGCATTAGCTTTGGTTGCAGGCTATGTTGTGGTGAACCAGCTGTAGCTTAGCAAAGCGCAAGCAGGAGAATGTGAGCACAGAGGTAAGACCCAATCACAGCTTCTCCTGGCTCTGATTGGTCGTTTCTGACTTAGTGGTTTTCTGTACTTATTACTGGGAGTAATGGGAGAAGGCAGAAGAGAAGCTTGATTTTTTTTTTCACACATTTTTTGTCTGATATTATTATATTGTCATAACATAATGATCATTTTGACGTACATAAAAAAATATTTTTTTGTTAAATTATCTTATAAGACGTTATTAGTTGAATTCAGCTTAGTATTGTCTGTCACTATACACGTGTAAATTTGATTTAAAGCCAAAAAAGGAAATCGATCATTTTTGCAAAACGATTATGTTTTGGATACTCGGAAAAACTCCAAGCAGGGATGAATTAAAAGTATAATTTTTTTTTAATTCCATAGTAATCTGTTGTTAAGAAAATCTTCAAATTAAGCTGCTTTGTTTAAACGTCTGTTTCCAGAAGAAGAACAGAGCTAGGAAGGAAGGTTGTTAAATGTTTTCAGTGAACAAAAAAATCTGTAAAGGTCTGAAAAGTTCAAGTATCTCGGGATCTTGTTCATGAATGGGGGAAGAAGGGAGCGGGAGATCAACAGGCGGATTGGCGCAGCGTCTGCCGTCAAGTGGGCATTGTACCGGTCCGTCGTGGTGAAGAGAGAGCTGAGCCAAAAAGCGAAGCTCTCGATTTACTGGTCGATCTGCGTTCCTACCCTCATCCATGGTCATGAGCTTTGGGTCATGACCGAAAGAACGAGATCGCGGATACAAGCCGAAATGGGTTTTCTCCGTAGGGTGGCTGGGCTCTCCCTTAGAGATAGGGTGAGAAGCTCAGTCATCCGGGAGGGACTCAGAGTAGAGCCGCTGCTCCTTCACATCGAGAGGAGCCAGTTGAGGTGGCTCGGGCATCTGGTCAGGATGCCTCCTGGACGCCTCCCTGGTGAGGTGTTCCGGGCACGTCCCACCAGGAGGAGGCCCCGGGGAAGACCCAGGACACGCTGGAGGGACTATGTCTCTCGGCTGGCCTGGGAACGCCTCGGGATTCCCCCGGAAGAGCTAGAAGAAGTGGCCGGGGAGAGAGGGAAGTCTGGGCCTCCATTCTGAAGCTGCTACCCCCGCGACCCGACCCTGGATAAGAGGAAGAAGATGGATGGATGGATGGATGGATGGATGGATGGATGGATGGATGGATGGAGTTATGAAAAGACCATGGAGATAAATGACCTTGACTGCCCCAAACACACACACACACACACCACCACCAAGTAGCGCCACATCATTTGTGTGGGATCACTGAATTCTTAGACACAGACACAGATCTGACATTAAACGCAACAGATTTAGATAAAAAAATTAAAAGGATTAGTTGGGAGTAAAACCTATTCAAGGACAGGAAGTTGCAAACGAGAGCGTTCTGGCGTCAGCGGTCAGAAAAAAGTGCCATGAGAATACAACTCCCAAATGAGCCTGTGTTAAAAATGTGGAATAACACGGGGCCGACCCGCTCCAGACCTTCGCCAAACCGCAACGACCCGATGACAAGATCTCTGCTCTTCATCACGTTCGATTGGTCACGCCTTCGGCGGCGGCAACGTGACGCCAGCTACTGAAAACTACAGCGAAGGTGAGGGAGGGGGGAAGATTTTGAAGAGTGACGTGCAATCACAATGCAACGCAGCAGTTTGCATATATATATATTACATTATTCCAGTGGAGTATGGTCGACTTTAGCAGGAGATATTTTGTGTGTCGATGAAAAAGTGTATAAACTCCCTGAAATGATTTACTTGAATTAGGCCTGACAAATTATGATTTATTCCACGGCTTTGTCTCATTATTTTTAAATGAGTTTAAAAAAAATTAATTGCTAATTGTTTGGAGACTGTAAGCCTTTCAACAGTTTTAAAACGATAGATGCCGGCGTAATTAATGCTCTCTAAAGCCATGCTGTTATGCAGCCATTTCGTCCAATTCGGGGGACTTTCACTGTACAGCGCTACTGTTGGCGCCAAACTCTTTTTTAAAAATTTTTTTTAATTATCTGAAGATGAAAAAAATAAAATAAAATAAAATCCCGATGTAACAGCTGAAGCTTGTTTCAGGTTAATTAGAATCACTGTAACTGAGTGCAGGTGTGAACCAAAAGACTGAAAATAAAAAGTGAATCAGAGGAAGAATCAAATTTAAGTCTAAGACTGTGAACATTTATCCAACCAAATTATTGTTACTTTTAATTTTTTTAATATCTATCTGTGTATGTATATATTTCCTATGATAAAATTTTCACCTAAATTATACTTAATATACATGACATTATATGTAGATTTTATTTTATATATATCTAGACTGGCATTTCAACTGAGAGCCATAGCAGAGATACATCTGAACAAACAGTTGTCTGAGGAATGCTCTTTGGATAAATAAAAATAAAAATTAATTATACAACACTGTGTGTGGTGAAAACAAAACGAGGCCGATCAGCACAAACACCTCGAACCATTTGTGGAGTGTTTTTTGGCGCAGTGGGAAGGATCTCGCTTATCTCGCTCATTTTCAGTTCTCGCTCGTCAAAACAAGAAGGTCGGGTCGAATCCGGCTGTTTGGAAACGTCCGTAGTTTTATCTGCACTAAAACGACAATTCATTTCCATGTGAAAAACAAATAGACAAATCCAAGGTCACAAATTCCTGCAGTCACAGCTGCGTTTCGTTGTGGGTGCGGCGTTCTTTTGGTGATGCTTTGGGAATCGCAGCCGATGCTGGTGGACCTAACAATTACAGCTCATTCCTGAGAGACGCTCTCCATTTTCCCCGAGGGTGAAAATCGATTTTCAAATTTAAAGCCTGGAGTTTTAAATTTGAAAGTGTAGTTGAAAATTACTTTCTTTTGTTGTTGAATTTATTTATTAAAAGGGTTAAGAAAAAATAAATCAAAAATCAAAAAATGTTTGCATCACGATCATACAGGGGAACATACTCGAAGATTAATCAGTGTCTATTTCATTACTTACGAGACACATTTCACGTAAACAGGAAGTAGGATTTGCTAGTTTGCAAATTCTACTTCCTGTTTACCACAGCCATGCTGCGTAACGCCATCAGATTTACACCTGGTCTAACTTGACTGATTTCTTCCAAATTATTAGATGGAAACGCGGCTAATTCACTTTTTTATTTTATTTTAAACATTTTAAAAGTTCGTCTAAAGTATGCGTGACGTTTGGACGGAAACGTAGCTGCTGTGAGGCCGTTTATGTGCAGCTCTCCTCTTCCTCCTCCTTTGCATCCTTGATTTTAGCAAGTGATTTTATTTTATTTTTTCAATCTGTAACGTATTTTTTCATGTCCTCCGGTTTCACGGCACTCAGCTCCTTATTTGAGCATGGGAAAGAACTGCAAGAACTCTTCAATTTGCCTATTTTCAGTAACCCAGACATCTGAGCGGCTGTGTTCTTGCTCTCTTATTCTTGCCGGGTTTCTCTGTCTCTACACGGTTTAGCTGCTTCCCTTCCCACAGACAGAGAGGAAGGACATGCAATGTCTCTCTCTCTCCACAGGTTGCCGTTGATTGAATTTGCCGCACAGCTCTCAGTCAAAAATCCCACACTCGCAGGCGCTTAAGGTAGCCCGGTGTTATGCCCAGAAATGCATGCCTGCCGAGAATTGCATCCCCTGTCGCGGGAGCGCGCATCGCTCTAAACTCTCGTATATTGATGAGAAAACGGACTGAAATATGACCGAAGAGGACATTTTTGAAGATATTCGTAACATTATCACGTTTCTTAATCATGTAAGACATAAAACGGTGGGTTTTATTTCGCAGATTAATTGAAATAAATACGGTTTTTATAGCTTTATTGAAACATCTGAGTCGAACGTTTTTCAGTCAGCGTCTGATGAAAATGGTCTCCGCAGATGGCTTGAAATTCCCCGATTTTTCTTTTGACACAATGGCTTAAAGCATTACAAAACAGAAGCCCGTTGTGTAGAATATTTTATATCACCCTTTACTGTCTAGTCTATTAATGTAGGGGGGATGATTTTAATTTCTGAGCCTGCCAATATTTGTATCCCCTGTCTATTGTCCTGTTGATATGAAACTTTACAGAAGTAGCTCAGAGAACAAGTGTCATTACGTAGAAAAGGTAAAATCCCTCTTAACTCTGTATTTCTCCATTTTAGCAGGGGATGCATTTTACGGCAAAGCCTATTATTAGCCTGCCAAAATATGCATGCCCCCTCTATTTTCCTCAAACATTATAATATTGATATGAAACTTATACCAGCAGTTCATAGAACAAGTGTGATTATGTAGAAAAAGTTATTCCACTCATAACTCTGTATTTCTCCATTTTAGCAGGGGATGCATTTTTTGGCAGAGCCTATTATTAGCCTGCCACAATATGCATGCTCCCTCTATTTTCCTCAAATATTATCCTATTGATATGAAACTTATACCAGCAGTTCATAGAACAAGTGTGATTATGTAGAAAAAGTTATTCCACTCATAACTCTGTATTTCTCCATTTTAGCAGGGGATGCATTTTTTGGCAGAGCCTATTATTAGCCTGCCACAATATGCATGCTCCCTCTATTTTCCTCAAATATTATCCTATTGATATGAAACTTATACCAGCAGTTCATAGAACAAGTGTGATTATGTAGAAAAGTTATTCCACTCTTAACTCTGTATTTCTCCATTTTAGCAGGGGATGCATTTTTTGGCAGAGCCTATTATTAGCCTGCCACAATATGCATGCCCCCTCTATTTTCCTCAAATATTATCCTATTGCTATGAAATTCATACCAGCAGTTCATACAACTACTCTGATTATGTAGAAAAAGTTATTTCACTCTAAACTCTTTATTTATCCAAGTTAGCAGGGGATGCATTTTTTGGCAATATGGATGTCGAGCCTGCCAAAAATATGCATGCCCTACCTATTTTCCTCAAATTTTATCCTATTGCTATGAAATTCATACCAGAAGTTCATACAATTACTCTGATTATGTAGAAAAAGTTATTTCACTCTAAACTCTTTATTTATCCAAGTTAGCAGGGGATGCATTTTTTGGCAATATGGATGTCGAGCCTGCCAAAATATGCATGCCCTACCTATTTTCCTCAAATTTTATCCTATTGCTATGAAATTCATACCAGTAGTTCATACAACTACTCTGATTATGTAGAAAAAGTTATTTCACTCTAAACTCTTTATTTATCCAAGTTAGCAGGGGATGCATTTTTTGGCAAAGCCTATTATTAGCCTGCCAAAATATGCATGCCCCCTCTATTTTTCTCAAATATTGTCCTACTGATATGAAACTTATACCAGCAGTTCATAGAACAAGTGTGATTTTGTAGAAAAAGTTATTCCACTCATAACTCTGTATTTCTCCATTTTAGCAGGGGATGCATTTTTTGGCAAAGCCTATTATTAGCCTGCCAAAATATGCATGCCCCCTCTATTTTTCTCAAATATTGTCCTACTGATATGAAACTTATACCAGCAATTCATAGAACAAGTGTGATTATGTAGAAAAAGTTATTCCACTCATAACTCTGTATTTCTCCATTTTAGCAGGGGATGCATTTTTTAGCAAAGCCTATCATTAGCCTGCCAAAATATGCATGCCCCCTCTATTTTCCTCAAATATTGTCCTACTGATATAAAACTTATACCAGCAGTTCATAGAACAAGTGTGATTATGTAGAAAAAGTTATTCCACTCATAACTCTGTATTTCTCCATTTTAGCAGGGGATGCATTTTTTGGCAAAGCCTATTATTAGCCTGCCAAAATATGCATGCCCCCTCTATTTTCCTCAAATATTGTCCTATTGATATAAAACTTATACCAGCAGTTCATAGAACACGTGTGATTATGTAGAAAAAGTTATTCCACTCTTAACTCTTTATTTCTCTATTTTAGCAGGGGATGCATTTTACGGCAAGGCCTATCATTAGCCTGCCAACATATGCATGCCCCCTCTATTTTCCTCAAATATTATCCTATTGATATGAAACTAATATCACTAGTTAAGGGAACAAATGTGATTATGTAGAAAAAGTTATTCCACTCATAACTCTGTATTTCTCTATTTTAGCAGGGGATGCATTTTACGGCAAGGCCTATCATTAGCCTGCCAAAATATGCATGCCCTATCTATTTTCCTCAAATATTATCCTACTGATATGAAACTTATACCAGCAATTCATAGAACAAGTGTGATTTTGTAGAAAAAGTTATTCCACTCTTAACTCTTTATTTCTCCATTTAACCAGGGGATGCATTTTACGGCAAGGCCTATCATTAGCCTGCCAAAATATGCATGCCCCCTCTATTTTCCTCAAATGTCATCCTATTGATATGACATTCATACCAGTAGCTAAGAGGATAAGTGTAATTATGTAGAAAAGGTAAAATCCCTCTTGACTCTTTATTTTTTCAAGCTAGGAGGGGGATGCATTTTTTGGCAATATCGAATTTGAGCCTGCCGATATTTGCATGCCATACCTATTTTCCCCAAATATCATCCTATTGATATAAAACTCATACCAGCAGTTAAGGGAACAAATGTGATTATGTAGAAAATGTTATTTCTTTATTATCGCTATTGCAAGGATACTGAAGGAAATAAATCTGACAATGCATCTTTGCTAAATGTAAAGCATGCACAAACCATTTTTATTTTGGTTTAACATAAAAATTAAATCACTTTTTTTCATTAATTTCAACAAAAGAATATTCAAAACAATAGGTTTCCTTAACTCACTTGGAGAGTCCCAAAAAGATGTGAAGAGGTGCTTGGAAGTAACAAGGTGAGAAAAACAAGAACAATTATTGTTTATTATAATAAAAAATGTCATAATTGGATAACTAGAATGTTAATTTAACATTTTATCCTCTCAACAAGGACATTTATGAGAAGCAAAGGGATGAAAGTGTCAATGTGGAAATGTGAAACAGTATAACATGCCATCCAGCAAGATGTGGTTTCATGTGGTGTGTTTGCGCTTAAAGTAAGTGCTGTTTAAATATATATATATATATATATATATATATATATATATATATACCAGTGTATATATATACTGCTCAAAAATAAAGGGAACACTTAAACAACACAATATAACTCCAAGTAAATCAAACTTCTGTGAAATCAAACTGTCCACTTAGGAAGCAACACTGATTGACAATCAATTTCACCTGCTGTTGTGCAAATGGAACTTTGTACAGAACAAAGTATTCAATGAGAATATTTCTTTCATTCAGATCTAGGATGTGTTATTTGAGTGTTCCCTTTATTTCTTTGAGCAGTGTATATATATACATGGATGCACATGGTCCTCCAGAATGGTTCGGTAGTCCTTGGCAGTGACGCGCCCATCTAGCAACAGTATGGGGCCACGGGAATGCCATGATATGGCAGCCCAAACCATCACTGATCCACCCCCATGCTTCACTCTGGGCATGCAACAGTCTGGGTGGTACGCTTCTTTGGGGCTTCTCCACACTGTAACTCTCCCGGATGTGGGGAAAACAGTAAAGGTGGACTCATCAGAGAACAATACATGTTTCATATTGTCCACAGCCCAAGATTTGCGCTTCTTGCACCATTGAAACCGACGTTTGGCATTGGCACGAGTGACCAAAGGTTTGGCTATAGCAGCCCGGCCGTGTATATTGACCCTGTGGTGCTCCCGACGGACAGTTTTGGTGGAAACAGGAGAGTTGAGGTGCACATTTAATTCTGCCGTGATTTGGGCAGCCGTGGTTTTATGTTTTTATATACAGTATATATATATATATATATATATATATATATATACAGTCCAGACCAAAGGTTTGGACACAACTGTGTGTCCAAACTTTTGGTCTGTACTGTATATACTTGACTATGATTACTTATATTTCTTATGTAATGTAGAACATTGTCTGTTTACAAATCAATTTATATAACCTTTATGTGTACTGTTCTGTCTCTTTCCACATACATGTATATCTATCTATGTCTGAAGATAGATAGAATTATATATCAATATATTGGTATACATGCTTGTTTATGTTTTTGATGTTGTGAAAAAAAGATTAATATGAAAGTGGTTTTCTAATAATCACATTGCCATTAATCTAATGCTATTTTGTAGGAGTAGAACTTTTAAGATGATGAACAGCTTTGGCTTAACAACTTAAACTGTGCATTTCTGCCTGAAATATAATGTAGTTTATGAATTATATTGCTTTATTACATGGTTGATTTATTTTAATGACATTGGAAAGAGTCTGAAATAAGTATAGCAAAAATGTTAAATTATTCATAAATGTCATGACCTCTATATGACAATCTAATACTTTGACAAATATTTTGTATTTGTAATGAGTCCGCTGTTACTCTTCTTTCTTTTTTGAAAAAAATATATTTGCCTTTACAGTTTGCAGAGTGCATACTGGAAAACAAGGACCTGAACTTTCCATCAACAGCAGAAGCTGTTAATACCATGAGACTCAACATGTCTTCCACACTTCTCTCAGAATCAGGTATCTTTTGACATATTTTTTATTCAGTTCCTATGTGGGTGGGATACTATGTTGTGTGTAAAATCATGCACGCACAAAAAAATTGTGTTAGGTCAGCTATTTTATCTAATTAGAAATATTAAAATATTGAACTTTGCAGATGTGTGAAGTACAATCATGTTAGTGTTTATGTCAAATTCAATTAGTGAAGAACATTTCAATACACCTGGCCTTGATCTCTAATAAATAAATTACACATAACACAGCCCAATAACTGTTGAGGCAAAAAACATAATCAACAAACTTAAAATTGTTCTAGGATACAATTACACTTTTCTTGAGTAGCTTTAATGTAACTTAATAAGCAAAAAGGACTTGCAGTTTGTGAAAGTACAAAACTGGAATGAGATGTATTATGTGAACCATTATATTCATTACTGTGTTTTCATAAAATTAACATTTACAAAATGACAAATTTCACAAGATGTATACACATATATATGTAGACATATTAAAATTTTCTGAATGCCATTTTTATACTTTCAGTGGCTTAAGTTTGAGAAAATTATAAAAAGGTAAACACTAAGTGATGCTTTCTTTTACCATAAATCCCAGAAATACCTTGAATACATGTGTGTTTCAATTCATGAATAAACAGACACCATGTGAGCCTGCCTAATATGCCAATATGATGTACAGTTTCTATTACTTGTATTTGTTTATGAGACCAGACATTATCAAAAAGGGATGATTAGACGACTGAGATCTACAGGATTATTGTTCCACTTTCAAAAGAACACTAACAAATGGAATTATTTAAAAGAAAAAAAAAAAACGCAAAAAAAATACCATTAAGATTATTTTATAACATTGATTTAAAGATGCGGTTTGTTTTTCTGTAGAGTCAGTGGAGACTCTGCAGACACTGTGGCAGTGAGGACACAGAAGATCACATGTGGGTAAGACAACAATGTAATGCAGTGAAAAATCAATTCAAGCAAACCATATACCATCCTTAAAATAGTTGCAAAGTATGTAGATATACAAAAATAAATCATAATAAAATAAATAAACACCCAAGGCAGGTAAGTGGGAAGTAGCTTAAGTTTTTTTTTTTTTTAAGTACAGTCGTAAAACATTAAACACAGTTGCTTGTGGTCCTAGAATTTTTTTTACCTCCATACATGTCAGGAACATGCTGTCATCTCCTCAAATAAAGTTCTACCAATCATATATTGATAATTAAGAAGAAGCTTTATGTTGGCAAAACCCAATATCACCTTCAGTAAACAGATAAGGAACTAAAAAAAAATTCTTTATGTTGTTATTTGACCATTTTGTATTATTTATTTACAGATCACATGTGACAGATGCAACTGGTGGTACCACCAAGGCTGCATTAAGGTCCCACAAACCGACACAGACTACTGCTGTGCAATATGTTTATAGATTTTATGTTTGTACCAATCTAATTCGTTAATGACTGCAGTTCTGTGGATTTTCAGTTTAAACATGTGACATAATTTTTGTTGACTTAATTGGTTTTCCAAAAATTTTTGTTATGAATATTCTTTTGTTGAAATTAATGAAAAAAAGTGATTTAATTTTTATGTTAAACCAAAATAAAAATGGTTTGTGTATGCTTTACATTTAGCAAAGATGCATTGTCAGATTTATTTCCTTCAGTATCCTTGCAATAGCGATAATAAAGAAATAACTTTTTCTACATAATCACACTTGTTCTATGAACTGCTGGTATAAGTTTCATATCAATAGGATAATATTTGAGGAAAATAGAGGGGGCATGCATATTGTGGCAGGCTAATAATAGGCTCTGCCAAAAAATGCATCCCCTGCTAAAATGGAGAAATACAGAGTTATGAGTGGAATAACTTTTTCTACATAATCACACTTGTTCTATGAATTGCTGGTATAAGTTTCATATCAGTAGGACAATATTTGAGAAAAATAGAGGGGGCATGCATATTTTGGCATGCTAATAATAGGCTTTGCCAAAAAATGCATCCCCTGCTAAAATGGAGAAATACAGAGTTATGAGTGGAATAACTTTTTCTACAAAATCACACTTGTTCTATGAACTGCTGGTATAAGTTTCATATCAGTAGGACAATATTTGAGAAAAATAGAGGGGGCATGCATATTTTGGCATGCTAATAATAGGCTTTGCCAAAAAATGCATCCCCTGCTAACTTGGATAAATAAAGAGTTTAGAGTGAAATAACTTTTTCTACATAATCAGAGTAGTTGTATGAACTACTGGTATGAATTTCATAGCAATAGGATAAAATTTGAGGAAAATAGGTAGGGCATGCATATTTTGGCAGGCTCGACATCCATATTGCCAAAAAATGCATCCCCTGCTAACTTGGATAAATAAAGAGTTTAGAGTGAAATAACTTTTTCTACATAATCAGAGTAGTTGTATGAACTGCTGGTATGAATTTCATAGCAATAGGATAATATTTGAGGAAAATAGAGGGGGCATGCATATTGTGGCAGGCTAATAATAGGCTCTGCCAAAAAATGCATCCCCTGCTAAAATGGAGAAATACAGAGTTATGAGTGGAATAACTTTTTCTACATAATCACACTTGTTCTATGAACTGCTGGTATAAGTTTCATATCAATATTATAATGTTTGAGGAAAATAGAGGGGGCATGCATATTTTGGCAGGCTAATAATAGGCTTTGCCGTAAAATGCATCCCCTGCTAAAATGGAGAAATACAGAGTTAAGAGGGATTTTACCTTTTCTACGTAATGACACTTGTTCTCTGAGCTACTTCTGTAAAGTTTCATATCAACAGGACAATAGACAGGGGATACAAATATTGGCAGGCTCAGAAATTAAAATCATCCCCCCTACATTAATAGACTAGACAGTAAAGGGTGATATAAAATATTCTACACAACGGGCTTCTGTTTTGTAATGCTTTAAGCCATTGTGTCAAAAGAAAAATCGGGGAATTTCAAGCCATCTGCGGAGACCATTTTCATCAGACGCTGACTGAAAAACGTTCGACTCAGATGTTTCAATAAAGCTATAAAAACCGTATTTATTTCAATTAATCTGCGAAATAAAACCCACCGTTTTATGTCTTACATGATTAAGAAACGTGATAATGTTACGAATATCTTCAAAAATGTCCTCTTCGGTCATATTTCAGTCCGTTTTCTCATCAATATACGAGAGTTTAGAGCGATGCGCGCTCCCGCGACAGGGGATGCAATTCTCGGCAGGCATGCATTTCTGGGCATAACACCGGCCTGTTTTCAGAGAGCGAAAGCCTGAGTCTGCTGCTAAACTTCTCATGAGGCTGTGAAGGCCGTCTGCTGGCTCCCTTCTGTGTAAAAAAAACAACAACCTCGTTTTATAAAACGCGTCGTCGCTCGTTTAGATTGAGCTTCGATTGGCGAGTGCCGACGTCGTTCCGTTTATCGGGCGGATCTCATAACGTAACATGAAATGACTTCGGCGTTCGTTTTAGCTGGAGAAGGGAGCAGATTTCACAAAGAAGGCTCCCAAAAATATTCCCAATTGACACGGATTTTTACGTCTCAGCGTGCGACGGAGGCAAAAAAAAAAAACACATCTCCATACATCTCATTACATTTCCCTTTGATGTTCAATAAGTTATGATTTGAACACTCTAGACTTGGCCTAAAAAAATAAAAATAAAAAATGGAAGGAAGCAGGACTTGATGGAAGACACCATCAGCCCGCGGACTTAAATCCAAGAGATTCCAGAAATACATGATGCGCATACTTTCACGTTTCCACTTTGCTGCCACAGTTTGGGCTTCTATATATACATATACAGTACAGACCAAAAGTTTGGACACACCTTTGAATTCAATGAGTTTCCTTTATTTTCATGACTATTGACATTGTAGATTCACACTGAAGGCATCAAAACTATGAATAACATGTGGAAATATGCACTAAACAAAAAAGTGTAAAACAACTGAAAATAGCCCTTTTATTCTAGTTTCTTCAAAGTAGCAACCTTTAGCTGTGATCACTGCTTTGCACACACTCTGCATTTTCTTGATGAGCTTCAAGAGGTCGTCACCTGAAATGGTTTTCACTTCATAGGTCAACCTGCTCTGTCAGGTTGATAAGTGGGATTTATTGCCTTATAAATAGTCATGAAAATAAAGAAAACCCATTGAATTAGAAAGGTGTGTCCAAACTTTTGGTCTGTACTGTATATAAAAAAGATATTAGACAGAAATACATAGTTACTGTTTCTGACTGTAAACGTTTGAGTTATGGCTCCTTACATAAAATGCCAGCCTGGTGATATATTTTGTAAGGAGAGCCAGACCCAGGCTTAAACACAACGAGCCGTGGGTTATGGCCTCCAGACCAGCAGGGGGCTCCCAAGAACGCTCAACTTCTCACACAAAATAAAGAGGCAACACTTTATTTTGACGGGGTGTGCATAAGACTGACATGACACTGTCATAAACATGACATGACATCTGTCATGAACATGAAGGAGTCTTTATGAATGTTTATTTCTGTTGTCATGAAGTGTCATTCGGTAAATAATGACACACTTAATGCAAAGTTGCCCTAAAAGTTGCTTTAAAAGTCCATTAAAAGTGCCAACTTTGCATTAGTGTCATTATTTACAAAATAATGCAAAGTTGGCACTTGTAATCTCAGTAACCTGAGAAAACCCCACCGATGCTAGCGACGATGGGGTTGCTAGCATCGCGTTGTGAAACCTGGCTCTGTTAACATTAGTTCTGTCAGAAGCTAACATTCAGCACACTGTTGTGAGAAACTTGTAGAACGATACCCAAAGTATTTTTGCTGAAGGGAGTTTTAAGAAACTTATAAAAAAAACTGCTCTCTCATTGTTACGACGCCGTATTACTGCCATCTTAGTCAGACATAAACAGGAGCAAAAAAACTCAGAAATTGTCTAGAAAAGGAAAACAAGGAAATTTCCTTTTTTTTAGCGAATTTTCAACTCCTCAAACTCAGAAAACGTAACTATTTTTTTGTAGAACATTTCTTTGAGTAATCTCAAAAACTATGCAAACTCGTGTAAAAATATATTTTTTAAAGGCGGCAGAAATGTGCTCCTTTTAGTTTTCCTATCTACGACGGCCTTAATACACTGTCGTACATGATTCAAACATTAAAAAATCCCAATAATCTTTCAGACTTAAAACACAAAAGGTTTTGCCTGATTTAATATCAAACAAAAATAAAAAAATAAAAATTGAGTGCATACTTCTTCTTCTTCTTAAACCTCGTCTGTAAATATCTGCCTCAGTTGTTATGCAGCAGAAAAAAAAAACTGATCAATTCCATAATAATGGTCCATAAAACTGTGATAAATAGCAACTCTTAAGTACTGTTACATTATCCGGTGTTTTTTCTCTTTGTGATTTCTCCATTGTGTGTGTGTGTGTGTGTGTGTGTGTGTGTGTTTTTTTTAACAATCCAATCTGGCCTCCCTTTGAGGTTAAAACTGATAGGTTGTTTTTTTTTTCTTCATTTATCGAGTAAACCTGTGTTTTCAGTTTAGCAGGGATCTGATTAAATTCTCAGCGTCTGCTGTGCTTGCGGTCGCTCTGCTGCTGCAGGATCTGTTGCTGTCGGTGGGAATGTTCGGACCAAATTTCTTCCAAGCTGTGGAGCCATATTTCACGGGGGAAAAAAATACATAAAATAAAATAAATCCCCACTCTTAGTTAGGGGGAGAAATATGGCTCAGGCATGAAGAGTTTGACAGTAATGAGGATACAGCTGTGCATATAAATGCAATATTTGATTTGTTACCTTAACCAGCCTCCTCTCTCACCCCCAACCCTCTCCAAGTGATATGCTTTATTGTGTGCATGTAAATGTGGTCATTATCTTGAAAGTTAGTTTGCATATTTGACATGTTTTGTATTGCTGTTTTACTACTTCAAAACTGCCTGGGTGTAATTAAAAAAAATACAAAAATACAAAATCAACAGAGGAGTATCGGATGCTTTTAGATCATCAGTAAATTTCCCGCCTTCTTCTTTTGTTTTTGTTGAGCGTCGTAAGGGAAAAACATCCGGCGCGAACGGGGATCGCACGTGGGTCCGTCCCGCACGAAACATCCAAGGTCTGGGCGCGTGAATTTCATCGCCATCTGCTGCGGCGTTTCACGGCGATGTAAAATGTGGCAGCGGCCCCTCATCCATATAAACATGTCCTCATCAGGTATTCCTCCGGTGCAGGATTAGGTGTCAACGTCTCAGACCTGGAGGTAAATTCCTCCCTTCCCCCCCATATAATGTTAATTTAGTTACTTGAGCGCCGTTGCGATCCGCCACGGAACAGACAGCCAAAAAAAAAAAAGAAAAAAAAAAGAAAAGCCCTCAAACTTCAAAAATGTCCTGATGCAACCCTCCCTTATAAATTCTTCTTTTGACCCACTTTCTGCCCCCCTCCCACTGTTGTGACGCCTGCTGAATAAACGACATTGGCCATCAGTCACACGCTAAAATTAAACCAGGCCACTGCCCACGTTAAACCCCGGCACTCATCAATCGCATCAAGTTGCCATTTTCATGCAACAGAAACGGGAAATTTAAATTCAGTGCGCGTGGCGGATGGCGGACAGCGGCGGGCGCGTGTGTTGGGATAATTATTTTCCATTTGGAGGACACATTTTCGTGGTCGAGTGGGGTGAAGGGTAGTTTTCGTTTCTTCGTGAAACCTGTAATCTGGCGCGTGCGCTCCGCTGAGTGGATCAGGGTTGCAGAAGCTTTGATGGATAGACAGAGACGTAAAAACAAGGTCTCTTTGTCATGTTTTTTTTTTTTTTTTATTTGGCCCTGTCGCTTCACAGAGCTACAGCATTAGAACATGTTGACATGGTGTCAGGTGAAGCCACTCAGGGGTGATAAATGACACCGTGGAGTTGAAAGGCGAAGCTGCCTTTTGTCTTTGTGCCAATTTTAACACGCTGACGTTGATATCTGTCAGTTTTTCTCAGGCAGCGAAACCCTGCGCATCTCTTCTCGTTTACAACACGGAGTTGAGCCACGCTGTCGGAGCGCGTCACGGCGACAAAAACACCCGGATTAAGTTTCATTTGCACATTTCGAGCTCCTCGCCAAGAAGTCGCATCGTTTTTTGAACTTTCCACATGTGCCGTGTCACCACCACAAACTTTCAGGTATTTTACTCGGGATCTTATGTGACTCAAAGTAGTGCGTGACTGTGAAACTAAATGTTTTATTTTTTAAAAATAAATTTATGAAAAATGCAGTTTTCAGTTGTACTATTGGGTTAATTTCGATTAATTAATTAACACGGTTAGAAACCTTAATAAACTTAATCACTTTTTTTTTTCATGCAAAAGTTTTGATCTGGAACCTTCGCAGCCACGTGTTTCTGGTACACCAGGAAATCTGACGAGCAAGTGAAATCCGCAAACGTAGGTGTGGTTCCATTAACCGTACAATTGCGCAAACTGAAATTACAAAGATAATTTAGCTTTATTCAATTAAAAAAAAACAACAACAAAAACGTACGTTTTCGCAAAAGTCACGCGATCAACAGCCGGATGTTACCAACGGATATGACTGAGTAGTTGAAGTAGGAGGTGGATGATGGTTTGTTCTTGGTTTTTGCTGGCTCCTGTCAGAGCTCTCACAACTTTGCACGGTTCATAAAACGTCGTGTTGAATCTACAGCACTTCTGTAAAACCGCAGACTACAGTTTACCCAAAACGCAGCACACGTAGCGGCTCCCAAGCTCATGGATCCAACGCCTGAGTAAAACACTGAAGCCTCATCTGCTGGCGCCACGGCTTTTCAACGTCTCATGTTAATGTTTACATCCATCCCTGCCGTGATTTTTAATGACTTATAAACAATCTTATTCCCTTGTGATTTCAATGTAATTTCTTTTAAGTGTAAACACCACAATTATGAAATTGTGTTGTTTTTTTTTCGACATTAGCAGAACACTGACAAAGATCTGCTCACATTTATAATGGCAACGCAGCCAGTGACAAAAAACAAAAGCTCCTCCTCTTGGCCCAGTGCTTTAAAATACGATTGAACACTGGAAAAAGACTATTGTCATGTTCAAGTCGAGCTAAAGGAGTTGGCCTATCAGCAAAAAAAAAAAAAAAGTACGCTCAACACTAAAGGATATTTTAATATTAATCTGACGCCAAGAAAATTCACGGCTAACTCCGTTTGTGGCCGGAAAGAACTCGATATCGAGACGACGGCTCAGCATCCGTAACGTACAGCCAGAGGAATGGCATGGCTTTGATCAAAACCAATTTATGTGTCTAAATGGCCTAGCCAAAGTGCAAACTTATATCAAATTGAGAATATGTGGCAAGAGTAAAAAAAAAAAACTGACGCTAGCGAACGCTCTCCATTCAATCTGACTCAAAGCAGGTGGAGACGAACCTCAAAAGACTTGCAGCTGTTAATGCATCTTAGTGTGTCGTCGCTGCGGCTTAATGCAAATGCATTTCATCCCAATACAACACATTGGATAGGTTTTAACATGATGGAAAAAAAACATTTCAAATGGATATGAACATTCTTACAAGGGCTGTAAATGCATTTTGTAGTCACACAAGGAAGCACATCAGGACCAGTTACAGTGTTAGCGTTAAATATATTTTTAAAAAGAAGTTTTAGTGGTTTCTCTGACAATATGCGAAGGGAAATATGCTGTTAAATATTCATTCCAAGGCCCTTTAGTACAGCGGATTGCCTCAGTGCGAGCAGCCTCATAATGTTAGAACGCATTAGCTCCAAACTACACAGCTAGTTCTTTTAGCTTTGTCTGACAGCGAGTTTTGCTAACGCCACACTTTGTTGCCTTCGTAACGAGAGCTGCGTTTTTCGACGGAGGAAAGAACTCGGGCCGTTTCTTTAAATGACCGGAGGATAAAATGAAGAAAAATTGGATCAACTTCCCTCCCCGATCCGTCGGAGAGGCTGCGTGTTACACTGGGCGAACTAAAGAGCCAAGGGAAGAAACTCGTTAAGGCAAAATGCTCGGCTGCTACATGTGTGGCTCGTCACACTGACGTTGGTGGGACTGGTTTTATTAGCTCACAGTGGCTATGTGAGAGGGTCCCTGTTACTGGAGAAACACTGGTGATGCACTGAAACATGCCGGCTGGGACTACGGTGTAAACAGGCTACAGATATTGGTCAGCGGTTAGTTTATGGGTCTTAGACGTGAACAAGCTGTTTGAACAAACGACCAACTATGCGATATGTGGCCTGTTTTATTTTGGCTGTGAATCATGAAGTTTCACCAATGTGCTCATTATAAATAGAATTTTGTCGCAAAATATTTTGTGACAAAATTTTACAAAATTTTATAAGTTTAAATATATTAAACTTTTATATATTTATATAGGTTATTAGTTATTTTGGTATTCACGCAGAAAATTTAATTGAAGCTTTTTGAGTACCATTGCAAACTATTGTTGGTAAATTAATGCACCCCCCCCCCCCCCCCTCCCCGTTTCTATAGAGTTGATTCTGGATGCAATGTTTAGAGACGTTGTGGTAAAATTAGTTTTAGCTATTTATATATTTACGACGGAATATTAAGGCCACGCCAAGAAAAAATAAATAAAATTATAAGAATAAAGTTGAAATAATAGAAGAATAAAGTACTATTTACAAAAATAAAGTCATAACATTGCAACTTTATTCTCATAATTACGTCTTTATTCTCATAATATTATGACTTTATTCTTATAATTTCATTATGTTGTTATGGTAATTGTATTTATTTATTTTTCTTAGTATATCCCCAATACCTATTTGTATGTACAGCAAATTTTATTGTTCAGGTAACTACATTTACGTTTTGTTTACAGTTTGTTTATGATATTTAAACTCTTACAAAAAAGTACCTGGGCAGCGTCAGTGGTGTTCCAAGTTGCTCCGTTTAAAAAGGACAAAACTAAACTTGTGGTTTCAACAAAGGTGTGTCAAAACATGCACCCAAAGTGAAACCGGGTTCTTCTTTCAATTGGTGGTTCAGTTTCCATCCCCTACAAACTAGAAGCCAAGAGAAATTTAGCAGATGAATTGAAATTTGAAGCCAGCAGTGAAAACTGGGTATTTGCTTCTTTCGTGCTTACAGAGGAAAGTCTGAGACTCGAGTTGCGGCGCCGCTGAAACGGGCCTGAGTGAAAAAGAACAAAAATCGCGACTCAAATCCAGTCGCGAAAAAAAGAACAAAAACTTTAGTTTTGACTTAAACTTGACGGTCACAACTTGAGTCCTATAAATAATCTTTATTCCAAGCTGCAGCTCTGATGGGGGATAATCCACCTGCTCATATTGTACTGTGAAAGGTTGAGCTTGATTTATAAGTCAATGACATTTACAGAGCGTGGGCTGCTTATAGCAATTTTCTTCATGTTAGCACTAGCTTCATTATAACAGCAACACATTTGTCTCTCTGACTGAATGATATATCAGGCGACTTTGGGTAACTTCAGAACAAAATTCACTTGGCTTTCCTCCCGACACGCTCATAGCAACAGCGCTAGAACTAAGCTTTCAGATCCACGTGATGCAGGTCATCCTTACAGAAATCAAGGAGTTTTTGGTGGTGTAAGAACTTTAATTGTACAGGAGCTGGGTCTCCATGGCAGCGTCCTTAGAGCACCTCTGTCTAAGGAGGAGAAGACAAAAGTTTTCTTACCGCCGAGAAATAACTTGGCGTTGAGGTACTTCTGGAGAATTTGGAGGTGATGATAGATTCTTCCATGCTTGTTTGGAGAAATTCTTTAATTTCTATTCAGAGAAGGCCTCTTCTGTGAATCCCCCATCAGCTCCTTCAGACTAGCCAGCAGCAATTAGCAAACACCTGGTGGAACTGCGCATCAGCTGAGCTCATGATACGAGCTACTTCTCAGTGAAACGCTGGTAAAAACGTTGATAAAGGGTCAACAGAGGAGCCATGTTGTGATGACTTTCTGAAGGCGGAGCTTCAGACAGAGTAGCAGCTTCTTAAAGAGACAAGAGGCCCAATTTCAAGGCGTTCAATTTCAAGGTCAAATTTCTTTAAAGTAATATGCATTGCCATAACAGCTGAAGTCAACATGCATATTTATTTGTACTATAAAATGGAAAATACTTACATCTGCCCCTTTAAGATTTGGACTAAAAGCAAAGGAAAGAAAAGTAGACGATATGAACACATGGATCAACTGGTGTTAAAGTCATTAAACAGATCAAATCAAAAGCATTTTGATTTATTTATAAATTCAAAATTAAGAGCCGGTAATCTTTTTATATTTTCTTTGAACGTGAATGCATATTTATTTTTCTAACAGAGCAAATGCTACACTTTATAAATGTTCAAAAAGAGTTAACTTCTTTCCATGTTGAATTAAAGGTTTTGTTATATTATCTACAACATTAAAATTACTGTTACATTTGACAAGTTTAACAAACAATATTGGAACTCTACTCTCAACCGAGTGAGATGTAGCGTCAGAGCTGGACTAGATAAGTTTGTATCTGAAGAAAAAAAAAAGTGGATTTCAGTCAATCATGGTTTGAACTTTTACCTGAAAGAAGTAAGACTCGACTGGGATCTGATTTTATGTTCCGCAAATATCAACTCATTCACCTGCAGCGCCTCAGAACTTTTTAAAGTTATTCACAGCTTTTATTTTGTCTGTAACAATGGAGTTAACGAAGCGGCTAAATGTGCTAGTGCAGGTAATCAGATCCCATTTCTTCACTTTATTCTCCAAATCTTTGAACGCTGAAGGTAAAACTATGGCTGTATCATGTAAAAATAAATCCATATCTGCTGTGCAAAATACCTTTTGTTTACATTTGAGAATGCTGACCACATGCATTTCACATGAAGCACTTTGTGTCACATCAATAAGGTAGAAAACAAATGTTTTACTTTTACCTAACATATTTTAATTTGGAGCTCACAAATGTAAATCTGTCTCATGAATAGACATTAAGTTACACAATTTTGAATTTATCTCATATGTAATATCTTGTATCCATTATGAATGGATTTTTATGAAATGGCTTTATTTGCTCATACCATTTTCTCTGTTCCTGGTGCTTTTCTTTGGCCAATCACAGCGTCACGTAGAGGCCCTGCCATGGTTTTTATTTTATAAACCTTTGGCTAATTTTTTAAAACAATTAAAAAAAATGTTTACAAAAAACAGCAATAATGGATTTTGGCAAATATCTCCCGTATAAAAATACAGTTGAGTCCCACATGTTCTTGGTAGTGTTGGAATGTGTCAGGGGGGGAAAAACTGACATATTTTCTTTGCAGATGCACATAAAACCATTAAAAGCCGCTGAACAACATCTGTTCAACACCTGTTTAATTATGGAGCATCTATAAAGTAGGATGAATAGTTTGCAAGAGCAAAATCTCTCTTTTTTTTCTTTTTTACATTTTGTTTAAATCATACTTTAAAACATTATTGTGCCAAGAGCTTATCAATGCAGAAAAACGCAGCTGGTTTACATAAAGAAGAAGTATAAAAGGCACCGCAGGACAGTAAATCTACTTGATCCAAAGTGGGCCAATAGGTAATGAGCTCACACAGGCAACAAAACCAACTGAATCCCTCTGGTGGGACCAACCTGACGAAGGAGTTCAGAAGAATAAATGCAACAGAGACACAAAAGAACCAGTTCTACACATCATGACAATGATGTGTAGGAAAAAAAGGGTGTGAGTAATGTTAAGCGTAAATCTGGACATTTGACACTAATGGAACAAAACGTCGAAACTAGAACTGAACAATACAGACAAAATCAACTAAACAATATTTACAGCCAAGAGCTACAGAACACAAAAAGCCGCGGCTCACGACGGTTAGTGCCGTTGTTCAGGCCCGTTCCAGATCAGGCGACTTACAGATCCGTTGGAGGTGTTGTCTGTCAAAGCTGGGGATAAAGGCATAAGGCTGAACTCAAACGCCCTCACACTCTGAATCATCCCGAGTGTCTGGCCCCCTGCTGCTCACAAAACCCTGTACATATTTGGCATCCAAGGGGATTATTTGATAGCAAGATTTCAGACTTGAGTGCTGCAGCAAGATGGAAACACTTCCAATTCCTTTTGGTGCTTCTTCTCTCGACTTTTTTTGCTTCGGTTTGGTTAAGGTAAACGACTCAAGGCAGGGCAGCTGACCCTTATGATGCACTGATCAGTTAAATCTGTCAGCACTACTTATCTACCTGACTATGTTGTTTTTATTTCACTAAGGCCACATGGAAAATATCCACATACTTCTGAATGAAGTAACTTTGCTCAGGAATTTCACCTTGTCCACCGTTTTGACGCTCTTAATGCGTCTAGGGAATGACTCACTAGAGAACAGCAGGTCTGACATGCTATCACAAAACTGAGGCGCTACATTTGCACTACCAATGCAGGAAAACCTTTGCTGACTTGTCGAGACTTGGCTCCGGTTTATTTAGGCTCTAAGAGTGAAAGAAAACAAAACTTTCAACATGTAACAGGAAGGCTGAAAGGAGTACGGCAAAAAAAAGAAGCTATTTTAAGCTTTCAGCTTCTATGATGACACGTTTGTCATGACATTAATAAATGTGGACCAAAATACAGCAGACGAGAGACGTAGTTCTGAATGAATAAATAAGAACCCAACTTACAAATGTGAAAATCCAGAGAACACAAGAGAAATCCAAAACAAAGACAAGCAGGAGACACCAGAAAATTGCATGAAAAAGACAGGAAGAGGCTGAACGAACCAGCAAGGAGTGACTGACAATGTAGCGCTTAAATACTGGGAGGTTGAACAGTGGACCAAAGGAACCGGGCTGATTGCTGACAGGTTGCAGGTGTGAGTGAAGGGAGCAGGAGGTAGACTGAGGAGAGAGAGAGAGACATGGCTCAGAGGGGCAAGGGAGAGTACACAGGAAACTAGGAAATTAATCTAACATAAAACAATAATTTAACTAAAGGAAAGAGGAGAGACAAAGAGTAATTAGAAACAGGAAATAACCTAGACTGACTAAGGGAGAACTGAAGTGGAAATGGAAACGAGGCAGAACTAATATAAAAAAATTAAGGAACACAAAAAACCCTCAAACAACCCGAAATCGCAGAGTTACGCTAAGAACCTACATTCTTTAGACTTTACACCTGGAGGCTGCTTTTATTGTTACTCAAGCTGCTATCATTCTACATGCTAGAATTATTTATGTCATATTTTCCAATATAAATGTATGTTTTATGTTATAATTTAGTTTGACATACAAACCTGCTTTAAATCAATTTGTCAGAAAAGTAGTTGTCTTTCCATCTCATGGTTGAGGGTATGACTCAAGCCCCTCTGCCCCCTAACCAAAATTCACCTACCAGTCTCCATTTCAGCGTATGAATTTCTGAGTGGCTGGGTAGATGAGATCATGGTGTAAATCACTGAGTGGTCAAGAAAAGCACAGTACAAGTTCAGTCCATTCACCATATAGTTTAAAAATAACAGTAAAGCTGTTCTACAGCACCGGTTCTCTGACAGTGGTATGATGCTGTTTCTAATTTTGATAACTTAACGATCACTCGTTAAAGCAAAAGCTAGAAAAATATATTTTTAATGGTGTTCTTACATTATATTAAGGAGAAATTCGCCAGCCAAAAACCGGACGGTCATGAGACAGAAGGCATTTTCTCTACGTGCCTGATATTACGTCAACAGTTTTGACCAACTATAAATAATTTGACCAAACACGCATCAAACCTTGTTGTTTTACGTTAACATGATGAAAATTATAGGCTGTTGGCAACGAAGCCATTTTTCGCTTATTGTTTCCTGATGGTTTTCTCGAGATAACGAGATGATTGGCGTGTGTGTTAAACCTGATTTCATCTCTCAAATGCATCCTGTTGTGGCAGGGGCAAAGGCATGTATGCCATGCAACATTAACTCGAGATAATGAGTCAATCTCAAGAATACAAAGTTTGTTTTGAGATCAACTCATTATCTCAACAAAACCAAGAAATCTGTTTTCTCGACATAAGTTAATTTCCTAATTAACTTGTTATGAGATTAACTTGTCAAGAAAACCCTTGGAAGATTGACTTGTTATCTTTAGAAAACCACTGGGAAATGAACTCGTTGTATAGAAAACCACTGGGAAATGAACTCGTTGTATAGAAAACCACTGGGAAATGAACTCGTCATATGGAAAACCACTGGGAAATGAACTCGTCATATAGAAAACCACTGGGAAATGAACTCGTCATATGGAAAACCACTGGGAAATGAACTCGTCATATAGAAAACCACTGGGAAATGAACTCGTCATATGGAAAACCACTGGGAAATGAACTCGTTGTATAGAAAACCACTGGGAAATGAACTCGTCATATGGAAAACCACTGGGAAATGAACTCGTTGTATAGAAAACCACTGGGAAATGAACTCGTCATATGGAAAACCACTGGGAAATGAACTCGTTGTATAGAAAACCACTGGGAAATGAACTCGTCATATGGAAAACCACTGGGAAATGAACTCGTCGTATAGAAAACCACTGGGAAATGAACTCGTCATATGGAAAACCACTGGGAAATGAACTCGCTAAATAGAAAACCACTGGGAAAGATTTATTTTGGGAAAACAAAGGTTTTCTCGATTTTAACTTATCTCGAGAAAACTATTGGAAGATTAAGTCGTTATTTCTAGAAACGTGTCTGTAGAACATGCCCTCTTTCCAACATGTTCGGACGTGTGACTCACCTGTTGAGGTGAACATAATGTAACAGTTTTAAAAAGTGCCAGAATGCAAATATATTGTTATTGAAGAATCATTCACTGCTTTAATGTTATTTTTCCTTCCACTTTTTGATGGACATTTCATTCCACTGTTCAAGTGTTTGCTACTCTGATATTGGCCTGAATTCGAAAGCTGTTTTGGGGGCAAAACATGGGGATGATTGTGATGGACAAACTGGTCACGGCAGCTTTTCCTGTGGCCACTGAGAGGAAAGACAATTCTAAGATCTGTATGTCTGCACTGTGTTCTCTTAAAAAAAAGTCTTCTCTGTTGGGATTTACCAAAAAAAAAAAAAAAAAACTAATTCCTGGGACAGATGACTCGGTCACAGTCGGTTAAAGACAGATTGGTTTCATCCAGGCAAATATTTTTAATGAGAGACAAAACAAAATGTGCTTTATAAGTGGCTGGATATTGCCTGTCTGCTTACACACAGCACAGCTACTCTTGTAACATCTGTGTGCGTGCGTGCGTGTGTGTGCTTTAAGGTTTTTTTTTTTTTTTTCCAAACGCCGGTTCGTGTGTGTTCTCGATTCGAAACGGACACTGTGTTCAAGATTTCAATTTTAGGATTAGTTTGTTTGCAGATGACCAAGAAAATCATAGAGAACCAAACTGAAGCAGCGGGGTTATTTCCTAATTTGCATCTGCCAGCGCATATAACGCGGCATCCACGGGAGACGGAGCCGCCGACGTTTTGACAAGTGTGACATTTACAAATAAATCTCTGGGGGCTGTGAGAGAGAGAGAGAGAGACAGAGAGAGAAGCCCGTACATGTTTCCTTTCCTAAAGAAAAAAAAAGAAAAAGTGATGAAAGTGTAGAAGATGCGATTGATCTTCACCCGCTGCGTCTCTCTGCATTGCTGGCGACATCTGCTTTCCGTGTCACTTTCTATCTTGTCACTTTGTGTATTGTGTAATGCTCACCTTCAGGCTGACGGACCGATCTGTGTCCGTGTTAAAGTCTCAGCGTACGCTCTGCCTCAGCAGCTGAGGGCAAGGTCTTGATTGGTTGAGCTCCTTCCAGACCACGTTTCACCAGATGGCTCCCCCGTCCCTTCAGCTGGAGCACTCTCTTTTTTTTTTTTTTGTCCTATTACTTTGCCTGTCTGTCACAGACACTTAGATTAGTACTTTCACAAATCTACAGTGTTCAAAGCTTCAACAGTAAAGTAGAACTAGGAACACAATATATTCCTAGTTGTGGATTTTCTTCAGTCTGTGCAGGCCACAAATTATATACATACCGGCGCCGTCAATCGATTGAAAAGTTTAGCCAGACTAATTACACTCTAGTGCTGTGATTAATCACTATGTTCAGCTTTGTAAACTTGACATATTTTCAAAAACTTGCATATAAAAATGTCTGTTTTCCAGGTTTTCTTATTCAGGACGGTTTAAAAGAAGTCATTTTGTTTTCTGGGTTCTTAATTCCATTACTGACATTCAATTCATCATTTTGTTCATCCCTTGATTCACATTTCATTACATCAAACTCTTTGTATAATCATCAACAAATCAAAGTACAAGATTACTTTTGTCTCCCGGGTTTTATGATCCGTTTTCTGCGTTAACCTGGAAACGTCTCATCAATTTATGCCAGTTTTCACAACAATATATGTTAATGTCCTGATGCAATAATATTCGGATAAATGTCTTTTTAGCTTTTTGTTGCCTTAGGTGCTGACATAGTTCTGAATATTTGACCATACCTTTTTACTCAATTGGTAGACCTAATTTAGATCAGTTGGTTTTTTCCTGACGTGGGCCGAGATGAAAGCTGGAAGAGGGTCTGACTCCACCATGCTTGACAGTAGGCACAACGTTCTGAGACCCTGACTCCATCAGAACATGGAAAAACTCTGTCTAAGTTTTGACTATCTGAGGCTAGTTGTCGTCCTCAGGGGACAGACAATCGGGTGGAATGATCAGAAACAATCCAGGACACCGAAACAAACAATACTTAAGCTCGTCTAAAGCTAGACTGTGCTGGACTACCGGAGGGTGCACACCATGAAAAACGTCTTTGCTTCAAAATCTGTCCCACCCATCCAGCTTTAGATCCGCTTTATCCTGTCTTGGTCGCAGGGCTGGTGCACGACTGGTGATCGATGACACTTGGAACAGGTTGCCAGTTCATCGCAGGACAAAACAAGACAACTAAGCACTGAAACCCTCACATGTAACGTCAATTTAAAGTTGCCACTTACCCTAATGTTAGTCTGTGTGAATAGTGGGAAGAAGTTGGGTTACCCAGAGCGAACGGAAGAACTTGTTGGGGCGAGGCAGCAGCGCTGACGCCTTCAAGCCCGACTCAAATCTATAGCTACCCACTTTGAAAAGCTAAACGCTTTTGGGAGAAAAGCATACAAGACGGGACAAAGATTGAGCTTTTGGACCTCCAGACGTTTGCTTGGAGGAATCAAGTTGACTGTTGGCTGTGTGAACTGGCAAGCATAATGGTGGGAGCATCACTGATGGAACAATGCAGAAGGAAGACTACCTTTGAGGTTTAGATTCAGAGATACAGTAAGTATTTAACACTTGGACACAGCTGTGTATTGGCAACAAAATGGAGTTCGGAATGAATAAAGCAGAAAACGTTGCACCATTGTACTAGTCCTAACCTTCAAACAGTTATGACCCGTCTAAAAGACTCAGTGAACTGAATCATCTAGACTGATTTGGACAGTTCTGGTAAGATGAAGAGTCAAATGTCCAGCCCGTGTGGTGAGACCTTGCTAAACAGAAAACGTCTCTTCAACTTTGCTTACGGACATTTACTCAAATATTAATGGGGAAATTTTACTATGAAACATAATTTGAGTGTGTGTGGACTAGATGAGAATAACTTGGATTATACAATCATTCCATCCAGCAAAAAGAACAGTTCAAATGCCTTTTTAAGAGCAGTACTCTGGCACCACGCATGAACTTATTCTTGTAAATCCGCTCCACTCGGGGCTTTGTTTTTTTTTTTTTTTTAAATAAAGTACATTTTACACTAAGCATTAAAAGCAACGAACAAACCCAAAAATAGAAAGAAAGGCTTTCATCAGAGCACTAGAAGGACTTCTTTTCCAAAGGTAGAGACCTTTAAAGAACCTACTTGCTTGAAAGAGTACCTCCAGGGGCTCTGCACATGCTTTTACCCTGTAATCTTTTTTTTTTTTTTCTTTGCTGAAAAAAAGCTCGCCTTTTCACATGTGCAGCCCTGCAGCCCTTTGCCAGACTTCGCAGCAGTAGAGCAGTGTCTTTAAAATGACCACAAAGTGAGCAGCAATGCATCAGATTCGCTGTTTGTCCCGGAGCTGAAATATAAGAAACCCCAAATTAGGAGGTGAAGAAGAGCAATTTCCTCCCACCAGCCTGATGCAGAATTAACAGACACACTGATGGGCTTTGATTGTGCAGCACATTCACTCAGCATCTGAGTTACACAGAAAAACCTAATTAGTTCTCCTTACCTAAAAAAATATATGCAAACTTGATGCTTTAAAAAAAAAAATTGTTTTCATTCAATAAACTAATTGAGTAACATCACACAGTAACTTGTGCCATTTTACTGACCGCAACTTAATAAATATGAGTATGTTGTAATCACTTAAACTGCATTTATATATATATATATATATATATATATTTATATGTAAATAAACCCCAGAGATTTCTGCAGGCATTCTTTTTTTTTTTTTTATTTAGAACTACTTATCTAAAAAGAAAGTTTATTAATTGAAACAGTTCTGGGCTCCTGCTTTTTATTTGTTTCTCTACTCAAACTGTGTCAGAAAATACAGAGAGCAGTGACATTTTTGCTCCCTATTTTTCAGTAAAAACAAACGCAAGCATATGCAAAGCCACACATTCGGGCAGAACGAAGTGGTCGTGAAGATGAACATGCGGCTCACTCATGGTGTCGCTTCGTGGACGTCAGTGTACATGCCAAACTAATTAGTGAAGGCAGACCCGCTCAGACCGATCGTGTTTCGTGGATCAAAGTCACAAAACGCCTCGACTTGGACGCACATTTGTTTTTGAAGTGTGAGGCTTGATATCGAGCATCAAAATTGCTCTGGACCAACATTTTGGAGGAACCTCTTGCCTTTTTTTCCCCTCTCCTGGTCTCTTTGCACAATGGCGGATGAAATACTGAGAAAGCATCTTGGTTTATTCACTGAATGGAAGAAAATGTCATCATCGGGCATCTCTGCGACACATTTAAATGTGATAAGTCAGAGGTTTTGTGACTTTGGTTGGTTTCACCACCTCTGACGAGGGTTTTTGTCAGCGCTGCTTTCGTCTCACCTTAGCCCAGTTTGACGACCTGCTAGCTAGCAACGGTGCCCGCGTCTTCTGGTAGGACTCCGACCACAGACCACTGAGTCACAAAGAGAAGTCTCTCTGATTGGTTGAAGTTCCGTCCAATAATGATACTGTTAGTCCAGCAGCAAAAGCTCAGGTTTCCAGCTCCAGCGGCAGACACACGTCACACACGTCAACGCTTCAAGGCCCGTCACAATAAGTAATGATGAATTTAAACAAACTCAATCATTTCCATTTGAATGATTTATTGTTTTTCTCCTTTTCTCTCTCTCTCTCTCTCTTTCCACCTAAAACTGGACTACAAAAGTCTCCAATTTGTTAATTTTATTTGTTATTTCTGTTGTTTTATTTATTTTGAATATTTAAAATGTCTTTCAGCTCCAGTGTTTAAATGTTTGTTAGAATTTAAAGTTTATTGATCTTGGAGAATTTCGTTCTTCATTTACTGTCAAGCCATTACCATTATAGCACTGGAAAACAGTCCCAAACATCAATATGATCATTTATCGCAATAACTTCTGTGGCCAATTTACCGTCCAGCAAAATTTGCTATCATGACGGGCCCAGACACACATCCAGATGTAAACCAGATGTAAACCAGACCAGACGCCCCTGATTTTCAATCGAGCAGTCCGGCTCAACTGAAAATTAAATACACTTAATTTAGTCGGTTAAAGTTAACATCGTCATTCGCTGGACTTAAGGATGTTACCAAAACCTTGACCAAGGTCAAGCTATATTCACACGTCTTTTTCAGTGAATAGTGGTTCTCACTACAGCAGACATGTCCAAAGTCCGGCCCGGGGGCCAAATGCGGCCCGTGGTCAATTTTCATCCGGCCCGCAGCCTCCGTCATAGAATCAATAACGCCTGGCCCGCGTGTAATACATTGGGCAGCAGCGCTGTTACTTGCGTGTTCTAAGTGCTGACATCTAGAGGCTCAAATAGGAACAGCAAATTAATATGTGAGGCCCCCCAATTTTCTAAAATGGCGGCAATTAGCAAAAGGAGGAAAGTTGACTGCGAGGGCCGACGGTTCAAGGATGGGTGGAAATTGGACTATTTCTTCATTGAAATACGTAACAACTGTGTCTGCCTCATTTGTAAAGAGACAGTGGCTGTTTTTAAAGAGTTCAATGTGAAGCGACATTATCAAACAAAACATGCTGAGGCATATGACAAGATCACAGGTAATGAACGCAGCGAGAAACTGAAACACCTTGAAGCTAGCTTAATCTCACAGCAGCAATATTTTACAAAAGCTCGAGAGTCAAACGAAAATGCTACAAAGGCTAGTTACGAGGTAGCAGCGCTGATCGCAAAGCATTGCAAACCTTTCACCGAGGGTGAATTTATCAAAGACTGTGTGATGACAATGGTAAAAAATATCTGTCCTGAGAAGCAGCAAGAGTTTGCCAAAGTCTGCCCGGCACGTAACACTGTGGCGCGCAGGATTGAAGAAGTGTCATCGGATATCAAAAGACAATTGGGAATCAGAGGAAAGGAGTTTGACTTTTTTTCACTAGCTTGCGACGAAAGCACAGACGCCTCTGACACTGCTCAGTTACTTATTTTTTTGAGAGGAGTGGACAACGAAATGAATATTACTGAAGAACTACTTGACCTACAGAGCCTGAAAAACCAAACAAGAGGAACAGATTTATTCTCTTCTGTTTGCACTGCCGTGGATAACATGAAACTCCCGTGGAATAAAATTTCTGGGATAATTACCGATGGCGCGCCATCGATGACTGGCAAGCAAAGCGGATTAGCAACACTAATAAGTAACAAAGTAAGTGAAGAAGGAGGGAAAGCTGTAAAGCTCCATTGCATCATTCATCAGCAAGTTCTGTGTGCTAAACATCTCCAATACGAACATGTTATGGGACCGGTGATAAAGTCAATTAATTATATCCGCTCCAGAGCGCTATGCCACCGTCAGTTCCAACAGTTTCTCAGCGAGATTCATGCGGAATATGGAGATGTTGTCTATCACAATGACGTGAGATGGCTCAGTCGGGGTTCTGCACTGTCACGCTTCTACTCACTTAGGCAAGAAATCGGTGAGTTTTTGGCTGAAAAAGGACAACCTATGGGAGAACTAAGTGACCCTATTTGGCTGGCTGATTTGGGGTTTCTAGTTGACATTACAAAGCATCTTAATGTCCTCAACACCAGTCTCCAAGGACCAGATGCAGTCATAAGCCAACTATATTCACATGTCAAAGCCTTTGGAATCAAGCTGCAACTGTTTGAAAGACACCTGTCGTCGACCCAGCCCAGCACTGCGCACTTTCCAGCGCTGTAAGAAATCATGGCCAGATTCCCACAGAGCGATGTCGCAGTGCAAACAAGGAGGTACGCGTCAGATATTTCATCTCTGGCTGAAGAGTTTAAACAACGCTTTCGGGACTTTGCAGCAATCGAGAAGGAGATCACTCTTTTTTCCTCACCTTTCTCCGTGGACACAGATGATGTTTATTAAGGAAGAACTATTTATTAAAACTTTGAACAAAACGTTTGGCTCGTCTCTTCCTTAACACAGCCGGGTTCTTCTCGGCGAGCAGCGGCCAGCTGTAAAACGAAACTAAACAAGGCGTGTTGACGTCACAGATCACAGAGTTTAATTCATACAAAACCACACATGAATCAGTTAACAAAGCTGCAGAGGTACAGAGATATGCATTTTCTCATAAAAATAAAATAAAAACACACAAGGGGAAGACAAACGAACACAAAGACAGACAAAGGCGCCCACGTGGAGAAAAGATGGAAAAAACTCTCTCTCTTTCTCTTTACACGTCATCTTATACAAAGAGGTGTTTCCGTATTTTAATTTATGCAACGAAGGCGTTCCGTTGTTCAACCAATCAGAGAGCCACCTTGGAAAAACGTAAACCTTCCCCTAAGTTTTAATGACCAAACTCAAGAGTCATTTTAGTTGTTAAAGTTATAAGTTAATTTCACAAAACCTATCTTGCTCCTCTGCAGTCAGCTTCTCCAAAGATTTGAATCTTTGCCTTATCATGAACAATATTTAAAAGGTGTATCCGAAATTAAACATAGATGTTTCCAAGATTCGAAATCTGTGATCAACTCCAGATGCAGCTCAGAGCCCCTGGGAAACCCCCCAACCTCCGACCTCTAGGCAGGGGAAGATATTCTTTATGGCCTACTAATTTAAAGCCTTTCAAGAGAATAGTATTTTATGGCTGCTCTAAGTTACAGCCCTGCCAGGAGAATGTTTATCTCTGCTTAACATTTGTCCAAATAGGAATGTTTATCTCTTAAACGCACATGGCATGAGATTAGCCATATTAAACACTCAACAATATCCATATTTCCTTAACATGTTCCAGACTATTTGCAGTTGGAGGTCATTGAGCTGCAGTGTGACGCAGAGATCCGCGGTCAGCACCAGCAGCTTACTCTCGCCAACTTTTACCGACAGCTGAATAAGGACAGGTTTCCAGATATTCGAGCATTTGCTAAGAAAATGCTAAGCTTGTTTGGGTCGACGTATTTGTGTGAGAAGACATTCTCGGTTATGAAATTAAATAAGAGCCATGTGAGGACACGGCTATCGGACTCTCACTTACAAGACATCTTGCGCATCAATACTACTGCCATTGAGCCAGACCTGGCCTTTGTCCTGCAATCCAGATCTCAGTTTCACCCATCACACTAATGCGGACAAGTCATCATTTTTCATTGACCTAAGTCTGAAAAACCGAAGTCTGGGGGTTATGTTTATTGTTTATTATTCTGGAGTGAAAGCATGTAGGGTTGGACTGTAAGGTACGCACTAGCTACACCGCTAGTGCGCACATCATCACCGCGCGTCCTGTCCCCGGGTCGCCAAGCGAGAGAGAGGTGTGCCAATCAACATTTATAGTTACTGTCATATTTTAAATGAGCCCTGCACTTGTTGATATGACAATTTCTCTGTTATTGTGTTTAAAAATTCTGTAATTATTAAACTCCCATTTTGAGATTTTTTTTTATGTTTCAAATGTAATTTGCACCCAAGAGTACAATTACTTCTCTTCAACTGTTACAAAAAAGTTAAAGTGTTAAAAAAGTGACGTTAAATGAATATTTAATTTCAATTTTCAATGTCAATTGAATTTTGATATGTATGTTTCAAATGAACCAAAACATATGCTTAAGATGGCTGAAATTAAAATAAAAAAGCAAATGTGAAACACACAACAGCTCGCTGAAATGTATTTAAATTAATTGCTGTTATATGTAAAGAACGTCCGCCAAGGTTGGCCCCCCTATATTTTTAACACACCAAATCTGGCCCCCTTTGCAAAACGTTTGGACACCCCTGCACTACAGTAATCACCAGAGCTGTTTTATGTTTGCCACAAGTATGGGTTTGGGTTTATTATCCATATATTTATTTTACTTTTTTTGCTTTATTTAGACCACTGCTCCCTCTGGCAATCTGTCGCTGCAGACCGAAGCCTTCCCTCCATCATCGTCTCGGTGAGGACCGGACAGAATGATGCGGTCAGGCAGCCGTGCCGCCATCTGGAGACATTGTGAAGTAACGAACCGACAGTCGGTGATTCAACACTTTCTTTAAAAATATCTTCACAGGTTACGGGTTGGCTGCCGCATTCAAAACCAATACTCAGGGTTCACGTTGGGACCAGCCCCTACTCCTATCTGCCACGTTCTGCAATCGTCACGCGCGCAACACGTTCACCTTTCATGGCGCTGCCGTCGGCGCAGGAAGCAGAACAAATGTAGAGTCCATGGAGCTTTATTTCTGGAAGGTGAGAACTTTTCTTTTTTTTACCTTACTGCCAAAGCCAATCACGGGAAGTCGTACAATTGCAAGATGTGTGCGAGAAAAATACAAACCGGAGCATGAGACGAGCAGGCGCACTCTTCATATGTACGGAAAGAGCGTCAGCGGCGCGAGAGCTGGCGAGAATATCTGAAACCCATTTAAAGTATGACTCACTTAATGCATCTCGAGTGGACCGAAAAGCTGGGAAATAGATGTAAATGCACCGTTATCTCGAACGAGAGTAAATAACCTTACAGCAGAAAGTGAAGGAATACACAGACGGCTGAGGAAAACGGCTTCAGTTGGACGTGTTGGAGAAAGGAGAGAGAGCTACAGCTCAACTTTACAAATCTAACTACCACCAGAAACAACTCTGCTCCGAGTTAAAGGGGCAGTATTGTGTTTTCCAGCCGCATGGAATCATCAAGCACAATTAAGTAACTATGTTATCTTAAGTTGTTATAAAAATGCTGCATATGTACATATCAAATATGACTAAAAAGGAATTTGACTTTGTAATTTAACACCTTGAAATTGGGGCCTCCACCTCTATAAAGGTGACATATTATACAAAATTAGTATTTTGTATTTTTTCTGTATTCCAGTTTGGGTTTTTTACTGCTTCCACAAACACCTCAAGCACGAAAAAAAACAAACAAAAAAACTCCCAGCAGGTTTTTGGTGTCTGGAAAAATGAGCCGTTTCGGAAACCGTCAAAACGTCACAAATCAGCAGTCACTGACCGTCGCCTAGCAACCCTGCGGGACTGCGGCGCGTTTGGTCAGCTAGCTTTACAATTGTTAGGTTGTTGACTTGCTTGTCCAGAAACCACTTGCTGCATTCTTTGCTGGCTGTGCAGGAGGCTCCACTGCTTCTTTCCAAAGATGTACGGTCGTTTGACTGAACATCTGTTTGCAGCCTTTTTCACATGCGAGTGTAAACGCTGAGTTGGGGGGCGTGGCCAGCAGCAGCTTATATGGATTTAAAGTGACATGAGTCAAAGCATGTTCTGTATCCCCCATAGATCTATTCTAACCTGTTCAATGAAGCATAATGGGTCGCCTATAAGAAGCTATTGCTGGGTCCAACACTCCACCTACAGGAAGTCATCGCTACATCACTCCTCTATTAACCCTTTAACATTTTTACCAGCGTTTCACTGACAATTAGCTGGTATAAGGAATGAGCAAACTGGTTCATTGATTGATTGATTGATTGATTGATCTTTGACAGACTGATATTGACGCAAACATTAAAAATACACGAACCGCCACCACAATTCACCTCAGATTCAATGTTTTGAGTGAAATAAAATAAAATTCAATTCAATGCTATATTGTAGATCTAAATAAACTAATGGAATTGTGTGTTTTTTTTCTTCAACAGCAAGAGAAAAACTGAAAAATTATTTTTAAGAAAAACTTTCTTTCACAAGAACCTTTGATTGTAATTCTTTAATGAGCTCCACGCAGCAGATTATTGCTTATCGGCCTCTCAGCGACTCCGCTGAAAATGTATTTTTCTTGATTGCGAACAATAAAAATTAAAACTCTCTCAAAGAGGGGGTGTTTATAACGGCTCGTAAATGGGGGAGAATTTAAACTTAACGACATTCGAGAGATGCGAAAAGCACTGCAATTGCTGTGAGATTAAATGGAACGGCTGTGTTTCAGAAATAAAAGGAACGAGGCTGGAACGAGATGAGGAGAAAAAAAAAAACAACCATAACGGCTAGTTGGAGGGACAGAAAGAAGATGCATGGCTGGACGTGGGGCTGCGTGTCTGGGTGCAGCGGGTCAGGCGGGTACCGAGGGCCTGGAAGCATGAGGGATTTGTAGGTGACAAGAAAGATTTAATAAATGATGCGGGGCTTGACAGGCAGTTAGTGGAGATTTATGAGTGACGGTGATATGTTGGGAACTCTTAAAACATGTTTGTGTCATAGAAGCTCACAGAAACCGCAGGGCTGCTTCTGCTTTTTGTTGGAAATTAAAAAACAGAAATGGCTTGAAGTAACGAAATTGCAACAAAGTCGTGGATTTGAGTTTTCACGTCTCCTTTTCAATGTAGTTGGTCACAAATTTATCACCTGTAACGTCTCATTTTCTCATTGTCACCTTCCTAAGAAATGGCTTAAATAACAGCCAAAATATATATTGAGGCAAAAAATATATATATACTTTTGGCAAAATGTGAGTTGGGCAATTATCTTACAAAAGTGATGTTTTATCGGTTTACGGTGCTGTTTATGAACAGATAAAGGTCCGATGACCCAATCCTAACAAATATATTATACAGTTGAAACCAGAAGTTTACACACACACCAAGGAAAAAAAAAACTTACAACTTCTTTTCGTCACTGTCTGAAGCGAACTCAGAGCAACTTCTTATTTTAGGTCAGTTGGAGTTACTAAAATTATCTCAATCTGCTAAATGTCACAATAATGAGAGAGATTTTCCGTCTATGTCGTCTATATCAGAAGTTTACTTTGATTCTTCAGTGTTTGCCAGCATCGCCTTTGAAGTTCATGACTTGTGTCAAACATTTATGGGTTTCCTTCCATCAGCTCGCAATAGTTTGCTGGAGTTCTGACCCATTCTAGCTGACAGAACCGGTGGAACTGAGTCAGGCTTTTTCATATCTCTCTGGGACTAACATCAGGACTCTGTGAAGGCCTAGTCAAACACCTTGTTGTCCTTAAGCCATTTTGTAACCACCTTGGTTGTATGCTTAAGATCATTGTCCATTTGGAAGATGGACAAAGCTGCTGTCGACCGCGTCCCCCAACTCAACATTTACACGCACATGTGAAATGGGTGCAAACAGTTGCGCAATTATGCAACCACACATCATCGAAAAGCAGAAGTGGAGCCTCCTGCACAACCAGCAAAGAATGCAGCAGGTGGGAAAATCTTTCTTTACAAGTGTTTTGTCAGCAACATTTGTAGTCGGACTTACTCCGCTTGGGTTGCTAAGTGAGATGCTGGTCTTCACTGGGGTTGCTAGGTAAGGGGCATTCCAGAGGTTTGTGAAATGGCTCGATTTCCAGTCGCCAAAAAACATTCAACTTATTGCCAAGAAACAAGTGGGTGGGTTTTTTAGTATGTTTTTCTAAGTGTTTGGGCTTTTTTTAATTAGCTGTAGAAACACAAATGAAAGTACAAAGACATACAAAATGTGAATTTTACATAATAATTCCCTTTTAAGCTCTCTGTTAAAAATACCTCGTCCTTATTGTTATGTCAGCCTTATGATTCAGATTTGAATCACCCATTGAACAGTTTTAATAGGCCACTGTCATATTTTTAGTCATGGAGTACTCAGCTAAAGCAATGTCTTTTAAGGCTTTTTAAAGCTACATGTGATGAGTCTCAATAGTTTGAATTGTTTATTTCAGGTTTGGGAATTGAATGTCTACCGAGTGTGATATAGAAAGACTGATGTCTCTGAGGTATTTTGGTTTTGATTAAAATGCAGCTGAGTGTGAAAGGGAATGTCTCACTCCCAGCATCCGAACTTGGTGGTGGTTTAAATTCATAATTAAACTTTTTTTTTTTTGCATTGTCATAATCTAATGGTATTATTGAACTACCTTAAGTTCAAATGGCAACATTTTCTTTCAGTAAAGCTAAAAAAGCCCCAAAAAACAAAAAAATCAGTAGAAAGATCTCCTTGGTTACTTGCCATTGAGCGTTGATATTGGGTTGTAATGTCATGTTAGCTTAGAAGCCCTACTTTAAATGGGGAACTCTCTGGGACTTGACCAAATAGAAGAAGAAGATGAGGAGGACAAAAAAAGAATAAGAAAGTAAACAAAAGGAAAATGTCTTGATTTTAACACGTTTTTCTCGGGTGAATTAAGCTAATTGTTCACAATCTATCTTTAGTAACATAACATTATGTAAAGCTCATAAAAGTTAACTTCACATAATGCTGCCCTTTTAAGAAGTCGTGTTTATGGTTCACCACAGGCCATGTGTGGGACACGGCGAGCATGTGAAACAAGGACCTAAAGCCAGCTGAGACTCTTAAGACACGGAAACATTTGTTCACAGAGGCTCTCTGTCACCAACTAGTTTGGAAAGAAGGTGCCTGTACATGTGCAAAGCGAGTGGAGACAAACCCCAAAAGACTTGGAGCTGTAAATGAAGTGAAAAGTGGTTCTACAAATTACCTCAGGCTGAACTGGTTGCAGAGCAAATTACTAAACGTTTGAAAGAGAGTCCATATATTCTAAACAGAGTGCTGTTTGGTTTTAGAAAACGTCATTCTACTGAAACAGGTATATGCTTTCTAGTAGAAAATACTAAAAACCTTAACCTTAGATTAAGGTGATGCTGTCTTCAGTGATTTATGGAATGACACCATCAAACTGAACTATTCTATTTTAACTCCTCTAAGTGCAAAAACATGGATCAGTCATGTGCATACTCCATGTAGGATGCAGTGTGTTCAGGTACAGAATATGCAACTGGGGATGGTTGAAAATATGTCCGGCGTACCACAGGGCCGGTGTATGGGACCGTTGCTTTTTAGCTTATTCATTAGTGTAACCTGCCAGATGTATGCAGATGACGTCGTATAAATAATAAGCTGGCCAAAAATTGACAGTGGTGATGGGTAATTGTGATGAATGGATTCGGAGATTTCATTTACATCTTTACATTTTTTTTTTCAAAATTTTGGGTTTGTACTTCTCAGGAAAAGGCAAATACTGACAGTGATTCAAGTAGTTTTTGCTAAAAACAAAAATCTAAAATAAGCACAACGGTTCAAATATTTAGGGGTCATGTTTAATTCACAATTAAATGAAACAAGGTGCGATTAGAAAGTAATTTAATCAAATGAATTTTGCTAGAGAAATAGTAACTTTTGAAAGCGTAAATGTATACTTTGATACCAAAGATGTAGGATAAAAAAACAAAAACAAATTGCTTCCAAAAAAACATGAATGACTAAGTTGGGACAACATTGCAATATATGAGGATTCCATCTTGGTATACAAAATATTTCAGGGCTTTGCACCGGCTCTATCACAACAATTTATTCAAAAGAATACCGTTCAGAGAACGAGGGCAGGTCGTAGGGGTGACTGTTCAATATCACTCAGGAAAACCGCTAAGAGCCAAAGTTAGTTTTTAAACATCAGGGAGATTTTACTTCTCATTTCATCTATAAAACATATTTTTTTTAAAATAAAAATAAAAATCGGCTCTTGGAAATCATCATCAACATGAACTACATGTTAATATGTGTGGATTTTATGGTTGTTCTATGCATTTTAATACCTACTAGTGCTATTTTGTGGTTTCCGTCCTCGGTTTTATAATGTTTTTTTTTAACATCAGCCCGCCAATGAAACTAGAGATTAAAATTTGCCACTAATGTGTTTACATGTAAATGTTTAACACGTTACCAAAAAAAAAAGAAAACACAAAACAAATCAAACTTAAACTTGATGTAAATGCCTGCCTCATTTTTTTAGACTTTCACTTTCTAAACATTTAGAATAATGTGGTTGTTTTTTTAAAAAAATTTTCTTTCCACTTCCCATGATGTGCTACATTGTGGTGACCTCTTGGGGGGGGAAAAAAAAACTAAAAACAAAGTTGTGGTTGTAAGTTGACAAAATGTGAAAAGTTTAAAAGGTTATGAATAATTTTGGAAGCGTGCACCGCTGATATCTTCCCCTTTTTAACACGGACATAAAATCTGACCAAAGAGCCTGGTGTTGTCATCGTCAGCAGACCCGTGTTAACGACAGCCACTGGTAATTATCTCAGTAAAGGAGCAACATTAACATATGCTCGCTGCTAAAAAGGAATATCTGATTGGCCACCACACAACGCACTTCCTCCATCAAAATAAATCAGTAAGGCTTCAGAGAACTGGCGTTACCCTGGAAACCACCAAGTCTGAATGGGGATTTTTCTGTACAATTTTTTGGTGATAATGACACCCATCGCAGTAAGACGCTGCAATCAAAACTCCCTTTTCCTGTCCACGTCACCTTCCTGCGAGAACTGAAAGGTCTCATGCGAACCCTTTACGTATTTATTAGTCTCGCTGAAGATGTAAATCAAGTCTGAAATAATGATACTGTTAGAAACGGAGCAGGAAGAGTTCTGCATGGCGACTGTGAACCGCCCGAAACTGATTAATACTAATAAGCGAGTTCAAATGTAACAGTGAAAAACATTTCCTATCAGTTTTGAAAGCAGGTATAGTTACAGTTCCTTGCTGCCGTTTTTTTTTTTTTTCTTTTATTGAGCTTATGACTTTAATTGTCCGCCACACAGAGTGACCCCATAGCGACTTACCTCATTATGTTATAGATTCCGTTGTGATTTTTCCACACTTCTAAGCACTGCCACCCCACAACACAACATACAAACTTATTAGTTATTCTGATTAGATTGTGCTCTACTTAACACAACTCATTTGGGACTCATTAAAAGATTTTTAATGAATAAAGAAGTGACTTAATGTGCTCCAGAAGTGACCTACGATGATTTAGAACTTCATTAGTACCACCAGTGTAAGCTGACGCTGGCAGATAACCAAGAGTGGCTCCGAAAGCTATGAAAAAAAATGGTTAAATCAATGGAAACAAGCCTGGTTGTATTGTATGCGCTGCTGCTCATTTCTTATTTTGCATGTTGTCCAGTTTCATGTCATGAAAGAATAGAATTACTGTCAAAGTTGAATTCAGAGGTTCAGTAACTCATTGTACACTACCTTTTTTATTTGCATTTTATTGTGTCCCTGAAAAAACTTTAATTTATTTTCTTGGGATCGTTTGACACGGAGCAACACAAAGTGGTGCATAATATTGAAGTGGAAAGAAAATGACAAATTGAAATTTGTTTTGCAAATAAAAATCGGAGAAAGCGCAAATTCATTTTGCATTCTGCCACGCCGAGTCGAGATTCTGTAGAGTTAACTCTTGCTACAAGCACAGTTGCTGCTTTTAGGGTGTTCGTCTACCGGCTACAGTTCTGGGCCAGTCTCTTTTGGACAAAATGTCTCAAGATCAGTCTGATTGGATGGCGAGTGTCTGTGAACACCAACTTAAAAGTGTTGCTGTACAAACGTGTTCGGACCTAAACCAATCTATTAAGAAAACCACAATAGGAACAATCTTTTTTTTTTTTTAAAGCAGTTTTCTAAATATTACGCTCTACCATACAGTTGAGATGTCTCTTTATGGAAAAAGGACAGAGGACAGTCAGGGGAAAAGGTGAACAATTAGTTTTTTTTTACATAAATCATCAAAAATATTTTTGAGGTATTTGATTAACTTTAATTTTGGAAAACATTCCATTAAAACAACAGAAAGTGTTGGACAATAACTGATCAACTTTGGATATTGATTGGCTTGTTGACTTGGTTGATCTGTGGGCGACTAACAGGAGGAACCTTTGAGTAAGATTGGCTTCTAGCTTAATAACCCAGATTGATTGCAGATCAGCTCTGGGTTTTAAATGCAGAGGTCAAGAATGTATCCAAAGAGCTAAAAGTACTGTTTCTTAGACTAGGTTGTTTTGTGCTGCATGTCAAAAATGTTAGTTCTTCACACATCCTTATCACAGGCAGTGATGAGTGATGGGTATGGGACAGTGGTCTTGTAGTAGTAAGGTAGCTTTTCAGCCATATCAAAATAAATGCATTTCACAAAACTGCAATGGAAAGATTATAGAATCGCCTGATCAACAACCGGATGTTACTACTGCTGGAAACGCTGAAGAAGACGACAGGAAGTGAGCTCTCACTCAGTATCGCAAAGGTCATCAGTTCATAAAAAGTTGTGTGTCATTTGAAACTCTTCTGTAAAATCGCCGACTACAATTTCCGCAAAACACCGAATACATAGCCACTCATAAGTATAGGGAGCTTATCCTTATCTCGTGAACGAGTTTATTAAGGTGAGATTTTAATGTCATTTCTTATTTAATGTCAACACTGCAATGGCAAAACTGTGTTTATTTAACATTAGCAGAAAGTAGACAAAGGTTTTCACACATTTGTAATAGAAATGCAGCAGTAGGCATCTCCAGTGCATTGAATGCTGGGGATTGCAGTCCCATTAAAATGGATGCCCAACATCAGGAATTCCCCACACCCGCCTGCTGAAGCAGAGTCCAAGCTGCAGGGATTCAGGAATTGTATTTATTCTAGTAGGAGCGACAGTCGCTCTGAGGCTCAGGAACGAGGCTTATATATGGCGGTGCAATAACTGGGATGCCCTCTAGTGTGGAGCATGGTAGATGTGAACAAATGAGACCATTGTTCAGAGGAAAGTCCCCTTAAGTAGCACACCCTGCGACTGCTAGTTCACACATGCCACTTTATAAATCTTAAAATACCAAGAGTTATCTTTTATCCTGACAAACAACACAGCCGACCAAGGTACAAATCACCGAATTCAATTAAAGTAATTTCACAGAGCTTTTCTTTTGCACAATGAACCAGAGGGCCACGCTGCTGTCTCAGTGTGAACAGCCTTAAATGGAGTCCTTCAAGCTAATCGTCTCTGTTCTTTGATTAAGATGTAGTGTTTCATCGTGCTCTCTGAACTCAAGAAGAAATGACTTGTGGCTATGAATGCTTGCATTCGTTAACCCCGCTGTCCTTAAAGAATACGTACTGTAATGAATCCCTTCTGAAGACTGCAGCACAGCTCGGCAGACCTGACTTCATTAAGGCGCTGCAGAGGGAGAGCAGCGCTGGAGCCCAGAGTGTTGTACGGATCCTTGTTAGTTAGTTTACAATGAAACGTCTTCCGCTCATTCAAGGATGATGTTGTAGCTGTGCTTGTTCTGATATGTCCAAACATTCTGCACCCAAACAGACTGTTAGTCAGCTGACAAAAAGGCGAGCTCCCACATGATGGAGCCGTGGACAAAACATCCCCCCTGGGATCTCATTGTCATTTCAATTACACCAATAGACACTAGTGTCGGAATAAGAGTACATTCACACCGGCCTTGTTTAGTCCGCTTTAATAGATCTCTAGTCCGTTTGCCCAGAAAAAATGTGGTTTGGTCGGGGAGGTGTGAATGTGCAATCGAACTCGTGGACAAATAAAAGCAAATAAAAGTTTCCACAGGGTGGAGTGGAAAGAGGCAGGGCCTGGAATGTCTCATTCACATTAAAAAACAACTGCAGCCAAACGGTCTGATCTAAAACGGAGGTAAATGACGGGTGTGGAGCTACGACAACAAGAGACTCGGACCAACTTGTTGCAATTCTACTCTATATAAACCAAGTGAATGATTTACATGTGGAAAGGAAGGATTTAAAAGCATGTGTACACTTTAAAACTCCTGTTTTTTTATTGTTTTTACAATGATCCATAGTAGCAATTCACATACATTAGCATTTTCAACAACCTTTCGACTCCCACATGCACAGCTCGTGTTTGGTCCGTTATTATCCTCTCCGGTGGAATAAATGTTCATTACAAATAACTTAAAAGTTTTGTCAGCGGGCCTGTGCAGAAAGGAAGGAACTTAGTGGTCATGAAGAAATGAGGCACAACATAAAACCCAGTGAGTGTTATGTGTGAATGTACTCCAGGGAGCGCAAGAACGGTAACTAATGACGGAGGGTTGAATAATGAATGAGGCATCACTGGAGTGCACCTGGTTTAGACTTAATAATGGGCCCCTCGTAAAACAAATGGCTCTTAATCCTTAGGTGCCATGTTTCACAAATGCCGAGCCATTCATCTGCTTACACCTTTGGTGACCACGTTCTTTTCCCCTAAAAATGCAGTATGTAACTTTTAGATAAAAAAAATTAAAAAGTTACTGTATTTTCTAAACAATTGTCAAAACTGTCACTTTGTCATGACAGCATGGTACGAGACATATAACTCCTCTGCCTTCTCCCAGTGTACCCAGTGCTACCTGGAAAAACCAATCAGAACCAGGAGGCGGGTCTTAGCGCTGTCAGTCAGAGCAGAATGAATGCTAAGGCTAGTTAGCATGGCCACCGATGCTAGCGGTTTTCCTGGAATGGTAAGTTGTTTCTCTCCCATCAGCACATTTAGCAACACATACACAAGGTTGATAGACATATGTTGCGACAGTGTTTTTTCTGTTTCTTCTGCATAATTTGGAATTTTCACATTTCCATTCCACCAGTTCACACCATTATATACAGTATATATATATACAGGGGTTGGACAATGAAACTGAAACACCTCTGACCACTGTGCAGGACTTGTATATGTCATTCCCAAGACGAATTGACGCTGTATTGGTCGCAAAAGGAGGCCCTACACCATACTAATAAGTTATTGTGGTCTAAAACCAGGTGTTTCAGTTTCATTGTCCAACCCCTGTATATTTACACTATAGTATTATAATATTATTATAATTATAAATACATTACTGCTTTTGTAGTTTTACATTTTGGTTTGTAGTGCCTGCACATCCCTACTGTCATGTTTTAATAATGTAATTGAATTATTAATTTTAATAATTGATTATTATTATAATTAATACTTTTTAACCTATTAATTCAATTTCATTTAACTCTGGGATCAATAAAGTATGTTTGAATTGGATTGAATTCATAATTATAATGCTAATATATAGTACACTACACACTCCGTTACTGACATTACAAAACGTTGAATATCTGGGTAAAAATAGTTAAATTGTTGTTTAAAGTACATTTTACACACTATTTCTATATAATATTTTGGTGCCTCCTTAAACTGTGAATGAACCATGAATATATCTGTGCCAACATTTGGCCTTTACATCAACATAGTTCTTTTTAAAACTTATACGCATTATTATTAATTGTTTTTGTGTGTGTGTGTATATAAATATAAAACTCTAGTTTGTGTTTTGTCACCTTAAACAGAAATAACAAACAGGTGTCTCTGCACGCGTTACTAAAAGGTTGAAAACCAATAGTGAACAGCAGTAGCTGTCTTATCCTCGAGGTGCGCGGCATTTAAAACACAATTGCACTGGAAATCGATAGCTGAGTTCAGGAACCTCCCTGTCAAAATGCCGAAGAAACACAACTCAAAGCTGTGCGGCGCATAAAATGTCATCCCCGCTGTGCCTCGGCTCATTTTTTGGGTGGACCACAGCCAAATGGAAAACATTTTGTATTCTGACAAATAACAGCAAAATCCTGTTTGGAAATCATTCTGTCCTTGAGCTAAAAAGAAGATTGATCACGTCGCTGGTGATGATGCAGTGGCTGTTACTGACTTAAAAAGGCCATATATTTTAATCACCTCCCATCCTGTTAGCATTGGGTCTGCTGTTAAGTAGACTGTTGTTAAGCACTATCAAGTAAATAAATATGCGGTCTAAATGACTGGTTTCATATTTTATACATGACTGTATCACTTATAACAAATGCCACCTCGGTATATAACACATTTTTCAATAATCTCTATATTTTACAGCACAAGTAGTACAATGAGTGAGTTGGGATTTTAAGAGTTTGTCGTTAGTCATATAAACAATTAAAAGAAGAAAAGCATTACACCCATCACTCCTTAAGTTTTACCTAAAGTTGAGGTTTGAGGTTAAAATCCATGGAGACCATTTTTTTGCTCGGTCACTTTCCAGCGTTACGTCATGAACTGAACCGAAGCGAGTGAGACCAGCACACTGCAAAAAATGCCAAATGTTTTTCGTCTAGTTTATTGTCCAAATAACTTAATTTTGTCTTATTTCAAGTGTTCCAACTCACAGGTAACTTTTCAGCAAGATATAGACGCTTGTTTTGAGTCAATGGTTCCTTAATATAGTTTAAAAGTCCTTGTTCTATTTGCAGATTGTTTCACTTATAACATGGGAAGAATGCCTTGTTATAAGTGAAATAATCAGCCAGTGGAACTAGTACTTTTTCCATAAATATTAAGGAATTATTTAATTAACATAAGCTCATATATCTTGATGAAAAGTTACTTTTAAGTCAGTTTTGTGTTATTTCAAGTGTACCGAGATATTTAGACAAGAAGCTAGACAATAATACTTGGTAAGATTTTGTGTTTTTCCAGTGCAGTGCCTTAGATGTTATTTTAGGGTCCTTTGTGACCTCTTGGGTGAGTAATTTTGGTCAAGTGGTTTTGTATATCACATTTCAGCAAGGCAGTTCAGTTGTTAACATGAGAAAAACAAAAACAAGCAACAAACCTAACATGTCAGATGCCATCATCAAAATCCTCAAGAGTAATCATCATAATAAAAATATGCATTAAATGTGTCAAACTATGTCACAGTTTTTCAATAATCAAAAGGCAACTCAAAGTAAAACAAATGGGATTTTAGCCTAGATTTAAAGGAATGCAATGTTTCAGATGTTTTTACAGTCTTCTGGAAGTTTGTCCCAGACTAAAACTTTAAAGCTGAATTCTGATTCTCCTTTTTTTTCTGGTTCTGGGGATACAGAGCAGAACCAGAACCAGAAGACCTGAGAGGTCTGGAAGGTTGATACAGCAGCAGGTCTTAAATGTATTTTGGTGCTGAGCCGTTCAGTGGTTTTAAAGGTTCCATTGTTCTGGATCACCTGTAGCTGTCTAATTTTTAGCCAACTAAAGACAAACACATGGATGAGTTTCTCTAGATCTCGCTGAGACATTAGTCCTTTAATCCCGAAAATGTGATAGAAGACTGACTTTGTAACTGTCTTTATGTGACTGAAGGTTCAGGTCTGAGACTTCTTGCCTGATCTCTAGTTTCTAGCTGTGATAACTCAAGCTCCAGGTCTCAGTCCACGTTCAGATGATGTTGTAAATCCCTCTCCAGGTGAACAGATGTGAATGATTGAGATTTTCTTTGGACAACTTCATATAGACGGGTTGTATGTAGGGATTCTACTTGTCTACAGACAAGCTCAACTCAACTTGACTGATCCCAGTGACTGTCACTCATCAACAAAATCACTTTTTTGCCAAACAGTATTTTATATTTAAAGTTATCTAAAACATTTAAGTGAGATTTTCTTTTAAAAAAAAGCATAACCATGTGTGCTATTTGTAATAAGAAGCTAGAGAACCATGACAAAAATCAATACAAACTCCAAATATGAAGCCAAAATCCAAATTTAAGAGGTTTGTTATGCGAGATGACAGTAATAGCCACCATGTGCAACAAACCTAAATTAGCCCAAGCTATTATCTAAAGCTGATTGTACCCTAGGAACACATTGGTGGCTGGTGTCCTCAGTATGGAGCATGCAGAGACTTGGGCATGACACGCTGGGGGAGAGGAGATAAAATGAGCAACTCTTCAAATGAATTTCACTCTACCTCCTGGGTGACAACTCTTAACATTTTTTTTAAAAAGACTACCAGTGAAGGTTTTCCCCCCTTCTCCAAATCTTTCAATAACCTTTTAGAATCTTGAAGCATCTTTGCAAAATCTCTCTAATAAACCGTGCCTCTCAGCCGCATCCTTGTTTGGGATGTATCAACACAACATCTTCCCTGAGGTCCAGCGAGTTGTTTTTGGCCTAATTAACCGACTTAGACGCTATCCGAGGCCAAGATTAAATGATATCTCTCGTGCTGTGCCAGCAGTCAGCCTCATTTGTCTTCGGGAAAGCAGCATTCATTTAAGCGAAGGGTAGCGGAACAAAACGCCCGGGCCGTGCCGAGCCGGAGCTCCAAAAGACAGGAACGTGCGCTCATCAGAATTCCTTCATGAAGGAGGACTTGTGCGTTTGAGGAGTGGTTTATATAAACCCGTGAAGCTCCTGTCAGGAATCTTCCTCCTGGGTGCGACTGAGGACATGATTCCTTAGCCAGCTTCCTGTTGCTGTAGCTAATTAAAGGCAGGACAAACACGCAGCTTCCAACATCCACTCTATACAATTAAAATGATTTGCACGAACTACTCATCCTGAAAATGTCAGTTTGCAATAAATGTTTTCCATTTTTTGTGTGTGTGTGTGTGTGGGGGGGGGGGGGGGGGGGTGTAAAGTGAATTAATCAGCAGCTCAAATTGTGTGTCCGTCAAACACTTGAGTAATGAATAAGTAATTCAGGTGTTTGTTCTCCTGAAGGAGGATGGAAATCAATCGGAGTGACTGTCAAAACGCGGCCGTATCACTCACTGACAGAGGACGGGAGAGCGATCAATACGTCAGCTTTACCGCTAAATCAGTAGAAGATATCCATCTTCAGCCGGGCCTTTTGACAAATGATATGTAAGACACATTTTGGACCGAGCTGGAAATGTTTCCAAAAGCTCTTTGACTTGTCAAGTTGAAGGTTTTGCTTTGAGCTCTTTACAGCAGACTCACTCAAATCCACCGACGTCCCGTTCAATGAGCGGCATTAAGACTTTGCTGCGTAGTGCAAGAAATGATGCTCGCTTTCACACACCAACGCTTAATTCTACTCTAAAACATTGATGCAAGACTGAAAAGAATTTAGCTATGCTAAGCTAATAATATTTAATAATTGCATTTCTAAATCTAAATGGCAGTTCATGGCAGAAACAGTAGTAGACAGTGTTCCTGCACAGCGTTTGAAATCTATTAGGGCTAACTGGAAAAACGACAGAATAGTAGCAGAGCTTCGTGCTAGCATGACCAAACCAGTAGCTGCAATATTTTCCTCAAATAAAGCACCACTACTTGAATATGTACCATGACAAGATTGCTCTTCAAGATGCATTACTGTAATTGTATTCCTGATTTGTTAACCAGTGTTGAGTACAATTCCAGTAAGCTGCTAATACGCAAACTTTTGTTTTTGTTTAGAGCTTCAGCTTTTTCGCTAAAGCACAGTTGGTTTTCGGGATAAATCATGAAGCGCTGACCTATTTTATCACCTGATTTATTAGCTGCCAAGAATTCTTCAAACTGTTAGAAGTTTATATTCATGCTCTTATTTTAAAGCGGGGTGAAGACTGTTTCAGCAGTTTCACTTCCTGTCCTCACATTTGCTACCCGTGATGCGCAGCAGCAAATTTATTCTGTAGGCTACCCACAATGCACCAATGCAGTTATACAGCAAAGAGTTTAAAACCTACTGTAGTTTTAAATCTACTCTCTGAGAGAAGATGTACCGTGGTAAATTTGGCTAAATTAGCAACAGAGTTAGCCAGACTCAACAATTACAAAACTGAAAGCAACAAATGAAACGTGTGTTCCAAAGAATTACTTCCTGAAGTGCAAACAGCTTGGTGTTCGATAACAAACTTGACCTTGCTGAGGGTTGTAACACGTGTTATGTCTTTGCTACACGGTTGAATTTAGCGTTTTAGAATTAGCTTCAGCTAAAAACCATGTTGGTATAGTGTTCTAGAGATAGCAGAACTAGCGTTTTGTTAGCGGTGCCAACAATTCTTATTAAAAATGCGTTTTTATAGACAGAGTGTGAGACATAAAAAAATTTAATCAAGTATGTTCATGCTTTAGTGAGTTTTGCATATTTTGAATATCAAATATAATACTTTATATTGCTACACTGCAATACAAACTTGTATTCTCATTATAGTTTGAAATGTTTCAGCCAAGGATAAGATGAATAGCTCTGTTTGCATACCACAGTTAGATAAGGAGCACAAACTGTGGCACAACAGGATGCAGCTGGTCAGAATGTTCTAGCAGCAGAAGTAAAAGGTGAAGCATCTAAAAAGCACAACTCCTTAAATGATTAGCAGCCAAGAGTGGAGTGTTTTATGCCAGAGAGGATTTGACAGGTATAGTTTGTGTGTATGGGAATAGTTGTATGGGTTAGCAATGTCTCAGACTGTGAGGATGAAAGATAAACGCATGAAGTCCTCACTTTCGCACTCAGACACGACCTCCTCCTGCAGGGATGTATTGCTGTTCATGTTCTTGGGTGAGTTGTGTCTCCACTTGGCCAAATGTATTCATTTAATAAATCTCTTGTGAGTGATTTCACATTCTGGTTTGTGGATCATTTTTGTGTCTTGCCTTAAATATCCAAGACCCGGGTAGAGAGACGTGTTTTTGAAGCAATGGTTGTTTCCGTCTCTCAACAAGGGCCAGATTTAAAAGATGGACCAAATGATGATGTTGTTTAGTGACTATAAATTTAAATGGGTATGTAGTACACACCAAGCTAAGTGATCCGAGTCTCACAGAGCTTGGTATCAAAACTGACTATTGGTGCATATCAGGAAAACATGTCATTTCAATATTGCAGAATATTGCGTGGACAATTTTTAAATAAACCCACATTTCCTGGTTCTTTTTTTAAATTCCCCCCTCGCCCCACACTCATCATTCTAATATCCACACAACTTTCTATGAGCTTTAGCATTACAGCCACCAAATTCACGTTAATATTATTGTAGTGCAAAGATACGTGTCCTTGTTCACGTGTGCGATCTTGTACATCTTTCATGTTCAAAATAAATAAATGAAATCTATATTTAGTGAGCATCAACAGCAAAGTGGTCAAATGTATCATTGGGAAGCGGGGTTTGAATGCAAAGCACTGGAGAACCCCAAAAATCCACTCCCGCTTCGATGAGAAATGCAATTCAACAGATTCAACAAACACATGAAGCATCAGTCAGAAAATATGAGTAAAAAAAACTGTGGCAAATTACATTTAGTAAGCCTTTTCTCCACATACCATAGATGATAAATCCTAACAGTTGATACTACCAGATTTAATGGGCTTGAAACACATGGGGTGTACTCATCAGCAGCACTAATCTGTATGTGTGCCTGTAATCAGCGTCTGTTATATCCGGGGCTGAGTCAGCAGTGGCTGAGCACTCCTTAGATTATTTACAGAATGCTTCACCGGTGGTTGCTGATAAAACATAATTATCAAACAGCTAAAAGAACCCTTGTTGACATGTTTCAGAAGGAAGACAAGAGACTCCGAGAGAGGATCATCAAACTGGCTATTTAACTCCAAAATGCACAGGTAGCTGCAGGGAACAGGCCCTATGAAAATAAAAACTAAAAAGCAACGCTGGAGCCAAATACCTGAAGTCCTATCAGACCAATCGGCACACTCAAACTTTTCAAAAATACTTTAAATAATGACTTGAGCTCACAGCAGTGTTTGATGAGTAGGATCAATTGGAACGTATGCGTGATTGAACTGAAATGGTTTTTTATTTAAAGTGCCTTGAGGCAACATCTGTTGTGAATTGGCGCTACATGAATGAAACTGAACTGAACGTTTTGTTTAGTCATTTAAATAAAGACAAAGTGAGCTTCAGAGCTGGGATGGTGGGAACAGCACAGCCCCGTTTCAAGGGTTCTAATCAAAAGATCTGGTTTTCAGTCAGATTTAAAATGAATCTCGAGACGGTCAAAAAAAAAATCACAACAGATCTTGTAGTGTTATTTATTAAATAAGATAAACCCCAAATGGAAAAGCCTACTTTTAAGCAAACTCACAGTGATTGAAATAAAATAGTAATGTAATCAATTTTAGAAGCCAGTAAAGACTCGAGCAATTCTATGTTGATTCCTGAAACCTGAAGGAGAATATTTAGATATTTTCCCAAGGCTGTATTTACTTTCTCCATTTTTTTCCTTCCCCTTTCAGTTAGACTTTGAGTGGACATGGGGAAAAAAACCCATCCAGGGTTTAGCATGACTTATCGTAACGTTTATTTTACAGTGAGGACGCGTTGACGTGCAACAAATGAGAAAGAAGTACTTTAACTCGAGACGTTCGAAGAGAAATACACTCCAACATTATAAAAATTATTTGTTCCATTAAAAATTCCTATAATATTCAAGTTCAGAAACATGCTGCGCTTGTTTTTGATCGTTGCTCATAATGAGAAGGACGCTGCAATAAAGGAAGCCCAAGGAAACATCTTGAACGTCTCCTTGAATATAGAATGATGGTTGTTATAAAAATTTTAATCTCAAGTTTTTTTTACTCTGACTGGCAGGGTCACACAATCCTTTTATGATGATTTTGTGTGTGTGTGTGTGTGTGTGTGTGTGTGTGTGTGTGTGTGTGTGTGTGTGTGTTTGTGGTTTGGGGAACTGAATGTAACACAGTTGCTAGATTGTGATATCAAATGGCACAAATCGATCATGATAAACACATTTTTTTTTATCAAAAAATCTACTTAATGCCAAAGTGAAAACAGTTTTTTTTTTTAAATGATAATTTAATCTAAATATGTTACATAGAATAACTGCATTAAAAAAACCTGTAAAAGCAACAAAAGGGTAAAACATGAATACGTTTTATAGGCACTGTAAGGTGATTTGAGTCCTTTTCTTAGCCTGCTCACATGTTACATATCCTTGTAACTCTGAATTTTCAGCCATTGAGCACTTCTACAGACGCGCAGTTCCACCGGGTGCTTGCTAATTGCTCCTGGCTAGTCTGAAGGAAAAATGCCGCTGCGAGGAGGAGCTTCGTCCACGAAGTCGGCGCTTTTTTCACAGCTGAATGGTTGCCACGGGAGATTAAAGGATTTCTCAAACATGCGCAAGAGAATCAAGGAAACGCTTCCAGGTCTGTTTCTGATGAGAGGACAACATTGTAACGTGATGTAAAGCTCCAAAAAGTCAATTTTGCATAACACTGCGCCTTTAAAGTAGTAAATTTAAAACACTGAAGGGGATTGAACACTTTTTATAGAACCTCATCACTACTTTAAGACTGTATTTGCCTTCAGCAGCTTGTGTTGCTGTTTCACTCCATGGTGGTGTCTTCTCGGCTCTCCAGTGATGTAGAAGCCTTTGAGCCGTTTTGCAGACCTTCGAGGCTCGAGTCTCTGTTTTGATCCTTTCTTGTTCTGTTCTGATCCATAAAACTTGAGCACTGAAAGAGAATGTTCTTCCCCCCCTCCCCCTCCATGGCTACATTTACTTTCAATTAAACTTTGTGTTGAACACACAAAAAAAAGAAAAAGGCTTTAGTTCGAGGTATTGTAATCTTTATTTTCCGTAAAGGATGCATTCTTGTTAAAGAAAGTACTTGAATAGAAGAAGTATGAAAAAAAACGACCTTTATAAAGATTACTTATTCCACAAAAAGTCCTTGAAGATCTAAATTCAGACACATGCTCTGCTTGGTTTTTGTCCGTTGATTACGAGCGCGGACGCTGGAATAAAAGCATTTCAAAGCGCTCCATAGGGCCAAATCGCTGCTGTAATCTGTTTGATCTATTAGGGGATGTGCGCGCGCCCTAGAAAGGATCTCCATGGGAACATCTTGAACGTCTCATCCTTGAAAACAGCGCTGAAGAGAATACAAGCTGTAGATAACGCAAGGTAAGAAATGCAGCAGCGACGCACAATGGGTCTCCTTACAAACCCTCAAATAAAATAAAAAAACCAGAAAGTGAGCGAAAAGAAGTCCAGCTACTTTACAATAATAATAATAATTTTTTTTTTTAAACTAATCGCTACTTCCAGATTTTCTTTTACTCCGCAGCTTGGTGTTGCTGTTTTCACGCCATCTTCTCGCCTCTCCGACGCTGATGAAGCCTTTGAGCTGTTTTTGAGGACGTTAAGTGATGCAAGCATCTATTTTGTATTCTGAAATGTGGCGAGGCATGCATATGAAGTACCCGTATCCTCTCAGATGTTTGGGTTGGACAGGATGGGGTGGGATTCTGCTGACAGCACAAGAAGGAGAGGGAAAAAAAAAAAAAAAAAAGAAGCTATAAATATGCTTTAAATATTCACCGAGGTTCACTGACCGCTGCTGACACCTCCCGACACAAACGAGGGAGGGAAACATTTGCACATCTGTCACTCCCTCCGTCATGAAAAAGCGTGAACTCTCCGTTACGTACCAGAGAGGGCAGGGCGCGTGACGGGGCCTGTGAAAAGTAAGATTGTGTGGAAAAGCGGAAGATGTTTGAGATTCGGGGTGGCATGAGGTAATTTATGTGCTTAGACAAAAAAACTGTCTATTTGGAAAAGAGAGAAAAGGGTTGCATTATAGTGGCTTGGGGAAAAAAAAGGAGAAACATTCCAATTTGTAACACTAAGAGCTTTAATGTACTTCATAGAAAACTGCATTTGTATTCTGCTCCCCCTAAATCAATACTTTCTGCAGCTGCTAGTTCTCCGCGGTATGTTTATACCGGTTTTTCAAATCTACAGGAAAAATATGCAAAATATAACAAGGTAGGTTCGGCTGGACGGAGAGCCAACGTGAGCATCGATTATTAAGTTACGCCAAAGACTCTCAGCAGGCCTTACTGGGCCGATTCACGGAACTTCCCGAGCACCAACGTGAGCCATGCAGCCGACGCCACAACTCACTGGATGGAACTGCGCATGCTAGCTAGTCGCGCGCGCCCTCAGGAGTCATCACTGCGCTCGCGCCGAGTCATGTCCACAAAATTGATCCGATGCGGGATGAGAAGGAGGCAGTCACAAAAATGTTCGTATCACCCTCGTCTCTTAACTTCTTTCTGTCAAATATGTATGACGACATATTAGTGTGATTGTAGATTTTTTTTTTAAATTAACAAATATTATGCGCAAAACTTAATATTTCACGAAACAAAATTTTTCACTATCGAAAAAGACACAATTGCTGTGTCTCCATTAAGTAAACAATGAAGTTAAAATCACATGTGAGTAAGTTTAACATGACAAGTCATTAAAAACGCCATCCTCCACCTACCGTTGCAGTTTTGCAAAATATGCTAATTTTCATACTGCCTTAAAATAAACAACAAAACAAAAAACACCAAGACAAAAATCTTTTCTTTTTATTTTCAAAATTGGGGCGTTTCCATTGAGCAAATTTACTGTTGTTATCCCAATTTACGCAATTTTAAAGGTCAATGTAGCAACTGGCAGGAAATGGACTATAGCTCAGGGGATTCTGGGTAAATGCAACCCAAACAAGCGCACTAGCGGAATAAACAAAATAAACTGAGCGACCCAACAACTTTAGGTGCAACTTTAACCTGGACCTGTGCAACTGCTTTTAACTCACGTAGCAGTAACTTTCGTTGCTAAGGTGTTGTTGCGCACCAGATTATTTATACACAGTCAAAAATCCTTGAAGGCTCTACGAATGGCAGGGTTAAGTATTTATTGGTCCTTTTAGATCTTTTTCTCTTTGACGTGGATAAGAATCCAGAACCAATCTACTGGCATCTTCATTCTCCGCCGGTGTGTGGAAAGCAGTCGGATGTTCCGGTTAACCTTCATTTAACCTTCTTTGGGAGAAATAGAAATGTAGAAAAAAAAAAAAGTGAAAAGTCTCAGCTATATCAAACAATCGGCTTGTCAATTTTTTTTCTTTGTGCCCCACGTTCGCTACCACAGGACACCAGATGGCCACAAAAGAATCCCTCTTTCATTGCCTCCGCCTTTTTATCCCTGCTCATTAAAAGAACCTCTTTGAAAAGAAATACAACCTTGAGCGTTAGTGCGCCGCTTGCCAAACAGTTTGTAACGCATCGGGTTTATTAAATGTAATGTTTTGTCCGAGGGATGAATCACCTGGGTCCATTATTCATACAGGTATGAGCCGGTGACCTCTAAAACCTGAGTAATGATGGCAGGCGGCCCTTAAGTGAAAGTGAAAAGTATTGAGCGGCGTGACGAGTCGTTGGCTTTCCGATGCCCCCCCCCCCCCCGTCTGAGCCGGGTACGAGACGGACAAAAAGCTCCCGGGGCTCCAACTGCCGACCCAGCACCTCTTGTGGACTGAAAAATAAAATAAAAATTTAAAAAACGCAGCCGTTGTCTCTGATCCCGTGTCCTCAGCTTGATCCGCACTGATCTAAAATTACTTTGTAGTTCCACAACATTATCCTGCCTCTCTGCAACCATCAAGTGGCACCGGCCAACACACAGGCATTAATTATAAATCCATTAAAAGGGCTAGTTCGTCAGCAATGCAGCCATTATCAGATGACGTGTCATTATTTTCCCCCACTTCGCTGCTGCAGCGAGCAGTGGTGGCTGCGGGCCAGTTCACCGGAACAAACATCTCATCGGTTTGAGGGGGGGGGCGATTTTTAGAAAATGTGTAATGCCTGGTGAGTGGGTGAAAGAGTCGGAGAACCTGAAGTGGCTTCCTGTCTGATATGGAGGGATGGTGGTTTGGATATTAATTATCATGCTAACCAGGGTAAACAGAAGGAAGAAAAAAAAAAGTCTGTTCTCGAGTGATGATTTCATTTATCAAGACAAAAAGCTACCCAACACAACATGGCACTGTGTGAGAAAGTAATCGTCCCCTCGCTCCGCGTTTGACGAAGCTGCTGGATGCAACTCAGTGACCAGAGAACCATGGAGAACCCCACCCCCACCCCCCGCCGCCCCAGAGCTGGCCTTCCAATGTTAATCTGCAGCTCAACAAAAGAACCCAGAACATCATCTAAAGTCCACAAGGCCAGAACCAAAAAAACAAGAACAGAAAGATGCATTTCCCAAAAATCCCATTGATGATTCCCAAGATCTAATAGGAAATATCCTGGAAGTACTCAGAGGCAAAATGTTACATTTTTAGAAGGTGTCCTCTTGTTGGTCTAACAATTACATGGAAAAAAACCCATCATGCCAACAATGAACTATGAGGCTATCAGTGTCGTGGAGTACAGCTACTCTGCTGCTGTAATTGATGGAATGATAAATTCTGCTCTTTAATCCTTAAGGAGAATAACCAACATTTTTTGCAGGTCCAGAAGCATGCCTTCAAGTCTCTTCGCGGATGGCTAAAAAAATAAAGGTTCTGGAGCATTTTGATTGATACCTGGAGTATAATCCAGTCGACACAGTCGTGGTGTTTGGATCTTTTATTTCATTAGAAAGTTTTGGGGTCTGTAATTTTGCCCGTGGATTATTCCAGCCACTGGTTTTCCTTTTGTCTTTTTCAGATCTTTGCTGTTTCGTCATCAGTCTTGTCCAGGCTTCTTCTGATAGCTCTGTCCAAGTCATCACAAGAGAGAAGGATTGTGTTTTTAGCAGAGTAGTAATATGCCAACTTTGTTTCAGATGCTGCTGACGTAGACATTATAGTTAGACTCTTGCTAAGCAACCTTCTACATGTGATGCAATTTTTGTTTCCCTGCTTTGCTCGAGTTGAGGCCATTTTGAGTGCAGTTCTGAAGAGGAGCTCGTTTCCTTCGCCGCGGTGAAGTCGCCTTCTGTCAGACGAAGCGCTCCACAGTTGGGGCCTAGAGGAGCTTCAGAGTCCTGAACATTTTCCACGCACGGAAAGAAATTCTGAGCTCGACTTGGGTTTTCTTTGACTTCATTTTTTTAGCGTTTGACAGCAAAGGAAAACTTTCAAAAAATTACCTCGCAAACACAAAGGTTCCACAAATATGATAGCGTAGCGCAATAATAAACATTTTAAGCATTTGTCTTTTTTTTTCTGTCTAATAAAGTAACAGTCCACATGAGTGGCAAATATGAAAACGGACCAAACGATGTACCCAATATGACCATGACCGCTACTGGTATTATTATCAAAAGGAAAATAATAAGCTACTGTAGGAGTTTACTGTATTTCAAACAGTTGCTCCTATTTTTGCTTTGAAATCTGTAGCCATTCCCTCTTGCCTCGTTTCTTCTTTAGCACGCTATCTGGAGATTAATGGCTTCTGGGGCAAATCATGACTGATTCAGAAAACTTAGGAGTGGTATTTGGTGGATTCTCAATATGTTAAGTGATACTTAGCATGCACAGGGTAGGCTGCGACATCAACTAATTCATCAAACATCTTTTAAGACCTTCACATTGGGAAAAAAAAAATTAAATGTAATTAGTTTTTCTTACATTTTTTATAGCTATTGCATTTGGAGGGCAAATGCTAATAGAGAAAGAAAGTGTTCATTTTGCTAAATGTCTGAGTCAGCAGGAACAGAGCCTCAGAATTTCTATCTTTTTCACACCCTGGCCCTCGTATAACACATTTTGTCTCAAACTGAAAATTTGCAGTGAAAATAGGCAGGTTGATTAATGTGCATTATTTAATATTAACGAACGTTAACATTTTCAGACTAATCTCATGCATTAACATGTTAATGTTGGCAGTGTTTCCCTCAGTGTATTATAAGCCTGGCGGACCACCAGGCTTTACTTGTGCCCCCACCAGGCTAAGCATTGCTTATTTATTAGTAGTGTGAATGCTGAAGGCATCCTAATGGTATCTTGGTATTCATAACCTTCATACTTTTTATAATATTCAGCTTTTTATGGGGGAAACTGCTCCATCCTGTGGCAGAATTGAGAATTACAATATAAAATGTCTGCTGTGTTTCACAGTGGATGTTTTAGGTCCTGCCTATTAATAGCGATCAATCGTTGAGTTTCAGGGCTGTCATGGAGGACACAAGCCAGCGGCCATTTTGAAGTTGGACAGTTCAACAGCTTTTATTCTGTTTAACGCTTGTGAATAATTGGAGCTTTTGACGTTGCTTTGTTTGTGCTGCGTGTGGCGTGTTTTTTGTGGTCACCGTGCCAAACGATGCCTCCAAACAAATGTCGATATCTCAGGAACCTTAAAAGGTTTGGATTTCATTCACCCACCGTTTTTATCAGAAGGAATAGGGGAACGTTTCTGCACTTTTCAAATTTTAGGTTTTACATGAGTTTTTTTTGTTTGTTTGTTTTACATTGCATGGAATATATTACTGTAACCCAGCATGCTAGTGGTATCCTAGATGCCATCATTAGTATTTTAGCTAGTTTTAGCTTTTTAGCTAATTTTGGCTTTTACCTGGGTTTTTCACACTGCATGGACTATTCCTTACCTTTCTGCAAGTCTTCAGCAGTTGGCTTCAAACGATTTTGCCATTTCCACCAAAAGCATTCAGCATTCACACTTGCATTTTCATAGGAAATGCACACTTTCTAGTTCAATTTAATTTTTTTTTTTATGTCTGCATGTTTTAAGACATTATCTGGTGTTCAGATAGTAATGTTCCAATAACACATGATTATCGAGTGATGTTTTCAAATTTCCCGTCAACTTTAATCATTTTTTAACTCCAAAACACGGCAGACCGCTGACTGCCAAGCGCCACAATCGCCGGGCTTAACAAGTTTTCTGTCTAGTTTTTACTTTATTTTCCTATTTCTTGTGTTGTATCCTGTTCTTTATGTTCTATCTTGTTTCGCTCACTGTAGGGCTCTTTAGTACAATTTACAATAGTGTATTTTATTTTACAATAGTGGTTATGGTAAAAGCCCATACAGAATCTTGTCTTCATTTTATTTCTTTATAAAAATATAAAATAATTTTTTTAAATTTGGAAGAACTTTTTGTGTGAACCTACATATCTGTTGCTGCTGCCATACCTGAATTTTGCCTTGTGCAGGACAAGGTTGTTTTTCTTTTGTTCTACTCTAAATAAATCTATTATTTTATTTATTTTAACTGTCATGTCTTATCTTCCCGTTAAGCCTTACAAGTAGCTCCTGCATCCCCACAGCATGACGCTGCCACCGCCTTAAAGGCGTCGTGTGTTTAGAGGAATATAAATTTAGTTAAAATGTGATTTTTTTTCAAATTTTTGTGGTGAGTCTTACATGAGCAATTTCTTGTTTATAATCTGATTCTGTCTGAAACTCTTCCACAGCTCTATCCTTGACCTCTCCGGGTGTTCATGATGCTGTTTGTTCAGGTAGATGATAAAGGGATGAACGCTAAACTTTTCAGAATATTGTCAAAATATATATATATATATATATTTTCCACTTCACAAATATGCCCTGCTGTGCGATCACACAAACATTTTAAGATGCACGCTTTATTGTCTGCACATTATAATTCTTTATTGTCTAACAAAGGCACTTTTGGGTAAACGTTCTGTTTTCACTGTAGACAAAAGTGACAATCGTGTCTGAAGAGCGTGTTTACTTCCAAATCTAAGGTACTTTAAAAGTTAGCAATGAAATTATTACTCTGCTAGTCGTATAAAACTTGCTTGAAACACTTACGAGGCGTGCATTACTTAAGCATCACTTAAGTGCGCAGCTGGGATCCGTATTATGAAATGGGATTGACGGTTATTTCTGTTGCCTCCTCTTTGTTTAAATGCGTTTCCTTCAGATGAATCCTGCTGAGCTCCGTCAGGCTCTGCATATGAAATTACTCTAAGTATCTCCCTAACCAGAGCCAGCACTGTTTTTTATTGCAATACTTCACTTTGACAACAGTGGAGTTTTTATCACAGATAAAAGAAAAAAAAAAAAGTATGCGTCTGTTGGAACCGCTCGCACACAATTTGGAAAGGGATCATACGTCTGTGCCAAATTATTCTGTAGTTTGTTTGTGTCGCAGGTGGACTAGGGGTAAACAATAAGAAGCAACCCAGTCCAATTTGATTTTTGCTATGTTGTGCGGCGCAGATAAGCTACAATCAAATAGCTCGCCGCTGCTCAGGAACAGGGAAATCATGTCTCGGGAAATCAAACACAGAAGGCTTTTCTCTGGATCGACAACGACGTCTGATGCTGTCTGGCACTTTTACTTGAAACACGGAACATATTCACATGCAAAAACATATACATTTTTTTCTGACCTCGAGATGGCTTTTATTGGAGGAAGTAAAAAAAAAACACAGAAACAAATTAGTGCCAGACGGATTGCTGCGCAGAAATAAACCCTGTCTGATGATGCTAAATGAACAACTATTGGGAGCAATTTAAATCACCCCCCTCCCAACTCTTATCTTCTTCACGCAAATTTTTTTTCGCTCTGTAAAAATAACAGCTTAAAGCTGCCGTTGACATAGGGAAATGTGCATGAACAAATTTAGCTTCGGGCTGATTGTAATTTTCCCAGATTCAGACTCAAACATCTGAGCCCCACAGGCCGAATTCAGGTCTGGAGAACTCAGACTGAACTGAAACGGAGCTGCTTTCCCGCTCCGTTTCTGGACGTCTGTCTGTAAATCCATTATCCCCTACTGTTCTTGAACGGGCAGAACACTCGAGCTTTTAATTCTTTTCCTCGTTAACCCCTGCAGACTTGAAGCAGGTATTCATTATGCACTGATTATGTTTGTTTGGGCGGCGTGCTGCGTTTAAGCGATGCTATTCGGATCCTTGTAATCTCTGAAGCTGCGGGCCTGAGAAGGAGCATCGCTGCTGTCCTTGTGGTTCCATTATAAGGCTGCCTTGCACCAAACATGCTGAACATATTCATTTGCTAATGAAGGCAACACAAGATGTTTTGAACAATCTCGTGGAAACATTAAAATTACTCACTATGGCAACGGTAAGAAGAAGTCATTATCATGTTCCTCTTTCGGTAAAGCAGACGTGTTTGTCCAGAAAAACACATTCAGACTGTTTTGTAGCCGTTTTCGATGCAGCATCTCACGGTTTCGCTGTGTGCTTCGTAAAAGCATAAGAAGATACGCAGTTTAACTAAATGCTCCAGGATCACTACACTTTGTATTTTTAACTGGAGCAACGGTTTGATCGTCCGCTAAAAAAGGCTGCTAATATTTTTTATGCTGAAAAATTCTAACATGTACAACACAACTGTGAGACTGTATACATTTGAAACATTGCTACAATGAATAGTAGCGGATAAAAAAAAAGTAGGTAAGTGCTACTCAAACAACACAGCAATCACCCAAACAGAACTATACACACGTTGCATGTTCATTGTTTATGTCCCGAAATTTCGCGCACGTCACTGGAGGCAAAAAGCCGATTCTGCTACCTGCCATCCAGAGACGCACTGGGGCATAGAGCAATTCTGCTAACATAATCAAACCTGGAGATGTAGGAATTATTCATTTGAATCAATGCTGTATTTCATGTTACACTATGCAGACACTCTCTCTGTGCCAATGAAGATTCTCTTACATCTATGGCAAAAGCTTGGGTAGACTCACATGTTAACAGCAGGAACTACTTTCTGAATAACGTAAAAGTGCAATATTTGTAACCAAAGAAGTGAACCTGAAGGTGAATGTGTGTCTGTGATAAAGACCGTCGTCCCCGCATGCTACAATATTGGCGTAATGTAAGCAAACGTTGAGGGTTTTCTTCTCTGGTGTGAACTTGTATTGCAGGATGTTACTGCTACTGTTAAAACAACATGAATAGATGACACTGCGTTGACTTTTCTTTTCCTCCCTTAAGCAAAAGCCCGTAACCCACATTTGTTTTCTAACTCGGCATCAGAATCAAATGGCTTTATTGTTATTATATGGAAGAACAAAGGAATTTCATGTCAGGGAAGACAGGTGCCTGAGGCTGCAGCCGTCGTGGGAGGCGCCACCCTTTCATTGGATCAGATAATGAAAAGCATGAGGACAACATAAATGACACTGTGTGCAGTTGCATTAAAAAAAACGACACAAAAAAGCAACATGTAGACAAGGGTGGGGCCAGCAAAGGCGGCGACAGCACAGGACAACAACTTCATCGTCGTAAACCTATGAAGCCGTAAACCTATGTGCAATCATCATCTGCAGGATAAAATATTACTTTAGCTCAACGCAATACCATGTTTTTTGTTTTGTGTGTGCGTGTATTTTTTTTTTACCCCACACCTGCAACAACGTTAGATTTCTCCGCGTTTGTAACGCTACTCAGAGGAAGGCTCCACCAACCAGTCGGACGTCGGAACAATGGAACCTTTTCAGTTCAGTTGTGTTTGAGGTCAGAAAGGAAAACGGGAGCGCTGCTGTGAGGCTGCTGCTGGAAAAACGCTCAACACCAAAAGTTAGATCACAACGTCGCTTTTCCTTCAATCAATGATTGCACGCTGCTTTTCAACAGCATGGGCCGCCATTGCACTTTGTAGACCCTCTTTTCAGAGAGAGTATAAACTCTCTCTGAAAAGAGAGAGGTATTGATGGAGTCTATACTCCATCAATACCAGCGTGGACAACATTCTTAACACCTAAAATCCAAAGGTGGAAAGGGTATATTTGGAATAGCACAGTAAAAAGTAAAAGTGTTCTTACTTGAATTATGCTTAACCCAAATTAATAGCACTCCATGTCTCTGGCGCTCTCGGGAAGATGTGACTCGTTCATATTTGACGATGTTTTGAACTTCACACAATCGTTAAGGATTCAAAGGTGAAATGTGAAGCGGAGTGGACGCCCAGCTAGCCCTTAAGAGCGACAGAAATCTTGACAGCTTCATGCAGGTTTTTCCAAATAGACAAAGTTGCTGCTGTGAAGCACTTTCCCCAAAGTTTTTCCAGGCGGTCGTGTGGCAAAAAGCCCAAAAAGGAATCATTTCAGATCAATCCCCAGGAGAATCTATCGCTGTGATTGACAGGGAAGCCGAGGCCCAAGAGGCACCAGAGCATCCGTCTCCTCGTATCGCATATCCGAATATGGAAACACTCTGGGACCTGTTGCCTGCAACATGAAATCATGCAATGGCTTCAGATCCTCAGTGAAAGTGACCCCTTGAACTGACTGGCCTGATATTCTTGGAGTACTGTCTGAAAAGCAAACTGAAGGCTGCTGTCGGGTGTTTACTCTGCTCCAATAAAAAGGTTTGACCTTTTATAAAGATGTTTTTCTTTTTTTGTCACACTTCAGTCATGAAGCAACATCAGAAAACTTGAATAAATGTCAGATGCTAATGATAGCTTCCATTTATTGAGAGAGGGAAAAACTACCCAAACCAACCTGGTTGAATGTGAAAAAGTAATCACACATTTCTTAAATCATGAAACTGTCATCAATCACAATGATTTGCTTCATTTTCACTTGCCATACCCAGACCTGATTACTGCCAGACCTGGAGACTCAATAAATCACGTAAATAAACCCCATCTGACAACAACAAAAAGCAACACATTGGGCCTTTATGTAACAGAAAAAACACAAAGGTAACATAAACTGCTCTATCACTCTGCAAAGGTTTACCAAACCATTTCCAAGTCTTTGGAAGCTTTTATTTTTTCCAGGATGGGCACAGATTAACAAATAACTCCACAAAATTTGAAGTAATCTATTAACTTACCATTCTACGTTTGTTAATGTGCTCTGTTCTGTTTAAATAATGTCAATCAATCAAACAACTGTTTTCCGTCATCCTATGCGAGCGTTCCTCTACCTACGTCCAATCTTCATTCATTGACTGTTTCATTCTGCCTGCTTTTTGGTCCGCCTATAAACTCAGCAGCACAACTTTCTGTCCTTTTACTAATGGACTGTTATGCTAGTTGGATCTGTCAGAGTCGTTTGTGCCGCAGCAACAAGCCGTGCAGTCTGGCATCATCCATCATGCAGTGTGACAGAAGTTACAGAAACATCACGTTCGAGTCGTGTAGGATTCAAAAATCATACACGACGCCGGGGCTTTAGGGGTTCAAAGCGTGACAAGAAAATATTCTCCACACTGCTGCACCACCACTACCATGTTTATATAAGCCAGGACTAATTGTTACAGTTAGTCTGTTTACTCCAAATTCTGGCCCAACTATCTGAAATATTGAGTGAACAGGAAACAGGAAATAAGTCCAGAATCAGAGAATTTTAGTTTGGCTGATTGAGTTTTAGGGCTTCCAAATCAATACGCTGCATGCCTTTTGGAGAAAGGTGTTATTGTCATGTGGGAAAAATATTAATCTACTGGCCAGAATGTAAAGACGTATGTAAGACGATGTGTTAAGGGCGACTGTAGAGAAAACAACAAAAAGGAAGAGAACATTTCTGCCAAAAAAAAAATAATATGAAATTTTGAGATAAATCTCAAAGATTTTCTAGAAAAAAAAAATCTTTCAGCTTCAAAGGTCAAACATGTTTGATTTTTGGAAATTTTCAGAGTTTGATAAAACTGTCCGGAGAGACTTTCTCTCTGGACAGTTCTAATTTGGCAATACGCTACGCTAACGCTCTCAAACCAACATGGCTTTGATTTTTTCCTTCCTTTCATGAGACCAGTTTGAATTTCCAGTGGTAATAACGCCAACATTAAACTCATCTTTAATCTCGATAATAAAATGAAAGAGTCTTAAATACGTTCCATGAGAAGCAGATCATCAGTTCTAGCTGAGAAGCCCAACGCGTCAGGAGGGAACGTGCCGCTCAGTCGCCCCCCCCCCCAGAAGGAGCATCCGGATTGACCAGCGGGTCGTTTTATCCGTGACCCGCTTTTCTTGCATATTAATTACGCTTCAATCCTCAGCCACTGCCAGGCAGAGGGATTTTGCAGATAACAGATCTGTTCATAGTACACAATGTGTTTCAAACGCCATCAGCCAAATAATTCACTGTAATTATGCTTTCCTTCTACAAAGTCAAAAAAGCGGGCGGGGATGGGGGGAGCAAACTTAGAGCCGAGATGTGAGGCAAAACAAGAAAAAGAAAAAAAAAACGGTGGTAATCCTTACAAACGGTTAAGAGAAAGAGGAGAAAGCAGGTGGCACTAATTAGCATTAAATAATTCACCACCATCACTTTCAGTGAATGAACGGCGGCGACTCTAATCGCAGATAAAGCCGCTCGCAGCGGGACGGGAGTGAGTCACAATATTACACGAGGCGGGGGATTGATCGGGACTTCGGGCTCAGCAGTCCGGGTCAATTCGCTTCCAACTGACGTGGCGCAGATAGAGTCGGACGAAAACAGATTCCTCCCTCCCCCCCCTTCCCCTTATCGTATTTGCAGCACTCCGCATGCGGTATATGGAGCTGCCGGCCAATAACGCAAAGATAAGATCCCAGTTAAGCCTCCAGAAGGATTGTTTGGAAGACTTAGTGACACATGCAGACCAGCAATGGAAATGATCAGGATTGGATTAAATCGCAGCTCCAAGGTCCAGAGATCTACTTGGGGACATCATGAGTGAAATGACAATGGTCATCAGAACGGTGGTCATAAACATGTCTGATATGTGGAACAACCAGACGAGACTTTGGGGAGGGGGGGTGGGGTTCTCCATTAACGTGGTTCCAGTTCTAAATCTTCAAAGGGATGGCGTTATGTAAAATCGACTTTTTTGAGCTTTACATTATGTAATAATGTTCTTCCTTAATCAAAAACATACCTGGTGTGTTGTATTGATTTTTTCATGCATGTTTGACACATTCTTTAATCGCCAGTGGCAACCGTTCAGCTGCGAAAAAACATCTGGTTGGACTTAGCCCCGCCTCTGAAGCTCAGTTTCCGAGCTTCTACCTCACAGAGCAGTTGTTGTGATGACTTCCTGGAGGCGGAGTTTCAGAAAGAGCAGGATCTTTATTGGCTCTAGTGGCCTTTTTTTGATAGTGAATTGACGGGAAAGTGGGTAATGAGAGAAGGGGGAAGACATGAGGCAAAGGCTGCCAGGCCAGAAATCCAACCTGCGACAGCAGGACTAAGGCCCCATATGAAGGTTGTGCTTTACCACCGCAGCACCCCAAGTAAGATTCTTTAAAATCACAGAGGCTCAATTTCAAGGTGTTTAACTGCAAAGTAACATTTCTTTTAAAGTCATATTTTATCAATTCTGCATTTCTGCACAACTGAAGTTAACAGTTACTTGATTGCAATATGTGCTTGGAAAACACATAACACTGTCCCTTTAGACTTAGACTTAGACTTAGACTTAGACTGACTTTATTGTCATTTTGCATGCACAGGGTGTATACAGAACGAAATTTCGTTGCATACGGCTCAGGACAATGTTTTGAGCTTTCAATGTTGTGAGGTTACTCCAGAATAAAATAAAATACAGTATAAAATATGAATATAAATCTAAATATAAAATATAAAGTGCAGGAATGACAGTAAAATAGAAGTTATTTAGCTCTGTACATGTGCAAGGTATAAAGTGGAGACCAGATTTTAAGTGCAGTCCAGTTAAGAGTTCAGCAGTCTGATGGCAAGTGGGAAAAAACTGTTTCGGAACCTGGTGGACCTGCACCGGACGCTGCGGAACCTCTTTCCAGAGGGCAGCAGGGAGAACAGTCCATGGTGGGGGTGTGAGGGGTCACTGACGATGTTTCGGCCTCGGGACACGCAGAGCTGGGATGAAATGTCCTGAATGGAGGGAAGGGGGGCCCCGATGATCCTCTCTGCTGTCCGCACCACTCTCCTCACGTTCTTCCAGTCGGAGGCGCTGCAGCCTCCACACCACACAGAGAGGCAGCTGGTCAGAATGCTCTCTATAGTGCTTCTGTAGAACGTCCTGAGGATGGGCGGGGGCAGGTGTGCTCTTCTCATCCTCCGCAGGAAATACAAACGTTTCTGTGCCCTCTTGGCCAGAGACGTGGTGTTCACAGTCCAGGTGAGGTCGTTTGTGATGTGCACCCCCAGGAATTTGGTGCTGCTGACCACCTCCACAGCCGAGCTGTTGATGAGCAGTGGAGCGTGGCTGGGCCGGTTCTTCCTGAAGTCGACGATCATCTCCTTCGTCTTGTCAACGTTCAGGATCAGGCTGTTGTCTCTGCACCAGTCCACCAGCTGCTCCACCTCCTCTCTGTAGTCCAGGTCGTTGTCGTCTCTGATGAGGCCCACCACCGTTGTGTCGTCCGCGAACTTCACGATGTGGTTGGTGGCGAACCTGGGGACGCAGTCGTGTGTCATCAGAGTGAACAGCAGAGGGCTCAGGACGCAGCCCTGAGGGGAGCCTGTGCTGAGGGTGATGACATCGGAGGTGTGTTGTCCGATCCGGACTGACTGAGGTCTGTCGGTGAGGAAGTCTAGCAGCCAGTTGCGCAGGGGGGTGCTGAAGCCCAGGTGTCCCAGTTTTCCTGCCAGATGCTGTGGGATGATTGTGTTGAACGCTGAGCTGAAGTCCAGGAACAACATCCGCACATGAGTGTTCTCCTCCAGGTGAGCCAGGCTCAGGTGTAGGGTGGAGGAGATGGCGTCCTCAGTGGAGCGGTTTCGGCGGTAGGCAAACTGGAACGGGTCGAATGTGGAGGGGAGTCTGCAGACGATGTGTTCTTTTACCAGCCTTTCAAAGCACTTCATCATGATGGGAGTCAGTGCCACAGGCCGGTAATCGTTGAGAGAGGTGACTTGAGGTTTCTTTGGCACTGGAATGATGGAGGCAGTTTTGAGACAGGCTGGCACTGTCTCAAAACTGTGGGAAAACTTAAATTTCCCTCTGTCTCTTTAAGAAGCTCAGAATGTTTTTGACACTCAGCCTTCAGGATGTCATCACAATAATACTTCGAAATCCGGTTTCCAACCATTCTCAGGAGCATTTTACTGAGTAGTTTGTAATCTAAGCTCAGCAGATTGTTATCAATAATAATCAGATAATATCGCAGGCTAGCGATGCTACACAAGAAAGTTGAAAACTGGTAAACGTCTGTCGTTGCTATCGTGTGTTGAGTTCACTTCGAGTGGCGGAAAAGTGATGCATGTACCTCCCTGTGTGTTGAACTGTTGCCAAGGAAACGAGAGAGGACGAGTAACTCAACGTGTCGGAGTGAAACTTTTCGACATCCTGTCTCTTTGGTAGAAACAGAAGAACCACGACGAAAACAAGCAAGCAATTTTTTTAATTGCTCTCATTTTATTATCGTGCTTAAATTAATTTAATGCTTTAATTTACCATGCGATTAATTGATTTATTGTTCATGGCGTCAGGCCTGTGGTAGTGTGGTTGTTGCTTTCCGGAAGATTCTGGATTGAGTTCCTGGCTTGGAGCCCTAAGGTTACCGTTTTGACATTTCCTCAGTTTCCTCCCACAGCCCGAAAAGACACAGGTTAGGTGACCTACGGTGATTGTGTGTACGGTTCTGTGTTTGTCTTCGTCTTGCCCTGTGATGGACTGATGGGCTGTCCAGAGTATAACTGACCTATTGCCCACTGACTGCTAAACATAGCCCCCTGTTGGCCCAGCGCGGACAGGTTAAAGTGGGTTAAGAAGATGGATGGGATCATTAACTGGAGCCGACATTATCACCCTGAAACTCACCTTCCTTGTTGCTCCCAATTAAAATCTTCCAGTCGTCTTCATGAACCCCTGTTTTAAGTGACCCAGATGTTTACTATGTACTTTTTTTTTTAATTCTTTGGTTATTAATTTATACATTAAGTCTCCTTTACCCTTTTTTTTTTTTTTGGCCTGAAAGCCTAATTCAGTTTGCTGGAGGAACGCCCAAGCCTAGCCTGTTTGTTTTATTTCCACCCAGAGCTGAATCAGGAACACGACTGTGTTGGCAAAAGGCCTCAGATTGGGTTGTTTTATCCTTTATTTCTGAAAGGGTAAAAAGGAGCTTCTGTCTTGTATTACACCAAACGCGTTCAGTGTGATAAAGGAGTTGGTTTGAGAGTACAAAAAATTGTCCTCGAAGAACAAAACCGCTCCTCGAACCACCCTGTGCCTCATCAACAGTTGCTCAAAGAAAAAAAGAAAAATAACCACACAGTGTAAAAAGGACTCCCCGACATCGCACATATTTTTTGTGTATCAGCGTTTGGTTCATATCTGATTTTCCTTTTTTTTTTCATTTTACACAATGCCAAAGAAGATCTCTGCACAAAGAGTGTCCGCCGAGTGTCACACCGTGACTCAGTGTGGGATTTTTACACTCACAAGGAGACGTTTGTTACGCTCCTGATGTTACTCTGACCCCCTGCCGCTGAGGAAGAAAGCATGGCCCTGATCTGCGTATCTCCGAGTACGTCAGGAATGCGAGCATCGGTTCTGAAAGGTCAGAAGACTGTTTAGCAAATGTTTCTTGCTTTTATTTCAGCTGGAACAGCTTCCAGTTGCAGAGAAACTGTCGCAATGGAGAGGAACTGCACGCATCGGCAAAACCTAATGCAGACCAGCCTCTCTAAAACTCCCATGCAAGAACGGAAATATTCATTGTATTTAAAAGAACATTTTACATATTGATGTCTGATCGTATTTATAATCACTGGAAAGGAACCTAATTCTGCTAAAAAAAAACTACAATTTAAAATACAAAATTGACCTTATTTTTCTTTTTAAATGGAAGACCGTAGTAATTTGTCTAACCTTCTTCAAACATGGCAGACCTCCTTGAAAATGCCGAGTCATCACTGAGTAATAATGTTCCCATCAGGTAATGAGATACACCTGTGTGTGATTTTAGATGACACTGCAAGTGGGATTAAATGTCAGGATGTCCTAATTTATCCCTCACCATAAATTGACATTTTTAATCACATTTTACAGAAAGCTTAAAAGCATCATTTGTTGAACATGTTGAAACGAGATTGCGCTGGTTGCTCATTGAAGGAATACTAAATGTGTGCCGCTGTCTGAGAATAACACTATCACAAAGACTTCTTTAGCATCATTCAAGACTTTTGCAGTTCCCACTAAATCAGCCAATGGGCGAGCGTCGGTCTTCGTCCTATTCGCAGACCGACACTCAGTGTGTGTTGCTAAGGGACAAATACGACTGGCCTCTATTCGTCAAATTTAAAGAAAAACATTTCTAATTCAGACTCTTACTCAACGTGTGATCACCAGAGATAAAAGATAGTTCAGGTGTGGAGGAGATACTGAAGAGACTCTTGGGGCGTAGAGAGAAATCTTGAGCAGGCTCCATTGGACCCGGCAGTGATTCATGTTTTCTCTATTACATCCAATCCAGATTTATATATGAAGCACTTGAAAACAACCAGCACAGGAGTAAAGTGCTTTTTAGTTCAAATCATTTTTAAAAATAAGAATAAAGACACACAAAAACCAATAATATTTAAGTTATGCCTGTTTAATTTCTATGGACAGGTCATTCCACATTTGACTACATGACCAGCATATGAGAATGATGAGCAAGTAACTCGAAACTGATTGCAGATGCTTAATTTGAGGAGTTGTCTTTCAAAGTAAGTTTTTCTAACGGTTATCACAGAGAAGAACCAGGTCACTATGTTCAGAAGACACTAAATATGAACACAAGGACGGTCAGGTGTAATGCAGTACCCCTAAAGTAGGCTGCAAGGTTCAGGTGAGAAGAAAGAAAAATAGAGGATCAATTCAATGGTGCAGAGAGAGAAAGAGAAATAGAGAGATAAAACTAAAGAGGGACTAGAGCGGAACCCTGCGGAACTCCACCTGTCCGGGGCGCTACAACCGAGGAGTACTGGTTTATCTTAAATGAAAAAAAAACCCAACTGTTTCTCAAATAGGATTTGAATCGCAGTAAAGAAACTTATTTACATGATGCTGGAGGTGAGAAGAAGATGTTAAATATCCACAGTGTCCAAAGGAGAGCTCAAGTCTTAAAAAAAAAAATAATCCAAGTGGTAATATTTCCTTGAATCAGCAAATGAAAGAAGTTCGTTCTAAACCCTTAACAGCGCCGTTTCCATACTGATGTGTCACATCATCCCAGATGGAAACTTTTCAGAGATGTTATTTTCCTTCAAAAAGTCTTTCAACTGGATGAGGATTATTTTTTCTTGGACCTTAGACAGAAAAGATCATTTGGAGATGGGGCGGAACGCTGCCAGAACTGAACAGTCTAACTTCTTTTCTTTTTAATGAGTGGTTGCACTACAGCGTGATTAAACGAGGCTGGGAACGCTTCCTAAACGTAGAGTTGTTTTTATCAGGGGGAATGACAAATGATCCAACACAGTGAAAAACACTCCGAAATAAACAGGCAGGAACACCGTCAGGTTTGTAGGACGTAATCCCCGCCTCCCTCAGCGGGGATGGAGAAACCGGCTCAAATATGTCAACAACAACAAGAAGACACGAGAAAATAAGAGACAACCTGACCAACAGCCAGTTGTTGTTGGATCTCCTGGTATGTTTTACCCTTTAGCATCATTTTTTAAATATTTTTGTAACAGAGAAGATGTGTTGCCATTAACCATAGATTTGTCCAACTTGAAATATTGAAATTGCATGAATACATTTGCTTAACGGGAACACGTTACTTAAAAAAAGAAAACGGGGTGAGGTAGTTTTTCAGACGTGTCAAAATGTATTTCACAGAACTGCAATTGAAGCATTTCACATCCCACAAGTCATGTGACCAACAGCCGTATGTTACTACTGACGGAAACAACGAGGAATACGACACCAAGTAGTATCATCCAGCCGATTTATGGCACCAATTTCCTTAAATTTTAGAAGATTGGTGATCGGCCAATACTTGTATGTGAAGCCAATCTTATCCACCTCAGCAAAAGTTTAAAAATCAACCACTATCCTCTCTTGCTCTGCAGTGAGAAAGGTTTGACTGACAGACCAGCCCACCAGGTCATATCTGCACTTCTGCAGTTTACAATGGTCAACCCACTGTTGCCAACTTAACAACTTTCCTGCTTCCTGCTATATTTAGCAACAGAAAAAAAATGGTATACCAGCCAAAATTGGAATTGGCACGTCAGATTTTTCAAAGATTGTAATCGGTGATGGGCCAGAAAACTACCATCGGTGCACCTCGAGGAAGGAGGACGATAATGGTTTGTTTTGGTTTTGGTTTTTTGGAGCAGCTGGCTCCACTTGAGTTATAGAAGCATCGCACAGTTCATAAAAAGTTGTGTGTCATTCGAAAGACTTGAATCCATAGCTCTTCTGTTAAATCGCAGACTACATTATCTCCAAAACGCCGTAATTTGAAGTCACAGACTTAGACTATAACCTTAACTGGTTCTTTGGTGTGAGTTAATGGGCCGTGGAGGGGTTAGTGTCGCTCTAGGGTCTAGTTTGTTAGTTATAAAATGGTTAACCAGCAATAGTAGTAATTTAGAGTGCTGTATTCTGATAGAATATTCCTATCAGATTTTGTGAGTAGTTTTTTCATGGGGTTAAAAAAAAAAAGTATGACTATTTTCAAATGATTAGCCTACTATTCACAGCATAATTCAGATTATTAAATATTACATTTCTGCCAACAAATGATAATCACCTTATGCATATTGGTACCAACTGCATTATGCTTGTGAAGTTTTGGGCTCTGACCCATGGCCTAACAATACAAACCGTTCATTCCGATGAAGCATGAAAAACACCAGAGTACTCACTCAACCTCGGAATATTTGCGTCTCCTCCAGACGTCTGGTAGCACGAACCCGGCGAAGCTCAGCAGGTTCCGGTCTCACACGTTGTCCGAGGTGCTTTCGGGATTTACGGTCACCTGAAGCGCTATCCGGTTCGGCGGCGTCTCGCTCGCTCCCACGTCGGTCTAACATGGCTGCATGCAGGACAGCTTCCTGGAGTCCGTATGGTGCCGTATACGAAAGTGACCTAAATACACTCGGAATCTATCTATTCTTATGATTTCATCTGGCTTTAAGTATACATAAATTGTTTTTTTTTTGACATCATTAAATGTAACCCTTTGATACCAAATGCATGTATTTTCCTCAAAAATCTGCTGAGTAAACATATTGTCTAAATATGTCATCTATTTTTCTAAATCGGTAAAAGCAATAAATGCCCTTTAGGTATCACGCAAATGTCGCTTTTATAACGGCTACAGAATCCATGTTTTTATTTGTGATGATTAAATGAACACAAAAGTCGGATGTGTCGATTATGAAACAGACAAATTTAAAAAGCGAGCAAGACGAGCCAAAAATTGCTTCCTTTGCATAAAGAAAAACATTCAATACTTAATTTGGAGGAAGAAATAATAATTTTCTGATTATTATTTATGTAATCAAACTTGAAATAACTAATACAAAATACTGAGTTCTCGAAAGTTTCTCTGCCGCACTTTTTAGAATATTCTGTTGAAGCACAGAGCGGCATGTTTGGACGACTCCTGGTTTTGGCTGCTGGTGCTGATGAGCTCAGGGTAACTGTGAACGGGGCGGCTCTAAGACTTTTGGACGGAACCTTCTGGCCCAAACTGTGACCCCCCAGTGTTGAATCAGCTGACTTTAACTTTTGACCCACAGAGGGGTGAGACAGGGTGTAAAAAACGCCCTGGCTTTTTGGCAGGGGGCCTGGGGGATAATTCACCTGCGCATAAATGATTCAGGGAAGCTGGAGCGTTCGGTCAAAAAAGCAGCCGTTCATTTGAATACAGTCAACATTTTTCAATCTGGCGAGGCTAAACCGAATCGCATTAGTATTCATACAAAAAGTAATGATGACAGAGAAATACAAAGAAGTAATAATAATCTTGAAGTCAATTTCTGGCTGCAACAAATTCACCTGATAGATAAGGTGTATTATTATAGAAACAGTGATTGCAATAAACAACAAAAATAATAATAAAAAAAACACATTACCATTGAATTGCAAATAAATTGGTCCAGCAGAAAGGTTCTTCACATTTAAACTCTCTGTTTAAACCTCAGTCTGTCTCTCATATTCAGATATTTGTTGTATTTTTTTTTTTTTTTGCTGTATCCTGTGTGGGATCACCGGGGGTCAGCAGGGTCAGCTCGAGTCCAGCCTGGACACATCTCCGGTCTGTTACAGGCTGTCGTTCACACCCACACACCTGAAGGCAGTTTAGAGCCTCCGATTAACCAGAGTGAGCCCACACACACACACACACAGATCACGCACGCAGACAATCCACCATGGAAACCCTGTGGACTTGGCCGGTCTTCAACCCAGACCTGCTCACTGTGAACGATGGCTAAGCGCTGCTACAGGTGAAGCCACAGGAAGCAGGAGTGTCCATCATGTTGCCATTTGTGGCCTTATGAAGGATTTTGTTTTGTCCCAGTTCAAAGTAGTGCAAATTTCACCTGCATACACAAGCAGTTAAGTTGCAGCACTGACATTTGAAGAAAGAGTGACTCGTGTGTTATTCTTCTTGTTGAAGTGTCAGTATTCCATGTTTTCCAGGCACATAGTGCCATTTTACAGCACAATCAAGTAACGATGTTAACTACAGTTCTTATATAAACACATATCTATGTATATCGAACATGACTAAAAAGAAATTTTACTTCCGTATTTACGTCTGTATCGCTTTAAGAAGCTCCTGCTCTTTCTGAAACTCCGCCTTCAGGAAGTCATCACAACATGGCTCCTCTACTAACCCTTTAACAAGGTTTTTTACCAAAGTTGCACTGAGACGTAGCTCCTATAAAGAACTCAGCAGATGAGCAGTTTGAACAGGAGTTTGCTAATTGGTGCTGGCTAGTCTGAAGGAGCTGAGTGGAGGAGTCTCAGGGGAGGGCTGCTCTGTGAGGCAGGAGCTTGGCTGGAGACTGCAGCTCAAAGGAGGAGCTTTATGGAAATAGGAAGTCATTTGTAAAGCCAAGCATTTACGCACCTCTGAATGGTTGCCACGGGAGACTAAAGGATTTCTCAAACATGCCTGAAAGAATCAAGGAAACGCTCCAGGTATGTTTTTGATGAGGGAATAACATTGTAACATGATAAACAGCTCAAAAATGTTGATTTTCGATTATATCCCGTCTTTTAAAATAGCCTACAACAATAGATCACACAATTCCAAATAATATTTCTTATCTACCTTTTTCTACACTGTAAAAGGCAATACCTGTTCTTACTTGATGTATTTGAATTAAGAAGAGGATAATTTACTTGCTATTTTTAATTTGAAACAACTTCACTAAATTAAGTTAAATTAACTTGACACAATTAAGTTCATACACAACAAGGTCTTAAGTACACTGAACAAGTATATGTTAAGTAAACAAAACGTAAGAATAGTAGTTAAACGTAAATTTTTCAAGGCAATCGGTTTCCAAGATTTTTTTAAGTAAAGTCAACTTGTCAAAGTTTAGAGTGTACCATTTACCTTTAAGTACAGTAGAAATGAAAATTCTACAATCTCCTGTGAAAATGCTGGATTTTTGAAAGCGAGAAATGGGATCATGCTAAATCACACAAAAAGAAATGTTGGTATAACTGTTTAAATATCCATAAGCTAATTTGCTAAACTGTCTTTTAATTAACTTTCAGCTTTCAACCTGGAATCTATCAGCCTCCCATGTTGACTTAATAATATTGCTTGGACATCTCTTGTCCACACAGGTACCGCCGCAGATTTTCTGACAGATTTAGTTTAGCAGAAAACAATTCTTGTCATTTAACAATACTCCCATTATTCCATAAATCTAGATATTATTTAGGAGATTGTTGGCCTAAGTAAAACACAAGCAGTTCTGACCAGAAACTCCTGCAGCTCAACCAGTGTTAATACAGACTCTCGTCAGCCTCGACTGGTTTCTGGAGAAGCATTCATTTTTCGTTACGTGTCTTTGTCATTCAATATTCCTACCAGTAGTTGATGACTGTAGCATGGTTTAAATGTGATGCAGTGGAATTTGTTTCCTTTACCGCCCTGAAAGTTTCTTACAATAAGATGTTTTTGTTGTTTGATGTGTCCTGTCTTGATTTTCTCCAGGATGCTCTGCTTGACATATGTGAAACGTCATTAGAAATTTCTTTGGGATTATTTCAAATGTAATAGACATGGAGACGGACAAGAAAAAAGGAAAGAAAAGGGCAAAGTAGGGAAAAAGGTTTAAATGGAAAGAAGGAGATCGGGGTAGAGGAGAGAAAGAAGCACAAAAGGAACACGAGTCTGCTTCTAAACCTGCAGAAAGAGAAAAAAAAACAAACTAAGAAACCACAACAGTAAGCAACACGTGCATATATAATAATAACTAGAACATTTTGGAAGAAATTTACAAGAGTTCTGCCAATATCGGCCGAACCCGAGTCAGGATAATGTGAAAATTTAGCTAAAATGCTGTCTGTAGAATAGTATCTCTAGCATGTTCACTAACAGTGACTTACTCCAGTCAGTATCCAGACATCAGTATATTAGTAAAAATGATCTAAAATGTTAAGGTTAGCTTAAATTCTGTTGGTAGCATGTGGCGTATCACTAGCATGTTCACTAACATTGACTTACTCATTATGTAAACTAAGCTAACAGCTAAAATGTTAAGGTTAGCTTAAATTCTGTTGGTAGCATGTGATCTTCATGAACTTTCTCCACTCATTATGCTTAATGTGGCTAATGTATCAAAAAATAGATAAAATGCAAATTATTACAAGACAATGCACTGCTCTCCTATGCATTGCTAGGGTAGTCACAAATTATATCACTGAACAGGACATAGTACAAGTTAATCCAATATGTCTCTGAAAAACATCTGAATAGAAATATTAGTGATCCTTTAGATTCTTTGTAATCTTTCGGCAAACTGAATCTTGAACTCAAGGTTGCAAACGAGCAATAAATCCTGCTGGGCTATTGAATTGTACTACAGGTTCATCAGATTCATTTTTATTAATGACAGGTGTGTAAACCCACGGACACGTTAATGCTGAAACAGAATCACTTACAGAATGAAATGAACGGAGGCTGAAAGCCACAGAACACCTGCTGTTCCGCGGCGTTCACAGTCGCCACTGATTCTGAAATTGAGGGTTTGGAACGTGTATTTGAGGTTGTCGTTTGTATTTGAGGTTAATATTGCCTGTGGGTTTTCAGGATGAATGTCAGTGTTGACTGTAATCAAAAGGTTTTCCGGTGTGTCTGATTGCGTTGGTGTGATCTCTAAATGATCGCTCAACCTCGATGTCACTCGGTCATTTGTCCGCATCGTGGCAGCCGTTTCTCATTCCGTCCCACAATGCCTTGGGCATGCGTCAATAGCATCCATACAAACATTATCCTTTGCTAATGTCATGTCAGTTGAAATGAACAATGCTGCTCTTACACTTACTCATCCATAGTAAGTGTAAGAGAATGTGTTTGTGAATTAATTATGATGTTTGTCACATTGAGTGAATGAACTGATTAATTTATTATCTACCTGTTTATGTATCCATCACTTTGCAGGTTCTTAGCTTGATTTTTTTAGTGCTAATTGTTTTTGATAAATGCAAAAGGTGTTGTGCAAATGCTAGTAGTGATTTGAGAAATGCAAAAAAATAAACATTAAGAATATGTGATAAAGAATTGAGAAATATTGAAATCAAAAACATCAAATTGTTAATTATCTGACTTGTTTGATTTATTTCAATAAGGATCTTCATTATTTACCTTATTTTTAGCTAAAAACCTCAGAGTATCTCTTGGGTTTTTTTTATCACGTCCTGATTTTGTTGGTTAGTAATTTGTATCATGCCCAGTGCTGTTGTACAGATATGTCTATACTGCTGTATTGTTAAACATCAAGTTCAAAACAAAGTCATCTCCCAGCCGGTCCCGTGTCCCAGCCTCTCGCTTTCACTGGATGTCAGCCTTTGCAGTCGGGTCGGTGGTCGATACACACTCCCCGACTGCTTCCAGATCTGCCTCAGAGGGTTTATTTGACCGCGACTGAGGTCGGGTCAGTTCCCCTCACACATTTCCAGACTCCAGTCTTCCTCTCACTCTTACAGACTTTCCCTGCTGACTGACCACAGCTAGTGCACACAATTAAGAAACTATTTTTCTCCCATTCAAAAACTCCAAAGAACGCTGTCGTTTTCAGAATGACTGAAAGTGTTCCAGGTGGGCTGGTGTCTATCGCCAGCAGTCATTGGGTGAGATCACCAGTCCATTACGCAACAAGGTAATGGTTGTGTGATGGACACAACCATAATACCTAAGGGCAATCTAGAGAGACCGATTAGCAGCTATGTTTTTGGACTGTGGGAGGAAGCCAGAGTATCGGGAAAGAGTCACACATGCACAGTACTGAAAGCTTTGCCACAAGTCAAGACAGAACACAGGACAGATGAGGGCAAACTTTAACAATCAGTCCAGCATTTGAAACATTATGTCTGGAGATAAAATATACCACCCTTATGATGAAGAATGGCGGAGGCAACATCATGCTGCAAAATCTGTTAAAGACTGAGGAGTCTATCTATCTATCTATCTATCTATCTATCTATCTATCTATCTATCTATCTATCTATCTATCTATCTATCTATCTATCTATCTATCTATCTATCTATCTATCTATCTATCTATCTATCTATCTATCTACCTACCTCGCTAGCTATTTGCCTATCTTTCTGTCTTTTCACTTAAATCTTTATTGTTTTTTGTCAAATGAAGAATCAAGAGGAAGTATAGAAAACCCCACATAGCTGTACATAAGCACCTCAACAAGTAGGCTGCAACAACAGTATCAAAAACTATATAAGTGTACACACACATATAAACAGCAGGAGGCAGCAGACAGCTAGCTAGTTATCTAGCTAGCTAGCTATTCAGCTAGCTAACAACTACGTGTCTGACAGCAGTGAAATCCTGTATTTTCATGTTGTTTTAATTCATGTCTTGCTGCTCTGTTTTCCCACAAGTATTCTGTGGACATGGCAGACCATACGGCGCACTGATTGGCCAGCGCTCTGTGCCTTTGTACAGACACCCTGAGTGATGTGGTTCTAAAGAGGCCCGGACAGAGTTCTTTATCATAGCTCTATGAGACTTTCAGAGTCTCTCCAGTAATCAGCTCCACATGCCAATAATGATGGATTCCTCCCTGCAGCGGCCCCACAGACAACGCGCACATACAAATCAGAATCTACATGCCCAAGTCTCTATTGATCAATAAACATTTACTCTTGAGGAGTGACTGAAAGTGCAGGCCCTGTTGTCATCATCAGATCCAACTTTTGCATCGATAAACGCGTAAACCGGGTGATGCTTCAGTATTTTCCTCATGCTACCTATGTATGCATATATTTTATCGCTTTGGCTCGTTTCTCTGATGGTAAACATTCTTGCACATCTCATAGGAAAAAAAAATAAATAAATTCTCAAGCAGCCAAGCATTTTGGCTGCAGCTGCTGGGATTATAGGCATGCAAAAGACATTGTTGTAAATCGCAGAGATCATTTTATGTAATTACCTGGGAGAATAAGCCAAAGAGCCAAACAACAAATGGCTGTAATACACACATTTAATGAGGTTTAGTTTTTGCTGCTTCAGCTAAAAAATAATAATAAAGTAATAATATACACACTCTTGTTCTCATGACGTAAAAAAATTTAGACCCATCAGTTCAGAACTTTGTCCACTTTTAATGTGAAAGTCAACCCGTATCGTTAAACTGAAAACAAATATATATGGAGAAAAATGCAGTCCTGCTCTCCTGTAGTCAAATCAAGTTTATTTGTATAACACATTTCAGAAACGAGGCAGTTCAAAGTGCTTTGCTTCATAAAAACGTCATAGAGTCTTCAATTGTGAAACAAGCAATAAACACAACATTTTGCCTGTGTCATCATTAAAATCATCAATACACAACAAATATGTTGATCAATAATAAACTTGCCACAAATCAGGAGTAAACCCAAACAGTTTCTAGTATTTGTTTCAAGGAGCTCAGTGTTTCAGCTGCTTTGTAGTTTTCTGGGCGTTTGTTCCAAATTTGGAAGACGAGGCCTCGAGGGTTTCTGGATTCATAGTGAGGTTAAACAAACTGCAGGTGGATTTTTTTTTTTTCTTATTTCTAATTAGTTAACTTTTGAAGGTGATGGGCTGCATGCAATACATTTTATTTCGGAGCATCAGAGTAAAGGATGCAAAGCGCAAAAGCTCGTCGCCCCTTTCAGATTTCTTTTTCTGTTCGGCGTTTTGAAAACCACCAGCCTTTTTCCAGTTAACTTTAGTATCATGCACATTCAAGGTAGCGGTTTGGACATGAAAATGTGTAGAAAAGTCAAAGTCAGAGTGAATCATTTCCATGGACAACATCTAGAAATTTCCCAGAACTATTTGCTCCAACACCCATTGCTGGTAGGAGCTGACTGAAAGCTAGCTATTAGCACCGCAGCACACAGTAAGTGGCGCACCACTGATTACATCCATACTGCCTCCACAGCCTTATCAGCACAGATGCACCTCCTCTTCTTATTGGCTAAATAAGCTCAGGTGTAGCCCTGTAATGAGAAGAAAAAAAACTGACAGCGATGAGCCTAATTAACTGACTGATTAATTGGTTGATCCACTGTCACCGGCGTCGACAATTTATTCATGGGATCGGTGGGACGGTCTGTCCTGATGTGGAACAATATGCCAGAACAAAAGCAAATGTCAGAATCGAACAGTCCGGCAGTGAGCGCGATAACAATGATGGAGCTGATCTTTCGCAACAATGAGGAGAAAAGCTGTCTGACTGAGCGCGCGCTCCGTGGAGCAAAGTGAAGACATGAGATTCAGTGTTCCAGATGATAACACTTTATGATGACAGCTAACATAATTGTGTCAATCTGTTCGCAGCGTGCGTCCAGCATTTCAATTGAAAAATCTCCTGTTTTTATTTTCCACAGCTGGTACTGAAAGCTGTAGCTAGATTTCTAATTAGTCTGTCCAACTGTCCAACTTATTGTGCTGATCCTGGTTGTGCTGTGTTTGTTTTTGTTGTTGTTGTTGTTGCCAAAATGAATCACTGGGTGGCGACATTGAGCCAGGTCAAAGTATCAGTCGCACAGTTATTCAAACAACTTAGGAAACCCTGTTAGAAACATTCACTTCTTTCATAACTGAGAGGGGTTGGTGTATCAAAAGAAAGTGTATTCCAGCAAAAATGTTTTGACACCCTTCGTTCTTAGAGAAAGTGTTACCTAATTTGGTTCAGATACTTCTTGTTTACATCTAGCAGTCTCTGATATCAGTGTGAGGAAAGTTTGACCTAAGGGTTTATTGTATGTACAGACAGTTTCAAGTCCCCCCATAGGATCTCAACAAGATCAAGATCTGGGCTTTCCATTTCTTAACTTTTAGTCAATCTTTGGTGGATTTACTGGTATGGTTTGGGATGTTGCTGGCCTGGTAAAATCCAGCCCCTTGTTCTCTACACTTTTCTTTGTCCAGAGGGTCTGGACTCTCAGCTGTAGAGGATCGATTGCTTCCTGGAGGTGTGGACAATCTTTCAGTTTTCAATTTTACCCAATAATTAACATCTGCCATATGTAAATGAGCCACTGAGATGCTATGAAGCTTACCGGATATTACCTGCTGTAAACAACCATCCTCGATTGCAAAGAGAGAAGCGAACCAGACGGCTCTTCATGTTTATTCAATATTTGGAGGCGTGGCTAAGACGGACTGAACGGCTTTGTTCACTTCCTTCGCTGCCATCGTTAAAACTACCAGCAGACTACAATTCTAAAACAAAATAATCAACGTCATCGTTCAAAATGTCACCTTCTGTTCGCTGATTGGCTGAAATTCTACTGGAGAAATCCAGGTAAACGGGAGAAATACCGGACAGAAAAAGTGAAGGGCACATGAGAATCAAACTGAGTTTCATGGGAAGGCAATGCCCAGGTTAGTTTGTTGTCATGTTGTAGGATCCACTTCTACTTCAGCTATAATATTTACAGTATGACTTTTGTTTGGGTGTCCAGTCAATTCAATATTAGACTCATCTGTACAAAGAACAATACTTCAGAGGTTCTATGTTCTCTCTGGAGAACCAACCTACATTTTACCCTTTCCTAAAATAATGACCTACGTAATTTTTTGCCAAAAGTGATTTTTTTAAATTTATTTTTTTACCTGAGACATCTTTTGGAAAGAAAGAGGTGGTGATTTTTTAATTTTTTTTGTGCAAAAATTTTTACTTTTTTCCAAAAAATGACTTCGGCCATTATTGTAGGAAGGTGACAGTATCTGAGGCTTTAATGAGACAAAGTTTCGCAGACGAGTACTGCTGTCGCCATGGCAACCTGATGTCGTATGCCTATGTGTGATTTCACTCCTTTTACATGGGAATAACTGTAGTGAATATCTTAAAAGGTGACATTTATATTAATGATTCAAATTCTGAAATACGTTAAAAAAAATTAATTTTATTTGTAAGATAACTGTTAGTCATAATATGTTCAGCAGATAAAACATGTTGCACAGTGTTCATTAGAAATCTATAAGGTTACAGGAAAGGAGCTTACGTTTCAATACGTTTCAATGGGCACCTGCCCCCGCCCATCCTCAGGACGTTCTACAGAAGCACTATAGAGAGCATTCTGACCAGCTGCCTCTCTGTGTGGTGTGGAGGCTGCAGCGCCTCCGACTGGAAGAACGTGAGGAGAGTGGTGCGGACAGTGGAGAGGATCATCGGGGCCCCCCTTCCCTCCATTCAGGACATTTCATCCCAGCTCTGCGTGTCCCGAGGCCGAAACATCGTCAGTGACCCCTCACACCCCCACCATGGACTGTTCTCCCTGCTGCCCTCTGGAAAGAGGTTCTGCAGCATCCGGTGCAGGTCCACCTGGTTCTGAAACAGCTTTTTCCCACTTGCCATCAGACTGCTGAACTCTTAACTGGACTGCACTCAAAAACTGGTCTCCACTTCATACCTTGCACATGTACATAGCTAAATAACTTCTATTTTACTGTCAGTCCTGCACTTTATATTTTATATTTAGATTTATATTTATATTCCGGAGTAACCTCATAACATTGGAACCTCAAAACATTGTTCTGAGCCGTATGCAACGAAATTTCGTTCTGTATACACCCTGTGCATGCAAAATGACAATAAAGTCAGTCTAAGTCTAAGTCTAATAGCAGAAGTTTGTCACAGTGCGGTTATTCAAATTTGACATATGTAAATATTTGGAAACGTTTCTGAGAATAACAAAAAAAAGATCACAAGCACAGTTATTTTAAGTTTTTATTTTATATCAAGGTAGTTTTTGTTTCGCTTGCAATACCCCATACTTTATTGTAAACGGCCTTCGTTTTATGTACGAAACGTTTACAGTAACAGTGCGGTAATCATTCCTAAATCTATCGCCGCTGCATCAGTTCAGGCAAGTCATCACATCCTGAATACGTACTTATGAGAAGTTACTCGTATCACAGCCATAAAACCACACATTAAACCAAACCGAGACGTTTTTTTTTTTTTTTGTGCATTCCCCATTCAGCCAGATGCTGTGAACCAGCGATCTTCACCGGAATGCAAGCGCTTGTTTCTTGTGCGGAGACAGCAACCTGGGTGACAACCAGAAAAGGAAGTGATGTCACAGGTGTTGTTGCCGTTCACAGGCCTGCACCCTCTGCTTCTCAGAGACACCAGCTAAACGTGGAAGTCGCTTCCAGGAAGCGCTGGGCCTTCCTGTAAGGTGGCAGCAGGGAGAGCCCAGGCCCGACAGCGAGCTGTGAACCAGCAGAGAGGTGAAAAACCCTCCTGAAACGACAGAACGCTCGAAAGCCGCTCAGGAGGTTTTTTATAAGCTGAAACATCCTTCGTTTGGATTTCACAACATTTTCAGATGTACGGCGGCGAGAATATACGCCACATGTAAATGTTTCTCTCAGGAAATATCTGCCAAACGTGGGACTTCTCCTAAAATTCACACGGTTTGTCGTCAGAACAAACTGATGACAAACACGCGTATTTTTGGGTTACAGGAAGAGATGGGGTGTTCAAAGTGAGGCTCGGGGGCTGTTTTGTGACCGCTGGATTGATAAGGTGTGGCCCACGACTTTATTTCGAGAACAATACACTGGTGGTTGATGCAGGTGGAGACTTTTTATATTTAATCAAGGCAAAGTTTTAACAGATTAAAAATGTTAATCTTAAAATAAGAAACTAAAAATTTGGCTACAAATCAAAGTATTCAACACCCAGGCTTTGATGCACCCAGATCGGCTTTTAATGAATTTATGAAACATGGCTATATATTTTTCAATAAAAGTGACTTAAATCTTGTTTTTAATGCTTAGCAGTGTCATGAGCAACCGCCCAGGGTGGCGTCTTGTGGGGGGGGGGGGGGGGGCCATCTCCCGGTGTGGCAACCTCTGCTCTTACATTTGGAGGTTCTGATTGTCAATAGTGCCTAATGCAAACAAACCCCATTCCACCACCGGAAAGGCGGCTCCCTCAGGGCGTTTCAGTTGAAACCTTTAGAAATGAGCAAAGTGAAAATCTTTTTTTTATGACGTAAATGTGCAAAACCCTTTTTTTACATTTTGGCTCCACAATAATTTACACATCCCCTTCCAATGACAACGAAAAAATTCAACTTGACCCATTTAATTAAAGTACTGCAGCTTAGTTTATTGTTGAGAACTCAGTTAATTGTTATTTCTTTTCCCCTTTCTTTCTTCTTTTTTCCTATTGTAATTTTTTTTTTTTTTTAATGGCCCCTGAGTCCTTTTAACTTGATGATTTTGGTTCATGTCACAAAAAGTCTGGACACCTCAAAGTATCTGTTGTGAAAGTCATGGCAGTTTAGTGTCTTACAGGGCAAAACGAAGGAACAGACGGCCAAAGCTTTCTGTACTGTGTAAGTCGTTTGTTACTAGTTGGAAAATCAGGTATAGTACAAAAACTCAAAGCAAACAAGTGCTACATTAGAAGCAAAATAATGGCATTTTGCTGAGAAGCAAAATGAGAAAAAAATGGACAGGCCCCAGACATTTTACCTTCACACACTTTTCTAGACAGTTTCACCCATTTGGTACCGGCTGTAAGCGCCTGTATCACTACGGCGCCTGTCAGCTTGGATTTGTTTCTATGCAGCGAGTGCTAAATTAATTTTACACTCACCAGAATGAAAATGTCAAAGGCACATTTTTTTTGTAACAATCTTACACTGCAGAATAACCCAATATCAGTACATCTCGCAGCTGATAACCGAGTCATCCATTTTCTCCTTGTCACATCGTCAGACACTTCATTCTGCCTTTCTGACAGGGATACTTTCAAATAATTGTCTCGTGCTGAGCACCAGCGCTAATGAATGATATAAATCGCGAATCCAACCCCCCCCCCCCCGAGTCCAAATTAAAGACTGAGGAACTTTTAAACTGAAGCCTGATCCAGTCATTTCCTGAAAAAGCTGTCAGTGACGTTTTAGTAAACCATGTGAACATCGGGGAAGAGAAACTCCAAGCACGTAGTGTCGGGGCTACAGGCAGAGACAATACCTATTTTTTATTTTATTGATGGTCATGAGATTACATGGTATTGCAATTTGTTTCTTCGAGGGTCAAAAATATATACAATGAAGGTGCGTTTTCTTTTCACAGCTGATCTCACATTTACTCACGGTGGATTTAAATAGTTGCGAGCTTTATTGGCTAGGAAAAGGACAAGACATGAACTTATTTGTGTAACAACTACAAAAATAATACAGAAATCCATTTGCACATGTGCAATAGCATTACGTTTGTATTGTTCAATGGTATTTTATGCCAGCTTGGTGCTCCTGGGGGCCCCCTGGTGGTGCGGGGACCCTAAGCAGCCACTTAACTCTCATATGCCTAAGGCTGGCTCTGTATTTCATGATATTAGGACTGGACAATATATCAATATACACTGTGATAGACACGCGAATCAATAGATAACACATTTGATGCAATTTTCAGTCATTTCACTGAACAACCCAGAGCTGCACGGCATTCTGGGGAATGTAGGCAGAGGAAAGCCGCTCAACCTCTTAATGCCAGCTAAGAAACGTTAGTGACATGATGAACTAACTCCTTCACTCTTTGGCTACCTAGCAACAACCTGCTCAGCAACTTGAGCAGCGGCAGTTTAAGGTTTCGTCTTTTGCAACAGTATGAAAACTGTGGATAAAGGATTTTGGATATTTAAAACAAAAATCTAATCAATTATTATCGACTGATATGAAACGTTTACATCAGTCAGCCATATTGTCCAGCACTAATGATGATTATTCTTGCTCATTTTGATACTGGCATTTAGCAAAATGTAATGTTAGTTGCTTGTTTCAAAACTTGTAATCGAGTTATTTATTTATTTTACATCCATGCAGTACAGCCAGCTCAGACATCTGTATTCTAAGAAATGACATACCATTCACGCTCTCTCCTGCTATCGGTGCTCTGGTCAGGAAGTATCCTCCTGACGTTCATGACTTTCTGCTGCTTTGTTTCAACCAATTGACCACCAGGTTGTTATCTCTGCATCAGCCCTCGTCTCCACGCATTAATTCATAAGTCAGATTTAGTTACCGGGTCTCCACGGGTGCATATCTGTGTGCTAGCTGTGTGACTGAGGACCAACCTTGCGCAGCAAGATGAACAATGGTGATGTTTCAACCATTGGTGACTGACTCTAGTCTCTCAGAAGAAGTTCAGCGCCGAAGGCCAAGCGGCTGCACCATGTAGAGGATGTTTCTCTATTAGTTTAAGGGTAATTATGATATTAAAAGCCAGGCTTTAGTCTGCATACAGGGTCCTTACATACTGTAGGTGTGTTCATGGTACACAGGAGTGAGTATTTGCAGGGTGGGGGTTATTGCATTCTCCGTCAAGCGGTCGGCGTAATGGTTATAACCACAACAAAATGTGCACACACTTAGCTTTGCTCTGTTTACGTCTTGCGTATCCATCCTGCATGTGCGTCGCACAACTGAGTCATTCCATGCACAATGTTTGGTCAAATGCCAACATTTGGTAAACGTGAATCTCAAACTTTTCTGCAAACCGAAAGCCTTGTGCATTGCCACTGCCGCATGCCTTAGAGAGGCAGAAGTTCATGTTCATCGACAGTTCTCCTGAGATCAAGCAGCTGCGAATTGCCTCGGAAACAACAAAGATACAAAAACAAACAGGAGCTCACAGGACTGTTCATCGGTCACCCCGAGCCAGTACGGAAAAACGATAGATGTTCCATCCCCATAATATTTCTTGGTGTTCCAGGTGTGGATAGAAAGCATTTTGGTCCAATCAAAGTCAAATGTGAGAAGGTGGCCTTTACGGACATGTTATGGTTTTATCTTGATCCGTAAGTTTGTTGTGTAGCACGTTTTGTATTTCCCGTTTGTATCCATGCGTATTTATTGAAGGTAGGCCACCTGCCTTCCTAATAATTCTGTACGATGTCTTTGGAACTTATTATTTTTGTGTTTCTATGAAATAAAGTACTCTAAACTCTCTTTTTGTTGAAATGTGCTATACAAATCAACTTAATTGACTGAATAAAAATAATGGGCTAAATCACTTTTTTGCCAAAAGTGATTTTATTATTATTATTATTATTTGTCTAAATAAACTTTTGGCAAAAAAAGACCTATAGGCCATTATTGTAGGAAGGTGACGATATGAAACCGCTCTGAGCCAGAAACAGCCAGGACAGACTGACCAGGTGTTTCTCATCCACCTTGATGGGCGGATGGACGAACCAGAACAGCTCTAGAGTAGCTCGGTTATTCGGTGACGGACCAGCAGAGACGATAAACCGGTTGGCCATGATGAGCAACACAGTGGAGTAGCGGGGAGGCTAAGGACCAGTTCACAATGGAAATCGGCAAATAGCGAGGCTGTGGTGGAATAGATGTTACAGCAAAATCTGGTGTTGCAGATTTTGCCGTTAACGCCTGTTCTCGGGACTTGACGCGTGGGCCGGACTGCGGGATTCGTCCAGAATGGAACGAGGACAGGAAGGAGAGGCTCGGCGGCAGAAAGACTGAGCTGGATCAAAAGCCGAGAGTCGCGCGCTGAGTGACGCCGCAGGAGGAGTTACAGTAAGATTTCGCGCCTTGAAGGTCGTCACTTTGGGGTCTCTAGTTGGATTAGTTGGAAAGTGGCGGTAGAAAGTGGTTTTAGTAAAGGTCTTTTTTGTTTGTCTTTTAGGAATGTCTTCGGCTCTAGTAGTGACAGGGACAAAGAGAAGGGGTGGTAGGAGTGGGGGACTGAGGCCGGAAGTCAAACTCGGGACACCACGTTGAGGTCACGACCCTCTTTTTATGTGGTGCCCTCTATAACTGCTTCACTCTCTTAGTAACGGTTTTATCAATTTATCATAACACATTAATTGAACTTCTAACCTGCTCTGCTTTCAACTCACGGCTCATTTTTCGATATCAAACCTGCTTCTTTCTTTTTTTGCTATTCCTAATCTGACTCGATGGCGTTGCTGGACATTAGTATTAGTTTTACTCCTGTTAACTGACTAAAAATAACAGCACCACTTGGTCACCACACCAAAACCCTTCCCCTCTCTTCATCTCACTTTGACGTTTGTGTGACTAATGTGTAAAATTCACTTTAGCGTCCGTCAAGTTCGCAGCTCAGATAGCTTTTGTCGGCCCTTTACAGAAGGTCTTTGAAGGTTTCTCGTGGTATCCGCCGACTGAAACCAGCATGGCTGTGATTGGCTCTGCTTGCACAGTGGCTCTGCAGCGGCCTTGACCGTCTGGTTGCCAAACAGAACTCATGAGAATCGAGCTCGGTCTCCCAGACGGGCTGTTTTTATTAAAAATAATTAAACTCAAGAGACAAGACAGGGCTCCATTTCGCCCATCAGGTTATATATATATATATATAATGTGTGAGTTTTTTTTTTTTTTCCGGTTAGTATTCTCCACGCAGCAACCACCCAGCAGGAGTTATTAAACCCGCGCCGCCATCTGCGCAACTGCAAGCTAAAGCCCCCAGAGCTGGGTACGGACCCCTGGCTTCCTGCAGCGGTGGGCATTTTTCCTCTGCATTACTCCAGCACGGGTCCATAAGTAAGCTGAGCACTTGTCCAGGTTATTAATATTAAATACCATCTTGGATGGGAGTGGTAGGGGATTGCAAATTAAAGTCGATTTACATTTTATACTTAAGAGCATGCCGAGTCTTGTTTAACCCACATGGTAATCAGGAAAAATGTCTTCCCTGATCCGTTTTTTTTTTTCTTTGCTTGAGTCACAACTACTTATTCTCATCACTGCCCCACATAAGCAAGAATTTTATTACACATTTAATGTACATTTCTACCTTTTAATCCAGTCAAGCAAAACTGCTCTGCAATAAAGTCTGCTTTTATCACATCTATAACTTGCTTTAGACATTTACCCTTTTTTCCATATGCACCTTTTACCTTTTAAAATAACATATTGACGACCGACATGCACGTTACACGGGCACGCAAGAAAGCTTGACACAGAATCTCTATGATGCAATAGATACACCACTCGATGCACACTGTCGGAAACATCAGTCTGCTGACATGCAATGAATTGTTATGATCTCAGATCTCCGGTATTAAAGTCACATGTGATTCATGCCCATCTGCTCCAAACGGCACACTGCTCTCTGCACTGCAGCTGAGCGGTGGCACAGCATATAAATCGCGAGGCGCATAATCGCCCAAAAGCAACATCATTCCCAGACTTCCTCTCACGCTGGTCATTTTTATTCTAATATCGACCCTTCTTCTTTTCTTTTTTTTTTTTTCCTCTTATCTCATTCCTAAATGCTCTGAGACGGCTCGCCTCACTCACCACCCTTCTGGCTAAGATCATTTGTAGCTACATCTAGTGACGTTTCTTTTTGTTCCTATCTTCACATACACAACATTATAACCACTGACAGGTGAAAGGAATAGCAGTTATTATTTCAGCGTGGCGTGTTAGTGGGTGGTGTGTGTACATGAGGCGGCGAGTGAACCTTTTTTGTCCTTAAACTGATGTGTTCGATGCAGAGAAAGTTAGCAAATGCTAAGATTTGAGCGGGTGTGACAGCAATCACACTCTAGTAGCCAGTAGAAGTGTGCGATGCTGCATTTTTATGGTGTCAATGCGATTCCAAGTGAGTATAGCACCAGTTTCGCCTATTCTGATGTCAGTAGTACTTTTTATTCCAGTTTAATATCTTCAAATTTCTGACCCATGTTTGCAGATTTTCCAATTGAAGATTTTGTTAAAGAATTCAACAGAATTTGGACAGAGTTGGTAGGTGTCTGCAAAATACTTTCATATCATTTTACAGGGTTTAACTTGAAGTATTATAAGCCTGGTGGGCCACCAGGCTTTACTTGCGACCCCACCAGGCTAAGCATTGTTTGTTTGTTCTAGTTTCTTTTTAATGTTTTCCTTTTCTAAGACTTCATATTTGGTGTTTGGGTTTTGTTAATGTCTTCCAATAACACATTTGCAATTTCCTAGTCATAATTTCAAATTTCCTGTCAACATTAAACATTTTCTAGCTCAGAAACACGACTGTCCAGGCGCCATTACTGCCAGGCTTAGACAGTTTTCAGGGGGGAAACCCTGTGACATGATGAACAGAGCAGAAAAACAAAAGTGCAAAAAAAATGTGAACAAATCGAAGCAAAACCTTGTTTGAGGTAGAATTGAAAAACTAAAACAGGAAAATTCAAATGTATTTTCAAAAGAAAATGTGAAACTAAAGTATTGATCTTCTTCCATCGATCGGTTTGGTACTGATACCGACTTGGTATCGATGTTATCGATATTTTGGATCGATCCACCCATCTCTAGTGGCTGGATGGGTCAGAGTACGTCCAAACTACATCTCTTCGAAGTACGCACTGGTCAGTACCTATCAAAAGTAAAGATAATTGGTATGCAACTCGATGTTGACATCACTCTTGGATCAGATATGGGCATAAAGTCATTTATCCATACAGCATCGTCTCGTCTCCCTGGAGGTCATATTTTATACCAGATGTCAAAAAGTTGTTGTGCTGTTAAATAAAATGCAATTCTCTTGAGTTGCATATAAACAAAGTCAATAGATGATTATTGTTATCTGTTATTATAGATTTGGCAGATAGTTGCAATGCGAGGCTGCAGCCTGTTGTCAGTGGGCAGACTGCTGCTGCAGGCACAGCTCTGCTGCTCTGCTTTAGCTTTTGGAGATGTATTATTGTCGAAAAGGAGAAAAGCTTGAGTTTTATTCAATAATTTCAAGAGGTTAATGTGAATTCAAATTATTGCAGTAATACTAACTGAGGCGCGAACTCGGCTAACTGGAATCTAGAAAGTTGCTTCATTTTATTTATCTGCCATGGAGCATAGGAGATTTGTTAACACTGGCAGACTGTTGGAGGAATTTGACAGAAGGTAGGGATATTAGCCATTTCATGGACAAGCTGCTGTTGCTCTAAGTGATGCAAAAAGTGATAATGATGCCAATTGCTAATAAAAGTTGTTAAAAATGTTGCTTTTAATTCTTTTGGTTGAAATGGAAAACTATTTTCCTGAGCTGCTATGGTAGAACTTCTCCCAATCTGTTATGTATCCACAGTTACAGCTAAACAAGTTTATTAATCAACAGATTTAGCAGGTCCGAAAGATAATATTAATATAGTCATGAAAGGATCATTCTGTGGCTCGTTAAGAATGATGACTATTGTAAATATTTGAAGGTAAGGGCACAAATTGGAGCTGTGCAATTGAGAGTAATATTTCTTCCTATATACCGGCTTACAATACCGCGTCAAAAACGCCAAATGTTTGTGTTCAGATCAGTTGCAAGAAATCCTGCAGTGTAACATTTCTAATCATGAGCGCACCGAGGAAGGAACTGGGGTAAACAAATCACGAGCAGTTAAGGCTCACTGATTCTCACGGAGAGCGAAGGCTGGCCTGAACGGCCCAATCCGAGAATCCACATCCACAGGAGATCAAACTGCTGGAGACGTTAAAAGAAAAGAGATTTTTAAAAAACCCACAGAATTCAACCCAAACACACGCAAAACATTTACCACACAAAGAACAAAACATTCAATCTGTTACAGTACGATTTTTTTTCAGGGTTGTTGTTTACATTGCGACTATTAAGAAGTGATCGTCTGAACACAGCATTGGTTAATTGGATAATTTAAACTTCTTTTGAACTGAATCGAAGCACACCGAATTCCACAGCACATCTACATGTTAAGGTAGTCAAAGTCAAGCTAGCATTACTGACCTATATCCCTGTCTTACTTTAATTAAAACTTTTTCCTGACCTTGTGGAATGTGATACCCTTGGACCTTGTTCTAGTTGTCGTGGTGTTGGCGATTGAACGCAACGTGGTTGCCGTGGTTGTTAATCTGACATTGAGCTCACAGAGGAAGGACTTGCTGACACATTTTCCTTTTTACTGTTTTTATTTTGCAGTTAAGAACTTTCTTATAGCACGCGTACGTATAAGCTGTAAAGCGGTATGTTGACAACTTGACAGCTAAAATCAATGGTAGTCATCATTGGTGAGAAGTTTTCTTTTGTTTTTGCATGTAAGATATCATGTTGCTGTGTTAGTCTCAGCATATCAGAGTTGTAGTAAAGTTTGGCCCTTAAAATGTGACAAACAATTCAATAGGGAAGACAATTGCAATGAGTCTACTGGGCTATCAGGCATGAAAACAGCCTTAGGTATTAACTCGTAATGTCTTAGGCATTTGGTATAAATTTATTAACTGAGTGGCGAACGTAGTCTTAACATCAGAGACATACATTGCTTTAAAACTGGCGTCATTAAATGGAATGTCTAACGCCGCAAATGATGAAAGCGAAGAGCTTCCTCGGCCGTGTGGCTGATCTGACTGACGGTGCCCTCTGGAGAAGGATCAAGGTCTTCCCAGTGCCCTGCTTCTCTGCTCAGAGCTCATCTAATTTCCTTTATCGCAAATGCGTCTTACTTTTAGATAAAAGCAAACCCGCAGAGCCCTACTGTCGCGCACATAAGAGCACAATGATACGGCAGAAAACTCTGTGCATTTGATTGAAGTTTCCCAGCCTTATCTCTGCTTTCTTTGTCTGCGTGCGTTTGACGTCGCCTCTCTGCAAAGCCCCGTGCGCGCCTGCAGGGGAGTCCTTGATGCCCCGACGTGACCTTTCGCTCTATTTTTCTGTCTGGATTTCGCCGGGTTTTCAGCCCGACTCTAGACGGAGCGAGGAGGAACCAGCCTGCCTCAACAGATGTTTGCAAAAAGGAAGTAGCTACTGCCCTCCTTCCCCTTCAACCATGTCAGCACTTTGCCGTTTCAACTTCATCACCCCCCACCCCCTTTTTTTTTGTTTTGTTTGCCGAGCAACATCTCAATCACCCTCATAAGTGTTTATTTGCATATTATCGCTGCTCACAGATGCACACTTCTGTTTACTGATGCTGCCATACAGGAACAAAACGGGGGTATTTCCCGCATTGCTGGAGCGACATGTAAAGTGAACCAATATGCATCAATCATGTGATTTTTAAATAAGTAGAACTGCTGCGCGCTGATAGTAAAAGCCTCCATAGTTGAGTGATACTTCTGACAAGCAGATTATCCTGTGAGGAAAATTACTTTAGCACAAGTCTGTTTTTTTTTCTTCTTCTTCTTTTTTAGATATATATAAATAAATCTATTTATTCCACTCTGTGCCAACAATGTGATTTGGTAGCATGGAGGGGGGAAAAAAACCACAAAGCTGGTGAAAGTTTTGAGTAATTACTAATGAATATTTTGTGTTCAGATAATTAAGCAGGGTTAATTTTTAGAACTCGGCCGAGGCAAAAAAGTGCATCTACTGGCTTTGATCCAATCTGCTTTTTAAAATAGATTCAGTATTTTTGTGATTCAGGAGTTTGAATAAAATACAAAATGTATTTATTCCACCAAAAAAAAATCTCAATGTAAAATAAAAAAATAAAAATCCAAAAATATTTTCACAGTGCTGCTATCTGTATTTCTATTAGATCTAAAGTGCTGATGATGATGATCATCATCATCATGTCAGTGTTGCATAGGAAAGTGAGTGAGTCATTATGGCTTACTCTGCATATTTAACAGTGTGGTCGTATCTCTTGACGACTATTGTATGTGGGTCATGAACACATTTTGGATCCCAACAAAATTTTTGTTCTGCTTTAATTTCCCACTTCAGTTTGATCTGTGTTCATTCACCACTGAGAATACCGCAAGAAACATAGAATAGGTTTTAAAAAATGTGCACAGCTGCTTTATTATGACATGTGCTGCAATTACTCTGAGTAAAAAATACAAAATTATTAACAAAAACCTGCTTGTGCATTTGTTTTTGTTTTTTTCGAACTCTAACTTAGAAATGTTCTCTGGTTCTTCAGATTCTGTGAGCATCTCTTGGAGTCTAAACTTAAAATGTTTTTCTGCTGAGGCCTCTCTTTTGTTCATTGGATGTAGGTTTGGACTCTGAAACTAAAAAACAAAACAGCTGAAGGTTTAGGGTCAAAATTGGATCACTATTTCACTTTTTTTTTCCCTGTCCAGCTTGATAAAACACTCAGCTCCGTCTGAATTAAACTCATCCCAGAGCAAGATGCAGTCAGCAGATTTGGTTTCTTCAGACAATAAATTAACCCAAGCCCTTGAGCTTTTCCAGTGGAGAATCCAGGAATCTGCTATGCAGAACATGACAGCGCTCTCCAGAACCTCCTGGAGCTTCTTCAGTGTCCCATTGGCAGCCTCCCTGACCAGTTACTGTCACTTTTGGATGTTTAAGTTTGGTAACATCACTGCTGTTCTGTTTTTTCTATTTTTACCTTTATGCAGTTTGTTTTGATCCTGTCTAACTTCTCTTCAAATTTGGCAAAAGGATTCAAACGCGCTAATCTCCCTAGGCTAGCTGAACTTTATTTGCAGCGATCCAGAATCTTCAAAGCAGATGGAAACGGTCAGCCTGTCCAGGATGTGTGTTGCTTTGAAGGTAGAGAAAGTTCAGAAGGGATTTCTCATGCTGTCATGTTTTTACATCATGAAGAGCTGGCATTTCACCAGCGGTGTGTAGACGTTTGCGTCCACTGGATTTGTTCGTCCAGCATCGTAGAGGATGTGTTTTGGTGGAGGTAATTGGGTCACATTTGGTTCTACCTCTTGTTGGGACTATTTTAGATAAAAGTAAATTATGATGGCGATGGCGGTAGGAGTTCGTCCAGTAATCGGTTGGTTGGGTTGTCGGTTGGTTCGCCGCTCCATCCGACTCTGCCGTTGTATCCTCGGGCGAGACACTTTCACATCCTCTGGACTTGATATTACCACTACTCTACAAGTTCAAACCATTTACCATCAAACATCTGACCAAACAAAATGGTTTGGCCAACTTGATCAGAAGGAGCCCATCCAATCCTCGTAAACAAAGACGTGATACTCGTTGGCAAGAAATTGTTGAGCAACCGTAATGATCTGGTCATAATTTAAAACATGGAGGCCCATAATGGGTTTCTAATTAATCCGATTTGCGCAGAACCCGCAGGTGTACCACGGTGTTTAGTGGGTTTTAGGGATGACATCATAAGCGGAGCCATGTTGTCACCGGGCAGATCAGTCGGAAAGGTAAGCAGACACGGAGCGTTCCCTGTACGTACCGGCAACGGACAGAGATCAAATCTGGTTGTGTTTCGGGTTTACACAAGGCCAGATGGTTGCATCGTGCGTTTCCTCAGCAGGTGTGGTGGACAGATGTCACAGCTGCGTGATACCGGAACCAACAGCAGCACCAGAACCCGTTCAGTCATCCAGCACTGTGTTAGAAAGACTGGAGCATTAGCACAGGGGGGCTTTTTAATGTTTACCACGTAATATAAGGATCCCTCCATGATGTGAACCAACAGAGACCTTCATGATGTTTGGGAACGCTGTTGTGTGTGAGAACCCAATGTTCAAAATCAGACATAATTGATCTGGGTGCCTGATTTTTGTTTTACTTTTTTTTTCTATTTTTAATTATGGACACAATATGTACGTCTGATCATAAGTGATAGATGTCGTTATGTAAATCTGGTGGGGCATGTTTGTTAGAAACACAGACCTGGCTTGCTTCAAAACTGCTCTGTTTAAACTTTCTAAGTTTTCTGCGACCAGCTCACCCAGTCAACACCCGGCGTTGCTTTTGGGATGTTACAGAAGAGAAAGTTAGAGTGGCGTGTGGTGTTGAGGTAAAACAGGGTCTCTACATGTAGATGCTATTGGTTCTCACCACATTCGTGAGGACCTCAGCGCCTCTGTTGCTCGTCTTCCTCTGTCTCTCTCTGCCCATTTCCTGTCTAAAGCTCTGCGATTAAAGGCCACCAGAGCCACAAAGTTTTAAATAAAAAAACAACAACAACAAAAAAACAAGTCAGAGAAAAGCCAACTCGTTGCTGCCAGCATAGATGACACAATTTCTTTTTGTGCAAACTTCACATTTTATGCGAGAGCAACATGAGTCAGAACACGGACGGTCGCATGAGAAAAAAAGAGGACACCATAAGAGCGTGTTTTTATTTATTTATTTTATGTAGATATATTTGGACACGTGGATATTCAATGCCCATTTCAACAATACTGGGAGGTTAGTCTTTCTTTTTAAATGACCATCAAAAAGTGAACAAATATTCTTTTTAAAGTTTTCCAAAGAATGTAATAAGTGTATTTTCTTGTCACCAATAATCGTGAAGACCCTGACATTTACACCAATTACCTGCTGTTGATATGAAAGTGCAAAGAGAATTTATGAGCCTAATTTTTGTGGTAGGTATGGAAGAACGAACTCTTTGTTCTGAAATAAAGAGATGATGGCCACACTGATGTTTCCCCGAAAGTGCCTGGACAAAGGCCAGGACGGGGGCAGCTAGCGTCTCTGCAGATCCCAAACATCCTTGAGACAAATTGTTTAAACTTTTTCCTCCAGGTCAGCAGAACAGAGAGCTGCTGGCAAACACCAGCAGCCACAGAGACGGTTTCTTCCCTCAGACTGTCTCTCTGATGAACACGATCAACACCTTATAGTTAGAGTAGTCGGTTAATAGATGGTGAAAATATAAGCATATTTGAACTGTGGCAATTCTCCTTTTATATATGTATAAAAGAGGCAGGCAATATATGCACATATCCTTATTTCATTTAATGTAAATTTTATATATTTACTTTGTGCGCAGTTAGGATTTGAAAAGTGCAGTCAGATTTATTGTTTCGGCACATAATCTCAGCCAGTAAAGAGGATTCTGATTTGCGAAGTAATGATTTCAGGGCACAACTACATACTTTCTGAGGTGTATGCGAACATGTCATCGCCCCCCGACATAAACTTGTCCAACTCATTTTTAATTAAAGTATCAATAACAATAAATGTACATATATGTGAATAAATCGTTGCCTACAGGGCAATTAAAAAAGAATGAAACAAAAAAACAGGGCAATATGTCATAATTTAATATATAAGTGAGCCAAAGAGTCACTTCTGTTAGCCTGTGTCTAGAACCGCCTATGAGCTGCAAGTCTGAGACATTTCGTTAGCATGTTTTCTATCATTCTTATAGCTTGAGAAAGCCTGATCCAAACTGGCAACCCACATTAATAAAATGGTGAAATAATATTGACCACAAAACACTGTATTTATAAAAGATATAAAACAATTTCCTACACAATCCTAACAAACGTTTTTAATGTTCTCTTCACAATATTTATTTACTATTAATCTATTTGTATGATTTGTTCTTTAAATTACCATCTATATTACTTTTCGGTCTCAGGAAAGGATTGAGGGATTAAGAGACTGATGTCTGGTTCTTTAGGTTCTGACGGGTCTGCGGTTCCTCTCCTGACCCGTTCTGTCTGATATCAAACCCACTGGGCGCCACTGAATATCACCGACACATTTATTTTTAAATTAAACTTCACTGTGGTTGTTTAGCCTGTGTTTTCCCACTACCGTCTGTATTTTTGCCAGAGGTTTTGCTTCTAAGGACGGTGTTTTATCGGGTGGACATTTTAAAAAGACGCGGGTTGAAAGCGGCTCACTGCGGCTGCGAAGTGTCCGTCTCTAAGCAACCGTGACAGCAGTGTTAGTTCGTGCGGTTTAGGGGGGTCCTATTTAGGTCCCGAAACGACAATTTAGCTGACCTTAATATTTCCAGTGTTTTTTTAAAATTATCATTATTATTACATTTATTGTTGAGATGTACAGTATATTGTATAGGTGTGTCTATCAGACATTTATAGCAATACGGAATAAATCGCGTCCCGTATTGGACAACAACAACCACCTGTCATTTTAGGCTAGCTTAAGCTAACCTGAATATTTACAACTCTCTTGTTGATACACTGACATTACTTACCTTCTGTCTTTCAACCACTTTGAAAAGCTTTTCTTCGTCTCTCCAACATCTTCATCCTTCCCCCTCTTCTGTTTTCTGTTTTGAGCCCCGGAGGTTTATCTGCCGCCCCATCTTTAGCTCCCTGTTGTCGAGTGCATTCCTACAATTCAAATTTAAAAGGAAAAAAAAAAAACCCAGTTCAATGGGTGACCAGCCTAGACATGCTAGCCATCAGCCTCTCTAGGCTAGGCATGTTGGTTGCTAGCCCATCCAATGCTACTGCTAGCCTATTCTTGCTCATGTACAGCATAGGGAGAAGGAAGTCCAATGGGTATGCAGCTTAGATATGCTCTTTAAAGAGAGAGTTGCTGATGACCAGCCTAGGCATGATAGTTGCCAGCCTATCCAATGCTAATGCTAGCCTACGAAGCTAAAGCAAGTGAGTAGTCTAATTCTCATTTGTGAGTATTGGACACTCAGTTACCAGTGTCAGTCAGTCATCAATCAGATCAGTAGCTAGCTTCAGAATGGACATAGTGTCTTGTGACAAGAAAGTGGCCACCACTACTTCCAAATTAACACTAAATTAGTGTTAATTTTGGCACTAACACTGTGCCATAAAAATCTACCAGGTACCAGAAGGTGCTTTATAAAAACGTGAGACTGTAGAAATATAAAACCTGAAGCTGAACTGGACCTTCCAACATAAAAATGACTCAAAACATACCAGTAAATCCATCACTGAATAGAAGTTTATCACAGATGTTATTTGAGTTGTTAGGGGTTGGGTGTTTCTCATTTTGAATACATATTTTTTCTTTATTTGTTGAATTAAGTAACTAACCAGAATATGTATAATTAAATCCCTTTGTAATAAAAAACACAAGATATTGCTAAAAAAAAACAATTTCCACGTTTTACCTTCACATCACTTTAAGGCGTTATCTTCCCAGAAGAAATAATAGGATTTGTGAATAAATCTCAAAATGTCATCTTTTTTATGTTTTATACATCTTAAGTGTTTTCTGTGTGTGCATAAATGCGTCGCCCAACGCAGACCCAAGCTAAATCACACTAGAAAAGGCCACATCAACAAGAGCAACATTTCCCATACATCACTTTAGCTTTATGCTCCACGTACATAAATGCTTGTTTATCTTTTCATATGAACATTTCAAACGGTGGAAACTAGTAAATGGAAGCTGATTGATGCCATTTTATCTCTTGTGGGGTTTTATCAGCTTTGTGTCAGCTCCTCTGTGGGTTGTTTAAAAGAAACCAATAGTTGTTGGAACTGGAGAAAAGCTCCTATTGACTTTCTCTAATCAAATCATCACAATAATCTTAGTTTATGATAAATCTACTAGTTGTAGATTTTCAATGGATGGTTGAATTTGATGCACGTACTCATGAGGTAAAGTTTAGTCAATTATTTTAAATTGATGCCATATTTAGTTCTTTTTGATGGTGCTAGCAGGGTAAGGGGAATTGTTGAAGAAGCGCTTGCTTGCACTTCCTCGCAGAAGTATTCACATCCCTTGAACTTTTCCACTTTTGGTCAAGTTGCAGCCACAAACCTCAATGTGTTTCCTTTGGATTTTCTTTGATAGACCAACACACGATATTGCATAAATATGAAATGAAATGTGGTTTTCAACCGTATAAATCTAGAAAGTGTGGTGTGCCTCTGTTTTGCTTATTGAACTGTGTGGGACATGTGCAGAGATTATTCACAAACACACAAAGTTTAAATGAGGTTTCACACTTCCAAAGTCTTCATCGTCCATTTTGAATCTTCTTCCAGGGGAGACATAAAGGAAGAGGAGAGGCTGGTTAGAATCTAGCTGATGAAGAATATTTCCAATGAAATAATTTGTAACCTGGGGATTAACGACTAGCCCATTTTTGTGTTAGCAGAACAGCACTGGTGAATCAGGAAGTACAAGCAGGTCCAGTCAAAGAGGTTGGAGGAAGGTGTAAGGCCTGATATGAATGAAGAAGGTCATGGAACACGGTACGTAGATGATCCAGGGAAGTTATTCGCCAGAGGAAGCTGGTTTGGTTGGGATAAACTACCCAGAAGACGCAGAAATTGAGACTGTGAGGACAGACAGCTCAGTGGAATAACGTGAACATGTGAGGAGGAAGTGTTCAGAGGGTGGTTCCTTTTAACACTCCTTCAGCCGGTGTGGCATCTGTTTAAAGGCGTCACAGACACTGAAACACTCCTCAGTCATAGATACAGTCTAATCTCGTGGTTATTAAACAGTCAGTGGACATATACAGGAAGGCAGAGGTGGGAGGACTGGACTTGAAGACCTGCCCGTACCGATTTCTCATCCAGGTATTGGATGTGCGGTCACAATCTGTTGTGGGCAGGGGAGGGAAGGTGTATTCTGGGGAAATGGACTTAATCAGCACATGAAACGCAAGAGCAGGGAAAAGGTTCAGTGGATTTCTACTGGCAAACATGGCCGACATTCTGGTAGGGTTGGAGGAACTCTGGAGAGATTAAATAGTGAAGGGTCCAGGTAAAACGGAGAGACAGAGGATTAGGGATGGCTGAATAAAACTGATTAGGAATGAAAGACTTTGTATGGAGACTTGAAAATATGAATGGCATACAGGCAAGGCAGAAACACTTCATTACATTGGCATGGATTCCTTAGAGAATCTCTAGAAGACCATTGAAGGTTTTTTTTGAGGACAACAGAGAAGCCATGAGGTAAGAACAGGAAACATTAAGAAAGATTAGAGATAAAAGCCAGACGCTATCATGTGTGTTGACACTCGGGTAGAGAACCATTTGGTTGCTTGTCAGTAGAGGTGGCCTTATGAGGAAGTGGAGACTCGAGGTTGGTGAAAAGCACAACACAAACACAGCAACAGCCCAGAGTCATGACATAATCCCAAAGTTTGGATGTCTTACTTGTCAGTGTTTAGTCCACGACCTAAAAATGAAAAATGTGGCATTTAGCAAACACTACCAAGACGTTAACATCTTGGTAGTGTTATACCAAGTCCTTTACCATACAGAGTCCTTCACTATTCTAGTTGTTCCTGGGAGGCAAATCATCCACACTGTTGATCTCTTTTGATTTCACCCAATTTTATCTTTCTCAGCCGTGTGTCTGATAGTATTATTGTTGCTGTTGGCGTTTCCCCTTGGCCAGGGGTGGACAATCCTGGTCCTCAAGGACCGGTGTTCTGCAGCTCTTAGAAGGTGATTCAGCTATTTGATTCAAGTGTGCAGTCAACCTCTCCAGGGTCCTGCTAATGACCTCATTATTTGACTCGGGTGTGTTGAAATAGAGACGCATCTAAACGTTGCAGGAGACCGGCCCTCCAGGCCTGGATTTGCCCACCCTTGGCAGTACAGCAGGCCTTTACTAGACAAGCAACCAAGAGTCCCATGGTAACTCTGGAGGAGCCGCAGACATCCACAGCTCAGGAAATCTATCAACTAGATAACTTATCATTTTTGCACCCAAATACAAACCTCTTCAAGAAGTATAAATACTTATTATACATCACTGATCGTTCTCCCGATAATGTATTTAAAAGGAAACATTTCCCCAGAAATCACCTCTGCAATTTTTTTCACTTGCAAAGAAAATTAATAAAAAATGTCGAAGATGTTGCCTTTTCCCTGAAAAAGAAGGGGGGGGGGGGGGGGGGGATTCTGTTAATTAGCGTAACCATGTTTCCTTGTCAAAAAACTTTAAGCAATCTGTCGACAGGATGTTGAACCCGAGGGGATTTTCTGGGTCGCTGATGGAGCCGCTGGGCCCTTACAGGAAGTGGAGCAGGTATGGGAAATGAAACGCGAGCAGGGTTTATAAAAGATGAGAAGGGCTCATCAAATGATGGGTTAAACAGTTTTTTTCCCCTTTTTTTTTTCCACGGCCCTATTTGTGGCCTACGGCTTTGCGCGGCACACTCACACTGACAGACGAGCATGGAGACGCTGCTGTTTCTATTTCCTCAATTTAACTACATGGCCCCAAAGGAGGAAGCATATTTCAGAATGTTTGCTGTACAGGACCTGCAGCCACGAGCGATGAAGGACGACAGCGGCAGGTTGGTGTCTGAACTCGACTCCTTTTCAGTCATCTAAAGACTAATTTAGAGCAAATTTACTGAATATGTTTATTAATATACGCGCAGAACTGGAACTGCAAGGCAGCAGATTGATTTCAATCAACACCACCGCTTTTACAGCTTTTAAGTCGTTGCCAGCGAGTCTCTCTGCTTTTTTTTCTTTTTATTAAGACTTGTCAGCTAACCTGACTTATCTTTTAGGTCAATTCTTTACCACGAGCAAGCGGGTGTAATTAATTGTGTGTCATGTCCACCACCTCAGAATGTGTCAGAGGAAAAGTCTGCAATAAGTTGCTGGTTTGTTAAATAGTGCCACAAGTGCGGCGCCGAGTGTTTTGGAGCTTGATGTATTTTCTGCCTTGTTTTGCAGACAGAAAGACAAAGAGAGGAAGAGCCGACTAAGCCTTTTTCTCACCAAGTCGGGCTCCCATGAAAACGTCAGTCCCCATAAAAAGACAAACACGACAACGAGCAAGTGAGGCACAATTCATTATTTTTCACGCACAGCCGCTGTTATGCCAGGCGACCGTGATTCATTTTTAACCTCCCCGAGTTTCCAGCGGGGCCCTCCGTCGACTCATTAGGCGGCATGCAGAAAACCTGGCGAGGAGACGGCTCTCCGAGAATCCCCCCCCCCCCAAAAAAAAACATTGTTCGCTGCATCATTAGGGAGGATCTGACCGTTTTGTCTGACCCTTTTGTCCTTTCTTTTTTTTTTTTTTTCTTTCTGCAGCATCTCACCAGAGGCAGCCTTGCAGTGGAGCGACTCCTTTGAAGAGCTGCTGAAGCACACAGGTCAGCCCGAGCCTCGGAAACTTTCACGGCAGCGCTCGTTTAAATTGCTGTCCGAACCAGTCGATTCGACTGTCAGACGTTTTTTTTTTTGTTTTTTTTTTTTTTGCTTTCTGTGGGCTCAAAACTGGAGCGGAGCGCTCACAGCGATAAATAGAGGATGGGAGACGACAGCGGGAGTTTCACTACATCTTTTAATGTTTTGTCAGAACAGACAGCAATACAGAAACTGTGCAACTTCCTCCTAATCACAGAAGTAACACTTTAGGACCACACTGAAACCCTGTGTGCTGTTTTGGAAACATTTTTTTAAAGATGCCTTTAAAGTTTCTTGTAGATCTGCTGTGAATATTTTTTAATGTTTTTTTTTTTTTTTTTACTGAAGTTACTCCCATACATGTTGCTGGTCGTGTTAAATACCAAGCTTGCAGTTTGAAATTGGTAGTTTTCCATCGTACCAGCAACAAAAATCATATATGGTAAAAGGTATTAATGTTCAGAACATAAATATCAGCATGGAAAATGTTTACTAGAGATTGCTGAAGGAAAATCAGTCACCAGTTGATGCCTGTTTACCACAGACCAACTAAAAGCAAAGAAAATTAGATGGACATGAACTCCTGATGAATTCTAATCTTAGCAGACCTACTTTCCACTAGTCACTAGTTGTTGATGACGTCGTCAAAAGATGGTGTCATTTTCTATAAGAATTAAAGGTCAGGTATGTAACTTTTATAGGAAACATCTATTTTACATTTTGAAACTGTCACTGTGTCGTGATGGTTTAGTATGAGACAGATAATCTGAAAAATATCAACCTTCTCCCAGTGTTCCCTTATATGAATGCTAATGCTAATTAGCATGGCTTACCGATGACTGTGGGTAAATAGATTTCCTGGAGCGGTGAGTTGTTTACCTGCCATTAGCACATTGAGCAGCGTGCACACAATATTGATTGACAGCACTAAGACCCTCCTACTGGATCAGATTGGATGTTTCTGCAGATGGCAATAATAGCTAAGGTAGGAGGCAGAGGAGTGCGATCTTTTCACAGATTATCTGTCTCATTACGTGCCGTCATGACAAGGTGACAGTTTCACAAATATGTGAAACATGACATACGCGTTATGTCATGGAAAACATGTTATAACATGTTACAAACATGTTATAACGCATTTTATGAACAGGAAGGAGCGTTCATGAATGTTTATGACTGTTGTCCTGAAGTGTCATTCCGTAAATAATGACAATTTTAATCCAAAGTTGACACTTTATGGACTTTTAATGCAACTTATAGTACAACTTTGCATTAAAAGTGTAATTATTTTTGGAATGGTACTTTTTTTTTAATAAATAAAAGTCACATACACCAGATTTAAAGACTTTAAAGTTTCATAGAACGTTTGATTCTCAGATGTAACGGGGGAAGGTTATTTTATTGGTGATTTAATTGGTCTTATTCAAACTTACTTTAAATCAGAATGGGGAAAAAAACACGTTAAGGGTTAAAATTCGGAGAGAACAAATTAAAGAATCCACCAGCATTCACATCAGAATCTACTCAGGATTACGAGAAAGTGGCTATTTGGGTCCAAGTGGTGTCATTTCTATTGTTCACAGAACAGGCCATGTTCTCTTACACCAGTATCTTTAGCTTACAGAAAGCTGTGAACACCGAAGAGTTCATTGTTGGCCAAAGAGGTCATTTTTAAACAGGAAGTGACACTGATCTCTTTTAGTCAGAGTTGAGAAGTTTGGACTTTTTGCCATGCTAACACACTAATATGATAAAATGACCGATACAGTATTTGACAGAATTCCCTCCACCCTATAGAAAAGTTGATCGACAGTCTCTGTATGCATCTCTCCTTTTACCACATGCTGTTCCAACAGTTTGTGACTCTGTTTTTGTTCAGATGGGGTGGAAACCTTCTCTCAGTTCCTCCGGACGGAGTTCAGCGAGGAAAACATCGAGTTCTGGTTGGCCTGTGAAGAATACAAGACCATCGATTCAGAAACCAAGCTGCTGTCCAAAGCCAAATATATTTATACTGTTTATATTGAATCGGAGGCTCCTAAAGAGGTACGGTGGTGGCATCTTTATGTTCTCTAGAACTGCGCAGATTTAATGGCGCGGAGCTCTGAATGCTCCAGTGACATTTAGCGTTTTCTTAGCTTATCTGTCACTGAGGACTGTTGAAATGAAATATTGATGCCACCGTCAGAAAAATAACCGTGGGCGAGGACTAACACACTCCATAGTCATGAGCCTGTGGCGAGCTGACCTTTGTGAACAATCATTAGGTGCAGCAGCTTGCTGAGGTCATGTGCATGCATGCTGCAAAAAGCGGGTTGAGTTATTTCTGAGTGTGAGACGGTTGCGGCTTCCAGACAATTTGCGCTTGATGATGCGACCACCATCTGATGCGCCGTTCAAAGCCTGCAGCAGTTCAGGCTTGCTGAGGAGTCTGGTTTGAGGTTTTGAACTGTCTGTGCAAAGCTAAAGAGAGCATCTCCCACACACTTTCAGTCTAGAACGAAAGCACATTTACGAGGGTGAAAGGCTTTTTTTTTTCTTCTTCTTCTTTTTTAGCATGGCAGCTTATGACCATTGTAGTTCCTGTTGTGGACGGTTCTGTTTGCAGAAGAGATAAACTTCTACACCAGCGTGTAGGATAATAATGAAAGATATGGCGAGCGCATTTCACAAAGGGCATTTCTAAAGTCATAAAAATGTACTAACGCGCTTCCTCGAGCAAATGTGGGACTTCCCCCGTCTGTCTTTGGGTTTAAGCCATTTGGCAAAAAAAATGTGAACAAATTTCAGACTCTATGCATGGAAGGCTGGTAGTGAGTCCAAAAGACCCGCAGCTGTAATTACAGTAAAAATCTGATTGGTTGGATACAGATATATGCCCGCTTTTACAAATTTTATTGTGAAACCTGTCAAATACGTACTACTTTTTGTTGGCCTAGCCCATAAAATAGGAAACTTGAGGTTATAATGTGACAAAACCTGATAAGTTCGAGGGCAGTCGATTTGTTTTGCAAGCTACTCTAAATCTTGACCAGCAAAGCTAAAATCATGTTGGATATTTGTGTTTAATGCACCACCTACAAGCCGCGTCTCCTGTTCTAACTGGTCATACTTGATATTTGCCTTTGCTTTAACTCAGGTCAACATCGACTACAACACAAAGATGGCCATCCAGAAAAACATGGAGCACCCAACGCGGGGCTGCTTCGACGCAGCCCAGACGAAAGTCTTCAGCCTGATGAAAAAGGACTCCTACCCAAGGTTCCTGCACTCTGACATTTACATGCGCATCACTCGGAGGAAGGGCCCCGGAGCCACCATGTTCCGCAGAAGGTCACGCTCCTGCGTGTTTAACGAGCGCGGGGAAGCCAAAACCGAGCCCTCGGCTTGGTAATCGCAAACGCTGCGCAGCTGCGTGGAATGGATTCGCCATCATCCGGGGGACTGTCTCTGATTTGCAACACAACTGTTGAGACACGATGCGGTGTCTTAATTTAGGCCCCACAGGTTCTGATATGTAGAGTGCAATATTTTTGTGTAACCACAGATTTCCCGATGGATGACTTCTCAGACACAGCACCAAAGTGAATTGACATTAATAGTAATTTAAATGTACAATTTGGGAAATATTTCCTTCCATTAGTTTTTGTAAGATTTCTATCCTCGTTTCAGCTTGGTAAATTTTATCCCGTGGTTCTTTCATTTTACCTTAGGAACTGCTAGCAGGGAAGGACAGAAACTATTTCTATTTTAATTTACCTAGCTCTATTTTCCTGACGGTTTATGTTTCATTTTTTATTTGCCTCAGAAGTTAGAGCCTGGATCTGTATTAATAATCATCTCTGAAAACTTATTGGGTTCCAGTCAGTTTATAAAAACCATTATGGTTTGCTTCTGTTGTGCTACATGGCCATGCTAATAGCTATTAGCCTCCCAGGCTAATAATGATGATATTCCTCTGATGTTTATCCGTCCAAACACTGTAGCAACCAGAGCTTGTACATTGCTCTGGTTTTATTAATTAGAATTAATTTATTAACTTTATGAAACAAACGTTAGCATAGCATGGCTGCCATATTGAATTTTCAGGCCAGATTGTGTGAGAAACGTCTGACCTTTCATGATGGAATTCCAACTTTATGAAGGAAGTCATTAGTTGGAGATTGTGACTTGTGCAATTTCAGCCAAATGATTAATTGAAGTAATGGGCTTTTTTGAAACTTGCCATGCTTTTGGATGTTTGCTACCCATTTGTTTCCTAGCAACTTAAAGCCAGCACAGACAGCTGTATTTTTAATTTATTTATTTTTTGCTTTCCCACGGTGTTTTCCGCTAAGCTAGGGGTAACTTCGTGCAGACACGAGCGTGTTAGCAATGCTGTTGTTTCACACTTGCCTTGAAAACGAAAGGGCACAATTACCAGAAATGTGGACGCATGTATTCTGATTATTCACTTGGCAACCAACAGCCCGAATCCATCCTGGGAGGTTATTTAGCAGCGGTAACATTTTTCTGCTCCATCGGCTAAAATATACTGAGCCCAGAAAGGGGATTGCTCCGCTGGTTGCTTCGTGGATGCGATTGCCATTGTGATGCACTGAATGACAGCAGCCTTCGGTGAGGATTTTCTTTAAGACTTTCTGAAACCTTCCGAAGACTTGAAGGAAAGTGGAAACATTTGAGGAAGGGAGGCAGTTCAAGTGCTTGTTGAGGCACATTCAACACTTTGCCCCCCCCCCCCCTCTGCACAGCCGCGGTGTGTTACAGATTCATACTGTTATGCTTAAGTTTTCATTAAAACTGATGATTTGCGCCTCTTGCACCGTCGACCCCTCCCATGTGAATAACAAGCAGTGAAAGCCTGAGGTCTTATTGACTGCAAAGCACCCAACTGTTGTCTTAACATTATATTAGATCATACATGTCTGCCTGTCGTGATCGGATTCCCTTCTCACACACACCGTGTCTTCTCTGAATACTAATATTATGTCACATTAAGATTGCTGATTTTCAGTTGCCATCTAATATAATTCATGTATTACTTGATCTCCTTTGGTATTCGACTGCTGTCAAATGTACATACTGTATGTGGACAACATCAAATAAAAAGACTTTCCTGTAAAATCTGTGTTAATGAGGCCATAAATGACATTAATTGCTTTGAATGAGCGCATAAACAGGACAAATAGAGCTGTAATGTGCACATATTAAGCCAGTGGGAAACACTGGTTGCATGTAGCTCCCTGCACTAAATCACTGAAAAATTAATGACCCATATCAGCTCTAACCACTCTAGTGTGGAATTATTTATGTTGCTGTATACGGACGGGGCGAGCCATGTTTGCCGCAAATGGAAGTAAGTATCAACCCAGACGTGCAGAACATCTGCATATTTCCAACACACCGAGATTATGTGTGGACAGCATCGGGGTTTCGCCTCATTTGCGCTCAGGTTTCTAGTAGCCTTCACACGGTGGAAGTCCTTCGCAGAGCATGTTAGTGTCAATCTCCTCGAAATCTGTGCGGAATATCTCAAAATTCACATTATTTATTCACCCCCCTGGAAGACGGCAGCGCACGCGCTGGGCTTCGGCAGGGTGAAGGTGTGGGTGGCGCAGGGGGTCGTGATTTCCTCTAATTGCCTGCTAGCATTAGCAAACGTGGATCCGAACATTTCCCTGTCAAACAAGTCACAACTGAAGAACAGCTCCTCTTAAACTTAAAGGGACAGTACCGGTGGTAGAGATCTCCCAACGGCGTCTTCGTGTAATTGAAAACTCCAGATGAGTTTTTCCTCTAAGACTGAAGCTTCTGGATGTTCTGAGAAGAGCTAAAGGCAAAGCAGACGTCTGCCATCTTTAAATGAAAGCTGTGCTGAGGTTAGAATATTTAAAACATTTCCTCTGAGCTACTAATAGAAAGGCAGCCTGGATTAATAAAAATAACCATTACTCAAATTGATGAGACTTTTACAAATTTTACGCTACTTTACCACAGTGATCAAAATGTCTTTTCTGTGTCTAACTGGTGCAGAAAAGTGTAGGTTAAAATTGGGTCATATACATTTGTTTTTCTTTGTTTGTTTTTTCAGGTTTTTTAGTATTATTAAAGGTAAAAATGTAAACCTGTTTCACTCCTGAGAGAACCATAAAAATAACAGAAAGAGCCAGGCTGAAGCTCTGGCTCCAACACCTTTTTATTTTTCAAAAGATACTAATTTCCCCCACAAACATGTTCCTTTTTAACATAGGTTTTGAACTTTCTGTCCCAGTCTGAAATTATCACTATGAAATTTTCTTTGTTTTGTTTTTTTTTGTTTTTACAAATACAAATTTTACCACAAATAAAATTTGTGGAAATCATTTTAGGAAATCTCAGGGAAATCATCCCTGAGATTTCCTTTTATAACTGCCTATTTTTAACCGCCTGCTCTAATAGTGCAAACGGCAAAAATTGACTTTGGAGCCTTACGTGTCAAGTTCCTTCATCAGAAACATACCTGGAGTGTTGCTTTGATTCTTTCATGCATGTTTGAGAAATCCTTTAATCTCCATTCAGCTGTGGAAAACGCCTGGTAGGACCTAGCCCCGCCTTCGAGGACGAAGCTCCTCCTCAGAGCTGCAGTTTCCAACCAGAGCTTCCATCTTACAGAGCGGCTCCCACCTCCCCCACGACTCTCACAGTCAGCTCCTTCAGGCAGCCAGCAGCAAGTAGTAAACTCCTGGTGGAACTGTTCATCTCTGGAGCTCATGATATGAACTATTTCTGAGTTGAAAGCTCAGATGAACATTTCTAAACGCTTAATAGAGGAATGTTGATGCGATGACATGCTGAAGGCGGCGCGTCAGAACGAGCAGGACAAAGGGACAAAGGCCCAATTTCAAGGCATTAGAAGAAATTTGACTTTGTAATTTAAGTTATGTTTGGCATATGCAACATTTTTATAACAACTGAATATACAGTAGTTACTGGATTGTGTTATAAAATGATACTATGTGGCTGGAAAACGCATAATACACCCCCTTTAATAATGTCTGTGTACACATTTTGCTGTTTATTTATTTATTTATTTTCTTTTTCATAGTGATTTTTTTCTTATCACTGTGAAATTCTCATGGTGATCATTTCAGACTGGGACAGAAAGTTCAAAACCTATGTTAAAAAGGAACATGTTTGTGGGGGAAATTAGTTTCTTTTGAAAAATAAAAGGTGTTGGAGCCAGAGTTTCAGCCTACCTTTTTTCTTATTTATTTTTTTCTTGACAGACTACTATAAAGTAGTCTGTCAGACTACTTTATTTGAAAGTAGTCTGACAGGAAAGAGGGTAATGAGAGAGGGGGAGGACATGCGGCAAATGTCGCCAGGCCAAGAATCGAACCTGCGACCACCGTCACAAGGAGGACCAGGGTTCTCCATACCTGGTCGTACTTTGCCCCTACGCCACCACAGAATCCCATTCTGCTGTTTTTTGCAGCACATTCAGGCACCCTTGTGGCATTTCTGAATTTCTAAGCGTCTAATTTTAGACCCCACTGCAACCAGGCAGTTTGAATCTAAACTCAAGACTGCATCCACTTAACAGTGACTCATGGGAGTGAAGTGTGTGAGTTGGCCTCAGTGTCATTATTAGGTCTAATGCTCAGTATGAGTTTTTATGTCCACGAGTTAATAGTTACCCTGAGTGGCACGCTTCACATTTATTAATCTAAGTAGCCGTTTCACTCAGGAAGATCACTGGTGGCACACAGGGCCAACCTCAGTTTCTCATACAAGTCCTCATCGGCTTGTTTTTAAAAACCAATTTAAACCTGCCACGGGTTTAAAGATTAATTAAAAACAACTTTCCCACAAACCACTTTGATGCTGTTGCGATTGGACTCGCTCTAAGATGATGAAGTCCGCTTTGGTCTTGGCCCCTCTCGGATTAGCCTCTAGCTTAAGCCTCCATGGCCGAGCATTCTGGATTTGTATTAAAGAGACTTATCCATTTCAGGTAATGTTTTTGCTTACAACCTTTTAATAGAACCCGACTTCAAAATTCCTAAACTAATTACGAGGCAGAAATCAGTTTGGCTGAAGAAGTAAACATGAAAATGGAGATAAATGCCAGTATGAGGAGACCTAAAAGCAAAATAACTTGTTTTAAAATTGGCTTTTTCGAGCTTTACATGATGTTATAATGTTATTCCCTCATCAGAAACTTACCTGGAGTGTTGCCTTGATTCTTTCCATGTATGTTTGAGAAATCCTCGAATCTCCCCTGGCAACCATTCAGCTGTGGAAAATGCCTGGTTGGACTTAGCACCACCTTCAGTTTCCAGGTTTCCGAGCTTCCACCTCATAGAGCACGACTCCCCCACTCCGCTCCTTCAGACTAGCCAGCAGCAATTAGCAAACACCTGGTGGATCAGCTGAGCTCATTATGCTAGCTACTTGTCAGTGTAACGCTGGTAAAAACGTTGTTAAAGGGTTAATGGAGACATATTGTGATGACTTCCTGAAGGCGGAGTTTCAGGAAGAGCAGGAGCTTCTTAAAGAGACAGAGGCCCAATTTCAAGGCATAAATTACAAAATCTAATTTCTTTAAAGTCATATGATATTTGACTTTGATAACTGAAGTGCTATAAAATGCCACTATGTGCCAGGAAAATATATAGTACTTGACCCTTCAAAGTATCCAAATAGCAAGCTTAGCTCATAATTTCTCAAATACATGAACTAAAAGACTCCAATTCCACTCTAAGATAATCAGGAGTGTTGTGTCCCGGGGCTAAATACTCCGCAAGCTTTATGCAGGTTGATCACATCTCCGAAGCTCTTTTATCTGACCCCATGCGAGACAAATCTAGAGATTATTTGACTGCCAGACTCAGATATCGAGCTACGAAATCCACCCCCCTTGAAAATCTGTTTTCACTCGACGCCCGCAACCATATCGACGAGCCTGGATAAATCTCAGAGCAACTGCAGACACAAGGCCACATTAAGTTTTGAAAGACTCAAGGTGAGTACCTCCTCCCCTTCCGACGCAATGAAGCCCTCACCGAACGTCGGAGGATGCAGTGAAAAAGCCAACTCGACGCCAAGTTCCCTGAACTACCTAAAGTGAGTGAATGTTTTGCGGGGAACAGGTGGCAGGTTTCTCTGTCAGCCAGCTGCACACTAAATATCAGGATTGCGAGAGGCTGCCAGCAGCGTTAGATCTATAGAGCTTTGCCGGAAATGACTCATTATTAAAAGGATTTTTTTTTTCTTCACCGCCATTTTCCTCATCTTATCCCATCAAAGTAAACAGAGGCCGTGCAAAATTGTAGAGAAAGATTACTTACTTACTGAATTACTTTCAAGGCTTTCTAAATGTGTGTGTGTGTGTGTGTGTGTGTGTGTTTTTTTACAGGTCATTTTCGGCTCTCTAGGCTTTTATTTAACCGTGGTCAGACAGGAAGTGGGTTATGAGAAAGGGGGAAGACACGGAACAAGCACAACGGGCCGGGACTCGAACCTCTGACGGCCACGGCAAAAAGGAAGGCATCCCATCCGTATATGGGTCTCTTCCCCTGCGTCACGCCGCGCCCGGTTCTTTTCTCTCTTTTTTTTTTCTCGTTTTGTTGCCTCTTCCTCTCCACCTTCAACCTGCATCCTGCTGCCTGTAGCCTCAGTGGAGGAATCAAAAACCCGTTCAGGTTCAAATGAATAAACCCAGCAAGACCAACAACAAAGGGAGAGTCTGACGAATCCAGGGCTGTTGTAATTACACAACATAATGGAGCTTAGAGAAGCGGAGAGAGAGAAGAGCTGCGGAGGACTACAGTGCCACCGTGTGTACGGTGACGGTACTGCAACCCTTTCTAACAAAACTATGAAAACAAATTAGGTGCTCTTTAACAAAATGTGCCTTTTTAGCTAGTTGGGAAGCACTCTGCTATCTGTAACCTCTAATGGCGGTGGGAGGGGAACAGTACGCTTTGAAATGATCCCAAAAAAAAAAAAAAAAAAGGCTTAATCTGCACAGGAGCATCACAGCCGCTCTGCAGTGGCCGCGCGCACCCGGTGGCCCTTTTTTGAAAAACAAATTGCTCGACTTGCCGCTTCTCCTCACATGCAAATAGGGGTTAGCCTGGGTGTTTTCCATCATCTGCTGCGATTTACATTCTCGCCTTGTTTTGGTTCTGTCACATTTCAGCCAATGGTCAAGAAGGTCAGCGAAGGTGGGGGGAAGAGAAGGAGAGAGAGAGAGAGAAAAAAAAGAAGCACTATTTGTATGTGTAGTGTGTGTGTGTGTGTGTGTGTGTGTACAACCAGCAAACCCAGAGGAGAAGTGAACACTCATATATAGCCAATGATCTGTTATGGTAATGTCTGCTGCAGTAAACGACACTGCAGCTGTCTGTGGCTCCAGAGAGAAAAGAGAGAGACTCAGATATCCTTAAAAGCATGTCAGAAACAGTGGAAATGCACTGAGATGTATAGCTTACACATGCTAAAGCTGAGGCTGATAGAACTGAAAATGAAAAGCGCCATGTAGAGGCGATATGGATTCTGCTGCGTTACCCGCCTCCTGGGGGAATGCTGAATCAAACTACGAACATGTGGGCTGGAAAAAAAACCATTTAATTGTTTCATTTCACTCTTTGTTTAAAATGCTTCAGCTGCTCTGTACAGAAAGCCAATAAGCCAATTAACCATGTTTCTGTCAAGCTCATGGTTGTTTGGTTTTTCGTCTGTGCTGTCGGATGTTTAGCGTTCATTTAAAACTTTGAGAAACAGTTTGGACCTTCAGAAGTGAGATTTTAGAAACTTTGAGTGCCCAACGATTAGTTAATTCACCTGCGGTAGACATGTGTCTGGTCACTGGGAGTTGGCAGAAAAGTGAAGATGTTTCTGAGTTTTAGCTGCTTAAGACAGTTGAAAATGTTCCTAATTGGCAGATATTCCTAAAGACCTAATCAGCTGTGACTCATCAGTCCACTTTAAGTCCAACCAGAGTGGAGTAAGCTTCTTAGATTTTGAGACACGTGCAGCAGATGATTTGTGTTTTCTTTTCTTTTTTAAGGGTTTTTTTTTTTGTGAAAAATGTATCTGGTGAGTTGGACTGTGTTGTGATGGCTCACACTAATCAAGGACTACTACAAAGTTCAGTTCACACACCATTAAGCTGCATATGCTTCAAGTACAGATTAGTTCTCATTTACTTGTTGATCTGTTTGTGACAGCCTGGGTTAGCATTTCAATGATTAAGACTTGGAGAATATGGGACCTGGTTGTGGGAGCGCATCGTTTTAGTTCTTTTTATTTTTTTAAGTTTTTACTGGCACTAGTAGCATTTATTGGTCACATAGGAAGGTGGGTAGTGAGAGAGAGAGAGAGAAGGAAGACATGCAGGGAAGGTCATCAGGCCGGGAATCGAACCAGTGACAGCTGTTGTTCTCTTCATATTTGTCTCGATAGAGTATCAGGGCCATACTGAGAACCAATAGTCATTACGAGAACAGACTTGTACGGGAATAGCTATAATTTTACGAGATCATACGAGATTAAAAGTCGAAATAATGAGTAGTCGTAATATTTCACGAAAAAAGTCGTAGTATTATGAAAACGGTCGTATTGCGAGAATAATGAGTCGTACGAGAATAAAGTTGTAACATAGCAAAATGTAATGTTTCAGTTGTTGGCTGTGTGTTCTATGACTTTATGTCTTTGTGTTTTTATGATGAAAAGCACTTTGAAATGCCTTATTGCTAAAATAAAATTTTATTGATTTGGCAATATGAGAACAGAGTCATAGTATTTGAACTAAAGGGCGTGGTGATTTGTATCTGAAAAAACTGCAGGCGTCCGTTCAAAGATGTGGCGTCCTTTTATTGTTGCTCAACTTACAATTCTTGATGCAACAAAACAAAACGATCAGCAAACATCACACTCATAACTCCTTTTTGATAATATAGTTGCTAAACTATTGAACTACTGCAAGCTACTACAAAAAAACACCTGTTCTGCCACACTCTAGAAAGTTCCAACACATTAAGGCTCTGATAGGTTGTCGTCGACCATGATTGACAGACAGACCAGCCAATCACAGTCCAGACAAGCCTAGGAGAAGTCCAACGAACTTGTGGTATTTTCCACAGCATAAAAAAAAAGCCACATTATGAGAATAGTCATATTGTTATGAAAACAGTCATAATACAAGAATAAAATAATATTTTGAGAATAAAGCCACATTATTGCAAAAATAGTCATAACACGAGAATAAAGTCAAAATAATGAGAATAGTTGTAATATCATGACTTTGTCGTACGACTTCACTCTGATAATTTTGACTTTATTCTCATTATATTTTTTTAATTAACATGGCCCTGATACTCAGTCATGCTATACAAACTGTAGTTTGCATAATTTCATGCTTCAGTTGTCAGAAAATAAAATATAGAGTTGAAATCGGGCCCATCAAGACCAAGTCTTTAAATTTCTACGATGCTGATGTTCCTTTTCGACCCTGACTCTGTTCAAACCTCCGCTATGTTAAAGGCAAAATCTAACATTGGCTATATTTAACTCTACAAATGTCAAAGAGTGAAGTTAGAAGTGGCAAAATTCATTAAGCTGTGAATCATTCCCTTGTTTGTCTTGCCTGCACCTGCAAAGCCTCACGTTTCACTTCCTGCCTGCATCAGACTCCCACCATGTCTTGGAAACAGAAGGTCATGACCTTTCCTCTGATATTGTTGCATTTGAAGCAAAAAAAAGAATGTATTAGAGTCTAGCTTAAAGCAGAGGGAAGCCAGGCTCCACCAGAAAAAGAATGTGTTCAACAGCTTGACCCGTGCCCTTACACACTCACACACGCCTGTTTGCGCAGCTATCTTCGCGGGGACTTTCCATTGACTTCCATTCATTTCTACAGCCTAAACCTTACCCTTACCCTTACCCTAACCCTACCCATTACATATCTAACCCTAACTCAATTCACAACTTAGTCCTAAATCTGACCCCTGACCCAAAAACAGCGTTTCCCCTTATGGGGAAAAAGCTTTAGTCCGCACAATGAGCAGTGTGTCCCCACAACGTAGTATATGTCAGGAAAATGGTCCCTACAAGGTATTAGAAACAAACGCACACACACACACACACACACACACACACACATTCGCAAAAGCACAGCAGTCACCATGGCCTTACCTTTGAAGGTAAATGTCACGACCCACGCTGAATAAAGACGCTCAAGTCTGTCCCAAAAGTTTCTCAGTTTGCCACTTTCTTTCCCTCTCTAATAGAATGCCATGTAATAAGCAGGAAGAGCTGTGGGAGATTCTTCATGTAAAAAAGCTGCATTGCTAAATTCAAAGTTCAGCATAAAGTTACATTTTCCTGTGTAGATGGTACCAAACTTCCTAAATGTCTCTTGCAAAAGTGAAGACATTTAATATCCAGTAACATAGTGTCATCCTACTGATAAACAGTTTTGGTTGGAGTTACACTAAATAGCTAATATCGACTAAAACACCAGGTATGTCTGACGAGCGGTTGCCTTTCTGCTGAAGGTGAGGGACTTATTACCAGGAATAGTTTTACAGAACCTCAATTCAAAAATTCAAAACCAACCGTTTAAAGTCTGGGTCGACGGAATTTGTTGGACGTTACGTAACTAGATTCGTTGGGTAAACGATTTAGCATTGCTAAATTCAAACTTCAACGAAAGGTCATCAATGACAGTGTTTTGACATTGTGCCAAACTCCCCAAATATCAAAAGTGAAGATGTTTAATATCCAGTAATATAGTGTCATATCCCACTACTATAAACGGTTTTGGTTGGCGTTATCATAAATTGCTGATATCGACTAAAACACAGGCGGTTAGCTTTCTGCTAACGCTAAAGCACCTATTACCAGGAATAGCTTTATAGAACCTCAACAGAAAAAAACCCAAACCAACCATTTACAGTCTGGACCGACCAAAACTTTAAGACGTTAACACTTTAACATTTTCTCTCTTTTCCTCTACAGCCGACCTAAGACAGAAGAAACATGTTGAATGAATCACTCCTACAAATTTACTCAACTCTCTTACTATTCCTCCACGCAGCCTGACTTCCTTAATACATCTTGACAAAAATCTCTACAAACCAGTTGGATAACTTCATGTGATAGAATCGGCTCAGGTGAACTTGTCAGCCTTATTAGCAGACCATAAAACAAGGACAGGTGTAGTTGTTGTCATTGCCTTCTTACTTCAGCAATGCTTTTCCTAAAGCAGAAAGAACGGCTTTCCGACTGATCAAGAACTTCATGCTGAGATGTCTGAGTGCAGTGAAGAACGTTTCAAACGCTCACGAGGGTTCATCATCACCTTTCAGTCTTCTTATGCTACATGACTGCTTATATGATGAGGGTGATGCACAAGAGCTGAATGTATTCACACAGCAGCAGTACTCCTGCAGAGCTCCTGACGACTGAAAAAAACTTTTTTAAAAATTGGTGAATGGAGGAAATTCCCCTGAACACTTTTCATGCTACCGAGTTTGAATCCGTTTCGTTCCATAATCCTGGAATCACACCAAATTTCACCGTGCATTTGGCTCTTAATGAATCAAAGATGAAGCCAAACTGGAAAGGTTTCTAAAAAATGTTGTACAACCCAAAATATAAAGTTGCGGTGAGACGTTTGCATACTTTTTCAATAATTATGAAGGTACTCTTAATTTAGGGCTATTTCCACATGCATGATTATGCAGCATACAGCTTCAGTTAATGTTCGACAAAAGATAAAAATTATACAGACATTCACCAGAATCTTTAAAGAGATCATCCTGACAGTTATCTCTTTAATAGCCAAGGCCAAAGACTCTCGACTTTCTATATTAAATCATCATTGACTGCAGTTTGTATTTTTGTCTTTGGTACTCAAGAGAGTCACTTGTACAAAAAAACAAGTAAGAAGCTTGTGGAAAGTAATAAAGCTACTCGGTCACACGTTGAAGAAAGTCTTATGGTAGCATTTCTTCACACCTGCTAAGTTTACAATCAGTTGTTTGAAAGTGCCATGGTGTGGTGTGGCGGTGGACCCAAACGCAGCAGGCAGTAGGCGTAGAAATAAGTGGATGTTTTAATGAAGAAAATCAGCCAACAAAAAAATCCAAAATCCAAGGATACAAAAAAATCCATAAACAAAGCAAACTGGAAACACGAGGGACCAACAGGTGGTCCAGGGAGGGAAACATGGGTAGTGACGATCAGGATGACAAGACAGACTGGTGAGTTGTGACTGGGATAGAGGAGCTTAAATACTGGGAAGTAGTAAATGGAACAATGGACCTAACGAGATGAGATAACTGATTGCAGGTATAAGTAGTCGGCACAGGAGCTATCTGAGGGGCGGTGAGAAGATGGCACAGGGAAGCTGAGGAGATATACTGGAGAAAAACCAGGGAGCTGAAAATATCTGTCAAACAAAAGAAAACATTAATACTAAAGAAAACCTGATAAACTAGAAGACAAAAAGACATGAGGGAAAAACATAAACAAACCCAAACAGAAAGAAGGCTGATCTATCAATAATAAAAACCAGGGGACGTAGAGCTATAGAAACTAGAAGATCTGAACAAAGAGATTACCTAACTAGAGTTACTAAAGGAAGACTAAATAAGCCTAAAGTGACAAAATGACTAGGAACACAGCGGGAGAAACTAGAAGGATTAAATAAAAACAAACTATCACTAAAGAAGCTCGACCTAGGCTCTGACATACAAGAAAAACAGAACCTAACTAAAGAACAAACCTAACTAGAAACACTATGAAGGTCTGCAGATAAGAAAAACAACAAGGCAGTTCTAATCCCACTAAATAACCTCAAATAATAAAACTGAAATGACCATGAAGGGCTAACCTAAAGAGAACTAAAACATAACGATAAATAAGATCAAACCCAAACCCAAAAAGCCAGAGTCCTGACAGAAAGTACAAAATTATTTGAAGGTTTGCCATTCTTTGTAAAAAAAAGCCACGTCAATGATTGCGGCAACTGTGACAATGTACAACTGCTCACGCGGTCAAATTAAATTCCGTCTGAGCAAAGCTTTGATAAAGTTTGAGCTATTTGGCTGCAATGACACCTAAATAAACTTAGCTCACCTCAAAGAAACAGTTGAATTGTTGAAACTTGGGCACAACAAGGTTGTTCCAACAAGACCATGATCCTATTCACACCAAACCTGATTTTTAATTGGATAAAACTGGCTAGCTGGTTAACTTCTGAAACTGTCTACTCAAAACCCGTCTAGGCCCAAACAATGGATAATTGTGCACAATGTTTGGCTTGTAGAATGAAATTTGCAGAAGTTATGAACAAGAAACACTAACAGTGCAAGTATGAAGTTTTTGCTCAAACTAGAAGCATTTCCCCTCGCAATCAAATAAAACATATGAAATGTTTACAGTTGTTCTTCATTGTATCATCACAACCATACAAAAGCAGCAATGACCACAATTCTACAATGCTCAGAAATTTTGCCTCCAAATCTCCTGAACCCAACATCAGCTGCCATCACAGTTTGAATACTGCTGAATGGTTTGATCCCTAAACTCTGAGATCTGAACTGAAATGACTAGTGGCTCATTAATTCATCGGTTCAAATGACGAAGCGGATGATGTGTGAGGTTGATCTAAAATTCTCTATACTGCATCTGGGAACATAATTCATTAAGCAAGAGCACGGGCAGCAAAGCAGAAGCGCTTTAAACAGAATTGTTCACGTGAAATGTGAGAATGCTCCCCTGTAGTAAATGTGACTCTTTGCAGTCAGTCTTGCTCTTTTCAAACTCCACATATTCTCACACAAGTGTTTGCATTTTTTTTAACGCTCCCCGCCTTTCGGTCGGCGCAGAGGAGCCCCCGGAAGTTCGGCGATCTCTCTAATGCTCCAAACGTCTGTCACGGGGCGTGAAGGCGGATGATGAATCGGCGCGTTTGCCACTTGTGTCTCCTAAGTCACGCCGCGCGGATGCAAAAACGGCAGGCATGACGAGCTCCGTCCCTCATCGGCCGATTTGTTTACGGCCATTTGTGTACCGTCGTGATCTTTTTACTCGGCGCTTCCTGATCGCTTGCTTGTTGTTTTAAGTAGGCTTGGTTTTTAAGCTCAAAAATCTTGAGCCCCACCGCAGGAATACCAACCCTCAAGACTGAAATCTGGCTGAGTGCTTGCTGTCAAAGCCTTAAAGAACTTTGCTTGACCCCATCCTGACCCTACATGCTGGAATTAACCAGTCGAGTCATGCAGTTATTTCTTATTAACACAACCACATGTGTGTATTAGCGATAACCACCACTGTGGCCCAACAGGTGAGGTCAGCCTAAATCACGGCTGAGCTCTCTCTTCCTCAAGTTGTGGTAGGATGCCCTGGTTCTCCCAACAACAACACTTTGCATGCCCATTTCCATATATTCCATCCACACTGGGTGGGGTTCGTCGACGGAGTAGGTTGAGATTTAGATTTGCTCAGTCACTCGACTCCAATCATTTGCGAACGGTCACAGCCCCGACCTCAACCTGGCAGGACCTCGTCTCCGTCGCCCGTAGCAGAAGACGAAGGAGATGGCAATAAAGTGAGTTTCTGTATGTATCATTATTGGGCCTTTAGCACATTTCAGCAGGGAACTTCACACAGCAGCCATGTGGAAAACACCAAAAAGTTTTTCACTCACTGTAAGTCTCATTTTTTACTTTGGGGCATTAGTTAGCCTCACGTTGTGAAAATTGTTCAGCAGGATTTATCCGGATGTTGTAGATGTTTACACGTAGTGGTCGCAGATAACTTGGCTAGTCATGGCTCTTGATGCTCTTTTCAAGGGTAGATTTTGTTGCTTTCCCAAGGATCCGCTGGACGATGTTGAGGTTTGGAGCGAATCCGTGGATAAAGTCCTCGGTTGCAAAGGTGAGGATCTTCAAATCTTGCTCCTTGAGTCGTTGACTAGGGGTAACCAGAGGCAAAGTCACTGGAGACTGCAAACCTGCAAAGTACAAAACATCATATGGTCAAGATATCTTCTCATTCAGAGGTCCTCATTCAATTCAGTTCAAACATACTATATGGATCCCAAAGGGAAATGAAATGTTGCTGCAACTCATCTTAATTCAAATTGTTCAAAGAGTTATAATAACGGCTGTTGGTAGGAAACATCTTTTCTATCAGTTTGTACATCTGGAACAGTTCATCATCAGTAATAAAGATGGTAACAGATCTTAGAGTTTTTAATTCCCAGTAGAAACAATGGCTTAAACAAAACCAAATTTGCAAACGCTGATCGATACCAACCTACTTTGTTGTGGAGAGTTCACTTTGTCTAATGTATTTTCATGTTTTTCTTGTTAAGTTCCAAAAATTTTATGTATGTGTGTCTGTGTGTGTGTGACAGGAACCTTTAATTCTAATTTCGTTGTCTTTTAATAAAGGTCCAACCAAGGACTGGGTTTGCAAATTAGCCTGTGGCCAGAAAACAACAATTGCTTTGTTTTTAACACGTAAAATGGTTTAATGTTCTGTCCCTGATGAAACTAATGAGAATTGAATTGACTTGACGTGACACAAGTCTCCTGACCCGTGATTTCCAGCCGGACAGATAGCATTCCGGGAGTTCCTGAAGTCGGAGTACAGCGAGGAGAACATCCTGTTTTGGCTCGCCTGCGAGGACTACAAAAAAATCAAGACTGTCCCGGAGATGATCTCGTCCGCCAACAGGATCTACTCTGAGTTTGTCCACCCGGAAGCACCCAGACAGGTAACAACACAAAAACATGTCGGACTGAGTCGCTTCCATTCAGAACCCCACCTCTCTAACGACACTCTGGGTTGTATTGTTCGATTCCAGATCAACATCGACTGCACTACCAGAGAAAACATCACAAAGAACATCTCCCAGCCGACTCTGACGTCTTTCGACACGGCGCAGAAGCTCGTCTACAGCCTGATGGCCAGGGATTGCTACCCGCGCTTCCTAAAATCTGACATCTATCAGGGACTCCTGAGGAAAGCCAACTCCAGGTGACTGTTCCGTTGGAAAAGGTCCCGTGAAAACCTCCTGCTGGGCTGCGATGCTGCGTGGATAACCAGTTTATCCCGCACCGTCCTCATTCTGGAGCATAGGGAATGTATCTTTACTTCTTCTCAGCCTGTGTGGTTCTGTAGTGAGTTGCAGCTCTAGAGAATTTACTGTTTATTTATGTTAAGACGAAGCTAATCCTGTAGGAAACTGTGCAAAATACATCTTCCACGATTATCTATTTCTTCTAGTCTGACTACACAGAATCAGTTCCTTTATTGTAAAGTATTATCACAACTTTGATTGATTATGCAGAAAGAAATGCTGATTTGTTCTGCAGGTTTTTCTCTCCATTTTAATATGCAAACACATAGTTATATCTATCTGCTTTACCCTCTGTTTAAAGTGTATTTCTGTTTGCAGCTTTAAAACATCTTACAAACTAAATCTGTCCAGCTTGGGTGTGGTCCTTCTGAGTACAATGCAAATGAACATTGATGAGCTGCAGGGTGCAAAAAGGTCACTCGAACACCAGGTGGCAGCAAAGGTCTTGAAGTTACAAATTGCATTTCCCTCTATGGAAGTCCAAAAGTGTCACAATTCGGATTTAGTGAGATAAGTTGAATACATATTTCGACGTGTAAATTAAAAACCTTTCAAAAACACACATTAATTCAATAAATACATGAATCAACAATTATTTAATGTTCTAATATTTAATTCAAATCCTGAATGAATGTGTGAATAATTCTGTAAGATTTTAATGCATTATTTGATTATTTATTTCATTGCTTCGTCATTTTATTTGTGAGACACAAAAATTGGACTGGGAGTGGGAGGGGCAAACATTACTGTAGATGCATTGTTGTTATTGTGAAAGTTAACCAATCCAGATTTTGATTCAGTTCAATAATCCTAATAATTTTGATTATTTCAAACCACAAATAAGTGAAATAACTGTAAATGCTTTTAAAGCACAATGGATTTTCTCTTAAATTAACAATACTGATATTTCCTTATTTGGTAATATATTGACCCATTTACATATTTGTAGTTATGATTTTTTTTTAATCATATATACTTATTTCAATTTTACTTAAGTTATCACATTTAATATTTTTGTTTTTTTACCATTTTGGGGGGAGTTTGGCTCTACTGCCCTCCCGTACATTTCTCCCAATCTGACCTAGAAGCTCCATTTATTGGAGAAGTGCATGAATCATCTCGTGTTAAACTTGGAGCTGCAGCCAGACACCAGACGGTGGGCGGGCCGGGGGGGCAGAACTGCTCACTCATTGCAAAAATGTATCTGAGGACAGTCAGAGCGCAACGTCTGAGCTAATCTGATCTGACAGCTCACGCCACGGATCAAAAGCCCGAAATTTAGTGTTTAAGTGAATCAAAGGTAGAGAGAAAGGATGACTGTAGCTAGAGTACGTTTTGTTTTTGCTTACCACTTCTCATTGGGACATGATGGATTTTACAAGCTGGTGGAATAGTTTATGCAAACGGATGCAAATACAAAAAGAGCGCAACCTTCTCCCCATCACATTCAAGCACAAATACAACAAAGAGGCTTTAACTCTCTTGGAAAGTCTCCATCTTAACCTCAGGTTACACTGTAGAAAAGTTCCAAAGAATAAAGTGATGTGCATCTTATCTTTATTGTCACGTGTTTTTTTTTTTTTTTTTGTTGTTGTTGTTGGGTTTTTTTTTTTGTTTGGAAAGTAGAAGTAGTTCCCGGCCTGGTTTCGCCTTGTGACTGCTGTGTGCTGCGTGAACATGTTGTTCAGTTTGTGTTGGTGGTACCGAATGTACGGGGAGTTTTATTTAAAGAGGAGTTCCACGTGTTTGGCAGCGCGTCGCGACACCCCGCCACAACTTCCTCTGCCTGAGATGACTGCGGCTGCCACCTCAGCCGGAGTGATCTGGCGGAGGACGGTTCGTTTCTGTTCGGGCCTCTTGCTTATCAAAAGAACAGGACAGAAATAGTGTCCATTAAACGTCGTTTTTGCTAACGCTCCATCAAGCCGGCGCATTCCAGCCCCCGGAAAACGTCACCAACCGCTAATGACAACAGCCGACGGAGGAACTGGTGAGGTGTTGCAACCGATAAAGACAAGAAAAAGCTTGATAACACTTAATGTCACCGCTGCAAGTCATCAACATGTACAAAGCATTTCCTGTTAGAAACATACGGATGGCGACAGGGAGATAAAGTGCTTCTTACATCAATAGCAACATGTTAGATATCCTGAAATCGCTTGGGCACATTTTGAGATTATGTGCGTCTTCGCGTTGAGTTTCTGGACTCTTTCGACGCTTCACAGCGTCAGAACTTCCACTGATAAAAATATCCATAGCCTGTTATGCAAACGTTGTCTGGCCCCTTGAATTTTTATTTTTTTTCGTGTTGTCTGAGTCCAGCCGCAAGCTTCAATGTTTCTTTGGGATTTTATTCAATACACCAACACGGTCTAAGATAACAGCAGATCTCTCCGGCCAATATGACGAAAGCTAGCTTGCAAAGGAGGATGGGTGGAAACTTTAACCTCTTGGTGTGCAAAGCTGGGAGACATATTTTTTACAGCAAAAGTTAGTATGAAATATTAACTTAGTGGAGCTAAACAGAAAAGCAGTCACACTTTTTAGATGTTCATCTCTAAAGTATTAGGTGTTTTCCAGCCACATAGTGCCATTAAGTAGCATAATCAAGTAACCGTGTTCATTTCAGTTGCTATAAAGTTCTGTAAATATCAAATATGACTGAAAAGAAATTTTACTTTTTAACACCTTGAAATTGGGCCTCTGTCTCTTTAAAATCTCCTGCTCTGTCTGGAACTCCAACTTCAGGAAGTCAAAACAACATGGCTCCTCTATTAACTCTTTAGCGACATATTTACCAGCGTTTCACTGAGGAGTAGCTCCTATAATGAGCTCAGCTGATGCACAGTTCCATCAGGTGTTTGCTAATTGCTGCTGGCTAGTCTGAAGGAGCTCAGTGAAGGAGGGAGTTCAGTGAGGCAGAAGCTTGAGAAATGCAGCACCAACGAGGAGCTTTGTTCTTGAAGGCGGAGCTAGACCCACCCGGGCGTTTTGCACAGCTGAATGGGAAATTAAAGAAATTGTCAAACATGTGTAAAAGAGTCAAAGTAGCACTCCAAGTATGTTATTAATGAGGGAATAACATAACATAATGTGAAGCTCAAAGGCATTTTTACACAATACTGTCCCTTTAAAAACTAAAACATGCATTACTTCCCTTCCACTTCCCAATTATGTACTTACAGTCAATAAAAATGTGACATTTAAGATTAGAATATTACATTAGATTTTAATACATAAATGTGGGATTAATGAAAGGTGTAACATCTGGTTGAAGGTTGTTATGTTTAAAAGTGACTTTTTATCTGACAACCAAACCTCATCGGTGCACATATACTAGTTTATCGAAAATGACTATAAATCCAGACAGACCAACTTGCACACACTGATGATGGAAACGCTTGAAACGCCTCTTTAAAAATTCATATTTGGCTTCTTGGATGCCCAGACTGCAGAGAAAAAATCAAATTGAGAGGGGGGTTGGGGGGCAGTTTTGTACCTAGGAAAAAAAATCTTTCTCAAATGAACATGATTTAAAAGTTATGACTTAAAAAAAAACATAAAATCCAGCAAAAATCTGAAACTGGACCAGAGGGAGGCATTACCCTCCACTTGACCATGGAGGCCCTCCAAACCCTGCTGAAGTTAAAATAGTTTTCTGTCTGCCGAACAGTTTTTTCTGTGGTATTCATTTTGGATGCAGCAGAGGAGATGGGAACAAATTGTGTCTTAATGACAAGCTGTTAGTAACAAAGAGCCCCAATATGCCATTTAAAACAGATTCTCTGCTAAGTACCCTTTGTAGAAACGGCACAGGTTAATCCCTGGAGTTTAGAAGACTTTGTATTCCTGGATGATGTAAATGTCAGAGTTAAGAGGCTTAGCAAACAAAAACATTTGTCTGAAAATGATTGCTCGAAAATTGCTGAAAATAAAATATATATATATGGATTTTATGATCACTTCAATTATAAGAAAGCCTAAACTGCAAAACATAGAGAATCTATGAATGAAAAAAAAGACTTTAACATCCTTTAATACAGGGGGTGTCAAAGTCATTTTCTTTTAGGGCCCAGTCAACATCACGAATGTTCTTAAAGGGCCACATGTATTAATAGAAGCCATTAAACTGGTAAAAAGTAAATAAATTCTTACAATTAAATAATATTGCACATCTTTCCAGTCCCTGCAGGATTTCACGATTGTTTTTTTTGGGGGGGGGGGTCGTAATAAAAAGTGTTGTGGCTCAGATCTAAAGTATTTCACCATTTTTGTGAAAAATCTGCAAAATTGTTGATTTTGCGTGAGTTTCCACGATAATTCCCAAGAAAGTGGAGGGACGAATTTATGCAATTTGTCAGGAAACGGATAAAAACCGATTTGAGTTGATGAAATAATGTTTAAGCACACCGTTACCTTGACGATGCTGTTTATGTGGCCCGTTAGAGTCTAGAGGGCCACATAAAAAGCTATGGCGGGCCAGCTTTGGCCCCCAGGTCTTGAGTTTGACATAAAACTAAGAGGTTTTCTTCCAGGACTGCATCCCACAGAGCACCGTAGTCCTGCCACTGTGTTTCACATGTTTCACGTGTTTAAGGTGATTCCTCAACGTCTAAAACTCACAAGGTTGCATATTTAGCTTCTCCCTCAGCCAAGCAGGAAGAGGAAAGTTTTGAGTTTGCTTTGAATGTTGACACTGCGGTGTTTTGTTTAATGAAAATTATTCTGATTACTTCTTAGAATTACCCCAAGGCCTCACAACTCTAATAACAAGCATGAGCTTAGTGATAGACAGTTACTAACCCAATTTATGACAAAATTAACGTTGTACAAGGATTTTTTTTAAAAAGTGCTTTTAATTCGAATTCTGCATTTTGGGTTAAGTGGTGATTTTAGACGTAGCTCGGTGTTAGTCAGGGTTTGCAGGTCTGCTTCTAAGTTTGTCCTGTGACTTGTTCAGGCTGTACCCCGTCTCTTTGCTGGGAAAGTTTCCCTAAAGTAGATATGAAGACACACAAATTGAGTGGCCTTCTTTTGCTGTAAGTTGGGTTTTTTTCCCAGCTACACACATATAGCCTAATTTCCATTTCACTTCTGTTTATTACCGATAAATCCTGTTTGACCACATCAGAGAAGTGACACACCTGCAAGGTTCAGTCTAATCAGAAAGCATTTCCAGTTACTCTTCTTCTTTGGTATTTTTGTTGCATGCAGGCCGGATCATTTCATCCAACCCTGCCTTCCATTCATCCCTGAATCCCGACTAGTGAGGCGCATGTACCTTGCATTACATTTATAGTTTTTATGCTTTTGGTAGAAGATTTCACAGACTAAAAATTTTGGATCTCTGGCTCTGTAATCCAGTTAGCAATAGCAGGGGTTCTGGTTGCAACATCTTTCAAGGAGGCAACAAAGTAAGTGTCAGGAAATGCCTTCACGCATCCACTAGTAACCCTGTAAGCTTCCATGATCAATAATGGAAAGGCATTTCTGGAGGAACAAGTGATGCTTGCAGTCTTCGCTCCTTCATCACAAAGGTGGTTTATCGTTTGTAGGTCAGGACTCTTCGACATGAAGTTCACTCATCCATATCTTTATGGACTTTACAACTTTGAAAGCATAACATTGCCTCAAATGCCTCCTCAGCATTCTGAATTATCAGTAGTTCCTTTTCACTAGAACTAAGGACAATACCCTGACACCATAATCCCTTCTGCACTAATCGTTATACTTGACACAATAGAGTTATAAAATCGTTGAAATTCCTGGTAACTGCTGATCTAAGGCTGGCTTGTTTGAATGTCAAACCGAGACGCGATTTGTCACACTTAGTAACACTTCCCCATTGGTCTAGAGTCTAGTCATGTTTTACACCATTGCATCCAAGGCTTTGCATTGCCCTTGGTGAGGTAAGGCTTGCCGGTGGAAACCCAATCTGAAGGCCACGTGAAAGTCTGAAGGTTTCTGAAGAAAGTGGCCGCCCTCTTCACACGCTGTCGCAGTACGCACTGGGCCCGCTCTGTGATTGTACCTGACCTACCGCTTTTTGGTCAGGTTGCTCCCAAGACTTTCTGCTTCGCTATGATGCAGCAGACCGCTGGCTGTAGAATAATTAATTGTGAGGAAATTTCATGGCTTGCCTTATTGGACAAGTGACATCCTATCACCGTACCATGCCGCAGTTTATCTCCTGAGACATGTTTAAAGAGATGTTTACAGAAATAGTCTGCCTGTCCAAGTGCTGATGTTTACACCTGTGACAGTGGAAGTGATCTGAGCACCTGAGGTCAATTATTTCAACACCTTTGGCAGCACAGGGTGCCATCCAGTTACTGCTGCTGCCTTGCAGCAAGAGGTTCCCGGGTCCAAAGCCATCTTATCTCAAAATCCATGTTTTTGGTCACATTGAGTTTAGTTAGAAACCTTTGAGCGATCCTGGTGACAGTGGTAAGAGTTTCCCCTACAATTGGTGGGTTACCGGTTCGATTCCCGCTCCATCCAACTCTGTTGTTGTGTTCTTGGACACGACACACCACGCCACCCTTGCCTGCTCTTGGTGATCAGAAGGGGCCGTTAGCAAGATATACCAGCCTGACTTCTGTCAGACTGTCTCAGGTCAAGCATCTTTGAGGATCCTGAAAAGCGCTTTTAAATTTCATTAAAGGTTATCCTCTACTTCACCTGGAGCTGTACAGTCATTCCCAGGTGCGATCACATTGTTCCGATCACACCTGGCAACACTTAGGTTACTAAACGTTCATGGAGAGAGCACCACACGTTTTTGCAGATGGCTTCCACCATGGAGAAACAACTTTGCAATTACCATCAAGCAGATTTTAACCATTTGACAATCTTTGTAGTTCCTGTGAAGAATCGTACAAATGTACATAATTCCTCACCGCGTTTGGTAAACACTCCTTAAAAAGTATTCATGTCACCACCAGACACAAAAACTGGGTAGTAGCACACTTCTGCATAACACACACACTTGTGACCAATCACAACACACCACCAAGCTCCATGCCATGTAGTTTGACCCGGGCCTGGTGTAGAGAACGGGAGGACCGCGCAATTTTCGTCATGCGACTCTCAATGAGAGCCAATCTTGATGTTTTGGAAGAAGTATGGGAGAACCTTGTACGTGTAAGTGTGTGTCCAGGTTTGTCCTATGAGTCTGATGGTGTTACTTATGGTTTTTTATGTTATAGTGTGTAATTCTGTTATCGTTCATCCTGACGACAAACGAGAGATGATCGCCTCTGATCGAGATCATATATCTGACCAACCTCCTGCTGCTGGACATGATATCTTAGGACTTTAATGACTCAGATTCTCCCTGGGGAGACAGCAAGAAGTCCTGTCCTGGTGCCCCAGGAGAAGGCCCAGGGAGCAGCAGGCCTTCTCCTCTCAGCAACTTCTCCGTTGTGGAATTCACTTCCAGTCGATCTGATGGCTTAACAAACCACAGAAACCTTTCAGAAAAAGAACCGAAACCTTTTCTGTTTCTCACTATTTACAGATGCATCTGATGGTTATACCTTTGACAGTTTTTGTGATTGTTTTAGCACTTTGAAATGCATGGTACACTACAAATAAAATGTATGTGTTGTAGCATTTGTCTAAAGAGTTTTTTGTTGTAGTTCCTTTTTTACAAAGTTTTTTTTTAAGGACATATAAAGTAGTTACTTGAATCTTAGGACTTAAAAATAAAACAAATTTGCCATGCGCCAATTCACAACATATCGTCTCAAGGCTCTTTACAAATAAAGGTAATTCAATCCAATCATACATACATTCCACTTGAATCTAGTTATCAAACAGAGCATCAAGTTAAGTTCTTTATTCAAATGTTTTTTATCTGAGGAAACCCAGCAGATTGCATCGAGTCACTGAATTGCAGCATTCGCCCTCCAGGGCGAGCATGCAGCGGCGGTAGATAATGACTTGCACCATGTGGTTGAATTGCAGCAATTCCTCTTACTGAACATGCATGTAGCGACAGCGGAGAGCAAAAGTTCCCCTGTAAGAGGAAAAATTCTGGGGATTGAGAAGACAGAAGAACTGATGTAGAAGTGCTTTCTTTGTTTGAGAAGTTAATGGCAGTAGTGGCTCCTTTAGCAGCTCATTTAGCAGCTTCCTCTGCTTGAAGTAACAAATGCATGGACTAGTTTTTCAGCACCACTCCTGTACAGTGTGTTTCTAAGGTTGGCAGTATTCCTTAGGTGAGAGAAGTAAATCCCGAACCTGTTTAGTTTGGGATTTATAAAGAACCTCGCCGTTTCTTTTAACCAGGACAGGTCGTTACTTATTCCCAGAGGCCAATTTAATGCCGTCACTGTCAGAAATTAAAAGCTGAAATTTTACTGTCATCCAGTTTGTTATGACTTCAAGACATCCCTGTAGTCTGCCCAACCGATCGGATTCATTTATGGATGTATGGATGAATATAGCTGAGTATCATCAGCATAACAGTGAACACTTATTCCGTGCTGTCTGATGATTTTGCAAATTGGAGGTACATGTACATTCATATTAAAAAGAACTAGACAAAGCACAGAGCCCTGTGGCACTCCACAAGTAATCCTGCTGTGTGAAGATTTATCCTTCACATGAACAACCTGGACAGTTCATAGAACCAGCATCGTTCTATTCCTTTGATAGCTACATGTTCAGGCTGTTATGAGAGAATATTGTGGTCAACTGTGTGAAAAGCAGCACTGAGATCTAGCAAAACCAGAACAGAACAAGAACAAGGCCATTATGTGAGGCCAGGAGAATATAATTCATAGCAAAGAGAAATGGCCCGAGCCCTGGACCCTGTGGTTCTCCATATCAACCCTACAATGTGAAGGTGATTTACCACTGACGTGTGAAAACCAGCATGTTCAGGTTGACGTACTCAAGAACGTGAGCTTCACTCAAGCATAACACTGTTCAACACATTGTGCGAGGTTTTCAAACCCAGCAAAGTATTCAAAATAAGTGAAACTAGGATGACTGTGCAAGTAAACATTTTTCTGAATTAAAAAATAATCATTTTAAAAGATATGGCGTAACATTTGAAAGTCTAGAAAGATCTTAATTGACAAATAATTTACCTTGGATAACACTGACATGTTTATTGACAGTGTAATATATATTTGATAAAAGTGAAAGTGTCAAACAGCTAGCATTAGCACGTGCTAGCTACTTAGCCTGCGACTGACTGGCGACCTGTCCTTTTGACGGGTTAACTAAAGTAAACTGCCCAACCTCTTTCTCAGCAGCACAAACGTCATATTTGGATAAAGAAAATAACGAATTTTTTTTAACTTCAACCCAGCAGTTGCTGTGTGTGATAAATAGCAAATCAAAAGCTAACAAGTGTTCCTAAAAATTCCACCCATCTGTTTAAGGGACGTAAAAAAAAAAAAAAGTTAATCATAAGTCAACATGAAATGTAACATTACACATGAAGACACAGTAAAGTGTCCGTTGGCAGTTCAGTTCTTCTTCGGACATAAAAAATGAATGTGAGGGGAAATTCCAATAACTAAATCCTAACAGAAGGGTAAAGCCAAATGTTACTGAAGAAAAAAAAACAGAACTTCTATGAAAAAATTCAGTGTAAGATGGAAATTGGGAAGTTCAACTCATTGTCATTTTGCCTGCAGCACTGAAACTGAGCAACAGAACAAAGTTCAGCTGACAGGTGCAGCAGAGGAAAGCACACCGGGTGGCTGTTCCTCTAGAATTTTAGAAACATGTTGGAAATCCAGAGAAATGACCAGCGGAGAGAGGAGCTCATGTTCAGCAGAGAAAGCAGCAGGAAGTGAAAAGTAGATCCGAACTCCACCACAGCTGAGACATTGCGATGTAAGAAGCAGCCGCCGTGACACGGCTCAACAAATTGAAGAACTGAACCGTGTTTTACACAACTGAGTTGAGTAATTGGTCGGGTCGCTGCTTCTTTTATTCCTCATGAACCTTTCCCCTAATTTCACACCGGTATATTTCCTTTGGGTTTCATTTCACATAAAATACTGTACAGCTGTTAAGTTAAAGGAAAAAAAAAGTATTCTGTTTAATTACAAACAAGAATCTCATAAGTGTTTTCTAAATATGCATTTAGATTGTCTGTGGCGGTACATCGCAGAACCATCTTTCATTGCAATTCAAAGGCCAAAGTGCTTTGAGGTATGCGTCTACCACTAGCTGCGTTTCCAAAAACATGCCAATTTTGGAAAAAAACAAAACAAACATTCGATAACAGCTATTTACGCCGGGATGAGGTGGTTTTTCGGCTGCATCGAAATGTGATCAACAACCTGATGTTAGTACTGGCGAACAAGGTGAAGAAGACGACGGGAAGTGGTATGTTATTTTTAACGATTTATCGCGTGAACAGACTTATTCACATGGGAATTTAATTGGCATTTGGTTGTACAGGATTTTATTTGGGGGTCTTAGGGTAAATGGGGGTTGCTTAGTTGCAAACTTTCAGATTTGCACTTGTTAAAACAAAATTAACCACTATATTTATGTCACTTTTGTGTTGGTACATCACGTAGAACCCCAGCAAAGTGAACAGTTTTAACAGTAAACTGTTCAAGACATACAAATAAATTTAAAGCCATTGTATTGAGCTTGAAGCTCAAGGTTAATTCATCTTGTGCTTACCCCACCAGAGAGCAACTCAGCTTTAGCAACAACAGTCGTCAGCCTTGTCAAATATGGAAACACTGACATGTGTTGGTGGTCTCAGAGTCAGACCACATAACCACACTGCCCCGGTTTAGTTCCGATGATTGACCTTTGTTAGATGTCTTCCCCCCTGCTGGTTCACCCCCATGTTTCCTGTCTGCCTCCGCTGGCACAGATTTAAGCCTCCAAAGTAGAATTAGAATGGAAACAAAGAGCAGTCACAGAAAAATAGGCCCACACAGGGTGGGATGCAGTAATGAATGAGGGGGGGGACGCAACGCAAGTGTTCCGGCGCAACCTTCAAGACTTGAAGTGACATAACCCCAACAGATGAGGGTTAAAAGTTTACATTTACAAAGCTTGAAGTCATGGAGAGGACAAGATGGGGATCTGAGGAAGTAAATAATACACTTACCTTCACATGTATTAGGACTAAAAATCTAAAAACTCAATGGCAAATCATGCAGAGCCTGAACACCCCCAAACCCACATACCACCCACCAACCACCCGAAACACTACCCCAACAGAAACGCTAATGTTAGCAAAGTAAGAAAATAGGTCGTAGTTGCAAAGGCCAAAGTCTTCTGATAGCTTAACTAAAGTAACACTTTGACGTCTACAAAATTAACCACCCATTTTGCTGCAGACAGCACAACCACACGGTCTATTTACGTTTCAGCACAAATAGACCACAGAACATTTACGCCAACAGTTTTGTCAATTAAACGAATGTTGCTACCAGTTACTTTGAAAAAAATACAACCAAGTGAACCTTTTTTTGAACAGTAGCATCAACATGAATCATAGCATGAAGATATCTATACCATAATCAGCAAGTGTATGGGTATTGGTACAAAGTAGGAAAAACAGTTTAATAAGATTAACTTACTACTCTATTTGGATAAATTCGGTAATAATCTGTCCTTCTGTCCTCAAACGTTTCCTGGTGAGTGACTTCCCTTGTGTTTTAGTGTTGTCTCTTGCACAGTTTTAGTAACTTACAACAACCTTTATAAAAACTACAAAATGATGTTTCAAGTCTTTGTAACCTGAGACTGGAGACAATGTACCAACTGCTACGTTAAAATGTTTGACGCAGCGGCTAAATTAGTAAGAATACCTCACAGAAAACATCAAGAACAAACTTTTTACAACAAAATACAATGCAATTAGTCAATATAATAGTCAATTGGACCCTTTTGTTCTCATCCTATAATGTAAGCGTTCTAATTTTGACCAGTTTTTTCTCAGAACTGCCCTAACAAGCATCACTCATACAAAACAACATAGAAACAGGCTTCTAGTGGACCAAATCCACCGCTTGGTTCTTTAGCATGAACGATGGGAACCGAAGAGCAGTTTCATGCTGTTCTTTCTCTTTTTGGTTTTGAGAAACTCACTGAGAGAGAGTGAGATCAGACTGGAGATAAGTAGCATGCAAATAACGGATGACATCATCCGAGTTGGCCTGTTCAGTTCAGTGCGTACCAAACACTGGTCTCACACGGTAACATGATACACAACATTTCATTCGGAGTGGCTCATGACTCAAAAGGTATCAGTATCGGTGTCCATTTATTCCAGATTCCCCTTTTCGGTTCAAACAAATAACTCACAGCATGACAGAATACAATGATTTATATAAAACTGGACATTAAAGTCTCCTCCACATGTTGTATGGAATCACAATCAATACTTCTGAAGTAGTCAAAACCAGAAACGTCTCCAGTCGAATGTATTTTGGTACAATGTTTATAATTCTGAATTAAATGAGTTGTCAAAGGAAACCTGTTGCTTTTTAAAGAATAAACATAAAAATGATGCAGTCATTAAAACGTTTCTTTAAGAAAAAATGTTTTTGCACAAACTTGGCAAGACGAAAGCAAATCCATTATACTGAGATAATGAACTCAAAATGGAGAGAAATATATTGTTTTTAGCTTGTATCGCTAATAGTAGTTAGCATGGTAAATTAGCAGATCGGATTGTTATTTTTTTTATATTTTTGTGAAGTTTAAGTTCACATCTACTTAGTAAAACAGCTTCAAATTATTTGCCAAAAATGTCCCTGTTGGCAGATTTTCTGTAGCATATATAGACAATATTTTTTTTAAAATTGCATTTTGGGAAACTCAAATACCTGGATGTAATGCTATTAGCAAAGCAGCTAATTCAGGGGGCGACATTCATTTTCTTTGGAGCTGATTGGCTGTAACCCCAGACGCTGAGTCCTGCATAATAAGGCATATTTGATATTATTAAAATAGACAGCTATGAGCGGTTTTAGAGGGAATCTCACGTTTTGCTCGGTTATCATCCCTAACATACACAAATACTTTGTACAACGTAAATAGGCAATAGCAATCCTTCCTAGTCAAAGATTCAAGGATTTTTTTTTATTGTCATATGCCATTTTGCTTATTTGTGGTACGAAATTTGAACTCGGCTCACAGATCAAGAAATCTACTACACAAAACAATAAAGAAATGAATAAATAAATAATAAAGTAATTTATGTGACATGTAGGTATTTGTGAGAGTGAATAATTCATGAAATGAAGCTGTGAAGCTTGACTTCAGGAGTCTGATGGATGAAGGGAAAACTATGTTAAAACATTTTCTGCTTCTGTTCACACAGCAACTTCTTCAAATTTGACAAAGTTTTGTCTACTGGTGCTCAGCAACCTTGCATTACAGCTGATTCATACATAACCATTTTTTGTGCTTTAGTTTTCCTTTTTTCTTTTTCCGTTGTTCACTCTGGGCCTTCTCCAAATAACAGGAGTGCCCAGTGCTAGTGAACAGAAAATGAACTGACAAGCAGAAAAGCTTATGCTTTTAAGTAGAACACAACTGGTTGGGTCCCATATGGCTTCCTTTTGGTACTTGAGGCTCAGACACAGGCAGGCTGTGCACAGCTGCAGTCTCACAGGCTGGGCTTACTTTGGGTTACAGGAAGTTTTGTTTTTTCGCTAAGCATCTGACCTAGAAATGCAGACTTTCTAGAAAATGCGCAACCAAGTTTAACTAGGACTGCTGAGAAAAGACATACTCATAAAGCTGGCATTGCATTTTCACAAAATGATCCGACACCTTGACTAAAGCAAACAAAAAAGGTGATTGCCTTCTGCTGCAGGTTAGCTAACAGTTAGCAACCAGGAGCTAAAATTCAAAACATGACTTGCAAAATGACTTGTTGGGGCTAAGTGAGGTTTAAAGTCATTTCTTGTAGTTTCACTCACATGTTGACTCCACTTCAGAAAAGAAAAAGCTATGAGAGAAACAGTGGTTTCTATCAACCAAACAGTTAACAGGGTTGCGAAGAGCTGGCAACCAGTAGCTAAAATTCAAAACAGGCCTTGCAAAATGACTGAATATTTTTGGGCAAAGTGAGATTTAAAGTCTTGTTGATGCACTATCATTTGCAAAAGAAATCAGTTATTACCACTTCAGAAAAAAAACCCTGAGAGAAACATTAGTGCTCAAGTATGAAGGGGTTTAGACATCTCTCATTTAAATTTGACAGTAGATTTAGGTGCTGGAATGACTTCAGTATCTAGTTGTTCAAAGCTCTGTTCACAGGACAGTCTCTGAACCCGCCTTGTTTTAAATAACCGCCCGTTTTTTAGCATGGGTTTAATTTAGTATTATCTTGTTTTTAATCCTTTAAAATGTCGTACTCGATTTTAGCCATCATACTCATGACTCTCACCTTCTCAACCATCAATGTTAGAAGTGTGAAGTCGCGAGTTAGAGCCCAGAGTGTTTTATCCTTTTTAACCTCCGTACAGTCAGATGTGTTTTTACTACAAGAATGTTCACTCCCGTTTTTAAAGAATTACACCCGGTGGCAGGACTTGTGGCCACGGCCGTCTATATGGAGCGGCTCCAATGAAAATAAAAATGACGGCGTGGCCATTTTAATAAACAACCCGCACATCTTGGTGAAGGGGAGCACCGTGGTGAGAGAGGGACGAGCACTTTTAGCAAATCTGACTTTTAACGGACAGGATTTTAACCTCTTAAATATTTATGGCTTTAATGACAAACACGACAGGTATGACTTTTTAGAGGAACTGCAGCCCCACATGCTGGGAACAAAACCTTTAATAATTGGGGGGGATTTTAATTGCATTTTATCTAGAAAAGATAGGAAAAGAAATAGACAGGATTTTAAGGTAGACAAAACATCACTTTTATTACAGAGAATCGTTAGGGATTTTAAACTAGTGGACTGTTTTAGAACTATGCATCCTGGAGAGGAGGGCCACACCTGGGTCAGTGGTGATGGCTCTATGGCCTCTCGCATTGATTATTTCTTCATCAGGGATTGCGCCCTAACTGATGCTAGATTGTCACCAGCTTTCTTTTCTGATCACCTCCTTCTGTCCTGCACGCTTTCACTTCCTTCAGGTGCGACGACCGGGAGAGGTCTGTGGAAACTCAACCGCTCCCTGCTGGAAGACCAGGTTCTGGTCGGCCAGTACCGGGAGCGGTACCACGAGTGGCAGACCCTCCAAGACCTGTACGAAACACGAGCACAGTGGTGGGAGATGGTGAAAGGTAGGACCCAGACTTTCTTTCGACAAGCAGGGAAAAATAAAAAGAGAAAAGAACAGAGATGCATGATGAGGCTGCAGAAAAGATTACAAAGATATTATTTTCTAAATCAAAAGGGAATGGATTTTAATAAAGAAATAAGAGAAGTAAAAAAAGAAATGAGCATTTTAGCAGAAATAAAGAGTAAGGGAGTAATATTAAGAAGCAGAGAGAGAGAAATAGAAGAAGGAGAAAAATGCAACAGATACTTTTTTAAGAAAATTCTAAACAATCCAAGTTTTATCTCTGATTTAAAGTCAGAAAATGGAAACATTGCTTCTAACATAGAAGAAAAGAAAAAAGTAATTGAAAAATACTATAGTGATTTGTACTCAGAAAAAATGGTAAAAGGAAAAAATATAAAAGAAACTTTAAATTTCCTTGAGAAAAGTATAGAAGAAAGTAGTTTTTTAGAGCAGGATTTTACCCTTTTAGAGCTTTTTCAGTCAGTGAGAAGTTTTAAAAGAGGAAAGTCTCCAGGCTCAGACGGACTCCCTATAGAATTTTATTTAACCTTTTACGATATTTTAGCACCGGATTTACTTACTGTTTTTACTGATTTTAGCAAACTAGACACACTCCCCGATAGTTTTAGAACAGGAATTGTTACACTTTTATATAAAGACAAAGACAAGACAGATCTTAAAAACTGGAGACCGATTACCCTTTTAAACGTTGATTGTAAGATTTTTAGTAGACTTTTAGCAGCCAGGATGCGTCGAGTGTTGGGGGATCTAATCCACCCGGATCAAGCCTGCGCCGTCCCGGGAAGGAGGATCACGGACAGCCTGGTACTGATCCGAGACACCATCTGTTTTGCGAGAGACAGAAACATTCGGCTGATAGTCCTAAATCTAGATTTCGAGAAAGCGTTTGATCGGGTCTCGCACCAGTACCTCTTCCAGGTACTGCAAAAAATGGGTTTTCCTGGGAGGTTCGTAGCGTGGGTGGGACTGCTGTACCGAAACATCTCCAGCAGATTCATGGTTAACGGGTTTCTGACAAAAGCAGTGAAAGTGAACTGCGGTGTCCGTCAAGGTTGTCCGTTATCCGCCCTTCTCTATGTGGCCTGCGTCGAGCCGCTGGCGCAGATCTTGAGAAGGGACCCACAGATTTTAGGTGTAACGATACCGGGGAGTGGAGGGCAGGTAGCGAAATGTCTTTTATACATGGATGATTTTAACATTTTATGTACAGATCTTTTATCAATAGATAGGATTTTTCAATTAACCGATTGGTTTGGGAAAGCATCAGGGTCAAAATTAAACAAAGAAAAAACAAAAGCAAAATTTTATGGACCATGGAAAGAGAATGAAAAATTAGGATGTCAGTTTCAAGTAACGGAAGAAGAACAAAAAATACTGGGAGTAAAATTTGACAAACATGGAGAAGGAAAGACAAACTGGATTGAAATAACAAGAAGAGTAAAACAGCGACTGGGATTCTGGGGGATGAGGAACCTTACGATAGAAGGAAAGATTTTAATAGTTAAAGCTGTGATTTTACCAGTGTTTTTACTCACCAGTGCTGTTTTTATCCCTCCTAAGAGAGTGTTTTTAGAACTACAACGAGCCATTTTTTATTTCATATGGAACTCTAAATGGGAAAGGATAAAAAGAGAAATCATGTACAAACCCAAAGAAAAAGGAGGAAAAGGAGTCCCAGACCTTCACTTGTTTTTAGGCAGCCATTATACGAGCACGCACCTGAAACAAGCAATGAACCTTTCCAGCAATAACAAAACAAACACGATGACCAGATTCTGGTGCGGGTCCTATCTTAGAAAACTAAAAATGATAAAAAGTGATTTTAGAACTCCAGTAGCTTTTAACCTTCCTCCAGCATATGCTTTTATACGGAAATTTTTAGAACATTTTAGATTGGAAGGAGAGGAGAGCAAGATTTTAACAAATCATCGTCTTATTATTTCTGTTGTGCAGGACCGGGAACCAGTGACTCCAGTGCGCGGCCTCCTGTATGGAGACGCCTCCACCGTTTGGCGTAACGTGAGCCATCCCGTCCTTTCAAACAGACTCCAGGACCTGTCATGGATGGTGGCTCATGGGATCCTGCCAGTCAGAGCCGTTATGCACTCCCGCGGCATGTCTGTAACGTCCATCTGCCCCCGACCCGGTTGTGGCGCGCCGGAGTCGGTGAGGCACCTGCTGTGGGAGTGCAGCGCTGCTGTGGACCTGTGGGCAAAAGCCGGCTCCTTGCAATTCCCACACTTGCCAGCAAGGGAGGTCCTCCATGGGCAGCTAGTGCTGTACGGGGTGAGCCAGCAGAAAATAACGAAAAAGGACTTTGCTGAGATCTGGCTCACCCTAGCCACCATCAAAGACGCCATTTGGACCTCCAGAAACTTGCTGGTGAGCAGGCGCAGGCAGATGCCCCCCGTGGCTGTGATCCGGATGGCGGCAGCAACAAGAGGAACATCAAGGGCTGCAGGTGGCGCGCCAAGGACACAGCCACCAAGAAGAATCGCCTGCGCCTCCGTGGACGAAGGAGCCGGCGCTCCACGAACAGAGGTCCAAGCAGCGGCGGCCTGGCTCTCCGGGTGAGGCAGGAGGGAAGGAGCTTCAGGGCAGGTTTCCCCTCTGAGCACCAGCGCTGTTTGGAAGGACGGGACGGCTCCGGACTTGGGAAGGGGTCACCCTGGTCCTGCTCAACTTTTAACGCACAGAGATTTTGTGTTTTATATTCTTGTTCTTAGCTTCTTTTAGTCTGAACTGATGATTTTGTAAGTTATTGAAAATTTCTGTATAACTGAAATAATGTAAATTTTTAAATGCTTACAGTAACAATAAATACTTTTCGAAAGAAAAAAAAATCTAGTTGTTCAAATCTTATAATAGTGACACTGCCTCTGAAGGCAAAGCAGCAGAGATACTGAAGCATTTGCCTATGCTGCTGAATGTTCCACCTGCGAATTTGCATCTCCAGACCTTAAGCCAAACAATGCAGGCTGGAGTACAGTACAGTCGAGACAGCTGAAGCTCTATGCAGCACGTTTTGCGCGGATGTTTGCGTCATCCACAACTTCCTCTTTGTGTGTCGTTTGTTCAGAGTTGCATCTCTGACGTTGACTTCTGTTCATATATAGAGTGGCTGCGCGGGCTCGGAGAAACAGATGCAGTTGGAGAACTCTGAGAGCAGCCTACCAAAAGAAACTGCACATGTACCAAAAGCTGTTGCCATGCCAAGTCTAGCCACATTGACACCGCCGCAACACCTAAACATGGACATCGACAAGAAAGCTGTTGGATACAGGTAACTATTTTATTCCAAATAATACTTTCTCTTTCCATTTCTGCTGATCATCTTTGATTTTTCAGTGAAGTAACTTTTGCTGTCTTGTGTTTTTCCCGTCGTTTAGCAGGGGAGGAAACCTAAAGTCTCGGCTTCAGTGTAAATTATCTCAACCGGCCAACACAGAGGAGTAAGTCAAGAAATCTCTCACCATGAAACTCGACATCTGCACTATTGCTCCTTTCACGTGTTAGTAACAACACGCTCTCCTTTTGCAGGCTCTGTTTTGAAGAGATGTCCCAGTGGTCACAGTCACTAGAGAGACTTCTGTCCTCCAAATGTAAGTTAGCCAATAAGTCATCTAGTATGCAAATCCTCCAGTTAGTCATCCTCTTGAACGTTGACTAATTGATGCTTGCTTTCCCAACCCGTGCAGACGGGATGAAAATATTCCAGGCCTTCCTGAAGTCGGAGTTCAGTGATGAAAACCTGGAGTTCTGGGTGGTGTGTGAGGACTTCAAGAAGATCAAGTCTTCCTTCAGAATGTCCTCAAGGGCCAAAAAGATCTTCAAACTCTACATCCAAGCCGAAGCTCCCAGAGAGGTACGCATAGAGGGTTTTTTTCTTTTAAATGAAAGAAGTTTTCTTTTTAGTACTTTTCTTAAAAGCCAGCACTGCTTCAGCAACTTATGTTATGTTTCTTAAAATTCCAGATCAACATCGATCACAAGACCAGGGAGGTAATCAGGACCAACATGAAGGTTGCGTCCGCAGTGTGTTTCGAAGAGGCCCAGAAGATTGTGTACGGGTTAATGGAGAAGGACTCATACCCACGCTTCCTAAAGTCGGACATTTACAGGACTTTGCTGGACTCTACATCAGGGCCAATGAGGACGTAAAGAAAACACATGCCAGAGGCTTCGCTGTACTGTAAAGCAGTGTCAAACGCTTGGACGGGCTGAGAAGACCGGGGGTTTGTCGACCCATCGGGCTCGAGCTAACACGTTCGCCGGAACGCCTGGACTTTCCTCTGTAGTCTGAGAACTACTTAGGGATTCTCTTTACCACGTATAACTCTGCTTGGGGCATTGTTGCTTGTAAAAACAGTTACGTATGCAGATCTGAGCAGTCTCCTGAGCTAATGTGGGTCTCTGCTCAGAATGCGACTCTGAAAGCACAGCTGATCCGGATGGAGCTGGAAAGCAAGAGACTTTCCGAAGGGACGATGACTGTGCAATGAAAATGCTGGGGACTTTCTGCGAGTGACAGCTGAAACTAGACAGTCCCCTTCCACCCAAAGTGAAAGCGTACCCTGGGGTACTTACCTACAATTTGCTCTTCCATTCAGGTTTATTGTTATCGCACTAAAGCAATAGCTAAGTAGATGCTATCAGAGGTGTGGGGTTTTTAAATTCTTTTATCTTTATTCACAATTTTATGCATTCACAATGTTTCCATTCTGACATCAGACTCACTGAGTTGATATGTTACAACTGTAATGAAATGATATAAGCTATTTGTTCTACATGTACTTGGGGGATGTGTTGGTGTAAATGTAAAATATTCAAATTGATTTGTGGTGTTTAATAAAAAAACAAAAACATACTTGGACTCAAAGACAGGTGTTGTGAAGTGCACTCTGATTCAAATCTGTACTCGTCAGACAGGCGGCCGCAAAACGAGGTCAGGCGTAAGAATCGCATCGCCTCAGCACAACACAGGAAGCAACCCAGTCGCTAATTCATTCAGTTCTTTCTCCTCATTCATTCATTCATTCATCTACTTACTCATACCCAGAGATTTTACTACCCAGCAGTTTAGAAATGTTCACAGTAGCAGAATGTACAGCAGTGAGGTGACTGATACATCTGGAACAACGAAACGAGCAGGTACAAAAAAACCCCACTGATTTCAGTGATAAATTCAGTTTGTGTTGACTCAGTTTTCACATTCGAGTTCTTAACATCTCAACACTGCTGCTTTGTTGTTTTCTAAAGTAAGAGGATACCAGTCCTATCAGCCAGGCTAGCATCACACACCGCTCTGTGTGCTGGGGTTTAAACAAATACTGCGGCGGCACCGGGCTAGCATGAAGGTGATACCATGCATTACAGATGTAAACAGATTCAATTTACTGCCGTACATATACAGAACTGTGCAGATGTTCACTTAAAGACACTTCACTCAAGCCAGAACAGGAATTAGAACAAACTTAGAGCCCAGAGAGACTCCTACTAGCTTCTAGAGGAACTACTCATTACCTTAGCATTTAGCATTAAACTTCTAGCATTGGAGCAAGATGTAGAGAAACTGTTGTTAGTTTACAAATCTAGAACAAACTTAGAAAGTACTATCTAATTTTATCAGACCAAGAATCTAGAGAAATCCCTGCTAGTTTCTAAATTACGGACTACTTATTCTTATTAAACATGGGGAACCAATATGTAGTTTTACACTTTTTTTTCCTTTTGCTCTTTCTTTTGGTTTGTTGTTTTGTTGTATTTCCATCTAATTCATGTAAAGTGCTTTGAAATGCCTTGTTACTGAAAATGACCTGCATAAATACAATACCCTACCTTACCTTACCCCCACTTAAAACCTGGCCTATATTTGAGCATTTTTAAAAGATGGCATTGTTATTAAAATGTCTCATTGCTTCTGTAATAGCGTTTGATATTAAAAAGCCACAAAACTGCAAAATTGAGGCATTTTTTAAATAATGCTGTTCTCTAGGCAAGCACAAATGATGCAGAAGTAAAACAAAAACGTTAACTTTTATTTCAGGACGTTTCCGTTCAACGGAAGCGCTAACTGTGTATCCATGAGATAAGGAGAAAATATGACTTCTTGGGGTGAAAAAATGGTCATTTTGTCACAAAAATGAATCACTTGAATTTCTCTCATAGACAGCAACCCAACTTCCTCCATTATTCTTCTTATTATTTATTATTATTCTATCCACAGTTGTGATTAGAGCTGGGAATAAATGTACCAACTTACATTTTCCCAACCTGAACATTATTTTGAGTTTTCTTAAAGGAAACTTTAAGCTACATATAAGAAGTCAAATACGACTGTATTATTCAGATTATATGAATTAAAAATGTTAATATTCTGATACGACTGAACACTATCCAACAGCGTGAACTCACACGACTTTCTCTACAACTAATTACTCCACATTCCAACCCTAATGGTATGACGTCAAGCTCTCCATGCAGTTGAAGTCGAGCTAACCGCTTTAGCGCATCGCTCTGCGTCACGCTGCCTTCCTTGAAAGCAAGAGTTGGCTTCTCTTTTGAGCAATCTTGCTCTCACTTCATCAGCCCCAAAATTACAGGTGGCTCGGTTCTTAGACGATACGTTATTTGGAGTTTTATTTTTGTAGCATCACGTCTCACACAGCTTTTAAACTGCTGGTGAAATCTGGATTCTGTCCCTCATGGAGTTAAAGGGTCATGTGTATCTGAAAAAAAAATATGTTTGGGGCTGTGCCAGGTGACTTTCATCATTTTCTATTTTTTTTCTTCTGGTTGACCTGACCTTGTGGGGGTTTGACACGAATTGCATTTTATCGAACCACCATTTTGTACCCACCAGGGGAACATTTCATACCTGATTTGGCAACTAATGATTTAAAATATTTTTCTGATCTCAACAATTCATTATAAGGAAATATGGTTAAATAATTCTACCAGTGGGAGAGTAATTTGGTTTAATTGGGGGGTCAAACGCTGTTATATAAAAGTTATCTGTGCGGAGGAGGAATCACAACCAAAATAAATGGAAACTGGGTAAATTAGAATAGAATAGAATAGAATAGAATAGAATAGAAGTAAAGTTTTCACAAAAAAATGACTATCTCAATAATTCATAAACAAAAAAAAAAAAAAACTACTTAACCACAAAGAAAAAGACTTTTGGTTCTCACTGGCTGCATTTCCATTGACCATGAAATTGCGAATTACGAACATAAATTTGCAGAGTGGAAACACAGCGATTTTTGAAAAAACTCGCGATTTTTGATGAAGCATTTTTTGCACCAGGATGAGGTTGTTTTTAAGGCGTATGAAAATTTGTATATTTCACAAAACTGCAGCACAAACGCTTTTTTTGCATCACACAAGTCATGTTACTATTGGCGAAAAAGACAAAAGGAAGTGGCAGGATGATGACGCGGCATGATTTTTGGACATTAGCAGAATGTTGACAACGTTTTGCGTACATTTGTAGTGGAAACACAGCTAATGGCTCAGGCCTTGTCAAACCTGAAAGTATGACAAGGCTCCTAGGCCTTGTCATACTCAAGGCCTGGGAGCCAAATCTGGCCCGTTGTAGCTTTTTTATGTGGCCCTCTAGACTCCAAATTACTTCAATAAGTCCTTCCAGTTTTTTACCAATCTGCAAAATTCACACAAAATCAACAAATCTCCACATTTTCTGCAGATCTTCTCAAAATTAGTCAAAAACATTGAGCTCAAGTGGCTCAGTCTCACTGAATGTCAAGTTATAATTGATAAAGCTAATAAAAAGTCAAATTTAACATCATAGATTAGCGCAAATATCCTAAAAATTCCTTACAAACATTTCTAAATTGTCACCACAAAATCTATTACTTTGATATAAAAAAAAAACACTGAAACAATAACAAGGAACAGTTTAATTGGTTTTATTAAGATATTCTGGCACAACTGGCCCTTTAAGAAGCTTAGGACATAGTCTTCAACCTTTCCCCCCCCTGGGAAACTGATAGAAAGGCGGAGCAAAAACCCACAACTCATAGTTGCTCACTAATCAAGATACAGTGTTTTATGCCTCCTTCTACCAGTGCGTTTTATTTTCTTTCAATGCCAGTGTGTATTTAAAGACACGACTTTTGAATTTTGAAAACCTTTACAAAACACATCATCAAAAATTTCGCAACCCCCCCAGGTTCAAGACCTCTGGTTCAGGATCATGTTTTCCTCAAAAGTAAAAAAACAGAAAGGACAAGATGCAGAGTGGAGCTTCTCCAACTTTAAACATATAAATAGTGTTGATAAATTTCAGTTTTTTGGCATGGTCACAGCTTAAAAATTTCAACTTTTGTGTTGCACTCCGTCATAGTGCTTCGTATTTGCCTAAGAAATAGTTTTGCCTTTCTTAAGCCTACACAGGATCTGTTATCACGTCAGCTTTGCTGTAATGTTTCTTTTTTTTGTTTTGCTTTTTTGGGGGCTTTTCGTGTTTCTGAATGGGCTTTCTTCTCACTACGCTACAGACCTGCTTGGTTTACCATTCAATCTCCTGTTTATCAGAACAGGAAACACGCCTCATCTTCACACATTTTTGTCTTCGTACAGAAAGGATTAAAACTGAAACTGCATCTGTATGAGAGGGAGGGAGGGGGGACACCAAAAAGGAAGTTTATCTGTGAGAACACAGCAGGTATCAGTCTCTAAAAGGTTACAAAAAAAAAAACTTGAAGAGGAAGTGTTTCGGGCCTGACTGTTTCACCACATCCTCTTTTGATCTTGTTCACGTACTTTTGAGACGACGACAGAGTCACATACACAAGTTTTCAAAACATACACATATATTCCAGGAACACTTATATTATGCTTTTATACTGAAATGAGCAAAAAATTGTAGCATTGAAAGCCCCTAAGTCGTTCATGTTCTTGCCAAGCAAGGTTTCAGAGACGTTAAAACACTCCTGGAGACAAAAATAAAAAAACGTCCAGCACATGAGATGGAAAGTGTAACAGAAATTTGAAGTATTTTTGGTCGTCAAGTGCATGGAGACAAAGTATTTACTGAGATCAAATTACCTGTAAGTACGATGCGGCTGGGACGCTGTAGAACCAGTTAGACAAAGCGGCCTTTGTTCTAGGCAGGTGAGAGTTGCCAGGTGGAAACTTGGTGCCAGATAAAGATCGGCTTCCATCAATGTGCATTTTTAGGGGTAGCAGGTGAAACGTGAGGAGTTAGATGTAGCTCAGACAGACAGAAAGAATCAACGGTAAGGAAATGAGATGGAATGATTAAACTAAAGGCGATACCACAGTGTGCAACAAGTTCTTTATAAGAAAAAGTTAGTTAAAGGAAGATAAAAGCAAATGTGAGTTGCATTCCTAACCAAACGATCAGGGTGTTTGGAAATTTTGTTTAAATGCAGTTGCTTTATTTTAGCCTGTTTTTTCTGGCTGTCTACTGCCCCCACCAACACAAACACCAAAAGCAAAAAAAACAGAAGTGCCTCTTTTTCATATTTTCACTTTCTGTTACAGCTAAAATCAGTCCAGACTGCACAGGCAGACGTCCGTCTATCAGAACATGAAATGTTAGCGTTATGTGCTTTAATTCGGGGGGGGGTTTCTAAAGACCATCCTGCAGCAGCTTTTAAAAACAATTCCAAACTCTTTGAAGCAGTCAGAGTTCATGCTTCAACATAAACACGACGTTTTCCTCATGCAGAGCAGAAACGCAAAGACCAAAGTCTTGAGTACCTTGCAAAGGTATTCCAACACTTTAAACTTCTACATTCAGTCGTGTTACAACAACAAACCTCTGTAAATCTGCCTCTGCTGCCAGGCACGTGTACAAACCATCGTTTGCATCTTTTGACCTTTATGCAATGTTTTGAATAACTGTTGAGCACTTTCCCAACCTTTTGCAACACTTTGTCTTGCCACGCTGTGTGTGTCGATTGGTCACATTGTATATTTAGTCATTTAACCATAAACCAGAACAAAATATCAAATAATTGAAGATTTTATGTGGGATGATTTTCTTCAGCGGGGCAGAGAAGATGGCCAGAGTTGGTAGTGCATACAGAGCTACACCGCAAGACAATCAGGTAGAACTAAAGACTTGAAATCGGCACAGACATTCACAATTGCATATAGAGCGCATCCAGAAAGTATTCAAAGTGTTATCCAAGTTTGGAACCAGCAGGAGTCTTCCCACAATTGGCAGTCTAAGCAAGGTGACTGGGGAAGGAAGGAGACCAAGAACCCTATGGTGTCTCTGTCAGAGCTCCAGAGTTCCTCTGTGGAGAGAAGAGAACCTTCCAGAAGGACGAACATCTCTGCACCATTCTACCAATCGGGCCCTTATGGTAGAGTGGCCAGACGAAAGCCAAAGGCTTAATAAAAGTCACAGGGTAGCTCGTCTGCAGTTTGCCTACAGTCACTTAACGGACTCTTGGACCAGAGGAAACAAGATGCTCAAGTCTGATGAGACAAAGATTCAACTCTTTGGCGTGTTTGGAGGAAACCAGACACAGATCATCTGTAGGCCAGTACCGTCCCTATAGTGGAACATGGTGTTGCCAACAACATGATATGGGTAAGTTTTGCAGCAGCAGCACTAAAAGGTGGACTTGTCAGGACAGACGAACTAGTCAGATGTCCAGAGACATTCTGGATAAAACCTCCTCCAGAGTTCTCTTGACCTCCGACTGGGGCGACGGTTCATTGTTCAGCAGGACAAAACCCAAAGCATGTGGACAAGGTCTCTAAGAAGCGGCCTTAGAACCTCTCTGGGACCATCCTGGTGAGTCTAAGCCAGGGTCCAGACTTGAATCCGATTGAACATCTCTGGAAAATGACCGACAGCTGTCTCTGATGGAAACAAACTGCAAAGAGAAATGGACCAAACTGCCTAAAGGGAGCTGAGCTAAGCTGGTGGCTTCAAATACAAAAAGACCTGAGGCTGTCATCGCTACCAAAGGTTCTGCAACGTATTAAGAAAGGGTTGTGAAGGCTTAACTGAATGTAATTTGTTAGTTTTTTTTATTTTTAATAACTACAAATCACTCAAAAACCTTTTCTCCACCTTGTCATAAAGGAGTATTTGTCAAACTTTGGTACTCCTGAAAGAGCTTGCTGGGTGTCACACCATTGGGTTGTAAATGAGGTTACTCAGTCATATTGTGCAACTGTTCACTCGGGGTGTGCTTTTCACAACACCGCTTTGCAAAACAAGTGTTGTATCCATTCACATACCCACCGGTCCAAACCTCAGGCCTCTAGGAGTTGCTCAAAGCAGCCTGATGTTACGCAACAAAAATGTGAGCGGTGTCAACTTCGGTCAAGATCTGGGAAAAAGCTTGTATTGTCCTGTGTCAGGTAGCGTTGCTTTGTCTGACCAAACAATGCTGATGTTTTGTCGGATGTTCTAGTTAATGTAGGGTTTCATGCCAGTCCTGTAGGGATTGTGTCCGGTATGTTCCGGATGTCAGCTGAATGGGCCTTCCCTCCTTACCCTTATGCCCAACATTCTGAATTTTTAGCACCCATGGTGACCCCGTGAAAGCCCACCAAAGAGGGCAAAGTTCACCAAAATTTGACTTCTAACATCCCAGATGGCTAATTTGATAATAAATGCCCTCACCCACCACCAGGGGGAATAGTGGTCTGACACTGTGGAAACAGATAGGGATAGAGTGCCCTAACGATAACCCTAGTATTTAGTTGCACAGCAAACAATATGCACAAATTTCTACTTGGCACTCACTATATAAATATGGGAGGACTTAATATGGGACCTAAAGGTGGATTTAACATCAGGAAATATGGGAGCATCGGGCAGTATTCCTATGGCTGGCACTTCACAAGGACAGCCACGGGGACTTCATATAGGACGTCCATGTTAAATCCACCCAGATTAAACATTGGGAAATATGGGAGGATTTATAATGGGACATATAGGAGGATTTAACATGGGACATATAGGAGGATTTAACATGGGACATTTGGGAGGATTTATGATGGACATTTGGGAGGAGTCACAAATCATCCTTAATGTAGCTAGAACAATACTGAACTGTTTTAAAAAATAAAGCATTGAAGCATTATTTTTAATGGCAATATCCTGGTCTTTTTCTAAGCCTAGTGTCATGTCGGTGTAAATGAGCCAGACACAGAGATCATATAGTGATTATGTTTTAGGTTCAAATACAATACACCTTGGTGACCTCCATGACGAAGTAACAATCCAAGGAGAGCTTTTCCTTTTGTAGAAAGAAAAGCTTATGCAATTACTTCTATAATTTACCTTATATCAACACCAATACAAGCCATCTGAGTAACAATTGCCTTGGCAAAGGCCGTCAATCTGATATCTCGGGTCCTTTTTTTCCAAGTTTTTATTATCTTGCTCTTGCAGCTTTTGTTTTTGACATATAGTGCAATGTTTGAAAGTGACATGGTAACCACATTGTCTATTTAGATGTTCCACAGTTTTGTCACATTACTGCAGTCCGAACCTGCAGCTCAAAGGGGAGCACTCTCCAGTCCTCTGAGATTGTACTCCATGCCAGTTTGCAGCCTGTAGTTCCTGTTCCATTGCAGCCATGCGTAGCATCAACATCTGATGAAATTACGCTTTGTGCAGCCTGGTTGATTCATTTCTAATTTGCATTTTTAATTGGGGTTTTTTTATTATTATTTTGCGACTATTTAAAAGTTGCTCAAAATTCACATAGCAATTGAAGAAAAACAGAGAACTCAGTAGGCCCGTCTGCAGTCCGAGCAGAGAGGAGCCCCATTCTACTCTGCATGTACAACGCTACTGATTACAAAACGGGATGTAGATCTAAGTTTTTATGTCGCCTAATATTGTCTTGTTTCCTCTCCTATGTGTCACAAGTAAATAAATCCCTGCATTTATTAGCAGTCAGTCAATGTCGTGCCTTCCTGCCGGGGTTAAGTAAGGTCAGGGGCATCAAGCGGGCGAATCAGGTGTTTACAACGTGTTTGTTTTGACCTTTTTACCCACATCACTGGAGGAATGAATGAGTGATGACAGAAACCAGCATGGATTAAGTAATGTCTGGTGCAACTGGTTTTAAATTTTAAATGTACGATTGTGTTCTGCTTGATTGATTTGGATCCCTGTCTTGTGAAATGTCTTCATAATACATATGGATGAATTTTTGCTGCAAGCTGATTTTAATTGAACTGAATTAGAAAATGAATGCTTACATATTCAGAATCTACAGTATATCCTTTATTCTCTTCTCTGTTACAAAGGGCCCATTAAAGTGAAGGATGTTCATTTGCATTAGCTTTTTGGTAGATCCAAGACTAATTAAAGGCAAGCCTGGAGTTTTAGTAGTTAATCAGATTAACATAAATACATTATATCAAACTGTAGCCTAAAACCTGCAGCCTGGTTAGCTGGTAGTTTAACCAGGAGATGCCTTCACTGATTGCTGTCACTGTTGGTCTTGTACAACTGCTAAAAAAAAAAAAGTTCCTGATTCGGCCGACGCTGCAGATCTTGATCTACTTCGCGTTTGTTTGTCCGTGTTGCTGATCAAGTTCTAGAAAATGCAAGAGAAAAAGAAAAACATGAAATTAAACCTGCTGTATTCCGGTTTTTGGGGGGTTTCTTTTTTACTAACCTTGCAGTGCAAACAGTCCCTGCTGTAACTCACCTCTTGATTTTTTTCTGTTCACTAAGGTTGAGAAATGATTAAACAAATACTACATAAGCGGTTCATGAAACTGGCTTAACTGGTTCGACTCTTACGGGAGGAAAAAAAAATTCACAAGAATCTTTTTCATTTTGAGATTCTTCCGTACAGCTCTTATCTGTGTTTTCTTAGGTTCAAGCTTGATTAAGGAGGAAGTAAATACATTTTGTGGTTGTCACTCAACAGAAGAACGTCAACAATGGTTGGACGCTCTCACGGCCGCAGCCGCCAGGCCGGAGAGAGCAGACAGAAAATAGATGGCAGGTTGCTAATTTTAACCAAACCACACATCTTAGTTGTGAAGTCATAACGTCACGTTGGACGTACAGTGCCTGTTGGTTTGTGTTTAGCCTGAAACCAAGTAAACAGCCCTGTTTAGATCACTGGGTGGCACATCAGGCTGCAGACAAGACACGAGGCAAACTCTAATGAAGACAAAACGAGGAAACTGAGAGCGCTATTTTGGACGTGGTGCCTCGCAAGAGTATTTTATGCAGCTCCAAATGTCGAGGCGTTTGTGTCAGTTTAAGTTGCAGCGAAACGGCTGAATGGAAAACCGTGGCAAGACTTGCAAACTGTTGAACGGCCGGAGAGAGTGGGTTAAAACGACTGGGCTGAATGCAAAAGTGAAGTAAAAACTGCAGATGTTTTTCCTTCCTGCTGCTTCCATTTGGCCCGTCGAATAGAAAGAACACATAAATATTAAGAGGTGATTAAGGCAGGAGTTCGTCCTTTATCATTTCCGTTCGCAATCCTTCTGCTTGGCTCTGCCGACATTTCACAATGCAGATTGTTGTGTTATAGAATAGAACATAAATGTCTTTCCCACTGTGAAGAAGTTCAGGCTTAACATCAGCATCGAGTATTTAAAATATATAAAACCAAACAAAATTAAAAATAACATTCCATACACTATTGAGCAGGACAATGTTTTTTTTGTTTTGTTTTTTTTCAAATGTATATAAGTTTCATGTACTTGTGCATTAAAACAGTGTTTTTTGATGTTGGGTCTGGGTGCTGGGGCAGTTGGGGCGCCAGAAAGTTGGAGAGAAGATGATAAAAAAAAAAGGAATCAGATACATTTTTAAATTATAAATTGAAATAGTTTTTTTATATATAAATGTTGTTTTTCAATCATTATTGTAATACATACTGTATGTTGAGTTGCTTTTGAACCATAATAAATGGAAATACAAAAAACACACAACAAATTCCAGAGTTATTAATAATTAAAGAAAGACGAGGCCAAAAGGAAAAGACTGTGGGGGAAAAAAGATAAATCAAACTCCAGCCAACAAGAAAACGGTGCGTAGAACCTTGAAGTACAGTAGTTGTTTTCTTTGTGACTTATCTGGTCCTCACGTCATCGCAGAAGGAATTTTGGCTCACTGCTCCGCCCAGCACCACTCCTGTTCGCTGGGCTCTGCAGGCTATCAAAACCCACTTTAAAAAAATACAGGTAACGCTTTATTTGACGGCTGCACAGTGGCGCAGTTGGTAGCACTGTTTCCTTGCAGCAAGAAGGTCCTTGGGTTCGATTCCCGGCCCGGGGTCTTTCTGCACGGAGTTTGCATGTTCTCCCTGTGCATGCGTGGATTCTCTCTGGGTGCTCCGGCTTCCCATAGTCCAAACACATGACTGTCAGGTTAATTGGTCTCCCCAAATTCTCCCTAGGTGTGTGTGTGTGTGTGTGTGTGTGTGTGTGTGTGTGTGTGTGTGTGTGTGTGTGTGTGTGTGTGTGTGTGTGTGTGTGTGTGTGCATGGTTGTGAAAGTTGCCTTGAAAGTCCAGTAAAAGTGCCAACTTTACATTATTTTGTAAATAATGACACTTTATTGCAAAGTTAAAAGTGCCATTCTTTACCAAATGACACTTCATGACAATAGTCAGACATTCATAAAGACTCCTTCATGCTCATGACAGATTTGGTACTGTGTTATGTGATGTTTATGGCAGTGTCATGTCAGTTTTATGCACACCCCATAAATTAAAGTGTTACCAAAATACAATATGGACAATAAAGGAAACCATAAAAGTAGGACTTAAATCCAAACTGACCTTAGTCAAGGCATTTACAAACTTTCTAGTTTTGCCTTGTGGGTTCTGAACCAACCTGGTGGTGGTGGCGCCGTCACGAGTTCAGGCCACAAAATGTCTCGCTAAATAAAGTGGGTAAAGGTTCCAGGTGAGCCGGGAATTCAGCTTTGTGTCTCTAGAACTGCTCCAGCGGGTGGCTGGACCAGATGAATGAGTTTGACACGGTCTCCTGAGCCAGAGAAAATAAACCGAAGTTGAGAGATTTCGCAACAAACTGCAGTCTGCAAGGAAAAAGTTGTGAATGACCAATGAATACTGCTGTCATGCGGAGTTAGCGCTACGCATCTAGATCACTTCGCATCGATGACATGAAATGATCCGGCGACTGATCCGTTTGTTTTCACTTCTTTGCCATCCAGACTGGTGCTTCCTGGGTAAGTATGAAGTTTAATAAACACATCGTTTTAATGTCAAACGTCTTCGGCTCACAAGGATTTCCTGACACCACAAACTCACAGGATCTGTGGAATCATATGCTGGACAGTGGAAGAGTTTCTTCTCCATGTTTACGTTGGTGGTTGTTGGACAAAATGAAGACATTTTTGATGTGACTTGACATGCTTGAAATATTTCATGCTATTTCACTGAATTTATAAAGTAAATGAGTTTTCATTTCCGTCATTAGGGACAAAGGAATATTGAGATATTTTGGGAGATTCGAGGTATTTTATACATGCCTGTAACTGTGAAACATGAGCAGATATTTCTCACACGCTCGCTTTAAACAGACAAAATTGACATTTTTGAGCTTTATATTATATTATCATGTTATTCCCTCATCAAATACCTATTGGTGAGGGAGTGTTGCCTGGAGTGTTGCTGTAATTCTTTCATGCAGGTTTGAGAAATCCTTTAATCTCCCATGACAACCAATCAGATGTGCAAAACACCTGAGTGAACCTAGCCCCACCTTCTAGACACAGCTCCTCCTCAGAGCTGCAGTTTCCAAGCACTTCACAGAGAGACTCCCCCACTCAGCTCCTTCAGACTAGCCAACATTAGCAAACACCCGGTGGAGCTGTTCATCTACTGAGCTCCTTGTAGGGGCTACTTCTCATTAAAATGCTGGCTAAAATATTTTTGAAGGGTTAATAGAGGAGCTATGTTGTGATGACTTCCTGAAGGCGGAGTTTCAGACAGAACAGGAGCTTCTTAAAGAAACAGAAACTCAATTTCAATGTGTTAAATTATGAAGTAAAGTATTTTTTAAAGTCATTAGATATATGCAGCACTTTTATAAAAACCAGAAGTAAAATAGTTACTCCTTTGGTAAATGACCGAAAGAACGAGATCGCGGATACAAGCGGCCGAAATGGGGTTTCTCCATAGGGTGGCTGGGCTCTCCCTTAGAGATAGGGTGAGAAGCTCAGTCATCCGGGAGGGACTCAGAGTAGAGCCGCTGCTCCTTCACATCGAGAGGAGTCAGTTGAGGTGACTTGGCATTTGGTCAGGATGCCTCCTGGACGCTTCCCTGGTGAGGTGTTCCGGGCACGTCCCACCGGGAGGAGGCCCCGGGGAAGACCCAGGACACGCTGGAGGGACTATGTTTCTCGGCTGGCCTGGGAACGCCTCGGGATTCCACTGGAGGAGCTGGAACAAGTGGCTGGGGAGAGAGAGGGAAGTCTGGGCCTCCCTTCTGAAGCTGCTACCCCCATGACCAGGGTCGGCCCTGGATAAGCGGAAGATGGATGGATGGATGGATGGATGGATGGATGGATGGAAAATAGTTACTTGATTATGCTATGAAATGACAGTATGACTGGAATTTGCATTGCTTCAAAACGGCAGTTATTTTATAAATCAAATCAAACTGGTTTTTATTTTTTACATATAGTGCCAAATTAAATTAATATGTAAAGATGTTAAGCATTACATAATTTTAAGAAGTACTCATCCAATACAGAGACAGCTGTAACACTTTATCAGTTTAGCAGGCAGATTTATTAATGCCTTCAAACACAACTGGCCCTTTGAAGACATTCTTGATATTGATATGGAGCAAAATGAAAATGATTTCAACTATCCTGCCTCATAAGCATCAAAATGGCACTCAGAATCCTGCCTTTTTGTCTCGGCCGCGGTGGTTTGAATGACGAATAGAAAATCACACAAGAGTCACATTTCCACACGAGCTAACGGCCTCGAACACTTTGAATGTCTATTTAGAACCTGGCTACGATCCACCGCCAGCACAAAATGTGAATGCAAAATGCCCAGTCTTGCGTGATGGCGAGTGGATGTCTGAAGCAACGAAAATTCAATTCTCTGAAATCGTTCGACATAAGAAAAACAACAACAACAAAAATACCCCAAAAGAGACTGGTGGAATTTTGAGAGAAAAAAAAAGTAACCTGACACTAAAAATAGCCCAGACCTGAAAGGTAAGTCCATTGCCACAGATGACTATCAATCAGTTTAAGCTTGTAAGAATGAGGAGCGTGGTGGGTGTGTGACAAGGTGTGTTCTAAAATTAAACCACAAGGAAGAGCAGATGCTAAGTTCCATGCATTCATGTGGCTCCTTTGAGGCAGATAACAAAGGGATATCATGCTGTATCCAATAATCTAACAAGACGTGCGTTTGCACGATGCTCTGGGTCTAGTTACCCAGTCAGCAGACTGAAAGCGGAGAGCGATAAAGATCCAAGATCTGACTGGATGTTGGAGTGATTCTTCAGAGGACTGAGCCACATCATGCACACGCTGAGAATCATTCACTTCTGAGGTGATTCAGTTCAACCATGTATGGATTCCTTAAGAAGTTCCAAACAGCCGTGAAGGACACAGTGAAAATGTAAGTTCATTTTATCTGGAGTTCTTTAAGGCTGATTATTGTGCGTTCGTGCTCCTGCGTGGTTTAAGTCTAGGCTCTGTAACCTTGACAGCCCACATTGTTATTTTTGTCCCCAGTCCAGCTAAAGTAAAACTTGTTTACAGCTGCAAATGTTAAAATAAGGTTTGGAGAAAAGGCAATTCTGATTTGTAGACAATATTTACTGTTTGAAATTTAGTAAATAGTAAGTATTTACTAAAATAGAAAAGAAACAATCTTATTTCTACTTTCAGATTTTAAAACAAATTCAAACTTGAAGACCTTTCTTTGCAGAACGAGAACGCCGGTAGATCGATTTTCTTCTATGCCATGTTCTTGTAACTATGTAAACAAAAAGAAAGCATTTAGTTTCCACTTTTACAAGAAAAATACATCTAAAACGTATAACTGTGACTTTTTGTGTCATTCTGTTTTTAATGCAAAGTCCATGAAAAAAACTACTAAAATGCATTTTTAAAACAGAACTTTACTTTAAAACATTAGTTTTATCACTTGTCATAAAGCTTTAAAGAGCCACATGAGGACACAAAACTTTTTTGGCATTTTCAAACTGAAGGGGCCACAGTCTTTTTTCATTTTACTCACAACAAATATGGCAAATAAACACTTTGGGGTTAAAAATCGTAAGACGAGCAGTAAGAACTGCTTATGAGTCACTCTTTATTCAAAAATGTGTGCAAGTCTGCTTTTGAGTAAAACGTCACTGAATGTTTGTGTTCTTTTTTACTATTATGTTGTACCTAAAATGTTCTATTTCAAGATTTCAATTATTTGGTAAATGTTTTGTAATTTGTATTAGTCACCTTGGACAACTCTGATTTGGAGATATTACATTGAGATTTCCATGAATCGATTACCATTGATGCAGATCTGCTGTTGTTTTGCCTTTATTTTCTTTTTTTGCTAATATTGCATAATGCTGCTTTTCTGTAAAATGGCCACACGATCAAAATAAACCCCTCTTTCTCTCCTTTGCAGACAGGAAACGTACGAAGCAAACCCGTTGGGAGAGTCTCTGAAGACGGTCCTTTCCCAGAAAAGTAATTTCCTTCTGCTTTCAGGCAGTTCAGAACCAATGTCATGGTTGGCTACTGCCGTCTTCATAATGCAGCTCTGTTCTTTTCTGTAAAAAGGCGGGCGAAGTGCGTTTCGGGATTTCCTGAAGTTGGAGTTCTGTGAGGAAAACCTGGAATTCTGGCTCGCCTGCAGGGAGTATCGGTCGTTTGACAGTCTGGAGGAGCGGACGCAGATAGCGGCGAGTATTTATGAAGAGTTCATCAGGGAGGGATCCCCCAAACAGGTGAGGATAGTTCATCTGATGTGGACTCGTGCAACCAAATGTACAGCGTCATACAAAAGCACTTATACCAATAAACTTTTAAGATTTGGGTAGGTAAAGGTACAACAAAGATCAACATTGTTTACTGGGTCAATCGTGGCTAAAATGATTCATAATTTTGGATTTCTTTCTTTTTCAAATAAAATTCCGAGGACTGTGGCATGTCGGTGTGTGGGTCGGTACTTTGCAGGATCACCTTTAGCTGGATTTAAAATCGCTGGTCTTATTGGCTCTCAAACAGCTTTGGATATCAACCAACTTTTGGGGACTTTCCAGCCTTTAAAAGGTTTCATTTCCAATTTTGTTTTCTTTTAACCTTCTTCTATTTCTTCCATGTATTTCCTACTTTGCTTTTGGTAAGCTGAGCCTGTGGATCTCTGCAGATCCTTCAGAGTTGCTGCTTCTCTGATTAATGTTTTTCCTTGACTGGCTTTACCGTTTCATTGGACGGCCATGTCTTAGTAGGTTTGATGTTGCGCTGTCCTCATTCCATTCTGAGTTGGTGGATTGAACAGAGCATGGGATACTGTTTAGAGAACGTGACCCTGCTTTAAACTTTCACATTAGTAACGGCAACGTAATGGGCCTTTACGTCGTCACTGATGTTCTCTAACAAACCTCTGAGGCCTTCATAGAACATCGGGAGGTTAAACTATGCTAATTAGTGATCTCTGAAGACATTGGTTGCACTGGATTGTATTTAGATGGATGAAAGTAAAGGGGTAATTACTTATTGAAAGAGTAAAAAAATTAAATAAAGAATCCCCTAATGAAATGTCACTCTTAAAGTGTACTCATACCATGTAGATTGGGCCTAAAATAATCCGACTGACACTATGGAGCTTATTGGAAATTCTTCTGTTAGCTGATCGGTTGAAATTCTACCAGGGAAATTCAACTCGGTGGGAGAAACTCCACTGAAAGGAGATGAGAATCAAACGAAATTGTGTTGGAAACTTTGTGTTGGTCTGTCACATTAAACGCTCATAAAATACTGTTTGGTAAAAAAGTGAGACAACATTTGCAGTTTCTGTAGCTTCATGTAACCGATGTTCTGTTTCTGCAGGTGAATCTGGATTCCTACACAAGAGAAACGATCAGACAGAGTCTGGAAGAGCCGGGGTCGTCCTGCTTCGCCGTGGCAGAGAGGAAAATCTTCACCCTGATGGAGAACTGCTCCTTCCCACGCTTTACCGAAACCGAGCCGTACAAACTCTTCATTAACTCCCTTTCGAAACAGAGAGGTCTTAAGAAGAAACGCACGGCGGTGAGAATAAAGAGCCCTGTGGAGGATTTCAAAGTGAACCCTCTGCTCCTGGTGAGCAAGGACTGACTCAGTGTGTGCTGCCGAGAGTCTGAAGTGTTGCCCAGACAGACTGATGAAGGGCTGCGGGTCAAAGTGCTGCACAGGCACTTCCTCATCCCACAAAGCTTCACAGCAGATTTCTGTTAGACAAAAGAGAGAGAGACAGAGAGCTGTGAAAATGACATGAAAACGAGCTAAAGCTCTTGCTTTTACTGTGCAGCTTCTGGCAGGGACAGCTTTGAATGTAAATATGTTTTTTTTTTATTTGTCTGCACAAGTGACTTGTAATGAAATGTATTTTGTAAGTTTGGACTAAAACAGTATTTGTGAAAATGTGAAATCATCCAGTCATGTAGGCATCATGTAGCACATGGATTATTTCATGATAAATCACGTGATTTTTTTATTTTATTTTACAGCGCCAGCTGCGTGGAGGTAACAAAAGTGCATCCTTCATGCTGCATCTGGTGCGCTACTGCCACCCAGTGGCCGGAGCGCAGTAGTGCAGTGGAGGTTAACCATACTTACGTTCAGAGTACATTTGTCTGTATCAACTTTTGTATATATATTAAAAATTTCACATTATTGACATTTCTTTCTTTCAGTTTCAGTATATTTTTTTTTCTTGTTGCCTTTACTTTTTTTGGAAAATGTACAACCTGATTCCATAACTTGTTTTATTACTCATGTTGATATTAAAACAATGACTTCACGTTTTAAAGTTTGATGAGAGAAATAATATGTCAGAGATTAATTTATTGTCTTTAAAACTAAAAGTTTACATACAGAATGACTTTTTCAGTCCTACCAGGCCAAATCTGAGGTACCCAGACAAATCAACTTTAATTGATCCTTTTATAAATCAACATCATGAATTATTGTAAATGAGATATAAAACAGACCTTTTTACAGATGATTTTTTTTAATCTATTTCGCCTGTAAGAAGCTGGAAAAGATGTCAAACAGGAGCAGAGGCTCACCTTCCAGCAGGACGATGACCTTAAACATGCTGCCGGAACTGGAACACAATGATTAGATCAAAGTATATCCATGTGTTGTCCTGGTCAAAGTCCACATCTGAATCCAATTGAGAATGTGTGGGAAGATTATAGAAAATGTTGTTTACAGACACTTTTAGGTTACACTTGGGTTTTATAGGTAGCCTAGTAAAAACTAGCCACTTGTTTTATGCTTGGTTTCATAAAAGAAGGTCTGGTTTCTGGGCTCTTGAGAAACGATTGCTTGCTGGAGGCATGGACTGTGTTTAAAATGTTACCCAATCACTAATGTTTAATCGTGATATATGTAATGCGCCAGTTCGACGCTATAAAGCTTACCAGAAATTACCTGAGATGTAAACAACCGAGAAGAGAAAGGTTTCGGGTTGAACAAGTTAATGTTAATTCAATATTTGGAGGCGTGGCCAACACATACTGAAGGGCTACGTTCAATTCCGCTGCCATTAGTTTGCAGGTCAGAAACCAATGTCATTGTTCCAATGAAGTCATTGTTGATCTCCTCTTTCTGGTTGCTGAGTGGTTGTAATTCAGCTGGATAAATCAAGCTCAATGGGAGAACGTTCAGACGGAGAACTGTAGGGAGATGAGAATCAAGCGGAATTCCGTAGGAAGGCTTTGGCCAGGATTTTTTTTTTTTTTTTAGCGTTTATTGGCTATATGTAGAGATATGGTGTTATTTATGTTTTTGCTAAAGGTATTGTTATGAATTTATTTGTAATGGTTAGGGTTACTGTTTGGGTTGGGCATAAATGTGGCGACTAAAATGAGTGGAAGTCAATACAAAGTCCTAATATAGGCAGAAGTATGAAGTTATGCGTGTGGGAGAGAGAAAGAAAGTGAGAGGCAGAGCGAGAGATACCATGGTGTGCAGTGTGGTGTGTGACAGTATCCCAGCATCCACTGCGCCCCACCCTCTTTCCCCTCCGATTACGTCACTGCCAACCGGAGGAGAGGCCTCGCTCCATCAGGCTGCATCTAAACTTTCGCACTGTGCAAATATCTCGCTGTAAGTATTTATTCAGAATTTGTCCCTAATTATTATTTTTTAATACCAGCGTCATATGTCAGCCGTTAACTCGCCGGTGCCGTTGGAAGGCGACCAGCCTCCTGCTGGCTCCGCTCTCCGGAGTCCAGGTGGATGAAAAAAGTGCTCAGATTTATCCGATAGTTTGGGCTAAAGGAGACCGCGGCTAAACGCGCTCGGCTGTTTTGCTACGCTTTTATGAGTAGGTGGGGATATGTATCGCGACGTAACTACCATAAAAAGCAGTTTCGTACATTTACGAGCTTATAATTATTAGTATAGATGTGTATATATATATATTTTTTTTACATCTGAACCTACAAAACCAGCAGAGCAACGCTTTCGGTTCTCTGCTGCCTGGTTAACTAGTCAAGTTACTAAAGCTGGAACTGGGAGTGTTAGCTTAGCATAGATTCATATGCTAGTTAGCAGGGTGGGATCTCTGAAGTTGACAACTTCGGAACGGCGAAGCCTTCACGCATCTCCAGTGTTGTGGGTCGGAGCGGCTCCTCGCTGTGCATCACCATGTCTTCTAATCGGCTTTAATCTATTTCCGTCAGGGCACGGAGGCAGCGAGGAAACGATGCTAGTATGTAAAAGTCAGCGCTGACCTGCACGAATCTGCTGGGTCTGACCTCTGCCTCTCTAACCTCCCGGATGCACACATGCAACGAGAGAGTAAATGAATATTTCCACGTGTGATTGGTGGAGATGCACCAGTTATTTCACCTGCGTAAAATTACATGTTACATGTTATTGCTACTCATCAATTCCTTAAAAAAAAAATCTGCAGTTATTTTTGGTTCTACACATCAACCAACAGCATGGACTATTTTTAAAAAAAAGTTTTAATAAAAGCCACATAAAGGTTACAGACAAATGTTTTATGCACATATTATTGCAATATTTTAATTGCTTTATTTTCTGAGTTATTTCCTCTAAAAAAAAAAAAAAAAAAAAAAGTCACCAAAGCACATTTGTTTTTCTCTTATGGGTTGGAGAAATAGACCTTAGTAGAAAAATCAGAAACTGGTATTGGCAAAAAAGAAAATTATGCACCGAATGGCACATCCAATGTATGTGGCAGGGCCGCCTTTCTGGGGGTCTAAGTAGATTTTCAGTTGGGGGGGGGCTGGCTTCTTATCAACATGTCAACACCAGCTATGCTTTGAAATTCCTAAGCAACTCTATGTGTGTGACTTACTTAATATCATTAGCATCATACTGGTGTTGTTTTGGCTGTTGATTTTAACCGTGCAAGATTAGCAAACTAAAAAAAAAAAATAGTATATTGGTATTTAAATGGGCCACATTATTTTAATCACTTGAAAGTAACATCAACTGGTGAAATTTATAGTAAACAAGTTAGCAAGTTTGATGCGTCTCATTTCCCTAACAGTGGCAGCAGGGAGATTAATCTATTATTTGTGTAACAGCTATAAAAACAATCTAGAAATATTTTTTCAATGTGTAATAGGATTTAGTTTGTATTGTTGCAGTATTTTAATCCCCTCGTTTTCTTTTGGATTCAGAGTTATTTCCTTAAAAAAAAGAAAAATCACCGAAGCATTAAAAAAAAAAAGAAGAGAATTTATCATGCTCTTGGGGACCCCCTGGTGGTGCGGGGGTCCTAAGCAGCTGCTTAACTCGCATAATTCCTTCTTTGGTCGGCTCTGGTACGTGGTACTTATTAAAAAGTAGAACTTTAAAAAATAAGCAACATATCCGAATGTAAAAGTATGCGATGCCCACAAACCAAAACAGAGACGCTGACCTGTTATTTCACCAGACGTCGTGTGGATCGTTTTTATTGTACCCTTCTCTGACCCAGGCCTTCTCCAACACAGCAATGGAGCCATCAGAAAACGCTACCAGCAACCACGCCCTGAACTCGACAGGCGCCGAGGGCTCATGGGAAATCAGCGACAAGACCAGACTGTGCCGCTTCCTCTGCTACGGCTCTGAGGGAGACATCTACACCGCCAGAGAGCAGGGCCGCGTCTCCACAGAGACCGCCGGAGCCCTGCTGTCGCTGCTGCAGGAGGGGAGAGGCGCAGAGGTGGTGGAGGAGGCGAAGCGGTTCGCCCAGGGCGGCCGCGCCGTCAGTCCGGGACCGGCCCTCTTCGCCCTGGCCTTGTGCTCGCAGCATTCGGAGCTGAAGACGAGGCAGGCGGCTTTCAAAGCCCTGAGGGAGGTCTGCCGGGACCCGGCCCACTTGTTCTCCTTCGTCCAGTACAAGAAGGAGCTGAAAGAGGGCATGAAATGCGGGATGTGGGGGCGCGCCCTGAGGAAGGCCGTGTCCGACTGGTACAACGAGCAGGACGCCCTGAATCTGGCTGCGGCGGTGACCAGGTGTAAACAGAGAGAGGGCTGGTCGCACCAGGACCTGCTCAGGCTCTCCCACACCAAACCGGCCACAAAGGGTGAGTGAGGGGCGGACATTTTGGGAGCGAAGGCGTTCAAATTTTTAAAAAAAGAAAAGAAAAAGGCACCCTGTGTGGCGTTTGGAACTTCTGCCTGCGAGATGTGAGATTTATTACAAGTCACACATGACACCAGCTGCATCTCCATTAACCATAAAATTGTGCAAATTGAATTGACTAAAATCATTTCGAAAACATGACATTGGCGTGTTTTCATTTTTACAGATAAAGTTTTTGCACTAGGTTTCTCAGCCGTATGAAGATTTGCGAGTTTCGCAAAACTTGCAATGAGAAACACTTTATTTCACATCACACAAACCACATGATCAACATCCAGATGTTACTGCTGGCAGAAACTACAAGCATACATACGTTCATGTAACTGCTTTCTTCCATCGGTGCCTTGATTATTAATCGCTTATTGTAGCGAACAAACTTATTTATGTGTGATTTTAATTTAACTTCTTAATGTAAAAACGCATTTACAAAATTTTTTTTTATTTTTATTTATTTATTTTACATTAGCAGAATATTGACAAAGATTTGCACACATCTGCAATGTAAACGCAGCTACTGGTAAAAAAACAAACAAAAAAAATCAGAAAGGCATTTTATTGCAAATGAAAAGAGCTTGTGCTCCATCACCACTTAGTGTCTCTCTGTGCTCATCTAAGGGCAATATTGCACATCTCTCAAAGGGGATCATTTAGAAATAGGGATGCAAGTTATCAATGGAGATAATGTAAAGTTGATTGGTTTTATCAATAAATCGATACAAGTTTCCTTTTGTGTCAAGAGGCTCGACCATTTTTCTTTAACTCGAACAATAAGCTAAATTTGAAAAAAGAAGCATATCTGAACCATTTTTGCATCAGCTGTTTTACATGGCCGATTAATTGTTTGCCGAAACACATTATAGTATTAAGAGCTTGAAAACAATGAGCTGCTTTTTTCTTCCATTAAACTCTCGTGTTTTTAAAGTGAAATTCCATTATTGCACAAGAATAAGAGACGAGCGAGAAACGCCAGACGTCTCCGCTTGCAGGGTTCCACGTTTTGACCGTTAAACGGTGGCGACCGACTCTTTGTGTTTCCAGCTGTTGCCTTGATCAGCAAATATGTAACAAAAGGGTGGAAGGAGGTCCAGGCGGCTTACGCGGACAAAGAGAAATCGGAGGAAGTGGCCAAAGTGCTCTCCTATCTGGAAGTGTTGGAAAAGGTCAAGCGCAGCTGTGACGAAGTGGAGGTCAGCGGTTTAATAGAGGAGCACAAGCTGGAGAGGGAGCAGCTGCTTACAGACCACCTGAGGTCAAAACAGGTACGCTGCTTTTCTTTGACACTTTCATCCGTGAGGCCACGTCTGCATTTTAGAAATTTGTTACATCTCTGTTGGGAGATGGAACAGAGATTTTACAATCTACAGGTTTTCTAACAATGAAGCTGTTTTATAGCCGATACGGTGCAACGGACTTAGTAAGCTGGAATAGAGTTTGAATGAAGAGTCTGAATGAAATCCACATTGGCGGAAATCCACATCCGCTGATGTGGATTTCCCTTTTCACTTGTCTTTGGAGTGGAGCCCTGAGATACAGCAAAAACTTCAGTGCATGAATCTCAATATTGGGTAAGGAGCTGTAATCCTGGGGGTTTGTGATGGCCGTAAGTTGTACCTCAAAGCACAAACATCTTAAAATGTCATAACTGTACCCATCCGCAACCCCAAAAATGGCTTTGAGCCCCCAGTAGAAGTTCACTATCACTTGACTAATCACTGTTATGAATGTATTTGAGAGCTAATACTGTTTAAATATCTAGATTTCAAATGATGTTTAACGATGACCCCAGAAGACCAACAGGTTTCCTGGATCGGGTTCCTAACTTGCAGAAATACTTTATGAAAACCCAAAAACTTTGAAAGAATGAAACAGTGAAGTACCAAAACAGCCAGGATTCAAGCTAACACTGATGCTGAAATCGGCCAACTTTGAGTGTTGTTCTTGCAGAAATGGCTTCCACACCGACAATTCTGTTAGTGCTTGGATATGGTGCGTTCACTGACCAGACGAAAGGTCGAATTTCTTGGCTTCTATCTCACTAGTGGCTGGTCAGGGCTGTTGATAAGAAAATGACATTAACCATTTATTTATTAAAGTGATGATATCAAATAAACCTAAATAAGTTCCATTTACCGCTTAAACAGATATGGTAAATACCAGTTTCTTTAAAGTAAAGAAACCAGAAATTTGCTAAGTGTAAACTTTTTTTCTTTTTTCTGAAGGTGTGGAGTGCCCTGCTGAAGGAGATATCTCTGCAGTCCATTCTTAAAATCCTGGGAAAGATGACGTCCAACAGACTTCTTGAGCCACGGAGCGCGGAGACCCAAACCATCTGCGAGAGACTTCAGAACGAGTCGTCGCTAAAGAAGGTACTGCCGTAAACATCCTCCAACGGCGTCACCAATTTTCTGTGCTGCAGGTGAAAACGTTTCCATTTTCAACCCTCCAGGCCAACATCCACCCTTTCAGCATCCTTTTGGCTTCGGAAAACTATAAACGAGGTCAAGGCTTCCAGGGGAAAACAAAGTGGGAGGCGGACGGTAGCATCCTCAAAGCCATGGACTGGGCTTTTTACACAAGCTTTCTGGTGAGTTTTCTGGGTCTCAGAGTTCCTCGTCAGCCATCGGCGTCTTACTAAGAACATGGCCACTCTCGTTTCCGTTGCTCAGAACGTGGAGCCCGTCGGGAAGCGCTTCGTCGTGGCCGTAGACGTGGGCACGTCGCTGACCAGCATCGTCCCGGGAACGACGATCAGCACGGCGGTTGCAGCTGCAGCCATAACCATGGTGAGCCCTGAGCAGAGTGAGGGAGACTTTACGCTGTAGCAGAAGGAACAGCTGCGTCTGCCGACTGGGCCCTGTTGGCGCATGCTGGGAAGTCCTGGCAAATTCTTTCCGCGCCATGTTGGTCCACAGGGCCCCCTAAGAGGTTATTAGTCGGGGAAAGTGACATCACAAAAACAAACGGAAGAGTTTTGTTTAGATGTACTGAAGAGAGGCAGAGTTAGATTGGTTGGTTTCTTCAGCTTTTTATGTCTGTTTGCTGCAGATTTTTACCCGGACAGAAGCGAACACGCACGTCCTGTCCTTCTCTGAGGGCGCTGTGGTTCCGTGCTCTCTTTCTGCAGATATGTCGCTTGCAGAAGTAACTGCTGAGCTGGTGAAGGTAAGATGAACAGCTGTTTTCTCTCTTTCTGCAGGTGTTAGAAGCAGACCTCTGGTGTGTCCACTGCTCATCTCTATGCTGCTTTCTGGCTTCTACTTCTGTTTCCTGCTTCCCTTTAAAACATTTCTCCCTTTCTTTTCCATCTGCCGCTACAGTGTCCCAATTGCATAATTTGTGGATATTTTGTTAGTCAAAAAATAAACACTGTTTGGTATCATGTTGTTTTGTACATCCTATGTTCATTATTTATTTTTGTTTTTGTTGTTTATTGATTATTTGATATATTTGCTTGTTAAATATAACAATTTGCTCGTAGGCACAATCACTTCATCTAAAGCATCATCTTAAACTGTATTTTGTATTAATTCTGGACATCTTTGTCTGACATTTAAGTTTGTTTGATCAAAAACATTTAAATGTAACCAATAAAAAAGCAAAAGCAGGATAAAAATAAAAGAAATTGCACTCGCACTGCAACACATTAGCGGAAACCAAGGCGCTTTGCTGCCCTCAGCAGGTCACTTGTGGTAACTGAGCGCCACTCTCCTGTCTGAATTGAAAACTTGCCAATTTCCCACTCTGACTTTTTTCTTTTTTTTACCCCACAACTGTTGCCTGTTGGAGTTACGGTTAGCCTGAAAACAGATGTTTCTGTTGAACTTTTCTCTTCCAGTTCCCCAGCTGCAGCACAGACTGCACCCTTCCAGTCACATGGGCCACAGAAAATGGGAAGTCTGTGGACATGTTCATCATTCTGACCAACAACCCGCTGTGGACGTTTACAGCCAGCCCAGTGGAGTCTCTGAAGAAACACAGACATGTAGGTTTGTCTCTGTGAGACACTTTGATCTTCTTGCAGCTCTTCCCTTCCCGACTCTGTCAGCTGAAGCATTTCAGTGCAAATAAGGTACTTTTGAATGCATTGCTGCTAGCATCAGCAACATGTTGTCTCAGGTTTTAGATTTACAGTAAATTCACTGTAAACAGAATAATCTGTCCCTCCAGGATGTTGCGATGTGTTTTTGGGATTGTCGTGGCCTAAAGCGACTTATTTTGCTGCATCTTTTTCAAAAAGTTGCTAAGTCAAAGGTTGTTTGGTAATAAAATAGTCTTACAAAAACCCAACCAACCCAGAACTCAAGTGGCAGTTTTAACTTTACCTGGTTCAAATTCTGTAAAAAAAAAAAAAAAATTAATCTGTTATCAAGCACCTTTTGTTATTATTAATTGTTAATGGGGGGAAAATAACATTGTATTGTCCAGAAGAAACGACTCAACATTTCACATGTTGATGGTAGAATTATTTTTTTCAGCTTTAGATGCATTTTTTGCTACAAACGAATGAAGCATTTACCAAAGGAGTCCTGTTATTGCATTTTACACAATCCAATGTTTATTTTCTTATGTACAAAAAAGAATAGCATTATTAGTTTATCTGCATCTTTTAATGTATTTCTAATATTGTATAAAAAATTTTATCCGATTAATTGATTAGAATAACTTATCGAATAATCGATTACCAAAATAATTGTTAGCTGTGGTCTTACTTTTTTTTTTTTTTTTTAGCTGTGGTCTTGCTGTGTGGTCTCTCCCCCCCCCCCCCCCCCCCCCCCACCTCTTCTAAACATGTTACTGTCGCCATAGGTGCCCTACACTGCCCCCTAGTGTCTAGGAGAATACGGGCCGCAAAAGTTGTCAGACTGATTTCATGCAGAATGTTAATAAACAGAGCATCACAGCCAACTGAACTATGTCTTTAATTTCACAACACACAGAACTCCATCTAACAGCGGCCTTTGTTCATTTTAAAAGGCCACCCCTCCTTGCCCACCACAAGTCTAGAGACGATGGGTGTTTTTTAAACATTCTTCTCTTCCTCCTCAACTACAGGCATCAGGCACAGATTCCAAGCTGGTGATGTGCGGCCTGACCTCCATCGGCCACGCCATCGCAGACACAGAGGACAGGGGCTTACTCAGCATCTGTGGCTTTGACCTCGGAGCGTTCAGCGTCATCCGGAACCTCGCCCTCGACCTTATCTGACCTGACCCGACCCGACCCCATCCAATCCGCCAAATTTCTAGACTCGCACACGCAGAGTTCTGGAGTAACTAATCTCCCTCTTAAAAAAAAAAAAAGAGAGAGAAAAAAAATGCTGAGACTTACAATTCCAGATTTTTGTATTCCGTTCTGACAAAGCGTCCAGCGGGCTGGACGGTTCTCCAACGACGTCACAGGGTGCCGATACAGGGTATGCTGCAGGTGACGCGACTACACAGCAGGCCGATTCTGGTTCTGGTTCTGGGTAAGACACTAACATCTCTCATTTCCAGCTAGAAGATGAAGTCAGAATGTTGGGTTTATTTTAAGGTGGTTTCTTGTAGTTTTCTTTCTTTTTTTTTTAAAAAACTCTGGTAGCAAGTTTGAGGTAAAGTAGGTGAATTGTGAAGCTGGAACTAATTTAATGTAGTATGTTTGTAAATTATTAACCAAACTATGGGAAATGAAGTTGAGAGGACAAGAGGAAGCACCAAAAAGTCCACAGGAAAACTTTCTGTTCTGTGTAATTTTTATGATTTATTTAGTTTTTATTTGAATACTAACATTGATTCATTTTAGAATGTTTTAGTTTTATTCCTGTTTAGCCCCTCGATCACTTTTATTATATCAGACTAGTCCCTCTCTTTTTCTCTCTCTCTTTCTTGATCTACTGTCCTGATTAAAAGTTTACATCTTACTCATCAGGCGCATAAATGCCACAATAATTTAGAGCTTTTATTGTTTTATCTCAATCTGTTGAAATGACTGTGTTTATAAAAACAACAATTAAGTGCACAAGTTTGAATGTAACGCGGATTTTCTTTAATCCACATGGTCTGTAGCATATATGATTTGCGTAAGCAAATATTAATATTATATTAATATTACAAATATTAACCCGTAGTTCGGTTGCTTTTTTTCCTTGAACTCCGTAAATTTGATGCAGTGTGGATTAGAAAGAAAAAAAAATCACATCATTCACATTTTATTTAAACTGAACTATCCAGTTCTTGTTTTAAACATCTCCTGATGACATAAGCTGTATAATCAGTTCACTCTGGAAAAAACAGTGGTTCAAACGCATCGCTGAAACACTAAAGTTGAAGATATTCAAACCTACGATGGGTGGATGTCAAGTTCTGACTGGCACTGTATTTCAGCGTGTTCCCTTTTAAATGGGATAACCTATTTTTTGAAGGAGTGTTTTTTTTTTTTTAGCAACAAAGTTATGCAAATGTCGAGGACTTCAACGGATTTTGATGAAAGTTGAGAGAAATTGGCTCAGTTTCTCGTTTTAGTCAGAAATCTATGCATCGCTATGAGGTAGGGGTGCACCGATTGCAGATTTCTGGCCAATCAATCGATATTTAAAAAGCCTGATTCCAGTTTTGACTGTTCTGATTTTTTTTGTCTGAAAATTGGCAAAATACAGCGTCAAAATCACTTAAGTTGGCAACACCTTGGTGATTACTGTTTACCACGCATGTTCCGATGTGACCTCTGTCCGGTCTCACTATAGAACAAAACGTGACAGTGGTTCGTTTTCACGTCTTTGCACAGGTAGATGAGATCAGTTTCAGATATAAGTATCAGCCGATCACCTAAAATTAAGTTAACCTGGACCGATTTCTTGGTGCACCCCTACAATTAGAACAACACTGTATTATGTCAAGATTAATTGTAGCTGAGTAAGAACTGTTCACCATGACTGAGTCTGCTAAAGTTGCACTGCTGTATCTTTAATTTATTTGCAAAAACTAACAACTGCAACTATTGTGGAATAAATCAGATCGAATGTACCTTTTGAAGTCATGAAATTGTTTAGGTTTAAGCAATCTGATTTCTATTTCTCCAGTAACTGATCCCACCATGCTTACTGGGTCAGTAGCAGAAACATTCAAACTGCAGTAATTACAGACGTCGTTCACTAAACTCGTCAGTCATCCTGGTGTGGTCTGCAGTATAACACTATTCTCAACCCTGCAACTGTCAAGGCAATATTTACTTTCTTCCCACATAGACATAAGTCTGACCTAACTGTTCCACAACTACTGCCGCCACGGCATCTGTAGTCTTCACTGGAGAGAGTAGAATTGTGGCGTTGTTATTCACGAGAGCTTCTCCACCGTGGTTCACTTCTTTTCCGCCATACTGTCTGTTATATCGACTTGTTACATGAGTATTTTGATTGTAGTGGCAACGTAATCCCATCCCTAATAAACATTTATGCTGCTCTTGAAACCCTGTGTTCATGTCTCATGAATCTCTGCCGTAAAGAGTTGCCGACTTTTGAGAGGAGCTTTGAAGTAAGATGGCGGGAGTCGATTTTTAGCGAAATGTAAGGTGTCACTGAATGTAGAGAACAAAGTGGCTGAGTTAAGAATTGGTTAGTCTCTTGCTCTAAGGCCACGACTTGGACAGCGCTGGACGTGACATCGCTCTCTTTCCATTCATTTCCTATGCAATGAGGTGTCAATCGCTAGTCACGTCATCTGCCCTTATTGATGTTGTTACCCCACTTGGTTGCGGAAAAGAAAGAATTGAGTCAAAAAGCAAAACAATGGATTTACCAGAGTTGCAGACGACCAAAAGAACGAGGTACCTGGCACAAGCGTTCAAAATGATCTTCTTGCGTACAGTGACTGAATTCCTCTGAAATACGACGAGGAACTTCCTCACCCAGAGAGAGCCTTGTACTGCACGTGCTTCTACAATCCATAGAGATAATTCAGTTGAGATGATTCTGGCCTCTGGTCAAGATGTCTCCTGGACACCTCATTTTAGTGGTTTTGGTGTCACATCCATTTCCAAGGAAGAAGACCCAAAACACATGGGAGGGCATATACCTTTTGTAATTCTCCATTAACCCCCAGAACATCCTGACCTGATCTGGGATAAGCTAAAGGCAAGAGATGGATGAGAGCAAGTGAAGCAATGCTTTCAAGACACTTAAGACCAATTGGTAGGGAACATTTCAAATCCTCTTGGGATTCCTCAAGGTACAAAGTGTCATCTAAGCGATTCATCAATGATTGTGCTGGTACAAATAATGACATCAGCATGCATGACTTGAATTAAAACAGCCCATCCAGGTATAATTAGATCATTGAGAGCATCTTGACCAGATGGATCACTATGATCCAGAGGCAGGACTCTCACACTGCAAGCACCTGCAGAGTGATCATGACCTCAAAGCTGTGCTTACTTTGTCACAAACAGCACTGTGTATGAGAATTTGGGTTGAGTGAAGATACTCTAATGTGTGGAGTGAGATATATCTCAACAAAGTGTGAAATAAAGAAGCTTGATTCTCAATTCAGAAAGGTAGAATTTGAAAATGTTGTGTTTAGATACATTTCTCGGACAAATCTATACGCATCCAAAGTGTAATTCAATTAGAAAAACCTGGTTTATGTCCAAATGCATCTGCATCTAGATTTTGCGTCATTGGTAGCTAGGGGGAGCCCACCTGGCTCATAAAAAAATATATATATTTTGGATCAGGCAACTTGCGAGGCCGCTTGGTGTTGATATGTGGGGGGCCTCGTAAACATACTACATGAAGGCGAGGGAAGATGGCGGATGTGTTGAGTGTTCTTCGTCAGTATAATATCCAGAAAAAGGAAATCGTCGCTAAAGGGGATGAGGTGATATTCGGCGAGTTCTCCTGGCCGAAAAATGTGAAGACAAACTACATAATCTGGGGGTATGTCAGCACGCTAAACACGTTTAAACCTCTTTTCTCCCAGGCCTGTAACTCCCTCTCCGCAACAACGTAAAGCTCGCTAGCTACTTTGTGCTAAAATGCTAACACAACTCCTCCGTGGGCTCAGAACTTTTAAGCTGCTGGTTGCTTTCGCATTATATTTCAGTAACTTGCAGAAATTATATTCCGGCTTACTGTTCATTTTTGGAGTAAACGCGTGGGCTTTGCACTTCTTTTGTATTCCTGTTATTTTAGGAGCGAACACACCGAACTTGTCTCAGTGAAGGGATGCTAAATTAGCGATGCCAGCTAGCTCTGACTTGTTTCATGAAGTCGCGAGGACATGCTCGTCTTTTATTGTAATATTCGCTTATTATTCTGTTTTTATAGTCTACCAAGAAAAAGTTATCTTGCAAATATTCTGAGCATAAAGCTGTATATGTGGACTCACTAACTGTTGCTAGGAGTTAAGCAGAACTAGAACTTCATGCTTGTAGAGCTGCGCAGATAATATAGAATTGGCTTAATTGTCCATGTTTTGAAACTTTGCTCCTAAAAATGGCAATGTGTTTTCTCCCTCAGTACTGGCAAGGAGGGCCAACCCAAAGAGTATTATACTTTGGACTCCATTTTATTCTTGCTCAACAATGTGCATCTGCCGCATCCTTCGTATGTGCGGAGAGCTGCAGTAAGTGGAGCATTTAGCCAAAGCTGCTGGCATCTTTCGTTAGTTTCTCTCTAGCTGTGTACAGCGTCACTGTTCCTGACATGTCTGCATGTTAATTATAGACAGAGAACATCCCTGTTGTCAGACGGCCGGATCGAAAAGGATTGCTGTCCTACCTCAATGGCGAGAGTTGTAAGTAGCATGCATTAAAAAGTCACTTTCGTCCACCTACGGCCAGGATGTTCAGTTTTTGGGTTTTGATTTTTGTATAGTTGGGAAGTCCTATGCAACCCAGTCACACACAGTAATGTGTGTGAATACATGGAAAAAAAATGAATGCTTAGGAGAACAAATTTACTCATGTTCACATGTAATATGTTCTATAGTCTGTACACTCTACGTTTCCAGTTGTTGAGCTTTTCTTTAACAAACACTAACGGACTGCGTAGCTTGGAATTGCCTGCAGAATAACACAATGTCTTAATACATGCAACCTGAAATGAAAATATTAAGCTCTCAATGCACCTATTGATGTATTCTTTGTCCATGAAAACAACAATAATGAGGAGTGTGGTGCTGTTTTGTAAATGTGACTGGCCACAACAAAACCACAAACAAGTTTCCTTTGGGAGGTGGTTGGAGTTATTTACGGATTCTAAAAGTGTGGATTCTAAACCTTGTTTTCTTTCAGCTCGATGTAAATAATTTTATTTCAGGTGTTGTAGATGCAGTTAGTCAGCGCGAGGTGCACCGCTGCTCACCGCCTCGTCGCTGTTAGCCCCCCAGACTGGGCAGACCTAGATCTGCGAGCCGGTGGCACGCTATGTATTGTAACAGTGTTCTAAAAATAAAAGTTCTGCAACTTTCCCAGAGAAACTGAAAAACATTCCTACAGACATGAATTGCTCTGAACATATAAGTTGTGTTTTTTTTCCCTCCGGTATCTCTAGCTTTCCTGTACAATAATCCGGTCTTAAGCCACTTATCCATTATTACTTTTAAACACAATCCTTTGGTAAGCTAACTGTATGCGTCACACTTTGACCTCATATCATGGCAAATAGTTATTTACATGCAGTACCTTGCAGACCACTAGTTTTAGAAAGACTGATGTATAATGACCGCGATAGTCACATCGCTGAGACATGAATAATTGCTCTCTAATACATTTCAAGTATTAAGAACTTGAATTTTTCATGCTAATTTAATATTTAGCCGGAGTCTCACACCACCAGATGCCAATGACATTGCTCAAAATGATAAAGGTCACAGTGATGGAAGCACAGATGAGAGAGGGAAGAAGAAAATGAGCTTGTATTCAGCAAGTGATATCATTAAATATTGGGATATTTATATTTTGCAGCCTTAACAGTAAGTAGATTTCCCAAATATAAACGTGTAACATAAAAAGAGGTAAAATCAGTGCAGGTTAATTGTCAACAAGCTGGCAGGATCTGATCTTCCTGTGCAGTTTGGGTAGTTCTGCATAGGGCTGGGTGATGTGGCCCAAAAATAAAATCTACGGTGGCCCTGAGATGCAAACCACTTCAATAAATTCAAAAACACAACAACATTAACAAAACGGAAAGGGTATGTCCCCGTTGGAGACCTGAGAAATGGCTGATTGGACGACAGTGCTTTTGGTCTGTTGTTGATGCGCCCGTTACAGGTTTCTCATTGCCTTTCTCTCTAAACTACACAGTATAAAAAAAAAGTTAGCTAAGAAAAATAATCAGAGTAGTTAACTGGGGCAATTTAGTTACATAGGAAATATATTTCTCTTGTTGTTTAGAAGTTTGTTTCACCACGGAAATGCAAAGTACTGGCCACAAAGTCAAGAAATTCTCGTAAATTTACATTATCTTTAATTCTTACCTGTGAAAGGTAAAGGCAATGGGTCCACTTTGTACTGGAAAACTGTTCAGCATAGTCTTATGGTCCTGCCGTCATAGCGGTCTGTGGCCTCTAGGTGTCTTCAAAACACACTGCGTGCCAAGAAGCAGATTTTTCCACAAAGCTCAGCGTTCTGTCGAATGTTCTCGCTTGTGTCACCAGTTTGATGAAGAACTCTTTGATTGTCCAGTAGAGGTAAAACTTGACCTGCTGTAATGAACAACACACTTCTGTTCCGCTACAGCTACATCAACAAGCATCGACAGAAGCGCACCAATAGAAATAGGACTTCAAAGGGCAACACAAGGTATGCTTATAGCAGCTTTTTTTCTTCTTCTTATTATTATGATGATGTGGCAGTGGCTGTGAAGGTTTCTGCTTTTAATTTGTCTGAACTTCAGTTTGAGGAGTTTTAATTGTCTGTACGTTGAATTTCTGGTGATAAAACTTTCTTCTCTTTTTTTCCTCCCCAAGTTAAAAGAGCAGCTGATGAAGTTTCTTCTGAAGCCAAGAAACCAAGGATTGAGGTAACTGAGGCAAATCGATGAGTTTCAACCACATGGGTTTATGAAAAGTAACAAATTGCTTGCAGTTTAACAAGTTCAAATGTTATAAAAAATTAATTTAGGGGGCATGCCGTGGTGATGTAGTCGTTAGCGCGACCCGTATTTGGAGGCCTTGAGTCCTCGACGCGGCCGTCACGGGTTCGACTCCCGGACCCGACAGCATTTGCCGCATGTCTTCCCCCCTCTCCTTCCCCGTTTCCTGTCAGCCTACTGTCATATAAGGGACACTAGAGCCCACAAAAGACCCCCTGGAGGGGTAAAAAAAAATTTAAAAAATTAGAGCTTTTTTGTATAATGAAGTAAATTCTGTTGGCTTTAATTGGTCCTGACCTCCTCTGGTGCCGGCATATTACTTTAAAATCTGATAAAACAAATCGTTCAATTGTAAAATATAATCATTTTTAATAAAGAGGTGTTCTTATTCTTTATTTCTAGAACAGGTGTTTGGATTAGCCCTTGATGAATCAAAGACACTAAACTAAAACATTTTTTTTTTTTTTTTTTATCGCCCCGCAAGGGGTCTTTTTGTGGGCTCTAGTGTCCCTTTTTCAAAGTAGGCTGACAGGAAAGGGGGAAGGAGAGAAGGGAAGATGAGTGGTAAACGTCGTCTGGTCCGGGAGTCGACCCCGCAACAGCCGCGTCGAGGCCACATTGCCTCTGAATGTGGATCGCGCTAACCCCTCCGCCACCACGGCACGCCCAACGTTTCTTGTAATAGAAAAACTGACTGTAAATTTAAACCACTAACCAGAAACCACATCGTCAGTTTAAATCTTTTTTCTTGTTTTTTTCCCCACAATAATAATGGGAATCATTTTAATTAAAAGAATCTTTCTGCTGCTTTTGTAATGATTCTGCACTTTCTATGTCTTGCAGACAAGATCCAGGTAGCAAACTTGGTACAAATTCATTCAAGTTTCCTGCACATTTATTAATAGTTTGTTGGGTTTCCTGCTTTGAAAAATATCTATCTGCAATCATAATTACACCCCATTGAAACAGGAAGTCATATTGATGCAAATTAAATGGGACTAGACACTTTAAATTATTTATTTTTTTAATGGCTCTTTTATCAATTCAGGGTGTCAATACAAATCACAGCTGTGATTTCATTTGACGGAAAAATTTATTTTTCCACTACACCTGAAAATAATAACAAAATATAGTTGTCTGTGTTTCTGTATTAAAAGATGTAAATATTTTTAAGGTTTTATTTTCTTGTTAAAATTGAATAATACCTTGTGTATAGCTACATTTCTCATCTGGAAAAGGCAGTTTATTTGTTTTTACGGCAGCCTGTTTTATATTCAACGGTTGAGATTTAATGTCTTAAGTGTGTTCCAGTTCTCCAGTACAGTATTTGAGGCTTCGTTCATCCATAGTTTGTCTATTTTTCATGATATCATCATGTTTGTTTACGTACAGGCTAAACAAACAACAAAATATTCATATTTTCTTCAAAACATAAAGTAAGAACCTAAAAAGAGCTTTATTAATTTAATATAAGGTGCGTCAGCAAGAAAAGTAAGCCATGTTTTTAATTTAGAAGCATGATTTATTGCGTTGTCTTTTGTAGCATCTTAAGAGATCAGGCATTTAGATGTTTGTACACCTCCGGTTTTTGATAAAATACTTATTTTAATTGTTTTCCTATTCAGAAAAATGAAATGAAGTAAATAGTAATCCTTATTGTTGACCTTCAGGATGCAGAACGAGTGCGTCTGGACAAGGAGCGCCTGGCTGCCCGTCTGGAGGGCCACAAAGAGGGCATCGTGCAGACGGACCAGATCAGGTACAAAACCGAGATTTCTCAGTCAAAACCTATTATAGGGCTATAATAAACTCAAAAAAAGTCACATTATTTAGAATGCTACCTTCCAGAAAACCTGACATTTTATTTATTTATTTTTTCTCCCCACTCTTCATCCAGATCTCTGTCCGAAGCCATGTCTGTGGAGAAAATCGCCGCCATCAAAGCCAAAATCATGGCCAAGAAACGCTCGACCATCAAAACGGACCTGGACGACGACATCACGCTGAAGCAGAGGAGCTTCGTGGACGCAGAGGTGGACGTCACCAGGGACATTGTCAGCCGAGAGCGGGTCTGGAGGACCAGGACCACCATCCTCCAGAGCACCGGGAAGGTCAGAACCACGACTTGCCCGACAAATCCCAACCACACTCACTTGCAACATGACCGCTAGCTTGGGTTTTATAAAGGATCCAGCTGATAAATATGAACTTTCTCTTCCTGTCGGCTCACTGTTTCAACTCATTATGTCTTCTAGTTCCTCGGGAGAATAATAAAAGTGACAGACATTCCTCTTGAGTTAAAGAGACTTACTGAACGATAAGCATTCAAAGCAAAGAGACAAAGCAGAACTGTTTGTTCTGCTGCATCAGTATTATGTAATATCCACACAGGGAAGTTGACGGCAGCTTCACATATGCTGCAGTGATAAATGGCCGATTCCGCCCACGCTAACAGAGCCACGCTGAGAGGAACTGTACAAGATCAGGAAAAAAAAGTCCAAAACGCCTCCGTTTTAACCACTAGGTGGCGGCAAAAACTGAAGTCTCAGCTTTAACTTGACAGGCTTATCTTGACGTTTAATAAACGTTCTTGTTAAAACTGTGTTAAAGCATTTAAAAGTGTTTTAGATGAACTGGAGCATATTGTAGCATCTGTAATCATGCAGGTTATTTTTAGTTGAATTTCTCAGTTGGCTCCTGCGTAGAAATCTGACCTTTGGTTTAATGGCATTTTCCAAGTTGTTTTTAGCTCTTTTAAACAATAAAACTCAGAATTTCTTGAAGAATGTTTTGGTTTTTTTACACATTTTCGAGTATGGATTACAAATCCCTTATTAAAACTGAACTTCTTTCCCTAGTCATTGATAATTTAAGTCTTTTATGTAGCACACTAAAACCACAAATACACACTTTAATAAACTGTAACTTCAGATTCTTAAAAAAAATTATTTATATCCTAGTGAAACATGGGTTTATAAACTGGCCCTTTTATTTACACTCTGAACTTGTATACCTCTAGCAATAACAAATGTTCAGTTCTTTACTTGCTGATGTGTTTTTTTTTAATGTTTAGCTCTTGAATATTTGTCATTTTGTATGATTACATGTTCATTTACAGTCATGTTAAATTAGTGTGTGTGTTATTTTATTTTTTATTAAAGAACTTCTCGAAGAACATCTTTGCCATCCTTCAGTCGGTGAAAGCCAGAGAGGAAGGACGAGCACCAGAGCAGAGACCAGCACAGAACACTACCCAAGTGGTAAACATGTCTTTATCTCATGATAAAAGCAGTACAAAGCTCCCTACTTGTAAAGGTTCATTGAAACTTCATGAGAATTCAGTCCGAATAAATTAAAATGGCTACATGCAGAAGTGAACGTGCGGTTTCTGTTGGTGCAGGACCCGTCCTTGAGGAACAAGCAGCCCGTCCCGGCCGCCTACAACAGATACGATCAGGAGCGATTCAAAGGAAAAGAAGGTGACTTTGCTTCATGGTTCTAATTCTATAAAATCAGTCTTTTGTTTTTTTTGAGAGTATTTCTTTAGAAAAGCCAAATGTCATTTGCAGCACAAAATAGAAAAATGTCGGCCAATTCTGCCTCAGCTACTGGAGTCCTATTTACGTCCATTACACCATTAGTAAATCATTGTCAAAGCAGCTAATGAAGTTTCCCAAGGCAGGTACAGATTGAGTCATTATCCCATGTTGTGTCTTGTTTGTATGCACAAGGTCTACATTAGGCCTGTTGTAAATTATTTCAGTAATCGAGTATTCTGTCGATTAGTCTGACAATCGGGTAATTAAATAAAAAAAAATTGATAAAGTAAAATATTGGTAAATACTGCCAGTATTAATATCAGATATCAACATCGGCCCAAATTGTCATATTTGTGCATCCCCAACAATTACTTTTCTGTACTTTAGAAAATTAACCTGTAACAATGATTGCTCACTTTTTAAGTTAACCTGGACAAAAGTTATGCAAAATCCTGAAATTATATTCAATTTAATAATAAAGCAGCAAGCTTACAAAACAATTCTAAAAATGTCTACACTCCAGTTTTTAGTTTATGTATTCTTCTGTTTTATATAGATAAACTCTCACTTATAAAAAAAATCAGGCTGCACTTGCTTTGCCTGGTGGGGGCGCAAGTGCAGCCTGGAGGCTGTCAGGCTTATAATTCACTGAAACCTGCTTTAGAAAAACGACCATAAATCAGTATTTGTTAGTTTCTTACATTGTGTGTTCATAACCTGCAGCTCATCACCTTTTCTTACTTTGTAGAAACGGAGGGTTTCAAAATCGACACCATGGGCACCTACCACGGCATGACCCTCAAGTCAGTGACGGTAAGACCAGCTTCTGGACCCGGTGACGAAGCCGGGTCCAGAAGTAGAGGGTTTTCCACCTGAAGGGTTCCAGTGCTGAAACTGGGCTGGTGATTGAGGCAGGAGAGCCTTGGATGTCACACAACACATTGTTACATGAAATGGGAAATGTTTAACTTTATTGAAATTCATTAGTGCTGCAAACAAAAACCCTTATACCACCAGCCTAATATTTAACCAACAGGTATCTGATTTATTCATGGCATTGCTCTAAGAAGAGATTAAACTGAGTTAGAGCTGGATTTATTACTATCATCTAATGAAGTCAAACCTTTAAATGTTAATTTTTTCCACTTAGGACTAGAACAGAATACTTTTATGTAATTTTATCAACATGAACTGCAGATTTATTTTAATGCAGGAAAAAAAGGAAGAGGAATCTTTTGGAGTCAGGATATTACAGCCTGGACTTTGTAACAACACTGGTTCTGCTGCGTTATTGGCAGAAAAAAAAACACCTTTAACTTTCAGGTCTAAATTGGTCCATCTCATATATGTGTGAACCAGAATATTGTTTTTGACTTTGATTACAATTTAAGACCTAAACATCAATGTGAAGTAATATGTTTACTTGTAAACATAGTAAACCATACTTTTTTCTCTTTTTTTTCCATTTGGGAGGCGGGGGCAAATTTCTAAAATATTTGGTGCATATTTTTCCACATTATTTATATTTAATGTGTTGGTTTTACTTTTAACTGGTTCATCTAACCCTTCAATCAGTTTGGCTGAAATAACATCAGTTTATTGGCGTCAGAGTGATATGCTGCACTAGCACCTGCTTAGCACTGGAAACAGTATGACTAAAAAAAAATACTGTGTTGCTAAGCAAAACCTCTCTATAATGATTCCTGCTGGTCTTGTCATTTTGTATTTTCTGTGACATCTTTCACTATTCTGGAACTGGATGATGGTACAGCCAGATAGCTGAGCTGAGATTGGTTAGTTTCAGTCTCACCTTCCACTTACCTGCTCACCGTTTTTCCCCCCCCCTAAAGCTGTGGTTGTTGTGTTGGAAATGTTTATTTATTTCAGATTATCAAACTCGACAGCAGATTTAACATTTTACAGAGACGTTTCATCTGCACGCCTGTTCATTTCACCCATTATTTTTCATGACACAGCACCGTGTACATGGACGTTCTGCTGGGAATCACTCCAGTAGAAACAGTATTAGCTGAAAAATGGCCACAATTTCACAGGATTTTATCAGTTTTTACACGTTTTGTTTGTCTTATCTCAAAATAAGTAAGGTTTGTTCAACAATGATGGAGATCATTGGTGTATTGAGCAGTAGGGTTTAAATGGACCCTACTGCGCTTCCATTACAAATATTGGCAAAACTCTGTCAATATTCCGCCTGTGTTGAAAAAACACAATTTTGCTAAACACAATTGTGGCATTTCTATCAAACACAATTAAAATCACACATGAATAAGTTTGTTCACACGGTAAGCCATTAAACATGCGGCGCCGTCATGCTCCTACCACTTCTTGTCATCTTAGTTGTTTGAACCCAGTAGCATCTGGTTGTCAATCATGCGATTTGAGTGACGCGAAAGTATTTCTGTTGGAGTTTTGTGAAATAAACCAATTTCAGCATAGTTAAAACAAAACACTTCATCCTAAAGCCAAAACTTACCAAAAAACATTTTTGGGGGGGCAAAAGTGCCATGTTTTCATTAAGCAAATTTATGTACAAAATGTGAAATTGCGCAGTTATATGGTCAAAGATAACAGCTACTGTTTCAGTAAATGCGCCTGCTTGTCCCGGAGTCTGGAGTGGGCCCTGCTCGACCTCTCCTTGAGCGTGCCGATGCAGGCATTGTGCTTGTTGCTCTGAAGGTGATGCCAGTACTTGAGCAGCTCGGTGGGATGGAAACCGTGCGACGTTATCAGGTGGCTGTACTTGCAGCTGGAGTACGACACCCGCCAGTGGTTGAACAGGAAGCCGTTGGGCGGAGGTGTGGGCTCGATCTGCAGCTCGGCCAGGCAGATTCCCACGAACACATCCTCCAGGTGCAGTAGGCGGACGCTCAATGACGTCCGGTAGATTTTCTCGGCCAGGTCCCCAGAGAAGACGTATCCCGTCCCGGAGCAGAACGTGGGGTACCGTTCACCCGGGTAGAGCTCGGGCGACATGTACCACTTGCTGTTTTTGTTCCGGTTGGGTGCAAAGCCTCTCATGTTGTTGCCCGTGAAGTAGTTCTTTTTGGGCTTCAGATCCGGCCGCAGCAGCTTGTAGACGAGGTACTCCGTGTTGACGAACATGTCGCTATCAGTTTTCATCACGTAGCTCGCCGTCGGACAGTGCTTCGCCACCCAGTTCATTCCCATCAGAGTCTTTATCGTCAGGTTTTTATAGGAATCCAGGAAGTCCTGCTGGATGATGTCGCGATGCCTCCGGCTCTCTGCCTCCAGCATCTTCTGCTGCAGAAGTCCCAGCTCTCCATCTTTCTTCCCCAGCAGAAACAGTCGAATAAATCCCAAGGAGGGGAAAACGCTCTCATTCCCCCAAGTCTGCCGGATGGCGTTCCTCGCTTCCACCTGACGAGCTTCAGTGGCAATTAGCAGGACGAGAAACAGGGCAGGTTTGCTCTGTCGGCATTTATCCGGCTCGTTGATGACATAAGGGAAAGGTCCGTGGGTCAGAGTAGCATTAAGAGCTCCCATTTGGCTCTGGCTGCTGTTGCCTGTCAAATTACCCTCAAAGCCAGTGTCGCTACGATGAAAAGAGACATTGATGTTGGCATTGGTTGTCAACGTTCCCTGGGGAACGATCACAAACCTCCACGCTGAGTGCGCGGCACTGCCGTTCCATTTGCTTCTTGCGGTTTGAAGCACCGTGCCTCCGTACACCACAGGGTAGCCCCTCCACCACGGGATCCCAGAGAGCTTGGGGAGCCGCACGTGGTGGACCAGGAACACGAGGAATCCCAGCAGAGAGAGGAGATAGAGAAGTTTGGCCGTGTGCGTACAACAGTGGCGCCGTCTCCACTGCATTGTTCTGTGTCCTTCAGCCGCTCTCTGATCACAGAAATGAAGAGTTTGTGTCAGGTTTAAAGGTTGTTCACTCTGCAGTATTTATTTGCATCTGTGCCCACACCAAGAGATACCCTAGGAAATAAGAGAATGATTATGAGTAGGTACAGAAAGAGAAATAATGGTTGTGTTAGATAGCTAGAAATATTTCAAAGTATAGAAGCATTGGTTTATTTTGGGTTCAACAATGCTACCACCACATTTCAGACCCTTTTTAAGGATTCTTAGGGTAACTGCAATGTCACAACTCTAGAAAATATACAAACAAAATCATATTTTGTACTGCTACTACAAAAGAAAGCTCTACTCAGAAGTATCTAAAGTATATTTAAAAATTGCAAAAGGGAAGAAATGAAAAAAATAATCTCCAAATTCACTGTCACTCTTAAGGTGCATTCACACCAGTCCTAGTTAATCCGCTTCAAGTGAACTCTAGCTTGTTTGCCTTCAAAGTCCAGTTCATTTGGAGAGGTCTGAAGGGGTGATCGAACTCTGATCCACCTACAAACCTAGTTTGGTTGAAGCGAACTCTGGTGCTCTTTGAATGCATATGTGAACACCGAGCAGACCGGAGACCGCTCCAAAAGCAGGAAGCAGACTATAGCGCAAGGCTTGCTGGGTAAGTACAAACAAAGCAAACGTGCAAGCTTAGCGTTAGCAGGAGAAATAGCTAGCGCTTTTGTCTTTGGTCTTTTGATAAAGAAAAATCCTACAGCCGCTAAAATCTGACAACAACTTTTGTTATACGGAAGTGTAGATTTATTAAGGTTTGGTCTAAACTACTACTTTTAGTAGTTGGATAAGACCGCTTTGAAGCTTCCTGCGTTTGAAACTAAGCAGTCAAATCCCACGCCAGAGCTGAAAATCACCAACTCAAGAGGATAAAATCATATTTAAAAGGTACGTTTTTAACTCCTCTATATGATTAGACCACAATCATTCATGTTCACATTGGACAATAAAAAACATTTATTAAACCTGTTCTCCCCAGCAAGCATCAATGACACAACAGGAGTAAATGTTAAAGACTAGTGTTTTAGTAAGACATGAAGTACTAATTTGGAAATGTGAAGCAATATGCTTTTGGAGAACAAATTTGGTTCATCATATACAAAACACAGAACTCTAAGAAGCTGTTTGTGTGTGTAAAGCGTGGATCCCAGATGAACTGGAATCGTTAAGTGAGCTGCTTTCTTTAAACACGTCGGTCTATTTTAGCTGGACTAAATATATAAGCCACATTGTTCCAGCCGAGAGCCACTGTCAGCTGCTCCATGAGTCTACCTACAGCGCAGATCCTAACATCAACCCCGAAGCCAGCAAAGCTTGAAAACAAAGAATATCTTGTTTGTTTTTTTTTTTCTTTTTTTCTGATCTGATCTTGTTTGGTAAAATGCTGATGCAAATGAAGAATGTGTGCTAAGCGGTTATTTGGAGGCTTTTCTAACAGGGTTTACAATTACCAGAATATCATCAAAGCTTTAATTGTTGGACACATTTTCTTTTTGCTGCAGAAGCAACAATAGTCGCACATGATTTGTGATATCGGGGGACCGCTCTCTGCTTTTGCTGAGGTTTGATCCACGCGTCTCCATGCTGTTGAAATCAAGGTTGTATTTGTTTTGGTGAATGTTTGGAGCACTAATTTTAGAGCAGCCCAGAGGAGCGCGCGGTCATCGCTTCATGAGTCACCCTTAACTGTTCTTACTCATCCCAGCTCAGCTCAGTTTTCTGTTCAGGCACCGAAGTTGTTGATCTGCTCGTGAACACCTTTCACTCTTCACTGATGGAGAGACGATTGGATTTGTACAGTAGCCAAGTGTTCAGAAACACTTTCCTAATGAAGATGATTGAGGATGTTAAGGAATCCGGTTCTTGATCTATGTCACTTAAGGAGTTTTGGGTAGAACAGTTTTTCCAAATATTGTTTTTTATCTCAATTGCACAATGTTATTTTTTTTTTTGTATACAATTTTGGCTTAAAAACTGCTCTGCTCTGAGAGTTTGGCTTAAAAACTGTATTGTCAATTTCACAATTAGCCGATTACTGCCTAGTTCACAATTATTTTAATAATAATTGACCATCACAAATTAATCAAATTAAATTATTGATGAATGTTCACAGACATAACTTTGAATGCTGTGAATTAACGACTGTTGTAACAGAAGAAGTTGCAGTCGGCCATCTTGAAGAACAAATGAGTCTAACAATGCAGGAATATTGCAGAAGTGAAGGACTAAAAACAGGTGTAATCTGAAATGTAATGGATGGAATATTCCTTCACAAGATGCTGAATATCTACTGAATTTCACACATCGTTATGGAGAAGTACTGGATGTCGTCAGTGACTCACACAAGCGGTTTACATCTAGCCGGGTATGGAAGGTGTCAGTGGGGAACTTAAAGGAAAATGTCACTGTCATTGGACAAGATGATACTTTTGTTTAGGTAAAGCTACCAGCCACCTGCTTCTAGTCGAGAACCTACAATTCTACAGTAAGCGTAGAAAGACAGTTGTCATATTATTTACATTTTTGTAATAAAAGTATGTTCACTGGCTGAGGCATATTTTCTAACAGTTTGTTACAAAAGTCCAGATCAGATTCATATCTATCAGAAGGCTTACTATTTTTGATGTGGCCCAAACACTGACCTGGAAATGCAAAGGAAATAATAAATCACTTCTCCTTTAAGAAAACACCACAGAGTAACCGACCCGATACGCAGAAATACGTCGATGATTTATTGTTAAATCACTCAACTCCTCCAGTTCCCTGGCCCCCTTGTGACACATTTGCGGTCATAATCAGTAAATGATTGTTTATCTTCATCTTTTATTCTTATTTTCACCTTTTCACTTAAATTTAGCTTAAAGAAACAAAAACCCATATCCTCATTCTAATAGTTTTCTTTTTGTTCTCCATGTTCTCTAGAGCGGTGGACATAAAGTTAACTGGTGTACTTTTGCAAAGACTCCTCTAGTTTGGAAAGAGAAATGGGAATTTGGTCCAAAACCCTGATCATTGCATAACCAAGAACTTTTCCAAACAAAGAAAAAAAAAAAAAGAGATGAATTTACGGTTCTTTCTAGCACATTTAATACAGATGATCGCAAATCCATCACTTGTAAAAGAAATTAGGCATGGATAGCTTCCAGTAAAATCCCGTTAGCTTACCAGAACTTTAATCTTAGTCCGATGGAGAGAAGTGCGTTGTTCAGAAAGCTAAAACCCATAGGATGATTTCCTTATCTGCAGATCGCTTTGATCATTCCCTAAAAGACTGACTATATGTGTATCATCTCCACCAGCAGCAGCAGCCTGAAGCTGAGTGAGCTCTGACTTCTCATGTTTACTCATGTTAACAGAAGTAAACGGTTCTCTACTGAAGGGTTTCACCAGGACAGAGGGTTGTGAGAACTGAAGAGTTTCATCTCATCTGCCTGAATCAAAACAGAGAAACAGAAATGTTTCCCTCTTAAGTTGACACACCCTTCACATCCTGTAGGCTCCGTTAAAAGCAGGTAATTCTGTAGCAGGCCACTGCAAGGTTTGCAAATCTCACCCTGTTGGTCTTTCCTCCTTCCTTAGCCGTCGTTGAAAGACAGCCGTGCAGTGCAGGCTCGGACGGCTCACGTCCTCCCTCGTTTCCTCCAAAGCCCACGATGAACCCTCCTGTTTTCTCGCTGCAGCTCAGACCGATCGCTTTTCACCATCGTTCTATTCGGAGTGGGAAAACGACGCGTTCAGCCGGTTGCGTAGCCGTCGCTCTCCCCCCACACATCAGCTGAGCGTGCGTGAAGAGCTGGAGTGTTGCAATCTCTCCATCTGTCTTGATGCATTGTCCCCCCTCCCCAGCCCCGAGGCTGGTTTCTGACGCTGCTGCAGCTGCCTGTGGCTGGAGGAGGAAAAAGAAGAGTAGGCTGTAGGTGACGGTTAGCCGCAGCCGCGGGTCCTTTTCACCGTAATCAAGACGTGTTAATCAGAGCAGTAGTCATCGGACGGGCTTCACATCTCCTTTCAGCTTCTCTTCCTCTTTCCATTCTCATGTTCCTCTGCACTCTTTTCCTTTGATTTACGCATGCTGTCTTCTCTCCCTGCGATCTCTTTCCAATCCTCTTGTTTTTTTCCCCTGCTCCTCTCTTGCCTTTCCTGATTCGGCAGCCTCTCACGCTCTGTTTTCTGGCTGCAAACAGCGGGGAGGATGAGGACGGCCAGGAGGAGCGCGAGGCAGTGCTGTCAGTTGTGCGTTTGTTCTGAGAGGCAGCTCCAGGCTTGGTGGCATTACGCTCTCCCAGCACGTCACGGCGTCTCTGCTGCTGTTGCTGGCTGCTCTGTTAAAGAGGGGAGGCGGGGGGATGGGGGGCTGGGCTACTGACCTATTTGTATTCACACCCACTCCCCAGAAAGAAGAATAAAGTATGATCTGAATTTGGCATGCTGTGAAGCAAGAGGAGAGAATTCTCTGTCGACACTTGGAACACATTAGATTTCCTAATCGGATTAACAGATGGGGGGGGGGGGACTTCTGGTTTAATTTTCTCACATTGGCAATGATGGACTGAGGCCAACTGAAACCTCTTACAGTCAGCATTCAGTTAGTTGTGCTAATTTATCACACTGCGTGGCAATTCCAAACGCATTACTAAAATGCTGTTTCCACCACACTTGTTTGCAGTGGCGGAAAAGGTGGGTGCCGCATAAAACGGGGCGCCAAACATTGGCAGAAGAATGATTTCTTGTCTGCATTTTCTTTCTGTAAGCAGCTGTTTGTGTGTGTAAATGATTTGATCAGGAATAGAGGCACTGATTAGGTGTCATTCCACTCCTTCAGCTCCTCTCCCGACGCTCGCCCACACACACACACAGACAACAATGATCTTATGTTTATAGTGTGTTTGCATACACGTCAAAGTACATAGTTGCGATCCTACTTGTTTGCATTCTTTGAAAGCCTGTGATTTTTTAATATTGCTATGTTGGCAAACGAGCAACTAATGTTTTCCAGTGAAGAATGAGAAGACAAAAAGTGTAAGAAATGCAGAATTTAACACAGAATTTCTGTATTTCTTAATGCCTAATAACATAATCAACATTTAGTTTGGAATGGACCAAGTGATCAAGCAAAAACTATTTGAAGAAATAAGGGAATAATGGAAAAATATGATTTTACAGTGGACCACATAGTATTCTAGACTCTTAGATAAAAGTCAACAGCGAAGAGCTAAAATCTGTGATACTTAATTTCCTCTAGAAATGGTCATAGCTGCCTATTTTAATAGTTCAAACACCAAATATTACTTGATATGCAATAGCACTGCCACATAAGCCAACATCTAGACCTCCTTATTTCTCTTATGGGGGCTACAGCCATAAGAGAAGCCATATGACTTCTCCAAAATGTAGCTAGATAGTTATCTATCAGTCTAGTCATTGTAATACAGATTGTCATATTAAGGAACATCTGATTCAACTTTGCCACAAATCATTTAAGTCAATCCAGTTCAGGACAAGATAATATATTCCGATTCAAATGCATTACCATTTAAATTCCTCCAGGCAGTTGATCAAAATGTTTCTTCCAGGTGTGTTACAGTTCACATCATACAGCACGTTACTGGTTACAGTGTCTGGTCTTTCTCCTATATATATATATATATATATATATATATATAGAATGCAATCTAGAGTTTTAGCCTTAAAAAATGGCAAATCCTAACTAGACTGTGGATGAAAAATGTTCTGGGAAAGTCCTGATTCATTTAGGTCAATGCCTTTTATGTGCTTAGAGACCCCAGACAGACAGAGTCCAATGAAATAACTCAACTGCATTATTTTATGACTGTCCCACATGCACATCAAGTCCTGTCATCATTCTAAAATTTAACATCGAAACATGTTGCATGATTTTCCTCACATTCTCTCCTCCCTTTAGGGATTTCCTGTCATTGCCTTGCTGCCGTGCGTGATTTTAATCTTAGGGAGTTTTATTCCGTGGTGCCGCTGATAGAGGTTGCTTATCAACTAGCCATCAACATCTGCCGGGCAAAACAAATTCGTGCTAATCTGTTTACGTTACCGTGAAAGTGCTGAGATTGTGCCGATGTTATCCTCTTACCGTCGGCTCCGAAGCGCCGCTGCCCGGCCCGCGCAGTGGTTCACAACATCGGGATTAGTCGGACAGGAGGGCTGCTCCTCCAAGATCAGCTTCATTTGAACGTTTCTAACCGCTGCGCTGGCGGAGAATCTAAACAGACGCTATGAAATATTCAGTCTGTTTGGGATTTGTCCTAATGAAACATGTCCTGAATAATTTATTGGAAGCACATTGGTGATTGCTGTAGAAGCCACAGAACAGGCTGTAGTTCAAAGTTAAACCACAGGAAGCTCGCTATATTAAAAAGTTGATTAAAGGAAATTAAATTTAGGATTGCTTGGGGAGCTTTCATGTCTGCACTGCATGCACCATTACTAGGTAGGTGAGATTAGCCACAGCACAATCTGAAATTCACTTTTTAAAAATTGGGGAAAGGAGAAGGGTGTTGAGCTTTACTGCAGGCCTTATATTGTCTAACATGCATCTAATTTGTTGTCTCTTTTTGCCTTCCTTATTGCCATATTAGCAGCGTCACACAAAGGCTGATTGACAGCTCTTAGACCCGCCCCCTGGCTCTGATCAGTTGTTCCTGGTGGAAGGCGGAGGAGCTCAATTTCTTTTTTCTACAGATTATCTGCCTGGTACCACACTGTCATGGCATAGCGACAGGTTCAACATGTATGCAAAAAATACATTTTTTTAATAAAAGTTTCATACTGCATCTTCAAATTAAAAGCATATTTGTAAGCATGGAAAACTATTCAGGGAAAAAAATTATGCTCCTTTTGAGATTAACTGTAGATTTTGCCAAATTTCATTTGTATAATTTCCCTTTGGGACCAGTTAAGTATTTTTAAATTGGAAAGTATGTTTGAATTCTTGCTTTAGTTGAAGACATTAATTACTGTTCCTTCTTTTTCAGTGCTTATCATCATACTGCATCTGTGGCTCTCTTTTCTCTTTTGGTTCCCGGCTCATCGGTGATGATGAGCTTTCTTTGGCTCTTACTGCTGACTCAGTTCTCCATCTCTGGTGTCGTTTTTAATGGGTTATTTCCTGTCTGCTGCTGACCTCTTCTGAGTGGTTGCGTTTGTTTTTTGGCGTCCTGCAGCGTACTGGACCACAACTGACAACCTCGAGACGCTCGCTGCACGTCTCTTCTTCTCTCTCTCATTTCCTGTCTGATGACTGAAAACAAAGGCCGCTACAAACCGACTGCGTTACTTAGTGTTTGACATTTGAAAATGTTGGAAAAGAGTTTTCAACTGATTTTAAGAGAAAATGTTTTCCACACCAACATGCCTTGTGTAAAGTTGTATAATTGCCCCCTTTTGTTAAGTTACAGGTGAACTATGTTCACACAAAGACACCTGCTCTCAGGGTTGCCAGGTTTGCATTGTTTTCACCCCCAAAACAATGCAAACCCACCGAACTCCAAAAATAATTCATGCTTAGCGCCAGATATGGTCATGTGTCATCGCCTGCATTCAGACTTTTCAGAATACATACATATTCCGACCAGAACCAGGTCCCACTGGGACTGCAGGGGTCTTGACTCTTCGAACACGATGTGACTTGAGTTTTTAGTGGCGATATGTTCTTTTAAATCCTGATGTTTCCCTGAGGTTTCTGTTCTTTGCAATACAATTGTATAGTGACACCTTATTACGATCAACAGAATCAAGATTTCATAGTTGATTGGTGCAATAACGCTGCATTTTGACAATTTTTTTTTTCTTTTGTCACACAATGACATACATTTGTAAATTTTCCTCTACAAACCCTCCCGTTGCGAAAGGCAGCCCAAATTTAACAATCCACTCAAAGCTGTTTGTTTAGTTTTTTTCATGCTGAACGTGTTGAAAGTCTGGAAACACTGCCTGTAAATAAAATCTGCAAAACTGATTCAAATAACTTATCGTAATTGAACTTCGCAGACAACACAAAGACCCTAAAAAAAAAAAAAGATTTTTTGAAGAGGTCTAGTCAAAGTCCCAACTTAAAACTGGTAGAGCTGCAGGAAATCTAGATTTCTCTTTCCCTGTCTAAAAACTGTATTCTTTAGAAGAAATGAGTAACTTATTGAAACTTGAGCAGTTTCTGCTCCTTTCTGAACCGTCGGTGATCTTGAAGGACAGTCCACTTCCCCTCACACCAAATTGAGCTCTTTATAACTTTTCTTTTTTTTTTCCTCACAAAAACATTTCTGTTTACCATGTTTACCTTTGCATATGTCAGACACAAACCATGCGTTGTTCAGCTGTGTGTGACCATGGAGTTTTTATTTTCTGTTTGAAGGAAGGAGCGTCTGCCCGGAAGGCCCAGACCCCGGCGCTGCAGCCAGTCCCCCGCCCAGGTCCGAATTGACTTAAAATCTTTACGTATAAACATTGTGCTTCCAGTGTACTTTTTCCAAGTATTATAAAATGACCTGTACTTCTGTAAAAGTGCACATTAAACATGATTTGTTTCTTAAAATGCTGCTTGTTTATAGCTGATAAAGACAGGAAACTTCAACTTATTTGCTGCTCGCATTAACAGTTCTGTCAGCTCATTAGAGAGCTGTCTTGAGATAAGAACAAAGTGACCTCAGTTTGGGTTTCACCAAAAGAGAACTTGTTTGCAGACTCTATAAATAGAAATATGCTCTGTCTGGATAAAATTACGATTGGAGGGACTTTGTGTGGTCAGAAGAGTCACGTGACCCAAGATGATCCTTAATGTTTGACATGTTTTGATTTATATTGTTTCTGAAAACAGTTTTTCTCATCTTTTTTTTTTTTTTTTAAGTTTCACAAGCCAGACCTCCACCAAATCAGAAGAAAGGTACACATCTGCTGCCCTTTATGTAAATACCAATTAACGTGAGGCGTTCGCTGACCTGCTCGTTTTTAACACTTTGTCTGCAGGATCCCGAACCCCCATCATCATCATCCCTGCTGCCACCACCTCCCTCATCACGATGCTCAATGCTAAGGATCTTCTGCAGGATCTGAAGTAAGATGTGGATGTAATGGTTTTTTTTTTTTTTTTTTTTTTTTTTTTTTGCCTTTGCCTTTCTAGTTTAGATAAAGTGGCTGACATGTAAAAGTACCCTTTTTCCCCCCACTACTACCGGCACGTGTTTATTAATGATTCATTTCCCAAGTTATGTTCCGATTAGTTGTATTTCTCTGTAGACAATGAAAAGCACCTCCCAGAAGTGGCACTAAGAGGTTTAAAAGATGGCCGAAATCTAGAACATAGACCTGGCTGAATATAAGATTCTCACAGAATAACCTTCAGCCAAAAGTAGGGATGCACAATATCTCAGCTTTCACACCGATTTTAGTCGATGTTGGTGGATTCTTTTTATTATCTGTCCAGTAAGTATACTTGGGTCGATGTTAACAACTGGTGTTTGTTTTATTTTTATCATATTGCTGCAAACCAAGTATTACCAACATTCAAGTCAAGTTTATTTGTATAGCAACGTGTCAGTTCCAAGTGCTTTCCACCATAAAAACTCAATAGTTATTATGAAACGAGCAATAAACAGTACATTTTGTCAGATGCCATCATCAAGCAAATACACGTCAAATATATGGATCAATATTCCAGTTACATTAATCAAAGACATCTCTAAACAGGTGGATTTTTAGACTTGATTTAAAGGAACTCAGCTGTTTTGCAGTTTTCTGGACGTTTGTTCCAGATTTGTGGTGCACAGAAGCTGAATGCTGCTTCTCCATGTTTGGTTCTGGGGATGCAGAGCAGAACCAGAAGACCTGAGAGGTGTGGAATTTTGATACAACAACAGATCTTTAATGTATTGTGGTGCTCAGCTGTTCAGGGATTTATAAACTAGCAGCGTTTTAAAGTCTACCCAAAGAAATCGCCGTTCTGTGGATAAGATTCGAATCAAATGAGTACTGACTGAGAATCCTACCCAACTCTCCACTTACTTCAGTAATATGTCGCGGTCAACAGTCAAATGCTGCGTCACCGTGGTTCTTCCACAGTCTGTAATTATGTGGATGTCATTGACCACTTTGACGAGGGCAGTCTCAGCACTGTGGTGACCATGGAAACCGGTAGTGAACTGATACGGTGTATGAAATGAACTCCAGGCACCAAAGGATTAGTACTCCTAGTCGGATGGACAACCAGCATAAACTGGATTTATCCTCAAACGGAGAGACTGAATCCTTCAAATCCCTGTTTCCAGGTTCACTACATCAGAGGACAAGAAGAAGCAGGGCATCCAGCGGGACAACGAGGTTCTGCTCCAGAGGCGCAAAGACCAGATCCAGCCGGGCGGCGCCACGCTCAGCGTCACCGTTCCCTACCGCGTCATCGACCAGCCGCTGAAACTGGCTCCACAGGACTGGTGAGCTGCTGCTTTTCATTCAGTCACTCTGTGAAGAGAGCGCTGCATCAGCTCGGTTTCCGGCTGTGGAAGTAAGTCACAGTCCAGTTGTTGAACAGTCTCAGCATGGTTCTGCTTTTCTTTTTTGTTTGTTTGTTTAACAACAAACAAACAAACTTCCTTTTCCCTACACCTCAAATCATTAACGATGATGCTTTAAAGAATATAGTAGAATAACAGGCCTTTTCTGAAACCCAAGTTTTAATATGGGATTAAAATCCATAGCCATCAGTATCAAGATTGTACAGTTAAAGTGGATAGGAATTAAGTGAACTAGACACCAAAGTATCAGAAAAGTGGAGATAAAAGTCCAGTAACCCACACATCGATGGTCGAGATTATCACTGAAAAGGTCATTTACTTGGATAATTTAATTTAGATTGTGAAAATCACAGTTAGGTCTGTCACAATAAAAAATTTACTGGACAAATTGTTCCAAAAGTTACTGTGATAAACGACATTATTGTTGTTTTGAGACCATTTTCAAGTAATATCATGGTAATGGCATAATAATGCAAAAACGCATCCTCAAAAATCAGTACATTTTAAGTCCTAATTAACTTCTAACTTGAAATACCTAAAATTCATAAACAAAGCAACAGATAAAGTGAATATTGAAATATCTGTAAACAAAATTGTCCTTATAAATAAAAAGGGCTGATTGAGACCAAAGTACCAGTGAAGACCAGGTTTGATAAAAAGAAAAGAAAAACACGATGAATGATGAAATAAAAAGAAAATAGGGACAGGAAATTCAGAACCAGAGGGAATAACTGTCTTAAAAAGCAACGCCTGGACCAAAACATTATGAACAAATGTACACATTTTGATCACTATCACAAACGTACAGCAAAACATTGCAATGAAATTCAAAGTCGCCTGCTAGCAAGTTGGTGTTTGTGTTGCAGCCGTTTAATTTGTGCAAGGACTAATAAACTGTTCCAGTTTAATTACATAATAATCCTCATATGTTCAGTAGAATCTAGACTGTAGCAAGCTGTTCATCTTCCCCTGGTGCAGATGTGCCAAAACTAAAACTTGGTGGTTGAATGTCCTCATTCTTACAGATTAGTGCAACCAGGTTGGGATGGTTCTGTTTGTAACTTGATGCTTAATCTGGTTCAAAATGTGAGCGTAGTGATGATCCCAGGGAGAGCTTTTTAGAACCCTGGATGTCTAAAAGATGGGAACCAGATCAAAACTGGGCTCCACATTTACCTTGAAATCATTAAAGGGGCGGTATTTTAAAATCGACTTTTTTGAGCTCATGTTTTTTGGGAACATGATTGAGAGATCATGTTCTCTCAACTGTGCATCAGCTGAGCTCATTGTGCGAGCTACTTCTCAATGCAGCGCTGGTAAAAACAATGTTAAAGGGTTAATAGAGGAGCCAATGTTGACTCTTTCGCTGCATGGCTATACGATTCTGCTAAATCGTGTAATTTCACTTCTACTGAAGTTTGTGTCAAGGGTGAAGGGTGAAACCAGAGGAAGCGCAAAAATACCCCACGAGTTTCCTTTTTCTCCAACACGTGACAAAACCGAAAAGTTGTAAATCAGTCAAGCCGCAGCGCGCCGCGTGCATCTGGAACATCTTTTGGGGAAACTTCCTCCCGCTTCAGTTTGGCCGCTCTGTGTTCCTGCAGGGACCGGGTGGTGGCCGTGTTCGTGCAGGGTCCCGCCTGGCAGTTCAAGGGCTGGCCATGGCTGCTGCCCGACGGCTCTCCGGTCGACATTTTTGCCAAAAGTGAGTGAAAGGCCTTTCTGGCTTACGAGGACGCGGTGGGCGAAACGCAACATTCTCACCGCGCGCTTCCCTCTCTCCCCTGCAGTTCGGGCCTTCCATTTGAAATACGACGAGGCGAAGACGGACCCGAACGTGCAGAAATGGGACGTGACCGTCCTGGAGCTGAGCCGCCACAAACGCCACCTCGACCGACCCGTCTTCTTACGCTTTTGGGAAACCCTCGACAGGTGTTTACTCCTTTCCTCTTTGATTTCCGTGACCTGATGTCTCAAAGCTATAACTTACCTGTTGTTGTCTTCTCGTCTCTCTTTCTTTAGATACATGGTGAAACACAAATCTCACCTCCGGTTTTGAGCTCAGATCAGTGTTTCTCTCTGAAATTCCCTCAAGTTAATTCCACAGCCTTCCAACTCGGCTTGGTCCTCGTGTTTTCCCAGCAGCCAAGCCATCCTCCACCGAGGCGGACGGAACAGCCGACGGATTTCCCCGAAAACTCCCAAAGCGTCTGGAGTTTTCCCTCTGAACATAAGAAAAGTCTTTTTAATGGGTTTTTCTGTTTCAGACCCAGTTTTTGTTTTATTTTGTTTTGTTGTTTTTTTTTTTCCCTTAAGTTTCCAGGTAGTTTAACAGAAAAACCAAACTACGTTTGATATAAAATTCTACAAACTGCGGAAACGGTCAAAAACAAGTTACCTAGCAACAAAAACCTGATGGAGATGTTTCGGGTTTCCTTGTTTTTGGCCGTCTATATCAAGGAGATTGTTGCTTTCCGCTCAGAACTGTTCGGATCGGGGAAAACAACTGAAGCGACGTAGAGCTAAGATGGAGCGCAGAGACTCTGACGACCTTCTGATTTAACGCGTTTGTGGCCATAATGTACATAGATGATAAAACCAGAGAGAGCCGAAGCTCTTTGAGCAGAGACGGCTGCAGGTGAGTGATTCGGTTATCTAAGTCAGTTCCTACTTCTGTTTTTCACGCCATCAGCACCTCTACCGGTCATCTAATGACTGTCTTCTTTTTCTTCTTCGTTGGTGTTGTGCTAGATGAGAATAATTGCTTTAAGTCACCACATGAGAACGGACAATAAAGCCTTTGTGAAACGCCTAGATGGATATTGTTGGCTGGGCTGTTCGTGGCTTTTTTTTTACAGCACTTTTATTTGATGACGCCAAGAAAACCAAAGTATTCCCAGAATATCTTTCATGTGCCGATCTTTCTTTCTTTTTCTTGTTTCCTTGTGTCTCACTGCTTCCCCTGTTTCTTTCCTTTTCTCTATCCTCCCTCTCATCTTTCATTCATTGGTACCTTCCTTTTGTTCTTTTCCTTCATTGTCCATTCCTCGTTCCAGCCCTCTGTCCTACCTCGTCCCCTCATTGTTACTTCCGTCTTCGTCCCTTTTCTTCCTTGCCTTGTTTGCTTTCCTTACCCACTTGTCTAGGTCTCTTTCCTTTCTTGTATTTTTTTCATTCCTTTCTTCTTTTCTGTCCACCATCGTCTCATTTCCCTTCCACTTGCCTGCTCTCTCTTTGTTTCCTTGTCATCCTTCCTTTCTAAATTGTCCTCAACATCTTTTGGTCCTACTTTCTTTTTTTCCTCTTTTTTTAAGCTGCTCTAATCTGGAAATATCACCCATAGGCTCATAAAAATGTTTAGTTTTTATGTCTTAAATGAATGTAAACATCTACAAATTCCGGAAAGTTGAATCAGGAAAAATCTGTGGATTTTTTTTTTCTAACATAAAAAATGAATAGGAATCCTGCAACCTGTCAGCAGTTGGTTTAAAACCAAACGGCTGCTTTTGTCTGAGACCTTCAGCGAATAATTGGGAAAAACCTGAAGAATGCAGATAACAGAGTCTCGGGTCATGTGACTTGGAATCGAGTCACATGACTTTAGACTCGATCATTTCATAAAGACTCTCAACTTGACTAGGGCCGTTACACCACTGACTCATCACTTCACTTAAACCCAAACCCTTTGACTTGAAAAGATTTAATCTGAAACCAAGCATGTTCACAAAAATACCAGATGTCAGAGCTGCCACAAATTGGTGGCCGTTTTCGTGGGTGACGAATCCAAAAAGGCTCTAGAATGGAGAGCCACTGACTTTTTACGGTTTCCTGTTTTTGCTGTTTTCAAGTGTAAAAGTAAAATACAGCTTTTAGCCTCGCTTCCTCCCCTTAAAGTCAAGCAGGTGGATAACGTACAGAAAAAGTATTACATGCCTTCATTTAGGTTCCAAATGCAATGTTTCAGTGTGATAGTTGGGCTAAAAACACATTTACTCTAACAAACTGCTTTATTTTCCTACATGCAAATTAGTAAGGTGCATTATCTTAACTGAAACAGCAAAACAGAACCAGTACGTTTTGGTAATAAGCTAGTCCTGCTAGCTTTGATTCACTGGCTGCTTATGGGCTCACAGCGAAGTTTTGAGCACAAAAAGCTCATTCAGCACAGTATAGCTCACATGATTAGTTTATTAATTAGCCTTAATTTATCATTCTTTGTGTTAGTTTAAATGTCAGAAGCAAATCAGATGTTGCGTCTCGATTTATTTTTCAACCTATAATCTTTCTTTTTGATCATCTCGTCTGTTCAAGCAAATTCTAATTATTTTTTCTGGTGTTAAATGTGGGGATTATGAGAATTGACTAAAATCTGTCTGCAAATGAATAAATCTAACTCCAACTGGGTCAGGAAATAGATTAAAATGTATTTCATTGAATATTTACTGTGAAATTAACAGCAACGATGGGTTTATTTTACTTTCTTGTGCTGGTTGTTCAGACAATTCAGAATCCCCAAATTACTCTGATTTACATCACAAATCCAGTCAAATGACTTGCTTGTAATTCTTAATTACACATCTAAATGGATTCAACTAGACTTGGTGGAAAGTCTTGTGACTCGCAGTGTAAAGGCTTGTTCACATCTCTGCAATACCAGTGAAACAGAGAGTTGAGTCTGGTGGTTTTGTGGCACCGTTGGCCCGATTGCAACAGTTTCAGTAGTTTCCTGGAAAGGGTCTAAGGACTATTGCAATGTTCGGTCTGGTAGAATATTGCAAAGGATGCATGTATGCTTTAGGCCATGAAACGGCAAACTTTGTTGAAGTCGTCTTGAATGGACGACCTCAGTTAGGAACGACTGTCCTGCGCAGCTCAGTCTACTGAAATAAGATGTTCACAAAATAATGTCCTGGTGGGTTCATTTAATTCTGTTAGTCGCTTTGACACATTTTTCCTTTATGAATCTGAGTATAATGCTTACAGTATAAGCTTTTTCCTTATGGCTTATATTGTATAAGCCATAAGGAAAATGCACCCCCACAAGAGAGCAACACTGAAAGACCTGCCTGGTTTTTATAGTATTTCACTTTTTATATACATATTTTGTTTTTAAATCATGACTTATACTGAGTATTAAGGCCCTTTAAGAAAAAATACAATTACGAGGATAAACTTGTACAATAATAAACATCACGAATAGTCATAGTATTATAATGTCACACGAGAATACAGTCAGTATTACGAGAAAATATTTCAAGTAAAGTCTAAGAAGTGATTATTCTCAAAATGTGACTCTGCTCGTATTGTTTCGACTTTATTCTCGAAGTATATTCTCGTAATACTACGATTTTATTCTAATTTTATCCCGCTTTTATTCTCGTAATTTTGACTCTTTTCTTCGTGCGGCCTTAATACTCCGTCGTGTGGAAACAACTGATCTCTCTGCTCTTTGCCAGCCGTTGGATCAGAACAGGCGTGTTGGCCACAAACCTGTGAACCTGAAATCTGCCACGGTTTTCTTCTTATGCAACACGCAGCTTCAGAGGTGAGAGGTGGCGCCCCCAAGGGGAGGAGGTGGTGCGGTGCGAGCCGTGGCCCACTTGCCAAATGTTGGCCACCCCAGAGAATCGTGTTAAGCCATATAGTGTTATCTTCAGTCAGGGCGTAAATGTAAAACCCAGTAAATTAATAAATAAAAGGGGCAACAGCAGCGTTGGTTTGATATGTTTGTCTGTAAACTGACTATTTTGACTGGGGGGCAGGAGTAATGCTTAAGAGCAGTTTTAAAGGGAATATTAACAGAAATATCTGTTTAATATTCCTGAAACGTGTGATGGTCATTTATGGCCGTCAGCTGACTTTCCGGTTTCCTAGCAGGTCAAAGCCATGAAAGGTTAAAGACGCTGGCTGTTCAGAGTGCCGTGTCCCAGCATATAGTGGAAAAGTGGAGTGTAATGAATACATCTGGTAGAAAAAAAACATACGCAATAAACGAGGATAACTGCAATCTTTTTTTTTTAAATTATAATTTGTCATAAGTTCTTTACTAATCGGCACCGCAGCATAGATTTAAAAAAATATATTCTCACCCTAAGAATATTTAACTTGGAAATTGTTTTAAATTTACTGAAAGTTATCAATTCAAAAATGTGGATATTCCATATATTCCAAAAATATGGAATGTATGAAATCATAACTATTATATGTTGTATTGTTGCAGTAGCAATAATTCATGATTTTCTATTTTAACTAAAAAAAAAAAATAATTCCTGCTGAATAATTTTGGTTTTTTTCCCCTAAATAACATACAACACTCTGATATCGTACTCTATCGTATCTATATTATTAGTAGTATTATATTTGTAGTATTTGTACTATAGTATATTACTCTTATAAATTTGAGGCAACACCGCCACCTACTGGAGCCACAGTGAACTGCTTGTTCTATTCAAACTAAGAACCTGTTAAAAGGTTTAACTTGATTCAGGCGCCTGGCAAACCTGTTGACTCTACTGCGTGTTTGTCCTGTCAAATCCCAAACCAACCAACGTGAATCCAATCCGATATGTAGTCTAAATGTTTCCAATGGCAAAAAAATAAATAAAAAATAAAACGGAACACACAAAGACGCAGTAAACATGAATCCCTCTCTGTTCCCGGAACTGATTGTGTGTTTGTTTTTTAAACTGTTTTTCCCAGCAGAGCTGTGGTTCTGCTGGGCAGCGTGACGGTGGCCTGGCTGCGTGGGGGGGAACAACCCTGACCTCTGAACGCAATTATTGTGAAATTTGGTGTCCTAATAAATACATTTGAGCTCTTTGATCGAATAGAAAACATCGTCCAGCTGCTTTTGGAGAATGGATTATGATTGCATAAGTAACCCGATGTGGAGATGATCTGACCCTGTATTTTATTTGTTTGTTTGTAACTAATTTAGAAATATTTAAAGAAAAAAAATAGTACTTTTTTTTTATTATTCATTACAAGTGTTTTTGGTTTTTTTTTTTTTTTTTTTTGTCGTAACAAATTTGTTTGCACCGTTTTGGCAGAACTACTGTTTACTCCAGATTTCCTAACTTTTGGAAGTCTGCCCTGAATAATTATTAACTACTTCTGTCCGGAGCTGGGATTTTGTTCCAATCCACAGAGGAACTTTGTTATTCCTGACAAAATGTGTGTGAGGTATCTGGGATTTGTGCTTCTGGCTTGGCTTCCTGGCCTCCTGCACGGTGAGAACGTCGTTTCCCTCCGCTACCCATTCATTTTTATCCACTTGTTAATAATAAATAAAAAAAAAAAAGCAGAACAATTTACTGACTGATTTTTTTGTGTGTCTTTCTTTCAGCTCAAATAACCTGTAGTCCTCCCGCGCTCACTAATGGCTATTTTGTCCCACAGCAAGATGGACGAACTTTGACTTATAGCTGTGAAACTGGATTTAAGCCGGTGGTGGAGGGCTGGTGGGCAACAAGCACCTGCCAGAAAGGCGAATGGACTCATACCCCTCGGTGTGTAGGTGAGTACCGGATTACCCACAGGGCTTGTGACACTGTAAAAACCAGCAGACGAGTTGATTTTACTGAACTGAAGCTTCGTGTTTACAGGCAGCGTCCTGAACAGCAATATTCTTTGCAGCGACCCATTTCGCATATATATCATATATAAAATGTCCTTAAGCGACGTTCACACCCTGCAGCCTGAAGAGACCCAATTCTTCCGGCCCTTTATACCCAAATAATAAAGCTCATAATAATTTAACTTTACAACAGCGGAGTTTACAAGTTTCACCACCACAGAGAGCGACTGTCCTTCTGAAATCCATCTGACATGAAGTCCAAACAAACCAAGAGACCAACAGAAACATCCGGCTGCTGGTCACTAATGATGAAACGACACAAATTCAAATCAGTTCAGAACCGCGGAGAGTGGTCGGATCATTTTGACACTTTTATCAATTTCAACTCAGAGCCTGAAGCCTGGTTGACTCGTTGAAGGGTACGCAGAGGCACGCGCAGCATGTCGCAGCACCTCGTGCACCTCTGGATCCTTGTAACTCGGCGCGGATCGCGCGCACCGCCGTTCATATTCTGCCTCCCATCCGGGCTCCCTCTAGGCCCGGGCCGGGGGCCCTCCGAGCCCCCAGTAGCTCCACATATCATCTGTCACCGGACCCTCGGTTGCGCGTTGTCAGCTGTTTGGGATTCCCCTCCGTTCTTACGTCACCGCGCTTTCTGATTGGCTACCTGTCCCATTCAACAGGCTGCGTTCTCGCTCACCAGGTCATCAGGGAGGGAAAACCGATAAAAGGGCGGATTTTAGATCGGCGCGGTCCCGACGTCCTACGTAACCCACCAAACACAGCAGGATGATGGGTTACGATTATCGCAAGCTCGGAACGTTCTAAGATTGTCGTAAGGGAAAAATTGGGGCAAAAGATGTAAAATTGTGCCATGATCGTCCCACGCAGTTATGTGGACTAGGCTTTAGCGGACACACCAACATGAAGAAGCCTTCTCTCACGGTTCACACCCACTCCCGCCCCCCACGCAGTAAAATTGAAAAGCCTTGAGGTGATAAAAATAAAAAGGTTGGGGACCTTTGATCTAAAGGACCCCAGTCATTGTCCCCCTTCCAGGAAGGTGTCATAGCTAAATAGAACCACAAACCAGATTTAAATGATAAATGTAAAATAATGAATTTTACTCATTTCGATAGAAATTCATTTTTTTTAAGTACAAAAACAATAAACTAGTAAAATTGAAAAAATATAATTCCATAAATTAAGCTAAATTAAATTGGGCGCTGGATTTCCTGACAGTCATTAAATCTACAATATATACATTTCTTTATCTACTCCTTATACTGACAGCCTTAGATCCTCTCAATACAAAGCAAAAATACTAAGTCACTCTCACACAGCATGCAGACTGTGGCTAGTATCTTCAAACTAATTATCTAACTCCTACCTTTCTCAGACAGTAGCTCCTGCCTTCCACCTGCTATTGAAAATGGGAAGCCCGAAGAACCTAGGGATTGGTATGAAAACCAAGACGAGATCGCGGTCGTCTGTGAAGATGGGTTTAACACGGAACCCCGCTCCGGCAGTATTCAATGCTCAAATGGAATATGGCTTCCCCCGCTTGTTTGTGAGAGTGAGTCCGTCAGATGTTTGAGCTGAAATATTAAAGGGACACAAGCAAATAATTAAAGAACCAAGACTAGTTTTTGTGTTTGTCCTAAAGATCGCACTTTTATTTTACAGGAAGCAATAATACATGTAATGAGCCTGATAAAATCCCCCATGCAGTCATCATTCAGGAACCCAAGGAGGTTTACGGCCCTAACTCTCTCGTAGAGTATCAATGTGAAAATGGATACACTACAGGCCAAGCAAATGACAGAGGAACTATTACTTGCCAAAACGGAACCTGGACTGAAGCACAACCATGCAGTAAGTGGACAAAGACATTGCAACTAACATATTCTGCTGCAGGAGCGAAACATGTTGGAGCTACAATGAGACGATCAGGTCAAAACTAAACAGCGTTTTAAAAGCTGCAGAAAGAGTTGGGTTGGTGTTAACAGCGGTGGAGCCATGGTAACCACACCATCAGTCCTGCTTTCTCTTTGTTTAAAAAACGCCCCACTAAATTTAAACAGTAACTCATGATGAACTTCAGTGTTCAACGGGGTTTACATTAAGTTGGATTAATCAAATCAGCTAACTGACTCAGTGAATTAAATCAATTGTGTAATAAGCTGTTGGTGTGTAAAGCATTCCTTTTAAATCAGCAAGGTAAACATATTTTAGCAAATGAACACAAAGTGTTGTTATGGTAACCGCTCTCCACAAGGTTTAATGTGACTGCAGGAGTTTTAAGTGTAATCACCGTTACAGGTTGATTTGTTACAGGAACTAAAGAACGATGGCTCTTATTTTTGTCAGTGGAGCCAGTCAGTCAGCGCTCCTGCAGTAAAAGTCTCTCAGCATCAGGATGTGGCATTAATATGAACAGCCTGGCTGTGGACTCTACAGTGGAGAGGCACCACAGAAATGGACCGTAGAAAATAGAAGGTTCCAAAAATGTATATTCTTGAGTAAAGTTTTTCAGGTCACTTGATTGAACCACAACATTACTCTCCTTCACAATGTGAGAGATTACTGAAACAAAAAACTGGGAATATTCAACTATTAAAAAAAAACTCGACAGGTTTCTGGGCCTGTTCTTGTCCCAGTTCTGGTGGTCGAAATGACTGGAAATGGAAGTGACTGGATCGTATCTAAAGAGGAACAATGTAGAATCTGCTGGCTTGTAGTTATTACAACTCCAACTACATTTTGTACATACAACTACAAACTAGCAATCAGGCCCCAAATCTAGTTTATATACATCATGCTACTTCCTGGAAAATATTCCTAGAGTCAAAATAAATCATCAGTCAGGATATTGTAACAGTGACATGCTGTTTGACTCTTTTTGGTTTAGTCTGTTGTAATTGTGACTCAGGGCCACAACTAACCATCTAGTTCTGATTTTGTTCAGATATGTGAATAAAATGTGATATTTTGTTCATATATTTTTTTCGAAACATTTTGATCTTTTGTTTCTTTAAAGTTCCTGCCGCTCAACCCTGTGTGTTGGATATGCGAAGACTGAATATTGGCGAAACTTCACAGATCAGCATAAATGATGGAGAGACAAAGGAGATTGTTTGTACACTGTGGCGGGATTACTGGATGTTTGCTAGGTGCTCTAATGGAAGAATAGAAGCAACCGACTGTGAGTAACATGTGATATAGAAATTTATTTTGTTTCCAGGTATATTAAAACTTAACAAAGTTTTAATAATGCAGTTGTTTTTTAATTTACAAACATTTTTAAAATGACTCATTTCCTTATTCATTTTTATGTGAAATTCAAAAACATACAATCATCAATGTTTTTATGAATTTATTGGCACCTCAAAAATCCAACATTTATAAATGACCTCTGTGTGTTTATTTCTAGGTTGCCACATCACCACCATTGAGCAAGTAAGTGTTATTTTTGGACACATCTCTCCAATAATCACCTCATTCTTAGACAGTTTGTCTGCTGAAATGTTAATCACTCCTAAATTCAGTTTATTTGTTGTGTCTTCTTATTAGAATCTTTGCAAATTTTCCGAAGCGCTGAAACATTTCCTGGCTTTGGATTCATCCACCGCAAGCAGAGAATGAAGTGACATCAGAGATATTTCTGACAGAAACACCTGGAAGGAAACTTTTTCTTTTTTTAGTTAAATTCTGTTGATTGTTGGTTGACAGTAAATATAAAACACTTGACTTTGTCTAAAATAAAATATTTCGACAGGACTTCAGGGCATCCTTTGTTTTGTTCTCCCTCACACCGTGTTAAAAAGGATTTTGGACTCTTATCATGTGTGAAATCTGGTGCCGTTCATGGAAGCTGGAGCCGATCCTGTAATCCCGATCAGGCTCTCTGCAGAGTGGAGCCACTGAGCCGCCCAACTTTCTCCGGGCGATGATTTAACCTCTAAAGTGAAAGTCCAATTAAGTTTTCAAGGAATTCAAATCCACTGACGGTCCCGGTTTAATGGACTGACTGAATACATTTTCCTGGTTAGTTTTGCTCACAAGAACAGTTTATGAGTAACATAAATATGAACAATATCCAGTGCTGCTGTTAAAGAGATTAAAGTTTCACTGATGGTCTCTATAAGATCAATATCACAGCAATTAAACCTCGTCACATGTTTATTGGCAGACTGGGAAAATAAAAAGGCTACAATAACTAAGATCTCTAAATATGACTGCTGTGGCGGGAAAAATGAGTATGCACTATGTGCAACATACCACTGTAGAGGGGTTTGGCTGTTATAGAGTCACCATTGAGATTTACCAGTGAAACTTTAAGGGAGATGGAAATAGACAGAGTTGACCAAAATAATTGTTATCTGATCTGGCGCCCCCTGTGGCGGCCTTGGAAGGCTGGCCGGCTCAGTTTCTCCTGGATGTTTCGGGAACAGGATGCTCTGCTCCCTCTGCCCGTTGCCTCCCCACAGGACATCTATGGACCTGAATCACACTCTGCTGAGGATGATGAACACTCCATCACTTGGGAGAGTCTGTCTAAGTCAGTGTTTACGGAACACACAAACACACATATGCATACACACACATGCACAAAGCTATAACCCTCCACTCCATCCTCACCCATCCCATTTTTATGTTGTGATGTCTGTATGTTGCTTTTTGTGCTCAGGTGTGTCGTGGAAAACATACTATTTCCAAGCACTGTTCAGGTGAAATCACTCAACCAGGTTTATTCATATATTGTGCACAATACAGAGAGCTTGTAGGACAATCAGTAATGAAGCAGGTCTGGGTGAAAAGCTCTGTCAGACAGAGAAACACATGAGTTTTATACCAAAGATAAAGAATTAACCACAAGGGGTGAGACAGTCTGGTTCTGATGCAGCTGTAGAAAACAACTTCCAACCTTCTACATGTAACCCAAATAGTTCTTTTGGTGAGAGTTCATAAGCATTTCATATAGCATGACTAGCAGATGTGACCTTAATGTAATTTTTCCATCACAGGTGTTTTTTAGTTTTAATTCTCACTCTGTGTCCTCGTATGATTTTTCTTTCACTTTCCTAGTGTTTTTTTTTTTCCCCACATTTAACAAAAGCCAGCACCTCCCACGGCTGCAGCCTCAGTCACCTTGTCTCCTCACACCTTATGTTTGTTTTTTGTTCGTTGGCGTTTAGGCGGTACGGTCAGAGGAGGGTGTGTGAGCCTGACCACTGTGGCGGACACGGCACCAACATTGATGAAGTGTTTGATTTCCACAAAGAAGGTTTCCTTTGCATATTTTAGTGTTGTTTGATAAATACTTTCTTTGTTGATTTCACAATAAAAGTGAAGTTGAGTTTTACGCCACCTACATTCGGCCCTTTAATAAAAGGGTTTCTTTCACATTTTACCAGCAGAGCAGTTCCACACAAAGATTTCTTCACTTTAACTGGAGACATGGAATAAATGATGTGTGAAATTTTAGAATGAAAATGATAAAGGGAGGAGGAAGAGTAAATTTAAGCAAACGTTTCTGCTGTGTTGTCTGTAAACATGTTGTAATGACTTCTGCTAAGTGAGTCAACAGATATACTTTCAAAGACAACAGAGAAATGATCAGACAGGGCAACATTATTACAGAGACCTTGGGATGATCCACAGCATTACTGGTAATCAAATTCAGAGTGTGTCCTTGTGTGTGTGTGTGCGTGCGTTTGTTTCTAATACCTTATGGGGACCATTTTCCTGCCATATACTACATTGTGGGGACACACTGCTCCTTGTGGGGACCGAAGCCTGGTCCCCACAAGGGGAAACGCTGTTTTGGGGTCAGGGGTCAGGGGTCTAACCCTAACCCACTTTGCCACCAGGGATCACCGGTCGGAACACCCAGGTGGCAGGCCCTCTGAGCTGAAAGTGAAAATCTGACATGATTCTATTCCTAATACAAGAGCTCCATCCAGGGGATTTTGCATGAACTGCAACTGCACCCATATGGCACCAAAAGCGCCCAAATGGCCCATTCTAAGGAATACCGGGGTGGCAAACGAGCTCTTGCAGCCACTTAGGCATAGTGGCAGAACACGGCGGTGTCAAAGCCTATGGGAAAATTTTGCCACTTCGGACCCTGGCCCTAACCCTAACCCAAACCAAAACTCAATTCATACCTTTGCTCAGGGTTAGGGTTAGGTATGTAATGGTTAGAGTTAGGATAAGGGTAAGGCTTAGGCTGTAGAAATGAATGGAAGTCAATGGAAAGTCCCCACAAAGAAAACTGCGTGTGTGTGTGTGTGGGGTGTGTGTGTGTGTGTGTGTGTGTTGCTTCTTCAACATGTTGAGTCAAACCAAAGTTTTGAGGTCTATCACAGCTTTTTTGCCCCTTTGTCTTTGGAGTTGTAAACATGGATGTTGAAGTTTCCACCAGAATTAGAGAGTCACAATCAATGCATATAACAAGTAAGAGTTCACACACACACACACACACACACACACACACACACACACACACACACACACTAAAGTCATTGAAATTAAACTTTCCACATATTTTCCACATGTTTGATGTTTGCTCAATCCTGACCTCTGATCACAGGCGTCCAGGAAACCAGCTTCACATACGGACAGTAAACATTCTGATAGATTTTTGCTGATCTGGTTTGTTTGCCACAGTGAAAGTTATTCTTTGAAGTACATTTGACTATTTCTTCACTTCTTATTCCAGAGAAATGTTCAGTAATAAATAACTGAGCTTGGTCCCTGACTCTTCATTCTCTGGGTGATTTTGATTCCTGACAACATGGGGATGAGGTGTCTTCAATTAGTTCTTCTGCTTTGGGTTCCTGGACTGCTGCAAGGTAAGTATAATGAACATCTGATATGGCGTATTCCTGAAGTTGTGTCTGATTTTTGTCTGTTGTGCACGATCAGCTCAAGGTCCACAGCCTTGCAGCGCTCCGAGCCTGAATGCAGGTTTTCTTCTCTCGGTGCAGGAATCATATCCTCATGGAACAAAGATCAGTTATTCCTGCAATGATGGATACAAAGCAGAAGGAAGAGGCTGGTGGGGAACAAGCACATGTTTCAATGGTTTATGGTTTGGTATCCCAGTCTGTATTAGTAAGTGTTTCCTTTATCCACTGAAAAGATTTTCTTCAAATATGTTTATGCATTTTAGTTTAAGACTGAGCAGTAAACAGAACCTTGGTCAAGTTTCTCATCTTCTTGTGCTTCTTTCAAATGGAATCTGGGACTTTTGATATTTTACTCAAAATGCTTATGTGTTTAATTTTCTTCTTTACAGAAAATCCTCCTACCTGCCGCGAGCCTCCAAGAATATCCAATGCCGCCATAATTAATCAGGATTTTCAGGATGTATTTACTCAAGACACAGAAGTGGTGTATCAGTGTAAGGATGGATATACAACAAAGGAAGGAGCCACCAAGAAATCTGTCTTCTGTAGAGCTGGAGTTTGGACAGACGTCCCAACATGTGGTAGGTGGAGAACTTTCAGACATATACAGAACCTGCCAAGAATATTTATAACCCAAATATTTTAACATTTTGTCCAGTTAAAATCACAAACTACAATGTGTTTTTGTTTCCTAACCAAGACAATGTAGTGTGTAACTGCTATGTAGATGGAAAAGAAGACAATGTCTTTAAACCTCTTAAAAATTCCTACATATACTGTATATATATATATATGTATATGTATGTCAGTGACGTGTGGTCAGGGGAGGCGGGTGAGGCAGAGCCTCACCTGTCATCATAGAAAAATATGATAAAATAATTTTTATTGCTATTTTCACCCTGTAGTTTGTACTATAAAGTACCTATTTTTCGTTTAGCTTAATCAATTCTGATTATTTTTTCTTCAAAATAGCTGAATTTTAGCAATGTCGCATTCATATTGTAGTACATGTACTGTATGTTTCTGCTTATGCCAGCACTATTTTCCATGCTTGCTAGGCCAATTACTTGTTCCTATTGTTATGCTATTATTAATATACAATCACTGAAATAATTTAAATGAAATCGGAAGCAGAATTTATTGGCATTTATTTCAATAAACAATACATTTCTTTATCCACTCCTCATTTCAACAGTCTTGGTTGTCTCAATAAAGAGCAAAATGATTAAAAATAAATAAATTTAAAAAAGTTACTATCACACAGTATGAAGTTTGTTGCCTACGGAGCCCTCTAGGGGACATGAGGAAAAAATTATTTTGCATTCCCTCGTAATACTGTACTGATCAGTTTTGCGGCATAATTGAATACTGTAAGCCTTTCTCACGGTGGCTGCCGTACTTTCTGCTTTAATACAAGGTTATGTGAGGTTTTTCCATGAATGTTAATATCTCGTTGTGAAATATTTGAAGTTTTATATCTTTCTTTAGGATAGAAAAGCACCACAAACCTACGATATAAACAGAAACTTTCCATAAGTAGGAAAGAACTAAAAATACATCCAAACTATTTGGACTATTTCTGAGTTATTATCGCGGGTAATAAGTTATCTGACAGTTTTTATTGTGTCTCTGTTGTGTTCATAGTCTGAATGGTTTAAAGAGCTGCTTTCAGTTCCATCTCAACCTTAACAGACATAAACATGCAGTAAATAAATCGACTTTCAATCAGTTTTTTTTTTTTTTTGCACCAAAGACTTAATAATAATAAACACCTTTTATTATTAAAAACACGACAAACTAATGATGGTAAAGGGCCGCACTAGTTTAACTCGGGGAATCTCATCTGTCCGTGTATCAATCAACTCCAAACCTTTTCTTTGATCTGTCACAATTATCGATTTATTCCATTTTGATCATCATGCTCCAAACTTTGCAAGGACTGACCAACCTGCCCACAGCTTCCTCATACACACAAAGCCAGTAACCTTCCCATTCATACTTGATGACAGCCACGCCCACATCGACACACCCACCACCCCAGTGTCAAAGCCGCCTGCTCCTGTCATATCAATAATTACTTATTTCATTCATATGGCTCCTACAGAGCCTCAGTGAAAACTTGTTTATTATTATTAACTGTTTGGTGCAAAAAACTGATTGAAAATCGATTTATTTACTGCATGTTTATGTCTGTTAAGGTTGAGATGGAACTGAAGCAGCTCTTTAAACCATTCAGACTATGAACACAACAGAGACACAATTAAAACTGTCAGATGATTTATTACCCGCGATAATAACTCAGAAATAGTAGAAATAGTTTGGATGTATTTTTATTTCTTTCCTACTTACGGAAAGTTTCTGTTTATATCGTAGGTTTGTGGTGCCTTTCTATCCTAAAGAAAGATGTAAAACTTCAGATATTTCACGAGATATTAACATTCATGGAAAAACCTCACATAACCTTACATTAAAGCAGAAAGTACGGCGGCCACCGTAAGAAAGGCTTACAGTATTCAGTTATGCTGAATGACTGATCAGTACAGTATTGCGAGATAACGCAAAAGAAAAAAAATCCCCATGTCCCCTAGAGGGCTCTGTAGTTGCCACTGCACTCTCAATTTAATTATTTTATTCCTACATATATGTATGTATGTATATGTATGTCAGTGAGGTGCGCTCAGAGGAGGTGGGTGAGGCAGAGCTTTACCTGTCATAATGGGAAAATACACTGCCTGGCCAAAAAAAAAGTCGCCACCAAAAAATGGTCACACTCTCTAATATTATGTTGGACCGCCTTTAGCTTTGATTACAGCCCGCATTCGCTGTGGCATTGTTTCAATAAGCTTCTGCAGTGTCACAAGGTTTATTTCCATCCAGTGTTGCATTAATCTTTCACCAAGATCTTGTATTGATGATGGGAGAGTCTGACCACTGCGCAAAGCCTTCTCCAGCACATCCCAAAGATTCTCAATGGGGTTAAGGCCTGGACTCTGTGGTGGCCAAGATGTCTCATGCTCCCTGAACCTCTCTTTCACAATGTGAGCCCCATGAATCCTGGCATTGTCATCTTGGAATATGCCCGTTCCATTTGGGAAGACAAAATCCATTGATGGAATAACCTGGTCATTCAGTATATTCAGGTAGTCAGCTGACCTCATTCTTTGGGCACACAATGTTGCTGAACCTAGACCTGACCAACTGCAGCAACCCCAGATCATAGCACTGCCCCCACAGGCTTGTACAGTAGGCACTAGGCATGATGGGTGATCACTTCACCTGCCTCTCTTCTTACCCTGATGCGCCCATCACTCTGGAACAGGGTAAATCTGGACTCATCAGACCACATGACCCTCTTCCGTTCCTCCAGAGTCCAATCTTTATGCTCCCTAGGAAACTGAAGCCTTTTTTTCTGGTTAGCCTTACTGATTAGAGGTTTTCTTACGGCTGCACAGCTGTTCAATCCCAACCCCTTGAGTTCCCTTCGCATTGTGCGTGTGGAAATGCTTTTGCGTTCACAATTAAACATACTCCTGAGTTCTGCTGTTGTTTTTCTTCGATTTGATTTGACCAAACGTTTAAGTAATCGCCGATTACGATCATTCAGGATTGTTTTCCGACCACATTTCTTCCTGGAAGACGATGGTTCCCCACCATCCTTCCAGTTTTTAATGATGCGTTGGACAGTTCTTAACCCAATTCTAATAGTTTCTGCAATCTCCTTAGATGTTTTCTCTGCTTGATGCATGCCAATGATTTGACCCTTCTTAAACAGACTAACGTCTTTTCCACGACCACAGGATGTGTCTTTTGCCATGGTTGTTTAAGAAATGAGGAGTTACTCATTGCATCAGCTGGGGTTAAATAACTTGTTGCCAGCTGAAAGATAATCGCCTATGCAGTACTTATCCAATAGGAGGCTTGTACCTATTTGCTTAGTTAAATCCAGGTGGCGACTTTTTTTTGGCCAGGCAGTGTAATATATAATGATGAAATAATTTGTATTGCTTTTTTCACTCTGTAGTTTGTACTATGAGTACCTATTTTTCATTTAGCTTAACCAATTCTGATTATTTTGTCTTTTAAATTGCTGAATTTTAGCATATTCCTATTCATATGCTCAGAAGCGAAGCCGGTGAGGCAGCAGCGAACTGAACCTCACCTGGGATTGATCAACCTCTCACTAACTGAGCTGGCTGCCGTTCAATGAGACCATGCTTCTCCTTTTGCCAATAAAATGGTTAAAAAACATTTAATATATGAACTGATTTTCCATAATTTAGCCTATGTATGTAATGTACAGTGGTTTTTGTCACCAACTGTGTGTGTGCTGAGGAGCGATCAGAAACGGCAGAGAACAGATTCGAGGTGAGGCAGGCAGTTCTCTTGCCTCATGGCAGAGGGCGCTCATGATCCCAGACATTGTGACTCCACAACTGCAGAGTAAGAGACAGCGTCAGCGAGCTAGCTATAGTGAAGTCAAGTACAGCGATATATTTATAGTTTTCTCCTCTTACCACACAAAATTTCCTCATGTAAACTGTAACATGCAGGAGGTCTATATTTGTGAATATGATTATGATTAAGTCAGTGTCTCACCAGATTTACAACAAATAACAAGATGAATCTGCCTCTGCTCTGTTTGTTCCAGCACCTACTGCCGGACCCGGATCAAAGGACAATGTATCCAGTAAATAAGCACATTGATTTCTTCATTAATATTTCATGTATTTATCTAGAATGTAACCAAACTAAACTATGCATTTCTTAAGAGTTAATGAATTAGAGTTGATTCGTTTGAGAAAAGAAAGTATGAGATGAACTAAGGAACTCGACTTAAACAGTTTTATGAAACTCTATTCCTCCTTTTCAGTCGATAATTGTGGAGAGATCCCTCATGTTCCAAACGGGAATCCTGAGCCACAGGAGCAGCAACGTTCTTTGAAATACACGTGTCAGAACTTTTACAAGTTAGTGGGTCCTGACACTGTGGTGTGTCACAGAGGTGGCACGTGGTCCGAAGTCCCCAAATGTAAAGGTAGAAGGAAAACAACACTGAAACTGTTTAAAAAAAAAAAAACAGACGTAAAGAAAAGTGTTTTCTTCTTTTTCTTTTTTGCAGAGGATTTCTGTCTTCTGGACACTACAAAGTATCCTGACCTAATAAATTCTGGCAATACATTTATCAGAAATGGGGACACAGAGTACCCGAGATGTGTTGATAAATGGACGCTTAAAAATTACGCTGTGGTTCGGTGCATTGAAGGGAATCTCAGTGTATCCAGATGTAAGTATCAGTGTTTGTGGTTATAATGTGACAAAATCTGGAACAGTTCAAGGGGTATGAATACTTTTGCAAGCCAGTGTTTGTTTAGATGTTCAACACGTCAGAATTGAAGGGCTGGTTTATTGAAAGGCCTCTGCAGGGAAACATGCAGGACACTGGCTCAGCAGGGCTAAAGTTGGCCACAGTAGAAGCAGATATTGAAATGACAAAGTATAGAAATTCAAATGTTTTTTTATTTTTTTATTTTTTTTCAGGTTGCAACTGGGCCAAGATAAACTTTGTGAGTATTTGTGTGTTACCTAAAGATGTTTTTGTTGCTCACATGCTCTTAATATTTCAGGCATTTCAAAGTACCCCTGTTAAAATTGTGTTATTTCTGTGTATCTATTTGTATAAACATCTAAAGCAGTTTTTTTTTAATGTCTTTACTGTAACCAGGGTGCATGCTGAGGCCCCATCGGGAAAAGATCTGGCTCTCTTGGGCTGAGCTGATGGACTGAGAACAAATGGAAACATGAACCCATTTGAAACAACTTGAGATTGAATGCGTTGCCAACGGCCAGGCTGGATATGTTCATGCTGTTCTACCACAGTATAGCATGTGCTGTATTTAGATTGTTCCAGTAGCATTTCTATAGTTGTGTGTTTCATACAGAGAATTGTAAAAAACCTCTGTCTGACTTCGTCTCTGTTGCCTGCAACAGCTACTTAATAAAACATTTCAACTTTGACAGGAGTCATTCTTGACCACACCTGTCAAGTTTTTAGGAGAATTTGGGACATTTGTAGCCGCCTGCTGTGGGTGGGGCTAACGAGGGAACGGGAGGCGGGTTGTTGGGGATTGGCGAGATATTTCATGTGATAATCTGCCATGTGGGTATTACATTAAGAACTGAGAGTGGGGGTGCATCTTGAGGGGAGCTCATGCCGCCCCCCACAAGATGCCCTGGGCCGTTGCCCATGTGGCCCATATCAGAATCTGCCACTGTTCATGGGAGTCAACTGTACTACACTGGAATCAGAACCACAATCACTGGAAATAAGGCATAATCATAATCTATTTTTTCCTTTAGGAATATTAATTACCTGATTACCAGATACGAGATAGATATTATCTGATAGATATTTGTGGATCTAGTTTGTTTGCCACAGTGAAACTGATCCTTTGACATAAAGTTGACAATTTCTTCACTTCTTTTTTCAGAGAAAAAGTTCAGTATCATTTCAAGCTTGTCTTAATCAGAGTACCTTGCAAAAACTATTAAAAATTAATAGGGTAACTTTTTTATTTTTACATATTTGTTAAATCTGACATTTTAGAACTGTTGCCTTGCAGCAAAAAGGTTCTGGGTTCGATTCTCGGCCCGAGGTCTTTCTGCACTGAGTTTGCATGTTCTCCCTGTGCATGTGTGGGTTCTCTCCGGGTTCTCCAGCTTCCTCCCAGAGTCCAAAAACATGACTGTCAGGTAAATTGGTTTCTCTAAATTCTCCCTAGGTGTGTGTGTGAGTGCATGGTTGTTTGTCCTGTCTGTCTCTGTGTTGCCCTGCGACAGACTGGTGACCAGTCCAGGGTGAACCCCGCTTCTCGTCTGAAACGTTAGCTGGAGACAGACCAGCACCCCTCCCGACAGGGGTGTTAGAAAATGGATGGATGGACATTATATCCTGACAATATGACTTGAGAGATAATATGTGAAGCAGTCCAGCTCCCTGTGGTCCTACTGCCATCGGCAGAAATCCACCACATGATCAGTTCTGTGCTTGGAATATTTGTTGAAAGTGATCCATCGAGGAAAGGAGTCGACTGCTTCTGGGAGCTAATGGTTGGAAAATAAATGCAAACAAGGAATGCGTTCGCAACAACTTCACATTTATTACATTGCTGGCTCGTTCCGTTGTAGCATAAAATAAAGTTCAGCCCAGGCTTTGTCTATACGCTCAGCTTCATCACTTCATCGCCTGACACGCTGTTTCTCCCTCTAAGCCAGTGGAGACACTTTGACCCATCCTGATGTCTGACTATGTTTTTGCTGATAGTGATATTTTCTGATCCAGAGCGCTTTTACTCCAACTATTAGCCACGGTATTAGTCTTCCTATTCTGTAGAATAGTCCGTATTACTGACTGTCACACAGGTGCAATCAGCCAATCTTTTTGTACTGAGCTGTTTTTATCCACGAGATTGATAATTTCATCCTAGGAGTCAGAACTATGTTATCCAACTCAAACAACACGCTCCTAAAATAAGAAAGTCACCATTTGTCTATTTGGTGTTTTTTGTTCTTCTAAAAACGGCTACTATAAATTTTGCATGATGGTGTATCGGGACGATTGCAGATAGAAACAAAGGACAAATAAAACAGGCAGAGATTTTTATCTTCACAAAGGCCTCATCATCATACGCAATGGCTGGGAGAAACCCCTTGAATGTATCAAACATTGGTGATGGTATCTGGATCGTTGGCCTATTTCCACATTTTTCATTCCGAGAGTTTTAGAAATGAAAGATCTTCAATAAGCATCCTTCTGAAACTCAGGACAGATCTGCTATGCACTGCAGAAGCAGATATTTCTGGATCTTTACAGAACCCTGCGTTGATTTTTCATGACACATATAGATAATGATGGGACAATCAACCAATGAGAACATTCCAGAACCTCCCACCCAGTGAGCTGTGGGATATGGGGCAGATGTTGAACCAAGCTGCTGAGCTACAAACATCTAAAAAAAAAAAAAAAAAACTCTGCAGAGTTGTTAAAAATGCTAGTAACATCTTGAAAGTCCCGACTGAGGAGGTTTCAGGTCAATATATCATCTGAGAGGACAGCAGTTACCATGGGAACCTACAGGGAACTGAAGAAGCAAAAAGTGAAAATACAAAAACTCCAGAATACAAGTCTCAATAGAAAAACGATTACAGTTATGAAACACATGGACGTTATATCAAACACCACAAAAATATGTTCCATAGAATCAGGTTTTTCCTCATAGTTCAAGCTATCCTTTACTAACTACTAGATAAGCTTATCTGATATGTTCAATTTAAATAATTTAAGATGTCAAAAGTTATCAGTATTAGTCAATGCCCAACTGGTAGCTGGACGATTTCTTTTTCGCAATGTGTGTCCCACCATCTGCTCCATCCTCAATGGCTGATTGCCCCCCGTTGTCTAAATGTTACATGATTGCAGAGCAAACACCTGGGATGTTGGAAAACTGTCGCTTCTCGTCGTCATTCGTCGTCCCCGGAGCGTCGAGCCCACAACTGACAACAGGTTTGCTAAGAACGTCACTAGAGGCGTCTCCATTACAAATGTGCGCAAATCTTTGTCGACGTTCTGCTAATGTTGAAAAATCACTATTTTGCAATCGCGGCGTTTCCATTAAATAAGAAATGAAATTAAAATCACACATGAATAAGTTATTTCGTGTGATAAATCGTGGCAGCAAACGGTAAAGTGTCAACAGTTACATGATATTCATAATTCAGACATGGTGCTGGCGCTACCTATCAGCCGTCAGAGGACATGTTTGAATGACGAACCACTTGTACCTGGGAGCGGCTGGGTATGCGGCGTTTTGGGTTGAATTGTAATCTTGCGATTTTACAGAACAGCTATGGATTCGATGCATTTGAATGACGCGCAACTTTTAATAAACGCTGTGATGCTGTGAGAGCTCTGGTGGAGCCAGAAAAACACAAAAACAAGCCGTCATCCTACTACGACTTCCTGTTGTCTCCTTTGTAGTTTCTGTCAGTAGCAACATCCAGCTGCTGATCATGAGACTTGTGATGTGAAAAAAGTGTTTGTGTTGCAGTTTTGCAAAACAGCTGAAAAACCACCTCATCCTACCCCAAAAACGTTTGATCAAAAAACGTGAAGGGTTTTTTTTTTTTTTTTTCCGAAACTATCGTGTTTCAACACAGCAAATTTATTTTTGTAATTTCAATTTGCACTATTGCTTTAATGGAAACGCAGCAGCTGATCGTGCACCTTGGCGGAAAGCGATATGCTTTTAGTCAGTGAAATATGTTATGTTTGCCCCTGAAAAATCCAGCATACATTTTTTGCTCACCCCCAAACAGAGCATCATTAAATAACGTCAAAATGAGTTCTCACCTCGTTTCTGACTTAAAAAACAGCATCGTTCAGTTCAAAGTTCTAAAAAACTTTCACTTGTTTATTCATTTGAATATGTTTGTGCTCAACATACTATGATGATTAAGTGCAGGTCAGTGGACAGACACTGCTAACCAAAGGGATTGTGGTTCTATAAACAGCTTTAATCCATCCACCAGGTGTTTTTATTTATTTTTTTCAGACCTCAGTCATCATTTACCATCGGCCTCAAGCCCACAGCTGTGAAGGAGTCATGTTTCCACCCGTCCAGTCTGAAGTGTTATCAGTGTGCAGCTGCAGCAGCTGCTGCTCGGTCATTTATTAATCTGTCGGTGATAAAAGCAGGTGAGAACCCGTAGACTGTCGTCAGATTCCTGCAGCAGAACTCAGGAAAACTCCAGCTGACAAACATCACAGTTTACATCCCAGCAGCAGCACAACTCTGGCTATGAAGGTGAGCTCAGCACATTCAACTCTGAATGCTCCTTGGTAATGACGGATCACAGAGCTGAAACATTCTCTGGAGACACGAGGTTCTCCCAGGAAATGTTCTCTGCTTTACTTTGGAGCTTCACGATACGAGCAGCAGGAAGAAATATTTGTGTTTCTCTGCTGCAGCTGCTGTCAGCTCTTCTCCTCCTGCTGGTTCCTCTGTTGGCCAGCAGTCAACGGGACTGCAGCAGCATTTTTCGTCGGTATCCCAACAGTCCCAGTGGAGTTTACACCATCTATCCCACTGACTCCACACCTGGTATCCAGGTACATTCACACTTGTTGGAATTATAAACTTGCCATATTAAGGTTTCTTAATATTCCCAGAAACCTGTTCATGTTGGTCAGTTTCCCATCCATCAAATCGTCCAAACTACAGACAGACACCAGACCAGCATGAACCAGTCAGGCTGAGATTTCAGTTTGTGTGTCTGCAGGTTTACTGTGACATGGACTCACATGGAGGAAGATGGACCGTGAGTATCTGAACTCAGATCACGCTCTGGTTTATCTGTCGTATAAAAACATTTCATGTTCTTCAGGTGACCTTCCAAAAAAAAATTAATTTGGTGCTTACACAGAGCAATGATCCTTAAGTTTTAGTCTGGTTATCTTTGGCATAGCAATAGAAAGCAATGTTGTGCTTCATAGGAATGTAACAAGCAGGAAATACAAAGAAAACAGCACAGGTTCAAGAATCAAGCCCTGTGGACCCCTGTTATGATCTGAACCACTGCAGAGTTAAAATCACATCTACACTCTACACAGAAGAGTGTAGATTCTGTGCTCTGAAGTCTTTTAAAACCTCTGGTTTTAAATTGCATCCAAACAGGTTTTCAGTCAGCTTGGTGAAAAATTTCCCCAAGAATTTTTGACAAAATGGCAAACTTGGAGAGAAATCAAGTTAAAATTTGATGTTTCAAACTGAGACCTATAGTGATGTAGTAGCCCAGAATCATCTCACTGTTGAATCCATCAGTCCTCACTGAGTAAACCTGAGCTGTGTTCAGACGGTTCATCACCTTTTCTTCCCGCCAGGTGTTCCAGAGAAGGATGGACGGCACGGTAAACTTCTACAGGAACTGGAATGACTACAAGTTGGGCTTTGGGAACGCAGATGGAGAGTACTGGCTTGGTGAGACCCGAACTGAAAGCACTGACTGACTGTGAACCGGAAAACACACTGCAGCGGCTAACAGATCCTCACAGTAAAGGTTTTTCATGTCAGTCAGAAGAAGCTAATTCTGTCTCTGTAAGTCAAAAATAATCCAATAAGCTTCAGGGACAGGGAGGCATAAAAACGTCTCAATTATGTGTCAAATTAGAACAATATAAGACGTGATGTTCTGACCTGAAGTGCTGCTCATAAAAAGAACAACAATGACTTGAAAAACAGCCAGATTTTTGTAACTCTTCTTCCAGGTCTGGAGAACGTCTACGTCCTCACTCAGCACCAACAGTATGAGCTGATAGTGGACATGGAGGACTTTGAAGGAAACAAGGTGTACGCTCGTTACACCTCGTTCAGTGTGGGTTCTGAGTCCGATGGGTATTCTCTACACGTGGGTGATTACATCGATGGAGGAGCAGGTGGGTTTCAGATCCAGCTGTGAGTCAGCAAGTCACAAACATGTAACTGTGAGGAGAAGAAACTACAGAGAGAGCTCAGAAAAACCTAAATGACTATAATCTTAATATTCACTGCAACTTCAGAGCTGCAAGATTCTACTTTCTAGGTTGAGCTATGTTGCACTTCTGACCTAAATAAATGCAGTTTTCAATGATGGCAAACTTGGAGAGAAATCAAGTTAAAATTTGATGTTTCAAACTGAGACCTATAGTGGTCTAGTTTGAAACATCAAAGTCTAGTTTGAAACTTCCGTCATCAGCAGATCCCTGATATTTCATCCATCAGTTTGTGGAATTGGTCCTAACTTTTACACATGACTGTAGACCAAATGTCTCTATGGAAACCAAGTTCCTATTTAATGCCCTCATTTGTTTCTCAATGAGCCCAATGCTTTTAGATCTCGTTCCTCTGCAGCTCTCTTGTATAAGATCTGAATCTTGGTCTTTAGTATTTATGGATCTGAGTCTGCTGATAAAGTTTGACTTATTTGTAGCTTTTCTCCTGGGATATCTTGGTTCTCATTGATAACCAACTACCTGTTCAGCATATTCAGGTAGATAAAGGTTATTAAAACCACTAGATAAAAAACAAAATTGCTTTGATTTACATATTTTTCTGCAGGAAACACTCTGAAACGTCATAATGGACAAGGGTGGCAGACTTTTGACCGTTATCTGCACACCGGGCTTTTCAACTGTGCACAGTCATTTCTAGGAGCTTTCTGGTACTGGAGGTGCTACTATGGAAACCCAAACGGGGTCTACATCTGGGGCGCTAATGGATCTGAATATGTTGGAGTTGGAGTAATCTGGAACGACTGGAAGGTCCAGTACAATCAGCCCGACTATTCCCTGAAGGCCATCAGCATGAAGATCCGCCCTGTTTAGTAAATCAGTAGCTCAAAACTCCAGCAGGAAGCTGCCGAATCCAACATGAATATTTGGCAATAAAGGCTGAACAGATCATCTCTTGTGTGCTCTCTTTGTGTCCAACTTCCCTGAAGATGTTGACCTTTTCATTAAAAAAACATATTGGACAAAAACAGGAGTGGGGGCGCGAGCAGACTCGGGTGCGCCGGCTGGAAAGCCGGCTGATTCGGGCTCGGGTGCGCCGGATGGAGTTACTGGTCCCGGAGCTGGAGCTGGGTCTGGGCTGGCGGAGAGACTGTGCGGCTTGGGAGACAGAGGGTTACCCTTCAGCACGGCGATTGCCGTCAGGCGCTCCCTCTCAGCCTCCTGCTGCAACTCTGCCAGACCCAGGTGCGGAAGACGAGGGATCCAATAGTCCAGCATGAGGACCATGCGCGTGGCTATATTCAGGCGCCGATGAGCCGAATATGGGCTAGCCACAACTGCCACATAGTCCTCGATAGTATTCCACAAAACCCCTGGGTCCATGACTTAAAGCGAGCCTCACTTCAGTTTGGTCGGGTCCTTCTGTCATGAAGTGATGTGGTGAGGCAGACGCAGCAGACCCAGGTAAGATGAATAAATGACCTTTTAATGACAAAAAACACAGTCCAGCAACGGGCAGCACGGCCGAGTGGAAGCCAGGGCTCGACGCCGGTAGCAACCGTTAACACGACTGGACGACACGAATGACAGAACGCACAATAGACGAGGACCCGACGAGGAACAAGGAACACAGGTGGAGTTAAATACACAGAGGGTAATCAAGGAAACAAGACACACCAGGGAACAATCAAGGGGAGGGGAGGACAAAACGGAGACTCAGAGACACAGGAACTCAAAATAAACACACAGAGAAACTCAAATCACAACAGCAACATAGAATCAACAATCAAAACATTACATCAAGTCAAGTTCCATTTCAAATACAATCCTAAACCGGTGGGTTTTTAGTCGAGTTTGCATCCATAGAAGGTTTACCTGTTACACTCCTACTGTGTCATATGGAACAAAATACCTGTTGCTATTTTTATTCCCACTCACGCTCACAATCACACAGTTTAAAACGATGTAAACAGCCTTTCAACGGGCTTGCGGCACGAGGCTCCGTACATCTCTTTCACGGAATTTCGAGCAGGGACTCCGCCGTCCCTCACGGATTTTTGCGCAATTCTATGGTACCTATTAGTGTCTAGAATTTACAGGGTTTCCGTTATGACCCTCAGTCATTCGCCATTTTTCTTCTGACAAGAGGCTCTGTACACCTCTTTCACGGAATTTTGCTCTGGGACTCCGCCGTCCCTCACGGATTTTTGTGCAATTACAATATAGAATCAACAATCAAAACATGACATTAAGTCAAGTTCCATCATTAAATTTGTAATTGATTACATTTCAAATACAATTCTAAACAGGTGGGTTTTTAGTTGAGATTTAAAAGAAGTCAGTGTTTCAGCTGTTTTACAGTTTTCTGGAAGTTTGTTCCAAATTTGTGGTGCATAGATGCTGAAAGCTGCTTCTCCTCGTTTGGTTCTGGTTCTGGGGATGCAGAGCAGAACCAGAACCGGAAGACCTGAGAAGACCTGAAAGTCTATTCTTTGAGCTACAGGGAGCCAGTGGAGGGACTTTAAAACTGGTGTTATGTGCTCCATTTTCCTGGTTTTAGTGAGAACGACAGCAGCAGCATCTGGATCAGCTGCAGCTGTTTGATTGATTTGTTGGACAGACCTGTGAAGACGCTGTTGCAATAATCAATACGACTGAAGATAAACGCATGGATGAGTTTCTCTAGATCTGGCTGAGACAATAGTCCTTTAATCCTGGAAATGTTTAAGAAAAATAATTATTCACACTGTTATTACTTTTACTAACCAGCTTATTCATCCAATTCTTACATTTTATCATATATATTAGTTATTAAAGGTGAAGTTGTTCTCCTATTCAGAGCTGCACCTTCATCTTCTAGTTTCAGGAAATCGTTTTGACAGGAAGTGCCGACCACATTCTGCAGAGTTTGCAGCTCAGTTCTCTCCAACAACTCATTTTATGTATAGACATCTAGCTGCTGACGAAGAAATAGTATTCACACCTCTGTGGCTTGAACTATTGAACTTAGGGTGCGAAATGAGAAACATCTATTGGAAATACATTTGTGCTGACTACTCTGTACAAAGGTGATTTGTGGTGAGTACAATGTCATGATGTCCCGCTTAAGATCTCTGTTTGACTGAAACTTCACCTACTGCCTCTTCCTTCTAAGAGGGTGTTGATCGTTTAGCTTCCAGGAATTGTCTTGCTCCACCTAAATAAAATCTGAAATTCTGTGTGGTGTAGTCAGAGTTGCTCTGACAGTGTTACTGATCAGTACTCTCTCTGCTTGCAAGCGAAATAAAGCTGTTCTCTGTTCTCTAACTTTTGACTCTTGGCTTTCCCAAAATTCCCAGATTCCACATGTTCTTCAGGTGATAGAAGGCCGACTTTGTAACTGTCTTTATGTGGCTCTGGAGGTTCAGGTCAGAGTCCATCACTACTCCCAGGTTTCGGCCTGATCGCTGGTTTTCAGTTGTAATAACTGAAGCTGTGCATTGACTCTAGATCTATAACTCTAGATCTATAACTCTAGATCTATAACTCTAGATCTATAACTCTAGATTGTTCCTCTTTAGGTCCAAAAATAATAACTTCAGTTTTGTTTCTGTTCAGCTGGAGAAAGTTTTGGCACATCCACACATTTATCTGTTCTAAGCATCTGTTCAGTGATTGGATGGGGTCAAAGGTCACCTGGTGGCATCGTAATGTAGAGCTGTGTGTCATCTGCATAATTATGGTAGCTAATATTACTTCCTGTTATAACCTGAGCTAGTGGGAGCATATAAATATTGAATAAAAGGGGTCCTAGGATTGAACCTGGGGGTACCCCACATGTGACCTTTGACCTCTTTGATGAGAAGTTTCCAATTGAAACAAAGAAATCCCTGTTCTTTATGTAAGATTCAAACCAGTTAAGCACTGGACCAGAGAGTCCGACCCAACTCTCCAGTCGATTCAGTAATACGTCATGGTCAACAGTGTCAAAAGCTGCACTGAGGTCCAACAGAACCAGCACTGTGGTTCTGCCACAGTCCGTATTTATATGGATGTCATTGAACACTTTTACGAGGGCGGTCTCCGTGCTGTGGTGAGCACGAAAACCAGACTGGAAGGAGTGAAAGCAGTTGGTTATCGTTAGGAAGCTAGTTAATTGTTTAAACAGCTTTTTCAATAACTTTGCTGATGAATGGGAGGTTGGAGATCGGCCTGTAATTCTGCATTAGTGATTTGTCCAGATTGTTCTTTTTTATAAGTGGTTTGATTACTGCTGTTTTCAAAGCCTGGGGGAAAACGCCTGATGAGAGCGATGAGTTTACTATTTGGATCAGATCAGCAGCAATAACAGGCAGAACTTTCTTAAAGAAATGTGAGGGTAAAACATCCAGGCAGCAGGAACTGGAGCTTAGTTGACTTATAATTTCCTGCAGGGTTTTATAATTAAGTACAGTATTTTCCACACTATAAGGCGCACCACATTATAAGGCGCACCTTCAATGAATGGCCTATTTTAAAACTTTTTTCACACCGCATTATAAGGCGCATAGAATAGAGGCTACAGTAGAGGCTGGGGTTACATTATGCATCCATTAGATGAAGCTGCGCTAAAGGGAATGTCAACAAAACAGTCAGATAGGTCAGTCAAACTTTATTAATAATTACAAACCAGCGTTCTGAAAACTCCGTTCATTCCCAAAATGAATAAACAGCTGTTTGATTATTTTCCCCGAGGTAAAGTAAGTGACGTGGTATTTTCGTGACACAGTTTATCTTTTAACAACAGCAAAGTATAACATATAGTGGAGGGGAACTTTTCCTCGATTCAATAAACACATAAAAAACAGTCTGATACTGTTACAGTAAATCAAACGTTAGTGCAATCACAATATATATCCACTTCCGCACCATTGATTGGTTCATGTTAAATTCTCTGGCTGCTGCTCTATTCCCGTGTTCTACTGCCTGACTGATCGCCTGGAGCTTATGTTAGGTGAAATGTATATATATTATCATATATTTGTTGTTTCATTTATAACAATAGTGTTACTTATATGATGCTCCGTCTTATATGTCTTTATTGTTTTCTTTTCTTTCAACATAAAGACTGTTTCTGTATGTTTTGATCTACTTTATCTCCTTCTTCACAAGAGGGCCTCCCTGAAGAGAAGAGTGATAACCGTGCTCACGGGGTTTATTGCTCAGCAGGACTTCTTCTTCCTTTGAACTGTTAGATAGCTGAAGAATCGTCACCTTGAAGATATACGACCTGTTCTGTTTTTACTCTGTGTCTTAATGCAAGATAACATGTGTTTAGTTAGTGATTGTCATTAGCACTGCAACTACATCTTTTGTCCCCACCCCTTAGAGTTGCAGTGCCTGCTGTGATAGGGACTCTGAAAGTAATAAAAAGAGAGGAGCGGACAAATGTGTTTCAGAGCGGTTGGAGATTTGTAACTGTAAACACATCTCTGTCCGTTCTCCTTGCGAGTACAAAAGAATCTAACTCTCTTGTCTTTTCTGTGTTTGTTCAACTTGTCTTTAATAGGTGTCAAACCTGACAGTTTAAACTCTGCATCGTAAGCGTGTCTCTTAATAGGAGCCATTTTGGGGTCTTTACACCAAACCCAGCGTGCACCGCGCGCTTCTTCTTCTACGAGAGAAAATGATCGTCTTTATCGTCCTGTTTATAATGTTTCAAAAATCCAATGCTGCGTCCAACTGGCACCTATCTGACTTCTAAAAGTCACGTCAGTATATGAAAGCCCCGTTTTCAGTCAGACGGGATCAATTTAATAAGTTAATGACATCTATAGTCAGAGATGCCATTGAAATTAGCAGAGATGTTTCCATTACAAATGTGCACAAAACCTTTTTCGATATTCAACTAATAAAAAATAAACACAATTTTGCAATTACAGTGTTCATGTTAAAGTAAAGCAATCAAAATCACATGTAAATAATTTTGTTCATCCACTATGTCATTGGAAAACATGTCACGCCATCAGATATGTATGTTTATCTGTATATTTCATGACATACTTTTGATTAAAGTAATTTCTATTCAGTAATTCCAATAACTAAAAATGTAATTTATACTAGGTGAGTCTTTCTCACATGAGAATGTGGACCGGTGCTGTGCTAATTCTGTGCCTTCAAAGAAATTTTTACAGTGCTCCTGAAGAAGTTTCATAACTTACTGGTTGATGTAAAAATAATGTTTTAGCCACATTAATTATGCTCAGCAGCAAACAACATATCGCCAACCACAGCTCATGGTAGCTCATTGCTATATTAATGTAGCAGCCATGTAGCCTGATGTAAAAACATTTTGCTAGAAAATAACAAACATTGAGAAGTTTTAATTCCTGTTATCCAGTGGCGTGCTATGGGGTTTCAGTCAGGGCTTTCTGTAGACGGCAACTAGACCTGAACAACACACGCAGTGCAGGACTATTTAAAAACTACGCGCCACACCAAGCCACATGCATCCAATAATATGCAAATAAATAAAAGTACGTCAAGTAAAGCAACAATACAGCATCTGTCAAGCAGTATATCAATGTATATTTTAACAAATTACAGAGGCAACAGCGCACGTAATTAAGCAGCCAGCAATTTAGCAAAAACTTTTCTATGTTCCCCAGTAAAGCTCAAGATCAATCCAAACTACTCTAGTAGCACATGTGAACAATTCAAAGGAAAAAAAAGTTCATTAACTCTGTATGAGAATGTAATAGAACATTCCTTTATCTTGATTTTTTTCTATTCTTCCTCTTTCTTTTCCTAAGTCCTTTTTTGCGACATTGTTTTGCTAACTTATCTTCAGAGGTTTGGATGCGCACTGCAGTGACGTGTGCAGTGGCCACCAGGGGGCTTCCAGGTAGCCGCCTTTTTGCCTGTATAAAGAATGATTTCTACATGATCAAACATATATTATTGTTAAAAAAATCACAGCTGATGAAATTGTGTGTTTTTGTTAATATAATCACATAGAAATTATTACTTTAAAAAAGCATTTCCACTTAGCAGCCGTAAGCAGCTGCTTAGATTGCTTATGCCTTGGGCCTGATGCCCATGCAGAGAAGCAGACATTTCTGAATCTCTACCTGCACCTGTTTTTCATGACAGGGATGGGAGGATCAGCCAATGAGAATGGACTGAAACCTCCCACCCCTTAAGGTATGGGATATGGGACAGATGTTGAACCAAGCTGCTGAGCTACAAATAACCCAAAAACAAATTCAGTAAGTCGGTAACCTTACCACGGTCTTAGCTGTCACTCAGGAGGAGCGTGAGAAGTGTCACGGTCAGGCTGCGGGGTTGTACCGTCAGAGAGTCAATTCCCAAAACCACTCACAAAAAAAACCTTGTGAAAACAAACGACAACAAAAACACGTGGGGTCCATGCAATGTGACCCTGCCAGTTCGCACACCAAATGGAAAACTTGTGGAATCCAAATTGCCCCATTTCTTAACACTGTTAAAGAAATGAATAATTGTTAATTATTGTTATAATTGTTATCTGAGGAGGTTTAATCTCAATACATCCTCTGATCTGCATGGTTAAATGCAGCTAGCAGGGGTACCTGCAAAGGGCTTAAAAAGCAAAAAAATAAAAATACAAAAACTAGAATACAGGGCTCAGTAAAAGAAAGATTACAGTTATGAAACTTATGGCCATTATAAAAAAAAACCCACAGAAATATGTGGCATGAAATAATTTTTTTGTGTGCTGACAGCTGTGCCATGCGTTCGCTCAGTGAAATATCCCCTGAGAAATCTTCAGTGTAAACCTTCAAGAAATGACATGAAAATGAACTCAGTTCTCTGACTTTTTAAACAGCTTTAATCCATCCACCAGGTGTTTTTATTTATTTTTTTCAGACCTCAGTCATCATTTACCATCGGCCTCAAGCCCACAGCTGTGAAGGAGTCATGTTTCCACCCGTCCAGTCTGAAGTGTTATCAGTGTGCAGCTGCAGCAGCTGCTGCTCGGTCGTTTATTAATCTGTCGGTGATAAAAGCAGGTGAGAACCCGTAGACTGTCGTCAGATTCCTGCAGCAGAACTCAGGAAAACTCCAGCTGACAAACATCACAGTTTACATCCCAGCAGCAGCACAACTCTGGCTATGAAGGTGAGCTCAGCACATTCAACTCTGAATGCTCCTTGGTAATGACGGATCACAGAGCTGAAACATTCTCTGGAGACACGAGGTTCTCCCAGGAAATGTTCTCTGCTTTACTTTGGAGCTTCACGATACGAGCAGCAGGAAGAAATATTTGTGTTTCTCTGCTGCAGCTGCTGTCAGCTCTTCTCCTCCTGCTGCTTCCTCTGTTGGCCAGCAGTCTGATTTTGGACTGCAGCGACGTTTATCTTCAAGATCCCAACAGTCCCAGTGGAGTTTACACCATCTATCCCATTGGATCCACATCTGGTGTCCAGGTACATTCACACCTGTTGGAATTATAGACTCGTTGTTGTCTAACGTGAAAACAGGGAACATATTTCACAATATTCCCAGAAACCTGTTCATGTTGGTCAGTTTCCCATCCATCAAATCGTCCAAACTCCAGACAGACACCAGACCAGCATGAACCAGTCAGGCTGAGATTTCAGTTTGTGTGTCTGCAGGTTTACTGTGACATGGACTCACATGGAGGAAAATGGACCGTGAGTATCTGAACTCAGATCACGCTCTGGTTTATCTGTCGTATAAAAACATTTCATGTTCTTCAGGTGAGCTTTTGTTACTTTTATTAATAATGAGACTGAATTCGGTCCATAAGATTCACATTTATGCGGCTGTGATTTCAAGTTTTATCAGGATTTTATTTTGGCGCTGTTACTTTGAAAACGATAAAAGTAACGACGTGAACTATTTATCACTTTTTCTTAGGTTACTGCATGGCTGTGACTGCATGACGCAGCCATAGTCACTCGAAAAACATTTGTAATATTTGTAATGTGCTTCTTTGGGACTTCGGTCACGTAAAGAAGATTTAAATCACTAAAATCCACACAACAACTGCATTTAATCATATTTTCAAATGTATTGATGTGAAGCGATACGCCTTCATTGAACAACCAAAAAATAACAATCCCAACATTAAGGGCAGTTTTGGGGCATTTTAAACATCATAACTGGAACTGATTCTGACAACAATAAATCAAACGCCTGTCATGTTAAGAAATTTATCACAGTAAAAGATAAACGATACAATAAACGCCCAACCCTATACCTTCAACACAGCTCAGAGAAAACCAAACGAGAATGCACCATGTAAGTTATTAATTCATAATCTACTTATTGTAGTGTAAATAGAGGAGTATATAGTTTACAATCGAAACTTGAGTTCACTGTATAATCAATGTTAGGCTGCCTGGACCTCGTCTGCTTTATTCTGTAACCTCATGTTGTTTCTTCTTTCTTTTCTTTTTGCCTCGCCTGGGTTTCCGGCTGCACCACCGTGGCAGACCGTTATAACAAAAAAAATGGTTTCATCTGACTGTAATTGCATTCCAGATATATAAAAATAAGGTTTGACCAGACTCAATTCCATTTGAATCCTCAATGTAACTCACTAGTTTCAGTTATCTGCATTTACGTTCTGACTAGTAAGAAGAACAATTCAAGACAACATTCTGTTACATTGTGACGGTTCGAAGTTCTTTTCAAGACTTCTCAATCGATGTTGCTGGATTCATCGTTTGAAGAGTCACACATCTGCAATTCCACTTCAAGATATCTCAAGCACTAATATGACAAGTCAAAATTACATTTTTTGATTTATAAATTGCATGTAGGCACCCCTTGAGCTGCCACAGAAGCAATCGCCTTCATTATTTTGCGGTTCCGGCACAGATTGTCCAACAATGTCATGGAGCAGAAAGAGCTCAGCAGGCGGTGCATGATATGTGGCGAACGCAAACTCCTTCAACTTGAGGACTGCTTCAGAAATCTGTTGGTTCATCACCTTTTCTTCCCGCCAGGCGTTCCAGAGAAGGATGGACGGCTCGGTTAGCTTCTACAGGAAATGGAATGACTACAAGATGGGCTTCGGGAATCCCGCCGGAGAGTACTGGCTTGGTGAGAACCGAACTGGAAACGCTGACCGCAGACGCTGACTGGGTCCAAGTCCCGGCCTGATGGCTTTAGTCGCATGTCTTCCCCAGCTCTCATTACCCGCTTTCCTGTCAATTTACTGTCAAATAAAGGCCACTAGAGCCAATAAACCTTTTAAAAAAAAAGAATTCATTATATTTTAAATGAAAATTTACTGTGAGACATCCTGTTCTCACACAAAGAGCAGCTCATGAACAGTAACAACATTGAACTGTGTTAAAAAGAAAAGAAAAAAACAGAACTTTGTAATTCTTCTTCCAGGTCTGGAAAAACTCCACAACTTACTAAGTCAGAAAAGGTTCGAGCTGTTAGTGGACATGGAGGACTTTGAAGGAAACAAGGCGTACGCTCGTTACACCTCGGTCGGTCTGGGTTCTGAGTGGGATGACTATCCTCTGTATGTGGACGGTTACATCGATGGAGGAGCAGGTGGGTCTCAGAACCAGCTGTGAGTCACAAACATGTAGCAGTGAGGAGAAGAAACTACAGCGAGAGCTCAGGAAAACCTAAATGACTGGTTCCAAACTTCATATGAAGACCATATGAAGTTTGGAGGTTTATAGTTGGCGACCTCTTCGCACCATATGCTGCATCTGCTGACTTCGCTCCATCAGCTTTATATGTAGCTATATGTGTAGCTTTAAAAAGGCTTCTTTAATGATTTTATTTTAATCATTGAAATAATGATTAAAATAATCATTTTATTATGATTATAATAAAATCATAATAATATCCTGTTAGATTTTATATTTTTGTGCAATGATGATATAGACTGGATACTGCTAAAAAAAGCTTGGCTGATTTGTTGTTGCTTTCTTGTCTTGGTGTTCCAGGTTTACCTGTATATTCAGACAGATGAAGGTTATGAAACCCCCAGATAAACAATGCATTTGTCTTTAACTTCAATATTTTCTTATTGGCAGGAGACACCCTGACATATCTTCATTATCATAAATTTGCTACTTTTGACTATTATCAACACGTTGGGTCGGAAAACTGTCCAAAACATTTTCTGGGAGCTTTCTGGTTCGGCCCGACATGCCAGTATGGAAACCCAAACGGAGTCTACACCTGGGGCAGTGAGGGGACCAGATTTGAGGTTGGAGTAATCTGGAACAGCTGGAAGGGCAGTATGTATTCTCTCAAGGCCATCAGCATGAAGATTCGCCCTGCCGAGTAAATCAGCAGCTCAAGCATCCAGCACTGTGTCCAACATGAATGTTTGGCAATAAAGTCTAAACAGATCGTCTCTTGTGCGTTCTCTTTTCTTCTAAATTCCCCAAAGATGCCAACCTTCTCATTTGAAAACGCTAGTGGACAAAACACAACACAAAAAACCTCAGTGGGTATATAATGCGTACTTATGACAGGCACTGTAAGCTGTTAGCTCTGGTTTCTACTACAACTCGTTCTTGTGCCCATCATGAAAAACTCTCAGATCCATGATTAGTTGTAACAATTCACTTTATTTGAGAAATATCTATTTTAGACGTAAAAACAATATAGCAATATTACTGTAGACTGTTTAGGTTTTATAAAATGTAAAAAAAAAAAAATATTGTCACACGAACGTCGCCTTGTTGTTCACGCTGCAATGCATTCTGGTCAAATGATGTGTATTGGTCAAACTGCCAGCCAAAACAGCGTTGAGTTTTGAAAAGGCATTAAGCCTTTTCAATCTGAACGCGTTGAAATAGATCGGAATGTAGGAATCACAAGAGGTGATGAAGGTGAGGAGGACCAAAAGAGGAAGAGGAGAGAGTTGACCGGCACTGGTGTTTTGCCGCTGCTGCTACACTTACCTCTAGTCAGATTGTGTGATCTGGTAAGTAGCTCTATAGCTCTGTGTCCGGTTCGGCAACAGTTGTTTATGGCCCAGTCTTGGTCCGGTAGGATCAGTGGTTTCCTATTCAGTACTGGAGGCAGTATAACTCAGTTAGCATCTCAAAGAGCTTCCAGCTCCACCTGTCTCAGCATGGCATTTATTTTTTGCTCGTTGAGGCAACGATCGCCTGTTTAGAGCCTTTGTCGGTTTTGCTCATACAAATGACTCAAAGTCTTCTGGAGAGAAATGTTGAGGGCACAAGTGTAGGTCCTTCGGAAGTTGTGTTCGGCTCTGGCTCTCTTCTATTTTTTATGTGGCAAACGCACTATGATAAACAACCACTCAGGTAAAGTTAACCTTCCTGTGTTTACGCTGCAGATTCCAGTACAGAATGGACCTCATGACGTCATCAAGCCATCGGTGAAAAAATGGCGACCTCCATCTGTAACAAAAGATGTACATTTTTGAAGTAATTATGAGTTTTGGCATGTCACAAACAGCAGTTTTTTAGTTAATAGGAAAATTACAACATATTTAGGCCAACATGGTGAACTAATCCCGGGTCACTTTGAAAGTAGCATTCAGTCAGACATTTAAAAACTATTTCATTTATTAGTTATCTGTAATTTAGCATGTTTGACCTTCCACAGCAAAACCTCACAATCCAGCAGCGAGCAGCTGCTTAGAGCCACACACCATCATAATCAGCTCTACTGGAAGTGAACCTGAAAATTCTGTTTAATGACTCTTCATTGTTAATTCTGAATAAAGTCACAAAAACTAAAAAAAAAAACCCCATTAAAGGTAAAAACCCAGAAAGCAACAGGAATCATTTTATCAAATTCATTTTTTCAAATTATTTTATGATTAATTTGATCCTACTCATCTTCTGTTTATCACTCCACACACACTATGATCACATCACATACACACTGTGGGTACAAATTACTCTTACTCTAGAATTGGAAGTTTTTCATTTTAAACTGTTTTCTTTTTATTTATTTATTTATTTAGGGTCTTTTTTGGCGACCTGTCCAGGGTGTACCCCGCCTCTTGCCCAAAACGTTCACTGGAGATGGGCACCAGCAGCCCTCCCAGCCCCTGGATGGATGGATGGATGGATGGATGGACGGACGGACGCTAATCACCAATAGTATTGTGGAGATTTCTAAAAGGTCAGCTTAATGTTCAGACTGTTGGCGCCCCCAAGTGGTCAGAATTTTTTTTTAGCTTAATGAATGAATCTGCTCTTGCTGCAGAAACAGTGTCTCCATAAAATACAAAGAATATTTGTGTATGTAAACGTGATGAACAATAAAGTCGTGACAGGAAATATCTGAAAACTATAAAACAATTTAAAACTGTCAATTTCATGTGAAGTAGCTGTGAATAAAAGAATCGGTGAAAACAGCCGCTTGTGCACTCCACGTTTTATAGGTTGTTATATATATATATATATGTGTGTGTGTGTGTGTGTGTTGTAAGGTGCTTCATTAGTTGTTTCTTTTCCTTTTTTAAAGAATTTGAACCAGGTGAAGCTAAACTATGCCACTTGAAGAGTTCTGGGTAGAACAAATGCAAAGTTGTTTGTTGTGGGGGTTTTTTATATTTTCAATGCAAAATGTACATATTGTTGTACAGTTTTGGCTTAATTAGCTCTGAATATGTTGTTCTTTCGACAACATATTCCGTAAATGTCCCTCTTGGAGCCTGTATGCTCCAATTACCAAATTAGTTTCAGATTATTTCAATAATCCATTAATCCAATGAATCCAATCAGCCATAGACTCTATCATGTCATGTCGGTTGATAGGAATATTGTTTGGGTGTCTTTTTGTTTTATGACAAGACAGCAAAATCAAACTTTGCGCTCCTGCTTTAGATTCCTTCTCGAGAAGAAAATAATTGGGGACCTTGGTGTTGACTGAGGCGGCATTTGTAAAACAGAGAACCGCTGGTGAAACCAAGACGATGAAATCGTGCAAAGGAGTCCATACTCACAGACGAATCACTTCTGAACCAGTTTGTTGACATTATGCTCTGGTGTTTCGTAAAGCTGGTATTTTGTCACACCGTGCTGGGAAATCACTGTCAAAACCTGGATAGTAAACAGATATTTTTAACACATTGTGTTCGAAAATGTTGCTACTTTATGGGGTTTCTATTTTCTCCAACAGACAGGGTAGATAACTTATAATAACAATCATCATCATCATCATCTTTATTGTCATCATAGAAATCATGAAGTGAAATTACAAGGAAACATGAGCATAATTTGTGTGTTTGTTCCCTTTCTCTTACTTCATCACCAAAATGTCCCGACTTGCACAATTTGTATTGACAGCCCCGCAGCAGCAGCAGCAGCAGCTCGATCCAATGTTGACTTTTTTCTTCACTTCTTATCTCTCTGTATGCGGGAAATGCCTTAATTATTAACAGGCATCTGATCTGAACAAGGATCCTCACTCCGCAGTCTAAAGGCTGCGATTTGACTCCTGACAACATGTGGCTGACGGGTCTGAGATTTGCGCTCCTGGTTTGGATTCCTGGACTGCTGCGTGGTAAGAGACGTTCATGTTTTTTGGTTTTAGAGAACAAGCTGCTGCTGCTGACATGATCTCTTGACAGTTTTTCTGTCTGTTTCAGCTGTGGATGAAGGGGAGCCGTGCGGCGCTCCCGACCTGAAAAACGGTTATTTTCTCCCGGTGAGAGAGTCTCATCCTCATGGCTCAAGTGTGACGTACAGCTGCGATGCGGGATACAAAACCACAGAGGAGGGATGGTGGGCGACAATCGTATGTCAAGATGGCGTCTGGTACAAGAAACCGGAGTGTGTTGGTGAGGATTTTTTATTTTATTTTATTTTTTTTTAATTCATGAATGACTCTTCTGGACTGATTTAATTATGTTTTTTTTAAAAAAGAAAAGGTTGTATGTTTATATTTTTTCTGTTTCCCAGTGGACACAGTCTGCGTTCTTCCGGTTATTCCAAACGGCAAATTCATGCAAAACCTGAACGGCTCGTTAGAAATAAACTGCAACGCAGGATATTCGCTAAACGGCCAGGATAACATCGTGGAGTGTCACAGTGGGACGTGGTCCGCGGTGCCGCTCTGTCAGAGTAAGTCCTGAACCTGAAAAACAAAAACAACAACAAAACACCTTTTCCGTTCGACTGACTGTCACAGTTTATTCACAGAACACCCCGGGGCTTGCGGCGAGCCACCAGTTGTCCCTAATGCGGTCGTTACTCAGACCTACCAGGAGGTGTTTGCTGCTTATTCCAAAGTGGAGTATCAGTGCAGACAAGGATTTCTCACAGAGGACAGACAGTCCAAAAAAAGTGCCTACTGCGTGGCTGGAAACTGGGCCGGAACTCCACATTGCAGTAAGTGGTCATTGTGTTGAGACGCACAAAGGTGTTTATTTCAAATGAATAGACGTGGTGGCATGGGGAGGGGGGGCATTCTGTCAGATGTGGGTGCGCTTATGCTGCCCACCCCACAACATGCCGCCCTGGGCTGTTGCCCATGTCGCCCGTGTCAGAAACCGGCACCGCTTATTGGCTATGTAAAACTTACCAGGCGATTATAATGTCCACAACATATAAACATTGATATCTCAAAACGGAAGCATGCCGTGTAAATAAATGTTTTTGGTATTTTGACAATTACATATGGTAAGGTTGTTCGGTAAAACAAAAAGTGCCACAGTAAAGACAGGAGAAAGATTTGCATGTTTAAAAAAAACATCAGTGGGTGATGTCATTTGTTATGATGTCATTTATTATGTTGTTGTATCCAGTCACATTTAGCCCTGCATTTCAAAAAGTATTTACTTTAAATATTCAAAGTGAGTTGTGTACATTAAAGAGAAAATTTAAAAGTAGAAAAAAAAAAATCTGCGCGAAATGAATATTTTCTGTTTTATTCAACACTGTGAGAGAACAAACAAATATGAAAACCTGCCTCTGCTCTGTTTGTTCCAGCACGTGCTGCCGAACCCACGGACACTCAGACTACATTCGTATCCAGTAAATAAGCACATTGATTTCTTCATTTATATTAAATGTATTTATCTAGAATGTGATCAAAATAACCATGTAAGTAATTCGCACATTTCTCATGAGTGTGCGGCATACAAAGCTGAGTCAGACAGAGGGATTTGTTGATTTGTGTGAGGTGAAGTGTTAATCTAAGGAACTCGACTTTAACAGCCTAATGTTTTATGTTTCAGTCGATAATTGTGGAGAGATCCCTCATGTTCCAAACGGGAATCCTGAGCCACAGGAGCAACGTTCTTTGAAATACACGTGTCAGAACTTTTACAAGTTAGTGGGTCCTGACACTGTGGTGTGTCACAGAGGTGGCACGTGGTCCGAAGTCCCCAAATGTAAAGGTAGAAGGAAAACAACACTGAAACTGTTTAAAAAAAAACAACAAAAAAAAACAACAGGCATAAAGAAAAGTGTTTTCTTCTTTTTCTTTTTTGCAGAGGATTTCTGTCTTCTGGACACTACAAAGTATCCTGACCTAATAAATTCTGGCAATACATTTATCAGAAATGGGGACACAGAGTACCCGAGATGTGTTGATAAATGGACGCTTAAAAATTACGCTGTGGTTCGGTGCATTGAAGGGAATCTCAGTGTATCCAGATGTAAGTATCAATATAAGCACAATTTAGATGGTTAGAACACTGGAGCAGATACACCAACAGGTCATTGACAGAGTTTCAAAGTAGAAAAAAAAAAAATCTGCGCGAAATGAATATTTTCTGTTTTATTCAACACTGTGAGAGAACAAACAAATATGAAAACCTGCCTCTGCTCTGTTTGTTCCATCATTTGCAGTTTACGCATCATTGTGTTTGCTTATTGCCTGTCACATTTTTACAACTGCGTATTAGGACCGTTGTAGATACAAAAAAAGGAGTACATTTCTGCCAAAAATAAAAAAATCTTAGTTGTGTCGCAGTTGTGTTACCACACTGAGTTGTTCTGTTACATAAAATCCCAATGGAATATTTTTATGTTTGTGGTTATAATGTGACAAAATCTGGAACAGTTCAAGGGGTATGAATACTTTTGCAAGCCAGTGTTTGTTTAGATGTTCAACACGTCAGAATTGAAGGGCTGGTTTATTGAAAGGCCTCTGCAGGGAAACATGCAGGACACTGGCTCAGCAGGGCTAAAGTTGGCCACAGTAGAAGCAGATATTGAAATGACAAAGTATAGAAATTCAAATGTTTTTTTATTTTTTTATTTTTTTTCAGGTTGCAACTGGGCCAAGATAAACTTTGTGAGTATTTGTGTGTTACCTAAAGATGTTTTTGTTGCTCACATGCTCTTAATATTTCAGGCATTTCAAAGTACCCCTGTTAAAATTGTGTTATTTCTGTGTATCTATTTGTATAAACATCTAAAGCAGTTTTTTTTTAATGTCTTTACTGTAACCAGGGTGCATGCTGAGGCCCCATCGGGAAAAGATCTGGCTCTCTTGGGCTGAGCTGATGGACTGAGAACAAATGGAAACATGAACCCATTTGAAACAACTTGAGATTGAATGCGTTGCCAACGGCCAGGCTGGATATGTTCATTCTGCTCTAGCACACCAATAAAGTTCAATCTTTTATGTTTTTGTTTGTCTGTGTCTGTATTTAAAGTTAGAAGGCAAAATAAGATCCCAGATTTGTAAAAAATCAACAGTCAGTCTGTTTTCCAAACCTGGTCACTGTGGAACTGCAACAAACTCACTACAAACCTGTGCATCACTTGCTGCATTTGCATAAAAAATATGCATAAATCTTTGTCAATACTTTTGCTAATGGAAAAAAAACACACACACACACACAATTTCACAATTGTGTTTCCATTAAATAAGAAATGAAACTAGAATCACACGTGAATAAGCTTGTTCACGCGATAAGTTATTACAAATACTTGCAGAGACGGTTACACGACATACTCATAATTGAGCCATGGCGCTCATCAGCTGTCAGCCAATCAGAGGAGACGTCGGCGTCTTTTTCGGGTATTGGAGAGCCTAGTCATTTATACGTGGGTCATATTGGGGAAATAATTGTAGTCGGCGATTTTACAGAACACGATTCAACACGGCACATAACTTTTTATTGGGTGTGTGAAACTGGGAGAGCTCCGGTGGAGCCACCTGCACTCTGTCCACAAAACGGGGTTAAAAAAAGGGCCAGTACTCCTACTACTTTTTGTCGTCTTCTTCATCGTTTTCCACCAGCAGTAACAGCCGGCTGTTGATCATGTGACACGTGCGATGGGGAAAAGTGTTTCCGTTGCAGTTTTTTTTGTAATACATTTATTGTGATACGACCTCATTCTAACTCACACTCCTTCTTTGGAAAAACACGAGGTTTTTTTTCTTTCTTTATTTTCGTAATTTCAGTTTGCACCATTCTATAGTTAATGGAAACACAGTACATTGTCTCACTCTAACCTTTACACAAGGCAGCAGGAATGTCCAAGCCATCACTGCTTCTAAATATAGAGACATTTCTGCTTGTTGTAAACTACGGAGAGCCATTTCAGCCAAAATTAAATAATTCAATAAATGGGTAAAATAAATCAATAAATGAGTAAAATTGGCATCTTTATTCCCATTTATATTTATTCATCTATAAAGTTATTTATTCCCAGATTCATTTAGCCATTTTTCATTTTCCCATCTTTATTTATTTATTTCACCCATTTATTTATTTAATTTTGGCTGAAATGGCTCTCCATTGTAAACAATATATAGGCCTATTGCACGTAACAAAATACTGTCCCTCTTCAAAAAAATAAGAGTTGTCCACAGGTTACGATCTTTAATGGCGTTGCCTTGTAATAGAGCTTTGGGACGTGACGTCACTGCTCTAGGCGTAGGGATATGAGCGCCATCTTGTATGGCCATAAACATAACCGAGGAAACGACAGTCTCACAGATATTATGAATTTTTTTAATCTAAGTTACTTAAAATTAATTAGCAGTGGTTCGAACTTGCTGCGTTATTGGATGTAATGTCCGATCACACGACCGAAACGGTAAAACGATGGAAAACGGACTTTTGTTTCACTGTTTTTCTGCCTGTAAACAACGTGAGGAGGCTAAACTGTCGGAGCTAAACTGTCGGAGCTAACGAAAAGGAGAGGAATGTCCTGGTATCAGCGGTGAGACGTCCTGATATCACGTTCTCCAACATCCCAAGATATCTACAAGTTTGCTCCAGACATGTCCATTCTGGTGAGTGTTTAAATTCGCTCTGTTGGTGTTGTGTCATAATGTTTTGCTCTGATTTTGTCCGGGTGACTCAGGTCCAGTTACCTTGATGTTAAATGTCATTTAAGTGGGTCAACCTTGTTTAGGTCGGGCTTATATTTTTTTATGTAGCACAGTCCGAGTTTTGTCAGTGAACATCGAGGTTATTCCATTATTGTGAAGTAAACTATTTTACTAGTGTTGTCAAATTTACAGCATTAATACCGATATGTGTTCTGAAATGCCCTCTTCAAGGCAAACCGACGTATGAAATATATTAGCTCAAACCAGACTGAATCTGGGTCACTGCGAGGTAAACGCCACGACATCGGACCGACATGGGCGTAAATTAAAGAGGCGATTCAGCAAAACCATGGAGGATCAACAAGTGGATCAGCAAGTTACAGAGACTGTGTTTTCATGATTTACCCCAGAAGAGGGAAATCATGAAAACACAGCAGCGGAGGCTGTAGAAGAGGAGCGAGTTGGAGAGGCTGAGGAGGAAACACCAGGAGAGAAGCTCAGCAAGGCTGCAGACTGAAGAGGAACAGGAACCATTTGGGTTGAAATGTGTGTTCAGTTGGAAGTGGCTGTTTTCTCTCATTTAATCGTTTAATGTGGTAAAACATTCATGAAACGTTTGATTCAAGTTGCAGGTAAACAGGTGATGAAGTGAATCACATTTCAAGTAAAAATGTGATATCTAAAATGTTTCAAGTAATAAACATAGGTGTAATGAAAGATTATATTTTAAATAAACATTTTATGTGATTAAAGTAAACAATTATATTCAATTTTGCGGTAAAAATTTAATGTAACAATCAAACCAGATGAAAGAGCCCATCTTTAAACATTTAATGTGTCATTAAACAGGTCAGTGTAAACAATAAAGGTGACAAGTAAATGTTATGAAATAAATTACACTTTAAGGAAATATTTGTTGTATTAAACATATTTCAGGTAAGAAGTGAACATGTAATGAAATTGATCCTGTCTGAATTTTATGTAATCGAACATTACAGGTAACAAATGCGATGATCATCTCAGGTAATACATTTTATGAACATTTAAAAAATATATTTTTAAAGTATAAAATTAGTTAAATAAAAAAAGGGGTCAAAATGTAATAAAGATGATCTATACAGTCTAGTAGAATAATTTCACACTGATTTTGAGTTAATGGGGCACACGATTTGGAAGCGATTGAAGAAAACATATTTAATATTAAAATGATTTATCCATCCATTTTCTTACACCCTTGTCCCTAGAGGGGTCGGGAGATGCTGCTGCCTCTCAGCTAACGTTCCTGACTAGAGGCAGGGTCACCTGGACAGGTCGCCAGTCTGTCGCTTAAAATTTTAATAGAAGATAGTGTGCTTCGTGTAAAAGCATGAATTACCACTTTTTTGTATCAGTTGGTCACAAGGCATTTATTTACAGGAGTGTTTGGTTCGGAAATTTACAGTCCCAATGTGAACCTCCGAGCGCTTCAGGAGGGAGTGATAGAGAACAGCTGGCCGGAATTAGTGTTCATAAATCGGATCAACCTTGAGCTAAACGCTCCTTACTCCGAATATTCAATATGCAACTTGAAAACAACTTTACTGAATAGGTAGCACAATGAAAACGCCAGGAAAAAGTTTGTTTTGGTCTGTGGCCATACAAGATGGCGCCCAGCGACGTAAACGTCACACGCAGTGATGTCAGTTCCAAAGCTCTATCAATTTTTACCTTAATGGCTTTTCATTTTTTTAAAAAAGAAAAGAAAATTGATAAAAAACTAAAAGGAAAATGTTCTATGGATTAAAATGACAGAATTGCCTGTTTGCTTTGATTGTTCGTGATGCAAATTAAAAAGTTAAATTATTTGTAAAGACCGGCTGTTTTGTTCAGCTAGTTTTAAGAGGATCAATTAATCACCCAACCAGGAAATGAAAACGTACCATTTGTTTAACAGGACAAAGTTCATTCCTCAACAGCTTAGCTGCTAAAAGCACTTAAGTTTTAAATGTCATCAAATGAAATCTTCCAATCTGTTAAAAATTATTATGCCGATATAAATTATATAAAAGATTAGATAGAAACAGTAATAAATAAGTCAATGTGTTAACGTCTCTCTTCGGGTGTTACTTTTGAATCAAACCGGGTCGGGTGCTGTTCACATGGTTTTTGTCCTAAATCTGCACATTTTCCACCGGATTCATTCATCGGTGAGTGTGATCAGAGTTGGAGATGGTTTGAACAGAGGAAGCCGAGTCCAGGCCCAGCAGCGTCCCCAGGTACGACTGCTCTCGAGGGTCCAGCATCTGATCGGGCCTTACGGGATGGACGATGTTGGCCGGCTGAGGGGTCAGGGTGTACTTCTCTAAGAAAGCCAGATCTGTCGCTGCCTGGTAGCCGGGGTTCTGCTGCTGGCCCTGAGCCTGAACGTTTACCACGCTGTGGGTCTGGGACGCGAGAGAGGTGGACCGGTGGGGGTGAAGGTCTCCGAGACCTCCTGCTGCCATGGGAACAGGGACTAAAGTGACGGGGATGCAGACGGCGGCCGGGTTGGAGGCGCTTCGCGGGGCCGACTTGGGGTCAGAGTGGTACGTCTTTGGGGTTTCCTGAAAAGGAGTAGAGGCGGCTTTGTCCTGGCTGGGGGGCGGCTCGGTGAACCTGGCGCTGTGCACGTGGTCCACATGATACTTCAGCTTGTCTTTTCTCTTGAAGGTGGCGCTGCAGTGCGGACAGTTAAAGGGACGGGCGTCTGAGTGAATCACCATGTGCTTCGTTAAGGTCTTCTTGATTCGAAAGGTCTGATGGCACTCAGGGCATCTGTGGGGTTTCTCGCCTGTGGATCAAAAACCGTCCGCGCATTTAAAGAGCAGAAACTGTTTCAAGTGACCTGCCAATCTGTAGTTTCCACATGGAGGACAAGTAACCAAAAAAAAATCAACTTTACATTTCTTAAAGCGAACGTAAGATTCCTTACTAAATGTTTGCACGGCTTTCAAACACCTAAGCGTCATTCCTTCAAAAATACTTCTTGCCTACCGATTGTGCAGACGAGATAAATTAACAATATACAAGTAGAAACACGCAAAAAGCTGGTCAGCGATTAAACAGAGGTTCTACTTTCTGTGATTCCATAACAAATGAATAAAAAGTAGAGGTGATAAATCATTTTCAATCTGCAATTCTTTTACTGAAATTTTAAAGGAAACACTTTTTTTTGTACAAACTGATGCTCCTTTTGAATAGTTTTTTTTTTTTTTTTTTTAGAGATGTCTGCCTCATGTCCTATCAGAAACAAACATCTTGGTTAAATGAAAGTTAATTTTAAATCCAAATCTGCCAAGGTTATGAATAATTTTGGGCTTGACTCCGTGTGGTGATTTAAGTTCATCATATTGGTGTTAATTGTAACATTAATCTAAAATGTATTTTAAATTATAGCCAAAGTCATGATTTACCTGAGTGAGTCCTGAAGTGCATCTCCAAACTGGACTTTCCTTTAAACTCTTTCTTGCAAATCTCACACTGATGCACAGCAGTTTTATATCTGAGAAAAAAAAATAAAATGCAATTCAGACAGAAGCATAAATCAAACCTTCAGGGTAAAGAGAGGAAGAGTCATATAATATTTCTAGTACAAAACATAAATCTGCGATTTGGATGACATACTTCTGCCAAACTTTCTCTCCCAAATGAACGCTTTTATAGTGCACTGTTAGATGATCGTGGCGCCTGAAGCACTTCCCACATTCTTCACACTGGTGTGCTTTCTCACCTGAAAAAAAAAAAACCCAAACTGCACTGAACTCACCATCAGAGAGAAACGAGACCTTTACTGAAGGCCTGGGTGGACGAGACAAAAGCTGAATTAAGGCCTGCAGCCTCATTTTAAAACTTACCAGAGTGTATTTTCTGATGCTTGGTCAGGTGATCGTGGCGTATGAAGGTTTTCCCACATTGGTCACACTCGTAGCGCTTGTCGTCATGGTGGACTCTGAGGTGAAGCCTTTGCCAACACAAACAGACAAGTTTTTTTTGTTGTTGTTTTTTTCTTATCACCAGAACCAACCATGCTGAAAGTTTGAAGTGTTTGTGATCAGGGAGTAGATGTGGTTTTCTAAAAAACACAAACAAAAAAAAACAACCTCCCACCTGTAGGAGCTGCTGTGACGGAAACTTTGCCCACAAATGCTGCAGAGATGAGGTTTCTCTCCGCTGTGAATACGCAAGTGTTCCCTTAACGTCGTCCTGAAGGGAGACGGAACGAATCGATTACGGCTTTGCTATTTTGTCAGATTACAACCACAAACCGGAACATATTATTTTGGGATTTCATGTGACAGGCCGACATAGTGGTGCAAAAATTGTGAACTGAGAGAAAAATGGGGGGCAACTTCTGTTTGTGCATTTGGAATCGGCCCCCGTCTTCCTCTGACACCACTAAGTAAAATCAATCGCAGCCTTTTTGGTTTCAACTGTGGAAAAACACCTAACGTAATTGAGCTAAATGACACACGGGTGGGGCTTCTGAAGGCGATATTATAATTTTTACAAATATGCTTTTAGAAGTCGGGTGAATATGAATGCAAGCACAAGCAATTTTTTTTTTCATAAAGAAATCTATGCATTCTTTTTCTTCATTCACATTTAAAGCTGCACTTGCTGGTATGTCACATAAATAAAAAATGTTGATTATAAATGTAAATGCAAAAAAAACAACTTTTTATGGCACTGAACATGCAAAATAATAAGAAACAAACTTAAGATGCACAATTTTAGCTATTGGAATATTATTACGTGCAGTACTGCAGTCATGAAGAACAGTTCAGATTCAGTATCTGCTGTGGAGTGAGATTTCTAGTGTCATCGATTGTTTGGTCTCTAGTATCGACTCCACTGCCTTATTTCCACTGAGAGGGTACGGGTCGTTGAAGTTCAGCATCCTCTTTTTTTTTTTTATTTATTGTGATATAAACAAATCAAATACAGGCATTGATATTAAGAGATCACATCTGATTACAATGTTGTCATCAGAATTCTCCACATTAGTATTGTAATTACATATTCTCCTTACATGGTGCGGCGCGGGGAGAATCGGAGGTGGAACTGTACCTTTCCCTCACTGATTTCCCACAAACATAGCAGGTCCACTTTCTTTTGCCTCCATGTGTGCACTCTATGTGCCTCTTCTTGTTGCCGGTGTCGTTGAACTGACGTCCACAGATCTCGCAGGGAAACGGACCTGCATGTTGGAGGAAAAAATTAAATAAAATAAAAAAAAACATCTTCTACGCCATTTTTTTAAAAACGTGGATTGTAAAGATTTTGACCAGCAAAAACAGAAGGGCTTCTGATGTATCTCACCCAAGTGATATTTCTCTTGGTGCTTCAGCCTTGCAAACCTGGACTTGAAGTACTCGTCACAGAACGAGCATTTGAAGGGCCGGTCCTGGGTGTGCAGGATCATGTGCTCCTGCAGGTGAGGCCTGCGGCTGAATGTCTTCGAACAAATCTGTTGGGCCGTGTACGGGTAGTTAAGATTCTGAATTTCATGCAGGGTAAGTAAGATTCGACTGCAATCTGCTTTACTCATCCAGATGGGTGTGTGCAGATATGTGAATGATTCAGAAAATGTACAAATCTACTTCTAGACGTGTTGAGTAACGAGCTGGTTCTTACTGCACATTTCCAGCCTTCGCTCTTCTTTTTCCTTGCAGCAAAAAACTCCTGCGTGTGATCGGGATGAAACCTAGAACAACAGGGACACACAGTGACAGTGGAGAGGGTTCGGGTTGAACCATGTGCTTCTTCCTTGGTCATGTGACAGTCAGAGTGACGCAGCGCAGGATTGTGGGGATTTAACTGAAGTAGAAAATCAATGTCAGCGGCGTTTTGGTTTTTTTTCTCCCCACGTTATGGAGAGGATAGAAAAATATAAAATCGGTAAATATCGGTTGTCATCCATAACAACAATGTTCATATCAGACATTGATATCCACCCAAACTTTATAACTATAGGCACATCCCTTGTTTACATATCACTTAAACTCAACATATGGGAAAGCTCATCTTGCCATATCTGACATTTGATTACATTTTACATAAATCAGAATCAGACACATTGGCTATGTTTGGGTGCACAAATAAGGAATTTGACAGTGGTTTCAAAATCAAGTAACTTTCAAACCAAAGTTACTTGAAACTCATGCCATATCTTTTGGCATGATGACTGAACAGATGTATTAGCATTCTGTTGAGACAGGCCGCCACAAACCTCCAAAAGATCTCTGTAAAACTCAATAACTGCAAGTCGATCGACCGGACACCTTTGTGTTTTACCTTCTGACGTGCTTGGCCAGAGTTTTCTTGCTGGCATGGAGTTTGTTGCAGAAGGGACACTTGTGCTCCTTCTTTGGAATAGGAGCATCGCCTGCGTGCTTCTTCTTGTGCACCGTCAGGTTGGACTTGGTGGAGTAGCACTGGAGGCATATGTCACACTGGAAGGGCTTCTCTCCCGTGTGGACTCTTGTGTGACTCTCGTATTTCCCTACAAGTGCAGAGAAAGGAAATCAAGCCATAACTTCTTTCAGGCAATTACTGTTTGCAACCAAGATGACAAGAGACACAGAAAGGCAAATCTACATTTTAGAGACATGAGGAACATTCTAAATCCGACTCGGAGGAAACCAACCTGCACGATCAAAAGTCTTCTCACATTTGGGACACTTCAGAGTCTTTTTGCTGGATGTTTGGATGATAACTGGAGCCAGACCCTCAGGATACTCTGAACTCTGGTTAGTGCTCGCTGCTGGAGGCATGTAAACTTCCCGATCTTGCCCGGATGGGGCCTCCATTCTGTCAGTGTGTGAACCTTCCTCTAAAGCCGTCCTGTCATTTCCAGAAGCCTCACAAATGTTCTTATGCGAAACCGCACCCGTGTCAACATCTTGCTGGTCCTCCTCCGTGTCCTCCTCCATCACGTCATCGCCCTGAGATGGTTTGGGGGTCTCTCTCACATCCCGATTAACCTCCAAAACACCGTCCACTTTGTGTTCATCTGGTCTCCCTGGTGATTCAACTCTTTGTTGCTCCGTAGGATTGCTGATACAGTGATTTTCATTGTCTTTCTTATGTTTAGAGGGTGTTTTTCTTGTACAAGGTGATCTCCGCGTGGTAGCACTTTTCGGACATGTCTTCACCTCCCTACCTGAAGCTGGATTAGTACTTTCAGCAACACTGTACTGCGGGGAGATTTTGCTGGTTAGGGTGCTCTGGACCTCTGTGTCCGCCCCAGCAGCGTCACAGGAGGGAATTTCTAACTCAGTTTCCCTCGTCTCTCCCTGGGAGGAGGTAGCTTTCCCGTCCTCACACAAGAGCTTTAATACGTCCATCATATCCAAGAACCTGGCTGCGTCAGCTAGAGCTGGGAGGTCTGTCTCTGCAACGACACACTCTGATGTGTACAGGAAGCCGAGCAGATGCTGGAAAACTGAATCCTCCACGTGGTCCAGAGTGACGTGAGTCATTGTGCCCGAGTTCTTGGAGAGCTCTGCATGAAAGTAGCTGCTCCCGTGGGCCAGGACGGCTTTGTGGGCTCTATAAACCGTCCCACCCACCAACACGGACACATCGCAGAACCTCTGCCGGGTCCGGTCCTCGTTCAAAAACGCAAGGAGGTTGTCACTGTGCTGTGACATGGTGAGGCGTCTGAGAGGAAGGGACGAATCCTGGACGGTTTTGGAGTTCGATGGGATACTGCACTCCTCTGCAGCGGATGAGTTTGTCACCAGCCTCCCACGCTTTGGAAGAACCATACTGTTTGGCTTTCTCTTCATTATGGAGATGAATGTCGGGGTACAATTGATCAGTGCTGCAAAACACAACAAATACAATGAAACTGGACATTGGAGTTGATCACAAGGTTTAGTTCTGATGGCTCTGACCAAAGCTGGACAGAAGCATAACATAAATTAAGTAGCTGCTAAGGGCTCCTTAGCCAGCAGGGGGCGCCATGAATCTTTGACATCTCTCAAAGAGAATAGACCTCAAGATGTTTTATTTGAGATCAAGTGGGTCAGGAAAGCTTCGATTTAAACTTGCAGTGACTTTTTCATACCAGATTTGATACATTTGTTGATTTCAGAGAATCAGTAAATGTACCACTTGTACATTTGCAAGTGTAAATGTACAAGTTTAATATTTGTACATTTGAATATTTATCAAATAAATATTGACAATTCTGCTAGCAGAATCGTCTATATTCTATATTCTAGTACTATATATAGTACTACAATATAGTACTATATTGTACTGATATAGTACAATATACTATATTGTACTGATATAGTACAATATAGTATATCAGTACAATATAGTACTGATATAGTTATTTCTATAGCTATAGTGTGTGCTTAGGTTACAAATATAGCAAAAATAAAAATGTAAAGAAAATCTTGACAGGCAGTTGAACAGTCTTCTAAGTACTAACACATTATCTCTAGTACCATAGGTACCATTACTGAGATATAATGAAATCTAAAAGTGTTTATGTTTCAAAGCTCAGAAATTTTCTGTTACACGATTTGTACAGTTCAAAGTCTTTTTAATGAGATGTCAAAGTTAGCAAGTTTTTTCCTGCCGTGTGTACCATAGAATAATAGAGCGCTGCCCATCCCCACATATTGCTGCGCTCTGCTGATCAGCTGGCTGAAAGAGGGCTACTCTGGTTTTTTCTTCATTACAATACATAACATTTTCACTGTTCCATTACAAAGAACAGGGAGTCATGGTGTGAAAACTAAAATCACATGGTCTGACTAATTATCCAGAAAGCATCAGCTTGTTGTTCTCCAGATTTAAAGCGGTGTAAAGGTGTGATATACAAAGCAACTACTCCTTGACATCTACAGCTGTTCTCAGCAGGTGTTTATTCTATATGTCTTCAGTGTATTGAAATAAAGCTTACAAAAGTAAATGTTTTCTATAACACGGTTATTAGAGATAAACCAGTCAATTACCAGTGTTCAGAATCAGCTAACTTTCCTGTAATTTGCTCTGCTCTGTATGTAATACAATATTTAATATGAATTAGTAACAAAATGCATCAAAGCTTAGAGCTCTCTCCCTTTACAGTCTGTAAATGTCCAAACATGTATTTTGTTGGAGGTTCTTAAAAACCTGGTAAAGATAAGGGGCATGCGCTGATGAATAGATAGTTTCTTCATTTACTGTAGAACACAAAGCTATAACTTTCATTTAAAAAAATACTTTTTTAAAATCTTTTGCAGTTATTAGAAAAAGAAAAATCTGAATCAGAAAATCAGCAAAGCCTTATCTAGCCACTTCTAAATCCTGTAACAATATATCTGATTGGCTAGGAATATTTATGTGTACACAGTGTGACATTTTGGTAGTTTTTGCTCATAAGATACTTATTACATCACTCTCTAGTTAATTTTCTGACAATCTTCGTTCATTGAGGGCTCTCTAATTATTAGGTGTCATGTGTTGGGCTTCAATCTGATGGCTGCTGCTATTTGACGGCTTTAACTGAGCACCTGAATCAAATTTCTCTTTGGACCCAGACAACTTCGGTCAGGGTATAAAAAGCTTTGAGCACAATTCCTAACAAGTTACTGAAGCGAAACAGTCCTGGTATCAACAGCAAAAGTGTAACACTGTGGCCACGTTTCAATGAAACGTAACAACAGCTTAACAGTGTTGCGTAGTAACATGTATCATGGACGCCTGTTACATTGTTTGGGTTATTTGTTGTCGGCAGAACGAAGCGACAGCCGCTGACTAATTACGACAGTCAGCTTAATTCTCGGCAATAATGACGGTTGTGTTTACAATTTCCCCCTCCACCTGAAGGACCCCTAACGTTATATTATGAGTGAGACGGGCGGGCCCCCCTCCGAGGAGAGCGTCGACAAACGACCTTTATCGTTACTTAATGAACTCACATTGTTACCGGGACGCATTAAAAACATTCTTACCAAATACGGGTGAGAGGCCTCCATATTGTCGTTTTTAGCGCAAGGGAATAATAATGGGAAATAAAAAGAGAGCATAATAATTCCCTGAGCCTCTAGCTGAAACGCCCCACCAGAAATGTCGGACGCCGAAACAAAGCGCTCCCCCATTGGCTGGAGCGGCTATTGTCCTTCTGTCCAGACGTAAAGTTGCGTGAAGCTCAATGAAACGTCTCGATGCCGTGTGACAACACGGAGTCCGTTCCTGTAGTTAACATGTTACGCGATTACTGACAAGCTCAACTGTGCTGACATTTGGAAAGCTTCCGTGGACACAAAAGAATCATGGGTAATGTAGTCTGAATGATGTCAGACTACTAGTTGAAGTTATGCTGCCTTCCGTTTGCCTCGGAAATTTGAATTGTGACGCCAGGCCCAATTTACAGTGTTCCATCTAAATAAAGGGTTTTTGAATGATGCTCCATATTTGTCCAAACTTTATATCACCACCCCTTATGTTAAGTAATAAATTAACTGTGGAAAAATTGTTGGTTCATTTTCAGTAACTAAACTCAGATTGGTTTATTGCCAGCGCAAAAAACTTAGATGATATTATAAATGTCAATTTCTTATTCAGAATCTTTTCCCCTTCTTCCCTGAGAGGAATGATTAATGTTGAATATCCATCCATCCATCCATCCATCCATCCATCTAGGACAGGTGGTCGATTTATTGCAGGGCAACCCAAATTAATTATTAAATATTAGTATTACAGCTAAAGAAATTGTCTGAGCATCCTTTCTTTAAACTCACGAGTAATACATTTTGCTAAATATTTCTTTTAGTTTTAATCATTCCTAATAATATTTTGATAGCTAATTTCTTAATCAGAAAACTTCCTCTTTATCAATGGAGTAGAAATATGACCTGAGAGTTTTCCTTACATGTAGTTCTTGATGACATTATTAACATGTTCCTGAAAGGTTTTTTATATATATATCCTTTGTCTGACATATATAGTTTAAGTATCAATCTTTATGATAAACGCACAAAATCTTGTGCATTAAAACAAGGATTTAAAAAAAAAAAGAATTCATCTTAGACAATCTCTTGACAAGTTATTTTATTAATGCATTTATGTAATCCAATGAAGACATTTATATTTGACTCAGAGTTCTAAGCTGATATTTAATATCTCATTAATTTTCTGCAATGTCTGGGTGACTGCAAAAGAAAATGTCGCCGTGTGAGAAGCTAAGCTTTACTTTGTGGTTCTTTCGGACCACAAACTTTGAAATCCGGTCACTGTCTCTTACATAACAGCACATTTTGGGTGTGTTTGGGAACACGCGTGGAGGTGCTGGGATTAGCCGGCGCCCCTCCCCTCTCCAACACGTTTAACATGTCAGACTACATAAGTGCATTAGCTTAATCTCTTCTATCTAACATGCAGCGATCCAAGCATTCCAGTTAACACATGCATGCAGTAAGGGAAGCAGGTGGGGGAGACGATGGAGCTCCACACACACATATTCTCCAGTCAGATCTGAAATGAAGATGTAGGCCAACATCTAACGACCTGGAGGACTTGTAAAGGACAATGTCGAGATTCAACATGCGTGTGTGGATCCTTGTGTTGCTTTCTGCAGGTAACGTTAAATGATTTATGACCAGAGATTATTAGGGGGCTGATGACATTAGTGGCATGTTTTTGCCTGAACAGGTGTGTCAGATTAGGGAAGGAGTAAATTGTTTTGCTTCATTGTCATTTGGCCTGAATTTTGTATTTGTGTATTTTTGACTGCGTACAGTGTCTTTCTAACAGTCCCCATTTTTGCTTGAACTTTGTCACAAAATACGACGAGTGATTTATGAAATGGAAGGAAAAGCATGCAAAGTGTTAAAAATGGTGTGCATTTGTTCTTTTCCCCTGAGTCAATAGTTCGTAGAACCACTTTCTCCTGCAGTAACTCCAACAAGTCCTACCAGCTTTGCGCTTTTCTTTGAATAGAGTTCAAGCTCAGTCAGTTTAGATAGAAAGTATCTGTGAGCACCCATTTTAAAGTTTTGCAATGGGATCTTGTAGTGGTCTTGACTTTGACTGGGCCATTCAAAAATATGAATATCTAAACCTGGTAGGTGTGATCCTGCTAGAATGTTCACCTCTGTTTCTAGTCTTTTACAACCTGTAATAAGTTTTCTCTCAGGATTGTATTTAGCTTTGTCCATCTTCCCAGTAACTCAGACTGTTTTCCCTGCGTCTGGGGAAGACAAGCATCCTTACAGCATGACGTATCCACTGCTATGTTCCACTGGTACGAACGGTACACTCAGGTGATGTGAACGATACAAGGTATTTTATATGAATGCTGAGAAGTAACAATTTCTTTTCATTATGAGAGCATTGACTTCCATGTTTGCCGTGTCCACTACTTTGCTTATGGGAACCTTAAGCAACTTCCTTCTTTCTTTCAACACTGATTTGCCTCTTGACACTCCACCATGAAGGCCAGTTTTTTGGATTGCACAACTCCTAGTTGTCCTGTGAACAGATTCTCTCGCCAGAGCCGAGGATCTCTGCAGCGCCTCTAGAGTGATTATGGGCCACTTGGCTGCTTCTTTGATTCTTTCAAGTTAAGGTGGCTGACCTTGGGAGGTTTACAGTTGTGACATATTTTGTTTTCTTAAGGTAACTGAGCGCATTGGATGTTTTCTTTTTCTTTTTTCCCAGCAGATTGAAGGAGGCTGAATAGAAATGCATGCCACTTTTTTTTAGATTTTGAATTGCAAAAGCCATGGAAAATTATGAATAATGTTCATTTCACTTCACAATTAGGCACTAGTTTGTTTTGGTCTACCATATCATGTCAAAATTAAGTGCATTCACAAAGGGCTTCCACAAGTAGGCCCCGATTTTACGGGACACCCACGAATTTCTGGTTTCTTTTTGTTTTTTTTAGTAAATGCATGTTTTTCAAACATTGTACTTTATATAATACTAAGTAGGCCTATATGAGGTGAGTCGCATTCACATATTAAGATTGTGAAAAATACTCAAGTATTTGAAAATTGTGAAGTTATTGTAAATTTTTTGGAGGAACAACATAGAGCTACTGATCAGACGACATATTAAGCCTACCATAAATCAGTTCCTAGCTGATAGGACTACCTGTTAATGTGCTAATTTGCATTAGTAAAATATTTTTCTTTACTAAAAAAGGTCACTAAAACTGTCTCCAGCCCAGGAATCTACATCCGTGTAAATCCAGTCTTGTTTGTATGAACATAAAGATTGATTTTTTATTTTTTTTATTCTCCAGGAGCGCTGTACAGTGAGGACTTTGGTGGATGCGAACAGCAGCCGTGTCAAAATGGCGGACTATGTGAAAGCCACTCGGGAGGATTCCGTTGCCTTTGTTCGCAGCAGAGCCAAAATGGACGCCTGTATGGTGGAGAGAACTGTACAATTCCCCTTTCAGGCTGTGACGAAAGCCAGTGTGAGAATGGAGGAATATGTTCTCCCTCGTTTTCGAACAACCAACACACCTACACGTGCATCTGCCTTCCAGGTTACACTGGGCCAAAATGCCAGACCTCCACCACATTCTCATTTGAGTCGCGGGGATATATGTATATCGACACCGAGCAACTGGACCCAGAATCTCCTCTTAATGTGACCTTCAGCTTTAGAACAGAGAACCCAACAGGGACTCTTTTTCACCGTAGAGTGGATGACTTGCTCCTCACCATCGAGCTGATGGGTGGACAGCTGCGCCTTCTCAGCTTGAGAGATCAAGGCACCAGCACTCTGGTTCAAGAACTCCCAGAGTATTTGTCCAACAACAAGTGGCACACAGTTGAAGCATCTCTGGGCGGTGTGGTCAGTCTCATCAGGTTGCTCTGCAGTCAGGTCAGCTGCACCAGGGACTCGGGCATCGAAGTTCAGCCGATGGATCAAGCTGCCACTCTGCCGGAGCCAGGAGTTGTTCGACAAAGCCTCTTTGTTGGAGCCATTGGGTGGAACGGGGCTTCAGGTAGAGTCGAGGTCAGAGCAGAGGACCCACCAGCCTTTCTGGGCTGCTTTAGGGATGTCTTAGTAGATTCACGTCTGGTGCTGCCCGGTGACGTGCCAAAAGATTCAGACGTCCAGGCAAACATCGTAGCTGGATGCAGTGACAGAGACAAGTGTGAGGACAGCCCATGTCAGAACAGAGGGCGGTGTGTGAGCCAGGGCTGGAGGAGGTACGCCTGTGAATGCCACAGGCCGTATGAAGGAGACGACTGTGCAGAGGGTAAAAACACACACACACTCAGTGCCTTTCAATACTTTTCAAGTTTTGAACTTTCCTGTTTGCTATCACATTACACCCACAACTTCTTATTCAGTTTTAGGTGACAGGGCAGCACAAAGTAGTGAATAATGGTGGAAGGAAAATGACACATGGGTTAATAGACATTTGTTTCAATACAGATTCAGTGTTTCGTAGGACCATCTTTTTTGGGGTACGTCTCTCTCAGCTTTACACATCTGGAGAGTGTCTGTGAATGTAAACGTTCAAGCCTCACCAGAGATTCTCGATTGTACTTTGACTGGGCCATTCTAACACGTGAATATGTTTGATCTATTTCCATTGCATGTCAGGGCTTTAATTGTTCTTGTGGATAGATTCTTCAACCTTGAGGTCTGATAAGTGTTGCCCTTAATTTATGTTCAATTAAGTGCACTCCCATATCTTGGTGGGTACACCAAGATGGTGGATTAAAAACCAGGTATGATTGTTCATACATGGTTTGAACAATCATACATGATTCCAATTCACTGTTGTGTGTGCTTTATTGTTGGTCTATTATAGGGGTCTGCAACTTTAGTCATTGTGCTACAGCTTTTGGATGCATCTGTATTCCAACCCACCTCCATCTAATGAATGGTATTCAGACCTTTGCAGAACTTGCTGACATACCAAAGAGGTAATTTAGCCTTTTGATTGAGGTGTGTTGGAGCGGTGATGCATCCAAATGTTGCAGTACTGGAGTTGCAGAGCCCTGGTATCAAATAAAATGGTGGTAATGAGACCAAACTTCAACTATTTCTACAAAACACACAATGCAATGTTTCAGTCAGTTATTGAGGACTTTCACGTTGCCTCTGGTTTTTGATTTTTATTTGATAGGTCATTCATTTATTTCATTAATTTATTTGACGGTGTGTGCATGTGACTCCGTCTGGTATGCTCATCTTTAGTAATGACCCAACTGTAAGCAGAATTACCAGAGGCTGTTAAAGCAGGTAAAGGTTAAGTCCAGTCTTAGTAGGTGTCACATCAAGAAGTCTCAATGGATCGCTTTAAAGAGAGCCACTCACCAGGGTAAAGTTAGACAGCAAATTTGAAAGGAGCTTATTGGGTAAATGGAAATAGCCCAAAGTCCAGTCAAACAGATGTCAAATTAGAAACTATTTACCTACACCTGCACCATGGATTAAAAAAACGTGGCGTACACTAATTGACCGGGAATGCTCTCAGCTTTCCAGATCAGGGAGTCTTAAATGTCTGGAACACACCGAGGTGTCTTCTTTAAAGGGTAAATTAAGAAATGTTATTATTATGTATATGTTATTTCATTGTCAAACAAAACTATCAACAAATTGCCTGAGTGAAGTTATCAGCAACTGATTGTTTTCTTCAACTAATATACATTTTAAAATTTCTGAAAAGATTGGAATAAAAAGAAAAAAAACACTTTAGAATCAACATTTTATCAAACTTTCAGCTGGATATTAAAAATGAAGAAGGAATTGGCAAAAGGACAACACCTACATGGAGAATTATAGCCACATGGACCCCTCAGAGTGTTTTTATATTCACACAATTGCACACAGATAGTAAGGCAGCTTGGGGAAAAATGCGTTGCCCAATGGCACATCGACAAATGATAGGGGATGAAAGCTAGAACTGAACCCTGCAACTCGTCCCACTGAGTCACAACCTAAGGAATACAAGGAGCTAGTACTTGGCCTGATCAGAGGGGCAGTTTTTGCTGCTTCCATATTATCATCTATTAGCTGGATGGGGTTTACTAAGAACACTTGATGAATTGATCATCAGCAACAAGTGACCATCTCTTCAAAAGTAGGAGTTTAATCAGATGATCTGGGCAGTACAGGTAAGTGTTAACACAATAACCTTAGAAATGCAATTGTAAATGCCCACCAATCTAGGATGGGGTACAAGGCCATTTCACAAATGTCCATCATTTTATATCAAGATAATTTTCACAAGTGGAAAACATTTAGGACAGCTGTCAAACTTTACAAAAATGGAGGTCCCCACAAATTCACCCCAATCTAATCAATCAGAGAACCTGCAAATCAAATCCAAAAATTTCATCTTAGATTTAGGCCCTAGTTAGTATGCTGATGTTGAAAGCATAGTCAGATAATGACTGAGGTTTGTCTTGTTTGAAAAAGCTGCCAAGCCTCTTCTTGTTAACAAACGAGAGTCACAAGAACCTCAAGAATTCTAGACTTTGTCCTTTGGACAAATCAAACCAAAGTAGAGATGGAAGCCAAACTGAGCAACTGAGTGTAAACTTGATCAACACGTATACTGGTGAGGTGCTGAAAACTGCATAACAGCAAATCTGAACATCAGAGAAGCTCCTGCACAGCAAAGTAAGAGACTGATAAATTCAGACAGGAAACAATTTCAAGGTACACAGCCACATAGCATGGCATTTTTAAAAATCAGCAATAAAAGTTTGACATTGTTGAGCATTTTAGCACCTGATATATACAACCCTGTAATTAAATGACAGTGTACCGTTTATCATTTATGCCTTTGATACCTATTTCTCTCGGTTCATTCCTTCATCACAGAGTACATCACTGGCAGGTTTGGAAACAAAGACCTTGAGAGCTACGCCATGTTCTCATTAGACAATGATCCGGGGGATTTTGTAGTTATATCCATGTTCATTCGCACCAGGCAGTCCAGTGGTCTGCTTCTCATCCTGGCCAATACCACCAGCCAGTATCTTCGCCTATGGCTGGTGGAGGGCAGGGTCAAAGTTCAGGTCAACAACTTTGAGACTCTTGTCGGTCGGAACACTGTCAACAATGGCCACTTCCACCTGGTTGCTGTGAAGCTGGAAGGAACTGCAGCCACTTTGCTCCTGTCGGCTCAAACCCAGGGCTCTATGGCCATCAGGCGAGTCCAAGCACATCCTGGCGATTTGGTCTTTGTTGGAGGTCTACCAGATTCAAGAGCCTCGGCTTCATTTGGTGGCTACTTCAAGGGATGCGTCCAGGATCTGAGGATTAACAGCAAGCACCTGCAGTTCTACCCAGTATCAACTCCTGTGGAGTCGTACAACCTGGAGAAGCTTGTGGGCGTATCAGAAGGATGCAGCAGTGACAACGCTTGTGCTGTAAGATAAAAGCCATGTTGGCGACTTCTGTGTGAAATGAACCAGCCTTGTAATCTCATTTTTGTCTTTCACACATCAGGCCAACCCTTGTCTCAATGGAGGGGAGTGTTACTCCATGTGGGATGACTTTATCTGCAGCTGTCCCCCCAACACAGCAGGGCAAAGGTGTGAAGAGGTGAAATGGTGTGAGCTGTCTCCCTGCCCTGTTACAACTATCTGTCAGCCCCTCTCCCAAGGCTTTGAGTGTAAGTACCCTTCCCTCAAAGATTTACTGTTACAACATAAGTGTGTTACAATGCAGGTACAAAGATCAAGAAGTCTTAAGAATTACATTCCATAGGGTGCTGTGGTGGTGCAGGGGTTAAGCACAACCCACGTAATAGAGCCTTCGTCCTCGACGCGGCCGTCGCAAGTTCAATTCCTGGTGACCTTTGCCGCATGTCTTCCCCCTTCTTTCACTCACTTTCATGTCTATTCACTATCTAATAGAGGGCACTAGAGCCTCTATTTGATGCAACCTCTTTTTTTTCTTTTTTTTAAAGAATTACATTACACATACAGCCAGGATTTCTATTCCTTAGCCCAAGCAGGACTCAAGACCTATTAATTACCATGTGGCTAATTGCAGGAGGGAACAGAGCTACTCATGCAGGATTCCCCTAAGACGCGGTAATCCCTGGTCAGATTAGGTCTACTGGCAAATGCTTGTGGTAGTGTGTGATGACGAGATTTCTTGGAAAAGGAGGAAGGTGCTGATCACAATAAGGATACTACAGAAAATCTATTATAGCTCCTCATTTGGGTACGGGGCATAAAGACTCATTTCTCTGAAAAAATAAACTGCCTCTCTCATTACTTGTACATGCCTTTGCATTGGAGGACAGGCATGTACTGCAACACCTTGGCATGTCTCATTGGTGTAATAAAAGCATAATTTGGCTAAACGTTTTTTTAGTTAGGGGTACTCAAGTCCAGTCCTTGATACCTTCCATTCTAACTGTGTGTGCTGTTCTTGTATAGTGCTTTATCAAGACCAGAGAATACCAAAGCATGTCACACTAACGTCAGACATTAACCTATTCACTAGCCGATGGTGGCAAGTTACCGGATTGTAGCTGTGGCTGACCTGGGGCAGTATGACAGTGGCGAAGCATCCCTGCTTCAACACACCTGAATCAAACAGCTGAATTCTGCCACCAGCAGTAACTCAGCTCTGCACACGTCAGGTTGAGAGCCACTCATTTGATTTAAGTGCTTTAGAGAAGGGACGCATCTAAAGTTTGCGATGTGGTAGCTCTCAATGACTGGACTTGAGCACTCTTGCTTTGGTGTATCAGACTCAAATGTTTCAACCAAATAAGGCATCATCAGCCATAACGTATTGAAGTGACTTTATTTACAGTGTTTTCTGTTTGCATGCCATAGGTTTGTCCAATGTGACGTTCCGGCTTGGCAACAGCATTCTGTGGTATCACAGCAACAAGAAGATTAAGTCCAACCTCTCCAGTGTCTCCCTCAGCTTCCGCACTAGGCAGTCAGAGGCCGTTTTGCTTCATGCTCAGAGAGACTCTGATCACATAACGATCTCTCTCCTTGACTCTCATTTGGTTACGGAGCTCCTGGATGGGGCTGATCATGACTCTCTGAAAGTGACAGCAGAAAGCCTGGCTCCACTCAGTGATGGTGAGTGGCACTTTGTGTCAATCAGCAAGGAGAGACAGTTCCCAACATCCAGGTGGATCATGGATGTAGATGGACACAAAGAGTACATCAGTGTCTCCAAAGCAGCAGTTGGGGACTTGAACTTTCTCAGGGATGGAGCAGACATTTTCCTGGGTGGCCTAAGCCAGGAATGTGGATTGACCTTTTCAGGATGTCTAGGTCCAGTGGAGATTGGGGGTCTTCATTTACCGTTCCATCTGGAGACAGAACTGAACCTCCCCAGACCTCAGGAGGAACAGTTTGTGAGGGGCAACAGCAATAATTCACCGCAGTACGGATGCTGGGGAGCCACTGTGTGTGCTCCAAACCCATGCCAGAATGGGGGTATGTGTGAGGACCTGTTCGACCAGCATCAGTGCACCTGCCCCTCTGAATGGACAGGATCACTATGCCAAGACCAGACAGACACCTGCAACTCCCACCCATGTGTAAACGGTAACTGCACTAACCTCTCCGAGGGCTATAAGTGTGAGTGTGAGCCGGGCTTCACTGGTGAACAGTGCGAGGTAGAAATGGATATGTGTGAAAACAGCAGCTGCAACTATGGCGCCACCTGCCTGAAAAGCTTCCAGAGCTACACGTGTCTGTGTCCTCGGAACATGACAGGACATTTCTGCGAGTAAGTTTTACGCAATGAACCTGAAACTGCCATCACACTATTTCTAATTTTCCATTTATGCTGTTTTATAGAAAGACTCATGTTGCACATGAGTCTAAATGTGAAACATGATGAGGAAGGTCAAGTCCTATCGTATCGTTTAAGTACAGTTGTGAGAAATTACGAACATGAGAATGCTAAATCTTTAGTTGTTAATTACTCATAACACAGGTAACTTACTCATAACATAAAAATGCTACCAAAAATGCATAGGTAAAGTTAACATTTATAACATTTATAACCCAACTTCCCGAGTTACCCCCTCTAGCCAAACTGACTTTAGTGAGAAGCTTCATGTGACCATCTACCAGTCTCTGATATCAGTCTGAGGAACATTTGTCTCACTCTTCACTTTCAGCTGTAAGATGTTTTAGGGTTTTTTTTCCTGTTTAGCTAATTTCAACCCACCCTACAGCATCTCCTTGCAGTCAATACCTGAACTTTGACCTAGGACTTCTTTTTTTTTTTTTATCCTTAGCTAATATACAAGTAAATCAGCAGATTTACTTGTATATTTTGGGTCAATGTCATTTTACAAACGCCAGTTAAGCAACGTCTTATATGCAGTAGAAATGATGGTGGATTCTATGATGATGAACGAAAAGTTTTTAAATGTCCTTATTTTACAGATACGTAAAATGCAAATGTTGTAGGATGTCCTGCAGGTGTGTCACTTCTGATGCGCTCTCGTTCTGAATAGTGCATAAATTGGGATCAAGTGTGTGAAATTCTTAATGTTATTCTGCATCAGGCAACAGTACATAATTTTTTTTTTTGCAATTCTTTTTCCCCCTTTCCTTTTTTATCTTATTTATGGATCTGCTGACCATCCAGGAATAAAATGCCAGTGTTACTTTCAATGTTAGATAAAGATTTTGTCGTTGGGTCATTGTTACAACAACTGAGTCCCAGTTGTGTCGACGTTGCAGTGGAGCCCATGTATGGTATACATGGGATGCACCAACTGTGGAGGAATTTTTTCGAGATGTATTTCTGCCCTTGTCTGTTGATGAGATTATGTGATCTATGGTGGCAAAAGGATAAAAAAAAAAAACAATACAGGAGAGTAATTGCGCTATGACGTTATGTCTTCTTACATCATGGGAACTATAAGGTACAATACAATAGTGTGACGGCAGTATTTAAGCAATAGCTAAAAGAATTTTTAAAAAGTTGTACTGAATCACAGCTTATCTCTTACAGTGTTAAAATCCCTGAAACTCCGTGGTACATAGAGACAGATCCGTGAGTGCTTCTTTACACAAAATAAATGCAAAGGTTGCAAAGCCATGCCAGTGCTAAAAAAGAAGCTGACACTGTATATGCATCTGCCTAGACTTCCTCAGTTGCCTGCCTCTTTCTGCGCGGGTACAAGATGGAACTACAGCTGCTTTAATGGAGGAAACTGCTCTGAAGCGGAGAATACCTGCTACTGCCTGCCTGGATTCACCGGTCAATGGTAGGACACGCAAAAATGATGTCTGTCTTGAAACACTGAAGGAAAGCCGCTTAACCAAATAAAATAAAATTAATAATTTTTTGATACAAATTTCTAAATTCCTTTTGCTCTTTCAAAACGTTAGCAGAAATCCTAGGTGCTACTAAATGTCCTTATTTCCACACACATTATTTTCTGGTCAATCGTGGTTAGCATGCATTTGTTTCTGAAAAACCTTTTTTTTTTTTTGTATCCTTCCAGGTGCGAGAAAGACATAGATGAATGTGCCTCAGACCCGTGTATGAACGGAGGCTTCTGCATCAACTACGTGAACAGCTTCGAGTGCGTGTGCGACATGAACTACTCGGGCGTGTACTGCCAAATGGACGTCAGCGACTTCTACATGTACCTGTTCTTAGGCCTGTGGCAGAACCTCTTCCAACTCGTGTCCTACCTCGTCATCCGCCTCGACGACGAGCCGGAGATCGAGTGGGGGTTCCACGTCAACGATTAGACAAAACCAACTGGACCAAACTTTATGTAGATGGTCAATCATTTATATACATCCATTCTTTTTGTAGACTCTTCTTGTGTTTTTGGTTGAGGCATTATGTGTTTGGACAATTGCTATGATGCGTAACCGTATCTACATAGAAGAATTTGTTTCTGATAACCGACTAGCATCTCAAAAACTCAAATGATACCTGAACTACATCCTCGAATCCTAAAGGAGTTGAAAAAGAGGCTGCATGGATGTAGAGAGAGGAGGAAGTTCAAATCATCTATCATCTCTACCATCGATCGTATCCCCAACTGGAGGAACCACTTTTTATTTGAATGTACACCCATCATTTCCTTAAATCTGATTTGCACCCATACAAAATTGCTAAAAGTCTCTGACATGTTTTTTTTCTGACTTGTTCACAAAGAACCTACGTGTTTATCTAGCTTACAGTCCGGAGTAGAAATGTCTTCTTCCATGTTTTCTGGTGTTCTTCAGGTCTGGTTCTCAGACAGCTCTGTGTGTGCCTTAAATGTCCACCTTGTGTTTTGCTGTGGTCTCATGTTCAGAGACAGTCACACATGTGAAGCTAGCACAACATATTCACATATAACTATGTAAACTTGTATAGACTTCAAATTGTTCTACGTGAAATGTGTACTGTATACCCAATGTACAAGATGAAAACGTCAAATAAAAGTGAAGAACATCCAAGTTGTTTGTAAAACTTTATAATTATTTTAGGTTGAAACACAAAAGACTCAACCAAATGTATCTATTTAAACAACGACGGGAACAGAAATTAAAATCATAAAACTGATCGTTTTAACAGTTGGATAGAAACAGAAAAGTCCATGATAGACTGAGTAAGGCTTTTCTGGTGGACTTCAGAGATGCTTCTTACTTAAATTACACTTCTGGTTAAATAGCGATCACATAAATACAGCAACAAGAGTTGTGGATTCGACAGTAGACCCGATGGACGTAAACCCTAACAGAGGGCCAACCTCAGACCGGTGAGGTTGCTCGTTTTAGAAATCCTTCAGAAGCTGCATGTGCCATCGTCTCATCAGTCCTGCCCATGAAGCTCACAGTCACAGAGTTCCTTATAGATCCTCTTCCGTATGTTCGGGATGTCCTGTTGGGAAAACTGGAACGGTCTTGACAGAGCCAGGCATCTAGAGTACTGTTAAAAAGAAAAACATTGCAGTATTAAACTGAAACGAATAATAAAGGTTTCATATTTTTTAGTGAAAGAGTGTTTAAGTAACGGGCTACAGAAGCACAAATTAACAACATTAAAGTGAAACGAATACGAGGAATAAAAAAAAGTAACCAGAAAACTCTCAGTGCAGAAATTGAATGAGAAAAAACATTTTGGTAAGTTTTTTCTTTTTCTTCTAAACTGTAAGAAAACAGAATAAAATTCATGACAAAAAGCGATAACGAAAATGACTACCGTATTTTCCGCACTATAAGGCGCACCTAAAAACCTTCAATTTTCTCAAAAGCCGACAGTGCGCCTTATATATGGACCAATATTGAGCCACAACAGGTCTCGCAACCACGGTAAGCAACCGCCGACTTCATTTTCCCCCGTAGAAGAAGAAGCGCGCGGTGCACGCTGGGTTTTGTGTAAAGACCCCAAAATGGCTCCTATTAAGAGACATGCTTACGACGCAGAGTTTAAGCTCCAGGCGATCAGTGACGCAGTAGAACACAGGAATAGAGCAGCAGCCAGAGAATTTAACATGAACCAATCAATGGTGAGGAAGTGGATATATATTGTGATTGCACTAATGTTTGATTTACCGTAACAGTATCAGACTGTTTTTTACGTGTTTATTGAATCGAGGAAAAGTTCCCCTCCACTATATGTTATACCTTGCTGTTGTTAAAAGATAAACTGTGTCACGAAAATACCACGTCACTTACTTTACCTCGGGGAAAATAATCAAACAGCTGTTTATTCATTTTGGGAATGAACGGAGTTTTCAGAACGCTGGTTTGTAATTTATTAATAAAGTTTGACTGACCTATCTGACTGTTTTGTTGACATTCCCTTTAGCGCAGTTCCATCTAATGGATGCATAATGTAACCCCAGCCTCTACTGTAGCGTCTATTCTATGCGCCTTATAGTGCGGAAAATACGGTACAATGTCTGTCGACTGGTGAAAACGAGACTAAAACATCGTTGGGAAATAAAGTCCAATGAGATCCAAGTTTTAGAAAAAAAACTTAGGAGAAATTTTATTGAAAACCAAATCCAAATAAAGCTGCTTAAGGTTACAGAAATTCAACCATGTCTGTTCTGGATAATCCAACTTTAAATTCACTTCTTTCCAGACATAACAAAAAAATGTTATGGACAAAGAAAAGATTTATCTTTTGGTCACCCCAAAAGGTCTTTTGGTGAACCGCAGGAAAAAGAATTAGGACTCTTTTGACTGAAACTGAGAACGGAATTCAGGAAAATACGTTAATACGGAATATTTCTATAGCTAGCGACAAAGGTGAAACTATTTATTTACAGTTTTTCAAAAACATAAAAATAGATTAATTATTGACAGTTTGGATAAACTGGATTTCAAGGGTTTAAAAATTCTGAGAATTCTTTCATATTTAAGATGTATGACAAAGACAGAAAATAAAACAAGCTTTTAAAAAGTTGAGAGAAAAAAAAACAGCGACAACAGTTAATATTTTTCACTTACTTCACATACTGTACTATTTTCCACTGCGACAGATAAAGCGTGTTAAGAGTAAAAGCAAGACGTACCTCTAAGACAAAAACTCCGCAGTCGTTCTCGTTGGTCTGCTGTGGAATTTCCTGTGAAGAACAGCAGGGGGAGACAAAGCATCAAGTAAAAAATGAGAATCTGCTCGTTAGCCATAGACACACGTGCAGCATTCCTGAGCCTGTTCAGTAATGCTGCACTTGAGCTTTTTCATATTTTTCACAATTTTATTTTATTGAATACAAATGCTAACCAACTAGTTTTAGACTTCTTCACTACTTACTAATGTTAGGTCTGCCACGTAAAATGACAATAAAATGCATAGAAGCTTGTGTTTGAAATGTGACAAAATGAAAAGAAAGGTTTTAGGGGTGTGATTACAGTAACAGCAGCTAACTCGGGTTCCCAAAACAGGTTCCAACAGAGACGTTCTTTGACAAGTCCAAGTCACGTCACAAGTCTTTAAGGGCCCAGTTCAAGTCAAGTCAAGTATTTGATGGCCAAGTCCAGGTCAGGTCTCAAGTCTTATTTTTGCCACACCAGTGTAACTGTAGTGAAAATGTCAAACTCTAGTTGCCCTCTCTGGTTCCATCTTACTTCTTGTGTTCACACATACAGAACGTGGTCCAGTTTCTCGTACCTCTACGAATGACACCGTCCAGCCATCTTGAAAAGAAGCTCGTTTCTTCTCTTTTGCTTCGGACATCAAGTATTTCAGGATGTTCTGTTCAAACAAAGCAACACATCCTGATGCAGTCCAACTCAACTGTCCAAAATCCTACTAAAACATTCTTCTCAGAAGAAAATTTGTAAAAAAAAATAAATAAAATAAAATAACAAAATAATTATAAATAAATAAAATAATAGCTTTATTACCCTTGCAACCTTCTGGAGTGAATGTCCTTGAGAATCGTAAAGGCAGATTTTCTTGGCGGAAATGTCGGCTGTTACCAGACACCAGTGGACCTCCAGGTGGATGGGCACCAGAAGAAGAGTCTTAGAAAATAAATCCACCTGAGACAGGAAGACCAGATCAATGGTTCTACTGGGATGGATTAGTTAGAACATCTATTTTAACTACTAGCCTGAAGAAAAACAAAAAGAAAATCTAGTGTCTGCCAGGATATTTTTCAACACTTCATGTTTCCTTCTGCTAGCTAGCTTTATGGAAATGCTGGTTTCATCCTCCAACAGGATTTGGTACCGGCCCACGATGCCAGAGGTACCAAAAACTGCTTCAATTCTTGATTGGCAGCACTGGTGTTTGGGTCCGATTGGACCCGTTTACACACCACAGGAAATAAAACAATCAATGTGGTTTGTAGCTTCCTCCTGCAGAGTCGGACGGCTGCCCCTCTCGTTTACATGTTGTTTTTATTTGCAGAATCCACATTTTCTGTTTGTTTAATAACACACATGTGACTTGGCGTTGGACGTTTCTTTAGTTTACTTGATGAAAATGAGTTTTACGTTATATCTAACCTGCTTCGTCCATCGCCTCACACCGTCATATCCTTTGGTCATGAGCTGACGGTGGAAGAAACTGTTGAGAAAATGGACCTTCAAGTGGAGACAAAAAAACAAAAAGGAGAAAAAAAAAAGCCATGCTGAAATTAATCAGAAACAAAGACTGAAAAATGTATTTGGTAATAAGTTCAAATAATTATAGATATTTTATCTGTACGACATTCTATACATGGACCAATCGCCCAAATCTTTATCATCATAGCTTGTGAGTTTTAAGACCAATAAAAAATATATATATTTAAAAATCTGACATCAGCAGATCCGGTTTTTTAAAGATCGGTGATTGGTCAGAAGAGTGTAATCAGTGCATCCCCTGAAAGGAAGTCAAAATAACCATTGTAAAGTTTAATCTGAAGATTTTTAATAGGTTAGAGCTAATGTCGCTAGCCGCGTTTCCATTACAAATGTGTGCAAAACTTTGTGAATATTCCGCTAATGTAAAATCACAAGTGAATAGTGACAAGTTATTAATAAATATGCCGCGCCATGATCCTCCTCCCATACAATATTTTTGACGGATTTATGCGTTCAAAAAAAATCATTCTTTTGGCATAATGGTGATTGTAGGGTAGGTTACCTTGTGATTGGACGACTCCATGATCAACTCTCCGTACATGTTCATGACCTGCAGTTCACCCCAAAACACACTGGTTTTAGCTGAACACACTCTACACAACAAACTGAAGGTCTTGTGGTGTTTGGTGCTAACCTGGTCATTGAGCCAGTGCTCATCCGCCAACGTCAACAAGTCCTCCAGAGTCAGTACGTGTTTTTTGTAGACGACTCGGAAAGACAGGACGGATTCCTGGATGATCGCGGTTCGGTATTTGTCCACTTTGAAGAAGATCGTCTTTTTCCTGCGGAGGTGGAAACAAGCTGACTTCAGGGTCTCGTCTAGCAACACAACGCTTTGTTATCTTTGGATTATCGCAAGCCTTCACCTGTCACTGAAATCAGAGTTGAACGTCCTCTTCAGATGCCTCAAAACGTCACTCTTACGGAGCGGGATGAAGCTTCCGTATCGCCTGTAGAAGACTTCCAAGAAGTCTGGGGGGAAAAAAGAAGAAGCTGTGAGGAACAGACATGCAGTATCCTCCACCTTAAACTTCTAAACGTTTTGTCATCAAAACCCTTCACGCATTTGATCAGGATTCTATATGAAATTTTTTTTTAAAAGTGTGCAAAAATGTTGCACTACTTTGATCCGCGCGCTATGTTACAAAACTTGAATTATTGCGATATAAATAACATCTCAAAGTCAAAGGACTGCTTGGAATGCAACGTACTGTATGTCCAAATTTTCACTTTGGATGCCACCAATATATTCAGCGTGTTGTTGGGTGGAGCAGTGACGAAAACATGGATTGATCACATAAAACATAAATGCAGCACAATTATTTCTGCCATATTTAACAATAACATAAATGCATAATTTTCTAATATCCTGGAACCTTATTCTAAATATTCAGCCCAGCTCATTTTTGTATATTTTTTTATGTAGTCAGCAAAAGCATCCACAGCTGCTTCTTCCGCTGCTGTAAAAACAAAACTCTGCTCTGGTACACGGAATTATTACTGTGGGGATTTACGTACTCTTTTTGGTTACCTAGCAACAACCTCTTGAATAACTTGCACCTCAGCTGTTTCATGTTCGCCTTATTACTGCGGAGTTCAAGGGAAAAATTAGTTCAACGCCTCAAGAATAAAGATCAGGGACCTCAGGTATAGAAGAGTGCGTAGTTTTCACACCAACACTTGGCGTACGGAAAAGTTTTAAAAAGTGCGGAGCACAAAAAAAAAAAAAAAAAAAAAAAATTGGATGCATAAAGCCGTGAACACGCACCTTTCCTTTATGAACCCTAATTTAGGGGAAATGGAGCGCAGCTGCTGGTCCGCCCTGTCACCACCATAAATACATCTTAATGTAAATTAGTGTAAATACCTGGAAGTCTGCCACCTCGTGAAGCAATCACCATGGCAACATCCTTGTTCGATGCAGTATAAGTATTTATAATAATAATAATCATATATTTTATTTAAAAGGCGCTTTGAGGACACATAATGTCACCTCACAAAAATAAAAATACATTTAAAAAAAAATAAAAATCCAAATAAAAAAATAAATAAAAAAAGAGATCCTGCAAATACCTGTTTTAACGGCGCTCCACAATTACCCGGCTCACCTTTTCGCAGCTACTTCTATACGTGTGATTGCACACACACCTTGATCACCTTAAAAATAATCAAACCTGTTGATTAGATTTAAATCAGCAGGTTTGAGTTAATCTGCTGATAAAACCCTGTTTTCTTCTTTTAGTGAGAATGAAATGACCCCATAGATGCGTTTCATGCGCTTTGGATCACGGACCAATGCGTTACATCTTTATGAGAGAAAAACTGAGAAAAAGTACTGTTAACATTCGAGCGAGGTTTTCACATACTTTTATTTTTATTTCCTTTATTTTGTGTGCGCGTTAGCTTACTGTCTGAGGATAAATGCGGTTCAGTTTCATCGTTTACGTTTAAACAATAAAATGTTAAAATCATGAAAAACATCGGGTTTGATGCTTCTTGGTCTAAATAGCACCGAATGTCGTCAGATTTCAGTGGATGTAGGTGAGATTTGATGCTTTGTAGTTTGATATTGTCCACAGAAAAAGTTTGAATGGCTGCCGCACATTTTCACGCCGGCGATAGTGTGTGTATATTTAAGCAAACTTTGACGCAAAGTTAATTTTTATACATCCCGACTTGTGCGTAAAATATGGCGCCGCGCATTTTTTGTGCGCACGCACGCTTTATGCACGAGGCCCCAGTTTGCCGATTTGGCAGCGTTTCAAATATTTAAAACAAAAACAGCGGATCAATAATTAGCGATATCTTCGATACAAAACCATTATATTATGATACGTTTTTCCGCCGTATCGCCCCCCCCCCCTCGGGGAACGGTGGACTGACCTTGGATCTCCCTGGTCAGAGTGTCAGCGTTGGCATCATTCAGACAGGATGTCGTCTTTTCACTCCCGCTCTGCTGGAGATCAGGACTGTGTTCTAACGAACCCATCTGCGACCTGAACTGTGCGGTGTCGTCGGCGCCCTGCAGAGGTCGCACGGAGTGGGAAAGTTCTAGAGGGTGAAGAAGGCCCTCGGGTTGTCCACAATGTTCAACGCTATCGGGCAGCGATGCTGCCGTTGGCGAGGTCTGACTGCCGCTGCCTGCATCAGACGAACCTGAAACGCTTTCTGATTGGCTCCAGCTCCCCAGCCCGTTCTGACTGACTTCTCCAGAACCCCCACCATCCGGGCCGAGATGGGCTTTTATGGATTCTGGGGATTCCGAGTTGTCGTCGTTCTCTAACGAAACTGTTTCCTGTGATTTCAATGTAAGTTCAGTGTCTGTGGCTGTACGGACCCCGGGGCCGCACCGCCGCCGTCGTGTCCGGACCTTCCAGAAGTGGCACCTCTCGCTCCGCTTCCTCCACAGCCAGAACTGCAGCTTGTAGTACAAGCGTCTCTTGTCCCGCCTGGACATATGGGACACGCCCTTGACGGACGACATGAACGCCCGTCTCCTGGTCAGGCTCTTCGGCTTCCTCCAGCGGCTCTGCGTTTGCTCCATCTGGCAGAGGCCGAACCACGTGGACTCACATGTGAGCGTACAGCAGTGGGAAGCCTTCTGTTTGGCAGAGCGACACATGTGAGAGGGGCGGCGGCCGAGCTGGACCCTCTGGCTTTCTGTTTGGAACGGACGGACTCCCAGCGTTTCACACCATGGTCCCGACGCCCTTCGCTGGACCGAGCGGCAAATCTCAGGGAGAATGCGGACGCTGGTTGCCGAAGTAACGCGAGTGTCTTCCTGGGTGTCCAAGCCAACTCTGCAACAGAGAAGCATCATTTCAGCACAAACATCAAACATATTTGTTTTTTTTATAAAAGGTTGAAGCCATATCAATATTGCTGTTATAACCAATATTTACCAATTACATGCGTATGATTTACTACCCTTTCAACCAACTGCCCTTCCCAGCCTCCATTCCCCTTCCAGAAACAAACAGCAACAGGATAGAAATAAATATCGATTCTTTGCTCAGTTTATCGGATTGATACCGATATGCTAACAAATTACCAACATCGGCCGATACGGATTTTAGTGCCAATATATTGTGCACCGTGCAAAGTTAATTCAGCAGCATGTTTTCCAGGCACATAGTGCCATTTTATAGCACTATCAACTATGTTAACTTATGTTGTTATAATGCTATATATATATAATATGACTTAAAAAATAATTTGGCTTTGTAATTTAACCCCTTGTGTCTAAAAAAAAAACTTCCTCTTTCTAAAACTCCGCCTTCATGAAGTCATCAGAACATCGCTCCTCTATTAACCCTTTAGCAACGTGTTAACTAGCGTTGCACCAAGTAGCAGCTTGTATAATGTTTGCTAATTGATGCTGGCTAGTCTAAAGGAACTGACTGCGGGAGTGGTGGGGGGCGGGAGCTGCTCTGTGAAGAAAAAACTCAGAAGCTTTGGAACCACAGCTCTGAGAAGCTGACACCAACAATGTTCTGACTTGCTATACTCTGGATCCAATGACTAGCAACAGAAATCATGTGGGATATTTTGCTTCTCATTGGACTTAATTAGGATTTTTAATCAAAGTAGTGCCAAGATGGGGGAAAAAAATCCTGTTTCCACTTTTTTATTTTTTAGCCTGATCATTGCCTTCCTATGCAATTTTGCTTGATTCTCATCTTACTCTTGAATCTGGGCTTTCTCCCATTGAAGTGGATTTCTCCTGTTGAATTTCTATCGGGTCAATCAGCAAACAGGACAAGTTGGGAATGATAAAGTAAATTTTCTGCGCTGCTTTAGACTTGTATCGTGTTTGTAGTTTTGGCATTAGCAGTCGAAGAAGTGAACAAAACGCTTTTCTTCAGCAGGTCAATATCGAAAGGGAACCTGTCAGAGGCTGCAAGACCAGAAAGACTGCAGCAGAGGTTAACCATCCATCATCATTCAAGTTAGAGTGAGCACAGTGAAGTGGTTTAGACTTAATGCTTAGAATGGCCCAGTCAAAGTCCAAAACTTGAATTCAATTAGACATCTGTGGCAGGACTGGAACACTTGAGTTCAGAATCAGTCTCCATCCAATTGGACCAAATGTAGATATTTTACAAAGGAAGAATGGGCAAACAAGACGAAATCAACCGCTGCACGTCCATAGCTGGTTTTTTGAAAAACGTTAAAAAATACTTTTATTGTGTGCTTGGATTTTTTTTAAAACAACTTGTTTATGTATTTGTTCTTTATTTCATTAACTTTGCTGCCAATACTCCTGGTTAACCCATAGTCCTCCTCTCCAATTTAACAAATATGTTATTAAGCTGAACTATCACTTTGCCATAATTGGACCTGCTGCTACTTCTTTGGTGTGGTTGAGTGCCTTTAGTTAATTTAGTTATATATATTGTTATTATTATTATTGTGTGCTTGCTTATTTTTACTGTATATATTTGACCTTTTGCACGGGAGCTGCAATGGAAATTTCGTTGAATTCTGTTCAATGACAATAAATGCTATCTAATCTAATCTAAACTGGGTGCTACTTTCTGTAAAGAACTCATCCGTCACATGACATAAAACTGCCTCGCAGCGTTCAGAAGCCTGAGCTCTACGCGAGGCTCTGCATGGCACCGTGGGAGCCCACGTGTCCAGAACTAGACCCACGCAGGAGGACAAACACACGGTCCTCCGACGCTTTGCTAGCATTTGCTTTGCCTCCAGGTTGTCAGCCTGGTCCGGCCTCAGCTCGGCACGTGTTGCCGAGCGGAGTCCCCGGCGGAGCAGCTAGCCGCGGAGCTAGGTTCCTTTGGCACAGCAGCAGAGCATGGGGGTTCTGGGGAAGCTTCCTGCAGTCGGCCTTACCTGCATTTCCTCCGCCTGGCTGAATGAAACCTCCGCTCGGTAAGAGTTCTGGGCCCGCAGTACGTCTCGCAGCAGAACCGTACGAGAAACTAGTAGTTCAAACTGTTAAACATCAAATTAAACCAGATAAACCAATGACGAAATAGTAATAAGAGTCTCCACATTGGGAGTCGCATACAAAATGCGTCATTCCTGTGTAAGCCAATCAGAAACGACCAATTCAATAACAGCGATAGATAGATAGATAGATAGATAGATGTGGGTGGGGATGCGTCATCTAAATAATTTCATTCTTAATACGCATACACACACATCACATATCCTAGTAAGTTATATAGGATATGTTACTTAATACGGTATTCTGTTTTTACTCATTATTCAGCAATTATTATTTTTCATTTATTCGTTATCAGATAATATATTATGACTTCATTACCAGATAATAACATTATTCACCACAAACGTCTCTTGGTTATAAGAAAATATATAATATTTTATTTAAAATGTATATTTTAAAATATATAATATTATAAAATATATAATATTTTATGTGATTAATGTGTAACATTAATCACATCTAATGTTCTTTTGTTCCCACAGTTCTTATATTTTGCTTGGAGCAGATCTTTTGATCTTTTTCTTGTCATAAACTTGTCCATTTCTTGCTTGAAGAGCAAAGCAGCTTGATGAATTTGACTGGCAGCCCAGCAGAAATTATAACATTTGTTAAATCAACTATTATAATTCATACTTTATAATAAAGAAGAAGAACAAAAAACAAAAATTATGATTAAAATTTTAAGATTAAAAGATTTACGGGACTTTTTTCTATTTTTGCCTTTTGTTTTTTTCCACCTTCCCTCAAACTTTCTGAGGCTCCCACAGCGCCCCCTGGTGGTCCATGAAATAAAACAGGCGACCTTCAGTATATTTTTGTTGAGCGCGTGAAAAGTTTTATTGAATTAATTATTTTTTTCAATTTCGAAAATGAAAAGAGGAAGAATATCTCTCCTTATTTGCGCTCAAAACATTGTTCGGTGATTTCCCCCCCGACTTTTTAACTCATTTATAGATAACTATTCTGTTTTTTAGGAAATTATTTTGATTTTTCAAAAGCTGTTAAAATGTGCATCTCTTATGAATCAGACCAGACCAGATTTTCACAGATTTGACATCTTGTTTTTGTTTTTTTTTTCTTCCCCAGACCAGTTCTCTTCTCCTCCTGGACCTCCCTTTGACTTTCTGTGCAGCTGTTCAGCCCTGCTTCAAAACAGCAGATGCTCAGATGTGTCTGCTGCTTTAACCTTGTAGAGCATCGGATGGAGACTTTAATCTGACGTGGCGTTCGCTTGTCCTTTCTGAGATAGGCCACATTTGTACAAATGTCAAGGATTTATACATCTCCAAAGCAATACCTCCTCTGGAGAAATCACATCACAATCTTTTTTTTCCCAGCTCTGAATATAAACCCCCTTGTCCAGAGACTGTTAAGAAAATGACTGCGAGGAAGTGGTCACAGGAAGCCGAAGAAGCCCTTGGAGCTGCGTCTCGAAGGCGGCGTGAGGCCCACCCAGGCGTTTGGCACAGCTGAATGTTTGCCTCAGGAGAATAAAGCGTTTCTCAAACATGCGTGAAAGAATCAAAGCAACACTCAGGTTAATTTCTTGATGAAGGAATGACATTATAGCATGGTTTTACATAACACTGTCCCTTCAGAAGCTCCATTTTGTGTTTACTTGTGTTGTCTATGATTAATCTTTAAATTGGTTTGATGTTCTGAAACAATGAAGCGTGTAAAAAGAACATGCAAAACAAAATGGAAGTCAGCGCATGCATGTCCCAATACAAACATTATAAACATCCATTTGGACGTCCCTCTCTGTCCAAAGATTGTTTTTCTCACGCGTTTGCACCAAAGGTTTCTCTTAAGTTGACAACTTTGAGATGGCCTCCTTAACTAGCAGTTTGCCTGTGTGAGGAAAACGCTGGAATTTTACCAGGAAAAGTCGGATCGGTACCTCCGATCTGACCTGGAGTGATACTTGTGTGTTGTGCAGATGGTCTTATACAAAACAAACATCCAGGACGGCAGCGGTGAGTGTCACTGGCCCTCAAATATGCCCCCTGCCATCGACAAACATCCTCTTCTGAAGAGTGCAGTCGCTGATCTGAGGGGCCCCGCTTAGCAAGGCTCCTCTCTGACCTCGGTGGAGGCAGGCAGCTGGTTACACAACAGGACTGTTTGAGCATGGAACCAAGATAAAATCACTAAAAATGAGTTAATGCATCACTATGGAGGATCGACTAATGCAGAATATAACGTGAAATTCTCAAAGTCATAATTTTGTCATTAAATCGGTTAGGGCTGTTCTAAATGAATATTTTAGTAATCAAGTAATCTATCGATTATTCTTACGATTAATAGAGTAATCGGCTAAAAGAAAGATAAAATAAAACATTGGTATATCTAACATAACAGCAGTATTACTATCGCATTTCAACATCAGTCCAATTTTTCACATTTGAGCTTCCCTAACAATAACTTTTCTGTAGTGTAGAAAATTAACCTGTAACAATAATAGCCGACTTTCTAAGTTAACCTGAAGAAAAGTTATACAAAAATCTGAAATTATATTTAATAATAAAGAGACAGGCACAACAATACACTTATAAAAATTTCAATATTTCAGCTTTTCGTTTCTGTATTCATAATAACACGGTGTGCTAAATAATAAAATATAACTTAACTAAGCTTCAGTCCAGTTGCAGTTTCACATCTGCAACTGCACTGATGCGTATAAATCTTGTATTTTACTTTTTTTTTTACACATTACTCTCATATTAATACAATTGTTTTTCTTCTTGCTATTGAATTTATTTGCCTTATGCCCTATATTGCTTGGTCATTGTAACCAACGCATTTCTTCAACTCGGGATTAATAAAGTTGCAGTCTGATATGCCTGTATCACTGGTGGTTCTGAGAGCATCTAGAAGGAGAGGTAGATCGTTTGGTTACAGTATCAGGCTCCTCTCCTGTGGAATCAACTCTCAGGTTGTGCCTGTGACACAGACACCGTGTCTGCCTTTAAATCCAGAAAGAGTCTTTTAAAATAAAACTGTCCTCTATAAACAAACTGAAGGTACAGTAGATCATGTTTTTTTTTAAATCAAAGCCATTAAATGAGCTAAACTTCTTCTTGTCACAAGAGAGTTCTTCCTGTCCACCGTCGTCACGTGTTTGCTCAGGAGGACTGACTGACCTGTATTATAATTACAATGAAAATGAATTGCATGTGATTAAAATCTCATTCATAGACATATGCTGTGAAATTGGCACCAAATGGATAAACTGAATAATAATTGTCTCTTAACCTTATTGAAAAGGCCAGTATGTTTAAAATTACCCCATGACACCCAATAAAAATAATATTTTATTCTATTATCTCTCGTGTTTTATTCCTCGTATTTTACATGTTACATCCGATTTCACCTGCTGTCAAGCACTTTGGTTAACCTAGTGGGTTTTGTAAAGGGATATTAAATATAATTTATTATTATTATTATTAATACACACCAATAAACACAATAACAAGAACGTGCTCTTGTTATTGAAACGCTTATTGATCTCGGATGGAAAACAATCAAATATGATGTCGACACTGATGTTGAATGGCTCCAGGTCACTGTTTTTTAATAAAAAGTTGTTGCTGCTCAAATCGCCATTGCCATGCGCTATAGAAGCAGGAGAAGGTGTACCAAAGTATCACATTATTTAAAACAAACATTTGCAGTTCATTAGGCAAAAGGTGGAAGTTGGACGGGTTCATCATGGGGTCAACAGAGACGGACCACCAAACACACATACAGACACCCCCCCCCGGAGGACCATTTAGAGAGGCCAGTAAAGATAAAACGCATGCTTGTGAAATGTGACAGAAAACGGCACTACTAGGAAAATACTAACACATGCATGGGGCGAACACACAAAGTCCACACAAAATGGCCCTAAGTGAGATTTGAACCCAAAGTCTTCTTAGAAACCATTAATGACCGCTGATTTCAGCTCACATGTGACGTAAACGTAGCTCGACATTTACTAGCCAGTCATTTGTTATTTGAGAAGTAATTCCATACATCAAGAAGTGAACTGATCAGCTCATGATGAGAAACAGGAAATCCTTCCATGACCTCCATCGTGATCCCGACATTTCATTTGCACCGTTATCGTAAAGTCCTACCTACTGATTTGAACTGATGGTCACTTGCTCCATCCTAGACTTTGTGTCCATTTGTCTTGGCAGCTCTCCTGATGCAGAGCGCAGCCCACTTGTGACGCAGGAGGAGGAGAGATCGCAGTGCTTAACTTGGACCGGTTTAAAGTGCAGAATAAATACAACACAGGCGACCAGAGTTCTGCCTCTTCTTTCCGTTTTCCGCTTGCTTCGTTTCTCAGATATCGCACTGTGCCTTGAAAAGAAATGCAACTCCTGGGCATCACTGTGGCTTTGGGACTACTGGGGGGGATATGGGCTCAGCCGAGTATTTTGCTGCCCGAGTGCGACTCCATTGAGGCAGAGGAGGCTGCTCTGGTGGCTCAGGATTACCTCAACGCACAGCACACTCATGGCTACAAGTACGCGCTGAACCGGATCGAAGAGATCAAGATCCACACTCTGGTAGGTCAGCAGGTGTACATGTGAGAATCTCAGATTAATAGGATAATTGTGTCCTATTAAGAACTAAAGAAAAATATAGAGGTAAACAACTTAAGTAATATTTTGTCTTATTTAATCTGCCTACAGCCTGATGGAAACAATACATATGTCCTGGAAATTGAATTGCTGGAGACCGACTGTCATGTACTGGACCCCACACCTGTTGCCAACTGCACAGTCAGGCCCAAACATCTGACGGTGAGAACGCAGATTATTCTTCCACAGATGAGTTAGAGTGGCTCAACCATACCAGACAAGACATGATAATCAGACAAGAGTAAGATTTTTATGTTACAAGATCAGCAGCTGTTTGAACTGATTCTTTGTGCATCTCTAGGCGATTGAAGGGGATTGCGATGTGGTGCTAAAAAAGGTTGCCGGTATTTTCACCGTCCTGGCGTTCAAATGTAAAACAGAAGGTAAGCGTTAGCACACCGGCATCACACGAAAATCACCACAGATTTATAGCATTTTGCTATTTTTCCTGGTTGATGTTTAGAATCCAGAGAGGACTTGTGCCTTGGCTGCTCTACCCTCCTTCCTCTGAACCACACGCAGGGGCAGGACTTTGTTCAAGCCTCACTGACAAAACTCAACAATGAGACACAAAATTTGACGTATTCGCTCTTGGAGATTGGAAGGATGTCTTCACAGGTGGGTCTCGGCATGTAAATGTCATGCAACCACAAGTTCAAGCATGCTTCAACCTTTTAAATGCCTTTCAGGTTGTGGCTGGTGGGAAAAGGTACAAGGCAGAATTTGTTGTAGTTGAGGCCAATTGCATCAATGACACCTGCACACCCCTGAATGACACTATGGCTGTAAGTGGACAACATTGTGAAGTCTGTAGGAGTAGCTGGTAAATGACATTAAAAAGTCCAACTTCCTTTTCAGGCACGTGGAATTTGCATTTCCGAAGGTACAAAGGATCCCAGCGTGAACTGCAAGATGTTTTCCACTCTGGTAAAACACTTTAAATTCCTGTAATTTGAGATGACCCGGTCTAACCAAATAAGCTAAATGACATTATTCCACTTCCAGATGCCACTTGTGGATGCAAACAACACCATAGGGCCCATCTTGCCACCTCAAGTTCACATCCACCCTGGTAGGGCTTCTCACAAGCACGGCGCTGGACACCACAAACTCACAGCCCTCCACAACCCCCACATGAGCAACTATTTGTCAGAATCTGCGGAATCTGCTGAAGTGGTCCCCGTTGCCCCCGCTCTAATTGTTCCTGCTGCTGAGCCTGCCATTCCCTCGCCAGCTGCTGATGACTCGTCTTCAGACGCTTCGTCAGCCAGCGTGGAAGTCCCCGTCGCTTTGGTGAAGAGAGAAGCACCTGCCTCCATTGTAGCCAATGCTCCTGCAGCTCCTGTTGCTCCAGTGAAAGTGTGCCCAGGAAGGATCAGATTCTTCTAAATGTCTTAAGCTCCTAAAGACTCTATAGTTGCTTTAAAAACACTGGTACTAGAGGAACTGCTGCAAGTGTGTTGTAATACTCTTAGGTTCAGAATAGAGTTTGAAACTGGTCATGTGAGCATTTGGTAAAGAAACAAGATTACTAGAAATTAGATTTGCATGCAAGTGTTTAATAAAGATCAGTCCTTGTTTTTAACTCTTCACTGTGCTTTTTTGAAAATTAAGTTGGGTACCTAATGTTGCTGGCAAAGAAAATATTACCTTATGGGTCAATGAGGACACTTCACATTATTGACAAAGTGCACAGCCCTATTTGTCAATCATGTTGACTCGTGCAAACAGGACAACTTTGTACCCAGGAGTATTTCCAATAGCTGGAAGAGGAGTGAATGTGGGGAGGCATGTGATTCAGCTATAGTTTAAAAGGTCAGTCTCCTAAGCACACGTTTTGAAACAGTTGTCTTCATTCTACCCTTATATACCCTTGCCTAATTGAAACTTTAAAAATGTGAATATTCTAGCTAAATGCCATTATTTGAAGGCCAAGACACTGAATTTGAATGTTTAAATGAGAATAAATGTTCAGAATTTGCATAGTCTTTGAACAAAAATTAAAACCAGCAATACCCTCTTGGTCTTCAATTTAACACAATGCCAGTTTAGAATATTTACCAAACCCTAAATGTCAGATCACATGGGAGCTGTGTAGTTTGACAATTTTTCCCAATACAAATATTAAAAACAAAAAAACATGTGTAGTTTTTTTTTTATTAAAGAAAACTCTTTTCTTATTTAAATTTCTTTTGTCCATCTGAAGACGTTTGTCCATTTCTGCAAGAATCAGGGAAAGAAGTTATTCCAACAGAATCATATGGAAGACTCATTCAAAAGTTAAGAACATACCTGTGGCTAGCTGGTCCAGCACTCTTCACTTCTGTCTTTTCTGGAACATTGGCTAGAAACAATTTTCTGACATCTGAAGGTGTTCGGGACTTCCAGAGGTCATCAAATGATTTCAGAACTTCAGGCTTTAATTTGTCAGCACTGAAAGATTGTTCATGGTGCAAATTTACTGTACTAGGGTCAGACGAGATAAACAAACCTGATGAGTCACCATACCTCTGCAAATAGCTGCTACCAAGTGAATGACTAGGTAGTCTTTTCCCCAACCTCTTTAATTCTTGTCTTTTTTTCTGCAAAGACTCTAAAGTTTGCAGATGAGAATTTTGTCTTAGTTTTAGGGCTTTTGAGTTTGTGCCATAACTCAACTCTCCAAAACGGTTGGGCTCCTTTCCTGGTGGGCCATGCTGCAGTAGGACATAACTTCGTGGTTCTGAATACAAATTTTGAGCTTTGTGTTCTTTGGTGGAATTATTTGACCCCGTCTCAGATGGTTGTTCTTGAGTACCATTAAGGCCCACAGAGCTATTCGACACAGGAGAATCTCCAGGCATATAGTAAGGAGAGAAAAACCTGTCAATTGCACGTTTAAAGTTGCGATGTGTTGAACCTTTATATTCAGATTTGTGCAATGACCGCTGCTCAGCAGTAGGTTTATTTTGTAACTCTCCTACATGTAGACCATGTTGGCCAAGATGAGGCATAAAATTTGGCCTAGAATGGATAGTTTGTTCAGGAAATTGGATGTTAAAAGGTTCATATTGCACAACTGGCTTCACCTGTTCACCATCAGGCATCCACAGTTGAGACGGGTCATTGGGAGACTCAGATTTCCCTTGTTCCAAGTGTGGTAGTACCATGTCTTGTGCTTCATGTGACCACATGGGATTTGGAAATTCACTTCCAAAATAAGAAACTGGCTCTTCATTTGCAATCATGGCAAGACTACTCCTGGGTAGTGCAACAATGCCATCTGGTGGTTGGAGAAAGTATTCATATGCATCATAAGTTTGACGTGCCCTAGGAGAAATTTGTGCTGAAGCTCTTCCAGCTTGCAGAACTGGTGCGGAAGGTTTCTGTGGAATTTCAGTCGTTTCCAAGCCTTGGCTAAAGATAGGATGAGACACTGGCAAGAAACTTGTATTCAACTGAGGTTCAGCTTTACCGTCACCTGGGATAGAAATGTAAAAATGCTGATGCAAAGCTATTTGTAGACAGCAACTGGATAATACAGAAGGACAATATTGAGGACAGTAAACAGGGTTACCTTGTTTTGATGGGGGAGATTCCATTTTTTGCTCACTTGACAAAACAGCAAACTGTTGCACATCAGACTGCTGCATAGCATGAGGTTGCAGTGAGTAATAAAACATGTTGAAGGGGTTTATAAACTGGCCCTGAAGAGGGTTTGCAACAGGAGGTTGTAAATAATGGAAATGGTTGGCCAGGGAAGCTCTTTCACTCATTTCCACAGCTGGTGGTTCAGACTGCTGACAGGGTCCATATCCCTGTGCAGTGTTAGTTGGAATGTTTGCCAGCTGATTCTCAGGCAACAGCTGAGAATAAAAGCACCTTTGTTTTTGTTGTTCTTGGTCCTTATGATCTTCAGCTGTAGATCTTGAAGTTGGCTTTGATTGTGTAAGGGTACATAGGTGATAAGAGTAGAATGGCTGCGTTACCTGGCCCCAAGGAGGTTGTAGCTGTTGGGGTTGAGAAACTGTAGCGGGCACTGAAGGTGGCTCTGGTTTGGGGTAGATGTTGGGGAACTGCTCATAAACTTTGTTCTGAGATGCTGCAGGCTGTGGGGCTTGAGTAACAGCAGGTTTCTGAGCCACCTGTGGATGGGTATCGAAGTAGAAAAATGGTGGGTATACTCTGGCTTTGGGTGTCGCTGGTTGTGGCGGCAGAGTCACAGCAGGTTTTTGAGGTGGGTGTGGTTGATCAAAGTACTGAAATAACGGTGGGTATATTTGAGCTTGAGGAGTTGCCAATTGTGGTGGCTTAGTTGCAGGTTTCTGGGTTGGTTTTGGTTGGGAATAGAAGGGGAATGGCGATGGATATGCTCGGGGTTGAGAAGTTACAGATTGTGGTGGTTGAGTTACAGCAGGTTTCTGAAGTGGCGCTGGTTGGTCAAAGTAGGGAAAGAACCGTGGGTGTACTTGTGCTTGGGGAGTTGCCATTTGTGACTGTCGAGTTGCTGGTTTCTGGGTTGGCTTTGGGTGGGGATAGAAAGGAAAGTATGGTGTGTATACTGGAGTTTGAGGAGTTGCTGATTGTGGTGGCCGGGTTGCAGGCTTCTGGGTTGGTTTTGGGTAGGAATAGAAGGGAAAGTATGGTGAGTATACATGGGCTTCAGGAGTCATCGATTGTGGTTTCTCAGTTACAGCAGGTTTCCGAGTTTCCTGTGGGTATATTTGGGCTTGCGGATTCACAGGCTGAGAGGGTTCATCAACTCCAGAGTGTCTTTGAGATGCCTGAAAATAGAAGGGGTACAAAGCCTGGTATAGATTGCCTTTGGGGGTTTCTTGTGTAACATCAGCAGGCTTTGAGGCTCGTTTCTGCTGGTGGCAGAACAAGTAAAATGAGTAATACACTTGACCTTGAGGTGTTTTTGAATGTTGCAGCTGAGACTTCTGCAAGGCACATAAGAGGTTGAATGGCTTATATACCTGGCCCTTCACAGTGCCAGAGTATGGTGGCTTTGAAACATCTGGAGGTTTTAAGGCTGCCTCCATCTGGATGCACACAAGCTGAAATAGCTGGTGCACTTCACTTTTAAACATTTCAGGCCATACTAGCTGAGAAAGTACAGATGGTTTTGCAGCCGCCATCTGTTGAGAGCAAAATAAATGGAAGGGCATGTGTTCACCTTGACCCTTCTCGGACATCGTAGGATATGATGGCCCAGGTTTGTCAAGTAATCTTTGGAGATACAGTGGATAAGAATTTGAGAGCAGGGATAAAGCTTCTGTATAAGTTGAAGGAAATATCTGTTCTGGAATCTGAAGGTTGCTGGCAGGCGGTTTCTGGTGAATATGTGGCGATTTGGTCACAGGTTGCATCATTCGTGGCATTGCAGGAAAAGGCGAGTGGGGATACAATGTCTGAGGGTAAAAATGATCTGCAGATTTAGTAACTTTGAATTTTGAAGGTTTAGTGGTCTGTGGCCGTTTAGTAGTAGTGAGGTCTGGCTTTTGAAGGTAAGCATAAGGAAAACCTGGAAAATGAGTGTACGGAAGCTGCCCCAGATTTGAACCCTGATTTGGTTTGCTTGGGATCTTCTGGTTTTGAGAAAAACTAGGAATTTGAGATGCTACTTGAGCAGGAGGAAGTGTTAAAGATGGATATGATGTGGAAAATGGATACACCCATTTGCCTGGCATTTCACTTTCCTGCACAGAACTTCTTCCTTGGCTCTCTGTCCCTTTGAGTTGAGTTGCCAACAATGATGGACATGAAACCTTGGTTTCTATATCTCCAGCCAACTCAAGGGAGTGCATTCCATCCTGCAAACAGATGTCACCATTATTAAATTTCATTCCCCACCTCCTTAGAAGAATGATCTGTGTTTTAAAATTTACCTTCTTTGCCAGGCAAGGTGCATAGCGCACAGATATAACAACACCTTCTGGATGTTCAACTATACCAAATACACAGCGTTGTGCAGCTGTCAATAGGGATTCCCAGTTTCCATTTACTACAGAAGGAGAAAAAAATAAGTCAAGTTAAATTAATAATCCTGGGTCCACACCAATTTAAGAGTTCTATTCCACACTGAAACCAGTGTGAATAGAGAAAGTTTACTCCAAATCATTCTGTTTCACTAAAAATAGCTATTTTAATTCCATGCAGCCAATTTTTTAGATAATCTTAAAAGTGATAAGCTGATAATTGTTTTAAGGCTGAAAATTAAACCTTAAATTTCAGGCTCACTGCAGTTTAGCCTGCAGTTAGCACTCCAGGCTAAACTGCAGTGCTAACCTGAGGCTCAATGTATGCACTTGCATAAGAGAGTCCAAGTTTTCACTGCTTGGCAATATTCCAATAACATTTTAGAAAGACTCCTGTCACGGGGATTTTTTAAAATGAAAGTTCTAAATTTCCAGCCAATTTCTGATAACGGTACAACAATGTATCTGTAAGTTAGCACACCTAGAGAACACCACAGCTAACATAAATACTTACCATTTACTTTGATTTTTGAAGCAGATGTGACCCACTCCGTTTTCACAACCATGCCCTCAGCATGACAAGTGACCATTGGAGGGTTTTGTGACACATGTCCCATTAAAGGACATGACATTCTGACAGGCAGGCCCCACCAGAGCAACGGGAGCACATAGTAGTTCTCCTGCAATCAGAGTGTGATTGCATGATAAGAACAGCACAGATAAGTCAGATGTGTAGAATATCCATAATAGGAATCCCACCTGAATAATGACAAAGCAGCCATCATAGGGTGCTACCAAGACCAGATCTTTCTGAGTTGACCTAATGGTGTAACCACAGCTTGAGGGCAACTTTGTCAGAGACAGAGGAGACAAGTGACCTGAAAAGGACAAGACAGAGACTACTTGAAATATCATAGCTCCCATCTGTTCCGCTTAGATTTCAAACTAGCAACAGCTGTGCAGAAGAGTTAAAAAAAAGAAATATAAGCATACCCCGGTCCACAAGGATGAGAGATGCAGGGGTAGAGGCAGCATCGTGAACAAGAAGCTTCATAGAATCTTGCGTGCACTCAACCTTTGACTCCATTTTTAGCAGGTTTTCCATTGCCATTTTTTGCCAGTCACTCTTTTCCATTAGTTGTCTGGTCTGCCAGCCTTTTAAAATAAAGCACAGTTTAATTAAAATGAAGTATATATGTACTACAGCATTTACAATTTTTTTTTTTTTTTAGAAGTGAAATATGCTTTAAATTCTGCAACACCTACCCATGTCGGCTTGGTAGTCCGCTTCATCCAGCGCCGCCTCTGTGGAGTCGGTTCCATTGAGTTTTGAGTCTTTCAGGGAGCTTTGTCCAATTAAGAGTCTTCCATGAAGCAGATGACTTCTTTCAGGTTGCTTTTTGGTGTGCACTGAGGTTCCTCTAGATTCATCTAATGTCTTAAGCCTTGTCAGTTTTGCACAGTTGCATAGTGACATTAGAAACACAAGAAGTCCTAAATTTGCTACAATTTCACCCCCCCTGCTTTCTCTACACGCCATTGAAGGGAAGGGAAAAAAAAGAAAGCGCTGCACACAGGCAAATGGCCTCAGCAGTGTCCCGCGTAAGCTGACCCCTGTAGCCAGTTAGTATGTTTAAACAGAGCACACAGCCTTAGTCCTAGTTATGGTCTGGTAAACACCTGAATAAAGCAGGTGTTAACAATTGTGCTAATTAGCTCATGGACCAGTAAATAGTGATTGTTGAATGAGACGAGATGAAAGTAAAAATTGGTACTCAGCCTATCCAGAAGCCCAATGTTTTGAACTTCAAATAAAATGTATTTTAATGAATCCATCTCGCCATAAGGCATATGATCTTCCTTCTAACATGCTGTACAATTAGATGATACGGGTGTCCATAATCTCAAATGATATAACATAATGGATGAGACAAAAGTATGGAATATATTCTAACAGCCCCCTTACTTCTTAGGTTTTAATAGAGGGTTATCCTTTCACATCAGGTACCACATTTTGTCTCATATCTCATACAGGGTGATAAAACCTTCCTGAGGGAACCATGTTGCCACATCATTTGATAGTACAAAAATAAAACATACTGCCCTTTTAACTACAGATTTCAACTCCAAAATCTCACTGGTTTTTGAACTTTGGAAAAAAAAAAAGTGAGGTCATTCCCAGATCCAAGTACTAGTACAGGTTAAACGGTCCTTCAATTTATTATAGTTCTTGAAATGCTCAAGAACTTTAAATTTAATGTTCTCTAAACACCTTGTAAAAAGAAAATTGAGACTTTGAGACTATAGCTTACATTTTAGCAATCTGTATACAATTTGACACAGGGTAAAAGACTGGACATCCTGGCTCTCATCTCTGGTTGGATTACCTTTTATTTAATCTGAAGTCATGGCATTTGAAAAAAAACTTCTAAACAAAATGGAAAAAAAAAAAATCAAGTTCAACTTAAAAGATGACAAAATATTCCAAACTTTTGCTTTGTTTTAATTCTGTACAGATCCCACAAAGTCTGGAGATTACCAATGCCAAAATATCCCTTAAGTGCCATTTAAAGTTACTTCTTGCTTGGGCAGCAGGTACAAATCCAACTCATATTATCAGATCAGAAATTGAATTTTATGGCACAGAATACAGTCATTTTTCAGAAAAAAAAAAAGAAACCACAAGACAACTTACAAATGTTCTTATTCCAACCAACATCATTTTCAATGTTTAGTGTACACAGCATTGTTTTTAATATATTTCTAGGTACCATACTATGACAAGTTGTGAATACACTTTGATGACTAAAGCACAAGGCAAAAAACAATCCCAAGGTGTTGGAGCCCAGCAGCCTCGGTGTACAGTCTAAATGCATTCACACTGTAGTAAAAATGACATTGCCTTTGTAGTAATCAATGCACATTAAAGTTAGCAAGAAGTCAGTTAGTGAGGAAACATTTTAGTGTTGAAGTCTAAAGAAGCGATTACATGTTTTACAGTCATCTGAAGTCATCTCGGTGGTTTCCAGGCAGCCAACAATTGCCTCTAATAAGCTAAAGTACCTCTCTTATGGAAGTTGGTCCACATGGGAGGGCGAGCTCACAAAGGTGTAGTGTTTTTATTTTTACAGCAAAAATGTACAAATGGCAGGAGAGAATTGGCCCCATCTCAACTGCCAAGAGATGAAATGTCCACTGAGACTCCAAGATGGGATCAAAAATGATAAAATCGGTGTAATGCTAACCTTACGTTACACTCAAAAAACAGCCCAACGCCACATCAGTTACTTTAAGACCACATTCAGGTACAATAGCAAAACAAAAATCTGGTAATGGACGGTAAAAGAAAAGAAACAGAAGGTGGCCAATTAGGGGAAATCTGTCTTAAAAAAAAAGAAGAAACAATAGGATATTAAGAGAAAGGCATGACAGATGGTTTGGCTGAAGTACTGTGGAAGGACATGGGAGAAACAGGGCTGAGTTTGCTGTGATAAAGCGCAAACATGCAACTTCCATAATGCCTGCATGCTGAATACTGGAAAACATTTTTTAGAGGTATGTTTTTAATAATGCTTAACAAAAAGGTATATGTATATTGATGTGTACAGAGAAAACAAGTCAGTTTACGTTAGGAGTCCAAATTTATTTTACACTTTTAAGTATGCACTTTAGCTTTTTTTCTTCTTCTTCCTTTAAAACATGTTTGGTTGATAAACATGCCATAACTGTAGTGTCAAAATCATGATAAACAATGTTAAAGGGAGGTCAAAAAATAAAATAAAATAAAAAGTGGATGAGGGAGTTTAGCCAACAAAAGACTGTGTATAAAAGGAGACTGGGTAGGAAGTAACACTGTTTGCCACCTAAATCCTGGAAGTAGTGTCAACAATACGGTGAGTGGGAGTGAGCTGCTAAGTTGACCAATGGGGTGGCGAGGTTGCTTAGTATCCAGACTTCCTCAGGTACTCAGCCATTGCATGTGCTTTCTTGTTAAGATTTCCACCATGGACCGCCTCCTTTCCCATGACTAAAACCAATACTGGAGCACAAGGGGAAAAAAAATATAAATAAAAAAAAATAGACAAATGAACAACAGAAGAGCCCCGTCCCCCATACAGGATGAAGGGGTGAGAACAAAGGTGACACAGTATCTTATCACTCTTCACTGCTATTAAATGTTTCCAAAACATTTGACTGCTCGCAGGAGAAATCTTAACAGCAATATTTTTTTTCTGTTCTTTTTTGTCCCTCAACTTGGATCTACGTGAGCTTGAAAGCATTAAAAGCCCGAATCCCTCAAGTATTTTGCCATTGAGTAAGCCTTCTTATTCAAGCCGCCTCCATGGACGCCTTCTTTGCCCATTACAAGAACCAAAACTGAAAGAGAAAAGATGGAAAGAAAAAAAAAAGGATAGTTAAGAAAAGTAAAAGAAAAGAAAAAAGGTAAAGAAAAGACTTTCCAGATAAGAAATAGAAATGTGCACCACTTGGAATTTATAGATTCCTGCAGCATCTTATAGCAGCTACAGTGATCATGCTGCATTCCCATTTACTGTAAAAATGCAAATTGAAATTAAGAATCTTGTACATTACATTGTATAAGACCCAGTGACTCCTAATTTTACCCAAGTAAAACTACAAGACTTATTTGTACTGTCTGATGGTAAGAAATGATGTTTGAATAAACCACAAAGTGATGACACACCATGCTTGTAATATTCCAGGAGGTGCAACATTTAATTAATGCTCATTTAAGAAAACATCATGCACAAGAGTCAGGAGAAAGCAAAAAAATAAAAAAAGTTAGAAAGCTAAAACAGTTTCTTTCTAATTCTGCTAACTAGAGGCAAACTCATGTGGCAAATGTCTCTGCTAACCAATAAAAACAAGACTTCTCATCATACTGCAAGAAAGTTTGCAGCCATTTTAAAATCGATTCTGCTTTGCTTTCATGTAAATTAAGCCTTCCAAGGCTTTTAGCTTATCTAAATGCATCTAAAACACAAGCCAGACTAAGTCATTATTTAAAGACCCTTTTAACACCATATCCTCCTACCAATTTGAATGTTGACCTAATTAAAAAGATTTTTGAAGAATTTTTAAATTTGGCTCAGACTTTATTAATTTGCTGAACATAAGCAATTGGATCTTAAAAACTGATTGTGACAAAGCTGAAAATACAAAAGGTGTCAGGATGCTCGTCAGTTACTTCTTCAAAAAAAAATCTAATTTAAGGCAAAACCTTAGAAATAAAGCTTTACACTAAATAAAGGCTGTGAAGGTCAACTTCTACAGACAGGATACAAACTGCTTATGTAACAAAATCTCGCTTCAAAATTTCTGAAGCATCCCTTTATTGGACTTCAGTCTGGATTAAGATGGTTGGACTGTCAGTTTAGCATGGCGCAGACAAGTCCAGGATCAGAAATGTCAAACGGATATGTGAGAAGACCACCTAAAACCCTGTCACGTTTGTTTGCCATCAGAGCATTTTAGGTTAGTTTTATTATAGATGGTCAGGAAGGGTCATTGTTGCAGACCACAGCCTACAGAGTCCTCTATATAAAAAAAAAACCCACTACTTTGTATGCAAAGAATCTACCAAAACCCTAATATTGGTGAATAAAGTGCTACGATGTTTTTCAAGACTGGAGTCGTTTAAAAGTGGCCCGTTCCTTAACCTCTGTCTAATATAAGTTGTTAAAAGGTAAGCTACAGGTCAGATATTAACTCATAGAACTGGCTTTCCTCATAGAACCCTACTTTAAAAGGTTTTATCAAAGTATTTCCCCCTCAAATATGCCATTTAAGAAGAACTACTGCTGTTGTGTCTGAGGGCTAATTAGATGCAACAATAAATCTTGACAATGAGGTTAATTAAGAATTCAAAATGAAGTGTTTTAAATAGTTGCATTAAGAGAAAAATATTGTTTTAATCTTCATGCTAGATGCTCACAAATATCACAGAATTAGCCTTTTGATGACTAAAGGAACATTTACTTATATATACTGTCCCTATTATGTTAATAAAAAAATTGGGATGTTAATACTTGTGGCTTTCTTAAGTATGCAAGTAAAAATAAATAAATTTTAAAAATCCCAATTTCAGGAACCCCACCACATACAAGTTTAATTTTACCTTTTCCAGCTCTGCCTACAGAAATGTTATATGTAGGTTCTCCTCCCTGGCTCTTTGTCCGGATGTCCATCGTCCAGTCGCCATCATCCTGGAGGCTGTCTCTAAGGACAGAACACTTCTTTGAGCCCAGGGTGAGACCATTTGTGTAAAACGACTCCCTGTCCTTTCCGACGAGGACATCAATTTCCTGAGACTGAAAGACAAAACACACACACACACAAAAACCAAAAACAATTGGATTAAAAAATGTGCTGCAGCTTCTTTGACATAGGTAGTCGTTTTACTAGATGCAGAAAGTAACAAAATTATCGCCGTTTATGTCTATAAGGCTCGGAAGTGAATCAAACCGCAAGCTATTGTTTAAATGTTTAGGGAAGCAGTTTGGGAGCACTTAAGTTTGAATCCATTCAATGTAATGAGGGGTGGGTGTGGTTACCTTAAAGGTGCATCTCTGAAATAGATGCAGTTTTAATTTTTCGTATTGATTTTGTTGGAGAGTCATGCATTGCTGCATGCAGTACCTGTAGATGCAGCACAAGCACTATTTGTTAAAATGAGATTCTATAATCCTTCCACATTTGAAACATTGATTAATTAAAATCAAGCTACTGACAACACTATTTGAAAATCGTCAATTATGCTTTGCATATATATATATATATATATATATATTTTTTTTTATCGAGTGTTGTACTGTGTCGCTATGCACCAAGCTCATTACATAAAACGAAAAGGTTCGTTTCCTTGTAGCCAACAATGCAAACAGGTGGCTGGTCTGACTGAACATAAAGGCGTGTACCGTCTGCGCTTTACTAGCCAGAGATTTTTGAACCACAGGTAGCCGGTAAAGTAGCAGCTTAACTTCAGCTAATCGAAGCAGCTGCGCGCACAAAAGCATGCACGTTCTGCTGCCAGACACCGTCTGCTAGCTGCTTTTAAATTAGCCTCACGTTCACTGCTGGAGCTCCGAAATCATTTAAAACGCAATCCAGCAGCAAATAATTTAAGCTCCGCACCCTGTCATGATAACTGAAGTCTTGTCACAGAAGGTCTAATATAACAGTGTTTTCCTACCATGTCTAATATCCAACGCAGGCCACCGTCAGATAAGCTAGTTAGCTTATGGCTCCGTAACGTTAGCTGGGTTCATTTAGAGCCTGCGAGGTAACGGTTTTAGCGCTACTGAGCGTCCGCGTGGGGAAGCGCGCGCCAGTAATGGCAACTAGCAGCACCGGTTCTCTCCAATTTTTGATCTTTTTTTTAATTACTTACCGTGATATTGTTGAATGTACCACCGGCATGCGCTGCCCAAACATATTTGGCGTCTGTATACCCAACAATGGCGCTATCCTGACAGCTGCCATCGGCCATCAGGTTTTCCACGTAGCTTTGCCAAGACATATTCAAGAAACTGACGCTATAAATTTATATATAAAAAAAGACTATAGCTTTGCGGGTAATGTTACCAAAAAAAGAGAGACAGAGTTGGGAAGGTGAACGATATCTCCAGGCAAATTTAGAGTCTCCAATCCAACCCACACTTCGACGTTGACCAACGCGAAGGCTGGGGCAGCAAAGAAAGCCAGGGCAGTGAGGCGGCGGCTGGGTGTAGTCCGTATCAGATCACTCCGCACAATGAGCTCCCTGGCGCTTTTATGGCAGCACGCGGTGGAATAAAGAGGGACTTATCAGCTCAGCCAAGAGTCTGTGCTGTGGGTCAGAGGCGGATGCACATGTGCTCATTTTATTCAGTTTCATCATTCTGTTATACAGCAGTATTTTCATGCTGTATAATAAGGTGACAAAGATTGTCTAGCCAGACGCTGTGCTGTGTAAGGCACTAGTGCATACAGACAACTAGAGTCGGGATTTTAAAATTGTTACCCACTTTCTTTTAGTTAAAATTGCCATTCAGTGGTGTGTTTGCTGACTAGAAAATTTTGATTGACAATGTAAAATATAGCTCCGAAATTTAATTTACATTTTCACTGCTGGATTTCCTAGAATAAATAGTTCTTTTTTATTAGAAACAAATTAGGCTGAAGGAAAAAAAACCTGCAAACTCTACTTTGCGTGTATTTTGCTTGGTGACATCACGAGAGGTAAGTGATTTGTTTTTGCCTAGGCATTATCATAGTCACTTCTTACTTTCATTTTGTACCAGTATGCAAACCATTTTCTCCCATTTTGTGTAAGTATATCGCCCCTTCACCAGTCCTTTCATTTGTACTCTTGGTTGTTTTGTATCTAACTTCTCTGATACAAAATTGAGTCATAATGTATTATTTTTACAAAGACTATGGATTAATTCAACCTGGGGATGTGTCATAATCCCTTTGGAAATTGATTGTTTAATTCTAAATTATCCAACTAGCCGTCTACTGTAAAAATATATGTGACTAATGACAAATGTCTACCACCATAGGTAGAGTTTATCAGGGGCTATCCTCTTACATTGTACCACCTGTAAACAAACACTTATTTTCTCAAAGGTTTTTCATTCTGTATGTGCAAGCCTACGATTTTGACCAAACAAATTTTTCCACAATTTATATATCTTGTGTGCTTCTGTTTCTCTATTTTTTTTATGCAAGTCCAAATTAAGCCTATATAGCCATATTTGCACTCTTCTGCCTAAAGAGAATTACATTTTGATTCAAATGTTAAATAGTAGCTATATGGGAAGATTTGGGGCAAAACAGAGACAAATAGGACAAACAACCAGGCACACACACACACCCATCCATCCATCCATCCATCCATCCATCCATTCATCCATTTTCTAACACCCTTGTCCCTAGTGGGGTCGGGAGGGGTGCTGGTGCCTATCTCCAGCTAATGTTCCAGGCGAGAGGCGGGGTCACCCTGGACAGGTCGCCAGTCTGTCGCAACCAGGCACACTCACTGAGACATACCAGTAATTTAGAGAGACTGGTTAACCTGACAGTCATGTTTTTTACTGCAGGACTGTGGCTCAAAGCTGCTGTCTGGCCAGGCAGGTTACAGTGAGGCTCAAAGGGTATCTACTTTTCTCTTAATGATTACTGATGTATTTGTGTCCTTAATTTGGTCCCTTTTAACTTTTCATAGTCATGCACCAGTTCTGTAGGAATAACAGTTGGAGCTTTAAAATGATCTCAATGGATTGCATCAACCAAACCAAACAAATTTTAAAACAGCACGGTTAAAAATGATTGATCATGGAATCTAGCTTCACAAAACGCTTCCATGTACGGTAGTTCATAGTTGCCAAAATGTGTACAGCTTTTTTCTTATTCTGCTCAAAAGTTTTGCAGCAGCTGTACAAAATACATCTGAAAAATCCTGGGCCACAGACGTTGCGCGGGCCTCTTGTGGGGGTCCATCCCTCTTGACCCCCTCCTGGGGGTCACCAGGTGTTGTGGTAATGCGTCCTCCCTGCCCTGGTCCTTCTGAGTTTTAGCTGCCAGATGTATTGGGTGCTTTGGGGGGGGTGCTGTTTCCCCTGCTTGGTGCTGGATGGTCTTGCTTTCAGGTGTTGGAGGGAGCATTGGGGTACAGGGAACTCTGGGTTACAGGGTTGATGATGATGTGGCAGGGTCAGGGAAGATTGGTGCCCTGCATCTCTCCCTGCGCCTCTTTGGCTTGGGGGCTGCTGCTCCTTTCCATCATTGACGACCTACTTCCATTTATGGTGAATGGCTGACCTGGGGCAGTGCCTGGTGTCTGTCTGGGGCTGTTGTGGCCTTCTGGAGTTGAGTACTGCTGTCCTTTGATGCCCTTGGGTGCTGTGGTTTGCAGGCCTTCCACCATCCTCGCCACTAACAACTGTGCAATTTCCGTCGACAAGTTTGTCCACATACAACCCTTCCAACACAAAGGCAATTATTTCCACACATACGTCACCAACTACTTTTACTCATAATTTCTCATTGTTTGTGTTGCTGGTCTGCAACAAAGAACAAGAGTGTCACCCTTGTTGCCAACAAACATTTAAGACATCTTTTAAAACTATCCATGTCACGAACAGCACCACATACAGATGTTTCTCTACTTACTCCTCAGCTGACAGTGGAACTGAGTCGTGTGACTGCTTTTGGGCAGTCTGGTCAGAACACACAAATCCAAACAAATTCAATCCAGTCTACCATTTATGGGTCAGAAGCCACTGGGACCAGTGATTATAGACCCTGGTTAGTGCAGCACTGAGAGTCTCAATTATTTGATCTAATTGAGATGCAGTTGTGGCACTTCCAGACACAACTCCAAAAGTTTAGCATTGAGAGGCTCTCATGCAACCCCTGCTAGGATCAAATGTGAAGCTACAATGTTAAAATTTGATTTTTTTCCCCCCTCCCAACATCAACAAGACTCCCAAACAGTAAAATTGACATGAGCCATTTGGGTAGTTGTCCAGGTTGGCAATTAGAAAGCGTGTTTTACACAAGGAAATAAATGAGTCCAGTTATCTATTGTTCCCCTTAATTGTTGTGATATCAGCTATTTTTCTGACCCAAATGCTGCATCAGAGGCAGTTCTTGAATAGGTAAAGGTTTATTTAAAGAACATGGTCAAATCTGCAAAATAACAAGTCTGTTTCTCTGGTTTTCTCAGGAAGGTCTGGAGAGAAAGAGAAGAGTGACTAGCAGTTGACAAGCAGGATGATGCAGATTATTCAATGAGCTTACGGTTCAAAGAAGAGGTTTCGGCATGGAGAGGGAAGTAGGATCTGTGGAGGTACATGTTTGTGCAGGTTGAATCTTGCAATTATTTGTTTTTCTGAGCAGGGTAAGTTGGAGAGCAGACCGGTGACAGCTGAAGGTGATCACACGGAGGAAGACGACCATGAAACACAGAGATGGGAGGTCCAGAATAAGCAGCCAGTGAGGTGTGAGAACCACCAGAGTCCAACCTGTGAGGTGCCTAGAGTGAGTAGTAGGTCAAGGAGCAAAGAAGGCATTTAAAAAACCAAGAAACTCTTAGGAAGTTACATTCAGGAGTTGGCTTGACTCTACCAGTGACGGTTAGGCATCAGGGACCAAATGGTGGCCTGCCAGCTCACTAAAAACCAAAGCCAAACAAAACACTGATTGCCGTCAGGTATGTAGCCAGCAGCAGGTGGAAAACCAACAAGGATCCTCTGTTCAGGAAAGATTACACACGCACAAAAACAGATTCTAACAGGAATCTTGTTTTGCATTGTATAGCAAATGGGGAGTTGTCCCACTGAGAGCTAGCTACTGAGAGAAGGGAGATTAGGTTATTAGCCTGGTAAAAACCAGCCCCTTGTTCTACACTTTTCTTTGTACAGAGAGTCTCCACTGTGGACTATTGAGAATTAATTGTTTTCTGGAGGTGTGGACTCTGTTGGGGTTTTAAATTTTACCCAAGTCTTGAACGTTTGCCCATTGTATTGCACGAGTTTGACGCTGTAAAGCTTACCGGAAATTGCTTGGACTGTAAATAAACATCTCCCACCCACCACGAACAGAAAAGTGACAACAGAGGGCGACTGTTAATGTTAATGCAATATTTGGAATTGTAGCCAACATGTACTGGATGGCTTTGTCCACTTCCTCTGCTGTCATCGCTAAAACTACAGGCAGACTACAATTCTGAAACAGTACAGAAAATCGTCAACATCGTTCACAACTTCTCCTTCTGTTCACTGATTGGCCCAGTTCAAATACTGTCGAAGGAATCAAGCTTAATGGGAGAAAGCCCAGACTCAGCGGTGACGTGAGATTAGAAGCAAGCAGAATAGCGTAGGAAGAATGGCCAGGCAGTGCAGGGCACTGTGTTGAATTCCCTGAATAAAGTTGGGTTAGTTAATACACATCAGTTTATTATTTTTCAAAACGTTTCTTGTTAGTTTGCACTGGTCCATTACATAAATAAAACTTTTAGGGTATAATGTGGAAAAAAGTGGCATAAATCCATTTACAATGCGGTGTAAATCTGACTAACCAGCAAGAAATTTGGATCGAGAGAAAAGAAGATGGTAGTTAGAGCTGACCTACAGAGGAACATCAGAGGAGGATGGGTGGATGATTGGAGGCAGAAGTCAAGGGAGTTTACTCACCACTGTGTTAAAGTTGTTTTTATTCGTTTTACTTGGAAAGGAACAAAACGAAAAACAAATACCCTCTTTGGCCAGCAGAGGGAGTGCTAGCTCAAAAACGTACAGAAACCTATCCATCCATACATCCATCCATCCATCCATCCATATAATTGTGTATTTGTGTGAAGCCAAACATGTCTTCTGTCTAAATAATGTGGTTTTAGTCACACCTTTTGAAATAACATTATTCTAGATGTCCTGGTCATGCTCCTACTTTTCCATTAAACTTTACTCCTACTTTGTGCTTTTTTTTTTTTTTTTTTCAACAAATGTTGCACTTACCTGAATGCATACCTCCTATGGATGTTAAACATGTCTAGTTTCTTTCTAAATGTACATATATGCCCTTTCATATCAGCAAGAGCCCTTGATGAAATTTAGGGTTTTTTGGACATTTCTTTTAGCGTCTTGCAGCCTTCTTTCAGGGTAAACATGCTTGCACAGTCAGATTGGGCATGTTGGCAGTCGTTTTAAATGGTCCCCATTTGTAGATTATTTTCTGTACAGCAAAATATGGGTTTAGTCTTTTGAGAGCTCTTTAAATCCCCTACACCACACTCGCTACAGTCTTCTTCTTTTTTTTCTTTTTTTCTTTTTTACAAAAGGTCTCACCAACAGTCAATAATTTTTTTTCCTGTGGTTTGAATTTAATTGACTTTTTTTCATGTGAGTTTTACATAAACATTTTAAAGGGTATTTTCTAATTCCCCGTTTCCTCACATGTAGCTTTTCAGTATATCCTACAGCAATGTGAGACCAAGCTGATGACCAGTGCAGGGAGGAAATACCAGACCGCTGTCTCATTTTCAACTGTGCTGCTCAAAGTTGAGCTCGCACAAATGCATTTCCCTCACAATTCAATTCAAATTCAATCATATTTCATTAATACCAAAGGGAAATTTTACATTACAATCTGGTGATAAAATTTTACACCATTTTATGGGAAATAAACTGGATTGCCAAGAGGCATTGTGGCAGCAAAGAAACACTCGACCCAACACTCGTTCTATTGACCTTTTTGTTTTTTTACATAAAAAACCACACAAGATAAATGTCTGACAGATGAAGGGAAAGAGAAATCATTGTAAGCAAACTGTGAGAAACCAGCCAAAGTAGTTGTACACAGAAACGTCTGACTAGAACCATAACTTAAACCAAAAATAGACAGAAAAAAAAAAGTTCCTGTTGCTTAAAGAGAAGCAGACTTGGGGCTGTGTATGACTGCTTCAAAGTTGGATTCAGCGATACAACCATGAACTGAAAGTAGGGTTTGGTCATTTCTTCAGAATGATGATGATGCAACTTTCAAATGAAGAAAAGTGCGTTAAAACTCCACCTCAGCGAAGGCAGATCAACAACAGCTCGGATCTCAGTCCGGCTGAAAACTGATGGTACAAACTGATGAGACGCCTGTCCTGCAAATATCACATGTGAGCTTCTTTTCAGTGAAGCCTCATTAAATAAACCAATCATTTTTTTTCTTACCTCAACTCTGATTCATCCCAGAATTGTTCCTTCTACTTGATCTAGCCAAAAGACATAAAAACGTAAATACCAGCAACCTCTGTGATTCATTTATATTTTACTACAAAACAAACTTAACTGAACATCCTTTAAATGTACTGATTCCATATTTTCCCCCCCAGGGATTGTATATGGCCAAGCAAACATTCCCATCAGGAACTGCGCTCCTAACACAGGACAGAATGTCAGGACCCCTGTGTAAAGCCTGTGGGGTCTGAATCCTCTGCACTGACCATATTAGCTGTTACACATGGTCTCGTGAAATGCAGAGACTGAATGAAAATAAGGGGATTAGAATAATAAACCCGCACAAGGCAGCGCCCCTTTAAAAACCCTCCCCTCAGTTTTTATGAGGCTGCTGCAGTGAGCTTCTTTGGAGATGTTCTGGTGGTAAACACCACTGGCACTAACACTGCAGTGTATAGAAACTACAGAGCCAGAGTTGATGCCTTCAGGTAACCTCTGGTACAGTTAGTTGCATTTTCTAAATAAATTCCATTCACAAATTCACTGTACCTCGAAAAAGTATTCATATCCCCTAGCCCACAGATCTTAATGCATTTAGGAAGGAATATAGCTTTCATTTTTCTTAACAAAAAATCTATTTAATAAGCTGTGGAGTCAGATTTCCCACTTGGAATGTCTCTAAATTTATTCAACGCTGACTTTGACATCTATTATGGCAGTTCCTTCAATCAACAATAGTACTGATTGAGTTTATTTAAATGGGACGGCACATAATAATGTTGCAATAAATAAAACGGATATAGCAAAATGATCATTTACACCCGTAGTCCCATAACACAAACACAGGATACAAACATTCATACTATTTCAGAAAATCTAGTAAAAACAAAGTATATGTAGTCAAAACAACCTATTTCAAGCGGTTAAAATATTAATGTTTTTTTATGTTTGTACAAATGACAGTTTTTGTAGTAAATTGTGGAAACATGCTTATTTCTTAAGACACACAAGTCAGAGTGCATCTAAAATCAATGTTACTTGCAGCGCCTGCAACTCTAAACTGAGCAAATTAAAAGTGGTGTTTGCTTATGGAAAGTAAAGCGTAAGAGGTAATACGAATGAACAATGGCTACTTGGGTGTCACCAAGTAGCCATTGGTGACACCCAGCTACGAGTTCGGACTTCCAAGGTAATGCACCATAAAAGTGAATGCCACACTTTTCAGATTTTAAGTTGAACCCAAATATTTACATACACCAAATAAAAAGACATACTCATTTTTCTCATTGTCTGAAGATAAATCAAACCTCTTGGTTTAGATTAGTTGGAATTATAAAAATTTGCTAAATGCCAGAAAACTTGGTATCTTCTGGGCGTGGCCTTAAATTACATCCACAGGTTTGCCTCCAATTAACTGAAATATGTCTGTTAAGTTTGTGGAAGGAAATAAAAAAAGGTTTGACGCAGATCATACAGCTTAGAAGACAATTATTCCTGATACTGAAAAAAATGTTTGTAGACAAGAACATCTCAAAAAAATGTTCTGACAAAGTTTTCTGGCATTTAGCAAATAGAAATAATTTTGGTAATTCTAACTAACCTAAAGTCTGCGATGGACTGGCGGCCTGTCCAGGGTGACCTCGCCGAAATGTCTCGCTGGAGATAGGCTGTACATCTGTAAAAAAATAAAAAATAAATAAACGAAAGAAATAAAAGGGAATAACGGGGAAAAAGATGTGCGGCATGTTGTATGGGTCTATTACAGAAAATATAAAAATATAATGATGTTTGTGGCAGAATGTGAAAACGTTCTGGGTTGCGAATACCTCTGCGTATCATTGCACAGGAAAACATTCACATATTTTATGCTAATGTCTTTATGCATTAGATAGTTACAATAATAGATCTATAAATGCTTTAAATTAGTGCATGTATAACGTACATTTAAAGTAAAGTAAGCTAAAGTAAAGTAAGTACTTGAGGATACCTCAGTCATATTCACTGCTTCCTAGCACATAAGTTGACTAGTCATTCGATAATAGCCATTTTTACGACGCTTCTTGAAAGCAGCAGGAGGAGTGATTCACAAACTGGCCATACGTAAACACTCCTGCGCTGCGCTCGCTGCTTACCCACGATGCAGCGCGGTTCCACACAACATAGCCATCTTGTCAGGAGAGAGGGAGGGAGCTGTCGGCGCTGTTAAGATTATCACTTGTTTCAGACGTTTTGGGGTCTGTTCGCTCTTCCACTACAGATAGTAACAAAGTAAAGTGTTCTCGACGGACGTCTTGACGCCAGAGAAGTAGCCGAGTGAAGTAGGTGCGCTTTCGTGAAGATGTCTCGTATACTTGTACCGACGTAGAGGGGGAGTGTGCGGCGGCAGCCACTTGGCTTGAATTGTTAGCTAGCTCCGCTCAGGGCTGCGGGGCCTCCTTAGCTCAAAGTAGCTCCTGCAGCTGGGCAACACTCTGCGACAACGGCCGGCCGACGAGTGGACAGCCGGGGAGGCAGCAGGCCGGTCCGGGCTGACTTTAAATTCAGTCGTCGTACAAGCAGCTTTCGGCGGTGTCGGGACCCCTACTGCTGGACAAGGAGACGCGGAGTGTGGAGTTCAGCTTCATGAAACGCAACAGGAGACCGAGAGAGGAAGAGGATGGCGCAGATTCATCTTGATTACAGCTAAATAGGAAGAGGAAAACCAGACCCGAGTGTTGGAAATAAGACAGAAAGCTTCCACCAGCTCGCCTCTTTCTGACGGGAGGAGCAAAAAAAAACACCAAAAAAACAAACACACAGCCATACGGGACCCGGAGTCCGACTGGCCAACATGTCGAAGATGCCGGCCAAGAAGAAGAGCTGCTTTCAGATCACAAGCGTGACTCAGGCCCAGGTGGCGGCAGTGGGGGCCGCCGACGACACCGAGAGTCTAGACGACCCGGACGAGTCGCGAACTGAGGACATGTCGTCGGAAATATACGACGTGTCGCGAGCCGAGTACGAGCCCGCGTGCGAGAGGAGTTCCTCCGACGAAGCTCTGAATAACGTCGGAGAGGCGGAGGCGCCAGCAAACGCACCTCAGGCCACTCTGCCGCCTGGGCCAGGAGGTAACACAACCGAACTGAGGAAGGTTGTAGGCTCCGGTTCGGTTCATGGCGGTCAGAACCAGCTGGGGATTTCCCTGACACCTGGGCTACCCCTCATGACTCCGTCCGGAGGGGTCCAGCATCAGCCGCCTGCTACAGCCAGCCCCGGCGTGTCAGCCAGCACCTCCCAGCCTGCTGCAGGGTCCAGCTCTGCCACCTCCACGGTGAGCTGCTCATCACGCTTCAGGGTCATCAAACTGGATCACGGTACTGGAGAACCGTTCCGGAGAGGCAGGTGGACGTGTACAGAGTTCTACGAGAAGGACTCGGGGACTGACAGCATAAGGCATGGCAGTGTAACCCTGGACCCTGCTGCAGAGAGGGATAGTGGGCTTGGACCTTCAGTGGGGTCCACAGTGTCCCCAGCTACTCATTCTGGTCCTGGTTTGGGGTCCATGGCGGAAGGGTTTCACTCTACGCTACCACCGCAGGTCCTGCATCAGAGCTACAGCAGCCAGCAGCATGCAGGCAGTACTTCGGCCACACACACTTCCTTCTCCAGTGTGAAACCCATAACCCTTCCTTCTCAGTCATCCGTAGGGGGTCTTCAGGTTCATGCGGCTCAGAGCGTGCTTCCCGTCGGACAGAACGGTCTGCCCCACTCTGAGGTCCACATACAGAAGTCCCCAATGATGCCTCCTCCTCACGCGCCCCAGCAGCCGGTTCCTGGAGTCTACCCGATCGCCAGCCAGTCATCCGGACTGGCACAGCACCAGACGGAGCATTACCCGCAGCCTCAGCCTGCGTCCATACCTGCAGGACTTCCCGGGGGACAACAGACTCTTCCGGTGTCGAGCCTCTCTGCTGCGACCGGCGGACACATCCCGGCTTCTGGAGTGAATCAGGCTGGAGATGTCGGCGCAGTGGTGGCGGGGGCTGTCTCTTCAGGACCACCAGCGCCTCAGACTGTAGGGTTTGGAGTCCCCGGGGGGCCCGTTTTGCTCCCACTTCAGACTGCGAGTCAGTACGCCCCAGCCGTACAAGCTCAGCCCATGGGCCATCCTGTGGCTACCGGTGTGCAAAACGTGCCTGCAATCGGAGGTGGTTCCAGTGCACCTGTGGGCGCTGCCGCCACTGTGCTCAGTGCCTCCAGTGCGACCATACCAAATGTGACGACTTCCAGCTTGCCTCCTGGTTTGATAGCCTACACCAAGACTCCGGGGATATTGGGGGTGCAGGGCCTCCCCGCCACCGGGTTCGGACAGGTGGAGGCAAGCGGAAGGAAGTCAGAGGGAGCGGCCATTGCACAGTCACCGGTTGTGTCTGGGAGGGACGCCGGGAAGCCCTTCATGCCTGAGACCCTGCAGCTCTCCACTCCTACTGTCACAAGCCTGTTTGGAATCCTACCTGTCGACGGGGAGGAGGACAGGTAACGCATTCCTGCTTTCTTATGTGAAGTGTTTGCAGGTTCTTTTGAGTCTGACAGGATCATTGTCGACTGTGGCGTATCTCCCCTTTAGCTCAGTTCAGAAACACAAGTTGGAAAGAAATGTGCCGCACAGGTCACAGGAAGCACTTGTTGCTCATTTATCTCATCAGGTGAAGGACTTGGTTTACCTTCACTTCAAATCAGATGGATGGGAGGGAAATGCAGTGGAGTGCAGAAAGAAAATATTGGATTCTAGTTTGGGCCAAAAGAAAAAAAAAATGATAGAGAATCAACACTTGAGGCCAGTGCAAGGAACAAGCTGTTGAATATAGCAAACCTCTTGTTTACAACTCAGAGCCTCTCTGTGTGTGTATGGTAGTGTGTTTGAATGTTGCGAGTATAAAGCGTTTTTTTTTTTTTTTCACAGAAATGGGCATCTAGTCAAGTTGCACACATAAGTTTGATTTGACAAAAACAAATGCATCAATTAGGTTCCCCCCCCCGATTTGTACCGATAATTGGTTTTCCTCACGCGTATCAGTATTCTGAATCCAACAAGAAATGAAAGGTTTACAAGATCATCCTCATCTGTTCCTTAAAACGCTACATGACGTTAGTTGATGCTTTTATAGAGGGACAAATGGTGGTAGTCCTTTGTTCTGATGCGTTTAATGCAGGGGTGCGGCCCTCTGAAGGATTTTGGGCGGCCTAACCTCAATTCTAGAATGGAGCAAATCTGGCCTGCAAGTACCGCTGGTTGATGCAACACCGTCTCATTCACCCCTAAATAACATCATCTTCAAAACATATGAATAGATTCTTATTTTTTCAGTGAAGTTTTTGCATGCATCTTAATTTTGGAGTAACTAGAACCAAAAGTATTGATTTGATTTTACTCGCAAGCAAAACTTGAAGCCCAATAAGAAAAAAATCAAGCCAAAGAAATTTAAAAACTGCAGGTCTGTTTGATACAAAATAAATAATGCATGACATTTTTACTGTTTTTTTTTAGTTATTATTATTATTTGTATCTACGATGATTTACTGGTCCGCTTTCAACAGAAAATTGACTATTTTTCAATGATTGAGCTGGTGAAATAAAAAGAGGCACATTTTGTGCGTTTAGCGTCCCGATTTTTGCCAGTAAGTTTGGACGCCACTGATTTATTTTCACACTGCAATAAGATTAAAGCTGGCTTTAATCTCATTCTATATGTACACAGTGACAAAAAATTAATGAAAAGGGGGGAAATAGATTAGTTTTTGATGATCACCAATCAGAGCTGATAAAGAAGAGATCGTCTCATTCCGGTTCCTAGTCTGTCGATTAGCACATTTTTAAAAAGCGCATTTAACTTCCTAAACCACTGAGAGCAGGAAGGAAAATGTAACAACTGCAAAATGAAAAACTATCAGAAATGTGGAGTGTAGATTATCTACCTGATCAAAGCAGGAGTACGCAAATGACAGCTAACAGATGTTTTAAATCTGTTAAAAATAGGTGTTAAATAATAATAATAAAAAAAAGATATTTCACTCGAATACGTGAGACATTTTTCGAGAGGAAACCCCGGTTTTAGGTGTTAATCTGGAACAAGTTGTGGAGCCTGTTCTAGACAATGTGAGCACTTCCTGTTGCATAGAATAGTTTCACTCTGACAGACGTTTCTCGCTCAGTGTGCACCGGTGTCACTTTTTCTTTTCGTCCCCCTAACAATTTATTGGTCCGGACGTGCTGCTCTGACACAGGCGATCTCTTATCTTGAGGTTTGCAATGTGTGTTGCCACGGCAATGCATGCCTGTTTTTTTTTTTTTTTTTTTGTTTTTTTTTAAAGGCTAACAGACTTCACAAATTGAACCTGACCAAAGCCACTTCTGTTTCCCAACACAGACCCCAGGATGGTGTGTGTGTGTGTGTGTGTGTGTGTGTGTGTGTGTGTGTTCTGATGGCTTTTAAGGCACAGCTTAAAAAAAAAAAAAAGGAAAACGTAGCCCTCGTTGCCGTGACTTAACTCACTGTTCCGGTAGCCTTGGGCTAATCACGGCCTCCCTGTAAATGAGCTGCATGCCTGACCTTTTAATAAGCCAGTTCCTGCTCAGGAAAAATACTTTGGAATATAAACAAGCAAAGAGTGTTTGAGTTTGTGTTGCCACACTCGTGACAGCACGGTTTGCACTTTTACCTGAGCTTTTTAGTGCTTTTAAACAAACAGAGTTAAGAACCAGAGACCCTTGTTTTTTTTTTGTTTTCTTTTCCTTTTATAACATATGTAAAGGTAAAGACTTCCGGCAGCAAACGCTTATGGGTGCCGCTGGCTTTTACTGTCTCCAGATACCAAGCGCACTCTCCTTCCTGAAGTAATCTCTCAGTTCTCAGCTGCAGTAGATGGCACACATAAGCGGAAATGATACAGTGCCTGAAATCTCTCAGTCGTTTCCATTTACAGTCACACAGAGGTGCCAGAATCTAGAGCAGGCAGGAAATGCAGCCTGTAGAGTCCTGGCAGCAACAGGTTTATTGTGCTTCACGTTGATGTGGGTAGTTTATTGAGCTTAGAACTAATTTTAAACTCTAATTAGTCGTCTTTTCCTCTTTTAAATCAATTATTTATTCTCATGTGGTGTCATGTGAGTTAACCAGTTTCCATTAGCGATCGAGATATTTGCTACTGAATTAACCTCATATGATGGTATAAAAAAGCAAAAGATGTATGCCTCAATTAATTGATATTTGAAACAAAGAAGCAAAAATTATTCCTACTGATGCTAAATAACACAATTGACTATAGTTCCAATGCTCCTATGTATATCATTGATTTAATTTTGTTTTGTTATACTAAGCAAATGTGTAATATGGTAATATTTGGGGAAAAGCATTCTGATTAGGGGCAGAGCTATAATGAGTTAATTTCAAATAATTACTCATAAATGATTTTTAAACAAGTTAAAAAATTTGAATGAAATTAATTACATTAAATTTTTTTTTTTTTTATACATACAAAAGTTCTGACCGGAACCTTTGTATTCGAGTGTTTCTGGTACGCCCGTAAATCAGACGCACAAGCAACATCCGCAAATAAAGATGGAAGACGAAGTTGTTTCTCTTGGTCCACGGAGGGATAATTTCTGCTTCAAATAACGATCTAACAAATTAAAAATAATAAGTTGTTTTGGAGCTCATATGTCTGTTTAATAATTTAGCCACAAAATAAGTTTTTGAATTGAAAATGTTGTCTATTGTGTCAAGTTAAAAAAAAAAACAACTATTAATTTAGATCAATTACGGACCCTCCAATTAACCCAATTAAAATTTTTATTGATTCCCATCACTAATAGAAAAACAATAATTTTCAAGAATAATTATATCTCAGGATATTATATCCGCTACATTTATCAACTGCTCACAAAAAAAAATCTATGAAAATTTGTTGCATATTTTAGTTTAACTAGTGGCAGTTCCTGATTAAAATTTCTATAATTTATCAGGAGCTCTTCCTTTTATCCGATTGGGAGTATTTGACCCATTAAGCAAAGTTTGTCAATTCCATAAAAACTTTAAGATCAACAATTAGTACCTGCGAACAATTTGGATCATGACGGACAAGAGCATGTCCTGCCTGATGTTGGTGTGAACTGAAGTGTTCTGGTTTAGTTTTTATGCTCTGGTTCATCCCACCACACAGATCCAGATGTCGATAGATTTAAAAAGTCCAGGTTGTACTAAATCTGCAGCTGTACGCGCCAACCTCTACCATCCAGCTTTAATGGGAAGAAAAAGTTCCCCATTTCTGTATCGTATACAACTGGTTTTCTGCCGTGCAGCTTCATATTCAGAAGTGTCCAACTTCTCTGTCACATTTTGCAAACCTGTGCCGTCTCCCTCCAGTGCGAATGCTGCGTAAATGACCAAAAAGGGCAAGAAAGAAAACTTTCTGGATTGAAAGCGTGTTGGCATAGCAACACTGACACATGTTCAGCTGTTCTTTTGAGTTTTCATTCTCTGCTCTCTTTCATCCAAACACAAGAGGGAGGGGAGAGTTGGTACCTCAGCAGAGCTTTCTGTGCTGCGTTCACTTGCGCTCGGACAGCTCAGTGAAACACTAATTCAGACGGCATGTAAGTTAAAATTCCACAGCGCTGTTAAATGCGTACCCTTATAAAAAACAAAACAAAAAAAGACCACACTATTTTCGACTAATCTAAATTAAAATGTTGAAGTCCCACATTAAAGTTATTCTTTGAAGATTTTTTTTTAAATTAATGAGCTACAACAACATTTAATTTCCGTTTGGAAAGTAAATGTTTATCAAGACAAAAATAAATCCAAATTCTTAGGAGAAATTTCTCACAATAAATAATGAATGATGGTACAAAACGCCCACCCCTAGCTGTATGTAAATGTAATAACTATATTTATCTTTCTTGCTAAGAAAAAGTGCAGCATTTTTGTTTGAGTCACATGCTAGGCAATGCGCAGCAGCAGGTGGAGGAGGGGCAGTTTCAGAGAAAACTCTATCCACTGCTGCTTTGATACAACGGAAGGATTTTGAAGGCCTAGTGACTTAAAGCACTTAGTGTTCTTTCTTCCTTGTGTCAATTTGTTTAAAGTTTGTTTATATTGAAATGCTACGGAACTGGTTTGCACTTCCTGTTTCTCCTCCGCGGTCTGAGGAAGACGAGGCTGTAGCAGAGAGAAATATGCTTTGGATAACGATGGATGTAACCATGACGAAACCAGATCATCAAGTCTTTGATATTCATCTTAATATTTAACACCAGCTATTAATATTACGCCGGGACCAGCAGCGGACCTTTCTGGTTCTGTAACCAGGCTTTCATTGTGCTTGTGTCCAGACACATGTTCAGCTTGTAGGGGGTCTCGTCTCCCATGCTGATAAGAGGAAGGGGCTCTCGTGACAGCCAGCTGGTATCATGTCTGCAGCAGTGCTCTCTCCACTGTGCCCCTATTCTCCTGATAACAGGGGGGTGTGTCGGCAAACTGGTTGTCTCGTTATGACGCGTCGTTTCTCTGCGATGCATTTGGGTGATGGTGATCAATCAGAGGCCTTTCTGCTGCTGCCGGCTAGTGAATATTGCTGAATGATGGTCTTGTGCTCTGAATTCGTTTGCTCATCTGGTATCGGAGACTGTTTCAGTTCAAATGGCTGATTTCAGTGGTGAACTGTGAGCATGTTTTCAGATAAAAGCCAAACATCTCAAAATGCAAGATTAGACTGTGTAGAAGTTAATTCTGAAATTAAAAATAGTGGTCTTACTAAAGATGGAATAATTTGTACATATTTATATCCTTTCTAAAGAGATGAGCAGAAATTTTTAAAAAATTAAAGAAAAAGTTACCTGAAGTTTAATACTGGCCGATGCCAATCCGATACAGAAAAATGGTACTGAATTGACTTTAAACTTTTTTTTTTTTTTTTAAACACAGACATACATTTACTGAATTAAAGAAACCGAAACTGACAGACACAATAAACGGACTGCCTTGGTCGAACATGTGGAAAAATAAACGGCAACAAACTTTCTTTTAAATGGTTCAGAAAGAGCAATTAGAAATTCTAAATATAATAAATAATAAAGCATGATGTCCCTCAGAGCACAAAGCATAGAATTAGACTGAATAGATTTGCCCTTATGGATGGGGCATATTGTCACGACTTCCAATCTGGAATTTTTTTTCAGCATCAGTACTGACAGAGATTCTGGTATCAGATCGGTGAGTCTTTAGTCTAATCTTTATCAGATGAGGTTTGGCAGGCAGGGATCGCACTGGGCTAGCTGTAGCCGTGTCCACAACTCTGAGCTGGGGGTCGCTAACGGTCCCTTTTCCTGGTCTCAGTGTTGCCGTGGACATGTGGGTGTCGCAGTGACACCAGGACAGCGTGTGTAACTGCGTTTTTTTTCCCTCCGTGGCCTCCACTCTTCCCTGCTACATCCTGTTTTCAGCTCTCCACCTCCTATTCACTTGATATTCCTCGGCTCGCTCCCCGCTTCCAACACCGAGGCCCTCCGCTCGCATCATATGACATTTGGTGGGCACATTTTATCTGGAGTTACCTCACAGAGAGGTCAGTGTGTATGTGTGTGTGTGTGAACGCTCTCTGTGTAAACAAGGAGGATTTGACATGCTCTGTGGATCCTCTGAGCCGTTTCCTAAAAGAAAGATGTGTTGTTCCGGTCGGACCGATCCGGCTGGTCTGAAGGTCTGCCGACTCGGCTTCAGTCATCACCTCCACGCCTCGTATGACAGCCACTCAGTTCAAGGTTTAACTGGGGCGTGTTGTTGTGTGCGCTAGATAAGTTAGATTCTCAGTAAAGTTGATGTTTGGGAAATAAAGTAATCAAATAATTAATAAAGATTACTCTTCAGTAGGAGTTGGCAGTATGGATTTAAGAACTTTAGCATGATATTTTGTAGTACTATTGTGATGACAATAAGGAAGATAAAAAAACAAACAAACTGCATTCTGTTTTTTTTTTTATCTGACTGCATGACAGAATTCATAGCGATGTCAGTGTTGCCAAATACATTGAATCTTTTTTTAGCTCAATTGTGCAGATTAGAGTGGGGGTCGCTAATGGTCCCTGTTCCTGGTCTCAGTGTTGCCGTGGACATGTGGGTGTCCACTAAACACGATCATAGTTTAATGATAAAGATCATTAAACTATGATCTTTATTGTAATGACAATAAAGATCATGATGAGAAAATTATTTATTACTTATGTTTTGGGTAACTGTATGACTGTGACTGCATGGCACAGCATTATAGCTCCACAAATACAAATATTGTTCTTGGAAGGGAAAAAAAACCCATTTGAAGTAGACTTCTTCAAGACGGCAACAAATTTTTTCCAGACAAGAAGTTATTGCAGTAAACGATGATTTTGCTGTCCTAAGACCATTTTCAACCATGGTGACGACATAATGCAACAACAGATTCTCAAAGATCAGTGAACTTTAAATGCTTATGAACATTCAACACTGGAACTGGAAGGTATTTTAAATATCCAAATTAAATAAATACAACGACTAAATGAATTTTAAAGTCCCAGTTAAAAAAAAAAAAAAAGAAAAGTCTTTTAAAAACAGGGGTAGTTGAGACCAAAGCACAACACTGAAAACTTTTACCATCTAGCTTTGGCAGAAAGACAAAAAAAATCGATAAATCATGGTAATGGTAATTGTTGCACTCGTTTTAATTTATCATTTGATGAACTGATTTATTGCTTATTGCAACAGTCCTAGTTAGAAGTGAGTCATTATGATTCAAAGTGAAGAGTCAAAGTGAGGTATCATGTTCTGATCGGATGATGTCAACCTTCAATCATTTGCCACAAAACAGTTACATTAATTTGTTGCTAGGTCTTCGACTTGCTTTTGGACATTAAAAAAAAAAAATCAGATCATTCTTTCTCCAAGATGAGTTTTATCTGCTTTAAACCAGGAGCTCTAATCCGAAAGAACGGAGGGAAAAACAGAGTCTTTATGTGCTGTAAATATCTGCCAGTATGGTTCGTCTTTTTCCTTATTTCTGTTTAGTTTTTCCTCCTTCCATCCTTCTCATTTCTGATATTAGGTCGTGGATTTCACATTTTGGCACCGTTCGACGCAGGCTTTTCACAAAGAGCGGCTTTCATAAACGATATTGACATGTTGTGTTACAGGCTCACAAAGAGCAGCATTGAGAGGCGAGCGCTCGCTGCTTCAAAAACAGCAGAACGATGACTCGGGTTCTAGAGGAGGACTTTGAGTCATCTGATTTTGGTGGATTTGGGCCGATAGCGGAGACGTACAGAGCTCTCTAAGTTTCAGCTGCGGAGGAGGGGAGTTCTCTCTGGAGGTGTGCGTCCGCCGCACGTGTGGATGTGCGCAGGGTTTTTTTTTTTTTTTTTGGTTTTTTTTTCTCCACTGCCCGCAAAGTGATTTTAAGCAGAGCGCTAGCAGAGAGCGAGAGTGTTTAGTCATGAGGTAATGTGACAGAGGCAGTTTGTGCCAGAGGTTTCTAGGAAAGAGCCTTGGCTGCGGTAATATTCACACACATGCTGTAGATCAACTCCACTGTGTGTGTGTGTGTGTGAGTGCGGAGGTGGGAAGGGACCAGTTAGTTTTGTAAAAGACGACTATGCTGCGTGAGTGTGTGTGTGTAAAATGAGTGCGTAGGGGTCAACGGGGGAGGAGTGGGGGGGTTTCCTTCCCCACCCCCACCGTCCATCCCTCGCTATGGAACACAGTGTCCTTGTAACCAACTAAAAGTAAATGTAGGAATGCGCCGATCGGGGATTTGTTTCCGATTTCTGCTTCTCATGTCAATCCGGCTTTTAGACGTGTTTAGTTCTGTAAAAAAACGAAACAACAGACAACAAAAATCACTGCATTTTGAATATTTCTTCAATATTTTCTTGTAGTTTCTTATGCAAACATAGTTTTTAAGAAAACAACGGGGTGTTTCTGTTCAGTGAGGGGTGATGTCCCACTGTGTGCGTGTCAGAGAGCAGACATTTATTAATTTGAGACAAAATAATTAAAAAGTAGCACAGAACAATGCGGCCGCAGAAACATGTGACAATATAAGCATTTCATATCAGTCGATATCGCTATTTATTGATTATTTTTTATTGAGCTTATTTTAATTTATGACGTGATTCGTTGATAAATTTTTTATTGCGACAGGGTTTGGTGGCAAGACAGATAACTGCTGCTGTGCATGTTACACAACAGGTTGTTGCTAGGTAACCGGAGAGTCACTGAGTTAGTTGATGATGTCATCAACCTTGCTTAGCTGGTCGTTAGAGGTTGAGCAGTTAAACCCTTCCCCCTGCCTACATCCCCCAGAATGCCATTCGGTTCTGGATCGAAGTCCAGAAAAAGGGATTCAGTTTTCAGTTTCCGTTGAGCCAGTCAATCTAAATATCAACCAATTTCGGACACCAGCCGACGATACATCTCAGGTTAAAAGTCTAAACCAGATGTCGAAAGAATCATTCCAGGATAAACATCCTGACATATTATCATGTCTGATCTCAGTATCTGGTTTAAAAAGTGCAGAATATCTGATCATGCAAATATTTTTCATTCCAAAGTGTTTCTAGCTCCAAAATTTGAAAGCGGTCTCGTTTCAAATTCTTAACATTTTCACATGTTAAGAAGTTACCATGTGAAAATGATCCTTTTTTTTTTCCCAAGTAGCACAGCTTGTGCAACTCCAGTGAACCAGTTGGAGGAAGGAGGCCCATAAAGTTCAGCATCCATTCCTGCTTCATTCCACTTTAACGTCACATTTTCTGATCGCCCTTAGCGTCACAATGACAATATTACACGGTTACCACAGCAACATTAGAGTCTTGTAGTGGGATTCAAAGTGGGTAAAAGCATTTCCAGAATCGGTTCGGTGTGTTTTCACTGTTTTCTCTCTCTCTTCACTGTTTCTCTTCTCTTCTCTCTCTTCCTCGGATGTGGTTGACACAGGAACCCCTCCACGGCTTTCTACCAGGCCTTCCAGTCTGGAAGCAGATTAAGAGACTCAAAGGCTCACAGCGATAGGTACAGTACCGAGCTGGATTGGACTGGGCCGGCCTGCCAGAGTGTAACAAAGCGCGTGCAGTGTTCAGCAGCAGTGAGCTTTGCTTTTTGACACGTGCATGGATTGAGTTTGGAAACAAAGCTTGGCAGCGGACGCAGCGCTGGCCGCCGGTCGCCTCAATAAGATCTGTCTCGCCCTGTTAATTCCCTGCAGTCGTTCTCCTGAGCTTCCTGTGACATCATATAACACCTTTGTCGCTTAAGGGATGACGAGGCGTTGCTTTCACAAGCTCTGCTAACTTTTCTATAGAGCTATCCACCAGGATAATTGCTCTCCTCTTGAGTTTCAAAGATGAACAAAAGTACACGGAGTCAAGAGAGGCCAACTCAAATGGTCAGACAGGTAATCGGATTAAAAACCAGTTCAACCATCCCTTATGGGGGAATTTTACTTTTTTCTATTCATCTTTTAAACATCTGGAGGCACTTTGAGCAGCAGTAAGAGATCCTTAGTGGGCCTTTAAAAAAAAAAAAAGTAATTCCCCTTAAAATATGTTTTATTGTTCTCTGTCAAAAGCAGCACATAAATATGGAACAGTCTACAAATTCTGCATATTGTTTGGGTAAAAATAAAATCTGAAGAGTAGTATATATATTTTCCATATCATTAAGGTTTAAATTAATTTATGTCTAAAGCCTTCACATGTCTTAAATTCATTCAAGAAAACATAAGTTGGCTTTAAACATGTTAATCACAGGTCTTACATTTTGTCGTGGAAAGACTATTTAGCCTTATATATCTTATATATATACGTATCTATATATCTTATATTGGTGTTTTCTCGTTTTTCTGTCAGGCAAGGTGACTCAAGGTGATTCAGGCTATCGGTAACTAGTTGTTTATGGTAACTAGCTGTTTATGGTAACTAGCTTTTTTTTTTACATCTGTAAGTGTAAATTTATCAGAGTTCATCTTTGCCACTGACTCGCTTCTGTTGCCAACCCATAGCGATGCTAGGTCCATTCTGCATTGGGGAAAAAAGAGAAAACTTGTCATTGTGGGGTTTAAGACTTTACAACCATTCTCGGTGTGAGAAGCACAAAGCTGCTGCCAAGAGCAACAAAACAGACCCAAGCAATTTCACAGTTCTGGTCCCTTGACAAATACAAAAACATATTTTGTGCATTTCTTTTATGGATCGTATTGATAATGGTCTTAAAAAACCTTAAATGTGAGTTTAAACTTTTAAAGGTCTTAAAGAGTTTAAGGTCTTTAAGACTAAAGGGCATATTTCTGAATTTTTTCCTCTTTCTCTTGAGAATATCTCAAACTCAGATTATCACAGATGCTCAACCGGATTTAAGTAGGGGTGCACCGATTTTCTTAAGTTTGGGAGCTCAGCAACCGGCCGATACATGAGTAGCCGATTTTATTCAACTCCACAAAAGTCTGAAAATCAGCCACTGCCCACCAGGTCACATCTGAACATTTGCTATTAGCAATAGTCACCCCACTGCTACCAACTTTTCCCCCCATGTTTAGCAACTTTCCAAACAAAAAAAAAAAAAATCACGCTATCTACAGATCAGGCTTCTTAAAGATCAATGATCGTGCAGAAAAGTGCAATCAGTGCCGTTTTTGATTGAAGTCCGGTTTTTGACTGGGCCGTTCCAACACATCGATATGCTTTGATGTAGTTCAGATCGGCTCAGCAATTGCAACTAGCTTGAGCTTTCCTGTCCCTGCTGATTAAAAAAGAATCCACGCAGCATGATGCCGCCGCCACCACCATGATTCACCATGGCGATGTGTGGAGTGAGTTTTTGGATAAACATAGCATTTTGTATATCGATCAGCATTTGACCAGAAGCAGCCTTGAACAAATAGACTTGAAGCTATTTGTTCTATAATGTTGCTTAACAAAACTCTCGGGCCAGAAACGGAAAAACGGCGTTAGAAATCAGATTTGGTCACACACGTTTGGACTCTTGTTCACCAGTTAGTTCTTGCATGTTCCAAATTACCTCTTTGCTTACCTTCACAAAGTGTCATTAGCGGTATATTTAGGTTTCTAGTTGTAGCATGACAAAATGTGTAAAATGGTGGTCTGAATACATTTCCAGGCCCTGCACTTACAGTTTCAAAGTTCCAAAAAGCGTTTGTGTTGAATCAAACTGAGCCGGAAAAGGTTTGTAATGACCGTGGGCTCAAACAAGGGTTCGTGTTGGCCACCAAACAGAACGAGGAGCTGCTTGGCTTGTTTTGTTCTTGTGAAGAAAGTAAACACATGTTCAGTTTTATAGTTATTTCAGAAAGTTAGACCCAGGAAGATATCTTGTCTTGGTTCTGGAGCTGGAAGAGAAGCGGATTCAGTTTGCTTGGAGACAAAATGGATCTGCTGTCTTCACTGCTCTACATATCCAACCAAAAAGAACCAAATATAGAGTGACTATGTTAGACTGGTTTTATTAGGAAGAAGTTGTGAATATCTGCTGTCCTGTCTGCCAACCAGTCAGTTTGGATTCAACAAACTGCATTTAAATCACTTGCCGAGTTTAGTACAAGTCAGATAAAAGTTGAGGAAATGTCCTGGACATTTTCTTCTTCTTTCATGATTAATGTTTGTAGTAGTTCCAGTGCTCCCCACACTTACTGGAACCTCATACTGGATTTGGCCCACGGACGATGTCCATATTGATGCCAAATTACTTATAGAAGAGGATTAAAAGACTGACGGCTAAGTGATTGTCCAAAAAGACCACACCACAAAAAAAAAAAGGTGTCCTCACTCGGTAACAATTGAGAACCAAAGGTAGTTTTCTGCAGGTTCACTAGAACATTGGCTTTCAATTCCCTACTCAGACAAGCCGACATGGTCTGCGGTCTCTTAGGGCTGCCAGGACGGGTCAAAACTACCGTTTACCATCAGAACCGTTTGCATTGATGTCGGCAGCATGTGCAGTAAAATTTGAGGAGGAAAGTCGCATTCCGTGATAAATCAGATTTTGGCTGCACCAGTTGGACCACAAGGTCAATGTGCGGAGCACATGTGGAGCATGCTACCCCGATTGCCACACAAGCAGAGTTAGCGAAAATGGTGCGAGTCTTATCGTGGGAGGCGATCTAAATGCTTGGACATATCCAGGTTAAATTCTTCAACCGGTGGCGATGCGTGAACTTTACTTTTAGTAAACTTACACACTGTGTACGGTCACTCCATACGCTATTAAACCAGATTATTCTTGTTTGCTCATTTTTTCCAGAAGATAACGCTAAAGTCAATAGAAGAAATAAGTTTATGGAGTTACAACCTAAGTAATGAACTTGGCAGCTCAACCTGCAAATGCTGTTGAGTGTTTTTTTCTATTGCCAAGAAGAAGCATTGCTGCAACAGCTGATCAAACACTAATTTCCTCACTTTATTGCTAAGTCGATGGTCAGATCTGTGTGGTACCTGTATCACCACAAAGTTGTAGTTCTAAACAAGGTTTAAAGTCAGTTTGTGCTGTCTTAATGTTTTCAAGACTGCTTTGTTGCAATTAGAACAATTTTTCACTGAAATCTGTTCTTCTGTTCCTTGATTGATGTTTGAATCTGAAGAAAATGTCCAGCTGACAGTGTGGGAGGGTAATAGCGAGGGGCCCCTATTTAAAGGAACTCAACTTTGCTGTGATGACATTTACAAGAATGGAAAAGAAACAGCTGAAAGCATAAGTGAGTGACAGGAAATGAAACTGCTTTAAGAGGAATATACAGCTAACACACCGTCAGCAGCCAACTGAGGAACTGTACGCTCCAAAAAAAAAAAAAAAATCAGTGCACGTCTCGCTTTTAATGGCTGCAGCGTTAGCGTGAAGTGGATCTGTGCCGTCTGTTTTAACTGAACCAGAACAAAGCCGTGAGATGAAGCTAGCGGCCTCGTTACAAGCGTTTAGCTTTTCCCCTGCTTCTCTGAGCGGTTGGTGTTGTGGAGACGCCAATCACCCGAGTCTGCTTGCGTTTCCATGGAAGCCGGGGATAACTAGCGATGTGTTTGGGCCGGTGTGCTTTGTAGATCTTGGTGTTGATGACCCCTCGTGTTGTTGACCCATAATTGTCCGCTTTTTTTTTTTTGCTCGGGCTTGTTTGGGGTCCGTTTCCAACGTAACAAGATGAAGTCATGGAACAGGTTTAGTGAAACCCCAAAGAAGAACACAGATTTAACCTTTCTAACAGAGCCATTTTTAACATGATGGTTATTCTATCCAGCAAGTTTTTTTTTGGTGATCCACCCTGTCTGTTAGAATCTAACTACACAGACAGTTTTCTTATGTTTATTAGAGACTCAGACATTGATCAGACTTTTTGTGCCAGCCGACTTCAATTTTGTTCTCATGAACTAAAACAGCAACTAAATACTTTTTCTTCTGAGTAAATCAAAAACTGAATGAAGTGACTATTAAAATGCTTAAACTTTCAGTTATTTCTCTTGGCATAACTGAAAGTCGGCAAATAGAGGAACTTACAAAAAACCAACTAAAAAGAAACTTTCCTTTACCAGACAGATCATACTTGACTGACTTTATGTTGCAGACAGGAAAATGTAATGTGCATTATATTACTGTATTACGCCAACATAGTTATTCTATTGTTTTTTCAAATTCAAAAATATTCTAATGATCATAAAAGGGAAATTTTTAATTTAAGATTCTACAAATATATAAATAGTAAAAAGTTAACAAAAATAAATAGCTAAAAAGGAGCTACTTACTTTTTAACTACAATAAGTTTAATAAGTAAATTATTAGTACATACAATATATATGACTGTATGTTGTATGTACAGCTATATGCAGTATAACTGTATATTTGATATTTATTTCAAATACACAGTTTGAAATGACATAAAATTCCATTTCAAACTGTATATTTCATAGAAAAATAGCTCTTTCTTGCTGTTGTTTGGTAATAAAGCAATTTATGTATTGTAGCTATAAAAGATACTTAGGAAGAATTCCTAAGTATCTTTTATACTGATTGAATATTCATAATTTACTCTCGAACAAGAGGCAATGTAATACCATGTATGTTAAATAGAGCAGTATGTGTCACATAGCTCCGCAGTTAAAAGGAGTTCAGATACAAAATGATTACAGAAGACATTTAAAACTGCCTCAGCATCTCATATTAGCTATTAGCTCATTAAACACGTATAACTGTAGTCTCTGGTTTTATTCGTTGTAGACAAAGTGGAGCGCTAGCTGTAGGATAGCCAAAAGACTCAACATTTCTCACTCCAAGACGGACATGACAGAAAGATTTTTGGCTTTAGGAAAGAACGAACAGCAACTTTATTTGAACTAATTCAACATCAAGTTATCTGCTGAATCCAACTTTCTTCTCTAGAAATCTGATTCATTTATAAAAGCTTTTCACACATTTTGTGATGTCATTAGAAACATACTTTTGGCTCATATGTTTTTGTATCTTTTATTTTTTGAGAAGTTTTTTAAAATATTTCTTTAAACGTTTTGTCAAGGTTTAACTCTCAGAAACCTAATGAAACTGGAAAGAAAATTCTGATACTAAGATCAGTTTTGAGTTCAAGTTAGAAAATGTAGTTGCTGTAACAGAAAATTACATTTTTTTATTTTTTTTTACAAGTCACTAATAACTGAAACTAATTAAACACCAAGACGTCTGTTGAGCTGCTAGCTTCCCACCAGTGGGAACTAACGACCTCAACTACTGCTGGTTGTATTCAAAATGTCCCAATACATACCAGTTGTCCCCATTGAACAAGCAGCTCAATGCCAGCAGCTCAGCAACATGTACACACACTCACAGGTGTTTTGAGGATAGATAGAAAAGAAGGGGGGGGGAACTAACTCCTCATAGTTGCAGGTCTGATCTTTTTTATTTGTCGTGTATGTTCACAGTGGTGCTGTGCCGTTTGTCTTAGAGTCCCATTTGTTCCATAAATGTCAGTAGATGCTCTCTGAAGTGCTTTGAGGCAAATAGAAGTGCTGAGTTGTCTCCAGGCAAACTGATTCGTAGGAAGGTAGTTGCAAAGAGCGTGTCTGTAGGTTCTCATGAGAAACATGCAGGAATGGGCAGAGTGATGACAAGTAATTGCCCCTGTAATAATATGTCATTTTAGTCGATTGTGTCTTTTTACTTTTATATGGAAAGAAAATAACTTGGCAAACTCGCACCTGCAACTTGAAAACAGGTACTGTGAGTTTTACCTGATCTTTTACAAGGAGGACACAACCAGCTCTGATGATGCAAATCGTTTCCTTTAAATTACAAATGAACTGATCTAAAACTGACTATGAGTGCAGAAAAAGTTTCAGTAAATGGTTTATGAACAGTCAACTACTTCCTATTTCTTTCCCCCCTCAGTCTTGAGTTCTCACCACAAACCATTTGATTTCCTTAGGCCTTGTTTGCTGAGACGAAGCTCTAAATAGAAACGTGATGTGACCCTCAATAGTTTTACAACTCGATTAATTTGCATGACATTGCCACCCAAATTATGCTTTGAAGCTTGCTCGGTTGCAGTTTTTGTACTTCCTCTTTGTTCTCTGACGACTCATGGTGCATGCTTGTGTAAGAACGCGTTTAGCACAACCGGTGGAAGTCGTCTGTTGACTGAAATGAGAAAAACGCCCACACTATATTTAATTTGAATATCCTTTATTTATTCCAAAGGGAAAATAATTTTTGTAACTCTTATCATCCAAGTATCTTCAAAGAGTCCTTGAGACTATAAATCTTTGGGCAAGAAGAATCTCCAGTAGCAGTCAGTCCTGCAGCAAGTCTCAAGAGGCCTCTGACTAAAGACTGTTGCTGTGTGACAGTGTCATGACTGTCAGGACATGCTAACAGCTCCATATCCAAAAAGCAGAGATATTTTACAGTAACATGTCCAGAATCATACAAGTATGGCTGAAACGATTAACCGCGATTAATCAGTTGTTGAAATAATCGTCCACGAGTTCAGTTGATGATTAATCGATTGCTAGACTGTCCGACCTAAAGAAGGGCATTTGTTGACATACATACTCTGAGCAGTAATTCAGCCAGAACTGTACAAAAATGATTGCTTTTAAGGTAAAAAACATGTTTTACCCAAAACTCCTAAGATTCACTAAATGAATGTTATGCTACTTCATTTGAGGCAATAGAATGTTTTATTTTAAAAAAAGAATTGAATTGTTCATTTGCATCCCTTAAACCATTTCTAATATTGTATAAAAATGTTTAAGTGGGCAAATAGAAAATCTGCACCAAGTGCCAATTTTTTTAATTCAATAAGTTGATTGATCATCAGAATAATTGATAAAATAATAATTTGTTGCAGTTTTTGGCTAGCACTGCCAATCCATCTCATTTGCTTTTGCTGCTTCTCTTTACACCTCTGTCTGAAATAGATCTATTTGCATCACGCAAGTCACGTGATCGAAACCGGATGTTACTGCTGGCGAAAACGACAGACTGCGACAGAAAGTAGCAGGAGAATGGTTTGTTTTGGGGGTTTTCAGATCGTGTGCGGTCAGAAGATGCACAGTTCATAAAAAGTTGTGCGTCAGTCAAACATGTCGAATCCACAGCTCTTCTGTAAAATCGCAGAGAATAATTTCTCTAATACACGTAGCCGCTCCCAAGTATAAGAAGATTGTCTGTCCAACGACTGATGGATGATGATGACTGATGGATGATGAGCAGTACTACCATGGGTGAATTATTATCGTTTCTCATGTAACGGCTTATATCCGTCGCTGCCTTGATGCTTAGTGACTTGTTGTGTGAACAAGCTTATTCAGTGTGATTTTTAATTTCTTATTTAATGGAAACACGGAAAATGCAGAATGTCAGCAGAACATATTCACATATTTGCGCTCTTTTGCAATGGAAGCGCAGCTACTGATGCATTCACAATATAGGGGAAAAAGTTGAAGGGCTGTGAATGTACTGTATGCATTTCCGTTGACCAGGTGAAGTTATAACGTCGTCAGGATCTCGCCTGCCGATCTCTGTTCTCGTCTCATCACCCTGGAAGGCCGCCTGTAAAGCGCGTCGCCGCCTGTAAAGCACGTCGCCGCCTGTAAAGCACTTCGCCACCTGTAAAGCACGTCGCCGCCTGTAAAGCACGTCGCCGCCTGTAAAGCACTTCGCCACCTGTAAAGCACGTCGCCGCCTGTAAAGCGCGTCGCCGCCTGTAAAGCGCGTCGTCGCCTGTAAAGCGCGTCGTCGCCTGTAAAGCGCTTCGTCGCCTGTAAAGCGCTTCGCCGCCTGTAAAACGTTGCGCCGCAGCGGGAACCCTGCTGCTCTTAAACACACCAGCAGATCTGTCACAAATGACAACAATTTGATGGCCCCAAGAGATTCTCGCCCTTCTATACTTTGCTATCTCTAGTGGACTTTTATTGGCATTCCTGTTTAGCTGCCAGTGCTGTATGGGAACCCGTATGCGGAGCTTGTAAATATCAGCCGTGTTGATGTAGAAGTATCTGTTGCACAATCAAGAGTAAACTGAAACCCACATTAGCATTCTGTTTCATTTCAGCCCAGCCCATTATCTTCAGAGGCTCAACTTTACACACTGCAGTACCGACACAGTCTCCTTTTGAGGGGACCGAGTTGAGGTCAGATGGATTTCTGTACTAATTCCCCCCAAAAGCATAAATAAATTTCTTCAGTCACTCGTGTGGTTTCCAGAACCCGCTCCTCCTGCTTACCTGAAAGAACTTCCAGTTGTTCTCGCAAGTTCTTTGATTACCAGATGGTGTCCTAATAGGGCACTGATAGGATTTTGTTTCTCTGCTTGCATCAGCGTAACTACTACAGCCGCAGCTAAAGTTGCAAGCATCAACCTAAACCTTCAGGGTTTAACAAGAATCTGAGCCCACAAATCTTCTACGACTCCATAGGAACGGTTGTTGTGTTATCGATGTTTTCCGGTCACCATAGTTACAGATCCGTCACTGGCACAAGTCCCGCTGACGGTACACACTGGTGTTTCGAATTTTCCTCGTCTTCTAGTCCCTGATGTGATTACAGGAGTTCTGCAGGAAAAGCTCCAGGGAAGACTGCTTCTTTCTCTCTCTCTCTCTCTCTCTTTTTTTTCACTGTAGAAGTGAGATCATTGGGAGTTCTGGGAGGAGGAACCACAGCAGAAGATCTATCGTAGTTTGGGTTATCTGTGAATGATTTTAGGGTACCTAGATGAACGTCTAACCGCAAACACGAGAATGTTTGAGTAAGCAAATTAAGAAATCTCTGATTAGGGAGGTATAAGTGAAATTTTGTGTGGTTTGTTTGTGCCATTGTCTCTTCAAATTACAAATCAAGTTATGTCATTTCCAGAAGTAGGCAAATAGTGGGCTGGTGTGAACCCAAACATACCGGGGCAGTGGGGAGCGGTAGGGTGTACAGAGTGTGGTTTTATTTTTCTGTACTGTCAAAAGCCACTGAAGCAACAAGGGTGGAACCCATAACCCATAAGCTCTTTATTTTATAGACTGAGAGGAGGAAAAAAAATTCCATTAGGGAGGAAAAGTTTAGGAGAGCTCACTGTGCCTAAATTAAACACACATTTTTCGCAGCTTTGGGTCATGAAACGGTTCACCCTCGTGGTGGCGGTGGGGTGGGGGGATAATGTGGTCTATGTGGGGGGCAAAGAATTAAGAATAAATTTGTGCCTTGCAGCGATGGGCGTGCGTCGCAGAGTGAATCTCTCGTAGCAGGCGTTCAGGAGCGGCGTGAGGCCAGGTGGCCGGGCGGGCCATGTAGCTTAGTCGTATCTTAGGAACGAATCAGAAGGAAGGAGAGAATAAAATGAGTGATGGGGCGTCATGGCAGCAGAGGTATGGGAAGTATTCCTCCCCAGCACATCCCCCTGATAACAATCAGCCTTAGCGCTTCCGCCCGTCTCGCGCACACCAGCCAGACGGACTGCGGAGGAATAGGACATCTTGTCCCCAGTAGGGGGTCGAGGGTAGGGTTCAGGGGCTGACAGGACTGGGACTGTGCTGCAAGGCATGCTGGGATTGAGCTTCAGGTCTTTCAAAAATATTGTGTGTTTCAGAAACTCATGAGAATTTGTGGACAACAGTTTACAGATTGCTGCTGCAGTGGGGGACAGTTGGTTTAAGTCTGACTGATGCAGCTGGACATGAAGCTCTCTGTCGCCCTCTAGTGGAGAAAAGTCATTTTGCTCATACTTCAGTGGTTTTCAAAAAGGATTCGTATTTTGTCTCACTACCACACACTTCAGTGTTTTATGTGACAAACCAACAGAAGTAATTTATAATTGTGAAATGGTATGAGGTTAAATAAACCAAAATTATGCTGCTCATTTGTACCTTGGATTATGAGTACAATATTTCTATTCTAATAACTGCACCGTATCTTTATCTTGTGCAGTATATCATTACTATTATTGCCGTTATTGCTAGTCTTGTTTTATATATTTTCATAACACTTTTGGAAGACGTTTGTGTAAACCTGCATATCTCGATGCTACACACCTAAGTTTCCCCTCTGTGGGATAATAAATTTAATTCTATTTGTATTCACGCCTCCTGAGTCAACACTGCGTAGAACCAACTCACTGAGATTACAACGGAGTAAAATTGTTTTGTCCTTTTTTTCCTGTTCCCTGCAATAATAATTAAGTGTTCCCAATTAAGTGACTTCGTCTGCCGGTTTCTCTTACTGGATTTTATTTGCCACGTTTTTCAGATGAAAGCCGTTCCTTCCACTTCCTTCCTTCTTGTCATCTTAAAACATTTCCGGAAATATCAGATGTTCCTCCTATAAAGTATTGTGCCAATATAACCAAGTTTGTCTTCTCCATTTTCTTCACCTCTGCGTTTCCTTCCTTTATGTGACCAGCGCTGCCTCCAGAGGCCAGGACATGGCAGTGCCCAGAAAATCTCTTTAGAGTTTCTGATTTTATTATGAAAGGTTAACACTGATTATGTGTAATAAAGACAATGTTTGCCCTCTTTACTCTGTTATAAAATAACTTTTTCCTTTAAATACCCACTGACCGATGCTATCTACACTGCCTAGATCGATTTCTTGTGTTGGGTGTTTTGTTGTTTCAGGATAAATGAGCAACTTCTGCAGGGAAGCTAAAGCTAATCTAATTCCTTCTGTCTTCTTTCTTTCAGTGCCTCTGGAACCAACATTGTTGCCATTGATAATAAAATTGAACAGGCAATGGTAAGCTCATCAGTTATTTGTTCTCTATAAGAAAATATTCTAATTAAAATCATCAGAATTTTAATTAGATTTATAATTTATTTCTTTAATTCATTGCAGAAAGTGAAACTTCCAACTTATTTAGATTCATGAGAGAGAGTGTGAAACATGTTCAGGCCTTCATTTTCATTATTATAGATAATAATGTCAGAAATTTCCAATATATATAGATTCAAAACATGAATAGTCTTCCATGTTTGCCTTTTTATTACTAGAAACACTTATTTTCCCAGCCTTTTTTTTTATTATTATTTTGTCCAAAAAAAGAAAATGCTCAGCAACACTTTTGCTAACAAAAAAAAGACATTTATTTTTTTTTTTTTTAGTAGTACTCCAATTCTTAAAGAAACAGAATTTTGGGTTAACATTAGCTATCAATCGCTAAAATGAACTAATAATTGAATCTATGATTCAATGAAGTTTCAGATTTTGTATTAAATTATTGAAATAAACCAACTTTAAATAAAATCATGCAACTGCTGCGCTGCACCGCAATTGGCCTGTTGACCCACCTGCTCCTTCCCGTGTGTTTGTGCAGGACCTGGTGAAAAGCCATCTGATGTATGCAGTGCGTGAGGAGGTGGAGGTGCTAAAGGAGCAGATCAAGGAGCTGTTTGAGAGGAACTCTGTGCTGGAGCGGGAGAACGCCGTGCTCAAATCTCTGGCTAACAGCGAGCAGCTGTCTCAGCTAACGGCCCCGGCCGCCGTTGCCCCTGTCCCTGCCCCCGCCCCTGCCCCTGGGTCCGCCTCCCCCCCCGGCCTCCAGCAGCTCCATCCCAAATCCCAGCAGCTCCAGCCTCAGCAGCCCCACACTCAGCTCGACGCTGGCCAACAACTGCAGCCCAACGTCACCTCTGCTTGAAGTGCGTCTGCCCTGCTTCGCACAGGGCAGAAACAAAGCATCTCCTTGTACAACTTAATATAATTAGTATATGTGAAATTAAAAGAAACTGTCTTTAGCCACCAGCTTGACCACAAAGTACAGTGCTTCTGTGTGTGTGTGTGTGCGTGTGCGAGCGCGCGGCTCCCGTGTGTGTGTAGGTGTGTTAGCAAGTTAGCAAGCGAGACTGTGAACTGGTTTTGAAATGTATGCGCGTGTCTGTACTGTGGGCCTTTCCAGTGTTAATGCAATCATCAAAGGGTGTGTGTGTTTGAGGGAGAGAGAGAGAGAGAGAGAGAGACGGAGGCTAACCGGAGGTGTGAGAGGGGCGCGTGGCAAGCAGGCTGGAGCGGCTTCAGAACCAAACCCAAACCGCACCGCCTGACGCGCTCAAAGGGGTTCACCGGTGAAAAAGAGACAGACAGGAAGTAGAAAAAAAGTGCTTTTTTTTTTAAACGAGACAGAGTCGGGAGGGGTTAGCTGCTCAATGTTGAGATCCAAGAACTGGGAGAGTCTTTATTTTGTTTTTGTCGGAGCGCCAACACTGCTGCCGTCACCTTGCATCAAGTCCAACTCGCATCAGTCCTCCTGAGTTCTACTGTTATTAGTGTTTATTTATTACAGGGCTGCTATTTCCACAAAATGAACAATTCCACGAAACCTGTTAAATAGTAGCCCGGTGACTCTTCTTCTTCTTTTGTTTTACAGTGTTTTAACAGCTCAGCCTCTTCCCAGGCTGCCCTCTGTGAAGACAAATAAAATGTAGGCAAAATAAAATGAAAATTCTGACAAATGTTTAACACTAACTCAGATATCACGCTGCAATTGCCAATTCATAGCTTGAGCTCGATTGAATGTACATTTTTGTATAGTATAAAGTATTATTCGCCTTGATGGGCGACAGCACCTGTCGACGTCAGATGTTAATATAAGCCAGCAAAGGGGGGGAGGAGTTGAAGAAAACCCACTTATTTGATCTTAAAGTGAATTTAAGAGTATTACCATGCCCCCCCTTCTTTACTTTCAGTTTTAGCTCCACTGGTTTTCCTGTGGGAAGCGGGGCCAACGGAGGGGAGGGAGGGGGAAGAAGCTGTGAAATCATCCAACATGCGTCAACGTACGTCAACCAAAGATTAAAAGCTGTGTAAATCGATTTCTTTTGAGATGCACACGTGATTTTTTTTTTTTTTTTTTGTTACTTCCTCCTACACAAAAATAGTTTCGTTGCTGTTCAGCATGTTCTGCATGATCTGTAACCTTCAAACCACTTTCTTACCTCATTTTTATTCAGCACTCTTGTAAGATAGTCTGAACAGTGTAAATGATTTGGGGGGGAGGAAAGGGGGAAGGTGGGGGTGGGGGGGGTTCTGTTGCCGAGCAGCGAGTTGAAAATAAAACCTAGTGTTGCCAACACTAGTCGCAGACGAAATGAAGTGAGCCATGTTTTTGTTCAGTTCAATGGTGTTTGAATTTCATATGCCAATAGTTTTGTTACTTGCAAAATTTTATTGTATTTAAATAAAAGCAATATTCCGATGCCAAGATGTCGTTTCACTCGCTCTCACGTGCCAGTGTGGCTCAGCTCGTGGTGTGGTCGGTCAGGATTACAACAACCACACCTAATAACTCGACGCTTGTTAGCTTTTGGCCTGTTAGCTAGTAAGTCTTATCAGCTTTTACCTAATAAGTGACAAGTTGACAGTTAATTCGCCGCTAGCTTTGATCAGTTTAAGTTCATTTTTCCAGACTGAACTAGTTTTAAAACCCAGTAGCTGCTTGCTCTTTAGGTCTAAATTATACAGTTAAAGTAACTAATCCCAGAGGGAAAGCTCCAAGGAGGCGGGGCTAGGCCCACCCAAGTGTTTTGCACAGCTGAATGGTTACCACTGGAGATTAGAGAATTTCTCAAAGATGTAGGAAAGAATGAAGGCAAAGCTCCAGGTATGTTTTTGATAATGAATTAGCAGTATAACATAATATAAAGCTCAAAAATTTTGATTTTTAAAAAATACTGAGAATCAGAAGTCATGGTCATAATGCTGCATCAGGATCAGTATTTAGACAATCTTTTATTTAAAGAACTTACAAAACTCATGGCAGAAAAACGTTCTTTCCCCACACGCCATCCTAGCAAATACACCGTCATCTTCTCTGACAACAAAATGCTTTTTAAAAAGTGTTCGTAGTTTTAACAGTTCCGAGTCATAACGGGGAGAAAAAAAAAAGTTACAAATATTCCCCTGCACTGAGTTGTCACAACACAAAAAGTTGAATACACCGACATCAAGAAGACAACGGAAGCTTTTTCCCCAACTGCTCCGGTGACAGAGCAGCCGTGTGAATCCTGCTTATTTGTCCCATTCAGGCTTCCCTCTCAGTGGCATCACAGCGACTCGGCACATGTCCCGTTGTTGGGGCGGAGTCAGAGCGGGACGGAGGTTCTTTGGGGCGTCGTCTCTTCCGTCGCGTCGGGCTAACCCACAGTAACAAACCTGCTGCCCCGGCTGCTCTGCGCCGTGGCGACGCGCCGATCTTTGAGGATGCGGAATCGCTCGTTCAGAGTCATCGACGTTTGCTGGGGAGGCAAAAAACAAAACGGACACTATAATGAATGACCGAAAAAAAATAAATCACCTGCAGGAAGAAATCCGAACGTCTTCTTACCGGCTTCCCGACGCTGTTGATGTCAAACTGCAGAGGGACTCCTTTAGGGATCTTCTTCTCCTCCGTCTCCACCTTAACTGGAGCCGAGCTGACAGGCGGCGGGTGCAGCGTCCACGCAGTAGGAGGCCTACGAGCAAGTTAAACACAGATGCTGTTGGAGGCAGAGGTGTGTTAAGATACGTTATCTCTCCACAGAACTTTCTACTTCGGAGGAGGTGGCACTGAACGCTCACTCTGGTTGAGTTCTGGCTGTCGGGTTGTCAATAGAAACAGTCAGAATTCCACTGCCGGCTGTAGACGTGCGCCACCTAGTGGGCAAGCAGGAGAGCTGCGTCATGCAAACAGATATACATGTCTATTTTTTTTAAATCAATTTATAAGGCATTCATTTTAGATATATGAACTTAAGACTTTTAAGGGACGCCCAGCCTCTCTTTCTAATGGACCCAACCAATCACACTGAGGAGACTTACTGTCGTGTTCTGACTGGAGGAGTGTGAAGGTTCGTCTTCTGTACCTGGGCTTGAACCTGCGCAGCACAGAGGATATTAAATGTGTCGCCTTGGGAAACATCAGGTCTGATTTCATCCATATCAGCGTTAACGCTGCGCACCTTGAGCCCTCTGCGGAACAGGAAGGTGGCCTGGCGAGCCTCCCTCTGCGTCTGCTGGACCGGCGGCAGAGGTCTGCATAGAGGAAAGCACAAGCTATGGAAACGCTCCAGAGGGATGGGGCTCCGTGTCTGAGCGGGACCCATCAGATCTCACCGTCGCCGCAGCTGGAACGGTCTCCTAGACGACGACGCTGCCGCGTTCTGGCCTCTCTGTGGATCGGGCTGCCGGTAGGGCCGCCTCGGCACCTCCGGCCTCCTGTACTGGGCCTCCGAGCGCTGAATGAAGGGCCTCGTCCGCGCTTTCTGAACGAACGAGGCGAAAGGAGGGTTCTTATGCAACAAAACAAACAAAAGACATAAATGCATTTTAATCCATTTAGAGCAGAAAGAAAATAAAGATCACTTCACAATCAGGAGGAAGACTCCCGACTTCACAGCTGCTTAACAGACCCTGATAAAAAAATCTGGCTGTTCGATGGAAAGCTAAGTGGAAGAAAAAAAACAGTTGCAGCAAAATGCGAGCCAGGAGTTTGGGAAAGATTCACCATGAATGCTGCCCCAAGAGCCGTTTCACTCAGACCATTCCTTATGCTCATAGACTCTAAAGTTAATTTTGTTCCCAAAATTTCATCTCCAATATGGAGTCACGTCTTATTATGAAAATCGTAAAAACAAGAAGAAATCAGACGCCGTTTATTAAACGCGTTTAAATCCGATTTACCAAACATTCGCAGATATTTCTACAGATGACACGATTCGACTAGAATCTGCAAAACATCCGGTCCAACGGGGATGAATGGACGAGAAAACTAGTCCTGCTCGACCTCGCATGACTGCAAGGAATCCACATGCTGAAAGAAGCAGCTACTTTTCCTGTCTGTTGCTTTCAGCTGAATCATTCATAGCTTCTATAAACATGTTATTTTACTTCACCACCGCAGGAAGCTTCATATGCGACGCTCAGTGTTTAGCAAACAATCACTTTCACACTGTACTTCCTGTGGACAGATGCCTCCTCTCACATTTCCAACTGTGAGAACTTCACTCTGAATGTGTTAACAACACAGAAGGAGTCCAGGATGTCCACTGATGCAACCTCTGTGTTAAACTGAACCAGAGATTCCCTCTTGGGCATTGAACGCATCATCTGCCGACCTCTCCTCTCCTCTCAGTCTGGGTGTTACCTGGCTGGCTGCTGATCTGTTCAGCACTCCGGCTCGTTTCAGCAGGACGGCGGGCCTCCTGGCCGCCAGCCCGGTGATGACCCCCTGACCCCGCCGCCGACCCACCAGAGGAGGAACCCTCCTGTTTCTTAGCACAGCCGCTCCTCCTCGGGGTGCGCCACCTCCTGGTGAGACGACAATTTGCCCACAGTTTTAATTATTTGTAACGGGATCTCGCCGCAGTAGCAGGGGGAAGGTTAGCTCCCACCTCTCTGTGCTGCTGCTCCGCTCCTGGTTTGACTCAAACGGCCTTTCTTCTTGAACGGTCTGCGATTCACATTAGCTTGTCTTCTTATCAACTGTTTCTCCTTTTTATTTAGGCGAATTATGTCATCTGTTGAAATGAGAACAGCGAGAAATGCAAAGTTTACATTTATCCAGACTGCCAGGCTGGTGCCACTAAGCAGATGCTAACATCGCAAGGAATCTATTTTGGTAGTAAAAAAAAAAAAAAGGAGAATGTTACCTAAGGACATATCGACTTTATCGGGAACGGCCGCCATTTCCCTCCGTCTTGTGCTGAAACCACCGTTCTTCATCACTCAAACCAGGACAGCCGCTCCAGAAATGGACCAGCAGCCAGCGGAAGGTTCTGCTGGCTTCTGGAGCTCTGCCACAACAGAGAAACCTCCTCCAGCCGGAACGCCTCTTCTTCTTCTTCGTTTTCTTTTTCCTTTTCTTCTTCTGGTGCTCTTTGACGGTTGGCAAGAAAACTGAAGATTTGCGTTACTGCCATCTACTGGTATGGAATAAAAATAAATAAAAAATGTATTAATTAATACAACTTTTATATAATCTGATTCAAAAGAATATTTTTATTCTATCTATCTATCTATCTATCTATCTATCTATCTATCTATCTATCTATCTATCTATCTATCTATCTATCTATCTATCTATCGCTTCTTTGTGGTTTATTTGTGGCTTTTCAAGTGTGTACTGCCACCTACCGCTACGCAGTGGATATGATGGGGATTTAAATCTGAATTTTAGCGTACAGTCCTCTTCTGCCTAGAAATTGAATAACTTTCCTTTGTGTTTTCTATATTCATAGAGGTAAAGAAATGTAACTCTTTTCTAACTTCTTGCACCATTTTTTTCTAATATAAGTCTTCCAGATAAGTATTGTGGACAATGCTTCATAACATCTTACATTTTTAACTGAATCACAAGTCGTGACTCAGCATTTCTTAGATATAATATATAAAGTTTGATTTAGTCATGTGTGATCAAAATATTAATCTAAATAAGAGCGCTCTATTTAATTAAACATTTAATTCTTCTGTATGCGGGTCAAATTTCTACGAATTATACTCTAAAAATTAGCAAGGGTAAGTATTTTTTACAGCCATCTTGCCATACAATACTGATGCCAAGGACACCGAGTAATTAGACAATGAGCTTGCCATACTTGATGACCGCTGGAGCTTTCTCAGAGAGGCATGACGGGACGTGTAGTCAAATCCAATGAAAACAGTGTTACGAAAGCTGCCACCAACGTGCTCATGTAAGTGGTTGTGTAAAGCGGAGGAGGTTACGTGAGCGGCTGTTTTCTGTTTGCTTCCTTGTCTTTCTTCCATTAAAATGAGCTTTCACGACTGACTGCACCTAAAAAGGCCGCCAGTCCTGAAGGCTTCCGCCGTGTATGCTGCTCCGTGTGTGGAAAAGGTTTGTATTTTTGGTGCTGTATGGATGAACGTTTGGTTCATTGATAGACACATTAACACCCTGTGCACGTTTAGCCAATTAATGTATCCGCTTTTCATGCTAATTCTTTTGTGTTTGCTCGCGAGCGCTTCCAGTTTTCTCTGCGCTTTTCCTCCTTCAGATCTCACCCGAGGCTCGCGCGACTCCCCAGTCGGGCTCGCAGACCGAAACTCTTCTTCGCTTCATTCGGCGGAGTCACCATGTCGGAGAAAAAACGCAAGGCGCCGACTGCGGCGGGAGGCAAGGAGCCCAGCGCCAAGCAGCCGAAGCTGGAGAAGGCGGAGAAAGCCGCGGGCTGGCTGCAGAGCCTGGTGAAGCGGCAGAGGGAGGACACGAAGGACACGAAGTTCAACGAGAAGCGCCAGCGGTTTCTCACCGACACGGAGAAGATGAAGCAGGGCTCGGAGGGGGTGCTGTACTGGATGCAGAGAGACCAGAGGGTGCAAGGTGACAATATGCCACACAACAATCTGTCAGACTCATGAGGACGTGTATTCTACTCTTATGTTTTCACTTCTCCTGTCTTACCCTAATAAAGATAACTGGGCCTTGATCCGTGCGCAACAGTTGGCTACAAAGGAAGGGCTCCCCCTGCACGTGTGTTTCTGTCTGGTGGTCCCGAAATCGGAGCTGTCCACACTGAGACATTACGCTTTTCTGCTGAAGGGACTGCAAGAAGTCGCGACGGTACCACTTTGATTGTGTGTTTTCACAAAATAGATCAAACGAGTGCAAACATTTAGTTGCATCAAGATGCTTAAAACAAGAAAAATTGGTTCAAATCAGCCAACTATTTTAGCCGGGCGAATTTATTTTCTTTTTCACTAAATCGGCCCAGAATGAGAAATTCTAACTTTTTTTTCTACCTGTGAAGGCAGCAGTAAACATTGCGTATTTATCCGTAGAGTTCAACTTATTTATACATTCTCAAAGATATTCATGCACCCTTTGTAATACAGTTAAATGTCTCTTTGCATGTCATAAGTCAACTACATGTTTTTCGCAGTCTTCCGCCAGCATTTCAATAATCCTCCCTGGATATCTGATCAGTAGAGATAATTTGCTGTGGTTTATCAGCATCGTCCTCATTTTAAGAAAGGAGCTCCTGGTCCTGAAATTTGCAGCTGTCTGCTTAAACATAAAGTGGGATTGTCACATTCTGAAACTTTGAAATTTGATATGATGCTAAAAAAAAAAAAAAAAACAATACCATTTTTTATACAGTGGCAATTATTTTGTTTTTTTTGAATGCACTGCATATTTTTATGAAATTAAGAAAATCAATTACGGTATGACAGAATTTTAACTTGGTTGCATTCAAAACCTATAAATTAAGCTCTTGTTTATAAAAGTATATCATTTCAAAATATCACGTCCCTGTTTGGCAAATATAGTAGACAGGATAACACATACTATCGGTGCTAATGTATAATATTAATTACAGTACAGTATTACTTTCTTACATTGTAAATATGTCCCTTACTCTACAATTTCTTATTCTGTTTATATAAATAAATATGCAGTAGATTTAAATATCAGTGATATTCTAAAACACTAAACTGTGGATAAACATGCAAAAAAAAAAACAGAAAACCAGGAAGAGGCAAACACTTTTCCACCCCACTCTAAACCAGAAAAACATTAATGAGCCCAACTTTAATCCCACTGAAAATGTTTCGACTGTGATCTGAACCGGGGAAGCAGACGGCTGCATTCACACTTCCTCAGTCCTACTAACCACAGCAGAGTTTATGTAACTGAGTTAAACCTGTTGCCAGTGAGCACACCTCTGGAAGAGTCAGTCGTTTGGCGTTTTAATTAAAAGCTGCAGATGGCAGGCTGCTGAGGAACTGTGAGTTTCAGCCTCGCTCTCCTGTCTGCGTCCAACAGGACTGCAAGCGGCTGAACGTCCAGTTCCACCTGCTGCGCGGGGCTCCGGGGGAAGTGCTGCCCGGCTTCGTGTCTGATCGCGGTCTGGGCGCCGTGGTGACCGACTTCTCCCCCCTCAGAGAGCCTCAGCAGTGGCTGAACGACGTCAAAAAGAAGCTCTCCAAGGACATCCCCCTCATACAGGTTGGAAGAGCTGAGCACGCAGAAAATAACTCGCACAGCTTTGACGCATCGAAGCTACAAACTTTAATGCTTTCACTGTGATTTTAATAATAAAGATCAACACAAAGTGAATAACAGTACAGTGGAAGGAAAGCAGTAAATCGTTTTTATTTTTTTCCAGGACATAAAAATCTGATGGAACGTTCAATAATTTCACTGAATTCCCATTCAGAACCGCATGGCATTCTGGGGGATGTAGGCAGAGGAAAAGGCTTTAGCCACTCAACCTCTCACAGTCAGCTAAGCTAGGTTGGTGGCATCAAATAACTCACTGGCTCTTTGGTTACCTAGCAACAACCTGTTGAGCAACTTGTTTGGATAAAACAGGAAAAGGTCACGCCACCAGTTCAGCAGTATTTCGAAACAAAAAAACGAATCAACTATCAATATCGACTGATATGAAACACTTATATTGTGATACGTTTTGTGGCCACGCATGCACACCCGATTTTTATGTTTTCATTGGAAACAAAAATGACTATGTATTCCTTTCATACCACTTTGCAATTATTCTTTACTTTGTGTTGAACTACGGTATAAAATGAGCTACATTTGTATTGTCTCCACCGTCTCCTGCTATTTCTGCCCTTTATTGACAGGTTGATGCCCATAACATTGTTCCCTGCTGGGTAGCTTCACCCAAGCTGGAGTACGCTGCCAGAACCATCAGAGGAAAAATCACCAAACTTCTGCCTGAGTTCCTCACTGATTTTCTTCCTGTAGAGAAACACCAACACACTGCCACGAGAACAGCCAAAGTAAGTTCCCAGATATACATATTTTTTATATTTCTATAGGATAAAATAAAACGTACTTGAATATTTGTGCATATAAAATAGCAAAATACTGCTCAAGAGTATGGAAACACTGTGGAAATACCAGCAGATATATTTTTCACTTCCAATATCTGAGGTTCAGTGTCGGCCGATACCAATCCAATACAGAAAAAACAGCTTAATTGACTTAAAACACACTTCTTATTTTTAAACCAAAAGACATAAATATACAGAATTAAAAAATTAATTTGATATCTGCACAATTAAACACACCAACAGCTTCACATGCTTTGGTCAAACATGTAAAAACAACCATAATTTGTTCAGTCAGTTCAATTAGGAGTAGAACATCCAATGTAAAATAAATAATAAAAAATCTGAAAATAACAAAAACAATTTGTTGTTGCTGCAGCAGGTTGACTATCTTCGTTAAACATGTAAAAAAACGTAACTCTGGCAAACTTTCTTTCAAATGGCTCAGAAAGTGCTATTAGGAATTCTAAATATAACGTAAAATAAATAATAAAGCACGTGTTTGTGCTTTCTCTTCACTGAGAGCACAAAGCATAGAATTAGACTGACTAGATCTGCGGCAGCAGACTCCACAGCCTGGCAGCAATCCAGACATCAACTGAAATGCTGTTAAATGTTAAATAGGCCGTTCATGTTTTCTGTGGCTGTCAGGTGTGCTGCTTTGACTTGACCCGTTTGCTCTGCCTCAGCCTGTAGACTGGGAGCAGACCCTGGCCTCCCTGGATGTTGACAGAACAGTAGGGGAGCCTCAGTGGGCCAAGCCCGGCTCGGAAGCTGGCATGGCCATGCTGGAGTCCTTCATCGATGTCCGCCTGAAGCTGTTCGCCACCCAGCGCAACGACCCCAACACGGCCGCTCTCAGCCAGCTCTCCCCGTGGATCCGCTTCGGTAGGCAAGAGATGTTTCCGTTAGATCTTCACCGATCTCACCGGAGCCGTTAAGTCCAGACCGATGGCCTTCACTTCATGCGACTCCGACTACATAAGTTTCTGTGCCATTCCTCTGATCAGGCCAGCTTTCAGCCCAGCGTGTGGCACTGCAGGTCCGGCGCTGCGGGAAAAACGCCAGCGAGTCTGTGGCCGCCTTCATCGAGGAGCTGGTGGTGCGCCGGGAGCTGACCGACAACTTCTGCTTCTACAACGAGAAGTACGACAAAGTGGAAGGTCAGTAGGATGGGGGAGGGGTCTCGGTAGAAGTGATGCGGCAAACATTTGTCCGAATGAATTCAGTAAAAATGAACTCAAGTTTTCTGTTATGATCTTGGATTGTGGCCGTGGCTTCTAGGTGCTTATGAGTGGGCCCAGAAGACCCTGAAGGACCATGCTAAAGACAAGAGGGACAACATTTACACCCGGGAGCAGCTGGAGAAAGCACAGACACACGACAAGTTATGGAACGGAGCTCAGGTAAGATAAAATCCACATTAAATATCTAAGAGGCAAGCTATTACTGCATATCTGCACTTGAAAGACTACAACCCTGGATGACCAATTTAATTTTGACACCATGTACATATTTTATGTGCATGGTGTCAAAATTATTGTACATAGATAATGTACATTAAGTAACATTAAACATTGTATTTAATGTTTATCTTGTTCTCCACTGTCTGTGTTTTATTTTGGTCTGTATGTTTCTTTGAAATAAAGAGAGAGATCATGAGTAGAGGAAATGGAACTGCTACGTAAACACTTCAAAATAAGAGCATGAATTAAAACATCTACTTGGAAAATGTTTAGCAGTCGATAACTAAAACTTCAACACAGATGTTAAAATGTATTCAACTAAAAGTTTACAAAACAGCATAGAAGAACTAGCGTATAATTGTGAAGGGGAATATGTAATTTTTAGCATTTTCTTTTTATCATTTATTTGAACTATTTAATTACCTTTGACACTTGTTGTTTCCCCATCAGTACCAGATGGTAGTGGAGGGGAAGATGCACGGTTTCTTGAGGATGTACTGGGCCAAGAAAATCCTGGAGTGGACCTGCTCGCCAGAGGAGGCGCTCTCCATCGCGCTCTACCTGAACGACCGCTACGAGCTGGACGGTCAGGACCCCAACGGCTTCGTCGGTGAGAAAAAGCAGGACCGTTGTTACAGGTCGAGTCCACTTGTTTCTCATTTTCTCACTATTTCTCTTCCTCTGCCGGATGTCTCGTCCCGCAGGCTGCATGTGGTCCATCTGCGGCATCCATGACCAGGGCTGGGCGGAGAGGCCGGTCTTCGGCAAGATCCGCTACATGAACTACAAAGGCTGCCTCCGGAAATTCAAAGTAGCTCAATTTGAGAGGAAGTACTGGCCCAAAAAGGCCTGAAGCATGGTGCGCTTGAAAGAATGTAGAGGAAATGTTTGATGAGCTCCATCTCTTACATTTTCCCTCAGGGTTCGTTTTTTAATGTCTTTTATGCTGTGGATGTTTATTCTTATCTCTGAAGCCATCCAGTATGCTATGTTGTGCCTTTATTTCCTTTTAACTCTACCAGCTTATACAAACTATTTTGCAGGATGTTTTTTTTTTATATATACGTATTAATTTTATATGTTTTAGAAGCCTGTTTCTGTATTGTTTTGATGCCGCCTTTGGATTCACTGTTACAGCTCACGTGTGTTTTATTTTTTATCTATATTTTTTGGCCTGTATGATTCTGTTTGCCAAAAACAGATCAACTATAGAGAAGTTTGTGTTTATGTGTTAATTTGAGGAACTGCATCACAGATTCTTTAGTTAAGAGTTTATTCCCAACCAAGTTAATTCTTCTAGTCACTTAAACTCAAAAATACCGTATTGACCCCAAAGGGAAATTAGACACTGTGGCAACTCTTATTAATTAAAAAAAATATTCAGTTACAGTAGATGGTGATGTCTGTGGGTTGGAAAGATTGCCTGTGATCTTCTTCATCTCTGTCCACTCGTCTCTGATGTTGTTCCTCTGCAGTTTATTCTCCAGCTTCCTCCCGAATCCTCAGAAACTCCCCGTCTTGTTCCTCAAAGGCTTTTCTTTTTTCTTGTTTAACAGTGATCCGGGGTTTATTATTAGGGAAACATCTCACGGTTCGGGTGGGGATGGTGTTGTCCACACAGAGGTTTAGTTGGTCACACACTCAGTCCTCAGTTGTTGACGTTCTCTCCTCTGGCTGGCAAAGAGCGATCCAATCTGTTGCTCCTTCAGCTTCCTGTGACCTCTTTCTGTCTCTGAACAAGAGGTTTACACTTAGAGCAGAGAAAAACGGGGATACAAGTAGCATATATGTTACCTTTGTGTTTTCTAAATGTCAATCCCAACCAATAGCATTGATTTTTATTTTTTTTAAACGAACATGAATAACTGGCAGCAACAACAATTAATGGGCGGAAAAAAAATACTCCTTCGTCAAACACAAACTGATATGAAACCGTGTGTCTATATAAGGAATCCTGTTTCAGTCCAATTAGGGAGCGAGCTTTCATTCAGCACATATGTAATTAAAGAAAACAACCCCCTCTCCAGTCCAGCCTAATTAACTGCAGTCTTAGCGGTGGATAAAAACAGTCTCTAAAGGAGGCGCTGCAACTGAAACCAGTTTGCTAATTAAAATATGAATCCCCTCATGTTCCCCTTGTTTCAGAGGAAAAAAAACTGCATATTCTCTATAGATATTTTTTAAATATTAACTCGTTGAAGCTGGGGATTCTACAGTTTTATGGAATATCTGTCTAGACTAGAGGGATTAACGGTGATGCTTTAATCCTTCTGGTACCCTGTTGGCACTGCTGAAGTAAATGTTGCGTTTGTTCAATTAAAATTTGGACATGACTTATAATTTTTCATATCTGGTCTCCTGAAGAAATATATATTTTAAGCTTTTCCTCTTAAAGGTGCAGTATTTGTTTTGTCCAGTAGAGTCGAATCACTTCATAGCACAATCAAATAACTGTGTTGGCTTTAGTTGTTATAAACATTATGTATATGCCTTAAAGAAATTGGACTTTGTAATGTTAATATCTTGAACTTGTGCCTCTGCTCGAGAAACTCCTGCTCTTTCTGAAACTTTGCCTGCAGGAAATCATCTCAACATTGATTGACGTTTTTGCCAGTGTTGCACTGAGAAGTAGCTCATATACGGCTGATTCTTATTTTCACAAGAGTTCATCTTTAAATTTTGTGCAGTTTTGTTCAGATGGACAACTCAGAGTTGTGTTTATACCAGACACAGAGCACATCTGACTGGCTTCCATCACTGGAAAAGCATGACGTTGCTTTTCCAACAACGTCATGCTGACAAGAGCCAGTATGGGAAATATTACCAATAATAACGTCACATGACTTTCTTAGAAAACGTAACAATGCTTACTTTAAAAAGCCCCGTGAAGTGCTCTAAGTGTCTGTTAGATGTCAAAATTACATTTCAACTCAAAAATATTAATTAAACCCAAATAAAATGCAGGGAATTTACAGCAGTTTGAAAAGTTAACTGAACTATTTAACTATTCTTGTTCAAGCAGTGCATTAACCTCTATCCTCACACCTACCATAAAGCAAATCATTTCGTCCTACTGGCAAAAGAATCTAATCTTCCGTAACTGTCATGTCTTCAGGGTGGTTTTGCATTATCGCCTCCAAAATCATTACTCTGGTGTGAAATGAACATTGTACAAAACCCACCATGGCCTTTCCATGTCCATCTCTACAGCTGCTTCTGGTCTGTAATCTCACCAATTCACCAGGTTTTATTGAAGTTTCTAAATCCAAGCTGAAATACTCATCAGAAAACGTCATTATGATGACTTTGAATCGCTCTTCCGCTTGTAATGAATGAAATCCAGCAACCGCTGCGACCGAGATAATCTGCACAGCCTCCGACCAGCTGCTTACGTTTCGCTGGGATGATGTTTCACATCAACGGGTTTTTTTTATTACAATTTTTTTTTTATTGTTTCCAGCTCTGGACTTTTACGGCTTTTCGCTCAAAGACGTTCCCAGATCCTCCGGTGGAAGTGAAATGAAGCAGATTACACATTTCATTTGGCCTGGCTTCTTTAATTCTCACAGCACCATTCTGCTCACACACACACACACACACGCGCACACATACTCCCCCTGGTACTTGCTGTAAATGGCTCCGTCTGCTTGAGTGAATGCCATTACTTGGGTGATACAGAGACACGGTGTTTTAAATAGGTCAATTTGCAGGGCCAATATACGTGAGCAGTGTGTTCTACCATCGTTACTGGGGACGGAAACTGGGGAGAGATTGGTCTTCATTAGCGTTGATGTGGCACACCCATAATGCTGCATCATTACAAAACCATTTGTCAGCACTCAGTAGCTGGATAATCTTTGTCTACGCTCTCATCTGACATCATCTATGCGTTTCATTTTCATCCTTTCCCTGTTGCATGACCCGCTGAAGCATTTTCCTCATATTTTTTTTTTTTCCATCCAGAGGAACTGCTTTTCCTCTTCGCAGTTTGTCATCTGCGTCTTTCAGGAGACGTCACGGGAGAAGAGCTCCTGGCAGATCTCATTACTCCAACAGCACCTTTAACTGGGACGTTTTACAAGAGACGTTTGTGTACCATTCTGAAGCACCGACTTCCAAGTTACACCAGCAGCAAAACCAATAAGGGTAATAGAACATAAGACCAACCGCGCTGGTGGAAAACAATTTCCAAATTAGGGAGAATGTATTCTTCCATTGAAAATCTTCAACATTTTATGCAACATAAGAGCAATAAAATGCTTGTATAGGTGTTGAAACATAAAATGTTTAACATCTTATGCTCTTCTTTTGATGTTGTTCAACAAAATTGTTCACCAAATCAAGCACATGTTGTGCTATGAGAGAAGTATTTTAATAATTCACTTCCTAAAAAATATAAAATATTGAACTGCTGACAAAAAAAAGTTACAAATTGTTGACCTTTTCTCTTTTTACAGTTAATTCAGAAGTAGTAACTTCACATTTCTATTTGCTTTGTGGTGAAAAGAAAAGTGCAATACTGTCGATCGTCCTTTTGTATTGTGTAACAAAAAAACAAAACATGATTAAAACATGAATTCAATTAAGATGAATGGATAAATAACAGATTGTTTCATCATGCAAAATAGATTTTGGATTTCAAATTCAAAAAAGCAGTTTTATTTTGGGGCTTTTGGTCGGACAGGTTATTTTTGGCCCGTAGGATAAGGGGAGTAAACAGAATGTTAAGATCCTACAAGGGTTAAAAGACGGGGTCCATTGGACCCCTCAAGCATCCAAAGCAACAAACTAGGGCTGCTGTAAAGGAATATTTTAGTAATCGAGTAATCTATCGATTATTCTTACGATTAATCGAGTAATTGGATTTTTTTTAAAAATATTGGTAAATCTGGCATAACACCGGTGTTGCTATTGGATATCAATATCAGTCCAATTTTTCATATTTGAGCTTCCCTAAAAGTTGCTTTTTTGTAGTTTAGAAAACTAACCTGTAACAACAATAGCTCACTTTCTAAGTTAATCTGAAGAAAAGTTCTACAAAGATCTTCCTGAAGAACATTTGAAATGGTTCTTCAAATGTTCCTGAAGAACCATTTGTTCTTCAGGAACAAATGGTTCATGTTCCCAAAGAGGAACATGTTGAAACGTGTGTACAGTTGGAAGTGGCTGTTTTCTCTCATTTCATAATTTTATGTGGTAAACATTCATGAAACGTTTGATTCAAGCTCTTCAAGTTTAAACAGGTGATGAAATGAATCCCATTTTAAGTAAAAAAATTGGTATTTAAAATATTTCAGGTAATAAACATATATATAATGAAAGACTATGTGATTAAAGTAAACAATTATGTAATCAGACATTTTGCAGTAAACATTTAATGTAAACAAGCAAACCAGATGAAAGAGCCCGTCTTTAAACATTTAATGTGTAAACGATAAAGGTGACGAGTAAAGGTTATGAAATAAATCACACTTTAAGGAAATATTTGTTGTATTTAACATATTTCAGGTAAGAAGTGAACATGTAATGAAATTGATCCTGTTTGAATTTTACGTAATTGAACATTACAGGTAACAAATGTGATGATCATCTGAGGTTTTATGAACAGTTTTTTCAAAATATTTTCTAAATATAAAACTAGTTAAAAAAAATTTAAACGGGGTCAAAATGTAATAAAGATGAGTGTGCTTCATCTATATAATTTAGCAGAACAATTTCACACTGATTTTGAGTTAATGGGGCAAGCTATTGAAGAAAACATATTTAATATTAAAATTATTTAAAAATATTGAATATGACTTAAAATTTGAATAGAAAATAGTGTGCCTCGTGTAATAGCACAAATTACCACTTTTTTGTATCAGTTGGTCACAAGGCATTTATTTACCTCCAAGCTCTTGAGGAGGGAGTGATAGAGAACAGTTGGCCGGAATTAGTTTTCAGAAATCGGATTAACCTTGAGCTAAACGCCCCTTACTCTGCGGAGCACGGATAGCCAATATCCTCCTTGAAAACAACTTCACTGCGGTCAGTAGCGCAATGAAAACGCCGGAATAAAGTTTGTTTTGGTCTGTGGCCTTTAAAGATGGCGCCGAGCGACTGCGCGAGACGTAAACGTCATACGCCATGACGTTGGCTGCAAAGCTCTGTTCAATTTAATAATACAGAGGCAGGCTCACAAATACACTTATATAAAATGTCTATGCTCCAGCTTTTAGTTTATGTATTCATCTTCAGTCAATTTAATAGATGAACTCTCACGTTGCCCCACACCTGTCAAGCTTTGGGTTTGAGAATACGGGAAATGTCGCCTGGAGTTGGGGGGCCTGGGCTGGGGCTGGGGCAGGCGAGTGAACGAACGTTAGATGGGGGGAGGAGGGGAGGAAATAGACCAGGGGACAGACGAACGTAAGTCCAGGGACCGGTAGACAAGGGGATGAAAGTAAGAACAGGGCGGAGCAATACGGGATATTTATGGCACCTTCGTTCGTCACACTCAGAAACTCATCTACTAGCCATGCACCGCCGCATATGAAATTTATTGTGCGGTTCATCCGTAAAGCTACACTTACACTGTAACCATCAACTACTCAGCCGTCCGCCGTGTTCAGTCTATCCGCTCACCTGTATAAATACTCCTGCAGCCTCTTCCTGCCGTTCGCTCTGAACCAGCAGCTCCCGGAGGAGAAAGGCTGCCGTACGCGCCAGTCATTGTAAGGATGCTTATTGGTCCCCCAAAAACGTTGAAAACCTGGGCATTATCATTAATCAATAAAATCCCCACGGGCGGAACTTGAAAACTGGACGTTATGCCGCTAACACTTAGCTTTCATAAATGACTCAGAGGCGGAAGTCGGAGCTCCGTGCAACGCAAATAATGTTACGGCCGGAACACGTGCGCTAAATAATAAAACATAAATTAACGAAGCTTCGAGGCAGGTACATTTTCCTCGAGGAATTTTAATAATCGAGGTACTCGAATCATTTGAGGAATCGTTTCAGCCCTTCAACAAACCAATCAGTGCGTGAGAGGAAAAGACACTTTGCAACGGAGAACGTTCACAAGGCAGAGCATAAAACAACAAAGTCAAGATGTCGGATGTTAATAGACTCTAACCTTTTGGATGCCGTTTGTAAAGTTAATTTTTAAGTCAAAAATCAACACCAATTATTTGGTTTATTTTGCATGTCAAAAGAGAGAAAAAAATACTTTGCATTTTTCAAACTCCTATTTTCACTATGTTAGCTATTCATTCATTTATAAATGTTTATATTGGAGCAAAAATATTTAGGCCTGAATCTATATTTAAATATTTCACCCACTGACTAAATATTCAGCAAAAATATTTAGCTTGCTAGCTACATTTTTAATTTGGAGTTAAATATTTAGCTTGGGGCTTAATATTTAACTTGCCAATTGTTTATTTACTTTGAAACAGTGACATTTGTAAATGAATGAAAACATGACTTTGGAAAATGAAGCTAAATTTTTTTTCTTTTACGACATAAAACAAGTGTTCATTATTGACTGTGTAACAGCACCTTATAAGAAGATACTGATACAGTCCAAAAAAAAGTGCTTCAAAAAAGTATTAACTTAAAGGTGTGCACACTTATTTATTATTTCTTTTTTCCCCCTATTTTCTTTTGTTAAATTGTGCAGATTAATATGTGGGAAAACCTGCCATTTCACCCATTTTAGTCTATTTCTCTGCTTTCACAACGGTTCAGTGACAAGTAAAATCCTTCCTGCTTGACTTCCGGGGTGTTTTTGGACCACAATAATGAGCAATAAATATAGAATTGTAAGCACGCAGAGAGTCTTTAGGTTTTCTGCCTATAGGTTACAGCTTTGATGCTGATAGTGGAATTTCTTTTTAAAAGCTCTGGTGGCGCAATGAACAGATCTCCCCTCATTTGGAGCCATCATGACATCGGTGGTCAGCCCGGAATCCTCCAGAGGAGTTCGGTGCTCATTAAATTACCATATAAACGAATTGTGACTCCTATTACACCCCATTGTTTTTGTTGTTGTTGTTTTTTTTCAGTTACTTCTTTTGCCAATTTATTTCTGACAACTTTCCGTGAACTCCCCCCCCCCCAGAGGGCCGCTAAGTCCATTTCTTGCTGTTGTGCGCTTCCTCGCTCGAGGTGCCGCGGCGGCTCTTTTTGAAGTGCGCACGCGCCGGGCAGCCCCTGGCGCGGCACGTGATGTGGCCGAACCGCTCCCTGAACCGCGTCGACATCAGGTTGTAGAGGACGGGGTTGACGGCGGAGCTCAGGTAGAAGCAGGCGCCGGAGACGATGTGGACGCTCTCGAAGATCGCCTGGTGCCGAGCGGACGACGGGTCGATGTAGCTCCACATCAAGCGGTCCACGTGGAAGGGAGCCCAGCAGAGGCTGAAGACGACCACCAGCACGCCTGGAAAACACCGAGCGGGCGGATTAGGACTAAATTTGCCAACGAACGTTTTTCTTTTGTGTTGCCTCGCAAAACGGTTGCACTCCCCTCGCAATAAGTGAGCAAAAATGCTATAGTATATCCTATAGTGATAACGGATATTGTTTTAAAAGTGCAAATACCTTCAAGTGAAAACATGTTTCTACATTCTTGACTCTTTGCTGCACAAACTGGTTGAAAGTCGATCTGATTAACTGTCTGTTTGTGTGGTGGAGACATAAGAACAGCCCTTTGTTAACCATTCGGATTACCAACACAAAATAACACAGTACAAACTGTTACCCCACAGAAATCATTTCATATAGTCCATGTAGCTCAAATGTCATTTTTCTTTCTTTCCTCCTCACGCAAAGTTTCTGTTTATTGAGAGGGACGGAAAGCCCTGACTGACCTGGTTTGCTTTTGAATGTAGCACATAAGTTTATGATGCATTTGTAGCCTAAAGAAAAAGATTCTAAAAGAAGCTTGAAATGAGATATTAACATGCATGAAAAACACTGTACAAAAAACCTCATATTGTAGCAGGAAGACTATCATAACTCAAGATGCCATATGATGTGACTACATTGTCGTGAGAGAACGCAAAACCTATGGGCTCTTTGCACCTCAGCTTCCGCGTTCGGGGAAAAGCAGCTCAATCGTTTCCGATCTATTGAAAAAGGCTCTTTCCACTGGGTGTTTGCAGGGCTTGTCCAAGGTAACAATTAATGATGAACATCGATCCGAAACCCCAACAAGTAAGCTGGAGAAAGGTTTTAAGATGTTCGCCTCGTTATACATTCACAGATACGAAGGTGAGTTTTACTTTCTTTAAACTTTGTGGCTAACATTAGCATTAGCTTATGCTAGTAGGCAATATTCTCGGACATTTGTCTTGTAAAAATGTGCTATTTAAGTATCTAAACATTTTCCATCATTCATTAACGGACAATGTTTTTACCTTGTTTTCAAGTATATTACGTGCGTTTATTGTCGTTAGTGTCAGAGACCAAGTAACGGGGATTTTATGGTTCAGGCTTTTTGCTTCTGAAGCCTGAGGAACAACAAGCCCATAGCTTAACAGTAGAGCAGCTCTGGTGTCAGAGTTCTAGTTCAGCTGACTGTTCAGGTTCAAAGTTGTTGCTTTTAGAAAAATATGGCCGTGTTCCTTAATGTCTCCGTGTTATTTCGCTTTATTAGTTTTGCATGCTTCTTGTGAAGCAGGACGGTGTTTACAGCAGTGTGTTCAGGCGGATCAGTAGCTCGGCTGTCTGGCTCTGGTCTGCTCTCTCGTTCCCATTAACTCTCTTTCAGGCTGAATACAGAAGTGATTCCATGGAAATAACACAGGAGGCTCCTTTACCTTCTTCTTTAGGCTGAAGAAGTTGATCCGGGTTGAAGTGAAGGCTGTAAACTTTGCTGTGCGGCGTTAGCTTTAACTGGTAACGACTAGTTAATTTACAAGCCACCATCTTCTTAATTCAGGATCGTTTGGCAATCCATGAAAACTTAAAAGCCCATTATATTAGAAAGACAGCAATGTTCATAGTATTGTTTTATTTGCGTCTGAAATACGACTTTGTCTTTTCTAGCTGTCATGGTAACTCAAAGCGGAAAAAGAGAGCCGCATTTGCGCATGCGGTTGTGACGTCAGCGCGGCAGGTGCAAAGAGCGTGGGAATCCTAAAATTTTGCGACGTAACGCAAAAGAAAAACTATTTCCTCATGTCCACTAGGGGGCTCTGTAAAAAATTAAACAGTAAACGTCGCTTAAAATGTTACCTTTTTTCATTTGCTAAGTAACTTAGTGAAAAACATTTTTTAAAAAAAACAACACATACAGAGCATCTTGGTGACTTGCAGGTTGCGTTTGCTCAGTCTCTGCCTGTGGGATCTGGACAAGGAGTTGGGTCCAAGGCTGTCGCCATTAGCTGCCGCCGTGTTCCTGACCTTCTCCCTGTGCAGCTGCAGGCCAATGAGCAGGTAAAGAATGCTAATGATCAGCAAAGGGAGCGCAAAGAAGACCAAGGTGGCGACCAGGATAATCATGTTATACATCCAGGCAGGCTTGACCACATCTAGGGACAGAGAGGCAACAGTGAGAAATAGCAGATTGGCTAAGATCACGATATCATGCATGGAGGCATCATGGGAATAAACTTTTATTCAGAAGCAGAAATATCAGGTTTTAAAACTTAACAAATAACTTGAAGAATGCTACTGCCTTCTAGTCGTGCCTCAAACTATCAACTCTTTCCACATGACATTACGCTCTTCAGAAAGCAGCCCACTCCTCAAAGGACGGACGTCAAAACAGGTTATGCGCTCCTGTAAATCTTGCCAAAAAGCAGACGGCTGGTAGCCTAGTATTGCTGTTAGGGTTGATTTTACTGTAAAAACGGTCACAGGGCGCTGCGTGGTCACCTGCACAGACAATGATGCAATCCAAACTTGTCTTTTTATGGAAACCTTTTGATGAGTCAATAAGACGGTGATGGACAGCGGCCGTCAATTGTAAGAACTGGCAGTTTCTGGTGTTTTTGCCGATTTGCAGGAAACACCTTTTACAAGGTCAGAAGATTAACGTACATATACTTCATAAGTAGGTAAGTTTAGCATGTAATCAAATATTGCTTTATGGATAAGATGCTCATCTAATCATTAGTAACCATGGAGAAAATGCCACACCATAATGTAGCCTATATCATGGATTAAAAAAAACTGGTTAGCATCTAGACTTTCGTACACTTTTGAGAAGAAACTTCCTTAATGGCATAGTGCTATAAATTATGTAACGTTAGGTCAGGCAAAGTCAGCAATTTGATCAAATCAAAATTACATTCAGAGCAGGTATGCTAAGCTAGCTATTTCCGACTTTTGTAAATACTAGGTCTGCTACTGCCATAGACAAGCTAGCTTGAACATGTAGAATCCATGGCTTTACTAGGAAAAACAACTTGGAAAAACAATCGCAGTCACTCTGTTCAATACTACTGTCCTTCACTTATCACATCCATCATGGCGCCTTCAACTGATAAAGTGTCGTAGCTGCACAGAACCAATAGGGTGTTAAAAATGAATGAATGGGTTTGGCATTCAGTACGTACTACAAATGGCAGATCGGGGAAACTCTCGTCCAAACCGTGGAGGAAGCACCACTATCCCGTGCAAGCTGGCGTTCGGCATGGCACACAGCATGGACAGCCCCCACAGCACTAAGATGACCCTCTTGACGTGAGCTCGTGTTGCCAGGTGCTTGACCTTGAGGGGGTGCACCACCGCCACGTAACGTTCCACACTGAGGGCCGTAACGTTGAGGATGGAGGCGAAGCAGACCGTCTCAAACAGAAAGATTTTGAAGTAGCATCCCCCCTCCCCGAGCAGGAAGGGGTAGTTCTGTTGCATCTCGTAGAGCTCCAGCGGCATGCCAAGCAGCAGCACCAGCAGGTCCGAGACGGCCAGGCTGAGCAGGTAGTAGTTGGTGGGGGTCTGCATCACCTTGTAGCGCAAAATCACAGCGCAGGTCAAGGAGTTTCCCAGAACACCCACCATGAAAATGACCAGGTAGGTGATACACACAGGAAGAAACCTGGGGGACTTTGCTGGCCCCAGTTGCAGAGTAAGGTACTCCTCCTCACTCAGACACATTTCCCTCACATCTTGTTCAGTGGCATTGGCCAAGACCCAAGAGATGTTCATCCCACACATCACAGCAATCTCCGGGCAGCCCATGTCACTGAAGACCGTGGCAGCGGTCATGACAAGAGCAGCGAGAGAGCAGTTCAGCTCTGACATCTTGGCAACTGCAGGTGGGTTACTCACTTAATAAGTCTGAAGGGAGAAAAGAGAAAGAAGACATTTTTGACTGTCAATCATTAAAACTTTAGAGCTTGTTAAATTCATTCAATGCAAAGTACATTGTCTCCATTAATTTGTCTCCAGGAGAAACTAGCTGCGTTTGCATTACAAATCTTTGTCGAAAAATCACAGTTTTGCATTGGGAGGTGTGGGGGGGTTAATAACATCATTACAACAAATTTAGGTAAAGAATTACAATTTTTCACAATTCACTACTTACAATTTTCAATGAATGGAAGACCACAAAGTCCAGTTACAATATTTACTGTTTACTGTATGTCCACTTGACGTCCACATGGCACAACAGGCTCAGCAGACAGAAAATGACATCGGAGCAAACTTGTTCACATCATTATCATGTGCAGGTCCATATTTTTGTGATTGGCCACAAAGCTGCCAACCTAATCAAAGCAGAGCTCCACCGAGCAGAGCCGCTGAAAGAGTGAGAGCTGAGCAGCGAAAGGGTAAAGAAAAGAGGATAGGCTCCCCTCCTCCCTCCGATGCTGTGTTTTTAGGCCCGTCGTTTTTATGAGTTTTGCTATTCTAACCAGAAACGTTCTCGTTTTAACCAGCTTTGTAACTCGTTATAGTGAGAAACTTTTCCCCTCTAACGGATTGCTGCTCCTGAATGTATTTCATGGCTCTGGCAGTTTAATGCTTCCACAGCATTAACTGTTTGTTTTAGTAAAAAAAAAAAACCCTCCATATTAATTTCACATGGCAGATCTAATCTTACAAACACAACTAAAAGTAGTGTTGTCCGTTTATTCACTAAAAGTATAACAGTATTTACATAGTGTTACTTTATAAGTACAATCATCTTTTTATTGTATTTATTTATATTTATTGTTTTGTGTTCTTAGTTTTTAATGCGTTTCTTTTTCTTGTACATTGTGAATGACAATCAGCTGGAAGTCCTGCCCTCTGCTCTGTGCGTAGGGAGCAGTAGAGAAGCAGATGAAGCAAATGGTTTTTTTTAATCCTCCATCTGGAAGCTCAGTAAAACACTAAGACCAGATCTCTTCAGATCTCTTCAGATCTCTTCTGTTTTTAACGACTGGAAAAGCTGAAACTCGCTCAGGGACCGCCGCGTTCGGCGCCTCTCCCCGTTTCTCCGACGAGAAAGCTGCTTGTCTGATTTTCATTTCCGTATCGTCATCAGCCGAACACAGTGCTGAAAGATATGCAAACTAAAAATGTGTTTTTCTTTATTGTAATTGGCTTCTTAATAAAAAAAAATAGCTCATACATAAAATACTTCTATCCTAATTGGTAGGCTGATCTGAACATGCTGGATGAAATTCCCTTTTTTGTCCAAAATATTTGCAACGTCGTCCACATCAGCTGCTTTTGTGACTTGTTTGTAGATCATCTCTATTTTTAACCAGCAGAACCGGATATTCCCACAGGGACCGGCTGCTAAACCCTCCGGATGCAAAAACGAACCTATTAAACTCTATAAAAATGATCAGCTGTGACATACCCTGCTTTAAATCGACCTTTTCAATCAAAACATTTCAAACCAAATCAATCTTGCATCCTGACAAAACCTGTTTTACCTGAATCCAGATGAGAGGGGAGGAAAAAAGGTCATCGTTTCATCATTTTACTTGAAAATGATCCTTGACTTTCCAAAACTTTGGATGTCTAACATTAATACATGATTTATTTAAATCATGTTAAATTCAATAACCCTGCCATCTTGTCCCACGCCAGTATTACATCTGTAAAAAATGATATATTGTTCTAATTTGCTTTTAACTGACCCTAATACTAATCACCACTTCAATGATTCAAACTGTTGCTTCCTAACCTCCAGCAGTGTGTGTTTATTTAAAGCATTTAGATAAAAGCCACTTTAAGGTGATTAATACAATATGTTCAACACAACTTCATGTCATTTTTAGCTGTAAAGGTCCAATAATGCTGTTAGAATTAACATAAAAAAAAGTTCAGTTTCACAAAAACAAATCAAAACCCTGTTGATTATTTAAATGCTGTCAAATGAATCTTTTTTTTTTTTTTAAAGAATTTGTGCTCCACGCTGTAAAGACTCCAGAGAAGCGTTTGCTTGGATTTCCCACAGCGGATTTGTGTATAACCCACTCGGCATGTCATTGAGATTAATGTGAGGAATGAAATAAAATAAACTCACCTCCAGGTTGAGGAGCCTGTCGCAAAAATGAGACAAGATACTTTGGAAGAAAATGTTACTCCAGGTTCCTTTTTCTGTTCCTCGTTTCTTTGCGTTACTTTTAAATCCGGACTGGTCTGACGCTTTGATTTCCCGTATTTGATGGCTGATGTTCAGCCCACCTCCTTTTCCTTTCTCTCTCTCTCTCTTGCTCCTACTAACTAAGCAGAGAATCTTGTTTCAATCACTATCCTCTTTTTTTTTTTTTCCAATTTCTTTGACTCAACTTATTTTCTTCTCTCTTTTTTGTCCTCCCCTCTCCATAATCCATCTGGCATCCACTGACACTGTCAATATGTTAATTCACAAACACGCTCGGTTTTCTATTGCTTTTTCCGCTTTGGGAGCACATGTGGCGTTGCAGTGAGAATGGAAGTGGAGATTGCTTTGACCCCTGTGTTTGCCTCCTGAACGCTGTGCAGCGGTGTGCGTTCGCAATGCATAGTTTGGTTTTTATACACCCTTACAGGCATTCAGGCGGCAGGCTTCTGGATCTGCTCAGACCCATTTCCTGTCATTTCATGTCAAACTCTGACCAGGCAAACATCTGTTTTCATCTGAAATATCTCAATTCGGCAAATAAGCAGCACTCGGCTGAGTTTGAGAGTGGCCATCTTGTTCGTATCTCGTTTGAACCTCATGAATATAAAATGTTTTTGGTGTTAAAAAAAAAAAGGCTGCTGTGTTTTTTTTTTGCCTAAAGTGTAACATTATGAATGAAGTCTTCTAGTGACTCTAATAAGGTTCAGGTGAAATATTTATGTTCTTGTCATGATGAATCTTTATTTATTACTACTCTACTTTGCAATATTTGGCAATTAGAAATCTGTAAGATTGCATGCGAGGTTCCTCAAGGCTCCATTCTCAGGCAACTCTTATTTACCATCTATACGCTTAACCTTAATTGAGATTATGGACTATTGCAATCTCTCTTGCTATACATATAATCATTAAATAAACTGGAATATCATAAAAAGGAGCATTTACTTTAGTAGCCAAATTAATTAAGTGGAAAAAGTATGTAGATTAAATACACACAGATTAGTGGTATTAATATGATTTTCCACTTGTAGCTTGTGAAAAAAAAAATTTAAGCTCAGAATATTAGGTCAAAACAATAAAAATAATTTTGGCCATAGAAATATGGGCTTATAAATTTTTTTTTGACTCGTTTAAAGGTTATTTTCAAAAGGTACCTTTAATGTGGCAAACAAGCCTCATCGGAACACATATAGAATACGACTGCACGTTCAAAACACACAACTTGCAATGTTTTTAGTCCAAAAAATCTAAAGAATAATGTAAACATTTGTGCTAAACATTGTAACTGGTGAAACTTAATTTTTTATTTTTTTGCTGTAACTCCACCGACACGTTTTATTCGATTCTAATGAAGTGAAAGTGGTCTCGCCGTTGGGAGTGTTTAAATCCACTGCGTTTAAAAAGGACAGACCGCTTGACGTGCATCGTCATCAACTCCAGGCGAGTCATCGAGCGAGCCCTGATGCCGCTCCGCAGAGTGGATCCATGAATCTTTTAAGTGTGTGTAGAGCACTTCACTACCAGCCCTATTCATTTAAAACACACTTGAGTAATGTTAGGAATGCATGTGGACAGAGTAGATCAAATATCTGATGTCCTTTCTTGGGATTCGTTTGGTCAGATTTCTCAGTTCAGTAAATGGGGAACGAACAACGTCATGTTCTTTAGCTGGTGTTCAGCTCCATGGTGGCGTCTCCGTTCATTTCAGCTTTTAGTCCAGGACTCCAATACACCCCTGGCTGGAAACTTGACATTTCCTGCGTGGGGCCTCCATTTAGTCAGGCATTAATTGTGGCTATGTGGAAGTCTAACTGAGACAAAAAGAAAAAAAAGAAGCTTTTATTTGAGATCAGGCTGGGCTAATTTCCTGCTAGGTGCTCAATATATTCATTCAGGCACAAAGAAATCTAATTTGGTTTGCAGGTTTCTAACTCCCTTCTAACAATATGTGACTTTTCCCTCCTACTATGTCGTCTGTTCACGCAGAGAGTGTTGGTTTGTGTTTACTTCTCGCCTCGTTTCTTTGGTTACTGTGTGTGCGGTCGGTACGCATGCCTCTGTTCCAGAGAAGTGTGTGAGACGCGGCAGTTTGTTAACAAAAAAAAAAGATCAAACAAGCGGAGCGTGATGCCGATCAGAAGCTGCGTTCGGACAAAGCGGCGAGGCGACATTTAGGTTTGTGTCAGCATGCAGATGTGGAAAACTAGCAAGCCTGTTGTCAGTCATTGGCTGCTGTTGGACTACAGTGTCATAATGCGAGGTTTCTAGGACTCTAGGGCAAGCAACAACTACGGACACCCAAACAGTTTTAACAGATTTATTTAGCAGTAGAATGTGCTGGAGAGCCTGTGGAGGGGCGTCGATCTGCGACAGCAGGGAGGAACCGGGCCAACAGAGGAAGTGTTAAAGAGGGAAGTAATGAAGGGAATGATGGAGTAACCTGACGGTTTTCCAGATGGGGAAGTTCAAGCAGGTGATTGGGGGCGGACAGGCAGCAGCTGAGTGGTGGGCGTGACGCACCCAGGTGCAAGGCCCAACGGAGCAGCGAGGATCAGATACTTCAGGTGAGTCCTGGTTCAGAGAGTATTCAGTGCGGGTTCACTGTAGAGCACAGGTGTCAAACTCCAGTCCTCAAGGGCTGCTGTCCTGCAGTTTTTAGATGTGCCACAGGTACAAAACACTGGAATGAAATGGCTTAATTACCTCCTCCTTGTGTAGATCAGTTCTCCAGAGTCTTAATGACCTAATTATTCTATTCAGGTGTGGTGTAGCAGAGGCACATCTACTAGTTGCAGGACAGCGGCCCTCGAGGACTGGAGTTCGACACCCCTGCTGTAGAGGAAGGAACAGATGAAAAGGACTCAGAACAAGGAGGACACTGGGAATACAGCACTGACAGCTAGAGAGTACCACTGTAGAACCATCTGGCATCTGCTTCTTCTTCTTGGATTTATTGGCGGTTGGCAACAAACTTTTAGTAGCATTACCGCCACTTACTGGCGGCATCTGCTTCCCGGAAGCCGCTCCTCTTTAAGGACCTTGCAGATTGGTGGTGATGAGTAGCAGCTGGATCCCATCAGCCTGCCACCCTGTGAAGAAGAAGAAAACACCTGAGTGAAGTTGGCCCCCCCACCTTCTTCAAATTAGACAAAATTGGTGTCAATCAACTCGGCTACGTTTGTGCTGGTTTGTGCAGCAAAAATTTTCGTTTGTGCCGCTATCATTTTAAAGATATAAAGAAATGTTTTTAGAGGTCATCAAAGGTCAACCAGCCCCCCACCTTCTTCAAATCAGACGAAATGGGTGTCAATCAACTCGGCTACATTTGTGCTGGATTGTGCAGCAAAGATTTTCATTTGTGCTGCTATCATTTTAAAGATATTAAGAGGGCTGGTTGACCTTTGATGACCTCTAAAAACATTTCTTTATATCTTTAAAATGATAGCAGCACAAATGAAAATCTTTGCTGCACAAACCAGCACAAACGTAGCCGAGTTGATTGACACCAATTTTGTCTAATTTGAAGAAGGTGGGGGGGCCAACTTCACTCAGGTGAAGAAAACCACTCCCCTGTTTTGTCATGTGGTCCACACTCCTTACCAGTTGGTGGCGGTAATGCTCACCCAACGATTTTTGCCAACCGCCAATAAATTTAAACAAGAAGAAGAAGAAAACCACTCCCCTGCAGAACCCAACATACAGGGTTTTTTTTTAACCCTTTAAGAAAGACATAGGTTTTATTATGTAAAAATTATGTAACATAACCACTATGTTTTTTTTTTCTTTTTCCTCTGAATAAATACATCAAAGAAGCAAATGTATCAAACTGTTTTGTAGAACAGTTGCTGTTAAATTATTCCGTATTTCCACTGTTTAAAACAGACTGTGGGCAGCATCACGCTGGTTTTAGGTGTGGTTGAAATTAGTGAAGAAAAAGGGGCGTGAAGACGCACACCGTCAGATCTGTGCAGCGGGAGACTTGACTTGATTGGATGTTTAAAACAAGTAAAAAAAAAATCAAAGAAAAGACATAAAACAGAGATCAAAGTTCTCCCCCCAGCGCCGCAGATCGTGCATTTAGAAACCGGATCGGAGTTTGGACCAACACCGGCTCCAGACCAGTTTAATAGGGGTGGCGTCGACTTATTTTGGGGGCGCAAAATGAATCTAGACAACAACATCAGTACTTGATAACAAGCTTCACGTGATGTATTGTTATTAACTAGTCATCTTTTAGCTAACATTACCTGCATCCAACCGCTTTACTCAACTCAGTCGGTTAGTTTTGGGGGGAAAAATTGTGCCAAGTTCTCTGCGTTTTGCTGGTTTGCCGCCATGATTCAACGCGCAGCAGCAGCAGCAGCAGGTCTCCGTCGCTGCCGCGCAGGCGCAAACCACACAGAGCCGGTGATGAAAGGTCTTCATATCCTCTCACTGCAGAATACACACGTACAGCTTCACAACAACGAATGCGGCAGCTCTTAACATCAAGGAGCTGCATTTTTTCTCTTGGACGTTGGAGCGATGCATCTGCATGCGTGTGTGTGTGTGTGTGTGTGTGTGTGTGTTTGGTCTGCTCAGTGAGCTCGTTTGTTAAAAAGGCTGCCAAAGGAGCGCTCGTTGTTTTTTTTAAGTCCCCGTCGTGAGGCTGTGCAGTCCCGGCAGCGTGCCGCCGCCGCCGCCGCCGCCGCGCTCTCGGTGGACGGAGGGACCACCTGGAGAGCTGGGTGACGCGCGTCCTCTGTCACACCGAGACGCGGCTCTCCAGTGGCTCCTGAGTGGGCCACACAGTCTGCCGTTTCTCTCTTAAGAGCCGCTTTCAAAGGCTTTGGAGAGCGACAGGTACAACTACAAAGAGCAGGAAATGAAAATTTCAAAGCGTTTCCGCTCGTGGCCCCGCCCTTAGGGGGGTCTGTTTTTATTTATACCTTCAAACCATAGACATTGACACCAGACCCTGTTAATAGCTTGAAATGCTCGCCGTTTTTGTTCGGGCTTCCTGAAACACTGCGCCAAGAAACTTGAGGCAAAATCGATAACATCAAAAGGAAACCCATTTTCATCTCCGCCCATAAATTTACCGTAGCACTGAGGTGAGGGATTTGTGTTCCCTACAAATATTTCCTGCTTTGTCCTTAAAGAGATCTTCAAGACACATTGAATCATTTTATAGCACAATCAAGTAACTACGTTGCATTCAGCTGTTGTAAAAAATTATGCCTACATCAACATCAATCAATTAAAAAATATAAACCCAGATGCCTCGCAATTGGGCCTCTGTCTCTTTAAGAAAGTCCTGCTCTTCCTAAAACTCCACTTAAAGGAAGTCATCACAACATGGCTCCAACATGGCAACGTTGCACTGAGAAGAAGCTCCTATAATGAGCTCAGCTGATGCGTGGCGCCACAGGTGTTTGCTAATTGCTGCTGGCTAGTCTGAAGGAGCTCGGCGGGAGAGTCGCAGCGAAGGGCTGCTCTGTGAGCTGAAGCTTGAAAACGGCTTCAACAGATAAAGGCAGCATCTCCTGGAAATGGTTTCCTAAGATGAACCAGACGATTTGAAAATCTTCATGGCGTCTATCAGAAGCGTAGCAAGTTGTGATGTAGCGTGAGGTGTAGTAATTTGACATAAAGCAAGATTTTTCTCCTAAAAAAAAAATAAATTTGCTCTTACGTTAGTCTGGCATTTAGCAATAAAAAAAAAAAATCTTGTTCATTTTAATGACTTACAGCAGGAAAATATCAGCCTCTTTTAATGTCAGATGGTGAAGAAGCCCAGAATTATTAATTCCCCTGACAGATTTAGGTTTAAATAATCTTTTAATTTGACCAAGAAATGTCTTCTCTGACTGGAAGTAATATGACTGTTTTGCAGAGGGCCAGCCTGAGCCCCAACTGGGATCTGAACCTATCCACAATTTGCACAATTTTACGGTCAATGGAAACGCAGACGGCGACAGGCAGAGTAACGAGGAACAATCAAAAACACAGAGGTTAAATACTGAGGCTGGGGAGGGAAAGGACAAATGAACAAGATGAGGTAATTAGAGGAGATGTGGAACAGTTGTGCCAGAACGAAAGCAGGGAAACAGAGAGCTAATTAACAGGAGAGCCGATTTACTTAAAAGGAGGGAAAACAAACCCGAATGTTCAACGAACAGAACGCAAGATTAAACTAAGAAACTAAACATCCATTTATCCATTTGAATTTTGTTAGTTTATTCTTAAATTTATATTTTTTGTATTAGTTGCAGAGTTTATTTGTAGGCTAATAATTGTTGATTTTATTTACTTTTGTTTGATTATTTTTCGTATCTATTTTCTAAGTCAGACGGGAAGCAATGTGGGTCGGCCCACTTTCTATAAGTGTAGGGGCCTGGTGGCATCTGGGTTTGGGGGCCTGTGGTTTTTTTTTTTTACCAGAGCAAGAGAGGTAGCAGAAAGAACAAAGGAAAGTTCGAATTCTGTAATTACTGAAATGGGAAAATAAATCATCCAGAACAAACAAGTTTGGACATTGAACCTTCTTTTGCCTGCGTACAGAAACTTGAGGCCTTAGAGGTGGCTTGATGGAAACTTTTGCAGGTCTTAGCAAACAAACACCATTACACGTTGTAAAATTATATGTTTAGGACTTGATGAACAATTGTTGATAAGCTACACCAGACAGCAGCAGACAATGAAGATCTAATAGTTAAGAGTTAGTTTCTGCTCAGTTTGTTCTAAGCTACAGATGGTGTATCCTCACACTAAATACCATCTCAAAGTTAGGAGATACTGTGACTTGTGTCATGTATACTTTAATGTAAAAAAAAAAAAAAAAGAAAAGCAGCATAAACACAGTTATTTTAGCTTGACAGGCACCACAAGTGAAGTAAAAATGAGCTCACTGTGAATTCAGGGAAGATGTTTCCACAGAAAACTGTGTCTGTATTAGAAAAAAGAAAATACAGCATGACAGAGGCCAGGCCGGATTCAGGACGGCGTGGTCTAACGTTGTATTTACAACATGTATATATAAGGTTGGCGTGCCGCTGCTTCATTGCAAATGTGTATACATGGCTGTGTTCTTCACGAGGTCAAAGCAACGTCGTCCATCGTCGTGTTGGTTCCCTGAGCGTCTGAGACTTTCTGTCGCTTCCTCAGACTGGAGGCTGCGTGTGTGTGAGGTTTTTCTGTGCATTAGGTATTAATTTTCATTGGTTTCCTTTTGGTTTTCAATTATTTTTGGCTTCGTAATGTCATGTCATTTCCACTTTGGGGGGCCGGTGAACTTACTGATGTGTGAAGTGTCATTTGCTCAGTCAGTTTGTTAAGGTAACCATAAGTAAACGCTTATTTATTATTATTATTATTATTAGCATATTTAAGAATGACAGGACCAGAATTTCAGTGCTTTATCAGTTTATTATGAGCAGAAATAATCAGAAAGAAACCATCAGTCAAAGTTCCAGTTTCAAGCATCAGAAATGCCGAGGTGAGTGAAACCTCATTAGTGCAGATAGCATAGTGTGACATGAAAATTGCTGTTATTCTTGGATGTTGCGGCTCTCTTTGAGCTCTCTTGATGCATATGGGCAGCATTTCTGATGTGTGAGAGCTTTAGTGTTTATTATGTTTTAAGAAATCCTCTAGAGTCTGGTCTATATGTGATCAAACTGCTACATTGTAACTAGGGATGCTCCGATCAGGTTTTTTGCTGCCGATACCGATCACCCATGAGGCCGATCTCTGCCGATCGCCTGGATTGAGTTGTTAATTTTTCGCTTTAGGTAGAAATGATACTTATGTGATCTGCCAAAATTTAAAACATTATCTGGCCATAAATTCACCTAATTTAGACATAAACATGTAAAATACTTGCAGGCACAATACAGGAGCTACTCAGTCAAAAGGACAACTGAAAAACCTGCAATCAGTAAAAATAATATTTAACAGAAAGGCTCTCAGTTCCATAAATTATTAGTCAAATAAATCTGCCTATATCAAACATTTTTGGGTTTCCTTCCACTTGCTTTCATGTGAAACAAATAACAACAATTAATTTCCGTGTGAAGAATCAAAGCTGCATCCACAAATCATCCGTGTGGAACAGCAGGCCACACAACAATGAATCCTGCCTTTGAACGAACGAGTTACTTGCTGCATTTCAGCTCTCTGGCACTTGAAGGCACTCCTGCTCCACGGCTGAGAACACGTTCCCCTCCGTGGAACGAGGAACACGCTTACCGAAGCACACAGCAGGTTGCATTATGATGCAACGTTTCCTCCATCCCTCTGTGCCAGATGAAATTACCTGACTCAAACTTCATCCTTGGAAGAGGAGAGGCTCCTTCCTCCCTCTGTCTGCCCGGTGCCCGGACGGGGAGCTGCAGCAGGCTTGGAGGGAGACAAAACAGTCACAAGCGCTCATCGTCATCATCACCACCACTACCGTTAAATTTGGCAGCGAGTAATTTTATTTATTTATTTTTTGCTCCATTCAATGCCTTTAGGGATTGTAGCTATATTGCTTTAATATGAAATAAACCTGTCTGAGTGCGTTTGCTTTGACTCATACACGCAGCAACAGCCTGACCTCATTATAAAAAAGGTTTCCCTGAGCCTTCAACCTACACACTCACTGCTTAGCTTTTTTTCCATGAGGTCAGGCTACGTGGGTCTCCAGGGCGAGCCGCCGGATGAACAGCTCATATTGTTGATGGTGGCAAAGCCAAGAAGACTAAGACAAGTTCTTGAAAGACTGAACTTGTCAAGTGAGTGTCCATAAAGGATTCTGACAGAACACTAGAAAGTGGAGGAAAGCTCTGCTGTTGCATTACATAGCATGAATAAGAAATGGGGGAAGAGATTTGTGCTGTTCAGTTCACTTATTACACTATTTGAATGCGTTTACTAGTTACTTTACTCATTCAGTTGAAATAATAAATGCTTTCAATTAGTTATAAAGTAGTAAAAAAAACCCTCAGTATTAATTGTGCATTGTACATGAGAATAAGTTGCAAACACAAATGAAATATAAACATCTACTATAGCCATTCCACTTTTAATATATTCTTCTTTTTTTGCTAACGTGGTCAAAACCAGCCCTTTGTTCTGCGCTTCACTTTGTGACTGTTAAGCAATCTGTTGAGAAACGATTGCTTACTGGAGGTGTGGACTCTGTTGAAGTTTTAAATTTCACCCTATAGCTAATGTTTGGCTGTGACGTTTGTAATGCGCTAGCTCGACGCCCGCCCATCCGTCCGCCCGCCCGTACATACATACATACATACATACATACATACATACATACATACATACATACATACCATTGTCCCTGGTGGGGTTGGGAGGGGTGCTGGTGTCTATCTCCAGCTAACGTTCCGGGCGAGAGGCGAGGTACACCCTGGACAGGTTGCCAGTCTGTCGCACGAACGAGGCTTCTGTTGATGTGAATTTAACATTTGGAAGTGTGGTCAACTCGACTGATCGGTTTAGTTCACTTCCTCCGCCGCCATCGCTAAAACTACAGGCAGACTACGATTCTTAAACGGCGCAGAAAATCAACGTCATCGTTCAGAACTTCTGTTTACTGATTTTGATGAAATTGTACCGGATGAATCCAGCTCAACAGGAGAAAGTCTGGACTGCAGGGAGATGAGAATCGAGCGGAATACCATAGGAAGGTTTACTCTTATTTTTAACCCAATTCTGATCCCCAACAATACATTTATTATTGAAATATGTACAATAATTGTACTTTGGTTTTTGCACATCTATTTGATATCAAGAGTAAAAAAACATTTTTACTTTCTATATCTGATGTTTTGAAAGCGATGAGATGACGTTTTTGAAGACAGAATAATCACAATCGCCAAATGTGATGGATGGAGCAGCTTTTCTTTAGTCAGATGGCCTTGGCCTTATCAGTGACTCAGTCTGCAACTAATGCTTCTGAACAAACTGATGCTTTCAAATAATTCGAGTGTCGAAGGAAGCGGCTTTGCAGCAGCATTCATATCTTTCCATCTTCACAAAGCTTGAGGTTCTTTACTAAATTAGTCACCACGACACTTTCCCTTGTAATGCGGTTGCTGTCATTCATGGGTCTTGTAAACACTGACAGCCAAACGCCAACAAAACATGGCAACGCTACTTAGCATGTAAGGCTTGTAATGCCTTTCCAGATGCTTATTCCTCACTACCACAGCTTGGCCACAAACGTCACATTGATGGCAAAAGATAATAATAGCTCTTCCAGTTCTTAAATGAAGGCTTTCTGCATCTACGTTTCTTTTACACCAGTCGATGCGACTGAAACTATAACTCTGGGTGAGGCCTTACCAGCCGTGTGGTCGTATAGAAAATGTACACGGCTGTCAATAATCACAGAAAAGTAACCGATTGTAATCATTTTTGACACGCTAGCTAGTGGCTAGCTAATAATTTACGCAACGGTTACCGCCATTGGATAAATGTTTTTCACCAGATATATTATGTTTCAGTTTTCATTAATCTTTTTAGCTTTTAGACTTAACCTCCACGAAAAAAAAATCTACTACTAATTTAGGAAAGTAAATATCTGAAGAGCTTTTAAGACATTTCTATCTACTATGCTGGCAAGCAGCTAACTAATAATGTATTCAACAGTTAGGAAAGAAACATTTCCTTTTCCAATGGACTTAGTGTCCAAAAGATCATTTCTTTGCGTTTTATTCTCTTTTTCTAGCCCGGTTTTGAAGCCCAATAATTCATGTACTTTTAAATATGGTTGAACCAAGACATGAAATATCTTAACATCTTACATAACATTTCCAGTTAATGTGTTAGCAGGCAGCTAGCTCCTAACCAACACAACAATCAGTTATAGCACTGTAATTATGATTGAACTAATGTTGTCACCTCAAGTTAGCTGGAATCCTCACTCCTCTCTTAAAGCAGGCTTGATCCCTAACAATCATTGTAGGATTTAATTATGTTTAAAAAATAATTAAAATACCTAAACACCTCTAAAATATTTCTAACTAAACTTTTAGCAAGCAACCAGCTTGTACGTACACGGATAAAAGTTGAATATTATTGTCATTATCATTTGAAAAGACAATAAAATGTCGAAATATTCTCTTTAAAGGCGTACGCTTCATTAGGTGCGTCTCCACTACAAATGTGCGTAAAACTTTGTCAATATTCCGCTAACATTGAAAACAATTTCTCTATTGTAGCGTTTCCGTGAAGTAAGAGACGCAATAAAGATCACAGGTGAATAAGCTTGTTCACGCCGTCGTCCTCCAACTGCTTCCTTTTGTCTTCTTCCTTGTGGCAAGTGACTTGTGTGATGTGAAAAAAAGAGTGTTTCCATTGCGGTTTTAACCAATATCAAGAAAGCCATAAAAATTCACCTGATGGATGAGTGATTGACAGCGCTAAGACCCGCCTCCTGGCTGTGATCTAGCTACCACTGGGAGAAGGAGGAGGAGCTTCATTTTTCACAGATTGTCTGTTTTATACCATACAGCCACGACTTAGTGATACTTTCAGTAAATATGTAAAAACAATTTTTTAAAAATAAAAGTTTTTGACGTAAACATACAGATGATTTGGACCTTGAACCTTCGTAACACAAAAATAACTGAATCAAATGATTGAATTTCATCCTCGGCGTTCTTTCACGCTCTCATTAATGAAGTATTGATTTGATTCAGGTGTGTTGGAACAGAGATTCTTCCAAACGTTTCAGTTGCCCCTGACGACTGCAGCTGGAGACCGTTGGCTCTTTTTGTGTGTGTGTGTGGGTGTGTGTCTTTCCAACAAACTTTTGATTCGGAGGGTATTTGCAGGAATAGAATTCACAATTGTTTGTCACTGGCCTCATAACCCTTCCCAGATTGATTGTTACCAGCAACAAATACTTCTGTGAACTCTGTTGGTTTATTTTCTACTTAGTGTAGTGTTGTTATTCACCGAAATGCTCCAGGAAACTGAAAAGAAAACTATTCTTTATTAGAGGTGTTCACGCTTTGTCACAACAAATTGATGTTTGATCAGCAAAGACTGGCTAGAGCTTCGCCTCATAACTCATTAGAAAGATATAGGAGAGGCCTTCTTCATCTTTGTCCTAGTTTTGTCAAACAACCATGCCTATATCAAATGATTTTGCAGTTTATTGAAAGTGGCAGTTTAAGTTTGAACCTGTATGTTGTTTAGGGAACGTAATTAGGGACTATCATTAAATAAAATGGTAAAAAAGTAGCTAGGGTTGCATTTTGACAGAGTAAAAGAAGTTCCTGGCTGCTGACAGGCTTGTGTCTTGGTGGCAGTTCAAGTTTTGTGTAAAGAGAACATTCGCTTGACAAATCTAAACCAAGAGCCAGAGGGACACTGCCCCCTTCTGACATCTGGACTGGTCCCCGAAGTGCTAGTGTCCAGTCACTGATCCTTGCTCTGCCCACGTCCCGTTGTCTCAAGCGTTATTCTTTCAGAACTACCAAACCAAGCGAGTTCTGGGACACACGCGACGCAATCGTTCCAGTCATTGCAGATTTTCGAAAAAGACAAGATGTTCACGCCAACAGGCTGTTTTTTTTGTTTCACGACTGAGAGACGGGGTCACACATTTCACTGACCCTGCGGAGGAATCTCAGGCCACAGGAGCACATCCAACTGGAAACACGCATCAGGGTCATGAATGAAGATAAATGTCGACTTTGATCTAAAAATGTGATTTCCAGCTTAACCTATGACAGTAAAATGTTTTAAGTGGATCGTGCAAATAAACGTTAAGAATATCTGATGGATACATTAGATGTGGAAAATATTTCATTCAGAAATATCAATAGGCTAAAATTAGCCCCATTACTTTCATGTTCAATATGTGAATCTTTTTTTAAAAATTTCAATATGATCCTTGATTATTTATTGTATTTTAGCCTGAAATATGAGATGTCTCCATTGACTGTATAATTGCGCAACTTGAAATTTCCAGAATAAATGTAATTATTAATGGAAACGTAGCAATTTTGGAAAAACTCTGATTTTGATGAAGTTGGGTTTTTTTTTTTGTCCGTGTTAAAATCAGTTTATTTGGCAAAACTGCAATGGAAACATTTTTTTTGCATCACACGAGTCACATGATCAACAACCAGATGTTGCCAATGGCACAACAGAAGACGACGACAGGAAGTAGTTGGAGTTTTTTAATAACGTGTTGAGTGAACAAAGTTATTCATATGTGATTGTAATCATATTTAATGGACACACCGCAATTACGAAATTGTGTTTTTTCGATATTAGTAGAATATTGACTCAGTTTTTCGCCTCAGCTGTTTTTTTTTTAGTTATTAGTTTTGTACTGTGCCCCTCGTTGTTGTGCATTTATGCTCGTAATGTTGTATCGCTCACTGCCCGGCAGGACAATGATCCTGAGCAAAGCTCAAAGATAAAAAGCATAGTTGTGTATTAGACTAGCCTAGTCAAAGTTCAGATGAAGTCCTAATTCCAGGTGGTTCAACAAATAATCGTCTTAGGGGAACTGAATGGAAACACACGCCACAGTTTTCAGATATTTTCTTGGCTCTGTCACACCAAGTAACACAGACGTTTGCAGCGTCAATCTGTCGACGCCGAGGAAAAATTCACGAGCTTTGAGCATTTTAACGAAAAACTGTTAAATGAAAAACCTCAGTCGGACTCTCAAATGCCTCTAATAACTCTCCTCACTCACTTCATAAGAAGGAAGTCAATCTGCTCTTGCTCTGGCTCCCTTTCCTTCGGTCTCCTGTGGGTAACATCAGGCGCTTAAGCTGTAAAAACGCTCCACCTTCCTTCTAAGCTCTCACTGTGGATGTTGGCTTGTTGTTGGTGTCAGACAGCCAGCGTACTGTGGACTTCGGTGGAGTTTGGAAAAGCATCGCAGTGGCTGAAAACATGTCAAAAAATTGAACCAGAAGCAAAAAAAAAAAAAAGGCTGTGGGGAAACGAGTTTAGAAATGGGCTGAAAAACGTGATTTTTCACACAGCTTCTATTCATCCGTGTGTTCTGTGGGATTGTTTATGAGACGCTTCCTTCTCACTGAAAGTTCATTCCGGTTCTTGGCGCTTTATTGCGGCTTTTGATCTTATCATCAGTTGCTCAGAGTTGCAGCGAAAGAGGTCACTGGATTTCTGGTACTAATTGGAAAATAGCCTCGAGGGAGCTCGCTTTCTTCACGATAGAAGCTGAAAATGCAGGATGCTGCAGCCAGAACAGAATGAGGAGTCGCTCTAATAAATATGTCTTTTTCTTTTTTTTTTCAGCTGGAAGAATGGGACTGGGATCCAGCACTGCAGGAGACTCTATTTTTTTTTTCTTTTCTTTTTCTGCTATAGGGACACAAAAAAACGTCCTGACGTCGTTTACTGAAGCGGCGGATGTCGTGGTGTCACAGCCGCCGCTCACCTGAACACTTGTCAAGTAGAATACTATATGAATAGAGGCCAAAAGCCTCAGGTTTTCTAGTTGAAGGACATTAATAATAGATGTCAGAAAAGCTCTCGATATGAAATATTTCACCATCTGCATGAATAATATCCAGAAATGCAGTAAGAGTAGCAAGTCAATGACATGAGGGAACGGCTTGGATCAAACTGTGGTGATTCCACTGGGTGAGCACATCTTTCTGCCGCATCATCCCATACATGTGTGTGTGTTTGTGTGTGTGTTCAGCAACATAAAGGTTCAATACATAAAAAATTAGTTTGACAGAATCTCTGTTTAGTTGAGAACAATCCAGTTCAGGTTTTTCACATCTTAGTGCAGGGGTCTCAAACTCCAGTCCTCGAGGGCCGCAGTCCTGCAGTTTTTAGATGTGCCACAGGTACAAAACACTGGAATGAAATGGCTGAATGACCTCCTCCTTGTGTAGATCAGTTCTCCCAGTCTTGCTAATGACCTAATTATTCTGTTCAGGTGTGGTGCAGCAGAGGCACATCTAAAAGTTGCAGGACTGCAGCCCTCAAGGACTGGAGTTTGAGACCCCTGTCTTAGTGTTTTAGATAGTTAACCAGAGATGATGACTGTTCACTTTCTTTAAAACACAATAGCTGCAATTACACTGACCATAAAATTGGAAGTACAAAAATGTATGTATAAAATAATATAAAAGCTCTCAATATAAAATATTCACCATCTGTGCAGGATTGTTGTGTCAAGGCGAGGCCCTGGAAATTTACTTTCACAAACGGAGCATTGCAGCCTTCACCATGATGCTCCACTCTCCACTTCATTAGAAATTGCTTAGGTTTTTTTTGTAGTTTTTTTTCCAAATGTAATAAACGCAGAGACGGAAAAGAAAGGCAGAAAGATGGGAAAAAGGTCCAGAGGGAAAGAAGAAGAAGAAGACAGGAGAAAAAGAAGCACAGAGAGAACATAAGTCAACACCCTGTTAGTCTGCCTCTAGACCTGCAGAAAGAGAAAGAAAATGAAACAAAACTGAGAAACCTACAGAACCTATCTCTGACTACAATGTACCAAAACGCCGGAGCTTGCTGCTCCAATGAATGAACAAGCTGCCAATGTCTCCTCTGGTGTTGAGTGCTTGTGGCTGAAATATGAAGATATTCATGAGGGTGTTTAAATTTGTCACAGCCACACTTGTTAGTGACTTGTAACATGAACAAACATATTCAACTGTGATTTTAATTGCATTTTGTTATTTATCGGAAACACTGCTATAGGGAGATTGTTTTTTTTTTTTTTTACATTAGCAGAATAACCACAACGTTTTGTGCACATCAGTAATGGAAACATAGCCAGTGACATAGCAGTTTAGCTTAGCACTGTGTTGGGTGCTTCAAATCAGACACCAACTTCAACGCCATTATCCAGCTGAAGTTCAAAATCAATAGTTTTATCACATCTGGCGCAACACAGGAACCCCCCCCCCCCCCCCTCCTAACTGAGTGGAGCAGCAAATAATAAATACAAAATAACTTTTGAGTTATGTTTTTAGTTTGTTTTTTTTATATGCTGCCCTCTGGTAGGACTGGGCCCTGCGTGGCACATTGTCTTGTTCATGTCAAAAAACTTCCACTGGCATCAACATATTTGCATTTCTTGATTAAACAAAGTGAACCTTGACAAGGTTTTTACCTGGTTCGACTGTAGACAAACCAGCTTCACAAGACGCCTCGGTTTTTACTAACGAGCTGTTAAATAATAATAAAAAATAGTTTACATAACTGAGCAACATCTCCCAGTCCCCGTCCTTCGTTACCCAATTCGTCTCCGTCCCGTTTGATTGTGTCTTCTCTCCGTCTCGGCTCATGAAAAACAATTGTCTCTATTATTTCCTGCCTTCCCCGTCCTCTTCCTGCTGGGAACTCGCTCTGCTGGCGCTGAAGGCTGGTGAGGGATGCGAGAGCAGAAAATTAACAAACACACCAAAGCTTGTAATTGTTAAATTGCAGCAAACAGAACCCATGTGGACTGGGCCCAAATAAACTCAGAAATCAGCTAAAGCCATACCCAGAACCCCCCCACACTCTGGTTTATCTAAATTCCAATAGTATGCTCAGTAATGGGAAAAACACTGTAGAAATGCCATTTCAAATAGACCCCAATGTAATCCCCCACAGCCCACTGGGGTCCATTTAATCAATGCTACAGACATGAGCATGGAGGAGGAACAGTCTGCAAATGGAAGCGGAGTTCTGAGTCAGCTCACAGGAGATTAAAAAGTAGAGGTGGATGAATAATGGAAGAGGAGAATGGTGGGAAAATTGCAGAATGTGGCGAATCATCAATAACGCCTCCTGTGAATAATTCTGAAGGAAAAAAAAAAAAGAATTAGACTTCTGCTGGGGGGGGGAAGTGTCTGTGCCCGCTGAAAATGAAATTGTCTTAACTCGTTTTTGCTGTGTATTGCCTCACTTCATGGATGAGCGCTCATTATTTCACGAGTATTTGTGCCTTCGATTGCCCGCCGTCCTGAAAGGCTCCCCTCCCTCCCCACCACCAGCCCTCCATCCTGAGAGTCCTCCACAATAACTGACAGCTTTCCACTCATTAGCCGGGTGGAAGTCGGAGGAAGTGTGCAGGCGGCGCTCGGTGGAGCTCCGCGCCCTCACCTGGAGCTCCTCGCCGGCGCTGACAGCTTCGCGGAGTCGGTGACGCCGGGAGACAAACTCAAACCAACACCAACATCATAATCAATCGGCGGCGCTCCGAACAGCGCGGTGACAGGCGTCTGCCAGAAGCCCGGCAGTGCCTTTGCCCTCCGGCAGTATCCAACAGGCGGCTTCTTCGTCTGAGCACAATCATGTAGGATTTCCTCTGCAATCAGCGAGGACTCTTTATTTTGGCCTCGTAGCAGCAGCAAACAGGAAACCCAGAAAGATTTTGACAGTTATGTAAATATATGTAAAATCATTCGAATAAATCCCTCTTGATTATTATTATTATTATTTTCTCCCCTCATTATCCGTCAGTCTCACCCCGCGCAAAGTTTACTTCCTGGTGTTTGTTGGCAGATCGTTTTTCTGCTGGAGAGCCTCGCGGATAATTAGTTTAATTGGCTGCAGGTCGGTCACGTGACTCGGTTTGTTGCGAGAGCAGACCAAACAGGCGCCAGAAGTAACGATTAGTTTATGAATAACAGCCACGGCACGAGTTCGTCACAGGGTTAGGTATTGTGGCGTGCAAATGTTTTCATAGCCACAAACCTTTTTCAGTATGAATCCTGTTATAAACATAGACTTAAGTGTATTTTCTAGGGATTAGTACTTTGAAGTATCTTCCACCAGTGGGAAATCAGGGAGTCAAGTATCATAAACACATGGAGGAAGATGTTCTGGTCAGACATCAGTATGTTTCCATCCAATTGTCAGTGAATTTTGGGGGGGAAAAAAGAACATGCAAATTAGGTGTGTTACCATCTACTGGTTTGGAGCGAATCCCCCAGGTTACTCAAGGTCATTTTATCAGGTGTTGGCTGTAAACATGATGTAGAGGTTGTAATCTAGCATGAACTTTGCCTGGGAGTTGCAATTTCACACGATTCTCATCTCCTTTTAGGGACCCGTCTGGATTTTCTCCCATTGAAATGAATTTTTCTGGTAGAATTTCAACCAGGATAAAAAGGCGAGTAGAAGGAGAAGTTTTGAACAATGTCATAGATTTTTCTCTTTGTAGTCTTCCTGTAGTTTTAGCAATGGCAGTGGAGGAAGCGAACGAATCTGTTCAGTCTGTGTTGGCCACACTTCCAAATATTGACTAACATTAACAGCCATCTTGATCGGCTCGCCACTTCCCTCTTCGCAGTGGGAGGTGCTTGTTTACAGCTCAGGCAATTTCGGGTAAGTTTCATAGCATCGGACTGTCGCGTTGCAAACGTCACAGCTAAACGTTAGCTGTAGGGTAAAATTTAAAACTTAAGCAGAGTCCACACCTCCAGGAAGCAACTGTTTCTCAAGAGTCAAGGGTCTTTGTACGAAGTTAAACGTAGAACCACGGGGTGGTTTTGACCAGACTATCTTGGACCTCACATCTCAGAAAAAAGGGGGAGAGGCTTTTAATAATGTGTTGCTGTCTGCCAAGTTGTAATTATTTCGTCACATCAACTGGCACTGACGATGTTTTTTTATGAAAAAGCTAGTCAGTCATGTGAAGCAGATGTTCACCACATCGTAACGTGTTCAGCAAGTTTGTTTCCATCTCCCCTTTAACGAGTAAAAAAACACTAAAAGCTACAATGAAGTTTTAAATTTCAAAATCAAGTTAGTTATTTTGAATGTCATCAACCTTTTCTCATGGGATACTTCAAAGTGCGCCTTAAAACCATTGATGGAAACACGGTTAGTAATATAACTTTATGGGCTGCATGCAGAATCCTATATGTGGGTGGAAAGCTAACAGATCTTCCTGAACACAACACGCCAGTATGAAATCTGAAGTTGGAACCGTTATGCTGTGGGAATCCTGTTCGTCAGACATTGTGGTGGCGGTTCATCTTCCAGCAGGTAAACGACGCAAGCCAGACAAACAGCGGGACGGTTTAGTTCAAGTCTTGGATTGGCTTGGTCAAAGTCCAGACCTATGACCCAAAGTCCAGATGAAAATGAAAATCTGTGTCAACCTCACATGAAATCCAATCAAAAATACATTAAAGTTTGTGGTTGAATTAAAAGTTTGGACCTAAAGCACAGGAGGCGTAATAAAGACGGAACTGGATGGTGTGAAATTCTTGAATGAGATTTACAATCCTTCTGAAATGCATGTTGACATCTACAAGTGCAGATTAAATGTTTCCAAAGCTTCTCGTGGAACCAAGCCCATTTTGGTTTAAATTGGAAACTTTACGTACCAGATCCTCCAGGCTAAAGAGGATGCAAGATGGATTTTACTGTTGAACATAGATTATATTTCAGAGCTGCATTTGATCCATTTGTAATCCTCTTTTTAAAGGTTATTTTTAAAGTCATCATGAAGCAACGAGAAAAAAAAACCAACTTATGTTGATGATATAAGAAATTATTTTATTTAGCAGAGAAACATTTTACTTTAACCCTCCCGACCCCATTAGGGACAAAGGGTGAACAGAAAATGGATGGATGAACATTTTACTTTAAAAATATCAGTAGTACCAACGGTCACCTGTCTCTGTCTGTCACATCAACCCTCACCACATTCCGCTTCACCGCCGAACCCAACGAGCTTCAGCTCTGTTCACAGCGTTTCATATTCATCTCCTCCTCCCGGTTATCCAACTCCACCATCAGTCCCTGCTGAAAAAGAATAAAGATATGTTTTTCATTTGTCTTGTTTTTATATATCCAAACTGTTTTAGTTGTGTTTGTGGATGTATCTGAACCAAAGTTCTGAAAAGAAACAACATGACAGCTGTCACACCTGCGAAGCGTATAGTTTCTGGAACTGTTTTGTGCAGTGCCAGTGTACTGGGAGGAAGGTGTGGCCTTCGTAACGAAGGCTCTGACATTTACCATCTGTTGTGTTAATGATGAAAGTTCAATCAAAATGAATCAGAAAATTGCCCTGCAGTTGAATTTTTGTCAACGTAGCAAAGCGCCTGCGTGGCGTACCATGACATAACGTAATGTGGAGATTGAATCCTTGCACGAACTCGCACAATTTCTGTTTTGTAATGTAGAAAAACGAAATAATACTTCGTTTGCGCTACTTTCGTCATTCTGGATATGTAGTGGTGCGGTCGATGTATCAGCAGGACAGTACCAATACACTTTTGCAGATTTACTAAGCCAAATCCTGTAGGAGTGACTCCAACTAACAGCAGCCTGACCTATTTTCTGATTGGTTCTTGACCACTTGTGGAACTCAGAGCATGAACCCACATAACACGTGTTTTTAGAGTCTCGTCTCGCAACATTGTTTGTGAAGAATAGTCAAAATATTATAATCTGATGAGGCGCACGAAGAAGTGCTTTTCAGGTTTTTTCAGTTTGACTCTTTCCACAAACTAAACAGGTTTTTCTAATTTTAACTGACTTAAAGTTTGTAGGCCTATCCAATGGGCAAATGAAGTACAGCAAAAAACTAAACTGAAGTTTCAGCATAACACAAGACGAGAGGCATTGAGTTGAATCTGATTCTCGACAGTGATGCGAGCAGCTCCACAAAAAAGACCCCTGCCGACTTCCCAGGGCCGATTTAAAACATGACAGATTGTCTTTTTATGACAGCTTGACGAAATGGTGGGAGACTTTATTCTGGGCGCAACATGATATGAACTTTACCATCGGTTTCCATCAAGCGGAGGATAAAAAAAAAAAGAAAAGGTCCTCAAAGCTCTGAAGGAAAATGAAATTGTGACTGCAAACTAAGTTTTACATGAGAGGAGATCAAAGGATGCCTGACAGCTTGTACACGATGGTTTATTATCGTTCTGTGCTCGAGTTTAGCTTCGGTATTTCTCTGGATTTAAAGAGGAATAGACTCATTTTAAACATGCATTCAGGGCATATTCTGTTAAGCCTGTGGCCTGAAAGAGAATCTTATAAAAACAGATTCCTTTGATTAACTTACAGAAAGCCCGACCCCCAACTGCGTTCTTCCCCAGCCATGGCCTTTCAGTTTGTAATTATACTAAATTATGAATATGTAGAATGAATATGGATTTTGCCCTTTTTTAAAAAAAAATAAAATCAATCATTTTATATATTTAGGTGTTGCATGGGAGGAACATATAACATGCAAAGAACTTAAGCTCCGAGGATTAGGAGCTTGCTGAATTCATGTAATATTGATTTTTTTTTTTTTTTTTTTTTTAAATGAAAAAAGAAACAGCGGCACGTGTGTAAGATAAATCCGCGAGCGCCGCATGCGCACGAAGCTGCACGCGCACGAGTCGAACCGGTCACACTTCAAAATACACACGCAGCTTTGTGGAGATGTTCTGTTGTCCCTTTCTTGTCAACTTAACATTCCGGTCTCTCTCAGCTAGTTCTCATTCCCTCCACCCGGCTCCTCGGGACTTTGCTCCACGCTCTGTGAAATATGTATCTCCCCCCTCCTCTCCTACCTCCTCTCGCCCCCTGCTGCAGCTTAGGAACTGGTCTCTCTGCTGCTGGATGGTCAGAGTCTCTGGATCGGCGTTTCTTTATTCCACCTGCCAGAGCGGCTACAGAGGCGCGCGCCAGCGCGGTCCAGCCGGCCCGCTGGTGACGTCAGTGTAGCTTTGGGGTGAAGCTTGCCTGTTGATCCTGTCTGAGCTGGGGACCTTTTTTCTTCTTCTGCTGAGGTAACATCTGAACACAGAGCATGGATGAACTCGGGAATATTTCATAAGCCTTTTCCCCCCTTTTGCTGTCTAGACACATTCATGTGTCTTTGCATGAGTTTGGCATACAGACCAACGCTATTACAGCTAGCCAAAACTAGCAAAATAGCAAAACCTTAAATGTCGTCAACTCAAATAAATAAAAACGGCAATTAAATGGGGAAAAACAATGAGTAACTGGAACTATATGCGGTTAAAAAACGAAACTATATTAAAACGATACAGTTTTAATATGTGTTCTGTGTTTATGAATCTGTTTATTGGCTTTTTGAACTGATGTGAAATTGATTTTTGTTTCCCTACACTAGCAAATTAAGGCACTCCATAATCCTCCTTACTCTACTGTAGTCCCCAAAATGGCGACAGAAAAATTTGCGAGAAAAACAACATCTTCTGCTGAGTGTTCAATATCCAATCAATGTATACATAATCACAATACTTGACCTTTTTGAATTCTGTTGTTACTACGATATACTAGTAGCAACAACTAGTATATAGTAGTAGTTACTAGTTACCAAATAACTAGTAACTACTACTAGTTATAATATAACTAGTGACTATGTGAGTTTTATGTTATTGTGACTTTGTGTTTGTCTAATTCAGTTAGTTATAATAATTTTAGAGTGTGTTTGCTAGTTTTTAAAATATGAATTACATGTAAATGTTTGGTTTTCATTAGTTATGGTAAGTAGCACTAGTTACTATAGTACTGGTAACTACTACAAGTAGTATACTATAACTGAAAACTAAACTAAACAATATTTAATTAATAACCTTTTAAAAAGAAGCAAACACACTAAAATGATTAAAACTGGGTTAGACAAAGTCACAACAAAATAAAACTAAATTATAATGAAAGACCCAGAATTTTTATAACCCTGGTGCAGACGGCAAGAAATTTATTGACACCCCTGGTGACAAAACAAACAAACAAAAAAAGCATAACTGAGCTGGAGAGAGCAGAAGAGATGAATGATGATTATGAATTCTCATTCTGTAGAGGAGGAGTTTTACAAAGTATTGACAGCAGAGGTCAGGGTTGCATTTAAAAGCCTGAGCGCCCCTGGATCAGAGACAGTTTTGGTTACCCCACTCCCACAAATTCCTTTATGCATGCCAATTATAATAGTGGTAGTTGTACATGCATAAATGTTAACGCTCTCTAGTCCTTGGCCACAGAAGGACACATTTTTTCCCTTCCTCTCATTAACACTGGATCACTTTGAGACAAGAAATTTTTTGCCCACACGACAAGAATAACCCAAAATGCACCTGGTCTGCACTTGGTGATGGGATGAAATCACTGGAGCACAACAAAAACAAAGGAGGCAGCATGAAGCACACACTGTGGGTTGCTGTTACATCTGACGTGTGAGGGATGAGCAGAAAATTCAGAGGAAATTACCAGCAATTAATTTAAATATGTAACATTACATGGGAACAGCATAGTCTGTCTAGCCTATACGTTTCACTACAGGCCCAGAGATAAACTGTTTAGTTGTGTTTCTCAACTTAATGAAGCCAATGAAGAAGCTTCTACCCTCATTAATGATACACTTTTTCTTAAGCACTTGCTGTTTCCATTACAAATCTTTGTCTATATTCTGCTATTGTCGGGAAAACACAATTTCTCACAGTTGCTGTTTTTTCCCATGATAAGTAATGGATGTATACAGCTACATGACGCTAGGTTCATCAACCATCACAGGAGACATCAGTGCCTGATTTAGTGACAGGCCCCGCCTACATGGGAGAGGCTACATAAGCGGCACTTTAGGAAAATTGTAGTCGTCTATTTTAGATAGATAGATTAGATAGCATTTATTGTCATTGAACAGAATTCAACGAAATTTCCATTGCAGCTCCTGTGCAAAAGGTCAAATATATACAGTAAAAATAAGCAAACACACAATAATAATAATAACAATATATACAACTAAATTAACTAAAGGCACTCAACCACACCAAAGAAGTAGCAGCAGGTCCAATTATGGCAAAGTACAGATAATGTGACAGTGCAAAGTGCAGAACAATATGGCTGTGTGGGGGTGGGGGATATGTATGTGTGACTGCGAGGTTATGATATGTGTGGGAGGGGGGGCGGCAGGGAGTAATGGCTCTGACGGCTGTGGGGAAGAAACTGTTTCTCAGTCTATTTGTTGTAGTCCGTATATTCCTGTACCGCTTGCCTGATGGCAGCGGCACAAACAGTCTGTGGCCCGGGTGGCTGGAATCCATGGCTATGGATCCAGCTCTCTTCTTGACCCGGCCTGTGTAAATGGAGTCCAGGTCTGGGAGGGGGCATCCCACAATGCCTTGTGCTGTTCTCACCACCCGTGTCAGTTGTTTCCTCTCCAATGCTGTGCAGCTACCATACCACACAGTCATGTTGAGGCAGAGGATGCTCTCGATCGTCGCCCTGTAAAAGTTCACGAGCAGCCGTGAGGAAAGTCCAGCCCGTCTCACTTTCCTGAGGAAGAAGAGCCTTTGTTGTGCTTTCTTCACCAGGTGGGAGGTGTTTGTGTTCCAGGAGAGGTCAGAAGTGATGTGGAGGCCCAGGAACTTGATGTTGTCCACACGTTCCACCACTTCTCCATCTATGAGAAGGGGAGTGTGAGCCGTCCTCCTGGACCTTCTGTAATCCACAATGACCTCCTTGGTCTTCCCTGTGTTCAGCACCAAGTTGTTGGCTGAACACCACTGAGTGAGCTGCAGAATCTCCTCTCTGTAGTGGGTCTCGTTGTTGTCTGAAATGAGACCCACTTTTTAAAGAAGAGCTATAAATTCAACGCGTTCAAATGACACACAACCTTTCATGAACTGTTTCATGTTTGTGAGCCAGAAAAAAAACAACAAAACAAAAACAAACCGTCACCCTCTTAACACTTCCTGTTGTCTTCTTCAGCATCTTCGCCTGCAGCAGGATCCGGCTGCTGATCACGTGACGACCCGTGTGATGCGGGGGGGAGAAATCCAATATGGCTGAAAAACCACCTCATCCTCCTGAAAAAAGCTTTTTAATCAAAAATTTTTTATTTATTTTTCAAAATTTGCAGTGTTCTGTTGAGCAAATGTATTTTCATCATTTCAATTTGCATAATGCTCAATGGAAATGCAGCTACAGAAAATACTCCTGTGCTATGGTCTTTACTTTGTGTGCGTGTGTGTGTGTGTGTGTGTGTGTGTGTCTGTGTGTGTCTGCACAGTCATCTCAAACCCCCAGCAGATTGGTTAATAACAGACAGATGGATGTTTGAAAGCCTTTATTTCTGTAATCTAGGATTTTCCACTTATAGGTAGTGAAAACATGATCTTCTGAGTTAGAATATAACAGACCAATAAAAAACACTATTTTTCAAAACAGAAGAAGAAAAGACTATGTTTAATAGCTGCTAAAAAGGTTATTTTCAAAACAAACCTTTCACTGTCATCCCACTGTTGCTAACTTAGTGACTTTGTCGCCATATTTATCAGTAAGCTCCCCCTGGCCAGGGTCCCAAAGCTGTGGGATATTGGACAAAACAATAATTTTTTTTCTTAAAATGGTATTGTTCCCCACTAGGCAAAGGTTCTAAAGTTAAAAGTTTGATCCTTTTCTAAATTTCTCCATTTGCAAGTGTGCTCCTGCAATTCTCCATATCTCTACCACTCCTGCAAATACATTCCCCCCCCCCCTCGTCTATATTCAGCAATAAATCAAATGGAAGTTTATTAAGAGTGAGAAACAAACGCAACAAAAGGGGTTGAGATTGGATTTATATTGGCTTTTTGAGCCATTAATTAGAAACATTCCACACGCTGTGTTTTTTTCCGAGATACCAGGGGGATTGAAAGATGAATTCAAAAGTAGATTTGTAAAAAAAAAAAAAAAAAAAAAAAAAATGTCCGATTCGCCGTGGGTCTCCGAGGAGCTTCTTAGAAAACACACACAAACAAGCAATCAGCCGTCAGTGGGGGCTATTAAAAAAGACTAATTAGAAAGAACTGTGCAGCAGCAGCAGACAGCGTTTAATATCACCTGGTCATGATGACTGTACTGATGACAGCTGTTTTCTTCTTCTTCTCCTCCTCCTCCTCTTTTTTCCCCCCTCTTTTCTGCTGGTTAAAAAGAGCTGTCCGTCAGTGGTTTCAGTGGCGCGGGCTGACCCTGTCCTGCTGGGAGCTGAACTGCAGTTAATTAGAACACAAAGCCTGAGAGACAAAGGAAGTTAGGGAGGTGAGGACGGCGGGGTGGGGAGGGGGAGACTGTTTGGAAGTGTGTGTCTGAAGCTTGGGGACAGGGGGGGGGGACATCACAAGCTGTTTTTTTTTCCTTTTGGGAAGAGGTTGGACTCTGCGTGTGTGTGTTCCTGTGTGGAGACTCAGTGGGAACAGAGGCTCACAGACAGATGAATTGGAAGTGTGAAGGGGAGCCCTGTCCCTGAGCTGAGAGCTATACTACCAGCTCACACACACACACGCACACACACACGCTCCTCTGGAGCCCAACAAGGGACAAAAGATCAGGCTTTGGGATCTGGTGGAAAAGGGAGCCAGAAGGGAGAGAATGTGAGACGGAGACTGCGAAAGGTCAAAGTATGACAAGAACTAATGAGGGAAGTGTCTGTCAGGGCTGAGAGGGTACCACCACTGGTAGACTGGTAAACTGGGTCCTGTTTCATAAACTGCTCAAAGACAAATATGATCCTCTCCAGGAAAGTGTGTCTGTTGGCACAGAGCTGTAGGCAGGGGCTGGTATGAGTCTCAACTGGATGATAAGTCAGAGTTAAAATACCAGAGTGTCACTGTAGACACAGTTCTAAATACAATGTCCTCCTGCTCTTAAAATAAACTCATAAAATCACATTGCAATATCTCAATAACAATAGCTCAACAGCATATAAGTATGACATTTATTTATTTTTCAATAAAAACATACTAAAATGATTAGTTTGAAATAAACATGGTTAATGTGTCGAATAGCATACTACGACTCTATGTAGGGTAAAACAATCCATTTTATCAAGTAACTGTGACCTTCAGTTATAAAAAAAATTGCTATAAATAAAATACAACTTAAAAGAAATTTGACTTCATAATTTAACGCCTTAAAATTGGGCCTTTGTTTCTTTAAGAAACTCTGTCTCTGAAACTCCACCTTCAGGAAATCATCACAACATGGTTCCTCTGTTAACCCTTTAACGTTTTTACCAGCGTTGCACTGAGAAGTAGCTCCTATAACGAGCTCAGCAGATGCACAGGTCCACCAGGTTTTTGCTAATTGCTGCTGGCTAGTCTGAAGGAGCTGATGGGGGAGTGTCAGGAAAGGGTTGCTCTGTAAAGTCGCAGCTCGGAAGCTTGGAAACAGAAGCTCTGAGGAGAAGCTAAGTCCTCGAAGGCACGCTAGGTCCACCCAGGAGTTTTTGCACAGCTGAATGGTTGCCACTAGAAACTCAAGGATTTCTCAAACATGCATGAAAACAATCAAGGCAATGCTCCAGGTATGTTTCTGATGAGGGAATAACATCATAACATGACGTAAAGCTAAAGAAAGTTGAATTTACATAATACTGCCCCTTTAAGAAACTGATATAGGGTGGTTATTTTTATCAGCTAGCTCTGGTAGCTTTCCTAATACCACATTACATGACTAATGGACCTTTTTCGCTGAGCTCTACTCAGTTATAAGGGCTTCTCCCTGATAATGGTAATGTGGTACCAGACCATTTTTCAGAACCTAAAATGCTGGGGTACTGACCGTGGAAACCCAGGTTGAACACGTGACCTTAGGAAACCATGGGTCACTGATTAGGTAGAAGATGGAGTCACTGGTTGCATGACAACAGTGACTCAAACTGACCCGTTTGTAAAAACAATTGGCATCTGGGTTAGCCACAGACTAAGCAGAACGCTCAACATAAGGCTCCCATGTACTCGGGCGTACTGTGTGTGTTCTGTGAGCAGTGCAGACTTCGTGAACACTGTCCGTGGACAGCTGAGATTTTATAGTCAAGTGTACCGATTGCCTACATTTCCCATGACAAAATGCCTTCATTTTCCACACTCTGAATGGATTCCAGCAAGCTTGGTGAGCGAGGTGGAGGCCTTGCCCCACTTCTTCTCCATCGGCAGCCACCGCACACCTGTTAGCATTGTACAGAGGGACAGTGTAGCCGCTGTACCTCCTTGGGGCTTTTTGCACTGACTCTCAACCTTTTGTCAATTTTTATCTGCTTGGTGTCACATACAAAACAGTTTGATGGGAACACTGTTTCCCACCGAGGAGTTTACTGTGCGACATTGAGGACGTGTATGCCGTCATAAAAATGTACCTTTCTACGACATGTCTGGCGGACCTCCGTGGAGAGACGTACATCTGAGGGTGTTGGGGGGGCCTTTAGCTTCTATGTCATCAGTTGTGACAAAAATGGAGTGGCGCCAGATTTTAGCTGTTGAAGGATTTTTCTTTTGTCTTTGGCAAAAATCTATGAGCCATTTCTCCCATTAATGCTAGACTCATGCATGTGTTTTGGTTGTATTTACCCACAATGCCCTGCGTTGCAGCGCGCTTCTTGCTTTTGGAGCGGTCTCCAGTCTCCTCGTGTGCTTAGCATTCACACATGCATTGGAACCGCACCAAGAGTTCACTTCAACCAAACAAAGACGTAGGTTTGTAGGACCAGAGTTCACTTTTTTGGATGGGATCAAAGTTCAATTGCACATCGACACCAAATAAACTGGACGTTCTAGACAAATGAAATAGTTTGGATAAAGTGGGCTAGAGGTGGCATGAATGCACCTGAAGTGTCGTCCTAACAGCCAGCTGACCAGCTGGCTACAGCCTTACCAGCAGTGCACAGGTAAGGACAACTTAAAACAGCATTATCTGAGAAAAACTGTTGGGTGAGGTTAGGTAGCCTTCTTTCAGCCAGTTGACCAGCAGTGTGCAGCAACAGGTAAGAAAGGGTCATCACTGATTCACTTCATGGTCTGGAATCACTTTTAAATGATTTTTAATCTAATAAACAGTATCATATAATTTGCAGTTTAAAACTCAAATCTTGACATGGCTACCAGAAGCCCTGCTAAAAGTTTACTGACTGCTGTAAAACGATTCAACCCATTCCTTCTTTTTGTTATCCCTCCTAATATCCAATTACGTCCATAGCGGCGGTTCATGCTGAGACTAAGTGAAATCTGCGGGTTTTGCTTCTGTTAAATCCAGTGTGGCTGAGCTCAAATCAGATGGTTATTATGGAGTATCAGCCACCCGGGCCACTCAATAACCCGCGGGACGCGCTGTCTGTTCACGGCTCTCGCTGACATTCTCCGCCGGTATGACCGCAGTCCATTTAATGCCACCATCGATCGGCGCTGCAGCGGCGCTGCGCGCAACCTTCAGGCCGATGTTAAGCGCAGCGGCGGCCGCCTGGCAGGTACGAGTCTGCGGGCACGCTAACAAGTCTCCTTCGCCGCCACCTCCTCTTCCTCCCACCTTAACACTCTTTTGTCCTGCACCCACTTTCCACGCGCGCACACGGCTGCGTCGAGCTCGGTTTAAAGAGCTTGGACACGAACGGAAGTTCGGGGGTTTTCACTACAAAGTAAAAGCCTTATTTTCCAATCAGTGACGTCAGACTTTGTTAAGCTACGGCATCTTTGGTTATGATGAAGTGGCTTATATCTGATCCTGGGTGGGGGAGTTTGTTTCTTCTTCTTTTGCCGCAAAGCTAGAGTTTCACAGTAAAAAAAAAAAGACAAACTTTGAAACCATTTTCCCCCATATGACGTGCTAAGTAAACCAAAAATGCCATATTTTCACCATGTCATTAATACATTTATAAATGTCACATCTCTAAATATTTAACTCACAACCTAAATATTTAGCTTGCAATCTAGCAAGCTAACCTAGCTAGCCAACTAATCTGAATATTTAGTTAGGTTAGCTTGCTAGCTAAATATTTAGGTCAGCGCTAAATACTTAGTTTGGAAAATAAATATTTGCTTAGGAAATTAAACATTTAGCTCAGACCTAAACCTTTAGCTTGGTATCTAAATGCTGAATTCGCAAGTTAAATATTTAGATTGTAAACAAAATAATGAGTGTTAAATATTTAGCTTGGAATTGTAACATTTAGAAAAATGAAAAACATGCTGACAGTATAGCACCACAGGCTAAATAAGTCAAAACATTTGCTGTTATTTTTTAAAAAACCTTTACAAACGGCACCTCGCTGTAAAATAGGCAGTCACAAGCATTATTAGGGAAAGTCTAAAGTATTTGAGGATTTTAGTTGCTTTCTGATAGTTGTGGTCTTTATAACCCCATCAAATAACTTGGGTGCACTGGGAGTTTGATGCCCAATTACAAATAAACACCAGCTACATCCATCATTTGAAGTTTGTACGTACAGCACAGTCAAAGCAGGTTTTTTTTAAAGTGATATATAAATAAAATATCGTTGTAGGGAAGTTTTCACACAAATTTACCTTTCCAACTGGGAAGAAAATATTTCTAAACAGCAGTTTACATTCTTTCTTTCAGCCAGCTGGCCAGCAGCATACAGCAAAAAAAATTGGAAGGGGGACCTGCACAGTAAGTTTGTTTCAGATAATGCATTAATTATTATTCTTATTTTTGTTATTTGTGTGCTCTTACTTTGAAAGTCTTGAAAGGAAGCATGGGACTAATTATGTCTGCCTTGCTGCCCTCCCCCATCCCCTCCTCCCTCCCACCTTCACCCTCTTTCGGTCTCTGTTGCCATTCCGACGCACATCCCTCGCAGAGGAGCACCATCCTGGCGGAGCTGGACAGGAAGCCGCTTCTCGGGTCCCTCTGCGCAGTGGAGGACTTCACCCGCCGGGATTCTGGTACCTCGCCCCCCCCCCCCCTGTCCCCCGGGCCCCGGGAGAGCCTTCGGCGCCGAGATGCGCCCCTGGAGCGGAGCTCGCTGTCGGTAAAGTCACACAAAGAGAATGAGACTGTGAAGCGGCGCGACATTCATCACCCCGGAGGAGTAATAACGGCACCAGCCTGCATGGTTTTATATTGAGGATTTGTGCGCTTGATCGGGGCTCTGAGACACCCCGTATCCCCTCCACTCCCCTGTCTCCTCGCCCCCCCACCCCAATCCCAGCTGAAGACATGAGAAGAAAAAGCTCTGCTGCTGCCGCGGCTCTCTGCGTTTGAGTCTCCGGTCCGTCCGAGGGGCGTCCAGTCTGCACACCTTTCTCCATGTTGCAAGCGCCTGGTTTATGACAATGGATTACTTGCTTTGGGTGTGCAGCCTCGTTGTCCCTGTGGTCCTGGCTGTAGAAGGTATGTCGTTTGATTTTTTTTTTTTTGTGGAAATATCTGCTTTTTTTGTTGTTTGTTTGTTTGCTGCGTATAAACAATAGACTGTTTGGTTTCTGACAACATAACAGGAAAAATTCAATAAAAAAAAAAAAAGAAAAGAAAGAGAGCCACTGTAAGAACTGAACCAGAGCAGTCCACTCCATGTCTTCAGTTTACCTGATGTTTATTGTCTCAGTGGGAGAAACTGGTCCCGCTTTTGTTTTCCTTAATTAGACCCACTAACAGCCCAGTTGGTGGGTTAGGGGTTATTCCGTGATGACACCCCGCCCCCGGTGTTTCCGATGCGGCTTTTGGGACTTGTCCCTGTTGCTATTGTCCTTGTTGTCACACCCGCCAGCGGAGCGAGGATGCCCCACCTGCCCCGCCTATCCTCCCCACAGCTGAGGAGGTTCGGTTTCCCTCCACGGAAGGCAGCGAGGAGAGGTGGTGGTGGAGGTGGAGGTGGGGGGCGTCACCGTGAGGACGCAGATGATGCGCTCCGGAGGAGGTTTGCGCGCGCGCTGCTCTGTAGCCGACCGACCTGCGTCGGGCCGGTGGCCCCCCAAGTACGCGCGCGCGCGCCCCGCCGGATCAATTCCGCACATGTGTAACATATTAGATGACAAGTGTGTATTAAAGGTCAACGGCTTAACAAGTGCGCTGCGGGCCCTCTCCATCAACAAGGGAGGGAGGGGAGCGCTGCCCCCCTCCGGGGAGAAGCCCACCCTCGCCCGCTTCTCCTCGCTTCACCTCACCTCACTCCCCCTTCTCCTCCCCCCATCCAATCTGCCTCTGCTGGACCGTGGCCAGCTTGATCCCTCATCAGTTCTGGTGTCAGCGAGTAAATCAATGCAGCGGCGGCAGCACTGAGAGTCCCAGTGGGCTCCCCACACAGAGACGATCAGCACCACCAACTCCACACCCACTCTCCTCCCCAGGCCAGAGCCCGTTACTCAAAGCTCAGGGGTTAACTAATGTTTGTCCTCTGAGGATAAACATGAAGGGCAGATCATCAGATGGGTTTAAATGAGCTGGAAGACAGGCAGGCACAGCCAATTTTTTTTTCTTTTTCTCCTGCAGGTTGCTGTTGGCATGAATGTGGCATCCTGTTTTTCTTTTTGTTTTGTTTTTTTATTGCTAGAGTTTGTACAAAAGCTGGGAGTTTGAAGGGGAGAGATTATCAGGGGCTCCACCAAGGAGCGAGAGACACAAAACAACAGCAAAACAAAAAACACACACACACACACACAAAAACAAAAGGCGATTGAAAAATACAGTTTTATATTCTTGTAACTTTGCAGCTAAAAGCTAAAAAAACAAAACAAAATGCAATCTATTGGATTTTGAAATATAAACAAAGCAATTATTGATGATCCGGTTCAAAAGGCTACATTTAAAATCACTTTTGGTGTATAGTTAAAGTCTATCACAAGTTGAGTCGTTTTCATCACCTAATGTTTGTTTTGCTGATAAACCAATGGTGGGCGATATGGACTTTTTCACAATATTTTCTTGTACCACTGCAATAAAAGTGACAATAAAATCCTTTTTTTCTGGCTGCGACTGCATCACACAGCAATCATAGCCACCCAAAAACAAACACTGCTCTTGAAAAACATTCCCATTTGTAACATCGCCACCTTCCTAAAATAATAGACCAAGTCATTTCTTGCCAAACATGACTTTTCTTTTTGTTGCCTAGAACATCTTTTGGGAAGAAAGAGGTGGATTTGTTTATTTATTTATTTATTTTTTGTCGTTGCAAAAAATGACTTGGGTCGTTGTTTCAGGAAGGTAACAATATTCCTCGTTAGGACACCAGTCACGTAAGGAAGTGTGATTGGAATCATGCAGTAACTACATTTAATCATAGTTTCAAACGTATCGATGCTTATTGAAGCTGTCATTGAACAAACAGTGGAGAAAAACGGTAAAACTAACAATATGAACAGCTTTGTGGGGGTTTTCAACATCGTTTATCAGAATTTATTGTGACAACCATAAATCAAAAATTCTTATTGCGATAAGAAATGTGTCACAATAAATGATAAACGACATGATGAATGACAAATGAGTCATTTGAGTGGCGCTCATAACGCAAACTTTGTACAGACACACATTTTTCTAATCTGTATGAAATAATTTCACGTTAATTGCTCATGAGGGCCCCCTGCAGGCCTGTTCCCGCCTACGCCAGGGGCCTCTGCCTTGGGCTGGTTCTGCTTCCTGTTTGCAGTTAGCTACATTGGTGCCTCACCTCCTGTTTGCACCACCAGACTGCAGTAAAGGCCTCAGCGTCTTTGACATTTTTATGTTATAATTCTCTCATTTACAGTCAGCGTTTACTGTCCTCTCATTTTAAAAGCTAATAAACCAGATGGATGAGCTCTCGGAAAGAGACTTTATAAAGCAATCTGAAGGATCTACGTGTGTCTGTGTGTTTTGGCCGTTTTTTGTTTTCCCTCCCCCCCCCATACCAGCAGGGGTGATCGTTCGGATTCTTCTGCTCTCTCCGTACGTCTTCATATCGAGTCACGCCGTTATTTGCTGACCTGTAAAAGCAGATTCGAGCGGCCGCAGAGAAAGACTGAACTAGGTCAGCTCGACTTGTTCAAAGAGCTTCTCCTCAAGCATCAAGCTGAGGATCAGTATCAACTCTCACCGCTGCGGTTCACTCCAGAGATACGCATTCCAGAGCAAATCAAGCTCGTAGGCAGGAGCCTGTATGATGTTCTCAGTGTGATAATCTTGATAAAAAAAATACAATATTTTGACAACATTCTGGTATTTATTAAAAAACAAAAACAAAAAAACAAGCGATCTAATTTCTTTGACCTAAAACACAAAAGTTACAATTAATCTATATATCTATATTTTGTTAGTTTGATTGGAACAGTAGGCTTGTCACGGAAACAAATTTTACTGGACGATAAATTGTCCCAGAAGTTATTGCGATAAGCGATAATTTTGTTGTTTTTGACATCATTTTGCACTGGAACTGGAAGATATTTAAAGTATCCAAAATAAATAAACAAAACAACAAATAAAAGGAACTATGAAGTCTCTGTAAGCAAAATTGTCCTTTTTTAAAAAAAAATAAAGTGACTAGTTGAGACCAAAGCACCAGACTGAAGACTTTTGTCATCTTGTTTTTGGTAGAAACAGAGAGAGAAAAGTGAAAAAATGATCAATTATATAAATTATTTAGCTCGTTTTAATTCATCATGCAATTAATTGATTTATTGCAACAGGCCTGTGTAATAACTTGCATTTTGTTGCTCAAAATATAACTTTTAGTGTTCTGCTCTTTATAGTGAAAGTCAAAAGTATAATAAGTGTATATTAGCATGTTAATTAGTTGAAGTGTCCAGTCAGACAAACAGTGACTGTTTATAGCACTGATGGTTTGTACTCTCTATTTTCACAACTGAAAATAATTTCCAAACCAGTCCTTCTTGCAAAGTGTGGCAATCTAGAGGCGACGTTGCTACCTCTACCTTCGTTTCCTAAGAAACGTACACGACAATCATTTGCAAAATTGGTGCATGTGGAATTTCAAGTTTGTACGCGTAGAAGTTCCCGCAGGCCAGTGACGCGACTCAAGAAAGTTGCGTCACTAGCCTGCTGTCGCGTCTCGTGTGCTGGGTTCACCCCGAGTGGCAGAAACGTTTTGTCTTTTGCTGTCGTTCGTTGCTACTCCATGTTTCGAGCCCATTAGGGTCGGAATGCAGTAGCGGCCTTTCAGCCATCTCAACAGCAGTGTGCAGCAAAAGCTGGAAGAGGGGCAGATCTGCCCTACAGTAGCAGTTTCCCCACAGAAAATTACAAAAAGAAAACAACTTGTACATCAATTGCACCCAGTTCAATGTGCCAGCTATAAACCTAGCTTAATCCATCTTAACTGTCACTGCTACTGGTGTTTAAAAATCCCTAAGTAAAATAAACAAACAATGCTTAGCCTGTAGAGAGGGGAGGCAAGTAAAGGCTTCAAACACACTGAGCGAAACCCTGTATAGGTTTCAAGCATTCTGCATTTAGAGGTGAGTGAAGCTTCTGGAATTAGGAACGTCGATATTGAGCAATTGTAGCTAATGGTAATTATCCCAGTTGCATTGATTCTAGAGCATATATCTGGTTCACATGGCCTGTCTGGTGATCAAGTTTTTTGTGCTACAGTGCTAAATGTGTAGGGATGTGATGTGAGGGAGTTATCTTCCAACATCTCGTCTCTCAATTGACTACCAACTGTCTTCTATTGAAATTAAACGCTGTAGACGGCAGTGTGATTGGGGTAGCAGTAAGAGGGGTGGCTTGGAGTTTGAGCAACAAGAAATGTGTTCAAAAAAACAGAATTTGTCTTTCCTGTAAGCGAGAGAAAACAGTACAGCCCTTTTTTGAGACAGTGTGCAAAAAACAGGTGGGGGAAGGGCAGATAGTGTGCAACTTTATGCTCAATAGTTAGAAAAAAGAAAAAAAAACTAAAGTTCTTTCCCTGTCATCTCATTAAAGGACATTATAAAAAACCTTAACCCAACACACCCTGACACTCCTACAAATGCCTAAAAGCTGGATTTATTTTACCCCTTCATTGACTGTTGATCGTCACTGATCAATGGTGATGATGCTTTTTTTTTTTTTTTTTCTTCCCCCCGTGAATATTTCATGTGTTTGCTGGCTGGCTCCAAGTGTCAGTGCGATACAAGGGATGCCTCCCCTTTCATCATACCCCCCCAACCCTCCTCTCTCACAAAGTGAATAAAACATCAGCATGCATGAGCTCCCCAAGCACTTGAAGAATACAGAGTTGTGTGGCATTTTGGCTCCAGCAGGCGATCAGAAAAAAAGAAGAAAAAAAAAAAACAGCATTAAATGCCACTAGTGGTGATGCTCTAAAGTTCCCACTACTGCATTGTTTTCTTACCCCAGGGGGTGAATGACTCCACCTCTGCTGCAGCTTTATGAGTGAGGTGGAGAGCAGTGAGGTGGTGGTGGTGGTGGGGGGGGGGGACCAGAAATCTGGATTTGAGTTGTAGCAGTTCTGCCTATCTCAGGGGTGTTGTAAATTTACCAGGAAAGGGGGGAGAACTGTGGAACAAATGGGATCTTTCTCAACCTTAACTGGTCTCTGGGAATTAGCGAGTCGACACGCTTTGGAGAGGAGAGTTACTGGCTGACGGAAACCCTTTTTTATGCTGCCATTTCAGTGTTTTACGGCGGCCCATGAGCCGGGAGTCGGCTCTAAGCTCGAGGATAGGCGTCATTATCCTCTCTCGTGTTGGCTGCGAGGTTTTAACGGCTTTCATGATTCTGGAGGTCTGCGAAAAAAGGGCCTCGTTCGGCACGTTTTCCTAAACGCCGTCAAATAAGTGCCGCATAAGATGAAAGGACATTACATGGATAAATAGGGATGTGTTGAATAAATAAATGCACCTTGGAGAAAATAAGTGTGGAGAAATGATTTCGTAGCTGCAAACATTAAGAATCCCCTTTGATGTACGACAAAAATCAGGTCAACACGAATTAGCTCAACAATAGCTGATAGTTTAGAACTATAGGGTAAAGCATATTTTTAGGCACAGTACCAGATTATATTGTTCATTATAACAATAATACTAACAGTAATATTATTGACAGCTGTGTTAAATGGGCAGTATTTATTCTCCAGACACGTCGGGCCAATTTACAGCACAATCAAGTAACCATGTTGTCTTCAGTTGTTTGATGTTCACTATGACTTAAAAGAAATTGTACTGTAACGCCTTGAAATTGGGCCTCTGTCTCTTTAAAAGCTCCTGCTCTTCCAGAAACTCCGCCTTCAGGAAGTCAACACAGCATGGCTCCTCTATTAAAACTTTAACAAAGTTTATGCCAGCGTTCCACCGAAGCGTAATGAACTCAGCAGATGCGCAGTTTCAACAGATGTTTGCTAATTAGGGCTGGCTAGTCTGAAGGAGTTGAATGGGGGGAATTGCAGTGGGGGAACTTCTGTGTGGCAGAAGCTTGAAAGCTGCAGCTCTGAGGAGGAGCTGCGTCTTGAAGGCGGGGCTAAGTCCAACCAGGCGTTTTGCACAGCTGAATGGTTGCCATGGAGATTAATTGATTTCTCAAACATGCATGACAGGATCAGAGTAACACTCCATGAGTTTTTAATGAGGGAATAACATTACATGGTGTAAAGCTCCAAAATATCTATTTTACATAATACTATTTGTGGTCACACTGATGCCTATTTTGGCCTATTAGCCAAAATACTGTGGAAAGGAGAAAGACAGCAAACTACTAAATAACCTAAAAGTGGAAATGTTTCAAAAATAGTAGTATATTTTTTATATGTTATTGCAATAAGGATACCTCACTAGCAGTAGATATGTCCTTTAGCATCTTCACTTTGAGGAAACTGAGGCTAGCTTGGAAGCTAATGCCTAGCTAATGGCTATTCAGTTTGAAACCAACAGACAATGGCAAAATGACGCGTTTTAAAAAATGATTTATCTGGCACTGGAGGTCTTTACTAATCAGCAATTTGACAGGAAGGGTTTGTAGGAAAAAGGGGTAAAAATGAGAACTTCGTAGGACTTTGTAGGATTCGTAAACCAACAGAGACTCTGAGCGCCGAGCAAACCTCTACTTTACTGTGTCATAGTGCATCGTACAAAAGCATTTATACATATGCTCATATAACTGGCTGGTATATATGGCCAGAGTAACATGTCTTTAAAATGAACTGTCGACTACACTGTAAATAACTCTAATAGAAATGTGAGGGCGATTTGTAGGTTTATAAAATAGCGTTTGCATTAGTACTTGTTGTTTTCAGGTGGCAGCGGCTTTCGTCTCCGTCCTGATTCTGACTCAGAGTTTGCTCAGAATCTAATGACTGTTTCATTAAATTAAAGCCATTAAAATCAGCTGCAGGTAGGATATTTACTGATAAAAACCTCTTCCAGGCCACATCAGCAGTCTCTTTACCGTCTGCTGTGACTTACTCTTTTGGGGTTGTTTAGAAACTGTTTGTACCGTTTTCTTTTCTCTTTCTACTCATTTTCATATACAGGTTTTTTTAAAGTTTGTTTTTTATCATCAGCATGACCTGAAATGCTGGTTTAATTTATTCAGGGGACAAACAATCCAAACCAACCTGATGCTATGTGAAAAAGCAATTGACCCCTAAACCTAAAAAATTGGTTGCTAAACCCTTGAAAGCAATAATTGCCATCAAGCATTCGTGATAACCGATGTTGTGTCTTTAATATTTATAAAGAGGAGTTTTGGCCCATTCATTTTTGCAGAATTGTTTTAATTGAGTCACACTGAACAGTTTTTAATCATCAATGACCTGCTTGAGGTCAAACCTCTACGCCCTAATCGGATCTTTGATTAAACCACTCCAAAAGCTTCAACTTGTTTTGCTTTTGGACCATTCAAAAGCAAATGGTCCAGTTTGCTTTTGAATGACCACCCAGCTTAGGGCCCTGCAAAAAGTCATCCTAAAATGGCAAGCTTCAGTCCTGAACTTGAAACACTGAATGCTCTTTACATTCGTGTTTGAATTGCCCGTTTTGAAGCAAAGACTTGTTGTCAAGATATGCCTAGTTTGGTGTTTTGCTATTGGAAACAAGAAGAATTTGTGCTAAATGAGCACTAGCAAAAGTTTAGCAGTTGAATTAGTTTATTGTAAAAAATTTCATATACAACTATTCTGAGATTTCTTAAATTTGCTGATAGATGATGAGTGCTATTCTGAATATATTTCATTTAACTGTTTCCGTCCGTCGCTGCCATGTTTTTTAATGACTTATCAAGTGAACAAGCTTATTCCTGTGTGTCTTTAATTTCCTATTTAAGGGAAACTCCGCAACATCGACAAAAGATTTGCAAACATTTGTACCGACATTTTCACACCTTGGCATCAAGTAAGTCTTTTCAGCAAGTCTAGCTCAGACAGATCGTGCTCCAGCCTTTGTTTTGTCCCATTTTAACTCGGTGTCCCATTTTTCCTGAATTCACCTAACTTTTTTTTTTTTTTGCTAGCAGTGAAGCTCTAACCCACAACAGCCGCACGGGCTTGACGTTGCCTCTGTTCACACGGGGTCTTAAACCCAGCTTTTACGGAGGCAGCGGCGTCAGGCCTGCAGCCTCTGTGTGCGCCTCGAAACGAAGTCCGCTTAAAGCAGCAGCAGCAGCAGCTCAGACCTTTGGTTTGCTGAGGGTGACTGATTCTGCCTCCATTGCCTCAGGGCACCTGGGAGAGATAAGGCAACGGGTGGGGGCCGACGCTCCAGATCGCCCGCTTGAGGTGTGGGGGGGCAAGTCGGCTCCCGTTCGGGAGCGGCCGCTCGCCTGGTGCGCCGCAGAGGCCCGAGTGTGGCCAAGCAGAGACAACAGGCGCTGATTTCGCTGATTAGTTCCTCCTCCCTGGCTCAAGCCGTGCTAATCAGTAAAACAGCCTTGTTCACAGGCATTTATTTGGGTTTAACAACTGAGGTTATTAGCTGCTGTCGTTCATTCCCTTCTGCAGACAAGCATGAAGGAACGAAAAAGGCTTTTAAAGCGGAGCAACGGCACTTAATGTAAATTTAGGTTTGCTTTGTGCATAAATATTACTTATTAATCATCCTGCTGAGGAAAAAAGGGGAATTTCTATTAACAACAATAGTAGGGTATGCTTAGTCTTTTGAAATGAGGATTTTTTTTGTTTTTCTCTTCCAGCATATTCCAGAGGCCATTATGTTCAAAGAAAAATACAGCTCGACTTTAAATCGCACCCTTAATATATAATTCATACCCCTCAACATTATCTGCAATTACAGCTGACATAAGGTTATGTTATTATCGACTATTTTGTGTTTCATCTTTACTGGTGGTTAGTAGCAATAATAGTAGTGTTATTCATTAAGTAGTATGCCGTTTTCCTTAGGAAAAAAAAAAAAAAAGGTTTTCAGTTCCTGTCCTTATAGAAATATGAGGCAAACATCTTCATGCTGACTGTGTGACCCGGCGATTATTGATGGTGGCTGAGGCATCACAAGGCATTAATTAGTCATATGAGTGACATGAGCTGTTCAGAGTGGGGAACAGTGGGGATTCAGCGATACACAGCGCAGTAAATCATCATGAGTCATTAGAATCAGCTGAGATTTATCTCCTTCCCCGGCGCGCCGGTCCCCGCGAGGTGCCGTTTGCCGAGGAATACCTTCACATTTTCTCAACTGTCTGTTTGCTTTTCATTTTAACACCGCCAGAGCGTTTAATCTCATTGTTTTACCAACGTGGAATATAATATGCTGAAGGGGACGTGATTCGGAAACGGGGGACGATGCAGCCAGTTTTACGTGTGCTATACGGGCAGAGCTAACGTGCTTGGTGTCGGTTTAACGTAAAATCTCAAGAAAATGTGTGCAGAAGTAGAAAAAAACTAAACATGGCATAATAGCACTACTATTAACCACCACTAAATGTGGTACTTTGACTATAAGTAACCTACTAAGCAATGATGTTGGATGACAAAGCCTGACTTAAGATTCCACTTTACTTCATTCCTTAGCTGTTCTGTTTGGGTTTTTAGTAGCAATGCACAATGTATCGACACTAACATCAGTATCGGCCGATATTAGTAATTTTTCAACATATCAGTATCTGTCTGATAAATAAAACTGTGCCTATATGAACAACTGATACTTGTTTTTATCTTGCTGCAATGGTAGTGAAATATATCGGTAAATATCTGTAATATTACTATTAGCCAACTCCTGAAAAATAGCTTTTTACATGCACCAGTGCCTGCATGTGTGTAAATACTCTGTCTTCCTTCTCGTACACATATTTTTAATAAATACAAATATCTACACCACATCTTTAAAAAAAAAAAAAAAAGTCTTTACGTTATCTGTTTCAGAAAAGTTTTCGTCCACACGGGATAAACACAAATCTGCATTGTGTTAAACATGCCAAGCCCATAGGGGGCAGTGTAGCGCAAAGCTAAAATCCATGTCAGCCAATCAGATTGCTTCAAAACAATCATGACTTCCTGTTAGGGATTAAACATGGCAGGAGGTTCATTTGTGTGGACAGAGATATAGGTTGAACTACTTTTAATTAGAGTATAATTAGAATATAAAGTTGATGAAACAAGACGATATCTATTGGGAATCGTGTCAAAGCAAGTATGTGGATTATTTGGTGCATTATTTGTTGCAGACTGTTATGTCCGGGAACCTAAAACCTCTTTACGCGCGATGCACACAAATATTGGAGTTACTCAAATCTCCACTTTGGTATGAGCTTTATAGTGATTTGTAGAAGTTTTTAGTAACATTGAACAGAGTTTCTGAGTGGATGAAAGGCCAAAACACATAAAAATGTATTCATTTCCCCAGACACCCAGCTAGGTCCTAGTTTTGCTGCAGCTGAAGCAGGCACAGCTGGTTCCACTGTGTCCCCTAATGAGCAGAGTACAAAGCGGAGTGTGGGACTGATCTTATTGCCATTTGGCCATTTGGCCAGCATGTGTGTAGCTTGAGACCTGTTTTTTGGTTGTTTTGTGGGCAGCTGGTGTGCTGCCCACAAAAGTCCAGGTGACTCAGGACTTGCCTTTTGTTTTGTTCCCATGTGGTAGGATGAGTGCTGGTTCTTTCTACTAAAGGGTTTAAGGGTTTGTGGCTATTGTTCTAGAGAACTGGTTGTTCATTTTGTTCCAGCTTGTGGCTGGACGGAGAATGGACCAGTGTTTCCTTCACTAGCTAGTGCTGGTGGCTCATCGTTAGAAACCTGGGATTTAAGGATCCGGATTAGTTAGGTTTTTCCTTTGAATTCTAGATTGCATTAGTTTTTCATTAAATAAATTTACTACATCTTAGTTTTGTCTCGTTTCTTCATTCCCTCATCGTCTATTGCAATGCACCCCTAGACTGGCTTGGTGGAACGCAACACAACCTCACACCACTAGCTGCTAGCTAGCAGGCTATTTCATGAGGTCTATCAAAGGGAAGTGGAGGCAAAAATGCCTCTTTGCCATTGTCCTTACTTTTAGCTCCTGGCATGAATTTAAGTTCAGAACCATATTGGGCCAATCCAAAATGTTAGTAACTTTTAGTCTAATGAAAATGTATATAAAAATTTGATTGGATGTACATATGAGTAGGTACATGTAGACTTGTTTGGATTTACATATAACTAGTGTGGCTTAAACAGGACAGCCGATCATTTGACTGACTGTGGAACAAAAAGGCTGAGTTCAGTATGTTCATGTTCTTTCTATTTCTTTTTGGAAAATATATATGTATAGATACAGCCTGCAGCTATATAAATTATACTGGATGTGCATTCAAAATAAAGTCTTCAATTGTATTCAATACAATTAAATTAATGAGGTCAGACTTACAGTGCTTGTGTCACAATATCAGTTGAAAAACTAATTATACTCTTCCTATCTTTATATTTCAGAGTTTTTTCCTCTGGCTTTGGTGTTGTTCTTGTCAGATAATTCTCATTAGCAGACGTAAAAGTACAACAGCTTAAAATAGAAATGAGCTCACAAAGCTCTTCTCGTTGATTGTTTAAAGCTTTATCTCTCAACTAAAATGTCTGATGGCTGATAAAATACTAATTAAAAAAAACAAACAAATGCAGTAAATAAAATCCCAACATCGGTATTTCTGAACTTTAAACACACAGAAGAACAGGAAAACAACACACCTAATGCTGAAAGTACACTTCCTGTTTGACCTAGAATAATCTAGTGAAAGAAAAAGCGATATACAATGGTAGTTTATAGAAATACGTAATGTTTCGTGTGTGGACCAAAAATCAGAGTTATGGTTTTCAGAGTATATTTTTTCAATTTTTTGATTTTTCCATTCATTGACTTGACAAACTTTATTTCAACATTATCCTCAATTCCATTATTTTTGTATGCACATTTTGAAGTATCGCATTAGAAAAGGTTGATGGAAATGGCTAAATTTGAAACAAAGTCCTCAATTTTACAAAAAAAAAAAAGGTTTTTAAGTTTTTAAGCTGGTTTGAGGTCGTTTTCGGCTTTTCAGAAAATAAGCTAGTACGCTAAAACGCACTAGCTTTTTCCAAATAAGTCGTGACGTAACAAACACTCCAATCTGCTGGTGGGTCTGTGCCTTACCAGAGGCATGACACTTGGAAAAATCTAAATCCACATCTCCATGCTGGAGGGCAGGACTCCCTTGAGTTTTATGAGATGTGTGGTCCATGCTACTTCCTGCTTACTACAGCCACACCGAGTGTCAACACCCGACAAAGTTATGCTTTGCGTAGCGTGGTTGATTCGCTCCAAACCAGTAGATGAAAACATGCCTATTTAGCAGTTTTGGATTTTTTTCTTTTTTGCGTCATTTTAAAAGTTTGCTCAAATGCCACACGACAATTAGATGGAAACATAGCTGATGGCTTTTTGTGTAGCATGTGAGTTATCCTGTTTATATATTATTCTTCCAAGATAACAATCTTGGCTGTTTGAGACGGGCGGCCATATCTTGCCAGCTTTGCAGTTGTGCCGCCCACTTTCCATTTTCAGATGATGGACTGAACCGACCTCCGACCTGACTGCTGTGTTCCTTGGTCTTCACGATGCCGTTTGCCCTCCAGTGTTCTCAACATTTATTTACACTGAGATTAAATCACAGACTGAATTAGCCAATAAAATCGAGGCTTCAACCAGTTGATAAAATTTAGATGCTCAGTTTTATCTGTAGCTTGTTGTAGTCATACTGTTGAGTTTCTGTTTGGTCCAAACAGAAATCCAGTCTAGTTCTGACCAAGTCTCTCTCTCTCGTGAAGCAAAGAAAAGCTTTGGCGATTACCACGGTTACATAGATACTGCAAGTTCTGCTTCAACCTACCGACCTCCTATCAGTACCACACAAAAGCTGACGAGACACTGTTTGCTAACTCCGGTCTGCCGCCACAACAGAACCACGTTTCCTCCGCTGCTCTACACAGAGCACGTTATTTATTTTAGCCCTCTCACATCCTCCTCCTTCTTCACTGTTATCAACAACTTGTGAGCAAATGGTGCACAGCAGGCGCCGTGTCATTGAGTCTCCATGAAGAAAGTGTAATTGTTTCACTGATTATGCAGCAACAGCAACAGCAACAGAACAATGGGAGTCGGTGACGCTGCGGCTGTAAACGGGGTTAGTTCCTCCGAGGTGAGCCGAACCGACCGGACCGGCGGGCCAGGTGGCCCCTGGTGACTGATTCTGATCCGGGCTCCTCCGACGTTTGTCCGAGCCGGTTTTTGGGGGCAGGGTTGCTTGTTGTTTGCCTTTTTATTTACAATTTCAATGACAATTCCACATATTTTTTTTAAAACGGTTGTTATAGAGCTTCAACCTGAATGTGAGGCGAGTTTCAAATGTAGAGAGATTGTCCTTATGGAGGTGGCACCAGCATAAGCTCAGGCACGAGCTATTTAAAATGCTAAATGCAATTTATGCTAGCAACTATTAGCCTCCAACGCCGCCGGCTGTTGGGCCAAAGTTTCCAAAGCTTATCAGACCTTTCTGAACCACAAAGTCAAACTCGCACTGAAGGCATCCAGGAGGACGCTTTGTTCTGAGCTCCATAAATGAGTGAGGACAGAGGAGTGTGTGCCAGGCGTGAACACACTCACACACACACACCTGCAACACAGAGGCTTAATTAGGCTGCATCACAGATCTGCTGTGATTGTCAGCGCTTTCATAAAGTGAGCGCATGTGGGTGGAGGTTATGATGGAGAGGGAGAGCAGGCCTTACCTGCTTCCTTTGTCTTGTTTGGGGAACTTGTGTGTCTTTAATGCTGTGCAGCCCCCCCCTCACACCATTTAACTTGAGCTCCTGTTTCCTCCCTCCTACTCTCCGTTTGCAGAAACCCTCATGGACAGTCGGTGGGCTACCACAGAGCTGGCTTGGACCACGTTTCCAGAGAGCGGGGTGAGTTAGAGTTAGTGTGCTTATGCATTTAATTTGCTTTGTGCATTGTGTTTTGTTTTTTTTCTTCCTTCTCCTCCAGCAGCATTTGTTCCATTTGTCTGTTAATAGAGCCCAATCTGCCTTGAACAGCGAGCCTCCCTGCTGTTTTATATCTTTGTTTTTGCAGGGAATGTTTACTTTCTTGGACAGTAAAAAGCACACGGCGACATTGTGTGAAATAAATGTGAGATTTCAGTGTGTACATCTTTCTGGAGTCCTTAAAAAAAAAAGTGCAAGAGTTTGCATGTGTAGATTGTACTTGGTGCCGCGAAATGAGCAAATATCCAGGCCGGAAGAAAATCCCCTTAATGTGAGGACTAGATAGGTGGGCCGCAGCTTCCGTCTCTCCCCAGGAAAGAGGGCCTGGCAACCTGGAAGCATGCGTCTTTTATAATACGGGCCCAGGAGTGCATTACAGGCAGAAATTAAGGGTTTTCAGTTGATACCCCCTGTAGGAATTGTGAGAAAATAAAACAACATGAATTTGACCCCAGGGCTAACAGCCTGACAGACCTCCCCCACACCCGGCCGGCGCAATTTGTCTTCGCTACGTGAGCACAAAGTCAGTCAATGGAAATGCTGGGTTGCCATGGAAACCACCTCCACCAGCTCCCTTTTTTTTTTTCCTTTTTCAATCCCCCCCTTCTTTTACTCCGGCCCACTCCTGAATGTCCTGGCATCCATGAAGTCATATGTCAGGACTGGCGAGGCAGCGCACCCCGCCCCCCTTCACCCTCCACCCTCGCTCCCCTCACGCCCCGGCATAGCCCGTTCGTTCAGGGGCCGGCAATTATCATATTTGTCAGGTAGCGCGTCAACGTGTTGCCGGTGATTTACGACGTCTGATGCCGACTCTTTGGGCTCATCGTTTGGGGATAAATTGCCCGGCAGCCCCGAGACGTGAGATGAGTTATGCATTATTTTCCCTCCAGTTGAAATAATCAATTTCTGGGGCAGTCATTTGTTATGGAAACGAAGCATTCAGTTGAACTGGGAACCGAAGGGGGGAAAAAAACAGAAACATTGACGTCTCACAAGGTTATTTCCTAATGGACTAAATTTATTGACCAGTGGACAATATATATTAGGGCTTCTAATATTAGTTTGTATATAAACATCGCTGTTAAATACAAATATAGTGCTTTGCTAAGGTATTCCCACACATTCAAATGAATAACTATGAACTTATTAATTATTAAGAGTCTTAAAAAGTGTTGTACAGTACTTTGTAGGACCAATTTTCAGTTGCAAATCTTTATCACCCCTGCACAGCTAGATGCTTTGCCCATTCTTGTTAGCAAAGCAGCTCGAGCTCAGCTAAATTCAACGGAGAACACCTGTAAACATAAATGTTATGTGATCAAAGTTGGATTTAAGTCAGGACTTTGACTAGCCACTGTCTGGTCCAGTTCTAGTTGGACTCGCCTTCATGGGCAGTGTGTTCCTCACTATGTGGGCGTGCATATTGGCGGGCCGTGAGCACGCTGCAGCTGTAGTCAATTGATGTCATGTGGAGCGTGTATCCTTGGGCCACCAGAAATCTCTCGCTGTAGTTGTTTGTTGCCCCGTCCAGTTGATGCAAGGCATTCTCTTCCCCCGCAGTCGATTAAAAAGGTTTGGACCTCAAGGTTTGACCATGGAGTCATTGATTGGTTCAATCTGACAAACTATTGAGTTGGAGCTTGAACCATCACTGAAAATGATGGTTGAGATGTTGTTGACATAACTCTACGGGCCAGTCGACAAATGCAGACTGCTGCCAAACAAATCGCTTGAGTGCAAAGCCCATCTCCGGCTCATCCGGCCCTTTTGGGCTTAGCAGGATAAGCTGGAGATGGGTTGTTGATGTCTTTTGCGCATTTACCTTTGGGTGGAAAGTTTTTCCAAAATCTCTCTGTGTATCTGTTCATTGTGGGTTGCACCGTCCAGTTGATGCTGTATTTATTCTTCTGCCACAACTCATAAAAATGTTTGGACCCCAAGTTTATCAATGGAATGATCGATTAGCAGCTTCTACGGTCTTGTTGTGGATTGGTGGTTGAGATGTGGATATGGTTGATGTACATCTATGGGTCAACCAATGGATGCAGTCTACTGCCAATCAAATTGCTTGAGCACAATACCCGACTAGATCCAGCTTGAACCACCCAAAAAACGAAGAACTACAGTATCTGCAAACGGAGATGAATCTGGCAGGGCTGATTGAGGAAGAACCGGTTAAGTTACACCAATAGAGACGAGGCATAAGAAGTTTACTTCCAGTATCGTCCTCGAAAAACACCATCATCCACATGTTTGATCATGGCAATCTGACAAGCAAGACTTCTTATGGGTTTTTACAATACTGACTTTCTTTGTGCCATATTTCTAATGCGTTTAAGTCAAAGTGCACCAATAATGTCTCGTTGGCAGATTCTCACACCCGAGATATGTATTTTGGCAGCTCCTCCACTGTTACCATGGGAAGCTAAGCTGTTTCTCTGCACTGGATTGTATTCAGGGATATCAGAGTAAAGAGAGTCAAGATAAGTCATTTCAAAGATTTACTTCACAATTAAGCAAACTGTGTACATCTGACATAAATTCCTATAAAATATATTAAGATTTGCGGCTGTAATGAGACAAAATCCAGAAGCTCAAGGGGCCTGGATACCTTTGCAAGGCAATGTGAAACTGTATTGTCATCACTGTTTTATAAATGCAAACACAAAGTCAAAAGTTACTTGAATTTTATCATCTAAGATGTTAAATCAGCGTTTCCTGAGCTCCAACTCGGCTGAGCGTGGCAGCTTTATGAACTAATATATGCAAATACATGCAGTCATGCTTCATGCGTATGAAGACGTAGTGCGCAGTGATCACACCGCTGGACCCGATCACACGGACGGAGTTCCATTCACTAAAGGCACACGGGAACGTTTGAGTTTCAACAGTGCCGTTTGTGTGAGAGACCCAAATCTCGTTCCTCAAGCTCAGTCGACTGCGCCGCGTCAGATTTACAGACAGGTCGTCCTACTGAGGGTAGGATTTGATAAAGCTTTTAAATCGACACATTTTGCTGTGATCACAGCCGAAGAAGAGTGCCCGCCCCGCCCCCCGTTTCTTTCCCGCAGACCTCCGGCACGCGCTCGGCATCGGAACTAGTCAAACAGATAGAATGCGTGAAATGTGTTTTAATGGGAAAATGTTATCTATTAATAGCCCATAATGATTGGAATTTTCTGAATGATTCATGCAATTAGAAGCGTTTTAGCTGCAAATTATTCCTCACAGGCCTCGTGTACACACAGCATGCTGCGGGAATGTGTGTCGGCGTGTATGTGCATGTGTAGGGGTGTGTGTGTGTGTGTGTCATTTCTTTTTTGTAATCCGTTCCAAGCGCCACAGGACTGTTTTGAACGTCTTCCATGCTTGAGCAGCTTGCATTAGGACGCATTAGTTAATGTCAACAAACAACATTTGAGATCTTTTAGGGTTTTCTAAGCGACTAAAGTCCAGAGTCTGGGTTAAACAATGGCATATTAGGAGCATTGTAGTTAGGAAACCAAACGAAGCCAAAAAACTCAGAAATTTTTAGTTTAATCTCAGAAATTTTCTAGAAAAAAACGTCAACATTTCTGAGAGTAAAAAGTTGAACATTTGCTAGAAAAACTCCCAAGATTTTGACATTAATCTCAGAAATTCTCTAGGGGAAAAAAAGTAACTCAGAAAACTTTGAAATTTTATGATTAATCTCAAATGTTCTAAAAAAAAAAAAAAAAACACAACTTGGAAATTTCAGAGTTTGAAAAGTGAAAAAGTTTCAACTGCAAAGTTTTCTCTACAAAGTTTCTGAGATTAATCTCAAAACTTCAGAGTTTTACTGGCAGAAATTTAATTGCCCCTTTTTTTCGATCTACAATCACTAACACTCGTTAGCTTTCCAGTCAGGTTACTAGGATTTGCTTTGACCGAGTTCCTCTGTCTTTTATTTTTTTTCCTCTCGCAGTGGGAGGAAGTGAGCGGATACGACGACTCCATGAGCCCGATCAGAACCTACCAGGTGTGCAACGTCCGGCAGCCGAACCAGAACAACTGGCTGAGGACAGACTTCATCCCCCGCAGGGGAGTGCTTAGAGTCTACGTGGAACTCAAGTTCTCTGTCCGCGACTGCGCAAGCATCCCCAACATCCCAGGCTCCTGCAAGGAGACCTTTAATCTGTTTTACTACGAGTCAGAGGGGGACATGGCTACAGACAGCAGCCCCCTGTGGAGGGAGAACCCTTACGTGAAGGTGGATACTATTGCTCCGGACGAGAGCTTCTCTCTGCTGGAGGCCGGCAGGATCAACACCAAAGTGCGCAGCTTCGGCCCCCTGTCCAAGGCCGGCTTCTACCTGGCCTTCCAGGACCTGGGGGCCTGCATGTCGCTCATCTCAGTCAGGGTTTTCTTCAAGAAGTGCTCCACCACCATTGCCAATTTCGCCGTCTTCCCTGAGACCGCCACTGGTGCAGAAGCCACCTCCCTGGTGATCGCGCCAGGGGCCTGCGTGGCCAACGCCATGGAGGTGTCCGTCCCTCTCAAACTGTACTGCAACGGGGACGGAGAGTGGATGGTTCCGGTGGGCTCGTGCACCTGCGTCGCCGGCTATGAACCCTCTGCAGACAGCACACAGTGCCAGGGTAAGAGCACAGGACTTTCACCACACACTGGCCTTTCACAGTATAGAATTGCTTTGACTTAAAACTGACAGTTGATCCAACTACCTAGAAATAAATATAGACAAGATCAGAAGTTTAAGATGGATTTCCTTGACATGTTACAGAACTGTCTTTAAGGTGGGTTGACTTGGGTCAAATGTAGGTTTTCTACCATGAGCTTCTCACAACAGAGTAGAACTTTGACTCATTCCTCCTGACAGAACTGCTGGAACTGGGTCGGGTTTGTAGACCTCCTTGCACACATGCATTTTTTCAGCTCTTCCCACAAACTTTTTAATGTTAAGAACACGGACTTAGTTGTCCTTAAGTTACTTTGTAAGTAATGTAGTGTTAGCTTAGGGTCCTCGTCCTTTCCAGAGATCCATTTCTGCCAAAGCCTGAACTTCATGCCTGATGTCTTGAAATGTCGCTTCAATATTTCCACATAATGTTCTTGTATTATGTTGCCATTTACTTTATGCAGTGCACCAGTCCCTCCTGCAGCAAAACACCCACACAACATTATCCCATTCTTCACCTTTTGCAATCTTTACTCGTTTTTCCTCCAAAAGTAGCGATGGCCCTTAAAGTCAAACACTTACACTTTAGTTGCATCAGACTGCAGCAGTTTCTTCCACCCCTGGTGCTCTAGGCATGCTGCCCTGCATGTTTCAGATGCTTCCCTGCTTCAGCACATTGATTTCAGTTGATGGGTCATTAACAAACTCTTGCTGAACTGCAGGGAAACATCTCCAACATGCAGGGCGGAGTGCCTTGAGAACCAAGGTTGGGAAACACGTCTCCAAAAATTAAGGATTTTGTTTCTGACTGCATTTGCCAACTTTACACGGGCTTTTAAAATTTTTTTTACATTTTATCTGACTTTTGTCACGCTGGCCTCTTCCTCTCTTCAGCCGTTCATTTCACCGTACATAATGACAGCCTCTTCTTTTGGTTTGTTCCCAAGTTAGAAAGTTTAGTGATTTTGGTATCTTAAAACTTCAGTTTGTTATTCAGGTATTTAGCAAATAGAAATAATTGTTGTGATCATAATTGATCTAAATCAAAAAATATTTAATTTCTGACGTATGATGTGACCTTCAGGAACAAACGTAAACATCTGATGTATTTCTACTTCAATCCTTTTTCTTTAATGTGTTTACTTAATATTTATACACAGAATAGAATAAACACCTACTGAATGTTTTCAGTAGTGTTTAAGTGCTTATCGCAAATAATACACCTGTGTTACTATGTCAATAGCTTCATAATAGCGGTGAGCAGGTTTCTTTTAGATTCCATGTTATTAATGATTTTTAAACCAGAAACATTTTCTAAGAGTCTTTTTTTTCCCTTTCTTGTGAGGGAAAAAATTCAGTTTAGTTCTCTCTGCCTACTGACTGGAAGTGAGTAGCAATATGTAGGGGAGGAAGCAGCGCTGATTACACTGTGATCCATAGAGCAAGAGAAATCTCACTTTCTTTGGTTGAAAGAGCTTTAGATTGAGGGAATGATGTGACGAAATATTTGTAACTTTTAGGCCCCGTTAAGAAAGAGACGGTTTTAGGTGCGTCTGCAGATGTTCAGGTTCACACGGTTTTGGAGTTTTACGAAACTAGAAACGATCGTTTTTAAAACCAGAATTAGAGTGAGCACATTTCAAAGTGGCGATTTCATGTTTCCATGTGGCCGTGCATTATTTTTTTAATCAATGACGTCGTAGCTCCATCTTTCTCTCTCTCTTTCCCGCTTCCTGGCGACATTCTGTGTGCTTCGGTCATTCTCTGGGAGTGTTGCAGAGTTTGTGTGGATGCATATTTTTATAAAAAAAAAAACATACCGAGCTCCTCTCTATGTGCGCAGGGCCTCATACTGTCATTTTTAAAAAAAATATTCTTAATAAAACTGCAGTATATAATGTATATAAAATATTTTTTTTCTTTTTTGCATGTTTGCTGAAACTATCACTGTTGTGACAGTTTGGTATGAGACAATCTGAAAAAAAAAATAAAATCAAGCTCCTCTGCCTTCTCCCAGTTCTAAATAGAAACAACCAATCAGAGCTAGGAGGCGTGTCTTAGCGCTGTCAAACACAATCTTGTGTGGCGCTGCTCCTCCCCCGCCCCTTCCACCCCTTTGCTCTCTGTTATGCTGCCACTTCTTCCTGACCACAGAGCCTGTTGTGAAAAGGAGAAATTTAATTTAGTTGAGTTTCTTCTCTTAAATTCAAATCCCACTTGAAATTTTAAGCATTTTCTTTCGGTGTCTTGTAGAATCAGAACTGTTCAGTCTTTCAATTCTCGCTCACACTCCTCTTCAGTAAGTGGCGGTAGTGTAAACTGAAACAGCCAGTAAAGTCAAAAGAGAAGAAGAGGCTAAGGCTAGTTAGCACAGCCACAGATGACGGCGGAGAAACGTTTTTACTTTTACGATAAGTCGATTCTCCGCCATTAGCCATGATGCAAGCATTTTTTCTAAAAGTTACATTCCGCAGCTCTAAGCGGACCACGCCCTGTACAGTATTTAACTTTTATTTTTATTCGTTTTGACTTTTGTTCAACTACAGCTCCTTTGTATGCTCAATGCAAGTCACCTCAGCCTGTGCCCTCTTCTTCGCATTTATTGTGTGGCTCCTGAAAGGGGGTGGAGGGGACGCGGGGGGGGTGAAGGAGGAAGAGGGGCAGGGGAGGAGTATGAATTAATGAGGTGTTGCAGAGAAGAGCCGCATACAAATATTGTGCAAGCGGGACAGGAGGGAAAGAAAGATAGTCGGATGGCACAAAACCGAGAGCCAATACATTTTCGCAGAGGCAAACGCAGATAATAGAATGGGAAGATGAATCCCAGAGAAGAGAGATAGCATTGGGGAGGGAGAGACGGAGGGAGAGGGGGGCGCTGGGGGGGGGACGAGGTGTGAATTGCCAAAGCGCGGACAGAAACAGCTGCTAAAAGGAGGGGAATGAAAATGGCAGCTGGCGGCAGGAAGTCAGAGACGGCGCACGCAAAACCTTCTCTCACCTGGGCGTGAGAAATGGTGTTGAACACGCGCCGGAGAGCTCATTCGTTGCCATTTGGCTGCTCAAGGTTAAAAGCTTGCCGCCGAAGCCTGATAAAAAAAAAAAAAGCTCTCCAGGGCTTCAGCCAGCGCTTGTGATGAGGAAGTGTAATTTCCTCGGCGGCCTACCCGTTAGTTAATCTACAGGCGGCCACGCTCATTAACACCATTCAGACCAACGCGAGCCAACGCCGCCACGCCGACATTAATCACTCAGACGTTTCATTCCTTACCTCCGTCTGGCCGCTCCGAGCCAAACGCCGCATGAGATGGAGAGAGGAGGAGAGGGGAAAAGACAATAGGGGGAGAAATGGAGGATCAAAAACAGGAAAATCACCGTGCCCTCCAAAGAGGTTAATGGATTAAAACAAGACAGAGAGAGAGAGACAGAGAGAGAGGGAGGGAGGGCTGTGACTCAGCAGACACTCGAAAGAAATGAGAGGAAAATAAACTAAAGGAAATAATGGTGGGCTTTGTTTCATGCAGAAGAAAACATGGATGCTGAGCGCTTTGCATCGTTGCAGTTTTGGTCGTTTTCCAAAGTTTTGGGTACAAAATGGAGATGGCCGGACATTTCACGCGTCATGGATATACGAGTCTGCGTCCTTCCTCTGTCTCTTCTCTGCACACTGCTGCAGCTTACGTAACCATAACATACAAGACTGGCAACGGTCGCATACAAACAAAAACTGATTAAGGCAGGTCAACACTCAGAGGGGGGGGGCAGACCGAGGAGATGAAAGCAGAACTTGCGCCACAACACGCTTCACTTGGTGTCTTCCTTAAGGTGAGCTGAGTGGAGCCCTGCACTGGACAGTGAATGTCATTAGACCCCTAGATCCATTTGTATGACTTGCAACATTTGATTATTTTTGGCCTGTTTTATACTTAGTCAAATTTCTAACCCTAATGAAGTGCAATTACTTGAGTGCTATACCTAAATAAATTTTATTTGAGTATCCTTACTGGAGTATTTATTCTTTGGGGAACTTATAATTCATCCCTTTAAGCTCAGCACAGACTTGTAGTCTGCTGTTGCTGCTTTTCTTCACTGAAACGTTGGTAAAAATGTTGTTAGGGTTAAATAGAGGAGCCATGTTGTGATGATTTACTGGAGGCAGTTTCAGAAAGAACAGTAGCTTCTTAAAGAGGCAGAGACCCAATTTCAAGGCGTTAAATTACAGAAAATTTTCTTTAAAGTAATTTTTGATGTTCACAGCATTTTTGTAACTGAAGTTAACGTAGCTACTTGACTCTGCTGTAAAATGCCACTAGATGGCTGGAAAATATATAACACTGCCCCTTAAAGTGGCGTAGATGTTTTGTAGCAGAGAGGTTCTACATGTCAATACGTTGTTTTAGCAAGTTACAAGGTTTTGTAAAAACCATACAGCAATGTACTGTTTGTACTTGTGAATACTGAAGTATTTTCAAAACTAAGTACTCCAGTGCTTTAACTGGAGTAAACTTTTACTCGGATACTATAGTTGAGTACTTTGTTTACCACAATGACAACCGACGATTTAAAGTAACTTCTCATAATCTACTGTAAAAGATTCTCATTTCCTGCTGGACTCCTCTCAGGGGTTCCCTGGTAACTCTGGGCGGGTTCTGGCTACGGTCTCCATTTGTAGCGACCTGGGCGATGCTGTGATGAGGCTGGGCGCTGTGTGGATCCCATGCAGCCCTCTCTTTTGTTCCTACCTCTGTGCCCAGGGCCGCTTGGCGGGCACTGGTGGTGTGAAGAAGCCATTGGCGGTGTCACTGGCTGGCCTTTTGCTCTGTGGGGGGCGTGGGGCCAGCAGTGGGCTGTGGGGATTGCGCTGTGCTGTGGTGGGAACCCCTCTTCCTCTTGGAACTTCTCTGGGCTGTCTCACCAGATGGGATGGCACTCTGCCCTTCCTCATATGGCGCTTTAGCGCTCCAGCCGCTGCGGCGGGTTAATGGTTGGGGGCTCTGGGGCAGTTTCTCCTTGTCAGCGCTGACCGGTCTGACTGCTGTGGGCTGTGTGGGTGTCTGACTGCTGGGATGACCAGGTTCCAGGTTGCAATTTATTTTTACATATTTGACCAAGATGGTCAACCTATTGTGTTTGTCAGTTTCTTTATTAATTATTTTAAATGGGCTGTTCCACTAATTGTACTGACTGAACTAATTAAAGTTGTTTTTACATGTTTTGGCCAAACTTGTGAAGCTGTTGGTGTATTTGTGTGAGCTGTTCTGGTGCAGAATTACAAAATTCATTTGTAAGTCAGTACATTTATGTCTGGGTTAAAAAAAAAGAAAGAAACATTGTAAGTCAGTTCAGCAATTTTTCTTTTTCAGATCGATGTCAGTCGATCCTAAACCTCAGATATTGGTATTGGATCGGTTCATCTCTGTCCAAAAACATAGCTGATAGCTTAACTCGTCTCTCTAAGCTGTGTGTGAGTGTGTGTGTGTGTGTATGTTCGGTTGTCCCGTGTCTCTGTGTTGCCCTGTGATGGACTGGTGACCTGTCCAGGGTGAACCCAATAACTGCCCCAATAACCGGTGGGGCCAGACACTAGGTCCCCTCTGACCCTACAAGGAGAAGTGAGTGAAAACAACAGGCAGATGGATGAAACAGAAACAGAATCCTTAAGAATTGACTCTCAATTCTATTGAAGTCTTGTGCTTTTCGGGATCATTCAATATTTCCAAACTTGGGAATTTGTTTGTGCTTTAAGTGAGAAAAACAAGTGAAGTGGCAAATTTTTTAGCTAACTGATTTTCCGTGTGCAGCAACAGGTGGGGGCAGAGGCAACACGGTGTTGTGCAAATTTTTATCAAGTCATTTTGACCAATTGATTGTAAACTGCATGCTTTTTTTTACACCATTGTCTAGAAATATAATGTTCCATTGAAGAAAATATTCAGCTAAAAACAGTTTTTTGTTCTTTAATTTAAAGATCTAAAATTTTGTGGTACTAATTTAAAAATATTTCCAAGGAACTTTGCTAGTTTTGCGCTTACATATGATCTTAAATGTGGACTATAACTTGACATCGAGAAAAGTTATGGGAACGGACCAGATTTGGCCCCCAGGTCTTGAGTTTGACACATGCATCATACTCGATGTATTCAGCTTTGCAGTCATGTAGTTTTCATAGCCAATTAGATTATATATTATTTTTACTTTTGCAGGTTCTGCAGTTGCTTAACTACAGAAAAACATTAACTGTTAATTAATGGTTACAATGAATGGTTTCTGGTAGAAAAGGACAAAATTGTAAGATAAACTAGAGCTGGAAGTGTTGGGATTGAAGTTGACGTGTAGTTTCTTGACTGACTATAAACTTGCTCAAATTGGAATTACGATAGTAAATTTGCTTAATGGAATTATGGCAATTTGGAAAAAGCACATTTTTTTTCCGAAAACGTTTTTGCACTAGTATAAGGTGGTTTTTCAAAATTAATGTATTTCAGAACACTGCAGTGGAAACACTTTTTTTTTTTTTGCGTCACACGAGTCACATGATCGACAGCCGGACGTTACTGCTGGTGGAAACGAAGAAGACGACGACAGGAAGTGGTGGGAGGATGATGGTTTTTAATGACTTCTCGTGTGAACAAACTAATTCACATCTGATTTTAATCATGTTTTGTTATTTAATGGGAACACCGCCAATGCAAACTTGTGTTTTATTTTTCAGCATTAGTTTTGGGCGCATTCGCAGTGGAAGCGCGGTCACTGTTGCGAGCTTTATTGCGCAACGCCGCTGCAGGGCTGTTAGCTGTTGGCTTCTCTAATCATGCCGTTGTTTTGACTTTGGGTGGAGCCGAAACTGAAAGCCCACTTAGCCTAACTACTTAATCACCCTCTCCTCTCTCTCTCTCTGTGTCTCTCTCTCTCTGGGTTTTATGAGCCGTCATGCTGACAGGACAGATGTTTGCCAGACTCCCCCACTTTTACACCACCGGTTAGGAATGTGGCGAACAGTAAAACCAGCGGCTCCCGAGGCAGATCTATCCAGACCTTTCGCTGCTAATCCCCTTTATCAAAATCCTTCTTTAGTCTGGGCTTACGCCGGTTTATCCTTAAGACTCAATATCAGCCAACTTTCAGCCCGACACTTAGGAATTTAAATTAATCTCTTGGACACATCGCCTCAGATTACCGCACTTTGTATACTCTCCTCATAACTCGGCTGAGCTAATTCATGTCTGTTCTGATGTCCCTTCATTTGGATTGATTTATGGGCTTATTATGGAGCGTCTTCTGCATGCACGCCGAGGCCCTCGTTTGTATTCAGCGGCGCGGTTTTTGGAGAGCCGTGAGGAGCCAGGAGACACTGATTGATGGCTATGGGGTGGATCCCTTTTTTTTTTTTTTTCACACAAGCATTCTCCATCCTTGTTTTGTCTGACAACAGCAATCTCCTGTCAGCAGTCGGTCTTCATCTTTATCCCCTGTCCCCTCATCTTCAACATGAAACTTTGCTGTCATCGCGACTCCATGTTTGGGGAGATTAATGTCACCGAGCACAGAGGATGAAAATGAAAAAGCAAATGCAAGAAAAAAAAAAAAAAAAAAGAAGCACAGATAAGTCCCTCTGCTTAAGCGCACGCCGATGCGGATGCTTCTTTTGTAAATGTTGAGCGTTTTTTTGCAGGTGGATGCGTCCTGATGTGACAGCTGCTGGGCTTCCAGATAAGCGACGGCGGCGTTTTGTTTTTCCCGCTTCTTATCGTCCTTTCCCGTTTCTCTCTCTCTCTCGTCCACCCAGCTTGCATCCCCGGGACTTTCAAATCCAAATTCGGCGAGGGGACGTGCGCTCCCTGCCCGGCCAACAGCCGCACCAGTTCACGAGGAGCCAACGTCTGTCCCTGCCTGAACGGCTTCTACCGCGCCGACAGCGACCCGCCGGACTCCTCCTGCACCAGTGAGTAAACGCTCCGCGGCGCGGAAACGGGCCGCAGTCGATTCGGCGACAAACGCCTCGGGAAGCAGCAGAAAGTGATTGGATCTGAACTCAAACGTTCACGATCTTCAGTGAGGTTCAGTTGATTTTATTGCACCTTTATATGGAACTGCTTGTGTCTTTAGTAAAGGTGATGATGATGATATACTGTAGGTTGTCATAGCTAATTGCAAGTATTCACCATATTGAGAAATAATTAAAAAACGAAAGTAGGGATGCACCGATTCACTTCTTTCACTTTTGATACCGATATCTGAAGTTTAGCATCGATCCAAAACCAAAAGACTTTTCTACTTCTGGCAGGATATTAACTGTTTACAACCGTTTAACAGAAAATCACCCATTAAGGTTTTCTCTGAAACTTTGCAGTAAAAGTAACCCAGCTTACAAAAGGCCATTAAACATTGAGCTTCTACAGCGGCTGCATAACATCAGGAGAATTCAACATTTTCCTGACCACATTGTCAGGCGCTATTGCCACCCTTCACTCTTCTGTCTCTTTTCTTTCTTTTCCTTCATCACTCGCTCCCAGTGAGCTTTAGAATCTCAGCCGCTGAAATTATTAAAACAAGTGTTGGCATCAACGGCAGTGCAGATCCAGCCAACAGGCCAAATACATCATTGGCATGCAGAATTTGCATACATGCCACTTGAAATATAATTTCCTACCAAACACTGCGTCCAAGCAGTCCTTTGTAATTGGGATTTCGCACAAGTGGATAATGAGACAATCACCGTTTCGCATATAGTGCAGATCCAGTTTCAGACCCGTAAAATCTAAACTTTTTTTTAAAAATTCGCATTTTGCCGAGTTAATTCTCCTGAAGTATTAACTTGAATTCTGTGTTGTCTGTGGTCACTGGTCTGCGTGAGCGTTGCAGAGCAGCAAAAAGAAGCAAATGTCAAATTTATTCATTGCATTTAAAAGAAAGGGGAAAAAAAGCAGAAACCCTATGAAAATAAATAAAAACCAAGAAAGACAAAGAGTAGGAGGGAGATGGGACGCTTGTGAGCAGAGCAAGGCCGGATATTTTTCTTTTTATGAGTTTAATCGAAACTGAGCCCTACAGGCCTCGTATCGAATAAAAACATCTGCTAAGCCCTGGATTAAATCTTATAAAAAAAGTTTTTCTTCAGTGAATTTGGCCTCATCCACTAAGTATACCGAACAGGATAACTAATTAAATCAGTTAAGACCTAGTGATGTATTCCACAGCATTATTAGATATCGGCCGCTGGTGCAAAGCAGACAAATCATGATCCTTTTTGGCTTTCCGTAGGTGTACCAAATGCGTGCCACAGCTGCCTTCGCTTCCTTGGAAACCAAAATGGTTTTTTAAAACTTCTAAACAAGAAGCTCCAGCAAAACATCATTCTCTGCCTTTGTTGCGTTGCTTTGGTGTAGACATGTTCTACTTATTGTTAGTTTCTTACATTTTTTAAAAGAGAAACCCCCCCCAACATTTTCTGAATAGCAGTGATCACCAGTAACTGCATGTATTGTTGATTGTATGCATTGGGCTGCAATGTCTGCTTTTTGTTATCTACAAGCTAGCACAAATAAATCCATTAACTTTGTTAAACAAATACAAGAAATCTCACCAAGTGTTTTTGGTCTAGTTTCTACTGCACACAAGTTAGTACACTTGAAATAGGAGAAAACTAACTTGGTTGTTGGGTCATGTTAGCTAGTAGCAGAGTGTAATGGTGTCTATTCAGCAAGATGTAGCAGCTTGTTTTAGTCAATATGTCCCTAATATTAATGAAAAGTACTGGTTCCATTGGCAGATTATTTAACTTAGAATTAATTTTCCATTTCCACTGGTGAAATAATCTGCCAGCGGAATTTTTAACTTAAAGCAATCTCCTACATTGTGCTGAAAAGTTGACTGTATGTTAGTTTCGTTTATTTCAAGTGTGCTGAGATATTTGCCGTAGAATCTACAATACATACAATAATGGGTAAAGTGTTGTGTGTTTGCAGTTCTTTCTGAAACAATCCACTTTGGCTCCGCTGTTTTTTTCTGAAATTTGAATTGTTTATGAGTAGACAGATGTGTTACTTCAGCTCATGTTTTTTTTACGCCATTTTTGTATATGGCACATTTTTGCTGGAAGAAAAGAACCGACCAAAAAAAACAACAACAAAGAAAACGTTTGAAAGCAACACATGATATGTAGAACTCTGACACAAAAAGATACAGTAAATTCTCCAAAATTAATATTTTACTCACAAACATCTACAGTTTCTGAAAACTATTTGCAATTTTCAAGCTAAATGTGGTTTGTTACAGGCAAGATGATGACGGCTCATAAATGCGTAGTACACATTACATGTAGTAAAAAACTTTCCATCCATTTAAGTATGAAGGAGAGCACAGCAGCTGCTCCGTGATGGTTTGAGGTAAGGTAGTCTGAAGGCAGCTGTAAGTACATTGGTTAAAAACAATGTGACTCACATAAAAGGTGAGAAAATACTGTCATTATTATTGACAATAATGTTAGAGTGGACCCTTTCAAAACAGTCCATACTTTAAATTCAGTTTGGCTACACAATGGTAACCCCAAACTGACTCCGTACTTCTAAATCAGGGAGTCTGTGCATCCTTAAAAAGTTTTAAATTGATGCATTTACAATTAAGGCCTTAAAATGTCGTAAATTCAGTAGAAAAATGTAAGTTGGCCTTAAATACGTTTATCACAGGTCTATAATTTTGTGGTGGCAAGACTATTTCATCATGTATGCTATGCAGTGCGTTTCTCTCGGGACTTTTCTGTCAGGCAAACTTTTGAGTCATGTGCGGACGTCTTCATTCACTGCATTCTCGAGGCGGTTGATGCGACCGCTAAGTAGCTTCTAACAAACCTTGTTAGCTAGCTTAGCACAAGCTAGCTAACAATTTAGCAATTAATTTAATTTAGCAATTAAATTAATTTGTCTAAAGTTAAAATGCATTAGCTATTTATCTTAATTTTAGATACATTAGCTAGCTAACTTAAATTGAGCTAACTGGCTAGCTTAAATTAATATTAAATTCCTTAGGTTTTTTTAGTTAATTTTAGATGCATTAGTTTTTGCCTTTATCATGGAATTGTAAAATTAGCGCCAGTTGTCTGGAAGACGTTCGTCTTCACCACTGGCTCCCTTCTGTTTCCCACCTATAATGACGCTACGTTCAGTCTGTGCAAATAAGCTTGGCACTACTACTACATCAAATATGCCATTTTCTTTTGTACCTTTCTGTGGTGATACAGGTCTTAAATGTCACTCTTAATGGTCTTAAAAAGGTCTTAAATTTGAGTTGCTGAAAACTGCAGAAAGCCTGTAAATGTCAGCATTTGAATGCGAAGGACTTGTTTAGCGGTAAGCAGGCGGCTGTGCTGCTGGCAGCAGCGCAGCCTGCTTGTTCCACCAGTCCCTCCCTGGCCGTGCTGATTTAGAGCGACATGAGCTGCTAAAGTCGAGCCCCAGGGGCCTTTCGCCACGTTAAATGACACACATGCGGCCCGCAACTGTCTCCCCCAGATCCTCGTCACAGGAACACTGTGGACTGTGACACTGACCAGCGCACGCTGACAGGCGGGCAGGGACACAGCCACCACCTTCCACTAGACACACACACACACAAACGCACATGCAGGCGCGCTAGCCTGACAGTCCTGCCTCTGCGGTCTGTCAGAGCCGGTGCCAGGGCCGCCTGCGTTTTGTGTTTTTGAAGCTGCGCATTGCACAAGAGAAGGCAGTGGACGGCAGCTTGGACTCAGCGTGCGTTTTAGACGGGTGTCCAATTAGAGGAGCTTCCACTCTGAACTCCGTCTGCCTAATTAGAAAGGATGGGGCGAGAGAAATGGCCGCTCAGGGCATTGGCAGCTGAGGAGGTGGACTCTGTGGAGAGAGCCGTTCTTCGCTCTCCGGCTGCCGCGAGACAGACTGGACTCTCTGCTGCCGGGAGCCGAGAGGCAGAGCACCTTAATAAGATGAAAAGCCTGTTGGCACAAGTGATCGCTGTTGCTTTCCTCGGCGCTTATCGCACTTTATCCTGATTTCAAGCGCTCTCGCTGAAAATGCTGCGCTGCTTATAGAAACACGATGGCCCTGGGTCACACTGACTCACAAACAGGAACTCTCTGTCACGAGCAGATTAGCTATTTCAAACTGACAGCGGGTCAGCCAAGCTCTGCTTGAGCATGACAGTTTATATGCATCACATAAAAAAAAAACAACAAACTGAACGTTGCTTTGTTTTCAAGCCATTTTTTTTATTGTAGGAGCCTGTTTAAAGTAGAGATGCACCAATCCCATCTGAACTCAGGGTTTTGAGGATTTCAGGTATTTAACTCCCTAAACTCAATAACTACCAGGCAGCAACAACAACAACAAGAACTTCCTGTAAACTCATCCAAACTATCATTTCTAAATGAACCTAAATAATCATGCTAGTAGTTTTCTTGCTCATAAACTAACAGGCCTAATGAAGAAGCCATATGATTTACTGCTTTTACATTATTCACCACTTCTAACCTCTCAATAAAGCCCTTTAAACCAGCGATGCGCCAATCCACTTTTTTCACTTGCAGTACCAATAGCTGAGATTTAACGTTGGCCGAAACCGATCCGATACAGAAAAACAGCCGAATTGACTTAAAACGTTTCTATTTTTAAACACAGACATAAATGTACTGAATAAAACATGTATTTGATAACTCTACCCCAGTCCAGGACACTTAGACACACAAACAAGCTTCACAAGTTTGATCAAACATGTAGAAACAACTTTCATTTGTTCAGTCAGTTAGAGTAGGAGGCTAAAATCCAAAGGAAAATAAAGAAAGAAACTGAAACGGACAAAAACAACTGGCTGACTACTTTGGTCAAACATGTGAAAAATAAGCCGCAACAAACCGTCTTTCAAATGGTTCAGATGGCGCAATTATGAATTCTAAATATTATGTAAAATAAATAATAATGCATGATGTCGTTCAGAGCAAAAAGCATAGAATTAGACTGCATAGATCTGCCCTTATGGATCAGGTACATTGTCACGGATACCTGCTCTAGAATTTTTTTTCAATATTGGGACCGATACAGATATTAATATCGGATCGGTGCATCTCTAGTTAGAAACTGCCTGTAACCGTGTTTGCGTAGTCTTCTCTGTGTTGGCGTGTGTTGTAGGAGACGTTACTGTCTGACTGGTGGTTCACTGCAGCCTCTGGGGCCAAATAGTCTAGATTTATGCTAAATAAAGATGCTGAAGGAGGTGGAATATGATCCCTTTTACCCTTTTTAAGACATTTCCATACATGTTATGTGTGTATTCTCACTGAAGAATGTCAATATTGTCTCCACCTCTCTTATACTCCATTTTCTGCTCACATGCTACCTATTGTTCCCTTTTTATAAAGCTGTTAAAACAGTTTCTTTAACCACCAGGGAGGATAATGTCAGCGCTGCACCGGGAGGATGACTAAACCCTCACTTGTGTGTTTTAGCACAGCCTGCCCACCTTCTCCAGTGCCCACACGTGTGTGTGTGTGTGTGTGTTCGTGTGTGTTTCTGTTCAGCCATCCCCTCGGCCCCTCGCAACGTCATATCCAGCGTGAACGAGACCTCCCTGTCCCTGGAGTGGGACGAACCCAAGGACACGGGCGGGCGGGGAGACCTCGTCTACAACGTGGTGTGCAAGAAGTGCCTGCGCGACCTCAGCCCGTGCACGCGCTGCGACGACAACGTGGACATCGCTCCACGCCGCCTGGGCATGAGGCAGAGGAAGGTGGTGGTGAGGAACCTGCAGGCCCACACCCGCTACAGCTTCGAGGTCCAGGCCGTCAACGGCGTGTCTGGGAAGAACCCGTCCTCGCCCAACTACTCCACGGTCAACATCACCACCAACCAGGCCGGTTAGTAATAACCCTCCCGTCGCCGGCCCGATTCACAGCAGAGCGCCGATCAATACCACTTAGCATCGCGGTAGTACAGGCTGGTTAAAGGATCCCGCTTTCAGTCAATGTCAATGAGCTTCCTAATGAGTGTTGGGTATCAACAGAGGTTCTAACACGGAGAGTAAACAGTGTGGAGGAAAGCTCATTGAGAATGACAGCTGGACAAATGCCGGGCTGCAGCTCGGCATTTCGGGGACAGTTCTCAGGAAGAGGCAGATAAATTCTGCTTTATATCCCCACTGTCAGCACTCGGCAGACTAAGCAGGTTTCTTATCATACGTCTTGACAAATGTCACCTTCCAACATCGCCACTTAAATATATGCAACATCATCATCAACCAAACTGTTCAGGGGGCCTCTCCCAGACGGTAATTACTCTTCCAGTTAACCTGCACTTAATCACCTCACTGCAGCATATATGAACCCAGCTCAGTGACTATCAACTGACTCAGGCGTCACAAATCAATAGGCTGCAGAACAGTAGAGGTGAATCATCTACTTCCTCTCCTAAGCTGTTCGGGACTGAGGTGGGGAAAGTTTGAACGTTCATCATCTTTCTGTTTCGGTTCGTTTCAAGTGCTTCGGGTGCCAGGCGTTCCCGCTGAACAATAAACACGATTTCAACAGCCAAGGTTCACATTTAGACGTGACTCAAAGTTAAACCTACACACAAGCCTGATTCAGGCCTACTAGTCCACATGTGTCCGGATATCTGGGAAAACAAATACCTTTTTAAGCGTTTCGGCTCTTCAATCATACGAAAGAACTCTGTTTATTATCAAAACAATTGTTTATAAAATGGTGGAAATTTGAGCGAACTCTGTATTTGTGTGCGTGTGTACATGGGAAAACATTTCAATAACTTTATATTCTAATAAACTATTTACAAGTAGTTCAACGTCTATATATATCTGTCCAAATAAATAATGTTTAATGTCCAACAGGAAGTCATGGTTGTTTTAAAGCAATGCTTAGTTAAGCTGTTAACAGTGATGATCCCTATGGTAGCCCAGAAGTGCCAACTAAATGCATAAGCCACAACCACATATGTATATGTATTGATAGCTACAATAACAAAAGCCACAACAGAAGATATGCTAACGCAAAAGATAAGTTAATACAGAAGTTATGCTAGAATGGAAGTTACGTTACAATGTAATTTATGCTAAAATGTAAATTATGCTAAAGCAGAACTTTTGCTATAATGGCAGCAGAGCCGGGGCCTAGCTGGTTTTATCATAACCAGGACTTTATTCCAAAGTATTTTTAACGTGACTTCAAATGTCTTTGCCGCTGTGACCTAATAACGCTGACCTATAATGTGTCCTCATAGGTGTGCATTCATTAACGGGGCAGCATTCCCTGGAGAATTACCTTAAAGAGTGTGCTAAAATAATGAGATGACAGGAAGAGATGAAAAACCCGACAAGAACAGGAGCGACTTAACATTATGGATTTATTGGATTGTCTCAAGAATTTTCTGCATTTTTGTTTCTCTTTTTCTTTTGTTTACGTTTCTGTTCTTCTCTGTTGATTTTGCGCTCAGCTTCCATAACATCAACTTCCCGTTTCCTAATTGCAGCTATGAATTCTTCACTCATTATCTTCTGCTGCGTATGTTTTCCTCAGCAGATTTTCAGTTGTCAGATGCCCATCCATCTTCTGCTGTGTGCTCCTAAGTTGATTAGTATTCTTCCTGGATTCCCAGCTATAAGTTCTCGCGCTACACTCTTACGGCTTTCTGCACCAAGTCAAATTTCAATCTCTTTCCATTTCAATCAGACAGAAACATTTTCTCTGCAGGGGTTGTATTAATGAAACATAAACACGGACATTGTGCTACAATCATGATCCAAAATGTTTTAAATGCTTCAAGCCTGCTTCACCAGAACACAGTTGTGGCTTTGTATTACACCCAATATGATCAATGTTCAGTCCAGAACATGTTTCACAGAATGCAACAGGAAGAGAAATGAGTTTCAGTCACTGAAACTAGTAAAAATGAAACCCCAACCCTCTTCCTCGTTCTTTAGTCTACGTCACAGCTTGGCCTGTACTATTTATTTTATTTGAGGAAATACTGCTTTATTATATTGTACCCATCAGAATCTCTGCTTTCTGGTTCTTGGAGAGCTTTTATTTTCTGATTCAAATGTTTTTTGTTTTTATTTACACATTTGTTAAAACGTGTAGAATGAGGCAGATGATCTGTGGAAACATTGATCTCCTCCTCTGAGCTACTATTGCTGCCTACAAAAAGGCGCCACATCTTGTCGAAAACAACCAATCAGAGCAGAGAGGAGGGTCTTAGTGCTGCCAATCACACTTCTGTACCTGCTACTAGTTTTCCAGGAAAACTGTGACCACCATCGGTCACCATGCTAACTAGCCTGAGCTGTATCGTAGCAGAGAGCAAGGGGACGGAGGGGGAATGAGCAGCGCCACAGGAGAATGTGACTGACAGCACTAAGACCCTCTTCTTGTGTTTTCACTGGTAGAAAATAGAAAATTGACTTTTTTATTTGTATGTTTTTTCACAGATTATCTGTCCCATACCGTGACAACAGAGTGACAGTTTCAAACAAAAATGGAAAAAATATGTTTTATAAACATTGCAGCTTTTATGGTTCGTATTATGAGAAACATAAGGACGTCATTTAAAAAATGTTTTTGTAGCTTTCATGCCTTTAGTGATTATTTATTATTACTTGTAGTAACACCATGTAAAAAAAAAAAAAAAAGAAGTCTGGAACCATTTAGGATTGATTAAGCAGAAAATTGTCAGAGTCAGTTCACAGCCGTTTTCTCACTGCATCTGTGTTTACAACTTTGAAAGAAGCTCTCAGCTACTTTTAAGTTACATCACAGTGATATACTGTCTCTCTCGGTGACTCCCTGCAGCACCTTCAGCCGTGCCAACAGTCCATCTGATGCGCTCCACTGCAGACACCCTCAGCCTGTCATGGCTGCCGCCCGAGAGGCCCAACGGGGTCATCCTCGACTACGAGATCAAGTACCAGGAGAGGGTAAAAGCCCTGACATTACCACGTGTCACATTAAATGCTTAAATCAAAATTTACTACAACTTAATTGTTTCGAACACTAACTGAGCATCGGAACGTGTTGCCGGGGGCCTGGGGATGAGGGCGCACATTTTAATTGCAGCAGAATCAAAGTCAGCAGCTGGTACTGTGTGCCTGCTGCATCATTAGCATTAATCAATTCCCTAAGAACAGCCTGCAGGCATAATGCAGCCAATTTGTAACCTTTGATGGTCAAACCTTAGGCTTACCGACCCCGTTGCTGCACTGAAACAAGCTAACGGTCAACTTTAGCCACGTTAGCAGCTCCAGTTCGATGATTTGCTCGGCCTTAAGGCCACAGAGCTGCCGCTAACCCCGCAACAGAGAACATCAGTGATAACACAACATCGATTTGACATAATCTCTTCATCTTTTAAACCTCTATTTCAGGAGCTGTGATGTAAATAATAAAATGGCTCTTATCGCGTTCACAGGGTAATTTGCATTAGATTAGCTTCACCGGAGGATTTCACATACCAGAGTGGCAGGTCCAGGCAGAGCGGCATTTTGAAATTAATTATGCTTCACATTTTTTAAAAGACAAAACGAATACGAGTATGAATAATTCACTTATGATGTCGGGGACGGGGGGGGGGTTGGCAATTGAATTTTCTCATCAGAAACTATTAATGACAAACAGAGGTTATTGGATTTCTGCTTAAAATACAAAAAACATACAATTTAATCAGAAATCCCTTTTCTTTTATTGTGGTCCATAACATAAGCAGGAATGTAAATTTGTGACGAATTTATGATGAAACCATATAATCTCTGATCAGTGATCATTTTGCACTTACAAAGTGGGTTATGCTTCACCCAGTATATACTGTATATATATATATATATATATATATATATATAAAAATATATATATATATATATATATATATACAGTATATATATATACAGTATATATGTATATATGTACAGTATGTATATATACATACATACATGTATACATATGTCATGAGATGAAATAATGTGAGATATTAGGTTCATGTGAACAAGAGAAGATCACTTTTTACCAATATTTTGAAGGGAACCAAATAGAAAATCCTCATTTATAAGCAAGTGGGCTTTTACTTTTTATTATCCATTAATCCATTTTCTAACACCCTTGTCCTTAGTGGGGTCGGGAGGGTTGCTGGTGCCTATCTCCAGCTAACGTTCCGGGCGAGAGGCGGGGTCACCCTGGACAGGTCGCCAGTCTGTCGCAGGGCAACACAGAGACAGACAGGACACACAACCATGCACACACACACTCACACCTAGGGAGAATTTGGAGAGACCAATTAACCTGACAGTCATGTTTTTGGAGCACCCAGAGAGAACCTGTGCATGCACAGGGAGAACATGCAAACTCCGTGCAGAAAGACCCCTGGGCTGGGAGTCGAACCCAAGGACCTTCTTGCTGCAAGGCAACAGTGCTACCAACTGCGCCACAGTGCATGTTTATCATGTTAAAATTTTTTTATTTATCTTTGTCTTGATGCATTTCAATTAATGATGAAGCCAAAAAACAAAAATAATATCACCAATGTTACTTTTACAATTTTCTCCACTTTGTCTCACGAGGGCATCAATAAATAACAGCAGATTAGAAAATATGATTGAATGTGATTACTGTGTGCAGTTCAGTGATATAAACCGAACTTTTTGTGGCGCTACGGTGACCTTACAGTTACCCAAAAAAGAACCAATAAATGATTTTTGTTTTAATGAGAGATGTGCTGAGCCATTTTTTTCACTTCTCATACAAATATGATCCAATAGAGAAAATTTATGTTTTAACTTAAAAAATCTCCTTTTTTAAAAAAACATAGACATAACTGCACTGAATTACAAATTAATCAGATAACTATGCATCAGTACAGTTCATTTAAATCCACCAACAGCTTCATAAGTTTGGTCAAACATGTGAAAACAACAATAATTTGTTCAGTCGGTGCAATTAGGAGCAGAACAGCCGACGTAAAATAAATAGTAAAGAAACTGACAAAAACAATAGGTTGGCTATTTTGGTCAAACATATAAAAGAAAAGTGTAACAAACATTCTTTCAAATGACTCAGAAAGAACAATTAGGAATTCTAAATATGTAAATTAAATAATTAAGCATGACGTTGTTCAGAACAAAGCTTAGAATTAGACTGAATAGATCTGTCTCTATAGGTTGGGCACATTGTCACCGATACCCAATCTAGAATCTTTTCAATATTGGGACAAATGCAGTCATTATCAAATTGTTGCAATTCAAATTTTAAAGGTGCAAATTTTAAAAAGAATCCGTTTTTTTTATATATCTGTCCAAATTGTTGTGACAGTCTGTTATGACACACAGTCTGACAGATCGACCTCCTCTTGATTGGGCTGCTATCATCGTCTGAAGAAATGCACCGCTCCCGAACAAAAACAACCAATCAGAGTCAGGAGCGCCGTCAGTCAAACCTCATGTTCCCGCAGCTAAATGAGCTAATGGTGGAGAAACAAGTTACTGTTACAGGAAAACCATTTATCTGCTGTCAATGGTAGTCATGGTAACTAGCATTAGCATTTATGACAGACTCTGTTAGCTTCAGCGTAGCAGAAAGCGAGGGGAGAGGGAGGCAGAGTGGCAAGAACATGGCCATGATTGACTGCACTAAGCCCCGCCTCCTGGCTGTGATTGGTTGCTTCCAGGTTGCTCTGGGAGAAGACAGAGGAGCTCAAGTTTTCTTCATACCATACAGTCACATCATAGTGACAGTTTTGACAAAAATGTAAAAAGTAATATTTTTAATAAAAGTTACATTCTGCAGCATTTGACGTTCCTCTGTTGTTTTGGGTCAGGGCCAGGCGATGGCTCACACCGTCACGTCCCAGCACAGCTCGGCCAAGGTGGAGGGCCTGCGGGCGGCCACGCCCTACGTGGTGCAGGTCAGGGCCCGCACCGTGGCTGGGTACGGTCGCTACAGCAACCCCATGGACTTCAGCACCAACCTGCACAGTACGAACGCTTTCCTTCCTCCCCCTGCTGTCTGTCCTTGATGGTCTGCTGCCATAGCTTTTCCTAATGAAGGTTCAGGCTTAATAGCTTTTATGACCGACTTAATTGGTATCCATTACACATCCAGCTCAAGCTGCTCTTTAATCCGTCTGCTGGTATTTGTTCGTGTGCGTTTTACAATCCAGGTGACCCCCAGAAGTCGGTGCAGGACCAGCTGCCTCTCATCATCGGCTCGGCCTCGGCCGGCCTGGTGGTCGTCGTTGCCTTGGTGGTTATCGCTGTTGTCTGCCTTAAGTAAGCGTTTGATTTATTTTTTTTCTTTTTCCATCCCTGACAACACGAACTACATGTTTCGCCGTGTTAATTAGACTTTGAACAAAGAGGCTCATTAAATTTTCAGATGAATTCAAAGGGTGTGCGCTTCCATGCAACTCTTGCCTCTTAAGCTCCAAGGAAAAGAAAGCAGCGGCGCTCTTCCTCGGCCTGGCTTCCCGGCTGATGTCGGAGCGGTTTATTAGCTCGATTTCGCCGTATCTGGGAAAGAGCCGCGGCTGATTGTGTGAATGTGACTCCGCTCATGTGCTTGTTGTTTACAGGAAGCAGCGCAGCGGGTCGGAGCTGGAGTACACCGAGAAACTGCAGCAGTACAGTGAGTTTCTGTGTCCTGCTCCTCTCTGCCTCTGTAGTCATGCCAGTACAGTTAACCAACTGATTTGGTCAATTATCCAATCACCTGTTTGAGTCAAAGAAGACATGTTCCTGTTAGCTCGGAGGAAGTCAGACCTCGCAGATGAAGCAGAGGGTCAGATGCATGTGCTGCCGGAGGGTTATTGATCATTGGGAGAAGAAGAAATAAGCCAAAGAGTGAAATAATGGTTTTTATTGATCTGCATTATTTCTGAGGAGATTTTAGCATGCACACAGCCTCTGCATTTCCATTGTTGTCGTTTGATTTTTTTTGTTCTTTTATTGCCTTTATTGTTTGTCTGACTTTTCCTCAACTGTGACAAATTGAACAAACTACCCCCTATTTGAGCTTTTATCAACTAAACACTATGATTTGTTCAGATTAATGTTTCCAACCAAAATAAATGATTCAAAATACTAGAATGACCAATAAACTGTTAATTGTGATTTGAAAATTATGGAGTGCCGACTGTAAAGTTATACAATTAATAATGAACAGCAATAATTTGGCTTATTCAGCCGTCAGAGAAAAAAATGGCGGTACAAAGTTATGTTTTCACAATGCTATTTAAGCATTTTTATAATGTCACAGTTCTAAATATTTAATCCACAAGCTAAAGAGTTACCTGTAAAACAATTTAGCTAGCTAAGAGCAAAATAGTTAGCCTGCACACTAAATATTTATAGAGAGAAATATTTACACATTTAGCATGCTAACTGCATATTTAGTTTGAAGTTAGCATGCTAACTGTATACCGTATTTTTCGAACTATAAGGTGCACCAGATTATAAGACGCATAAAGCGAAACAAAATACGGTAGTCGGATAGGTCAGACTTTATTCAAATCATTAACAATAACCGTCAATATTACACAAAAAAGTACACTCACTTTTTCAATCATTCATCTCCTACGAATAAAATCAAATTCGTAGGATTTTGGTCCTCCTGGACCAACACTGTCGCTACATGTTGGTCCAGGAGGAGTGAATGCCACAAGTCAGCGACTAGATGTAATCCGAGTTTCCTTAGATAGAAACTTTTAACCATTTAGGTTAATGAACTAATCTTGATAACATTGAAGTATTTGAAATACGTGTAACTGACTTGGCATCTGTATCAGTGGACTGGATGGAATTTATTCCCAAATTTTCTAGATGACATTGTTGTGAATTTGTGCTACATAAACTGAATTGAACTGGCACTGTTTGACAAGTGGCAGCAGTTCACCAATTTAAAGTGTGAGGAGTCGCTGACGGTTGTTAAAACCATGAAGCAATTCTGAAAAAAATCCAACATTTGTGTTGTGTGACCAATGTGTTAATACTTATATTTTTAGATTTTTCAGCACATATTCTGTGATGTAAACCACTGAAATATTCCATGAGCTTTAAAGGTTTTGAAACTCATGTATGTCAGAAAAGGGATTTTCTAACTTCCACAATTCATACAGAGATGCTGGAAATCAACCTGTAGGTGAAATCCAGACTGATGGTGACCCATTCTTGACTTGGAGTGTTTGGAGTTGATCAGTTTGCTGGCCTCAGCTCCTCTCGGATCTGGATAATTTCTTGGTCCTTACTGCAACATTCTGATCTTTTGTTTTCACTTATGCTTCTTAACACGGTGCTCTCCCACATGCTGGCAAAGCAACAGATCATGGTGTTCGAGTTGTTCCTGGATTGTAGGAAGACGACGTTCTTGGAGGATGTTTTCGTCCCACTTTTTGTTCATGGCTTTGTTCTTGGGCTGAAGTAAAACCACATGAAGAGAAGCAACCGCACACATGGACCGTATCAAGATGCTTCACTGTTGTCACAACACGGGGCTAAAAGAAATGCTCATCTTTTCTGCATTGAGCATTTGATTTTGTCAATGTCCCAACAGTCACAAGGATCAATCAGGGAAATAAATTTTGACTGCTCGTCCTTGTACTACTTGTTCCCTTGTTGTCAAAGGCCGTTGTTCAAAAATTGTGGCTTTGCCCACTGCTGTCTGGAAACTGCTGGTATTTTCATGTGTTCATTGGGGAAAAGTTCCACATTTAGACAGCACCGCCAAAGAAGCACCTTGACTCCACTGTAGTTATTATGCCAGGCCACCAGATGACACTGTGATTTTGGCATGTCGTCAAAACGCATATGTGCTTTCGAACACCGGCTTCCACCTCACTTAGAAAAACAGTAACCAGTCTCTGACAAAACAAGTGCTCATGTGATGCATAGATTTTTTTATTGGAAGTTGTGCTAAACTGAACAGATTAAATAGCACATTCAGCAAAATGCTGTCCGTCATTATTTGTTATCTTCCCATGCAACAAATCCTGCAGCCGTGCAGGCATATCTGCCTTCACACCTTCGTAGAACTTCTATATCTTAGGGTGTTCCCTGAAAAGACCTGGTTTCAGAAAGAGTCAAATGCTGCATTTCCATTACAAATATGTGCAAAACTTTATATACCATTAAGGTAAGAAAAAACGTTAGTGGTATACAATTTCGCAATTGCTGTGCTGCCATAAAAAACAAACCTATGTCAAGTCATTAAAAAATATGCGGCACCATTATCCAACTGTTTCCCATCTTCTTCTTCATGGCTTGCACCAGTGGCAACATCCGGTTGTTGATCATGTGACTCGTGTGCTCCAAAAAAAATGCTTCCATTGCAGTTTTGTTGCTGGATCGCAACAAAATGTTACGATTTTGCTTGAAACCGGCTCCGTGTCATTTTGGCTTTACTATGCACTTTCCCAGCTGTCAGTATTGAACAGCTGGGAACTCTAGAGTATACCTTCCTGGTGCTTTCTGGATATGTTTAAACCTTGTTTGCTGCAGTAGAACTTCTGATCATTAAGTTCTGGTTGATCCAACAAAAACAAAAAACATTCTTTAGGTTATTCATGTCAGGAGTTTCTGTCATTTGAGGTAATTTTAGTGTAATGTTTTAACGCAGGCACTGTTCTCTGGGGAGGTAACTCAAGAACAAGAGTGACTCTACTGAACATGTGATTTCACCTGGATTCTTTCAAAACTCCATCTGTGCTGATAACATGATGATCCGGAAATCCTATTGGCTGATAGTTTTATTGCTGGACAAAAATGCAAAGAAAATGTTCTTTTGTCACAAAGTAAACCTTTAAGCCAAAAACAAAAGTTTACCTTTCACCTGTCACTAAGGAACCTCATAGGGTTTCAGTAAAAGTAGCAGACTATAAAAATGAGAAGCCGTTGTAAAAATTCACAAAGTACATTAAGACTATTCACTCCAAAATGCTAACATAGAAGTCAACTTTATTTATTTATTTAACTTGAAATCTGACCACAGTTGTGTTTTCAGCGATCACTCTTAACGTTCCGCCTCCAATTATCCGGTACACATGCAAGGCTCTGATCTTTCGTTCTCGTTTTCCCTCCTAGTTTCTCCAGGGGTCAAGGTGTACATTGACCCCTTCACGTATGAGGACCCCAACGATGCGGTTCATGAGTTTGCCAAAGAGATAGACATCTCTTGTGTGAAAATCGAAGAAGTAATTGGTGCAGGTAAGCGCAGCAGCTGCTTTTGTTCGGGAGGAGAGAGGGAGACAGCTTTAGTTTGTTATTCCTCAGAGCCTCGGGGTGCGCCCTGCTAGAGTCCTCTCTGGGAGAAAAAGGGATAGCATTCACAGTGCCCTTGAAAGCTGGGTAGTACTGACATGACTGTTACTTTTCCCCCTTCTAGACCGTTTTCTTTTTTTTATTTCTCTCCAGCAGCATGTTTTGTCCTGATGAGTCTGGTCCTGCTCGCCTGACTTTCATGCATCCCTATGTCTTCTTTCTTTCTCTCTCTCTTACTTCCCTGTAAACATACTTGCTCCTAGGCACTAGATGCAAAACCCTCAAGTACTTCGCCCATCCTCCGTCTCCCTGCAACACACCCAGGTTGCACCCTCGACCGATACCAGTCACCCCCCTCTCTCCCCAACATCTTTGATCCTTGAATCCCCCTTCCACAACCCTAAGATTTCCTCTTCTTTTTTTCTGAACGTGTCCCACAGTTGAAGCCGACCCTCAACTCTTTCAAGTCAGCTCCTTCACACCCAAATCCGACCAGTAACTCTCCCTCTCCCTGCATTTCCCCCCGTCCCAACGCCCTCTTTCCCGACACCTTCCCTCTGCTCACTCAACCCCTTCCCCACATCACCCTCCCTCCCTCCCGCCACTTTGTTCTCTTGCTGCAGGTGAATTTGGCGAAGTGTGCCGCGGCCGCCTCAAGCAGGCCGGCCGCCGGGAGATGGTGGTGGCGATCAAGACTCTCAAGGCGGGCTACACCGAGCGCCAGAGGCGAGACTTCCTCGCCGAGGCCTCCATCATGGGTCAGTTCGACCACCCCAACGTAATTCGGCTGGAGGGTGTCCTGACACGGAGCTGCCCCGTCCTCATCATCACTGAATTTATGGAAAACGGCGCGCTGGATTCCTTCCTGAGGGTGAGCATGCTGGGAGTTGCAAATTGCGGCACCTCTGACGGGGAAGATTACTTTCTGCTCGCATCAAAGCCGAGAGGAACACACACGCAGACAGTCAGCCACAGCACCTTTGGGTTATTGGAATGTTTTACTGCGTGTAAAACAGCCTGAGGCGCTCGCTTGCTGAGTGATAGACATTAAACGTGTAATAGAAAGCTTGAAGACAGGCATTGTGTCTTTGCTTGACGCGGCTGAGTGATGCTGACAGCCTCTTCGCGGCACAAGCTCCTGCTGGATAACTCGTCACACGCAGACTTTTGGATAAGTTTGCTTTGGTGTGTTAGAGAGTCCCCATACAACCAGCGAATACATTACCGATCAGAGTTCTCTGTACACACTAAACCGCCTACGCAAAATGTTGAACAAAGGCAGGATGAGAAATGAGATGTCACAAGGTACATTTCCTGCTGCGTGGGGGCTATTACATGTCATTTACATTCAATAACGCTCGTTTTCCTGCATGACTGAACTTTGAACATGTCTACTCTGTGAAACTGGGGGGAAGTGAGGCTGCTTCATGCTAGTTTTGTCTCGTGTTGCTTGGAGTGATAACTGCTTTGGCTATCAGTGGGTCAGGGGTGTTCTGGAGATTCAAGAGCCTTGACATTTACCAGCTTGTTTTGATTTCTTTCCATTTCATTGGGTTCCATTCCATTTGCTCACAAATAAAAGCATGTTTCCACCACAGAAACCTTGTCCAGGGATTTCATGTCCGCTGCCTAATTGAGGAAATCATTTTAAAATCCTTTAATCACATGAATAGTTTAGGGTTTTAAACCTTTTATGGTCTGAAGTGGAAATAAGGACAATCGTGTTCCCTCTGAATCGATAACAGAACCAGGAGGCCAGCCAAGACGCCTGTTCATGCATATTGGACACATACCAAGAAGTGTAATGTAGGCATGTTACCACCATCTAGTGGTCAGAGTGGTCATTTATTTAATTTCTACTATGCCCACTTATGCCTAGTGCTGCAAAACTACGTCATGCTTTCATATATATTCCATGCATGTGCTTTATTGAAATTATCAATCTGTTCTTAACTCTGAATCTGCCTGATGGTAAAAACACATATACATATAGATATGTCAAATTCAGGAAGTAAGGATTGAAAAACAAGGCAGTGCCTGGGCATCTCTCAGGCTTTGTTCATTACATATCCGTGAATGTTACAAACATCATCTGACTTTTGGGTGATTACGTTCTCGTTTCTCAGTGTAAATGCTGTGAAATGATTCACACTTCATGGCCAAACTGTAGTATTTTTAATCCCAACGAGAGCCGTCTCTCCTCTCCTCTTAGGCCAACCAGGAATACTGCGTCAGCAAAATCTCTTTTTCATTTTCTACAGTTCCAGCTTTCTCCATACTTTGTAGTGACTAAGTTAAAAAGTCAATCAATCAAGTTTATTTGCATGGCACATTTCAGCAGTAAGGCAGTTCAAAGTGCTTCACATCATAAAATTGCAAAAATAAAGACATAAAAACATCAAACAAACGCCAATTGAGAACCCGGTAACAAACATTACATTTTGTCAAGTACCATCATCAAAATCATCAAATATGTTGGTTCATGTTCCAGTGATTATGGGTTGAAAGCAACTAACTCAACTCAGTTGATTGTCTGTTGCAGTAATCGATGCGACTAAAGAGAAACGCATGGATGAGATCTTGCTGAGACATTAGTTCTCTAATTCTGCAAATGTTCGTCAGGCGATAGAAGGCCGAGTTTGTAACTGTCTTTGTGTGGCTCTTAACGTGTCGTCCGTCTGAAGAATTGCTAGTCACAGCTCTGTTGCTGAAAATCATAGCTCTTATTTTTGCGCACAAATTGCTTAGCGAGAACTTGGTTGACGTTGCTTCGTTGGGAGGATTGTTCTTTATTTCACAGGAGAAAAAAAAACATTAATTTGTGATGGATGTCTTGACTGATTTTTGGTGTTGACACTGCACAATAGGCGTATAACAAGGTCTGGCAATATTGAAATCTCATGACATTTATCATCAAAGTAAATTATATCTTTTGAAGCTTTGAATTTGACACCCTGGCTGTATTTAAAGTAATAAGGGACGTAGCTCTTGAGATGCACACAGTCACAGAGTCGACTAATAAAAAGCTTGCTGAGGGGGGTGATAACGTTATTAAGTTGTCTTTGTGTCAACATTTTGGGTACACAGTAAAAAGAGACTGTAGCAGAGAATATGAGTGATTTCTAAGCAATGTAAGAACATTGTGATAGGCTAACTGTTAACCGCTAATGATGCTAAAGTTAGCATAGAAGGCTTATTAACTGTTTTTGAGGAATTTAGACGACATTTGACAATCACTATTTGAAAAAGTGAAGCTGTGTAACTCCATATTGAACAGACATTCTGTAAAACTGAGCGAAAAGGAGTTTATGAAACCTTCATTCTGCATTCAGGTATTTTTCTATGCTTTTTTGATAAGCTCATAAATGTTAGATTTTTGTCAGCATAGCCAGACATTTATGATCAAAAACTACTTTAGAATTTTTCTATTTTTAAAATTTGTTTTATTTATGTAAAGTAGTCCATAAATGCATGCATCTTTTTTATGTAATTCCACTTTGATTTAACCTCTTGTAGTTAATTTATACAGTCGCCTGGAAGGATGGACAAAATGTAAAAGCCACTACTAGAAAAACAAAAGCCAAAATGGAAGCTATGCTAAAACGAACGCTATGTTAGCAAGTTTAGCATAATTACTATTGTGGCTCATCTGGTTGAAGTTGTGCTTTTTTGTTGTGGCATTTCAGGGTTTTTTTATTTTTTTTATTTTTATGACCCTTCTGAGCCACAATAAATTTAGATGGATGTAGAACTAATTACTGGTTTTTGTAAACTATCTTTATTGTAAAAAAAAAAACAAAATAGAAGAACTGTGAAATTGTCATGGAGTTGGAGGCTCATTTCATGCAGTAGGAATAGTGCAGTTTAATGGGTGGAGTTGGTGGGTGAAGCAACCTGATTGAACTCTTCCCTACATCCTCTGGTTTCCCTCTGAGCTCTGAGGTTCAGGATGAACTTGGGCTTCTTTAAGTAACTACCAAACCATCCTACCCAGCAGTACTGTAACAATGTATTAAACTGTTTCCCACTGACTGCGTTGGGGCCACTGTTTGTGGTAACCACAACTTCCTCAGATAATTGGGCTACTTTGTAAGTTTTATTTGGACCGTCAATGCCCCCGTCGTTGGACTGAAATGGGTTTTAGGCTGAATGAGAAAGTAAAACTCGTCTCTGTCTCTCCGAGTTGCTGCTCCGTTTCATGTCCTCCGTTTGAAATTGTGCCATTGGTAGTCGTTTTTCCCGTAAGACGAAAAAGAACTGTGCCCAAGCACAGCACGCTCTGTGGAAATTAGTGTAACATGACTGTTCCTGTCAGTAATAACTGGAGCTACATCCACAGAACAACATAAATACCAGTTAAACATTTTTTTCATTGTACCTTGAATTTTAGCACAAGGGATTTTTTCTTTTCACTACAGTATAATTAACACAGCACAGTTTTATCTGATTTCAATAATCTACTTCCGGTTAGTTGTAGTCAAAACTTGCATAGTCAAATTTTTCCATTTGCTGTCTATTTTTTAACACTTAAAATTTAAATAAGAAAATTATATGAAATAAGGCGTGACTGTGACTCGGTGGGCGGAGTAGTTGTCTTGCAACACGGAAGCTCTAGGTTTGATTTCAGCTACATCCTACCACATGTTGATGTTCCCATAGGCAAGGCATTTAACCTCTAGCTGCACGACCTGAAGATCAGTATGAATGTGTCCACTGGATGAATGTGGCTAAAAGCCCTTTGATTGGTCATTATGAGTAGAAAAGGCCTACATAAATTTAGTCCATTTACCAAATATATTTTTATTGCTCAATAAGTAATGATGATGAATTAAGAATATAATAACATACTGTGTGTCTGGCCAGAATATTTATTTTATTACCATTTGCATCCAAGCAAACTTTGAAGTACTGAAGCAAAAAGGAAGGAATTTGTGTAAAGAAACCAGAGATAAAAAAAAAAAAGGTTTAAGTAACAGATGTTCATCCTAAGCAACAGGCATCACACAAGACGGATGAGACCAACAAGAATCCAGAGGAACAGATCAGATGTAGAGTTAGAGAGGAAAACTCTAGTGATAGACTAGACTCTATTGGACAGAGGCTGTGAATATGGACGTCAAGTTTTCACGACATTATGGTATTTAAACAAATCTAAAATAACTTTTGACGTGATCCAATTCATCCCTGCTGCTGCTGCTAAATTAACTGTGCACATTGATTCTTATGGTTATAATTTGGATTTAGGTTAATCGGATTACACACTTACAGATCCGATGAGGTGCAGAGGTGAGACAGTAAGAAAGTAAGGTTGTAGCTATATGGCGTCTACAACAAAGGCTACCAAAGGTGAAACGCTGTCAAAAGTAATGTAGTTTAATTTATTTTACCATTATAGTTTTACCTAGCTTTGTTTTTTTTTAGCTTATACAGCTGGGTTCATTCAACAAAAAAAAAAACAACTACATTTCCATGTAAAAGTTAGATTATTCATGTTGTTAAATGTGAAAGTACAATTAACCAGCACACGCTAGAAATTCTACTTTTAAAACACAGTTTCCATTGACTATATGCTTAATGGAAACACGCCAATTTGGGGGAGAAAAAAAACTTCAAGTTTTTCAATAAAAAAAAAATTGTGCTAGGGTGAGGTGATTTTTCTTCTGCATTGAAATACATGTATTTCACAAAACGGCAATGGAAATACTTCTTTCACATCACGAGTCATCTGAACAACAGCCAGATGTTACTTCAGGTGGAAATGATGAAGAAAACGACAGGAAGTGGTAGGAGGAAGATGGAGCAGTATGTTTTGTAATGACATCATGTGAACAAACTTATTCATTATTTTTAAATCGCATTTCTTATTAGAAATGGCACAATTGTAAAATTCTGGTTGCGTTTTTTTTCGACAAGAGGAATATTGACGATGTTTTGAGTGCAGTTGTAATAATAACAAAATATTGTTACTCTAAAGATACAGTTCATCATTTTCTAAGTGTGTTTCTGTTAAAAGCAGTTCATATTCTACCTGCGGCTGATAACACCTGTTGTCATTAGTTGGTCCCACAGGCTGAAGCTAACAGCTTGCCGTAGAGGACAGGTGTCAGACTCCAGGCCTCCTGCAGCTTTTAGATGCACCTCTCTGTCAACACACTCGAATTACATAATTACCTTTAGCAGGACTCCATAGAACTGCAGTGCAAGAAGAGATAATTTGGTTCTTTGATTTAGGCGTGTTGGGAATTGGGACGCGTCAAGAAGTTGCAGGACAGCAGCCTTCGAGGACTGGAGTTTGAAGTCTCTTAAAGCAACTCCAGTCTCATAAATGTGATGTTTATGTAAGGTCTGTATTGGCCTTAGATGCAGCATTAGGTCTCCTCCAGACACATACTGCCATTGATAATAGCAAATTCAACTGTGTCCTTCAGTGGCTTTAAAAACTATATATCTCAAATATGACAAAAGCAATTTTACTTTGTAATTTAACTTCTTGAAATTGAGCCTCTGTCTCTTTAAAACCTCCTACTTTCTAAAACTCCACCTTCAGGAAGTCATCACAACATAACTCCTCTATTGACGATTTAACAACATTTTTACCAGCGTTTCACTGAGATGTACGTAGCTCCTACAATGAGCTCAGTAGATGAACAGTAACACCAGGTGTTGCTAATTGCTGCCAGCTAGTTGAAGGAGCTGAGTGGGGGAGCCGCGGGGGAGGGAAAGTCTGTGAAGCGGAAGCTCAGAAGCTTGAAAACTAAAACTGAGGAGGAGCTGCATCTGGAAGGCGGAGCTAGGTCCACCCAGGCGATTTGCACAGCTGAATGGTTGCCATGGGAGATTAAGATTTCTCAAAAATGCATGAAGGAATCAAAGCAGCTTTCAAGGTATGATTTTGATGAAGGAATAACATAACATGATATGAAGCTAAAAAAGGTCAGTGGGGAGAGAGTTCCAACGTTTGGGGGCCTTAGGTGGCAAACAAGAAATGTCCAATGGATGTTTTAGATTTTGAAACTATACAATCCCCACTACCAGAGGCTATAGGGTCAAAGGTCAAAGAGAGCTTCGAAATGCTAAAAATTCATAACATTTTCATAGGGGAAAAGGTTTGTATTTGCTGATGACGCCATTTTATGTGTATCTTATCCAAAACATTTAGTTGTCTAATCATACAATGAGATGACAGACTTCAATGCAGAAGAGGGGAGCTGTGATCATGACATAATACACTAAGAAAAATGTTACAAAATCATATCATTCATATATGATAAAGCAGCTGATAAGACAGATTTGTTTTGACCCTGACACACACCCTGGATGTGACGGAAAAACTTCATGTTTCTATCAAAAATGATTCCAACATATTCATTTCCTTTGACTACTTGAACAGTTTCATATTTTATGCATACCTCAAAGGTACTGTTATACATCATACAGAATTTGTATTGAAAGGAAATCTACAAAGAAGTGAATTATTTATGCAGCTCATTAAGTGAAGTGGTCCAAAAAAAGGAAAAATAATCAAAGATAATAGTGATTAAAGTTTTGTTTTACTTCATAAAATGTTATGTCCTGTTTTATTGGTTGTTAATCAGTCTCATTATCCAGTTATGTATAGTTATGTAGAACTATATATAGTTATGTATAGCTTCACATGTTCACAAAGGAAGATCATTAGTGGCACGCTGCTGTTAACTGTATAAAACATCATCAGCTTCTGTGTAATTAGCAACCCAGTTACATACATGATGACAGGTAACGTTTTTTTAAGACTCCGCTTTAGTTTTCACCCTGTTAGTTTCACTCTCAGATACCAACTAATCAGGATTTATACTTTATGAGAATGTCAATAGTTATACACTACAGGTAACATTTTAATGTCCCTTTTCATAAAACCTTGCTTGTGTAACAAAAAAAAAAAATCTCAAACAATTGATTTAATAAGCTACATCATCAAAACAGTGTGTGCTTTTACTACTAATGAAAGGCAACTCTAAACAGGTGAGGTTTTTAGTCTGGATTTAAAGGAAGTCAGATTTCTGAAAGTTTTTTTTTCCAGATTTGTGGTTCATAGAAGCTGAATGCTTTTTCTCTACGTTTGGTTCTGGTTGTGGTTCTGGGTGGTGTAGAGTAGGCCAAAACCTGGAGACCCAAGTTGATGCAACAACAGGTTTTTGATGTATTTTGGTGCTGAGCCCTTCAGTGATTTATAAAGTAGCAGAAATATTTTAAAGTCTTTTCTCTGAGCTACAGTGGAAGGACAAATAAAACTGCTTACAAGAGATTCTGTCCTATAAGAAGGACTTTAAACCACAGGAACAGCATGTTGGGAGGTGTTCAGGTAAATCTGGACCCGTTTCAAACCATAGCTCCAATCCACAGAAGGTTCGTGGATGAAGTGATGGATTAGGGCAGATGCTTTGTACGGCAGCAGATTAGGGTGATCTGCTGCGATGCTAAAGAGAACAGCTAAGGGAAGAAGAAAAGCTAACCTGAAACTGTTGGACAATGTAAATGTCTTATTCAAATGGGTATTATTCTGCTTATTACCATGTCTTTATTTGAAGACCTGTTCTTGGAAATTACAGTCAGTAGTTGTAGCTCCATGTCTAAACACTTTTTTTTTGTGCATCACAAGTCATTTCATCAACCAAACGGATGTTACTACTGTTGAAAAAGAAGAAGACGGCAGGAAGTGGTTGACGAACGATGGCAACAACTTATATGAACAAACATCCACATGATTGTGGATGTGCATTTCTTGTTTAATGGAAGCAGCGCAATTGTGAAGTTGTTCATTTTTCTACATTAGTGGAATATTGACAGTTTTCCTCACATTCATAATGGAAACGCAGCTTCAGTCAGATACCGCATAAACAACAGAGAAAAACCTCCTGCCTGCTCCCTGCGCTCCTCTCTCCTGCCAGTGTCACTCAGCCGGTGACTCAGGGGAACTTAGAGTTCTACTCTAATGAGGAAACTACTGCGCACACACACACACACACACACTTATTTACTGTCCGAGTCAGTCACTCACGGGAAATTCTCAACTCTGGCTTCCCAGAAGACCTACTTTCTGAGCTTTCCGGACATGTGCACATGCAGAACTTTCACAGACGCCCTGAAATAACACACATGCATACACAGGACTTTCTGAAGGCCTGCAGTGAATTATGGCTGTTTATACATCCATCCATCCCGGCCCGTTCGCCTGTCGAACTCCACCGGAGTGTGCAGACTACAAAGCGAGCGTGTTTACCGTTTCTGCCATGTCACATCTGTGCGTGCGTTCTTGCTTTTCTCACAGCCGAGTGAAAGAAGGCAACGATTATGCACCACAGTATTTTCTCCAGTTTCTCTTCCCGGTTTTATTAGATATTCAGGTCATGAGAGAAGAAACTTCTCCCCGTTTTTTTTTTTTTTTTAATTGTCTATTGACGTTCCATCGACTCTCTCCGGCTCTCGCATCGTCAGGGGGTCACGAGTCTTCACAGGTCGGACCGATCATTTATTATAATTTCCACTTTGTGACATGGTTCACTAATGTGGAGAATTGTGAAATGAACCCTGAAAGCCCCACAATCTTAAGATTTGTTTCATGCTTCTTTAATGGTAACAAAAAGGGGGGCAAATAAAAAAAGAAGCTGCGAATCAAGGACTTTTTGGTGCTAGATGCAATTGGAAGGCGGTTTCGCTTTAATGTGTTGTTGTTTTGATGTCGATGAGAAATCCGCCTCGGTAGCGGCCGTGCGTCTGCGACGGACGAGCGTTTGTGTGTGTGTGTGTGTGTGTCAGTTTGTTTTATGTTGTTTTTGTCAAAGCGGTATTAAGACACAAGCGGCTTCGGTGCAGCAATAAAGTGTGTAATTAATCTACTAATTGGGCAGCGTGTGTGAAAAGGTCAGCTGTCAGTGAGCGTCAGCAGCAGCTGCAACGCATCATGACAGATGTCACGTTTGTGTGGCTCCAGTGACTGATCGGCTCCCCTCCGGTGTTGTCTCTCATACTCCTCCTATATTTCCATAATCATCACATCCTCTCCCTTCCTCGCCGCCCGTCCTGAATCTGAATCTCTGGCTCTTATCTGCAGCTCAACGACGGTCGCTTCACCATGACGCAGCTGGTCGGGATGCTGCGCGGCATCGCCGCCGGGATGAAGTACCTGTCAGACATGAACTACGTGCACCGAGACCTCGCCGCACGGAACATCCTGGTCAACAGCAACCTGGTCTGCAAGGTCTCCGACTTCGGCCTCTCGCGCTTCCTGGATGACACATCCGCTGACCCCACGTACACGAGCTCCCTGGTCAGTCAGATTTATGTTCTCTTTAGTCTAACTCTTACCGTTTCTTGCTAGAGCCACAAACTTGCTTGTTTTAGATTTTATGTCACATACCAAAGCAAAGTAGCTCATAGTGGTGAAGTAGAAGGAAACTGGTTTTCATATTTTTTTACCACTTTGACTAGAGGTACACCAATCTGATATTAATATCGGTATTGGTTCTGATATCAAAAAAAACATCTAGATTGTAGTATTGTGGCACTTTAATCAAACTCCAGTTTGTTTGCCTAGAAAGTCTGGTTCTCTTGGGGAGCTGTGAATGCAAAGTCGAACTCCGGTTCTTTGGTACAGCGCCACCACAGGCGAGGAGGGGAACGGGTTTTTCAAAATGGTTTGGTTGTTTGACGCAGTGAAAGAGAAACACGGCAGTAGAAATGTAACAAATGTTGCAATTTTGGTCGCCAACTGAACCGAGTCTAAAGGACTATCAGGAGTGATAACATCCTGTCAGTTGTTGGCAGATTGGTCCAGCTGAGCTGTGGATCTCTGCAGCTCCTCTATAATTACCATGAACCTCTTGGCTGCTTCTCTAATTAATGCCTGGTTTACCAGTTCAGGTGGTCGGCCATGTCTTGTTTGGTAGATGTGCCATACTCACTCTGCTTTCAGATGACAGATGGAACTGCTTTAAACTTCTTCACAGTTTGATCCCCGACTCGTCTGCTGTGTTGCTTGGTCTCAGTGACACATTTATACGTTTATACATTTCTGCGTACAAATGTATAAACGTATTTGTACGTAGAAGAAATGACACACAGGGAGACTTGATTTACTGTTAAGGTGACTTCTGAAAGAAAACTCGTGTTGAGGATTTTATTTGGGCAATAAGCCATGTACACACATAGCCAGCTCTTCTATTAAAACGTTCCGGAAAAGTTTTTATCCACATGAACTCGGACAAATACGTCCATGGGGGTTGTTTTAACATGCCAAAACCATAGGGGGCAGCGTAGCACACAGCTAAATCCTATGCCAGCCAATCGGATCGCTGCAATAGAACCAATATTTCCTGCTACAAATTAAACACGGTTCCAGGACATCCATTTTTGTGAACAGATATGTAGGTGGAACTGCTTTTAAATAGAGTATTAGAACATAAAGTTAATAAAACACAAGATGATGTTGATTGGGAATCACAGAGTAAATATGTGGACATATTGGCGCATTATTTGTCGCCGACTGTAATCTCTGCTCTGTTTTCACATGTACACTCGCAAACACAAATACAGAGTTTTTTCAAATCTCATCAAATATGTAATCATGTTTAGTGATACTAGTTGAAGTGTTTGTGTGGATGAATGCAAAAAACACATAAAATGTATTCATTTTCCCAGATATGCAGTTACATGTGGACCAAGCCTTAGAGTATAGGGCACAATATAAATTGGTATTGGTATAAAAAGAAAACAAAAATATGTTGAAATGTGAATTATTTTTTCCCTCATTTCCTAGTTATTTCCTACTGTGAGGTTTTTGGTTGTGTCCTCTTATTAAAATGTAGAAACACTGAATCAGTCATACAGAGAAACGCACATTTGTCTTCAGGATATTTCCTTCAAGGACCAACAAAGTTTAAACCGTTGAGAGTCTCGGAGAAAACGAGACTGAAAAAAACAAGTACATAAGTTGCTTTTTATAGTCACGCACACAAAATCACACTTCCCTTCCAGAACTTACCATCTCAGACATCAGCGTACATAAAAAAGGAAAATACAGTCTGGATCATTTCGCATCCGTGACCTTTCAACACAACAGTTCGACCAAAGGTCAAGATGATAAAAACACGTCTCAAAAACACCCTTCCATAAGTTCCTTTTTCCAGTAAATACAAAGAAGTCAGTGGTGTGTGAAGACTTGCGGGGCACTATGTTTCTGTACTTCTCTGTTGTTTTTATATTGCCGTGCATTCTATAGTAGCGATGTGTGTGTGTGTGTGCGTGGGTGTGTGTGCGTGAGCAGGGAGGAAAGATTCCCATTCGGTGGACGGCGCCAGAAGCCATCGCCTTCAGGAAGTTCACCTCGGCCAGCGACGTGTGGAGCTACGGCATCGTCATGTGGGAGGTGGTGTCCTACGGAGAGAGGCCTTACTGGGACATGAGCAACCAGGACGTGAGTTGGCCACGTCGCCTCCCCGAAACACACGCACCTGCGCCGCAAATTCCTTTTGCAAAGAGTTTTACGACTAAAGTCTAGCGGGGGGCCGGCTGGGAGTTCCTCTGAGCGGCTGTGGCTTTGATTTCCAGAGTGACACGTCGGACCCTGGCTCTGTTCTGGAGTCTTTATCTCCCCTCTGCAGATGCCGGTGCAGCTGTGTGCCTGTGTTCTACCCTCTTTTTTTTTTTTTTTTTTTGTACTACCTTATTTACAGCTCAAGCCCGGCACACACCCTACAAATCCATTCTGCAAAGCCTCTCCTCCTCACACTCACAAAGGCATTCTCAGGAAAAGCTTTTTTTTTTTTTTTAACGGGCCTTGTTACCTGTCGGCTATCTGCTCTGCACAGACACTGGAGCTGCAGCGCCGAGCTTTGTAGGAAAGAAAACAGAAATCTCTGGGTTCCTCCTCGCTGAGCAAAGTGCCGAAGCGGCGCGTACTGTACACCTCCACGCAACTCTCCGAGGACTACCGGCTCTGTATCGCGCTTCAAAAAAAGAGACGTGTAACACCGATACCAATAAAGCAAGGGGGGAGGGGGGAAAGGCAACCAAAATGAAAAATGGCATTAATGTATGTATAACTTTCACAACAAAACCCTAACGCAGTAATGAAAAGCATCAAAGCAGAGGCTCTCCATTGTTCCCCGTAGCCTTTGTGCCTCAGCCGTTGCTCAATAAGCAACAGAGTCAACAAATACGAGATATAAACAGAGGTACTCGCCGGCTGGAGGCACCACACAAAATCAAAGGACAAGCAGCGGGAGGAGAGGAGCGCAGCAGAACTGCTTTATTGTTCCCAAATGCCAGTTTTTTTATTGTTGCGGGGAGCTGGAAGCCCATACAGAGCTTATGGAGGTAAATGCAGTTGCTAGGCGAAATCTAATCAATGAGCCAACGCGTTCTTCCTTCACTTATTGTTTTCCGCGTCAGTCACAGGCAGTTCTGAAGTGACAACATTTGGGATTCGTTTTTTTTTTTAAGAGTTTGGCGGAGCCACTGGAAGGAAGGATGGGATATTTGACAGCGCAAACTGAGCAGCTGTCAAACGCAGGACATAATACAGAAAGTGGCGATTATCTTACTAGAACGCCAACAGACACTAAACAAAGAGTCTTTATGTGGTTACTCAGAACTACATGGTTGAACATGATGGGGTTTATTTTAGCTTGTAGCTAAGGAATGGGGAGTTTGTTTTTTTTAAGTTGAAATGCTTTGTTTGACACCCCTAAAACCGTAAAAGAAATGATAGGTTATGGATCGATGGTTCTCAGACTGTAAAATAAGTACCTCCTCACTTACGACTTAAGATTTCAAAGTACCACAATGTTGTCGAGGACGGTGGCCCAGAAGGGTTAGCAAAATGCAAGAGCCACAACGGAAGTTATGCTTTGAAGTTATTAAATTCTGTTTTACATTAAAATTGAATGTTGCTAGCAAGTTTAGCATACCTTCAGTTTTAGCATAACCTGTATTGTTGCTTTTTGTTGTGTTGTGGCTACTTGTTGTGTCTTTTTGTTGTTTTTTGGTGGCTTTTCTTGCGTTGTGGCTTCTTCTTCTTGTGTTCAGTCTCACCTGTGAAGCTTGCATGCATTTAGTCAGCAGAAAATTCCCCTTCAAAGGTTGATGCCAAATGCACAGTAGGTACAAAAACCCCTGAATCAGATCACAGGCTGAAGTAGATAAACAAAGACGCTTATGTTTAAGGTAGACTTGCTGTTCTCCTCCTGTTTTGAATTATTGATCTTCTCGGGGACAAAAGGGGCAGAAAAACTGCATTGGTATCCTGGTGAGTCTTGGCTTTACTTTTCTTTTCAGTTCAGTTTATTTCCCCTTCTTTTCTCAGTTGGTAGTTGTCAAACCAGTGCATTATCGGTCCCCAAGGGTCTTTAATCAAAAATCTGAATCTCTGTGTGAAACGCTGGGATCCGACGGACACAAGTGTCAGCGAGGTCCAGGTGGAACGTGTCTGCATCTCATCTGGACAAACCGCTTCCTCCGTCTCTGGAGGCTGCCATATTTCACAAGAGGTTTTACTCACAAAAAAATCATTCTGAAATTATGACATCTTTGTGCATGAGGGGGTGAATGATTTTGACGTCCGACTCACAGTCCAACAAAATAAATAAAAAAATCTGCCTCATCCAGACCAACCAGAATTTACCTTGTAAATGATCCTGTATTTACAGGCGTCATAAATGCCTGAAATGTGTAAATATTTAATCTTAAAGACGATTCTTTCGATGTCTAAAACAGATTTATTATAAGTTCAAACAGACGTTTTTTTTTAAAGTTAAGATCGACAAGCGTAAAACAAAAAAGTAGACTAAGCTCAGAACCCACCAATTACTAACAACAGCTGTACTGGATGAGCTACGCATCATCACCCGTTCCCTTCACAGCCGATGCATAGACTCAGTCCAGGACTTTTCACTTTTTTGTTGCCGTTAGAATTAATTGCCTTTTGAAAATAATAATACAGATTTATCGTCTGTCTTGGAGCCATAATGTCCGCGCTGCATCATCTGTATTCTAAGAGCAAGTCGATGATCCAGGCAGGTGATGCCACTTCATCAAAATGAAGTTCTGACTCAAAAATTACAATTCGTGCAGAAGAACAGAGATTTGTCTCTGATCAAAAATAAACTGAACTTTGTGCTCAGGTGTTCATTTTCAGTGTTCTTGTCTGTTAATATATAATTGTGGGGAATTGCTCCTCGATGTTCAGAGTGACAAACTGCCGCAGTTCAAATAAACACTTAACCAGCCTCTGCGTTCTGCAGCCACATTGAACTCAGCGGACCTTGAACATACAATGTTTATGTCATTTAGCTTAAAATTATTGTACTTATGAGTGATTTTCCTTCTGCCAGGTAATGACGGCAGTAGAGCAGGACTACCGGCTGCCCCCGCCCATGGACTGTCCCATGGTGCTGCACCAGCTGATGCTGGAGTGCTGGATGAAGGAGAGAAACCTGAGGCCTAAGTTCTCGCGCATCGTCAGCACCCTGGACAAGCTGCTCCGCAACGCCGCGAGCCTCAAGGTGGTGACCAGCAGCTACTCAGGGTGAGTCAAACATGTAGGTTTGATTGGACCAGAGCTGCTCAGATCGACACCCAACACCCTTGGTGTTCAGAGCAACTCGATGATCGGCTAGCTGCGTTTCCATTGGCCTTAAAATTGCTCAAATTGGAATTCCGAAAATACATTTGCTTAGTAAAAACAAAGTAATTTCGAAAATAAAAAGCTCTAGTTTTTCAAAAAAAATTTGTGCGCTGGATGTTAGTACTAGAGGAAGCGATAAAGTAGATGATGGGAAGTGGTAGGAGGAGGATGATGGCGCACGGTGTGTTTTTTTTATTTACTTATTGCGTGAACAAACTTATTCAGTGTGATTTTAATTGCGTTTCTTATTTAGTGGAAACAGTAATTGTGAAATTGTGTTTTTTCAACATTAGTGGAATATCAACAAACCTTTGCGCACATTTTGTAATGGGAACGCAGCTACTGTTGTCGGGGTGAAGGTCTGCGATGAAGCGAGTTATGTTGATGTAGGAAAAATAAACATATGTAGATATGGAAAAACTGTGGTTGTCCTGCGTTATGTCATGTAAAAAGTCTTAAATCAATCTTTAATTTCTGCAACTTAATTTAAAAAATCTGACCTCTAATTTGAGCACATGAGCGTGGAAACACATTCTGTGTCTATTGGTACTCTTGAAATCCAAATATCTAGAAGCTCCCATGTCATAAACTATCTTTTCGTTGTTGGCTATTAGACTGGAGAAGAACCCATATTCATGTTCCCATCAGCGCACTGAGCAGGATTTAAAGGAAGGTAATAAAAATATCCAAAGCTCTCCAGTAGAGTGATCAGCTTGGGAAACCATTAGATTCCGATTTTGGCCAATCCTGATTTTTTTTTTCCGCCAAAAAGTTGCAAAATATAGCAACCTATTTTATACGAAGTTCCTGACAGTGGGATCACTGTTAGCGGTGCTGGTACAGATGTGACCTGGTTGGCGGGTCTGTCGGTCAGCCCTCGCTCACAGCAGAGCCAAAAGTGGTTCATTTTCTGACCTTTGCGGACTCTTATGCAATATTAATCCATCACCAATCTCCTACTTACCTGGGATAGATGCAAAAATGTTTTTCTTTTTTTTTATTGTTCTACCTCCACAAATATGAATGCTGAGCTAGCTAAACTCCACTATGGCTTTAACTGGAAGCACGTGCTTTGATCAGATGAAACTTGGATTTTACAACAAAAAAACCACTTCCTGTCCCTTGTTATTGACGGTAGAAGATCTGTAATGCTGTGGGTCTGTTTCTCCTGCAAAAACCCAGGGATCCTTATTAGAATGCAGAGCATCATAAACTCTTACCAGGGGAGATTTTTTTTTTTTAAATCGAATGAACTCTGCCAGTAAACTGAAAATGAATCATTGTTGGGGGTGCACAGTTGAAAATTGCAGTGACGACATCGATCGTGAACAACTCGCACTTTTCTCTCTGTGCTCTTGCTCCCCCCCATCATCGTGACGTCTGAACTTCTCTTCATTTTTACCGAAATCTATACCAGTTGAGGACAGAAAAGTCTAACTGCCAAGATGTATTATTGATACAGAGTTTGAATAAATGATACTGGAAATATTATTCAGCCCTTTGTGACTCCATTGGAAACGGTGATGTCTATTGTGATTCAACATACTGCGAAGCTCGATCTGGTCCAAAACAGAACACCGAGCGTTCCTTCAGACACAAAATCAATGTTCCTCCAAGGTCGTCCAAGTTGTCATGATTCTGGACCAGAGGTCTGTGAATTGCCTAAGGACCAGTAGAATGATCTCCTACTGCCAGAAGCAAATCATTTAAAGCAGCGATACCAGCGATAGATTTCACCGTTTTCTCCACTATATAATTGTACTGAACTAAAGTTTGGATTTTTCTAAAAAAAACAAAAACATTTGCTGTGATATTATACTGTTGTGATATTATACTGTTGTGATATTATACTGCATTTAAAGCTGCTTTATGTAAACTTTACAAACTTTTTTTTTTTTTTACAAATTTGTTGAAAATGTCTATGTCGTGACAGTATAATCGGTAAAAAAAAAAAAGTTCCTTTGTTTTCTCCCAGTGCTGACTGGAGGCGGGTCTTAGCGCTGTCAATCACCTCTATGTGTGCCGCTGCTCATCCTCCCTTCTCCTCGCCTTGCTCCCTGCCACACTGCAGCGAGCGTAGCATGTTGTGACTGCGAAGGCTAGTTAGCATAGCCACCAAATGACGGCAGATAAACGGTTTTCCTGTAACGGTGAGATTGTTTTCTCTCCGATCCACACATTTAGCAGCAGCTACATGAGGATGACTGACAGCGCTATGACCCACCTCTTGGCTCTGATTGGTTGTTTTTCTCCAGACGGTAACAGCAGCTGAGGTAGGAGGTGAAGGAGTTTGATCTTTTCACGGATCATCTTTCACGACATGGTGACAGTTTAAACAAGTAAAAAACTATTTTTTATGTAACTTACATCCTGCCGCTTTAATTTAATGCTTCTAACATCTGTACTACCAACCTTTGTACATTGAATGAAGGTGTTTGAAAAGGTGCGACCAGGCATTGACTTTTAGTGCTGCATTTGTTTTAAAATGCTTTTTAAAACCTGACGTTTCCCCAAACGGATGTCCGTCTTTAGGTTACCCCACCGCCATTCTTAATCATTCGTCTGCTCTGACGGTTGTCACTTTACAATAAAAGGCAACGTGTTTGTAAATGGAGGCAACTTTGCTACTGTTTGCTACTTTGCTACACAAAAAAAAAACAATCACTGTCCTCTTTCTTTTTCTTTTTTTCCCCTCCATCAGCACTCCAAATGGTCTGGAGGTTATTCCATGACGGAAGCAGAAAATAAAGCAGTAATGCATTTTCCTTCTTCCTCATGTGAAATTGTCTTCGGTATTGTATATGACTGGCGCTCAGCGCAAGATAAAGATTGCTGCTCCGGAGACGGGCAGCGCTGCGCCTCTGGGTTGCTGGAATAAGATGTCACAGAAAAAAATAAAATAAAAAAAATAATGTCTGGCCTGAAGAGAAGCACAACAAGGTGCGTGCTTGTTGGCTCTGCTTTGTTTTATACTCCGTGTTGACTCGATAGGATACCTCTTTGCGCTGAAGGGCCTTTTTGCTGCCAGACGGATGTCTGCCTCTGAGTCTCTGACACTTCTCGGTGGAAGTGGAGATGTGATGTCGTAGGTAGCTGTGCTCGCCCCCAGGTGTTGGATTTTTTTTTTTTTTGTTTAGGGTTTTTTTTCAGCTTTCTCCTTCTGAGTTTTTGCCGATTTGGAACGCTCCGGCATGCCGACGTGTTTGTTCTGAATTTTGTTAGCCTGGAATTCAAGTCAACAACATTAGCGGTGTTCTTAGCGGGTGCTCAGAACACCGGATCGGCTGGTGATGTATAATGAATCAAACGCGGATCTTCAGCACTGTCTACGCCGCCGGGCTGGCTGGCTGACAGACAGACAGACGCATACAGCAGAATTCACACATTCAGTTTCCAGGTGCGGGTACCGGCTCCTTGGCTCACAGTTTTCGCTCCAACACGGAGTCCCCCGAGGGCATTTCCTGTGCCAGGATTTGGGCTCAGCGAAGCTAATTGTGTGTGGAAATGTAATGGCTGACCTCGCTTTAATTCCCCTTCCACTTGGCTGGATGCTGGAATGTAGGTGATAGGACAGAAAGCGGCACACGGGGTGCTGATGTGGAAAAGCAGGAGGTGATGAAGTGTGAGTAATAAGGGAGATTGAAGAGAAGCTAAAAGAGAGGAATGTGTTTAATTAGGTTGCTAATGAGCTTTTTAATGCATCAGGGGAGGGCGCGCCCGGCGAACGCGACGGGCGGGAAGGAGGAGAACGCGCGCGCACTCCTGTTCGCGTTGTGTTACTCGTTCCGCTGTGGCTGTGTGCCGATGACATGCCGATGATTAATTTATGGCCTCATCTGTATGCGGCGGCGGCGAGTGATGGATGGGGAGAGGAGAAGAATCATGTTGTCAGAGCGATGATTTAGAGAGCGTCTGCGTCGCCATTGGCTGCTGGACGATGGCACGGCCAGATAAAGGGGATGCAGAGAGGGGATATGAGATGCGGCGCTATCTGCTTCAGCATCTCCAGCCACACGGGCCTTCAAAACAAGGACACTGGCCGGGGAACAAAGGACACTCAGGCGCTGGTGTCCCAAAGATAGCCAAGAAATATGTTGAAGTTTTATTAAAAACTGAAAACGTGATGAATAGATTCTGGAGCTGTTTACAACAGTCGAGGCTTCAGATCAGCACTTTTTACGGTTTATTCCCACGATGCCGTGTTTTATTATTTGCAATCGTAGGATCTAAGAGTGAGGAACTCTGCAGAATTGAGCTCCTCTGACGCAAAGGTGGCTTAGACCTCAATCCGGCTTCAAAAGAAAGACTCGGACTCGCGGTGGCTTTGGCGTCTCAGAACTCGATGCTGACCTGTGTGCCGTTTGTCTTGGCAGGGATCTGCTGCGGCTGGGAGGAACGCTGCCGGGACACAACAGGAAGAGTCCGGAAGACAGTCAGGAAATCATCCGGCAACAGATGAGCCAGACTCTTCCCATCAGAGTGTGAACTGCTGCAACGCATACAGAACGAGATTAAAATAAAAAATAAATAAAAAAAACTACCTATGAACTCTGACGAGGAGAATCCGATGTACAAAGTCTAAAAAAAAAAAAAAAAAAGAGGGCAGGGAATCAAAGATGACGGCAATGAAAACGGACCGGTTCGAAGACTTCCTTCCCACTGGAGACTTAACGTCTGTATAAAGACAATTTCCCATTGCGGTGTGTGTGTTCATTACTTGACACTTGTGGATTTGTGACTATTGACATGAAGCCAAACTTCTTAATGGACCCTCTCAGGTTGTGTTTGCATGCCTGCATGTGTTCTCTTTTCCTTTTTTTTCCCTGTTTCTTTCTGCTGGTTGGGAATCAGTATTTCCTTCTCGCCGCCTCACCGAGGAAAGGCGAACTCGCAAACAAACGTCGAAATGACGCAACAGTGCCAAGATGAAGCAAACCCAACCTTCAATACAGCTTGACATCCGCATCAATCTGCTCGACCGTTTTTTTTTTTCTTTTGTAGTTTGTTTAATCCCAACCAAATACGTTCCTTATAGTTATTTTTGGCGATGAGAAAAAAAAAAGAAGAAACTTTTCATCCTCTTCCTCTTAAATACCGTCTTCCACAGAAACGTACTGGGAGATCCGTGTTTTACGAATCTGTACAAAGCGTCCGAGTCTTCACCCTCTCCCAAACCCCCCCACGTCTCTCCGGGTTGGAGGCGAGACGTAGCTGACACTGTGTGGGACACGTCATGTGCATGCCAAAGTGGAAACTCCGTCATGAGAAACGTACTTACCAAGTTCCACATTCGCTGTTGCTTCGGTGGCATTCTGCTGTTTCGGGCTTTAACGCCCGCGTTTTCTTAACCTTCCTTGACTCATAAAACGCATTGTTTTGAATGCCAAGTTATTACCTGATACTGCTTTTTTTTTTTTTTTTTACTTGTGCTTAACTTTTTTATTACAAAGCTTGTTTGTTTGGTTTTTTTTTCTTCCCACATAGTAAGAAACCAGACAGACGTGAATGAGTGAATTAAGGAAATGTTTGACTCAGACAGGCTAATTATCTTTAAAATCACTGAGCAGACTGTGTCAGGATCGATGTCCGGCTTCTTCCTGCCCCAAGCAGAGCTGCAGATTTTACTTGGAAAAAAAAAAATCGGAGATTAGCAGGAACTTAAAACTGACTCAGAGGTAGGAAAAAAACAACAACCCTGCAGAACAAATCAGCCATTATTTCTTTAATTCCTAATCAGTGTTTTCCTCGGAACGCCAGCTGTCAGTGCAGTTTCTATCTAAACCAACTGCCTGTATATAACTCCATGTTTGTATTAGACCAAACCACTGAGCAGTTACAGCTATCCGACCTGACTTTGGCCCTTTGCGGGGCCCTCACTTATCTGCTTGTTGTTATGGTTTCATAAAGCAAACGAATGAGGGAATTTGACGGTCACTACCAGGGATGTCCCGAAACCGATCCGAGTCGTTTCGGAAAACGCCTAAACTGAACGATTCCTCATATTGTTTTATAAAGTATTGCACTCGGGATCATTTTCAGAAACGTTTCCATCCACGTAAATCCAAACAAATCCTCCCTTGAGCGTTTTTTTTTTTAAACATGCCAAACCAATAGGGGGCAGTGTAGCACAAAGCTGGAACCTATGCCAGTCAATCAGATTGCTTCAAAACTAACACGACTTCCTGTCAGGAATTAAACACGGCACCAAGTAGCTCATTTGTGTCGACAGATGGAAAAGTTGAACTACTTTTAAACAATGTGTTAGAATATAAAGTTAATAAAACACCAAGACGATGTCGACTGGGAATCTTGTCAAAGCGGATATATTGGCACATTACATGTCCTCGACTAATTTGCGAGACCCCAAGTCTCTGTTTTCCTTTGTACACACATGCAAACACACAGTTTTCTCAAATCTGCACTTTGATCAGAGTTTTAATAAATAATTGTTCTTAGTGATTAAACTGAGTTTTTGTGTGGTTGAAAGGCTAAAACCAAAATTTACTTTTTTCCCCTAATATCTGGCTACATGTGGACTCGACCTAAATTTAGTGAATTTTAATCCAATTTTGCATTAAGTCCATATATACAGAAATTAAAATTATAAATGCTATAGCTAACATTGTTGCAACTGAGTGATGTTCCATTACTCCGACAGAACTAGCTGTTTTGAATAAAGGTCATTGTACATTTCTGCATCAATTTTTAGACTTCATACAGTTAAACTGCTTTTTATACTGAAGTTTATCAAAATGAAAATGTCATCAGATTCTGTCTGGTGGAAATCTGCGCAGCTTCATTGTTTCTATGATCTGACTCGAAATAAGGAGTTACTTACTAGCCTACTAGCTTAGCGTTAGCATGCTTACTCTGGTTTTAAAAAAAAAAGGTTTTGCTGATAATTTGGCTTGTAACATATTTTATTGCATTTCTAATTGACTGGTTGCAGATAAAACTTGAAAGAGGTCGTTCTTGATTTTGGGACAGTTGGGCAAATCTAAGTCATATGACTAACAAAATATGACTGACAGACTAGGAGCTACAGCAAGCCAATACAGTCTCTATCACTGTGAACTTCATTAGTTGGGGTAAAAAAAATTAAAAATACTATGACTTTCAGGAAGGGTAGATTTGTGACAGGTGTGGCGTCTACTATGATTTCCATGGAGGAAATGTGTTTACAAAAGAAACAACTGCACAGCTAGCTAGAGCTAAAAATCACAGACAAGAGGCCTGAAATGCCAATAGCAACAATAAAAAAAAAAAGCCCAAACCAATACCTGGAATCGGATCGGGACATCCTTAGTCTGTCCGTGTCTGAAGCTAAAGAGAATCTCGCCGTGAAAGAAGAAAACGTGTCTGTGAGGGCAGAGTTTTCCTGTGCAGTTAAAGGTGTACTAGATTGCAAAAAAAAGAAAAAAAAAAGAAAATGTGAGAAAACCAGAACAAAAATAAGCATCTCTCTTTCAGTATTTTTACGATAATCATATGCAAATAAATTATTAAACACATCTCTGGTATTCTCTTTGATTCCTCGGCGGGTTCACTGGGCCGAAGGTTCCAGGTCTCCTCTGATGCAACCGCGGGGATGAAACGAGGGGAATGGCGAGTGTGTTTTACCTCCTCAGTCGGAATATCACAGCAGCTCTGAGTGAACTCATTAAGATTTAAGATTAATCAAAGCCCGGACCGGCGTTGCTCGCCAATTAGCGAGACCGCAGGACTGCTGTGGGGATTTCAGTCTCCGCCGCTGCTGGAGAGGCTTCAAGGAGGCAAAGTTATTCTGGCTTTTTCACCAAGCGCCGGTGTTGTTTGGCTTTAATCTGCTGAGCAGGACGCGGAGCGGAGCGGTCCGGCTGAGCGGAGCCATCACCTTGTGTCTGCATTGACTGAGCAGGCTTGGCCACTGAGAGGCTCCTGGGGCTCTCGTGCGCCGAGGAGCAGACTCCCACACAATCGGACGTACGAATCCAAAATCCAACGTCGAAGCTCATATTTTAAACTTTGATCGTGTCTAATTAAAGGTATTAATTATGCTTTAATCAATTCAGCAATATATCTGCAAGAAAAATAGAATATTTAATATATGGTCATGTTTTTTTTTTTGGCTAACCTCTCTTTTCTGGTTAAAATTTGTGCATAATTTTATCTTTATGTGCCCATCGTTCTCCACAAATATCTGTGTGACTCTGTTGTAAGACATAAGACGACAACATTTCCTTTCATTTTTAAAAATCTGCCACCCAAAGCGAGTGGCGTTGAGCAGTTCTGCTCCGTCTGCGTTTTGTAGATTTGCGCACATTCGTAATGGGAACATGAGCCGCGTTTCCATTGCAAATGTGCGGCTTTTTTGGGGTCACTTTTGATTTTACGGAAGAGCTCTGGATTCAACGTGTTCAAATGACAACTTTTTATGAGTGGTGCGATGCTGCGAGCTCTGGGAAAGCTACAAGAAATCTTCTTCCTACCACTTCCTGTCGTCGTCTTTGTCATTTCTGCCAGTAGTAACATCCGGCTGTTGGTCACGCGACTCGTGTGATGCGAAAAAAAAAGTGTTTCCATTGCACATTTGTAAAAATATACCAAAGTTCACTACGGCTGAAAAATCACCTCATCCTCGCGCAAAAGCTGTTTATCCAAAAACGTGAAATTTTTCGTAAATGGTATGTTTCCATTAAGCTAATTTATTTTCGTAATTTCTATTTGTGCAGTTTTAAGGTAAAATTTAAGGCGTGACACTAGCGCTCATCTACCAGCCAATCAGAGGAGAAATAAGACGTGTGCGTCTTATGTAGGCGTGGGTGCGAGAAGCCGCTTGTACTTGGGGAAACTGTAAGTCTGTGATTTGCGATTTTACGGAAGAGCTATGGACTCACCATGTGCGAATGACAACTTTTTTCCAAAATTGATTTCTGTTAAGCAAATCTATTTTCGTACTTTCAATTTGAGGGATTCTCTGGTAAAAGGAAACGCAGCTGCTGACCCCTAACCCCCACTGTCTTCGCCGATCCCGCAGCGGAGTGAGCGCCGGGGGTCACGATCATGCTCTCTAATCATCAGCGGCGCTCTCACAGGATGCGACGGCGGCTGGTCAGCAGCCAGGCCGCTGGCATTTATCATATGTGTCAGTGCTACCTGCTGCTAGGAGAGCAGATAGACGCTCTGTGGTGGCGCATCTGCTCCGACTACAGAGAAATCCTCAAGCTTGGAATTAACACGAGCGGGCCCGGCGTTTTAATCACCAATGTCTTTGTTTGTATTTACCATTTCCTATGAGACCCGACACAATGTCAGGAAGTGAGAATTTGCATCCTGTTTACCATTAAACATCTGAAGCGTTTACAGCTGCTCACCAAGAGACAACATCCACAGCACCTCCATCTCACACAAGCTTTCTTTTTTGTTTCTCCCCTCCACTGCTGCATCTTTGACGATGATGCAAAATGGCAGCAAACCTGAAGGAAAATCTCTCACCACTGTATTACAGGCCATTAGTGGGGAGAAATCAGCTGCGACGCGTTCTCACAGAGGTTTTAATGAGCGAGCTTGGCAGAGTGGGAAAGTCGAGAAAGCATCCCCAGCGCCAAGCGCCGTTATTCGGTTGCCGCCGGTCGCTCGGCTTCGGGGCATATCCAGACGTCACTGTGCCGACCCCGACGATCACCGCCAGATTAGCCGCAGCGCTGCCTCCACACCGGACCAGACTTGGACTTCCACAGGAGGGAGAGGGGCGCGCACAAATCTGCCGGATTGGAGGCGATCTTTCAGATTTAAACTGGCGGCCCCCGTCTTTTTGAACGCACTCGTCACTTCTCTCCCGGGCTCAAAGGGCTCATTTGCCATCCTGTCCAAAGCAAGTTTAATGCCTCCAATTACAGAGGGAGGCAGGGTGGGGGTGAGAGCAGGCAGAGTTGGAGCGAGGAGGGCTTGGCAGGAGAGTTTTGCTACGCATCAGGGCCTTTTAACAGAGTAGTGATTTGCTGCTGCTGGTGCTGAGGCTGCTTGTGCGGGCTCATCAATGGAAAACTACCCTCTTTACGGGGAAGGCAGGCAGCACTAAGCCTAAACTGTGAGGAGAGACACTGAAGTCTCAGGCTCTTTTAACGACCTGCTATAGTTGCTCTGCGTTGGAAGGGATTTCTGCGCCTGCACCGAGAGCACAAGAGGAAATCAAAGCCCTTTCAGAAGTTTTTCATGCAATATAGTTTTCTGTTTTAATTGAATATTCTGAAATATCCAGAAGAGGGGAGGGGGGGAGTTGAGGGTGTGAAGGGAAGCAAAGGGTGGAGAGAGAGTGAGCTAAACAGCTGCACTGATTATGTCTGACCTGAAACGGTTCGATTGAATGTTTAAACTTTTTGCTAAAAGGTTACCTTTACATCATCGGTTAAGCGTGTTGGGCTGTGAATCAGAAAAGTCGTGTTTGTGTTGCACCGCAGGAAGAAAGACATTCACAATGTGACTCAACCTTGACATCACTTTCATTAATCTGCATTAACAAAAGAAAAAAAGAGCACTGCTGCATTCTTAATTAAACTAATTAATCCATTTATGTAAAGATGAATTATTTAACCACGTGAAAAAGTAGGGCTGTAAGATTTATGGAGTCAGCAGGAGAAGACAAAACAATATTGTGTGTATGGAATGTGGCGAAATTTTCATTAGACTTCCTGGAAAACTAAGAAACTTGGGTGTTTGTCCTCAGAGAGTAAATATAAAAACTACTTCTGAGGCTTTGAAAGAAATGCTCATTTTAGCATCATCAGCGGCTGATAGCGAGCTAATATCACTGATACCTTAATAGTAGCTAATGCTTACCGGTGCTTACAAACAGCCTTACCTGTAATTCTGTCACCTTTTATTCTTTTCTTTTTTTTCCCCCAACGTGGGTCACCAAAATGTTTCCAAAATGATTTAAAAGAGCTGAAGGCTTCTACAATGCTATTCTAACTGAGTGCTGTTGACTAGTCAGACCAGCTCTTCAGCGGTGTGAGGAGGCTCCCATTTCAAAAGATAATTCACTTTACTCTGTTCGAAAGAATATGACAGGAATTCAGCAATATTTGAGTATAAATGTAAATGCAAAGGTAAAACTAGCAGGTCAGGGCTAAGATAAGCAAGTAGCCTGCCACTGACATCATATCATGCGAGTGTGTGAATGACTGAAGGGTCAAAGTGTGAAGCGCCTTGAGTTGCTTTGCACTTGATAAATGCTACACAGGTACAGGCTCATTTACAATTTAAGGTGAAGCTTTGACACACATGCTAATTTAGCTTCATCAGAAGCTAACAGTTAGCCAGCGGTGACATTCGGTGCTTACAAACTGTAAGTCTTATCTGCCATTCTTTCTTCTTTTCCATTTAAATAGATTCTAAAAGCATTATCTGTGTAATCATCGTGGCTTCTTTGTCGCTTTTGCCAAATATTATCAGCAATTTATATTAGTTAGCTTAGATGCAGGACATTGGGTTCATGTGAAAAATGACTGAAATTTTGGAATATGTTCTTGGGAGAACTAGTACTACCTCATTTTTGCACAGACAGCAATCAGAGAAGCACAGGACAGCAGGACCACCTGAACTAAATAGTCAATAGAGAGCTGGCATGGTAAGAGACAGGAGCAGAACGTATTGCACCTAAAAATCTCCATCAAAATGAGGAGGAGGAGGAGGATATGATAACTAAACAGCATTTTCACCAACTCTGTTCCTCGCTGTAAACTGGGAATGTAGGGCAGGTCACAATGTTCTCCACATTTTCATTCAGCTGTTTTATTCTGCTAATAACTGTAAGAAAACTAAAATAATAATAAAAAAGATATTGTTAAACATTAAATATATCTATTTTAATAATAATTTAGATAAATCTTTGACTCTTGCGAAGCTTAGTCTTGTGTGTCATATTCTAAAATTATAAAACAAATATATTTTCAGTGTTTGTTTCTTTCTGTTAAATTTTAGGTACCAGGGACTTGGCCAAGCGAGTCCATTTGTATTTATAATTACAAATCATATATTTTGGTTATTAAGGTGCCTAAAGTCACAAAGTACTCATGACTCAAAGGTTTAAACTTCAGTCACTATCAGATGAATGAATTTGCCTGAACTCACAATAGGCAGCTTTCTAACAATGTTCAGCAGATCTGTACTAAGAATCAAATATTAGGTTAGCATGTATCTTCTGTCTCTTGTCTATCACTTTGTTTTTAGCCCAAACTGCTTCCTGATATTTGATGTCAAAAAGGTGGCGGTCTTTTTAGGACTTTCGCAAGCATATCTTGGCAGCCATTTTGACAAAAAGTAAACTCAAGAACTATTTGATTTCTTTTTCTTTCTTTTTTTTTATGAAGAGCTTCAAATATCAGCTGAATTTCTATGACCAAACTTTGTCTATATCCAGCTAATGTCGAAAAAACAGTTTCACAGTTGCGCCGTTTTCATTAAATAAGAAACGCAACTAAAGTCATGTGAATAAGTTTGTGTGCAAGATAAGTTATTTTTTTAAAAATGCCCCGCCTTCACCCTCCAACTACTTCCTGTCGTCGTCTTCTTCGAGGTTTGTGCCAGTAGCGACATCCAGTTGTTGATTGTGTAAGTCGTGTGACGTGAAAAAAGTATTTCTGTTGCAGTTTTGCAAAACAAACCAATTTCAATACGGCTAAAAAAAAAACAACATCTCATCTTGGTGCCAAAACTTTTTAATCAAGGTTTTCGAAATTGCCGCGTTTCCATTTAGCGTTTTTATTTTCGAAAAGTCAAATCATGCAATTATAGGGTCAATGGAAACGCAGATAGTGGGACCTTATAACACGCACCTTCGAATCAAGAGTCCAATTATTCTGGTTCACTCTTACTTCACCAGACAAAACCCAGAACCTGACAGCAGATTGTGACTTTACTTCAAGAGGAAATATTCAGCCATTTTGATATGGAGACATTTCCTGGTGTGGGATCTTGTTATACCCCTAACACATAGTAATTAACCCCTACCGACCTGTAATAAATGTGGAATTTCTCAATCTGCCTCCATCAAAATGTTATTTAACATGAAAATCTTCCTTCTTTGAATCCTAATAGATTATACCAAGCATTTCTTGTAACCAGATTACAGTAATCTCGTTAATGATAATCCGTTACTCCCTCTCACCCCGCTCCAACTATAACATGGCAACATTTTTAGCCAAACAGCTGGCACTGCGTGCGGCTCTAATCTTTAGTGGAGCTTTCACATGTAAAGAAAAAAATAAAATAAAGAAATGTGGAACGGTGGAAAAAGCAGCGTTTCTTTTTCTTTCTTTTTTTTGCCATGAAATGATTTCTTCACATTTAATTAAAAGGGCCTGCAACGCTGGAGTCCCTGCTCTCTTTGCACACATGCTTTCCGCACACACTCCTGTGATGGTAAATGATGTTTTCCAATTTTGCCTTTACCTTTCAGCACTGTTGTCATAAAAAAAAGCCTGGGGGACGAGTGATTAGCATAACAGTGGCTTTTTGTGTGTGTGTGTGTGCTTCTCCAGCTCTGTCAGCCTGCAGCTGGAGCTGCGAGTGGGATCCATTAAAGTGGCCTGTGCAGCCACTGCCTTTGACTAACCGGTGTCAGTGCCCTGTCGACTCTGAAGGGCGGGAAAACTGTGCAGCAGAAAATCTGCTAAAGCCACCGTTCCCCTCCCCTGCCTATCATCAGCAGCCCTGATGCACTGCTGCTGCTGCTGCTGAGCCAGGGCTGCTGATCTGGAGGCCACAGCCAAAACAGGAGGGGAGAATCAGCAGAGGACAGAGCAGCGAATGAGGTCAGGCTAAAGGAGGACGGGAGGGGAGAATTAAGAGGCAAAGGTACACAAAGAGGTGAAACGATTGGACTGGCTTGTCAGCTAGTATTTTTCAGATCGTGCTTGTTATTTTTATGGCATAAGGTAGAAACGATGTGAGAAAGTATTTACTCCCGTGCAGACCTCTGGTGGATTCAGGAAGCACGCCTGAAAAGTCCCATTGACTCCGTTTGACCAAAATTGCAACATTTGTTACATTTTTTAGCTGCTGCAGTTCACTTTCACGCCACACTGTGTCAAACGAACCGAAGCGTTTGAGAAACCTGTTCTCTCCGTCGCCTGTGGTGGCGCTGCAACAAGAACCGCTGAGGAAAATGAAATAAAAACCACCGAAGAAGACACCGAGCGCAGCAACTTCCTCCTTCATGAAAGGTAAACAAAAATGGAGTGGCATCAGATTTTAGTGACTTTAGGATTTTGTTTGTTTTTGTAACTAGACCATAAGACATATCTCCTGCTAGGGCTAGACATTTGTTCTGGTTATATTTACACAGAACGCACTGCACTGTTGTCCACTTAGAGCGGTCTCTCTGGTCCGCTTGCCGTTCACATACGCATTCAAACTGCACCAAAGTTCACTTCAACCAAACCGAGGCAGAGGTTTGCAGGCGGACCAGAGTTTGCCTTTTTGGTCCAAATCAGAGTTCGATTACACATTCACACCTCCCCAAACGAACCAGACTCAGTAGGCAAACAGATTGGAGTTTGATTAAAGTAAACAGGTGTGAATGCTACCTTAGTCACACTTAAAATTTTCAGGTCATTAAACAGTAGCCAAAGACAACCAGCCTAATTACAAAGAACTGTTTTCAAATGAACCTACAGGAAAATACCTTTGTCAAGCTGTGATACCGCAACTGAACTATGACTTGACACAATTTGTGCTAGCCACACCAAGCATCCTAACCTGATCTCAAAGTGATTTATGTATCAATGTAGCCTGGTTAAAAACCAGCTCCTTGTTCTGGAAAACAAGGAGCTGGAGAATTACAATGAATCTGGTTATCATATTCTATGTCATGTACATGGAAAAAGTTATATCCAAAACAGTTATCCAAGTTTCACGTTTTTAACATGACGGGGAAAAAAAACAAAAAGAGCCGCATTATTGGTGACGGGAGAAAAATAAACAATAATATACATTTCATAAGAGGGGGGTGGAGTTGTAAGACGCCGCTGTAGTTGGGGAACCGGGAGTAAACCTACAGTTTGAGAGCAACAAGGAACTTCAAGAACATTCAGTTCTAGAATATAAAAGAGAGCGTGGCCATGCTGAGCTTTTCATGAGAGAAAGAAAACATAAATCTGCAGGGGGGAGGACAGTGAAGAGAAGCTAAAGTGAAAATATGATCTCTTTACTCTCACAGGAACTCTAGCTGCTGCAATTTGAGTCAGCTGGAAGGCTTTTACAGAATTTCTTTCAAAATGCTGATAATAAAGAATTACCTCAACTCACCGTAGGAGTGGAAATGCAAGGACTATTATTTCTGCGTGACTTTTAAAAGCCCACATTCACGTAAACAGTCAAAGGGAAGGAGGCGAACGGATGAATTGGATGACACAAGTGGTCGAGTTTACAGTCTCGCAGCCGGAGACGGGAATGAAGAAAATCCTGACAGTAGCTGTCTCCGGGTTCGTTGGGCTTTATGGTTCACTGGCTTCAGACAGGAGGAAAAGAGCAAGCTAAGCAAAAAGTGGAAGAGGATGGCAGCGAAACGTTGCTAAAGCATTTCTCTCTTTCCCCCCCCCCATTTTCTCGCAATGAAGAGAGCATCAAATATGAATCACATTATAAATAAACCCCAGGTTCTCTAGAAAGTTATTTAAAAAAATGTAATTAGTGGCAACGCAGAGTTTCACTCGTCAAGGTAGCCGTGACGCTCGTGTCCGGGTCAAGCAGGCCAGAGGAAGTTCAGGCTCAGCGACAGGCCAGAGCTGGCACGCTAACCTGGCATCGGACGACGCGCGGAGTCGGGCCAAACCTTTATCTTTGCCCTTTTTAGGTCACCACACATGATCCATCGCTGGCCTAAATCCACACACTAAAATTGGACAAGCCTTATCGGACCAGAGCTTGTTCTGTCAGCGTGAGCTCCGACAGGAGAACAGCAACGTCAGCTGTCGTCCTGGTAACGGCAGCTACCAAAAGTATTCACACTCCCGCTATACGTAAACTCTGTCATATTTTATTACCTCACATCCTAAAACCTTTAATTTATTTGTTGATTTAACCTGTTTTTCTTTTTTTTTTTTAAGGATGAAAATCTAAAGTGCAGAATTAGTTTATATTCTCCATTCTTGAGTCAATGCCTTGTAGAATTATTGACTAAATCCAAACCTAGAGACTAAAAATGCTTCCAAACTTTTGCGAAAAGGTTCCAGGTCAATCAGATCGGACGGAAAGTATTGGCAAACAATATGTTTGATATCTTGCCACAAATTCTCAACCAAACTTGAAGCTGCAGTATGTAACAGTTTCCAAGCTTCTGAGCTTCTCTCTCCTGTGACTCCCCCATTCAGCTCCTTCAGACTAGCTAGCAGCAATTAGCAACACCTGGTGGAACTAAGCTCATTATACGAGTTACTTCTCAGTGCAACGCTGTTAAGAAGGTTAAAGGGTTAGAGGACTGATGATGTGATGATTCCTGAAGGTGGAGTTTCACTTTTAAAGAGGCAGAGGCCCAATTTCAAGAAGTTGTCAATTAAACACTGACTTCTGTTCAGCTTTACTCAGAGTTAATGGTAGAGTTTCACTCTGTCATTGCTCTGTAAGTAAATGCGCTTTTGAGAAACTTTGTATTTGCTTGAGGATTTTGAGAATGTTCAATTTTGGTTTTATCTTAATGGAGATCCTTCCTCCCCATGTTTGTCTCATGACTGTCATTTACCAGAACCAGAACTATGTTGATACTTAGGGGTATCAGAGTAGAGGGGACTATTAAGAATGCATACTAAAATCATGCATTCTTTTCTTTTCACTTCACACTAGCTGCATTCCCAGTACACATTAATACTTAACGAATGTAAAACAAACAATTTCAAAATGTTGATGTTTCCATTAAAGTAGAAATTAAGCTAAAATCACACGTGAATAGGATTGTTTACGCAATAAGTCATTACAAATCAGTGCAGCGACGGATGTAAACGGTTACATGAGATTCACAATTCAGTGAGTGCTCATGCTCATGATCTATCAGCCAATCAGAGGAGACGTCGGTGTCAAACCCTGCCTACTTTTGAGTGCGGCATTTTGGGGAAATTGTACTGAGTGATTTTACAGAAGAGCTATGGATTCAACATGTTAGAATGACACAACTTGTTATGAAGTGTGCAAAGATGTGAGTCAGCTGCACATTGTCCAAAAAACAAAACACACCAAAACGAAACCGTCATCCTACTACTACTTCCTGTTGTCTTCTTTAATATTTCCGGCAGTAGTGACATCTTGGTTGTTGATCATATGCGAAAAATGTGTTTCCATTGCAGTTTTGCAAAATACATTGATTTTGATACGGCTGATATAGCTTTTATAAAAAAAAAAAAAACACGAGTTTTATTGAAACTGGCGCGTTTCTTATGCATAGTAGTTTAAATTTGTGCAATTCTATGGTTAATGGAAACGCAACTTCAGACGCCCTTCTTTGGACAAACACAAAACATCCCCTAAAAATTCATTGTGAGGAAGGTGCTGAATGTATAAAAAAACAACAACAACAAAAAAAAAACCCTATCCTATCTTGAAACTGAGTATCTCGCTAATCAATCTCATAAACACTTCAGCGCTCCACAGTGTTTTCTTTGTTTGGATGACACAGATGTATCTGCCGCGGTATTTACCGAGCTTTAGAGGCTTCGCTAGCTTCATTCAACACAGCCCGGCTGTTTTTAGTTTCCATGCAGTGACAGGACACTTTAGTTGCCACCTCGATTTTCCCACAGCGTCCTTCTGATAATGGCCGGGCTCTGACAAGGTGAGGCCGGGAGATTTCACAGCTGCGTTGTGCGTGTTTGACGAGGGGGCCGCGACGACACCGCCGATCTGCCAGGAGGTGAAACATCAGAGGGAACACTGTCCTTTGTACACTAGAATGGATGAAAATGTAGCGTGATGCGGCTTGTGAAAGACCACATCTGACTGCCAGGGTGGGTTTCAAAGCTCCGGCGCTGTGTGAAAAGAGGGGCCAACAGAGATCATTAGCATGCATGAGAATGGAGCGGAAAGAAAGAGCAGATTATGCGTTTGTATGTTTGCCGATGAGATAGAGGGGTTTAGGTCCCTCAACCCGGTTTGAATCGCAAATCCTCTCCGATGGAGGGGGGGGAAAGGGCATGGTTGGAGAGAGGCAGGAAAAGAAAGACTTTTCAGTAAACCTCGTGGGGGGTGTGCTGTGGTTTTGAAGCAGATGTCCCAAAATGGTGAAGAAAAGAAAAGGAGAACAGACCGTAGGGATCGGCAGATCCGACGTGGAAAACTCCTGTCTTAACGAAAAATCTCCGCAGAGCGAGCATCAGCGCACATCGCTACACCGAGCTGCCAGTCAAAGTTCGGAGAGGTTGCTTTTGGCGGCACTTTTGTTATGGCCTGTGGGACGCTTCGGCAACAAGGCCGTGACTGAGAAGGCCGATTGGCTCTGCTTCGGGGGGAGGCTCTCCTTCTACGCGTTCGACGAGAAAATGAGGAAAGACACGAAAAACAAAACAATAAAAAGCTTCCTCGCTGTTTTAGCCAAGATCTGTCTGGTCCTTTTTACCGGAATTCTACGGAAGCTGATGGCGACGCCGATGTGCGTCACCACTGCTTTGTAATTAAATGTGAAACGGCTGTTTGACAGAAATTTGCCGTGATTTTCTCTTGTCTATGTTGCGCCGACTCACACACGCACACACACACACTCTTACAAAGGCTGATTCTTATCGCCCGAAACTACCTGTATATTCAAAATAAATGGCCTGCCAAGCATTTGATGGCTTGGCTAGAAATCCCAAATGCTTATACTGCCATGGCTGCTTTCAAGTAATCATCCCCATGGTAACACCTGACACTAGCTATTCATCATGCAGCCCATATAAACTCCCGCACACTCACAGCGAGGCGACTTCTTGCATCCACGGCTGACAAGTAGCCACACAAAGCATGTCAAAGCATGATGAAGCATTCAAAAGCAAATCTTATTAAAAGCTTTGCTACATGTCTGCCGTCTGTGTCCAGGTACATCGTGCCCCTCAATATTAACTGTCAGTCATTATGGTTAATGCGACAGGTAGAAGGGAATTTGTTAAAATGGATCTGGCTCTAATGCATCGCTGTGATTTAGATCAGTCAGTCGAGTGCGCTTGCCTCGTCAGTTTCGGGGGGGGGGAAAAAAGAGGCTCTGATGGCAGCAAAAACTGGAATGCTTTGGCTTTAAATGCAATTACAGTTCTGTGAGGAAGTGTTTTCCCCTCAGAGTTCAGGTGATCAAAATCCATCAGCAAAGAAATATGAAAAGTTTTGAAATTTTGATTTCATTTCTTAAGAGGAAAATAAGCTCCCAACCCAACCTGGGTTTGAGTGAAAAAGTTATTGCCCCCTTTTGAAATATACAAAATATTTACAAAAGCTTATCTGAACTCTACCTGTCGTTGTAGCTACGATTCCACTGACCTTAAAATTGCACTCATCAAATTGCAAGAAAGGAAAAAAAAAAAAAAAAGTTTAAATCAATGGAAACCCTTTCTTTGCATCGTACGAGTCCTGATCAAAAACTGGATGTTACTACTGGCGAAAACGATGGAGAAGGCGACAGGAAGTGGTCGGAGGATGACGGCCTGGCATGTTTTTAAACAACTTACAAATATGTTCATGTGGTTTTTAACTGTATTTCGTGTTTAATGGAAACACCCCAATTGCGAAATTGAATTTTTTGACATTAGCGGGATATCAACAAAATTTGTAACTGAAACACAGCTACTGAGTCCTTCCTGCGCAATCTCTAGAAATCACTTAAATAGAACTCTACTGACAACATGATGTAGGTTTAAAAACTCAAAATACTTGGCCTGATTAGCAAAAATGTAACAATAAATGGGAACAAAATCACTGATTTCTATCAGTCTGGTAAGTATTACAAAGATATTCCTAAGGTTTTGGGACTCAAACTTCAGTAACCATCCACGTTTAAGTTCGTTTTTTAATTAGTCGGTCTAGAAATGGCAAAATTTAAATAGATTTTACTTTTGTCTGAGGTGGTTTTCAGCTTTTCCGAAAAAGAGTTGACGTGCTTAAGAGGGGATGGAAACACATTTCCTCTGACATGGCAAACATTTACCTCGCATGACTGATCGGCTGTTTCTGCCGTTGGCGTGCATTAGAGTTGCATTTCTTTCTCTATGTCTCTGGGTGGCCTGTAACATCATCAATACCAATCACATCTCTCCCCTGAAAAATCTCTGTTTTCTGAGATGTCTGGTATAAAAATTGAAACCTCTACTTTCTGTTGATAGCAGCCATACACACCATCAGCATCTGACAAAACACCTGGGTGGACTTAGCCCCGCCTTCAAGGTGCAGCTCCTCTCTGGCTACAGTTTCCAAGCTTCTGCGTCACAGAGTAGCCCTCCCCTGCAACTGCCCTAATCTGCTCCTTCAGACTAGCCAGCTACAATTAGCAGAACTGAGCATCTGTTCAGTCCATTAGAAGGAGCTACTTCTCAGTGCAATGCTGGTAAAAATGTTATTAAAGGGTTAATAGAGGAGCCATGTTTTGATGACTTCCTGAAGGCTGAGTTTCTTAAAGAGAAAAACATGCAATTTCAGGGTGTTAAATTATGAAGTAAAATTTCATATTTGATATATAGAGCTTTTTTATAATGCTCTATATATCATTTCAACATAGTTACTAAAGTCAACATAGTTACTTGACTCCTATAAAATGTCGTGGGAAATACATAATACTGCTCTTTTAAATTGTGTTTGATGATCTAAAGCAGGGGTCTCAAACTCCAGTCCTCGAGGGCCGCAGTCCTGCAACCTTTAGATGTGCCTCTGCTGCACCACACCTGAATAGAATAATTAGGTCATTAGCCAGGCTGGGAGAACTGATCTACACAAGGAGGAGGTCATTCAGCCATTTCATTCCAGTGCTTTGTACCTGTGGCACATCTAAAAACTGTAGGACAGCGGCCATTGAGGACTGGAGTTTGAGACCCCTGATCTAAAGCATCCAAATGTGACAACAAAGTCAAACCACTAGAAATCTCCAAGAGGGCAAATACTTTTTTACAGCCATCCATCAGTTTTATTGATGCGTCTCAAACAGGCCTACAGGGCATAAGGGTGAAAGAAAGGAGCGAAAGTGAGGAAATATTTATGGTGTGCAGACACACACTTCCTCTCATCACTTCCTCAGCCTGTCTCAGAGGAGACACATAAAGACCTGAATGTTTATCTTGACACTGCCACTGCAGTGTTTCGGAGGCCGGAGGCAGGAAGGTAGGGACCCAAAAATAAACTTTCACTACCCGAACAGAAAACAAAGCCACTTCCAAGGCTATATTTACTCATAGAAAGTTCTGAAGTTCAAATAAGGTAAAGAGTACAAGATGAACTAAAAAAACCAAACAAACAAGCCGATGGGATCAGCAGGAACAATCTGGCAGTGAGCAAAGAGAGCATAGGATCCTACATCCTGACAGGCTGGTCTCTAATGTGTTCGGTCAATCAGGAAGCTGAAAAGTCAGAACATCAAGAGCAGATTCACAGTGAAATTCAGTAAAATAACAGGAAAAGAGTCTGAAATAAGAACTGGATAATAACCTTCTACCAGACTCTAAACAGACTGAAGAGAACCTCGCAAAACGCTTCATGCCTTTTCACCTTTTCCGCATTCAGTTTATTGGAATTTTATGTAGCAGACCAGCAGTAATGCATCACAGTCAGAAAACCTGCTAATCCTGGTGGTAGAGACGCTACGACGGTCATCCAGCAGCATTCTGTGCTTTGGAGTTAAAAAATGTTTCTAATTGACAGGAGATTTGACAATATTACTAAGTAATTTTGTGCTATGGGAAGACATTATTTACAATACCTAAACACCAACTGTAGTCTTAAAGGGCAAACATAAAAAATAAATACAAGTACATTTGAAATGTACTTTTTTTCTTTTTGTTGCACTTTCATCCTCATTAAAGTGTCCAAAATATTTGATCCTTTATCCATGACTTGTCACTTAATTCACTGAAGTAGTCAGTATGTAGACAGGAAGTATTTAAAGAGTTCTGGTCCATAAAATAAAGACGTCCGACTTCATCCTCCCTATGTGTTCATATACTGACTATGTTACCATTGTGCTTCCAACCATTCCACCAGACAACCAACATGTCTGTGCTATCTGTTACTGGTATATAAACAACATTTAGTCTGGTGGGCGGCAGGTAAAGCCTGGTGGCCCGCCAGGTTTATAATGCATTGGGGGAAAACCTGACTGAAATAGAATTTATTTAAATTTTTTTTTTACATTTTTAAAATGTATTTAATCTTTATTTAACCAGGTACATTGGGTGAGAATAAATTCTTATTTTCAACAACGACTTGTTCAGAAAACATTAACATTGTGCAAACAGAGAAAAGAAATGAATAAAGATAAAAATGGAACTATTTTCATACTGACTAAACATGCTATGATACACATAACAGGTCGACAGTTTTAAAAGCCGGCACATTGATCTTGAACTACGGTTTTTACTAAGTTGATGAAGGTCGATACCAAAGTTAGTGTACTGAGCTTTTTTAATATTTGAAAGTTGTTCCAATCAATTATTGGAGCGCAGACACTAAAGTTCTGAGATATCTGTTTAAAAGATGAAACACAATTTATTCAATTTAAGACACCAAAAGTTTGGTTTACTCTGCACTAGAAAAATCTTGACTTTTCCATAAAAGAGGCTATAACCCAGGTTATCACCTCTAACAATGGGAAGACTATTGCTTGGAGATCATACTAATACTTAATACTTTAAATTTGATATAATCTGCTTTATTTCAAAAAGCTGCTATTTCCGATCAAAATTTAAAGTCAACAGCATCAACATATATCACATATTTTTTTATGGCATATAGAGAAAAGCATTTCTCTGAGTTTTATGTATGTGAAAAAAATAGAAGTAAAGAACCAGCAGCAGTACAGAACAACCTTCAGGTGTTTCAGTGAGCGCCAGCTGGGGTTAAAGCCAGTGACCTACTGACTGATGGTTGGCACCGCCTTCACCATGGCGACCCCAATGTAAATCTTTCTGGCAATAGCATGCAAGAGTGAGTCAAAAGTTCACAATGAGGGGAACAAAATGAAAAATAGTGAAGCGCTGTACATGAAAAAAGAATGTGTTTTGTTTCTGCACCAATATCCCTCCTGCTACTTTAATCAGTTTGTTTGTGTGTATGAATGAAGAAAGATTTTTAAGGTACATATTGCGCATAACGGAGCCCCTTTGTCCAGCCAGCGAGGGGTTGGAAACGCCTCTGAGTGTGGCAAAAAAAAAAGGGCCAATGTTTTTGACTCTCTTGTTGCCGTTTTGTTTGAGCCTCGCCGTTGGTGTTCGCTTACTTGCGAGCAAATCCCTCAGCAGCAAGAAGGGCAGAGTGACACTCAGTCCTGGCAGCAGGCTGTCCAATAAATTTTTTAGTGTGTACATTTCGACTCACCAACGCGGGAAATCCCCAGGTGTATTAATGATGGCTTTCCCTCCAGGGAAGAGCTCTGTTGTAGGTTCCCTGTCAAGATTTACAGGGCCACCGAAAACACAACTCTGGCGCACGTAGTGCTGTTCAGCGTTAGCGATGCCAACGGCGGCAACACAAACAGGGAGTCCAATCCTGGGATGGTTTAGCCTTGCTATTACTTTTCCAAGTTAATTGAGATCAACAAAATTTGGCTTTTTTGACAAAAAAAGTAATGCTACAACATGATTTCTACAAAATAATGACAATTAAACTAATATATTAAACATAAAATAACTGACTGCATAAATATTCATCCTCTTCCAGTTATCTCCATTTCCTTCCATTACAAATGTGTGTAAATCTTATGTATTGATATTCCACTAATGTTGGAAAAAGCACAATTTCGCAATTGTGATTCCAATACATAAGAAACACAATTAAGGTCACATGTGGGATAAGTTTGTCCACGTGATAAGTTATTGAAAAACATGAGGTGGGGCGTGCCACGGTGGCGTAGGGGTTAGCGCGACCCATATTTGGAGGTCTTGAGTCCTTGACGCGGCTGTCGCGGGTTCGACTCCCGGACCCGGCGATGTTTGCCGCATGTCTTCCCCCTTTCCTGCCAGCCTACTGTCATATAAGGGACACTAGAGCCCACAAAAAAAGACCCCCTGGAGGGGGAAAAAAAAAGATATTTTTAAAAAAACAAAACATGAGGTGCCATGGTCCTTCTGCTACGTCCCGTCATCTTTTTCTGTACGTAGTAACATCCGGTTGTTGATCATGTGACTCATGGACATATGTCAAAAACAGCTTTTGATCAATTTAGTGCTTGTTTTATTTAAAAGCAGAGGTTTGTGAGCCATCTTACTCAAAGTCAAGGTGGATGTGTTGGTCATTCCCAGATGACTTCACCGTACAGATGGAATCTGGTCAGCCTGTTTTACTTTTGGGAAGTTTCTGCTTTCACCGATGCATTTGGCCTACTCTTATTTTTCCAAATGGGTCTTTTTCCGCGTTTTCTCTTTTTATTGTTATGTTCTGATTGTGAATAACCATAAATGTTTAATGCAAAAAAGAGGAAGGTCTAAAATAACAAAATAGGAGAATCTGAGAATGTGAAATTTCAAAATAGCCACGATCAATATTTGGACCAAGACAACTGGGATGTATGAAAAAAAAACAAAACTGCAATGTATTTATTCTTTGAGAAAAAAAAAACCCAAACATTTTGTTGCATCTTTACAGCACAATTAACAAAATTCAGGAACTATTTAAACAACTGTCAACAGAACACATTAGCTTAGCCGACTGATGCTGATGATGTAACTTTTCTTAGCGAGTCACATTTCAAGCACAGATTCTTCCAAGCATCCATAAACAGATATTTTCCTCCCTCCTGACTTAACTCCTGTGATTGGCTAAAGTAGTGTTAGCACTACTACTGACCCTTTCTGAGCTGCACTAAACATTTTATCTTTTTAAAAAATTTGCTGATATAAACTCAGCCGTTGCCATCTGCTCTTTAGTGATTCCTTCCTGTATGAGATTGTGGGTCATTTCTAAAAGAAGCTACGCTTTGCGGCGGCTCTCCTGGGCTGGATTTGGCCCAGAGGAGGATAACTGCTTTATGTTGTCTCCAATAATGGGAACATATTGATCGATTGCATAATGAATGGGAGTCGCCAAGCTAGCTAACAGTTTTGTTGAGGCTTAAACTGTGTTTGAGATTGATGTCTTCACTTGAGATGAATGCAGCAGTGAGACTTACCAGAGATTTAAGAAGCTTTAAGCCTAAGCTGTTTTCACAATATGTGTGCGTATGGTTTGTACTTTACGTTATCCCAAACATTCAAAGTCTTTTAAGGAAATTTTACAGGCCCATTGATCTACTGACTCCACTTACACTCATAACCTCTGAAGAAAACCCAACTTTGACATTTCCAGCTCGTGGATTTGTAGGTTATTTGTCAGACTTTGTGTCATGGTGAGTAAATGTGGAAGACCCTAGACACGACCAAAGACTTTAACAAGTTAAGTAAATGAAAAAAAGACTTACAGCAGGACAAAGACAAGGAGACACGCAGAGCAAACAACAAAGGGGCAAAAGGGAAATGTTGGGAATATAATGGAGGAACCTGCTAGAACCTGAAAGGCTTAAATACTGAGGAAGCGATGGGAGTGGAAAAAGGAACCAGAAGAGCTAATTACAGGTAAGTGGATGCAGCAGAGGAAAGGAGCAGGTAGGGGAAATAGGGAAATGATTAATAGCTGGGAAGGGGAGCAGAAAGACAGAGATGAAAAATAAAGCAAAAGCAAATGAAAAAAGGGGAAATGAAACCTGAAGCTACTATAAAGTGTAAAGAGAAAGAAAGAAATCCAAAACACAAACTGTTGCTCCATTCACCATACAATTGAGCAAACTGGAATTAAAACAACAATTTACTTAATGGAAACATGCCAATTTAAAAAATAAAATTGAAAAAGTAAGACGAGATGTTTTTTCAGCCATATCGAAATTTGTATATTTTGCCAACCTGCAATGGAAACACTTTTTGCATCCCGAGTCATGTGATCAACAGCCGGATGTTACTACTGGAGGAAACCACAAAGAAGACGACAGGAAGAAGCAGGAGTACGACACTGCAGCATGTTTTTAATGTATGATTTTCATTGTGTTTCTTATTTAATGGGAACACAACACAATTATGTTTGGCTTTGTTTCGTTTTGGACATAAGCGTAAATAGGCAAAATATACTAATGTTTGTGTTGGAAACGTGAGAAATTTTAAAAACCTTTAAAGGTTACGAGCACTTTTCTGAAAACTTGAGTCCTGCTAAGGTTGTACCTACAACAGGGATTGGTACCAGCTGTAGTTTTGGTGAAATGTGAACGTAAAAGATAAAATTACCAGTAATATGTTTATGTTTTTTTTTTTTTTTTGTTGCTGTTCACGCAAGCTCTTGTGCTTAAACACTCAGTAATGTCTCCTCCTGCTTCATGGTTTATGAAGTGTAATGTGCGTAAATGTCTGTATGCTTGCTAACTTGACGCTACAGGAAGAAGACAACACTGCGGCTACCAGAGGACATCCCACATATTTCATGAAAACTCAGGATATTTGTGCCTGCTTTGTGAAAAAGGGCAAAACATTCAGCGTAAACGAGTCTTCCAGGCTTGCATGGTCAGTGTGAATGCCCTATATACACTTTAAATATCATGTGAAAGAGGCTCTGAGTTAAATGTCTCCGCAGCAGAAATCCAGAGGCTTTGGGTGACCCTGTGATTAATACAGCAGGTTTTTGCCATTGTTCTCCCTCAACAAATGTCAAACGACTACAGGAGCAGTTTGATCAGGATCAACTTTAAATGTCTGGTGCTTTGGTTCATGAGCTCAAAAATATAAAATTATTCCCTCCCAGGAACAAACAGTTCTTTATATTTGCACTAATTAGTAGTAGTAGTGGTAAACTTTGTTCAGGAAGGGAGAATGTACATAAATTTCACCATTTGATGCGCCGTGAGCTAGCATGAAAGCTAATTCGCATTTGCAGTCTCTTGGCAGATTACAAAATTAGATGTACAATAAATCAATAAAATAAAACAGAACATATAAAACTACTGGTTGATTTCTAATCACTGGCACACACAGTCATGCAGTTAATGTTTACATATATGAACAGTTTTTAACAACAGCCTCAAGTTAGATTTGAAAACTCTCAGAGCTGCAGCTCCTCATATTATCAGCAAGGTTAACCAAACTCTATGTTCGCCTTCAGAGACCTGAAGTTTTTCTGAGGCAACTTCGACTACAGACTCTTTTTTTTTTTCTTCAAATCTAGCATTTATTTTGCGAAGCTTTCATTTTCTGCCGTCTTAATTTGGCATGAAACGTGCCTGTTTTTCGCAGGGTTTGTGAATTTCTTTGTGTCTTTCTCCCCTTTCGCAGCTTCAAAGCCTGGAGTAGAAGAAAGCCGGAGCTTCCTGACTGCTAGAGATTCCCTATCTGTGGACTGCAGATAATGAGGTTGCTATCTGTTAGCTCGAAGAGAGCAGCCGAGCCGGACCGGAGCATCTGTCCGCAGAGAATCGCCGCCTCGGCCGGTCAAACGGCCCGCATGCGGGCTTTTTTTTTGTGTGTGTGTGTGGGGGTGTGTGCGTGTGTGTGAGGTTCACGCTGAATTCCTTCAAGTTTAATGTCTCCATCAAAAGAAGATCAAAAAGAGAAGGATTAGAGCCGCGTAACAAAGGTAAGTGTGGAGAGGAGTCTTCTCTAAAACTCCAGAACGAGGTTTTTTTTTTTTTTGATACTGCTCATCCCTGCCAAACCGTAGCCATGGCAACAGTGGAGAGAGGGGAAGTGTGCGGCATTGATAAGAGTGCGACATGGGATGAAGGGGTTGACAGATCATTTTGGAGAAGTCTGACCCCTACCGCGGTTACGTCTCGGAAATTAATGCCGTCGTACGCAGATGGAGTGCGGAGATTGACGGCGACGGAGCCGATTCTCTCTGGGAGAGCAATCTAACACGTATCATACTACAAAGTGTTAACTTCAGACACCAGTGGAGGATATTTTCACACTGTAAATGTCTGTGACTGCGGGTCTCTTCTTCAAATACTTAAGGATTTATCTGCTCCGCCGAGCTTTCCTGCGCCGCACATTGTTAGGGAAATATGCGCGAAAACTCCTCCGCCATGCCTTTAGCCGCACTTTAGCACGCCGCCACGGTAACGAGTGTTACACACAGGATCAAAGGTCCGGCTGAAAGGGAACAGGCTCACGTCAGAGGGGATGGAGGGGGACTAATATCGACACGCGCACCGGCTCCTCATTTGTTAAAGGCGCCCTCTTTGGCAGCGGGGTTTAGTTTAAGCAGGACTGGGGAGAGAAAATATTCGCTTTCAACAGAAGAACCAGAGGGAATTCTTTATTTCCTCTCTTCATCTCTGAACACATCAAGGAGACGAGAGGATGGGGTAAGAGGGGGAGAAAGGGAAGGAAGATGGGGAGCGCTGTAGTGTAGAAAGGGCCTCCAGCCTGCCTCAGGGGCAGCAAGCCGGATACAGCGTATGATTTGACAAACAACGCGAGTCTTTGCACCACTGATTCAGACAGAGTGTACTTAATTAGCAAAAATGGACACTAATTGAGCCCCAGCTGTATGTCGGGGAAAAAAACAAAACAACAACAAAAAAAAGCGAATCTCTGAACACACACCAACCCAAGAGCTTGGAGTCTCTCTGATCCTCCCCCCCCCTCCCTCCCTGAGCTCCGTCTGTTCACTTACCGAGCGGAGCGGCTTGTTAGCACGCCGGGAGATTTGTAAGGATAATGAAAAGTCGAGAGAGAGAGCCATAAAGGAGAGGGACTTCAGTTAGCAACACCACGCAATGTTACAGAGGTTCTGCAAAAAGATTTAAAAATCCATATTTTACCACTTTATATATATATATATATATATATATATATATATATATATATATATATATATTATTGATTACATTTTTGATCAGATTAATCACCCTCTTGTTCTGTGATTAATCATGAATCACTATGCCTCACTTTGAAAGCTTGAGTGTAGTTATTCATGCAGGAATGGTGGTGTGGAAAAAACCCTCCTTCTGCTGAAATCCAACCAATTAAAATGCAAGAAATGATCTGATTAGTTTTTTTTTTGGTACTGGTAGTCTTCCAGTACTCAACAGCAACTCAAGGAAACGTCCTCCAGTACTCATGCATACAAGTAGCAGCAAGTTCGTCCAGGGATCAACTGATGGATAAGATACATTTTATTTTCTACTTCTTGGGTGCCCCACTCCTTTCTGATGCCGCCCTGGGATATTGCCCATGGAGTCCATATCAAAAACTGCCACTGTACTCGTGGTTTTCAAAGTATGTTTTAGCGTCTCAAACCCAACATGGTTTTAGATTCTCGGTGTTTCCAGGTTTTTATATTCAGGAAAGTTTTAAAGCAAGTCGTTTTGTTTTAAACGTTCATTTAGAAACTTTCCTCTCCATTCATTTCCTGCGAAACTTCGATTAATCTGCGTTATGTAATATCGACGTGTTAAAATTTTCAGATTAACCGCATGCATTAAACGTTGACAGCCCCAATAATAATAATAATAATAATTTTGCGAGGCAGTGAATGTGCAAAAATGGCCGTTTCGCCGGGCCGTATTATTTTTCCACGCCGCTTTGCCGAACAGGAAACAAACTGTAAATGTGATTTCAGGAGCTCTTCCAACCTGATTAAGCTGCTGCAGCTACATGAACAAATTCTGCAAACTTGAGCGCTGACTTTACTAAAACATGCAAATAAGCTTTTTAGTATGCTAATGAAAATGTAAATATCCCCTCCACCCTCTTCCAAACAAAACAAAACAAAAAAACATATAAAAGCGAGCAGCCAGGAGGAAGAGCAATCAATGGTAAAATACACGTTGTGTGGTTGTGCTTTTAAGCCGTCAGAGGTTGAGGAATTCTGTCCGCTCCGCAGGTTTCAGCCGCTGTGTGATTATAGTCATGTAGTGACTGGGCCTAATCGTGCTGTGGCTAGATTACTGACTGACAGATCATTTTGTGTTCAAGTAGATGCTGTCACACAAAGCCTCGCAATAGTATTCACACCCTTCTTCAAGTTTAGTCATGCTACAGCCACAAATTCCGGTTCATTTCAATGGGAATTGATATGAGAGAGCAGGAATATTGCAAATTAAAATCTGAAAAGTGTCCAATCTGTGAGAATTTTTGAAACTGCACGTTCAACTATTTTACTAAAAAAATGACTAGGCATAAATTTCAGTCTCTAGTTGTCAAAAGTATTGAGTCAGATAGGTTGAATACACATGCGCGCCGCACTTTTCAGACGTTTCGCTTGTAAAAGATGCGTCATTTTCCTTCCGCTTTGCAGTTTCGCACTAATTTGATTCGACTGGTCGCATTAAAAATCCCAACACGACGACGTTCCTTGCTGCAACTTGACAACCAAATGTGAAAGAAAGTTTCCTAGTGGTGTGAATATTTGTGCATAAAAAACAAAACAAACAAAAAAAAAAAGATCAGGAATACCCTGGCTTTATCTTCCATCCATCTGCCTGGCCGGATCAGGCTTCATGTAGCCAGCCCAACACTTTCAGACACTCTGAGTGGTTTATCAGTTTTAATAAAAAACCGACAAACAAAAGCATTATTGCACTACAGACTGCGGGTCAAGAAAAAGTTAATAATATGATCTCCATAGGATTTCTGAAGTCTCCAAAGACACATCTTTTAATCTTCCTCTTCATTTCTCACAGACACACACACACACACACACACACACCAACACTCCACGTTGGAAGAAAATGACTAATGCGACCAGGCTTCTGAAACCGCATAATAAGTTAGAAAACATTATGATGCATAACATGCTCATGGTTAATAATCTATTTCCCTCTCGGTGGAGGACGCTCCCATTAATAATGTGCCATCAAACCTGTCTCACTTAAACTAAATCAGCTGTTTAGGAGGAATTATTTATGGGGACTTTTATAATCAGCTTGTAAAACAGATTGAATAATGGTGAAATTCAACATCATCTTAACGTGCGTTTTGTTTGCTAGACAGTAAACAAAACCATGTGGTAATAATGCCTGCCAGCGTCTGGCCTTGGTCTGGAGTCTGATGTCAGCAGAAGTCACCAGTACTATCTGGGTCCAGTTAAAGTCTGGACTGAAGTGGACATGCTTGCTTTGTCCTTGGGGCTCTGCATGCAGGGCGGCAAGACCGGGCACATGTCACGATTAAAGCTTTAAAATCATGAGAATTTATTTTCTTATCATACAGAGATAACCTGATTAAATGCAAAATGCAGTTTTCAAGTAATGATTTCATTTATTAGGATAAAAAGTTTCCCTGACCCTGTGTAAAAAAAAAAAAAAAGTAATTTCTCCCGAAGCGTAATTCAAATCATCTTCGAACAATGGTTTTAATTGATCCACTCTGGAGTGTTGCTTTGAGTATGAAATGTCTGAGTGACAACACGCCACAGAATCTCGCAATATTAAAAACTTTTTTTTTTTTTTATCTGGTCATTTGATCACGTGACTCGTGTGATGCAAAAAAAATAAATTAAATTGTTCCCATCGAAATACACTGGCTTCAGTAGAGCTGGGGTGGAAAAATTTTTTAAATCCACTCATCCTAGCGCAAAAACATTTTATCAAAAAACAAACACACAAAAAAACTGACTGGCATGTTTCCGTTTGGTGAATTTATTTTCATAATTCCAATCCGCGGGATTTTAAGGTGAATGGAGATGCAGCGAACCGATAACGGCTCTCACTGTGAACGCTTCCCAGACAGATAAACGTTCACGACTTTGTCCTTGATTTTATTTTTATCTACGACGCTTTGCTCCAATTATCTTTGTCTGGTAATAATATTAATATTAATAACAATAATAATATCTGAAAACATTTATGTGCAAAATAAATTTGAAAACAAAGCTGAAAAACAAATGCAGTTATGACCAGAGGAGTTGCGTTGTTGTTTCGCAAATTTTGAAGCTGAACTTTTTGTGGCGACGAGTCACACTGCTGAGCCCGTCGGGAAACGTGATCTGATGTGTGCCGGCTCGCTGCAAACAGCTTTGCTACCCGCAAAGATTCACTGGATAACGAAACCCCATTTTCGGTGTGTTAATGCTGTGTGGCATTTCAGTACAGTAGGCAGCACAGGTGAGGCTGTGATAGAGTCCGGCTGAAATCACTTTATCAAGCTAATTAACGGACTGATTGCCGTAAAGGAGGTTCAGATGAGCTGGAAATGATCGATTTCAGTGTTTGACAATGTTTACCACCAGAGATGACAGTGAAAACAGTCTGGTTCATCAAAAGTCACTTTCGGGACATTCTTTAGATATGCACATTCTTAATGCCTTCCTAACCAACATCTCAACATTAAATTTAAGATAATAGTTGGCATATTAAAGCTGCAGTATGCAACTTTTGCTTATAGATTTTTTAAGAGTATCACCATGTTGTGGCAGTATAAGATACCTCCTCTTTGGGCTGCAATTGTTTTTTAAGCAGGTAAACCCCGTTGAGATCTAGAGCTCATTTTCAGGAGGGACCTGGGCAGAAGTCTGCAATACACAGCAACCTGGTTACAAGGTAAAACTAATTAATACATATGCACGAGTGTGAAATTGCGTCGCTCCCGGTCAAAAACAACCAATCAATGGGGCGTGCTGTGGTGGCGCATGGGGTTAGCACGCCCCACGTTTGGAGGCCATTAGTCCTCGACGCGAACGTCGCGGGTTCGACTCCCGGTCCCGACGACCTTTACCGCATGTCTTCCCCCCTCTCCTCACCCTCCTTCCTGTCTGCCTACTGTACAAAAAAATACGAGCCACTAGCGCCGCAAAAACTCTTCGGAGAAAAAAAGGGGAAAAAAAAAACAACAACCAATCAAAGCCAGGAGGAGGGACAGCAAATTGACATTTCACTGTCAATCAACTTCCTGTATGCTGCTCAATGTGCTAAAAGTGTAAAAACAACTTACCGTTACAGGAAAACTATTTATCAGTGGCTACGCTTACCAGCCTAAGTATTCATAGTAGGCTGTGTTGTGGTGAAGCAGTTGTTGCTTACCAAAGAGCGAGCAAGAGAAATACACAGAAGAGCTAAATCAGACGCAATTATTTTTTGTTTCTATTGATATCAGGGAAACCCTAAAGGCAAATTCTTTTCAGAGAAAGACAGTGAGATTTAGGCTCCGCCCCCTTGGTCCCACAATCCCAGCTGCATGGTCTGAAAGTACACACTACCTGCGATCTCAGTTATCAACTTGAAAGACAAACATAACACAGTGATCCATAAAGGAGACTGTTGTGGTTGTATGTTTACAGCAGACAGCAGCTGCTTTTCTATTACAAATGTGCACAAAACTCTGTTGACATTCTGCTAACGTTAAAAAAAAAATGCAATTGCTGTGTTTCCATTAAACATTAAAGGTGAAAAAAGTGAAATGCACTACTTTCAATACAGCTGTAAAAAGGAGCTAAGGGTGACTAGTAAGCACTAAAGGAGAACAGTCACCCCCTGAGGTGAGCTGTGTTGCCACTAGTGTCTGATTAACTTGGTGGATGTGTGAACATTTGCATGCAGAGTCAGGTTAAGATTTTTAATAAAGGGCCTTGTAACCATAAAAGCGGGCGGGGGGGGAAGCAATTTCTATCCAAGATAAAGCTTCAAAGAATGACTGCAGTCCTCCAGGAAGTACAAAGATGATCAGAAGACTGGGCAAGAATAGTTTGTTGGGGAAAGCAGCCAGGAGTCCTGTGGTGTTCCCACCATAAATCCACCTAATATGATGTACTGAATGTGAGGGTCTGCTGCTCATTCAAGGGAGCTGGTCAATGCTGCCCCAGAAGGCTGCCCTAAATAAAAACCGGGACCAAAACGTCCTCCGAGAGGAACCCCTTCCAACATTCCAGGCCCAATCTGGAGACGACCTGAGTGATTTCAGGCAGCATGGAGCGCCGTGTTACAAGAACAAAGTGAAAACAAAGAGGCTTACACATCAGAAGAACGACATTTTATAGCTGAGACAGGAAAACGTCCCGCATCTTAACACCTTGAGAACCTGCTTGTAGTTCTGAAAAGGCGGTTAGATAAACAGAAAGCAACATTTTTACATGAACAGATCACGATGAGTCAAGCTGTGCTCCAGCAGCTGATTTATAGAGGAAAGATTGTAGAAGATATTAAACAAAAGGGCCAACGCCATAAATACCGACTCCTCACATAAATATGGTGCGTTTGCGAAAAAGGAAAAAAAAAAAGTGGAAACTTAAGTACTTCACAACAGCACGCCCTCAACGTTCTCTGCTAAAAGCAATAAAAATGAAATGTGTCAGCTTGTTTCAGTGGTTGCACATGCATCTTAAATAAAATTAATTTTGGATTTCAAAAAAAGGGGTCTCTCTTTAAACTACAGCAGCACCAGATGATCCGATGCCTCAGAAGGAAACGAGAATTATTCTGTCTTTGTTCGCCATGATGTTTTCATCTATCTTTGGCTTAATGCAGAATTATTAAGTTGGTGCTAATATTTTAAAATAAAATTCAATAAATCATGCACAGTACATCATAAATAAGCGCAAACAGTGAAATATGCTGGTTGAATTTAACCGAGCAACCGCTTCCTGTGGCGTCTTGTTAATTTGTTGTTGACCACATTCTTTATGGTTAACCAGGAAGTCATTGAATTGCATAATTTGGCAACAGTGCTAAATTCTGTAAAGCACTGCTGGCTTTGTAACTCACCATTTCCCGTTTTCCAAAACATTAATCTTCTATAGTCTTCTACAACAAGTAAAAACAGCTTATTTATGCTACGTTCACACATCAGGCAAACGAGACTCAAATCTAATTTTTCTATCGTAAGTCTGAACAGCCTGATTCCAGTCTTTTTACCCTCTAAAAATTGTTATTTATGTCACTTCTATATGTGGACATGTATCAGATAGCTTATGAAAGCGTTTTCAGTCGACGATTGTGTCACATTTTACACGCCTTTTCTGCACCAGAACAAAGCTAGACGTAGCAATTCCAGACATTAACAACGGCTGAAGCAAGTAGGGCCAACACACAACTTTCCTCTGAGTTTCCTGAGACAATACTGTCAGCTCCCAGTGATAGACAATGTTAAAATCAATCCAGCCGTTGTTACTGCCATAAACAGTGAGCTGTTGCGTGATGTTCAGAAGTCTGATTGCGGTAGCATTTAATTAGTAGCGTGTACCACCGAGCAAAGACAAAAAAAAAAAAAGAGAGGAAGAAAGTCGCTGAGTTGGCAGCATTGGGGTGACTATTGCTCACGGCAAACGTGCAGACATGACCTGGTGGGCCGGTCTGTCAGTCAAACCTCTGTCAGGGGAGGGCAGAAGAGGACAGCGGTCGATTTTTAGATCTTTGCTGAGGTAGATAAGATCAGCTTCACATGTAAGTATCGGCCGATCGCCGATCTCCTAAAAATAAGAGAATCAGCTGGTCGATAAATCAGTGCATCCTAATCAAGACCTGGTGAACTTCACATAAAAGGTCAAAACATGTCTCCCTTATTTAAAAATGATTTCCGTTTCAAAACCTAATATCACAAGAACTCAATAGAAGACGCTTAATTTCAACCCTAATTTGCATCTGCAGACTTGCTGAGATTTCAAACCTCATCACAGAGGCTCGGTTTCTGTTTTCAAAGGGAAAGAGATCTCTTTTTGTTTCCACCCCCATGTTATTTCATACTCACTAATATCAGCAGTCTGTTTGGGTGCCATCTTGAATACGCAGCAAAAGTTCAACCTTTGGCTAAAAGCTTTAAGGTTCAACCAATTTGACTACAGGTGTATTGTCCTTGTTGAAAGAAAGTCGACATCCCGGCAACACATTTTTCCTAAAAGCTAACGTAATGTAAGTAACAGGTACGTTTGATTAATTATCCCTTGTAAATCGCTAATACCTGGGGATTTATGTTGTTTAAGATAATGGATGCAAAAACAGAAAAATACTTATCTTCACTAGTAATTACAAATGGAGTTCAGACCACTGTGTGCCTCAGAACTGCTTTACTTAGCGCTGTTTCTGCACAGCAAGGCAGCCCAAGGTTAGAATCTTAGCTGGTGACCTTCTGTGTGGTTTTTACTAACAATAAAATAATATGTATTGTCCCCATGTTACTCCCACAGTCCAAAAACATACTTGTTAGGTTCACTGAGGACCCTAACAAAGGTCAGAAAGGTTGTTTAGCCTCTTTCACAAAGCAGGTTGGTCTTGAAGTGTCAAAGATGAACCCTCTTTATGAACCATTTATACCTTTTTTTTTTACCCCTCCAGGGGGTCTTTTTGTGGGCTCTAGTGTCCCTTATATGAAAGTAGGCTGACAGGAGAGGGGGAAGACATGCGGCAAACATCGCCGGGTCCGGGAGTCCAACCCGCGACAGCCGCGTCGAGGACTCAAGGCCTCCCAATATGGGTCGCGCTAACCCCTACGCCACCACGACATGCCCCAGATGAACCCTATTTAACACCAGCTTAGCCGGATGTATCCTCCAAATACGTGAGATTTAAAAGATCAAACCAGGCTCACAGAACCAAAGGAAACTTGAAATTACATAAACTACCCATTACACATAAAATGCATTTATAGCTCTAAAAAGTCAAATGCACTGATAGCACCAGAGATCTTTTCTAGCATCATTACTACTCTTACAACTACCTTTGGTCCAGTGATCTGTCCTATCTTGACACACATCATTACAACCCATCCTATGTGAGTTAACGGCAAGTTTTTTGCCTTAAATCCCCTGGCTACCTCGCCACAGAGACCTTCTGTCATCGATGCATCACAACCTTAAGCTGCAAAAATACTCAACTCTTTCAGGAGCTGGTCATGACAAGGCTCTGACTATCTTGCCTGGTTGCTCAGAGTCCTATCAGCAGAGAGTTGACTTCAATCCGCTTTTGAAGAAAACACACAGACAGCGAGAAGGCACCCGAGTACTGCTAGGAGTGGTTTGTGACAGAGGCTTTTTCCCTTGTATGTCCCTGTGATTGCATGGCCCGCATCTGAGAGAGAGAACATCCCACCGTCACAAAAAGCGGGAGGCAGAGGTCACCAAAAGGTTGACAGCTACACTAAAAAAAAACTGCTTTGAAATGCCTGTCTCCTACGTGTCATACCTTATGATTGGGGAGGAAATTAAAGTTTTAGACTTACTCAGAGTCCAGAAGTAAAGCTGTCAGAAAAAAATTTGGGTTCACCTTTAGAGGGCAGTGGACAACAGATGTCGTCCACTATCTGTCAGATTGGGAGAACTTTTGCCAAGCAGAGTGGGTAAATATTGTCTTGTCAGGACTTGCCCATAGACTCTTTCTAAACGAGACTGGATGATGAAAGTGAACCAAAAGGTGTTTCAACAAGGTTCGTTTTACTGATACTAAGGAGAACAACAAAGGTTCTTCTTTGTTGACAAGTCGGATGGGTTTCAAAAGCTGCCTGTTCCAGCAGAAGGTTCATCTAGGCTTTACTGATCCGGATCGACGAGGCTGTGTGGTTTGGAGCGATTGACCCATCTGACATTACAACAGTGACGAATGCCTGCTTTTGTTTTTCGTGGCATGAAAACTTTGGATCATTTACAGAATGCTCTGATATGACGTGTGCTGATTTTTTTCTTCTTACGGTACAGATTTGATTGCAGGCAGCAAGGGAAGATTTCACATCTCGACTCTCACAGTTCCATGCTGTGTTTCTCATTTCTAAGACGAGTTGCTGCAAAGCAATGAAAGTATGTCGGTGGGTGATCTCGGGCCATTTTTGCACATTCACTGCCTCGCAATTGCACTCAGACACCTTAAATCCAGCTGTTCTGTGAAGGCCTTGCAGGTTTTCCAGAGAACAATGGTGAGCAAACGGCGGCATGGAGACCAAGGCACACAGCAGACAGGTCGGGAGGAATGGTGTGGAGAAAATTAAAGCAGGTTGTAAGACAATATCGCAAAGGTTAATCATCCTCTGGAGTGTGTGCTCAATCTATCATCTTTGAAAATGGAAATAATATGCCACAGCTGCAAGTCTACAACACGTTATTGTTCATCTAATCTGACCTTTGTTGAAAAAAGCAGTAAGCACTCCTGTTTCTAGTTTGCCATAAGCTATGTAGGAGAAACTCAGGGGGTGTGAATACATTTTACTTTTCACTGTATTTTCAGGACTTTAAGTCACTCCACTGCACAAGTTTTATCAGTCCAAAAATGCATCATGAAGAGGAAAAAAACACATATCCGTTGGACTGGAGTACAAGTTGCATTTCCTTAGAAATTGTCAAGCGTAAGGCAGACCTCGTCCATGTTAATGGTATGATCCCGTGTCATGTTGTGTTCAGTTACCTGCTTTTCAACAAAGTCCTGGAAACTTGTCCACCATGGCTTGGAAGTCTGCTGCCATTTTCTCAGTGTCCACTCTCTCTCTCTGAACAGGGCTGGTCAGGAACAACTCAGCACCACTGAGCACTTCACCTGCGGAGAGGAGCAGAGGCGCATGCGGTGAAAATCTGGGGTTTTAGAGAGGCAGTTGCGTTACATAAAGCTGTAACACCAAAAAGGCCTGCTTTGAAATTCGTTCTTCTTCATTTTCTGGCTACCAGGGTGTGGACACGAAACTGCTGCCTGTTCCAGCAGAAAGTTCTGCAGGAAACCAATGCAGAGTTGCTCCTCCAGCTCTGGATCTCTATAGCTTTCAGCCTGCATTAGCTTTCTTCCCGACCGGAAGCTAATGCTTACTCCTCAGTTCATGTCCGTCAGTATGAATTAACTTTTAACCCATCAGTCAAAAAAAAACACATCATGAAGAGGAAAAAAAGAAAATATTAACATATACAAGTCTCACTAAGCAATGAAAAAAAATCTGATTGTATGCTAGCAAAAAGTGCTAAAGATCATTTTCCTTCCACTTCACAATCATCTGCTTCGTTGCGTTAACGCAGAACTCTTTTAAGACACATTAGTTTGTTGCTATAATATAAAAATAGGAAAAAAGAAGTTGCCTTTGCTTCTAAAGCACTTGCAGTAATCGATGACTGATTGGTGTCGCAGCTTAAAACCAGGGATGTTCTGCGTCGCAGGCAGCTGCTGAACGTTCCAACGTTTCAAGCCTTTTTCTGTTCAGCATCGCACGTCGTTTAACTAATGCGAGAGAAAAGCAGCAAATTGCAAACATCTGTGTCAAAATCCGACAAGGTTTTTTTTTCCCACAACATGAAACAAAAACTGGGGGGAAAAAATTCAAATAAAGTCATTTTAATTATCCTTAAAATGACCATTTTTCAAAGATTTTTATGCATAAAAGTGTTTGACTACAGACACCGGGGGGGGTAAGCTCACCAGGCTGAAGGTGACAGAAATTTGTTGTACAAGTCACCACCTTCTCTTATTTAATCATTCACAATGCGACGCCGAGCACACCTGAATGAGAACGTACATTTCCTTTCTGGGAACTCGAGAGACTGAGGCGAGGATTAATTAACTTGTTGTTTTTTAAGCCTCGTTAAAATGCGCTGCTTAAGCTTTTTATTTGAAGTGCGTTGCCGCAGCCACCAGTCTGAGGTCTAAGATGAGTCTGACTGCTGTCTGCTTGAAACGAACCATACTGAGTCATTTCCATTCAGGGAGGCGGATGAAAACAGAAAGGAGCAGAGCGTAATCTAATCCTAGGACTATTTTTCAGACGTCCTGTGCAGGTTACCAGCAGCCACTAGCAGATCAAAACAAGATACAGAAGCGTAGTAAAGTGAAGGGCACGCTTGATTTAATTAGAGAGAACTTTTTTTTTTTTTTTCTGTCGCTGACGCATAATTCACCAGTGTTGGGGTTTTTTTTTCTCCTTTTCTTTTCTGTGCTGCCTTCCCTTTATTTTCCATCAGACTGTAATGAAAGTCGGCGCTGATTGCAGCTACACCGGTGAATCCTCTGCTCATTTTAACACATTAACATAGTTTCCAACAACTAGATGAGCTCTTGATGAAAGCGATTTGATTAGGAAATGGCGGAGGCTTATGAAACCAAGGCAGAAGCATCTGATTTAATTCAGCTTTGAAGTGTTTTATATGACAATCAATGATTATACGTCTCCAAAGCATAAAATCTTGTTTTTTTTTTTTTTTTAAACTAATCATCCCCCCCCCCCATTTTTGTTGGCAAAAACACGTTGCATTAGTGTAATTCAATGACAAATACCATAATCTTATCATGCTATCATATCAACAGACATGTGATATTCTGTGTACTAGTCAACAAACCCACTGCAGTATTTTGGCGTCTGTGTTGCCTCTGAGCCACAGCCTTTTATTGAGAATGAAAACCTTTAAAAACTTAAGACTAAACCGTCTTTCAGGGGTTTTTCATATGCAAATTTCAGGAGTTTCCAGAGTGAAATTAGGCAAAAAATTATATGAAAGTTCACTATGAAGGTGTTTTCCAGGCTGGATGGATCGACAGACAGACGGAAAATTAACAAAGATGGTTTCTTGCGTGTGCGGCCCAGTAAGAAAACTTTAATATTTACACTTCTGATTGAAGTAAATTGAACAAAAGCTAATTAAATGGGACACAAACTTTGACATGTAGAACTGTATAGCCTGTTTCTTTTTAGCTTTTTTAGAATAAGAAATAGAGAAATGTACTGCTATTCGCAAGTATTGCTAATATTAGCTTGTGTCTGAGCACCGTAGTTAGCTTATCCTGTAGATTTTTGAATTTGTAGCAGGGACATGCTTAAGTTGAGTCGAACTTCATTCCCGGATTCCCCTTTGAGCTAGCATGGCTATTGCCTTGCTACGCAATTTCACTTCACTTCTCCGTCTAGGATTTCTCCCATTGACTTGGATTTCTCCGGTAGAATTTCAACCAATCAGCAAACAGCAGGAGAAGTTGTGAACAATGACGTTGCTTTTCTCTACCGTTTTAGAATTGTACACCGTCTGTAGTTTTAGCAACGGCAGAGGAGGAAGTGAACGAAGCCGTTCAGTGCAGGTTGGCCACGCCTCCAAATTTTTAATTTAACATTAACAACTATCTCTGCATTGTTCTCTTCGCAATGGGGGATGTTTACAGCCCAGGCGATTTCTGGTAAGCTTCATAGCGCTGAAACGGACAAACGACAGCGATTGGGAAAAACTTAAAACCTCAGCAGAGTCCACGCCTCCAGGAAGCAACCGTTTCTCAATAGCCAAGGGTCCAAACTGCTGCTTCTTCTCCCTTCCTGATCCTCACTGTGAGAAAATCTCCCTATTCATATCCATTGTGTGATCTCATATTCAGACTGGAGACTTTGCTGTTACTACTTTTATCTCTTTGCATATCGAGTTTTGAGTCCGATTCTGTTGGCATCCTTAGCTATCCTAATTCTTTATCTGTTTCATCTTGTTTTTATTGAGGATTTTAAATTCAGACAAAAAGTGATTTTTTTTTTCCATCCCTGAAAACCATTTAAATGTGAAATATTAGCTCTTCAGGACATGGGGTATAGATTTGTGCAGAAATGTCAATAAACAATCTTGTTTTGCCTTTCAATTTACCCCACATGTGCAACAAAAGGCATACTTCACATAAAAGGATCATCTCTGCAGCCACTTTCTGTTTTTCTGATGTCCAAGAGAAAGTTGGGGGATGAGAGTTCATGTAGGAAAGACTCAATTATGACTTGCATGCTTTCACACTGCAACACAAGGAAAAACTCAACACGCCAACACAAACTGCAGAACTTCACAAGAAAACTTTGCATCATGCTTTCCTTTCTTTCTCCCCCTTTGTTTTTGACCAAATGCAAACTGGCTCTCTTCCTTTATTGTTCGGTGAATTCTTTAGGATTTTTGTTAAAAGTTCAGCTGCAGTTAAGTCTTTTAAAGTTGTGCAACTTCATTAGTCCCAGTGGGAGAATTACGTAGTCATCCATCAAACAACATGAAAACCAAACAACAAGCTCTGCCCACAGTAAATTGTTGAAGCCTTTTAAATCTTTCCTACGGTTCAAGTTTCGTTTAATGTTATGTATCATTGTTGCTCAATTTAGCTTAATGGCGCCACAGAATGATCTATAAAAATTATGGATATCAACAGTTAGATTAGCTTAGCAGCTAATGCAGGAATGCTAAGCTATGTTAACTGCTTAGCATCTAGCAGTTAGATTAAGAAATACTGTAAAAACAGTAAAGTATAAAATAAAATAAATAAAATTTTGCAGCCATGTCTAAATGCATGTGGCTTTTAGAGTTAAATTGATATTGACCAGAGCAGTAGTTCCACAGCTCGGTGTCCATTCTCGGATCACAGGCCTTTTAAGAGTACTACTGCAAATCGACCTCATCCTCGTTGGCCACGTGTGACCACTCCAGCACAAGATCGCCACATCCGGCTCGTCCGTCTGCGGGATCGGCTAAGACCAGAAACACACACAGCTGATGAGACTATTGGTCTGGACAACAGACGCCTCCGTGGGCGCCTACGTGAAGCCAACTTGGTCAAAATCTAATTCCTCTACCTGACCCCTGTCATGTTCAAAGGATTGTCAATCGCCACAAATGGCCAGAACAGATCAGGAATTACTAAAAATATATTTTGAGTTTCTCTATATATTGCGTAACCCAAATGTTCAGAAAACTATTAGGCCTATATTTGACATGGGGCGATTATATGTTTGTTCAGTGTAGATTTTACAAATAAAACGAAGTAAAGGCAATACGTGCTAAAAACGGATATAAACTGTTAAGGAACTTAATTTGGAGTTATTTACAATGAGCCTTCCATAATAATACTTTATCATTCAGAAAGGTAGTATTGTTGAATTATGTGGTCGACAACAGGGGTCTCCAAACAGAGTTAGCTTCTGGTCGAGAAACACGACCTTTACAAACCCACAGACAACAAAGAGAAACATCAACTTCCAGAATGTTTTTTTTTTTTTGTCTTCCTTTTAGGATAAATGTTAAAATCATACCTTCTTATTGTAGTTGGACATGAGTTACTGGGGTTTTTCACAGCACAGCTGCTGGACGGTTCCGACTGGCTTGACGACGCAGCTTGACACATTTGACTATCAGCCAATCAGAAAGGTGCGCAGGGCAAATAACATTTTTGTAAAATATTTGATCTTATATTTTATGATAATAATTGAAAAACAGATTTTATTTTCTGAAAAAACAAATATGGTGAATGATTTATGATTAAAAAAAATGTATACCATTTTTTTTTTACTCTGTTTTTTCTCCTCTTCTTCCCTCCAACTTTCTGAGGCGTACCTCGCGCCCCCTGGTGGCCTTCCAGTGGGCTGCGGCCCTCACTTTGAAAATACAACTTTGCAGGAGCAAAAAAAAAAGAAAAAGAAAGGATGAGTTAATGTTTGACTTCACAAGGCACAGTTTCAGCCCATAGATACTGATGATCTTAATCCGTACAACAGCTCCGCAGTGGAACATCTGCTCGCTGGTAGCCACGATTTGCTCTAGACAATTTTATTACACACACACACACACAGCGCTGACAAGTAATGAAAATGCAACTTATTGCTGCGGAGCTCCTATTGTTGCTATGCTTTTATGGCTACTGCAGCAGGTGCAATCAGCTCCAAAAATAACAAAAAGACCATTACAAAACAAATAAATTTGATAGTTTGTACTAATTGGATACGCTCTGTCTTTCTGTTTTAGTAGTTACTCTCCAAGTTGATTTTTTTTTTTTTTTTTTTTTTGCACTAAAACCCTCCTGTTGTGCCGAGAGAAACAGGCTACTTAAAAAAAAAGGGAGAAATGGGAGTTGCTTTGAGAATTAGCACTGCATGGTAAAAAGGCTCTTGACACAGAATGTAGGGTGTTTAGCAAAAGGTGAACGTCTGAGTATTTAACTGAAGTCAAAGTTCAGTCTGTGTCCCGTGTGTAAGGATTATAGTTTCAGTTGTTAATTATCAGACTAAACAGGAGACTTAGGAATATGTTCATCTGAAAGCTTTGCTAGCAATGCAGAAGCACTAATGCTTTAGCTAAACTATTTTTTAGCTAACTATATTTAGCGTAGCTATAGTTTACTACTAAAACTATCATGTCATGGATATATTTTATCCAAGTAAAATATGTTTTTAAAATTTTTGTTTTATGACTGAATTTATGAATATTCAACTCAAATAGCAGTTGCGTTTCCATTAATGAAAGCTTTGTCAAAATTCCCCGAATGTCAAAAAAACACAAATTCACAACTGCTGTGTTTCCATTAAATAAGAAACGCAATTAAAACCACGGGTAAGTTTGTTCAGACAAGTCATTCAAAACGCTGCGTCATCATCCTCCCGCTACTTCCTGTCGTCATCTTCGTGCTTTTTGCCAGCAGCAACATCCTGTTGTTGATCATGTGACTGGTGTGATGCGGGAAAAAAAGTGTTTCCATTGCAGTTTTGCCAAATAAACCAATTTTGATACGGCTGAAAAGCCACCTCATCCTGGCGCCTAAACTTTTTAATGAAAAAATTTGTTTGTTTTTTCGAAATTGGCATTAGTCAAATTTATTTTCAGAACGTCAAATTGCACAATTTTATGGTCAGTGAAAATGCAGCTATAGTTTACTTTATAATTACGATGTATTTTTTGATTGCCATGTTTAGCTCTTGTGGGTAGTAAATAGAAATCATATTTACTGTTTAAGATTAAATATACTGAAAATAGTATATTTGATCAGTATTAGCCAACATAAACCAGACGGCTGTCTGGTTTATGTTGGCTAATACTGATCAGTGTTTTTCTTCAAAGTCTAACCTACATATTCCCCTTTTTTCTGAGGACCATAATGTAGAAAGGAGGAAAATTTGATGTTGTTTCTTTTGTAATCGCACAGAAAATGAGGGATTTATGAGAAAATAAAGGAAATAAAGTAATCGCTCCCTTATCACTTATGAGTTTCCATTACCTCTCTGTCGAGGACAAATCTGTAATGATTTGATTTGATGTTGCTCCATCAGCAACATTAGAGGAGATTTTCTTGTTGCTACATTTAAAAAAAAAATCTGAGACGAAACAGAACTGTACATCCTCCCAGAGCATAAACACAATCACTGATAACTACTTTCAGCTTCTGATTGTATCTTCCATGTCCTTTAGTCAATCTTTCTAGCAGTATTTCTATAACATATGTACAAGAGTTCAGCTTATTGATCAGCTTTGGAGCTTTATGGCTTAGATATAATTAAGCTATTACATGAATAGTTTTTCCCAGCAACATCAACATTCGAACTTTGCGACAAAACCGTTGCTTCGCCCGTGTGTTTTCAACAAATCCCGAGTGAGGACTGTAAATGCCCTCTGGGTCACAAACGCAGCAGCCAAGAGGTCAGATTCTAAACCAGCGTCGGTGATATAAAGCTCATCTCAGCACAAATATTTCCAATTATGACCTACTGGGCTTGCTGCTCTCCCCTAATAGCTTCCTCCATATCTGACACTCTTCATTTCACGTAATGAGAGTCTTCAAGAAGTGAATAAAGGTATGCCTGTGATTTGGTGCAGGGGCAGAAAATGAGATCTGTCTCGGGGCTAACTTCAAACGAGAGCAAATTTGCAGCCCAAGAGGAACTCTGTTGCTTTAAACCAGACATCTGTTCTTTGTCCCTCATTGGGGCTGAAAGGAGGCAGTCTGAGCTGCCGTGCCAAGGAGCCTCGTGTCTAATTCTTTGCCAACTTGTTTGTCACCGTGGCCTGATTGATCAGAGAAGCAGCCGGCCAACTCAGCCTAATGGCACAGTCACCTGGTACTTTATCGCAGAGATAAAACACAGAGACGGGAGGAACGAACAATGACTGAATGATTGGATTCATTTCGTCCTGTCCTTTTCAAGTGAGTTTCTGTCTATATCTCATCAGCAGTAGAAAACCTTTTTGGGATCTTCATTGATCCGTTGGTCTTGGAGGCTAACAGCTAAACCATCAGATGTCGACATTTTGTTCAGGCGTCGCAGCGACGAGCCCTTCATAACTTGGGAGGCGCTACGGATGCGGCGTTTTGGGGAAATTGTAGTTTGTGATTTTACAGAAGAGCTATGGAGTCAGCGCTTTCAAATTACAAATTCAACTTTTGAGCTGTGTGATGCTGTGAGAGCTCTGGTGGAGCCAGCTGCGTATTGTCCAAGGAGGCCAGTAGCTGCGTTTCCATTAAGCATGAAACTGCGCAACTTGAAATTACGGAAATGACAAGTTTTTTGATAAAAGTATTTTGTGCTAAAATCAGGTAGTTTTTATAACTTTAATAAATGGATGTTACTACTGGCAAAAACCACAAAGAAGACGACAGGAAGTGGTAGGAGGACGATGGTATGTTCTTGTTTTTGTCCAAACTATGACTTATCGCGTGAACAGGTTTATTCACGTGTGATTTTAAACAACGCAAATTTGTGTTTGTGATTTTGTGGGGTTTTTTTTTATGTTAGCAGAATATCAATGAAACTTTGTGCACATTTGGAATGGAAATGCAGTCAATGCCTACAAATAGGCGCTTCGCCATGACATACAAACTGGCATGATGCGAAAAAAAACTTTTTCCACTGCAGTTTTGTAAAATTCACTGCAGAAAATCCAAATGTTTCAATCAATAAATAAGTTTTTTTCGAAATTGCCATGTTCCCATTAAGCAAATTTATATTGAAATATATATATTTCAATTTGTGCAACTTTATGGTCGATGGAAAGTCAGCCAATGTTTGCCTCTTGGATTAGCTGTTCATTCGTACTCTGGGACTAATCTGCCTAATCTGGATGTAGAAACCACAGGTACTGTAGGACATTAACTACATATAATCTTTTTCCTTTTTTTTTTTTTTGCAGATTCACACATCAGAAATCACCTTTCAGCTTGTCCATTTGCAGGCCATCCAGAGGCGAGTCCTTACCCTCCCAGGCCTTCCTGTGTTTTTATGGCGTTGAGGAGCCATTTAACATGTTTCAGTTTCCCGCTCCACCCACTGAGAGCCACATCAGTCCCAGCCATCTTCCCGAGGAGGAGGTTTACCGTCCTTCAGCCGTATCAGCCTTTAACATCTCGGCTTTATTCCGCGGCTCAGCCCTGCAAATGGAAGTCTTTCCAGCTACAGTTGATCATAAAAATAGGCTTTAAAGTGCATTACACACTTACCTTGAAATCAAAGGGGGATGTAATAGAGATGTTTTAGACTCAGAAGCCGCAAAAAAAAAAAGAAAAAAAAAAGACTGCCTGGAAGAACAATAGACAGGGAGACGGGATGAAAGCCCCCTGACTCTGGGATATAAAGAACCTGTCATCCAGCCGCGGCTCCCACTGTATCTTTTAATTAACATCTCACACACCAAAACAAACACACCCTCAATAATGCAGCAGCAACATGCTACAATATTGATGTCAGATGGAATGAGGTAATTAGACGGGATGCTATTTTAAGCGCTTGTTCTCCCCTACCAGTATGAGCAGCAGGATTGTTAACAGGGGGAAAGGAAGAACGGGATCCTGCTAAAAGGGATCGGAGCAGCTGTGTGTGCTGTGGCCAAACGGGAGGCGAGCGGGACCCGGTGTTTTGTTTGTCAGGTCCAACAAATGGTGACAAATGATGGCAAATTGGAGTGAAGGCCCCCCGCTGGGCTGCGGCCTGCCCTCAATGGAGCAGGGGTGCCGGCTCGAGGGAAAAAAGACACACACGTATGAAGTTGTCAAAATGTAATAAGGTTCAAGGGATCCTGAAAGATTCTACAAACAAAACTATAAAGACAATTAAGAAAGACGCCATAGAAGGAGGAGAGACAAAAGGCGCCATGGCGACCTAATCCGGTGTTTCACACGAGGAGCCCAGCCTCCTCCTCGCCGTTCGCCGTAATCCTGGGAATCTATAAGATCGAGACAGACGGAAAGGAAACTTTTCTGTTTCTTTGCGTCTGCGGGGGGGGGGAAAAAAAGAGAGAGAGAATAATCCATGCATCTCTCACCTCAGAGCTCTGATTTCAAGCTTCTCTGCAGGGCATATTTGAAGTGAACGTCATCAAAAATAGATTTCTGGGGCCGGGCAAGTACAAGAAAAAAAAAAAAGTGCGTTTCATTTAATTGACTGGGATCGGATGAAGATTTTTAATTTCCCACAGGATTGCAGGTTGCTTACTTTTGTTTTCATACGCCAAAGATGAAGTGCACTCAGAGAAGAAATTAGCAGAATATGGTTAACACTGCTTCATTTTCTTCCTCATTTATTAGATTACCTATGCTGATGTTTCAAAGGGCAGTATTATGTATTTTGCAGGCACATGGCAGTACTTTAAAGCACAATCAATGTTACCTTCAGTTGTTATAAAAATGCTACAAATATCAAAATATAACTTAAAAGAAATTTGACTTCATAATTTAACGCATTGAAATTGGGCTTCTGTCTCTTTAACAAGCTCCTGCTGGTTCTGAAACTCCGCCTCCAGGAAGTCATCACAACATGTCACCTCTATTTACCCTTTAAGAACGTTTTTACCAGCGTTGCACTCAGACGTGGCTCACATAATGAGCTCAGCAGATGTGCATACCCACCAGGTGTTTGCTAATTGCTGCTGGCTAGTCTGTAGGAGTGGGGGAGTCACAGAGGAGGAAGAATCTGTTTTGAAATGCGGAGGCTTGGAAACTGCAGCTCTGAGGAGGAGTTTTGCCCTCGAAGGCGGAGCTAGGTCCACCCAGGCGTTTTGCACAGCTGAATGGTTGCCACGGGAGATTCAAGGATTTCTCAAACATGCACTAATGAGTCAAAGCAACACTCCAGGTATGTTTTTGGTGAGGGAATAACATCATAACACGATGTGAAAATAAATTTTAAAAAGTCTTTTTTACATGACACTGCCCCTTTAAACAGTTTCTCACCAGTCTGGGAACTTTATTTTGTCTTGTTCTACTATGAGCCACCACATCACTTCCAGCTTTCACCATCTCTCTGCTTCCTTCCTCCCTCCTCCACACAGACTGGCCATTGTGTGCGGCCCACCGATGAGATTTGCATGCGTCTTAGACTGGATTACACATGCAGCCTCTGGGAACCCGGACCCCTACGGTCTCCGTTCGCTGTTCCAGGGGGCTGGAAGCGGCCTTTCGGTGCGCTACTTTAAATGACTCTCACGGCCTAATTGGCTCAGGAATGGTTTCGAAGCAAAGGTTAAATTCCAAGATTTGGGAGAGTATGAAGATAATAAATAAAGGGTTTGGGATGGGTTGGAATTTTTTTTGTTTATTGTTTGTTTGTTTTGCAGCTGCGTCAGGGAACTTACATCCTGAAGCGTTTCTCGTTGGGGTTTGTAGCAGACAGGTATGCTTATAAAAAGTGTAACCTTTTAAGTTAAAATGAACAACGCCTTACCAGGCATGGAGAAGCAGGATTCAGCTGGAACAAACTTCCAGAAAATGTACAAAACAGCTGAAACACAGAGTTCCTTTGAATCAAGGCTAAAACTCCCACCTGTTCAGAGCCGTCTTTGATTGAAACTAACTAGAACACTGATTGATATGTCTGATGTACCGTATATTTGCTTGAGTAATTTGACGATGGGCATTTGACGAGATGTAAGGTTTATTGCTCGTTTCATAATTGATGACTGTGTGCCGTTTTCATGGTGTGCAGCAATCTGACCCGTCTTGTTGCTGAAAAGTGCGGCACAAATGAACTTTTTTAAAAGAAATTTTATGAGACGCGAGTGGAGAACAGTTTTGACGTCAATGGAAAATAAACAGTTCTCAACATATTTTTTACAAATCAAAATCTATAAAGTGTGCTGTCCATCTCAATAGTTTGTACTATTTTTTTTTCTCAGACTTCTACCAGACTGACATCCCCACCCCCCAATTCTTATTTGCAAAATAGCCCAAACCAAGACAAATTACAGGAGTTGGATTTCTCCCTGCCCCCCCAATAATCAATTGGATTTAGCTCTGGACTTGGACTGGTCCATTTTAACACGACATTCAAGTCTTCTCCAGCCTCTGCTTTTCTTCCCAGATTGTCCTATGGTTAGATCCACCAATCTTCCTATCAACTCTGACTCACTTCCTTGTTCCTGCTGAAGGAAAATGTTCTCCCACCATGATGCTGCCACCACCACCGTGTTTCACCCAGTAGATGTGAAATGCTGCTTTCCCATCACACATACAGTCAAGCCCAAAATAATTCATACCAGATTTACATCCCTTAAAAAATTGTTCATAGGGGTGGCCAGACTAGTCAGAATTTTAGCATGACACACAAAAAAATTATGCATACAATTTTTAAAATTTAGTAATTAGTTTAACAGTCTTACCCGCCCGGTGCCCTGTTGGGGGCACCACTTAAGACTTGAAGTTTGTTGCAAAAGTTTAATGGCCAAAACTACCAATGAAAAAAAGACCATAAGAAGCGTTTAGTTGTTGTAATTCTAAAGAAAAAAGCCTGAATAAAGGCTTTTACACTGATGACTGCGAAGAGGATACGTCATTTTTGACACACAATATTTTCATGACATATAAACAAAACAGCTTTTCTTTCCTTCAAAATACCTCTTGAAGACGGTCCTTTCTTTTGTAAGACATCTGAATTACAATAAGAAATAAACTTTTTGGTACAATTAAAATACAATTCAGTCTAATTGTAACTATTTGCATACACACAAGAAAATGTAGAGCTCTGTAAATATCCAAAGCTTGAGATGTCGTTTAATAACCAAACCCTGCCTGCACAGCGTTCTCCCAGACCCGTCTGCCGTGCTCCTCGGCCTCCATGATGCCGTTTGTTCTCCAAAGTTCCACAGAACTCCTCAGGCCGTCGCAGAAGAGCTGGATCTACACTGGAACGAAATTAAACATGTGAGCTGTTTTACTAGAAGACTTTGTTTTGGCTTCGCTGCGTTTTGTTCAGGCGCAAGAAAACAAAGGGGGCTAAACGCAAACGCACGCCACATTTTTCGGATTTTAATTTGCAAAAACCTTCAAAAACGACCTTTTATTTTCCTTCTAGTCGTGCACATAAAATCCACAGAGAACATGAGCAAATGTAAATGCGTTCTTGGGGGTATGAATACTTCTGTAAGGCAGTCAAAGCCAAACCCTTGATCTGAGGATGGCGTGTGAACGAGGGTAACGATGGCAGATAAGAGCAGACAAATCTCCTTAAAATAGCCGAGGACGCCGCAGTAATCTGCCAGGAGATCCAACGGACATTTGATGAATTGATTTCAAACAAATAATTTCATATTGCTTCCATGTCAATACTCCCTTTGATCACGTTTCTCCGTGTGCGTGTGGCAGCGCTTTGCGGTCAGGCCTCATCAGCCGTCATCTGTGTATTTTTAGTGCATTCGTTGACACCGGGGGGAAAAAAGGCTCTGAACTGCATTGCAAACAGACAACAACAAAAAATCTCATCTCAAAGCATTTGTGTGTCATTCCATTTATTCGTATTGGTATTAAAGGTAAATTGACAGACGGCGTCTTCCTTCAAGCAGCCAAAGCCCCGCGGAGCCTCTCTGCCCAGCAGGATTATAAATGAGATAGGATTTAATATTGATCCTCGGCTGACCTCCTATGAAGTTCTCATCATTGGATAATATTCTCCACACACGCCGTTAATGAGCTCAGTGTGCTCCCCGCAGCCCTGCGCACGGAAAAACCTTGACCTCAACGCCGTCCGACCACAACCGGCAGAATTTGGGCGTTTGCCTGGTTTTCTCCAGTCAGGGTTCCTACGCGTGTCTCGAGGCAACATTCCGTACTGCGCCAGACTCGAATGTCTGGAGGTCTCAGGACGTTTTCTATTTTTTCTCTGTTTGTTTGTTTTTGTCTTTTTACCAAGACTTAAAGCGAAAATCCAACAGTTCTACATGATTTTATAGCAGATTTTATAGCAGGACAGAAAAAAACAAAAAGGAAGGATTAAAGATTATTGATCAATGGACAGACAAATGAAAAAATAAAAGAATGGGTCGGATGGATGGACGGAAGAAAACAGTAGAATATACACTATGAAGAGGGAGTGTTATGTATTTTCCAGGCACATACAATCATTTTATAGCACAATCGAGTAACTCTGTTACCTTCATCTGTCATAAAAATGCTACAAATATCAAAAAATGACTTAAAAGAAATTTGACTTTGGACATTAGCACCTTGAAATTGGTTCTCTGTCTCTTTAAAAACTCCTACTCTTTCTGAAACTCCGCCTTCAGGAAGTCATCACAACATGGCTCCTCTATTAACCCTTTAATAACGTATTTACCAGCGTTGCATTGAAAAGTAGCTCCTATTATGAGCTGAGCAGATGAACAGTTCCACCAGGTGTTTGCCAGTTGCCGCTGGCTAGTCTGAAGGAGCTCAGCGGGGGAGTCTCTCTGTGAGGCGGAAGCCATGAAGCTTAGAAACTGCAGTTCTGAGGAGGAGCTGCGCCTCGAAGGCGGAGCTAGGCCCACCAAGGCGTTTTGGACAGCGGAATGGTTGCCAGGGGAGATTCAAGGATTTCTCAAACATGCATGAAAGAATAAAGGCAACACTCCAGGTTTTCGATGAGGAAATAATACTATAACATGAGGTAAAGCTAAAAAAAAATGTTGATTTCATATAATAATGCCCCTTTAAATATGGAAAAACAAATATTTTTGTACTCCATCCTAATTTCCACTCTTCTCCAGCCCTGAAAAACCCGTCATCTTCCGTCCATTTCCAGACTGCCTAGCTGTCTCATCCAGTCCTTCCCACCCCTCTCCGCTCCTCAGTTCTCTGCCGAGCAACGCCACCTTCAAAGGGCCAGACCGTGAAATATCTGCTAATTTTTTTTTCTTCTTTTACCTCGCACTGGAACGAAACGGGTTGATGAGCAAATTTGGCCGTCAGCGCTCGGGCTCTCCTGGTTCTCCTCCCGCTTCCCGAGAATCAGGCCCGTCTCCACAAAGCAACAGCAGGTTCATAAGCAAGCCACACACCCAAATGAGCCCGATGATTATCTGCATACATTTCCATCGCCATTACAAGCGGCTCCAATCAGCGAGCGCGGCTGTCTTCAACTCGGAACACGCGCGTGTCCCACAGGCATTAATTTCACCTACATATTAGTTCGGGGGTGGAAGCTTAGTGTGGGTGGACGCGATTGATGCAGAGCATCCGAGGCGACGCCAAGCCGCACGGAATCCAGAAGGGACGGCGATCGGGGGGCCTGCAGATGCTCCCCTCAAATGCGACTGTCACGTGCAATAAATCAAATAATTTCCCCGCCGCGAGCCAGTCCTGGTTTTTCTGATTCCGGAGCCACTTATGAGGAGGGGAACGTGCGAAAAATGGTGATTTGCACTCATCGATACTGTCCCCTCTCTGCTCCCGCTCCCCTGTCAGCTCATTAGTCGCCCGTCTCGATATTGCTTCAAGGTGTGGATCCAAACTCTCATCTAATTATGCCTGAACACAGGCAAAACTGTGAATTAGATAAAGCAAAACTTTTGCATAATTAGTTGGAGAGAAAATATATATATATATATATATATATATATATATATATATATTCCTCCTTGAGTGTTAATCTCTCGCCTAGAGACAGAGAACTCAAGTAGGTATGTCTGCAGTCACAGTAGGCCTTTCCAAAGGAAGGTGTTTCTCAAGAGACACACCTGATTGGGCGAAATTAATGTCTGTCATTTTTACTTTTTCTTTCTTAAGTTTTTTTTTTTTTTTTTTTTGTTACACTAATGGGGCAGAGAGAAAAGGGAAAGACATACAGCAAGAGAACCAAGGACGGGACTCGAACTCGGGACGGCTACGTCGAGTCATCTCTGTGTGCCGCCATGTTAGCTCACTTTTCTGGTATATCGAACTTTCATTTATGCTTTCAATTTCACAATCTCGCTGATGTAACTCAAAATATCAAGAGACTTGGAGGGTTAGCTTCACGTTAAGCACTTCGACAAAATAACGACAGGCATATTGTGTTAGCCAGTCCGACATTAGCGGCGTTCCCATAACTTCTCCTTCCGGCTATGTTAACAGTAAAACGTCCGGTTACATTTCAAAATAAGAGCATCAACATAAGTCACACTGTTTTCATATTTCACGGTGTCGATTTTTCCAGATCTGTTTATAAGTTGGGAGAGCTAAATATTGATACCTTGCCATTACATTAAAAATAAAATCTGCTTTAGCCAGTCCGACATTAGCGGGGGAGTCTCGTTGGGGATGTCTGCGTAAGGTTGAATTTCAAATAATAATAATAATAATGTTACTTAAAGTTGTCTAAAGACAAAGAAATTGTAACCATAACTTCTTATCTTCTTGTTGAACTTTTTAATGCGGCAGATCATTTCTGTAAGTTCCTGAACATTTCCGCTGCTGGTACTATCCAGTCAGTGTTTGCTCTTTTAGAAACACCCATTTCTCTGTCTGCAGAGCCACACTCTGGACATGAGCCACACCCTGACAAAAATCATCCACAGGTTTCATTCCCAAGTCAGCAAATGTGGGTAAAACTGTAAATCGTTGACCTATTTGGTGCAACACCAAGGGCTGATACTTTTTTTTTTTTTAAATCTGTTGATCAACAGTCTTCTGTGGAGAAACAAAATCACACCCTGATATATATATATATATATATATATATATATATATATATATATAAGCTCTTAATAAATGATTTGGAAGGACAAACCTTTCTACATAAAATATAGATGACAGTTAAAGAGAAGGAAGGGGAAAAAAAGGACAGCCGTGGAATGAATATAGCTGCGCTGCACTATTTCATCCCCCCTCCTTCACAACTAATAACTCATCTATCATCTCCAACCTATTAACAAGCAGCCTCAGTCCGGCTAATCCCATCAGGAAGAGGAGAGCCACTCGGCTGCTGGTAGCATAATTGCTACATATTGGCTCCAGTCGGACACTGGTTTTCCCTTCAGAAGCGCAGACCTGTTATCTTTTGTCAGATGACATCGCCAATTTAGCTTTAAAGCGCGTCAACGCCAGAATAACAGCCTCTAAATGTATCCCTCGATACAAGCGGTTTGGTCTGCTGCATAAATTAGGAGATCTAATTTTTAAATGCAAGCGCTGAATACCAACATGACCCCACCTCGCATTTCATGTCAGCCGGCGCAGGTTCTTTCAGGTATAGAAACGCTGCGAAATTGCAGGCAGGCGTACACATTCGGGTGCGCCCATTGTCGTGGTTTCGCATTACCATAAAAAGCAGATGCTTTTAGCCACTGGGAAACATTTAGCAGTTTCCTGTAAATTCCCGTTGCATTTGGTGTGTAATTACCCAATGCTGCCTCGCAGCAAAGTGTCAAAGATGCACCAAATCTAAATTTCAGCTTTCAAAGTTGATGGGCGTCGATTGTGCTTTTCGTGTTTTTATCACTCTGCGTGACATTCAAAGAATTTTGCTTCTGAGGAACTTTCTTTAGAATCTCCAACATACTCTATTTTTTTTTCTATAGGGTGCTGGATTCATAACCTTGCAACTTTGGTGTGTGACTTGAGGACCCCCAGGCAGGAAGTGGAGACCGGTATATGAGGTAGGTTCTAAATGAAGACAGGAAGTCTCTGAAAAAAAACCCAAGAATGAATGGACATGAAGAATTAACAAGGACTCGGTACGTCCAACAACAGTGGCTGTAATCTTTACAACGAGGGCTGTACTGAATCCTTGAATGAATTGATTCAAAAGAATACTTGACGCAAATATGTCTGAGTCGATGAGTCACCTGGTCACAATTTTCAGAGAAAGGACAATCAGAGAAAAAAGAACTTTAGTAGCTGGTTTACTGGTATATGAGCATGCGTAGTTCTTATTGGAAAAAGAAACACTAGGTGTGATGCAGGTACATCGATTACTTGAGTAATTAAGAAATTATCAGATAGAATACTCAATTTCACTGAATATTACTAAAATATGAAATAGGTCCGGTCATATTTACAGTATTGCATTATTGACTACTCTTTGGTTTCATCACCAGGTAACTCAGAAACCCAAAATGGCCTTCTATCAATCAAGTGTTAATAATGTTGTCTAATGGTTCACAAATACGTGCTGCTGTTCTTGGGTTTCCTTTTAATCATACTCTGAGGAAAGCTTGATATCAAACAAAGCTCATTTTCTGGCAAGTACTCAGCAGAAACACTCAAAAATGATGAGCATGTATTTCAAGAACTCCCTTAGAAACTGAAGCAGACGTCGGTGAACAAACAGGAAGTGCCAGTGGCTACTTGGTTAGCTCTGAAGCCCGATTTAAACATGTTCTAAATGAGGGGCGGATATGCTAACAGCTGGACTCAGCGACAAGCTAACTACTGTTAGCGACACATGCTAACAGTGGGGTATTTCTTTAGTATATTTTGTAAATTCCAAAACTAAACTAATCTTTTTACTAGCAGAGGCTGTTTGGTATAATATGTGACAGATTTAATGTGATACAAACTGACTAAAGTGTTAAAAACTAGCTTAAAACCAACGCTATTACTGCATTGTGAACTAGTAGTAGCCTGATGAGGACTGATGAGAAATCTTCAAGTTCTCCACTCAGAATATGAAGTTTGTTTGCTTTGTGACCATTTTCCTTGTTCTTTTTAAGCTTTTGAGTAAAAATTGAATGCACTATAAAACCCGTTTCTTCAACCAAACATACAACGGTGACTGACAGGAGGATTTTTCTTCCTGTGTTTTTTTTTTTGTTGCTTCTTTATAAAAACAATTCAAGCTGAAAAAATCCAGTCCTTTCTGTTCTCAAATGTACATCAGTGCAGTTACACACAAACACATTAGCATTTACAGAGGTGATACCACTGAACTCAGTCAGGCCTCGGTGTCTGGTAACTTTTGGACCAGACACAATATTCCTCATCACAGTGAAATGTGTCCTGTGAAAATCCTATGTTTTGCTTCTGTGTTAGAGAATTCCACCATGTTTCAGTTTGACTTGTTCAAAGCAGCTTTGCATACTTTGAGCTTCTATGGGAAGATAGAGTCTCATATTCCTATGAGCGTCATAAACTTGTTTTGTTCATCTAAAAACTGAACGTGTAGTGTTTCAGATGCTCTCTGGTCAGAAAATGCCAAGACACAAATAGACCAGGAGCTTCTTCAACCTTCAGCTTCACTGTAAAAACTGAAAAAATGTAATTGCTTTGGGGGGGGATAGATTTATTGAACTACCAAAGTGATGTGCACAGTCAATAAAAGCTGCGAACCTGAAAATACACTTAGATTTTGCAAAATTGACCTAAAGAATATAATATACAGTATATACTGTATATACAGTACAGACCAAAAGTTTGGACACCTTCTAATTCAATGGGTTTTCTTTATTTTGATCACTATTTATAAGGCAAGAAATCCCACTTATTAACCTGACAGAGCAGGTTGACCTATGAAGTGAAAACCATTTCAGGTGACGACCTCTTGAAGCTCATCAAGAAAATGCAGAGTGTGTGCAAAGCAGTGATCACAGCAAAAGGTTGCTGCTGTGAAGAAACTAGAATAAAAGGGCTATTTTCAGTTGTTTTATATTTTTTTGTTTAGTGCATATTTCCGCATGTGTTATTCACAGTTTTGATGCCTTCAGTGTGAATCTACAATGTCAATAGTCATGAAAATAAAGAAAACTCATTGAATTAAAAGGTGTGTCCAAACTTTTGGTCTGTACTGTATATGTGTATATATTATCACATAGCTTGCAGTGGTTGATTCTGACAAAATCACTGACAGTACATTAAAAAAAAGGGTCCAAAAGTTTAATGAGATGTTCGGACAAAAGTAATTTAAAAGGCCTTGATTGGAAACCTGAGATGATGCCTTGGACTGGATCGGAACATCCGTCCAACAAAGACGGTGAAACTTCACAGTACAGAATACTTGGGTGAAACACAAATTGTGCAACAAAGCAGACATGTAGGGTAAAAAAAATAAAGATATTATAGAACGGTTGCTATTTTATTGATTTTCTTCTCCTTTTTTTTTATCTCGCTAGAAACAATCTGTTCAATTTTGCAGTAGGTGACATAGTGTGTGGCGAGCTGCAGGCCTGTGCAGACTGCAGTAATATAGTGTTTGCTAATCTGTTTCCACTCTTTTCAGATGGAAGAAATTTGCGGCCCTGACAAATCACCAGCTCTCCCAGGCTGCGCATTTTCTTTTCTTTAATCCAAGCTGTATATAAACCGCTTATCTACCGAAGGTAAGATAGTAATGATTCACAACTTCTTTACAGAACCCACTTGAGACGATCCAAGCTTCCTCTTTCTGTAATTATCTGACCTATTCTTTCCACCGTGCAGACCTTCATTCATCAGAACATTGTCATCATATATATATATATTTTTTTAAAAAAGGGTTGAAAACCCAGTACAGTGTACAGAGCCTTTTATTTATTGTCTTCCTAATGGAATGTTGAACTGAAAGAAGAAACGTTCCTTCCAGCAGAGGAGGAAAACTGTAATTACTGCGCCGTATCTGCTTCATCTCAGTGGCAGGAACAGGTTCCACGCTCTGCTCCACCAAAACATCCACTGCGTCCACTCTCCCTGGCTAACTCCCCCACCACCACCACCACCATCCTTTGCAAAGTCCCATCTCCATAGCGACGCACGCCTGTCCTTGGCTAACAGAAATAATTGGTTGCCCCTACATCAAATGGTTGTTCTGTGTATCTTTTTTTTTTTTTTTTTTAAATGTTCATCGCCGCGGCTGCTGAGCCGGCTGGTTCGGTTCATGTGAAGCCACGAAGGCCCTCCGACTTCCTCGTTTATCTCCGTTTGGACGTGGAGCGAACCGCATGCCGCCTTTTAAAAACGCCGCGTTGCTTTTGAAATGTCCACAGAATGATGGCAAAACAGCAAACAAAAAGACAGCAGCGATGCGAGTTACTCAGCAGGTTTGTTAAGCTTCTGTCAGAGCAGAATAAAGCAGTTTTGTTTATTTATTTCTAAATGCTATCTAGCTGTGCTTTTTTCCCCCCTTCTTCTTCTTAGCCATAAATATCCAAATGAAAAATAAATCCCCGCAGATTGAAATGCAGGTTCACCGTAAACTGTCTGTTTTCGTCAGTGGAAAGGAGAGACGCGTCCTGGAAGACAGAGCCGCTGTTCAAAGTGAGTCACATTCTAGCCTGACCCGAATCAGTGCACTCTGTTATCTCCCTTCAAATGTCAAGCACCTCAATACGCTGATCAGGGCAGAAAAGTACTTATATATATTATGTCCTCGAGTCCCAGAGATTAGAATTTCCATTTTGGGCAAAAAAAAAAAAAGAAAGAAAAAAAAAAAGGAGGCAAATATCACATGCTGAGCGAGGAAAACTGGAAAGGTTACTGAGCCTTATCTGCAATTATGCAAAAACACAGAGACTAGCCGAACCAACACTCGTTTCTACAAAGAGAATCGACAATGCCTTGATGTTGCTTACAGCATTGCTCCCTCGTCTGCTGATGTGTAGCGCAGCACATCCTAGAGGAGAACACAGGCAAGAACAGCTGACTGTACACTACTCACACCTTGTCAAAAAGTAAATTATGAATGTATGTTGTTAAAATTTGATTTGCTCCCTTTAGTTAAAAGGATAGAATTGGCAATTTAGCAAGTATTTTTTATTGTATTGAGTTTTTTTTTTTTGAAACTTCATGAGTGTCTCATTTGTGCAAGCCGAACAGGAAGGAATTCAGATAACATGGTGTAATTACATGCAAGTCTTTTTGGGTGTGTGTGTGTGTGTTCTGCTTTTCCCCCCTCTTTTTAGGAAAAAAAAAAGAAAGGTATAAATCGGTGAAGAATCACTGTCTTTGACCCTCTTCTCCTGTCAGCTTTCTTGACACGAAGCCGCTGAGATGTTGACAACTCCACTTTCTGCACTCATTGTGTCAACCGTTTCATTTTTAGAGAGCGCTTTCCTCTTCACAGGGGGAAGAGAAAAAAAAACACATTTCTGATACACAGGTCGCACAGGAAAGGAAGAAAGAAAAAAAAACAGCTTTTTTTTCCCACTTACACAGGGGAGTATAAATAGTTCTCCTTAAAAATAATAGCTTTCATCTACAATTATGTCTGTAAGTACTCAACGTGAGAGCAATGGTGCCCCCTTGTGTAAAATGTAATTAATTATCTGGTGGTAATATGAATAATGCGGTTCATCCTAATGCAGGCTGGTGGGGGAGACGGTGTGCAAAGCTTTTTGATCGTCTTTATTCCGCGCTCATGCGCTTTCCTCTTCAGGAAACTTGGATTTATTCTCTCCGAAGTGAAGGGCGTCCCCCCCCTTCCCGGCCCCCGGTCCGTCTCGGCCCGCTCCTCTCCCCTCTACCCTCCGCTGTCGGCGCTCTGGGCACACTGCACCACCCTCGGCTCGGCCAGCCGCTCGTAGGACAGGACTGTCATAACCTGCAGACACAAACAGCGGCGTGTGGCTACAGAGAACAGAGGCCTCTGAGTAAAAAAAACGCGTGGGCTATTAATGACATGCTGAGCAAAGGATTTTGCTTTAAAATGAAAAAAAAAAACAACCTAGCGGTAACTGCTTTTTAACTCATTGGGTCGCACCATTATCCCCACGTAGACAAAGTGCTATTGATCGAGGCAATTAACTATTAATCACAGCGGGCCGGTTAAAGGCCCACTGAATGGGATGTTTAAGTTTAAACACTGAAAAAAAAAAAAAAAGGGATTTAAGGTCGAGAGGAGAAGCAGACAATGCGGTGACCACAAAAACCAGGTTTCCTCAAGAGACCATGTGGCCATAATCTAAGAATAGATTGCAGCTCGGTGAAAACATCGTACTTCACTGTTTAGAAGCCGTAATCTGAAGTTAAGACTAAGATTATGCTCACCCACGCCGTGACAGGATTAGATTTGAACATTAATTTCTTTCCTTGGCATCACCCTGCGGCAGCTGTGGTACCAAAGTCCAGTCCTCACGACTGACTGTCCTGCAACTTTCAGAAGCCGCTCTTCTCCACTTCACCGAAATCAAATGAATGGGTCGTTGGCAGGCCTCTACAGAACTGAACCACTTGTTCACGAAGGACCTCGACCGTTTGACTAAGACAGCAGCTCTTGAGGTTTGAAGTTGGTTTAAAGCTAAAGGGGTGTGAACAAATCTGGTCTTAACTGTAGAACTGAAGATGATAATGTTGAATACATTTTAATACCAAATGTTTTATGTAGAGGTTGAACTCCATCTTATCTGCACTGTGCACAAAGCAAGCCACAATCATTTCTGAGATATCCTAATGGGTGCATCTACAGTGGGGAGCCAACAGTGGGAAGTAGCTTGTTTTACTAAAGGTGTAATGAGATCTTGCGCTAGGTGCTCTTGTAACATTAAACCTCTATGATGTTTCTAGTCAAATGAAGCCTGTCTCACAAAAAAACACACTCCAGGTGTTGTCAGTATTTCACTTTGTCTGCTAAAGTGAGGTTAGCTTTTCTTTTGAGTCCTGAAAATGTGGTCGCGTGCTTTAGGCTTGATGACCAGGTGCATCTTTGCTACATACAGTGGCCCATAAGGGTCAACAAAATTCAAAAGCCAAAACACAACAGCCAAAACCTGAAAGGTGCAGAATCCTGTTTTCCAGGCACATAGTGCCATTTTATAGCACAATCAAGTAACTATGTTACATTCACTTGTTATGAAAATGCTGTATATATCAAATACGACTTAGAAGAAATGTGACTTTTTAAGTTAACGCCTTAAAATTGAGACTCTGGCTCTTTAAAAACGCCGGCTCTTTCCGAAACTCCGCCTACAGGAAGTCATCGCAACATCGCTCTGCTATTAACCCTTTAACAGCGTTTTCACCAGTCAGTCAAAGGCTCCAGCTCTACTTACTGTGATCATGACGAGCAGAGCCAGCATCAGGCCCAGCATTATGTACAAGTTGTTGGTCAATCCTCCGGCCCACAAAGGACCCAAGATGGTAGCCAGGCCTCCGACGGAGCGCCGGACACCTTGGCTGAACCCTTTTAGAGAAGCAAAACAAAAATTATTCATTTTTATTTCACTTGTGCTGATATTAAAATATGGCTTTGACATACCATATTTGCGAGGGTTTTTTTTTGTGTTTTTCTTTACAATCCTATGTGCACAGCAACAATCTGTTGTTTGCACATCTTAACAACATAACATGAGCACACCTTGAGTTTTCTCAGCAGTGACTTTGGAGAAGAGCGACACCTGAGACACAGCCACGAACGGAAGCCCCAGCAGCTGCAGGAAAACTCCCACTATGAAAGTTGAAAGCTGCCACTCAAATCCACCTGGAAGGCACGGGAAATACGGAGGAATGAAATCGATGTTCTGTACAACTTTTTTTTTCCAGGTTTTTATCGAATAGATTTGCTTGTTTTTGTTCTTCAGCTAAGTGTCCACAGACAGCGGCCAGAGCAGAGCGACTGGCTGCGTTTTCGTTACAAATGTGCGCAAAGCAAAGCGTTGTCTATATTCCGCTAATGTTGAAAAAACACAATTGCAATTGTGGTGTTTCATTAAATGAGAAACACATTTAAAATCACACGGATAAGTCATTAAAAAGCATCATCCTTCTACTGCTTCCTGTCATTTTCTTTGTCATTTTCGGCAGTAGTAACATCCAGCTGTTGATCATGCGACTTGTGTGATGCGAACAAAATGTTTCCATTTAAGTTTTGCGACACGCACAAATACAAGACGTTTTTATTTAAAAAGGTGAGTTGTTTTTTTTTTTTTTTAATTGGTGTGTTTCCATGAAGCAAATTTATTTTCGTTATTTCAATCTGCGTCGTTTTATGGAAAAGGTTGCATTTCCAGCCGTATTGCATTTCGCGAAACTACAATGGAAACTACAACACTTTTTTCTTGCATCACACAAATCACGCTGTGTCACGAGTTTCTCATTGAAACATTTTGAATCCATAGCTCTTCTGTAAAATCGGCGCGCACAAGTCCAATACAGGCCAGGCTTGTCGCGCCAAAGCCTGAACACGACGCCGATGTCTCCTCTGACGGCTGATAGATGATGAGCGCCAAATTATGGATACATCTCAAGTAACTGTTTACATCTGTCACTCAAATGTTTTTTAATGACTTAACGCATGAACAAGTTTGTTCACGTGTGATTTTAACTTTACTTCTTATTTAATGTCAACACTGCAATTGCAAAGTTGTGTTCTGTGTATGTTAGCGGAACATAGACAAAGATCTGGGCACATTTGTGGTGGAAACGCAGCTGGTGTATCTCGGTTTCCCTCCCTCTCTCTCTCTCTCCACTGGTTTCTAGGTTCTCCTCCATAAACGGCCTGGCTCCTCCACAGAGAGCTCTTGTCTGCAAAATAAAACCTCTGCCAAGCTGGCGGCCACTCCGTTTCTGCTCTGTGCTGCCTTGCATCATGCACATGTTTGTGGGAATCTGTGCCCACTCGAACGGTTGGATGTTCCTGTTCGACTTGAACGTCTATGATCTTGCGATGAAAAGGCAGTTCTGCAAATTAAGCCGCTCCCTCAGAGGACCGAGTCTGGAAATCCTTTTTTTTTTCCTCTGCTCAGGTATCTATCTATCTGCCATAAGTTTGACGCTATTGTTTGTTTAAGTGGAACTGAAACAAATACAGAACAAATGTAGGCTACGCTCTAACAAATAGCTTTCCCCCACCCCCTTTAATTAGATTACTGTAATCCTGTTAAATGTACCCAGGCTGCACCCGGCTCCAGCACCTGTCACTGTTAATCAGAGCGATAAACGTGACGAGCTGCAACAGACGCAGGCCAACATGAGCACACAGGATCCGGCCTGCCTGCCTGCCTGCGTGAGCTCCTGCTGGCCCACCAGAGCCTGAATGATATCATTTAAAGAGCTCATTCATTTCATCTGCCGGGTGACCCAGTTCCAGCTCCGCACACCAACAACCGGTCAGACAAAGACAACTTGGCTCCGAGACAGTCCCTCCCTGAGTGTACGTGCGCGCTCGTCGGGTGCGTCTGCGTGTTTTTGCGGGCAGGTCAGCACCTCGGGGCTTGCAGATGAAAACGAGGCACCAGATACAGGCGGTGGAGCAGATGACCAGGCCAGCGGCCAGCACCACACGGTCCGCAACCCTGCTGCTCAGCCAGCGCACGAAGAAGAAGCCCGTGATGACCTCAACCCCACACAGGCCGTACATCAGGCTGTTGCCCAGCTCGCCGAAGCTGAAGTAGCGCTGTGTCAGAGGGGTCACCATGGTCTGGAGGGGGAAGGGGTTAAAGATAAACAGACAGGGTTAGATTTAGTAGAAATTGGAGGCAAAAGTGAAATTGTTTCTAACAAGATTGCAAAACGTCATTGTACAGAGAAAGTGCACCTACAGAGCCCGTCTGGTGAAATGGGAGGAAAAATAAATCAATTCACGCCCACATCTTAACATCTCGTGGCTACGACTTCATAACAAGTGGAAACGGCCTGTTTAATTCGTGGGCACAGCTTAATATCTAATAGGAACTACTTATTTATTTCATATGAATGACTTAACGATTACAAGTTGTGGCCATGAGATATTAAGTCGTGGCCACAAGTCTTTTTGTCTCTCCTAAGTCACCAGATGGAGAAAAAAAAACAAACTCGTATCGACAACTTAGTTACTTATGACTTGTTTCATTCGTGGGTCGTGCCCACGAATGAAACAAGTCGTTCCCAAGAGATATGAAATCATTCTCACGAATGAAACAAGTCGTTCCCACAAGTTGGGTCATCGCCACAATTTTTTTTTGTCCTCCCATGGCACCAGAAGGGCACAGGTGGGAGCGTAATATCACTTTTATTTAGTTGATTTCACTGTAAAAATGGTCGAAGAGTTGTGCGCAGTTTTCTGCACAAACAGACAAGGACACAAAGCAAATTTGTTATTTCCTTTGACGAGGAAAAAAGACGGAGATGGATAGCTGCCGTCAGTTGGAAGACCTGGCAAGGTAACACGATTAACGTTCATATTCTTCATTAGAAAGTAAGTCTGGTAAAATATAATCAAATGCAGCGTTATGGAAAAGGTACACATCTAATCAATAGTAACCATGGAGAAAGTGCCACATGATCACGTAGCAGACATCATGTACGAATAAAATGGTCTAGCATCTAGACTTTTGTAGGTGTTCTTCAGTGTTAGAGAAAACGCCGTTCATGGCCTACAGGTACAAATGATGTAGCGTGAATTCAGACACCTTGATCAAACCAAACACGTCAGGAGAGAGAAAGTGCGGGTCGGTTTCTGAGCTAGCTGTTTCCAACTTTTCTCATCAATACTTCTGTCAATGACGCAGTTCGGGAAAATGATTCGACCTTTTCTGATGTCCTTAAAATAAACCATGTCACTCAATTTCATAAGGTGCTACAAGCGAAATAAATGTCTGTAAGTAAAATTGGATTAAGTACAGTTTCAAATGAAATTCTAAAATTGAAAATACAGAACCAGAAACGTTGAGGGGAAAAAACCCGGCTGACAGGAGACTCGAGTGGCGTACATGTGTTTGGAAACCATCTAAAGGTCTAGTTAAATATAATCAAAAGAAGTCCAGTATAGAGTTTAACGTGTCGTGTGAAGAGAACTCAGTGTACTGTGACTAAATAACTGTTTGGCCTCCTGAGAGCCACTAATCTGTGAGGCAAATAAAGAAATGGTTTCGTTATGTGGGGAGTAAAGACAGAACCCTGGTCAATGGAATAAGGTCGTGTGGTATAATGAGTTTCAGAGTGATAAGCACATTAGAAGAAGAAATGATGGGTTTATCATAGCGAGTGGGCAATGTAATGATTTGGAGCTGCTGCAATCGGTCAGCTTTGGACTCAAATGTTTGGTGTCAATATTAAAGTCAGCTGACTTCCAGTTTTCACATAGTCGGATTTCTACTTTTCCCAAAGGGAAGTGGGATGTTTGACAATGGGAGTGATGGGCCTACTGGGGATGAAACTGGGAAAGACTGATTCAGGCATCATGAAGGCATCATTTTCACACATGGATTGGCCTCCGCAGAGCCCCGACCTCAACTCTATTGAAAATCTTTAGGATGTGCTCCAGAGGACTTTACACAGCAGTCTGAGCGTCCCGTCATCAGCACACGATCTGGGTGAGAAATCGATGCGAGTCCAAAAGGATACAAATGGCTTCGGGTACCTTGAACTAATTAAAGACAATTACACAGGAGGCATGTGGCGCATGCTGTAGACTGCTTCCCTGCTCACAGATTTTTTTTGTCTGCTTGCTTTTTAATCAAACAATTTTAAGGGTCTCACGTCACCAAACAAATTTGACAGTTTTTCATCAGCCGCTTCGGTGCATTTCTCGAATCGTTTCAGACATTCGCAAAACGGAGTAAGTGCGTTTCTCCAAACTATCCATATGAACAGCAAAACGCCATGGATTGTCTGCAAAAGCCACAGTTCATCTCTCAAAAGTAAATGTCTGTATCAATGAACACATATTTGCTTACAGTCAAACTGATTAGTCAAGTTGTCAATATAACAGTGTGCTCTGGAGGGATGATCTGTCGTAAACTATGGCTACAGTTTTGATGACAAGAACTGTTGTAATTATGAGAGATCAATGGCAAGAGAAGGTCATTTGTTGATGAACTTCTTATACGTTCCGTCTCCATGATGAGAAAAACTCCTTTATGAAGTTAAGGAATAAGGAGTAGGGTGAGAGGAACTCCATTAGCATCTCGTTGTGGATCACAAAACCATAATGTGATGATGTCAGATTGGTGGGAACTGGCAGATGTGCTCAGCCTCTTCTTCTCTTTTACCTTCTAACTCCTGTGCCACAGCCTCACTCCTCTTCCTCTCCTGCCTGGGTGCTGACCCCATCCAACTACTCGTCCTTCCATTGTCCGAAATGTAACACGGTGTTTTTCTCTGGCTATATACACTATATACTTGCCAACTGACGGTTCAAGACATGTTGTACCTTTGAGGTTTTCAGACAACTGGTCGATCATTTGTTGATCTGATGCTTCAAACGTTTACCTATGTTGACGAAAACCTGGATTCACCAAGCAGTTATTTACCAATTCAGGACAGATTTAGAAAAAAAAAAAAAGAGTTTAATGAAAATGAATTAAAATGCAATTGACATTTCATGACAACCCGTTCAAGTGTTTTGCATGTTCCCGCTTGTTGTGGAGGTCGAGACTATTCAACAGACTGATCAGCATGACATAATTGATAACCGCGCGCGCGGCCGTACATTTGCCTCTTGCTCACAGAAATGAGAAACTGCTTCTATTTTTTTTTATTGAACAAGTAGTTTTGAGAATTTCATTTCTACTCTGAGAAATGCACCAAAAAGAAAAACTGTAAAAATGCTTTTTGCAGAATGAACAAAAATCCACAACAGAATATATTTGTAAAAGAGCAAAAACACTTTTTAGCACCGTTCACCCCAATTCACCCTAACATTGAGAAAAGGTTACTTGATTTTTCCTTTGTGTTTATTTGATCAAGAATCTATAAAAACTAAATTAAGTGTCTTGAGTTTTTTACGGAGGGATTCGCTCCTGTTCTAGCCCCGAGTGAAAAAACCGAGCAGAATGTTTGCAAGCTTTGGCTGATAGATCGAAACGGTTGCTCCTCACCTCCAGCGCTGTCTGGTTGAATAGAGTGATGAACTGAGCCGTAAGGAGAACAACCACTTCTTCTCTCAGGAACTCTGTAATGTTGAAGACAGAAAAATCAGCAAACAAGATCGACTGGAAAAGCTCTCGACTGGCACGCGATGCGGAGATAAAAGTTTGGTGCGGAGTGAAAACTCGAGAGCCTCGCCCAAACTTCTTCTGCGTTGGACAAGTGTGAATTGGAGGTTTTCCTCTTGTGAGAATGAGAGATAAATAGATCTTAGCTAATTCCATGTCTCTGTCCCATCTTTTCCTGGAACAGAAGCTCCCGTATGGACAAAGCGGGGTTGGAAAACGAGTCGGGCTCGCAGCTAAATTTGGATGTTCTCACCAGATGGCTGGAGAAAAGCCTCCATATTACAGCGAGTGGTCCGCTCTGGTTCAGATGTCTTTGTTCCCTCCTCTGTTGTTTACTGAAGTTCAGCTTTTGTAAATTGCTCTTTTACTGTGTATATATATATATATATATATATACTGTATATATACAGTACAGACCAAAAGTTTGGACACACCTTCTAATTCAATGGGTTTTCTTTATTTTCATGACCATTTATAAGGCAAGAAATCCCACTTATCAACCTGACAGAGCAGGTTGACCTATGAAGTGAAAACCATTTCAGGTGACGACCTCTTGAAGCTCATCAAGAAAATGTGTGTGCAAAGCAGTAATCACAGCAAAAGGTTGCTACTTTGAAGAAACTAGAATATAAGGGCTATTTTCAGTTGTTTTACACTTTTTTGTTTAGTGCATATTTCCGCATGTTATTCATAGTTTTGATGCCTTCAGTGTGAATCTATAATGTCAATAGTCATGAAAATAAAGGAACTCATTGAATTAAAAGGTGTGTCCAAACTTTTGGTCTGTACTGTATATATATATGCTGTCTTAAAGCAGCTGCTGTTTTGCGCAAATACGAGTCAGAATAGGTTCAAATGTTGACTGCAGATTTTCTCGATAAAGTTACTCGATAATGTATTTCCTACACATTTCACATGTCGAAAGGTCAGAAGCTTCCCCTGACAGACATCCAGAGTGGTGATCCTGATTTCTTCCTTCCATTCACAGATAGATAAGATGAGACTGATGAACAGCAAATAAAAATGATTGATGGATGGATCGTTTTTATGTATTATAATGATTCCAATGTGTATTAGAGAACATCTACAATAAATTCAAACTTTTTCATTCAGTTCTTCTTTTAATAATCGTTGTAGCATTTCTCACTGGATCAATAAATGTTGAAGATGTTCTCAGAAAATAACCAAAATGCTGCAGTTTTCTGTAAATGCACAGGAAGGTCGATCCAGTTCTAACCAAATGAACTGTAAAGGCCACAAGCAAACTATTAAAAAAAAAAACACCATAGCAGTTCAAAAGCCAAAAAGTAAAAAAAAAAATTAAATAAAATCATAGTGATTTTATTTTTAACTATTTTTCTTCTCCTTGGCCCCTGACAGAGACAGGACTTAATGAAAGAAAACATATGCTCTGCCACATTTTCAAAGGTTCTCCACAGCTATTGAAAAAAAAAGTCCAGGAGAATCAATAATTCAAGGGAGCGAATACCAGACACACTGTAACAGCTAAACAGAGCGACGGGGTTTCTAGTGTGGCAGATTCTCTTCAGAACAAACAGGAATCGATGGGAACTCTGGTCACTTTACCAATTCTGTCTGAATTTCATCCACGAGTCAACCACAGCAGGCCAGTCAATAAACAAGGTCTGCATGCCTTCTCTTTGCCTCAACTTCAAAGAGTGAGAAGATCAATAAAGAGGGTTTGACACATACATACACACACACACACACACACACACAGTCATTTACAACTATCCTTACTGGGACACCGTATCGACTTGCATCAGCAGTAGAGGGCCTGACCAACAACCATGACCCTAAACCTCTCCAAACATTCAAACTGACGATGAGATGTTTTCTAGAGTAGTCACCCATTCAGTCCTTAAAGGAGATTACACCAAAATGAGGAGAGTAAAAATGGCTTCTTGGATCATAGAGCCCTGGTCTAGACAAAACCTAGACCTAGTTGGAAACAACTTTTACTAGTCGTTTCCAACTGGTAAAAGTCAACCACATCCTACTTACTTAGTTAGTTCTAGCATTGCTTCCTGTTCTTGCAGTATGTAAGTATGCTGTTCCCAAATGTGTCCAGTCAGCGCCCACTGATCAGCGTTGCCAGATCTTGTGAAAGGCAAGCAGAAAACAAGAAATGAATCATGTGATGGGTAAAAATATCCTTCCTCAATTCTTTAAGCACACGTGTAACAGCCGGTAATGGAAGATGCATTCAAAGCGGTGATGTCACAAAGTGAAACAAACAAAAAAAGTGAGGACAGAGAAAACAGGTCCTCACTTTCCACATATGACCTGCTTTGGTTGGTAAATATTGTGAAACCGGTCCTCTGTGTGTAGCATATACAAGTACACACACACACACACACACGCCTGCACACAACCGTTCAAAGAGCAACAAAAGATAATCAATGATGACAGCCAATCACCGCTCGTCTTGTATGTATCATTACTGAGGCTAATGCAGTAGGACGCCTAACATCATTTATATGTATTTTCTGCTTTTCCATACACACAGAAGTCCTGTCAATACAAGAGAATCTGATTTGATACGCTGCGCAAAATCCTTCTGAGCAGAGAAAGTCAATGTAACTCTGTGAGCACGTTTGTGTGACTGCAAGGAAAGTCAATAAAGCAGATTCAGAACTTGTGCATCGGCTGTGACGCCTCTTCCTACACGAAGCCTCCAATAGCCTGGAGGAAGGTAGAGAGTCAGTGTTCAGTCAGTCCGAGCCAAGCCATTCGCTCACCGTTGCTGATGCTGAAGTTTTTAAAAGGGTTTGAGGTTTCATGGGCTCTCTGCGACGCGAACGAAGTCTCCGATTGGTCGGAGTCGACGGCTCTGTAGGTACGCGCCTCCTCCTCGTCTGACCCCATCAGGGGCGCCTCCTCTTCCTCCTCTTGTTTCATCTCCAACAGGACGACTCCCCCCTGCGAGCTTATGGGCGGTACGTCCCAGCACCCGGCCAGGACGACGAACTGAACCAGCGTCCACAGCAGACACATGAAGATCTGAAAAAGACACACGTCTGAATCCTAGACGTCTGAAACATCGAGACGCGAGATCAGCTACGAATTATGTGGAAAATTGAAGCAAGCGTTGGAGGAGGGGCCTCTACATTTCATTTTGGCTGAATCGGTGCAACAGGTGTTTCATTAAGGCATGGTGGGATGGAAACAGACAGACACGGGTTGTTACAAGCCTGAGCTTTGCCGCATATTGTTTTATTTCTATTGTTGAGAGAATAATGCGGGGGCGGGAGGGATCCATAAGAGTTCAAGAATGCAGAGCGACTATTTCTATGGCTCGTTTCTTTATTCATGAGCCTTTCGGAGAACCTCAGATTACTGATTGTGTGGATGCGGTTACCCCAGGAGACGTGTACTTGTTCACAGCAAAGGGCCCCAGTTTGAAATCACACAGCCGCAGGAACAAGTTGAACGCCGGGCCTGGAGAGACGGGAGGAAGAGCTTTAAAGATAAGACAAACGGAGGATGTGCACAAGACACTAGCTGTACACCTAGGTGATTTTATTGAATAGCCTCTTCTCCTCGCAGATCAAACCGCACATCAAAGCCAAAGGATCCTTCCCGGTGTCTGATGTTTCACCGGAATACAGAGCAGGGTGAGGAGAGGTGGGAGAGGGAGGAAAGGAACTGACCGACGAGAAGGCCGGCCTGACGACAGGCCATGATGGCTGCGAAGATACCGGCGCGCTCCTCTGGCAGAGTGCTCCGGGTTAGGAAGCCAAAGATGGAGGAGCCTGCTCCTGCACCCACACCTGAAAGAAAAACAGTATATTTCTGTTCATCTCAGCTTAAAGGGGCAGTATTATCCATCTGCAGTTGTTGCTGTATATATATAAATTTGGCTTAAAAAAATTGACTTAGTAGTTTAATGCCTTAAAATTTTTGCCTCTATCTCTTCAGAAACCCCAGTTCTTTCTGAAACTCCGCCTTCAGGAAGTCATCACAACAGGGCTCCTTTATTAACCCTTTAACGTTTTTACCAGTGTTGCACTGAGAAGTAGTTCCTATAATGAGCTCAGCAGATGCACAGTTTTACCAGGCGTTTGCTAATTGCTGCTGGCTAGTCTGAAGGAGCTGATGGGGGAGTCACTGAGGATGTGTGCTCTGTGAGACAGAAGCTTGCAAACTGGTAGCTTCGCCCTTGAAGGCTAGGTCCAGCCAGGCGTTTTTGGACAGCTGGATGGTTGCCACGGGAGATTCGAGGATTTCCCCAAACATGCATTAAAGAATCAAGGCAGCACTTTTGATGAAGGAATAACATTATGACATAATGAAGAGAATGTACTTTTTTTTCCTTCTTTCTTTTTTATCAAATGCTACCGAAAGAAAAGTTGAACAAACTCAAACTTGATTTGTACAAAAATAGAGAGTGAATAGTGTGTTTATTGTGACCGAATTGATTTGTTCGGGTTTTCAGAAGTACTGGATCTAATTCCAGCACGCAAGAAAAGGTAAGAGTCACCTAAGGTCTCCAACTCCTCTACTTCTAAGGCGGATGTAGTTGGACCAGATGTAACGGAAAAAATGTTTTAACAACCTGCAAACTTCACACCAAATTGCCTCTGAAGACTCAAAGTGCCAACAACTCCAACCAAAACACCTGGCACAGTTCAGCAATGTCCTTGATGGTGAGTAATCCATGACTCACATGCATGCCAATGTGAGCGTTTGTGTGTATTAGTGAGTGTGTTACCTGCTACAAGCCGACTGCATAATAACAGCCACTTTGAATAGCCAATAAAATACATGAAGTTACCTGGGGACAAATGAAAAAGAACAATGCTAGCATTCAGACTCTACAATGACAGCGAAGGCTTCACTTAGAAAGTATAATTCTGGATGTATGTTTAGCTTGAGTCTTTGCTGATATTATAGAACCATATTTTTTTGATTTTAAGTATCACATAACCTCCTGGTGAAAGGAGACGACATGTCAAGATCTCATAACATAGCATTCAGTGAAAAGTAAAAGTCTCACCAGCGATTTCAAAGAGGTTGGAGAACAGGATGATGGATTTGGTGGTTTTGCTTCGATCCGACCAGACTCCGAAAAGAGGACCGGTGAGCAGCGCGCTCAGGCTGAAGGCAGACAGGCCCAGACCTAAGAAGTAAGGTGGAGCCTCCAGAATCTGCAGATACCTCCATATTGTGGGTAGAATGACGGCTGGGACCGCAGCAGAGGAACAGGGGAAGAGAAGAGTTCTTACAGATGAAATTGGTGCAAAAATACCGATACCACTTGTCAAGAAAATCCGAGCTCATCCCACTTCCCCATGCTGGAGATTTTAGTTTAACAGTAATAATAAATAAAGTTATCTTTAAAATGAATCACTCAAGTGACATCAAGGCCCAACAGTAGACTTAAGTGTCAATAAAGTTAGTTTAACAGTAATAATAAATAAAGTTATCTTTAAAATGAATCACTCAAGTGATATCAAGGCCCAACAGTAGACTTAAGTGTCAATAAAATAAATCTGGTTGTGTGTGTTGTTTTTGTCTCATGCAAACTTTGCTTTAATTCTACATTTTTCTATCTAATCATAAGAAATCATAGTCAGTCAGAGAGAGTCATTAAACAGGAAAAGCAGGTTTCCTGGAAAAAGAGGAAGTTTCCAGCCTGCAGATTTATAAAAATAGCTGAGACTATTTTAAAGCATGAAAGTTTTAAAAAATTAAATCTAAACATTATTAGTAATTGGATAAGATTCAAAGTAAAATACTTATATGAATATTGGTTTACTTGTAATAATACACTTATATTTGTGGGAACTACAAGAAAAACAAGTAACTGTAACTTTAGTAGTAAATAATTAGAATCATGTATTATTCTTGGTTTCTTTTCAGAAAAACATCTGTAATAACTCACATTAAGATTATAATAAGAATAATTAATAAGTTATGGTTATAAAATCATAAATGAATGATAGATCAGAGAAGCTGAAGAAAATAAATGTGATATAAGTTATGGTTATAAAATTATAAATGAATGCTAAATCAGAGAAGCTAAAGAAAATAAATGTGATATAAATGTGATTTTGACATTAAACTTGAAATGGTGTAAAAAGGTGTAACTGCAATTAAACATCACTGATATGTTGGAGGTAGAGAGTAGGTGAAAGGTTGTGCAGGCAAGGGACACAGGAGGTTGAGCAACCCTGAGACATTGGCACAGACATCAGGAAATGTCTGTAAGACAGTGATGGATATGAGATCATCTGTCTAAGCAGACAGCAGGCGCACCAGGGGGGTGGATGAACCCTATATAAGGTGAGTGCAAAAGAGGAACCGTTCGTTGGATCCTCCGGGCAGCTTCGAGCCAAGATCGAGATGGACAAAGAACTCTGCAGCTGAAGAAGAGCCGGGGCCACGGAGCCGGAGACTGTCCTGCACATGGAGACCAACCCGTCTGGCCCACAATCTGTGGCTTCGAATCGCACTTCTCTCATCGGCTGGGTTCTGACCCCAAAGACAAAGATGAAGACAAAGACAAGGAAGAAGAACTGGTGCCTTTTTTCCTGCCAGCACCAAGTCCTGTGTGACCTCAGCATCCATGCGGAGAGGAGGCTCATCAGACCTGCGGAGATCCTGGCCTTCATCGATCAACATCTTCCTCCTGTTGCAACACCTTCTTCATCATCGTGCCAGGTCTGGGGTTCGAGGCGCCAAACTCCGTCCGTCTCTCTCAAAGGTTCCCTTTTTTAGTTCTCAGTATCAGCAGTAGGGAAAGATAGACTAGATGATTGATTTTACTTATTTGATTATTTCTGCTACTGAATTAAGCTGTACTGACCCTTGCAAAAATGCCTTACTAATAAAATATTTAGCATAAAGAAAATCTAAAAGATGTTGTGGACATTCAGTTAATGAGTCACCTTAAAGTTCTTTGATGGTTGTAAAATAGCTGTGATGTTTGATTCTGGAGAGGAAGAGGTGGAAAATGTTTTTAGGTTGCTGGTAGCCCATATTTAAAACCTCATCCTTGGGACTCGACCGAGTCACTAAAACCTACCTGGTTCAATAACAAATGCAAGTTGCAAAATAGAGAACGAGCGACCGTTAACAGGTGTGCTCTGTGAAACTAGTTGGCTGTAGGCTGCTCAGTCTGGCTAATTCACAGGGGGAAGAAGGGTGGGACACCTGGATGTAGGCCGTCAGATAACCAGGCGAATCGTTTCTCGAAACCAGCTTAAACAGAGTTTACTTCAGTTCTGGACAGGGTAAATCCCAGCAGATTTAGGAAACTCAACGGACCCGTTAGACGGAGAGCTGGTAGCACATCTCCCCTCTCAGAAGAGGAAGTACGAGAGTGAGAGAGTAGAGACAGAAAGGAGGGGGGGGGGTGTTGCGCAACAACACACTCCACCTTTTTTATATTCTTTGTTGGGATTTTATGTGACAACACAAAGTGGTGCAGGGAAGGTAAAATGGAAGGAAAAAGCACATTTTTATTTCTAAAAATAATAATTAAAAAAAACTAAATGAGCTTTGAAAAGCATGTTGTTCTTACATATTTACCCCCCCAACAACCCTTGGTTAGACTCTGTAGACTTGATAGTCCTTTAGAATCGGTTCCATTGGAGACCAAAACTGCAACATTTGTTACATTTTCAGCTGGCGTGGTCGTTTTTCAGACTTCACTATGTCAAACCAACCAAACTGTTTGAAAAACCTGGTCACCTCCTCAATAACTACTGAAGGAGACAACATGAAAACCTCTGAAGAACACACTAGGCACAACTTCATTTTTTACGAAACTTAAACAAAAATGGAATCCGTATCCGATTTCAGTGTTTGGGGCAGTTCTTCTTTGTCTTTGGTTTAAAAAAACAAAAACACGAGCCATTTCTCCCGCTAGCGTTTGTCTTGGTTGTATTTACCCAGAATGCCCTGCGCTGCAATCCAATCAAAACAGACATATTTTTCAATAAAAATGTTTTGGCGCCAGGATGAGGTGGTTTTTCGGCCGTATCGATTGCGAAATCGATACGGCCGAAAAGAGTGATGTGAAACAATTTTTCACATCACACAAGTCGTCATGAATAATTGGGACGTTACTGCTGGCGGAAAAGACAAATAAGAGGACAGGAAGTGGTAGGAAGAAGAAAAACGCAGCATGCTAGCAAATGACTTATCGTGCGAACTTATCGTTATTCATGTGTGACTTTAATCGCGTTTCTTATTTAATGGAACCACTGCAATTGTGAAATTGTTTTTTTCAAAATTTTTTTCCTTAAAAAGAAAAAAATTTTGCCTACATTTGTAATCGAAGCGCAGCTATAGTGACGCATTACGTTGTGTTGGTCTGTCACATAGAACCCTAATGAAACCCTTCAGCTTGTGGTTGCAATGTGAAGGTTGGTGGTGGGTTGTTAATGCAGCACTGCACACCGGACATTCAAACAGCAGCCATGTTATCTGTGATGTGCACTACCAGCAGAATGTTTCAACGGTAATATATGAAAAAACTTACCGTACTCTATCCCGCTCAGCATGAATATCAATCCGATGGTAAGGAAAGTTAGAGTCCTCTTCTGGTGATTCTCCATTGTGCTGACTTACTCGCCGCCCTGAACCGAGTACATGTTGTCGTGAAATGTTCAGCGGCGCCACAAGATAACAAGACACACCATGCGTCCACTTACAGCCTCTGGCCCGGATAATTGGAGGAATAAGTCACACCATTGTACAGGATCACAGCACGGCTTCCTAAAGACAAGACAACAGAAGCGAGGACTTCGCTGTGTGAAGATATCACAGCAGCACAGAAACAGTTCAGCCCGACTTGAAATAATTGCAGCGGTACAACTCCATTAGGCATTTGCGCTAACGATGAAATTCTGCTCGAGTGCAGGACCAAGCTGCGAGCCTCACGGTCAAGGCAAGGTCTCGGGTTGCCAGGTGAGGCAGAGAACTCGGCGCTTAATGCATTTTTAATCTTGTTTTCTTCAGTTACATCAAAAGCATCAGATTCTGCTGCCGTCCTGTAAGGAAGTGGGCGCAGCATGCAGTATGCGTGCAAAGGTGTTTGCTTTTATTTATTACAGAAAAAGGAGTTTAGTACCAACTTAACTCAACAACAAAAAAGTCCAAATAAACATATACGGTTGAAACAAGGTGTTGTACATATAATTTAGAAAAAGTCACAAACACTTTTCTGCCTTTCAAATTTTTGACATAAATCAGACAAATGTTTTCTCTCCCAAGTTGGTCACTTTCTGCAAAATCCAAAGTGTTCTTACAATATGACTCCACCTAAAACACATCGCTTCTTGTGTGACATCATGACATTCGTGACAAAAACATTTGAAAGAGAACGCCACAGGACTGGTTCAGCCTTGGGTACAATTTCCCGATGCCTTAAAAATGCCACATTAATGTCCACAGTCAGCCCAGAGCAAATGCTAACGCTCTTGTGAAGATGCAGAACTGATCCTCGTGGCACACCCACAAGTTAAGTGGTCATAGGAGAGTCTCATTCTTAACGTAGAATGACTTAAGACCTAATAGGATCAACACAGAGCTGTCCATCACTTCAAAAGAAACAAAAAGCCAGTTTACAGTTTGCAAATGCACCCTAGGAGAAAAGAGCTTGGACAGTAAACTAAATACAAACTTTTTTCCCAAATAAGCTGCCTAAATTAGTTCTTAAGGGTGCTACTGTTTTGTTTCTGTACAAATTTTGGTATTTTGGTGTAAATGAGTTTCATTCTGCAATGTCTGGCCTAAAACCCTCTTTCACACGTCACCATAAATCTCTGTAAAACATGCAAAAAATGGTGCTAGATTTGCTGCTAGTCACTTCTTTAAAAAACAAAGTCACTAGAGGGATCTGAAAGATCACCAACAATAGCAACAAAATCATTAAGCTGGCAACAGGGCTTTCCCTCATTCTGACAAGACCCACACTCATCACCCCTCTGCCTGACTTGGCCACGCCCCAAAGTATCCTGGCTCCGCCCACTCTGGGGCAATTTTTCAAAATTTGTCTGGGTGTGGGGTTATGGTTTCACAAGGGGGTTAAATTACACTTTGTAGAGATATATTTTGTGGTCTGATTAAACCACAATCACACCACATTATTGTTTGGCCACAATATTGTTTGTAGTATTGGTCATTATTGTTTGGCCAGAATGACCAGTGTTATTACTGTTAAGAACAGCGCAGTCAATGTTCTGGAGCGGCCATCACAAATTTCTGATCTCAGGCGGACAGAAAGTTGATGGGCAGAGCTGAAAGGGGTGTGTGTGTGTGTGTGTGTGTGTGTGTGTGTGTGTGTGTGTGTGTGTGTGTGTGTGTGTGTGTGTGAGCGAGTCAGATATCAAATCTGACTCAGTTCCACCAGGAGGAGAGGACCAAAATCCTAGCAAATGTGTACGATTGTGGAAGGAAACCCAAAGTGTTAAAAGTTTTATAGGCAATTATCCCAAATACTTCAAATGCAGACTTCTAAAAAAGTAGAAAAGGGTTATCATTATTGCTCCTTCTATGACCAGAACTTTTCTAGTTTGGTATCCAACACCAGGTTGGTCATAAATATTTGCATCTACAAAACTAGCTGGTCTGTTTTTAAACCCTCTGGAGCTTTTAGTTTGCGGTTGATCTCCCTGCTTCTCACTTTTATCGGCAGTCTTTGTGTTTTGCTTCAAAGCGGCCAGACGTTCTGTTAGCAGCGGTTCTTGAGGCGTTCTGAGAGTCTTCCTTCGAACGTCGGCTCCTTTCAGAACCTGTCATTGCAGAGAGAAGCGGTGTTTTAAGATTTCTGAGACATCCAACTATTAATTATTAAGGTGAAGAAAACACTTGCAGTGTCTTCCACAGCTAGTCGTACGCCTGGAACTTTTCCAGCTTTTGTCACAGTACACCTGCAAACGTTGACGTGTGTTCGTGAGATTTGATGTGGCCAACCAGCACAAAGTAGTGCAGAGGAAGGCAAATAATACACGTTTTCAAAATTCTTTACAAATAAAGATCACAGGGGAGACTGGCGCAAAATTTGTGTATTTATGTATTTCTTATATCTATTAACTTGCTTCACACATTTTTAGTCGAATGTATTATCAATATGATTAATTAACAGTGATTGAGCCTGATTCTTTTGGTTCCTTCAGGGGCCACTTGGTGCCCCACGCACAGTGTGCGATGAACCTGGGTGTAGCTACAGCACTGGCTGCCACTAGTCAAAGTGTCTCCTTAATAATACTACTACTTCTACTAATAATAATAATAACAGATTATTGTCCTTCTACATCATTACAGTATGTGTGTCTCATAAAGTACACAGAAGCTTGTGGTTGGAAAGTTGCAAAATGTAAGTTAAAGAGATGAGCTTGAAAAATGTAATTCACACCACATAAATGTAACACCCAATAAATAAACAAATGTATAAAATTACAAATCAGATTAAAAAGTTAATAGAAATGTAGGAATTTAAATTTTTTTTATTTATTTTAAGCTGTGCACCCCTAACATTTTTGCTGGCCTACCCGGGGCCCCCTGCATGAACGTTTTCCGTGTCAAGCATGTTAGATTATTACTATTATTTGCTTTCACATTAAGAAATATGTTTTTTTTATTTAGCTCAGGTAGATATAACCAGAAACTGTTGGAAAATTTGCAAAAAAAACAACAAAAAAAAGTTTCGGTGACCTTCAGAAAGCCTGGCGGATTATTGATCAAATCTACTTTAAAATTTATAGGAAACAAAACACGAAGTAATGAGGCGCGCCTCCGGCTATCTACATAATACAGTTTATAAAGGAAAAAGCTTAAATAAATTCAATAGTGAGTGAAGCGGGTGAGACATGGCTGCTGTGTTTCCGGGCCGCTTGTAGCCTCGGGCGGCTTTTGTTAAACTCGACTGTCAACAGGTTAATACCTCCATCTGCTTTTCAGAAATTCATAAATAATATAAGGGAGTCTGACTGTTTGAATAACACATATAAACATGCTCGCCTTCCTGCGCTGGAGCCAGTGCATCCAGACAATCTGAGACGCCTCACCAGGTCAGAGGGATTAAGATGAGGACTCACGTGCTCAGGTGAGTTTTTATTTTTATTTTTTTACTTTTTATCCTGTTTGAAAGCTTTGAATCTGTCTAAAAAGTAAAAGGCAAGCTCAGCCTTTTCATGGCAAACAGCTCCAGCTGAGTGTCACAGGCCAAGTGAGAGCCTATTAACATGCTACCTGCCTTACCTGTACCAGTTTCTATAGAAACACACACAAGGGTGGAAGATTTTGCACTCACCTTTGAGCTTTGGTAAACAACAGGAAGTTCCCTGGTGAATTAACTGGAACCCGGTGCATTAATCCCCCTCGCTGCCCGCTGGAAGACATGAGATGATTTTTTTAGGGCGCAGGAAGGACATTTGACTTCCAGATACAGAGAGAGAGAGAAAAAATACAGCCTTGTTAGGAGGATACAGGTACCAGCGGGCCGAGGGAGGCGGCTCAAGATAGAGCCGGGCATGTTCTTGAACACGGCTTCTCCCCGGAGGTCGTTTAGCATCCCCATTAACATCAACCTGCACGGTGCTCGCAGGCGGCAGACACGGTAAGAGCAAATGATCGACTGGGCCTGGCGGCGAGGGCCTGGAGGAAACACAGCTGGGAGTTCATTACGGCTGGAAAACACTTGGAAATGCAGGCAGAGCTTCACCAAATAAATTCTGCTGGCGAGACGTTGGGGACGGCGTGAAAATAGTAACGCGGACGGCTCAAGTTTGCATCGAGTGAAACTGCCCAACATTGCAACTTATTTGTTCCAGATCTACATTTGGATGTCTGTGGCAACCTTTGCAGTCCAAAGAGGCAATCTGTTGCCCTCGGTCTGGCTAAATAAAACTGCTTCAGAGCCTCGAGTGTTACGTGACCTTTTACAGAAAAGATAACTTGTGTTTTTTTTTGGGGGGGGGGGATGTCTAGCACCGTTTTACTCCTAATTTTAGGTTTGAAAGTAGAGGGAAAAACATTCTTCTAGAAGAAGATGGCTATATTTGCTTATATTTCCTACCTACTAACAACAGATGGGTATAAATAAAAATGACAGAATTAAATAAAAACATACAGATTATTCAATTTAGCACTAAATTATATGTCATTAGATTAATATATCAATATACCATGAAATTATGAAATTGCAATTAAATAATCAGATGTCCCATAAAATAATTAAATCTACCTTGTTAGATAATGAATTTAAATCATAAAATTTGTGTGTTTATTTCTTTTTAAAGAAATCCTTTATTCAATAATCTAATAATAATTTCACTGTGTATTCATTCATTTAATGGCTCCTGTGAAATAATTTAACACATCAAACTCAGTGGGCAGGACGAATCCTGTGAAATCCATTGATTTGTTCTGTTTGTTTTGTGTTCAAGCATTTTTTTTTGTGCAAGATTGTGCTACTGTAATAACAAATTAATATATTTTAAAGCTTCCTATACATATTTACAAAATATATATATATAATGTCAGAGTTGAAGTCCTAAACTGGCAGATAATTTTGGTGTTTAACCCTCAAGTGGATTAAACATCCTCAGATTCTTTGTTTGCTTCAAAGAATCTGAAGCAGACATTTTTTACAGCGTAAATCAATACACAGCATAAAATCTGAGGTCGAGTGGCATTAAGCTGTGTTGCTTAAGCTTGATTTATGTCCTTGTGTGTGTGTGTGTGCGTGTGTGTGTGTGAGACACAGGGAGATCCAGCATACATCGGCGCCGCAGGAGCAGGAGAGGAGCCAAAGAGGGGAGGGAAGGGGTCCCCAGGGGGCCCGGAGTCAGATGCCTACGTCTAGTGTCGGAGAAGAACGAGCCATCTTGTTGGGCTTCACCATGATGGCTTTCTCTGTGCTCATGTTCTTTGTGGTTGGCATTACCACGGTCAAGCCTTACATTGACAGGTACGCTGGTGTTCGCATCCAAGCTGTCGGTGGGGCTGAGATATTACATCGTATTTAACACGCATTGCTCGCCAGCGGGGTGGGCTACTCTGGAATGTGTCTTTGCTCTGCTGGAGTAAAAATAAGGCTCTACAATAGGTGCCATGTATCTACCCGTTTACTATACCTTCTTTGACAGACCACAGAGAAAGAAGGAAGAACAAGCAGACTCCAAATAAGAAGACCTCCATCGAAGATTTAAACCCGGGACGTTGTTGTTGCGAGGTAGAAGTGCTAACAACTGAACCTCCCATGGCAGATGTAGCACTACTTAGTCCTTAAAAGCACAGACTAAAGTGATTAAGGAAAAAAAAAAGTTGGGAGACCAAGTTGAATAAGATGCTACCCTTACTCAAAATCTTTTGTAACCCTTTAAAGTCTGTAAGGGTGTGAAGCTAATGAGATCTGTTAGTCCATACTTATAGGAGAGTTTTTGGTTGAGGTACTTGTTATCTGATGGTAGGTCATCTCATTCGGCAAAAAAGATAGTTTAGTCCAAACGGTACCTCAGTGGGAAATTAAACAGAACTGTCAACAAAATGAGCTTAAGTAACAGATTGCTCAAGACCACATAGTCCATTATTTCACTCCATTCAGTTTGTCAAGGAACTGCTACACCACATCTGCAAACTCTTCTCTTCTTCTCCAAAGTGTTGCGTCTCTATGCAAGGTTAGCTTGAGCTCACTCCGTTGGTTCCTCTTATGCCAATATTCTATCTGTATACTAGAATTATTGTCATACTGGTGATAGTTTACAATGCCAGAGGGTTTTGGTCATTCTTCTCTAAAATGTCCCTGGTGACTGTTCTCCAGTTGCTGGGAGGAGGCTAGTTGTGTCCTGCCTCAGACTCATATCCTGGAAGAGTGGGTGGACTGCAGAGGGGTGAGCACGGTGCCCTGCCTTACTGTGACAGTCAGCGTCACCGGCTCCAACGAGTCGGCCTTTCTCCAGTTTGACGAGGATTCCGTCTTCCTTCCAAACGAGGTACACGTTTTTTTTAAATCATTCAAAACTTCCTGGGTCTCTTGACGTTACGTGCGACTCTGCACCAAAGCTTACTGAGATCATAATGGCCAAAGATGGTCGTGCTAGTTCTGACGGGATAGATGTGAAATTAAAGACTTGAAGTCCATGAATCGATGACATCCGTTTTAGCAGATCCTGAGGCAACAAGCGACTTGGATTGTTTTTCTTCTGTTCCAGTGTTTCTATCTCCCCAAGTGCCAACTGGACAGAAAAGGGCTTCAGGACGAAGTGCAGAAAGTAAAAAAGTGGGTGGACGGCCAGCTGAAGAACAGCTCCATGTGTTTCAGTGACCAAAAGGGGCACCCCAACCATGTCATCCTGAACAGGAAGTACACCCTGCGGAGGGCGCTGTTCGGACTGCTGTGGCCCTGTCTGATGCTGGCTGGCGGATCTTTATTGGTGGGACTTGTGAAGCTGACACAGAGCTTGGCCCATCTGTCCACTGATGTGAGAAGTTATTCCAGAGGAGGAAGGCGGACTTTGAAATACACTCAGGGCAAAATGTACAAACTCCTCCGGAGGTCAAGCATGCAATCTACCTAGTGACTTATGGCGGAACACACACCGGTTGGATTTGAGGAAGTGAGACATTTTGTGGTCTTTGAGATCACAAAAAAAAAAGAAGGTTGAGAGTACCACTTGACTGGTCAAAAAAAGAGTTTACTGTTTAAATCCTCAGAGATCTACATATTTCTAAATCCTGTTATACCTGAGGAGCTGGTTATTGACCAGGTCAGGCCTAATCTGATAAGATCAAAATCTTATGGCGATTATTTAATCTCACTTCAGCTTGAGCCAATGGTGGTAAAGTAATAGAAAAAAAAAAACCTGTCAAGTCTAAGTATGCTTTACCAGTGATGCCTTAATGTTGTTCTTACAAGTAACTTTTCAGAAAGATCTGGTAGCTTGTTTTAAGTTACAAATTAATTCATATTGATGACAAAGTACTATTTCAATTGGCTGATTATTATAACAAAGCATCTTTCCCATGTTATAAGTGAAATAATCTACTAGTGGAACCAGTACTTTTTCATCAATATTGAGGATTTTTTTTAACTTAAAACAAACAAAGTTAGCTTCGTCTTATTCAAAGATATTTGCACCAAAAAACTAGACTAAAAATACATGGCAAGATTTTGTGTTTTTGCAGTGTACATTGTTTTATATTGTTAGTTAATAAAAAAAAAACACTCAATTGTTTAAAATGTTTGTCTTGTAATTTTTCATAATCATGATTAACTAACTGAAGTCAAATCACCTAATTATTCAATGACGACATTTAAAAATAAAACGTATCGGTATCGGCGATACTAGCCTTGTGTTCGCTCCGTATCGCATCAAAAAAACATTTCCAGCATCACACGCCGTTCTGTCTTGTCATGAAATGATCCGTTAACTTTATCCCATAATGAGCATCTCATGAGTCCATCTGAAGCCACCAATCGGATAAGCTGAATGACTGCGACCGTAGAGGAGCAGATGTGGTTCAGTGGCGGTGAGCAACACTTCAGGACGATGCGAGTGTCGCAAGAATCACGCTGGCTCCGTGGCAGAACTTGCCCAACACTTGTAACAGGAACGGGTGAGTGGATCTGCTACTCACACCCACTTGCAGAGAATGATGCGACAAGAAGCTACTTCCGACCCCAGAAAAACATCGAGTACTGACAGAAAATCAGCAAGTAGAAGAAGAAGGAGGAGGGGGGAAAAAAAGAGCAATCCCATGAGTCCTGTGCTGTGCCAACGCTGAAGAATCCTGGTACAATGTGTAAGGGCTGCTTCTCATCCAAGGCTGCGCGCCTCCTTCAAGCTCGGTCCAAGAACACCGCCATGAATAAAGAGCTGGATAGAAGCGTCCTCCGGGAGCAACTTCTTCCAGCAACCCGGGAGCAACCAGCATGTTGGAGCAGAACCGTCACAAGGAAAGAAGAAGTGGCTCTCTTCAAATATTTTAACACGACTGATGATTCGTTTAAAAAAAAAAAAAAAAAACATGGTGGAGAAACAAACCGGGATCATCACTGCAAAATTAAACAGCACCATTTCTGCACTTTTTTTCTGAATATTTCTTTTTTTTTTTAAAAAAACTACACATATTTATCAGCTTAGCTTTCAACTACACAAACGTCTTTTCACAACTGTTTAGACGTTTTACGGCAAAGGTCCTGAGGCGAAGTCTACTGGAGATCATTTTAAATATTTAAAAGTTGATCTGAAGAGATCAGAGCGGGAAAATTCAAAAACAGAAACCAGAAGTTTATCTATAATATATATATATTATATATATATCTGAAGTTAAATCACACCAAACAGAATCTATTAAAGCGACAAATCTATTGAAAAAATTTAATGACTTAATATCTTTGAAATCTAAAGCTTACATCCACAGTGATTCCTGTCTCTTTAAGTCCAAAGGATGATGTCATGGCTTTGGAAACTTCTGATAGGTTAGCTGACACATTCAAATGAGTATGGGGGAATTTGTCTGCTGTAATTCGAGCACAGATTTTGAATCTGAAAGCAGGGTTTTGACCTTTGTTCTCGAAACTTTTAATACTTTTGCTTACATTTTCAGTTTGAAAGCTGGAATTAGTGTCTTTCTTAAAACTTGTAATGCTTGTGCTCAAAACTTCTGCTGACTTTCAAATATTCACTGTGCTCTCAAACCTTTCTCTTCACGCTCAAATTTTCTCTGCTCAGATCACATCTCTGCATGCAAAGCTCTCTGCGAGCAGAGACTAATTTTGAGCGCGAGGGGAAAGGTTTGAGAGAGCACAGTGAATATTTGAAAGTCAGCAAAAGTTTTGAGCACAAGCATTGCAAGTTTTGAGAAGAAAAACACAAAGTCCTGCTTTCAAACTGAAAATGTAAGCACAAGTTGTCCTTACATTTTCAGTTGTGCTGCACAACTATTAAAAGTTTCGAGAACAATGAAATCTTGCTTTCAGACGGAAAATGTGTGCTCTCGAATGATGGCAGAAAGATTTCCCGAAAGATGAGGAAATGCATGTCAAAATTTAGAAATAAATCTCTGACATATTCTTTCTCATATTTTGTGGCATTTGTTAAATAAATGTTTTGTAATTCTCACCGATGCAAAACAGGAGAAATTTGGTCCGACTTCACTTCAGTGGAAAAAAAAGAAGAAGTATTCTTATTTGATGTATGTAAACTTCTGCTTTCAACTGTAACTGAGTTCTAAGCCGCGTTGTTAATGAAACCATTTTGTAAATTCTTGTCGGTTCTGCACACGCTTAAAACGCGTAAATTGAATTTCAGAGCAAAATCTAATTAGGGAAGCATGTTTTTGTGTTTTTTTATTCAACAGCACAATAAATGAATGTATAGTTTCTTAACAGACATGATCATATGAGGATGCATGATGCAAGTAATCCGAAGCTCTACGGGTTCTAGACGAGCGAGTACAGAAGAAACCCAAAAACCGGTCTCCTTTAAAACATGCAACGTATGGTTCTTCCAAAAACGTTTTGTGCTTACAGAGTTCCACTTCAGGGGGCAAGGAGAAGACGATGGTACATGAGAACTTGTCCGTCAGTCACTCCGTCCTCACCACTAATGGAGGAAGGCAGCTGGACTTGGTAGGAGCCTGGATAAGGTAACTCACTGCTGCCTCTTTTTTTTTTGTTTGTTTGTTCTTTGTTTCTTTTCTTTTAGCGGTTACATACATGAGTTTGTCTACATTTCAAAAATACAAAAATATATATTACCTCTGTAGTTATTCAAGGAAAGCATTTGCACATGTAATAGCGTCTTGTTACCTTCATTCGGGCTGTACCTCACACGAGTAACGAGATCGTTTCTGTACATGAAATTCAAGTAAATGACGTCAGACGAGAAAAGGGGGGGAGGAGTTCATGTCTGGGCAGTTCGTGCGCGACAACGTAGAGACGACAGGAGATGGTCGTTTAGAGGGAGAGGGGCTTCGGGATCGCGCTTCGCCATGATGGGCTTTGGCTTCCTGAGCAGCAGAAAAGGCCAAGAGGACGTCGTGTTGGAGACGAGGAGCTTCCTAAAAGCGTGGAGACTGACTGATCCACCGGGGGAAAGGAAATGAAAGGTTTGCAAGTAAGACATGGGCTGGTATCAGGTCGCCACGGTAATTATTGGCTAGAGCACTCAGGCAAACGTGTGGTTTTCCCGAGTAATCATGGTCCTTTTTATATTCTCTTAAAAAGGACCTTTTAAGTCATTCAAAGGACTTTGAAACAACCTTATCCGACTATAATTAAACATTTTTGTTAAAAATGTCTTTATGTCCTGACAGTATGACAGAAAATAATGGGGGAAAAAAAACTGTGGTCATAGTGTCATCTGCAGAAATAACTTGCTCAGAAACAACCAACCAGAGTCAGGAGGCGGATCTTAGTGATGTCAATCATACTCTTGTTAGCGCTGCTCACAACCTTCCCCCTTGCTCGCTGCTACTCTACAGCTAGCTAGCTGTAGAGTAGAAGCTAACTAGCAGCTAACCAGTGGCGGTGAATAGTTTTCTGTAGCGGGAAGTTGTTTTTCCACCATTAGCACAGCTAGCCTACACGAGGGTGATTGACAGCACCAAGGCCCTGCTCCAGAACATCTGATTCGCTACCTGGAGAAGACAGAGGAGCTTCATTTTTTCAGATTACCTCTCTCATATTACACCTTTGCGACATAGTGACATGTTTTTAAAACATGTTGCAGCTTTAACATTTGAACATTTCTGTAACTTTTTTTTAGGAGCGGCGCCTAACTCCACCCATGCCTACTTGAAAGCGTCAGAGAATGTCACCTTTCTTTCTAAATCGGAAGACGAAGAAACAGAATGAGGCACAATAACGCACATGGCTCCGGCGAAGAGGAAGAGAGAAACAAAAAGGGGCGGGGTTCCAAAGCGTTTCCTCCACACAGTTCGTTCTGCTGGGAGGAAGTAGGAGTAGACTTTAGTGTTCCGGGGAAACAGTTTTGCTTCTTCTACTCTCCCCCCCAGAGACGAGCCGTCTGTCCGTCCTTCACCGTCACGGTTCTGAGTATCCTTAGGGAGCTTTCGTTCATTTTCTAGTATACAGTGCATGTTAGAGCCACAACTTGCATAGTGGAACAGAACATCAAGCTAAAGGAACATTACACACACTTTTTTCTTTTTCTTCGTCCTATGTTTCAACGCTGGACACACAAAAAAAAAGAAGACTCTGATTGGAGCTAGGTGATGTGGGGGGGTTTCCACTAGCTCTGCTGGGTGGGTGTGACGGTAATACTGACAGACAAAACAAATACTGCAGAGATCAGTGCTATGTGTACACACAAAACATGAAATAGTAGTGACTGGGATTTTTTTTAGGCTGATTAAAATAAGACTGCTCTGTAGTGGGGTTTTGAACACACACACACACACACACAAATATATATATATATATGGTACTTTGGCTCAGTAGAAAATTCTGTTATATAGAAATATGTGCACCAAATGCATATAAGCAAAGATATAGTGCTGTAGAAAACTCAAGTTACGCGGCGCGCTCGCCGACGAGTTCCGGGTTCAGTCTCGTAGTGTGCTGCAGGAAACGTGAAATTTTTCAGACCACAGATCGTTGAGTGTTGTTGACGGTTCCTCCGCGTCGTAAACCAAGAGGCGTTCTGTCCTTTTCAGGGGTCAGAGGTCGCCTTCATCAAAACAAGGTAGTAGAAAACGGTTCAGTCAGGTCGTCTTCAGGGAAAGCTCCGGCCGATGGTTGGAGATGTACGGGAAGGAATAAAGAGTAAGAAAATATTCTTTTGTGTCTGTATGTGTACATAATATATATATATATAAAGATCGGCGCCGTTCAGGTCCTCTCCGCTCATTCTGTTCATATGAGAAACGTCACCGTTGTTTCTCAAAGTCATTATTAAGGGGAAAGAATATCTTGACTTGGATTAATAGATGCTTCTAGGCGTTTTGTCTTCAATGCAGACTTTTTTGGGTGGTTTTTTAAGCATCTTTGTTTTTGTCGTCTAGCTTGGCGGCAATAACCAGACCTTCACGTGGCTTTGGGAAGGAAACGGAGTCCTCTCAGTTCATGGCGTGCTGGCGGATGGTGTGGAAGATCCAGTCCATCTTGGTGGTCCAGCCGCCGTGATGGGCGTCGTTCATCTGCTTCATGAAGTAGTCGAGCGCCTCCTGCTCGGACTTGTCCAGGGCCAGGGTCTTCCTGATGTAGGCGATGTCGTCGAACGACTGCAGCTCTGGCATGCCTGAGCCCAGCATCATGGAGAACAGGTTGATGAAGAGGTTGGCGTGCTGCCGGATGGCCAGGTACGCCTTGTAGCACATCTCCTGGAATCTGAGAGGGTTGGTCAGCGGGGTGGGGGGGTCGGGGTCACAATAAGCAATAAAACAATTAATCGCACAATAAAAGAGAATTGTATTTGTCTCCAGCAGATAAACGTTCTCAAAATTAAAAGCTGGACTTTTCATTATTGTTTCAGTTTGATACTGTGCTGCTGGGAAAAAAAAGGCTAAATGTGGTTTTCATCTTTCCCAGAGCTGCCGATAAATTCCCCCATGTCTGCGTCCCCGATCGTTCCCCTTCGGTCCACTCCAGCAGTCTCACCTTTCGAACTCTCTGGTTTTTGTACACTCTTGCGTTCCTTTGCTGATGACGATCAAGAAGTCCTGCGTGAGAACAAACGGGACCCGCTCTCTCTTGTACCCGAACTTCTTCTTTTTATGGTCGAGGAAATGGCCGAAGTCGATGTGGAACAGCTGGGAACGCACATGCAGAAACGTTTGATTATTTAAAAAAAAAAAAAAAGAAAGAAAAAGGGAGTTTTTGACAACAAGTCAAGCAGAGGTCTTCCCACCTGTCCGTCGTCTTTCACCATGATGTTGCTGTTGTGTCTGTCTCCAATGCCGAGGATGAAGGTGGCCACGCAGTAGCCGGCGCACGACCGGGTGAACAGATCGATGGCCTGGTCGTACCTAACGGAGGGAAAAACAAAACAACACAGAAATAATTGTTCAATTCAAACTGTTCATGTGTTTGTGCTGAAAAGTGGCTTGCAAAAGTATTCACACCAAATAAAAATTTTTTTTCCAAGTTAGAATTTTAGGTGGCAGACCAACAGCAAGCAAAGTATTCCTCTGAAATTAAAGAAAAAATATGGTTTTCAAAATAAAATCAAAAATAAATAAATAAAATCAAAGTTGTGTCGCGTTAGCATTCTGCAAGTATAATGCTAAGGAAAAATAATTAAGAGAAAAAATTCAAATTATTGTAAAAAAAAAAGTCGTACGAGATTGACGACACAATAGTAAGTCGTAATAATGTGAGAAAAAAAAAGCCGTACGACAAAAGTCCCAATATTATGAGAACAAAGTTGTGACTATTTCTTAAAATATCAGAAAATATTTTCAAAAACTTGCTTTTTATTTCAATTGTTACAATTTTTTTTTTAGACTTTCCAAAAAATGTAACAGAAAATCTCATCAATCGATAAAATTGACTTGTAAGAGCAGAAACACGTGGAAGTGGCTGCTCAGCTGATCGAGTTGGGTCCGAAAGCAGACACACAGTGAGACATGGTGGTGGCAGCATCATGCTATGGGGATGCCTTTGTCTTCAGCTGGAACTAATGGGTAGCATGCCAGCCAGAGCTACAAGTCAGATCAATGCACATTCATGTGTTAAAACGGCCCAGTCAAAGCTCAGACCTAAATCCAATTAAGAATCTGTGCTAAATCTTGTTCAGTCAGATGGAAAGTGTGGATTTCCTTCACAGTGTGAACCACTTCCTGTTGCTCCATCACAGAAAACCCAATAAGTTTGTGTGAAAAAAATAAATAAAAAAATGATTCAAAGGGTGTGAATACTTCCTACATATCAAGTTTTCACACTGCTCACATTTCCCCCTTGTTCTTATCCTTGAGCCACTGGTGCAGAGCGTGGCTGTTGAACTGCAGCGCCCCCTTCAGGCCTCCTTTGCACTGGATCTGCATGATGGTGTGAGAGTTCCTCACCACTTCGATCAACCCCACGCAGTCGCCGATAGACAGGCAGCCGTACGGCAGCATCCTGGGAGAAAAACACGGAAACGCGGACAGAGATGACGGGCTTGTTCACAGAACGGGAGGGGCCGACGAATCTGCTAGCATGTAAAAAAAAAAGAAAAAAAAGAAACGGGACTGAAAGCGTGCGCCTGCGTCTCCCGCTGTCATGAGGAAGTGAGCGGCCTACCTGAGATCAAGGCCCTGGTTCTGCCAGATGTTCTCCATTATCCTAATGATCTGCAGCGTCAGCATGTCCTGCCTCAGATCTGCGGAAGCACCGAGGTGAACAACTGAATATTAGCCGCTTTGATCAGCAGCTCTGCGCCGCTCTTTGTGGGAGCGGAGCCGTTAAAGTCAGGCCGATCTCACACGAGCCGCAGCCGAGTGTGAATCAGACACGCTTCTAAAAGAGCAGGGGAGACAGATATGTGTGTGTGTGTGTGGGCGTGTGTATGCCTGTGCGAGCCGTGACACACCCTGCAGGATTTAACTGGATGCTGCACCGAGTGAGAGAGAGCAAGAGAGGCAGGACTCACCGTCTCCATTTTTGAAGATGATTTCGTTGTTCTGGAAGAGGAGTTCGGACATCATGTCTGGGTTTTCCCAGTTCAGCCAGAGAGGTCGCTTTGCCGATGACATCATCCGACATTCCTCCAGGCTGAAACCAAAGCAAAAAGAAGAAAAGAAAAATTTTTCAGAAAAAAGCAAGTAAAAAAAAACAGGTAGCTTTTCAGAACTATGTCTCTACTCATGAGTGCTGCAGCTGTAGGGCTGACTGGACGTCTGCATCCTCCAAGCAGTCGGTTCATTATGTTCCCAAATAACATAAATAATAATTACTTTTGAGATCGATTATTCGGACAATTAATCAGATGAAAAATTTACTCATTCTGCAGTTTTCATTTGACCACTTAACCTTATTTTATACAACATTAGAAATACATTAAAAAGGCACAAATATTTACATTTCTTTTTCAAATAAGAAAAAACATTCTATTGCCCAACATGCAATCACACAGGATTCCTTTAGTGAATGCTTGATCATTTGAGGTAAAAACTGGATCTGCTGCTAAAAAATTACATCCAACATGTTTAAAATTTTTACTTTTTTTTTTGTTTTTACTGAATTTGAACCACATGAAGCTAAAACTGTTCTAAGTAGAATATTTTTACAGACAAAGGTTGTTGTTGTTTTTTTATCTCGAGTGCAAAGTGTTGATGTTTTGGGTAAACTGATTGATTACGATTGTTCCGATTAATCACAATAAATTAAAATTAATCAGAATTAATCCAAAAAATCCCAATTAATCACAATTAATTTGATTAATCATGATTGATCCAATTAATCACAACTGATCCGATTAATCAGATCAGTTGATCAGAGGTTAATTGGATTAATCACGATTAATTCAATTAACCTCCATTAATCCGATTAATCGTTTTGGCCCTAGACCCCAGACGGTGTTGTTTTGCTGTGAGAGGTCAGAGGGCGTACCGGAGGTTTCCCAGCTGATGTGCCGGGTTGAGCGGAGAGGTAAAGCTCTGTAGTGCATCCATGTAGTCAGGCCTCTTCATCTGCTCGACCAGAAACTTCATTTGGACCTTTTAGGAGATGAAAGACAAATCAGTCACTTCCATAACTCTGACGTAAACGCTACACCTCAAACTCATCTGCAACATTTACCGTTTACAACACGTTGATGTTTTGTTTTTTTGTATGAGAATGCACCCCCTGGTGGTCATATGTGAGAATTACAGCCATAGTGTTGATTGTAAGATTTTGATCTACAAATAATTCAAAATTTAACTACAGTCGACAGTTTCATGAAGTCAAAAATCTGAGTTTGGCTGCTGATCGGCATTCAGATTTATTTCACGATTAAAAGAGAGCGTTGCACACATCCTCTCCTGCTCCACAGCTCCACTTGGCTGGGACACAATCAGGACAATTCGCTTTGGCAGCCGCAGCTTGGAGTTTGGACACAAGTAACCACAGAAAGCAGAACGGTGTCACAGACACGGACATCCTAATTACAAGAGCTGACTTTCACAAGAAGATGTGAGCAAAAGTGGAGGTAAGCTTAAACGCTGCAACAGCAGCTTATCATGCGATTTCTCTCATGTGCATTTAAAAGCTGCGACTAGAGCTGTGCGATACACTAAAAGCGCATTTCCTACAGCCATAAATATGTGCATAGCAGACATCCGAGCAAAAGCCCACACTGTAAAAACACAAAATCTTACCATGTTTTTTTTTTTCCTCCTTCTAGTTTCTAGAGAAAATGTTTTTGCACTCTTGAAACTAACTTAAAAATAATTTTTCAGCAAAACACAGTAGCTCGTTTTAAGTACATAATTCCTTAATATTTGAAAGTTCTAGTTCCACTGGCAAATTATTTCATTTGTAACAAGATGTTCTTTTCATGTTATGAATGAAATAATCTGCCAGTGGAGTACTTTTTTAAAAATCAATATTAAAGCAGTATTAGCTACAATATGCTAGTATATCTTGCTGAAAAAGTACCTGTAAGTTAGTGTGTCTTATTGTAAGTGTACAAAATGTCTGAGAAAGAAACTAGACAACTATACTGTGTGACTTTGTATTTTTATTGTGAGTCTGTTGTAAAGCAACTGAACTCAACGCGTCACCAGATCAGATCATGAACGAAGCCCCGCTCAAGTTTAACAATCTCTAAATACATGTGACTTATGCTCCGGAGCATCTTATGTATGTTTTTTCACTTCATTTTGTGACTGACTGGACTTACAGTCCAGAAAATGTGGTATGTTGTTTTAGCAGTGGAATAATTGTTATCCATTTTAAATGTAAACAATTAGATTAGGGCTGGACAATATACTGCAAGTATATCGGCACTTCGATATCATATCGCAAAGGACTGAGGAATTTGTTGGCCAATATATTTTACGATTTCCAAACCAAAGTTCTAGTTCTTAAACTAGTGGAGCTACTGGTGTATTGAAATGAGCTGCACTGGTGCAGAGTTACCAAATACATTCATAATTCACAACATTTATGCCTGTGTTTAAAAAAATAAGAACATTTTAAATGAATTCAGGCAGTCTATACTAAACATCAGATCGGTGCATCGTGAGATCAAACTATCTAAAGTGGCCGTCGTTTCTACGTTAAACATATAAATATGATATTCATGTCTGTAAAAAGACTCTGTCCGTATTGTAGGTTTCAGTATTTTCTGCTGTTTATTTGATAAGAGTGTTAATGAATAACAGTGAATTTGAAAATATGATTAAGTCCTATTTAGCAATACAAATCACACTTCTTTATGTGACGGGTGTCCTAAAGAAGCTCATAATAAATGGGAATGTTTTTCAAGCGCTGCATTTGTGTTTGTGGTTCTATAATTACTGTGGCATGTAGTCACAGCCATTATAAAAAAAAATAAGTAATTAATGGTCTGAAATGTCACTTTTATCGTTATCGCAATAGCACCACAACATATTGTGATAAAACTTTCAGTCCATGTCTCCAATGCCAAGTCTCGCAGCAGCAGAAGCTCAAACTACAGTGAAAATGCTAAGCGTCAGAGTTGGAAGCACGGACTAGAAAGATGGAGAGAAAACCGACATATAATGCACTTGATATCGCAATATTTGCCAATATTATTGCATGATTTGTTTTAGAACATCATGCAGTCCTAAAATCTAATCATGTCATACATCCTTGTTTTATATTTTTGTGTGAACAGCGTGAAAACCTGGTATTACCCCCACCTAGCCTTGAGTGGAGTGAGGCTAAGAATATTCAATGTTCAATACTCAATGAAAATTCAATACGCTAAAGCCTGCACAAATCTAATAATATTTACTGTTCCCATTCAAGAACCGTCTACCCTCCAGTTAGCGGAGATCTCAAACTCTCGTGGCATCCACGTCTCCGGATCGGCCCAGATGTTGCGGAGGTTGAACCCGCACCCTGCGTGGATGAAAGGGAAGCAGCTGCCGGCTGTCGGGTTACCTTCTGCGCCTCGTCTTTTTTCTCCTGCTTGAGCAGGTCGGTGAGATTGATGAGCTTCTCCATGGCCTCCACCTGCCGGCTCAGGTGCTTCAGATACATGCCGCACGCCCGGCAGTACGACTCCAGCAGGAGGCCGAAGCGCTGGCTCACCGTCTTGTTGTGCATCTCTGATCTTCACACACACAAGAAGAAAAAAAAGAGGAAGGAAGTTTTAGGAGGTTAGGAGATGATGCTATCGTGTCCAGCGTGGAAATCATGGACGGATGATTTGGAAAACTGCCTTTGGATCACTAGGTGACATACAAAAAAACACATTTTGTCAAAATATTTGGCCCCAGATGCGAAAACTGGCAAACTTTAACTAGAGGGGGATGATATGGACTTAAAGTTTCATTATGATATTTTGTGGTATGATTGTGATAATAAAGAAATGACCATAAGAACAATTTCTTACTTCTTTTTAAGGAAATGGTATGGCTGCAACTATGTGTCACAGCATTCGTAGCCCCACTTCCCTTGGAAAACTTTCCACTTTGTGGAGGCCAGTCACATTAAACTGCACAGTAACTGCATTAAATTATATTTTCAAGTTTATCAATATCTATTAATACTCTACTGGAGAAAGTAGTATGAATAATACCGACAATACGGACAGTTTTTAATAGAAATTTACCATGGCAACAATTAATCAAAATTCCTATCATGACAAGAAATTTATCACAACAAACTGTAAATGATACGATTAATAATACAAAATTGATTAAATAAAGAATGCAAAAATGAGTTATTTGCGATTCTTTTTTTTTACCTGCTCAACAATAAACAAAAGTTTTATGAAATCTGTATATCAAAAATCTGAAACGTAAAAAGGGATTCAGACTGTTGCCATATTAACAGAAAAACAAATGATTTCCAAAATTCTTTGGATCACCGTTTGATGTGTATCTTTTTTTAACCATTGTTGATTTGTGGTCAGGAGGGCTGAACAAAATCATTTTAAAGGGCCACACTTTGGACACCCTGATTTAGCCCTTGACCCAGGAGTTATTGTGACAAACAATAATAATGTCGTTTTGAGACTATTTTCAACTAATATATTTATAACGGCATAATGCAAGTTTACCCTCTCAAAAACTAAAAAAGTTAAAGTTTGCACAGATCACTCCAAAACTGGACCTGGAAGACATTTAAAGTATCCAAAACATAAACCACAACAACCAAAACCACCAAATAAAGAGAAAATAAAAAGCACACACACAAAAAAAGCATCAATGTAATGGATTATAAAGACTCTGCAAACAAAATTACCCTTCGGAAATTACTGAGCTTGTTTTTATTTAGCGTGCGATTAATTGTTCACATACTTCCAGGCAGAAATGAACTCACTTTAAATGCCAGAAGAAGAAGTGTCCTATCCTCTGATTGGTCAAAGCCTTTTTCAGCAGGAAGCGTGCGAGCGGGTTGTCCAGGTACTGCTCGTACTTCAGAACCTGGACACAGACGACGTGGAAAAACAACTTCAGCATCCTGCTCCTCGGCTCCTGGTGACGGCGACGCGGCAGGGAACCGGTCCTCCTCAGCCTGACTCACCTGGACCAGCTGGATGAGGTACTGCGACAGTTTGTCGTCGGTTAGGTATTTCTCAAGGCACTTCACGGCGAACTCTCGGATCATGGGGTCGGGGAAGTTGCAGTCCAGCAACTCCATGGCTTGTTCTGGCTTAATGGCAGGCCAGTCTTTGAGAAGGCAATACATCTGGGATTACAAAGAAAGAAAACGGTTTAAACTCAGCCTGTCTGAAAACTCTCCAGCCGGTCGGGTCTGTCCGCGTGTGAGAACATCCACTCACCTGTGCGACCTCGTCTCTAGAGTTCCACTTCACAGCCAGGAGGATCTTGGGAAGGATATCTGGGATGTTGATGCAGTAATGTCTGGAAGAAAAGAAGGTTTGAGGTTAGTAACACATGTGCAACTTGATGTATTTTCCATCACTTAAAAAAAAAAAAAAAAATTCTTAAAAAAGCAGAGATTGTGGTTCATTTCCGAGTTGTAAGATTCAGATTTTAGCCAGCTTTTACAACCGTAAATAAGTTGGGGTTTTTTTCACACACAAGTAAAAAATTAAAAACTGTCTAATTCCATTTAATAAGAAAGGCAACTAAACTCACATGAATACATTTGTTCACGCGTTAAGTCATTATAAAACACGACCTGCCATGATGGTCTAATCACTTCCTGTTCCCGTCTTTTTCCTGCTTTGTGCCAGTTTCAACATCTGGTTGCTGGTCATGTGATTTAACTAAAAGGAAACATAACAAGCACCATGTAGAAAGAGATAACATAAATGTGATATTGGTAAATATTAGGCATTGGCCATAAATATGTTCATATCAGTTGTCGATATCGGCCCACATGTTCAAATCGCTGCATCCCTAAAAGAAGCTGCTAACATTTCCCATGATGAACAGAACGGGTTTCTCCATCAGAATCTAATGCCTGAGGTCCAACTCCCTCAATGTGGCGTTCTGAATGAACAGCTGCCATATTTCACTGAAAAACGCCTTTCGAATTGTACTGAAAATGGCTGCAGATTTCCACACCAAAGACCACTGGTAACCGATGAAAACAGGTTACCAGCAGATTTCTAACATTTCAACGTAGAGCACAGACAGATAGATATACCTGTGACTCCACAGAAAGTCCTTCTCCTGCTCAGTGATCTCAGACAGAGGGTCCCGGTTACACACTTGGCGCAGCTGCTCATTATCGCTCTCAGTCAGGGGTTTGTCTCGTGCCAGCCGGTTGCTCTGCGGAAACCAGATGTCAAACACTTTAATACCCCAAACTCCTTCACCAACACGCTGAATCTACTGTACGGTCCTGCGTTTGCCAGCTTCTCCTGACGTTATTATCTTACCAAGCCGGGGTGTGAGTAATTAAAGCCGAGCTCCCGGGAAATGTTCCAGTTGGCGTGATCCTCGATCATGCTCATGTCGGGGAATTTGACTGGGCAGCTGAAGTGGTCGAACTCCAGCTCCAAGCAAGGGGTTTCCTGTGTGAGGGAGGGGGAAGGGGCTCAGTCAGAGAGTTCACTACAGTCAGGCAGGTGTCTGCGTCAACGCGTTACTCATTAAAGGGCAGCATTATGTGCTTTCCAGCCACATCATAAAATTTTATAGCACAATCAAGTAACTATGTTTCCTTAAGTTGTTATAAAAATGCTGTATGTATCAAATATAACTTAAAAGAAATTTGACTTCCTAATTTAACGCCTTGAAATTGGGCAACTGTCTCTTTAAGAAGCCCCTGCTCTTTCTCCTGTCATCACAACATGGCTCCTCTATTAAACCTTTAACTACATTTTTTATCAGCGTTGCACTGAGAAGTGGCTCATATAATCAGCTGAGCAGATGCTCAGTTGCACCAAGTGTTTGCTAATTGCTGCTGGCTAGTCTGAAGGAGCCGAGTGGAGGAATCTGTAATGCAGAAGCTCTGAAGCTTGGAAACTACAACTCAGAGGAGGAGCTTCTTTCTCAAAGGCGGGGCTAGGTCCACCAAGGTGTGTTTTACAGCTGAATGGTTGCTATGGGAGATTAAACAATTAAACAAACATCAAGGCAACACTCCAGGTATGTTTTTGATGAGTGAATAACATTACAACATGATGTAAAACTAAAAAAAGGTAAATTTGTACATAATACTGCCCCCTTAAGGCCAGTTTTGAAAAAACATCCTCCGTCCCCCCATCGTATGAAATCCAGTCATCAGGCTCAAATGTAAGCAGCCGACACATGTAATAAAAGACATGAACAAATCACATTTATGCCCATCATTTCCATTTCTTTCAAAACAACCGCTACGGATAAGGTCAGAATTATAACTGTATCCACAGGCCAAAGAACCGTATCGCTGAGCGCTCACCTTGTTGGGGTTGGAGCCTGTGACACCGATGGGGTTGAGCAGATCCTCCAGGCCATGTGGGACAGGCCACAGGTTGAGAGCCATCTTCCCCGCTACCAGCGTGTGTGTGTAGTCAAACAGGTTGATGTTGCCCCAGGCCAGGGGACAATGTTCCTGCAGGAAAACGCCGATGACGAGATAAGTAGGAAAATGTTTCGAAACGGCTCTGGCTCGGGGGCTACGGAGCACAATCCCTGTTTAAACGTTCAAACATTAAAACACTTCTCCTTTTATTGGCTTCTGATTGGAGCGAGATGGTCGGCTCTGAGGAGGAACAGATGTTAAACGTATAGAGCCTTTTGTCAAAACGTGTGTCTGAATAAAAGCAGGCCGGCGAAACAGAGAGAGGTTGTTTAGGTGTTGCTTTCGAACGTCCTGACAGTAATTTATTGCAGTGAGACGGTGGAGGAGAAATGGAGAGCTGCAGATAACTGGCAGCGTATCTTTAGCTCCTTTCATTCCGCTGTGGAAAACTACAGCCCATCCAAAAACAAAGGCCTGTCTGAGCCGCTCCTTAAATTACGGAAAATCGATTCATGAATATGACTCTTCTTGTTTTCATCTAAAGAGGTTTACCCAGAACATAAATCATATTTTATCTTTTCAAATTCCTTTTATATGCTAATATACACGTTCACTTCAGACATGCAGATATCTTTGCAAAAAAAAAAAAATTTATTTTCCTTGAACATTATATTAAATCCCAATCACAAACTTCCTTGCATTTTCTTGACGTTTTATTGCATGTAGCAGGCCAACAAAAAATAGTGAAGAATGTTGAGTGGAAGGAAAAATGTCACCTGGCTTTCAGGTTGTCATTTAGAAGACAATATCCCAATCTGTATGACATCCGAAACAGTTTAATGGCCGCTCTGAATCTGTGCAGCCCTGCTACACATGCAGCCAGCGCTACGACAGAGTGGTTTAGATCGAAGCACATTCCGGTGTTAGAACGGCCTAGTCAAAGAACGGAGTTAAATGTGGTTCAAAATCTATGGCAGCACATGAAAGCTGATGTTTACACACATTCTCTGTGGTCAGGACAGATTTCAGATTTTTTTTGCAAAGTTCTTTGTTGAATTCCCTTTTGCTGCGTGTCTAGATTTGAACTTCTACAGGCAAAGAACTGACTCCAGCAGTTGAATGCATGCCATGTTTTCAGATTTTTACTTCTTAAAAATAAAAAATGTCCTTAAAAATGGATTATTTTTCCTCCACTCGACAAGCTATTTCTCGATCGCATAAAGGCCCAGCAAAATGGCTAACTGGTAAACGGATGAAGTTTATTTAGACCACATTCGGCCAGCGGCTCAAGCAGACACACACACATTCAGATCCATATTCTAAAACAATTGTTAACAACAATTCTTCGATCAAATCATTCATGACCAAGAAATCCCCAGGGTCAACGTTTCTGTGTGTTTCTCGGCTGACCTCTTTAGCTCCCTTCCTTCCTTTGACGGAGCAGATGGAGAGGCAGAGTCGAGCGGCTCTGGGGATTTCTGTGACGTACATGTCGTAGGTCAGCCACTCGTTCCACCTGAAATCGAAAGGAGACGTTCCCTCAACATCTACGATCCAATTACTACTTGCCATTCACAGCCGCGCTGCCGCCGTAGAGCAACTCCGTTAAAAAGAGACCTGGAGATGTAGGTATCATTAATTTAGTGCAGTGCGCCACAGAAAAGGAAAGATAACGCAGAGAAACATTGAAAAATATCTCAAAATTTCTCATATTGTTTTTTTTTTTTGCTCTCTGTGTTGGCTATGCTACAGAAAGTCCCATTGCCATAGTAACTGACAGACAACAGTTCCCCGTATGTGTCAGGACTCGACACCAAAAAACATGCAAACATTTCCCTCTCAAAAACCGGAACATTCAGTCCGTTACACTTTTATGTTTTCATGCTTGATGTGTATTTTGCAATTATTAATAAGAGATCGTCTGAACACAGCTGTGGTTGATTAGCTAATTTAAACAGCTGCTCTACTGATGATTGGTCAGAGAGTTGGCGTTCGGGTCGCCTTTTTCTTTTAACTGAACCAAAACACAGAATTCTGCAGCACATCTACATGTTAAAGTTGTCAAAGTCAAGTTACCATAACTGACCTACTTCCTTCTCCATTGCTATTTTTCTTAATTAAAACCTTTTAAATGACTTAAGAAATGTGATACCTTTACACTTTGTTATCTAGTGTAAAGGTGTTGTAGTGTTGTAGCATTTTTCTTTGAAATATCCATTTAGCGTGTTTTGTTGAGGCCTTGGCAGCTAGAACCAATGGTAGTCATTGTGGGCAGGCAGTTTTTTTCCCCTGTGCGTGTGACATCACGTTGCGAAGTCTCTATAATTGTGCAAATGGAATTACAAATATAAATTTGCTTAATGGAAATATGCCAATTTAAAAAATAAAAAAAAAATCACATTTTTGATTAAAAAATATTTGCGTTAGGCTAAGGTGGTTTTTTTCAGCCATATCAAAAATAGCGTATTTCGATGAACTGTGATTGAATCACAAGTCTTAATCAACAACAAGAGGTTACTACTGGCAGAAAAGACCAAGAACACGACAGGAAGTAGTTGGCATTGGCATGGCTTGTTTTTTAATGACTTACCACGTGAGCAAATTTAGTCACGTGTGATTTAAATTGTGTCTCTTTATTTAATAAAAGCGCCACAATTGTGAACTTGCTAATGTCAATAGCTGACATTCAATTGTGAATGTCAGCTATTGACATTAGCTGAATATTGACAAAGTTTTGTGCACGTTTGTAATGGAAACGTAGCTAACGCCGAAGCACGGCGCAGAATCCCAGAAGTGCTGTCGTTTAAGCCTCCTTACCTGGGATTAGAGCAGGGAACGCGCTGAGTGTTGACGTTGTCACACAGCTGCTCCCCACCATGGTAGATCCCAGTCCTGACGTAGATCTACAGCAGGAAACGAGAGAAATTTGAAGCAGGTAATAAACTAACCAAAACAGCTGAAACCAGACGTTTACATACACTACATAAAAAGAGTGTATTTTTTTCCCTCGCTGTCTGACATGAAACTTTCCCCGTTTTAGCTTCACTGAGATTACCAAAAATGTTTTCTATCTGCTAAAAGAAGAGACAGATCAGCAGCTCTACCTTGTCTATGTCTCTGATGTTTACATTGACGTAGGTAGCGCAGAGGATCCTGATCCTCAGCGTCCCGTTGATTGTCCAGAGACACTTGGTGGCCGTCTCGCCGTTCATGTAGGGCGTCGCCGTGGAGATCCGCCTGGCGTACGACGGCATGGTGAAGTTCTCCATGGGCAGCTGGGAATACAGGCTCTCTTTGGACATCAGCATCAGGTTGGGCATCCTTCCCAGCATGATGCAGCTGCGGATGTACTTTAGAAGACAGCGACAGGTAAAATGAAGCTAATTCAAAGTTCCCACTCAGTCGTTAACGAGGGCTGAAAAGCGTAGAGCGGGATACCTTGTACTGACTCAGGGGGTATTTCTCCAGTAAGTACTCGTCGCAGCCGCAGACTTTGAGGATGTACTTCCCCTGGTACTCCTGGACGCACATCTTCAGCTGCTCCTGAGTGAGCAGCATGCTGCGCGTCTTCTTCCGGATGGCTTCGGCGATCACCTGCTCGGGCACGCAGTCGTGGTTGATCTTCAGGGTGTACTTCTGCTTGTCGTTGCTGGGAGAAACGATGACCCAGATCACCACGATAATCTGGCCTGAAGGACAGAAAAAAAAGCACAGCAGAGCCGTTCGGTAAAACCGGAATTTCCAGTGTTCTTTTTGAATTGTTATATTTTAGCTTTTTGAAAACAATGAGGGTTTATCTATTTTCTAGACACATAATGCCATTTAATAGCACAATCAACTAACTATGTTACCTTCAGTTGCTACGGAAATGCCACACATATCGAATATGACTTAACAGAAATTTGAATTTGCATCTGATGCCTAGAAATTGGCCTAGCTAGCTGTCCAGAGTATGTTAACAGCTGGTGGCATCAACCATCCACCTGCTGAACACAATAAAGATGTCTGCGCTCAACACTAACTTTTGTGTGACAGGAAAGTCCAGCAAGTAAAAAAAACTACATATAGTCACCATTCTAAGTCTTTTTGCCAAAAGTGGTTTTTTCCCCCCTAAGATATCTTTTGGCAAAAATCACGTAGGCCATCATTTTAAGGAAGGTGAAGATATACGAGATTAAACGGTCCTGTAAGACCTCTGATTGATGTATTTCAGCCCAACGTACTTTTTTTAAAAATGAATTTAAGACATTTAAAGGCCTTAATTTTAGGAACATAAATTTCAGACTGGTTCTGTGAGGCGGGAGTGAAGCTCCAAGGCAGAGCTGTGGGTAAACAGGCGGTGCTTTGTATGAACCAGCGCTAATGCACCCTGAATGGTTGCCATGGGAGATTCCGGGATTCCTCAAACATGCGTGAATGTAAGGCCATATTCCAGGAATGTTTTTTGATAAGGGAATAACAACATAATGTCATATAAACCTCAAAAAAGAGTTTGCATAATAATGCCCCTTAAGAAGAATCACAGAGGACAACAACTGACATTAATTCGCCAAAGATTTACAAAATTAATGAAACGACAAAGGACACTGGACGCAAGGCGTGTCCGATGTGTTGAATTCTCCAGGATGCAGTGACCGCTCGGTGGAGCGTCTCACCTTTATCTAGTTTATTGTAGATGTGCCTGGGAAGCTCTGCGGACGATTCCACGTTAGGCGGGTAGACGTACAGCGCTCTGCTGTGGGAGCCGTTGCTGTCTCTGAGGTCCACGGCTTCTTTGCAAACATTTAAAATGTTCCTTCTGAAGTCCTGCACTTCGGAGTCCTTCACCAAATCAAACTCGCATATGGGCATTCCGATGGCGAAGCCTGCAGACAAACGGAGAACAGATCGCAATCAGATACATGCTCAACGGCCGCATGTTGCACACCCCGGCAGCGCCGACAGGAGGCCCACCTATTTCTCTGTTGAGGATTTTCTCCTCTCTGTTGCCCACTGGCTCGATAACTTTGAGGAAAGCCTGGAAGAGCCTGAGATCGCACAGCCTCCTGGTCTCGTCGTAAAACTCCTCGCGCTCGGCCTCCTGCGTGACGCTGACGAAGATGTAGGAGCTCTCCTCCTGCAGCAGATGGTAGAGGGGGTACTTCCTGGCTTCCTTGAAGAGATCGTGCTTGACCGTAATGAGCGTAGCCTCCCGGAGGCACTCCAACGTGAGGATCATGCCGTTTGGCAGCAGGCAGTCCACTAGGATGCTGGGGGGCATCAAGTGCATCCCCCATAGTTCTCCGGAAGAGGGCCGGGGAGGCATGGCGGTCCCGGCGAATCCTGCCCGGCGATTTCCAGATGAGAGCTATCAGCTGACTGTGAGGCAAGGAAAAAAAGAAAAAGAAAAGACAATTATGTAAGAAATCACAGAACGACGGCTGACCTTTTAAACACGGCAGATATTATACTAACATTTTCCCCAGATAATACACACGTTCACCTCCGGGTATATTATTAACATTTATCACCCCCCAAAAAAAACAACTCAGAAATAGAGGAATAAAGGCGTACTGTTTGGAGACATTCAATTCAAATTCAGAAATACTTTATTGATCCCAAAGGAAAATGAAATGTTCTTAATTTATCATATTAATTCAAGATCCTTCCTGGTTGAAGGCAGGAAAGATCTCCTGTAGTAGTCTGTATTACGGTGAGTTTGAAGAAGCCTCTGACTGAAGACACTCTGTTTTTCTATGACAGTCTTATAAAGAGGATTTTCAGAGTTGTTCTTAAATTTTCTTGATTTTAAGTAAATGAAAACCTCGTAGATGTAGGCAGGAATCAAACAGCATTTTTGTTTTTACCCATTACTTTCACTGAACCGATGCGAGTGTGCTGCATAGAAAGATAAGAAATCGTATGTTAGAATGAAAAATATTTAGGGCCGGGATTTTAATTCATTACATAGACTTTAATTAATTACATAATTAATCTATATATATATTTTTTTTAACATACAAAAGTCCCAAGCCTGAACCTTTGGGTGGTGGATGTGTTACAGTAAAATGTTCTGTCTGACCAGGTTCTTTCTGAAAGGAGAATGTTGGGTTTAGAAATGTTGGCAGCTTATTGGAGACCTCAGAGCTCAGATGAGTATCTTTCACTCTGCAGGGAATACACACAAAGCTGTTGTTCATGCTAACATGCCTAATTCATGCTAAGATGTTAAAATGTCCTCCTCTTTATTCATGTCATGTTTGTTTTGAGATAATCCTGTTTAACTGTGTAACGCAGACAGCCATTACATTTTTTTTTTCTTTTTACTTTTGGAAAGGTGCTGTGATGCGTAACCGTGGGCAACAAAAGATTGTTTTTACAACTGCGAGCAGCTGACTAGCATCTGAAAAGCTAAAATAATACCTGAACTATGACCCCAAATCCCAGAGGAGTTGAAAAGGAAACTTTATGGATGCAGAGAGAGAAGCAGGAAGTTGAAAACTTCCCCTCCATCAATCATTAAAGAGGGGTGGCAAAAGCGAACCAGGTGGATTAGCGTAGCTTGCTAACAACTGCAGGTGTTATCCATGACATGTTACTGTGGAATATCATCTCTGCTGAGCTGTTAGCATGTCATGACAGTCACGAGGCAGTCATACAGCAACAGTCTGTAGTCAGAGGCCCTTTCAGATTCGTTGCGAGACCGACTGCTACTGGAAAACCTCCCTGTGTGCAGCTTCACCAGCCAAAACGACTCTCTGAAGATAGTTTGAAGTTATCATTCAGTCATTTAATTTCCGTTTGGGATGAATAAAAGTACTGTTGAAGTGGACTGAATTCTCACACACAAAAGTGAGGAAAATGTACATTTTAAATACCTTCCAAGAAAAAAAAAATCTATTTGCTAAAACTGTTATATACGGTCTACAGTTTTGGAGATGAGAGATTGGCCACAAACTTTACGATTGGTGAATCTCTAATCCCAACTGTGACATACAGGGTTCTGTTAATCTATGGAGGATATGGAAGATTAGAGATATAATCTCAAACTAAAACTGGCAAAGATCCACTGTATTCTGATGTTCTGGACTTTACTCATTTTTGCCCTGAAAGCTATGAATATCGTGGTCGGAGGAGGTCATGTGACTTTTTTTTTTACAGACTTACAAAACTTAAGAATAAATACTGCTTACATAATAACATCGCACATTTGTGTTAGTTTTGTCCATTTGATGCGAGTTTTTTTTTATATTTAAATCAAGTAAAGGAGTTATGAATCCCATAAAATATCCCAAACGGGTTCATCAAATGCTTCAAAGCTGCCTTATTATATATTGATCATCTAGAGAGCGCTCCTTCTGTTCATTTAAGTCATTTAGATTTTGTTTCACCTAATTTAGCTGGCACCTGGGAGTAGATGACCTAACCGTGCCGATAACAAACTGCTGAAATGTTTTGGATATGTAAAACACAACGCAGTTTACGCAAAAGCTCCGAAAAGTGCCCAGGAAAGTGGGTTTAAGGAACTTCAAACAGCATGTAAACAAACTCAGTAGCTCCTGGAGCTCAGCTGCATGCTGGCCAGAGGCTAACACGGCTGCGGCTTAGCTTTGGCAGCTGGACGAAACGCTTTCTCCACTTCTGCCGTTTTCTTCCTTAAACTTTAGCTGGGTGTCGTTTCTCGGGGAGCTAGATGACCAGACTAGCCGAGCTCGCTAAGCAGATCAATGTCATTGGCAATATGACAACCTCGCCTCATACATGAGCTAATTTTAGTCTAACGCTAATATTTTTAATGTGCGCGAGCTCAAACTTGGCTGGGTGTGTGGGGCTTTACCGTCGTTTGGGTGGACAGCGAAAGCGAACAAAACAAAGGAGAAACGAGGTGACAGTACCTGAGTTGGACCGCAAACTCAAACCGGTTAGCCGCGAAGCTAGTCAGCCAGCACCGTCATTAGCTGCGGCTAGCCCAGTTAATCCCATCCGTGCCCACTCGGGAAGTCTCACGCAGCGACGTTAATGTTATCCTCTGTCCATGTACACGACAGCCGTGGAGCAGAAAGCCCCGGTCCTAGCTGCCGGTGATGTTAGCAGCATGTTGGAGCGATATTAATTGATCATACTTCATATGGTTCGTCATTGTGCTGTCCTGAAAACAAACTGTTCTGTTTCATAGCGCGCTATCTCCACACAGCTAGCCTGGACTGGTGGGAATTTCGGCTCCTTTTTTTGAGATCCGGATCGTTCGGCTCAACTGTGTTCTAGAAGAGCCGACCCGTTCGGTGAATATTTCAACGCCTAGTGTTGGAATATATATTTTTAGGATGATGTTTGTAAACACCGTCAGGATCAAATTTATGTACCGTGATTTGACTTTAAAAAACAAAATAGGACACGATGAACAAATTCCATGCTGGTTTTTTTAGATGATGGTGGAAGAAAGTGAATTAAACTAACAACTCATTTTACTGGTTGTTATGTTTTTGCTTACAGAAAACGTAAAGGTCTAACAAAATCTTTGAGCTTATTGCTTAGTAAAAGAGAATTTACTGACTATATGTGGACATTTCTTTTTAAAAACATAACTTCAATCTCACAATCATTCAGTCTGACAGAGAGTGTGCTCATCCAGTGTCTATGTTTATTTTTTAATTCTAAAAAAAAAATGTTAAAAAAGTAACAAAGTTTTTCCTAATTAAATTATTAATTAATGTTCTGAACCAACCAAAACCATGAACACAAATGAGCCTCTAAATAAGTTTTATCACTTATGATTATCTACTCATATGGAGTATGTCTGCTTTGTGCATCTAGAGATGGAAGCTTTTGCCTGTTATTCTTTACCAAAGAGTTCAATCTCTGTCTAAAGGCATGGCAATCAACAAGCATTTAAAAGATTCCTATTTGAATTTAGGTTTGGACTTGGATTAGGCCAATTTCACCCAATAAGAAGCTTTGATCTATAGAATCAAAGCTTATTGAGAAAGGAAAAAATAGATTTAATGAATATCACAGGTACGATTTAGTGTTATCGTCTTGTGGAAATTTGATGCAAAGCCGTTGAATTTTGCATTGAAATTGGATACTTTCTACCAAGACGATGCCTGATTATCGTTCTTGATTTGTTCTGGCCTACTACTGAGAGCATTTTAGTTTAGTTATCAGATCAGCCCCTCTCTGTCTAACACAGAGACATCAACTGCAGGAAAGACGGCAGCCAGCTTCTGTCGTTCAGACATGTGAACCGGGACAAAGACTCAGTTTGGTCACGAGTGGAAAATCACAATTTTCCAGCTGGAGCAGATGTTCCTCATGGGATGATGAGATAGGGGAAATCAACTCCCCCACCCCTTGTGCTTTTTTTATTTTGTTTTTTTGACAAAGGACAACACAACTGACATCTTTAAATAAATGTCAGCAAAAAATGAGAAAAGCATGAAAAAAAATGTTGCTGCATACAGTCTTATGCAAGGCCCAAAGCAAACCGACTCCTCCCTAAACCATGTGAGGGAACATGGTTTAAAGGGGCAGTATTATGTAAAATTGGCTTTTTTTTTAGCTTTTCATCATGTTATAATGTTATTTCCTAATCTAAAACATACTTGGAGTTTTTTGTTGATTCTTTCATGCATGTTTGAGAAATTCTTTAATCTCCATGGGAACCATTCAGCTGAAAACACAAAACAAAAAAACGCCTGGGTGGACCTAGCCCCGCCTTCAAGAGGCAGCTCCTCCTACAGAGCTGCAGTTTCCAAGTTTCAGAGCTTCTGCCTCACAGAGCGGCCCTCCCCCACTCAGTTCCTTCAGACTAGCCAGCAGCAATTAGCAAACACGTGGCAGAACTGTGCATCTGCTGAGCTTGTAAAATGTTGTTAAAGGGTTAATAGAGGAGCCATGTTGTGACGACTTCCTGAAGGTGGAGTTTCAGAAAGAGCGGGAGTTTTTAAAGAGACAGAGGCCCAATTTCAAGGTGCTAATTTACAAAGTCAAATTTCTTTTAAATCATATTTGATTAATGTAGCATTTTCATAACAACTAAAGTTAACATAGTTACTTGATTGTGTTATAAAATGGCACTGTATGGCTGGAAAACACATAATACTGCCCCTTTAATGTTTCCGTGGTTCCTCCACGGAACAGGTTTTTGAGGACCCTAAATTCATGATGAATTTAGGAAGCAAAACTTATAAATATTATATTTAGACTCTCAAGTCATGCTTTTTTTTCTCTTATAAGTACACCACTAAATGAGTCACTCAGGGAGAAAGATGTTTAGTCAGTGACTAATGATGTGACTTCTGGTGACTTTGTAAGATGACTTCCAGTGGCTGCATGGGAGACAGTCTGGTTGGGGTACAGCCGGGAAAGAACTTTGGGCACTACTACTGAAATCTCACACATGGCTTGGATTTTAAAAATATATATATAACCCTTTTACAGTGTATGTGACTAGAGAAGAACTGTGTTAAATGATAATTAGACACACATGTAAAGTGCTACTGCCAGACGCCTCACTGCGTTTTGAAGCCATGCGGAGGAAAATCCCTGCTTGCAGCCAGTTCCATGTCTGTCAGCTTCCGGCCAGGAACATCCAGTCAACTTCTATAAACAAGCTACATCCTCGCTGCTGCTCCGTGGAAGTTTTCAGAGCCCCGGCCAGGAAGGGAAGTCTGCTACAGGTCACAGCAAGTTCTCTAGATTTAAAAATCCCTTTTATGCCGGATCTGAAAAATCAGCTCCTGCAGAGTAGAACCTTGAACAGAACATGCTTTAGTAATTGGGGGAAGACCCAGATCACGCTAGAGGAACTCTCGTTTCCTTTCTGGCCTGGAGAAATGTCTGGGTTTCCCTCTTTGGACCCGTTGGCCTCACAACTTGATCTTAGAGAAGCAGAAAACAATGGATGGATGGATACTATGCTTCTTGTCATCTGGTTCAACCAAGCAGAACCGTGTTTTCTCCTGTTTAGCTTGTTGATGATGGTTTATTTGGCTTTTCTGGTTAAAAAAACCCACTTCCTCGCAGCTCACTCAGAGGTATCAACTTCCATTTTTGACCGTTTGTTTTTCACTTCTTTTGTTATTTATGTCCTGTTTTCCAGGCCTCCAGCTTTGGAAGCCCTTCCATTGTTTCAGCAGCTAGCTTTCTCGTATGGGGCGATGTTTTCCTTTAGCAGGAACTCAGCCTGAACTAGCGGTGCACTGATTGCAGTTTTCTGTCCGATCGCCGATTACAGATCTTTAAAAAAGCCTGACTCTTTTTTTTGTTTTTTTGTCTGAAATGTTGCAAAATCTAGCAAGAAAGTCACTGAGTTGACAACAGTGGGGCGATTATTGTCAACTGCGAACGTGCAGCATTTTTTCCATCCATCTTACTAAGAAAAACGGGTGAAATGTTGTAATTTTCTCACACGTTTTCTAAAAAGTAGAACAGCACAGGATCGACATCCGTTACCCGTGTTTCCTGTTTTGACTCACAGAAGCTGAACAACTAGACCGCCTTTATTTCTTTTTGCTGAAGTTACGCTGCAAGAGGAATCTTTTTTTATATTGTTTTTAAAAACACAGATGAAAAAGTTCCTCTTACATGAGTAATTTCCTTATTATCTCACATTTCCATCTGCAGACAGGGGGAGCGGGGGGGGGAGAACTGTTGCTGAGGGACCACCTTTGTACATCTGAACGAAAGCAGAGATGTCAGCTACAGTCCCACGCTCTGCAGAGCAATCCACAAGAGTCTGTGTGCAAATCCACAACAAAGAGTCCTGAGCACACATCAGTTTTACTCCAGCTAACAAGTTAGCTGCTTTTCTCCTGCAGAAAAATCTCAGTGATCACTGCAGCTTTGGTTCCTCCAGTTCCTGCATTGATTACAACTAAACCACAACCAGACACACTCTTTGACTGTGAGTATTTGCTGTCCTGTCAAGCAACTTTTTTTTTTTTTTTTTTTTTTTTTTTGCAGTATGGCTTCATTCAGGCTGAATGTGGGAGTGGAAGGCCAAGCTCTTGGGACGGACTGAAGTTTTTATTAAAGATATAAGCTAAAGCTTATTCAGCCATGTCTTGGAGCAGGCCACCAGCACCACATGAGAAAAATAGACAACTTATTTTCTTTTCTTTTTTTTTTTGTTGCAAAAACGTGAAAAAATATTTCTTGCACAACAGCTACAAGGCTCTGAGAGTCATTATTAGACTGAGGGCAGCCAGACTAGTTTACTTTTGCAAAATTATTATATTTAGCTAAATATTATTGCTGAGGTGCACATGCAGGCCTTCTGACATTCAGGTTAAAAAAAATAAAATATGTCATGTCGGCCATGACATCAATAATAATATTGGAATCGGTACCAATTTTTATATCGTTGCATCCCTAGTCCTAATCCATCTGGATGAGTGAAATGAGTAACAGAGACATTAGGAAAAAGCAGCAGAAATGATGACAAACACTGAAAAATGAGAGTAAACATCCAATATTCTGTTGTCATTTAAACACTTTTAGTTTTGTTCGATTCAAAACCCGAAAAAAGCATCTGCAACGAGGCGTTTCATAAACACTGTCCCGTTGAGGCAGGTTAGCGCAGGTCAGTGATTTAAAGTTGTTTTCTCTCATCTACTTTGTGTCCTACTTGAACGCGAAAGCGCTGATGAGACTTTGATAAACCATCAGGAGGTTCCTCAAAGATATTTTAATATTTTACTCTCCTTTAAGTCAGAGCCTTCAAGTAGCCATATCCTGGAATGAGGTTCTGAGGATAACCTTGAGTGAAAACCAACACATCTTCGCTTTAAAAAGCTTTCAGTCTCAATCTGTCTCTTGTCTGAATGAGTGATGGGTGGGACTCCTGTAGCTTCCAAAGCGTGAGTGGCAGAGCAGAGAAACAGGTGGGGGGAGCGGCAGCACATTGTTATCCTACGCTCAGTGCAGCTGGAGAAAACTCTGGTCACTCCAGGACTTTTTTTTTCTTTCTTTCTGAAGTCTCACGCAGTGCTTGGATTAAACACGTCCTCGCAGATGCTTTGCAAAGCTTTAAAACCAGGCAAAAGAAAGATCTCTGTTTTGTCAGGAACAGCCAGTTCCATGTCTGTCAGCTTCCGGCCAGGAACATCCAGTCCGCTTCTCTAAACAAGCTACATCCTCGCTGCAGCGTCGTGGAAGTTTTCAGAGTCTCAGCCAGGGAGGAAAGTCTGCCAAAGGTCACGGCAAAGTTTGCTGCAGATTAAAAATAAAATAAAATCCTCTTTACATGTCGATCACCCAACATTCGTGACCTTGAGAGCCGCCGCACGTCATTCACCTCTTGAGCTTCCCTACCTCCTCGCAAAGTCTGGAGACGTAGTGCGTGAGATTCACCATGACGACGATGAGGGCCCCCACCTGAGCGTGTAAGAGGGCCACAACAGGGTGTGAAAGACAGAGCTGTGGTCATAGAGCCGAGTCAGCAGGACCGTGTCCTGCTATTCGCTGGGGTCGTAGTAGCAGGATGCGTGCTGGTTGGTCTTCAGGTGTTGGGAGATGTTGACGATGACGGCGCGGTTGGCCGCGCTGTCCTTCTGGCACCGGGGGATGTAGACACACTGGAAGGCAAACAAAGGGCGGCAGGTTACACTGAGCGAAAAGTTTATTTGGTTGGCCAGGTTTTTTTACGCAACAGTGAATACTAACTCGTACGGCTGTGTTTTTCCATTCACCGTATAATTGCACAATTTGACATTTTAAGAATAGATTTGTTTAATTTATTTGCCAATTTTGAAAAACCAACTTGTTTTTCAATTTTAAAAAAAAGTTTGGCGTTAGGATGAGGTGTCTCTTTTTGGGTCACATTGAAATTGGTTTCTGGCAACTGCAATAGAAGCAATATTTTTCGCATATGGCGAGTCACACGATCAACAGTCCGACGTTGCCACTGGCAGAAACGAAGAAGACGACAGAAAGTAGTTGGAGGATGATGGCGTGGCATGTTTCTAATGAGTTATCGTTGAACTAACTGGTGGAATTAGCTGCTGTTGTACATTTCAAGAACATAAAATTGAGCAATTTAACATTTCGAGAATACAGTTGCCCAATGCAAACACGATAATTTAAAGTTTTGGCGATACAATGTAGTGATTTAGTGTAGTTCGCAAAACTGCAGTGGAAGCACTTCTTTCACATCACACAAGTCACATGATCAACAACCAGATGTTACTACCAGTGGAAAAGATGAAGAAGTCGACAGGAAGTGGTATGAGGAATATGGCCGCATATTTTTTAAAAGATTTTTGGAAAGACCACAATTGGAAATTTTTGCTTTTTCGACATTAGCGGAATATCGACACAGTTTCACGCACATTTGTAATGGAAATGCAGCTACTGGCGCAAACCACAAAGAAGAAGATAACAGGAAGTAGTCGGAGGATGATGGAGTTGCGTATTAATGACTTGTCACTTCACGTGTGATTTTATTGGCATTTCTTATTCAGCGGAAACACGGCAATTGCAAAGTTGCGATATTTCGATGTTAGCGGAATATAGCTAAAGTTTTCGTAGCGGCGCATAAAGTTGGTATTCACTATATAGGGGCACTGCTCTTGAAGTGGGACCAAAACAAAACAATGGCCTTACACGGTGTGCCTATGATGAGCCCACATTCACCTCAGAAAGTTACATAGTTGCGCCACCTGGAACCAACAGACCCTCTCTGCTCAGTGGTTGGAGTGAGTCTGTCACTGTGGCCAGCATGTCGACTCCTCCTGCCAACATTTGAAGCGACTCACAGCCAGTCGCGGTGTTTTCTCTGGCGCTGGACTTCCTTCAGAGCTGGCGTCCTGCATCTCTTCGTTGTGCGACAGACGGCCGATTCGACCCGTGTTGTTGACGCTCACATACACCTGCAGACAGGGGAACCTGGACACCCTCCCACAGTCTGACCCGTAACTGTATGAACAGGTCATGACCCCCGGTGACCGTGGCATTGATGACAGCACACGTCCCTTCCTCTGTCCACACACTGTATCAAGACAAAATAAAGGCGGTTATCTCAGGTTGTGTTACTTGTAAGTCTTTGCCTAAAGGGGCAAAGAAAAAAAACAACAAAAACTGATTTTCAAGTAAGGTTCTTTTAAAAAATTGAGAGTTGTTAGTATCTTGCCTACAGTAGAAAACAGTAACTGTTTTTAAAATGCGGAAAAGAAAAAAAACTGGAGGAAGGCAAGGTTAACTTTAGCCAGTGGTGATCGTCCTTCAAGGTAGGAATTTGTTTTTCTCCCATCTTCTTCTGGATGAAACAAATCCTTTACTAGATGTAAAATTGCGGTACGTAATTTTTATGAGAAAATAATATAAATGCATATATATGTTTTTGGTTGTTAAAATTATCGTTATTTCATGAGAGCATATAAAAGAGGTTATCTCTTCTGATTTATACCATCAGAAACGACCAGTCAGAGCCAGGAGGAGGGTCTTATCGCTGTCAATCACTCTCATGCTCAGCTACGCTACAGCTGGTTCACCACAACATAGCCTGCCACGAATGCTAAGGCCAGTTAGCAGAGCCACCAATGACAACGGATAAACGGGTTTTGTTTAACGGTAAGTTGTTTCTCTGTCATTAGCACATTGAGCAGCGAGTACAGGAGATTGATTGACAGCACTAAAACCTTCAACCTGGCTGGAGGACTGGTGCATTTTTGCAGGCCTCAGTTGTAGCACTGGGTGGTGCTGGAGGAGGTCAGCTCCCCTCCACCCCCCACAGATTATCTGTAAATGATACTTTCACAACATGGTGACAGTTTTAATAAATATGGTCCCCCTGCCCCCATATTTTTTTATGTTTTCCATAAGATCAAAATAAAATGCAAACTTAACGACAGAAGAAAAGAGCGGGAGCCCTGCCCCCTGGTGGTCATCTCCATGCCCATATGAGGAAGTAAAACCCAAATTTTGACAAGTGGGTGAAAAGTTGTTGACTTTAAAAAAAAAAAAAAAAAGCTGATCTGCAACAATAAGAGGCAGTAAATAGATCTGTCAATTATTCAACATAATTTTATTGCTAAGTTAATCAGGTAGCTTGTCTTATATTCAGTGTTGTCTTATGAAACGTGTTTCAATCTTAAAGAATAACTAAACCCCAAATCAACCTTTTTGCTAAGAAATTGCATACATTGGTTTCTTAAAGGTGCTTCTTTTTTGTTACAGTGAAAAAAATGCAACGTTTTCGGGTCAATTTATTTAATATTTGGCCCCAAACCATCTCAGTGCTGCCCTCTTTGGGTTAAACATTGAATACTGCAGTCAAATTCTCCTTATTAATGGTAGAGCTTGAAGTCAACGTTTACGTCACTTCAGGTTTAAAACTTTATCTAAACGTAAAGCAGGATAAGAGATTAAAATATTGTACTAGCTTGAGCTATTATTTATATTTTACTGGTCAATTTTGCTCTGCCTTTACCTTCTGGGCCCAGAGTACTTTCTCAATATACATTTCTCAGTACACCTACACATGCTGATTTCTATGAGCATGGGGACAGAGCATGGAGGTTGTTGTTTGTTTCAGCTGCTTGCTGAGATCTTTCGGCTTGCAGTCCTAGCAGTGGCAGGACAGGAAGCACGTAGCAGCAGCCCAAGAGTTTCACATTAATTTATTTTTCAGGCCGGTATATGCATGGTGAGGTTGCAGCCATCTTGAAGGGATCCTGGTTGCTACCAAACTCTCCGTTTGCTCCACCACAGCACTCAGCCACTGCTGCTTCGGCCTCAAAAGCTCGGTACATGCTCTGAACAGTCTAGAGCAGAGGTCCCCAATCTTTTTAGTAACGCGGCCCGGTCAAGACTTCGAAAATTCACTGCGGACTGGGGGAATGGGGGGTGGGTTGCGCGCCGAGACGGAAGTATTTAATTATTTCTTCAGCGGCCCGGTACCAATTGTGGCCCGGGGGTTGGGGACCACTGCATTATAGTATTGCTTCTTACAAAAGGTTTGAGAGTCACTCTCAGTCCTTGTAAAAGTTTATCTGAAAACTCTAAAGTTTTAGATAAACTTTAGAGTTTTGTATTTTTCTTGCAGGGAGCGACCATAAATCAACACAAGAAATAGGTAATACAGCAAATGAATTTACACACAGGACAGTTGCACATACACTCACCGGCCACTGGGAAGAAATCAATGGAAATCAAAAGGAAATCTTTTGAAAAATGTCAGAACTTTGAGCTTTCTGAAACTGTCAGAATTTGTTAAAGTACTGACACTACTATGTCACATATGCCACTTTATTAGGTGTTTAAGTGACTTTCAATGTGGTACGGTTGTTGGTGCCAGATGGGCTGGTCTGAGTATTTTAGAAACTGCTGATCTACTGGGATTTTTCACGCACATCCATCTCTAGGGTTTACAGAACATGGTCTGAAAAAGAGATAATATGCGGTGAGCAGCAGTTCTGTGGGTGCAAATGTCTTGTTGATGCCAGAGATCAGAGGAAAATGGCCAGACTGGTTCCAACTGATAGATCAGCAACAGTAACTCAAATAACCAGTCATTACAACCGAGGTATGCAGAAGAGCATCTCTGAACGCAAAACACGTCGAGGTAAAGTTACACGTACGTATGAGTTGAAAAACAGGACAAATACAAAACTTACATTTATGCACATTTACTGACTTAAATTCACAAATTTAGATGTCTACACATGTATTTTTAATTGACAGTAGTCTTATCTCATACATAACTCCTTGTGTTTCCATAGCAACTAAAACAAACAAGAACCTGACACAGGTCGTGTGACATCATCATGTCATCGGTGTTCTCATCGATGATGTCATAAAGGTTCAAGGATTATTATTATCATTTGGAATACAAGAATTCTCAGTTTGCTTTTCAACGCCGTTGGAGGTACAACACTTTGATAGAGAGACGATTTCGGACAGTGATTTTAAAAACCCTTTCAACTACAGTCAAGATGATTTTAACCATCGGTTGGGGCCTTGGGTATCTTGTTACGAAGGGAGTAGAAAAGTTGCTGGGATATCGCATTAACGATGAAGACCTTTCAGCAGAGAGATCAACTGACGAAAGTCCAGAACACTTTGATTTTGACGTCGTCGCCGAAGACGATGTAAAATACAAGGATGTCTCTGCAGAGAGCTCATCTGAAGATGGACGATACAAGAATTTTAAACTTGAAGATTTCTTTGAAGAATGTGTAAAATACAAGGATGTCTCTGCAGAGAGCTCATCTGAAGATAAACAACATAATTACTTTGGATTTGAAGATTTCGTTGAAGACGATGAAAAACACAGTGATGTTTCTTCAGAAAGCTCATCTGAAGATAAAAGATTTGAGTCCTCAGGTTCTGACATCGTCTCCGAAGACAATGAAAAACACACTGATGTTTCTGCAGAGAGCTCATCTGAAGATAAACAACATAATTACTTTGAATTTGAAGATTTCGTTGAAGACGATGAAAAACACAGTGATGTTTCTTCAGAAAGCTCATCTGAAGATGAAAGCTTTGAGTCCTCTGATTCTGACATCGTCTCTGAAGACGATGTAGAACACAGTGATGTTTCTTCAGAAAGCTCATCTGAAGATGAAAGCTTTGAGTCCTCTGATTCTGACATTCTCTCCGAAGACGATGTAGAACACAGTGATGTTTCTTCAGAAAGCTCATCTGAAGATGAAAGATTTGAGCAGCACCCAGCAGGGTGGGCGGAGACACAGGAAGGAGCCGAATGTGGGTCCGACGGGCAACGATGGTGCTGGGGCCGGGCCACTGGAGGCTGGTCCGGAGGTCGACGTCGGTACAGAGGCCAGGCTGCGGGAGGCGGGTCCGCCAGGCAACGTCGGCGCAGGGACCGGGCCACAGGAGGCGGCGACAAGGAGTCTCTGGGAGAATCTGGAAGAGCACTAGGAGGCTGGTTCTCGGGAGGAGGACCAGGGGGCGACGAGGAAACATTGGGAACACTAGGGAGCTCGGAGGAGACGCTAGGGAGCTTGGAGGGAACGCCAGGGAGCTTGGAGGGGACGCTAGGGAGCTTGGAGGGAAAGCCAGGGAGCTTGGAGGGGACGCTAGGGAGCTTGGAGGGAAAGCCAGGGAGCTTGGAGGGGACGCTAGGGAGCTTGGAGGGAAAGCCAGGGAGCATGGAGGGGACGCTAGGGAGCTTGGAGGGAAAGCCAGGGAGCTTGGAGGGGACGCTAGGGAGCTTGGAGGGAACACTAGGGAGCTCGGAGGAGACGCTAGGGAGCTCGGAGGGAAAGCTAGGGAGCTTGGAGGGAAAGCCAGGGAGCTTGGAGGGGACGCTAGTTAACTCGAAGGAACTAGGAAGCTCTTTAGGGGCCAAGAACCCACTAACAGGGCCCGAAGGCTCACTTACGGGGAACAGGCCACGCCATCAGCCGCGCCCCCTGGCTGGCGCCCCCTGGCTGGCGACCGCCTGGAAACCCATCATCATGGGGACCAGAGCGAAGGCGATAGTGAGCTCTCTTCGCCGAGGGGCTGGAGCAGGCTTAGGAGCGACGGCTGCTGGGGGCGTGGGAGCGGCAGCCACAGCGGTGACGACCGGAGGTGTGGAGGACGCAGGGGCTGGAGGTTCTATTTGCTGCACTATGATTTCTAGTTGAGTTATGTTTTTTCGTAGTTAAAGTTCGTAGTTCCGTCTTGTATCAAACGTCTTTTCTTTTTTTTATCGCTTAAAATGAGTCCACAAACTATCACGACTGCTTCTACATCATCATGTTCAGAAGGGGCTTCATTTACCTTTATCAAAAGGAAAGGAAGTAGGCAAAGACCGGGTAAAAAGATCTAATGCGACGGTTTCTCCAGCCCCTCCTCTCAAAAGCGATTAAGATGCTTTTGGAGAGGAGCTAGAAATTTCTAATTTGGTTGAAGAAAATATCCCTGATGAGATAATAACCGAGCATTTTGAAGCTGGAGACGTTTCAGTAACTGGGACAGAACATGTGTTGTTGAGTTCAGTTACTTAAACATTCATGACAAGAGACACAAAATTTTCTGGAATCAAAGGGTAAAAAGATTAGACAGGTTTCCTGTTTGCAGGTTTCTCTCCGGGCGCTCCGGCTTCCTGCCACAGTCTAACATCATGACTGTTTGGTTAATTGGCCTCTAAATTCTCCTTAGATGTTAATAAAACATTAATTTTGTGAATAAAACTGTTGAACAGTGGCTCAGTTGGGAGCACTGTTGCCTTGCAGCATCAAAGTCCTGGGTTTGAATCCCCTCTCTCATAACCCACTTTCCTGTCTACTTCTATTAAATAAAGGCCACTAGAGCCTTTATTTCCCAAAAAGGCTCTGAAATAATAAATGTATTTCTGACATTTAATTACAAAATGTCAGAAATAGATTTTGTAATTACATTTCATGAATAAAATATCAAAAAGAAATTTGCAGGTTTCTCTCCGGGTGCTCCGGCTTCCTGCTACACTTTAAATTCATGATTGTAAACACATTATTTCATCCATAACATTTCTATATTTTTGGAGATAAAATGTTTAAAAAAACCATTTGTACAACAGGACAGAGGAAATATATAAATGACACAGCTAAGCAGTGAAAACCAGAGAAGTCAGCCACCCAATGTTTTCCTTATGAACAGAGCAAGTAATTAAGGCAAGACATGATAAGTTGAAGAGGATCCTCCTCACTCCCAGTTCAAAATAGATCAAGCAGATGGTTTAGAGCCAGTTTCTAAATGTGACTGATGTGTGTCTAACTTCTGGAAAAATACTTACTCTCTATAAAACCTATCAAAAACACTTGTATTAATTTATTTGTTTACGAGTATTCTCATAGGTAAAGTTACACGTACGTATGAGTTGAAAAACAGGACAAATACAAAACTTACATTTATGCACATTTACTGACTTCAATTCACAAATTTAGATGTCTACACATGCATTTTTAATTGACAGTAGTCTTATCTCATACATAACTCCTTGTGTTTCCATAGCAACTAAAACAAACAAGAACCTGACACAGGTCGTGTGACATCATCATGTCATCGGTGTTCTCATCGATGATGTCATAAAGGTTCAAGGATTATTATTATCATTTGGAATACAAGAATTCTCAGTTTGCTTTTCAACGCCGTTGGAGGTACAACACTTTGATAGAGAGACGATTTCGGACAGTGATTTTAGAAACCATTTCAACTGCAATCAAGATGATTTTAACTATCGGTTGGGGCCTTGGGTATCTTGTTACGAAGGGAGTAGAAATGTTGCTGGGATATCGGATTAACGATGAAGACCTTTCAGCAGAGAGATCAACTGATGAAAGTTCGAAACACTTTGATTTTGACGTCGTCGCTGAAGACGATATAAAACACAGTGTTGTTTCAAAGGAGAGCTCATCTGAAGATGAACGATACAAGTACTTTGGATTTGAAGATTTCTTTGAAGAATGTGTAAAACACAAGGATGTTTCTGCAGAGAGCTCATCTGAAGATGGAAGATTTGAGTCCTCTGATTTTGACATTGTCGCCAAAGACGATGTAAAAGATGATGGAATTTCAGGAGAATTCGAAGAGGATAAGACAGGGAAGTACTTGAGTTTTGACATTTTTTCTGAGGATCAGAAGGACATCGATGCTTCCTCTAAAGTTAAGGAAGTTACCACCAATACATGTTTGACAGTAAAGACATCTGGAGAAACTGCTGCTTTGGAAAGCATCTGTCTTCCTGATTACAAAATGGAGCTGGAATTTGAAACCTTCTCTGGAGACACAGAAATTAAAAATTACACAGACCATTTTGAGAACCTGGACACTAAAGATACGGATGATACACCAAAGGAAGTTGACTCTGGAAGCAGAAATGATGCTGATGATGTTGTGCCACATTTTGATGAAGTGTCTGAGCTTTCTTCATCAGAAGAATGGTCTTCAGATGAAGAAAGCTCTGAAGATGATTCTGAATTTGACACTGACCATAACGACAGCATTTATGCTAAGAGCATTGATGCTTTCTCCAAGGATGAGGAAGTTCCTTCTGGAAGCCCAAATGCTGAGGATATGTGGACAGATTTTGGAGAAGTATATAAGTTTTCTTCATCAGAGGAATCGTCTTCTGAAGAAGAAAACTCAGAAGACGGAAATCAGAATGACACCAATGATTTCGATGCCATGGATGTAAATATTTACCCAGCCATGTATTTTTGTAAATTCTCCAACTCCTTTTTTAACTGTTGGATGAATGCCACAACGCAAAGCATCATTAACTTGACTGTTGTCAGAAGGTTTGTGGCTCAGCATCCTGAGGAGATTTCTGAACTTTTTTCAGCGACACCATTGTTTGCGAGATGTTTCTTCACAGCAATGTGCCATCCAGGAAGAGACTTTCCTCCACATGAAGTCTTTGCTGTTCAGAACGAAATCATTGATATTCTGAAAATTAAGGATGTAAAAGATCAGGACAGGCCAGGAGTCCTTTTGTTTTACATGTTGCACTATCTGGCGGAGTGTGGCATCTACACAAACGCTAAATTATATACAACTGACTACTGTGAACAATGTCAGAAGTGTTCACGAATTATTCGTGACCTTGGTCCTGTCATTCCTCTGCCAAAGGAACAAGAAAATGACACCACATCAATTCTTCTGGAAAATTATTGGAGTGGAATTTCAGAAAGTTGCGACACCTGCAAGTCAAACAAAAAGAGGGATTGCTTTTTTAATGACACGGATGTGATGACCCTGATACTGCCATGGTCAGACAGTCCAGATGATATGAGACATCCTGTGATACCTGACCCAGCCCTGGAAGTTCCTGTAAAAAATGGAACTCAGTTATATCATCTGTCCTCCGTCATTTGCTGGAGACATTCAACTGCTTCTGACACCAGCAGCTTTTACACATATCTGATGTGTGGAGAACTGGTGTTTAAGGCGGAGGATGAGCGGATATCACTGGAAAAGATCGACTGTGCAGCTGACGTTTGCAGCAATGGGTACATCTATATCTATGAAAAAGCCACAGAAGGACAGGACGAATACAGTGTAGGGCTCAAAGTCTGAAAAACAAAACACAACAAGGGTGGGTGGAGGGGCGCAGGACAGGGGGCCAGAGTCCAAATAACAACAAAAAACAACCCAACAGGGTGGGCGGAGACACAAGTAGGAGCCAAGAGTCCAAAAACAACAGAAAACAACCCATCAGGGTGGGCGGAGGCACAGGAGATGGAACCCGCAGGGAAGGTCCGGCGGGCGTCCGCCGCGTGGGAGGTTCAGCGGGCGTCCGCCGCATGGGAGGTTCAGCGGGCGTCCGTCGCGTGGGAGGTCCGGCGGGCGTCCGTGGCGCCGCAGGAGGTCCGGAGGACATCCGCGGCACTGGAGGCGGAACCCACGGGGGAGGACGTCCATGGCGCTGGGGACGGGAACCAGGAGGTGCGGTGTAAAGACAGAGACAGCACGATGACACCAAATGAGACGAGAACCTGACAAGGGTGGGTGGAGGGGCGCAGGACGGAGGCCCAGAGTCCAAATAACAACAAAAAACAACCCAACAGGGTGGGCGGAGACACAGGAAGGAGCCGAATGTGGGTCCGGCGGGCAACGTCGGTGCTGGGGCCAGTACCCTGGAGGCTGGTCAGGAGGTCGACGTCGGCACAGAGGCCAGGCTGCGGGAGGCGGGTCCGCAAGGCGACGTCGGTGCAGGGACCGGGCCACAGGAGGCGGCGACAAGGAGTCTCTGGGAGAATCTGGAGGAGCACTAGGAGGCTGGTTCTCGGGAGGAGCAATAGGGGGCGACGAGGAAACATTGGGAACACTGGGGAGCTCGGAGGAGACGCTAGGGAGCTCAGAGGGAACGCTAGGGAGCTTGGAGGGGACACTAGGAATCTCGGAGGAACTAGGAAGCTCTGAAGGGGCCGAGAACCCACTAACTGGGCCCGAAGGCTCACTTACGGGGACAGGCCATGCCATCAGCCGCGCCCCCTGTCGGCCTGGTGTCAGGCGGCCGCCTGGAAACCCTTCATCATGGGGACCGGAGCGAAGGCGAGAGTGGGCTCTGTTCGCCGAGGGGCTGGAGCAGGCTTAGGAGCAACGGCTCCTGCGGGCGTGGGAGCGGCAGCTGTAGCGGTGACGACCGGAGGTGTGGAGGACGCAGGGGCTGGAGGCACGGAGACAGCAACGGCTGAAGGTATGGCGGGGGCAGGAGAAACAGTCTCTGGAGCTGCAGGAGAGGGGGCTGCTGCAGGCTCTGGCCGCGGAGGCGCTGCTGCGGGCTCTGGAGGTGCTGGTTCCGGAGACGCTGGGTCTGGGCTGGCAGAGAGACTCTGCAGCTTGGGAGGCAGAGTGTTGCCTTTCAGAACGGCAACCGCCGTCAGGCGCTCCCACTCTGCCTCCTGCTGCAACTCCGCCAGCCCCAGGTGCAGAAGTCGCAGGATCCAGTAGTCCAGCATAAGGACCATGCATGTGGCAATGACCAGGCGCTGACAGGCGGAATAAGGCTGGTGGAGTTAAATACACAGAGGGTAATCAAGGAAACGAGACACACCAGGGAACAATCAAGGGGAGGACAGGACAGCACAGGGACTCAGAATACAGAGAACTCAAAATAAACATAAAAATCTCAAATCCCGACAGTAGGTAAGGTAAAGTTGAGAGAAAGCTGGCTACAATGGTGCACACGAGAAAGTTTTTTTCCTTCTATGTTCCTTTTTTTGGATTCATTATAGCAGTGGTCCCCAATCTTTAAAGTAAAAGCGGCCCGGTCAAGATTTCAAAAATTCGCTGCGGACCGGGGGGTGGGAGGTGGTTTGCGCACCGAGACGGAAGTATTTAATTATTTCTTCCGTGGCCCGGTACCAATTGGTCCACGGACTGGTATCGGTCCGCAGCCCGGGGGTTGGAGACCACTGCAATATAGTATTGCTTCTTACAAAAGGTTTGAGAGTCACTCTCAGTCCTTGTAAAGGTTTATCTGAAAACTCTAAAGTTTTAGATAAACTTTAGAGTTTTGTATTTTTCTTGCAGGGAGCGACCATAAATCAACACAAGAAATAGGTAACATAGGTCTGCTACTTCCTCTACATCAATACAGGTGGTACATTTCAAGCAAGAACCTGATTAACCCAAAGTGAGGCTGGAATAAACTCACAGTGAAACTACAGATGCTGGTTTGTTTTACTGGAATAGTTAAATATTGTATATGAATAGTGCCAGCTTAGATGTGAATGATGTGAGCCGCTTACCGAATAAAAGACTTTACACTGTTTTCGGTTAGGAACGATTTTAAGGGTTAGAATATTTGCTCTTAACACGGGTGACTGTCGCTGGCAGATGCATCCTCCTTCATCAAAACAAAAAATAACTCAGTTTATGTAATAAACTCTAAACTCAGCAGACGGTCCTTGCTGCAAGCTGATGCTTATGATATATTCCCTGATAGAAATACTTTTAGATGCATCAGTCAAATACAAACTTTTGCATCTTATTTCCATCAGCTCCCAAAAAAGAATAAGACATGTGGCACTGTGTCTTATTCTTTTTGTTTTGTTAGTGTCAAGAGATGCAAATACTGTGTGTTTTGCAGAAGGGGTTGCATGAATAAAGGCTGTCATTCACTCCTCTGTTCTTCCTGTTTCAGAGTTATTACTTTTTGCTCACATTTTAACATCCATCCTTCTTACATGTTTATTCCTGTTGGGGTCATGAGGGGTGCTGGTGCCTTTCTCCAGCGGTCAACGGGTGAGAGGTGGGGTTCACCCTGGACAGGTCGCCCGGTACCAATTGGTCAATTACCCAGGGGTTGGGGACCACTGGTCTAGAGACTCTCATGCTTCATCACGAATATGGTGGAGGAGTCCAGTAAGTTGCCGACGCTCTCCGGAGAACTCTCCAAAAGTCTGCAGAAACCATTTGACGTTGGAATCCGATTGGATAGATGGCACAAGCCAAAACCGTTCCTCGCAATTTAGCTTTCCAGTAAGGTCACTGAGGAGGTGGGGGTAGGAAACAATGTGCAGGAGTCCAGAAACGCACAATTCATTGAACTCTCAAGAACTGAGGCTTTATTAAATCTGACTCATCAAAACCGTTTAGGTATAAGCTGTAATTCAGACACTCCATCTTGTTTACAGGCTTAAGCTCCATATGAGCAACGTTTCAGTTTCCCTGTGGGTTTGACATCACCGCCGGTCAAATAGTGCGTGACCCTTGACACTTATGGTGTTAAACTCAGTACTGTTGAAGAGAGCCAGGTGGGATGGCGGCCTGGAAGCGATGGATGCCATCACAAAACAATGAATTATTTAAAGCTGCAGTATGTAACTTTCATAAAAAACACGATTTGTTTTGTTCAAACTGTCTCTATGTAGGGACAGTTTGAATCTGAGACAGATAAGCTGAAAAAATTGAGCTCCTCTGCATTTACCTACTACTAACTAGAAACAACCAATCAGAGCCAGAGGGCAGATCTCAGCGCTGTCAATCACTATTTCATGTGGCGTAGCTCATCTCTCCGTTTTACCCCGTTGCTATCTGCTTTTTTTTTTTGCTAAGTTTTATTTCCATCTTACCTGGAAATATGCTTTTATTTCCAGGTGCCTCTGTCCTACTAGATGCACCTCTATGACACAGTGACCACCTGACCAGTACCTGTCTGCACACGAGCGTAAAACGGCGATGCCCAACACAAAATACATCATGACTGAACACAGGACCATCCTGAGTCCGAGGAGAATGGCTCGGTCTTCTCCGGGTTTGACAGCCGTCACCGTTTTCTTCTTGTCCAAAATATCCACCTCTCGAAACTTCTGGTAAATCGACCTAAGAGCAGAAGGTTAAACGGCATCATTATTTAAAATGTTTTTTTAGAAGGCAAAAACAGAGACAAACATTTTTTTAAAAAAAAGAAAAAATGTGGTCATTAGGATACTCACCTAATCATCAATTAGTAGTATCCTAATTGATACTAGGATACTACTAGTATCAATTAGGATACTAGTATCCTAATTGTATCAATAATTATACTAATTGTATACTAATTGTATAATAGTATCAATTACTAGTATTGATTACTAGTAATCAGTAGTAGTAATTACTAATACTCACCCCTTCTCCCTTTCTTTTTGCTCAGCCACAGTTGGTTTACCACAACAGTCTTCCACAAATGCTAAGGATAGTTAGCATAGCCACTGATGACAACAGATAAAAGGTTTTAGCAGGGACAACATGAGGATGACTGACAGCGCTAAGCCCCTCCTCCTGGCTGTGATTGGTTGTTTTTGACAGGGACCGGTGTATTTCTTCAGACAGCAATAGCAGCTCAGAGAGGATTTGATTTTTTTCCACAGATTATCAGACTCTTAGCAAACTGTCACAACATGGTCACAGTTTTAATAAATGTGGAAAAAACAGATTTTTTATTTTATTTTTTTGCATTTCTCAGTGTAAATATATTGAACACAGCACCTACCTCCTCTGATTCTGCAGCATTTCTGGCCCCTGCCACAAAAAACATCTCTCCTGATGACCTTGGGGCTCCTCCACTTGCCGAAGCGCAGCAGCAGCGAGACTGCTGGAAAGTCCTGTGAAAAATTACGGTTTTATGTTCGGCTCTTGTAATGAATTCTCTCCCATTTATGACCTCTGTTCTGGGCTGCAGAGTAAGTTAAGTCAAGAAAATGTCAAATAAGAATTTACCTTTGATAGATTTTGCCTGTGTAACACAATTTGTTCGTTGGTAAGCTCATTCAGTGGAGGATAAAGCTTTTTTTGCCAGCCCTGAAAACACTCTTGTGGTTCCCAGGTAAACATCTCATTTCTAACACAAAGAAATCCTCCAAAGGGCAAACAAAATAGCTAGAGAGGGAAGGTGTTGACGCTGATGAGGTCAAGGGTGGAATACCGACCTTCTTTATCCCCAACATTTGTGCTGTCAACACGTAGTCATCGAGTCCACAGCGATGGTATTTTGAAAACGGGGGAATTGTCTCAATCCGTCCGGCGTTGGTCCCAATAAATAACAGCAATAAATTTGATTTAAATGAACGACTGGCTGATATGTAGAAGGCAGCCGGGAGTTAGCCAAGGGTTTTTGTGATGAGAGTCAGTGGAAACTCTTTACTGATCGAATACAATTATTTGACATCGGCAGAGAAAACGCATGTGGGGGATACAACAGTTTGGAAGAACGTTTAGAATAGTGGAAATATGCACATTATGCTTTACCTTTGTTGTTTTCCTAGATCCTAACCATCTGGCTGTTAAGTGTTCATTGCAATCGTCATAGAGACTGCCTTGGTGACAAAACTTTGTCTATGACTGTTGGTTTTTACTACCAGAGCTTTGTATCTCTCGCCTGATATAACAATGGCAGAAAAGATTCTGATCAATGCCTCCAAAATGGGCCGTACTTCTTATGCTGCCCGTGAAATGCAACCCCATACTGCTGGGCCCTTCTTGGAGGGACAGTCTCCAGACAGAGGTGTGAGGACCACCACTGATCTACGGTGGCCCTGAAGTGCAAACCACTTCAGCAAATAACTAAACACAACTACAAAATGAAAAGCACAAGAAAATATTCAAAAACAAGAAGATATTAACTAAGCACAACTACAAATTAGTAAAACATGATGATATTAACAAAGCAGAAGAGGTGCTTACTTAATATTGTTGTGTTTTTGAATATGCTGTTGTGTTTTACAACTGTGGTCTGTAGATGAGGACTTAGGCACGGTGAGACCCAGGGTAAGAGGAAGGAGTGAGTTTAATGAAGTCCGCAAGGTTCACAACACTGGGAAAACGCAGGTAAGGAACCAGACTAGATCGCTAACTCAGGAAGGCATACAATGACGACCAACGCCAGCACAAAGACAAGAACTATGACAAGGAATGACAAGCTAGGATCCAACGGGGAGCAGGAGACACAGGTGAGGTTAAATACACAGGGGAACAAGAGACAGCTGGAACCAGTCGGGCTAGACACGACAGCACAGGGACTAAATTAACTAATAAACACACAGTACCAACATCCTCACAGTTGAGTGATTTGTTGTCATGGTTTGCTCTTCAGGGCCACCGTACCGCTCCCCACAGATGTGGATCGTAACAACCTAATGTTATCTACGGTCGACAATGTGCCAATGGCTCACTGCGATCTGCTGGGTTCACTTATATAGAAACGGTTTAAACTACTGTGAATAATTAACCAAATATGCTGAACTGTTTGACAACTAGGATCAATAGGAATGTATGCGTGACGGAACTGAAATGATTTTTTTTTTTTTTAAGTGTCTCGAGACGACATTTGTTGTGAACTGGTGATATAAGTGTATCGGACTGAATTGAATTGAATTGGTCGTACTCCAGTGTTATCTCCCTTCCCCTCAGCTGACCACTGAGAGGAGAACAAGCTCATTCTGTTGTGGCTCCCAAACTTTGGAATTCATCGCCTTTGAATATTAGACAGACGTCTTTGCTTCCTGTCTTTAAGTCTCTTTTGATTTAGCAACACATCTTTTTCTAATAGCGTTGGCTCCGGTCTGAATAGAGATGTTCTTTTTAATGCCTTTGTTTCTGGGGGTGAGTGTTGTTTTGCTCTCGACTTTTATTCTTTTTTTTTGCCTTATTTTTGTACAACGCTTTGGGCTAACTTCTGTTTTTCAGATGTCCTTTATGAATAAATTGGGTTGGATTTGGACAGAAAGAACAGGGAGTGCGTGGAAAGTTCTCCGGCTCCCCGTCTCCACGCAGACTCAACGAGGGGTTTCATCAGTGAACCTTAGGAACTTCAATGGGTTTCAATTAAGTGCCGTCTTTTGTGTGAGAACACACACGTAGGGGGCGCTGAGGCCCCTTCCACTGCTTCAGCAGAGAGCCTTGTTGTTGGAACTATTTTCTTTCAGTCTTCTTGTTACTGTTAGCAGGAACTCAGTCTTAACTGCTGTGCATTAAATGTTAATTGTATGTATATATGAGTATATGAATAATATTAATTGCATTGCTTACCAGTTTGCTCATGTAGTTCATCCAGAAAAGTAAGACATTTTTGCAGATCCTAATTTGATTTAAAGAAGCTGCCTTAATTTGTTGGGGGTTTTTGTTGTTTTTGTCTTACTGAATAAAATCCTGTAAGCAACCTGCAGAATAATGAGCAAGGGCCTTTTAGATGACTAATTTTCACATTTATGTCACTTTTTTTCCCCCACATTTCGCAGAAGGGATCAAACATTGCTGAGAGCTTAGCAACACATCTCACATCGGAACAAAATCAGACATGTTTGCTATAAAACCCACTCTCTGCACAACAATCCGCAAGCATCTGCATGCGTGGCCAAAAGAAAGAGAGCCCTGCTCAAATCAGTTTTATGCTCTGTCTTATTATTAAGATGCCTTTCTTGTGCAGAAAAGGCCCATAAGCCATTGCAGCGTGGGCCAAAGTGCTCGGAATGGAAGGGTAAGAGCGATGTGTTTACTTGGGTTGTATGTGAATAAATACAATTCAGAAATTGTTGTGGGACTTGTGGTTCTGTGCTGGAGCAAGAATTTTAGCGACAGACTTTCATTGTGAGCCAAGCAAGGCAAGTTTCCAAACCCCTTTTTTTTTTTGTATTAATTTACAAAATTTTCTACTATTCCAGTAACCTTTAATGTCTGGAATAAAGCACGCAGCAATTTTTTTAATTACCTGTTTTGGAAGGAAACCATTTATTCTTGCCATGTTTTTCAGATTGTCATATGATGATTTAATAGCACATTTTATGTTTGATCAAATTTTAATCTGAGTTCAAAGTAAGATTTATGTTTGTTGTATGCTTTGTGATTTTTAGCCCCACCAAGTCCATTAAGTGCTGGATAACCTCTATACTTGAAATTTTGGGTCCAAAAACAATGATTTTTAAAAATGTTTTATATCTTAACTACTTTAGTCTGGAGGAAGTTCTGACCTATTTATTCACTGATTTTATGGACACACCGACTCAAACACAGCTGTGAACTGTTGGTCATGCAAAAACAGAGATATAAACGTGCCTATCATCAGCGTACTGATGGTTAGGGACGTTGTAGTACTTTATAATCTGAGCTGGGAGATTAAATAAAACAGGACTGAGAATGGAGCCTTGAGGAACCCCAGAATTAAATTGTGTTTGCCCAGATGTATATGTACCAAGTGTCACAAAGTAGTCCTGGTCTGTCAAAGTTTGAAACACTTTAGTGGAAACGCCACCAACTTCTCCAGTTTATCAACAAGTGCTGTTGATCAGTTGTAGCTTGTATTTTTCAAATATATATTAGAGAATATCTGTCTGGATTGAGGAATATTAAATACATGCAATTACGACATTTTGATTAAATGTTGACCATACAGATGTTAGTTTTTAGAACAACTGGAGTGTACAACTTATTTGTCGATCTACCTAAATTATTTGAGCTATTTAAATAATTAATTTGAGTAACATACTAAAGGTAACATGTAAAATTTTTGGACTCTTGTGGCATGTATTGAACAGTAATTTGACTGGAAAGAGCCAGGAATAGCGGCAAGTAACCCAAGACTGGAATCGTACCCAGGAAAACCACATCAGGGTCTATAGCCTGTTTCAGAAATTCTGTCTTTCAGCAGCTAAACTAACTCAAAAACAGAATTCACCTTACTGAACCAAAATTAAATGCAAATACTAATATTACCAACTAAATTCTAACTTTAAAAAAGTATCAGTGTAGCTGAACTGTGGTGGCTTAAAGAGACACTTTGTAACTTTTATAACAAAATAATATGTTTTTCACATGTTTGTTAAAACTATCAGGCTGCACAGTGGCTCAGCTGGTAGCACTGTTGCCTTGTAGAAGAAGGTCCTGGGTTCGATTCCAGGCCCGGGGTCTTTCTGCACTGAGTTTGCATGTTCTCCCTGTTCATGTGTGGGTTCTCTCCGGGTTCTCCGGCTTCCTCCCACAGTCCAAAAACATGACTGTTAGGTTAATTAGTCTCTCTAAATTCTCCCTAGGTGTGTGTGGGGGGTGTGTGTGCATGATTGTTTCTCCTGTCTGTCTCTGTGTTGCCCTGCGACAGACTGGAGGAGGGTCTTAGCGCTGTCAAGGAGCTAGGTTTTTTTATGACCTAGGAGCTAGGTTTTTTTATTGCTTGTTTAATCAAACAAGCAATAAATAAGTATTGGTGTACGAGATTGTCTGTCTCGTACTGTCACAACATAGTGACAACAAATATATAGACTTTTTATTTATTTTAAAGTAAGAGTTACATACTGCTGTTTTAACGGACTCCTGACAAATGTTTGTGTCTCAAAATGATTTGTTTGAATTCTAGAATAGCCTGTTCTGAATTATTTAGTATGCTAGTTTGGAAAATGTAGCTGCAGATTTCCAGTAAATGGCTTGACTTATCTATGATCACTATCTCCAGCCATGCACTTGCTTTAATATCCTCCTACATCCCCATAAAGCTAAGCATAAGTCCCCAGCTGTGCCAAGTGACTAGTGTCAGCCAAAATGAAATAAAGGTGGTAATACGTACAGTCGGAGGGATTCCACCTCCTGTCGCTGGACTGTTGAGATAATCCGGTCTTTGAACTTCTAGTGTCAGTAGTGGCTCTCCCAACAAGGTCTGGGTGGCAAGGGAGAGCAGCTGGCCACCACTCGTTTAAACTCTTACCCCAAGTGATCGGGATGCCTGCCGTACCTAGCACCATCATGTGAGTTCTCTCCACAATGCAAGTCCTGCTCAAAACCAGCCGGTCTTGCTACATCACTCTGAATAAGTGACCGTGACTGTTTGCGTCCAGTTCTATACTTGTATGAGGAGGTCTGCAGGGAGGGCACAGCTTCAAAGCCAGAACTTTAAGATTTCAAATATCCCCTGTCTTCAAATGTCACAAAAGAACAACTTGAATGTCAAACACTTGGACTCACGAATGTGGCTAAATTTGGCCACAAGGTGTCAGTGCAGCACAAGTTTTGTTTTTGTTTTTCATTTGTTTGTTTCTTTGATTTCAGGTTAGCGCCAGTGAAGTTCCTTTTCAAGATGATTTATTTTGTTGAAAAGTTGTTACAACTTTTCTATTGACAAACTATATTCATTTCATAACACTCAGCAGATGTTGCAGATAGAATCCTATTTGCGTTCTGCATTAACGCAGGCAGCAGAGGTTATGAAGGATTAAAAGCAACAAGCAATATTTGATGCAATATATTACAAAGTATGCAGTAAACAGAAATATGTTTCTCTTTTTCTTTGGATGCTGAAGATCAAATTTCACCTGAGCTGGAGCAGCACCTGTCACATCTCAGACCCAAGCAAACGGAGCCACTTGCCAAATCTTGCATGGCCTGTCCACAAATCTGTGCTAAGTTTCCACGGTAACCATTTTTGTACTATCCAATATTACTTTTTTGCTACTGCATTTGGTGTTAAGCTAGGAATTTACAACAGCATCAGGGCGTCTGAGTTGAAGGATAAATCAATCAAATAAATAAATAAATAAAAGTTAATAACGTCAGAAATGATCATGGAAAACAGTATGGAACTCAGCCAATCAATAAAATAAAGTTAATTTTATATAAACATCATTAAAAAATAATATTTTTTATAGAAGTCAATCAACCAATAAATAAATAAGTAAAGTTAATTTAATGAAAACACCATAAAATAATAAAAAGGTTCTCTGGAAATCAATCAACCAATAAATACATAAATGCATTTAAAAAGTTGACAAAAACCTTTAAAAAAAAATCATGATCTCTTTGAAATAGAAATTAATGAACCAATCAACAACAACAAAAATACATAAGTAAATAAAGGTTAGTAGAAAGTTCATATAAGATCATGAAAAAATTTATAAAAATCAATCAACCAAGATATCAAATTAATAAAATAAGTTAATAACAATGTCATTAAAAAAATTAGGACTTTTTAATGAAAATCAATTAACTAAATAAGTAAATAAACAAACAAATAAAGGCAAAGTTGAAAAAAACTTCATGAGACAATCAAAAAATGTTTTAATAGAAATCAATCAACCAATCAATAAAATAAAAATAATTTTGTAAATGAATGAAAGGTGTTTAAAAAATGTCATGAAAGGTAACGAACAAAATGGACAGAAATCCATTCAAGCAATTAATAAAGTTAATAAAGTATATAAAAAAATTTAATCAAACAAGCAATAAATAAGTATTGGTGTTATACCAGATATTTAAGTGAATAAATATGAGCACAACCCCTGTGTGCTCGCTTGACGAACCGCCTTTCAGAATAATGAAGGGCTTGTTTATTTCTTCTCGGCCTTCCAGCTATTTTTCTGTCCTCTAACTCTCTGTAAGCAGTCATTTCCTCAACAGTCTGACCAGAGCAGGGATTATTCCTGGCTGACCCCAGCCAGTCTTGGCTGCAGTCTGTGCGTATCCTATTTGGTTTGTAAGATTATACGAGTCCATCTCCCTGCAGCTGCAGCAAAAAAATCAAACTCTCTTAAAGCAGAACTGCAGGAAGCTTTCCCCTTTAATTAAACCTCGGGCCAAAAACCCCCCCCAAAACAAAACAAAACAAAAAAAACGACAGGATGAGAAAGAATGAAGGGGGCGGACGGTCAGGAACCTGTGTTCATTATTGGAGGTGAAGCCTAAATATAACCACACGGTGCGGCCTGTGTTTCCGTTTGGAGGTGAAACGTGTACGCTGGACATGAAAGGCGATGCTGCTGCTGCTTTGTTTCTCGGGAACTTGAAATAGCTCCTGCTGAGCCAGCAGCGAACTGAGCTGCAGCCCCATTTCTTCGCCTCTTTTTCAGTTTCACACACATCAAACGCAGACAGGCCGAGCCTTGAATGAGCACTTTCAGGTTCTTCGCTGCATCCGTCTACTAAAATAAAGCTTTACTCCAACAGATATTGGTACACATGTGATGGGATGGGACTGAAATAGACCAACTGGTCGACATAAAGAGTACAAATGGTTTTGCTAAGGCAGGCCGAACCCTGTAATGTCCTTCAGATCAGCTTTCTGAGCTCACACACAGATAATATGGTCATCTTCTAATTAATTTGAACTGAATTATGCTGGATTGGTGGGAAATTTAATAAATCAAAATGAAATATATGACTAACATGAAGCACAAGAGCAAAAACTGAGTGAAAAGAATGAATCTGAAGGGTATTAAAGGGAGTAGCGGTTTCTGATATGGGCGACATGGGCAACCACCCAGGGTGGCAACTTGTTGGGAGCAGCATGAAGTAAATATTGCGCTTCCTAACTAAATATTTAGTTAGAAGCCAAATACTAGCTTGCTAGCTGCATATTTAGGTTGAATTATGCAGTATTTATCAATGAATTAATTAATTAATTAATTAATGACATGGTGAAAATGAGACTTTGAACAATGAACCCGAACAGATTAAGCTACTTTGAAAAGCGGAATGTGAAGACTTGTCAGTCTGTAGATATGCAGAGCCCTCCTGCTGCCTCCTGCAGAGACTCTGCTGACCTCTCACACATTGACGCGACCTCCACCAGGCCCCGCCCCACCAGGATAAGCAGGTGTAGAACGAGGTTGGAAATGTGCAAAGGCGACAAAGATGTAATTCAAAACAGTTGCAACAGGTGTTATTTTATTAACAGGCACCTTTACAGCACGGGGCTGCACAGTGGCGCAGTTGGTAGCACTTTTGCCTTGCAGCAAGAAGGTCCTGGTTCGATTCCCGGCCTGGGGTCTTTCTGCGTGGAGTTTGCATGTTCTCCTTGTGCATGCGTGGGTTCTCTCCGGGTACTCCGGCTTCCTCCCACAGTCCAAAAACATGACTGTAATGTCAATTGGTCTCTCTAAATTCTCCCTAGGGGTGTGTGTGTGTGTGAATGGTTGTTTGTCTTGTATGTCTCTGTGTTGCCCTGCGACAGACTGGCGACCTGTCCAGGGTGAACCCCGCCTCTCGCCCGGAACGAGGCTGGAGATAGGCACCAGCAACCCTACCGACCCCATTAGGGACAAGGGTGAACAGAAAATGGATGGATGGATGGACCTTTACAGCGCAATGACTCAGGGCCCCGAAAAGCTATGTCTAATATAGCTACGCTTTTGATATTTTCATGTTTAATCTGAAAGAAAAACTACTTCCACTGGAGTTATGCGCTTCTTTGTGGTCATTTGAGCATAAAATCCTAACAAACCCTACTGAACTTTATGGTGGAAATGTGATCAAAAGAAAAACCTGATTTCTTTGGAGTGAATATTGAACTCGTGGTGCTGTTTGCAGCCTCAGCATTTCTATGTTCAATGCAAATTACAATGAGGCAAAAAAAAAAAAAAAAGGGAAAAAAGTCAGTAAGTTCTCCAGTTCTTAAAACAACCACAGAAAGTTCCAGCAACTATTTGGCTCAATAGCACATTGAGTCTTCCCAGTTGCATTCGGTGCATACACACACACACACACACACACACACACGCACGCACGCACGCACGCACGCATGTTTGCGCAGCTATCTTTGCAGGGACTTTCCATTGACTTCCATTCATTTCTACAACCTAAACCTTACCCTTACCCTTACCCTAACTCTAACCATTACATACCTAACCCTAAACCTAACCAAAACTCAATTCACACCTTAGTCCTAAATCTGACCCCTGACCCAAAAACAGCGTTTCCCCTTGTGGGGACCAAAGCCTGGTCCCCACAAGGAGCAGTGTGTGTCCCCACAACGTAGTATATGTCAGGAAAATGATCCCCACAAGGTATTAAAAACAAACGCACGCACACACGCGCTTTCCACAGTTTCTGTTTTAATTAGAGGGAGTTCTTGTGGTTCTGTGTCTGCACTGTTAAAACCTCTGGGATGAAGTGTTTCAGGCGTCTCAGAGCCGGACCGAAAGGCGTTGAAGCTTGTAATACGCTTCTGGACCTATATCCCTTAGCGCCCCGCAGCTTTCTTGTTGGCTTATTGCGTTGTCACGACAAATGCTGAAAAGTTCCAGAGGTATAAGCAAAAGTCACATACAGGCAACACAATATCTTATTTATTTTACAAAAGGACTCTGTGCTGGTTCAGGTTCTTGGAGAGCGAAAGCGCTTTGCTGACAAAAAAGCAGACCTCACAGTTTGGGTTTTTCCTGTCTAATAATGCAGACAAGCATTCTGTCTGCCCTCCTGCGGCACACGGGTCTGCACCATGCAAGTGCACAGGAGGTGAAAACGGATGAGTGTGATTTATAGCGACAAAGAGGAGGCAAGTCATCTCACAAGATTTGTCTCTGAAGAGTGAATAACATGTTGCATAAAGCCTGGCACTCTGCATGAGGAATCCGCTCCAGACTTCTTCTGCTTCTTCTGCTGCTGCCAAAAGCTTCTCATGCAGTGGGAGTGACGGAGCACATATTCCTGTCGGCTGTCAGAGAACCGGCCAGAAAGTGGGGGAACTTTCTCGTTAATATGGAGACAAAATGAAAGAGATTTGTGCTTTTTCCCCCCTTTTAAAAATCAAAGCAATACAGGAGCAATTGGCCACAATTCAATTGATTAAAAAAGTGGAGTTTTAAATGTTACAAACTAAAAAGATGGAGGAAAAGAGCCTGCGGATCTGTTATTGAATAGTACTGGGATTGTATATTATGATATTATTAATTAACTTGTGTAAAAAGGTAAATTTTACAAATGGGAACAGTTATTTTTTTGTGTTTTTTTTTATTTTTTACATTTCTGGCTTTTACTTGCACACAGATATTCTGATGTTTATCAGTGCTGCTTCTGGGATGTAATGAATAGAATAGAATAGAATAGAATAGAATAGAATAGAATAGAATAGAATAGAATAGAATCACACTGAAGATCAAGAAGTGTGAAAAATATATAAAAAAACCAAGCTTAAAAACAACAACCTTAAAAGAATAATAACAACATTGATATACAAGATTATAATATGAAAAATATGATGGGATTCTCAGAAATAAAAAACAGCGTTCTCTGATCTAGGAGAACCAAAGTAGTTTTTTCTCTCTTTTCTTTCTAAACGTACAAGTATTGATCGTTAAAAAAAACAAAAACAACAGATGACTATTTACAGCAAAATATATCAGAAAAACAGATGTACAATAATAGCAGAAAATGAGTAAAACAGTGCAAGTGACTGTGAAAATGCAAACACGTTTTGCAAAACGACCTGCTTCAGACCTGCAGGCGTGTTTTATATGAGGCAACAGGACGTTCTGCCCAAGGCAGTACGGAAACAAAATAAATATTAAAATGTCATTTGTGCTCAGAACAAATATTCCAGTCAATGAGGATTGGCGTCCCCGGTAGTGGTGCAGCGTGTGAACTCGGCAAAATCTTGCTGAACAACTGAAAGTTCTGTGCTGAATTAAAGGGAACGGTTTAGTGTTTTGGGAGCATTTCGGCATTTGACTTTCTCCAGTTTAACACGCTGTACTAGTTTGATTTAGCAGTATGATGTGAATAAAGGTTTGATTAAGGTTAGGATTAGTCATTTTCAGGATTAAGGAAAAAGTCTAGGTTAGGCATAATGCAGTTATAAAAATGAATAAAAGTCAATACAAATTCCTCCGTTTGTAAAGTAGAAGGATGTGTGTGTGTGGGGGGCGAGGGCCGGGCGCGTAGTTGTGTGTTTGATTATGCAAAACCCAATGAGTAGATGCTGTAATTTGTAAAGAAGTGCTTCTACCACAGCTCATGTTTAGTGGTCATATAAAACAGCCGTGCAGCAACGATTATGTAGGACAGTTTCTGCTACTGTTCTACAAATTTCAAGGACTCCATAACAGCATTTCAGTATATTTCATCATCTCATGCTGAAAAAGAAGGACTGCAGCTGGACCGCCGGCTAAACGAAGGTATCCTGAAATAAGAATGAAACCGTTTTTGCCGTGAAAAGAATGCTGTATTTGTGTTCTTCTTTTCCATACAGGGATTATTTATTATATATTTAAAGCTGCACACCTAGCTTTTCTGTGAAGTCAGTAGAACTTAAGCTACATATAGATTGTTAATTGTAGGACATGTGGCTTTTGCTGTTGTGCTAACTAAAGACTTTTTAATCAAGAAAAAAGAAGTTTCCAAAGACAAGCTTCCGTAGTCGTCTGATGACATCACGTAAGGCATAAGTGAGATGATCAGAGTTCTTTTCGTGTGTTCATTTGTAGTTTTCGCTTTATTTTCATGTTTCCCTCCATCAAATGATTGTATCTCTGTTCTGTTTCGGCAGCAGCATCAACATATGTGAGCGCTGTTTCAGACTGCTACATTAAGCAGCACACACTTCTGCTAATCTTTTAATAGCGAAGCCAATTTTTTTTGTTTAGCATTTAATGCTAACGTTCTAAAAAAAAATGCACCACACTTAGCTTCCCCTAAAGTATTTTTTTCCCAAATAAATTCTAAAGCACTAATTCACAGGCTGTTTTGTAAACTTTAATTTTAATAAAGTCCCACGTACAGTATGTACTGAAGTTTTGTTTATCAGCTGCAAAGTATATGTAGTTAGACCAAAGATTTTCTGGGCTCCCCTATGGATTACAATAAAATCCCCCCCAAAAAAGGAAAAACAAAATCAACTGGGCACACACATCGTTCAACCAGACATAAACCTACATACATAACTTTTTTTTGTGTCATTCATCCATACCGCTAACCCCCTTCGCCCCCCATTGGCACTGCCCCCCATCTAGGGGGCGTGCCCCACACTCACTGAATTAGACCTTTATATCATGACTATAAAGTCATGCTTTAAAATAGCATGATTTTATATGCTATTTTAGCAGATAAAGTATAAAGTACAAATAGCTGTGAAAACTGCTATTTTCACAGCATTTGACCCCGTTGAAGTTGATATACAAATTTTGAAGGACATTCTTAGACACTTAGTGGTTATAAACTTGATTGATGTTAGCGCTTTAGCATTAGCTTCCACTAAATAATGTGTTGCGTAGCGCTTTAGCATTGGTTGGCGGAAGGAAGTATGAATAGTGCCTTCACATTAGTCCACCACTGAATTTAAGGATATTCTTTTTTTTCAAGAAGAAGAAAAAAAGTATAGCAAGTTAAGATACTTGTCAGTGGGAGAAAAACTATCCCGCTTGGTCATATCTTTAAGCCTCTAAAGACAGGAATGTGAGAAAAATATCTTTCACCATGCTAGGGAAACGGATATGAGCACTGAGAGCTGCCAGGGGGAAAAAAAGAGAAAAAAAAATCAGTGTAAAATCCAAATTGCAATGATGATGTAAGCGTGTTGTTGACTTTCCTAGTCTGAATGACTGAGCAAAGGATGGGGGGCTGGGGTGTCATTAATCCACAGCTAGTGGTGACTTGCCAAGAGAAAATGAGGTGTAGTGGGGGATGGGCAACAAGGTTCTGTTATGACTGATTCATGATAAACTTCTGAACGCTGGGCTTTTAGTTCTCCTCATTTTCTTCTCTCTTCGCTCGTTTTAAAGAATCGCTGCTTCATTTTTCCTCCCTTCTTTCAACGTGAGTAATGTACCATGAATTAATGTTTAATTAACGCTTTCAGCTTGTGCTAAACACACGCAGGTGCATGGTGGCCTTTTCAAACTAGGCTAGAGATACCAATAAATAGTTATGTCCTCTTTAAATGAAGTTACTGAACGTTGTCCTCCACACTAACCGACCATACCGTAAACATACACTGTGTCCCTGCTGCCACCGCGGGTTAATAATCTTTCAAATAGTCTTTAGTGTCTGTCTGACGCTCTGAAATGACAGTAGTTACAAGCAGCCCATTTTAGCATGACAGGTCACCTCGCTGTGTGTCTGAAGCCGTTGCTGGGCTCTTACCGCCGGGCTTTAGCTTTAATATTATAACCTCACCATAGTTCATCTATGCGCTACAGGGAGCAACCCTGCAACGGATTAAAGCGACATCATGGTCTGACTTGAGCGTCAACGTGAACGGAAGATACCGTCTGTTGGAAGTTTTAATCCAAGTAGGTATGACATTGTAGCTACACTGTCATTAGCATAGCATGCCAGGTTTATCCAGTTAGCCAGCTAGCTTGTTGGCAAGTCCACGGGGGTTAGCAAGCCTGACGACCTTTTGGTTCAAGGCAGGAATTCGTGTTAGAGAGGGATTCAAATAATGGTAATTAGTAGTAATAACGCAATAAAAAAAAATAGCAAGCACAGACGCGAAGTTGTTATAATAGGCACGGGACGCAAATGCCTGCATCAAAAATAAGTCAGCCGTACCCCGCCTTGACTGACTAGCATGTGTGTTGACGGGTACAACCAGCGCCATGCAGAACTGATTACACACGCATGGTAGCCAGTGAGCTAAAAGGTTACGCGGCTTTGCGCTGCCGCTGTGATAACTTTAACTTTAGTTTCCGAATCAACTGCGTTGCAGTAGTTCATTTGAGCAGCAGGCAGCTCCAGATATTCCACGTTGTTGTTTGTCTGCTTATTTATAGAATGGCCGTGATCCTCCCATATCTCCACGAACTGGGCTGGTCCGCCTGATGTCCACTCTGAAGTTAGTTTAGCTCCTTTTGCTAGCCGTTTTGAACAAGTGTGAGCATTTTTCTCGAGCACGGGTGCGTCTTTATGAATGGAAATATTACCATATTCAAATCTTGTATTCTTTTTTTTTTTTTTTAAAGCTAAACTCATACATACGTACTTATGTTAATTTTGATCATTATAATTTAAAGCTAACGAGAAACCCAAATATAATTTCTCTAAAAAATTGAATATTATTTCAAACAAACAAAAAGCGGGGGGAAAAAAGTGTATTTTTGACACAGAAGTGTAAGGTTATCGCCGAGATCAGGATGTAGAAATCTGCTGACTGGACAGTGTCCCTTCGCGGTCACCGACACGCTCCGCAACCGCACAGCTGTGAGGTTTTGGAGACGAGGCAGACAACAGGAAGTCTGCTCTGGTATTGAGATCACCATGCGAACTAAATCTGTGCCGGGTGTTTCCCTGTTCTAAAGATTTTTGAAGACACTGAAGGCAAACGAGCTCAGGAGGCCAAACAAAGGCTTCAGATTTACAGTTTTGCACCTTGGCGTCTTTCTCTTGTTGGTGATTGATGTAAATCCTGACTGGTTGGTCCCACAAACCATCCATCCTAACAAAACTCAACTAACAAAAGCTGAATGTGGTTATCAAAGTAATCTGGACTTCCGTCCTTCCTTCAGCTGCAGGATTTTTCATTACAGTTTAGTTTTATTTTTTTTTGTGGTGACTTTTAGTCTAATTATGTTTGTTTTAATTCGTTTTTAGAGTGGGTTTGCTTCTTTTAATTAGTTAAATATTGTTTCTTTTTTATTAGTTACAGAAGATGTCTTAGTTTTTTCGTTCTTTGGTTCATTTTCAGGTGCAGAACGTATTCCAGGTGGTTCGAAGCCGTGTTCCGATGACGCTCATTTGTCAGAATTAAAGTGCCTTTTTGAAAATAACCTTACAGCTGGTATTAGACATACTTTTCAATGAACCCCAATTTCTGTTTTAGAAATGTTTTTAATTCATCTGGCGTAATTTTCTGGTCTGAAATGTCCCATTTTTATGACTATGAGTGGAAAATCTTCATAATTAGCAGAAATGAAGACTTGAAAACATCAATTTGTGTGTTAAGTATATACATGAACTAAATGAACTTTTCAATCGTACAGAATGTCTCTGCGTGTGCAAGGTAGTGGTTATTTGAACATTTGAAGGGAATGGTGTAATATTATGTAAATGTCAATACAATTACCTAGTATACAAAAGCCGTTTTTACACTGTTCTTCATTTTCCTCACAGTGAAGGACAGCAGCCTAATGTCTTTGAGTAAAACTAATAAAATCTGTGCAGAGAATCCTTGTTACTATGGAAACTTTTGTTTTCTTTTCTGATTTGGTTTGTTTTCTAAAGAATCTTTTCTCAGGATATTCCAGGATCTCAGCTTCCTGCCCCCTAGAGACCAGGTCACCATAAAACAGACAAACCACGTTTTCGGGGAATGTTTTGCAAATATACATTTTTAAATAGCTACGCGCTACTGATTTATTGTCGCTCTACCAACTTGCGAAGTTGTCTTGCTGCGTCGATTTTCCGAAAAACACCAGTTTGAAAGAAGCAAAGCGACACTGCAGAGTGCAAATGCGGAGTATTTGAAGGTTCATGAAGTCGACGGTGAAGATTCAGGGTCTGTTTTTGTTCTCTATTTCAGGGTCCAGAGACGAGGCGGCCGTCATGTGCAACTGAAGACGTCTTGATGATCGCATGGGTACTGTATCGATGACCGCATTCCTGTTAGGAGTTGAGAAAAGAAACGCTAAATTGATTCTGTACAATCCATTTAGGGCCATTTTGTGTCATTTATTTTCTGAATCCCAAAATTCCAGGCTTTAAAACTCAGGTAATTGACCGCATACTTTAGTCATCAGTCAGCATAATTCTGGCTCTGTATTTGACCACTCTGAATTTCAGTTGGTTGGTTTTCTGTCTGTTGAATGGAGGTCTCACTATTTCATTCACTTTGTTGGTCTCCTTTAATCAAATTCTAGAGGTATGAGTGTGAAATCAAACTCTGATGCGGACCAAAAACCTAAACTCCGGTTCGCATAAAAAACACAGGTCTCGGTTTGGTTGAAGTGAACTCCGGTGCGGCTCAAATTCATATGTGAATCCCAAGCGGACTCTCCAAAAGCAGGTAGCGGACTATAATGCAGGGCATTCTGGGTAAATGAGAGTCTAGCGCCAGCAGGAGAAGGTGCTTGGGATTTTAAAAAAATTTTTTTACCAAAAACAAAAGAAAAATTCTACGACCACTAAATTCTGACGCTACTGCATTTTTGTTTTCATTTTGTGAAGAAGGAAGTTGCGTTCAATTCTTCTTCAGTGGTTTTTGGTGCAGCGCCCCTGCAGGTGATGGGATGAACAATTTTTCAAAGTGCTTTATTCATTTGACTGAGTGGGTTGTGAAGGTGAATTACAGCTGAAAATAAACCAGATGTTGCCATTTTGGTCCCCAATGGAACCGAACTAACAGGTGTGAAAATGCCCTGAGAAGTGAAGATCTTATTTTTATTTTCAAACCTGATAGTCCGGGAAACTCTGCTCCATTGGGGACAAAATTGCAGCATTTGTTACATTTTCAGGTTCTGCGGTTCTCTTTCACACCACAAACTAATTGAAAAACAGTTCCCCTCCACACCTGTGGTGGCGCTGCACCAAGAACCACTGAAGGAAACGACATGAAAACCTTTGAAGAAGACACGGAGCACAACTTCCTTCTTCACGAAATGCAAGCAAATATGGAGTAGCGTCAGATTCTAGTGGTTGGAGGATTTTTCTTTTGCCATTGGTTAAAAAAAAAACAAACAAGCTATTTCTCCATCCAACGCTAGACTCTCATGTTTGCTTTGACTGTATTTACCCAGAATGCCTTGCGTTACAGTCCACTTCCTGCTTTTGAAGCGGTTTCCGGTCTGCTTGGTGTTCACATGTGAATTCAAACCACACCAGAGTTCCCTTCAACCGAACCGAGGTCGAGGTTTTCAGTCGGACCAGAGTTCGCTTTTTTAAATCAAGAGTTGGATTACGAATTCACACCTCCCCCAAATGAACCGGACTTTATAGGGAGACGGACTGGAGTTGGATTAAAGCGGACTGAAGTGGACAGGTGTGAATGCATGTAGGATCAAACACGGAGTTCCATCTCTGCCAGAGCTTGTGTAGAATAACCTGAAATCTGCTGAGTCGTATTGTTGAGGCTCAGTAGCCAGCTGGACTCTCTGACCGCCTGCTTCACGGCTTCCTGGAGGCCTTTTCCTCCATTCCAGGCCTCCAGGTTTAGCTGGCGTCGGACGTCAGTCTTTAGGGACGCAGCAGAAGACGTGTTGACTCATTCAGCGGGCTGGCAGAATGCAAACAGTGGACATTCTGTCCTTTTTCCACTCTCCTTGTTTATTCCGACATTTCCATTTAAACAGCGTAGGTTCTGCCAGAACAGGAATAGAGCACAAACACAAGCCGTGCAGGAATCACTTCCAGATGTAGGTTAATGAGTGGAAACCGGTGGGCCTGGCTTCGGCGACGAGGCATGTGCCTTTAGTGAAAGTAGGGTGGAAACAGAAAATATCGTTCCGGGTTGGGAGTTTTCTAGAGTTTTACAGTTTGTTTCATTCGCTTCTGTTCGTGTCTTACAGGCTACTGACCTGTGCTGACCCGATGGTTTAATCAGCAGGACTAAAAATGAGCATCAGCAGCGATGAGGTCAACTTCCTGGTTTACAGATACCTACAAGAGTCAGGTACAGGTGCTTTCTGTGCCATCAGAAAACCTTGTAGAGTCGATTTAAAATGACGTCACAGCCGCTGCTATGGCTAACCTTTGGACACTACACTAATGAGCTTCCGTCCCACTTTCCGATTTTTCCCACCGTCCTCCAGGGTTCTCCCACTCAGCATTCACCTTTGGCATAGAGAGCCACATCAGCCAGTCAAACATCAATGGAGCCCTGGTGCCCCCTGCTGCCCTCATCTCCATCATCCAGAAGGGCCTGCAGTATGTGGAGGCCGAAGTCAGCATCAACGAGGTCCGCTTCCTTTTAATTAGGAGAAAAACCTCCTTCGTAGTTTCGCTTCTTTTCCCAACATCCGTCCTCCTACGGGCGGTGATACGGTGCGAGTGTGAAGCTGGTTGTCTCTGTCTAGGACGGGACCCTGTTTGACGGACGGCCCATCGAGTCACTGTCTCTAATCGACGCGGTCATGCCGGATGTGGTCCAGACCCGGCAGCAGGCCTACAGAGACAAACTGGCTCAGCAGGCGGCGGCGGCAGGCAGCAGCAGCAGCAGCACGGGGCCACAGGGAGGTTCCAAGAATGGGGACGGGGGCCCCACTAACGGAGAGGAAAACGGATCACATGCCTTAGCCAGTAAGCTAACTCCATGCACACCATGCTGCTCCTTGTGTGATTTGTAGGGAATTTAGGATAAGTCAAGATAAAAGTGCACTGAGAAGTGAGGAAGCTTTCTCCCACTCAGGGTGTCTGTGCATCCTCATAAAATCTTAAATTCATGTATCTAAAATTAAGACCTTAAAATGTCTTAAAGGAGCAGTATTATGTATCAGCTCCTTCAGACTAGCCAGCAGCAATCAGCTGCTGGTGGAACTGCACCACGCGTTGTTTTATTCCCCTATCTGCTGAGTCATTATAGGATTTACTTCTCAGTGCAGCGCTGATAAAAATGTCTTGATGACTTCCTGAAGGCGGAGTTTCAGAATGAACAAGAGCTTCTTAAAGAGACAGAGGCACAATTGCAAGGCTTTAAATTGTAAAATCCAATTTCTTTTACATTATGTTTGATATATACAGCATTTTCATATCAACTCAAGGTGACATAGTTACTTGATTGTGTTAAATAATGGTGCTGTGTCTCAAAAATACAGGCCGCTCCTTTAAATTCATAAAGTTGTATACTTGCATATGTAGTTTTTTCCCCCCGTGAGACAAAATATCAAGTCATAGATCCAAGAAAATTTTACAAGTGCTAAACAAAAGTTGTTACCATGACAACTCTGGCAAATCCTGGAGTCATGTTAAAGCACTTTGTGATACTCACTCTCAAAATGCACATCCTGCATGTTCCCCTGATCTAAATCTCAGTGGAGCCACTCGCTTCATGGGAACAAGTTAGTGTGGTGAACAACAGGAAGAGCACCGCTTCTCACCGCTGCATCCTTTGTTTTGATATTTGATCTTTGTTTTTTTCTTCCAGATGAGTGAACACAAGTGTGTCATTTTTTTACTCAAGTAAAATTGAAATAATCTAAAATCAGTATCGGTAGCTCAATGCTGAAACGCCAGAGTTTGACCTCAAAGTCTGGAATGTGTGCAGGTCTGACTGATTATTTGTGTCATAGCCAGGGAATCCTTGGTTTGACTGTGTTCCCTTCCCTCTGCTGTAGATAACCACTCAGAGATGATGGAGGTGGACCGGGATGTGGAGATCCCCCAGAGCAAAGCCATGGTCCTGCGAGGCCACGAGTCGGAGGTTTTCATCTGTGCCTGGAACCCGGTGAACGACCTCCTCGCCTCTGGGTCAGCACCGACTTTCTGTGTGTGTGTGTGTGTGTGTGTGTGTAAAGTGTGTCAGAGCGGTCGTGCCGTTTTTAATCGATTTTCTCAGAAAAGCATAATCCATCTTCTATAGAAATCAACCGAAATACAGGTGGGTTTTTTTTTTGTTTTTCAACCATTGGCAATTATTTGGACGTCAGTCTAAGCAATCGGCATTATGTGCTGCCAATTCTTGTGAGCCGATTCTTGAAACCGATGTTGCTTTTTCTAGGGAAGCATCGATCCACTTTTTTCACTTCCTGAATCGGCCAATACGATCCGATTCAGAAAAACAGCTGGATGGACTTAAAATGTTTCTTTTTTTTTAAACACAGACGTAAATATATTGAATTATAAATTAATTAGATAACTTTCCACCAGTAAAGATACTTAAATACACCAATAAATTCACAAGCTTGGTCAGACATGTGTAAACAACTTTCATTTGTTCGGTTAGTTCAATTAAGAATGGTTCATAAAGTGTAATATAGAATAAATAAAGCATGACATTGCTCATACCACAAAGCATAGAATTAGACTGACTAGATCTGCCCGTATGTCACAGAATCCCAATCTTGAATGTTTTTCCAACATCGGAACTGATACACATAATCAGTGCATCTCTAGCCTTTTCTTCCTCCATTTACATGATGAAAATGAAACAATGGTAACAAATGTTACACAAGTCTCAATTTAAGCAAAAAAAAAGAGACATTAATAAAACAAACAAAACATTAACAGTGGATAAAACATTTACCGTCGTTTCTTCCCACTTATGCTGAGACAAAGACAGACTTTAAAATGGCATGAAGAACTGAATTAGACAGCTAAAAATACATTAAAAGTAGTTGAAAGCGTACACTTGTCGAGAAAACACTTGCAAGGAAAAAAAAGCTAATATCAGCCTAAAATATCAGTCGACCACTAATCTTTGTTTTTCTACTACATTGAAACACGCAGAAGTATTTTGACAATTAATCCTTTTTCTACATGTCTGCGTACTGCTGCCAATGGAACTGACCCTCATCTGATGGGGTTTTATTTCGCTACCATAGCAACATATTAATGCACGAGGTTGATATCCCAGGGAAAGATCTGGCAGCAGAAATCACACCGCGTTTTTGACGCTGCAGTTTGCAGCGGCTCTGATCCGTCTATATGTTTTTCTGCGCGTTTTCTTTTCGTCACACACTCCGTCGCTGGAGGACTGTTTCTCTTTACTCCCGTTTAATGAAGAAGTCAGAGTCACCCATGGTGTTGTTCTGAGTCACAGCGCCCACCGTTTGAATCAGCTGTGCTTTTCTTTGCCGCTCTGCGTTTACATCCCTGGGCTCGTTATCGCGGCTCCACGGAGATTAAAACAGAATTCAAAACAGACACTTAAATAAGCACGCCCTGTAAAAGTGTACATATGGTGAAAGAACAATGACAATTCAGATAAAAGGCTAAATACGCAGGGGGAAAAACCGCCTCGATTGACCTGATAAATTACTTCTTTTTTTTTTGCCTAGTAAATCGTCCCTTTCCTTTTTTTCTGATCCAGGTCAGGAGACTCGACGGCGCGGATCTGGAACCTGAGTGAGAACAGCACGGGGGGGTCCACCCAGCTGGTTCTGAGGCACTGCATACGGGAGGGCGGCCAGGACGTCCCCAGCAACAAGGACGTCACCTCGCTGGACTGGAATGTGAGTGTGTGGAGTCTCACCTAGAAACGTTTCTAGATCTGAGCATCAGAGCACTTCTAATTGCTGAAGTCCTTCCATCCAGTCACAACATTCCTTATTTTTCCCACGAGAAAAGTACCGTTTTCTTCTAATCAATTTTTAAGTAGCATAGCATAAATATTTTGGTTTTATTATTATTATTATAATAACAAAACTGGAACATTTATTTTATTTTTTAAAAATAAATGAAGATTTAGTTTTTATTTTTTAAACAAACAAACATTTAGTCTTTTAATATTTTGTCATTTATTATTCTTTAATCTATTTTTCATCATTTTAATTGATTTTGAATTTCTGTATTTATTCTTTTTTATTTATGAAATGCAAGTATTTTGTATCCCGAACTGTGAGACATGGCGGTGGCAGCATCATGCTGCGGGCACGGAGAAGCTGCTCATACCTGGTGGGAAAATGGGCGGAGCTAAATACAGAGCAATCCTGGGAGGAAATGCGGAGCAGAACAACAACCTTCAGCGAAACTGACTGGTTCAGATCAAAGCGTAGTCGGGTGTAATTATGGCCTAGTCAAAGTCCAGACCTAAATTAGTGTTATGAAAAAAGCTTGAGCTGCTTTGCGACAAACAAATGGCAGAAATTTGACTATTTGCAGCAAAAGGTAGAAAGAAAATTCAGGTCTGTTTTGAGTCCGTCATTAAAACCCCCCTAATAAAAACAGAAAAATAAAGTTCTATTGGTCAAGGGGAGTGAATACTTTTACAAAGCGTTGTGTAATAGTTTATTATTTGTAAATATAATTGTAAAGGTTGCAGACATTCCCTATAGTTATCTGCAGGTCGGGATCAGCCACAAAACTGGAATCGGTGCATCCCTGTTGCCTGACGTAATATTTGTTCCAACAAAACAAATACTTATTATGCCACTGCTAAGGTCATGTACAGCATAAAATAAAAGCTGACGTTTCCCTCTTAAAGTCTCACATGAAAAAACAATAAGCTCATTAATTATGAAGATGAAACCCATTTAAATGGCAGTCTGAAGCTAACTACAATCCTGCCTGTCTTCCAGAGTGAGGGCACATTACTGGCCACCGGCTCATACGACGGCTTCGCCCGGATATGGACGAAAGACGGTAACACACACACACACAGCTTTAATCACACCACAGCTGCACAAAACACACCTCGTTTATCTCCTTGCCGGAGTCGTTTGATTGTTTTGCACTTCAGGAAACCTGGCCAGTACTTTGGGTCAGCACAAAGGGCCCATATTTGCACTCAAGTGGAACAAAAAAGGCAACTTCATCCTCAGCGCCGGAGTAGATAAGGTAAGGCTTATTGATTCTCAGCTGGGGCTTGGCCGCTTGCCATATTTTTGGGTTTCAAGCTTTAAATGAATTGTTCTTGGGTTCGTGGCTCTATTTTCTAAATCTGAAGCAGAAGAGCTGTTTTGAGGTGAAGATAGCTGCACTTCATTTTACAAACGTGCGATTAAGAACAACAAATATAAAGACAGAGAAAGCATTCCGTGCAGATTTCTGACGAATCGAGGATGGGATCACACACAAGCTTCTTGTTGCTCTAAATGTTTCTGAAGAGTCAGAAACGCATCAGTTGATGAGTAAACACTGCCATCTAGTGTACTAAAGCGTAACAGCACGTTAACGCTATATTAGGCAGTGCTGGTGAGAGACTCTTATGAACAGAAATAAAACGGTTTCATTGTAATTGCATGCAAATTAAAACAAAAATGAAATAAAATGTTGATTCAAAATGTGGAGTTAATAGCCAATTATTAATTATTAATAATTAGCTTTTTGGGCTCACCAGCGTTTCATTTTGTAGAATGTTTTTAGTTTCGGTAACTCTAGTCATCATCAATATTCTCCTCACTCGCAGCAGAGGGTTGAGTGTATAATCATTGATAAAAGCAGCGTTCTTTAACTCCTCTCCTATATTATTGGACTTTAGGATCCCTAATCTTGTACATCCCATTTTCCATTTGTTGCTTGCACAGATTGTATGCATGCTGTTGTTTGCATCCGGAAAGACTCAAGTCGTATTAAAAGGTCAATTTAAGGGTTTTATAAATCAATATCAAGGCATTAAAATATATTTTTTTAAACCCAGCCCTATTTCCAATATGAATATATCATCTTATTTCACCTTGTATTTTCTGAATCTCTAATCTTGAGCATGTTTTTTTTTTTTTTGTCTGTCAGTTTTGTCCCTCGGCACTTTTTCATGTCCGATGCCCAAAAAATGATTTCCCCTCTTAGCACCGCGTTTAACGTATCCAACAAGACTGTTGGTGAAATTCTGGATAATCTTTCGTGTCACAATGCAGTTCTTCCGTTGTCTCAGAATCATTCGGAAAACACAAATTTAATTGTCATAAAGTCTTTTGTTTCACTTTTCAAATTGGGAAGTCAGGTAATGGAACTCTCTCTCTGTCTCTCTGTCCACACAGACAACAATTATCTGGGACGCACACACAGGGGAAGCAAAGCAGCAGTTTCCTTTCCACTCAGGTGAGAGACAACAGCCAGCCGCTTTTTTTTCGCTCCACTTTTCAAGTAGCTCTCTCGTTTTTAGTCAGACGTTACCCTGCGTGTTAGAATTTGAGGTTCTCCCTGTCATTTACAGCCAGACAAATATGTCTGACGTCGTTGCTAAGATAATCTTCTCACAGGCCGCTTACATCTGACCGCAGCAGGTTAGAATCACAACATTTTATATCCAGATCACGACTTCCGTGTGTTTGTGTGTTCGTGTGCCAACAGCACCAGCTCTGGACGTGGACTGGCAGAACAACAACACGTTCGCCTCCTGCAGCACAGACATGTGCATCCACGTGTGCAAGCTGGGTCAGGACAGACCCGTCAAGACTTTCCAGGGACACTCGGTACGACAGCCGTCACGATCCTCGCTCACGCCGCGCGCACGGTGGAAACGCGGCGTCTGCTCCAAGCATGTTCACCCTCAGATTTCAAACCGAAACGTTTCAGAATGTCAAAGTAACGCAAACGTCAGATAGAGACAACAGTATGTGAAAAACGAATCGCTCACATTGCTAAAGCTTCAGTATGTTACTTTTATACAAAATATGTTTATTACATATTTGTTAAAACTGTTGCCATGTTGTGATGGCGTCACGATGAGGCAGATGATCTGTGAAAATATCAATCTCCTTCCACCTCCTCTTTCGTCTACTGTTGCCGTCTGAAGGAATGCACCGCTCCTGGTCAAAAACAACCAATCAGAGCCGGGATAAGGGCCTTAGGGCTGTCAATCATCCTCATGTACTCGCTGCTAAAATGAGCCGATGGTGGAGAAACAAGTTACCGTTACAGGAAAATTGTTTATCCGCTGTCATTGGTTGCTATGCTAATTAGCCTTAGCATTTATGACAGGCTGTGCCAGCTGCAGCTTAGCAGAGAACAAGAGCCACACAAGATTGTGATTGACAGCACTAAGACCCGCCTCTTGGCTCTGATTGGTTGTTTCTAGTTAGCACTGGGAGAAGGCAGAAGAGCTCCCTTTCTTTTTTTTCCAGATTATCCATTTCATACCAAACTGTCACCACATATAGCGACAGTTTCAATAACTATGGAAAACATAAAACATTTTTTTAGAAAAGTTAAATACTGTAGCTTTAAGTTATGATATAGCTGTGATTAAACACAAAGACTGAGCTTAGTGTCACTTGATTCCTACCAGACATAAAGAACCAAGAACCTTTAAGTAGAGTCTGTCTAGTAACAGGAAGTGAGCTAAGCTGTAATAAAAGCAGCATTGCAGTGGACAAAAAAAGCTTTGGCTCTAAAATAGCTGGTGTCTTTTTTCTTCAGCATCTCTAATGCTTATCACATGTTCTTTATTTGAATTTAAATCATGCTCATGTAGAATGAAGTGAATGCCATAAAGTGGGACCCCACGGGCAGCTTGCTGGCCTCCTGCTCAGACGACATGACGCTCAAGGTCAGCAGTCGGTATTCCAGTGTGTTTGTTAATGTACCGCATGTTGAATTCAGAGACTCATTCTAGTCATTGCCGCCGATCCTTCTGCTGTAGATCTGGAGCATGAAGCAGGATTCGTGTGTCCATGACCTCCAGGCCCACAGTAAAGAAATCTACACCATCAAATGGAGCCCCACGGGCCCTGGGACCAACAATCCCAGTGCAAACCTCATGCTGGCCAGGTACGAGTTCAGAGACGCCGACTTATTTCTTGTTTTTTTTTTTTTTTTCTGCCCCCACAAGGCTCTCGTTACACCACAGATCGTCTTTATTGTTGGAAAATCTGCCAAGTGCTGAAACGCTGATGTATTTAAATAAATTTTTAAAAAATTGTTGGTTCTCTATTAATAACTTTGATAACACTTTCAACTTGTCTTTCTTTTTTTTTTTTTTTTTACAGAATAAACTAAATTTTTTGTTTCCCTGCAACAGTTCAAAATATAAGGATAATACATCACTCAGTACTAAAATTTTCTTCATTTTTGGAAAACCTTGAACATGATTTTAAAAGTTTGTCTACAAATGCAGCAAGAGATTTACACTATGTATGTTTGATTGCCATTTATCAACAGTTCAGTTGTTAAATTGGATAAAAGAAATTGCAAAAAGGTGCATATGTTTTGCTTTACTTTGATTTATAGTCAATTGAAATATCAGACAAGCACTTTTTTAAAAATCTTATTTAAGTCTTCTACTGTGTGCAATGAATGGTTTCAGTTTTTTCCAAATGCTGTCTGCCAACAGAGCAAATTGTAGCAGCTATCATTAATCTACAAAAGAAACAACAGTGGTCCAAATGCTAAACCTTGGGGAACGCTGTTTGGGCATCTGATAGGGATGCAGGACAAAACTGCGAAGTGTTTACCTGAAGATCCAGCCTATCACTGTGTGGAAAGGCTAGAAAAATGTATATATATATAATATGATATTGATGCAAAATTTTAAATCGGTGCATCTCAAGTATTAATTGATCAATGTTTTTGTTTTACGATTGCTACAGGTGCACCAGTTACAGTTTTGTTACCAATCTTTAAACTTTAAAAAAAATCTGACCTGCCGATACAGATTTTTTTATTATTATTATTATTATTATAACTGACACTGTCAGGTGTTAAACGTCTACAAATTTGAAAGGTCAAAATTTACTTTCAATCTTCCAATCTTATTTTATTGAATAATGCTATTCAACACCCGCGATGCAGCAACCCAAAATTAAATAAAACGGGCCGGCCGACCGATCCATCGGTGCACCCCTAGCCATTTGGTGTTGCTACGGTTTCTGGTCATTCGTTATGTACATATTTTTGCAGTCATATTCGTGACTCTACGTCCGCTTTTCCTTCCCTCAAAGCGCGTCGTTCGACTCGACTGTGCGCCTGTGGGACGTGGAGCGTGGGGTGTGTATCCACACACTGATCTGCCACCAGGAGCCCGTCTACAGCGTAGCCTTCAGTCCTGACGGCAAGCACCTGGCCAGCGGCTCCTTCGACAAGTGTGTCCACATCTGGAATACTCAGGTCTGGAAAAAGCTGTGCTTTACTGACAGATAGAAGCTGAAAACATGTCAAAAATTACACGCTGGTCTAAGAAAACTTTCTGTGCGTCTGCAGACGGGTGCTTTAGTCCACAGCTACCGGGGGACCGGTGGGATCTTTGAGGTGTGCTGGAACGCCACAGGGGACAGAGTAGGAGCGAGCGCGTCAGACGGATCGGTGAGTTTTCCTCTCTGTATTACTATGATTAGGATTCTGGGCATTCTCAAATGAAACAGCTCTAAACCTGGGTTAAATAGGCACTAAATAGTAGTACCTTTCATTTCAACTAGATGGAGCCACTCCCTGAAGGACAGGAGATCATACAGCAAAAAAAAAAGCACAATTTTGTTCAATTAAATTCTTTTAAAATGCACTCTAGATATTAATAATGTGGTAAATGACTGCTGAAGCTGCGGTATTTAACTTTCAACAAATATTTCTTTTGCATATTTGTTGAAAGTTTCACTATGTCATGGCAGTTTGTTGTGAGACAGATGATCCGTGAGAAAATGGAGCGCCTCTGCCTTCTCACAGGTCTAACTAGAAACAACCAATCAGAGTCAGGGGGCGGGTCTTAGCGCTGTCAATCACAATCTCCTGTAACGTTGCTCTCTACTGTGATACAGTAGGAAGAAAAAAACAAATATGCAGGAAGAAAAAAACATTCTTTGTGAAAGTGAAATACTGGAGCTTTAAAGCACAAGACGATGTGTTTTGTTTAAGAACCTTTTTCTATCCAATTAATTAGCTATTACAAAAAAAATGAACAGATCAGCCCTACACCGAATGGATGTTAAGCCAAGCAGAAGGTGTTACTTTATCTGCAAATGCATCCTTTGTTAGAAATGATCAAAACACAAGAAAAAAAATACTTATTTAATTTTAAACAATAAAAAGTCTTATTTTAATTTAAAAGACTATTTATTTGTATCTTTTGATGTATTTCTAATATTGTGTAAAGAAGCCAAACGTGGTTAAATGAAAAATCTGCACAGTGTGCAAGTTTTTTTCTGTTCGATTAATCGATTACTCAAATAATCATTAGTTGCAGCCTTAATCTGAATACTCAGGATCCTCGCATTGTGCATCATTACCGATCTCGATCCACATCTCCTCTCTTTCAGTAGCAAACTACAAAAACAATCTCGCAGATGTTGCAGGTCTGCCGAGTAGAGGCGGACCTGCCTCTACCTGCAACACCTGCCAGTGTTTTCCCAAACCAGTTCACGCAGTTTTGCCCGAGACAACGGTCTGAGACCCGGAGTCTCTGCGGTGGAGATGTTTTTGTGTCAGTCTGCAGACGGAGAGCAGAGCGCCTCCCAGTGTGAGCTGCTAAGAAGCTGCCACCCTGCAGATGTTGAATGTCGTGTGAAAGGGTACAGAAAAAAAACACGCCGTCTAACCATTTGTGGTTTTTGTTTCACAGGTTTGTGTGCTAGAGCTGAGGAAATGACAGTTTGTGTGGAGTAGCTGTGGACCGACTACGAATGTGTACATAGCCAAAACGACTGTCCCTGCCTGTCCGCCACACTGCTGTCTGTCCCACCAGGTTCCGCTTCTTCGTGGACGTCCCACAGTTCGTCACGCCTGCGCCGTGCAGACGTAGGAAGAGCCTCCCCAACGTCACTTGGACCCCCAATGGGTCAAACAAAACCCCGGCATCCTTTCTGTCTTCTCATGTCCATATCTGCTAAATCAGAAGTGTACAGATTTTTGATCTCTGTCGCCGCGTACCGTCAGAATCTGGCGACCCGCACAGAGCTAAATTTGGGCCTCACTGGGTTTATCTTGTGACATGTAAGAACGAGGCAAGGGGAAGTTTTGAGAAGCTCGTCTCTTTTCATTCACAGATCTATTCGTTTCCTATTGGTGACATATGCCAACTCGTTCTTTTACTCCAAGAGATGTTTTTAAGTTGTCGCCGGTTTTAAGAGTGATTAGAGCCTTGCAAAAGTATTCACATCTCTTCCATTTTTAAGTCGGAACCATAAACTTTCCTTCTATTTTGTTGGGACTTTCAGTGATAGTCCGACACAAATAAGCAGATAGTGGAAAATTTGGAAAACAACTGGACTAGTTATCACTGCAAACTAGCGTTAGCTTAGCCAAGTTGAATAAATAATACCAATGATTAAGTTTTTTCTCAGATTCTTAAATGGATTTAGGTCTGGGCTTTGACTGGACCACTCTGGTAGTTGAACTTCACCCTGGTCTCAAGTCTTTTTCACCAGGGTGTTTTGCTCCATCTGTTCTCTGACCACCTTCTCTGTTTCTACAGAAAAAAATTAATAAATGCATCGCCACACCATGATGCTGCCACTACCATTTTTAACTATGGGGATAGGAAAGTGAGCCTGATCTGTTTCACATAAGTCAAAACCTAAAATCAGTTGGTTGTTATTCTGCCAATACTGATCTGGTTATCTTAAAGGCAGTTTTTATCAGAGTGAATGAGGCTGAATACAAATACACGCTGCAAATTGTTCTCCCATTTTTCTTCCACTGCGCAATTAAGCTACACTTTATGTTGGCCCATCACATAAAACCCAATCACACACATGGTTTTACCATGACAGAATGTTGAAAAGCTTCAAGAGTTATGACTGCTTTTGCAAGTGACAGTATTTGATAACCATCATAGCTGATTTCATTTAAGGGGGGAACCGATTGTTGTTTTCTGGCCGATCACCGATATTTAAAAAGCTTGACCTGGCGATTTCAATTTTGGCAGATATTGATAAAAAATTTTTTTTTTTTGGTCCAAACAAAAAAAAAAGGCAAATATACCAACAAAAGCCCCAAAGTTAGAGGTAGATGAAATCGGTTTCTCTGGGCAATGCAAATTTAAGGACGTCGGGCCAACTTGTCGGTTTCTGGGAAATCATTTTTCAGGTGCTTGCAAACTGACTATTCAAAACGTCTAAAGGTTAATCTGAGCCACGGATCTGCTTCAGGTGCGAGGCAACGCGATAAACCAGTTAGCCACATGAACTTCGCTGACACAACCTAGTAGCTGTAGCTGTGCTTTGTTTCTCTCCTGGTGAAACCCAGGCGGTGTTGTAACAGTCGTTCTTTCCCTCACTTTCTTCTAAAAGGGCGTCTTCTCTTCTGTTAAAACGGCCGTACCCGGTTTTCCCGACCTACGCACCACACTGCAGTCGACAGTTGTTGCCCCTCAATGTCACAAACGCCCAGGTGACAGACAGACGGCGATTAGTTTGCAGTGTTTAGGTTTTGCTTTCGAAGACAAAGTCTGCTGTTGATGAAGCGAACATCCAGACGTAGGCTGCTTGGTGGAATCTTATAGGACACCGTTGCACCGCCACAGCTGCGACCAAAGCAGTAGGCGCTTGAAGTTGTTTTGCACTTTAGCCTAAAATGAGGGAAGATTCGATCCATCAGAAACTCGTCTTTAGAAGCAGGTTTATTGGTCGTCTTCAACTCGCATCAGTCAAAAAGGACCCGTCAGCCGACCTGTTACATGTCCGCCACACAAAAAATGCTCGTACCTTTATTTGCGTCGGTAAAGCCAGCAGCGTCTGAACTGGATCTCTCTGACAATGAAATGGTGTTTTATCCCCGTTTGGTTTTGGGTGGGCAGGAACAGCACTAACACCGATTCCTATGTTTGCTATGTCGGGAAGCCCGCGAAGGTTTTGTACTTTTGTAATTTTGATTCGTTTGTAGCCACGTACTCAAAACGACAAAAAGAAAAACAAAAGAAAAAAAAACAGATGTAATTGTTGGTGTAATATAACACAGAACATGTAAATACCAATTTTCCGAATTTTTTTTTTTTTTTGGGGGTGTCTTTCCACAGTCCTATGTTGTACTTTGTCACGGTGGCAGCCTGCAGCCTCCTGATCAGACTGTTGGTATATCACTCAGATCTTAAGGTCTAGAATAAAATCTATTTTGATAATATCTGTGTGTTTTGTGGCTTTGCTCTGCACCAGAACAACAGACTTCACACACAGCTGCTGCTTTGGTTCACTTAACATCAGTGGGTGACTCTCCCACTCCCATGATGTATGTCAAAACAAGCCCCTTGCGTTGTACTGTTATTATTATGAACTTATTTTTTATGTGTGTACAATTAATTGTTTAATTTGAAAAAAAAAAAAAGAAGAAGAATCTTTGATTGAAAAGGGGGGGAACTTGAACAAAAAGTATGAGAATAACTAAACATCCAAGGTTTCTAATAAAAGATCCTCCCAGCACCAACTAACCTGACACTGGGGCCAAGCTGTAACTGAGGCTCCACTCAGTTACAGCTTCAACACAAAGAAGGAACCATCCACCCATCATCTTCTGCTTAGTCAGGTCGATGGGGCAGCAGCCTGAGTGGGGAGGCCCAGACTTCCCTCTCTCTCCCCAGCCACTTGTTCCAGCTCCTCCGGGGGAATCCCGAGGCGTTCCCAGGCCAGCCGAGAGACACAGTCCCTCCAGCGTGTCCTGGGTCTTCCCCGGGGCCTCCTCCCGGTGGGACGTACCCGGAACACCTCACCAGGGAGGCGTGTTCCACACACATTGTTGCCAAAAGAAGAGGAAGCTCCTTATGCAGCAATGGTCATTCGGGCCAATCAGTTCAGTTTTAGTGTCATCAGACCACAGGATGTGTCATAAAAAGGGTGACACAAGTATGAGAAATCTGATATATCAAACTTGAACTATAAAAGGTATTGTGATCAGCATAGTTATCAGCAATGCTGGTTTTAGGGTTTGAGGTTATCATTCAGGTTGAGCTTTTGACATGCTGGTCAGGTGTGCCCCAATGTAAACACAGTATCTTGTTGGCATGATTATGCATTGTCAAAAATTGCATGGAAGTAAAGAAAACATTCAAAACCAGAGGGAAAAAACTGTCCAAACGAGTCCAACATGTTTCTGATCCACGTCTACGCCATATTGTAGCCATGGTAACACAACAATCAAACTATCAAGATGATTCTTTAAACTTTTACAAAGTAAACTTCCTAATTAAATCCTAAATGTATTTTGTTTTATCAGCTGAATGCATTAAATAAAATTTAATAACATTGTCATTCTCTATAAATGAATGTTACAGGTTTAGATCTATGGTCTGTGTTACAATTAAACCATTTCTAGGGGCCCCTGAGTGTCTGGAGGGCCCCTACCAGCAGCTACTGAGTTTTCTTTGCCTCGATATCCCAGACTTACAATTCTAGATTTCAGAGGTTTAACATCAAAATAATATATAGAGTTAATAACATTGTCTTTGAGCTTTTTGGATCTATATAAATCAGTCTGCAGCCAAGTTGTTCTACAGGTTAAATAGATATTATTAGGGCTTAATTAGTGAAATGGCAGCAAATCTGCTTATTTCATAACTTCATAACCAGCGACCTTCTCGCCTCTGGTCTGTTTAACAGCTACAGTCTCAGATCAACTCAGATCTCCAGGACTGTCAGCAGCAGAAACAGCAACTTTATACCTGTTGGGGGAAAATATACCACGTTTGCTTTGCATTGTCCACGCATGATGGCAATGATACAGTAGGATCCAATTATATTCTTGATTAATATGGGCTGTTGCTATGTTCAATGTGTCCCTTTTTAACTTTGAGGCCCTGCCCCTCCAAAGGTCTCTGCACGGCCCTGCTGATAATCATTAATCTTGTGATCATTTTGTGTACTTTAGTCATACATGTAAATTGAAAAATACCACTGCTTACCGTTTTTCTGAACTATTTATTGAATATTTTAAGCCTGCTTTGCTAATACGGAAAACTACCTTGTGTCATAATGGGTTCCAGTTTCTTAACCCACATGCAGAACACCACCAGGAGAACAGGTAATCAGACAAGTAACGTTTATTTGAACAATATGAAAATGTTGGTGATAGGGTCCAGTCCTGGGGGGAGGCACACGGGGTCGTCTGCACACTGAAGAGCAGCACGGAAGATGGTAAGTTTGAGGTAATCAGGAAACTGGAACTTCGTGAAATCAAACTGGTCTTACTGGATTTTCAGGTTACATCAACCCAGAAGAGTAAACGTTGTTGGTTCGTAGTTTCGATATCTTTGTGTGTGTCCTCAAGGCGATCCAGGTTCCAGAGTGAGGTCTTGACTGAGTACGTTCTGGGTAGACGACATGGAGGCTGCGGTGGAGGGCGGACAGGTAAGTTCAAGCATGGAGGAGAACAGAGGAGCGAGCCGACTGCCAGCTGGGGAATCCAGGAACTGTTTTTGGTTAATCTGCAGAGGCGAAGAAGAAGGGACTCGGGCAACCAGTGGGTAACTATCCACGACGTCATGAGGACCGAAAAGCCAAAAGCCAGGTCAAGAGATTTCACAGGGAAACTTCCAAGGTGTCACATAACATGTTAGGTGTCATGTTATGTGAGAGAGTGAAAGTGAGAGAGAGAAAGTGAGTGAGTGAGTGAGTGAGTGAGTGAGTGAGTGAGTGAGACAACAAGAATCGATTACTAGATACTAGAAGGTCTTCTAAGGAAAACACAGAGAGCTAACTCAGAGGGCTCAGAGTACCATTACTGGCAAACACTCAGGCGACGAGGTGCTGGCAGTCTGCTCCTCCTCTTAAACTCCAGGATGATCGGGTGATGAATCGCAGGTGCACTGACTGAGTCAGCCCCTCCAGGTGTACAGCCTCTAACGCCATCTGGTGGATAAAGGATGAAGCAGCAGGCGAACAGAGAAAACCCCCACAAAGAAAACCAAATACCCGGTTCCCAACACCGGGATTTACCAAAATAATAGCTAAAACAATGTTACTTTAATTACGCTATGACATGTTTGTTTTTGACTGCTTTCTTTATTGACCCTTTCACAATTACGTCATTTAATCATTCCCGGCGCCATGATGGATGTGAGTATTGAACTGAGCGAATGAAGTTGTTTTCGCCAGTTTACTCATGGCTTTTACGTGTTTTAATTAGTCTGTGAACGTAACCTGGTTCGCCATAATGCAATATTTGGTATCTTTCTAATCACACTTACTTATAAAGTATATGAACGTTAATCTTCTTACTTTGTAAAAAAGTGTTCGCTGCAAATCCGCGGTTACACCGAGGGCTGGCGGTCATGATTGACGGCTGCTATCCATCCCAAAAGCTATACAACAAAATAACAAGTTAGGTTTTCAGCCCGTCTGTATGTGCATTAAACCGCGCCGCCATTTTTACTGCGAAATCAACCAAACAGTCGCAATATTAGGCTACCTACCTCATGTGGAATTTACAGGAGCTCACAGGTTGTTTTGACAGCCGCCATGGCGGAGAGAGTGACGTCACGTGCAAAAGGTCAATTCTAGTTTGTTTTTTTAAATTATTTATTTATTTACAAAAATTGCTCACTTCACGATCTCTGGTAACGGTTATATCAACGGCAGACTTAATTCGACTCGATCGTTATACATTTCGAATGCTGCGTTTGTCCCTGAATGCAAATTATGTTGGCGTTTAAACATAAGACGGTTAAACCACAAGTTATGAAAGACAACCACAGTTGAACAGGTAACCGCAAATTAATTCAGCAAGTTACAAAAACCTTTCTAGCAGTGTGTCCTTTGTTGACTCGTGAAGGGAGTGATTTTTCTCTTGCCTTCTTTCTTTCTTTCTTTCTTTCTTTCTTTCTTTCTTTTAAGGCAGACCAATTACACGCCATGGCTCCGCTCCCCAGGAGGTAAAGTAAGTAGCTCTGCTTCGCTAAGTGCTAGGCTAACGGTAGCGTTAGCATCATAAACAACAGCGGAACTGGTGTACGACGGTTGGCTAGAGGGAGACTGGCGAGACCGATTTCATTTCAACGCCCACACCTCTACTTTTTACTCAACCTGTATTGTGTTCTGAAAAAGTATCCACACCCCTTTGTCACTTTACCACCGCAAAGCATCCAGGTATTTTAGGCCTGTTATGTGCTACACGAAACGGGAATTTTCCAAATGAAACCCCTGAAGTGTGGCGTGGATTCGGGCCCCCAGCTGTCAACACCATTGCGGCACAATATAGGTGAAAACACCGCCAAGCTCAGGCTGGGCGGAGGACTTCTCTAAAAGAAGCAAGTTGTTTCACAGACCTTGTACTTATCTCCAGACTTTGACTGGGCCACTTTAAACATTTGCTCCATTGTAGCTCTGGCTGTGCGGGTGTGTGTGTGTGTGTGTGTGTGTGTGTGTGCGTGTGTGTGTGTGTGTGTGTAGGTAGGGTCGTTGGAAGGTGAGCCCGGGTCAGCCACCTTTGGCTGCAATTATGGATTTTTTTTTTCCCTTCCCCGAGTTGTTCTGCATTTAGCTTCATCTTATCAGCTCCGACCTACTTCTTTTGTCTCAGCTGAGGAAAAGCGTCCCACATGACGTTGACTAGCCGCTATTTTCGCAAAGGAGAAGATGTTTTTAAAGCGATGCAGTGTTAGCTTTCTGCCACGCATATTTGTCAGCCAATAATATCTGCTTTCTTTCAGCCGTCTCTTTATCTTACTCTTTTTCCCCCCCTAAAACCCACATCTGTGGATTGCACAACTAATAATTACACCATCAATAGATGGTCTTTATGTGTTTTCTAACACAACCCGGCTTTAAAAGTCTCACTGCTCTGCCTCACATGTCCCTTGGTCCTCCGTGATGCTGTTTAGCTCTCTAATGTCCTCAGTCAAACCTCTGAGGTCAGAAACAGAAGATCTGCAGTTGTACTGAGATTAAAGAAAAACACTTTATTGGGTGAAATCTGTAGGGGTGCCACTGATGTTCTTTATTTTGGGAGATCGACGACTGGCCGATACTTATGTGAAGCCGATCTTATCCACCTCTGCAAAGGTCTAAAAATCAGCCGCTGTCCCCTTCTGCTCTGCTGTGAGAGAGGTTGGACTGTTAGCCCCGCCCACTGGGTCATGTCTGCAACCATAGCTACCCCACTGTTGCCAACTCAGTGACTTTTTTGCTATATCTTGCAACATTTTGGACAAAAAAAAAATCAGCATCGGCTAAAATTAAGAATCGACAGTTGGCCAGAAAACTGCAATCAGTGGGCGCCTAATATGAAGGCGGTCGCTCGCACTCGGTTTTACTTTGGGGTAGCAAAGTGAAGGGAGCTGTATATAAATGCAAGCCACACTTTTAAGATTTTAAAAAAAGATTTAATTGTTTTTTTTTTTCTTAATGAAAACTATCCTTTCCTTTCCACTTCACAGCCACGCGCTGCTTTGAGTCGGTCTACCTCACAGGACGTTCTGTGATTGTAATAGGACAAAAATGGGGAAACATTCAAGGGGTGTGAATACTTTTACGCGCCTGGATATCTATGGGTTCCTTTTCGGTGATGAAAAGAGGCAGTTTAGGAGTCAAGAAACAGTCGGTGTTGTGAAATGAAAAAAAAAATGGAAGCGTGAAACTGAATAACCGGTAGCTTTGTGTGTGTGTGTGTGCGGGCGTGGGCTGGCGTGCGCGCGTGTGTGTGTGTGTGTGTGTGTGTGGTGTATTGCATTATTAAATTGGGACACAGACAGGAGGATACGCAGCTGCAGATTTTCCAATCGGCTTCGTTCGACGGCCGTTTGAAACTCTCTTTGGGTCTGGATCCTCCGTTCCTCTGTCTGCTTCAGAGCCTCTCTGGGCTGCTGTGAAAGCAGGAAGGGAGGGAGGGAGAGAGGGAGAGAGGTAGTGGAAACAGCAGTCAGAGAACCTGGCTCTGTTTTTTTTTTTTTTTCTTTCTTCCTTTTTTATTACCAGCAACTTTGCAATCAACACCATCAGTCTCAGACCAGGCGTCTGACTGAACTTTCACACACTCTCTCTGGCAGAGAAACACTGTGATCCTTCCCACGTTGGGTGGACTGAGAGCTGAAGCCTCCCCCACCTCCTCACCTCGGGGCTAACGCTCACACTTGGAAGAGAGAAAGTCTTTGAAAGCGGAGCAGAGGGAACGTGGACCCACTCCGTCGACCAGGTGAGTGCCTGGCTGTTGCTCCTTACTGTGGGCCGTTTCCCACGCCGCGCCTCTCCTCTGGGCTTCAAACTCTTTATTTGTACAAGCGGTGACTCTCGAACCATGTTTGTGAGCAGCTCTGGTTTTAGAGCCACCCGTGGATCAAGAGTGCCGCCCTGCTTACATCTGTCCTCACGGAGAAAGCAATTTGGGGAGGGAACATTTTTAAAAGCAAGAAACTTCAGTTTGGATCTAATCGATGACTTCAGTCTTTGCTCACTACCCGGCGAAGGAGCCTGACTAAGTACTCCTAAATATGTCCTTCTTCTTAAAGCCCCAGTTCACTTCGTCTGCTCTCACTGAGCTCCGGTTGTATTTACGTATCACTACTGTAGTTTTTCTTTTTAAGGTGTTTTTTTTGCTTCCATGGCGTAAGTGCGGCAAGCTCTCACTAGTCTAGCCCCCTGAAGCTCTTTTATACTCAACACATTTCTTCTTCTAAAAAAAAAAACAGGTGTTGAATCAGACGATCATCTTTAACTGAAAATAAAATAAAAATAACAAACAGAAAGAAGCTTCAAGGGGTTAGACAAGTCAGAGCTTGCCGCACTTACAAGTTATTTGGACGAATTGATAACTGAACGAATCACCTAACTTACTAATCGATTAACCTTTAGCCGGAGTATACGGCCTCAAAAGAGAAGTGGCTGAAAGAACAACATATTTATCAGTAGTTGAGCCACAACTCTACAAAATCGTCTACATTTTGCATGCAAGATTAAAGAAAAGAATTGTCGGTAAAAATGTTCTTCCCAGAACTCCTCAAGTTCTGCAAAAAATTCAAATGCTACTAACCACTTTTTGTTGTCCAGTTATTAATAGATTAATTTTAAAAAAAGGGACAGATGATCTCTACACTGTGTTATTGTCACGTTAAGCAGAACGGCCCGGGCTTTTCACTTGTTCTTTTTAACTTTTTAGCTGCATTTCCTGCCTATGCTTCAAATGTTCAAGCATACAGCGACAATGTTGCTGCATTTTAGGCAATGTAATAGTTCTTTTATCATTTAAAGAATGAATTGAATTATTTGCATTTTTAATGCTGTTTAAAATAGCATAAATGACATAGATTTTGTTAAGTGAAAAATCTGCTGGATGTTAATTTTTCTGTACAATTAATCGATTAATCACCAGAATAATCCATTACTAAAATAATCACTGTTTGCAGTCCTGCAGGCGATAACATAAAATTTTTTTTATACGAATTGTTATTTATTTATTTGTATATTTTATGTATTTTTAATCTTGTATAAAGTAACATTAATTGCTTAAAGGAAAACTTGTAGACTGTGGCAATTTTTCTCTGATTAGCTGTCAGAATAACCTATATTTATTTTAAACGTATTTTTACTTATTTAAAAAAACCCCATTATGTATGATGTATTTCTAATATTGTATAAATAACCTTAAATGGTTACATGAAAAATCAGTGAAATTTGCCTATTTTTCATACGATTGTCAGAAAAATCAATTACTGAAATAATCGTTATTTGCAGCCCGAGTTGCTTCCTGTGTGTCTCTGCTTGCATAAAAGGCCCACAGGCACATGAGCAGATGTTTTAAAATATCCATGTACAGTAGCATTGTATGAACAATGCTAAGATGTTTGCATGCACAGTTAATAAAAGTGAGTCCTCGTTTAGCCCAAGGATGAAACGGGCGCGTAAGCGAGTGTTGTGACTGTGTGAAAAGAATCTCTCCATCACGCTCCCGGCCCACGGAGCCGTTCAGAGTCAGTGACCTCATTAGGTCCAGAGCAGGCAGTGATGTTTAAAAAGCTGTCAGGTCGCAGTGGGGGTCCTATGCCCTGGGTGTGATCCAGTCCTCCTCTCCCCCCCCTCCCTTCCCTTCCCTTCACCCCGGATTCGGCTCCAGCCCAGGCGGAAGCAGGCTCTCCTCATCTGGCATTGTGCTGCTTTCACGCGCTCCCATTGTGTCCGAAAGTTTTCCGTGACCCTCAGCGCTTTTCGCCTGGCTCGCGCCGTAAGCCCCCCCTTTTATAACCGGGCTCACATCGCCACATCTTGCTGCGTTAGCTTTTATCTTTCAGCTCTACATCTCTTCCACCCCCCCGGCTACGTTTTGACTTTTCAGCGTACGTCGCTGCTCAGTTTCCGCGGGTAAACACACACACACACACACACGCGCAGGTGTTGTCTGCCGCAGAAGTCGGTGTTGCCAGATAAAATTGGGGCTGCTTTTTGAACACGTTTGGATGAGGGGGAGTGGGAGTGGGGAAACAGCAGTGGGCGGGTCCTTAAAATTTGGTTCTGCTTTGCACAACAGTTGGCGGATCTTTAGAAAGATTACAGAGGAAAATTATTTAGAAATAGACGTCAGAAAAGCACAAAGCTTTGAATAAAATGCCGTGTTATGTTACTTATCTTGGTTCATTTGTTTGGAAATCCCTAGAAGCTGAACATGTCATCAACAATGATTATCAACAATGATTATCAACGATGACTACTCAAAGGTCACTATGTATCGTAAAACACAAACGTCATGATTTAAAAGGACACATCGTCACGAAAAGCTTTAATCACATTGTGTTCGAAGAGTCAAGTCCTTTGCTGTCCCACTGGGATCTGGGTCCGGTCAGAATTTAATAAAGGACAACCAAACATGTAGTCGATGATGCTTGGGACACAAGATTATTTAATAAATATCTTTATATTATTTATATATATATATATTATATTTAGATGAAAGACCAAACACAGCATATCGTGTCAAGGAAGTGGAATAAAATTTATGGTTTCAATATCGTCTCGACATTTTGGCTATTTTACAGAGCTGGATAATAAAAAAAAAGAGAAAACTGAGTAAAAATAATGTTTCATCACAACTTCTAATGTAAACGTGCGCGTAATATATAAAATAATTAGTTGCTCTGCAACTAATTATCAACACTAGAACAACAACTAGATAACAAGGTCCACGAACCTTGTTATCTAGTTGTTAACACTAGATAACAAGGGAGAAGTGGGTCAGTCATTCTAGCTTGACTTTGGCATGTAGATGTGCTGCAGAATGCGGCATGCTTTGGTTCAGTTCAGTTAAACAAAGGCAACCCACATATGTACTCTCTGTTAGGTGACTAGTAGAGCAGGCGTTTCAATCAGATAATCAACCACTGCTGCTCTAACTATAGTATTCACGTCTACGGTTTAATAATCGCAAAAATAAGCATAGAGCCTTAGTGGACTGACTGTTCTGTTCTTTGTGTTGGAAATGTTTGCTTGTTGTTTTGGTGTTGAATCCTGATACATTAGTGGAGCTGTTGCTGCGGCAGCAGGTCTGCGTGTAGCGTAGCCGACACAGAAAGCCAGAAAAAAAAAAAAAAGAAGAAGATTACAAGTGATTTTGACTTGTTGAACGTTTTTTCTGGTGCACTAAATTAAAAATACCTACATCTCCAGGTTTCCTTTTTGATTGTGGAATAGTTTTACTCCGGCAGCGCCGCTATTGATGGCAAGTAAAAGAATGAAAGTTTTTCCCTTCCAGCCTTGTATGCTTTCCGGATGTGGAATGAAACTTGTCCGTAGGATTTGCATACAGTGCAGGGTGGGGTCCGACTACGTGGCTGGAAAATGTGTCATGATATATTTTTCCATTACGAAAGAAAAATGTATCATGTGTCAACCTAATCTGTGTTAGGCCAGTACAAGAGTTCTAGATTGTCCCTGTAGACCTGGTCTAAATTATCAAAGTATCAAAGCCCAAAAAAATGAGTAAAATCACATCACACCACATTTGAAAAGTGTGGCTTGCATTTGTACGCTCCTCCCATTACTTCTTTACCACTAAATAAAACCCAGCGCAACCAATTGCGTTGAGTAAGCATGCGGTCCCAGGCACTGTTTACTTTTAATTTATTTTATTTAGTTTTTTTAATTTGTGTGCAGAAAACCTAACACTGCATCTATCCTGAATTTCCAGCAGAGTGGAAACACTCTGGCCAATCTGACTGAGCTTGAACTTTGTTGTACAAAGAAGAAGAGGTTGAAAATGTTCAATCTGTGAAAGACATTTCTGCAAAGTAATGACCGCTTACCAAAAGCCATGCACCACTAGCCTGACTAGGGCTACATAAAATAGATTGTTTCTGGTTGTAGCCTAAGAAATCTGAAGAGTTATGAATACTTTCAATAGGGGGTTTAACATAAGAGAACTCGGTGCTAAACTATAACACAAGAACAACCATTTATTTGCAACACTAAAGGTTTTAGAGCCACTCCTGGCCTAGGAGACCCACATATGTATACTTTCAGGCTCTGATTTCCATTTCCTGTTTTCAACACTGATTCCACTTCTTCATTTTTAACAAAAGGGCCTAGGAAATGAGAGTTAATCACAACAATACCTGTGTTCTCTTTTTACAGAACTACGGGCTTCATGGAGGGAAGATGATACACCAGGTGATTGACAGTTGTGTGTGTGAGAATGATTGTACCAAGATGGAGGCCGTTTCCACGCAGAACCGTTGACTCCCAACACTACCCTTACCTCAGGCTGAATGAGCGACGCTTAGGATGGAAGACCCGTCAACTGCTGCTCTAAGAAACTGTAGCAACACTCTCAGACTCCTTTACCTCGCCGCCTCTAAACACACCCCCTCTCCCACCAGACTGGGCCCACCATCAACTGCTGGCCAACCTCCAGGATGTTCGTGAACTTGAGGCGCATCCGAAAATGCCAGTTGGTGCAGCTGATGACAAGCTGCCTGCTGCTGTCGGTGGTAATGATCTGCTGGGAGCAGCTGGACTCAGCCGTCGTCAGCCACGTCAAGTCCTACTCCTTCCGCTACCTCATCAACAGCTTCTACTACGTTAATAGGAGCCTCACTATTCCTCGCGAGCAGGCCAGAAGCTTCAGTGACTTCCCCTACGTGTTGGACCACCCCGACAAGTGCGCAGACAAGGACGTCCTCCTCCTCGTCTTCGTAAAATCCTTCCCGGAGAACTTCGAGCGTCGAAACGCCATCCGAACCACCTGGGGCAACGAGGGGTACATCCAAAATACCCTGGGCGTGACGGTCAAGGTCCTGTTCGCCTTGGGAACCGTTAGGAGGAAAAAGACCGAGCCTTTGTGGAGCAATAAGAGCGACAGCGGCTTCCGGAGGAAGCTTGTCCACGAGGACGCCGTCTACGGCGACTTGATCCAGAAGAACTTCAAGGACTCCTTCCACAACCTGACCCTCAAACTCATCATGCAGTACCACTGGATGCACAGCCGCTGCGCCCACGCCCGCTTCTTCATGACCACGGACGACGACGTCTTTGTCCACATGCCCAACCTGGTGAGGTACCTGCAGGAGCTGAGCAGCCAGGGGGTCACCGACTTCTGGACGGGGAGAGTGCACATCGGAGCGCCGCCCATCCGCAGAAAAGACAGCAAGTACTACGTTCCCTACGAGATGTACCAATGGTCGACTTACCCCGACTACACGGCCGGGGCCGGCTACGTCGTCTCCGGCGACGTGGCCCATAAAATCTACCACGCCACGCTGACCCTGAACGCCTCCCTCTACATAGACGACGTGTTCATGGGCATCTGCGCCAACGCTGTCAACGTGACGCCACAGCAGCACGTTTATTTTGCGGGAGAGGGCAAGGCACCGTACCACCCGTGTATCTACAGCCAGATGATGACCTCTCACGGCCACGTGAAGGACATTTATGAACTGTGGCGGGAGGCGACGCACCCAAAGGTCCAGCAGAGCACCTCAGGACTGTTCGGGAAGCTGTACTGCACTGTAGTGAGAATGTATCTCCTCTGTAAACCCCGGTTTGTCGACACCTATCCTTGCAAAGCAGCATTTTTATAGTAGGCGAGGAGGCGAGAGCCCACTATAACACCGATGGGTTCATTTCTAGAAGTATTACCTCAGGCCTTTCCCTAGGACCTCTGCCCACACAGTGGTTTACTGCCGCAGAAGAAGCCAGAAAAAACAGGTTGTGTTATCGCTGCTGGAGTGAGACCTCCATCTTGTCTATGAATTTTTGTCGTGGTCATTTTTAAAGTGCAGGCGTTGTGGGAAGACCACAGAATGTGAAATTAAAGTTCTGCAAAGATGTGTCTGTGTCGTGCTAATTTTAAACCCTAAGCCTCATGCGGATGAGGTTTTTTTTATGTCGGCAGTTCTTCAGTTTTGGGTTTTGGAGCTTTACACAAATGACAGCAGTCTTGCAAAAATACACGATTAGCATTTAAAGGTAAGAAGCGAGAAGCACATTTTCATTGTAAAATAGAGGGGAAATTCGTAGAGGTGCTGGTTAAAAGAGATCCGCTGCTGGTGCAACAAAGTTGGGATTTTCTGACAGCAATAATTCAATCCGATTTTGAGCAAAAACGAACCGTTCAACCTGTTGCTGCAGGAACGTTGTTGACTTCCAACTATTTCTATTTTTGCAAAACAGGAACAGTGGGAGTCTTTTTGATCTGGCTTCTCTATCGCATCAATGATGAAACTTAAAACCTGTCAATGCCGCTTTTCTGTTTACTCATTTGGTTGAGGTTCATAAAATGGTTTCCGTTTACAATTTATATGCACTAACTATAGTTAGCGCTATAGCACTTCTTCCTCGACAATGACCGCAGGCGTGTCGCATGCTTTGAATGAAACAGGGCTTCTTTGTTGCCTGCGGAAGGTGTCGGCGAGTTCAGGGGAACAGGTGAACAGTAAAATTATTCATACCACAATTCAAGTCTGTCCAAAAAGAAAGAAGTGCATAACCGACGTTTTATTTTAGATTCAGTCAGGTTTATTATTATTCTCTCGGAGGAGCGAGAGAATCAAAATGAATTGCTTGTCAAAAGCCGGCTGAGTCGGGCTGTACTGAGGAGGATGTGTAAAAAGCATCAATTCCAAAGTGTCTATTGCACTGGCAGTGAAAAATCTATTCTTTAGTTTAAATACTTCAGGATTCAAGTAGAGAAAACTTGGTGTTGATGATCTTTCCGTGTTTAAATCCTTATCCCGCTGTAAGAACCAGGGATGGCCCATTTTTCCCCCCTTAATACAAAATGTCCTTGTATGTGAAAGAGTTAGTGATGCAAATAGTATTCAGCTGCGCCATCGGAGTTAACGTCAGACATTTTCCTCTTTCGTCAGTCTTGGTCCCATCAGTTCCAGCTAGCTAAACCTATAAGTTTACTCTTATGATGGGAGGACAGGAAGAAGAAAATCACCCCACGGCCCTCCAGCATCACTTCCAAATATCTAGTTGGCCTGTAAACATCATTTAATGATTTGTGGCATCATGTCGGACAATTCAGCGTCTCTCTCTCTGCCTGACTTTCTAACCAAACGACCAGACAAGAGTTTAAAATGAGGTGGATTAGCGTTAGCAGTGTATGCTAACAACGGAGGGTGTCATCCAGTACACTGAGCTGTTGGCATGACAACAATCTTCAGTCAGGAATCCTTCATGCCCGCAGCATCACCATCCACAGCAACTGGAATTCTTTAGTTTCATTTAATTTAAAGTGTTTCTCAGAGGTAACAATAATTTAGATTTTAGTTGGGTTTTTTTTCCCAGGACTTGGGGGACTTAAGTTAAAAGTTGGATTAAAAGTTAAAAGTTGGATTCTTCATGATGCTCCAGTTTGGTGGACTGCAGGTGTTTTTAGAAGACATAAAAACAATGTGATGCTCATTTTTCTGCTCTTCTTTGAGCTGCGGTTGCCAGTAAATACGTCTCGCGTTAACTATTACACTCTGCCTGTCAGTGGTGTTATTCTTGTTGCATATCATAGGTAAAAATCTGCTTAGACCATTATTTTAGGAAGGTGACAATATGTTGTTTTTTGTTGTGGCTTATTGGTTTCTTGTTTATAATTTTTTTTAAATCTCTTTCTGGAGATGTAGAAACAGATATGTACCATTTTCTGGTTTTCTCCTCAATTCTTTCCACTTTCAGATTTTTATTTTTTACCAGACCTCTCTTGTTCTTTTTTTCTCCGTTTCATATTCCCTTCCATCTCCGTATCCATGGCACTGAAATAAACCCAAAGCAATTCGTAATGAAGTTTATTCATATATATATTTGTAGTGAAAGCTGAAATGCTCCACTAGTGAAAGTAAATGTGTTGAGCTTCACTTTGGCACTGAGACATCATATCTGATAGCTACCAGTCAGGACATGCAAAACAAACAAACAAACAAACTGCTTTTGGTTCAACAACCGGTCACCAGAAATTAAAAGCAATTAATGATTAGGGTCATAAATCAGTCCACCGATTAAATTTAGTCATAAGGGTGCCTATATATCTCTCTGATATCAAAGAAGGTTCTATGTTAACATGTAACTCAGTCTGTTAAGATGTTTTTGATTGAAACAGCTTTTGATTTTAGTACATGTGACCACTTGATGCTGCACATTCAAAGAAATATTTATTACGGCCGTTTGCAGTTCTTCATAATCCATAAAATGTTTAGAAAATCTGCTGTGCATAATAATTTGGAGCAGCGCATTTTGAGGTTTTTATTTTTATTTTTGAAAAATACACCGTTCTCATTGGGAGCTTTGCTCAGTAAAATTTGGCCTATACTGCAATAGTTCACGACTTGAAAATTATACGGACCATCGTTTGCATTGAGCATTTGAGAAAATATCACTTGCATAATAACTTGGAACGCGGTGTATATATGATGTGCACGTTTCTATATTAGCTGACATAATTGCATGAGTGTGTTTTTTTTCTGTAAGCATTAAAGCCAGTCTTACATCTAAACGTGCGCTGGCATCACCAGGCTCCAGACCGCAGACAGACAGTCTGTGAACGTGAACGTTTCCTTTTTCCGACCGTGTCTGCAGTATGCAAAACACAAACAGCTCACACTTTGCTGCAACCTTTGTTGCTCACCACTGTAGCTCTCCAGTATGAGGTTTAAAAAAATCTAGGTCTTCAAAGCCTCATTTTCCCGCGCGGGGGTTAGCAGTGAGAGAATGGATCTTGTGCTTAAGAGGGAAGTTTTACAATGAGCATCTCTCTACAGGTGATGAACGTTGCGTAAAGTTGGTGTATTTTTCAGTGCGTGTGATCTGTGCCGTCTCACACACAGCTCGCAGCAGAAGCTGAGGCCCGGTACCGTGTGAACAGTTCTGTTCTTTTGGTTTTGATCATTTCATACACAAATAGCTGTTAAGAACATAAAAAGCTGACTAGAAAAAAAAAAAATTTGCCCACATCGTTTTTGCGCCCCCAATAGTGCAGCGTTGCACACACTGCATAGCCACTTTTTGCGCCACTGGCCTGGATTTGGGAGCTTCGCTTCCTTCCGGTTTGGTTTTCTGCTCTAACTTTCTCTATGACTGCTGTGTCTGTTATCTTTTTAAGGACTGTCAGCCCTGACAGACACACTTATCACACACATCTCAACAATAAGTGTAATAATAATGACCAAACCAAAACACGGGAAGTATTAAGGTCAGCTAAATTGTCGTTGCGGGACCTAAATAGGACCCCAGCCCCCCATCCCTCTCTCTCTCTCTCTCTCTCCCCAAACCCCCACGAACTGACGCTGTTGTCACGGTTGCCTAGAGACGGACACTACGCAGCCGCAGTGAGCCGCTTTCAACCCGCGTCTTTTTAAAATGTCCACCCGATAAAACACCGTCCGTAGAAGCAAAACCTCTGGCAAAAATACAGACGGTAGTGGGAAAACACAGGCTAAACAACCACAGTGAAGTTTAATTTAAAAATAAATGTGTCGGTGATATTCAGTGGGTTTGATATCAGACAGAATGGGTCAGGAGAGGAACCGACCCGCCCTCTGCATTTTGACCCATCTACTGCTTTATAATAATTTCATAAAATAAATGTATTATTTACTTTATTTATAATTTATAAACTGCACCTGTAAAGGATACAGACGAGATCAAATTCACACTCAGTCAAAAATCAACAGGTCATTTCACGTCCTTGTTTTGGTCTCTTGTTTGCTTCTGGGTTTAAAATGGACCTGAAGGTCATTATAGAAATAATCTGATCCAGATTTTCAGGATTATAACTTTTACTCATTATAGTTCTTGGTTTGTCAACAAGAAGTGTCAGAAATAAGACAAAATATAATGTTTTCAGTGGCTTTTGAGTTGGCTTGTTGTTTTCTATTTTATACTCCTGTAGTCTTTTTAATACACATTATTCTATTAATGATTCTATTATTATTATTATTGTCATTGTGTCTGTTTTATTTGTCCCTACTTCATGTCACTTTGCTTTACGAATAAAATGAATTGGGTTGTTTTTAGGGGGTTGGTGGGTGAACAGTTTATGCAAATGCAGGTTGTGTAAGATTGAGACACTTAAGAAATGCTCAAACTTACATTTTTAGTCGTGAAAACTTCACTTCGTCTTTTTTAAAATATGCCAATTAATCCGTTTTTTGTTTGTTTTTTTGCTGATATCTGCTCTTTCTCTGTGCACCAGAATCTCTTTTAGATTAGGCTTACAGGTCTTATGTGTGTCTAAACACAACACTTTGGTTTGTCAGTATTGTGTGTATCATTAACACCGCTCTGTGCGTTCGCCTTCCTTTTATTTGAAGAAGCAGTATTGTGTGCTTTCCAGCCGCACTGTATCATTTTATGGCATAATCAAGTAATCGTGTCGTCTTCAATTATCAAAATGCTTCGCAATTTAACGCCTTGAAATCGGGCCTCTGTCTCTTTAAGAATCGCCTGCGCTTTCCGACACAGGATGTCATCACATCTACCTTCCTCTGTTAAGCCTTTACAAATATTCGTTGGGGCATTGGACTGAGAAGCAGCTCCTACTGAGGAGCTCAGCAGATGCTTGCTAATTGCTGTTGGCTAGTCTGAAGGAGCTGGGTGGGATATTTGTGGTGGAGGGCTGCTCTGTGAGGTGGAAGTCTGGAGGAGCTTCGTCTGCGCAGGCGGCACTCAGTCCAACCAGGCGTTTTGCACCGCTGAACGGTTGCCATGGAGATTAAAGGATTTCTCAAACATGCATGAAAGAAACACTCCAGGTAAGTTTTTGACGTGGGAATGACAATGTCATTTAAAAAAAAGAAAAGTCTTTTTCTTTCTTTTTTTCCTAATACCATCCCTTTAAAAAAAAATGCCATTTTGTGGCCCGCGCTCTCCTCAGGTCCTCGTCAGGTAATCAAACACCGCCTGGATTAGCTGTGCGCCCGGTTTCCAAGCAACGCTCGCACAAAGAGAAGAGTCCAGGCGTCGGGCCTCGACCATCTGCCTGGGCTTTACCGAGTCCCCTGACTGTTGCTTTGTAGGTGAAGTGGCTTAAAAACGAGGACGAACATTTTTGAACTATATATATATTTTCAACGTTGAAATAAGTCATCCTTCCACGCATCCGTTCTTCATACCTGCTTCATTTCTGCAGGCTTTCTGGAAGTCGGTGCCCGTCTTCAGCTAGTGAGGCGGGTAAGCCGAGTTAGTGATGAAATCATAGGGACATATTTTATTATATCAAACCACCTGGGTAAAGTACAACGCCTTAAAGACTTTTTTCTTCTTCACCAAGTCGATGTGCCTTCAAGGCAGCTTCTGTCTTAGCAATGAGTCTGTCAGAAGCTGTTTTTGCTCTTTCATATTTTTTGAAAGAGCATATTTTGTCCTTCCCCGAAGGGGAAGCTCACTAGCTCACAGTGTGTCGTAGTTGGAGGCTTTTGTTCCCCGAAGGGGAAGGACAAAATAGGGGAAGGAATTCCCCCTTCCTTGTGGTATTTATTAAGAGCTGGTTATGAAATATGTTCACATTTCCATAGACCTTTTGCATGACATGGAACTTCCTCTTTGCAAACTCTCTGCATGTAATAACCTGCTGTGGTCAGTCTGTTTGTTGCAGAACTGCAAGAATCAACCTGAACTTCCAACATTAGCTCACAGTGTGTCGTAGTTGGAGGCTTTTGTCTATGATTGCATTTTCAAACTAGTATTTATATTTTATTAACATGTCTACATTCCCCCCTTTTGCGTCACGTCTACCCAGAACTCTTCTCAGTGTGGATAATGTCAGTGTCAAAACGATTCGTTCCTCTGATGCATTTCGGCTAAACACGACTCGTTCAGGAAGTTTGTTTCCGATAGGAAATTAGAAGCGTCTCTTTAAAGGTAAAAACGTAACGTTGGATGAGCATCAGTTTAAAAAGATAAAGTGTTTTTGTGAAAATTGTCTGACTAAGCTTGAGCTTCAGTTGCAAAGAACGGGAAAAAGTTTGCAATGATGGTTATGAAATATGTCAGTAGTATTGACCAAAAGAAAGGAATCATTTTCTCTTCCCTTTTACAATCATTCGTTTTGATCCATCACATAAAAGACCCCAAGCAGACACATTCCAGTCTGTTGCTGCACAGAGAACCAGAACTGCATGAGAGCGTCCTCTGACTGAACAGAAGTGAAAGGCTGAAAGTGAAAATAAGTCACCAGATTCCAGACCACTAAAAACCACACTGAAGAGACGGATCCTATGTTTCCCTTTGTAGAGGAAGGGCCTTAATATTCCTCTTAACACGTATTTCAATGAGTTTTGATTGAAAAAGGTCTGAAAGGGGCAACATTATGTGCTTTCCAGCCACATAGAATCCAATCAAGTAAGTTAACTTCAGTTGTTTTGACTTCCTAATTTAGCTTCTTGAAATTGGGCCTCTGTCTCTTTAAGAAACTCTTCTCTATTTGAAACTCCACCTTCAGGAAGTCATCACAATACGGCTCCTCTATTAACCCTTCAACAATGTTTTTTACCAGAGTTGCACTGAGAAGTGGCTCCTTTAATGAACTCGCCAGACGTTCAGCTCCGCCGGGTGTTTGCTGATTGCTGCTGGCTAGTCTGAAGGATCAGAGTCACTGGGGAGGGGGGCTCTGTTCGTCCTCAGTGGCGGAGCTGGGTCCACCCAGATGTTTCCCACAGCTGAACGGTTGCCATGGAGATTAAAGGATTTCTCAATCAAAACAACACTCCAGGTATGTTTCTGATGAGAGAATAATATAACATTACGCAAAGCTAAAAAAAGAAAAGAAAAAAAAAGTTTATTTTACATCATATTGCCTCCTTAAGGTCAATTATCAAAACGTGTTTTTTGATACTTTGCCCCTTTAAAACTTCTAGGCTCCTGCTCCTTTAAATATCACGCACGCTGTATTGTTGCATAAAAAACTGGTTTAATTGCTGCCAGGCTATTAAGACTTTTCTCACCACATCCTGCATCTTTCTTCTTTTTAAATGGCTGCTCTCCTACAGGAAATGACGAAACACCAAAACCAACATGATCAATGAACTCAGAACAGTCCAGCTGTTTGTTTGCGTTCTCCCTTCGTTTGGCTCTCTGAAAACAAGACTGACTGAAATACCCAATAAATTGGTTTCGAGTGAAACCAATTTACTGCATGGATTCGTCGCACACTGTCTTAGAAAAGGAGGGTAAGAAGCAAAAGATCATGAAAAAAGAAGGATGCTTACAGAGTATTCAAGTATATCATTAGAAAGTTGGGTGGAAGAAAAATGTTTGGTAGAAAAAGGTGTGAATGCAGCTGGGATAACTGCAGCCTTGAGAGGACTTTGCATCACAGCTACAAGAAATTAAGACTTGAAAATAATGTGTGTGTATATAACTGTCCCCTTTTTAACCGAATTATTCAAATAAATGAGAATCAAATTGGTCAATATAGATGGATTTATATTTATGTGTCAAATTAAACATCTTTTAAGCAAATTAGATCTAAACGTTTTCTTTTTTCAGGAGCTTTGGATGACACTGAAGCTTCTGAATGACAATAAGAAAATACTAACTGCCTAAGGATAATAATATTTAATTGTTCAGATATTTGTTCAAATTAACATTTAAAACTTCACGGTTTTGTTCCCTTGGTTCCTAAAGAAGAGCTTCAAGCTTTCTAGCCTATGTTGAAAAGGCTAGATAATTGCTTTGCCTGAAGAGGGCGCACAACGTCCAAATCGAATGCTGTGATATAGGTAGTTCAGTGGAATTGTGGGTAATGCAGTCATGAGGTTGTAAGAGAAGAAAAAGGCTCAGTGGATTTTAAAAATACTGAATTAGCCCTTTAGTTTTGCATAGAGTCGTAACTTGTGAATTATGTCCAAGTGAAAAACCGTCTTCACTCTCCAGGAATATTTTTACAGTGCATCTACTGTGCGCACCACAGGGGGGCGCCATTTCCCACTGCTGTGCCATCAAAGCAAATGGGAATCTTGTTCTCGGCCCAGATGACCCAACTACTTAACACCAGTTTTATGGTAGTTACAAAAACTACAAATGTTTAATGCTATAATATGAATACCCTATAAACACGATAGAAAAGATTATCTGTTCATCTTCAATACCATTTTTTTAAGCCTTTGATCAAGTGTAGAAAAATTATAGTCGACTACAGAAGTCAAGTAAAAGTAGGTAAAGTTGACTTGTATAATTCCAATCCAAAATATTAGCATGGATGACACAAGAACACATTTTACTAAATCATATTTACTCCCATTCATAATTGTGTAGTTTGTAGAATTTTAAATCCATTAGCCATGTTACATTTACCACCAAAGAATGTAAACTTTCTGCAAACTTACAATTACTAAATATAGAATACTAATGCAATGTTTATTAGGGTTAAGATATTTTTGCCTAAACAAAATACAGCAAAAATACACACTTTTAGATTCTAGACACAATGCAGTTCTGATTTACTCCTGGTCGCCTGCAGAGGGAGCTCTACACCACTCCCCCCTCAGTCAAGTTTCTAAACTAGAAAACATTCATCTTCCAAAAAAACTCATCTATGACCCTCACACATTCACTGACCTAGACACCAATGACAGCACAATATATTTACTTACAGCAATTTCTGTTTATTAAGACATTCATACACTTCAGGAGAGGAGAAAAAAAAAAAAGGAGTCAGTGGGGAGTGGAAATGACAATATACTCTGTTAAGGGTAAAACCACGGCAGCAAAATATGGCCAACCTATAAGGAACTCTGATATAGCATGTGGGATTAAAAAATATATATATGGTACATTTAAATTAAACACATTCACAAAAGAAAAAAAAAAAAGCAAGTGAATCTACAGTATAACATGACAAGTGCCTCTATTAATCAGGCCCACAAGACATTGCACATATGTTAGCATAACATAATTTGCAGACTTTATACAGCACTTATACCTTTTAGTCCACAAGTAGGTTACTAAACGGTGGAGAACATCGAATACACGCATCTTATTTAAACATGAAAAGAAATACCTGATAAGGACCCTAATGTTTACACGCCCCATGGCTCTGTAGCTCCAACCAGCCGGCCAACGAGGTCAGAACTCACAACTGTCCAGGAGGGACCACCACATGAGTCACCTCGCTTTTAACGCACACCAAAAATCGGATCCAAGGTTTAGCATTGAGAAGTTGGGGTTTTTTTCCCCCTCGAATAATATAAGCACAATGCGAGTGGACGATCGCTATCACTGCGTAAAAAAAAAGGAAAAACAAAACGATAGACCTCAGGGCTCAAATCAGGTCGGCCACATTCATGGGCATCTCCTCCACGGTGGTGTTGTAAAACGTCTCGATGTCTCGAAGAATCCTCTTGTCCTCCTCGGTGACGAAGTTGATGGCAACTCCTTTTCTGCCGAAACGGCCGCCGCGACCGATTCTGTGGAACGACGAGGAGCCGTTTTAGTCCACAGCAAAGATTCAACACAGTCCCTCCATGATGTGGAGAGGGTGTTTTGTGATTATTTCGGCCTAAAATTACTGATTTTGGGGCCCTTAGTTTTCAGAAAAGTTTCAAATTTTTAAGCATTATTGTTTGTATTACAAGAAAAGTTGAAATTGCTGCAAAAAGACAATGTTTTAGCATACATGGTTAATATGTAAAGTGCAAATAACATTTTTTATCGTTGAAATAGCAGCCTTGACACAAATAAAATCATGTCATGAGGAGAACTTGATTTGCTTCGTCTCACCTATGAATGTAATTCTCACGATTTGTAGGAAGGTCATAGTTGATGACCAGGGAAACCTGCTGAACGTCGATCCCACGAGCCTAGAAAGAACACGCTCATGTGAAACCAGCACCAAATCCCACAGATCAACAAAGTTCACGTTTCAGAATGTCGCCCGTGTTTAAGTAGCGGGTTCCCACGTCAGCGGAACCCACTGTGGAGAACGAGCCTCAATCTCCCCAACCTTCCACCTGCTTGGCCATTTTTAGACTGCTGCAGCATTTTAAACCAATTGGGTTGCTTTTCAGAATAAAAAAAAACAAATAAATGATAATAAAAAATAAAATAAATAAAAAAACTCAAAGTTTATTATCATTTTGATACTAACCAGAAGATCAGTTGTGATCAACACTCTGCTGGACCCAGAACGAAACTCTCTCATAATTACATCCCGCTCCTTCTGGTCCATGTCTCCATGCTGTGAATTAAACAGTCGGTTAGCTGAGGAAAAACCAAGTCAACATGCTAACGGGACGCCATACCAGAGCAGATACTGTGAAGTCCCTAGCGTGCATCTTCTCAGTCAGCCAGTCGACTTTTCTCCTGGTGTTGAGGAAGATGACCGCCTGGGTGATGGTCAGAGTCTCATACAGATCACACAGAGTGTCCAGCTTCCACTCCTACAGACGGACAGAACGGATGTCCGTTACCCTGACAGGTCACAGCCTGACGCTGCAGCAACACTGGGTTTAAACTAGGCCTGAACCACATGGCGGAAAAACACTAAGCGTTTCATATCAGTGAGTAGATAATTATTGATTAGATTTTTGGTTCTAAATATCTGAAATAATGCCAAACTGGTGCCGTGATCTCTCCTGTTTATATTTAAGCAGCTATGAGGCAAGGTGGGAAAACCAGGTTGTTGCTAGGTAACAAAAAAGTTTAATTGATTCAGATTCAGAATGAGAAGTATTTTGGAAAATGTAAGCAGAAGAAAGGCTTTAGCTGCTCAACCTCTCACAGCCAGTTAAGCTGAGTTGGTTGCATCAACTAACTCGCTCTTTGGTTACCTAGCAACAACCTGTATGCCAACTTGCGCAGCAGCAGTTTCAGGTTTCAGCAATAAAAAGCGTGGAGTGAAAACTGCGGACAAAACAGGTTACAAGTTGGACAGTATTTCAGACACTTAAAAACCAAAACTAATCAATAATTATTGATATTGATCGAGTTTTTCAGTCCCATCGTCCAGCCCCAGTGCATCACCATACATGTGACTGATTTACTGTCCAGTCCTAATTAAAACACACACAGGATGTGTAACACAGGATCTTGAGACTGAGGAGAGCGGACATTAAGAAAGCGGTCCCTCCCAGCCTCGTGTGCGACCCCGTGAACTTTAGTCTCCTTCCCTGGTGTACCCATGCTTACACGGCCGCATGAGCCGAGCCCGACCGGGCCGGGTCGGCTCGCGCGGTTTCAGCAGGGTGCTTTGGAGAGAAGAGGTGGACTGGGTGGAATAGAGGGCGGACGTGCAAACCAACCTCTCTCTCCACGTTAATGTAGAACTGCTTGATACCCTCCAGGGTAAGCTCCTCCTTCTTCACCAAGATGCGGACGGGGTCACGCATGAACTTCTTGGTCACCTCCAACACGTCAGCGGGCATGGTGGCGGAGAGCAGGACCACCTGGAGAGGGAGGAAGCGTTAAGAGTGGAGGCGACGAAGACGATTGGCTGTAGCACTTGACCTCGAGACCGCAGCCAATGAACATTAAGAAAGAGGTTCGGCTGCGTCTCGTTGGCGGTTCGGTGCGCGATGATCTCCTTCTGCGTGAAACTCTGCTGGCATTATTGCGTGAAACAGATCGACTGGGTCACACAATTACAGCAGACTTCTGTAGATGCAGAAGGCTTCCTGACTTCAATTTCTGGTCAATTTTTACCAAACATAAACAATAAAACTGAATTTACGGCAATTACAACACAGAACATTTTAAATACAAAATCTTTTTTTTAAAAAGCTGAAAGAGCAAAGATGAGGAGGGTTGAACTCAGAGCTGGGCGATAAACTGATTTTGTCAATGTATCAAATTTTTTTGCTTTGTTCAAGATTTAGTTTTTGGAAAATCTGGATTTTCCCCCCCACAAAGCACTTCTTGAGTCTATTTACTTGGACTTTAAATTCAGGTCAAATGAACATTAGGGTCGAGGTAAGAATTTTTTTTTTTTAATTACAAGAATAAAGCTGTAATTGTACGAGAAGTCCAACAAGAAAAACAGAAAATTTAAATGATTTACTTTGGAATCAGTTTTACAAAAACAATATGCATCTTTTATCATCATCAAGTTAGCAGTAGCCGACTTTGAAACAATAGTGCAAACTGAATCTATGTTGATGGGGGCAAAAAGTGCAAACTAAGCCTTTTTTCCCCCTCAATAAAACACTTTTCTCATAAGGCAAAAATTTTCCATCTTTCTAATATTGTGTCTATATTCTCATAATTAAAGTTTTTGTAACCAGGCCCTGACACTCCATCATACAACTGAAAGGGATGTTTGAAATGAAGGCCACTTTCTGAAAATGTCACTTGTTTTCTTTTAGAAAACAAAGAGCAAAAAAATAATCTAATTTTACTTTTAAGCCTCATCACCCAACTCTAGTTAAACCTGGATATGAGGTGAATGAAAGGACAGGTGGATCAAGGAGAAGCAAACATGGACAAGTTATGGACAAACAGAATAAAATCTGGAGTTATATACTTGGATATTTGTGCTGAGCTTCTGGAAGATCTCATAGATCTGATCCTTAAACCCTCGACTCAACATCTCATCAGCTTCATCCAGAACAAACATCTTGATCCATTTTGGAGCTGAAGGATAAAATAAAAACAGTTCAAATGTGCTCAATCAGAGGCCAAAAATCAACAATGCTACAGGCTGCGTTGCTTACACAGATGCCTCCTGTTGAGCATGTCGTACACGCGGCCCGGCGTACCCACCACTATGTGAGGGGCCTCAGCCTGGAGTTTCTGAATTTCACTGCGGAGGTTGGTGCCTCCGATGCAGGCGTGGCAGGTCGCCCCCATGTAGTCACCCAAAGCCAGAATGACCTTCTGGATCTGCGGAGGAGAGAGACGAGCACGGGTTCAGGACGGCCGAGTGTGGACCGGCGGTCCAGACGAGTTCGCAACATCTGCTCAGTGATCAGTAAGTCAGAAAGGAACTCTCCATCTCAAGAGTCAGTCCCGAAAGATGGTATACCATCACATCACTCAAGCTCTCCACAGACACAAAGAAACTCAGCCAAATGATCTTTCAGGCCGATGTAGCCATGGACAGAGACTACACCAAGTCACACAAAGATCTTCTTAAAAAACAAAACCACAACAACAAACAAACAAAAAAAACGTTCTGAAATTTGTGACAAATCCATAAAAGATGGTACCTTCGCATCTGAACAGTGTCCTCAGTATGCTGCCTAGGTCTGAGACACTGTTGAGGTCACATGACCTCAGGAACAGCATACCTGCTGAGCCAGCTCTCTGGTGGGAGCCAACACCAGAGCCTGAGTCTCCTTCTGCTCAATGTCCAGCTGCTGCAAGATAGAGATGGCAAACGTGGCTGTCTTGCCCGTTCCTGACTGGGCTTGGGCAATGACATCGTAGCCTAACGGTGAGGAAACACATTTAATATCCCTTCATAGAGCATCCTCACACAACACAGAGGCACAACTACAGAAATCAGCGTTAAATCGGATGACATTGAGTGATCAGTAAGGTAATAAAAAGTATCCCCATTTGTTGGGTAAGTCCCGAAAGATGGTTAAGCATCACTTCACTCAATCACAAGGCGCTGCCCCTGTGTCCAGCTCGATGCCTGTACCTTTGATGCACGGGATGATGGCCCTCTGCTGAATGGCAGACGGCTTTTCAAAACCATACGCGTATATTCCCCTGAGAAGAGACTCCTTCAGGTTCATATCATCGAAATTGTCTGTAATCTCATTCCAGTTGCTCTGGATTGGCAAGAAAGAAAGAAAGAAAGGAAAAAAAGAAAATAAAATTGAAAATGTCTGAAAGCATTATGTGTCCCTACATTAAAAGTGGAATGAAGAAATCGTGCTTTGGATTCACCTCGATGACACCATCAGGCTCCATTCCTTCTGGCCCCCCATGGTCTCTATCTCTTGAGCTGTTTGGGAAGAAAACAAACCTGATGAATGTCTTGCTTATACGTCGCTCAGGTAAGCAGCCTTATCACATTTTCCAGAGTTTCCCCCACACACCTTCAGAATGAAGTTTGTTTTAGAATATGCTAAAATATTAAGCAAAACCAACACAGCCGGCTCCTGTGCGCTGCGCCTCTGTCGAGAGTGAAGTAAAACTAGACAGTTCGAGGTAGAGGGAAAGAAACGTACCTAAGGAAGGTTGAGTTGAAGTATGTGAAAACGACGCCAACTTTAACATATTGTCACTTTCTTAAAATAATGGCCCAAGTCATCTTTTTGCCAAAAGATGACTTAGGCATAATAAAGAAAGATTTAGGCCATTATTTTTAGGAGGCTGAACAACAGTAACTTAACTGATAGTTTGGCCATTATGCGTAAGGTTTCAGACATGTTCTGCAACCTCAACCACACCATAAAAAAAAAAAAAAACATTCCTACAGGAAGCCCTCATTTTTATCTGTTTTAACATCTCATTTTACTCTCTGGCCCTCAATTTTGGATCTTTTTGTTTAAAGGGGTACAACGTGTCAGTTTACGTAAAGTATTGGAAAAGCAGAGGGAAACTAGTAATATTTTTTCCACAAACACACTTTAGATTTTGCACTTCCAAAGTAAATATCTTATATTTTTTCATGGAAATGAACAGATCAGGGTTTTTCGCCTGTACAGATTCCAATTCTATCCATTTTGATTTAATATTTGTTCTAACGTACCAGTGACATAGATGTGCTGTGTTTCGAACCCAACTGAAAATGAATCCCACCTGTTAATGTATGAAGTATGCCCCTAATCCTTTTATTCAATATCAGACTGTGATCGAGCACCAGAGTATACGCTCTCATGTTAAAAACAAAGGTTGCATGAATATTTACTGTGGAAACATTTGAAAGAATCAGAAAAATCCCCAGATCTACCACTTTCTGGCACATATGTGCTCTAAAGTACATTTTGTGCTACTGCATAGCAAAACAACTCCGTACATTTAAACAGGTTAACAACTGTTATACAAGCTTATGTTTAAGAAACCTGTAAGGTTATATACTTCTGGAACCAGTGTCGAATTTTTCAGTGGAACAATTTAGCCACTAGCTGAATCGTAAACTATAAGGCATTGAGGGGAAGCAGCCCTGGGAAACGAGGCTCTGCCACATTAAGTGAAAAAAACCCCATATTGCACGTGTAGAGAGTGTGCCCGGAGCGGTTCGGGTCACGCCCAGAGTATCTCATTACCACAGCCCGGAGCCTCAGTGGGCGCACGTGTCAAATTCCACGAGCCGGCCGTCTTGCTACCTGCCCGAAAAGTTTTGGGTTATATAACCTCGGAAGGGTTCGTTTAACCCCGGGAGAAAGAGAGTCACAAGCCCCAATTCGGGTGTGCTCCACGTTTTTTTTTTTCAACATGGAGTTCCGTGTGCGCGCCTGTATCGCTGATGGCCAATATGTCGGATAATTGGGCCTGTACGGGCAATGGTGGCTTCCACCTATAACTAGGCCGAGAAGCATCCTGGGCCAGCGGTTCCCCTTGCAAGCACCCGCCACTTAAATAAAGAAAGAAATAAAACTTCAATGTAAAGGAAGACGAGTGTTCACAGTAGCTCACGTTAATTAAAAACCATAACGACTAATCCAAATAATGCACCATACCGTTAATGTATAGCGCTAGTGTTTCACTGCGGCTAACTGCTACGCTAGCAACCAAATCACTCCAAAAGCAGTTGGGCCTAACTGACTCGATATAAACTAATACGTTGTCAGGCAACTTACTGAACACTTCCGGCCGTTCGGGTACAGTTAAATATTAGTTTATGTCTCGGGAAAATCTCCAAATGTAGCTCTTTACCTGTTGTAATCAGCAGAATCGCTAGACATGATCCGTTCACCACTTCAGCATGCGACTGAAAAGATCGCTGATGGCGATGCCAACTGTATTTAATGCGGCTGGACTATTTTCGCTGACATTTCTTATGCCCAGTTTTATTGGAAAAATAGTGGCAATTAACTGACTTATTGCATTTACCGCCGTTAGCTTTGTATGATAGCATAATATCAAAATAAATATTTTATTAAGTGATAATATATTTTAAAATGTACAGACTATATTTCTCAGCGGAAGGATAATGCAGTAATAGGTAGTGCATCGGCTGCTACAGCGTCTCTGACAGGTCAAAACTCGGCGTGACGAAGTTGTGCAATAATTTTAGAGCTAGTTTTCTGCTAGGGATGAAGAGTTGGAGAAATTAAATACTTTCAGAACAAAATAAACATTTTGTCATTATATATTGTATAGATATTTAAATAGACACAATCAACGTGCGGCAATAACGCAACTTCGCAATACCTAAATTGTCCAACGGTTTTTGTTCTTATAGTAGTTTAAATCACATTTTTAAAACCATGACATTGGCAAAAACAAACCGTTTGTACAGAGAAACCTATATTGTCAATCTCTGCTCCTTTATTCAGGAAGAGCTACACACTCTTTAAATATCATGTAACCACAATCACGCTATCCTATCTTGCACTTAGACTTTCTAATATTTTGGATTCTTGCTCCGTCGGAACGCATCCAGCATCATCATCATACAATGTCTTAGTGATTAATCTTAAATGTTGGGACGCAAACAGAACATACGTACAGCCGGAGATTCTTGAAAACAAGAATATGGTGATTATCATTTTGACCTTTTAGATTTTCTCTCATCAAGACTTGAATACACACCTCTCTACTATTAAGACCAAAGTCCAGCAGCATGTTGTAGAGAAACCACGGGTGTTTGTGTAGCCATCAACAACTTTGCAAAACCAGTTTCTGGTGTGGGTTTGGGATCATTGTCTTGTTGGCACTCAGTTTTGAAGATGTGACCTTTTAAAACAGGCGTTTCTTTCTTGGACAGCACCTGTCAGAGTAAATCTTATTTTAGACTAGAGTCACTCTGGTGGTTCCTGGATTGCTTCCAACCATCATGACTGATGTTGTTTCACATGAGGTTGACAGAATGGGTCCTACTCTAGACGAGGTTTGACCTGCCAAGCCACAACGACAATAACATGTGTTTAATGGAGTCAATGTGAGGCTTTTACATCAGCATTGTAAAACCTAACTAATTCTCCTTTCATAAAAAAAATATATGCACATTTCTTAGTTGTTTTTATTCACCCCCCCTCTCCTTTAGGGGGTCTTTTTGTGGGCTCTAGTGTCCCTTATATGAAAGTAGGCTGACAGGAAAGGGGGAAAGAGAAAGACATGCGGTAAATGTCGCCAGGTCCAGGAATCGAACCCACAACGAGGACTCAAGGCCTCCAAATGTGGGTCGCGCCACCACAGCACGCCCCATTTCTTAGTTTTCATTCATGTGATTGAGTAACTTAACCTGTGCCATTTCAGTGAGCGTAACTTAACTTAGTAAATCTGAGCATGCAGTAATGATTTAAACAACACCCAAAGCTAATTAATTCTTGTGCATATAACCCCCAATATATTCCAGAAGTACATTCTTTAAAAGAAAATTTCTTTACTAAAACAGCTCTTGCCTTCTGCTTTTTATTGGTTCTGTCTACTCAAACTTTTACAGAAATCAGTGATTTTTTTTGCCCATTTTCCAGAAAAACAAACACGAGCAAACGCAAGGCTACACACTCCGCTAGAACGAGATGGTCGTGAAAATGAATGTATAGCTCACTCATGGTACGGTTTCACAAAAATACGTCCCGAAAAATACCTAATAAGTGCTTTGATAGTGAGCTCAGTCTTTATAAACTGACTACATAGTTTATAAAGACTACATAGATGAAGCTTTGGAGTCTACCGTTGAACCCTAAGCATCTTAAAGCTAGTTTCTGTGACTGGTTGCTGCTGCTGTGGGATACCTCTCTGGCCAGTCCCAGTCACATTACTTCAATTTGACTAAGCTCATTTTAAAAAATGTTTTTACCTCAAAAAGCCCTCAACCTATTTAATTCAAATGTTTAGTTTAACTACATGAAAAATAAACAAGTTCCCATAAATCCACTTCATTTAATTAAAGTCAACGTTGTAATTATCGCTACACCTCGTTTGGACTTTGTTTAATTGAGTGTTGGCGAAACCATGATGAGGTTCATATGCATGCAGCTTTTCCAGTTAAATACAGTGCTACAACTTACAGTGTAATAAATCTTTGCTATCTGTCAAGCATGGTGTAGGTAGCATTAAGGTGTTGGGGTGTTTCACTGCTTTTGATCCTACTGGTGCATCACACAAGTTGGGTGGAACAAATGAGAATGTAAGGACTGTCCTTAACGTCTACAAATTCCTCCAAAATAAACAATAAACATATAGACTGTGAACATGTGGAAAAAGTGTGTTCCAGTAGGGAAATCGTCCCAAACACGTCCAAACTTGTTTTGGAATAGATAAAGCGGGTCGACAGCAAATTTCTACAATGTTCAGAACTCAACCCAAACCCGCTGACGTTGTTTGGTGACGTCAACCCCTTTAAATGAACTTTAAGAAGTGTGATCAAATATCCAGACCTAGACTTAGACAATCTAAATATTCACCTTGAAGCTGCAGTATGTAACTTTTATGAGAGGACATTTGTTGAAACTGTCACAACACAGCGACATGGGATGTGACAGATAATCTGTGGAAAAAAACTGATCTCTGCCTTCTCCCAGTGCTGACAAAATTGTGATTTCGGTCTAGTTTCTAGTGCACATATATGAATACACTTGAAATAAGACAAAACCAACTTAAAAGTAAGTTTTCAACAAGATGTAGTAGCTTGTTTTTACATGAATAGCTGTATAGCTGAATAGAAGTACTTCTTCTGTTGGCAGATTATTTAACTTATAACAAGACATTTTTTTTCCCCATGTCATAAGTGAAATCATCTTCCATTTATATAAGTATTAATGAATTATTGACTCTAAGCAATCACCTGATGCTTTAACGTTACATATATGTTAGTTTTGTCTCATTTCAAGTGCACTACGATAATTGCACAAGAAAACTAAACCAAAATTACTTGGTAATATTTTCTGTGTTTTTTTGCAGAGTGCCACAAAACAAAGTGAGAATGAGGTCAAATAGAAATCGCAGTGGATTAATAAAATGTCTGGAAGCCTGCTTATTGTGTTGCTTTTTTGCTCTTTATTTATTTATTTTTGGTAAGAAAATGTGACTATTTTCAGCGCACAATGGTGTAGTAGTTGGAGAAAAGTTCCTCTCCTGCTCTTATGTCTCTGAGCGACACCAGGACCACGCAGCGCAGAGGCCTCTGGGTACAGTGCTGGCTGTAGTTGACGTTTGGCAGATACTGGCGGAGCTCCAGGGGAAAGCTGTCCGGGACGTCGTACTCCTGGTAGCAGACGTTGGCGGGCCTTTCGTTGGAGCAGTTGTTGACGTACTGACCCACGGCCAGTGGGTTGAGCGGACTGTCCGTCAGCCAGCTGGCGTCACTTGTCAGGTACGGGCCCATTCTGTCCCTGCCACTGCACGACCTGAACACCATCCTGGAGATGCCTCTGTCATTCCCATCCACCAGGACCCCGTCAATACAGCGGAACACGAAGGGGTTTCTGATGGACTGAAGGAGGATGGGCTCGTAGGGCTGATAAATTGTACCAGGATACATGGCAACTGTTGCTCCTTTGGGTACGACTCCTCTGGTGACAAACACCCCGGTTCCCGCAAAGGCTAAAGAACTGGGCCTCCTCTCGATGCAGAATCCCAGAGTTTGAAACAGAACGTCTCCTTCGTTCTGCTCCCGGTGAAGCGGAAACCGGGGCGGGAAGTTCGTGTGGGCTCCCAGGAGCAGCCCCCCGCTGTTCCTGAGTAGGGCTCTGGAGAGCCCCAGGAGGCTCTGCGAGACCTGCTCATCTGGGATCACTTTGTCTTCTGAGGGCTCCGTCACCCGCCGCAGGGTCTTCTCATTCTTCGACAGGTTAAACACAACCCAGGGCACGAAGCGGTGTCTGTAAGATCTCCATTTCTCTCGAAACCGCCGGAGAGCCGCTGTAAACATCCAGGAACCAAACGGGACAAGGAAGCAGTTTGCTTGCTGCGTTCACGTTCCCTCGAAAGGGAACGGAGAAGTGCGTCACACCCGGTACGGCGCATTCGAGCTACTGGTGGGAAAATTAAAAAATAATAACAAATAAAAGCAGGTCGGAAACCATAGGTTGCGATGTAGGTGGTAATTTGTAATACTAAGTACTGGTAGAAATAAAAGTGAACTGTTAGGACTGTTAGCGTACATTTTATGTACGCTACAGCCATGTTGAACACAAGGCCGCTTGAACGCCTTCCATTTTCCAATAATTTTATTATAACATTTCTATCTTTCTCTTTCTTCCATTTCTCTCTCTACACCTCTCTTCCCTCACTAGGAACTCGGAACTAGGTATTCCGACCATGACTTGAACGCACTTGCGCTCTTACGTCACTTCCGAAAAGTTTTGCATCAGTTTAGCTTTTTTAAAAAAAACAAAAAACAAAAACTAACATAAGATGTTTAATTGTCTGTGTTGAGCAGGTCTATCCAACTGTTGAATGCAACTCATGACTATAGTTTCACATTTGACACGACTGGCCGTTCGTGGGGGTTTCACTTTTATTTTGAAGCGTAACTTTGCAACCGGAAAAAGGCTTGTAGTTCAATTTGTAAAAACTCAGTTGCTAGCTGGATGGGAACGAAGAAAGTCTGGTCGAGACAAACATGGCAAGAAAATTCTGTCTTTTTTTGGTTCCTAATTAGAATAGTAGTAGTTTGAGTGGGTTCAATAAGGCACCTCTCCTTACAATAGCGAAAACAAATGTAGCTCGTCTTGTTAGCGCTAGGTTAGGTAAGTACCTAACCCCCCGTGTTTAGTTAGCTTGCTCTAGGGAAACTCCTCGCTCTGATTGAAGGTTTTGTAGCTGCAAATGGTGGCCCAAAACCACAATTAATCCTTAGAATCAGAAATAGAACCATCTCAAAGTTAATATATGTGTAATGGCAGGTAACCTGGTACTTTTATAATTATAGTGTGTTTTAATTAAAATTGGAAGTAAGTACACTTAATAAACATGTGCATGTCTCAATCATTTGAATGTGTCAAAAGTCAAATGTATTTTTAGTCATTTAAATGTAATATCCATTAGTTAAAAATGTGAACTTATGTTGGAATTGTAGGTAATTGTTTTTCTTCTTCTTTGTCATGTTTAAGTGTGATCATAAAATATGAAAGGTAGTAATTTCATGTTCCATGTGCTATATGGAGGCCTTACGTAAAAAAAAAAACCAACACGTTTGCACATACTTAATAATTGCAGTTTATTATTGCGTGTGTTGTGTTTTTCTTCACTGCAGAACAAGCTGAAGTCCCTTCAGAAGGACAAAGTTCGTCAGTTTATCATTTTTACACAATCCAACGAGAAGACTGCGGTGGCCTGCTTGTCTCAGAATGACTGGAAGCTAGACGTTGCCACGGACAAGTTTTTCCAGAACCCAGAGCTCTACGTTTCAAATACTAAGGGGGGCTTGGACAAGAAGAGGCTGGAGCAGCTGTTCAACAGATACAGAGGTAAACAAGATGCTGGGTTTCCCCCAGTGTATTATAAGCCTGGCAGGCCAACAGGCTTTACTTGTGCCCCCACAGCTACTGTTAAGCAAATAAATTACTTATTTATTTAAGACTTTTTAAAATGTTTGCATTTTTTTATGACTTTAGTTGGTGTTCAGGTATTAATATTCCAGTCTTTCAATAATAGATAATTGTCACGTGATATTTTCAAATTTCCTGTCAACTTTTAAAAAAAATTTAGCTAAAGAAAAATGACTGCCCTAGCGCCCAACCACCGCGCTTAGCAAGTTTTCTGGGGTGAATCTTGAATATGAAAACTCATGGAAACAACCTCCGCCCAACCCCCCCTGCCCAAAAAAGAATGTTGGTTTAGCTCAGTTCAGTCAGATACACAACATATCTCGCAGAAGATTGGACGAAAGTGGTGTTCATTATCCTGCGTTGGTGTTTGGTGCCACCTGAAGATGACGGTTTCAATTAAATCCATTTTCACAGTCACTGACAAAAGGAACAAGGGCATCAATCTTCTTTAAACGTTTAGCATTTCCAGACATGAATTGGTTTGTGACAAAAGAAAAATCTTCTGGCCGACCTTGTTCTGTTAGTTGACATTGATATGTCTGAAGTTTTAACAACAACAACAGGACCTCATCTGTGTTTTGGTTATTTCTATCCCTTTAACCTCTGAGTCTTGAACCAGTCGACATGGTGTCGATTGGTTCGACACCATCCCAACCATGTATTGTTTCTGCAACTCAACTTTGTGGTCATTCACAGAACGATTGAATTTCTGTCATTGAGTTCAGCAGATGTCTGGTAACGAGACATTCATTTGATTCAGGTGGGAAAATAGTTCAAAATGAATGAGGAAAGAATTATTTGGCAAACAAAATATTACCTGGTGATTGAAATTGGTTCAGTGTTCAAAACATTTTGCGGTGTAGTAAGTTCATTTTAGGTGCAACAATGTACTAACCTTGTCGTTTTTGTAATTCAACTCAATGGAATTGATTAAAAACTAGTTTACCAATTCTTAGTCTTTTTTTTTTTGCAGTGGCAGAAAGTATTGAGCATTCCTTTCAGATGCTGTATTATAACTGTGAACATTGATGTTGATCAAGTTTTTTTTTTAAATTAAGCAGCTGTATGCCTTTAGCAACACAATGGTCAAATTAAGAACCATATACTTCTACTGAGCTATGAAGTAATTCCACATTTTTCCATTCCTGATTTTAGAAACTCACGATCACAACAAAATAGGCGTTGACGGGATCCAGCTGTTCTGCGATGACCTGGGTCTGAATCCAGCCAGTATAAGTGTCCTCCTCATAGCGTGGAAGTTCAGAGCAGCAACACAGTGCGAATTTTCCAAACAGGAGTTCATGGACGGCATGACCGAACTGGGGTGAGAGCATTTTGTTATTTAATATCCTTTTGTGAAGCGTTTGTCCACAAAACAAAAGCTGCGTTTCCATTGAACTTAAAATTATGCAAATTGGAATTCTGAAAATAAATTTTCACGGCAATAAAAAAAAAAAAAAAATTACGTTTTTTGATACAAACTTCAAGGATTCAAGAGAAAGCCTGGAGGTAGGGGCCCCAATGTTCCAATCCTCCATGTTATTGAGTAAAAATGTTTATAGTTCAAAGGAAATTTGAAAATCTGGCTAGACAATTATCTGTTGCAGGAAAACATTTGTCCAAAAAATGTTTCATCTAGCCTATTGGGGGTGCATGTAAAGCCTGGTGGCCCGCCAGGCTTATAATATACTGGGGGAAAGCCTGACGTTTTTGTTTTGGAATTAGTTTTTTGGCTTTGTTAAAAGTTGTGTATTTCAACAGAAACACATTTTGTTTGCATCACGTTTATACACAATTGGATGTTGCTACTGGCGAAAAAAACGAAGACGACGACAGGAAATGATAGGAGGACGATAGGGAGGCATAATTTTTTATAACGTATCGGTTGAACAAACTTATTCACGTGATTTTCACTGCATCTCTTATTTAATGTAAATACCGCAATTGCGAAATTGTTGGGTTTTTCTTTTCCGACATTAGCGGAATATCAACAAAATTTTGTGCACATTTGTAATGGAAACGCTGTTGGTGAAACAAACCCTTTCTGTTCTTTCAAAGGTGTGACAGCACAGAGAAGCTGAAATCTCAGCTGCCAAAGATGGAGCAGGAGTTAAAGGACCAGGGCAAATTTAAAGGCTTTTACCAGTTTACGTTTGATTTTGCCAAGAATCCTGGTCAGAAGGGATTGGGTAAGAATCGCCTGCGTCCCGGCATGTTTGTTTTCTCCGCCTCAGTTCTACTGACCTCCTGCTGGTTTTCATCACAGACCTAGATATGGCGATTGCATACTGGAATTTAGTCCTGGCTGGGAGATTCAAGTTCTTGGATTTGTGGAACCAGTACTTACTTGTAAGTTGAAATTCTGATATACATCTAGCTGGAGATGTTCTCTTAAAGTGAAAAAACACACACACGCACGCACACATACACACAAAAGAATAATTCTAACAAAAAGTAAGCTAAAGGAGTGCAGAGCTGAAGAGCTTAATATAATGTTTGATCAAATGTATTAAGATTTTATTCGGGGTGCAAAAATAAACTGACTGACCTGTAAATCGACATTGATTTGTTTTTTTTCTTCCTATTTTTAATATAGATATATTTTAAACATTTACAATTGTCACACCAGTGTTGCCAGCTCACACTGTCGTTATATTTGTCGACTTTTCATCCCAAAAAAATCGGCAGGTCGGGCTTTTCGATAATCAATTTCAGCCAGAAAACTGTAGTTTTATGCAACAGATCACCTCAAGTTGGTCCTCAACACACCCTGCCAGTGCTGAACCATAGTGGTGGCAGCATCATGCTGTAGGCGTGTTTGTCTATGGCAGGGACTTGCTATTTTATAACGAAATGAGCAGCCACTTTAGTCTCCTGATGAACAAAGCTGGTAGACGCATAACCCAAACAACCTGGACCTGTAATTATGTGCCACACTTTCCAGATTAATACATACATAGAAATACTTTTTACACACTTTTATTTGCTACTTTGTGTCGGTCCGTAGTTTAAAACCCTTATTAAACACATTGAAGTTTGTGAAAAGTTGAAACATTTCATCAGGTATGAATAATTTGCAGAGTTGCTGGATTTCAAGTTGTTGTTTTTTTTTTTTGGACATTTGAAAATGAGGGATTTTTTTCCCCTCACATAAGCTCCAGTTCTCTTTACCCAGCCAGGATATTTCTGCAGATAACAGGACTCCCAGTCCCAGTACACATTCCTGCCAGTTGCGAAAGGAACGTACCTTAATGTTTTTTTGAAAGCTTATCGCACAATCTGGCAAAATGAATCATCAGAAGCTGCCTGTTCTGTCCAGACAGGAGTGGACTCGCCGAAACAGGAAGAGTCTCGTCTGTAAAAGAGTTGTTTATCAGGACATTTCTGATGTCAATTGTTCATGCCTGGCTATGCATCAGGAACAAAGGTTTAATAATCATATCTACCTAGCTTGTTCTTAATGTCTGCTGACATTGTACAGAATTTATGCTAATTTGACTCTGTTGAGCTTTTTATCATGTTATAATGTTATTCCCTCATCAAAAACATTCTGGAGTGTTGCCTTAATTCTTTCTTGCATGTTTGAGAAATTCTTTAATCTCCCATGGCAACCACTCAGCTGGATGGACGTAGCTCCCGCTCTCGAGACAAAGCTCCTTCTCTGAGCTGCAGTTCCCAAGCTTTGCAGCTTCTGCCTCACAGCTCCTTCAGACTAGCCAGCAGCAATTAGCAAACAGCTGGTGGAACATCTGAGCTCAGTATAAGAGCTACTTTTCAGTGAAATGCTTTTAAAAACGTTGCTAAAGAGTAAACAGAAGGAGCCATGTTGTGATGAGTTCCTGAAGGCGGAGTTTCAGCAAGCGCAGGAGTTTTTAAAGAGACAGAGGCCCAATTTCAAGGTGTTAAGTATCAAAGTCAAAATTCTTTTAACTTATATTTGATATATATTTTAAAAACAACTGAAGGCAACATAGTTACTTGACTTTGCAAGCCTGTGAACACGGTGTCAAACTGAAACATGGATGTGGCAGCATCACACTGTAGGGATGTTTTGGTGTATCAAGGGCTGATCTAGAACATAAAGCCAATATTTTTGGGGTGTCTATCAAAGTCTGTAATCTTAATCTAGTAGAAAATTAGTGGACAGAGCTGAAAAGTCTTGATTGAGCGACGTAACGTATATGTAATATTTTTATTTTTAATAGTGCAAATACTGAGGAAACTTATGAATTCGAGGAAAATTTGAATTATGAAATTTAGAAACGTATGAATTCGAGGAAAATTTCAATACATATTCAAGTAGTTTAGCAAATAGGAAGTAAATTTTTTAGTTCTTGCTCATATTAAGCGGAAAGTTTAGTTTGATTTAATGTCGGATCAAAAATGTAAATATCAACTGTATTTGTTTAAACATTAATTACTTCCATCACAGTAACAAATTTTGCTCGACGATAAATTGTCCCCGAGGTTATTGTGAAACATTTATATTGCTGTTTTGAGAACAATTTCAAGTAATAATGGCATAAAAACATTCTCATAGATCAATACAATTGAAATATTAATGGACTTTTTATACCAGAACTGGAAGACATTTTAAATATCCAAAATAAATAAAACGGCTTAAATGACAAAATATATTGGATGATGAGGTCTCTGTAAACAGAACTGTCTTTCAAAAAAAGGGATGTTGAGACCAAAGCACCAGACTGAAGACTTTTGTCATCCAGCTTTTGTTAGAGAGACAGAGACGGAGAAAAAGAAAACAATAACTTGAAATGATTGAGTTAGTTTTAATTCATCATGCAATTAATTGATTAATTTATTGTGACTGGCCTGTTTCTGGTTTCTCAGTAGTGTACGCATACATGTAACTATCTGTGAAGTTTCTTTAAAGCAGTGGGTTAAAATGAAAAGTCATTAAAAACACACGAATGGGAAAAAAAAAAAGAAAATAGAAATTTGTTTAGACCAGCTTTCTCCATAATTGCTAATATTGTGCATTTGATTACAGGAGCACCACAAGAAATCTATTCCTAAGGACACCTGGAATCTCTTATTAGACTTCAGCACAATGATCACAGATGACATGTCGAATTATGACGAAGAAGGTTAGGGAAACTGCTCACTCAATGATCCAGATAGAAAATCCTTCAACTGTTTTTTATTTTTTATTTTTTGGCAAACCCTCATGTTCTGCCTTGTTCTTCCCCAACAGGAGCCTGGCCCGTCCTCATAGATGACTTTGTAGAATTTGCACGGTCGCACATCGGGACCAAAAGCTCCAGAGTTTGAGGTACAACTGATGGAAGAGTTCACAGTTTGTTGAGCATGTCAAGCAGGGATTATGACGCCTTTCAAACACTCAGGACTAAAATGTTGTGTTTTTTTTTTTCACATCAGAGACTTTATATAAGTGGTGTTTGTGACCTGCAGAGGAGAAAAGAAAGGCCCATCTTTGTTGTTTGTGGTTGATGAGTCTAAAGACTTCAGGATGTTTTATGTGCGCTCAAGCCAGCTGGAGAACCATCACCGTTTCCCGGTCGTGGTCGTCTTTGAAGAACACGTGGATTTGCTTTGAAATTCTATTGGAAATTCTTGTCTTCTTAAAGGGATATTGCATTTTAATACTGATGTACATTTCTTGTTTTTGTTCTTTTGTGTGTGTGTGTGTGTTATGATGCGTCTGTACATCGAGCCAGTTTAAAGCACTGGAATGTTTAAAAACGGTACTGTTTAAAAATAATTAAGGGATAAATAAAAGTGACCATTTGCTCTCATAATTTTTTTTGCCTCATTTTAAGAAGTCTACTTAGCGGAAGCAGCATGAATTTAAATCATATATTCCAGTTTTAAATACAGAATTTTTAAACATTTTATTTTTGAATCTCACTTTTGTGGCATACCTATGGATGTATGTCCACAGACATTATCTGTGTCTCTTCTTTAATACAAATATTCCCTTCTGATGTGAAAACTATGGAGTGCCCAACATGATGCCTTGTTGAATTTGTTTTTTTTTGTTGTTTTTTTTACATAGCTAAAATAAATTTTAAATTATTATATTTATTGTTGCATGTATTTCATAATTTTTCATATTTCATATTCAGTAACTAAAGGCTTATTTAAAAAAAAAATGAACACAAGGTTATTATGTGAAAATCAAATCAAATGAATCCCAGATTTTATTGTTTAGTTATATCTGTGCTGCAGTGCATCATGTTTTAAATTTAAATTCAATAATAAAACTAATAATGCAATTTTATATGCATTTGTTAAAATACGTTTCCTATTTACAAACAGTGTGTTGTTTTCATTTTTAATTATGGGACACGTGGTCATTTGTGATTATTGTTGCAATTTTTGGAACATATTTAATAATTTAAGTTTCCTACTTTAATTTTTAACGGAGGGGTAGTCATGCCACTTTTAAAAAAAATCTGTTTAATCTATGCATTTACCAAAAAGGTGTCTTTTTATTGTTGACTTGTAAAGGATGCATTTAGGTGATTGTGTCCCCTTTTTGTTGTATTTCTTTTTGAAGACCCAAGAAATAAGCAATTTCTCTCGGTTATTTAGCCATTATATTTTCGGTTTTAATAACATAATTTGACTTGTTATAAAATCTACCACTTTCAGTTATGGTTAACATTTACAGACCAGACTTGAGAATTGTATTATTTAATTGTAGTTCACGTCACTTTTCCCTCAACAATATAATCTAATGCAAGTATTTATTTTTAAACAATTAGTGACAAATTGAAGTGCAAATTGTATTATGTGTTAAAACATTACATTGTGGCTCTTTTCGATCGCCGGAGGAAACGCAGCAAGACAATCGTTTCTTGTCGCGCGCAGCCCTCTTGTGGTGATGTAAGCGCGTTCGGTTGCCAAGGGCGACTGCTAACAGTGTAAAGGACAAAAACTGCGTCCCTGTTTCAGGACGTTTCGGAAGACCTCGCTGTCAAGCAGGACAGAAACAATGGCTAGCCGTGATTTTGATAAGTTTAGTGACCCTGAGTTTGACAAAATATTATATGAAATTGGCTGGGATTATAGCTTTGTTCTTCCTGAACTGAACGATGCCAACAAAGCTCTAATGGAGGAGGTAAGGCAGTCACGGACAGTTCACAAAACTCCCTCGAGCTACCTTTGCACGCGCAGCATATGTTTTACTCAAATGTATAATAAGCTTAAGCTAAGTATGGGTATCTGTCCGGTGGCTAATTATGAGCATTAAAAGTCAAAACAGATCTTCAGCGTGAAACCTTACAGCGTTTAAAAGCACCAAACGTTTGAGAGCTGTTTGAAACATTTATCAGTTATTTGAGAAGTAGAAGTAAACATTAAATGATTTTTTCTTTCTTGTTTAATTTGAAGGATATTTTGTTCATTTTAGGAAGTTGTTTCTCAGGCATTTTCTTGTCTTTTGTTTACTTAAATGGAGCATTAACTAATTGGGGCCTGCCATAGCAATACACAGGGGCAGCTGTTTGAAACATTCATCCGTTATATTTATCGGTTACAACGGCCGAAACGCAGAGTGTAACGGACACCGAGGCCCTGATTACACGACAACAACTTCGGGTGAAAACGGAAGAGTTCCGAATGTTTCCTCTGACAACGGCACAGATTGAAAACGGGTTCCAGAGTGCGATGTTTCTGAAACGTACCGGTGTCCGTTGTCTTGTAAACAGAGTAAATGGATCTTTTCTGTCAGGGAATCCCTACCACATGCATAGCATGACGCAAAACATAGCTGCTTCCCACAATCCACAGAAGAAACTACTGGCAATGCTGGTGTTTCTACAATTCGTGTTTCCCCATCAGATACGGTTCCCTCGGCGTCTCTTCACCGCTCCGCACCGCCCAGGTGGCAAAACACACGCTCCTAACAAGCACGCGCTCTTGTCTAGAGAACTACGGAAGCTCAAACAACATGTTTCAGCAAAGTTATCCCACTTTTTTCCAACTGCGCTCTAACCAGACGCACATAGTGCGTGTTTTGCCCCAGTATCTGGGTACCTTATAGGAGAAACGCGAATCGACGTGCTTTCAAGTAGAACTTCTTTTTTTTTTAAACACATGCGCACTTAGTTTCAAAGAACCTAGCGCCAACTAGTGGCGTGGCGAGAGCATTACGCGTTTTCGATGTGTACCGTTACTGTGTAAACAAAGATTGTAATTAAAACGTCTTCATGTAAATGTAATAACAGGAACAAATATCCCACTAATAAAACGAAAATTTTTTATATGATCAATCTAATTTTATTAGTCGCCAAATATATACATAAAGTCTAAATTCTAAAATCAGAAACCTCGCTTTTCAGCCTTTAAAGAGAAATTCAAACAACATATTAGATCTCTCCAGTATTCAAAAAATAGAGAAATCATCTTTTTAAAGACAAACCGTGTCATGGCCTGATAACTTAAAACCAGCACAACGCAGAATGAATCCGGTTACACTGGTGGTAAGATGAGGAGATGGTGGTGAAAAGCTTATTTTTCTGGTTCCAATAGACACTAAAGTAAAACAGGCTGAACTTAAGTATTTTATTCAGCAAGAATGATTAAGTTTGAGTTTCAACATGGCAAAACTGTATCCTTTAATCCTTGTATCAACAGTTCGGTATGCTGCTGGTGGTGTAATGGTATGGCATGTATTTTTCTGTCACTATTTGGACCCTATATCAATTGAGCATCAACTGAAGTCTACAGCCTCCCTGTTTATTGTCGTTGACCATGTCCATCTCTTTAACACTGGGGTTGTAGTTTCAGTTTCTGAATTCTATGGCTTTGTCGCCAACAGATTTATAAAGCTGAGATGCAGGTTCTGCAAGAGGACAATGAAATTAAGGGAATTAGAGATCGACAGCAGCTTATGAGTGAAAACCTCCAGAGGTGTACGCTACAGCTGGTTAACACTGAGGTGAGTGTGTTGGATCTAACCTTATGTTCTAAATGTGCCGCATACACTGGCTTTTGAAAGTACACGCCAATGTTAAAGTATCAGGTTATTGTGATTTAAAACAGTATAAACAATGGAAACGTTTCCACCTGTGTTGTGAAACATATTCTGTACAATTTCACTTTAAAATGAATTCATGCATTGACCCAGTTACATAACCGTGCACATAAGTAAGCATACAGATTCAGCTTTTAGTCTTTTTGAGTTCCTACCTGTTGTTATTTCTATTCTGATTAAACTGAAGTAGAGACCAGCCATCCTACTAGTAGGATGTAGCCTCCCGTAGCTGACACCACTGATTGCACAGAAGTTGCAAGTCGATTTACAATCAGGAAAATCCTGAAACAGAATTATGCTGGATATACATGATGACACTGAATATCAGAGCCAAAAGTTGTGGAAAATATAAGAAAACAGAAACAGTGTCACTGTCTGACTGTGGGTCAGTGTCTGTACATAGTTTTAGATATAGAGCCGAGTTATGCTATCACATTGTCTGTTTGACTGCGTACAGGCTCTGATGAAGGCAAACGAAAAAGAGCTTGAGGTGACAAAGCATCTGAAGACCCTGGCAGAGAGAGAGCGGAGCCGCTATTGTCAGCTGACAGCTCAGGCCGAAAGAGAGATCAGGTCTTCATATGAGAAGATGGACAGGATAGAGGTCTGAACACAGCATGACTTGAAGAAGAGAAACCAATATAGCGGTGAAACCTGCCTCTGATTCTTCTTTCTGTGTCTTCAGAAAAGCCAGCTGAAGGCAACGCAGAATCTGGAGGAGCTGCGGCTTCAGATGGACCTGGACCAACAGACCATGGAGAACCTCTTAGCGGAGGCGGCTAAAAAGGACGAAGACTTAATGGTCATCATGAAATACACCCAAATGGACGAGCATAAGATCAAGGTTGCTAAGTAACACTTGCAGCTTTGGCGTCATCCTTGTGCCTCCTCAGCTAATATCCATCTGTGTGTCTCATTTAGTCGCTCACTCTGACTATAGAGAAGAAGACTCTGGAGGTCAAAGAGAAGCGCAAAGCACTTGACAAAGAGCTAACAGAGACTAGGTCTACCCAGGTAATGTAAGAACACATAGTAATCACACTGCGCATGTTACTGAATTGATCTGGCATTTGTTTCAATTTTCCATTTACTTTGTGGTCCTTGTGGGGTTTTTTTGTTTTTTCTTTGCATAGTGGAAATTAGTCTACATTCGGAGTAGGGGTACAACTAACGATTAATCTATTGAGTATTGATGAATCGTTTTTAAAAATTGGCAAATTTTAAAAAAAAAAGTGCCAGTTTTAAAAAAAAAACAACTTGTCAATCTGCAGATTTTCATTCAACCACCTTAGCTTTTATTATGCAACATGCACTAAAAGATGCAAATAAACAAATGATTCAATTGCTTTTTTAAACAAGAAAATAATATATTTTTTTAAGTGAAGCATAACAAGAAATAACATGTCTTATGTTTTACTTATAACACGACATTTTCCCATGTTATAAGGAAAATAATACCAGTGGAGCTAGTACTTTTTCATCAATATTAAGGAATTATTTGCTTAAAAAATATCCTATATCTTGCTGAAAAGTTACTTGTAAGTTACTGTTAGAGATTTTTACCTATCAGTTACTCTTGTCTTATTTCAAGTGTACTGAGAAAATTGTGCTAGAAACCAGAAAGGCATGGTAAGATTTTGTACTTTCATAGTGTTCTTTCAGCAAATGGCCTTTCTTTGAGCCTGCATATTGCAGTTAATGATTAATCAATTGCTAAGTTATTTGACGATCATTTCAGTAATTGATTAATCGTGATTAAAACGATTAATAGTTTCATTGCTAAGTTGGAGGCCTTCTTTGTAGTTTTCTGTTATTCTGAATTCTGAACATTCTGTCCATGCAGCTAGCGTTGGATAAGAGCATAGAGGACATACAGCGAGCTCGCGCTGAGATCCAGCATCTCTTCCACCTGTGTGAAAACACCATCAAGCAGAAAAAGCAACTCGACTCAGACATGGAGCGATGCTCATTTGTAAGACGTCTACAACTGGCTTTACTTACCTGTATTTCTACATCCAACGGGACTTTTGCAAAAAAAAAAAAGCTTATTGTTTTTTTTTTTTCTTCTTTTTTAACTTCTCTTTTCATTACAGCAAATCGCTCAAGGCAGGCAGAAAACCAGGGAAAAGAACACCTGCGTTGCGGAAATGAAGCACAAGCTGGACACGGAGAGGAGCAACAACAGAGAGCTGCAGAGGAACATCGCCACGGCGAGGATGCAGAAGGCCGTCCTCCGGCAGGACCTGAAGAAACACCAGGAAAACCTGGCCAGGATGCAGGTTGAGGTCAGTTTCTCAAAGCACACGCCGCTCCTCCTTGCTTTTGCCATTCATGATTTGTAATTTTTAAAGACTTGTTTATCCTGCAGCTTGATAGTTACAAGACCACGCTGAATCAAAACAGGTGCGATATGAAGTCTGTTACATCCCAAATCTCCAGGATGAAGATGGACATCGACATCAACAACCATAGGTCAGTGAGATATGAGGAGGCATCTCTGAATCTAAGACCCCGCCTGTTACTGCATGTTACTGCAGTGTGTGTGTGTGTGGGGTGTGTGCATGTGTGTGTTTAGGTTATTAGAGGGTGAGGCCTACCATGCTGCGCTGCAGGAGAAGCTGAGGCTTGTGACAGAGGGCGCTCTGAGTAAGGAAGAGAGAGCCGCACACATGGAGCAGATCCTGCTGGAGACAGAACAGGAAATGAAGGTGTGCCACCGGAACGCCGACCACTTACTGCTCTTATCTGCTTCTTTCTTAAAAAAGAAAACAAAAAAAAAATTATTCTCAGCTTGTCTGCGTCCAGATATATTCATTGACTTTTTCTTTATTTTCACCTGAAACCAAATTAATCCATATAATATTTTAATTTGAAGTGTTTGTTTTTTTTAGTCTACATTCATCTTTATGTATGAAAAAGATGTTCTTTATGATTCACTCAGTCAGTCTAATATTCCTTCCTTCCTTCCCTCCTGCAGATGCTGGAAGCTCAGCAGCAGGACCTTATGGAGGAGCTGTTCCGCCAGAGACAAAGTTTCCAAAGTGCCAAAGTGAAGGAGAAGAATCTAATAGCTCTGGCATCCAAGAATAAGTTCACCATAACCAACTTGCTGAGCCAGCTCACTAAGATGGAGAACACACTCATCAGACAGCAGATGATCAACAACAATCAGGCATGTTGAAAAAACAATCATACGCACAAATGCACTCAAACTGTTTGGCTTTTTCTACACTAGTCAGTGTTTCGATGTCGTTCTCTGCTCTGCGCTGGGTAGGAGGCAAAGGTACTGATGCTTCAGAGGAAAGTAGCTCAGCTGTCAGGTGCCAGCCACACCAACGAAAGCGAGATGCTGGAGGTGAAGGTTAAAGAGCTGACCGCCAATCTGGAAGACAAGAAGGAGACGACCAAAATACTCAAGAACGCACTCAACGAATGTGAGGTCTGTCTGAAAAAACACTTCCTCACAGATTTCCCTTTGAAGTTCCAGTGGAGTTATCACATTTTACATATGGCGAGTGTGTCCCTGGCAGATCGATATCCGCTGTGCGAAGAAAGAGATGGAGAAGTTAGAGGCTCAGAAGAAAGACCTGACTGACGAGGTTGACTGCCTGTTGGTGCTTTGTGTCAACAAAGAAAAGGAGTTGAAGAAGCTCAAACTGAAGAAGCAGGTGAGTGGCGTGCCGTTCCAGATACCGTTAAACGTTAAGCATCTAAAGAGGGAACAATGAGCCGGGGGAAATTAACTCAGGAATAGTTTTTGGCTGACTTGAACAAATACAGTAAGAAGAACTGTCTTCTTACTTACTTACTTACTTCTTGCTGTTTCCTGCCTTTTTTTCTGTGTGAAGTTAAATTACGCCAGCAGTGTCCAAACATTTTGGTCCAGAATCCCAAAGTTGAAAGTATTCACTGGCCGTATTGTTTTTCTAACTTATGCTAAATCATTTTGTTGTGCTTTTTTTTTTTTCATCTGCTCAGCAATAAATTAAGCCAAGCAACATTTTAAAGAAACAAAGAGGGAATTTCTTTTATCTTAATAAAAGGCGGGTAGATTCTTAACTTTTTAAGTCAGTTTTTCTTTTCAATTTATTTGATCTAGAAAGCTTATTCCAAGAAACAAAAGTGAGAATTTTTTTTCAACAAAAACGTCTTCTATTAACCAAATACAAAATTTAATAGAAGAATTAATTTAGTAGGAATACTTCGATTCCTACTTACTATTAAATTAAAATGAAAAGAAAGCACAGCTATTTAGAGAAACTACTTTATCCTGAACATCTTCTGTTAAAAATGAATTAAATGTGTCAAACTATCAATTTCTTCAACTTTGCAATTATGTTCTGCTTTGTGTTATTCTGTCACACCAAATCTCAAAAGATGCATTAAAATTTGTGGTTTTAACTTGAAGGAAGTTTAAATACTTTTGTGAAGTATGCGTTCATTCATTTCTGCATAAAAATGGGTGGATTTCTGTGAGCACAATGTGTTCATTGTAAATGTCTTAGATGAGTTAAAGCATGAAAATATTGAATCATATGGAATTCAATCCATACATTAATTGTACTTTACTAGGATCATTATATCTGCTCATGTAAGATCATAAAAGAAACAATTTGAGATGTTTTTGTTTTGAACTAACGACAGGATTGCAGCAAACTGGCTTCTTTGTCTTAGTGGGAAAAAAATGCAGAGTGTGGATATTGGGGGGGAAAATAATCATGAAACATATCAAGTTATTTGTGTATTTTCCATCAGGATGGCTTGGTGAACAACAACCTTTTGAAGACAGAGGTGAAGCGCGTCAGGGATATCATCTATATAGACGCGGACAGCATGATGTCATGGGAGATGAGAAAGTTAGAGCTGGAGAAAGCCATGAAAGAGCGGGAGGAAGAGATTCACGTTTACTCCGAAATGCTCAGACATCAGCTCAAGTTTACTGAGCTGGACAGGCAGAAACTGAGGTAAGAAAACCCGTGGTCTGCATACATTTATCGTATCGTTTATCATTTATCGTGGAGAAAGGTCCTAGCACGATAAGAATTTGATTTTAACGTCGTTGCGATAAATTTCAGTTATTGAAAAAGAACAAAACTGACAGTGTGATCGAAAATGCTATTTTCTTTTTCTGTTTTCTCCATTGTTCACGAGAGCATCAATAAGTATCATTCAATTTGAAAATATGATTAAATGCAGTCACAGTGCGCAGTAAGAAGTACGAAGCCTGTTTAAAAATGGGAATGTTTTTCCCATTTTCAATTGCGTGGGAGGAAGAGACCTATCAATCAATAATTCAGTCAATCGAGTGTATTTGTATAGCACATTTCAGCAACAAGGCAGTTTGTAGTCTTGAAAACATAAAAACATCATAAACACATTCATCATATGATCAACAACTGTGAAAATCAGTTACAAACATTACATTTTGTCAAGTGCCATCATTAAAATCATCAATAAACATCAAATATGTTGGTCAATGTAACATTTAATATGGGTCAAAAGTAACTAAACATGTTTCTTGATTTAAAGGAACTCAGTGTTTTGGCTGTTTTGCAGTTTTCTGGAAGTTTTCTCCAGATTTGAGGCGCATAGAAGCTGAATGCTATAAATGCAGTGCCAGGCAGTTACCTAAAGAATAAATAGTAAATAGTTTTTTTTTATCGTCATCATTTTCCTTATCACAACAATACCACAAAATAAAACAGTAAAATTTTAAGGCCATATCGCTCATCGCTGCAGTACATAAAAATGATGCTTTAATGTGTTATTTTAATCATTTTTTTAAATTAAAAGTTTACATAGATGACATGTTAGGTTAATTTGTCCTTTCATTCTGTCCCAGCATGGAATTAAATGAAGAATTATCTAAAGTCGAAATGGTGAAGAACCGCTTTGAGATCATGGAGAGTTCACTGGCGGGCTCTGAGGGCGAGAAGTCCCAGATTTACTACATCACTAAGGTGAGACGCCTTTCACACGTACGGAGCCTGTTGTCTTCCCTGCGCACCAAAAACGTCTGGAATTGTGCCGCCTGTTTTCTCCACCAGGCCACGCTAGACAAAGAGGAACTCAGACGGAAGTCAGAAGATATGAAGGACCACATCCAGAAGATGGAGCTCGAAACCAAGGCTCTGGAGAACACCATCCACTTGTTTTCGGGTCGCTGCTCTGATTACAGCAACGGCCTCAGCGAAATGAAGAAATTCAGTATGTGTGGAAACGGAAACGCAGTGCGATTGCTTTAATAACCTTATGCTTTGGTCAAAACCAACACTGATTATGTTTGTTTAAGGCGAAGAGTACCAGGAAAAGATGCAGCTGGAGGAACGGCTGAAGACCGTCGAGGAAACGCTGAAGTTGAAGAAGCGGCAAATTCAAGAGCTCCGTCAGGAAATTCAGGTTCTGTGAAAAACAAGTCGGCTGCTTCCCTGTAGGGTTTGGGCGAAAAGCAAGTGCATGTCAGAAACTGGTAAACAAAAATGTTAACATAAACTGAACAACAGCTAAATATTGCTTATTACAATGTGCAATTTATCACAAAAAAAAAAAGGGGGGGGGGGGGTAGAGAGACAATCCTCTATATTAACCTGATTAGTGGTAGGACGTGATTCAAATTTTTAATGGAGTTAATTGCAGGTCTGTAATTAATTAATCACATTTTAATCAAAAACCATTTTATTTTCAATTCAAAATGCCTTTTTGCTGCTAAAATATTGAATAAATAGACATATGAGCTCAACAATAACGACATTTATTGAAGGATGGAATCCATTCAACTTTCAAGAGTTTCAGGAAGCCCTGATCATTCGTGTGACTTATTTTTAAAAATATATTTTAGAAGTTTGAACTGTGGACACTGACTGTTTAGCGTTGAGATGCTAATCTAGGCTTGAATAGCTTTGCTGATTGGCTAATTCCTTTTAGCACAACTTGAACACAATAGTACTGTTTTCCAGATTGATTTCTGAAGCAGAAATTTTCCCCCACTTGTCCATCATTGCTGTTTGCGGATGTCGCTTATGCGTCACATTTATCTAGTTAAACAAACTAGTTAGACAAGTACTGATGTTTTGGCACCTCTCTTTCTTTTTATCGTGATGATTTTCTGCTACAGCTAATAAAAACACAACATTTAAAATTAGAATATTACATGAGACCGAAACAAACCTATTTTTAAAAACAGAAATGTGTGTTTAATGAAAAGTATGTTTGATAGCTGCTCAGAGGCTGTTATCTTCAAAAGGCACTTTTAATCTGACAAACGAAGAGTCATTGTGATGTACCGTATATTCTAACTTGTGGAATAGAGGTGCTGTTATCCATGTTATTCTTATACGTGGTTCTCATTTCCTGTATGTGGAAATAATTGTTACTATATTTCAAAATCCAGCTGAGAATATCGTGACTAATGAAAGGTTCTTAGTGTGACATGAGCTCTGGGACTCGTGTCACACCCATCTGGTGTGAATCTCTGTCTGGGTGAAAGCCTTTGTGCCTTTTGTGTGTGTGTGTGTGTGTGTGTGCGCGCGCTGGCGTGTTTATGTGTGTGTCTTTGTACCGGCCTCCATTTCCAGGACATGAACAGCACCTGGGAGAGCCTCATGCTAGAAGAGAAGGTGGAGAAGGAAAAGACACGTCACGTACAGGGTCTTATTGCTAATCTGAACAAAGAAGCAGCTTCTGTGAAGGAGAGAATTGGCAGAGTCATGAATCAGGTTGGAGAAGAAGTTGTGACACTTTGATAAACACGTTTTACATCAATCTGTACAGGAAGTTGGAACAGAATAAGATACAGGTTTCCAAAACAACTTTGCATTATAAAGAAAATATCTATTGAAAATTAATCAGTCTCCTTGGTAAGATACAATTTTACTCTAATCTGTGTCAAACATATTGATTATCTATCTATCTATCTATCTATCTATCTATCTATCTATCTATCTATCTATCTATCTATCTATCTATCTATCTATCTATCTATCTATCTATCTATCTATCTATCTATCTATCTATCTATCTATCTATCTATCTATCTATCTATCTATCTATCTATCTATTACAGAATACAAAGAGATAATAGATAAGAGAAGAGTTGGATATGTATTCACACGTATCTAAATAAATAGTCCAGCACAACTTCATATTCAAACTTTATTTGAACTTTAACTTGAAATTATCTTGCAGAAGTTTTGGTTAGATTTTAAAATGTTTTCATGAGTCGAATTTATTCTATATTATTGTTTGTGTTTGTCCAACTGTTGTTGTTGTTTTTTTTTTTTTTAGTTCACCAAACTGACCAGAGAGGTTCGCTCAGCACAAAGCACCAGAAGTGAAACTCTTGAGGAGCAAGACATCAAACTGAAAGAGTTAAAGCAGTTCAACAAATCTATCAACAATATGTTGAGTAAGGCCATGGAGGAGGATCCTGATCTCAGACCTGTTCTGGAGGAACGCTTTCAGAAGGTGCAGATAATACGCTCTGCATTATTTAGGGATCTGATATGATGGGACTGTTAAAGTTTACTGCTCCTCTCTTCTGTTTCTCTCAGGACAATCTGCAGTTTCCACCTCCGACCTCCACACTCAGCAGCCAGGGTAGTTTCAAGTTGAGCTCTGCTCGAAGCTCCCTGTCTTCCAGGTCACACTTTACATCTGTGGTTTGTGTTGCAAATGTCTGACATAAGTAGACTTTAGGTTTGCTTTTAGATGGGAGAACTGTTGCCCTATTTAGGAAAATTGTCATTTTTAATAGTTTACGTCATGCAACAAGCATGAATTTGAAAAACAAGAATTAGGCACACAAGTTAGTGTTAGATTTTAGATTATTTCTTATCCACAATCTGAGACCCTCCCCACCCCCACATATTTTAAGAAAAATGTTCTTTAGCAAGTTGTAGAGAAGCCCCACTGTTGTTCTAGTCATGACCAAATGAGCTGGAATAATTCTGGCTATATAGTCGATCATTGGTCTAATCACGGCTCATTTAACTGCAAATGTATCAGCAGTTGGCTGGACAACCCCTTTATTTTTCGCCACTGGCTCACTTTTGTTGCCATATATGATCTGGGCAAAAAAGAACCTTTTAAGCACGGCACTATGGGAGTTGTAAGTGCAGAAATCTACAAACAGATCCAGAAAATGTCACAATTTTTCTTATCCTTGATTGTAATACAACCGCTCCCATTTTCATCGTTTTTTTCAGTCTTGAATTCCTTTCAATGTGGCTATTAACAGTCTTAAATTTGACTTTTTGAAACATGTATATACCCTGATTCTGCTTACTACTGCACAACCAAATATTAAACCCACAAGAAATCAAACTTCAGTATTATCAATCTTAAGTCTGCCCACCATGGCAAAGAAAACCAACACCCTCCAAATAAATGATTAAAGCTCTCAATCATTTTGATATTCATGTCTTTGATGAGTGGCTCTGACAGCTCAGTGTCTTCCTGATGCTTCCCAGGTCTTCTGCGTCGTCAGCTGGCAGCAGCCATTCAAAGTCTTTGCCTTGGGTAAAAACGGTGAACCTGAACCTGGACCTGAGTGCTGCCTATCCTACTATCACTTCTCCTAAAAGTCCCAGCTCTCCGAGCAGCAGTGACAGCAGCTCCAGCAAAAAGACGAAGTAGCCGTAGCTGGCTGCGTTTCTGGCCTCTCGCTAAGATTCAGCTCATTTTGTAAAATCAAAAATGTTGATTTTTTGCAATGATTTTCATTCCTTGCAGATGTGACGTTTTGTGCATTGTTCATAAATATGTAATATGTTTTGCCCAGTTTAGTTTTAGTTCTTGTGGTTTTCTGAGTTGTGATTATCTATTGAACGCAAAGACGCACCAATAAAAGTAAAAAGATGAATCTTTTTTTGTTGTTGTTTTTATTTTAAGGTGCTAAAGGCTAGAAAGTGCATAAATAACTTCAGTGACATCATTTATTCACCGGAGTTCGTTTACTACAAACATTTTTTGATTAACTCCAGCCTCTTTGTCTGTAGATCTGAAACATCTTTAATAGGTTCCACAAGAGAGCGTTAGCCGGCGTTAGCTGGTGGGCGGGGCTAATGTTGATCTAGTCTGAAATCTGTGGCCACGCAGGACCACAGTGAGCTCTCTTGTGAACTTATTAGAGATATTTGAGACCAAACTATAGACATAAATGCTGGAGTAGCTTAACAAATGTTTGTAGGAAACAAATTGAAAGAACCTCTTAAAGTTATTCCCACACTTCCATGATTAAGAATTGAAGCAGCCCTAATCCCGCCACCACTGATTGGTTTGATCTCAGCGCTGCACTGAGAAGTAGCTCGTACAATAAGCTCAGCAGATGCGCAGTTCCACCAGGTGTTTGCTAATTGCTGCTAGCTAGTCTGAAGGAGCTGAGTGGGGGATGGCCGCTCTCTGAGGCAGGAGCTAAGAAACTTGGAAACTTCAGCTCTGAGGAGGAGCTTCATCTCGAAGGCGGAGCTAGGCCCACCTAGGTGTTTTTCATAGCTGAATGGTTGCCACGGGAGATCAAAGGACTTCTCAAACATGAATGAAAGAATCAAAGCAACAGTCCAGGTTTTTGTTTTTGTTTTGATGAAGGCATGACATAACATGTAAAGCTCAAAAAAGTTGATTTTACGTTAAATAGAACTTTCATTTCCTCTACATAATTCTGTAAAACACGTTGCACTCATGGTGATGAAGCTTCATGGAAGTTCTTCTTTGTTACGCATGAGACACACCCTGCTGTAAAGGCGCAGCGTCCTTGAATAGACCGAATCGTAGCCAGACGCTCAGCAGGACCAGAAGGATCCGTTTCGTTTTGACTGGATTCAGACCTCAGCATGTCGCTTTTGCTCCTGCTTATCGGCTGTTTGGCCTCAGGCGCCGCACAGGCAGGTGAGCGACACCTGTGTACGTCATTGGAAATGTGATATTACATAGCAGTTCACCAAACTGAAGTGGATGTCTATGTCTTCTGAGTGTCCTTTTCTCCAACCCTGGCTGTGACAGATGCTCCTACTGGGTCAGCACCGGTCTTTCCTTCTGCGAACTCGGCAGACAGTGGTGAGCGTGATTTTATCATGAATCCAACACAAAGCAGGAAGCCTTCTCTTAAAACCTGCTCGTTGTGTTTCTGTTGCAGTGCTAGTATTCTTCCAGGCAACTATCGAATCCCACCATGAGCTGAATAAAACCATGCTCGAACAAGTCGTAAAGATGGTAAACTGTTAATTGTCTTTATATATGAAAAAATAAAAACCCACCTACAATCAGGTGTGGTTTTTAAATCCAAGAACTCTCATGCATCCTGTGTTCCAGGTTCAGGGACTCCTGCAGGGACTTCAACCACACGCTGATCTCCATCTGACGCTGAAGAACGTCACCAAAGTCTGAAACGGCTCCTTTAGCTGAGCTCGCTTGTTTTCATATGGGCATTAACTAAAAAAAAAAAAAAAAAAAGTAAAAGTAAGAATCATTCTATCTAATGCACCTATTAAGATTTATTCACTCATAATTAAGTAAGTCTGTCATGTTTTAGATGTAAACTTGACGACGGGAAATTAAACAAAAGTTTAACTCTGTACTTTCTTGTCACACCAACAACTGAATCTTGCAAAACAAAAGCAGAACTGTTGATAGAGAGCTGGTAAAGTGTCACGTAGTTCCTCATTCAGCTCAGATCTACGTTACAAAGCAGCGCCTGGCTGTAGAGTAGAAGGAAAATGAGACATGGTTTTCAAGTTGCTTCTTTTTTTTTTTCTAATTAAAATCTGAAAAGTGTGGGGTGCTTCTTTGAAGTCAGCCTCTCAGAGTCAATTGTGCAAGTTGGATTTTTACTTGGACAGCTTGTTTTAAGTAAATAATTCCTTAATGTTGAATATTTCAAGCAGTACTAGTTCCACTGGTTCACTTAGAATAAGACATTTTCCCAATGTTATAAGTGAAGTTATCTGCCAGTGGACCTAATACATTTTCATCAATATTAAGAAGTTATTGACCCAAAACAAGCTCCTATCTGTTGCTTGTAAGTTAGTTTTATCTTATCTCAAATGTACAGAGATATTCGCACTAAAATAGGCAAAAATACGTGTTAAGATTTTATTTTTAGAACAGCTGCATTTATACTTAAATGGAGCTGCAAACACAGAGAACTTTATTTTATGGACTTTATTTAGGAGTTTCACATTAGATGGGAATGTTGACAAATGCTCACTTTTTTTGTTGTTGAAAATAATAATAATAATAAAAAAAACTGTAAAGTATTCACACTTTGCTTTCCAATTTCCAAAATGGTGGAATGCAACTCCGGTAAAATGCACAGACATTTGTGGTCACAATGTGACAAAATGTGAAACATTTCATAGATTTAAAAGCGGTGCTCTCGGGAACACAGAAGGAGCAGCCGACACCGAACAACAAAAAATGAATGTCCCAGATTGTCGGTGTCAGTTTCCCTTTGTGTCTCCCAGTGGGCGTCATTTGACCGTTGCGGCAGGGACTCCTCACGTTCCAGGTAAGAAGAGTTCACCAGGAGTCAGGCTGTGTGGCTCCACGACTCCTGCTTTTGTATTTAGAAATGATTGTCTTCTAGTTCTGGCTTTAGACATTGACCAAGGTCTGCTTCTGTTTTTGTCTCTCCGCTGTTCAAAACTGCGTTGTATGAAGTGGAGCTACTTCATAGCACACACTGCTACGTCCCACCTTGTGTGTGTATGAGTTGAAGACGAAGTGAGGACGTCACACAATGAAGCAGAGTTCTTGAGGTGTTTACAACCCTCCACCTTTTTTCTGTGTGTGTGTTTGCTTCTAATACCTTGTGGGGACCATTTTCCTGACATATACTACGTTGTGGGGACACACTGCTCTTTGTGGGGACCGAAGCCTGGTCCCCACAAGGGGAAACGCTGTTTTTGAGTCGGGGGTCAGATTTAGGACTAAGGTGTGAATTGAGTTTTGGTTTGGGTTAGGGTTAGGTATGTAATGGATAGGGTTAGGGTAAGGGTAAGGCTTAGGGTGTAGAAATGAATGGAAGTCAATGGAAAGTCCCCACAAAGATAGCTATGCAAACATGTGTGGGGGTGGGCGTGTGTGTGTGTGTGTGCTTGGCTTTGAAAATCTCTCTCAGTCTAGTAGTAAGTGACCAGAAAGCGTTTTTCTCTCTCCAGAAGGTCAAGGGTCTTTGGCATCAGCTGACTCATTTTCACAGCGTCAGAATTCAGTCCTACGACTGTGAATCCAGGATTGTTGTGGGGACGATAACTGATTTCCGACCAGGACTTGAGTTCATGAGGTTAGTCAGACAACTGCGTTTCAAAACAAAAAAAAAAAGCTCAACAGCGCATTTCAGCAGCGTGATGAATAGACTATGTGAACATGTACACTGACTGGTTTGTTTCCTACAAGAAAAAAAAACAAATGTTTTTTGTTTTTAGATAATTCCACATGAGTTTGATCAAAGTTGTACGACAGGAATGATGGCCGAGAAAAGAGTCAGAAAAACTCAGTTTGAAGCTTTAAGACATGTTTCTCCTTCTGAAGTAATGTTCCTCCATGGTTTTACTTTAAAATATGACATTTTTTGGTAACACTTTATTTAACGGGTTATGAATAACACCGTCATAAACATGACATAACACCTGTCATGAACATGAGTAAGTCTTCATGAATATTTATGACTGATGTCATAAAGTGTCATTCGGTAAATCATGACACTTTTAATACAAAGTTGAAATTATTCAAAATGTGTTTGTTATAACAACTTGACATTAACCAATAAATCATGATGACATAAATTTGTTATAAAAGTATTACTGATTACACTTTAAACAATTGTGTAGCTTTATGTTATTAAAGCTAAGGTTTAATCAGCTGTGTTTAGGCAAACATGCTGCATTTCAACCAAAGACACTAACATTCATGTTGCTGCATACACTCCTAATATTTGATGCAATAACACAACATTCAACATATTCCACTTTCTTTTATAAATATATCCTAAAAATCGAAGTTCTTTCCTTGTGTTTTCCGTTGTTCCACCAGCACCTGACCTCTGGGCTAACAGCATTAGTTCCCCTTTTGACCTTTCTCTTCGGATCAGTTCCACATTAGGTGTGAATTGGTTGCAGCCACGGTCACCGGCTTTCCCACGTGTTTTTTGTTTGTTTTTTCCATGAAAGTGGAAATCCCTGTAACTCGCCCGGGTTCTGTCTCTCGTTTCCAGTTTGTTTCCTGTGACCCAGCTGTCCGCAGGTCCGTCTGACCTGATGACTCGGAGACAGAGCCTCACCATGGACTCCAGATTCGTCTTCTTCTTCTTCACCTCAGCTCTGGTTGCGGCAGCAGCAGTGACTGCCTCTCTGTCCGGCAGCACCGCGCAATGTAAAATCAAATGGTGAGGTTGATTCTTCTTCTAGATTCGGGTGGAAATGTCTTGTGGCCTCCGTCTTAGCTAGTCAGAGTTGTTTGCAGCGTTGCTTCTCCTTTCCGTCTCCTTCCGGAAATGAAGATCTTGATCGATTTAACGCCGTCGTTGCGTTTTCTGATCACCGCTCTCTGCTCGGCAGGTTGTTTGGCATTGACTGCGGGAACGTTAGCGGCCGGCTGGTGGACCAGATCCAGAGCTGGCAGGTGAAGGGAAGCTGTCTGGACGAAGGGGAGAAGTGCTCCTACCAGGTCAGGACATTCTCATTTGGCACATTGTTCAATCAGAACGCAGAGTTTTCTTTCCTTTAAGTGAGGAGATCCACGTTGTTTGTTACGACCAAAAATAACGATCTGACTCATGAAATCAACGGTTTCTGATTAGTCAGACTAATTCGACAAAAAGTTCACAATCTGCAGCTTGTGAGTTCAATTCCAGCTTCCTCTCTGGATTTATACTTAGCTACAAATAGACGAATAATCTACAAAACTAGGCGACCTTTGAAGGTCGCACTGGGTTTTATTTAGAGGTCAAATACAACGACTTGTCCTGACTTTTCAAGCAGCCAGTGTTGCTGATGACGTGTTCTTGATTTCAGGTGCTTTCACAGAAGATATACGAAATGAAATGAGCAAATTATTTTAGGCCATGAAAAAAAAAGAGAAAAAAGAAATCAGTTTTTTTTTTTTTTTCTTTTAGCAACGTTCTGGGGGAACAAAAACTTACTATGCAGAATCACACTGACAGTCTCACCACAAGGCGTGAAGGCCTTTGGCTTTGACTGCAGATGTGAACATGTGCAGACCGGACTGACCGCAGCCTCTGCTGTCAGCTTGTGTCCTCAGCTCCGTATCTGATCAAGGCCACTCACACGTCTCCCAGAACCAAGACGCTGAACATCCTCCAGTTTCTCCTGGAGCAGTCCACCGTCTGCAGAGTGACGGTAAGCGCGGCGGGAAACTTTTAAGGCTGACAAATCGACCAGTGAATTTGCTCGATTTAGCGATTTTTGTTGTTAATTGGCAAACACGTTCGAGCGAATAAGGGAAGGAAGGAAGAAGGAAGAATCTGGAGGAAACGTTCCCGTTTCTCAACAAAATACATTTTTGTGGTCGTATGCGTATGCATACAAGACTTCTTTCTTTTTTTTAATGAAGCAATATATTTAAGGTGTTTCTGTTTAAAGCTGAGCTCATTTAAAAGCATCAGCTGTTCCAGTTTTTATTTAGTTAGCTGTAATGACCTTGGCTTGGTGGATGTTGCTGGTCAGATTTTTTGGAAATGAGGTTTTGACTGGAGCAAAAAATGTGATTAATTGCCGTCAAACATTTTTAACACATTAAAACCTGTGTAATTAAATAATCAAAATTAACGCCGTTAGAGTCTTTGCCCCACTTTTAACATGACAGGAGTGTTGGTCTCGGTTCCGCTGACCCTATTCTGAATAAAAATGGCCGGATGTTATCTGCTGCAGGGATGCTATTAACTGCTTATAGCCTTTTTAACAGAACCCTGCTTCTAAAATTCAGAACTATCCTCTTTCAGGCCCGTCTAACTTTGCTCCCACAGTCGACTGAAACGGGACGTCAAAACTGATGTTTCAGTTCCAGTCACACCAAACAGGGTTCGGTGCGGTCACGCTCAGCTCTGACACAGACTGAAACCGTGTCTGATGCGGTAAATCAGAAGGAAGCTCGACGGTCTTCCTGAGATTCCTCAGTCAGCCGCTCCCGATGTTTTCTGCTCCACAGGGCGAGGCGACGTCCGAAGGCTCCAAAGACCCGGCCGACAACGCCACCAACTTCTGCAGTCTGCAGAACCTCGTCAACGGTGACTGAAAGCGTGTCTCCTCAGACACAAATCTGTCCGCTTGTGTTCACTCCTGCTGAGGAATCCGGTGATGAGACGGTGGGTTTCCTCTGTGTTTCAGGAAGCAAGCTGACCGACGCCGAAGGATACAAACAGTTCAGCAACAAGTGGATCTGTCCGGGGTTTGATTCAGCCGTCTGCAGCTTCTCTTAAGACAGGAATAGATGGATAAGATTTTTTTTTTTTTTTTTACATTTTTTGTACAAATTTTCTTTTTCTAGAAGTGTCTTGTGTATTTGTATTCAGGTCTGTATTTTGCAGAACTTTCACTGCAACATGTTTGGTGTATTTCTCTAATACACTAATACTGACTAATACTCTGTCTGTTCTTATTCTCACAACAGTTCAAGCAAAGTCAGGTTAGGTGGAGAGATTTCATTTTGGAAGTCTAGTGCAATTTAGATCTGCACTTTGACTGGTCCTTTCTCACAAATAGCCATTGTCGCTCTGGCTGAAGGTTTATGGTTGAATGTAGCTGCTTCCGGTGCTAAAAGGTGATTCTCTCACATATATATATATATATATATATATGTGTGTGTGTGGGGGGGTGGGGGGTGGGGGGTGTAAAGCGTTATGAATCCTCTTTCTTTTAACTTCACAATGATGTTCTAGTTTATGTTCGTCTCATATAAAATCCCAATAAAACACATCTAAGCAGAATGATTACTTTTGCAAATGAAGGAATTGAAAACATACAGTAAATATTTAGTGAATAAAGTATTGAATTGAAAGATTTTATTTTTATTTTTTTATTATTTGTTTCTTTTTCTTATTATTTTTGGCCATTTTTACCACCCGTACACAGACAATACGTCACACAATGAGCAAGTCAGGTCAGCCATTAATTTCTACCCACACATACAGTGCAACAATATTCTAAATACAGTCTGACTAACAAAGCAGACACAGTAAACTGAAGACAAAATACACCCGTCTGAAAATAGAAAATGCTTCTTCCTTTTACTGACAAAATGTTACAGGTTTTTGGAGGTAGCATACAGCTAAAGTCACACACTGTCGTCTTGGAAGAAACTCGGCAACCTAAAATAGATACATATTGAGCTGGTAAGGTGCTTTATTTCGTTCTGTTCCTGATATCTTATTTTGAACCTATAAATTAGACTTATAGTAACAGCCGTACAACACACACAACGCAATGATGTAATTGTTTGAGGACCGGGCTTTTCAGCTCAACCAGCGCCCTCTGCTGGGCGGAAATTTGAACGTAGCCGCTTCCGGTGCTCATTAACTAAACAGGTCAGTTCTCTACGCTGTTTCAAGTTGTTCTTCTTCCAGTTCATACCAGCTGGCAAACCGTTGTGCCCATTACATGTGTGTTTATTTCTCTTGGAAGTTTTTTTTTTTCTTCTTATTTTGGCAATATATATCATAACACGTACGGCTCAAATTAAACGTACAACGTGATTAAATTTTGCATTATTTTCTGAAGAGTTCTTTATATAGCCTGTTGACATTGTTTGGGGGTTTTTCTTGTGCTCCACGTTTGGATCAGTAGACCCAGGAGTCATGGCAGCTTACGAGTTCCAGTGAAAACAAAAAAAACCTTATAGTGACCCATTGATCCAGAACATCACTAAAGCCAGGCTGATAGACATACTTCAAAATTCTTTAGTCGATTTTTAAATGACTAATTAGCTTAGCATTAATGCTATTAATGTTACTAAAGATTTGTTGTTGTTGTTCCGGACCACTCAGGTCTTCTGGTTCTGCTCTGCATCCCCTAGAACCACAACCAAACATAGAGAAGCAGCATTCAGTCTCTATGCTCCATATATCTGGAACAAACTTCCAGAAAACTGCAAAACTGCTGAAACACTAAGTTTCTTTAAGTCAAAGCTAAAATCTCATTTGTTTAGAGCTGCTTTTGATTAATAATAACGATTCTTTAAAGAGTAAATAGGATTAAAATTGTGCCTGAAAATTAAACTATCTTGTGTGTTTCTGCCAGACAGATGACTGAATTCTGTCCCTTTCTGTACGAAGCGTTTCAACACGTGTGCTTTAGCTACACATTTGTTTCAAACGTTTCCTTGTAATCCTCACAGAAGATATTCTCGGAACATACAAAAGTTGAAAAAGAAAATAAATCGCCACCACGTTGAAGTCGCTCCTTCTCAGCGAGTCTTTTGAGATTTTAGGCCCTTCGTTTTGTAAATGCAGGCCTGACAAGAAGTAATTCCCACAAACACCGTCACACTGTCCACACAGGGCCCAGGAAGCAGCCGGAAGAATGGAGTGGTTCCGGGCGCGTCTCACTGTGTTTTGCCGCCGTCCGGCGTTCCTGTTTCAGTGTCGAACTCAGTCAGGCAGCAGTAGAGCAACATCTGTGTGTATTTGGTGATAGAAGCTTGGAGAGAGACACACAGGAAGTGAAGGAAATGTCAGAAACATTTACGACATGAATAATCTGAGTATAATCAAAGTGTAGCAAATGTGTAACAAATATGCAAACTGTCAAAAAAAATGTATTTCTCTGTTAGCAAAACAAAGTGCAGTCTGTTTGTGTCTGTTATTTCTTTATTGCAACAATGCTTGATGGTAATAAACATACTATTGGTAAAAACCAGCCCCTTGTTCAACGCTTTGCTTCATCCAGAAGGTATCTGCTCTCGGCCACCGAGAAGCGATCGCGTCCTGGAGGCGTGACTCTGTTTGAAACGACTAGATCCAATTTTGCCCAATCGCTAACGTTCGACGGTAATGCATATATAATGCAACAGCTGCAATATGACGCTTACTGCAAATTGCATGCGCTGTAAACAACCACAACCCACTGCGAAGAGAGAAGTGCTGAGCTGACCTACATCTTCGACAGGATTAAAAAATCTTAAAGATTCCTCTTTAATTGCGCGATATTTGGAAGCGTGGCCAGCACGGACTGAATGGCTTCGTTCACAATGCTGCCATTGTCAAGCTATAATCACAGGCAAACTACAATTCAAAAAATACTGCAGAAACTCGCCGTCAACCTTCACAACTCTTCCTTCTGTTTGCTTATTGGCTAGGTTGAAATTCTACTGCAGAAATGAAACAAATCTCAGAAAATCGAATGGAAGTGAGTAGAAATGTAATGGCCAGGCTAACGTGGACAAACAGTTGATGCCAAAGTGTCAAACACAACCCCATCAACTGACTTGTAACAAACGCTGGTTGCCGTCCCACAGTAGTGACCCAGCAGGTGACCAGCATGGCAAAGTCACGCCGTATCGGGTTCTTTCTGCACACCACATAGCTCGCTGTTTGTTTAATGAGCAAATTGCCACTATGTCGTCTTGTGTCTTCGCACCACCGATGTGACTTGTGACATTTAACTTGTGACCATCAGTGGTCACAAGTTAAACTTTGATGCTCAGTCCAGAAATGCCTTTTCTTTACAGATGTGTCACCGTCCAAAGGAGGAGCAAACACTTCCCAACAGAATACTTCTAACTGGCAAGAGATATTGATAAACAAAGAAATATTCAGGCACAAGCATCCTTATTTATTTATTTTTTTTTTGCTAAGCTTACATGCAAATGGAAACATAAAGCTTACTGTTGAGTTTGCGTATGAATCGGGGCTTCCTCTCCTCAGGCAGGTAGATGGTGACATAGTAAACCGGCACACCTGACAGAGCTATGCCGATCCCTATGAAAGAATTGATGGTGTCTCCGTACAGAGGGACAATGACCAGGAACAGGCTGCACATGCAGTAAACGATGGGGAAGAACAAGCTGAGCTGCAGAGACAGGAACACAGAAGATGAACTGAACAGCAGCTCGTAGAGTCTCCTCCTGCAACACCTTCCCAGTATTTGTTTCCGGTAGAACTTTGTCAATCTCTCACATCACTGTGGAGGATTTCTGATCCTTTGTACATTGGCCGAACCACTGCAACTTCTCTTTCATTCTGCTGAATGTCTGAAACTGTATTTGATCGTTGTCATGTTGATAGCACAGTTTCGGCCTAGCATCAAATAGCCTCACATCTGGACAGTTAGTACTGACCCCTTGTACGTGACGTCACACTCTTAAGGAAAGCGGCCACTCTGACAAAACGACCTATGTGCGCGTAAACTCCTGTAACAGACAGAGGTCTAATATCGCTTTTATTTAGTTGGTTTCACTGTAAACTCAATAAATGTTTGTGTCGGCTATACAAACAGACAAGAATGCAAACTAAACTTATTTTATCGGAAACATTTTGTTGAGAACAGAAGACAGCGATGGATTGCAGCCATCAATTGGATCGATTGCCAACTGCTATTTGTGGATTTGCAGCAACACTTTGTACAAGGCAAGAAGATTAACGTTCATATACTTCATAAGGAAGTAAGATCAGTAAGATGGAATCAAGTACGGCGTACCTTGACTGGTCTGTGTCTCTCTGGCTGTTTGATGCGCAGGTAGATGAGGCCGGCCACAGACAGACCGACATAAAACCAGTAACTGAAGCTGAAGTAGTTGATGAGCAGGAACACGTCCTCCACACACAGGAAAATCAGACCCATGAGCCCCTGAAGCCACAGTTAGAAAACATTCAGATGTCTTTTTTAATTTTTTCTCAGCATTTTGATCAGGTATTCATTTGTTCGGATGCAACACGGTGGTGTGCTCCTCACATTGAACAGCAGCGCCGGCACGGGTGTGTAGCGGTTCAGGTGGATCAGACTCAGGCTGTCCGGGAGGTGGCCCTCTCTAGCCCCGACAAAGAACAGCCTGCGTTCCACAAACGGAAAGATTAGCAGAGCATACTACTGGTTCCTTTGACCGCATGAACTCAATGTGAGCACCTTCTCCATGCTTTCTGAGTACCGTGAAGCAGCAATGACGGAAGCATTGAGTCCTCCGTAGCAGGACATGGCCACCGATATCGGTATGATCCAGTTGAACGGACCCAGCTCTGCATTTCCAAACGTCTGTGGGGGAAGGATGGAAAACTGATGCTCCAATAATACACGTTGTACCATTTTTCCCAGTAGGATAAGCCAAGAATATTTCAGCTCTTTCAAAAAATATCCTATTTTCACTAATTAAACAACAGATATACCATTTAGTGTTTTTCAATTAAGAAGACAGTTAGAACAATCTACTCCCTACTACCTAATATTACTCCCATTAGCTAAACTAACTTCAGCAAAAAAAACCAAAAACATATGGTAGCCTTCTACCAGGCTGACATTTTCATAGAACAATTTAGGATCATATTCCACAGGAAAATAGGGCTGTGCAACCCTAAAAGTTACCCTAAACCTTAAAGATCAGCTCTGACTCCGTTTTCTTTATGGCCTTTGTTAATGTTCACAACCTTAACAGGAGCAAATCTTATTCACCCTCTGTGATTACCAGCATCCTGAGAACTCTAGCGTAAACCCTAAAGCGTTAGAGGTCTGAGTCATGCAGAAAAACAACAATGAAACATAAACCGTCCAGCCAAAATGTCAGTAAGACTCACAGCCTGGGCACCTCTATAAAAATGTCCTGGTTGCCCCACCGCATTCATCTCGAACTAGAGCAGCTTTATATTTAGCATCAGTGGGACTCGTCTCTCGGGTGACTGTTTGCTTCTTACCACAGCAACAGCGTCGCTGGCCAGCAGGGACGGCATGTCTAGAACCACATAGTATGCGGCGTTGGTCAACAGATAGATGATGGTCACGATGGGCATGGAGATGGCGATGGCCAGGGGGAGATTCCTGCAACAGAGCCACAGGGACTGGCGTACAGAAAAGTACTGTAACACATGACACAACTTGGACTTAGTCACAGCTTTCTAGGTCTCAGCTTCTACTGAGCTATATATTTATGTTTAATAGTGATGCATGACTTATTAGAGGAGTAGTTTGTGCACTCTGGTTAGGTTTTGTCGAAGGCATTGTCGGTGATAATTTTGCCGTCTGTTGTGGAAAGATTTCAAATTGCAGCGGATGTTAAAAAGTGAAGATATCCCCGGTTTTTGTGGACTCCTGCCATTCAAAGTGACTCACACTGGTAACGTTCACATCGACGCTACGCTGGTGGAAATCAACCTTCTACGCTTTCACAAGAAACCACTTTTGTGTTTTTGGCGTCGTTTGCTCGACCAAATGATCCGCATTATGACACAAAAGACACTCCTACCTTCAGGGTTACTTTCCAAGCAAATTAGGAGACCTGGAAAGGCCTATTGGATGCTAAATCGATTTTACATAGCACTTTTATAGTCATACCCATCATTTTACTCTAGAGCTGCATTCAACCAATCTCGCACACAAAAAGGCGCACATTCTTCAATAAACAGATTGGGGTTTACTGCTTTGCCCTGGGGAGCATCGACATGTGATAGGAGGAACTGGAATCAAGCCTCAAACTACGAGACTACGATTACATGAGACCACTGTATGGAACTGTTGGTATTTTTGGATATTGATTGATTGGAGAAAAGTTCCACAGTTAGACAATACCGCCAAAACACATTTAATCTGCTCCAGTTGTCATGCACTAGATGGCAGTGTGAGTTTAGTACGTTGTCGAAAGCCGTATGCGCTTTTGACTGTTAGCTTCCACCTCATTTAGAAAACAGTAACATATCTCCAGTGCTCATGTAGCCACTGTGCTAAACGGTACAGGGTAAGTAGCACACACAGCGCAACGCTATCTGTCTTTGTTTTTGTTGTTTTCTGTCCGTGCATGCGTAAAACAAACCCTGCATCCATGCGTTTTGCACATGTTTTTCACATCTCTGGGTGTTGGTGAGAATGTTGACTCTGAAACTCGGATTCAGAAAGTCCCGGTGTGAGAGACTCTGATCACTGGAGACGTGCAAATTACGGTTTCTATGAAAACCGGCTCCTTGTAAACGGGGCCTCGGGTTGCAAGATGACTATTATTAGCACTGAACAACACGGCCACTGTAGAGTTGCAGCGTTGCTGCTATTGTATACTGTAGCTACCTCTTACTGAGTCAAAGAGCTTACTACCAATCTCTGAATTTAGAAGGAAATTGCTGATGATCCGGCATATTGATGCAGCCAACAGCCTTTATCAGTGTGACTTTGTGTCACACTGACGCTGATGTTCTGAGAAACCCAACTAACTTAGCAACCATTTCTTGTAAAAGTGTAAAAAGTCACTGTTCCCTTATGCAGCATTGTCTCCCAGGGATTTCAGTTTGAGTTGAAGCAAAATGACGACAAACATGAGCCGTTACTGACGGACCCTGGGCATGCTCAGGTTACCTCTCAGGATTCTTAATTTCCTCCGTGACGAAGTTGAGTGTGTCCCAGCCTGAGTAGGAGAACAGAGCTGAGTAGAGAGCCAAAGCTATGGCTCCCGAATCGGTTGAGGACCCCTCGAACGGACTCTCAAAACTGTTTATGTCTCCTACAGAAAAAAGCCAAAGATTAAAGCAGGTGTTTTTTGTTTTTTTTTCTTTCTCTGATGCTTTCCTGCTTTTGGTTTTTACTTACCTGACACTATTTTCAGGAGTCCAACGATGATTATGAGGAAGAGGGCCATGAGCTTTGCATATGTGAAGATGTCCTGGACCAGAGTCCCCCACTTCACATAAGCACAGTTTATGAAGATCAATATACCTGGAGAAGCAAAAGAACACAATAAGTCAACCTCAAAGCCAAGATGTTAAATTTACATCACTTTGGATTCCATACTAAATAATTTTCTGTGGGGGAATGAAAATGAACTCTCCTGCAACCAGCCTATGGTCTAAGGGTACGTTCACACAGCAGGTCTTGCTCTACTCCGATTTTTTGTGTGTGCTCCTTTATGCCACTAATTAAATGCAACCGCCACTAGATCTCTGTGTGAACGGTTCAAGACCTTGAAGCGACCCGCATGAAGAAGAACATTGACGTCACACAGCGGCGCACTGCTAACGGAAGTAATAATGGACGATTTTAAACTTTATTCAGCAATGGGAGCCGACAGTATAGTCACAAGATCATAGCAACATGAAGGGAGCTAATGCTAATAAAGCACATCTGATGGAAATGGGCTTTTTTTTTTGGAGCATTGACTGTAACTTCTGCGGTGAAGTTTGGGTGCGCAGTCAGAACCAGGATGGTGATGAGATGCTCTTCAGTGACACAAACTTCTTTCATAATTCATTTTCATAATGGTCACGTCTTGCTTCAGCCTTTGTTTGTGTCCGGATTTACTTCGTCTGGCTTCTTCTGTTACTTCAATGACGTAAACGTCGGACAATCTGACATGACCGCTCTACGGCAGACGCTTTGAAAACTATTGGATATGTATTCGATTTAGTACCACATATGGAAGTGGCGCGCTTTGGATTTTTTAGGGTATGAAAAGATCGGACATTGGGCCGTTCAGATTGCCAAGGAACAGTCGGATATGGGTCGCATCTGGACAAAAACAGTTAGGGTCTTATTTGCCTGCTGTGCGCATGTAGCCTATGAGTTGCCCTTAGAGGTCAAATCATTTTAATGTTAGCTGATTCAATTAGAATATAGCTCGACCTGCAGTGAGTTGAAGTCACTTTGAAAATTCAACATGCTGACGGGAGTCATGTTCCATGGTTGCAAGCCAAACATTTGCTTAGCTTAGCTGCTAGCTTATGCTAAGCAAACTGCTACCTTGGTCATGTCTCTCTTGGTAAAGAGAGGATTATCAGATGAATGCATGCGTTATTTATTTGAAGCAATGTATTTCAGTAATCCTTTGAAACAAGACAAATAAGTAATAGCATGTCAGAGCTACTTAGCTTAAAATCAAACCTAGTGTATTTTCATGTTAGGGTGGCAGACAATAGGTATATGTTTGAGTAAAATGAATATTGTTTTTTTTTCTTCTATGGTCTACTGACAGCATGTCTCCAAAATTCCAAGCAAAAATTTAGTATTTATTTGCAGAAAATGAGAAATGGTTAAAATAACGAGAAAGATGCAGCGCTTTCAGAGCTCAAATAATGCAAAGAAAACAAGTTAATATTAATTCAGAAACAACAATGCTTGTGTCTTAACTCAGGAAGAGTTCAAAAGTCAATACTTGATGGAATAACCCAAGAGGTTTTCAGTGAGGTTCAGCGCAGCGGTCTCTTAATTTTTTTCCAGAGTTGTACATTAGCTGTGGATTTGTGTCACTGTTATCTCTTATCGCAACTTTATCTAGAACCTGATCGAAGCAGGAAAGCAAAGAAAAATAAAAAAATATGAAGAACAGAACAGATAGAAGTTGGTAGAAGGGAAGAGAAGGGCAACGTAAAGCAAATCCTCCAGTAGTTACTAAATAACATTTGGTGGGGGGGCCATCTAAGGTGATGGTGTCCCGATTCAGGCCCGGCTGTCAGAAGCCGGAGAATGTGACTCTGCAGCGGGTCACAGCGAGTATGCGGTTATGAAAACAGAAACCTTTTTCCTGGTAGAGCGGCTCCTGCAGCCTAAATACTGCTTCTGAGTCCTGGGGGATCCAAAGCACAAAACCAGGCTGTTGGACACACTGTGGTATTCTGCAGGACAGAGGCTCCAACATGTACTACTGAGTCTGCCTAATGAAGCCGCAACTCTGACCGAAAGCTCGCGTGTGTCGTTTTACATCGAGCAAATTGAAACCAGTGCAACAATTACTGGAAAGAAGCTCAACTCAAGACGCCCTTTGACCCAGGATTATATGAAGCAACAGGAATCTTATATTTAAGCTGAGGAACAATCCACACCTGAGACACAAGACAACAGAATTCATGCAACCAGCTGTCATTTGTGAGCATAAAGTTCTTCCTCACCGAAGTGTAGCTGCTTTACATCGCATCTCTGTATGACTCCACATTGTGTCTTATGACTCTCTTGCCAGTTTGTTCTGCCATTGATCCTCACATCTCCCATTAAAACACGTTTGTCTCTGGGACACAGAACCCACCTGAACATCATGATGGTCAATCCCGTTCCACCAACATATTTCTTCTGACTAAAAGTAAAATTAATACTTCAAGGCCGACCGGAGTCAGCTGGTTGTCCAACAATAACTGAATATATTTTTTTGCCAGTGGCATCTTCCCCTGAGTTTTCATTGCCCAATAAATCTATACATGATCACAGTATGATACTTTGACCTTTTTGAATTCTACACCAAAATTAACCAGAGTATGAAAAAAACTAAGACTGCCACTATGACTAATGAAAGGTAAACGGAAACTAAATAATATTGAATAAATAATGACTAATAAAAACTAGCAAACAGTCTCAGAGTTAGACAAACAAAAAGTCGCAACAAAATAAGACTCAACTATAATAGAAAAGCCAAAACTGTTACAACACTGCTTCCAGCCTGACTGAGTTGTAGCTCGTCATGAAAGAATAACTATCATAAACGCCAGTGGAAACACGCAAAAAGTTAGTTTTGAACGCTGTAATAACAATAGAAGCTTTTCTATTAAATTTTAAGAATAGTATGGTTTATTTTTCAACAGGCATCTTTGTTGAAATGTATATATACATTTTTTATATACATGTTTTTTACCCTTTATACATTGTAATCTTATCTTTGGTCCTTGCATGTATGGCACACTGGGCCATACATGCAAGGATTTGATTTATTGTGTAATATTTGGGAGGGCAGGGGGCAAATCAAATTCATGGAAATGAAAACCAGGCAGCAAACAAAACTTCAACTTTGTGATGTTTGTGAGCATCACAAAGTTTTGTGCACCTACTCAAAACACACCATCATCTCATGCACAAGAACAATAGAAGAGTTAGCTCAGGGAGCAGCTGACAGATGAGCAATATTTTCAAAGTCACGCACACATCCTTACAGAGGCACGCCGCAGCGAGGAGTCGCACCGCGTCGTATGGCGGCTGGCAGGTCGGGTAGAGAGCCTCCACCAGGTAGAAAGCGAATGTCAGCGATATCGCCGCCTGGCTGGCCGGCTCGATCAGCAGGATGGACGTCCACAGACGAATGAAAGCCAGGAAGCCGCCGAACGACTCCAGGATGTAGGCGTAGCTGGCTCCGGATTTGGGGATGGTGGTGCCGAGCTCGGCGTAGCAAAGGGCTCCGAACACCGAGAACAGGCCGCCAAGGGCCCAGATCAGCAGGGACAGCCCAAAGGAGCCGCTGTACATCAGAACCCCCTTGGGCGAGACAAAGATCCCGGAGCCTATCATGTTGCCCACTATGAGGCAGATCCCGTTGATGAGGGAAATCTCCCTTCTCATCTGCATCTTCTCCCGCTGCCCACCATTTGGAGTCTTCAGGTCTTCCTCGGACGCAGCCGGGGAACTCGGGCATATCGTCTGCGACATGACACCGATGGTCTGCCTTAAATCCCCCATCTGTGCTTCAGTCCTGATGTTGAGGTAAAGGAGCAACAATTAGACAGTGGAAGCTCACAATTCCCAAACAACAAAACTGCAGAATAACAACGTGAGGCCAATGCCAGCAACGTACGGACAAGTCATAAAGCATGTGGTTAAGGTAGAAATGCAGAGTACACATGTAACAACTGCAAACATGTAGACTAGCAAGTCAGCTCACCTTGTTTATGAGATATGAGTGTTTTCTTGTCCTGGGTCAGTGCGACCTCTCCAAGTCTCCAGTTGGACACTGGTTAGATTAGAACTGAGAGGCAGCGACAGTCGGACGATGTTGCAATGTCTGCAAGCCTGCACAAACACAACCTGTGTTTTCCAAGCACTGGCCAAAGCACACGTTCACGTCCCCCCCATGCCTCCAGTGTGCTATTTTCAGAGACAAGCAGCTCCTGCCTTCAGGGAGCCTTTCAGGGCGAACCGAGCCGCCTCTGAGCCCAAATACAGCCCAGACAATGACCAGACCAGTTTCAAAGGTAGGCCAACATGTTGGTAAGAGAGAGTGCTATGATCAAGGATGGCTTTAGACACAGACCTGAACACAAACATGCTAGAGGCCAGGCAAGTGTAATGTAAAGAGACTTATGAAGGTCTTCATGTTCTTGATAAGTCACCAGTGTAGAACTGGAGTCCGATCTCCAACTTTCCATTCATCAGCAAAAGGATTGAAAAAACAGTTTGAACAGTTAACAACGACCAGCTGCTTTCAGTCGAGTTTTTTCCGTGGTCACCTCTGCAGTGAGTTTGCCCTTGTCAAAGTATTCATTTATGTAACATCCATATGTGGATGCTGGTTCTGTTGGACCTCAGCGCAGGATCTGACACTGTTGATTGTAGCTGCGTTTCCATTACAAAGGTGCACAAAACGTTGCCAATAATTTGCTATGTTTTTTATGTAAAAAAAAAAAATTGCAGTGTTTCCGTTAAATAAGAAACACGACTAAAATCATGCGATTAAGTTTGTCTACACAATAAGTCATTAAAAAACATGACACACCACCATCCTCCAGCTGTTTCCTGTCGTCTTCCTCTTCAACATCTGGTGGTTGAAGAAAGTTAGAAAAAAATGATCAAATCAAGCAAAACAGCAGGCAGAGCTAAAAACAGAATGTTTATTTGAATTAAGTAAATGATATTGCATTGGAAAAAAACGTCTCAGTTGCAGTTGCAGCTACACGTCAACCTAAACATTTCCTGACCGTCAAGCGCGGAGATGAACTAGTTTAGGTCAGTTCTGCAAAAAGACAACCCTGCTCACTTTTCACAAAAATACAAACTTCACAAATACTTAAAATAATGCAGTTATCACATACAGTATAAAATATAGAACATATACGAGTCATCAAATTTGTCACATTTTATTCCTCGACTTTGCTTGATATGTGTGTGAAGAGCTTTTCCACGTTGTTCACTTTATTATTAGAGTCGAGACCACAAGCAGAACGTGAGGCACAGTTTTCAAAGACAAGGCAACACATGTCCACCGTATGGAAGAATATGGACCTCTCCTGCTCCTTATCTTGGCATTTTAATAATGATTCGGGGGTGACATTGCTTTTTAAGAACGGGCCACCTTGTAATCTTTTTTTTTTAATGTGTTGTGATCAAATCTGGGCAATAACCAAGTCTTGGCATCAAAATAAGAAGACATTGTGTGTATTTATTCCCAGAAATGTGACCAGGATGATTTTTATTCTGTCATGGCAGCATGTGTGGAAGAAAGTTGAAAATTCCCCCAGCAGTAACTGGAATTTAAGCACCTGTTGGAGAAAACGAAGGCCTCAATCACGACAGTAAGGCCCTTGATTAAAGTAAAACAATGGCCAAACATCACATCATGTTCGAAAAGTGCAAATTGTTGCTTAACTTCATACCATTAAGCTATAAAGTATTTTGAAAAATTTTTTTTTTAGATGGACTGAAAAATGATATTTGGCGGTGGGAAATCTGGTCTAGTTCAAACAAACTGGGCTCTACAGAAACGGATCGGGGCGAACCGCTGATCAGCTGCTGGGAGACAACCGATCATGTTCCCTCCCAGATCATGTTCCCCGCAGGAGCGCTACCAGGTTGCCGTGACGACAACACTTCGGTGGGGAAGCTATAGGAAGACTCGGAAGTTTACCGTTTTTGTTGTTTTTTCAGTGAGCTGATTAAAAATGAAACATCGTTTGAAGCTCGTGTGTTATTTGCTACGATTAAACAAGGATAAAACAGGAAGTGAACAGATTACAGTGAATTGTCCAGGAAACACACACAGACTGCTGCTTACAGTAGCAAACACTAATTATAGAAGATTCTTACATTATTGGCATTAAATGTCAACTAAGTAGTCATGTTTTACAGCGATTTCTCTCTCTAACACACAGTGTGACTGAATGAGTCATTACATGATAATAATGAGAAAGCGATGGAAACCTGATGGCATGATTGGGATTGTTATTACTTTTGGAGGTTCAATTGTTTCAATAACAGAATATTTAAACAAAAAAAAAAAACGTTTGGTGACATCATCATCATGGTCATAATAAATCATGGGAAATGATCCAATTTTTCTCCTCTCTTAATGCATTTAAAATAAGATGCAGCAGCAGGAACATTTGGTCAAGAAAAGACTTTCAAATAAATTATATAATATAAATTCAATCTGATATTTTTAAAATCCAACCTTTAATTTCTTAATTTTAAGAAAATAATTTCCAACAAAGTGACTTGGTTTCCCTAACAATCCCTTGAAAATCAATGCATCTCTTTCAGGCCTCTAAGATCTTATAAATTGCGATCCAAGTTTATTTCCAATATTGAATTCAAATATATATATATATATATAAAAGATTGTTTATCCCAAAGGGAAATTAAATGCTGTAACTTCATCTTCAAACTTGTGGATGGTGATGTTTATTTCCCATTGTGTGCTGAAATTAAAGGTTGGACTTTTCTACTATAGTAAGATATTTTTTTTGCTGCACAAAAGCTTTACTCAAATTCGCAAATTTGTCTAAAAAAAAATATTTTACCAGCCCTGATATAAAAATAAAGTGTCTATGAAAAGGAATTCCATATTTTCGCAGAAGCATTGCAGCTTTCCATGTAAAGAGGAAGTTGACGCTGCTGAACATTCCTGCTTATTGCTCCTAATCACTTTCCAACAGAGGGAAATCTGTTGTATTTACAAAGGTTGCTGCTGTTTGGAGCTGCTACAGTAGAGTAAACGTTCAGTATTAGTCGGACGTCCTGTACAGTGAAGTTTGGTTAGCTTTTGCTACCTGGAGAGTGAGGAGGTCTTTCTTCAGATGTGACTTTTGGAATAATTAATCCTCTCAATATGGGAGTTTTTAGAAAAAAATTAATTCTGGAGGAGTTCAGAAAGGTGCAAAGCTACATAATTCTAAGAATACTGAGTGAGGAGAGGCAAAAAAAACAACAAAAAAACCCCAGAAAAAAAAGACCGTTGATAATATATATTACTGGACTGGACGTCAAGCATCTATTGTGCGACACACAAGAACCGTTGCTAAGCACTGAGTCGGGAAAATGACTAAATCAATCAAAGAATCTGAAAAAGAGCCGCAATGTTTTGCTATTAATTGTCAAAACAATGGCTACTAGATAACAAGATCTAGTTAACAGGTCAGTAACAAGTTTTAATTGAAAACATTTTTTTTTTGAGAAAGTGGGAGGTAGGTCAGTCATGCTAGCTTGACTTTGAAAACCTTAACATGTAGCTGTGCTGTGGAATTGGGTGTTTTGGTTCATTTAATGTCAAACTAAGGCGATCCACACAGATAATGTCTGACAGATCATCAGTAGAGCAGGAGTTTAAATGAGCCAGTTCTCATAATCACTTATTAGTAATCGCAAACTAAACATGAAGCCTGAAAACATAAAACTGTAACTCGCTGAATGTCCTGTTTTTTGGGGTGGTTTAATGTTTGCACGTTCTTTTAGTGCGTAGATCCTCATACACTTGAAAGTAATCTCTGCTCTGTCTGCTAGTGGAGCTGTTTTTGGCTGGTTACTATGGCAACAGGTATGTGTGAGAAAAGCAGAATACAAGTAGTTTTGAGTTGTTTTTCAGCGTCATTTTCCCTTTGCTATCGTGCGCCGCAACCAGCTTTGGCTAAAACTTCACCAAAGTTGGTTAAACCAATTTCTGTAAAATAGCTTTAGCTTCTAGCTATAGCTGCTAATAGGCATTGTCCAATCCAATAATATAGATCTGTGATAACGGCTGATCATCTTGGCCCACTCTTTACATCCATCACTCTCACACACACATCTCTTCTTCTGGGTTTTATAATACAAGATCAATAATGACTGAAGATGAATCTGAACTTATGATAACATGTCTACCTATTTAGTCTCTGTATTCCAGACTAAACCCACACAGAGAGAGACTGAGGGACGAATACTAACTGGACTGAAACCTCAAAGAACAACCCAGAGAAATAAATACTACCTTCAGATACGACTGCTACTTCGATCTGATTAAATAAGAACCAACAAGGAGGTCTGTACACACTCTGAGTTAGACTCAAACAGCATTTGGTACTGCTGTTAATTAAACCCTGTAATTACAGATGCACCGATCCAATATATTGGTCCCGATATTGAAAGAAATTCTAAATCGCGCATCTGTGACTATGTGTCTGATCTATAAAGACAGATCTATTCAGTCTAATTACATTTTTTTTGTGTTCTGAGTGACATCATGCGTTATAATTTTTTTTACAATATTTTTAGAATTCCTGATTTCACTTTCTGAACCATTTGAAGGAAGATTTGTTGTTTGACTAAGGTAGTCAACTTATTGTTTTTGTCAGTTTCAGTTTCTTTCAGTCAGTGTATTTATTTTACATTGACTGTTTTACTCCTAATTGCACTGACTGAACAAATGAAAGTTGTTTTTACATGTTTGACCAAAGCTTGTGAAGCGGTTTGTGTATTTAAGTGAGCTGCACTGATGCAGAGTTATCAAAATAACTCTGAATCAGCGCTGCAAACTAAACATGAAGCCTGAAAACGTTTTAAGACAATTCAGCTGTTTTTCTTCATCAAATCGGCAAATACTAAACCTCAGATATTGGTACCAGAAGTGAACAAAGTGGATCGGTGCGTCTCTACTTTAAGTCCACCTGAATCCTCACCAGTCAAAGCTATTTTGAATACAATCACTGATACAGTCTTACAGCCTTTTGGTTTCATGAAAACATCTCATTATCAGCGTGAATATTGGGTTGGTACCGGTAACCGATCCTGCTCAGCCAGCTCTTCCCTTCTGACCTTCCCAGGCCAGGAAGTGAGGTGAATATGGTGAGACCAGAGCCACGGAGTGTGAACTGTAGTGTCGTGCCGTCAACCTGAAGAGTTTCCGTTTGCTTTCCCCCGCCTGCTGCTGCTGCTGCTAAAAGTTCCTGTAGTTGCTGTAGGACGCGGAGAAGGGCGGCGCGCTGGGCACGGCGGCTGAGACGGGCGAGCCGATCTCGGGCGGGTACGGCTTCAGCCCTCCCTGGTTGTTCTCCACCAGCTTGCGCACGACGATCCGGCAGAAGTCCTCGTCGTGCTTGTGGCAGTTGTCGAGCAGCTGGCGGACCTTGGCGGTGCGCGTGGCCTGGTTGACCACCAGTTCGTAATCCTCGCGCATCAGCATGGAGCGGGCGAGCAGCGCGTCCAGGCTCTGGTTCAGACAAGCCTCCGTCATCTGGAGGACGATGTCCTCGCGCCGCGTGGAGATCCAGTGGGCGACGGGGCCCCGGGAGGGAGGGGACTGGAGCAGGGGGGGAGAGTGCTCGACTGCCACACAGAAGGAGGAGGGGGAGAGATTTTCTGGTGAAATCAGGTGAACTAAACGGTTATTTGACCCATTTTTGCCCTGCTGCTAATCCGACTAGGGCTGCACCGATAAACCGGCCAGGATTTGATTCCATCTGGGAAATCGGCCGAAACAAATCTTATCTACGTCCGCAAAGGTCTGAAAATCCAAGCACCTGACCTGGTGAGCCACCAACTCTAATTTAAGACTTTTTAAGACAATTATGAACAAATTTAAGACCTATACGACGACAGAAAAGAGAATTGTATGTTTTGTCTCAAATTCAATCTTCAAAACCAAAAGTTGGGTTAATTGAATCAATTTGATTAATCGTTTTATGAAAATAATATCAATTATGTCATCAAACTTTTACTCACAGTTTTGCCTGACAAACATACTGCAAGAATAAAAAAATACACAGAATATACAAGATTAAAGAGATAAATGATCAATTAAAACAAGCTCAATCATTTCCATCTGCATGATTTTTCGTTTCTATCTTTCCACCAACAACTGGATGATAAAGTCTTCAGTCTGCTGCTTTGGTCTCAACTAAACTTTTTTTTCCAAGATTATTTTCAAAAAAAGACTTCATAATTCATTTTATTTGTCGTTTCTGTTTGTTTTGTTTACTTATTTTGGATATTTAAAATGTCTTCTAGCTCCAGTGTTAAATGTTCATTGGAATTTAAAGTTTGTTGATCTTTCAGAATTTGTTCTCGCATTCTTATGAGGACAACAATATTATCGTTTATTGCGATAACTTCTGGGACAATTTATCACCCAGCAAAATGTGTTCGTGTGACAGGTAAGACCTGTTATTTTCATATTTCACAGCAACTTTTATTGGATTTTTCTTTAGAAATGTAAGACATTTGTTTTAGATAAAAGGAATAAAGACTTTCTAAGAACGCCCAGACAGACTGCATCAATCTGTTGCTTGCTTCGCAACTTTGTCGCTATATTTAACAACCTTTCAGAAAAAAGAAGAAGAAAATAATCTGAATTGGCAGGTCAGGCTTTTTAAAGGTCGTCCAGAAAACGTCAAGCGGTGCTTCCCTGACTCTGACCATGTAAACAGAAAGCAAAACCTGGCAATGAGTAAAATAAACCACAAATGGAAGACCGTCTGAACATGCCTGAGAGCTTTCTCTCACACACACACACACATTGACTGCTGATACCTTTCAGGCTGAGGTTCTGCATGGCTGCGCCAGCCTCTGCGGTGGGCATGGTGGGCATGGCGGGCGTGACGGGAATGTTCAAGTCGTTCATGGGTTTGGCGCTCTGGAAGCCGTTGGGAATGCTGACCTCACAGGGATCTTTCAGAGACTGCGGATGCTCCAGGTTAGGAGCGATGAAGGAGGAGGGAAGGCTCTCTGCGTCGGCGAGAGCAGAACAAGAGTCAGAACTCGCGCGGAACCCGTATGTTCACATTCAGCTCAGACAGAGACGTGTTCATGTGACAGACCGACACGAAGAAGTGGGTAACTGTAAAACGGATGGAAAGTGATACATGGTTTATCATTTTTAGAGATAAATATCTGAAAAGTGTGGCATGCGTTTATATAATCAGGTGCGTTTCTACCAGTTTCAGACTGCTATTTTTGCGCATCAATTCAGGTTCAGACTTATGTCTGGACTTTGACTGGGCCATCCTCCTAACACATGAATAATCTGTAGCTTTTCAGATGGTGAAATTCATGCTCTCCTCATCAGAAAAGGCCTAATGTTATAACTTTGTGTCGGGTCCATCACATAAAGACCTGAGCCGAAGCTTTCTGTTAACGTGTGATTGTTACGTTCAGAGGAAGCAGGACTGGTGCTGATGAGCGCGCCGGGTAGAGAGACGTTTTCTTCCTGGGGGGAGTATAAGCCAGAGCAGCAGGCCTGGGAGGCTCCCTGTTCAGACAGAGCAGCAGAAAGAAAAGGGTTTTAATTCACCATAAATCAACTAATTACATAATAAATTAAAACTAGCTCAATCATTTCCATTTGCATGATTTATCGTTTCTCCCTTCCTACCAAAACCTGGATGATTAAAGTCTTCAGTCTGGTGTTTTGGTCTCAAGAAGTTCCTTTTTTAAAGTTCATTTTGTTTACAGAGACTTTACAGTTTATGCTATTTGTTGCTTCCGTTAGTTTAGTTTGTTTATTTTGGATATTTAAAATGTTCTCCAGTTCCAGTGTTAGATGTTTGTTAGAATGTAAAGTTCACTGATCTTTGATAATGAGTCCTTGCATTGTTATTAAGCCATTACCATTAAATTCTTTGAAAACGGTCTTAAAACAACAATATTATCGTTTATCGCGATAACGTCTGGGACGGCTCATCTAGTATTGTTCATGTTTCACTTATACAGTGAGGTAAAAAAAAAAAAAACTCAGATTGTTTTCTATTTAAATACAGTAAATGATTCCCAAATCACAAACAGTTGATACAATTAAGGTCCATCCTGTTTCGTCTATTTAAATTTTTTTTTTTTTAATTAGTGCAGATCAAATAAAGTGAAAAAGTATTTTTGAGTTAAAGCTGCAGTAACTTTTAAAAATTTGTAAATTTTTATTTTAAAAGTTGTTGTCTGAAGAAAAGCACCATCCAAAATGACCAATCAGAGCCAGTAGGAGGGTCTTAGCTCTGTCAATCATCCTCATGTACCCGCTGCTAAATGTGCTAATAGCGGAAAAACAGCGTTACAGGAAAAATAGCTTATCCGCCGTCATCGGTCTCTATGCTAGTTAGCCCTAGCGTGTATGACAGGCTGTGCGAGCTACAGCGTAGCAGGGAAGGAGCAGCGCCACACATAGAGTGATTGACAGCACTAAGACTCCTCGCTCTGATTGGTTCTTTCTGGTCAGCATGGAGACAAGGCAGAGGAGCTAGACGTTTTCATAGATTATGTGTTTCATATCAAACTGTGACAACATGGTGGCAGTTTCAGCAAATATGGAAAATATACTGCTGCTTTAAAGTTTGAGTGGAGTTTTAATTTCTTGAGTGAAGGAAGAGGCATCAAGATGAAATTCAATAATGTAACAAGTTGCACTGAAGCAGCAGAGGTGGATTAACACATTACAACTTATTGACTCCTTGCTGTGAGCCTCAGCAGGAATCTGTTCTGACGTGATTCTGGTCTGAGCTGCTGCGGCTACATTTATGAGAGACGAGACCAGCAGCTTTGAGTTGATAAGAAGAAGAAGAAAAAGAAGGAGAAGCCAGCTGTGTAAACTGTCCCGACCTGCACACACAGCTCACAGCAACAACATGGATTTTTTTACGGCGCATTAAACAAGACAGACCAGATAAGCTTCCACTCAAACAGTCTGAGCTGCAAGTGAAGCAACTAATGTCTGACTGGATTACACCGGTACCGCTTCTGTCCGTTAGTGAGGGACGGACCTGGATGCCGGCTTTCAGCCACTCTCAGGGATTATTCATTTATCTGGTTTACTGCTTATTATGTAAGAAGAGGGAAAAAAAGATTTTTTTCTACAAACACTGAATATTTAGAGAAAACACTCGTCCCTAGGAGGACATTTAACCGTTAAATGAAAAGTGAAGAATAATAGTAAATACAATAAAATGATCGAAAATAGACAAAGTCTTCCAAACAACTTAAAACAATTAAAATATTTCTAAATGAGCAAAGTTCTGGTTCATCGTTAGCCAATCCTTAGTGAACATTTTAACGTCAGTTATGGTCTTAAGGTCAAAGGGTAAGAAGATTTTTCAACAAAAAAGGTTGTCATATGGAGAGAAAGAGCAGACAAGCAATAAATGACAGAGATAGATTTGCCCTCAATGGCCTTTTTAATTCTGTGTTGTCTTATTATTTTTCTTATTTTTATATGGATCATACATATAAAAATAGATCAAAAGATGATGATGATGATTATGATTGCAGTTTTGTCACCAATCACTGATCTTTAAATAGTCTGGCCTGCCGATTCTGATTTTTCATCTGGAAACGTCGTTAAAAAAAAGGTGACAAAGTCACTAAGTTGGTAACAATGGTCACATCTGCATCCGTGAAGCCACCAGGTGCAGATGTGACCTGGTGGGCGGGGCCAACAGTCAGGCCTCTCTCATTGCAGAGCAAAGGGAAAACGGCTGATTTTAGATGAGATGGTTTCTCATGAAGGCGTCGGCTGATCGCCGATCTCCCAAAATGAGGGAAATCGGGGCAGATTTATCGGTGCGCCGCTGTGCAACATCTCTTATGTTTAGAGCTTTTGTTCTGTCTTGAACTGCAACACTTTGACTTGCTCCTGCAGTGTGAAGTGCTTTAAACAATAAAGCTCCACTTATTGACAGAAAGACGAGTCACTGAATGAAAAATCCGGTCCAAAACGTAAATCAGACATGCTCACTTCTGAAAATAAGCTGTTTTTTTAAAAATACAACATCACAGCCTTTCTGTCAGACAGGCTTCCTGTGTTCCATGCGGGTGGAGGACAGGTGGATACTAACCAAAGGCCACGGGGTGACGGGCTCCTTCAGGTCGTTCAGAGACGCGGCCTCGTTGCTCTTCTTACACATCGGAGGCTGAGCTGAGCAGCAGCCTGAACTCCGACTCAGCTGTGAGGGAACAGGAAGCACACAGCGACGTGACACACTGCAGACCTCAGTCACCAGAGTAAAGGAAGAACCGTGTAGATGAAGGAGGAAACCGAAATTATAAAGCAGACGAGTTTCCTGTCACCTAAACAAAGCTCCTTGTTTTAACCCCAGATCTAAAAAAAATATATAAATAATTAAAAAAAAGGTTTTAGCTCAACCCGTTTCAAACCGCCACACATCAACACATTTCTATTTTTAAGAGTGCGGCGACCTCCGCTTCCTCCTCCAGCTGTCCAACCGGACCCGGCCCTCTCGCTGGTGTGTTCACACACACACACACACACACACACACACACACACACACACACACAGAAACTAGAAAAGGAGAAGGATGTGTTGAGGGGGGATTTTTCATTTCTCAGCCTCTGCTGGGCGTCACATTACAGCAAAAAGCTGTCCCAGATTACACAGTTTTGCAATATTCAGCGTCTCTCTGTTCACCTGGGCCAGGAATCAGCATCAGGTGGTGAGATGATGAAGTTCTTCAACTGGAAAAATGGCTTCATCCATCTGACAAATAATGACTAATAATGTGCGTGTCATTTACTATGGACAGCGTTACCTAAAGTTTTCATTACCCAAAGTGTCTGAAGTATTTGTTCCCTTTAACCTTTTTACAGTTTGTCACATTACAACTAAATTTATAAACAACATTTTATATTGATTTTATGTGACACACCAACTTAAATGATTGAATGATTAAATAGGTTTTTACTTCTTCTTTCCATCCAGTTTCAGGTATCTGATTGAATTCATGATGTCATTCTCTGCTTCTCATATTTGTCTGCTTTATCTTTCTGTTGCTCTTTGTTTTGTTGAGTATTTGTTGAAATGGAACTGCATGTTTGTGATAAAGTGCAGGTTTATTCATCACACCTCAAGCTGTGATCAACTGATTATTGAAATAATCGTCAGCTGATTTAGTGATTAATGGCTAACTGGAGTACTCAGACTCTAAAATCCAGGATTTTAGATCCACATAATTGATTAATCACCAGAGTAATTGATCGAATAGTCGTTTACTAAAATAAATTGTTTGGTGAGCCGTACTTGGAAATAGTCATTAGTTCCCCAAGAAAGTAATCCAGTTATTTTACTAGTTGCCTGTTTTCAAAGGTTATCAAATGAAAGAGTCTCTTTTTAAAACTTTTGTTTTAGTTTCACTTTTTTAACTTCATCAAGCAAAAATGGATTGAAACACCACCGTCTCTGATCTGAAGCATTTAGTTGAATAATTAAACCTCCTCTCTGAACGTCTCATTTTATTTAAAATATATAGAAGTCTTTCCTCTGTTAAATTATATTCCTGCAAATTTCATCATATGTAAAATAAAATAATTTTTGCATTTGCACTCCTTCTTTCCAATAGCTGCATATGAAGAGATGAAATGAAAACATTTCAAAGTCCCACCATTGGCAACATGACAAACATCACAGGTACTTCCTTCATGAACTTCCACTGCAGTCTCAGTACAAACCACAGGATCTGTCCCTGTACCATTTAAAAACCCCATGAACGCGTTGAAGACGAGACTGACCTTTGACTTCTTGATCTGCAGCACAGCCTCCAGGAAGTCAATTTCGTCGAACCGTCTCACCATCGGCTCCAGCTCGATCAAACACGCTGAAAATGAAACGGACGCATCAGTCGGCGCCGTGGAGAGTGCTTTCCTTTATTTAGTTCCGATATTTTAAAACGTCTACGTGTTCCAGTGTTAATGTTTGTTACAAATTAAGGTTTATTGGGTCTCTGAGAGGATGTACTGTACTTGCAGTATTATTCTGTTGGCGTTATATTACTTGAAAAGCTCTCAAAACAATATTATCGCTAATCGCAATAACTTCTGGGACAATTTATTGTCCAGCAATATTTCCCACTATAAACCTTGGTCAGATGTCATTGCCTTCACTTCGTTATTGACCCGTCACTCTGACTGAAGGATGTCATGCAGGGTTTGACCCAGAAAGCCGGAGGTAGAGGCGCCAGGGCGGTCACCAGGTGACCCTCTGTGTTTTTGAGTAAAAATTGTTTAAAGTTAAGAAAAAAAAATTGAAAGCATGACTGGAATATTTATTGTCATTGGAAGATATTATTAACACCTAAACACCAACCATAAAGTATTAACAAAACACAGTTAAAATAAATATCAGTTGCTTCATCCTTATTAAAGTGTCCAGAGTTTTTTTTTTTGTTTTCATCTAGTCCGATTGGGGGTGCAAGTAAAGCCTGGCAGCCCACCAGGCTTATAAAATGACTGGCTTTATAAGCCTAGAAAAAAAAAAACACATCAAGTTTAGGTTCAGAGGAAGTGCTGACAGGTATTTTTAAAATGTGGAAACATTTTCTCAACTACTTCAATTCCTTGAAGGCAACTACAAACAGGTGTAAATTTAGATTTTTGTTTCCGTTTTGTTTTGTTGTTTCGTCTCATTTCTGTTTGGAATAGATATTGGTTATGAGCTGATGTTTCAGACTGATGGCTTGAATTGGCCTGATCTGAATGTCTTTCAGATCATGACATGTCAAAATTCATTAAAAAAATAAAATAAAATTGATAAAACTATTTGACGGGGAGTGCATAACACTGACACTGAAAGTCCATTAAAAGTGCCAACTTTGCATTAAAAGTGTCATTATTTACCAAATGACACTTCATGACATCAGTCATAGACATTCATAAAGACTCCTTCATGTTCATGATAGATGCTATGTCATGTTTATGACAGCATCTGTCTATGTCATAAACATAGACAGATGTTTATGACATAAACATGACATAAGTGTCATGTCAGTCTTATGCACACCTTGTCAAATAAAGTGTTACCACAAATTCTTATTCAGACAGGCCTAGGTGTGACAGCATGTAACAGGAAGCTAGCACTTAATTTATGCTTAGTCATGGCAAACTTTCACATGACTCCTGCTACTCAGCGAGATGAGCGGATGTGACTCTGCGATGTGGATACAATGTGATACTTTTGGCGCCGGCTTACTGAGGAAGGAGGGCCGTTCGTCGGGGTTGGAGGTCCAGCCGCTGGTCATCAGGCTGATGAGCGTGTCTCTGCTGGGGATGTCGGCGGCCAGGCTGTCCTGGCTGGTGTCGGGGCGCTTCCCGCGCAGCACGCCGAACATGATCTGCATGGGGTTGGTCACCTCTGAGCGAACAGAGACGCAGCCACACGTTCAGCTCACTGCCAGGGGAGTCACACATGTGGTTGCCATGACGGCACGTGGAATAATGACTCACCTTCGTATGGAATCTGCCTGGACAAGACCTCCCACATGATGATAGCGTAGCTGCAAGGGGGGGGGGAGAGGGGTGAGGGGGGAGGTCACAGGGAGAAACCGGTTATGGAAACTGGGAGTCACATCTCTGCTCTCAGCTGGTTTTCTGTTCTCCACTTTGGAGCAAGTTTAGGGAAGTGTGACGACTCACTGGCCCGCTTTGTTGCAGCAATCGAATTCTCTTGCTCAAAAGCAGCAGGGGAACCCCCCGCAGAGGAAAGTGAACTTTGTTCGTTTTCATAGCAATTATTTCGTCCCTCATAAACTCTGTGGCTGATGGCGTTACCACATCCTCCCTCGTCACTTCTTTGTTCTTGCCCTCACATGACAGCTCCGCGTTTCACTCTGACAGGCAGGGGATCCACCTTCCATAACTATGGCAAAAATCTGAGCTGCCCTCATGTGCAGACGGAGGCTGTCGTTCTGATATCTACCGCGCCCTGCAAGAGTTCGTAGATCTTTATCTGTTTGTGTCACAATCACCTTGTATTGTAAGTTGTTCTTGTGTGTCAGATCAACACAAAGTATTAGATTATTACACTGGTCAACAGTCAAAATATTGTCTGGGCTTTTTCAATGTTTTAGGGTCGTTTTGATGTGCTGAATCCAAAAATCACATTGGTTTTGGTCCACCTGGTCAACTTTCTGAACTATGGAGCAACATGAGCGTCAAAATGCATGATTTGTTCTCACATCTGGATCGGTTTCCTGAGAATCTGGATCAGTGATGAGCAGGAGGAGAGATTCCATCAGGTCAGAAAAGAGATGGAGAATTTTACACAATGAAGACATAATGTCTAATTCACATGTACTTACTTACCCTTATCAGTATTTGTTATTCAATTTACAGAAATCCAAGTTTGTAACATTTAATTAATACACTCTGTTAGAAAACTTTTTTTTGTCTCCTGAAGCCTTTTTTGGATGAGAAATATTAATGGAAATGAACTGACAATGTCACAAAAATATCATCAATTTAGTCAAAAGATCCGACTTCTCTAAATCAGATTAGTATAAAAACCTGACCAGATTGAGAAGAGCAAGAAAAAAGAAGACTGCGAGTGTGTTTCAGTTGTTCTTCATCGGTTTTTCTGCATTATTTTTCCCTTTGATTTGGCGCTCTGCACTAAATTAACAGCATTATTTCGTTTTGTTAATGGAATCGTTCTCCTGCGGCAGCGCAGCTACGGCTGCCAAGGAAGAGAATCGTCTTTTTGCCCTCCAGCAAAATTACTGTACGTAAACAACATGTCTGTATAAACTACACATAAGTCGGAAGTTGTCGTAATGTGACGAAATGCAAAGATCAAAGTGTGTGAATAGTTTTCCAAAACACTACAAATTCCTAACCAGGCTAAGAAAGAATAATCAACTCGAATGAGGCGACCGAAGCTCCAGCTCTGAAGCCTCACCTGTACATGTCATGCTTCACGTCGGCCCGCCGGGTCTTGGATGGGTCGTACTCCTCGGGGGGCATGTAGATCACGGTGCCCTCCATCTCAGTGGGCTTGGACCCGGAGCCTTTACTCACAGACAGCTGCCGCCACTTGGACAGACCAAAGTCTGCGATCTGGAGAGAGGAAGAGCAAAGAGCGGCGAGAGTTTCAGAGCTAACCGGCTGCACCACTCTTCTGCCAGCGACCCTCTTGTGACACGTCTCGGCAGCAAACCTTCACATGAAATTCTCCGTCCAGCAGAATGTTCTGCGTCTTCAGGTCGTGATGCAACAGAGGCGGGGTCATGTTGTGGAGGAAGTTGACCCCCAGGGCGATCTCGTACAGAGTCCTCAGGCGCAGAGGCCAGGCGAGGACCGGGTACAGCTCCTTCTGTGGATGGAAAAGATTCACTTTAGCTGATGAAATGTGATGCAAGAGCCCAAACACAAAGTGAGAGAGAATCTAATGTGGATTAGCTCATGTGGGAATTCCCCAAGACTCAGGTCTGATCTCTGGACTGTTTCAGAGTTTCACCAAAGACTGGCGGCTTCAGTGTTTCACTTTTATTTTCAGTTTCACTTACTAGCAAGCCAAGGCAAAAAAAAGAGATAAGGTTGAGTTAATGACAGATGATAAAGACGTTACGGTTGGAGCAGGAGAACAAAGAGTACGACCAACACAGTTACAAAAAAATAGGAACTGTTAAGCTAACTAGATAAGCTGAACTTCTGCAGTGCGGGACTTGTAGTACTTTCATATGGCACGTTGCCATAGTGATAGGAGAAGCAGAGCAGTTCAGAAATGAACCAGTCATTCCTGGAAACCGTTCTGGTGCCATGTTCACTAAAGAATAGGGCTAATGCTAATGCTAATTACAGAACATTAACAGGTAGGCCTGTCGCAGCAAATCAGTTAATCACATAATAAGTTAAAACAAGCTCAATAATTTCCATTTGCTTGATTTATTGATTTTCTCTTTTCTCTCTTTTGACTAAAAAGCTGGATGATAAAACTCTTCAATTTGCTATTTTGGTCTCAACTACTACTTTTTGAAGGACTATTTTGTTTACAGAGACATCATAATTGATATTATTTGTTGTTTGTTTGTGGTTATTTTGGATATTTAAAACGTCTTCAAGTTCCAGGGTTAAATGCTCATTGTGATTTAAAGTTCATTGATCTTTTTGAGAATGTGTTCTTGCATTATTATGTCATTACTGTTACATTGCTTGAATAAAACAACACAATTATGGTTTATTGCAATAACTTCTGGGACAATTTATCCTCCAGTAAAATTTGTTATTGTGACAAGCCTGTTGATATGTAGTCCAATATATAACTGGGTATAAACTGATGATGGTCATTTTAATACGTCTCTTGACCAGAAGCTCCATGTTGTCCTCACAACCCAAGAAAAATATTAGAATTTCATAATTTTCAACTACTTGAGTATTGTTTATGCTATTATGACTCTAGCAGTTCTAAGTCTTAGGGTGCAGCAGTGAAGGGCCGGTTGTCCTGCGTGGCTTAAACGCATCGCTGCTCCAACGCAGCCGATTCTAACCCACCAAGTTCTGCTAACAAATCCCTCCTTCACCATCCAAACCAGAACCGGAGTTGGAGCTCGCCGGGATGCCATGCGGTTACCTCGTGCAGCAGCTGGTCCAGAGAGCCGTTGCTCATGAACTCTGTCACTATGCAGAAGAACTCGGGCTCGTTGCAGATGCCAAAAATCTGGATGATGTGGTTAAACCTGGCTTTGTGGAGCACCTCGGCCTCCTTCAGCAAGCACTTCCTCTCTCTGAAACACAGCGAAAGACTCAGGTGACCTCTGGCCCTCCAGCCAAAACGCTAAGCACAGATTCCCAACAGTGAGATAAAGAAATGTATGCAGTCAATCGACATCTATTTTTGCTAAACTTCTGTCTAAATAGACTGTCTGCAGGGTAAATACCTTTACCCTCTATTAAAGTAAAGGTATTTCTTTATCTTACCTTAGAAAGATCCAGTTTTGCCTACAGTCCAGCTAGATACAACTTGTTTAGAGGCGCGAATGTGAAATGACTTTGAAAAGCAGTAACTTAGAAATTTGACTAACATCTATTACATTAAATGTCTGGTCAATCTTAAAGAGCAACACTTTGACTTAAATCTTTGGAGTTTACAATGTGGAAAAGCATAAAACCTTTGCAAAGAGAGGATGAATAATTTTTCTTTTATGAGATTCTATGTTTTGTGGAAATCAAGATTAAAAACAGTTTTCAACCTAAGGACAAGAAAAACATACATGTTGCTGGTACTTTTAACAGAAACTTACAGCAATTATTCCAGGAATAAAACTGCTAAACCCTGCATTGTTACAATATCAATGTTTTAAAATATTAGCTGGTTCTTTATTATTTTTCAGACACATAATCAAAATCCAGCCTTGAAACATTTAATATCACTTGATTAGGAACATTTATAATAGTAATAATAATAAATACTTAAAAGAATGCTTAAATGATGAACAATCCATTTTTATGTAATCATCAACACTATGATTATGCATTTTGTTTGCCATTTGGGACAGATTTCTCTGAATGAGTTAGAACTGTAAGCTGAAAAGGAAGCACATACCACCGGTTGTTGCACAGCAGTTCTTTAAGTGGCTGATTTCATATCAAATAGAAACTGCAGCTCATCTAGAAAAGTTTCCCACATGCAGACATGAGTAAACATGCCCATATGATCTAAAAAGCTAAGCGTGGCCATCTGCATGTTTGGCTTGCCCAACTTTAAACTGGTGGAAAACCCCTGAAAGCAACAACCACTGGCAGGATGGTGGCAAATCATTAAATCATTTCACCATATTTTCTTTAGTAGTCTGATAAAAGGGAAAATATGGAAGAAATTCTGATTTTTAATAATGTTGTGATTCTCTATTTATTCCGGTCGATGCAAACCTGGAAGAAACACCATGAAGCATAGTGGTGACAGGATCATGATGTGGGGACGCTTTACTTTATTGGTTGTTCGTTGTTTTGTCCGCCACCTGAATGAGTTCTGATATAATTTGCTCTAAGAACTTTGTCCAGCAGGCTAAACTGAATTTAGCCTGCAATTTAACTTCAGTTAGGACGTTATCTCCAAACAAACTTACTGCACTGAAAACAACATTGGCACCTGTACCTTTCTCCGACCGAGTCGAGCTTCAGGCACTTGATGGCCACGGTGGTTCTCCAGTCGGAGTGCTGCGCCTTGAAGACGGTGCCGAAGCCCCCTCTGCTCAGGTAGTACAGGTCCGTCAGCTTCTGGTAGGGGATCACCGGCAGAGTGCTCGTTAAGGTCCCGATGTTGACGCAGCCCGCGGCCCCGTGCGGCTCCATGACGCCCTCTAACAGGGATGTATACGCGGACTGGACAGGCTCAGCCTCGGACAGACAGCAGAACTGCCTCTTGCGGTAAAACGCAACGAGGAACAGCTATCCCATTTACTCGCCTGCGAAACGTCGCGAATGTTAGTGAGCTAAGCTAACTACAGGCTGAACGAGAGGAGTCAGCGACGCTGTTCAGTGATTTATTTTGTAAAAAAAATGTTTTACCTATTAAGAGAACATCATAACTGAGCAAGTACGCGTTCAATTCTCGGTTTATTGATGTAGTGCCGCCCTGGCGACTCAGCGGAGGGGGGAGTTAATGCTCCGCTGCGGGAGCTGCGCGATAATTTAAGAGAGCCACTTTCTGTGCTGCCAATGACGACTCATTTCCGGGTCTGTGTGATATGTTCAAGTCTGTAGGATTAAAGATATTTCAACAGTTAAAATAAAACACGTGGACACGTAGTTCATGTTATCGGATGGAAGCAGACGTTATGAGTATATGGAAGCCCGTAATTTCTAATAGGACGTGTGTGAGTTATTTTCATAAAGACAATATTCATGATAGTTGCTCAGTTCATTTTATTGTTCCAATTTCACTTGAAGTAAGATATTCCGGGGGAGGGTGGGGGGTGGAATCTAGGGGGGTTTCAGATATGCTGGAATTTCCAGAAATCGGGGTTTTCCTCAAAGGTGTCAGACTGAACTTGCTTTCAGCCATGTGACTGCTTGTTTACCGTGAGTTTAGAGAAAATGTCACCGTTTCATTGGTTTTTCAGGTCTTGTATTAAATTTGAGATACTAAAGAAATAAATTGATAAACAAATAAATTATTTTTAATTATCTCTCTTCAACAAATAAAAAAATAATGATATCACATAAACAAGCAACGTAAAAAAAACCCCCCAACATAAATAAATAAAGTGATCAGGAGAGATTTTCCACCAGTGCATTATGGCATCAGCCATTATAGGATTAGAAATGCAATGCCATATCAACAAAGTCTATGATGTGAGATATGGTCTGCTTTTGGATATTTTGGAGATTGTAAACAGAGGAAAACATTTAAGCTTGCTGAAGTATGACGAAGATGGAGGAAGACAATTTGGATTCTTGGTAAAATAAGAAAAAAATTGGGGCCATCATGCAATTTTCAAACAATATCCTAATTCTAACAGACAAAGCTTGATGGTAATGAAAATGGTAATCAGGATCTGACCTACTGAGTAGGTTTGTGTGGTTCTGTCTTCAAAATAGACACAGTCTTTGTAAAACTGTTTAAAAGTCCAGCAACTCAAAATAATTTGATACTGATGTGGTTAAAAGATGAACTATTTTCTTTTGTGTAAAGGCAATACACAAAAGTACAAATACACAAGATGTTCAACATTCTTCATTATAATTTTTTTGTTATTATTTTTTGTGACACTTTCTTTCTGGTAATATTCTAACTTTTATTGTTGTTTGTTTTGTTTTTTTCAATTTTATTCTAATACGATTATGACTTGTAACACCCTCGTCACACTACATTTTTCTACATTATGATATTATTATCATAATATTATGACTTTGTTCTATTGATTCCATTTTTTCCTTAGCTAATGCTCCATTGTGTCCTAGAAATGATTGAATTTTTTTTTTAAAAAGGCTAGTTTTAGCCTTTCGTTTGTAAATATAACATGGCTGAGAAGTTTCTGGCATCCAGTTAATTGATTTGAATTAGCATTTAAAAGAAACAGGAAGTACCTCCTGTCTGGCACACAGTAGCACATGACTGCACTGACCCTCTGTAATTGTAAACGCGTGTAACCCATAAGGTCAATAAATTCCTTGCTACACTATAACTACTGCTTACTCAACATCCAGCCACATAAAGTGGCCTGTTGTTTTTGATGAGTCAGCGAGACTATCCCACAGTTCGGACGAGGAATGAAACTGGTGTTAAAGCGGCTCTGACTTGAAGTAAGTAAACTTACCAGAATCCGTCAGGATGGTGTCCTTGTATTTATTTCTCATTGTGGCTATAAATGAACTTGTTTCGTGTGTGTTAGCAGGTGTTCACTTTCAAAAAAAATAAAAAATAAAAAAAACCGTCGGATGGCTGACCCGTTTGTTCCAGTCCATTTAGCTGTCAACTGGTTCATAGTGAATAGCTCCAGTTTGAATAGAGGGGCTTCTACGCTCACCGTAGATGAGGCCTGCAGGAGACCCAGAGGAGAGCAGAGTGACAGGCCAGGGAACACCGAGGAAGAGGAGACACCCATCAGCGCAACTCTGCTGGGCTATGAGATTCTGAGGGAGAGGGAAAAGTTCACGGTAGGAAGTCCGGTCCCTGATAAAGAAAACAAATCAAAACAGTAAATATCACAGTAGAAACATGATGAATGTCAATAGGTAATACGTCTGATATAATATTCAATATTGTCTTCTTCCTAAAATAATGGCTTAAGTCATTTTTTTTAGCAAAAGATGATTTAGGCAGAAAAAGAAGGACTATTGTCAAAAAATGATCTCGGCCATTATTCTAGGACGAAGATGAAATTCAATATATAGAATATTCACTAAATTCCCATCCGGAACCACACAGCATTCTGGGGGACGTAGGCAGAGGAAAAAGGCTTTAGCTGCTCAACTTCTTACGGACAGCTAGATGAGATTGGTGGAATCAACCAAAATCACTCTTTCTTTGGCTGCCTAGCAACAACCAAATGAGTCACAGCAGCAGTTTCAGGTTTTATCACCGTGACTTTTAACTGCTCAAAGAAAAAAAAAGGGAAAAAAAGCAATGAGTGAAAACTGTGGCTAAAACAGGAAATGTGGTGCCAGTATTTCAGATATTAGAAAAATAATCAATTATTATCAATATATGAAATGCTGATATGGTGATACGTTTGTCAGCCGTATCGTCCAGCCCTACTGTATCATGAATGAAAATCAAGAACTCTGTAATGACATGCGCTTGCTCTATTCATTTTCTGACTTTTGTCTTTATGGTAATTCTTTTGAGGGTTTGTTGCGACATTTAGTCGCATGACCAACATTTTTACAGAAACATTCCCAGTCAAAAGTTTTGGAAAAGATTCAGATGCCAGCCTTATCATTTTTTCTATTTTAGTGTTTGTGATGGCAGATGTTGGGGGAGGGGGGGTGACATCATATTTAGATTAAGAGAAGACTGATCAGATTTTTTTTATGAATTCATTGTTTAGTTTTGGCCAGTTTATTTAAGGATCCCCCATTTGTCTGTACCACAGTAGAAACTATTATTTCTGGGGTTCACACCACAAGACATTGCAAAACCCCCCAAAAAGAAACATCACAGAAAAGCCCAAAACACACAAATAAAAACCAGAAACAGAAGTTGATAGCCACAGCAGTTCCAAAGAATGCTAAAAAGTACACTTTTTTAGTGTACTTTTTACTTTTTAGCACTAAAAAGTACATTCTACACATTCTACATGTGTAGAATTAACAATAATTTAATATTATCTCACCATGTATTATAGATTTTTAGATTATTTTTAAAGGGAGTGGGCGTAAATAAGTCTGTCTTATTCCCACTCCGTTTCAAGCTTACTGCATTCTAAATAAAGTATTATTACATAAAATAAGAACTTGACCCAGACAGTGTCTTGTTCTAATATTACTGAATATATTTGTGAAAAAGTGAATGCATATGTATTTGTATTTGTTTTTGTTTTTACCTACTCAGGGGCATCATGTACATGTTTTCTTTTTCTATGGCTAAAAATAAAGCAATAAACAATAAACCTTTCATGATCACCAGGTGATGTTATTTAGAAGGCAGAGAGTTTATGAAGTGACTCTATCCACAGCTGTTAGTCTGAGAAGATTCAGAATACGTCACAAGGGGTGCATTTGTAAAATAAGCACATAAGCAAAATGTATGCCTTCAATACTTTATTTTGATGTTGATTGATCAATAATTCCATAAAGCGCCATCTGTTTTGTAGGTTTATAAGATTCTTATAAAGAGGCCTGAAGGAGGCAGCTGGCTGATCTTCAGAAGATACGCAGACTTCTGCATACTCAGTTATCAGGTGGGAGTTATTTACACACACCGACCGCACAATTCCATCGAGGCTGACCTCGTACGAAGGTCACGACCTGACAGGGCGTGAAGCCAAGAGCAACACGAAGAAGGAGGTTTAGTTTCTCTACAGGTTAGGAATCGGTTAAGAGCAGGTACAGTGCTGTGAAAAACGTTCCCTCACCGATTTCTTCCGTTTACATTAGGTTTTAACAAACACAGTCTGAGTAAATACAAAATTCAGTTTTGAAGGCATGATTTGATTTATAGAGAATATCCAAAATTTGTGAAATTTTGATACTCAGTGGGTTTTTTTCTTTTTTTGTTGTTGCTTTTTCCCTGTGTTTGGCTTGACACTCATGGTTGCTACTTTTGTCCCGTCTCTATCTTATTGTCAAATCAGAAACACTAAAACCTGTAGTGATTTAGATGCTCTTCTGGGTTTAAATAACACATTAGAGTGTTTTCCTTGAGTTTCAAAGCCATAAAGACAAATGGCTTGCAACCCTTTCCCGACTCAAAATCTCAATAATTTTTTTTTTTTTTTTTTTTACAAACGGGGCAGCATTATGTGAAATCCACTTTTTTTAAACTTCATGTCATGTTATAATGTTTATCCCTCACCAAAAACAAAATAGACTGTTGTTTTGTTTCTTTTATGCATGTTTGAGAAATCCTTTAATCTCCACGGCAACCATTCAGCTGTGTAAAACGCCTGGGTGGACCCAGCTCCGCCATGAAAGACGAAGTTCCTCCTCAGAGCTGCAGCTCTGCAGTTTCCAAGCTTCAGAGCTCCGGCCTCACAGAGCAGCCCTCCTCTGCGACTCCCCCACTCAGCTCCTTCAGACTAGCCAGCATCAATTAGCAAACACCTTGTGGAATTATTCATCTGCTGAGCTCATTATAAGAACTGCTTCTCAGTGCAACGCTGATAAAGGGTTAATAGAGGAGCCATGTTGTGATGACTTCCTGAAGGCGGAGTTTCAAAAAGAGCAGGAGTTTTGTTAAAGAGACAGAGACCCAATGTCAATGTTTTTACAACAACTCAAAGTAACTTGATTGTGCTATAAAATGATTCTACATAACTGGGGGGGGGGGGCGTACTTCCCCTTTAAATGTCGAATTTTTTTCAGCCGTGTTCTGCCTTCTGAAACCTTTTCGCCAACTTCATGTTGATGGACTGGTTCTGTTTAAGTAATTTCTTGGTTTTACAGGTGTGACAGTAATCCTGCATAGTTGTGCCAACAATTCTACTCAGATTTATTTATGTTTTATTTAATGACAGTTAATTCATGATATAAGAAGAACTACAACTACCTTTTCACAAAGGATAACTTATTTAGGCTACTTTATAAATGAAATCATTGTTAAAAAGTTATGTTGACTCTCTGTAATCTAAAACCTAATATAGATTTTTCTCTCTTATCTGTCATTGTTGCAGCTCAGAGAGCTGTTCCCCCGTTTCCATCAAGCGCTGCCTCCTAAACGACGATTCAAAGACAACTATGATGGAAGTTTTCTAGAGAAAAGGCGTTTCGGACTGCAGACTTTTCTGGAGAATCTGATGTTGCACAAAGATATTAGCACAAGGTACGATCCCTTCCTGCAGACGGCACCCTGAGTCGTCTTTGTTCAACTATTGAAGAGATCTCTGGTTTCTCAGCGAACCTGTGAGATATTTTCTGTCTGTGGACGACCCATCGAGTCCCTTTTACAGTACGGAGGAAAGCAGGGTGAGTTTAGTTTTTCAAACGGGTTGAATACTGACTTTCTGATTCAGTTCAAACGTTGTTTGTCTGCCGAGCAGGCATTTTGTGAAACTCTGGAGCAAAAGAATCATCTTCTCCTCAGAGAACTCCTGGAAAAACAGAGAGAAGTTGACTCGTTAACCAAGTCTTTAGAGGATAAAGAGAACTACATCGACCTGCTGTGGAGGAAAGGCAGGTAAAAATAGTCGACTTCGTAACTTTGAGAAAATCAGAAAAATCTCACATTTCACGGAAAAGATTCCTCTCAAACGTCTTATGTTTTGCCATTTTTCTCTAGGGCTTTGAACATTCCAGATTTGGAATTCCATCCACACAAAAAGGAAGACACAAATGTGAACGAACAGATGCAAAATCTGGGAATTCTCAGAATGACAAAGGGAGCCAAGGAAGAATTAAATCAAGACACAAGCTGGAACTAGAAGCTTTTTATCTTGAACCATCAGTAAAGAAAAAAATTAACTAGTTATATAAGAAAATATATTGAAATAGTCTTTTTTGTGTTAGTGTTCTTGATGTGCTGAAGCGTAAATGTTTTTTTTTTTTTTTTCATTTTCCGTACCACTGATGAACAATACAGTCAGGGCGCAGCAGCAGTAATGTGTGATTTACCTGGGATTTTTTAAAAAAAGTGAGGTTCTGTGCAAAGATTGTGAACAGTAAATATATTACTTGCAGTAGGTCAAGTCTTCAAAGATGAAAACTTCACAATTTTATTCACCTTTACATATTTTAAAAGGACTTGCATTTCAGAGTGGATGATTTAGTTTCGGAATTCGATTATGCCACTAGGAGTAAGTGTGTTGCATGCGCATCAGTAGGAGAGGAAGTAAAGATGTTTGTTAACTGACTGCAATCGTTTTATATCCAAAAACGGTTTCAGTGTAACTGTTTTGAAGACTGAATATTAGTGTCTTAATCCATCAGCTGAAATCAGCAGAGGTGACATGTAGGAAATGACCACAAGGTGGTGCTGTACATCCAAGAGTGAAGCTACTGAACCCAGAGGCATGTTGGTGATTCTTAAAAGCCTAAGCAGGACAATAAGCAGAAGTTTTGTTGTTCACACTTTCGAAGCAATATAAAATTTGCACATTTATGTCTGAAAGGAGAGCTGATTCATTCTAGTCCTGTTGTAGGACTGAATGGCCTTTTCATGCCTCTTCACTAGAAATATATCCAAATACAAAATAAACCTCTGAAAAGGCTTTTAGCTGCCATCCATGACATTAAAAACGCCTGCTAGCTTTTAAGAAAGGACTCATGTGTGGGAGTCTAAAATAACAGGTGAAAACATTGACTATCAGGATTTGAGCCATACCTAAAATCAATAAATTAGAATATGTTCACTGATGTGGACTATCTTTTGAAAATAACTTTTAATCAAGTGTTAAAGCTGCTTTTAACTAAGCCCACAGTTTTTGCATAGTAATATATACATATTTTATTAGTTTGATGTAATACTGAAATCTTAAATATTGTCTTTTCATTGGTTGTAAACAGAAAATCATCATAATTTACAAAAATGAAAATGTGTAAACATCATTTTGTGAAATTAATCTACATATTGTTTCACTTAGGGGGCGGGGCCAGGGTTAACCCCAACCATCATCAAATCCACCAATACGTTGTCCGTTGTCCCACAACGTACCTGGTGGTACGTTGTGGGGTACCACCAGGTTCCATCTATCTATCTATCTATCTATCTATCTATCTATCCATCTATCCATCTATCCATCCATCCAGATAGCATCAACAAAACTTCTTTGTTGATGCTTCAATGTCTAATATAATTTTTTAACTTCCCACTATTTCTCATGTCCAGATGTAGAAGCAGAAGCTCTTTTGGTCAGATCCTGTAAAATATCAGTAAGTTTGTCGTTTTTCCTCATTCTATTTATCTCCCCTTTAGCTTTCATCTCCGCTTGCTCAGTGTGAAAACACGTTGCGTCCAAAAAAGACGTGCTAGCACAGAGAATTGTTTTGTCCCACTAGCCTACTTTCAATGTTTGTTTTTTTTCTGTCTTTCATTGCTAAAAACCAATCTGGGATTGGCTCCAGCCCCCTGAAATCCTGAATCCTGATCCAGACATAAAAGATAGATAGATGTGTTTTTGTCTCACTCAATAAATCTGCTTCGTCTGGGAGCCTCTTGTGCACCTTTTCATCTGCGTATTCCTGTTTTTGTTGTGTTCCCATGTGCCGTTTACTCCAACAGAACATTTTGGCATTTATGAATTCTTAATATTTATTGCTGTGGCGGCCAAGTGACAGGAACCGTGATTTTTAATTTAGATTTCTGAGTCTGCCATAATCTAACTGTGGCGATCCCATTTCCAGACGTATATCACATTTGACAAAAAATTATATCTTTATTTCCAAGAAGAAGATTGTAAATATTGCTTGATCAACTATTTTTCCAAAGCTTCTTCAAGGTTTTCCTCCAATACTGATAACATAATTCATCATATTCTTCTGAAAAGCTTCTGGACTGGTCAGTTCTTAAAAATATTTCTACATAGAGGAGAAGGAACACAACTCTGAAATAATCTATAACTCTGTGTCTTAAAAAGTCTAAGTCAAAGCAAGAGGAAGATTAGAAAAATAATAATTAAGTGAAATCAAAAGCAAAAACCTGGATGGATACTTGTGTTGCACCTTAAATTTTTTACTTTTAGCTTTTAATTGTTTCTATCCGACAGTGGTTGTACAGTATCGTGTGTGTGAAAGATTTGAAGACCCATAAATGATCACATATTATCACCTTCCCAAAATAAAAGCCTAAGTCATTCTTTGACAAAAGGTTTTTTGATTTGCAAAAGGCATGATGGACGAACATTGTTGTGATGGCATGCTGAAGACGGAGTATCAGAAGGAGTAGGAGTTTTTTTTAAAGCGACAGAGACCCCATTTCAAAGCGTCAAATTTCGTTGAAGTTATTTTTGACAGCATTTCTTTACCAACTGAAGGTAGCACAGTTACTTGACTGTGCTACAAAGTCACTCTATGTGCCAAGAAAATCCACTGCCCCCTTAAAAAAAAAAGAAAACAACTAGTATTTACTAGTGTGCCTGCTGAGGCTAATGGATTACCCAAGGAGACCCCACATCAAATGAGTTCAGTAACTCTGTGGATTCAAGTGTTTGCAGATCAGTGGCTAATGCTAGTTTGTTGTGTGAAATGTGTAGAACTGCAGCCTTTTTGGTGTTACTGGTATAACCGCTCTTGAGGGTCAGGACCGCCTCGGAGCATCTGCTCTTGATCTCGTCTTGTGAAAACAAGAACATTTTGCCCACAATTAAAGCATCCAGGCTACAAACTGAAAATCATAGCTGCGGCTGCTGTTGATTTTTTCTTGCTAGGTGGCTTCTCTGGAAAGTTGGCTAAGTTTTTTTTTTAAACCATTAGACTGTGACCTCGTCTGTAAAGAAACATAATTAACATCACATATAATTAAAACATAGCAAAACTCTGCGGATTCGAAACAAAACATTAGACAGATGGTGGAATCAGAGAGCACTGGCAGAAGATACAAGACGATTAAAGAGCAGCTTTATGCTTCAGGAAGTAGCCTAACTATAAATCAGTTGTTCATAGAAATCTGAATTCCAGCATAATCAACCCTGGGTGGGAGAGCAAAAGGAAAATTTCCTCTAAAGACAAACCAATCAGCAAATTAACCCAACAGTCGAGCAAGGACAGATTGGTGTTGGTGTTTGGTAAAGTACCAGCTGAGAGTGAGTTTCCTTTACTGAATCAGAGGCATCACACACACCAAAGCAGGACACACTTAAAGGTTTACAGACATCCTAAATACTCCTGGGATGAAAGCAGACCAATCTGGGTTATTTTGTTTGCGAACCGAGTCCGGGTTCGGACTGCAGCGATCCAGGTCTGGGTGGATTTCACTCAACGGGGTTATGGCTTTGAGCCGGCATGTTTCGGTTCCATACATAAAATACATGTGTTTTTGTTTAGCTTGTTTACTATGAAGTAATTTCTCTTGATCTATGTTTGTCCTCCAGCCAGAGGAAGAGCGTCAGGACTATACTTTGACTTCATTAGTCCTTTATCTTGTATTATTCTTATTTTTTTATGTGCTCAGTATCTGCTGGACGACAGCAGGCCTCATGTGCTGTAAAACTTTGACAGTCCATGTGATGGCAAGCATGCTTTCTCCTCCCTCTAAACGAGTCCTGCTGTTTGCAGGGCGAGATGTTTGACTCTTTCACAGCTGTGTGGAAGCTGGACATTTTTCACCCTCAGACTGGAGCCAGAGAATTAAGGTCGACTTGTGTTTTTGCTTTAGTTGGTCCCCCTGAAGGCAGGTGGAGGCTCTTCTCGCTGAGAAATAAGTGGCTGATTTCCAGTGGAGGATCAGAAGTGGGAGCCACAAACAGACAGAGACCTTGCCCAGACTGCAGGGATGGATACTCGGTGTTAGAACAAAATGGGAATCATTAAAGAGCATTTAGCTAATGCTAGCTTCAAACAAGGAACCAGGAAGTACCAAGACTTGTAAGCAGAGAAGTCAGATTTGAAGTCCTCTCGATTAACTCTCCTTTGCAGTTGAGCAGGGCATTAAAAGGTCAGTATTATGTATTTTTCAGGGACACACTGCTATAAAACATGACTTAAAAGAACTTTGACTAAATTTGTAGTTTAAGGCCTTAATTCTTTCTGAAACTCCGCCTTCAGGAAGTCATCACAACATGGCTCCTCTATTAACACTTTAACGACATTTTTACCAGCACTTCACTGACAAGTAGCTCGTGTAATGAGCTCAGCTGATGTGCAGTTCCACCAGATGTTTCTAATTGCTCCTGGCTAGTCTGAAGGAGCTGAGGGGGGGAAGGCTGCAGAAGCTTGGAACTGCAGCTCTGAGGAGGAGCTTTATCCTCAAATGTGGCACTAGGTGTTTTACACAGCTGAATGGTTGCCGTGGAGATTAAAGTATTTCTCAAACATGCATGAAAGAATCAAAACAATACTCCAGGTATGTTTTTGATGAGGGAATGACATGATAATATGATGTAAAGCTAAAACGGTCATAAAATTTGACAACTGTCATGGTGCCTCAAAACGTCCGTTGGACGTTGGAGACTTATTCTTTCGTTTTTTCTTTCTTAGATGTAGTCCACAAACTATCATCATTGTTTCTCCCCAGTCGGCCATGTTTGATTACTCTGAACTCATGTATGTCAGTGATAAATAAGATTTTTTTTAATCGCCAAGTTTTGAAAATCAGAGAACTATTTTAAAGTCTGGCCGTGTGAACCAGGCATTACAGGACTGGATGTATGTGGCAGTAAAATGTGAGCCGCTTTCTGTTGTTTGGAGTTAAAAAGTAGATTGTACCGAACATGGATTCAAACTGAACTGAAGTGAAGACACTGAAGTGTCTTTAAGATTTTTAACATGGAAAATCTTCTGGATTTTTCAATGTTCCGACTCTCCTTTGTAAAAATATAATTCTGGGTGTTTTATACCGAGATAAAAGGTCTCGGTACACAAACTCTTACACAAACATTTACTTTAGACTGTCAGACTATCCTCTGACTGCCAACCCCATCATAGAGTTAAAACTAGGGCTGAACCCTAGTTTTAGCCCCGATTTCCTTAACCAGTGATTGGGTGAAATTTGTGTCTGAGATAGATAAGACCTATCGATCATATCTACTTCTACTAAGGTTTGAAAATCAGTCACTGTCCCCTTTTGCCCTGTTGAGAGAGGGCTGTGTGGATAATAATAGTCACCCCACTGCTGACAACTTAAAATCTTTGGGGATATATTTAGCAATCTATAAAAAAAAAAATTATATCAGAAAAAAATCATAATTGACAGGTCAGGCTTTTTAAAGATCTGTGATCGGCCAGAAAACTCCAATCGGTGGAAACCACTAAGACACGAAAACTAAGAATTCCTTCCTTAAACAATAAATTAACTGCTCATTCTTGGCTTTGTGATGACTCCTCTTTTCTTTCAAGCCTGTTGCTGAATTCCCAGCGTAAATCAGGAAACTCTGAACACCTTTCACCCATGCTGGCCCTTTAAGGGCCTTCTGAATGGGGCCTGCTTTATGTCTCGTATTTAGGAACACACTGGAACAGTCCAGGTGGTTTACATCAAACTTTGCAAAAGTGTTGTCCCATAGTCAAAATTATGGATTTTCTCCATTTCACTGTCTCTGTCTTCGAATGTTGTTGTGGCAATAGATTCTGATACGTTGTGTTCCAGCTCCTCTGCCCACCAGTACAAAACATTCTTTGTCTTCCTCATATTCAGCTAGCTTCCATTGGAAATTTAGAATATTATCTAAAGTAATGTAGCCGCTTTAGTCGCATTTTTCCGCTTCATCCTGTTCTGATTCAATAACTGGAGTTGGATCAGAGTCAGCATGGGAAAAGAAGTATTGCCATAGTGACATACTGCAACATCCACGACCCATTTTTTCTGGTGTTGAAATCCAAACATGAAGTATCTGCTTAAGCAGCCACGCTCTACCCAGCGTCTCGGCCAAAACCAACAACAACAGATGTGTGAGCAGCCAATCAAAGCTAATCCGTGTTTATCCTGATTAGCATACCCAGACACAGCAATGTGCTGTGGGCTGAAATTACTCACAAAACAAGCTGAATTTAAACACTAAGCTTAGTATTTTAGTGGTTTCTTTACATCTTTAACTAACATATTTTAAAAATAAAACAAAATTCTCTATTTTCTCAGAAAATGATGATTTCTACTTTTGCTACGTTTGTGCTCTGCCAACTTGTTCCCACTTTTGCCATGGTGCGTCACATAAACTGTTTGTAAGGTTGTTTTAATCATTTGCCATTTTACAGAGACATTTGTTTTAACAGAAGTAAAATATACTTCTTTTCCAGGTTTGGATTGGTTGGTGTAGTTTGACAAATACTCCCTGATAGAGAAAAATGTAATTCTAATCCAGTTTCGACAGCGATTCCCCAATGACCCTTTGGACTTCCTAAAGTCTTTTGGACTCATCTTTCTTTTTCTGCTCATGGAAGCATCGAGAAAACCATCTTTTGCCTGTATCTCTTATCCTTGCATGGTCACATGGGGCTGCTGCCTATCTCCAGCAGTGATTGGGGAAGAAGCAAGGTGCACTCTGGACAGGTTGTCAGTGGATCCCAGGGCCCTCAGAAACATTTCCAAGTAAAACTGCAATACATCATTTTACCACAAACTGTCAGGGAAAGACTTCCAACTCTGAGTCCTCCCGAGCAGCCCAATCACTCATTCAACCTCAGTGTGGTTTAAGAAAGCAATCCCTTCTTTCCTGTCAGATGCTTGTGGCTGATTTCTTTGTCTCTCGGTGCCAACTTGCAAAAGACGAGTGACAGGCTTTACAAGCAAGTGTGTCTGTAAGGTTGTACAACATAGCTTTTGCAACATCGACATTTTAAATTTTTTTTTAAGCCTGACTCTGTTTTGAGAATACAGTGATCTTGCCCCAGGGTGAAGCTGTGTCTGTGTTCCAGTTCACAGGTTTCAGTAAGAACACTCCACCCGGCATTTGATGTTAAGCTAAAACAGACAGCATTTCTGGATCGTATGTTCTGGAAATTCTCATCCACCAAGACTTTCTGGATGCCACACGGGCTTCCCGCTGTTTTGGAGGAGCTAAACTTTTCCGCTGAGCAATGCGTATCAAACACTGAGGCCTTTCTCTTGGTCCAGGCCGGTGAGAGCCCACCATGGAGCAGACAGAGAAAGTGGTCCAGTGTGTGATTTCTAGATCTTTGTTATCCCTATAAGACATTGATACCAGACATGTGAAATCAGCAAACAAATTAGAAACCAAGAAAATGACTGATGTCTATCAGTTCGGAAAACGTTACAAAGAACTTTCTAAAGCTTTGGGAGTCCAGAGAAACACAGTACTGGGAATGCTAGCAATTAAACCACCGACGAATTGACACAGGAAATTCAACATTTGTAGCTTCAGTTCGGTCCTTGCGGAGATCTCTCAAAGTCTGGAATGGATTTTGTTTGACAATCTTTTCAAGGCTGGGGTTCTCCCTGAGGCTGGTTTCATCTCAATTTTCTGTTAATATGCTTAGATATAGAACTCTGTGATCAACCAGCTTCTTCAGCAATGACCTATTGTGGCTTACCCTTATTGTGGGTGTCGATGACTCTCTTCTGGACATCTTCAGTTAGCAGTCTTCCTCACCCTTGTAACCTATTGACCCAGAGTAGATGGATTTCAATTACAAATGCGCACAAACCTTTGTCAATATTGTGCTAATGTAAAAAAAAAAACAACAACACAATTTTGCAACTGCAGCGTTTCCATTAAATAAGAAGCGTAACTAAAACCACACATAAATAAGTTTATTAACGAGATAAGTCATTAAAAAACATGCTGCGCTCTCATCCTCCAACTACTTCCTGTCATCTCCTTTGTGGTTTGCGCTAGTGGTAACATCTGGTTGTTGATCATGTGCCTTGCAGTGTTGTATAAAGTACTGAAATCTCAGAGTCAAGTAAAAGTACAAGTACCTCTCCAAAATATGACTTTGGTAAAAGTCGAAGTCACTGACTGAAATGTTACTTGAGTTAAAGTCTTAAAGTATCTGAAACTTCTTGTACTTAAGTATGGAAATTACTGTAAAAATGGATGTACTCAAGTAATGTAATGAAAAGTACAAGTAAAAAGTAAAACAAAGCAAATGCAGTTTGAATGACATTTTTTATATTTTGGTAAACTTGTCAAATACACTTAAAATAATGTACCCAACCAAGTGCAGGCAAAATTAAACCTGCTAATAGATATACCTGCAGGCATCATTTAGTTAAGAAAATTAGGTGCTTTACCTATAGCACAAGGTTAACTTAACCTGCTTTACAACTGAACCAGCTTCTTAATATACCCTCCAGGACAGAAAATACAAAGTTTTTGTAAGCCTTAAGTTTTCCCTTCAAGTAAGGTCAGTGCTGAAAATGAGAAAAATAAATAGTACAGAAAATGCGGCCAACATGAAGAAAAAGAGCTGTTACGATTACTCTACTTCACAAATCAGTGAATCAGTCAATGCTACAGTCAGTAGGTGGTGCACACAACTGGTCATTATGCAAAAGAAAAAAAGAATTGGGAGGGAAATGCAGCTTATTGACATCTGTAAACCTGGTTTTGAACTTGCATGCCTTTCCTATATTCGTTAAATTTAGTCTAAATTGCTATCGCTATGGCTTCTGTCCCCCTTGAACAGAGGAGTCTAGGTAGCCTGCTACAGTCAACGTTAAGCCTAAGCTAAATACACCACGTATGGAACTGAAACAATGCCAAACAAAGTTCATTTATGGTCAACGTTTCACAATACAGTAGTGTCTAGTGACCAAGCTATAGTTACTGAAACAGGAGGATTATAACCATTTCATAAGACGTTACCTCGATGTGTTTCTTCAAGTTGGACGGGGAGTTTTTGTAAGATAGAATTTCCATGTGACTGCTAGCGAGACTTGCTTTGCGTTTAATGGGAGAAGTGAAACAGGTGTATCCTAATTAAAAGTAAAGAAATCAAGAAATGGCAAAAAATGTGGAATGAAGATAAGAAAGGAAGAAGATTATATGAAGTACAAAAGTCAGTTCAAATTCGAAGCATTAATGAAAGAAACAGAAGAGAAGAAATAATAATTAGTAGATTAAGAGTAGGTCATACCTACTTAAATGACATGCTTTATACAATAGGGAGGAAAAATAATGATAACTGTGAGAGATGTGGAGTGAAAGAAAATGTAGAACACATATTGATGAACTGTAAGTCAAATGAACTCGAAAGGGAAGAATTAAAGAGAATAGTTAGAAATATAGGGCATGAATGGAATCTTAAAGGTATATTAGGAAATGAAGGAAACAACAGATATTCACAAATTAAGGAAAGCATTGTTTATTTATCTTAAGAATACAAAATTAAATTAAAGCTGCAAGCAGCCTCGGGCAGCCCTCGCAACAAGCGCCGCTCCGGCCTATTGGCCACCGCGGGGGTTCCAGCCACCGCAGAAGCTCTCGCACGGTTTCCAGAGCCGCAGCCCGTTCCCCACCGCAGAAGCTCTGCCGCAGTTTCCAGCACCGCCGCCCGCCAGCCGCCGCAGAAGCTGTCGCGCATTTTCCCCGCCCGTCCACCGGGCGACACGCGTGAATGCGTTCGGCGGCGTTCCCCGACGACTGTCGAAAAATCTGGTGCAGATCGGTCGATGCATCGAGGAGATACAGCCCATGTATTAACTTAGGGGGCACAGTGGAGCCAAATTACATCTCAAACCCGTTGGGCTCTTTAGAGGTGAACAAAGGTCATACATATCCAGTTTGGCGCCAATCGGATGATCTATGCGTGAATAAGAGCCAAACGTATGCATATGGCGAGGGACTGATATTCGCCATTTGGCCACGCCCACACGGTTCAGCCAGCAGCGACAGAGCTTATAATCCGAATCATCTTGATTAGGTCAAAAGAGCCATAAACAGAGCTTTCCAAGGAAAAAAACGGCACTTCCTGTTCTGAGGGGGCGGGGCTTAGATGACGTCATAATATGATGACGTAGGATCGACGGGAATCCCACCAGGATCACTCAGGCCAAGTTTGATGCAGTTCGGTCAAAATATGTGGAATGTAGAGGCAAACGTATACGAACGGCGTTGCCGCCATTGAAAACTTTTGGCACTTTAAAGCAAGCGAGACCAACTTCCTTTCTGTCATCCAACACAGAATCACCTTGATTAGGTCAAGAGTGCCATAGATGAAAGTTTCCAAGGAAAAAAATAGCACTTCTTGTTGTGAGGGGGCGGGGCTTAGATGACGTCATAATATGATGACGTAGGATCGACGGGCATCCCAGCAGGATCACTCATGCCAACTTTGGTGCAGAAGCTATCAACCGTTCACAGCAAAATACGAGACTTCCTGTTGTCAGGGGGCGTGGCCTAAGTGATGTCATCATTTAACCATTGGATATTATTTTACACAAGATGATGATCAATAACTGAATGTTTGGTGTCTCTGTGTGTTTTTGTGTTAGAATTACAAATTCTTAATTTTTTCCTCTTTAATACAAAATTCAACTTAGTCAATCCATAGGGCAATGCTGCCCTCTGGTGTCGAATTACTGAAATAATGAAACTATTTCACTGGGCAGCAGAGGGCAGCATTGCCCTACAAACGACGAACATGGACTGTTTATTATGTAATTACACAGAAGATCTCTCTAAGTCATTCTGAGGGGGCGGGGCTTAGATGACGTCATAATATGATGACATAGCATTGTCAGGCATCACACCAGGATGAGTCAGGCCAAGTTTGGTGCAGCTCGGTCGAAACATGTGGAATCTAGAAGCAAACGTATGGCATCGGCGTTACAGGTCACTTCGCCACGCCGCCACACCCAGCTGCTTCATCGCAGCCGGTCAGGGCTTGAATCCACAACACACCAACATGTCTTCTGTCTCTGGACACAGTTTCATGTTGATTAGGTCAAAGGGCTAAGATAGCGACCGTTCACAGTAAAACATGACACTTCCTGTTCTCAGGGGGCGTGGCCTAAGCGATGTCATAATTTCACCACAGGGTCTTTTAGGACACCTATTGATGATCAATAACTGAAAGTTTGGTGTCTCTGTGAGTTTCTGTGCAGGATATATAAGAGTTTCGTGTTTCATGGCGAGTAGGTGAACTTTGACCCCTGGTAACCCCCCTTCAGCAAGCTCATACAGTCACCAATTTGATAACTTTAAATCAGACATGCCTTATGATCAGACTGACCGAGTTTGAAGCCGATCAATCAAAATCCCTAGGAGGAGTTCGATCAAATGCAAAGGCTGTAAACGTCAAAATCGAGGTCCAAAATGGACCTTCAATACAAAATGGCCGACTTCCTGTTGGGTTTCGACCATGGCTCTAATAGACTTTTTTGTACGTCCTGACAAGATACACATATGTAGGAAGTTTCGTAATTCTAGGATAAAGCATGGCTTGGGGCTGTTCATTTAAAATACTCTAGGGGTCGATATAGAGAAATTAGGCCACGCCCACCAAATTTTGTTATGAATTCCTGTCGGTGGGTGGATAAGGATCCATCCTAGTGAGTTTGGAGCAGCTGGGCCCGAAATTGTGGAATTCAGAGCCAAACGTATGGCAACGGCGTTACAGGTCACTTCGCCACACCGCCACACCCACCTGCTATGTCAAAGCCGGTCGGGGTTGGAATCCACAACACACCAACATGTCTTCTGTCACTGGACACAGTTTCATGTTGATTAGGTCAAAGGGCTAAGATAGCGACCGTTCACAGTAAACCATGACACTTCCTGTTCTCAGGGGGCGTGGCCTAAGTGATGTCATCATTTCACCACAGGGTATTTTAGGACACCCGATGACGATCAATCACTGAAAGTTTGATCCCTCTATGTGTTTTTGTATAGGAAATATAAGAGTTTCGTGTTTCATGGCGAGTAGGTGAACTTTGACCCCTGCTAACCCTCCTTCAACATGCTCCAAAACTCACCAATTTGATAACTTTAAATCAGACATGCCTTATGATCAGACTGACCGAGTTTGAAGCCGATCAATCAAAATCCCTAGGAGGAGTTCGATCAAATACGAAGGCTGTAAACGTCAAAATCGAGGTAAAAAATGGACGTTCAATACAAAATGGCCGACTTCCTGTGATAGTTGGCTTATAACATTAAATGTAAGTTCTGAGTCTTTTGGTGAGCTCTACAAGTGTACCAAATTTCATGTCTCTACGATGAAGTACGTTCATACCATTGTGTCAACAGAAAATTGCTAGTTGCCGGTGTTGAGCAATTTTTTTTTGCGATTTTTGCGACAACCTTAAAATTCAAAATTTTAAAATTTTCTAGTCGCGACCGCCAAGTTTGGTGAGTTTTTGAATATGATAACGCCCCCAAAAAGGCACACGAAGAGGGTGGAAGAATCGTAATAATAAACAGTACAGATACAATAGGCCTTCGCAGCGCCAGTACAGATACAATAGGCCTTCGCAGCGCTTTGCTGCTCAGGCCTAAAAATAGAATTTAATAGATGTGAAGTAATGCTTCTACACACTCATGTACAGTAGGTGACGGTATGCACCTTAAAGTTGCTTGTGATCCGCCATAATAGAAAAGAAGAAGAAGAAGAAGAAGTATCCCATTGGTGGTGATGAACAAGCCCAGGCATGTAGGCTACGGACTTTGTTCGGTAGCCTGCTTGCTACTTGCTAATCAGTAGGTGGGGTCAAAACACTTGCGTTTCTCTCTCTGGCTTTTTTGTAACGAGTAACTAAACCACACATTGAAAATGTATCGGAGTAAAAGTACGCAATTAAGTTCGGAAATATAGTGGAGTAAAAGTGAAAGTCATCAAAAATTTTCCATACTCCAGGAAAGTATGAAGTACTCCAAAATATACTTAAGTAAAGTAGTGAAGTATTTTTACTTCGTTACTATACAACACTGGTGCCTTGTGATGCGAAATGAGTGTTTCCATCGCAGCTTTGTGAAATAAACCAATTTTGATACAGACAAAAAACCAGTTCATCCAAAATTTCTTTCTCCCAGGTGTTGCAGGTGTTTTGAATTAAGTAGCTGATTAGGGTCAGGAGCTGATAATGACATTTTCATAGTATTCAAAATTTCAGAGATGCTAAAATGTAGGTTTCCATTGTCTGAAAACCCACAATCGTCAAAAAATTGCAAGAAATAAAGGCTCGGAATATGTCGCTTTTATGATGTTTTACGACATACGAGTTTCACTTTTTGAGAGAAATGAAAAGAAATACTGCATATTTACACTGCATTAATTTTTTTTAGATGTAGTAGCACCAAAATAACGAATTGGTTAAATGAAACCCAAAACTCACCTCCGTTTTACCAGCTGCGTCAGTAATACAATGTGAATAGGATGCTCGTGTTAAACGTGGAGCAGCACAAACAGCATCACCTCCCGCCAGCTGCGTCTCGAGACGGTAACGCGGGGGCGGCGCGCGCCGCTCCGCCTTTTCGTCGCTCGCGCTCGGCCTAGGTAGAAGCGTAAGACCTCGTCAGAGTCTCACACGGACCCGAGCCTTCAAAACCGAAGATAAGGGAGAGCAAAAAAAAAAAAAAAGTAGGCGAACCGACGCGTTCATTTTTCACCCCTCACTTTTTCCAACAGCCGCTGACACCCAGAGACACATTTTCTGAGTGCGAGGGTGATTTTACTCTCTTCCTCCAGCACCATGAGAAGCTCCACCGGCAGACACTTGTTGTGCTTGCTGCTGCTTTTCTTTCCGCTCTCGTGGGCAGAGGACACGAAAAAAGACGCGAGGAAGACCGAGAATGTTACAGGTACGGACGTTGAGCAAACCTGTTGCAGCTGGCGTTGTTTTCTGCTGTTTGTTATCCGTAATAATTGTGGGCCTGAGGGATGCGCGGTCTGCGGAAATTGTGGATAGATCCCACATAAAGCTAGGCATTTCTTTAGTCCGTCTGACAATATATGCTTCCATCTCGCATCTGGCAAACTTAGAAAAGTCTGAGGAATTAGCTCATTTCTTTCTTATGTGGCTTAGACTTAATTGACTACACCTGCTTAATGACGGACATTTTAAAGCTCACCTGTTTAAGCATGCGGTATTCTGGCTTTTATCAGTCAAACTGGTATCTCAGATTAACAATTGTTCAGTATTTACAGAATATATTATTGTGGGGTCTGAAATAGCATTGTATAAAGTAGAATCACTCAAACAAACAAAGGAAATCTCAAAAAAATGTAGATGTACTTCATTCACACTTTGAAAATGTTATTTTACTTTTAGCTAAATAAATGCGTCTGATAGAGCAATATTCGTTTATAAATCAAATATTAAGTCATTTTTATTGGTTCAAACAGACTTTAATGTTAAGGTACACCATTGAAACAAAAGGTTTGCAGGAAATCAAAAGACATGTTCATTTTAATGTCTATAGTTAAACCAAACTTGTCTCGTTTCAGGTTAATTAGAATTACTGAAAACTATTTCTGCTCCAGTAATGAGAGAAACGTGTCTGGTTTAAGTCTTTAAAGTCAAAACTTTATATACATTATTCTTTGGTTGCATTGCCTTTGAACTCTATGACTTCGGTCATAAAAATCATGGTTTACGACACTTAAGAAATTATGCTGAAGACTCCTCTTGTTTGTTTTTTAAATTTACTTAAAAAACACATCGCACCCACATAATGTAACTTTTTATTTTTGGACTCAAACGCACGTTGTGAAATCCTAAATTTTTAAATATTTTATAAATATACTATTAATAGACTAGACTAAGAGCAAAACTGACTTTTTGAAACTGTTGATAATTACAACCACTTTGATAAAAGTTTCTGTTTATTCTTTCCTATTTTTCACTCTTTACATAATACAGATAACTTATCATGCTCTCGTTTTTTTCTAATAAAAGTAAGACATTTGTGAATGTTTAAGAAATTGTTGTTTGCTTTTTGCTATAAAAGTGAGTAAAACAGAATAATATTTTTCATACTTTGAATGATCATTTATTCGGAACCAAGTACAGCACTCTAAGCATCTGCTTCAGTCATCGTCCCAGAAATGTCCCTTAAAAACCGAATTTTGTTTTGAACTTTTGTTTTGTCCAAATTGAGCCTATAGGCGAACAAAGAACTCGGTCTGAAAAGTGTGGGTGTTAAATAATCCACATCACCCACGCACGCGATGCCATTAATAAAACCTTTCCACAACTTATTAATGTTCTACAATCTAGACCAATACCACGCAGATTCACTGAGACTGAATTTCACACAGGTGAAGCCTATTTACTTATTCAGTGACGTTGGAAGGAAGTTAAGGGTATCAGAGAAAAGTGGGTTGAATGTCAATGCACAACACGTTTTACAGTTTCATATGCTAATTAATTCTGAAATCCATGTATCATTTCCTTCCATTTCACTATTCTGCACTGCTTTGTGTTTGCCTGTCCAGTAAAATCCCAACTGGATATTCAGATTTTTTGCAGTACTAACCGTGTGAGAAAGCTCAAGGGTCCCTTCAGTTATGATCAAAACATTGTGAAGGTGACTACATTGATTTGCGCCTAATCAGCACAGTGTGTTTGTTCATATTTAAGCAATACCACGCCATTGGTCTGTGGATACCAGTCCAACCTCTCCTGCTCAAAGTATAATTAAATTAAGCCTTGACAACTCTCTTTAGGAGCGGCTAACCAAAACATCTGCTAACATATTTTCCTCTGGAGATCAAAGGAGCATATTCTTAAACAGAGGGGGTGAAGAAGTCCTGCCTAATGACTGAGGAGTTGTTCTTCCTAGAGGACTCCACTTGCACCGATTTTCACATCTTCAACTCATTAATGGCGAGCGTTTCTTGGCTGCCTCGGAGATAAATGTTCATCTACTTTAGCTCTAAATTCCGTCGCTCAAAACAGATGTAACGTGCCAAGTTCTCTGTTGCTTTCACCCACCAATTATCTGGCAATTCGCTGACCCCTCGAACGCCCTGCTAGTTGGTGATAGGCCAGTTTAAATGAAACCCTGTTCTTTCCGATGATTAGGTTGAGCTTGGCCTGGGGGGATTGTTTTTTGTTCTCTGTCATTATTCTCCGTCTGTTATGAAAGGCTAATGTCACGGGCGTAACAGTAAATAAGAAATAAATTACAGTTCGGTATGCATCTGTCATGGTTGGTTTCAAGTCGGACACGAATGTAGGCAGAACTGGAGGCAGGAGGTGAAATGGAGGTCTATAATTAGGAAACCATAAAAGAAAACCCTTCTCTAACAAAGGACGGTGAGAACCAATGAGTTTCTACTGAGGCTGAGGTGTAAATGATAAACAGAAGAATAAACTAGGAAACTGAGCACAAATGAATAAACCTTTTATAAAGGTAACATTATCCTAACAATAAAGAACACTGGGAAATATTCAAAATATTTTAAACCCTACTGGACATAAATAAACTACAAGATAATGATCAGATAAACTTTGGAAAACCAAAGCCCAAAGTTCCCAGGATCATGACAGTATCCTGGTTTTAAAGTCGAGTTTTACCATGGTTAAATCGAGAAAAATGTTTTAGAGTTATTTGTTTACTGCTGTCCAGAGATTTAAAAAGGACAAAATAAAATGTTTAGTTTCTGAAATTAAAATGGTTTTATTATGTTCTAAGACTTAAAAAAGTGGAAAGTTTAGAACTGACTTGAGATCTGGTTGTCATGTTCTGTGTTGTCTGTGTATTTATTTAGAGTTTACCTTGTCCTTGAGTCTCTTCGTTGTCCTTGATTGTTCCCAGGTGTGTCTCGTTTCTGTGATTACCCTCCCGTGTATTTAACTCCACCTGTGTTCCTTGTTCCTCGTCGGGTCCTTGTCGTCGTCAATCTCTGTGCTATTCGTTGTGAGTGTGTCCTTGTGCCTGCTGCTCGTTGTTTGGACTGTGTTGTTCTGGACTTTATCCATTAAATCACCATATTCATCTTACCTGGGTCCGCTGCGTCTGCCTCACCACCAACACCGCACCGCACTTCATGACACTGGTTGGATTTTTTACAGTGAACAAAGCAGTGAAAGCTGGATAGATCGACTATAAAACAACATCACCATATTACTGAATACAGCATCGCTGTTAGGAAAATCTCTTCTCATCAACATAGACTCCTCTGAATGTACGGAGTTTAGGCTGATTGGATGTCAGCTAATGTGTCTCCAGTATCTGATTTTTTACATTCAGTTTTAGCTGTTTTAGGGAGTAATTAAGTTCAGAGTAGAGTGAACTATTGTATGTAGCTATTAATTTGTTAGGTCAGTGAAATTAGGTGTAGAACAGCCAATGTACAATAAATAATAAGGAAACTGAATAAAACAGTAGACTGACTACCTTGGTCAAACATGTAAAAATAAACTACAACAAACCTCTCAAATGGTTCAGAAAGTGCACCAGCTGTAGATTTTTTTCCAATATGGAGACGGATACAGAGATTAATATTGGACCAGTGCATCTCTAAAGACAACCGCAACAGATCCACAGGATCTCCATTCTAGTGTCATTTCTTTTAATTCTAGCATTGAAATAATGCTTAATAGTAAAGAAAAATTTGTTTCTTGTCAATAAACCTTTTTTCATTTGTTATCTCTCTTCCCAGTTTGTGGACAAACTAAAACAAGACGACTATTTGCGAGGCATAAGATTTCTCCAGCAGAGCAGATTCAAATTGTAAGTTTTTAATCTTTCTTGATTAAAGCAATTTTCTTGGGGCATATAAATACTAAGCTGACAGTATTTACTGTCAACATAATACAGTAAATACTGTATGCCTTCTTGTTACCTAACAAAAGTTTTGCTTTCTTACACTGAACAAGAAATAAAGTTCCCTTATTGACCAACTCCTATCAATTACCTTTTCCCCTGTAAATCCTTCCACTAATCCTGTCACGGTAAAAAATTATGTTGGACAATAAATCGTCCCACTAATTATTACGATAGGCGATAATATTATGTCGTCACATTTCTAAAATAATGGCATAAGTTATATTTTCTCTTTTCAAAAACATTTAAAAAAATCACTTTTGCCAAAAAAAAGATTTTCTCCAAAAGTGATACATTTTAGGAAGGTGATTATATTGAGAATGGTGTAATAATGCTGGTTCGCCCTCCAGTGCATCAATAAACTTACATTTTTTTCAAAGAACACTTCACATTTGAACAGTTCCAAAATAAAACACAACCAAAAACAAGAAAACAAAAACCTCTTACAACTGGGAGCATAACTATAAGGATTGTCTCTGTAAACAAAACTGCCCTTGAAAAATATTAATCATCAAAATGGAAATGATTGAGCTCATTTTAATTGATCAGGTGATTAACTGATTAATTTCTTATTGCGACATGCTTACCCTTCACACACCCGTCCCAACATACAGCTGAGTCGACTCCAGACTTTCTCCCTGGTTTATTCCTTTTGCACAGATCTGAGGTCCTGTCTCTGTTCCAACATGCCACGTTGTCACCTTCACTGCCGTTTCAGAGACACAAGTCCCACATCCTGGCCCCGGCGCGGCGCTGCGGCCGCCTGATGGAGAACTGCTCCTCACACTTGCCTTGCTGCGACCCGTGCGCCTCCTGCCGCTGCCGCCTCTTTAACACCATCTGTCACTGCTGGAGGATGAATCCGCTCTGCCTGAAGAGGACCTAGTGGCGACCCGCCGGTACACCTCAGCACACACTGGGGGAGTTTTCTCTAATTCTGCTTCAACGTGACCCGAACCATCATCCAACGGCAGAGCGCAGTAGCTGTGAATAAGAGAGTGAAAATAAGGGAATGTTTCTAAGAAGATGTAGCATAAAAGAAAAGCTAAGTTGTCATCACACGCAGCATTAATAGGCAGATAAAGACTCAACACATGAGCCTGCTATATCTCACTAAAAGTGTACAACGTTGCCTGTATAAACACTGATTCTTGCCATTTCTCTGTAAAAATGACAATAAATAAGTTTATGAAACAATTCTGGCTCAGTACACAACAACAAAGCCGTCTGTTAGCTTACATCTGTAGCTTACATCAGTGTATGTCGCCTTACAGAGACGAGACAGTTTTCTGCATCACTGCTGCGCTAAGATTGTCTTATAAACAGGGATGGTGTTCCTATCAGACGGTGTAGCCAATGGAAAGCTTGACTTGTGTCATTTTTCATGTTTCCAGACAATAACATGTTAACTGTGACTGATTTTTAGGCATTGTTGTTTTTAAATATTTGCATATTCTCTCCTGTCACTCATGTGGAGACATTTACTGTATGACTTCAGCATCTTTTCTTTAAGAGTCACAGCAGAAATGATGTGGAAAAACAAATTTCATGTACATTATTATTCCTTTATTGCTTGCACTTAATTATTTGTGTACGGTTTTATGAGTTCAAATGATTATATTTTTGCTATCTAATAAATATGCAGTGAACTGATGATGTCATGGGGTTTGTTTTGAGCTGAAATGTTAAAAAAAATTCTTTTTACTAAAAAACATCCTAAAAGAATAAAAAAAACACAATTTACATTGTTGGGAAAATAAGCTTTCAGATTTCTTTTTTTTTGTTGTTGTCACACTTAGATGTTTCAGATCATCCAATATATTTTTATGTCAAAGATAACATTACTAAATACCACATGTAGGATTCTAGCAGGCAGGGTTGACCGTTTTTCCATAACATAACAGGCTAAAGTTTTCATTATATAATAATGAAACAATTTTAACATCACTTAATGTCAGCCATATTAAATACCGACTAAAAAAAATGGAAATTGTTGTTTTCTCACGTTAAACGTAGATATATTATTAAAATATAGCAAAACAGGAACTTTAATAAAAGATGAAAAGCATAAAACTTTATTGTTTTCTTTATCACCTCCTTACCTTCGTAGCACATCAGTATTTTTTGGTTACCATGCAGCTGAGCTGACTGAGTGCTGTTAATGAGAAACGTAAGGAGTACGGCTGCCACTTATAAATCTTGTCGGACAATAACTTGTCTCAGAAGTTATTGCAATAAACTATAATGTTGTTTGAGACCATTTTCAAGTAATGCAATGGTAATGGCATAATAATGCAAGAGCACATTCTCAAAGATCAATAAACTTTTAATTCTAATGAACATTTAATACTATAGCTGGAAGACATTTTAAATATGGAAAAAAGAAATAAAACAACCAAAAAATAAATAATGTAATCTTTACAAACAGAACAACTGTTCTTCAAAAAAAAGGGTTGGTTGAGATCAAAACGTCAGTCTGACGAAAAAAAACAATAAATTATGCAAATGGAAATTATAGAGGCCATTTTAATATATGATGCGATTAATTGGTTTATTGTTTATTGTGACAGGGTTAGACAGGAGATTGTTGAGTTTCTATATTTCAAAACGGAAACGCATAAAATGCAGACTCTGTTTGGACCATTTCTCTTCCCCCGTTCTGGTATGGTCCTGCCATCTTTGTTTCTTTATCAACTGGCTCCACTTTACGATGATCAGCGGCGACCTCTGCTGGATGGCGGCCACACTACAACACTGAAAGAAGGACTAAGCGGGCGTTATTTGTTTATAGATAGGATCTAATTTGAATCTAATAAACCATTGATCAACAATTAATCATAGGTCAATTAATTGTTGAAACAGTAAAAAACCAAAAAAAACAACAACTCCAGAACATGTAAAACTCTGGAGGCCTCAACAAAAACCAACAGACCAACAGACACGCCTGCCTTACATTTGGCAAATAGCATCACGATGATCTCCAAGACTTAAACCTTTCAAAATGTGTCCATCCCATAAAACCAGCTTTGTATGTAAAAGGTATCATATCAGCCTTAAAACATGTTAACTTTGTGGTTTTTATTGCTTTGCTGCTTCACAACCTGCTGCTCTTTAGCAGAAAATCCTGAAGGAGAACATTCAACGATCTGTTTGTGACCTTAAGATGAAGCACAATTGGATTATGCAACAAGACCACAGGAAGCACATCAGCAGGTTTATCCTTATTAAGAAAAGACTGAAAGGTTTGGAGAGAGCTGGTCAAAGTACTAATTACTCCAATTGAAATGGTGCAGTGCTAGCTAAAGCATGTCTCAAAAACCCTCCATTGTGGCTCAATCAAATGTATTCTTCAAGGAAGAGTGGTTTACAAATTTCTCTACGTGAATTTAAAAGACTGCTGAGAGAACAGCATGTTGCATTTAGTCAGGTTATCTTTGTCTGATCATTTGTTTGATGATCTAAAACGAATACAGGATGTTTTAAAGAAGGCAAATACTGAGTCTGACTGACTGAAGGCAAAATGAAGGATGGATGGCTGACTACACCAGTGAGATCATTTAATGGAACACAGTCTGGTGTGTTTCCCAAGTTCCTTTCTCACTCACAAACATGAAAAGATTTGAAGGTCACAGAGAAGCAGTCCAGCTCCGTACACAAGACGCGTTCATGTTTCAGGGCAGAGCATGAGAAGAAAGATTGACTTAAATGTGTCGGCAGGGGAGCCATGAAATGACAGATGCATCGTCCGTCTTCTCCATCAGGAAACACGTTTCCTTTGTGCTGCTGCTGGACTCAGTTGGACTCGCGCTGTGTGGACAAGAATCAGGGAAGTTTAAGAATTTCTTTTATTACGAAGCAACTCCAAAGCTCTCACTGAGGTTAACCTGAGCGATTTTACGACGACACGTTTGGGGTTTCTTTTAAGAATTACTGAGCAACTTTTAGGATGAGATCTTCAATGATGAAATGTTAGGAAGAGCAAATGTTTTTTCATTTTTCATTTTCAAATTGTGGATACAATAAAGGTTTTTGGTTATTTCCATTGATTAAACTTGTTTCCTAGGTTGATCAACCTTGGAAACAAGGTTGATCGCTTTCAAGGTTCAAGGTTGTTTCAAGGTTCAATGGTCTTCAATGGTTTTGAAGACCATTCTCAATTTTGTTGGTGGAAACAGACTAACAAAACAGAAACTATTCCTCCTAAAATGTTAGGCAATTACACATTTTACATTAAGGCAAAAACCGTATATTGTTGTTTATTTTAGACCTACAATAATTTGTTCCTTTCTACTTATGTTCATTGAAATATTGGAGTTTTTATTTATTGCAGAGCAGGTGAAAGAGAAGACTTCACTGTAAAATAAATTAGAATTTTTGTTTATAAAATAAAGATTAGGGCTGGGAACTTTAACACGTTAATTTGGTTAAGTAATTACACAAATTTCAAGGAACCTTTCTATTCAGCCTTTTCCCGTAAATCTGACGCCCAAGCGCTGGACAATGAAGAAGTTTGTCTTGGTCCACTGAGGGTCAATATTTGCTTAAAAAAAAACGACACCACGTCTCGCTGGAAAACACTACTGTTGTCTTCAAGTTGTGCTAAAAGGAGCTAGCCTATCAGCAAAGTTATTCAAGCCTAAAATAGCATCTCAATGCAAAACATTAGCACGGACGCTAATGCTAATGCTAGCGTTCACAGCCCACATTTCTAAAAGTTTGATTTTTTTAAACATGAATGATCGGGGGTTCCTGAAACACTCGAGAGCTGAATAATAGCACTTTGCACCGATCTGATGATTGAATAACAGATTAAAAACAACAAATATATCTTTGTTGTTGAGCACATATTTATTTAATAATCTAACAACAAAAATAGTTTTTGAGTATATAGAGTACATAGAGAATATAGTCAAATTAAAAATTGTTCATTGTTTCTGTACTAACTTCTACAGGCATTCAGCTTCATTTGATTTTATTGCAAATGGTTGAATTGGCAATAAATTCAACCATTCTATTGCATATATTTATGAAAATATTCAAAACCCTGAGCATATGCTACTTTATTACCCTTTCATGTAAAATCCCCCTCTCCCAAAATAAATAAAATACATAGAATTTTGTGGTTGTAATATTAAGCAATGGAAAAGGAACAAAAATGAAGTTAAAAATCTGTCAGTGATGTTGAAACAGCATTGGGCATCATTACAGTGTGAGTGGAACCGCAGACTGAAGCTTCCTGGAGGATCTGATTGGAAGAAGGAAGGCTGGTATTCCAACCACAGCCAACAAATTTAGACTGGTTTAATATGGCGCACTGCAGCATGAGCATTCTGTTTCATTTTATTTTTACAAAGTATTATATACACTGTTATTGGCTTTCCGAGGCTCTTGAGTAAGAACCCGTGTCTGCGTCTCAGAAGTAGCAGCAGCAGGCTGCTGACAGGAACCACTTTATTTATCCAGTTTCTTCACCTGGAACTCATTTATCAAAGAGAAGAGCTGAAATGTGTTTTCCCAGAAATTCCTTCTGTGGGTGAGAAAACAAGAGCAGCTCCAAAAATAAGATCACATCAAAACTTCTGAATGTGACCATGTGGGTGTTTTTTTTTTTTTTTTAATTTTAGCTTTAACGTGAACAAGAAGAGTACACTCACTTCTATTTTTGAAAAGACACGACGTAGTGTAGAATTGTGACGATGAAGGAAAACTATTCGTGGTTCTGAAAGGTTTTTCTTAGACAAATGATTACATGAAAAGTGTGGCGGGAACGTCGCCCGTGTGTAATTTACTCTCAATGAAAGTCCAGCTGTTCTGTGAAGTTACATAACATCATGAAGCCTCATGGAGAAGGGACACAGCAGACATGCCAGGGAGAAAGTAGTGAGACTTAGCAGGTTTAGGTTCTCCAACGTTGTCCTATTTATTATAATTTTTTCCTTTAAGTCATTGTCAATCAATTCTATTTTAATATGTAATGAACCCTAAAGTTTCAGCTTGAAATAAAGGAACCTTACACCCTCTAAATAAACCTGTTGAACAAAATAGGAACTGCCAAATACAACTCGTACATTTGTGAGTTGTAAGCCACGCCCCCTTTGTTTCAGCATTCCCAACAGCATGGTGCGAAAACACACAACCTGTGATCGCTACTTATTGACTTTTATGATGTAAAATGACAAAGTAATCCATAATGATCAGAAGTGGTTGTGTTCATTGCCAAACTATGATCTGACAGACGCTTCAGGTGTCTGAAATCACCTAGCGATAGCAAGCTACACTTTGGACCGTACAGAAAACCTCCACCCATCTTTTCTTTTTCAAGGGGCCAAATTTCTTGTAATTTTAAAAAATATATATTTTGTCTGGCATCAGACAAATTTAGAGGAAAAAAGTCCAATATTAACTGGGCAAAATTGTAAAGGTCCAGCACTGTGAAGGGGCTTCACAAACAAAAAGAAGAGTCCATTCATTTACATGGCGCCACTTTGGATTTAAAGACACAAAGACGGAATAAAAACACACGATTTGCGATCAGTGACTGCAACCATATGGAATTTAAATGTGAGGGATCTATGAGTAACTTATTAGATTTAAAGTGAATTTCTGAAATTCAACTTGCATACATTTGTGTACATTAAAATCCATGGGCAGAAATCCCAAGGAGGTCGGGGGTCCGGAACCACCAATCTTGGAAAAGTCTAGAATTAATTTAAGCTTTTTTGGCAAAGGTAGTAAATATCTCATTCATATTTAGCACTTTAACTCTTAGATTAATTAGAAGTGTTACGTTTATGTTCTGATTCTCCCCAGATATTCATTTCTATCTACATGTTGGTTCTCAGCCTTCCAGCAAAACTAAAAAAGGTTTAAAAATAAAGCAACTTAAGTTATAATTTTTAATAGCCCATAACATGTATTGGGAGCCATTACAATAAATCAATGCTTATGAGGAGTTTTATTAAGGAGCTACTCATTTAAACTTTTTATTTAGAACCTTACATTTTTGTAGCAGAGATTAGATCAGTGAGACTGAACAAAACTCGTACAGAAGCAACATTTGAATTTTAGTTTCACTTCTCAACAGTTTGTTTACTGAGAAAAACACGTCTGATGTGCATTACTAGTCATTTTTGGTCCTGAAGCTTGAAGGTGGTTTTAAACTTTTCAAACCACGTTTTACGTTACATGTCAAGGTAACTTTGCTGACTCCCCCCACACACACCCCAAAAAATCCTTTTTATTTCCCCCTCCCCTAATAATGAGATGGGATTTACTCCCTTCCTAAAATGTAGCAAACCTGTTTCATAAGAGTATCTTCAGTCAGAGGCTACTTCAGATTCGCTGCAATATAGACCACTAGAGAGCCTACCTGATCACAACATCAGCATCTACAACAACAGTTGGAAGAACCTTGGATGATATGACTTGCATTTCATTTTCCTTTGGTATAAGTAAAGTATTTCTGAACTGAATTGGACTGAAAGAAGAACTGTTCCATAACACGGACCTCTGCTTCGTGACGGTGTGTTGGCGAACGTGTTTCCCCTTTAATTTATTCACACTTTGCTAAGAGAGAAACCTAAAATTAAATAATAATAAATAACCGTCTGTTTCCTGCTGTGTGAAAAGGCGGCTGTGGGCGGCGCTCCGCCTCAGATGAACTCCATTCAGGCTGTTATCCGGTCAGTTGGCGACTCCCACATGTTTCATTTGAGTTATGTATTGAAAAGGTTTCCGTCACAGGCGCACTGTAAGTCACAAGATACAGATCATGAACGACCTGGACTCAAATCTCTCTTTAGCCGTGTCAACACACCCTCATCGTTCTGTGCAAAAAATATTTTGAAAAATTTAAAGAACAATATGTACATATATTAATATGTACACTCAATGCTTTATAGTTAAAATAGTGCAAACATGCTCATTTTGTTTCACAGGAGAGTAACTGACTGCTCTGGCTTTCAGATGCTCATTGTGTTCAGAGAGACCGCCGGGGGGAACAAACGGCCTCTGTGTTCCTTGCAGATGGCGGCGACTGCCTGGTGAGAAAAATTCTTGGAAACATTCAAACGAATGTTCAGAAAATGACAACGATTCCATAATAATATAACATTCTTCAAACATTAACACTTTAGCAGAAGCAAAAAGGGCAACAGGAGCTTCACATAAAAAAAACAAAACAAAAACCTTAGCAACACTTAGCCGGAGCAGCATATTTATGTATTTATTTTGTTGCGTAAATAATTGAGATTACATTTAGCCACACACTATTAAGGAAAATGACATTGATAATTGTCAGGTCTAAATACCTATTAAAACAATTTAAACAAACATAGGAAAAACAAGAGAGTTAGATTCTTTGTTCTCACGAGGAGAGCAGACAGAGAGGTGCTTTCAGTTACAAATCTCCGACTGCTCTGAAAAACACATCTCCCGCTCCTCTGTTTTATTGATTTTAGGAACCCTGCCACACGGGGCGCTGCAATTCTAAAAGGGTGGAGGGGAAAACAATTCTTCACATAGTTGCAGCGCTAAATGACATTCACTATCTAGACACAGGTTATCTACACTCTAGATTCTTCTTTTCCAGGCACGGCGTCCAATGGGACACGTTGTATAGCTTCAAAGCAACGGCTTTGTAGCACAAAGAACAAAGCAGAGTTTCCTGCAGGACTGTAAAACTCAGCTGGGAACTACTAACACCTCCATCTCCCAAGGAGCCCCGCAGAGTAACAAATCCTGAGAATAGCTGTCACCTCTCTCTCCCAAAGGAGGCCTTAAGAAGGAATCAAACTTATTTAACACACAGAAACATTACTTAAAATAGAAGGAAAAGAGTAAAAGCATATAATTAAACATTATCTAAATGTAACTACAAGGCTACATGGTACAACGAATATTTAATAATTACTAAAAATACAATTTACCCAACAATAATACATTTTTTAGTATATATAATCTTTAGATTTTTTTTTCCCTCTCCACATCTGAGAGCAGCCCCTCAGCGCCCCCTATGGACCAACCGCTACTGAAAATGACTAAATCTGTACCCTGCTGCAACACTTCCGCTAAAGTTTTGAAATCGGGGGAACATTTCTCTATGAAGTGTAGAATTTTTTCTCAGAACAGGTACGACTCTTCACCTTTGCTGGTATTAACTGACATATAAGCAGTCTGTGACACATAACTCAGTTTTGAATCTGAATATTTAATGAAATGTCCAAAAGTATGATGTGGTGAAGGGGTCAAAATGTCACTTATGGAAAGAAAAGATTCTCACAACAATTTATTTTACAAAACTCTTAGTAACTGGTTTTCTGGGATGATTTAACATCAAATTCAGCCAATCTTGCAGCCGCATTTATGAAACACAGATGAGGATTATGAAACTCTTAAATCAGAAGATTGACTTTCCTCAGACTTCACAATAATTCTGATGTCGCAGTAAATCATTCCTTCCCTAACCTCACCTGTTGGCTCAGTGTTTTTATGCGTTTCAATAAAAACTTCAACATGACAAGAACCACCTGGACAGTTATTCCACAAGTTAAATGCTAAAGCCCCTTTTTTTGTTTACCAATTTATCCAAAGCAGAACAATTCCAACGGCTCCGGGCAGAAATGCAAATGGAAGTAAAAACACAAGCAAAAAACAGAACTATCCCTTGTGTTGTAGCATGTTAGAATGGTAATTAAATAATAATAAGACTGTCCTTCAGACCTTCACTGCAACCAGGAAATACTGAAACATAATAGATCCCTCTGCCCACATTGTCAAAATGATCAATACATGGTTTATTGTCCTTGTATCACTGGGTTTGATTAGCCGCCTCCCAGTGCATCACGATGAACCAAACCATACTGATGCACAAAAGACAGAAGGATTTTATTTAAAGTTGTTGAAAATATTCTAGAATCTTTCTCAAAGTACACTAGCAAATATGACAACACATTAAAATATGTTACTGAAATGAATACATAGTGAAGACAGTGGTATGTAAATGTATTCATTCTGAACAGAAGTTAGCAGAGGTCAAGTCTTCAGTTTGATTGTCCTTCAGACCTTCACTGAAACAATAGAGAAAAAAAGAAGAGCTCAATTTATTTCAAATGGATTTTAACAGCTGAACGTCTGGGTCACTTTGTGCTGCTGTTCTTACTACACTGGCCGGGGGTCTCCACTGGGATGTAATTCTGCTGGCAGAGGTGAACAAACGCCGCTGCTAACCTGCAGGGCGCTTTGGAGGAGCTCCGCCCACACACAGACAGGAACTGGGCTGGATCCACCTGAACACACACACACACATCGCCGCAGCTAGCTGCTATTCTGGTTTCCAAACACTCTGAATTTAACCGGCATCAGGTTAGCATTAGCGCTTCTTTTTGTTTTTTGTTTTACATTTGATCACAAACTTCATTTTGTTTTTTGCAATATACTCACAAAAAGTAGTAGATACTTGTGAATTGATAAATGACAATTAAAAAAAAAAAACTTTCTTTAAATATAAATGCACACCGCACTTTTTAGATCTTTGTACACATTTTACTGCATTTGCAGCTGCAAGTCTCCTCTACCAGGTTTGCACATCTGAATGAATATTATTCAAAATGCTATATACGGATTCAGGCTAAAGGTTTGACATTTTTATTTGTAAACAATCCAACTAAAAATGAAGACTTTTACAGGGATTTATATTTACTCTAACAGAGCTTCTCATGCAGTCATGCATAGACTTTTTTTAATGCTAACGTTTTGCCATTGGGTTTTTATTTACCTTATAAAAATTCTCCTTCTGTGCGGATCGTATGGTCGCGTTAAGAATATCTCAACAAAATTTCACGTGAAAAGGAGAAAAAACAATTTTGTTGGACAATTAATCTGCTGTTTCTTGCCATGGGATTCAATCCAATTTTGGAAAAATCCACTCGAGATGTCCTGCCAGACAAATCTCCTCACACAGTGCTTTTTTTTGTTTCTTTTCTTAAATCCGCCTGAATTTCTTTATCTCCAACAAGCTAAAAAGCGGCTGAGGAATACCAGAAGTATTTTCCTCTTCACTTACCACCCTGAAACAGGAACTGAGAGGCGAATCTGGGGAAGAGAAGAAGGAAGCGCAGCCCGCCGGGCTCGCCGCTGCGGTGGAAACGTCCGTGGATTTATTGCACTTTGGCTCCAGCTGCAGACGCAGACAGATGGGACCGGTGAAAGATAAACACGCTCAAATACAAACATTTATGGAGGACAAAAAAAAAAAAAAATGGCATTGCTGACCCGACCTCCCAACTGTGGAAAAACTCCTCCAGAGTCTTCGCCTGAGATCCGTCACGCAAAGAGAAATCGTTGCCTGCGTCGTTATCGTTGGTCCCCAGCAGACCAGTGGAGGCGCCTGAGCAGGGAAACGAGTCCAAGCAGAAAACGTTCCTTTACGTTTTCCCTGGAGATCACGTGTTTACGTACGGCTCATAAGTTTATGATTTTTGTTTGACAATAAATGGCTTCGGCTAACCACAGAGCATGAGTGAAAACGATTTTATTTTGTGTTCTCGGGCATATTTTATGGAAAATGGAATAAAAAAATAACTAAATCAGAAATTCTGCCAGTGTATGTAAACTTATGAGCACAATGGTAACCTGTATAAAATACACCTTACTGTCTGACATTAAATTAGACACATTTCCTTCTTTAGGTCATTTAGAATGTTTTATATTATAGCTATTTGCTAAATGTCAAAATAGAGGAAATTTTCTTCTGTTTGTTTATATAGAAGTTTTCATACACTAAGATAATTTTTTATATACAATTTGTGAAAACCATTATAATGATGTCATGGATTCATAGGCTTCTGACAGCTTAACTGATAACATCTTAGTTAAGCGAAGGCTCAGGTTCCCATCATGGGAAGAAAATCTAAAGAAATCAGCCAAGAGGTCATGAGGTCATGAAGAAAAACGATAACCTCCTTCAGTCTCCTTCATTTCTGGGTGTGATTTCCTGATGCTCATGAGCATGGGGTCACACCGTCCAGAAAGGACGTGTGTCCCCAAAGATTCTTTCTTTGTTCTGACGTTAAATAACGTCAGAAACAATAACTGATGTAAAGAGAAAATTTTATTTGTTTTAATGTCACACTGTGAGGAAAAAACTTGACTGTCTTAAAACGATAAATGTAAAAACCAGGTTTCAGCTCTTACCATGTAACCATCCATCCAGGGTGAAGCTGCACAACTCCAGCTGCAGGTCACATGACACCGACTGTCCCTCCTGATTGGACACCTGTACTTTGTTTGAGCCTTTTTTCACACTCAGTCCACGGCTGCTGAGGGGTCCATGTGGGACGGCGTTCTTACAGTCAGCTTTCACCTGAGACAGAGAGAGTCTCTGTAACCGTCGGCAGCAAATCTGATTAAACACATCGTTCACTTACAGTGCCTGTAAAAAGCATTTAATCCAGTTGGGTGTTTTATGCTGGTTTTTCTTTTGCAAATCAATCACCATCAACAAAATTTGGCTTTTTTGACAAAACAGAAAAACAATCTCTAAAGTCAAAGTGAAAGATAATTTATATAAAATAATTAAAAAATATATTTAGCATAAAATAAGTGACTGCATAAATATTCACCCCCTTTTAAAGTGACTGACCTAAGTTAATAGAGTTCCTGTCAATAGGTGCCAGGAGTCTCATAATGATTGAAACTCCATGAAGTGTTTATGTTTGGAACGTTGCACATCAGCACAAACGCAGCATCCCTACTGTGGAGCATGGTGGTGGCAGCATCATGCTGTGGTGACGCAAAATGAACTACAGTTTTTAATTTTCCAGCAAGTCAACAACCCGCAACAAAGAGAAATAGTCTGAAGACATCAAGTGGCCTAGTCAAATCTTTGATTGCATCCAAAGGTGTGTTTTACTAAATACTGACTGAAAGGGAATGAATATTTATACAATCACTTATTTCATGTTGAATCATTTTTAAATAACAGTCGTTACTTTTGCAGAAATCAGCTTTCACTCGACAATAAACCCTTTTTTGTGACTTTTTGTGAAAATAAAACAAAAATTTGTTGATGACAACTGATTTGCAAAAGTAATTTAAAAATAAGGGGGGGGAGAGACATCCGAGAGGATGAATACTTTTCACAGGCAGTGCACAAACCTGGCCGGTGCGCTGAATGTGGACTCGGCTGTTGTCCATGCGTATCAGCAGGGAGCTCTGAGCGTCGGCGCCCAGCAGCAGCGTGAAGGACGGCTCGGTGCGGACGTCCTGGGCGAGGAGCAGCGGACAGGAAACAGGAAGTTCATACAGACGCCCGTCAAACGTCACCACAAACTGATCAGCCACCAGCAGCGCTTGGTCTTTAGGAACACAGGGAGGGGAGAGGCAAACACATTACGGGTGACCTATGATGCTTCATTCAGCAGGTTAAGACATGTCTATAACTAAACGTGTTCAATAATATCTTTTTGCATAAATTCATTCTTAGATAATGAAATGTCACCTGCTCAGTTCTGCCTATTTTCATCTCCTTTCAGAATGAGCTGTTTAGGTCTCTGTCACTTTAAATCCAAATAAACTGCTGCTGGCCACGCCCCCAAGTCAACATTTACACCGCACATTAAAATGGCTGCAGTTATACAACTGTACATCTTTGAAAAGCAGAAGTGGAGCCTCCTGCACAACCAGCAAGAATGCAGCAAGTGGTTTGCTAGATGGAAAGTCAACAACAAAACATTTGTCTTTTCCAGTAGCCATTGTTCAGCGCATACAGCAGTAAAACAGACAGTTGCTTATTTTTGAATTATTTTTAATTCAATATTTGTCGCCATTTCAGCACCGGAAGTGTCTCATTTAGATTTTCAAAATAAGAGTTCATTGCTGGAAGCATGCCATTTATATTGTTGGTATCTTGAGAACAAAATAATAGCATTGTGATGTGACTGCCAACTTTGTTTAGAAACAACTGGTGGTAGTTTTAAGTTCATTCGTAGAAGTTGATTTATTCTTTTTTGTTGTGTCTATTATTGTTCCTTTTAGTAAAGAACATTTATTTGAGTACAATACATACTGAAGCACATCAGCCTGATAGTTCTTTGTTCCACTCACACTCTGGACGACGTCAACAGGTGTTCTGGCAGGAACAGTACGAATTAGTGACACCACCCTGAAATTTGTGTTTCCAGTAAGAACAGTGTTCCCTTCCCTTCACTTGGCTACATCTGAAGAAAAACCAAACAAAACAAAAAAACTAATTTGATAATTGTGATGGATTCCAGCTTTGTAGAAAGCGGGCCCCTGAGCCTGCAGAGAAGTGTTTTATTAGAGGCGAACTGTTTCCATCAGCAGATGTGTTTTGTCAACAGAGAAAGGAGTCTGCGTGTGATTTACAGCCGCTCCTCTCTTTCTGAGCAGACAGGTCTGCCAACGCTGAACTCCACAGGTCCGAACATCCTGAAAGTCCAAAACAGGTGTCCTTGTAATGGCTTCAGCATGAACAAGAACGGTACAAGGATCTCAGAAATCTGTTTTGTCAGATAAAAGCTTTGATGAGCAAACGTAGCACAGAAACCGGAAATCTTTGCCTTTTAAATTAAGAGGACACAAATTAACTGTAAAAGTATTCAGAGCCAAGCCGGCCTCATAAGCTGGGTCTGATTTTTAATAAATCAGATTCCATTATGCGTTTCCTCAACCACAACAATGACAGACTGTTTACTGAAGTGGTTCAAGTGAAACTAAACGTCTGTTACTGCAGCAGCTGAACAGCTACATGAATATTAAATCATGTTTAAATAATTACGAATTCTTGATAATTACAGAGTCAGTAACATAGTTAAGTAAATTGAGATAAGGTGTAGGATTAAAGAACGGTTTGTTATGTATTCAAAAAGTGTTTATGTATGCACTTCTTTAACCCTTGTTTTTAAAAACCTGTTTGAAATAAATAAATAAATCAAATAAAAAAACTCTTCTCGTTTCATGTAAACGTAACCTTACAATAGGATTGATATGAACATGTGGAATCTCAACCCTCGAGCAGCTTACGTCTGAACGGGCTGTCCATGATCCTCCTCTTGAAGCGATAAAGCTCAGCTGCAGGTCTGACGGAGGCGAGGGCCCTCAGGGGCCCCAGGAGCCACTCCTCCAGCACGGTTTCCAACAACCCGCCCTCGGCGGCCCTCGACAGGTTGAGATTCAGCAGCGGCACCGACAAAGCGACTGCACAGTCTCTGAAAGAAACGACAGACATCTGACCAAGTAGCCTTGTGAACCGCTCCCTGGATGGAAGTCGTCAACATGTCGTCTTTATTTGGCCCAACATTTCAACCGACTGAGGTCAGCCAGGACTTATTCGGAGAAAAAAGGAGGGATACATTCCACCTCTTACACGGTCACACGGTTTAACAAAATCAGGAACTAACGGAGGTTTAAGGCGAGCCTGAGTTATGCAGTACCTGCGGCTGAATGTGTAGAGAGAAGCCAGCCGTTTCCTGAGTCCAGACAGAGCCATGGCCAGCCTGGCCTCGGCCCAGTGGGAGCTCTGCTGGCCCGCCTGAACCAAACACTCACAGTTACTACACAGTACTCATGGTATTTACATGTTTTCAGTGACTTTTAGGATTTTTATGAGTCTGCTTTGTTGTAGCACGATTTTACAACCTGACATAAGAAAAATGTCAAAAAAAATATGTCCCGGAAAAATACAGTTAAAGAGCAAGCGTTGAGGTCGTGCCATTTTATAGCACAAATAAGAACACCAATACTAATAAACTTTAATTTTGAACAGAACACACCACTGCACTGCAAAAACACAAAATCTTGCCAAGAAGTTTTGGTCTAGTTTCTAGTTCAAATATGTTAGCATACTTTAAATAAGACAAAACTAACTTAAAAGTTACTTGGTTGCATAGCATAGGTGCTTGTTTTAAGTAAATCATTTCTTAATATTGATGAGAAAGTTTTCCATTGGCAGATTATTTAACTGTTAAGACATTTTTCCCTTTTCATAAGTGAATTTATCTGCCAATGGAACTAGAATTTTCTCATCAATATTAAGGAGATATTTAGTTACAATAAGCGCCTATATCTTGCTACAAAGTTACTATTAAGTTAGTTGGTCTTATTTCAAGTGTATTACGATATTTTCTGCTGAAACTAGACCAAAATTACTTGGTAAGATTTTGTGTTTTTGCAGTGTGGAACTGGAAGAAATTTTAAATATCCAAAATAAAACCCAGCAACCAAAAACAATAAATAAAATAAAAATAATTTTAAAAATACACACACAGCAAAAACCATAAATAAAATTAATTATGATGCTTCTGGAAACAAAATGGCCATCCTACAAATATCAGAATGTAAACTACCGAGATCATTTTAATTCAGATTAATCGATTGCTTCCCGCAACAACCCAAAAACACAAAGACAATGAGGTAATGAGGAAACCTTTAAACTCCAAACTTTAGGAGACAAACATGTTTCTGCTTTCAAATACACAAGACCGACAGTGAAAATAACCAGAGGTTGTCGTTTCCTCACCACGTCCAGAGCGGCTGTGAGGGCGGAGGCTCCTGCTGCTGCCAGGGCTCTGAGGTGAGGGTTCTCCAGCTCAGCAGGCAGGACGTCCAGCAGCCTGCCGGTCCACATCCCAACAGCCTCCCTCCATGCTGCCTCCAGCCTCTGGCCCTTCACGTCCTGGTACACTCCAGCCAGGGTCGCCAGAGGCCCTGGACAGGAAGTTCAGACACTGCACTGATGATGTCTTCCTGTCAGTAAGAGGAAGAACGACACCGGAGACACTCACGCCGCAGCTCCTGCTGGCCCTGCAGTGAGGCCTGCTGGAGCCGACCCAGCAGGTCAGGCAGGCTGCTGGTCAGCGCGCGGCGCAGGGAGCTGCTGAGCCACAGGGACAGCAGCCCTGTGGAACCCTGGCCCAGCAGGCCCTCGGCATGCTGGGAGACGAGGAGAGGGACAGAGCTCCAGTCCTGCAGCAGCCGCATGTCTGCAGGCTGGGGGACAGGAAGCACAGAGTTAATCACAAACACCTGCAGGTCCAGCATGACGTTACTGGGGAAATATTAAAGCTGCACTATGTAACTTTTAGAAAATATAATGTGTTTTATACATATTTGTTAAAGAGGCAGTATGATTTCCAGGCACATTGTGTCAATTTATAGCACAATTAATTAACTATGCTACCTTCAGTTATTATAAAAAATATGCATGTATGAAATATGGCTGAAAGGAAATTTAACGTCATAGTTTGAGAACTTTAAATTGGGACTCTGTTTCTTTAAAAGCTCTATTTCTTTTTACTTTATTTATTTTTATCTTTAACAAGGTTTTTACCAGCATTGCATTGAGAAGTAGCTCCTATAGCGATTTCAGTAGATGTGCAGTTCTACCAGGTGTTTGCTAATTGCTGCTGGCTAGTCTGAAGGAGCCGAATGGGGAGTTGAGGGGGACGTGTGTTCTGTGAGGCTCTGGATATCTTTAAAGCTAGAGCTCCAAGGAGGATCTGCGTCTCAAAGGCGGAGCTAGGTCCACCCAGGAGTTTTGAACTTATGAATGGTTGCCATGGAGATTCAAGTATTTCTCAAACACAAATGTAAGAATCAAAGCAACACTCTAGGTATGTTTTTGATGAGGGAATAACATTATACCATAATGTAAAGATCAAAAAGGTCAATTTTACATAATTCTGTCCCTTTAGTATTGTCACTATGTCTCAAAATAATCTGTGGAAAAGCTCCTCTGGATTCTCCCTGTGGTCTTATGGCCATCTTCAAAAGTACATCACTTCCTGGTTAGAGACAACCAATCAGAGTCAAGAGGAGGGTCTTAGCACTGTCGATCACACTTATGTATGTGCTGCTCACAGCTTTTCTTTTTTTAAAGTGACATAGTGCAGCTTTAAGGCAGCAGACCTGTTCAGTGGTTTCTGTTAGAAGATGCTGTAATGCCTTCCTCCTCTCCAGGAGTTCCTTCTGGATCTCAGAGCTCAGGAAGTGAAATCGCTCCTATGAAACGATAAATTAGAGCAAACAGAGTGAAGCAGCTCTATACTGTATCATATCTGAAGACGTTAGGGTTACCTCTGCTGCAGTTAATCTCTCCAAGCAGCCGCTGGCTGACATCATCAGCCTCTGATTGGCCGTTTTCAATGACCAGCTTCCCAGAGTCTCAGTCTCTCTGCAGCGTTCTCTTCTCTGCACCTCGGCCTTAAAGCTGTGGTTCATTCCTGCACACACTGCTGCACTGACGTCCTCACAGAGGCCTGGACCTGCAAAACACACACACACCCACACACATGTTGATATTTACTCTTTTTAGTTTTCTGGACTCAGTTAGCGGTGATCCTCTGTTTACCGTTCATGTAGCCTGCAGCGGTCCGGAGGCAGCGGCCCCCCAGTGTTCCGTTGACCCAGACCTGGTGTCTGCGGTCCAGCGTGGCGTGAACCTGGAGGCCGGCCCCGTGGGGCCCCGACAGGCCGCTGCTACCTAGCAACAAGCTCCAGTTACCCACCACTGTCTGGAAAGTTAAAACAAAAAACAAAAACACCATTATAAGAAGTAAACAAAGAATAAAAATAATAAAGTTTTTGGTTTAACTAAACCTGAAGGTTTTTACATTTTGCTTAATGATCTGAACAATTTAGGTGCGGAAAAAAGATGCACAAAACAGACAATTTGTAGAAGTAATTTTTCACAGCACGTACATGATTTGGATTATTAAACAAATTCATGTCAGACGAAGACATTTCAGTAAATCGAAAATGCTAGTTTATAAAAATATATATATTCATTTCTCAAGAAAAAAAAGAAGTCAATCTGTTGGAAAAATTTTATTTTATAATCACATATTTACTCATTGTATTTATATTAACCTTCTGTTACCTATTATCTTATTATATTATTCAACTTTTAGTTCATCTTTTACACTTTAGTTTATTTAGCCTTATGCTCATTTTAATTTAATGTTTCCAGATATTTTAGCATCAGTCTGGAAATTTTATTTTAACCCTTTGATGACTTTAGAAGCTGTGACACTTCAACGTTGCAGAAAATGATTGTTTACTGGGTCGTACAGCAAAAGTAACTTAACCTTTAAACATAAGTGATTTAAAAAAAATGTTTGGTCTGATGTAATATTCAAATTTTAAATGTCCTTTTATCATTAAATGTTAAAAATCTGGTTTAGAGAAGTAATGGTGTTGAAACATCAATCTTTGTCTAATTAATCGCTGTAATGTGTTTTAAATGGTGATGGAGATATTGAAATAAATGGACTTTTCAATAATATTCTAAATGATTGAATGCGTTTGTGGATTTTAATTCACGTTGAACACATTTCTCCCGTAATTATTAGTAAACTGTTTGACTTTCTATGTTAACTTCTCCATTGAATGAGTCTGAAATATTCATTCGTTTAAACATTAATGCGTGGTTTAGGTAAAACGTGTTTAATCTGAGAACTCTGACACGCTGAATTCTGTACAACAGTTTCATTTTGTTTTCTTCCACTCCATCTGGGTGAATTTGGTTCTTTTTTTTTTTTTTTTTTAAATCGCTCAATATTTTCTTAGGTGCTCGGTTTTATTGGAGGAATTCCCGCGCTCTGGTTCCAATAAGACGGCAGATCTCACAGATTTACAAGGTGACACAAACACTTTCCAGAACCGCTGGGAGGAGTTCTGCTGAGTATTAACAGAACTCCTAATACTGGGAACCTGTTTAAAGGTTAAGTTACTTTTGCTGTACGACACAGTAAACAATCATTTTCTGCAACGCTGAAGTGTACAGCCTGGACACCAGCTCCAGTAGTTCATTTCTCAAAGTCATATTTTCACCATGACACGTCATCGTTTCACACTAAATGTTTAGATAGCAAGCAAAATACGCTAAAGATTTAATTAGCAAGGTAAGTATTTTGTTCACATGCTAAATATTTAGCTATATGTCCAAACTAAATATTTATATAGCAAGTCAAATAAGCTAAATATTTAGCTTTCAGCTTGACAAGTTACATATTTAGTTTACAAACTAAATGTTTAATTTGGAGCAAAATATTTAGCTTGGCATAAAAATGGATTGCCAGTTTTATCTCTTATTGCTGCTGATTTTTGACAGTAACTTTAGAAACCACACTCCATAATCCGAAAGCATTTGGCTGCACAGGACTTTTTTTAGGGCCGTGAGAGTAAAGGAAGCTGAATCCAATGGACACGATCCTTTTTAGAATTTTTTTGGAACCCATAGATCATTTATCAAGTGAATATTCAGCAGTATCTTTACCTCAGTATAGAGAGAGATGTTGGTCCCCTGGGCAGTGGAGGAGTTGGTGAGGGCGAGCGTGAAGCGGGACCGGAGCGGCTGACCCGTCACCGAAACGTTACACTGACTGTAGAACAGCTCCTCTCCTGAGTTCACTCTGTGGGACCCGGACCACCAGAGAGTCTGACACACACACAGGGTATGTGGACATCTTTAGACACTGCCAAATCATTTTAGCAAGAAAATCACTTCCTCTTCCAGTTTCCATGGTTACCAGTGTGAGGACTCACAGGCTGTTCGGGACAAACTCCCAACTCCACTCTGTGCTCCAAGCGGTCCCTGAGGTTGGTCTGGACTTTGGCCAGGAGCATGTGTGAGTGGCAGGGTGCAGGGGCCACTCGGTCTAGATCCACGTACAGCTGGAGGCCGTACAATCCCTCAGCACTTTTCTGGAGGAAGACAGAGAAACAAAAGAGGAATGGCTTCCATTTAAAAGCATCCTGAGCTTAAACGGTAACGGAGAAGCAGAGTAGTACCTGGTACGTCATGCCCTGCCTGAAACTCTTGTTGTGCCATGTCACCTCTGCCGTCTGTGAATACAGGTTTCCGCGGTAACCCATCGATACGCAGCCCTTTCCAGAAGACACGGCCATCTGCAACAACAGACATGCACTTCATGCTCCTAAAAAGCTTCATCCCATCCTACCCTGACCTTTGACCCCGCAGAAATCCACAGACCCGCTTGGCTGAAAGGAGAATGCACGCCCGGCCCACGTTGGAGCTGAGTTTGTTCAGAGTGAGAGAAATGTTGACTGGAACGGCACCGTCCCAGGACAAATGGGTCTGCAGAACACACATTCACGCACACGCCCACACACACACACACACACACACACAATTACGACCTGGATGGCTGCCTTACACACACTAGAGGTTGAATCAGACTTTTTCCATCTCTTTACTATGACAGTGTATTAGGGCCATTGTAGATAGGGAAAAAAAGGAGCAAATTTCTGCCAAAAAATTAGAAATTGTCTACAAAAAAACAACAACAATGGATGGAATTTAATGGAGCAACAAAAAGCAAAGTGTTGTGAGACTGAGTGCAGTGTGTGGAGCTGGATGTGTACCTGCAGCCTGCTGCTGCTCTTCCTGGGTGAGCGGAGTGACAGAGTGTGCAGAGACAGCTGGCTCAGCGCCGAGCAGAAGGGATGTTTCAGCTCCAGCTTCGTCTCGTTGGTCTCCTCGGAGAGACTCCACGACCTGAGAATGCGCACCTGCACAAAAAACATAATAAAAAAAAGAAGAAAACCATGACCTTTAAACTCTTTATGACATTCTGGAAGAGATAGAAAAAGAAAATAAACAGTACAATTACAGAAACACGTAATTGGTAAGTCACGTTACTGCTTGGATTGTAATCGGTGCATTTTGCATCCAGTGAAAACAAACATGTTGACAAATAAACTGGATAGTGTGATGTAAGATCAGTGATATTTTCACAGTTGCGGTCTTGACTGGTCTTGAAATAAAATCCCGAGTCCTCAGCACCCGAGACCGAGACAAGACCAAGACCAAGACCAAATGCGGTCGAGTCCAAGACCATCAAAAAACGGTCTCGAGACCAAGACCGGTCTCAAGTACTACAACACTGCTTTCCATACAGACTCATTGTTGCCTAAAAATATATGCTTTTTGTTTATTATTTTCCTTACAGACGCATTTCAGAAAGAGAAACTTTTGTCTTAAGGTGTGTTTTTCTTTCCACCGGGGTTGAGACACTTTGTTCTTTCTCACCTGCTCCAGAAGTCCCTGCCTCTTCCAGCCCAGTGAAACGCTGTCCAGTCGGCTGTGGGAGGAGCTCTCATGCACCAACTCCAGACTGCTCAAACGGGGGAGGCCGCTGACCTGGACTGATGGGAAGAACAACAAAGAAACTAAAAATCTGTATCCAGCTGCATCCCTCTAGCGAAGCATGCAGAGACTGTATCTGTAAGCAGGTACCGTTAGGACAAGGATTAGGAACAGGACACTAAACAGAACAGAGACAATTACCGAGAATTACCAATTGACCAAGAAAATTACAGCGTAGTCCTTTGGGAGTACACAGCAATTGTTCTTCAAGAGAACAATTTTATGCATTACTGCCAAGAAAGCAGAAGAGCAAACATTTAGACGGCGTCCAGCTTCGGCCAGAATGCGGATGAGAGAACCTCGGAGAAACTCCGCACAGACGTCGACGCGTGCGCCGACTCTCCACACCCAAAATGGAGAACGGAGGGTGAGCCAAAAACAAGACAATCGCTTCCAGAAAGGCTCACAGAAGTCTGAGCTGCCAGCGGACTGTGACCAGACGACAATAAAAAGCATCTGAATAGCAGTATATTACTGAAGAATAAAAAACAATAAAAAACCAACACTTTATAGAAGAGTGTCAGAATATTGTTGAAAGAAACCAAAATGAAGTCTTCAATAGTCTTCAGAAAGGAAAACTCACATATTATATAGATGGGAAATATCTGAAGCCTTAGTGTCTTTCTTGGTGATTATCGCTTACAGATAACAGAAAAGGAAAATTCAGCATCTCAGAAAATACAAAAATTAAAAAAAAAAAAAAATTGTAAACTAATGTTGTCTGAACAGCTAATTTACTCCTGAGACTCCAAACGGTCTCTTACTATGGACCAGTAGGACAGGCATCCACAAGATAGTTAAAAACACTTCACAAAAATACTGTCAATTCTTGAAGAAGCTGGCTGTTTACAGAGTTGTATCTCCAAGAATATTTATAGAAAGCTGAGTGGAAGGAAAACGTGTAATTTCCTGTGACACTGAATTTTCGGGGGTGGGGGGGTTGCCATCTGTAAACCATAACTATCACAATTACAAGAAATAAAGGTTTGAAATTATTTGTGTGTTGTCTAATGTGAGTTTCAGTTTCTGAAATGAGTGACAAAAAAATATTTTTTTATTTTATTAACATGCTTGGACCTGTACTTTCTCCATACACTGCAAATAAGCTAAAAAACAAATTGAAAAAACTCCAAAACAAATACCATCAAAGGTATTGACTCAAGAGGGCTAAATACAAATTGTATTGAAAATCCATGCATCACTGACAATCATTTAGTACTTTTTGTTTGTTATTAAATTCAATTAAAAATAAAAAAAATTAAAAAACAATTAAAAATTCCAATATTTTGCAACATTTGTAGTTGTGGCTCCAGGAAAATAAAAAAAAAGTCTATGAACATGTTTACGGTGCACCGTGTGTGAGGTTATGTAAAGTGTGTGTGTTGGTGTTTACCCTTCAGAGTGCGATTGCCTGGCTCCAAGTCCAGACCTGGAGCAGCCGAGTGCAGAGCAGACAAGCTGAACTGGTGGCTGCCCCACACGGTGGCCTGCTGGATCAGGTGGCGCCACCTTCTGGCCTCATACATCGTACTAACTGCGACAAGCCTGGGCACAGGCTGCAGCTAACACACAAACACACTTACATGTTCTGTAGGAGAAGCTAATCAACATAACTCAAATCATTTTTCTTGATGATGGACAAACTTATAAACTTATAGGACAATGCAATCTGAACATAGAAATATTTCCACAGAGTGAACTGGTAGTTTATCTTAGTGGTACCTGTGGGAAGGAGTGTCTGACCTCCACAGTCTGCCTGTAGCCGCCCTCCATGGCTGCCAGCTCCCCCAGAGCCCACATCTTCCTCCTGCCTGATAACACCTCCACCAGCGCTGCCACGTTGGACTGGGACTGGTTCAACTGGGAAGGGAATGAGGATCTTAAGGGGCAGGCAACTCTACTTCAAAAGTAAAGATGTGGAAGTCGGACCCTCCGCCTGGCTGAAATGGAGTGAACCCACCTGAGAACGGAGGTGGAGCTGGGGGGGCAGGTATGGCAGCAGCTGGGGGGCGCTGTGGACCACGTTCACCATCAGTTCCTTGCTAGATATCACAACAAAGGTCAGCTATGGGTATTCATATTATTAGTATTTCACATTACATTTAGATCACCTGGCATTTTTTCTAGTTTTTCTTTTTTGTGCATAAATTTGAATGTTTTAATGTTTATGCAAACTGTATCAAATTTGGCCCAGTTGAGTGTTTCATTTATATTATAAATGTCATATGTTATTAATTTGTATTTTTCACAAGACTTTCAAATTCAATAAAGCTACCAGTGTCACTTTAATAAACTCAATATAATAACAGAAGAGCATGTTTACAGACTGTAGGTCATATGGGCAGTCACCCAGGGCAGCATTAGAAATAGGGGCGCACAAGCACCAGATAAAATACAACTTTCTATTGGTTTCATGCATATGGAGTCAGTGGAGAGTTGGCGCCCCCTACAGGCTGAGAACACAGAGATGTTGTGTGCTTTGAGTCTTTGGTTGAATTCACGCTAGTCCAGTTTAGTCCTATTGTAATTAAACTCTAAGTCGTTTTCCCTAGAAGGTCTGGCTCTGGGACTAAAAAAAAAAGACATTGGCAGCGTTGCAAAAAAAATAAATAAAAAATTTTAAATTAAATTAACATCACAATTGCTGCCAATTCTTGACATCCTATAGGCGGGGGCGCTGTATAGGGGGGAAAGTTATGACAATTCCAAGGGCCCCTGACCAACAGGGGCCCTCCACAATTTTTCTTTTTTTTTTCTTTATAGAAATAAAATAAAAAAATGGGGCCCTGTCAATTACAAAATTAATTATATTGTGTTTTCTAAAATTCTTTTTAGCAAGTAAAAAGTAAATGTTATCCCTCCCAGGCCAAAAAGCACCCATTTGCCCTGAACCCCCCTGGATCTGCATGAAATGGTTCGTTCCTGCTTGGAGCACTTTACGGTGTTCAGCAGCAGACAGTAGAAGATAAGGACGACTGTGACAGTTACTATGCTGCCTAGAAAAATAATAAAGTTAGGTTTTCAAAATATAGAGAGACAGAGAGAGAAAAGGGTAAAAGTGTTAATTTGTAACCCAGTTTTTCTCCGAGAGGTGAGTAGACTGTGTGAGATTATCAACCATTCAGTTGATTCAGTTGCGTTTTAAATATAGAATATATCTTTAGCAATATACTAAGTGATATGCGTGTGACTTTAGGACCATCACTGCTAATTGATATTTATTGTTGTATGCATAGTACTATTATTTACTTATTTTTAATTTTTGTTGTGTGCTATGCTGGAAAAAACAAGTCCTCCAGCCCCACACTTCAGGGATCAATAAAGTATTATCTCATCTTACATAATTAAAGTCAGATCCGACACAGTGCCTATGGGACTGTCTGGGTCAGGATGGATTTTTTAGGCCTAATTTTAAGACTAAGAATTTTTAAGCCATTTTTTTTTAAGAAATAAAAAATAGCCTAAGGAAAAAAGTATTTTGTTATGTGTTTACAGTTTTTAAAGAGAAATCAGAGCTGGCGATCGGAAATCAGCTATAAAATCTTTGAGCACTATCAGTACTTGGGAGTGGCAGTGTGTCCTTGGACAATGAGTGCGAATGAAGAGCTGAGCTCAGGGTCGACGGCCATGGAGGCCCTCAGCAGGGACTCCGTCAGTCTCCCCCAGCCCTCCACCTGAAACCAGTCAGAGGTCGTTAGTAGGGAGGAGCAGCGCTGTGGGAACTTCCTTCTACATGCTGACCTCATTACACCTGGAAGGTAGGGCTAGCTTCTCCTCGCTCAGTGTGCCTCAGTGTGAACCGGGCCTCCTTGGTACCGGCACGCGTCCCCCAGCCTCCGGTCTCCCCCGCCACCAGGAACCTCCAGTCCTGGCGGTGAACGTCTAATGACGCGCTTCTTAAAGGACCTGAAGACGGTTGCAGAAGAGAAGGCTATAGTTAGTGCAATGCATCTTGGGATTTTTCTGGCACTGAATTTATGAAAACTACAATACAGATTATTTATGGTCTCCGGTTTTTAGCTCGGAAAGAGTAGTCAAAATTAGCAATATAAATGAAAGGACAACAGTGACATCTGCTGGTCAAACTATATTATTGTATTTTGCGGGTAGAGACAATAAAGCCAGAAATGTGCAAATTAATACATTAAAATAGGGAGGGTCAAAGTCATTTTCATTCAAGGTCACATGAAGCATCAAGATGAAACTCCTACAATTTCCAAAAGCTGAATATGTTCAACTTTTAAAACTCAGAAATTTCCACGTTTTTTTTTTCTAGAAAATTCCTGAGATTAATCTAAAAATTTCTGAGATGTTTGGCTGAAATGTACTTCCTTTTTTATCTATGATGGCTCTAATATGCTGTCGTACAAAAAAACGTCCGAGCACAGAAAATGTTTTTCTGTGGTGCAGATTTATATTACTACTCTGTGACCCAATCAGTCATTTCCTGGGACGCAGGGGGGGGTGTGGGACAAAGGGAGTGAGCAAATTTCCTGAGGTGACCTATGACCCTGTGAGAACTGGCTCCAGTTGTGGTTAATAATACTTTTGGTTGCCTGGATCCTTTGCCCTCAGAGAAAACAGAAATGCAACTAATTTCTAAACTGAGTCAAATTAGAAGAAGTGAAATGACACAATGTCTTGACCTTTGAACTGCACAGTTAGGACAGTGTCCAGCTTGTGTTGTGTCTGTGTTTGATTGAGAGCAGCAGGAGAGAATGAGACGAGTCCAGCCAGGCGACCGGCAGCTCCGCTGACATCCAGCCCGGATGTTAGCAGCTTGCGTCCGTCCACACTGAGCTCAGCCCTGGACCGGAGCTCAGACAACGCTCCCTTTATGGAGCAAAGGCCCTGGGAGAGAAAACACAAATACCTCTCAATACCAGCACATCTGCTGCTTATCACTATTAACAGGGACGGATGGTATAAGTGGGCTAGTAGGGCTAAGCCCTCCCTGACATTTACAGTAAAGTTGTTAAAATAAACAACTTAAAAATAACTACGTAAAAATAAGTACATTTTATAAATAATGTATCACATTTTGTTAAATTTTCAACAAACCTGGTGTCAAAGCGCCTGGGGAAAATCCCTGGGTCTTTCCGAAGGGCTAACTTCTGACAGCCCCATTCAGCATTACTGTCTGTCATGGCTCAGAATGATTGGCAGGCGCCTAGCCACGCCCCCTCGGTGTGCGGGTCATTGGGGCCAATTTTGGTCAGCCCAGGGCCAGAACCGTGGCCCCAGGATTCATCCAATCAGGATGGACTTACCTCGAGCTCGAGAGTGTGTGGGCGTGGTTTGGCGTAGACCGAGAAGGAGCGACGGTGAGCAATATTAGCATAAACGAGGTGGATTATTTAGCCTATTTGCATCCCAGAAAAGTCGAAGGAGGGAGTTTCTCTTTAAATAAGGTAGACCTCATTTAAAAATATATTGTATCTTGTTTCATTTTATCAGTGTTATTGTGTCCAGTGTTGGGAAATTAATGCAGGGGAATTAATTTGGACGACTGCAGAGGTTCTATGCAATTGGTCTTTGGTATGTTTCTATGGTTGTTTTTTTATGGTTGTCTATACCAGGTTTTCTCCTTATTTTTCAAATTGGATGGGTCTCTCATTGGAATTAAAAAAAAGAATATATATATACGTATTAGCCCACCCTGCAAATATCACCACCAGCCGTCACTGTCTGTTAATAATAATTAGCAATAAAAGCATGTCAACACAAAGCATACCGATATTCTCAGGGGCAGGCCTCGGTGGTGAAGCCATGACGAATCATGCCACAGGGTTCCCCTCACTTCTTTGAGTTCAGGAATCGTCTTCAGCTGCAGTCTGAGTCCTGACTGCTGAGCTCCACACTGAGACTCCAGGTTTAGGATCGGTCCTTCAGCAGAACCAAGTTCTACCTGGAACATACAACCCGAGGTCAGTGACCCTGCTCCCAGAGCCAACCCATTATTTTTACGGTGTGAAAACCAAGCCAACCTGGACGCTGTTGCTTCCAGGGACTCCCAGGTTGTCCAGATAATTCACCGCATGTTTTAGCTCACCCTGCACCCTCACAGTCTCGGATGTCTTTTCCATTTTCAGCTCTTGAGAAAACTGGAAGAAAAAAAAAAAACTACACGTAGACTCATGGCAAAAAAGAAATGATACCCATTTCAAGTCTGGGTTTTATGTATTGTGACGTTAGCAATAGTTTTCTCTTTAACAGGTTCTAAAAATAAACATTTCCTATCAAAACAAACAGAAATGGACAACAGATTCTTATTTGGTAATGATAAAAGGAAAACATGTTTACAGGGAAAAAAACCTAATGAAATAAACAACACATTGGGTTGTTTTTTTCAACACAATAAAAAAAACATTCATTGGGTTGTTTTTTTCCCAATGAATGCAAAAGCTCTACTTTTTAGAGCTTTTGCAGAAATAGCTCTAAAAAGTAGTTTTCTCAAAGGCATTTTCAGGTCTCTCACATCATTGAGGAGGAATTTTAACCAACACTTCTTTACCCCATTAATCCCATTCCTTCAGTTTATCAGGGTTTGCAGGTACTTGATCCATCAGAGCTTTCTGAAGCTCTCATTTCAGCATTTGAATATAATTGACATTGACCAGACTGTGTAGTTTTATACTTTTTTGTTTTCTTTTTTTCTTTTGCTCTTTCCTGTGGTTTGTTGTTTTGTTGTATTTCCTTCTGATTCACGTAAAGCACTTTGAACTGCCTTGTTGCTGAAAATATGCTACATAAATAAAATGACCTTGCCCTTCCTTTATTGAAAGCACTGTGAAGGGATCCTGACGATATGTACAGTTTTAATGGATTATAAACATCATTGGAATTCCTCAAGACAACAATAAATCAAAATCCTATAACAAATGTATCATGATATGATAAATGTCCACCATCACTTCATATACAGGCTGAGAATTTGTCAGTTCTGGATCTGGACAGAGGTCTGGTTAAATGAGGGAACACGTTACCTCAGAGTTTATCTGATTGCTGTCCTTACCCGCTGATTTTCTGCTCTGCCATTGGCCGTAAAAGAGCGAGAACCATTGTTGTGACTCTCACAGTTTACTGCCAGGGACACATTCACGGGCAGGCCCAGTTTCCTCAGCAGGGGGACGGAATGGTTCAGATGTAGAAATGCTTCCCTGTGAACCTGCAGAAGAAGAAACGCACAATAAGACGTCTTTGTGTCAAACGAGTCGATTTGAAACGTCACTCCGGTTCTGTTTTCAAACCTCAGTTTGTCCTGCTGACAGCACGGTGTGCAACTCTTTGCCATCTACCACCAGGAAGACGTGGGAGGAAACAGAAGCTGGTGAGATCAACAGAGAGCCTGAAGCCTGCATGATGTTTGGACTGAACCACTCCTTTAGAAGCAGGAAAACATCAGTTAATGAAGTGATCATGCTGAAGTGATGCGTTCTGTGTGAAGAATCTATTGTATGTTACCCATACCTGAATTATAGAGCAGTTATTATGGTATAGCAGTGACACCTGCAGGCCAGGATGTGACATTACATCTCCTCCAACTCTGAGGTGGCATTCTTCCGTCTGAACAAAAACTTTTGCAGCATGTAATCCAGAGCTGCTGAATCTCAGTGTACTGCTGTTAGGCAGAGTGGAGAGGGAACTGTCATGGTTCAACACGCCCTCAACTCTCAGTTCTGGCCCGGGTTCAGCATCCAGCCTGAGGAACGCTCTCCTGCCCTTCAGATCAGTCTCCATCACAGCCGTCCACACACCCCCAGGGTGCTCCCACACTGAGCCGTTCACATGAACCTGTTGGGTCACACATCCAGCTGTCACTGTGACCCAAACTGGTGCTGAATGAACTAAACATGTTAAACTTAGGATATCTGGATTCCTTACAGCAGGGGTGTCCAAACTGTTTACTTCATGGGCTAAAATTGTCAACTCAAGAGAAATAACATGCCAAAAAAGAAAACATCCTTTCAAAAACTAAGATTGAAATTCTGCCTTCAGTCAGTCATCGTGCCGCTCTTCTTTAAACCCTTTAGCAAAGTTTTTACCAGCTTTTCATTGAGAAGAAGCTCATACAATGAACTCAGCAGTTGCCCAGCTCCACCAGGTGTTTGCTAATTGCCGCTGACTAGTCTGAAGGAGCTTAGCGGGGGAGTCACGGAGGAGGGCTCTGTGAGGCAGACGTTTGTTAGCTGCAGCTCTGAGGAGGAACTTTGTCTAGAAGGCAGAGCTAGGTCCAACCAGGCTTTTTGCACAGCTGAATGGTTACCATTGGAGATTAAATGATTTCTCAAACATGTATGTAAAAATCAAAGCAACACTCCATGTATGTTTTTGATGAGAGAATAACATTATAACATGATGTAAAGCTCAAAAAAGTCAATTTCACATAATACTGCTCCTTTAAAAGATGAACACTTTTTGTTTCCTCTAACATTTTTGTGACAAGATTTTAATTTAATAAGTTTGTTCTAATTCAAAAAAGATTTTCATTTGCTTCAACCACCTGCAGGTGAGGGGGTGGGAGGGAGTAATGATTCAGGGGCCAAACTAAACCATTCCAGGGGATGCAAATGGCCCCTTGCCCATACTTTGGACACCCCTGCCTTATAGATTCCTCTCTTCTCCGGTCTTTGCCTTTAGCTGTTCATATAAACATGACAGAGCAAAAACGAGACGTCCAGCTGGATGAAACGTGGAACAAAGTCGTACCTGTAACCCAGGGCAGTCTGTCTCCCAGGCCCAAAGCCAGCGTCCCGTTCCTCTGTCCTGAGCGATTCTCCTGGCTCTAATCCTACATGTCCCAACATCAACAGTCACAGCTCCACCTTGGTCCGAACCCTCCAGAGCCGAAGCCTCCACGCTGATCGTCTGCGGCAGACCTCGGCTCTTTAGCCCAGAGAATGACTGACTGACGCTCCCGAAGAGATACGGAGTCACACAGGACCAACTTAGCTCTAAAGACGCATCCTCATCGTCCACCCTTAGAGAGGACGACACGGTCAGCTGGCAGGGAGCCACCAACAAGAGGGCCCGAAGAGCCAGAGACTGAGGGAGGACCCACCCCTACGCCATGAACAGTGGAAAAAGCATCATGGTGTGGGCTGTTAGAGGCAGTATGTCTGCTGATAGCTTTGTACACTTGTAAGATTGGGGGGGGGGGGGGGGGGGGGGGGTTATTTGTTAAAAGCTGCAGAACAAAAGTTTAGCAATCAGAAGGAATAGTTTGATTGAGAGGAATACGATGACGCGTGACCGTCATGAAGGACCAAAACTGGCATAGTTAAAAATAAAAGCAAAGATATATAAATGGCTCAATAAATAAAGGTAACAATTAAACACTTAAAATACGTCAAATTATTTTTAGAAATGATAACTTTACTTTGCGTTTTATGATTTAATTAACCTTTATTTTTTCATGTTTCCACTAACAAATTAGATATTTTAAGTACATAATACAAATTTTACTGTCAAAACCTTTCAACCTTTGACACTCAACATTTCTAAAACTCAGAAATTTGACTTTTGAAATTCAGAAATGTCAAAGAAAAAAATCTAGAAAATTTCTGAGATTAATCTCAATTTTGTTTTTGTTGTTTTACTAGCAAATTTTCAACTTATGAAACTCAGAAATGCCCTTGTTTTTTCTAAAATGTATCAGATATTAACTCTTTTGGCAGAAATCTTTTTATTTTTCTTCATCTCCAATGGCTCTAATACACCGTCATAAATACATACCAACAGTTAAATGAAAACATTTGTCATTTAATTTGTATCTTATCCTCCACAGTTTAAGAAAAAAATATTTCATCGTTAACTGTAATGTTTTAATAGTGATTTGTTTCGTCCATGCTGTTACCTGAAGCAGAGGACAGTGGCTTCTCACATTCACAGTGAGCGATTGGGGGCCGTCTGCTGCTGCCTGCGGAGCGGTGGAGTCACCCACGCTCCCCCTGAAATAGCACCGTCCCAACTCCAGGCTAGCGTCCACCTGAGGCAGACGTCCACCTGACACATTCAGAGGTGGCGCTGCGCCGGTGGGAAATCTGAGCGTTTTTACCGCATTGATGAAGTGCAGAACAGATGCACGCAGACTGCGATGAGGATCGCAGGTCACAGACAGACTGACGGAACATTTCTGCTCCCCTCCAGCATGGAGAACTGCTCTGAGGTTTGTGTCACATCCTGAATGGGAGACAGAGATGTTGGCTGAGGCCTGTGGACCAATGAGAGTCTGCAGGAGGAAAAGGAAATGACACTACATTAGCAGACTAATAGAAAATGTTTTTGCTGTGAGTTTCTTAAATTCATTTTCCTGTACAAATTTAAACTGCTGGAGTAAACTATCCTCCATGTCTGCTTAAATGTTGAAAGTGCCTGTCAGAGTTTTATACCCACTTGTCATTAGCATGAATGGTCTATGAATTTTAAGCTTTTTAATCATGTGTTTCTTTCTCCAAGGTTGAAGGATGATACAACAAAAACTTTGCAGTAAGAATGAGGTGAATACGTTGGAATTTACTGTAGATTTTCTTTAATCCACACAATCCCTAATCCTCTTCTGACTGTAAAGTCAGAATTTTGACTTTAAAGTCAGAACTCTTTTTTTTTTCTCGGTGGCCCTAATCCTCTTCTGACTTTAAACTCAGAATTCTGAGATTAAAGTCAGAATTCTGAGATTAAAGTCAGAACTCTTTTTTTTTTCGGTGGCCCTAATCCTCTTCCATACTATTTGACACCTTGAAATTGCCCTTTGTCTTTTTAAGAAGCTCCAACCCTTTCTTACACTTCCCCTTTCAGCACGTCATCACATCAATGTTTCTCCATAATGCCGTTTACACCTGCTTTTAGGGGCTCAGCAGCTCAGGAGCCTGATAAGTGGATGTAAACCTCTGACCTGCTGTAAGAAGTTACAACCACGACTGTGGGCTATTTTAAGGTCCACATTATTGAACAGAAAACAGGCAATGCAGCATCGTTTCTGTTATCCATAACATAACGTAAAGGTCAGAAAGGCAGGAATCATCTTTCAGGGAAGATGGTTTATTTGCTTTCTCTCTGAAGGGAAACAAGTTCTCTGGTCCCTTGTTTCCTCGCTAACCTTCAGAAGGAAACATCTCTGATGGGCAAAAAGCGTCCACTTGCTCTCCTTTTCTTCATCCTGGCGTCTGTTTGCCAAGAGAAGCAGTTGGCACGCATCACTCTCCATCTCAACCTGGGCTTGACTCGGTGTGGCGGACGCGGTCATGGTGAGGAGCCATTGTGGCTTTAGCTTCTGCAGAAAGCTAGCTGAGAAAGACATGAAGAGTTTCCAAGCAGCGATGGGGTTAATCTGTGCAGATCCGTCGTTGATGAGCAATTTTGCTCTTCCAGAGAAGGAAGAATGGTGGAGCTGACACGATCCTTGGAAATCCACTTTGTTTGGGATGAGAGTGCCACTGAGGTTCCATCCTACCTCAGCTTTGTGCTCCTTTGCTAGCATAGACAGAAACGATTTGAGGAAACCTTGCTGGTCCTCATAGCTCAGGAATCCCTTCAGACCATTGCTCCCTGTTTCTCCATGAAAGACTAAAGACGTTTTGTTTTGTAAGGGACCCAGAATATTCCCAACCTGCACCCGGACCACTCTCCCCACCTCTGTGCATCGTACAGCAGCCAACAGGTAGGAAGTAGTAGAGTTCCAGGAAACACTTGCTTCTGCTCTAACGTCACACAGTCGTTTCATCTTCACACGGCCCGTCACTACAGCCTTTTGTGTTTCACTATGAGTACCATACTGAAGCAGTCCATCCCAAGCATATAGCCTTAGAGACTCCACCCTGAGTCCTGCTCTCAGATCTGCTCTCCAAGGCCCAGCCACCATCCTAGTCCCCAAAACCCACCTCTGGGGGCCAGGCCGAAGGAGGAGCCTAACGGCAGATTTGCTGGGCAGCCCTAAATATGTCAGGAAGCACAGAGAAGAATGATTTAGGTTGGCTCTAAGTTCCTTCTGGCCACCGGAACGGTAGCAACCTTTGGCTTGGAGCCATAGACCAACATGGATAAGCGACAGGCCATAGCAGAGGCCACGGTGCGGTCTGTCAGAGTGAACGGCTTGTACCTCTACGGGCCGGTTTGCCACGTTTCCAAAGCAGTGGGCTGAGAGTCGGTCTTCAGTGGAGACTCCTGTGCAGTTCATCTGCAAAAACAAAACATGCTTTTGGTCAAATTTGCTCCTGAGAGAGATGGTGGAGTTCTCATGCTCAGCAGTGACGCAGCCAGAGATCACCTTTCTGGTAGATTCGCACTGTTTGCAATTTTCTGGCCAATCGCTGATTACATATCTTTAAGAAACCTGACTTGGCACATCCAACTTTGGTCAATACCGATTTGTGTTTGTTGTCACTGATTTGATCAAATCAACATGAAGGTATGGGTCGGATTCTAAGCTAGCCATCTCCAACTTGCTACTTTCACAGACAAGTTAGCTCAATTTAAACAGGAAGTAGCCATGGCTACACTGGCAAAAACAACTTGGAAAAACAATTGCAGTTGCTCAGTTCAATACGTCCATCCCTCCTTCTGGCATTTGTCAAGGTCCCTCACGTCATTATTACAAAAAAAATCCCATGAAATTCACGCCTGTGACCAGGTGCATCCCTTTGCACCTCGTCAACCCTTTGGCTGCCGTTTGCAAAGCAGCCAGTCCCGGAGCACCATTTACTTCACTTGCTGCTGATTGGCTGTACTCTGAAGAGAGACAATAGGGAAGACTCTAGCTATTAGCTTCTGTGTTAGTGCTCAGACAGTTTCCCCTGTGTGTATTATTAAGGTGAATATATGCACAATTTGGAGGTATGCACGCCTTTTATAACCTTGAAGTTCTATTCAAGGAGGAAGACAGTTCACACCAATGTCTTTGTGTACAAAGCATCTGAGTACAAAATTTCTTTTACTGAAGGGGAGAATTTTGCATATGAATCATTTTTGTTGCAGGCAGAGCTGTGAGATTGGAGACTGCAGCTGGTCTGTGGGTGAGGCTACATTGTAGCCACTCCTCTTTGAAGTTGACCATCTACTTTCTGGCATGTCTCTTAATTTCATGGTGGGGTCTAAGTGCCGTGTGAAGGAAGGCTCTGTCATTATAACAAAAAAATATATATTTTCCAGGCTAAAGAAAGCATTTTTTAAAGTAATCATTAATATATATCTAAATAATATAAAATGCACCTGTAAAGAATTGGGGATGTGACCCTGGAGTAGCTTCATGTGTTGCCACAGCATCATGACCAAAGCAGACGTCTTATTTTTTGACCCCACACTAAAAAACATCTCTGCCTTTCTCTCGTCTTCCACGCTAAGAACCAGACTTATGTCAATTCCTCCTGTTTCTAACTGAGGAGAAAAAAACATAACAGACATGTTAGCATGGGTATATACATCCTGAGAGAGACGATTTCTTAATGCATTCTAGTTCAAATAATCTCAAAGACAAAGTAGTCAGTTATCCTGCACCTGGTGCTGTGCTCTGGCTTGGAATGAGCCTGGCAGGCCTCTTGCTTGCAGGGCTTTGACTTGATGTTGGAACCTGGAGAAGTAGCTCCACCGCTGGTCTGTTCTGTCTCTGAGGAACTCAGCTCTGACATGCTCAGCTCCAGCCTGCAGCACTATGAGGACAGACAGTCCAAACTCGTTCTGGGTCCACTTCACCTTAGCACTGCTGTCACCAGGAACGCCTGCAACCACAACCTCAGTTAGTTAACAGATACATAAATGCATGTGTTTATGTACTGAGCTATGATTAGAGATGCACTGAGCTAATCAGTTCCTCCAGGATTTTGCTGTTGTGTTTATTTGCAATCAAAATCACTGATTTTGTGTTGCTACTTTAGAAATATTTTATTCTTTAAAAGAACTGAAATAACTAAATTTTGTTATATGCTACATTGATCAGGCTATAACTTGACATCAAGTAAGACTGAGGTAGCAGTGTAGCACAAGTAGGAAATGCTACATATGCCGATACCCCTACTGCCACCTGCAGGTAGGAGTTAGAAGTCACTTAAACCTGACGTGTTTAAACGTTTTTGTGGAAATTCTTCAACAAACTCACAATTATGCAGTAGTGCAAGAAAATCCTGGGATTTTCATGTTGATTTTGCATGAATTTCTGCAATCAAAGAATTGCAAAAGACTGGAGGAACGATCGGAATGAGAAGATTTCAAACTCCCTGAATGATACCTTGAGCAATTATTGGAACCAATCACTGGAGCCGAAAGAAACTTTTCAAAAGAAAACGGCATTTTCTGCAACATGCAGAGTTTGCGGTTTATTCAGGCTCTCAGAGAGTGGAAGGCAATCAAGAGACAACAGGAAGGCTAAATGTTGGTTGCTCTGTTTTATCGTATCTTTTGGGAGGCTCAGAGGCTCTGCATTTTCCAGGGAATTTTAAAATAAAAACCCTGATTTACGGCACCAAGTCTCACTGACATAGCATGATCTCTTTATAATAAACAATATTTAAAAGACTTCTCTTCTATTCTGGACATTCTTATATTACAGTTCTTAAAGAAAATCTATAGAGCTCACCTGTGGTGTTGAGTCGGTGGAAAGAGTGAGAAAGCTGAACAGAGAGCTGTCCGTTTCCCCGGTTCTCCAGGTGGCGGCTAACGTTAGCACACAGGTTCTGGAGTCCGGACCGAACACAGAGCCGGGCCTGTGTCCGCTGGTAATCACCTCCCATCGTTCCTTCTCCTTTCACCAGACCTTCTGCAGCATCCAGCTGATGTCTCAGCTCTATGCTGTGTACAGCTTCCATCACGTTAACCCCCAGGTGACCTGTAGCAACATGCACAAAGCTAAAAATAACGGGATTTGTGGGGGGGTTCTCAAGTAAAAATGGCACCAATCAGGTAGTATACCAAGACAAAAATCAGTTTCATTCTACTGCAGTTCTGTTCAGAATTGTTCGTGCCCTTTGAACTTTTTGTCACATTTTACACTCCAACCACAAACTTCTACGTATTTTATTTGAAAATTTAACCGATACCCCTTAAAGAGCAATTTTCCATTTTATAGCAAAATCAAGCTACCATGTTGCTTTAGTTGTTATAAAAAATGCTGTATATATAAAACATGACTTAAGAGACAATTAAACTTCCCAATTTGACACCTTGAAATTAGGCCACTGTATCTTTAAGAAGCTCCTACTTTTTCCAACACTACACCATCACGACGGTGATTTTCATTATGCCGTTTACAGCCCTTTTTAGGAGTGTTGGCCTGAGAAGTAGCTCCTATAATGTGCTCAGCAATTGCACCAGATGTTTGCAAATTGCTGTTGGCTAGTCTGGAGGAGCGAGGGGAGGAGCTTTGAGGAAACAGGCGGCACTTTGTTGGAGCAAGAGTTTAGGCACTCTGCATGGTGACCATGGGAGACTGAAGGATTTTTCAAATATGCATAAAAGAATTAAAGCAACACTGCATATATGTTTTTGATGAGGGAATAACATTAAAACATCATGTAAAACTCAATAGAGTTGATTTTACATAATACTGTCCCTTTAATTAAATCAAATGAGCCAATTTCTTAAACTGTTTCCTTCCTCTTTACACTTCTTTGTGTTGCTGTGTTGGATAACAATACCTTTTGGTTTGTGTTTTGGTTTATGGTGACAATATGTGGAAGTGCTAACAGGGGACAAATACTTTCCCAATGATCGAAAGGCTGCACCTTCTGTTAAAGTATCAGAGTGCTCTAACACTCCGTCCAAACTCAGGACTGACGGCAGAGCCTCCAATACGGTCATGGAATGGTGAACATTCCCCAACAAAGCCAGCCGGAGAACCTGGGAGTTTATCCGTGACCCTTTGACCTGGACCAGCAGCTCCTCCTGTCCCAGTGTGACGGAGCCATGCAGAGCCACGCTGGAGGAGGACAAACAGACGAGGAAATAAAAACTATTACAGATCTATAAAACATTTCCTCAGACACACAGACAATGGCAAACCAACCTGTCTGCTGACACGTTGGCTGCCATGTTCAGCTGCAGGGCGCTGACTGATGGAAGGAGGTTCTGGGACAGATCCAGGTCCAATCTCGCCACTCTATCTGGATTCTGGAGCCGGTGGAACATCTGACCAGTCACAGTCACCCTGCTCTTCCCATTCGCTCTCACACACAATGAACTGCTCCTTTTGCCAGTCTCTGAGGCGTCTACAGCAGCTTTCACCTGGACAGTGCATGCAGTTTGGCCGGAAAATGAGAAAATGCAACGACGACAACAACAACAAAAAATGTTTTGATGTTTTCACAGTGCACACCTCTAGCGCTTCGGGAATCTTCGACTTGAAGGGATGAGTGAGAGAGGAATGGAGGCTGACTCTTCCTGCTGTTCCGTTCAGCTGCACTGAAAGCTGCAAAACCAACATGGCCGCCTGGTGCTGGATGTTTAACAAGCATTGTTCTGAATGCGTGCTGTATCTTTAACACTCACTGTGCACTCCTGTCCCTCTAGTCTCAGCTTTCCTCTGGCCTGGTAGTCAAAGTCAGTGCTGTGTTTAGGAATCCAGTGCAAGTATCCCTCCATCAGAGCAGAAGAGGGCAGCTGCAGCTGGAACAGAAACACCTGAATGAAGGCCTGGTCCACTCATATTTGCATTAAAATCGATTTCAACATTAAAATGTTGATCAATTATTTTGAACATGTCATTTTTGGTCCAATAACAACCAATGTTTATGTCCATCTTGTTGCCATTTGTGTTTCAGGGGTTTGGTTTTTGCTTGGTCATGTGACAGTAATGCAGTACAGGATTGTGAAGTAGAGAAGCAACGTCAGTGGTGTGGTCGTGTTTTTGATTTCAAGTTTTTTATATAGTGCCAGTTCACAGCAAACATCGTCTCAAGGCACTCTACAAAAATTACTCTGATTCAATCACACACATATTCCAACTGATCCTAGTTATCAAACAGTGCTGTGTGCTCAATTAATTATTAGAAACTTTTTTCCTTAGATAAAAAGTTTCTATTTATGGAAACCCAGCAGCTTGCATCAAGTCATTGACTTGCAGCATTTGTTCTTCTTGTACGATATTGTTAATTATTGGTTATCAGGTATAACTGCAATATTAATATCGGATATCAATAACGGCAAAAAATTTTATATAGGTGCATCCCCAATTTCAGATATAACTTAGATAATTTTTAGTTAGTTTTATAAGAACTAATAGAATCTGATAAATGGTTAATAATATATTATATTTTGACTAAAAACATTGATATAGAAAACAACCTCTTTTCCAGTCCTGGAATAAATGTAATGTAATAAATAATAATAATAATGTAGAGAAGGATTTTTCTTTAGAGCTGCAGTATACAACTTTTATAAAAAGACTTTTATTTTTTCACATATTTGTTAAAGCTGTCAATATGTTGTGTCAGAATTTTATGATAATCTGGAAATATATATATATATATATATATATATATATCAGTAGAAGACCCTCAAAGAGTTGGTATGTCTTTGTGGGGTTTGTTGCTTTTGAACTTTAAAAAATTTTTCAATAAAATAATTTCAATAACAAACCTCAAAACACAAAATGTTCTTCAGTATTCAATGTAACATCGTAGAAGAGAAAGCGGGTGGAGGGACTGACCTGTAGTTCATGGGTGAAGTTTGCTTTAATTATTATTGTCTGCTGATTTGAATTGGAGGGGCTCTGTTGAATCTGCCCAAAGAGGCTGAGTTTGTCCTCCCCGTTAACCTGCAGCGTCCCGCGTAGATCTCTGTGTGTCTGTGGAAAAGCATCAGAACGAGAGATTATTCACTAGAATAATCTGTTTTACATTATCCATTTAACTCATATTTGATTGGTTAATTCTATACTTCAACATCTTTAAACATATAACATTGTCAGTCATACAATATTATACATATATTAGTAGTATATTAATAGTTATTAGCACTGGAATCAATTTGACTTCCTGTCACTTCTGGTTTTAGTCTCTTCAGGCAAAAGAAAAAAACACCTTTAGTGTTCTGAAGAGGCGGAGCTTACCTGGTTGCTGGTGGCAGTCACACAGACCTCAGAGTCTGATGGAAAAGTGTCAGAGCTGAACGTGTGGATGAGTGCAGAACAAACCTGCAGGTCATGTTTAAGCAAAAAGGTCACTGAATGCAGTGACCTTTCATTTCCCTTAAGGGAATGAAATATCAAGCAAATCACTTACAAATGGGCTTGGCGGTTTGTAGCCGAGAGTCAATGTGTGGAAGACCTCTTTGTTGTCGTGGAAACCGGCTTTAGTCTCCAAAACGTAGAGACCTTTAACGAGGTCCACAGTGAAGGTTTCTCGCAGAAGAAGAGTCTGAGGAAAGTTCTGGAAGGGCTGCCTGTGTGAGATGGCAGCTGTTACGTCCTGCTTTCTGGTAAACTGCAGCTAATTTAGTGGTGAGGCTGCTGAAGTTGGGATATGATTCACACCTTCAGGTTCCAATTGGCCAATACCAGCTGATCACCAATCTCCTAAAGTTAAGGAAATTGGGGCCAATTTATCGGTACGTCCATAGTTGGTACCTGAATGTACACTATAATCTATACAGATGACAGATTATAGAAATCATACTTTGGGGTTTGTGAAACCTTTTTGATGACTGTAGGAGTGATTTTTAGAGTATTTTCTTTTGGCGTGCCACCACTTTAAATGGGATTCATCTTAAAACGTACAAGAGCCACGTAGAATGCAACACTGTTCATGTTGCATAACAAACAAACAGAATTATTCCACTCTAATGGCAAATTCTATAAAACGTGTTTGGATTTGTGAAACTTTGATCAACCACATGCTTTACATGAGGTTCAGCTGTGAAACCTGTGTAGATTTATTCTATGCAAATGAGTCTAGAAATAAAATACTGGTTTGCAATGTTTGGGAAATAACAGCAGCTGCATTTCCATTACAAAACTTTGTTAATATTCCGCTAATGTCAAAATAACACAATTTCGTAATTCCTGTGTTTCCGTTAAATAAAAAGCACAATTAAAATAATACATGAATGAGTTTGTTCATATGGTAAGTCATTAAAAATCATTTTTCAAAATCCTCCAATCACTTCCTGTTGTCTTCTTCTTCTTTTAGATTTGCGCCAGTGGCAACATCCGGTTGTTGATCATGTGATTCTTGTGATGCGAAAAAAAAGTGTTTCCATTACAATTTTGTGACATAAAACAATTTTGATCTGGCCCAAAAGACCTGTGTCATCCTAGCAACAAAACTTTATCAAAAAAATACGGTTGTTTTTTTTTTTTCAAATTAATTTTCAAAATGTCAAATTGTTTAATTGTATGGTCAATGGAAACACAGCTACTGTGTTTTGTACAATCTGTCATTTGTGTAGAAAAATTCTGCTTAAGTGTCATTTTCAATATGGACCTGATCTAAAGTGGCAAAATGAACTCAGAAATTCCACTTCTTTCAGATTTTACAAGTTAAATGAAATAATTCTGTTTCAGATTAAACATTCAAGTGCTGAATCAGAAGCTGTCAATCAGATGCTAACTTCAATTTCAACGTTCAGAGGAGGATTTCATCCTCCAGACTGAGACACACACCTAAATTGGAGCTGGGCTGCTTTCTGATACATCTTCCTGTCCCTCCTTAGCTCCTCCACCCATCCCTCTAACTCCACTTCCACAGTCGGACTCTTCGGCTTGGTGAAGGCCATCTTTAATATCGCCTGTCTCTTCTTCAAATTCTTCAACACATCCGCAAACAGAGACGGCTTGTTAGGACGTTACACAAGCAGCAAAAAGATTGACACATTTATACCGTAAATAAACGAGGCTTCCAACTCTCCCAGCCCACTGTCTCCACCCACCTTATCAGCACCGCTCACGGCAGCAGTGAAGCTGACATTTTGCCTGCCACATGTGGCGCTCATCACCAGGGCGTGGCTGGATTTAGAGCTCTCCAGAGAGACGTTCGCCTTCAGAGGAGGAGTCCAGAGTGAAGCTAAGGAGCCGTGGGCCTTCACCGCCTGCCTCCCCACCGCACCCCAAACCCCCGCCTGGTGAGAGACACAGATTATGCGACATCAAAGCAGGGCCGGATGGTATGTCTCAAAATAAATCTCCCCCTTTTTTTATACAAAATTTGATTCCTGACTTTAATCAATTTATTTTGCCTCCACACTTTTTTTCATTAGAAGGGGCAGTAATATGTATTTTCCAGGCACATAGCGCCATTTTGTAGCACAATCAAGTAACTGTGTTACCTCCAGTTGCTAAGAAAATGCTATACATGTCAAATATGACAAAATAAATTTTACTTTTTAATTTAATGACTTGAAATTGGGCTGCTGTCTCTTTAAAAACTGCTCATGAAACTCCACCATCAGGAAGTCATCACAATGTGACTTCTTTATTAACCCTTTAATAACATTTGTACCAGCATTGTTACACTGAGAAGTAGCTCCTATAATGAGCTCAGCAGATGCACAGCTCCACCAGGCGCTTGCTAATTGCTGCTGGCTAGTCTGAAGGAGCTGAGTGGGGGAGATGTGGCGGAGGGCTGCTCTGAGAGGCAGAAGGTGGGACGTTTCTAAACTGCAGCTCCAAGGAGGCTCTTTCTCTAGAAGGCGGGGTTAGGTCCACCCTGGCGTTTTGCACAGCTGAGTGGTTGCCATGGGAGATTACAGGATTTCTCAAACAAGATTCAAGGCAACACTCCAGGTATGTTTCTGATGAGGGAATAACATTAAAACATGATACAAAGCTTAAATAGCAGATTTTACATAATGTTGTCTTTTTAATTTGAATAAAAAGTACTTGTGAAATTATCTGCCAGTGGAACAAGACTAACAATATGGGAAAAATGTCTTGTCCTACTGGCAAATTATTTCACTCAGAAATAGTACTTTTTCATCAATATTAATGAATGATTGACTTAAAACAAGTTCATATTTTATGATGAAAACTTACTTGTAAGATAGTTTTCTCTTATTTCATGTGCACTAAAGTATTTGCACTAAAATAATTGACCCAAAATACTTGGTAAAATTTGACTAGTGCCAGGAACCTAAATACTGAATACAAATGCATGCCAAACTTTTCATATACTTATAAAACATCTTGCCATCTTGTAAAATGCTATGGCCCCCATATTTAAGACAGGAAAATGTGAAAGATGCATATCTCTTCAAGGCACCATAAGACACTACGCTGTTACTGTTCAGCTGATGTGTGTTTTACCTGGACGTAGGTAGCAGCTGGTGTGTGGAGCTCAAGGCGCGCTGCCTTCTCTCTACCCCGATCCCTGTAGAACCCGTCCAGAACCAGGTTGCGGATGCTCAGCCACTTGCTGGCCGTCAGCTCTGAGGTGAGCTGCAGGGCATGGCGGTTTGGCCGGCTCAGCCTGTAGGCGGCATAGATGTACTGTCCAGGTGTGTCCATGTTGAACGTGCCTGGATGGAAACACAGAGGTGATGGTCAGCGGGTCGGACGCAGGTGCTTAGTTGTTCCCCGCATCCACATACACACGACAGAGTCACACCTTCCCATTTTTTATGAAGGGAGTTTTCGGGGGGGCTCTTCCAGTGTAACCCCGCCACCAGAGGCATCAGGTTGTTGTAGTTGATTTTTAGGTGAGTGCTGCTCTCAGAGCCGTGCTGCAGCAGGCAAGAGTGCATCAGCTGAGTCCTGTAGTTCAAGTTCTTCTCAGGCACCTGGAGGGTAAACTGGAAAGGAAAGAACATGTCGCCTGTCGGAACACAATTTTATAAAGAAAAAATAATAAAACGATGAAAAAACTAAGGAGTGTTTACCTCCAAAGTGTAACTGGTTTGGTTTTGTGTGGACTGGTTTCTGAAGGACTGACTGAGGAGCAGCGTGTGTTTGTTATTAATCTCATCCCAGTGTTTGCCGTAGCTCAGGTCCAGGACAGATTTGATGTGGCTGGGGCTTTCCTCATGCTTCAGGTGGATCTGTTCACAGACATCTGGGTCATTTCTCATTGTAACACATTTCTATCAGAATGACTCAAGAATTATAAGGTTTAGCTGGCTTGGTTGTCTCTTGGAAGGTCTTTAGTATTAAACCTTTTAGCTTTAAAAGAGGACACCAAATCAATGTGACAAAGTTCTTTAACATCACATCCAGATGAAGTCTCCAAACAGGAAACAGGAAGTCATGGATCACTCAACATCTCAAATCAATTTTAAACGGCCAATATTATGTGTTTCCAGGCACATAATACCACTTTATAGCATAATTAAGTAACTGTGTTAACTTTAGTTGTCTAAAAATGATTGATAAATATGAAATATGACTTAAAAGAAATTTTGCTTCGAAGTCATCACAACATGGCTCCTCTATTAACCCTTTAACAATGTTTGTTGTGTTACACTGAGAAGTAGCTCATATAATGACCTTAGCTGATTCACAGTTCCACTGGGTGTTTGCTAATTGCTGTGTTTGCTAATTGCTGATAGTTAGTCTGAAGGAGCTGATTGGGGCGTTATTGGGGAGAAACTTGGAAACTGTGACTCGAAGGCGGAGCTAGGTCCACCCAGGCGTTTCATTCAGGTGAATGGTTAGTTGCCACAAGAGATTAAAGGATTTTGTAAACATGCATGAAAGAATCAAACCAACACTGCAGGTATGTTTTTGATGAGGGACATTATAACATGATATAAAGCTCAAAAAAGTAGTTTTTACCCAATGCTGCACCTTTAAAACATAACTTGGGGTGCCAATAATTGTGCCATCAGTTTTTTAAACAATTAGTATTTTCTCATTTTCAGTGTTACATGGTGCTGTCGCCATAAAAGTTACATCTTTCACAAAGTGCCGCTGTGTGTTCAGTGTCACCTTGTGGTTGATAGGTTCCATGTTAGTGCAGTAGAATTCATGATCAGCTCTCATGATGTACGTGAGGTTGGAGTCCCTCCCTCTCCTCAGTCTCTGGGATGTGTAGCACTCCTGATGCAAGTTCCTGGAGTCCCCTGTGAGGACGTGGAAAACATAAATTATATAAAACTAACCATAATGACAATCATTACATATTGTGCCATAATTGTGGAGCAGGTGTCTGCAAAGGTCTGAACTATAGATTTATTATTTTTGTTAGTTTTGGGTTTTTTTTAATCCTCAACCTGTTATACAGTGGTCGGCACTGTATAACAGTGCCGCTAATCCACTAATGTGCCAAAAGCGGAGCTAATTTTTCATTTAGCGCTTTTGTGTTTTTGCTAACTATAAGAACATTTAGCACACTTAGCTTCCCGTGAATTCATTTTTCCAGATATATTCTGAAACGCTAATTTACTTGGCTGTTTTCTAGAGCTTCAGTTGACATCTGTGTCAAAGTTTTGTTTTTATCGACTCTTAGGAATTCTTCAGTTAGCTAAACGTTTCTGCTCATGCTCTTATTTTGAAGTGTAAGAAAGCTATTTAGCAGTCCTGTTCTCTCTCTCCACATTCTCCACTTGTGATGCAGTGCATCAAATGACATTTATTCTGTACCCATAATGCATTGCTGTGGAGCACAGTCAGTAGTTGTATGGTAAACAGTTTAAAATCCACTGAATGTTTTATTTATTTTACTTTCACAGGAGTTCTGGCCAACAGGCAGCAACCAAAAAGTTACATGATTAAACTGCCCCATGTATTTTTTGACTAAATAGCAATTAGCCACAACACTCAACAAATATGAAAGCAAAATTATGAGTGAAAGGTCCAAAATAAAATCACAACTACAGTACAAACCAAAAGTTTAGACACACCTTTTAATTCAATGAGTTTCCTTTATTTTCATGACTATTGACATTATAGATTCACACTGAAGGCATCAAAACTATGAATAACACATGCGGAAATATGCACTAAACAAAAAAGTGTAAAACAACTGAAAATAGCCCTTATATTCTAGTTTCTTCAAAGTAGCAACCTTTAGCTGTGATCACTGCTTTGCACACACTCTGCATTTTCTTGATGAGCTTCAAGAGGTCGTCACCTGAAATGGTTTTCACTTCATAGGTCAACCTGCCCTGTCAGGTTAATAAGTGGGATTTATTGCCTTATAAATAGTCATGAAAATAAAGAAAACCCATTGAATTAGAAGGTGTGTCCAAACTTTTGGTCTGTACTGTATATGTTCTCAATAACAAATTTAGCCCATGTATCAGGCTGCATTTAGAATGTTAGCATTAGTTTGGCTAAATGTTGTTTTAACCTACTGTTGTAGCATTAGCAGAACTAATGTTTATGATTAGCGCTTACAACTACCCAAACTAACTCTTTAGCTAGCAATGCCCACCACCGCATATTTATTCTTCATAGGTTTTACATTTTAAACAGTTTCTAATGCAAATCAAAATAAATTTTCATATTCTACATGTAAACTGAAACTCTCATTTCAAGATGGCAGCTTGCTGCTAACACTGCATTGGTCATATCTGTTTTTACCTCTCAGCCCATATTTGACCCTAAGGACAGAGCTCCACAGCTCCCCCTTCTGTTCCATCAGTCCTAGCATCCTGCTGCCCACCAGTCCAGGTAAGAAAAGCTCCGCCTCCACAGAGTACTGGCTGCTGCTGCTGCTAAGGTCCTGCCGCCGCTCCAGAGCCACTAAACAACAGACAACTGCTAGTTCTGTGGCATCTGTAAAAGCAGATGGACGTTTCTAGGGCCTGAAAGAAGAGCGTCACCTGAGAGCGAAGCCGTCTCTCTGAACACGTTCTTCAGAGTAGCAGAGAAGCTGCTCTTCCTGCCCAATCCACGGGTGACATTAGCAGACAGAATCACAGGCCGTTGATCGGCGGCCATCTTAGCTTCCAGGTGGTAGCGCGTTCTCTGCTCATACTGAAGGCTGGTGCTGTCCACCAAACCCTGCAGAGACATGAAAAAAAGTTACGTTTAATCGATTCTCAACTAATATACCTCCAAACTTTTTATATAATACTTACCATGAGATAAAAATGGACACTGTCGATTACAAGCTCAAGCTTCCCAGATTTTATATTCCTCTCTTGATCAAACTGTCCTAAAGAAAGACAGAAAGAACAAGTCTTAAAAGGTTAGATACCTGAGAAACCCCGAGTCGGTTTCATGCTTCCTCTGGACCTGACCCTGTAAGACGATGGTTTTCAGTGGGTGTTTGATTCTCAGCAGCACTCTGTGGGAGCTGAAGGCCAGGTCCAGAGACATGTCCCTGGGAATGGAGGACAGGGGCGTGGCAAGGAGGAGGTGGATGGAGGCCTCTCTGGGTAGCCAGGTCCCCCTCTAGGTTAAAACAAGACAGACAATGAATAGAGTATCTCTTTTATGGCATAACTAAGGGTGACCATATTAGCATATGAAGTTGATCAACATTACAACTCTGTTTCACAGTTTGACACATTGCAACCACAAAGTAAACATCAATGTAACTTGCTATATGCGTTGGACTGGCTGTGATCTGTTGGGATAGCCTGTCTTCTTATGAAGACATAACACATTTATTTATTTATTCATTCATTTACTTTTACTAGTACTTGACTAAAACCTTTTTGAGTTTCACATTTAGAAATGACTTAAGTCAGAATTAAACAGACAAGCATTTTCATCCACAAGACTAAGACTAAAACTAAAATGGCTGCCAAAACAACAATGCCCCTGGCTCCTTTTTTTAACGCTCCACTCGTCTGGCCAATTGGTTTAGCAGTGCGACCACGTCTTGATATGTTTACAGCAGTGTCACATCCAATCTAAAGGATGGATTGAAAAATATAAAGCAATCACACTTCTCCTGAGATTACACACAGTCATGCTTTTTAAAGTTGTTTTATTAGATACTTATAAAGAACCAGAACCTTTTTCCTCCACTTCACATTCATGTGCTACTTTGTGCTGGTTTATTACATAAATATCCAAAGAAAACACATTAAAGAACATTATCGAAATATTAATTTGTTGGCATCATTAGGCAATATCACAGGAGGATATATACATTTATATTAAAAGAAACAATTTCATGTAAATTGCATGAATGTTCACCTGTAAGTTTAAGAGTCATATCAAAAAAATTTGAATGTGTCCCGATGAGGATTGTTTGTCGTATTAAACGTACCTTTTGAAAAAAAAACATTTAACCAGGTACTAAACATACTTTTGATTTAGCATAAATTTTTGTTTTCAGTAATGTTTTTCTTTTTGTCTAATGTAATATTTCAATTTCAAATGTCATGTTTTTGTGAGCTACATGTGGAAAATCATAATAATTGACAGAAACAAAGGCTTTCAAACTGTGTCAGTGATAAAGTTCCTAAAAAAAATGAGCTTTTCAATAATATCCTAACTTATTGAATGGGTCAGTAGTAATAGTGTATGCATACCTTGTAATGTAATGAGTAAGCAGCCTCCAGCAGATAATAGTGGAGGCCTCTGTCCAGCTTCAGCAGGCGGAGCGACAGATGGGCCGGTCCAGTGGGGGGCAGAGCGACACCAGAGGGAAGTGAAGGGTATGACACGTTGGAGCACAGCTGCCAGCCAATCATTTTAGACCCTGCAGGACACCATAGTTACAAAACACTACGTTAGAAAAGAATGGAAAAATATTGGAAAATACATTTTAAAAAATGCTACTTTTATGTGAGTGTGGACAGTACGAAGTAAAAATATTGGTAAGGTTTAGTTTGTCAACCCTGTGGAACAGTGAGAGAGACAGCAACTTTCTGATTCAAACCGTTTATGAAGTCTATTTTGATTCAGCTGCTTCCGTTTTTTTATTCATTTCTCTTTTTTAAATCAATTTAATAATTCTCCTTGCGTGGTATAACTTATATAATGAAATGACAATAGAGTGACATGATCGGTTCATTAATAGATTGATAGACTTATATATACTGGTATGGACTCAGCAAAAAACTTTTTCAGTTTGTATTTTCAAACTTTGATTTGAAAATACAAGTTTTGGACTACTTTGCTGCCTTCTCTCTATGTTTTTTTTTATCCCCGTTGATAGAAAATGTGTGTACTGAGTCAGAACTAACCCAGTGTCTCTTTAGTAGAGTAAAGAAGGTAACACTGATGGCTCATTTAGGATCATTTTAGCCAAATAGCAGAGAAGGTAAAGCCATGACTACAAACTCACAGCTTTTTGGCGTGCAGGTGGTCTTCTGGATTCGACTCTTCGGTCCCTTCATCTCCTCTCTGTGGTCTCCGCTGAGCTGAAACACTCTGGAGCTGGACAGCACAGAGGTTGCATGTCGATTTTCAGAAACAAAACAGCCGATGTAGCTGTGATGCTAACTTTGTCCATGCTACAACAGTGCCACCTTTACATTTTTAATTATTCAGCAATTTATTTGTGTAAGCAATGAAAATAAAGACTGTTCTACTCTAGAGTTTTAAATGATAGGGCTCCCATTTCAGGTTTCTCTGAGGTCTAGTAGCCCTGCCCTTTAACTGTCCAGTATACGGCACGTACAAATAGTTTAGTGGCCCATTATTGGAACTAGTAGCCTCTTTTGCATCTCAGTTAGGCAATAACCACACAACCACAAACCCACCATTAAGGATCACTTTGTCCTCTCACGTCATACGAAGTGGTCGGCCATAATCACGGCTGTGAGCATTCAGACAATGCAGTTGGGGTTGTGGAATCAAAGGGGCGTGGCTTTAAACTCACAGCCTGCTGGGAATTTTCTCTTGGCTAAGTTCTGTTTCACGATCCTCAAATATGCTGTTCAAATACATTTAGTGCTACAGACAAGTTGCAATGTAACGTCACGTGTGCAAGTGGAGGGCAAAAAATGGCTGGCCAACAATGACTACCATTGGTTTTAGCTGTCAGCGTCACGCGCTAAATATTAAATGTACGTGTGATACATGAAGGAAAAAGCAATGCAGTGGTGTAAAATTAATTGTCAACATTATGAGCACTAGATATCAAGGTCAGAAAAAAGTTTTAATTAAAAAAAAAAAAAGTAGTGACGGAGAGGGGAGTAAGTTAGTTATCCTGGCTTGACTTTGACAATCTTAACATGTTGAATCCTGATGCACTAGTGGAGCTGGTGTCAGTCAGTTGCTATGGCAACAGGACTGTGTTTAACACAGACAGTGAGAAAAAAGAATATAAGAGGTTTTGAGTTGTTCTTCAAAGTGTTTTCTGCTTTATTTTTCCTTTTGCTGTTTCGCACTGCACTAAATTAATAATAGCTACATCTCCAGGTTTCTTTTTCTTAACGAAATCTTTGCCCTCTCACGTCATACAAGCTCCAGAGGGTTGTGCGCATGCATGAAATTTTGGATGTGTCTACACAGAGGTAAAGTTGTCATCTTCCATCCTCAGCGTACAACTAGACCACTGGTTCCATGATCCCATAATGGCCCTTACAGTGCATTAGACTGTAAGTTCTAATACAGTTTGTGGTTACTGTTTTATTTCTACTCCCAAGGAAGATGGGAAACACTGTATTTTTGGATCCATTTCAATTTCCTATTTTGTGTTGTTGGGACTTTCCAGCTGATCAAAGGGAATAATGGACATTTGTAGATCCTACAACAAAAGATGTTCTAAAAGGAGCTAGAGCGTACATGAGACACGTCGAGTCATCAAGCAATATCTTATGAAGAGGGTATGCTGCAAGTCACACTGGTAGTACTGCCCACATCTCTGTATCCAAGCTAGCATTCCAGATCTGTCTTTCAAATCTTTTCTTAATGATGCCTGTGATGCTGCTATCCCAACAGATTGCGCAACTAGAAGAAGGCTGATGCCACAAGTAGAGGCACAGATTATCTAATTACAAAGAGACTGTCAGCATGTTTCATACAACAGCTTCTTTATATTTCTGTTATTTCATTAAGTGTGTTTTTGCAACAGAAACAAGCTTGACGAGAGTTGTGACATCTTGACACATCTCCACCCAGCAGGGGGCCCCAAATCTGCATGTTCACCTCATCTCAGGAACATAAAAATCTCCTGTCTTTATCTAAAGCCGCCTCATATATTTGTTACATGTATGTAATAAATTAGTTTTTCATGCTTGAAAAACAAATAGTAGAATTTAAATAAAACAAATTGCAAAGATTACCTGTGACTGTTTTATTTTATTTTATTTTTTACCATTATCAGGCCATTATTTGGTCATTAGTGTTAGGTCGTATTATTGGACTACACTGTCATACATGAGGTGACCTAGCGAGCCGCCATTAGCAAGAAAAGTAAACTGGACACATGGCATCTAAACAAATTTAGTGGCCCGGAAAAACAGAAGGAAAAGTAAACAGGGGAAGAAAAGTGATCAAAGAATTAAGGTGATTATTGACGATGTGGGCTGGATAAGTGGAGGTGTAATGTCTTATTTTGTTAGGGTTTTTTTGTTCAGCTAGCTAGCCTAGCAAAATTATTATTTAGCTGGCTAGAATGAAGTGTTTGCTTCATGAATATGTCACATCTGTTGCCATGGGAATGACTCACTAGACTTGTTTATTTAGATCATAGTAGGGAGTTTTATAAACACTCAAAATCTCTTTTATTGATGTATTGAGGATTATTGTTTTCCTTCCCTTATAGTTTATTGGTTTAATTCACATCAAAATGTGTAATTTTCTAACCATTTAAATGGTTAGGAATTTATTCATTGTAGTTTGATAAACTAGGGGACTAACTGTATTCAAACCACTGGAGACCCAAATTACAATTTTCTAAGGATCTGCCACTGACAGCTTGGTGTCAGATATCACAGCAGGACTTCAAATGACTTGTGAGCTCAGTGCTTAAGTGTGTTTGGGTTGTTTTGCTGCCAAAAGGGGGACCAACTCAAAAGTAAATGAATAATAATGTGGCACAGTGTTCATTTTGTCAAGAAGGATTTTGGTCAAAGTTTTAATCAATGTACTTCTTTTTCCAGAATGAAAACAAGATCAACACTAAATAAAACCTCACGACAAAAACTGAATTTCTGCCATGCGCTTTGAAGAAAACCAGATAGCAGTGGAGAGAAAACATCCAATCAGATGTCGTTTTTTTGGGGGGGGGGAGAGATGAGACAAGTTGGATAAATAAACACTTAGACTTACACATACGACTTAAGATTTATTTATTTTTAACCTTAATGACAAAAGCAAACCCAAATAAAGTTGGTTCAATTAAGAAAAGTTAGCCTACACCGCCATTAAATACCAACGCTTACCTGAGAGAGATAACGTCCATGAAGTCCTGTGGTGTGTTCAGGGTGACTCGGACTTCCCGGCCCTCTTGCAGTTGGAAGCTCCCATCCAGGCTGGAGGAGCTCCTGAGCTCGGCGAGCCATTCAACCGCGGCCTGACCCGGAGCACCGTCCACCCCCATCCTGGCTGACAAGCCCACATAAGCACTGGGAACAAAGACAACCAGTTACACTCTGCTGATAGACTAACCATGTGGCCACTGTTAAGACTGTAAACTCAGCACTACTTGGGACGGACGTATCCATTCAGGGAGAAGTGCGAAATGTCCCTGTAGTTAACGCTGCCTTTCAGGTGCAGTGAAAGGAGAGAGGTCATATTGACGCCTAAGTTGATGGGGACGCCAGACAGGGAGGGCAATCGCAGCTCCTCAGCCATCAGCACACCCCTGTGGCTCAGATGAACCTCATGACCCTGCAGGACAAAGCAGAAGGAAGGAAAAACGGTGGGGGTGATGGGCTGCAAACAGACCTAGGAGTATCAGTATCGGTCGTTGTCTTCGACTGAAATAGTTTTACTGACGATTCAATCAACTTGTTGGCATTGTAGTTGCTGGTCGACTGAGTTTACAGAAAATGTAGTTGAGTAAAGTCATAACATAACACTTTTGCTAAAAGAGGATGGCTGAGTTTTTCTTTGACAAGATGCAAATATGAGTGGAAAATGATGCAGAAAAATCATATTTTCCTAACATAATGACAAGAAAAATAGATGTAAACAAATATTACTGGTACTGTCCATGTTATTTTGTTGTGCAAAAGCTGCTAAAAACACCTATTGTAATAACTATTTAAAAAAAGAAAAATAAATAATAGTTTGTTGTTTATCATGTTTAGCCAAAAACTTTAGGAGTCATTACAGAAGCTCCAGTTACTCTGTAGAGGCAAGTGGAAATAATATGAATTTATATCTTTGCAATAAACAGACAAATATTGAGTTTTGTGTTTTGAAAAAATAACAATAAAGTTTGAACAGCCAAAGATCATAAATAAGATACGCAATTTATGCAAAGATAATGTCTCACTAGTTACTATACGTTAAATCTTAATGGGTTGCATCTTCTTCCAACTGTTTCCATCTCATTGTTATTAGCATTAACACAATGATCGGCCTATATTGAAGAGCTTAGGTTCGTATTTGTATTATATTTTTGTTTTTATTTACTTTTTATCTCAATTTCATCTGGAAAAAAATATGATTATTTTTGATGGAGGTTATAACAAAAAATTTTTTAAATTTTCATCCCTATAAGCTGGATGTTACCTTGAGCAGTTTCACAGCCAGCCCAGCCAGGCTGAGGGAACCCTGATGGATTTGGTCACGGACGTCGTCACATGTGAACACACTGAGCTCGTTCCCGAAGATCTTCACAGAAACCCGACACCTCGGCCTTTCCTCGTCTGCTCTCCTTCTTTCAAACAACTGCAAACACATAAAAAAAACAAACATAAATGCATCAAAAACATGCAGAAATGTTATAAATCTCTTAATTAGAAATGTTCATTTCTAACATTTTCATTAGCTTCAATGCTGAAGAGTTGATTCTGTTCTGTTCGTTCACTGTGAACAGGCTGATATGTTTAGATGGGTTTTATTATTTGGTGTTATGAATCAATATGTGGACCAAGTAAAAATAGGTTCTTGTGTTGGACCAAAAATGCAGTAAGTTTGACTCCAGATGTAGCTAGTTTAGAAACAGCGCTAATACTCATGTTAAAATAGCTAACAAGTGAAGCTTCCTGACCCTTAAGCTCCTCTTTCATGATTTTGGCAGGGATAAAAAAAATTGGAATGCCACAGAATCAGAAAACAGTAACAAATTATTTAATAGTTTATGATTATTTCAGTAGTGTTTCATGCCTTAATTAAAAATAAATTCCTAATTTGTGTTTCTTTTTCTGTTGGACAGTAGCACGGTTAGTTGCAGTGTTGCCAAGCGGCAAATTGAGATTCAAACGGGTTTGAATCTCAATTTGCCGTCTGTCTGCATGGAGTTTGTATGTTCTCACCAGTTACTCCGGGTTCCTCCCACAGTAAAAAAAATATTTGTTAGGTTAACTGGTTTTTATAAATTACTGAGACATGAGTTTGTGTGTGTTTAGAGATAGCTCTAATGCTAATGTCAAAATAGCATTAGCGGTTGTTTGACCAGTGTGTGTCCATGTTGCCCTGCAATGAGCTGGCAACCTGTCCAGGATGAACCACACCTCTTGCCCAATGACCACTGGAGATGAGAACCAGAACCCAGGCCGCAACCCGACAAGGATGACTGGGTATAGACGACAGATGGCTGGATGTTTCTATTGCTCATTGTTAAACTCTTATTAATTTCTAAATAGAAATACTGAATTAAAACATATACAGAATGTTTCAAAGTTTTTTTTTGGCGGTGTCTGTTAAAATAAACGGCTAAAGGAATTTTTGCCTCTGGCTCTCTGGGCACCGCTGGTTGGCCCAACCCGTCATCTTGGCGGATGAATTAACTCCAGACTCTTAACAGGAGTTCTCCTATGACCAGCTCCCATCTGGTCCTTCCACCATGTTTCTGCTGGATTGAGGTCAGGACGTTGGTCTTTGACTTGGCCATTCCACAACATTAACTTTATTCTTCTACGGCCATTCTTTGGTTGAATGACTTGTAATGCTTGGGGTCATTGTTTTGCTGCCTGACCCATTTCCTCTCGAGATGAACGTCAGACAGATGTCCTGACAGTTTCTCTTTAGCATTTGCTGGCTGGCATGATGCAAAATCTATCATTCCTTTACAACCATGCCCATCCTGCTGCAGAACAGCCTGTGATACTGGCACCACAATATTTACACTATGTGATTAGGAGAATGGAGATATTTTTATTATTTTTTAAAGGACAACTCCTTGTTATTTTAAGAAAAAATATATATCAGTTGGTTTCATCTGTTCTCGAAGCAGGCTTTTTAACTGAGAGAGCAACGTCTCATGCAACCTGCCGTCCACAATAATCTTGTTAATGTTTTACAAAGAGTGGAGGGAATGTGTGATAGAACTCTCAAGGCAGACAGAGGATGGTGCACTGCTGTGGGTATGACTGTCAGACGTTTTGTTGTTTGTCTTTGTTTTGTTTCAGCCACATTGGGGGTTTTCATGAACGGCCTATTTAAAGGCGCTTTGCACAGCTGGTTGCCACGGGATATTAAAGGATTTCTCAAAGAATCAAAGATATGAAAGAATCAAAGCAGGATTTCAGATATGTTTTTGATTAGGGTGTAACATTATAACATGATGTAAAGCTAAAAAAAAGTCAATTTAACATAATACTGACCCTTTAAGGTCAAGCCCAATCGGATCCAAACTTTTTAGCAAGCCTCTAAAATCTACTTTCTTGCTTTAAGCTCCTGAGGTTTTTGTCAGACATTTTCTTCATGATTTTTTAAAAATGTTATTATTAGTCAAAAGTGCTTTCCAGTCTCTTATATTTATCAATGTTGAGTTATGAACATTGACCTTAACTGTGACGAGGGACGATTGTAATGCTTTAGAAGGTCCAGATTCTGTTGTTTTCTCTGGATGAATCCATGATGTCTAATTTTGGAAGGTCGACCTCTCCATGGGAGGTTCTTCACTGTTCCATGTTTTCTCCATTCATAGATAATAGATCACACTTCATTTGCTGGACTCCCGAAGTCATGCCTCAGAATAATCTGATGCCTTTTAACCTTTTCCAGACTGACAGATGTTGATGACTTTGTTTCTTTTCTGCTTTAGAATTTCTTTACACTGGGCCCTGATCTCCTAGCCTACTTTATGCTGTCAGACGGGTTCTATTTGAGTGATTTCTTTGCTCTAAGGGTCTGGCACTAGTTAGACCTGGATGTACCCTTTGAGACTGGACCAAAAGCTTTTTTTTTTAAAAATTACATTTACTTTTTAATTTAACATCAAAAACAATTATTTTTCCACATAGAGTCAGGTCAGTTTTGATAGCTTTTTCCATTTCTAAATGAAATCATCACAAAACTCAGGTTGTCGTTGTCAGATATTATAAGTAGTTGAATGGTTTGGGACACCAAGTGGATCGATTGCTGTAGGGATTTGGTGCTGCTTTAAAAGCCTACTTGGCTCCCTGCAGAGTCTGCTATCTAAATGTCAGAACTTATCAGCTCTGTTTCCTACCATGGCCCTGGCCTGGCTCAGATAACCATCGGTGTTGGACAAACATGTTTCTTTCTCTCTTCTGTTTCCGTCGTCTGCTCTTCTCCTCCTTCTGGTCTCTTGTTTTTCACTTTTAGCAGTTGGCTCGCCCTCCGTTTTCTGATCAAAAGCGCTCCTCAGAAGTGGCTCAAAGTTCTCCATATGTACGTCCACCTGAAGGAAGAAAGAAAACGTGGCCCACTCAACGTCACGTTTACTTTATCACTACGGATTTTTAATAATCTGCTGCTTGTGAAACTCGCCTCCAGAAGGTTGTGCGCTCTGCCATGCAGATACATCGTCAGGTTGGCCGAGATCGCTCTGGGCAGAAAGGACTTCGGAGAGAAAATCAGGGACGTTTCTAGATTCTTTATCCCAAAGCCTGAAATGGAGAAGAAACAGGCATTACACCGTTAATGGCACTTGCTAGTTTTTAAGACTTTTATTTTTCTAAACCATTTTTTTAGTATCACAAAATATACCAATCATGAAAAAGCTAAGAGTAAGAATTCAGGACTGGCTTTACACTTTATTTAAAGCAGGAAAGTCATTTTTAAACATTGTTTTCTGTTTAAGAGCTTTTCATTAAAAGGAAAAGTCTAGTCCTATACACTGACAAATGAGACAATGCTAAATGGTTTAAAGAGAAAAGATAACGGAAACCTTGCAACATGGATGTGAGGTCCTGAGAAATATAGAAAAGAATAGAGTAAGCACTCTTACTTCTGCAAAAAAAATTTCTACACAGGAAAAGCGGGCTGGTTTGTGAAACTTAGCGAGGCCAGATTTTTCTCTTATTTACCAAAAATCTCGTTAAAACACTTTCCACCCCTTTAATTTGAAACAATTTTAAATTTTTAGTTGAAATGTTTTTAATTTGAAAACGTCTGCACGACCTGAGGGTTCATTGAGAATATCCGTTTCAATGGAAGGAGCCATCCAAGGCTGAGGGAAAAGGACGAAACACATTTCATGCCGTGTAGCGGCACAGGTGACTCCAGCCTAGTCAGTATTAGTGTTGGTTGTAGCAAAACATTCCTCTGTTTGGAAAATGTATTATTTCACCAAACCTTTTACTTTTGTGCCTCACATGTCAGTATGATTTGCTGATGTTCATGGATAGTATATGAAGAATTTTTCTCTATAACAAGGTTTTATAATGAACTCAAAATATGTGGAAAGTGAGACTATAAACTACTTCCGTTCACTACAGCAACGTTTTACAAAACTTCTCCATGGGACAAGAGTTGGGCAGCATTATATATTACGACCATATCATCATCATGTTCATGTGTGCAATATTTACATCGCAATGATTGTTGGCTAATATATCCTCAAGTTTTAAAAGCCAGAATTTTACATGGTAATATAGCATTTAGCTAATGGGACAGAGGCTGCTGTCATTTATGACATTGCCCAAAATGCTGAAGGTCACCAATGGTAGGGTTAACCTAACCCTAACTCTCACTGCAACATTTACCAGTTCAGATTTTTGATGAAAAATTGGAGAAAAGGAAGAGCTGAACTTTGGCTTTGAACATCAAAGTATCAATAACAGTCAGAACTGGACCCGAATTTACAATGTCTGCTTGGATACTGAAAGACTTTCATCAATTTTTTTTTCAGTTGTAATTGTTTTTAAATAGGTTTGTTATGGAGAGCTTTTAATTCTCTGGGTAGGTTGCTGGTCTGTTGGGTCTCCAATCTCCTGCTTCAGACTTTGCTGTCACTACTTTAGCGACGGCCAGTGTGTCACCGAGCTCTGAGACCTTTTGTACCCGGTATGTCTCTTTTGCAACCCTTCCGTGTTTTTCTTAACGTCACACTTGGGAAAGAGTTACATGTCAAATACAAGCAACCAAAAGGGACCGTAGTAAAAGCAATGATACTAAGATTAGCATCCACAATAAATATGCTCTCCCTCCTTTTACCTGAAACAAAAGTATGATCTGAATAGGAGGAATATTTCCAAAACTCTGCCTCAAAATCTCTGCTTATAATGTCATCAGGCAGAAGCTGAATTAGTGTCTGCTTCACAGGATCCTCACTCCGCAGGATATTAGTGAGATGACTCCACACAAAGGACCCCACTGGAAAGACAAAAGAAGAAAGGGAACTTATTTCCAATAAAATATAACGCAAAAAGGTACAAGGAAATTGTCTTGCCTGTACAGTTCCACTAAAAACTAATCTGAATAAATTCTCAACTTAAAACAAGTATTTATGATATGTTTAAAGTCAATATTAAACTCCTAACTGTTATTTAGACTTGTGCTACAAATTCTGGGCATCCTGTCCAAGCACAGATTGGACCTTGGCTGGAGGTCTCGTTCTTCAGTGTTGTCTTCACCACTTCAAACACTTCCTGGTCGGGGCAGAGCATGAGCTGCTGGTATGCAGCCATCCTGACCTCAGGATCCTCCCGGGAACATCTGTACAGCTGCAACAGCACCGACCGCTGAGAGAAGGAAACCGCTGTCAGTAACTGATTACGATCTGACCACTTCACCTCAACCCAGCGCACATAGCAAATCAATTATCACTACATTTAAACATGCCTTAATGGGGACTGGTTTCGTTGGATTCCAACTTAGACTATTAAGCCATTGAATACATAATTAATCTAACTGGGGCAAAAACTATATTTTAAAGTGTTTGCTAGTTTTTACACCTTGGTTCTGACTTGACTGTGGTTTTAGACAGTGGTGGACAAAGCACTCAACGGCAGTACTTCAGTAAAAGTGTTGACAGTCATGGTTAAATGTTACTCAACTACAAGTAAAAAAGTACTCAACTTAAAGTACTTACTTTTGAAAATATCTAAGTCTTCAAAAGCATCATTTGTATATTCCAATAGCAGGATATTGCTGGGATTGTTTTCATAATGCTTCTACAGAACCTTTTAACTGGCTGAAACCACCTTATGATGTATCCTAAAACACTCTGCTAAACGTCTAGCCCACCTATACAAACTTCAGGATAAATAAATATTTAAAACGTCTCTCCAAAAGGATAAAAACAGGAGAAACTATTTTTTCCCACAGACAACAACATTGGTAACTATAAATAATGCCATACTAGACAGAGAAGCTTACAAACATTAAACAACGAGCTAAAATGCGGTCACCTAGTCCACTTGAGTTTCTCTCCATCGCTGAGTTACGTTTGGATAAAAGCGGCAACTCAGCGCGCGACAGTTGGCGAGGATGACCTAATTCCAAACATTAGCAGTGAGCGGCGACTGTGATTGGTTCCCGGAGCATAGCGTGTGGCCAATTGCACTTCAGTAAATAAAAAAAGCAACATCAGACTACAAAACTATGATGAGCCAAAAGGAAGTAAGAAGTATTATTTAATACTTAGTATTATTAAGTATTATTTAAAAAAGGAGTAAATATCCGGAGGGAAAAAAAACCCCTCAATTTTCTATTAAAGAAAAATAATCTGACATTTTGATATTAAAATCAGAAATGTGTGTGTATATATATATATATATATATATATATATATATATATATACACACAAAAAAACATCTGGAATTTTCTGAGTTTGAAAAGTCGAACATTTTATAGAAAAGAATAACATTTTGAGATTAATCTCAGAAATTTTATAGAAGGAAATTTCTGTCTTTCAAAAGTCAAAACTGTTCAAATTTTGAAAGTATGAAATATCCTAGTTTTTCTAGAAAATTTCAGAAATTAATTAAACAATTTTTGAGTTTTTGGCAGAAATGTACTTTTCTTTTCTTCTCTAGTAGCCCTGATATGTTGTTGTATTTTTGAAATATAGTGGCGTCGAAGTCATAAGTTCCCCAAGAAAATAAATACTCAAGTAAAGAAAAGATACTCAAAAAATACTAAAGTAAATGTACTCCATTACTGCCCACCACTGGTTTTAAGAATCAACTCACGTCAGCTGAGCATGGAAAGCGTCTGAAAGCTTTGACTGCGGCGACTTTGAGCTCCAGCTCAGTTTGGTGGCCCAGCAGGCAGTGACTCAACAGAGGAATAAAGGACGCTGCATTCACACCACTGTTTCCAATGGATTTCAATGCATAAATAAGCTGGAAGACACACAATTATATCTGCAAATGAGCAGCCAAATATTTCACAATCCATTTCAAAGACATGGTTTGTGCATTGAAGAGCACTGACTTCAGCTTGAAGACGTCGTACCTCTCTGATTTGATGAGGTTCCTTTTCCCCACACCCTGCATTCAGGGTTTCCTGAATTGTCTGCATGAAAAACTCAACCTGAGGCGTTTCACCGCAGGAAGCGTGAAACCTTTGGCACATCTGATAGATGAGAGATGATCCAGCCAGCATCGCTTTGGCCCGTAGCTCTTGACGTGCCAAAAAGCCCTTAAAAAGAATCAATATCTCAGTTTTTAAGTGAAATGTTGCATGAATGAACTCAGCAGCTTTGGTGAAAAGGTCCTACGTTGATGGAGCCAATGATCTGAGGTGATGGGTGCGGAATGAGGGCTAAAGTGGTCAGAAAAGAGTTAACCTGCCCTTCCTCCAGCTCATTATTCAGCACCAGCTCAGTCAGCAGCAGAATGCAGTTTTCAGATCCACATGCCGGTAATGCCTCCAGTAGTGGTTGCCTGTCAACAATAGCTAACATCAGTATCCATTTGTATGACCTTTAACCTCTGAGGTAAGAAAATCTGTTTTGAACCAGTGAACTTCAAACAGTGGCTGCGTTTCCATTAACCTGAAAATTGCGCAAACTTAAATCACAATAATATATTAGATTGTGGCAAACACGGCAATTAAAAGAACAAAAATCACATTTTTCGCTAAAAAGTTTTTATGTTAGGATGAGGTTGTTTTTCAGTCATACCAAAGTAGATGTGTTTCACAGAACTGCAATGGAAACACTTTTTTTTTTTGCATCACAGGAATCACATGATCAACAGCCAGATGTTACTACTGGCAGAAACGACAAAGAAGATGACAGGAAGTAGATGGAGGATGATAGTTTTTTTTTTTCTGGCTCCACCAGAGCTCACAGCATCACACATTTCATAAAATGTTGTGTGTCATTGGAACGTGTTGAATCCATAACTCTTCTGTAAAATCGGCAACTACAATTTTTCCAAAATGCCAGATATGTAGCCATTACCAAATAGAAGGGGGTTCATACAAATATAAGTGATCTTGAATTATAAATATTATTTATATCCGTCACTGCCATTATTCTTAATGATTTTTTGCAGGAACAAACTTATTCACGTTTGATTGTTATTGCGTTTCTTATTTAATGGAATCGCCGCAATTGCAAAGTTTTGTTTTTTCGACATTAGCAGAAAATAGACAAAGATTTGTGCACATTTGTAATGCACACAGCTAACACTGTTAATGATTTTTTTGAAGGACAAAAACACAGAAATGAATAAGTTATGAAATCTATCATATTTGATATCTGAAGCAAATATGAGTAGATTGTTCTGATGCTTTCCATTCGCTCAGAAAGTCTCAAGTTGTTCTGGTGTTTGTAATGACACCAGAACAACTTGATTATGTTTCACCTGAGTTTCCCATGACCAGCTTTACTGGATGTGACATCACAGTTTATAAGATATATGAGTTGATACAATAAACACATCACAATTTGACACTCTATTTTACATGCCATTGGTTTGGCCTGAACTAGCCGATATTTATTTGCACTGACAAGATGGCTTCCTAATCACTGGTAGATTTCAGCTGATGTCTCATTTTTGACACTGAAATGATTCTAAACTAAAGCACCGATCAAGATGCATGAATATAGCCGTTATGGACCAACTGACCAGTCATTTCTGCACTTGAAAGAAGATTCTTGCCAAAGTGTTTTGAGTTGAGGAAGAGTCATGTCTTTGAGCTGGAACACCAGCTCCAGGAAGTCCTGGGAAATCTAGAAGAAGATCAGACACATCGTTAAATTTATGTTGTTTAAGCATTTGTTCCGAAAACATAAAACATCCCTTATGAACATACAGTCTGAAAGACCGTCAGACTGAGTATGATTACCTTCCCAGGAGACTCTGGGGCCCCAAGGGGGGGAACCATGACACACAAATACAAACATGCACTCAGTGATCTGGCAGAGTGTTAGCAATGTTGCTTTATTCACCTTCACTGCTAAATATAAACAGTGTGGAGCAGAAGAAATGAAGGTGGATGAAAACAGACTGTAGGTTACCAGCTGTGGATCCGAGGCAACGCTGCATAGCAACGCGACGGTCCGACCAACTTCCTGGAGACTTGTCGGCCTCGAAGGGCCTTCATCCTCAAACTGCAGGTCAGTGAACACACCAGGACTCAGGGACTCTGATGGAGCAAAGGAATATGTGGATCTGACTGCATGTCTGTCAGGAAGTACTGCTATTAAGGCAGGTTGTGTCCAAAGTGCGGCTCGGGGGTTATTTGTGGCACTTGGACTGATTTTGTGTGGCCCCGAGCTCCAGTTAAAGAACCATACAAATTTGGCCTCATCCAGTGCAGGTGGTTGGTGAAGATGGAGACTTTTCATTTTCAATCAGGGCAAAAATGATTACTGTCATCATTTGTTTTACAATGGAGAATGTTGAGGGGGCAGTGTTATGTGCTTTCCAGGCACATCGTGTCAATTTATAGGACAGTTAAGTAATATTAAGTAATACAATAAGTATATATCAAACATGACTTATAGGAAATTTGACTTTTTTCATTGAATGGCTACTCTTTAGAAAAGAGATAGAGGTCTCTTTTTTTATCTGCTCTTTCTGAAACTCTGCCTTCAGGAAGTCATTACAACATCTCTCCTCTGTCAACCTGTCAACAGTTTTACCAGCATTTCACTGAGAAGTAGCTCCTATAATGATCTCAGCAGATGTGCAGTTCGACCAGGTGTTTGCTAATTGCTGCTGGCTAGTCTGAAGGAGCTGATTGAGGAGAGATGCTCTGTGAGGTGAAAGCTTGGAAGCTCACAAACTGCAGCTCAGAAGAGGAGCTTCGTCCTCGAAGGCGGAGCTACGTCCACCCAGGCGTTTTGCACAGCTGAATGGTTGCCATGGAGATGAAAGGATTTGTCAAACATGCATGAAAGAATCAAAGCAACACTCCAGGTATGTCTTTGATGATAAACATAACACTGTTACTTTATGTACAACACAAAATATTCATCTTTTTGTAACCTTTATAAGAAGTAGAATCACGTCTATCCAGAGGACTTTTAATAAAACGTAAACGTTGGTTGCGGCAAACTTTGAAAGAAAGTGACCCAAATTCTGTTTTTGTAATTGAGAATTTATTTGGTTAATTGAGCTCAAAAGAATTTGAAAATTAGATGTTTTTCTTTTGATTCAGCAAATATGCAACAAAAAAAATCCTTTTCAATCTTTAGATCAACAATGATTAAAACCCATTTTCTACAAAAATATTGAACTTATTTTATTTTTGCTTTTTTGTTCCTTTTAGCCCATGAGTAAATGTGACTTGATGATTTTTCCTCCTGTGACAAAACGTTTGGACACCAATGTACTAAGGAGTGGAAGTAAAATCGTCATGCTGACCTGCTCCGGTTGACGCTCCCGGCTGGGTTTTGAGCAGGAGCAACGTGGACACACTCTTTGTCTTTACAGACCCTAATGGCGTCAAGGAAGTTGCCAACGATACAACCTCAGTACAGTTAACTTCTTCCACCATCGACTGGCCAGGCCGCTGGACACAGTGTAGCTCCATCCCCACCATCTAGACCAAGGGAATCACATGACATATTCTATTACAAACATCTGAAGTAACACCGAATCTTTTATATTTGGAGTTGTCATAAAGTTAAGTGTTTTTCTACATCCCGAGCCCAAACGGAAAAAATAAAATTACTTGTTGAAATTAGTTCAGCACGACGATGTTTTAACGTCGCCGTAGATGGGAAAAAAGGAAGTAATTTTCCACGAACAAAATCTCAAAGATTTTTTACCACAAATTGTAGATATTGAAAATTTTAAACTTTTGAAAATAAGAAGCTACCGCATTTCTTTCGTATAAATTTCCGAGACTAATCTCAAAATTTCAACTTTCTAGACTCAAAAATGACCAAATTCTTTTCAAGAAAACTTCTGAGATTAATCTTAAACTCTGAGATTTTTCATAGTAAAATTTCGACTTTTCAAATTTCCACATTGTTTCTAGATTAATCTCAAACTATGAGTTTTTTGGCAGATATTCACTGCTTTTTTTTCTATCTCCAAAGGCCCTAATATACCTTCGTGCTTTCGGACAGAGGAACTCACTGTGTCTTCGGTCAGAGTGACTGAATGAGGCCACAGGCGGTCCAGCCTGGACTGCTGGCACTGCCTCAGATCTCTGCTCTTCAGCAGTGTTGGTCCTCGCCTCTCGTATCTGCTGGTGCATGTTCCATGAACATCAGTCTGAGGAAAAACATCGGTGCAAGTCCTTTAAATGAACAGCGCAACAGAAGTAATTTTATTAATATAGATGAAAAAGGGCTAGTTCCACTGGCAGATAAATTTACAAAAGACATTCTTCCCATTTCATAAGTGAAACAATTTGCCAGTGGAGCTAGAACCTTTTCATCAATATTAAGGAGTTATTGACTTAAGACAAGCTTCTATATCTTGCTAAAAAGTAACTTGTAAGTAACTTTCAAGTGTAATAAGATATTTGTACGTATGTAGACAAACATATGTTAGTAGTTTGGTTTTAGGGCCACAGAAATAGGTATTTGTCAAATCCCAGTGAACTGCGGCGAAGTTTGTGAAAACGTGAATCAGTTCAGACTCATGTCGTCTCCGTCCGCTCACCTCTGTCTCTTCTCTGAATTTGGAGACCATGGGGGAGGTCTGGAGCATGCTCAGTAGAGCCCGTTTAATGTTGAGAGCCCACACCTGCTCCCCCTCCTGGAGGCAGAGGGCTGTGACCTTTCCCCCCTGGAGGGAGAACTTGAGGCGCGTTCTCTCCAGTGACTCCCTGGGAAACAAAAACACCAGATGAGCCCATCTTCCTCCCCCTCATCCTCCTCCCAAGACAAGAGAACAAATAGAAGAGGCACATCTGAACAGAGTATCCCTATAATAGGAATCGTAGCTCCATTCCAAGGGGGTATAAGGTTGCAGCAAACAGAGCGCAGACACAACTATGAGTTAAAATAATAATAATAACAAAAAAACAAAAACCTTTACAGGGTTTTACCTCAAAGTTTTTAGATGCAGGACAGAGTGTTCCCTCTGAGGGGACATACGCTTTATCTGGGAATTTCTTATCTGTTGGACAGGCAGACACTTGAAACCACAACACAACATGCTTTTAGATAGCCGGCTCAGAGCGGCTTTGAGCGAGAGCCGACCTGCATGGTTAGGTGGCAGTCGGAGACCGCCTCGATGTCCACCACGCACTCCAGGGCCAGGCCACTCCGGCCTCCACCCGAGCCATGGAGGGTGGTGCTGATGGCCGCGCTGTACCTGTAGGTGTATCTCACACCTTTCTGAGCGGAGAAGTCAGTGCTCTGAGACGCTAGGGGTGTAGAATTAGAAAGAAAATTTTAAAAAATCAAGTGATAAGTTCCTACTTTTGGAAAAGAAAAAAAATACCTTGTTTTTCATTATTGGTGTGTTTGCATGTAAGGCTGAAGTTAACAATTATTTTACTAAGCAATTCTTCTAACAATTAATCAGTTCTTCTGATGATTAATCGCATAAAAACTTGACACATTCTGCAGATTTTTCATTTCAGCATTTAAGCCTGTTTTAGGCAATATGAGAAATACACAAGAGAGTGCAAATAAACAAATAATTCAATTCATTTTTCAAACATGAAAATAAACATTTCGCTGAATAAATGCAATAAAACTGCTTTCCTTCAGTGAAGCTGCATCTGCAGCTAAAAAACACTTCTAACATCAACATGTGAAAAGTTCAGGCCTTTCTGCTCAAATTAACATCAATAATGTCATCAGTACAGTGTGGGACTGCTCTGGTAATTACGTTTTGGATTTATTGATTAATATTTGGATAGCAAAGGGTGCTAAACTGTAGGGTTTTTATTTTGTTTTTTACAATTTTGAGCCAGGCAGAGCTCAATTTTTGCTACTTGAGGAGTTCTGGGTAGAACATTTTTACATACAAAGAGTTTTTATCTTCATTACAAAATGTATATGTATTTGTACAGTTTTAACTCAATTACAGTGTTGCTCTTTCAGCAAATGGCCTTCCTTAGAGTCTCTATGCTCCGCTTAATGATTAATCGATCACTAAATTAGTTGACGATTATTTCAGTTATCAATTAATCCCATTTTTTAGCCCTATTTGCATGCAACAATTTTAAACAACTTTATCCTGTGCAAGAAAAAAATATCTCACCGAGACAACTTGTGTCACAGATGACTGGCTCCACCAGAAGACAATCACCTACTAAACATAAGGTCCAATAGAAAAACAAAAACAAACAAAAAGAAAACACTCAACTTTAAGGTAAGCAGTAGTGATGATAAACGCTCTCACGTCTCATGTCATGATCTCAAATTTATCCACAAACATTAACATGAAATCAAAAAATCTCAACTCTTACCATGAAGAAGTAGAAAAATCAAAATAACACGTGGATAAGCAAGCAGCAACACGGACACGGCCATAGCAACCCAGAGTCAGCGCAGGTCCGGCAGCCTCGGCAACCCCAACATGTACATGAGGGATGAAAGCCAAGCTCTGTTCGCTTAACTCAATGACCGGGCTTGTATGTGTGGACTTCCACTGTGACCCATCCTGCTCAAAGCAGCCAATCAAGACGCAGCTCCCGAGCTAAAAGCTACAAACACTCAACAGGCCAATCATTGGCGAGGCCTCGAGACTCAAAACACATGAAGATGTGTGGCCAAATTGGACACATGAGGCACATATGTAGAGAAAATGTAGGTTTAGTATATGGAACACACATCTGCTTGTAAACGTACTAGTATCCATTGACTTTTCCACATTTTGACATGCTACAACCACAGAACTTTCATGTATTTGACTAGGATTTTATGTGAAAATGGTGGATAATTGGGAAGAGGAAGGAAAATGAGACATTTCAGAATTTGTTGCAAGCATTTGCTCCACTTTACACAGAAATACTACATAAATTCCAGTCTAACCAATTGCTTTTGAGTTTCATAGTTAGCAAATAGATTCTACCTGCGTGGAATTACACTCAGTAAATCCAGCTCTTCTGTTTCTGGTCTCACAGGCTTTGTTAGAGAAAATTGGAGAACAAACAGCATGCAGTCCAAACAACACAGCAGACTGGAGGAAGATGCAGAGAAGTTTAAATCAGGAATGAATAACATCCCATAAATCTCTACTACATCAATCCTGATGGAAAACCTGACGAAAGAGTGACCCGAATCCTGTATTTTGTTGATAAAAATAGACAAAAAATTATTTTCTTGGCCAAGAAAATAGAAAAGAGTCGGCCTCAAAAATATCTATTTATTTGAGATTTTTTTTAACAAGGCAAAACCTTGTTTGTGTTTTGTTCTACAATAATTTGCACATCCATTTCCTACAAAGAATAAGGTAGACTATAACTACCTTATTCTTTTAATCAAAATGTTGCACGCTAAGTCTGAAAAACAAATCATAACAAAAGTTTTTTGGTATTTTTTTCGTTTTCAAAACTCTCATGTTTTTGGCCTCCAATCACTTATGACTTGACAATTTTGACTCATGCCACAAAGAGTTTGGCATGGGTTTGGCCTGCTGTACATCTAATGAAGCGGTATTTACATAGGAAGTGTTGGATAAGGTAACTGGAACACTTTGTAACAGCTAGATAGTATATTTGATCCGCAGGCCTTTGATCCTTTAATTAACAAACAAATAGTGCATATAGAATTGACAGACACAAGACTTATTATTTTTATCATGTTTTTATGCAACAAGAATAGAAAAAGGCTAAGCTAGCTGATGTGCATCGTTCATTAGCAATTAACTAACAAAGACACACCACAGCGTTGTTTGTTAGCGTTAAGCTAAGCAAAGATTTTATTTCACAACACACTAACCCTGCCATTTTCTTCTTCAGACACTTTGTTGTAGATTGTGGGGTCATTATGTTGCATGACCTGATTGGTACCAATCTTCCACTGTGGGAGAGATGGTCTCACATTTGACTGGACCAGGGCAGGTTACCGGGTAACCAGCTCTTAAGAGTGATCATTTCAAAACCTCCAGGTTTTTCCAGCTTATCGTTTCTTTGGTCTGGCTTCCTTTTGAGACGCAAGGCAAAGCGTGGGAATGTCCTGCTGTATGGTGCATAAAGCAATTAAGCTCTGCCCCTCCCCCACGGGTTGCTGCACCCTCCAAATCAGGTACAGTTAATTTTTAAGATTTTCAACCGATAAGGTGAGAAGCAGCATTTAGCTTCTAAGCACCACAACTCAAGAACAAACTTCTAGAAAACTGCAAAACAGCTGAAACACTGGTTCCTTTAAATCAAGGCTAAAACCCCCCCACCTGTTTAGAGTTGCTTTCTACTGCTTTTCACTGACCAACATATTTAATATGTATTGATGATTTTGATTATGGCAATCATCAAAGCGCAGTGTTTGTTACTGGTTCCTAAATTGATAGTATGTGCTTATAACTTTTTATTTTTGTGTTTTTATGGTGCAATGCATTTTGAACAGCCTTGTTACTGAAACGGGCAATGCAAATAAACCTGATGGGCTTGACTGACTGGAGGTTGTTTCTGACGTGAGACGGATAACAAAACCAAATGCATTTTTGAAAAAAAATATATATATTTAAAACTTTTTTCATTTTATTAAAAGAAAATTGAATGTCAAACATTATTTAAAAATTCATTCATTTTTTAAAGATTTTGATTCAACTAAGGACGGAGATCGCTTGAAAAAATAACACAATATGCATTTTTGAAAAATAACATTTAAGATTTTTATTTACATTTTGTCAAAACAAATACAGCATGTCAAAAATTATTTAATTGCTTCTTAATAACCAATCTTTATACATGTTGCAGCAATACACTCTTTTTTGGGGGGTGATTTCTCTAGGCTGAAGTTGAAAGAGCTACTTGTCATCACCCTAATCTTTAGCTTTCTCCACATATCCTCTATCAGTTTTAGGATTTCAAAATGGCAATATTACTTCCAGCCAGAAGAAACATATTTGCAATACAAAAAGATCACTTTGAACCTGATTCTGCAAGGGGTGTGAATAGTTTTTAGCTGAATCAAGGTTAAGTTTTTCCATTGCTTTTAAGGGACACAAAACCACCTGCTTTCAATCATTTCTGGCTGCGATAGAAACGGACCATGGAGTGAAAAGTAATAATCATTCATTTTGCATAAATATTTCATAAATCTGTGATATTTTGCTCAAAGTTTTCACACCATTAGTCTCTCATTCGAACCCAGGGTGACGTTTGCGACTGAAATCGCACACTCAGCTTTCTGTGATAACAAAACAAGCCCAATCATCAGCCCCCCACCACCGTGCTTAACAGTTGGTGCATTTTCTGCTGTGCTTTCCAAGGACACTTCATAATGTCAAACATATTATTGTTTATTTGAAGTTTCATCTTCCGCCTTTGAACAATTTTGAACAATTACTTTTGTTTTTTTTAAATCAAAACCGTAATGTTTGTTTGGATGTGAGGAGGATCTATGCTCACCTAATAAAAAGCAACATTACTTGTGGAGGCTCGAAGACAAACCTGTTACAATGTTGTAGATATAAACTAAGATGGGAGGAATAAGTCTATATTGTGTTTCAAAAACCTAATTTAAAAAAAAAAAAAAAAAGCTTGTCAGAAGCAGGGATGAGTTTTGGATTTATCTACTCCCGGCCAATCAGCCACGTCCTCTAAGACTGGATGTGGAGGGAAAAAAGAAACTAAATTACCCAACAGGCGTCATCCCAGCCTCCTTTCCCCATCATTAAGCTGCTAGAGTGCCACCTACGTTCCACGATCCACCCGCCAGCAGCGTGGTCCACGCCCATAATGTGCGTATGGGTTCACGCCACCTTCTCGTGCGATGAAAAAAAAAACAACCTTTTTTTTCACAACTGAGAACGGTCAAAATACTATTCTTTCCCCCCTCGTATATTAAAGAGTAGGAGGTGCATTTTACATTCTGTCAAATATAACATTTCTTTGTTGATCAAAATGTTTTTGTGGCGTTAGTTTTAATGAAGTGATGATATGACAAACGACCGCATAACAAACAGTGCCCACGTTTTTTAGATATAAATATATATATATATATAAATAATTTGAACGCTACAACTATGGAAACGTTAGAATAAACACGGATATAGCATTTTAACATCTAATTGAAGATGAAAAAGTTTTCACCGACTTCCCGTGAACGCGCCGTTAGTCCGGACTAGAGAGGGGGGAGGAGGGGGGGTGCGTGGGCGTGGGTTGACCGGCTTTCTCGGAGGCTCAGACACAATGAACCGTCAGACGGAGAGGGGCACGCGCGTTGGGCCCGGGGCATTAGCATGATTTTAGAACATTAATATTTTTAGACGTGCCTTGATATTGTTTTGTAAACTTCCTCTTAAACTGCTGACACACCATTTGACCGCATCAACTCTCGACTGGAAGCAGGTTGGACGTCGAGTTTGAGGAGAACGAGGTCGGGATCAGACCAACGTCACAGTTTGCCCCTCCTAGCGAGACTTTTCGTTCTTTTTTCCCCCCGCGGACACACACACACACACACACACACACTAAAAAAAACCCGAAACCAAACAAGATAAAAAATGTCGCTGCCTGCTTCGTCTGATTACTTCGCCGCGGAGTGTCTCGTCTCGATCTCCAGCGGTCCCGTACTGCACAGACCCACTCCGGTGGCCCCCGCCAGCCAGCCCGCCCCGGTGGGCCTTCACCCCGGGGAGCCCGACGGGTCGAGCGAGGACAGGGAAGTTCGAGAGACGCTGAGGCTGGAGGGAACCAACATGATGACGGTGGCCGGGATCCTCACCGACCTGCACAGCAAGTTCCGCCCGATGTCGGCCTACTCGGAGAGCAGCAACTCCTCGTGCGGTGGGGAGAGCGGGTACACCACGTTGTCCGACCCCACCACCCCGACCATGACCCCCTCCGCAACACCCGTCCCCGGACAGCAGCAGCATCATCTCCAGCAGCAGCACCACCGAGGGGCCGGGGGAGTCGGGCCTCCGCGGTCCCCCGTCAAGCGACATCAGTGCACTTTTGACGGATGCGACAGAGTTTACGGGAAATCATCGCACCTGAAGGCTCACATCCGGACACACACAGGTACACGACAGCCGCTTGATTACATCAGCACTTTACAGGACGTGTTAGCTAGCTTTATCCAGCTGCCCTGCTTTTGTTCTCCCCACCTTAATTACACCGTAGGAAATGCTTCGTGTGCCTAACTTTTATTAGCATGGCTGTTGTTTTTTGTTCGATAAACGTGGCCCCACAAAGAAGGGCAGAGAAAAAAAAAACCGAACTCCCCTCGGTGACAAAGAAGTAAACTAACAAAAGAACAGGGCTGGACGTTAAAAACTGTGACGAAAGTTTTCCTCCCCGCTGGATTTGCATATGAAATGAACGTAAGACGAAACCTTAACGTCGGGGACACGGAGTTCAGAAGCAGACACGTTTCTGGCAGCAAGTGCAGGATGGGGGCGACTCTTCATCTTACCATCCTCTCTTTCTCTCTCTTTTCTCCGTATCACTTCTCTGTAATTCTGAATTATTCATACAAGTTTAGTTAGAACAGCCGCAGGAAGTCCCGTCCGGATATGGAAACGTGATTTCTTCCTGTAATCTATTAATTTTTAGCAATTCAGCATTAAAATGGAGCTCAAGTGGTAGAAATAGGACCATGGGCAAACCTCTTCTTGCCTCTGCCCCTACACTTCCCATCGCCTCACACATAACCAAACACAAACACACTCCTCCTGACAAGCCCATCCTGCTAAAACAACAACTTTATTGTACAACCTATGGCATAATTTAATGACAAAAGATAGAAAAATGTTGCAATAATGCCAAAATCTTGTATGTCGGTTCAACAGTAAGTGAGTTACAGTTAATTGTGTGTCTCCATTTCACCTTGAAACGTGTGAAAAGTTATGCAACAAAACCACAAAATGTTCTTAATTTTACAAAAAAAATAGAGGGCTGGTGGGGGTTAACCACAGTGGATGATCTAACTTTAGCATTGGTTAGAATAAATGACGGTTAACTCACTTGACCTTTGACTTGACCTTTTAGTCAATCAAAACTGACACATTAATTGCTGTAGAATCACACATTACTTACTTTTACAAGTACAACTTTGAAACTGAAATGCAAACTCTATTTCTGTGGTAAAACCAGATTTTGTAAGACTACGTAAGCATGTGGTCTTGTATCAAATTAGTGGAGTTTTCTTTAATTGCTTACAGAAATAGTATTTTACAGACTGGTTTATTATTAAAAACAGTAGAAAATACCCCTTCAGTGGAAATGACTACTTTTTGCTGCATAAAACACATTTTTTGAAAGTTAGATTTCACTACACATGTAATTAGCTTATGCTATCATCTGGGACAGCGGATCAAATGGAAACATTTATGTTTGAGCTGTACATTGTCCATTTTTAAATGAAATTTAATATTGATAGATATAGATATGTGTATATTTTTACAGGAAAAAAATTCATTAAATATTTACAGATGAGCTTTTTTTATGTTTTCAGAAATAGAATAAAGTTGTAATAAACAAAGAATCTCACCAGACTCCTGAAACACTAGTTCTAATTTAGCACTAAGATAAGAGCTATGAATCGCTAACTTCCTGTCCATCAGTGACGTACGGCCATGTTTCTGTGCAACACTGAGGCATAACACCTTTTTTTCCTGAGCGCCGCCCCTTAGACTGTGCCTCCCTGGGCAATGAGCCACATTGATTGCACCTATTACTTTCTAACTTAAATATTCTCTATGCAAAAATCCAAGCTAAGCTATAAAACAGCAACCGAACATGTGGATCAAGGGCAGGAAACTTCGCGGCGAGAACTCACACTTGGACGTTCTCCAACAACAACGTGGTCAGGCTTTGTGAACATGGCAGCAGAGAGCATCACGACTGATCCTGGTGGCTTTGACTCACGTCTGCAGGAGATTAAAGATGGCAGCGTGCGTAGGAGAGGCTGGCCGTGAGGAGAGAAACCCCACATGGGGGGTCGTCTTTTTAAATCTGAGCTTGCTTTCAAAGTGCATGGAGATTTTCCACTAATTTTCCTCCATACAATACTTTATTGTACAGTGATAAAAACGACATACAGAAAGCTGTATTGTTGCCCTGAGAAGATTAATATATTATGCTCTAAGCCAGATTACTTAAAATAAGATGTATTCAATGCTTAACATCAATGGTATTTACACTGTAAAATAATGTCCTGTTAATGTTTGGATTGTGCACATTATTAGTCATCCATTCAATCGACGCTGCACACACGCACAACTCTTAATTCTTACGTTTTATTTTAGAATCCAGCTTAATAATTGCTCAATGTTCATACAATTATTTAAAACACTTGAGTTCAGCTAACACTGATTTTCTTCATCTTAAACTTTGGTAATGTTTTTTTCAACTGGTGAGTCAATGTTAGAATCTCATTTAATGCCACTCTTCCTTTAGTTGTGATTGCGTGTGCACTTGGCGAAAAAGGAGATTTAGAGTTCCACGCATTGCAGTCTGTGACAAATAATGTGCCAGTATGTCTACATACTTGCTTTGACATGATTCCTAATTGACATCGTCTTGAGTTTTAATAACTTTATATTTTAATACTCCTACTATTTAAAAGTAGTTCAACCTCTCTGTCTGTCTACACAAATGAACCTCCTGGCACCATGTTTAATTCCTAATAGGAAGTCGTATTTGTTCTGCAGGAATCTGATTGGCTTTGAGCTACACTGCCCCCTATGGGTTTGGCATGTTCAGAGGTAAATTTGTGAGGGCTCAGGTGGATGAAAACTTTACTGACACCTATCCTGTGTGTACAAAATATTTTTTTTTAAATGATGTGGCGGAGATATTTGTTTTGATGAAGACCCAGCTTCAAACTCAAAGTCCTCATGAGCTATGTCCTGATTGTCTAGATGTTTCCTGTCCAGCATGCCTCAGTGAAACGGCAGTAGGTTTCTCAAAGTCTTCCTAACGATCTAATCATTTGATTAAAGTGTTTTAAAGCTAAGGGACACCTCAAAGTTAAATGACACCCACCCTGAAGGAGTGGAACTTGAGACCACTGCTTTAGCAAGCTATATGACTGTTAGCACAGTTTGCCTGGTTAGCATTACTTGCTGTAAACCTCAGTCTCCGCATTTCCAAATTTCTCCTGTGGCGTTTTAGCTCAATGTCTCTAAAAAAGGTACAAATTGATGTCCTGTGGCAGGCAGGTCTTTTTTTTCACAAATCACCCCACTAATAGTGAAAATGGCCTACCTTATTCTACACTCCAGTTTTAATGCATTTAAGAAAAGGGCTGAGGTGGGGAAGGCTCTACTGTCATCAAGTAGTAGAGTCTCCCGAACAGCACCTTCAGCCCTGATTTCAATGTATTGTAGACTATACATATTTATATGTATCATTACTCACAGTAACGTAAACATATCACATACGAGGAAAGGAGGTTGTTGGGTGTGGGATGGTGCCATGGCCTCCCTCTGTTGCTTCCTTATGTCTGCGCTGGCTGGTGTGGACAACCTCACAGTCTCTGGTGGAGTGGCTCGCTCCACGATGGTGAGGATATTCTGGTTCGGCTTGAATTGGATCCCAGAGGATGGCCCAGCCCCTTGATCACCCTGGGGGCTGTCCAACGGGGTGGGATAATACGGTTCCCTTTACTTCCTCAGTCTTTCTAGGTACGCTGTGGATTGCTGGTCTCCGACCAGGGATTGGGGTATTTGCGGGGTTCCCTCTACTCAGTTTCTGTAGGTGAGGGACAATGAGGCCACTGGACCCCTGAGTACTGAGTGCTGTAAGGTTTATGCTCTTCTAAATATTTCAGCCTCATCTCAATTCCAGATGACAAATTACCACAGTCACACCCCACCCATAGAAGTTCACATTATCATATCCAGAAGACTGAACGTCATACAAAACCAGATTCATGTATCATTATACAACCTGTCTACTTTGATGTCAGGACCAAATCTGGATTAATAAAATGACTCATCCAATGAAGAAGCCATCCCTAGATGTCCCTGTTGTAGGCCAAACTGGCCGTGGCAATGGAGGCAACCAGCATATCGTATGCCTGGAATGTTGAGGCAAGACACATGAAGAAAAGGCTTCAAACTGATTTCTTGGTGCATGTGTCATGCATAGTTTTATGACTTAAGATTAAATAAGAATGTATGTAAGTGAATGTTAATCTGTATTGTAACATTGGAGCTAAACCGCCAATGTCTTAATGGTTCTTTCCGCCCCACTGCAGGTGAGAGGCCTTTCCCCTGCACCTGGCCCAAGTGCGAGAAGAAGTTCGCACGCTCTGATGAGCTCGCCCGCCACACCCGCACCCACACGGGGGAGAAGCGCTTCCTGTGCCCGCTGTGCGACAAGCGCTTCATGCGCAGCGACCACCTGATTAAGCACGCCCGCCGCCACCCCGACTTCCAGCCCTCCTTGCTGGCTCGCTGCAAGGCCACGCCCACGTCTTCCCACCAACCCGCCCACACCTAGGAGGGCGCTTAGGTGATGTCCGTTTCAAAGTCAACCAGCTACAATCAAATCCACTGGGCCGTACTCCAAAACACACATGCACACACACGCAAGGAAGAGGTGAACATCTAAGAAATCTCCCCATTTCAGTCCTCACTTACCCAAAAAATTAACTCTTCGGACCTAGCGCTCTTCCGCTTGCGATTCCTGGTTGCACACGCGTGTATAGAAGTTTACAGAACAGCAGATTGGACTAAGCCTTCTGAGGTGTTAGAGCTTTACTGCAGGCGGGTAGAAATTACGCAGCGCTGCGTGAAACTGAACATATGCAAGAACAAAAGAGGAAGTGCTTTTAGAGATTCACCACAGAACAGCAGATGGATGGATTTTCTCCAGAACATAATTGGTTCCTCACCACCACCCTGAAATTTAAAGGTACAAAACACCTGTAAAATTCAATCATACCAAGAAACATTCCTGAAGCTTGCCTCCAACATAACGTTAATACTGTTTCCACCTTTTCTAACCAAAAAAAAAACCCACAACTCACAGAATACCTCATTGTTTAACGCAGGTTCACGGCAGCACAATCAGTTTCAGTCCTGATGCTTTCTCTTTAGCTTCAACGAGAACAGTGGAGTGCATCCTAAGCCATAGAGAACTCCGAATCCTAACACCTCAGATTCAAACACTTTTTTGCAAGTTGCAGGGATTTTTCACATTTTCTTTCATTTCTGTAAAAAAAAAAAAAAAAAGATGATGTTCATACTTCTCCTCATTGAGATTTTCACTGGTTTCTCATGGTTCATCCTTAGGGCTAAGCGTTAAGTTTGTGATATTAGGTAGCCGGGCGGTGACTAGAACTTTTTTTAAATTTTTGCTGTTGCTTTGCTTTTTTTGGGTCCTAGCGATGAACCATTCATGTTTATTCATTAGTAGTGACTATATGTGGAATATCTTGTCGATATTTCCATCCGATCGCATCGTTTGGTCGGGAAGGAGAACACACCTCTCTGTAGACAAGCAGTTTGCACACCACTCTGAAGGCTAGAATCATTATCTTCACATAATACACAGCAGTGTTATGTCTAATATTGATGCAATTGTATATAAGCTTTAAGCTTTTAATGTAGAATAAATGGTAATGCTACTAGCAGCAGAAATTATACATGTAGTCCTTATATTAGGGGTAATATTATGCTAGATAGGTTGGCATTGCCAGTGAGAGTTGGTGTGTGTGTTTTGTTTTCTTTTTTTTCTCTTTATAATTTGAAAGGATAGTGATTGAAATTGTAAGTGTGTGCGTGTGTAAAAGTTGGACTTTTTTTTTTACTTTTCTCGACGGGGAAGAGAATGGATGTGTGTTTAGCTCGGTGCTGCCTTCAGATTAAAAGCATTCGATCCTCTGGCTTTGTCGGACCAGATGGTAGAATGTGTGGAAGTGCGTGGGATCAGGTGTGCCAGATGGATTTTTTTTCCCCCCTCTCCTTCTTCTTCGACTTCTTTTTCTTCCAGTGCAGATAAACAAGTCGTACAGGTCCCACTGGAAGAATAATCTGATTGCAACAGTTTTTTTGTTTTGTTTTTTTTTTTTTTGTGGAAATCCAAACATGGTTGCTAGGCATTTGGATCATTGGCACTGAAGAAAAGCTGGTGTCAGTAATAAGATGCAAACAAAACATGGCTGCCATCACTTGACCAAACGAAAGCAGCCAACAATTTTGACTGCTACATTGTCAGACCCGATGTGTTAACAAAACAAAACAAAAAAAATAGTGACAGCAGCTTTTATTAGCCTAATAAGTTCAGTCTGGTGCTGCTTGCTTTGCTGCTTTGTCATTATGCATAGTTACAGTTTTCATCACGCTTCAGTCAAAATTTCAGTGGAGAAGAAAGAACATGCAGTTCATTCCTACACTGTTACAGCCAGACATTCACTGATATGTGGAAGAGTATTATGGCTACTGGCAAAAAAAAAAAAAAAAAAAAAGATTTATAAAGTCAGATTTCTGGGAATAAAGTTGGAATTCTGGGATTAAAGTCAGATTTTCATTCATTATTATTATTTCCCAGAGGCCCCTAATCCTCCTCCATAGATATCAGTTATAACTTGTAGGGAAAAACAGGTTTTGTGGGTACAATACATGTTATTTACCAGCATGAAGTTGCTATTAGTTTACTTTGCGCACTGAGCACATTAATTAGCATATGGTCCATTTTGGGTTACATTAATTTACTTTTTCCCGACTCAATGCACAAATTATCGTAAACCCACTGCAACTATAAGTAGAGGGATGGGAACTGTAATTCCTGGCTGTTATATCGGGGAACAAAATGGCGAAGCAGCAAAAGTAACCCAGAACCATTTTTGTCAAACGAAAATGTACCAAATAAAACGTTTAAAACCTGCCGCATAAAACCCTCCAAAACATTAGAAAGAAAAGCAAATCATTCAGGAATAAGAAGGAGCCGGCATTACATTTTTAAGGAAAGACTAAAAATGACCAAAGTATTGTAGTAATTATTGAGAAATACAGTTACGTCAATGTTATTTGTAACATTCAAAATGCCTTGACATACCTTTAGCAGGTGAGCACGCGCCCCTTTTTCATACTGCATCCGAACAGGCGTTTTACTCCAAGGTACAGTTTTCACTAAAGCCTCCAGAGGGCGACGTAGAGCTGGGAAGAGACAAAAAAAAGGAAGCGAACGAAGCTAGACTCGATGTATCCTCCTCCCTGCGAGATGAATTATCCCCACGGGGAAAATGACAAGTCTCTCTTCGCTCCGTTCCTTAAAAACAAGCGTTGTTGTTGTTGTTGTTGTTGTTCTTCTTCTTCTTCTGCTCAAGATTTAGCTGTTTTGTGTGAATGGCGCTACCTTTTAGTTGGGTGCTTTATTGTTGCTGTCGAAGCGGGCAGTGTGCGCAGTTTGGAGCAACAGGTTCACTGCGCCACTTCCTGTTGCATCACAAGTAAGAGGGCTTTTAACCGAAACATTTTCGCGACTGAAAATTTGAGTCATTCTGAAAAGCGGACCTTGGTACCAGTAACCGGGCCACGTATGTTCAGGAGTTTTTGCTCAAGGTGAAGCCAGTCTGTCTTTCGTGTCAGTGATCCCTACACTGTTTATCCCACATTCCTTTTGTCTCAGCGACCAGTTCTATCAGGAGACGTTTGAAAGCCTTGAGCATCGTCATGACTACTTATTCACTGTGTTTACAGCTGCATCATCACAAAGGTGGATATTCCATCAGAAACATGCAAGATGGCACTTTTTTTTTTCCCTGAAAGATGCACATGGCTGAAGAGTGGAATGGCTTGCACTGTGACTGAGTCTCTACAAGCACGCACTGTGGAAACTTTGCTAATGTTTATAACAAATGGTTTGTATAAAAAGAGAATAAAACTGCCTTTTCCCCATTTGCTTTAAAAAGCGAGATAAACGAACCGGGTAGTCATTGCTTTTATTATTTTTGTTGTTTTTCTTTTTAGTCTAACTTAGTTATCCAGGCCATTTCTTCTTGTGGAATTCCTTTCGTAGATGATTGTTGTACCTTGATCCTCCGACGTAATCTCTTCCGATTCAAGATGTCTTCCTCTCTATTTTTCACAAACGGCAGCAGTTCAATGTCGGTTCCGTGTCAGTGGGAACCCATTGAAGTAAAAAAACAAAAACAAAGCAACACTGATATTTTTATACACTTTTTTTTTTCTGAAGGAGGTTTACTGCTGGCAGTAACCTACCAACACACGGACTGTTTAAAACAAAAGGAACAAACACAATCTACTTCTGTTTTCAGATGTCCTTCTGTCTCTCATGGCAGGTGGACGAGTCAGCTGACTCTTATAGCTATAAAATCACAAGAACATACCTCACAGTTTTACTTTGTTTTGCAGCGTCGGTGCAGATTCCCTCCAACCCTTTCTTTCCAGTATTCCCAGCTTGTCATTTAGCCTCTAGTTTTCCAAAGTTAGCTGAAGTCCTTTCCAACGGATAAATCATTCAACTTCCTTTAGGCTTTGGCTACAGCAGGGGGTTTTTTTCTAATAAAGGGTTTAAGTCAACTGCTGGTTAATGGAGTGACCTAAAAGGGGAAATGATTAGAACACAAAGTCTGAGTTTTGTAGAAGACATTATCCAGTTTGGATGAATCTCTTTTTTTATATTATTATTATTTTCTTTTCTGCTTTGAGGGACAACGATATCTCAACCACACTAATTCAGTTATGCACACTGTACAGGAAGTGGATGTGCTGTATTTTTATGTTTTATGATGGCTCATTTTTCTACAATGTTGTTTTTTTTTGTTTTTTTTTAAAAAGCTCTCCTATTAAAGCTTTAGTTAAGGTCATTTGGAAGAACTGTGGAATTAAATAATAGCTACAAATGGCTGTTTTTTTATATTTATATTCTCAGGTGTCTTAAAATTGTAAGATTTGATTTTTTTTTAAGCATTGGAGTTTCAAAATTTTCCTGTGCAGCACCGATGTATAAGCATTTTATTACTTTTGTTTTGCTGATTAATTTATTACATATCAAAGACACATCATTTATGTGGTTTGTTTTCATAACTCATTTTGTCATATGGGACTGTACTAATAGTACACTGTTTCAATGTTTGTTTTACTATTTCTTTTTTTTAAAAATAAAAAGTCTGACGTTCAGAACTTGTTTGTGTTTCCTTTTGCTTAGGCTGATAAAGACCATTAATGCACTGTATAATAAACACAGAAAACCATTTTATGCTGTGTGAAATTAAGAAAAAATATGATTCCTTAAATAATTTTCTAGTTCTTCAATCTCAGAAGCCTACATCTTAAAATTTGACTAAAATACTTGTCCAGTTTGCTAAAAATTGTGCTAAAACAAATGCTTAAAATCACCAAAGTTTTGCAGTAATTATATAAAATATTTAAGAGAGATGCATCAATGTTATTTGTAACATTTACAAAGCTTTGACAAACCCCTAGTTGCCCCTTTTTCCATCCCATTTTTTCTCCCTCAGAAGAGCTGTTTCACTAAGAGGTACAGTTTTCACTACAGCCTCATAGGGGGCGACATCGAGCTGAGAAGAGAGACAAAAAGAACCAAAAGAAGCCAGAGTCAAAGTATCCTTCTTGTCTTCTCTGAGAGATTAATTATCCCCATTGGAAAAAAATGACAAATCTCTCCTCACTGTGTTCCTTAAAAACAAGCGCTGTTATTCTTCTTCTGCTCGAGATCTGGTCTTTCGTGTGTATGGCACCGCAATTTGGATTTCATGGAACACTACAGTCTTTCCATTCCAATTCTGAGAAGCGCACCTATCAAATTACCCCCTGTATCAAGACACTCCCACCATGGGATTATGTTCTTGCAATCATTATCTTATTTCCCTCTATTAATTTAAAAATACATAGAGATTCAAATAATTCTATGTATTTTTTTAAATACATTTCTTTTAAAAAAAAAAAAAATTATTATTTAATTTCACCATTTAAAATGCATATTAGATTATTTAATGAGTCATTTAAGGTATTTATTTCATGATACAGATATATTTATTTTTGACCCTTTTGGCCCCCCATACATCTCTCGTGGCCCCGCTACAGAATGGGGTACGGCGCAGGCCTTCTAATGTCCACATAATGATGGTTAACGTGTCTGTGTTGCAGAGGAAGCTGGGCTCACTATGTTGCTGCGCGAACAACGGCAGCAAAGGTTCCACCAAAAAAAAATGCTTCCAGAAACAAAAACATGGCGATATCACACGTACGCTAGAAAAAGTTCAGCACCGTTCAGAATGTTAGACTTAGTGAGGGTCCTTCGTTGTAGCTTCTTGTCACCATTCAGAAAGAACAGAAAATAATCATGAATACTTTGTAACTATGGAGACTCGACGTGGATACGGAGAGAGCTTAGTTAGAAAGGAGAAGAAGAAAAACCACAGGGACGTGCGATGTGACATCAGCCTCTATGACAAAAACAGGCTGCAATTCCCGCTGCTCACCACAAGGGGCGCTGTGCATCAGCCATTTTCATTACGAGCAGCTTCCAGTAAAACACCTGAATGGATACGAGCTGCTGAAAGAGCAGTTCGTGGTGTTAGTCTGTGCCTCTGTGTCATCTGTATTAACTGTGTTTTATTGTTACAGCTGGTGAAAGTCTGCGGTTCTGAAATGAGCACAACTCAAAACGTTTTATGTTTTTTCCCCTCATTGTAACGGTACATACCAATGATTTGCTGTTGTGTGTTATTATTTCACTTACAATTTTGTTTGTTTTTCGCTTTTTTCCCCTCATACTAAAATGTTTAAGATCATCAAACTAATTTTGATACCAGGCAGATAATCCGAGCACGGGCGGTACTAGACGGGGGCCTGCAGGGGGCGGTGCTGCTATGGATCTCATCATTTCTACCAAAGAGATCATAATAAATCAGCTTCTTATGATGATTTATGCTGGCACGTAAACTACCTTACGTCTACACAGGAGCTTGTTTTAAGTAAATATTTTGTTCAATTGGGAAAGAAGTGCTTGTTCCATTGGCAGGTTATTTCACTTATAGCAACAGTTTTGCCTCGTCATCAGTTGTGTTTTTGCAATATATCTCATTACAGTCAGAAAATTTCTCATTTTAACGGGATATCAAAAATATGCTCCTCTGACATATTACGGCTTGTTAAGAAGGCATAAAGTGGCTCGCTGCTCCTTCTTCTGACCTGGTTTCTTGTGGATGACATCTTGCTGTTTCCAACCTTTCTAATTTAAAAGAGAAGATATTTTGGTTTTAATGAGAGATCAATCTTAAAATTTTCTTGTTTTAAATGAGTTTTGCTTTAAACAAGATCCTGCTCCTGAATTCATTTCCAAACTGACAGTTAAACACTTCAGTAGCTTTGTGCCCCCATGAAAGCACCCTCCTCCCCCCGCCTCCCAACACACACACTCACTCACACACACACAAAACACTGGCCCCACCATGCTCCCTTTGGTAAATTTATTCTATAACCACCACTGAGCCTGAGTAAATATATAAAAATACAAAATGACATATTTAGTAAATTAATTGTCTGTTAAATAAATTCCTTAAGCATTTAATTAAACATGGTACATTTAATTTTTTACTTAATTTAGTCCATTTTACCCCTACATACTACTGATTTCCTGATTGGTAATTTATCTTATCACAAACCAATCGTTTATTTATATATTTGTTTTGTTAAACGGAAGGTCACAACAATGGCACCCCAGGAGCTCCATACAGACAGAGCTGAATCAGTGTGATATCTGAGTTCAGTCCGTCAGGAAGTTACTGCTTCACATTCAGTTTTTTTTTTTTTTTTTTTTTTGACCCGGTATACGGAAAAGAAAAGACGAGTGTGTTTCCACCCGGACTAACTTTGCTGCAGAACGCCGGTAAATCTGAAAACACCAGCCGTGCCTTGCTAGGCAGCTCTTAGACCTGCTGTGTTTTACCTGGAGAGACGTTTAGTGTAAGATGTCCGGGGCATCAGACGGAGCGGAGGCTAACTGGATCCTGCGGCATCCCGCGGTGAGTGACAGGAACCCTGGCCGGGGGAGGGCTGAGCTCTGTCGGACCCTCAGATGGATTGACCAGCGGGGGTTTCCTGTTTTAGCTCCAGCAGATGAAAGAGCTGCAGGTGGGGGACAGTGAGCAGATCCACGCAGCTTTTCTAGTCTACATGGATCTGACTGAGGGTGAGTTGGACGCCATGTTTGATCACCAGGGTTACCTGTCCCACAGTCTAAAAGTTGCCAATTCAAGTTCGTCCTTCTGTTCATCCATCCATCCAGGTCAATAGATTTACCCTTCCACCCACATACTTGTTTATCCATCCGACCCGTTGGCACAGCCTCTTTTTATCCATCCATTCATAACTTTTGTAGACTCCGAGTTCGCACCTAGTTCTTGTTGGATTTAAAAAAACAAACAAACAAGACAACTCATTTATTAACAAGGTAAACAGCCATCAGCACCGATGTCAGATCTGGCCAATCGCTGATTACCGATCTTCCGATTCCGATTTTGACCGATTCCATTTTTTTTTTGTCTGAAATGTGGCTAAATGTAGCAAGACAGTCACTGAGTTGACAACATTGCTGATTATTAATGTTCAGACATGACTTGGTGGGTCTGTCAGTCAGACCTCCCACAGCAGAGCAGAAGAGGACAGTGGTTGATTTTTGGACCTTTATAAGATCTGTTTCACATGTAAATATCGGCCGATCTCTCAAAATTAAGGAAATCTGGACCGAGTTATCAGTACACCCATAGATTGAGACATGCTGAAAAAAAACCCTGAAATTTGAGCGTTTTATTTCAAACTCTTGGTATTGGCCGTATAAATGTCAGCAGGTTGTGTGTTTGTGCTTTGCAGTGCGTCGGTGGAAGGAGGTCTCCTGTGTGAAAATTCCCGACCTGCAGGCGGTTCTGCTGGAGGCCCAGGAGAAGGATGGGGGTCCGGTCTACACCGTCCTGCCGCTGCCAGTTCACCAATCTCTGAGCCACAGGAGGTCCGTTCCGCAGCAGAACCGCTCCGCCTCTCCTCACCTTCCCTCCTGTCGCTCTGTTAACTCAGCTTCTCCCTCTCTGCTGAGCAGCATCCGCCAGGCGCTGGACCGGGGCTTCCCTCTGCTGCTGTGTGCCGTGGCGTCCGACTCCACCCTGGTCTACCAGAGGATGACCGATGGGTTGGTGACCCCTGTCCCCCCTGTTGGGCCCTTTGAGGACGAGGGGCGGCGGCAGCGCCGGAAGAGGCGGCAGCAGCAGCGTTGATCCCGCTCTGTGGCAGTGTGCTTCTCCTCTCCTGCTTGTGCAGCTCTACAGTTTGAAACTTCAGAGCAGTGCGGTCCTCGCATTGTCGCTATGGATACGAGGGAGCTGTGTGAAACATTCAATAGTCACTTATCATTTTGTGACAGAAGTAGTTATCCCACATTGTCGTCAGCTTCCTCTTCCTTGGAGGTTTCAACTCCTCAAACTTCCCTTCATGTGTCCAGCGCCCCCACAAGGGCTCAGGACAGGTGGGGAATTCCGTTTCAAGTTTTATTTCAAATATTAGTTTTTGTACTGAAATATTGCATATTTTACCAAAGGTAGAATAAATATAAAAAGATGACTTCCTGAGGAAACATAGCAAAGTTTTTTTTTTTTTTTTCTCCCTGCATATGAATTTGTTCATTCCTGCCAGACTTCTTTCTATTGGGAGGACGCAGCAGAGAGCATGAGGGGAGATGGAGTAGGGCTGAGCAGGGTGTTCACCTTGCTGATTGACAGCACTAAGACCCGCCTCCTGGCTCTGATCGGTTGTTACCATTAGCTTGATTTTGCTTTCTTTTTTCACAGATTTACTTTCTCAACATGCTGTCACGACATGGTTACTCTTTCAGCAAATATGTAAAAAAAAATAATATATGTATATATTTTTTAAAATAAAACTTACATACTGAAGAGAGCCATATGCTGTTTTAGATGGACATTCTCGGCCAAGAGCCACCAAAAAATACCCCAGAAATGTCACCATTAATTAATATTAATATCCAATAATATTAATAATTAGCTGAACATTTGATCTTGTGTGTCTGCTGTCCCTCTGCTCGTCTCTAGAACAGAACCAGTCGAATTCCTGTAAACACTTTTAATTTTCCTAAAAAAAATAAAATAAAAACAATGAATCAAAACGAGACAGATTTAACACTGGTGACAGACGTACGGCAACAGACGTCTGTGTGCTGCAGCAGCGTCCACCTCGTCGTCACACGGAACAGAAACTGAAGCAGGAAACGTGACTAACTCTGGTGCGCCAGTGCATGTGTTGTGTACGTTTCGTGGTGCGAAAGTGTCTCGGTGAGAGGAAGGAGCGGGACGGCTACACTTCAACACTTTAACCCTGAGCCTTGTTTGACGTAGATACCTCTGGACAGACGGGGGCGCTGTGGGGAGAACAGGTTCATACTGCGTCTCTGTAGGGGGGATAGAGGGGGGACCTGTCACGGGAAAAAATGACGGAACTTTAGCACAGTTCCACATGGGTGGATGAATACTGATGGTGGTCCGATACGTTTCAGGTCATGTTTCTGACTCTGGGTCGGTGTGATGGCTTCGTTCCGGACTGAGGTCGTCTCTTCCAGATCTCAGCTGGAATCGTGTGCGGAGCCGACCGAGCTCAGGCTGCGGGTAGGGGAGGGAGAAAACGTTCCGGCTTCAACACCGATCCCTCTCCGCCGTGCTCAAACAGAGTTTATTAAAACAAGATGAAGCCCCGCGAGCCCCAGAGTCCGCCCCGTCTTCCATCCGGTTCGGATCCAGGACGGTGAGGCTATGTCACGTCCTCTTCCTCTGAGCAGTAGTCCCGACCCTGGACACAACACACACAATCAGCACTCGCTAGCCGTGCTGCTTCCATATATTTGCGGAATTTGACACTTTGAAAACAAATTTGCTTGATGGATACATGCGAATTTCGAAAAATTCTTGTTTCTCTATAAAAAAAAAAAGCTTTTAAGCTAGGAGGAAGTGGTTTTTCTTTGTTGTCAGTATCAAAATTGGTTTATTTTTGCAAAACTCCAATGCAGACCCCTTTCTCACGCCACAGGAGTCACATCAATAACCACTGGAGAAAACAACAAAGAAGAAGAGGACAGGAAGTAGTTGGAGGATCATGGCGGCATGTTTTTTAATGAGTTATCTTGGGAACAAACTTATTCATGTGTGATTTTAGTTGCCTTTCTGAAGAAACCATAATTGCAAAATTTTGTTTTTTTGACATGAGCAGATTATTGAAAGAAGTTTCTCTGACATACAAATATTTAACATTTGTAAATATACATTATTTATTTATTTTCTCTTGAGTCTATGAGTGTTCAAAAAAGAAATATCAAAATTTGATGCATTACATGGAATGGCAATGCAGTTACTGTTTACACTAGAAACCAATGAACAGTAACACTGACTTTTTTTTCCCTTCAAAAATACTGGACTGTTTTGGTGAAAAGTATTTACACCCTTTCATCTTTTTCCTGCTTCAACCGCAGATTTCCGTTTATTTTATTGGGGTTTGAATTGACAGACCATCACAAAGTAGAGCAGAATTGTTAAGTGGATTTACATACTGCAGCTCCAAAATAATAATTAAAAAGCGCAAAAACATAAGCTGAGGGATGTGGCTAAGTGCTGGGTACAGAAGGAGAAATGGAATTGGACTTTATTACATTATCAATTCCTCTACTCTTCCCCGGCCGCCTTTTCTGCATGCTGGCACAGAGTCTGGGATATCAGCGGTCACTCATCCCCCCTCATCTGTGTTAGATGTGACAGACTCGCCGGTAACCATATTACTCATACACTGGATGTGACAGATTGAGTCTGTTATGCATCATTGTGTCATCTGTCGTGTCCTTGCTAAATACAGATCCGCAGCAGCTGCAGCGTTAATCTCCTGCCTGTCATTGGGCAGAACAGCAACGCCACAGCCACCCATTCACCTCCCTTACCTTCTCAATCTTCTCGTCCAGCATTCGGAAGAACTCCTGCTGGCTCTCCGAGGAGTGGATGCTCCTTACGGGGGAGGAGAGACAGACACCCAGTTAGAACTTTCCTCTTGCGCCTCAACCTGAGAGAAAACCGACCAAACGGCAGCATCGCTGAGACTCACAGAATCTTCCCGTTGGATCCCGATTCGTTGGCATGTTGTCCTACTCCAAGCAGAGCGCTCTTCTCCTGCGGGACAAACCACAGCACTCATCATCACTACTGCAGCCCAAGGTTTCCCCCAGAACACTTGCTGAGCCCAGTGGCTGGGCGCTAGGGCTGTCATTCATCCAGCAGCCTGTCGTGTTTTTGAGTTAAACATGTTTAAAGTTGACAGAAAATTTGAAAATATTACTTGATAACCATGTGTTATCTAAAGTTTGGAAGATCCAAACCTGAACACCAACTATAAAGTCTTACAAAATGCAAGCACCTTAAAAAGATTTTTTTTAAAAGCAATGCTTAGCCTATTGGGGGCACAAGTAAAGCCTGGTGGCCCGCCAGGCTTATAATACACTGAGGGAAACCCTGACAGCCTCTGTGGTGATTTTGTGCTCAATTAGAATCAAAAAATACACAAAGGGACATAAAAACGGTGCATTTATACCTCTTTAATTTTCTTTAGCTGCAAGTTAGAAAGTCGAATCTGTGCTGTTTTTCTGCAGGCCGAATTTAAAACATTACCCTCTAAAAGTTTTTTTTATAAGTTTTGAGTCATAATTCTACGAGAATAAAATCGAATATTACCAGAATAAAGTTGTAATAATTAAAGTAGTTCTGACATTTCAGACCATCTGTGTCTGTTTAAACGTAATTCCTTAGTCTATAACTTTGCTTATTCTTTTATGACACAACGTTCAATAAAGTCAAACTCAGAAACACTTCAAACATTTTCTCCACGGCAGTGAACCGAAACCCGGAGCGGGATCACGCACTGAGCCGTCATGGCCGCCGTCTCCCGCCTCCTCTCCACTGATGAGCTTGTCCTTCTCCACGCCTCTCATCTTGTGCTCATCTGTGGACAAGCAGACACAGAGAAGCCACGCCCCCTTTTATTATTATTATTATTATTATTAACACAGCTGGAGCGGCGGTGGCGGGTCGGTCCGGGACAATCCTCTGAGGTCAACAGTTCTCACAGTTCAGTTCTCCTCAAAGTAATTACATACTGGAGTTCTGGCGTCCGGCTCTAACGCCCGACCCAACAATGGCTGGCAAGCAGCAGAACACAAGCTGCTGGTCCGGTTCCCCTCTGTCCGATCCCACGCGCTGAGAGACCAGGAAGTAAAAGCACAGGGGGAAAAAAAATACAAAATTCTGATTCTGTGGAGAATCAGAATTTCCAGTCCTAGGAATTCTGAATCGATTCAAAATGCTCAAAAATTGATTTTAGTCTGCTTAATTCATTATTTTTTTGTAAAAGGACATTTTGAATAGTTATTTAGTTAAGAAAAAGCCAGACGGTTAAATCTAACCTAATGCTGGTAATTTGAGTTACGCAATTTGATGCACTATTTCTGTTTAAATGCAAACTGATGGAATTTGATGTAAATAGCTAAACATTTTTAAATAAACGCTCTATTAGTCGTTTCCTCTTGCTAGTCGCATCATTTAAGCAGAATCTCTAATATGAACAGAAAAAAAAAAGGCTTCTGAATCAAGTCGTGAGCCTAAAAACATCTAGAAAGATTTGCATCTATATTTATTCAGAATATCAACAGCTTTTCTTCTTTTTTTTTTATATTCCGGGGTTGGCGGTGTCAGCTCGGTGTCAAGTGTCCAGCTCGTTCTGTAAGAGTGATTGGGTCGACTCGGACTGTGATGTGATTATGAGGGCCAGATGGGCTGGTCGGTGTCTGCAGGTCTCCAGGGATTTCCACGTCAGCAGCCTCAAGAGCTCAATGAAAAAAACCAATAAACTCAGAGATGAGCTGCTGTTCAGAGGTCAGAGGGGGGGAGCGGAGAGTCAACGAGGTGAAGCCGTGAGGCGGTCAGAGTGCAGCCGCAGCAGAAAGGTGAGCCGCTCTGATCGGACTCTGGTTCCAAACTGCTGCTGGTGGAACGACCCGGAGAGAATTATGGAACAGAAACCTGATCTTTATGGATGAATAGATGTTAATAGGGAGTGCATCGATTGCAGTTTTCTGGCCGATCACCGATCTTTAAAAGCCTGAGCTGCCGATGCCAAATACTGATGTGAATATCTAATATTCATTCACATCAATGCCATACCATTGATAATCTACTAGGGCTCCTGAAGGCGGCTCCTTCATGCCACGATAAATTCATCCATCCATCTTCTTCCGCTTATCCAGGGTCGGGTCGCGGGGGTAGCAGCTTCAGAAGGGAGGCCCAGACTTCCCTCTCTCTCCCCAGCCACTTGTTCCAGCTCCTCCGGGGGAAACCCGAGGCGTTCCCAGGCCACCACAAATTGACGCAGTAATTCACGCAAAAGGAGCCCAGAGCAGATTACATGAACACGCTTTCAGAAGGTTCACATTTCTGTATGTATAAAAATATATATTGTGCTGATGTAATTACTCTTAATTTTCTGAGCTAAACACTCGTAGCTTGTCGATAAAATCAATTAATCGCACGATAAATTAGAACAAAGCCAAACATTTCCATTTGTATGATTGGTCGTTTTTCTCTTTCTGCCAAAAAATAAAAGTCTTCAGTTTGCTGCTTTTGTGGTTTAACTTGGATGTTTAAAACGTTTCCCTGGTCCACTGTTAAAAGTTCACACTAAGAACAATGTAATGTGCTCTTACTTTATGGTGCCATTACCATTATATTGCACAAAAATGGTTTCAAAGGCATCAATAGTTTTGTTCATTGCAATAACATCTGGGATAATTTATTGTTCAGTAAAATGTGCTATGGCGACAGGACGACCCAGGCTTTTGGTCTTCCTTTAACGCTCAAATGACATCACTTCCTCCAGTGTTTTAATGAGGGTTTTAACTTCCTCATGATCAGTATATTTAATAATAGTCTTAACTTCAAGCTGTCTTTCTACTGTTTTTGGTTATTTTATACGTTTTCAGGTTGATATTTAAACAGGCGAGTCAAAAGCAGAGGAGCTGGATCAGCAGAGCCTGCTAACAACTGATGATGTCATTCAGTCGTTATGGAATATCGTCTCTGCTGCCCTGACGTCGAGCTGTTAGCGTGTCATGACAGCAATCAGACCATCACCCAGCAACAGTCTTCAGTCAGAGGATTCTTCATATTCGTTGCGAGACTGATTGCTGCTGGAGCATCACCATCCACTCATTGAAGATACTCGGACGATATGAATTACGACAAGATTTAATTTCCCTCTGGGATAAATAAAGTGCCTCTGAACTGAAGTGAATCGGAAAGTCTCACTTCTTTTCTGCCCTACTTTCAGCTCCAACGACGCCGCGCTCTGGGGAGGAGACGCCTGAATAACAGCTGAATTTGGCAGCGCTTCCCTCTTTTTAGGCTTGCATAACAATAACGACGGCCCTCCTGTTGCGGGGCGCTCTTCTTCCCTTGGCAGGATGTCGCGGAGGGGGCAGGGCTATTCGTTCACCCCCGAAGGTACTCTGCCACCATCCGACACAACCGCCTCCCAACTGTCCAGGCAGATTCTGTCCCTTTGGAAAGAATGTCCAGTTCCCTCCATCCCCATCCAACAGTACCCTCTGTTTAAAGCTACAGGAAGTGTTAGGAGGCAGAATAAGTCCCTCAGTGTCAGACTGACCAGAGACGAGGTCCCCGTTGCTGTGGGATTTGCTCTGGCCCTCCTCATCGCTGGGAACAGAAGACACCTGCTTGGCAGAGGTGCAGCCCATCTCCTCCTGAACGGCTCTCCTCCTCAGCCCAAAGCATTACAGGCACACCTGCAGACGATAACAGGCAGGTAAACTCTCCTCAGTGACAGCATGAGGGTTAATGACAGGGAGGCGTTAAACAGGACGGGAACCAGGGAATGCACCGACTGAGGTTTTCTGGCCGATCAGCGAGAAGTACATTTCTGCCAAGGGAAAAAAAAAAAAAAACTCAGAAATTTTGAGATTAATCTCAGAAATTTTCTAGGATTTTTTTTTTTTGAAATTTCAGAGTTTGAAAGGACAAAAAATTGTAAAAAAAAAAAAAAACAGACAAAATTTGAGATAAATTTCAGATATTTTGGGAGAAAAAAAAACTCGAAGGTGTCCGAGATTTGAAAAGTCGAAAGTTTGCTAGAAAAAAAGCTCAGAAAGTTTGAAATCGATCTCAGAAGTGTCCTGGAAAAACATGGAAATTTCTGAGTTTGAAAAGTTAAAAATTTGCAAGAAAAAAAAAAGCAATTTTATAATTAACTTCAGAATTATTATTTTTTTTTTTTTTTAGAAAAAACAAGAACATTTTTGAGTTTCAAAAATGAATAATTTCCACTTTTCAAATTTAGAAATTTCCACAATTCTTCAAGAAACTTTTGGAGTTTTTTTTCCCCTCAGCAATTTCTGATTTTGACTTTTCAAAAAGTCAAAATCAGAAATTTCCTCTTTTTTTTCTAGAAAATTTCAGAGATTTTTTCTTTTTACAATGGCCCCAATACACCGCCACAGTTCAGAGAGTAAAACAATGTTAGGCAGGAATCCAGTCTGTCACGGCCGATCAGTGAATGTGTGGCTCTGCAGCCTCAAAACAACAATCAATAATCAGATGAATGGATAGTTTAATAATTAAAGGTGTTGCTCTTAAACTTGTCCGCCACCACCAATAAAACACCAAACAAAGAATATTAAGAACTAATTGCGTGAAACTAATCTCAATTTTCATAATCAATTAGTCATGAAGTGCTCCACCCTTAAAATAATACTAAAAAAAACACAATCTCCCCACTCTACTCCTGAATGGACAATAAAACTAGCTGTGATTCACCATCACACACGGGACTGGGAATGCACCAGCGACCAGCCCGCTGCCCCGCAACAATCAGGCCTTTCAGGGTGGGTGGGGGTCGGGATGGGGATGGGGCGTCTCATTGGGTCATTTCCATCAGTGAACTGTGTTTTATTTTTATTTTTTTCTCTGTGAAGCACAGGGGATTACACTGCACGCGCGCTCCCATCTCCCACGTCCTAATGCTGCAGAGCAGACCTCAACATGGAGGGTGGGATCCATCTGATCCATTAATCCAGAGTGATCCATCCTGATGCGGGCTGGTTGTTCCTGAGTGGCCGGCGAAGGAGAATCCAGCTGCGGACTCAGCTGCTTCCGGGGCCCCGTTCCGATCGCAACTACTAGCATAAATGCTTCATTTATAACTGTAAACATCTTTAAAAAAACAAGAAATAAGAGCCTAGCTAACTCCAAGTAAAACATTCCAACCAACAGTGGGGCTGATTTCACAGCATTTCTATAGAGGAAGGGAGGTTTGTGTGTGTGTTGGGGGGGGGGGGGGTGTATGCAGGATGCTAGATTGGTTTAATAAATAAGTTGGGGAAAGAGGCGCCATCCCGGCGGCTGCGGATAAAAACCGAGACGTTATTCTGAAGAGCGTCTCGGGGCGAAATGAAAAAGGCAGCTTTACCTTTCTGGTGAATCCATGGCTCAGCGGCTCCTTCCTGTGCTGTCAGTCCGCTCGGAGCTGCCGCTCAGACAGCATCTGCAGCTCCGCTCGACTCGGCGCCGTCTGCTCCCCCGCCGCCGCGCGCTCTGTCACAGTGACGAAACAGCGCGAGGGAGTGTGTCAAACACAAGGCAATTATTATTATTATTTTTAATTACGGCTGTATATTCCTGAAAAATATAGCTTTCGACCAACGTAAACCACCGTAGCATACCTCTGGTATTGCGTCGTCACCTTGTGTTGTCAGTCGGACCTAATTCGAAGGTGCACCGAACCATTTCCGCCCTGCGCGTTCCAAGTGCTCCGTCGCAGTAAACAGGAGGGAGAGGTTTGTTCGGTGTCTTGGCTGATCGAGCAGCCGCGGAGCGCCCACGTCTGTCGGCATGATCTTCCTGACGGTAATCGCTCGGCTGGCGGACGGTCTGCCGCTGGCTGCGTCCATCCAGGAAGATGAACAGGTTTGAAAGAGGCGGCTAAATTGGGCTCCAATAGCTGCACACTGAGCTTCATTCAAAAGTTGGTTAAATGAAGGGAAGAAAAATTTTTTAGAACTAACTCATGGCTGTAGTGTATTCTTTGTTTTGCTGAAAGATTTAACATCTGAACTTGGTGTAAAACAGAGCACTGCCACCTCATGGTTTCAGCCTTTCAAGCTCACACCACGCCTGCTTAAATTTTTAAAAATGTTTTGAATGTGCACGGTATATCGGCATTAACGGTATCGGCTGACGTTAGTCTTTTTTCTTTTTTTTGCCACACAAGTATTGATCTGATATTGATCACCAATGTTATTGCTATCTTGTGTGTGTATGTGTTATGGAAGTGGGAGAAGGGTTAGCTGTGTTATTTGATATTTGACTATTTTTGATAAAGGCAGAATATTTCATGTTTGTTTTTAGCTATGTACCTCATGGTACAGTATATTATTTTTAATTTAGTTTTTTATATATATTTTAATACTTTTATCTTAGTGTGAGCCTACATGAGTCCATGTCCTGTCACTTAGCCTCTGTTGAACCTGAATTTCCCCACTGTGACAGTAAAAGATATTTCTATTCAATCTTAGATAACTCAGAGTTCAAGTTTAATGTGACAGAACTCATGGAGAACTCAATGGCGCAGGTTTTAAACAACCTGCGCCATTAGAGGCTGTTTTCACTGACTGTCTGGTTCTACAGCAAACAAACATGGATGTGCTTTGACTGTTTTCTGTCAGTCAGGAAGAGACCTCCAGCACTACCAGAGTCAGGCCAAGCAGCTGCTCCGGAAACTCGACGCTCAGAGCCCGGACCGCTGCATGCTGGAGGCTGGGAACATGAACTTCTGGTCAGTTAAGATTTGTAGACTCAACCTGGAATCGAAGGCCTTTCGATTATTTATAGGTTTGACTTTTTCTTCCCCCCGCTGCCAGTTACTTCATATCCCAGGGTGTTTGCTGCCTGTGTCTCTGTGATGCCTCTTTCCCCAAAAAGATGGCTTTTGGGTACCTAGAGGACCTCCATAATGAATTCTGTGAGCAGTATGGAAAGAGAGTCCCTGCAGTGACGAGGCCATACTCCTTCATAGAGTTTGGTAAGGTTCTCTTTGGGTTTTCCCCATTAGAACGGTTCCAGTGCTAAACCCCAGCTGGTGCTTCAGCAAGTTCTTAACAGGTTCTTTAAAAAACCAGTTTGGTTTGTTCACTAACGAGGAGCTTCGTCGTCTCAGCCAGTAGATGATTGATTTCATTTTGTATCTGCGTACCTTTCAAAAATGGAGTTAACGTGAGTTTGAGATGTTGTGACTCGCAACATTTTGATTGGTTGCTGGTTAATGTTAATGCTGATACATTGTGTGTCCCCAATATTAGGGATGCTAGAAACACAAAGAACGCTTCCTAAATTTAGCAATTGATAGTCTACTTTAGTCTTCTTTTTGTACAAAAAATTGTAACTACATTTAAAAAATGCAAACAATAGATTAGCATTTATGCTAAACATCTGAAGGAACGGAATATTCACAATATCTGATTAAAATCTAATCTTTATCGTCGGAGTGTTTTCTGAAATTGAAGAATTAAATGTCTTTTAGATCCATTTTAGGACACATATGTAAAAGAGCAGGAGGAAAAAGTAACTTTTTTTTTAAATATTCTAGATACGTACATCCAGAAAACAAAGAAGTCTTACGTTGACAGCAGGGCTCGGAGGAACCTGAGCAGCGTCAGCACGGAGCTGCAGGACGTCCAGAGAATTATGGTGGCAAATATCGAGGAAGTCCTGCAGAGAGGAGAAGCTCTTTCTGGTAACCAGTTTGGAGTAAAACCCCAACCCGTTGACCAGCTGTCCGACTCCAGCTAACCCCAAATCTGCTTTCTTCATCAGCTTTGGACACCAAGGCCAGCAACCTGCGCAGCCAGGCCGAGAAGTACCGCAGCGACGCCAGGTTCCTCAACACCCGCTCCACCTACGCTAAAGTCGCTGCCGTGGTTTTGGTCTTCGTGACGCTCATCATCTATGTGCGCTTTTGGTGGCTTTGATGATTAAACAAAGACTCTGAAAAGGGGGGGAAAGTTTTCCCTCTTTCTGTGGTGGAGGAAGACCTTTCTTCTCTGCTGTAGCTTTAGGTTTTGTATCCTGTGAAAGCAGAGCTGTCGGTGTTTAGTTGGACTTTTCTTTTGTACGGAGTCAAATATTCTACAGAGGGGCGTTGTGGTTGTTTACAGAGGCAGATGTTTGCACATTGGAGGCGGAGCTTCTCTGAGTTACACAACAGAAGAAGAAGAAGAAGCAGCTTCCAGATAATATGTTGACACTGTGAGGAAAACACTCTGGTTAATTTGTATTGTTTTGAAAAAAATTAAAGATTTAGCAAACTATCATGCATGGTGACATCATGAACATCTCTGGGTTTAACTGTTTATCATAAAAAGCATGTATATTCTAAAGCAGTAAAAAAAAAAAAAAAAAGTACAAAATGCTCAAAATACAAAACCAGGTTCACGACTCGTGAAGTTTGGGTTGTAATTCCATTTCAGTCAAACATCAAAATGAATCCAAATACTTGAAACATTTCACAGTGAAGTGAATCCATAACACATTTAGGTTTCACCTTTTTTAAACTGAATTACTAGAATAATCTTTCTAATAACTTCCTAGTTTATCTAGAGATACTAATGAAATACTTAATATAGTTTACAATGGCCTCCTAACTGCGTGTTCAGAAATTGTAGTTTACTTTCTTACAAGTGTTTTTTTTTTTTTCGTGCAATAAGTTAAGGGACAAAATTTAATTAGATTTAATTAAACAACTTGAAAACTACATCAAATCAAACCTGAACAGTAACTTTCATTTGGAAACCAGCCACTGTTACTGACTTCAATACCTAAACATATTCTTTTTCTTACTGTACTTTGAAAATCAGACCCGGTTCAGTTCCTGGTTGGTCACGTTCACAAGGTTCCTGTCAGAAAGTTTACTATTGAATCAGCATCTTTCAGAAAATACATTTATTTACTGATCCCTTTATTGTGCATTTTTGAATTGTTATGAACAAGCAATAAAAACACAACCAAAATAAAAGACCTGGATTTTTACCATGAGGTGAGAAACGGGTTAGAATAGTGTGATTCGAAGCAAAGAAATGAGCTAAAAGGATCAGAATTTTTTTTTATATTTCCCAAAAAAAAGTTCTGGAATTAAGTTATTATCCTGAGGTATTTTAAACAGGGCTTCACCGATTGAGGATTTCTGGCTGATCACATTTCTTTTACCCCTTAACTAACACAAGGAAAGACACTTACATGTGTGTCAATGTAAAAAGGTCAACCTGATCTGTCGATTCAGATTTTGGCCGATATAATAAATTTTTTTTTATTATTCAGGTGCTCTGTAAGTATCGGCCGATCACCCAAATTAAAGGAAATCAGGGCCCATTAACTGGTCCTAATGTTAAAGCCAGGACTCAGGAGTTTTACATTTAAAGACCGCTTCATGCTGAATGTGGCAGCATTCATCCTTCATATCCAGAAGGACTCTACAGTAAACGTTTTCCCAGAAGTCCGTAAGTCTGTGCTGTTGGAATTTAAAGCATTCCTCCTCTTCTGTTGTCTTCGCAGCACAGTTCATTCCCACTCACGCTATCAGATCAAAGTCGTCTCTCTGCAACAGAAACATTAATAAAAGTCATGATCCTACATTAAGACAACATGACAGAGATTTTCATAACTCGATAACCGAGGCTCTCGAAGCTGCGTTTCCATAACAAATGTGCGCAAATCGGGGCGTGCTGTGGTGGCGCAGGGGGTTAGCACGCCCCACGTTTGGAGGCCTTAGTCCTCGACGCGGACGTCGCGGGTTCGACTCCCGGTCCCGACGACCTTTGCCGCATGTCTTCCCCCCTCTCCTCGCCCTCCTTCCTGTCTGCCTACTGTCAAAAAAATACGAGCCACTAGCTCCGCAAAAAAAAAACTCTTCGGAGAAAAAAAACAAAAAAACAAATGTGCGCAAATGTTCGTCGATATCCTGCTAATATCAAGAAAACACAATTTCCCAATTGTAATGTTTCAATGAAACCAGAAATTCAATTAAAAATCACATGTGAAGAAGTTTGTCATTGAGAAATCAGGCCTCGCCATCATCCTACAACTACTTCCTGTAGTTGCTTCCACATCTGGTTGGTAACATCTGGTTGCTGATCATGTAACTTGTGCGATGTAAAAAAAAAAAAAAGTCTCCATCGCAAAAATACATCTATTTCAATACGGCCAAAAAACCACCTCATCTTAGCGTAGAAACATTTTTATAGAAAAACATGTTTTTTCAGAATTGCCGTGTTTCCATTAAGCGAATGTTATGGTCAGTGGGAACACGGCTATAGAACACAGCTCCTCCATTCATTCATGGATGACTGAATGAAAGTCTCACCTCGTCATTATAATTCAGGACGTGCTGCTTGATCTTCGACGAGTCCACCCAGGTGACAAAATCTTCCATATTTCTAAAACAAAGACACAATTTCAGACAGCGCTGCTGATTTTTATACACCAAAACATATTGTGGGGGATGTCAGACGTTATAAACCAAGCCGAAGACCGACCTTGTGACGAGAAAAGCTGGATCTGTGACGATGTCCGGGCCGACACGAACATCTGTCAGCGCGTTTAGGAAAACTACCAATGGACCTGCGTTCTCTCTGGAATAACAAACACCAGATGGACACACGGACTGAAGGATACGTCCTTGTTGGATGAACGTAATGGCCGTCTTCAGGTTCTGAGTCATGCGGAGGTTCAGCATGATGCTGGGCAGTCGCCTCCTGCAGGTGAACGAGCAGGCAGGATAAAACAGAGCTGCAACGCTGCGTCGGTTTGTGTTTGTGGAGATTTTACCTGCAGAAGGACGAGGCCGTGACCTTCTCTGTCAGCGACAGGTTCTGTCTGGTGGGGATCAGGCCGATGCTGTACCTGATCAACCAGAGGAGCAGACAGTGTCGCATCAGGTTAACACGAGTCACAATCCACTGAGGCTTCATGTGGAAAGGTCAGACGGCAACAACAGATGTGATCAAAGTAGGGGTGCTCCGATCAATCAGCCACGATTTCCTTAATTTTGGGCGATTGGCCGACATGTGAAACCGATCTTATTTTCTTCCACACTGTTTCCCTCTGCTTAACATTAGCTGCATTTCCACCGACCATAAAAATCCGTAATTTGACACGTCCAAAAATAAATTTGCTTAATGGAAACACGCCAATTTTGGGGGAAAACAAAAAAACTTCTTTTTGATAAAACTGTTGTTACTGAGGTGGGTTTTTTTATCCATATCGAAAGCGGTTTATTTTCCAAAACTGCAATGGAAACACGTTCACTTCACACAAGTCACATGATCAATGACCAGATGTTACTACTGGCAGAAATGACAGGAAGTAAGTTACTAACTTGCTGAGTGAGCTTATTAAAGTGTGATTTTAATTGCAATTTTCATTTCATGGAAACACAGTAATTGATTAATTGTAGGGGGTTTTAAATTAGCGACAAAATTTTGCACACATTTGTAATGGAAACGCAGCTAATATTGGCCCCACTGCTGCCAACTTAGCAACTTTGTTGTTATATTTAGCAACTTTTAGATAAAAATAAAAAATAAAAAGTAGGTGTCAGACAAAATGCCTAATCAGCAGGTTAGGCTTTGCAAAGATCAGGAATCGGGCAGAAAACTGCAATGGCTGCATCCGTAGATCAAAGTGACGTTGACAGTCATCGCACCATGTGTCTTAAAATAACGAGGGACTTCCCTTGACGTCAAAAAGAAATATCTATTTTACAGCAAAATCATTAAGACCTTATTTTACCTGTAATGAGGAACTATTAAATCTGAAACCAGATATTTACAAACACTGCATAAAAAATAAAACACGTTTTCCTCACCATTACTGACTCGGACTAAATTTTTTTCTGTTTTTCACAATTCCCAGACACCTGAAACCTAAAATCCAGACGTAAATTCGGTTAACGTCCAGCCGTCAGGAAGTAAACGGGTTCTGTGTCCCAGAAACAGTTCTGTTGAGAAATGTGTTAAACCCCAAAGTAAGAGCAAAAGACTTGGTAAAGATTCTGTAAGAGAGTTTCATCGTCAACAACGAAACGAGACCTGAGCTGTAATGCCGTTCAGGAACGAAGAAGCCGTTACTGATTAAGGTTATCCAAAGCACTCGGGCACACAGACCTGAACTTTTATTAAGCTGAAATTAAAGTGATCAGAATATGGGTCAAAAAGGGTTTTCCAAATGGCATAAATTATATATAGCAACTAGAGATCATTTTAGTAATTCTAACTCCCCTGAAACAGGAAAGATTTAGTCTCACTTCTTGTCAGGATGGTCAGGAAAAAAGATCTCTCTCTTTATATGTAAACATCTGATTTCAACTGTACATGTATAAATATATCTACATTAATGTGACTATAAACGAAAACATCTTTTAGTTCTTTGTGTTTTTGTTACATTCACTGATAAATGTCCTTTATTTTGGAGTCGTTTGTGACTTTTTACTGGTTCTGTTTTTGGGCTGTCTCGGTTCCGACCCAACGGCGTCTGGCGACTCACAGCTTTTCCAGGAAGCGGTGTGTGCTCTGAGCTCTGAAGCCATCCTTCTCATCCAGGTCTCTGATCTTCTGCGCCAGATCCCTGATGTTCCGACTCAGCTTGTTGTACCTGAAAGATTAAAAAAAAGACACAACCTACAATAAAACCAACCATTTCCTCCCTATATGCTGTTCTAGCACACCTAATTCAGATGGAACACACACATTACGCCTTAGTAACACCTTAAAGTCCTATATCATGATGAGCTATAGACTTAGCGAGTCTGATTTGATTCTGCTTTTTGGGAATCTGGACAACGCCCATTAGCTCTAGTTGAACATTTAAAATACTCTCACTTGGTAAACACGTATTATAATGAAGACAGCAAAGTAAAAAACAACATTGAAAAGTTTGTGGTTTCAAAAACTCAATAAATGTTTCACATGTTAAGACACTTGACCGAGTCTAAGGCTGAGAAGAACCCTGAAACCACTGTGTCCGGTGGTTTCTCATATAGTGCTGATGCTTTAAAGATCACAAACTGTAACTTGTTTCCGTCTCTGTAGAGCATGTAAGCACTTAGCTTGGACATTTTGACCACTTCTCACTCTGCTACTTTCTCCTGCTACTCTCCAGTTATCCGTCATCATCAGTTATGGATGCCATTATCTTTATGTTTTCTCTGCTTTGTGACATTTTCCAGGAGGATGACATATCTCGAACAATTTCTGTCAACATGTTCTCTCTCTCTCAGCAGATGATACACTCGCCCCTGTCTTTTTGCTGTTTCGATTGAAAAAGAAGATACTGCTGCCACTGACTAACTAGTTGCAGGACTGATTTGTAGTTTGTCTCTTTAGTTGAGCTTTTATCCTCGATGATAACAGTTACTGCTGCCATTAATTGTGTCAACGTTATTTACCCTGAAAGTCTTCCTGTGGATTTTGTGCCTCTGTGTTTATAACCCCCAAGTTGGTTTCTTCTTGTTAAAACTGAAACATTTCTTTCCGCTGTCACCACATGCATTTCCACTATAAAGTCTGCAATGTTAATCGTTTAAATTGAATTTTACTGCACTGTGGTAAAACTTGAACCTAATTGGAAGGTTATATAAAGTGTATTCAACCTGGAAAACTACTTTTACTTTGTGGTTTTCTGAATTTCTCGATAATATTCCATCTGTGTAGTAAATTTAACTCGCATGCAAATTAGGGGGTGTTTTTTTTTTAATTTTATTTTGGCTAACGAGCAGACTTATAAATAGCAACTTTGGTTTTCGTTTGCTTCCGTCTTCGTGTATAACTCGTTTTTCCACACTTGAGCTTTTTCGGCCCTTTTCCATCCTCCGTCTCGTCTGACCCATCTGAACGCCGCAGAGTCCAGTCAAACCCCAAACATCTCATCACAGATTTGACTCACTTTGTATAGTCCTCGCGCTTCTCGATGTGATACTTCCGTAACACCTTCACCTCGTGCAGGTTGTTGTCCACCTCCCAGTTGATGAAGTCTACCTTCTTCAACAGCTTCTGCTCGTGATATTTTAATTTACGCACCATTTTAATTCTCTGTTGCCTCACAAACACGTCTCTCCGAGGAAAACCGGAAACACATGCTCTTCTTCTTCTTCGGAACCTGCGGAGAGATTTGAGGACCGAATCTCCCGCCACAGCACCACCTAGCGAGGGTTAGACGTGACTAATTTCGACACGACGCGCTCCGTCGGATCACACCCTCCAGAAATATCCTGCTATTAAAGCCTCACTTTTGTTTCGTTATAAAATAAACAGCATTTATCCAAACGTCAGAATTTTAATAAATATATAGATTATTATATATGTGATGTATTTTGGAAATTATTGAAGCATTTAGACAATCAAAAGTTGGAATAAATGCTTACGTCTGTGTTTATCTAAATGTTATTTTTTTTTAAATATATCAAAAAATGATTAAATGAAAACATTAATCAGCTTGTGAATTTATTATAAAGCTATATGCGTATTTTTTAGCATTTATTAAATTATTAATGTATTAATTATTCATTTATTTATCTTACTATTGTTGTTTGGCAGGATCACCCTGATGATGACTTGTTATTTCATGATGGCCTGTAGTAGGAAGATAAATCAATAATGACCTGAATAAATTGTACAGTTTTGATTTAAAATAATATACACATTTTATTATTAAACTGTTTATTTTATAAATTGCTGACAAATTTATATAAGTTTTATATTACCCTTTTAACATTAAATTGAAACAGTTCTTGATCGGTTGTTTTGACATTTAATGATTTAATTAGGCATCAACGAAATGACTCTACCATAAAAAATCTAACTTTTTTGTTCATTTTAACCAAAGCACTTTGAATTGCCTTGTTGGTGAAAATGTGTTATACAAATATACTTGCCTTGCCATTTTAGTGTAACATTTTGCGATTGTTAAGCAGAAAACAAAAGGCAATCAAACCGGGTTTTTTTTGGGGGGGGGTTGGGCGTTTTATGGCACTAATTTGAATCCAGCTGGTTTAAAATTGGCCCCCTGGTGGCCCCTTGTGCATGGGCAGAAGGTTGGTCAACATGGGTCTCAAATCTGCACGACTAAAGGCTGAATTCATCTGATGCCTAAAGTCACTGAGTTGCAGAGGAGGAGCGAACTGCTCTGCGGATTTCTACATGGAGCGTCTCCCTGACTGGGAGCGTTTAAAGCTGGAGAAGCAGCAGCAAAAGCAGCGAATGAATCAATCCATCCACGGCCGCGAATGAGCAGCTGTCCCCCGGGGTAAGTTTCTGGTTGAAGGGCTTCTCTCACAGCACGGAGGGGGGAACGTCTCCAGACTCTCAACCCTTTTTATTACACTTTTTTTGTGTGAGTTATTACGTTACTGTCTCTGCTTGTTTGAATCAATAACTAGATTCAAAACTTGTGTCGCAACTCTGACGCAACAACACAACAGGCTCTTAAACGCACGTGCGTCCCAGCGGAAGGGAACTCCCTGTCTGGCACGAGCAGATCCGCATCCCGATGAGGAAATGTAAAGTTGTTTGGTTAAGTCAACTCCGGTTGCTGCCCCAAAACAAGAGCTCTAATTCATTTATCACACCGCAAAGGGAAGTTTGATCATTTCCTGATTCATCTTTTACACAGCGACCTGTCTGGCAGTCAAAGGCAAAAGCAAACTAATATGTTACTACGAGAGTCCTGCGTGTTATGTTTACAAAGACTGAGTCTAACTTTACATATGCTTTCAAAATGTCTGAAATGCAAATGAATTTCAAATCTAGATTTAAAAAAAAAGATTTTTATGAACTAACCAATGTAGGTCTAAATAAACAGAAGAAGATGTTTGGCCGTTTAAACAGTCTTAGCCTAATACAGCGGGCCACCGACTATTTACGTTTCATTTTTCTGTGAAACGTAACTCCAAGGTGGATGCTTTTCTTTAGCAGGAAAAAAAAAGAAACTTGGAGGGCAGATGGAAGGAGCTAAAAGTAGCAATTATGAAAGAAAATCTGTTAGAGGCAATAAAAGACCTGTGACAGACTGGCAATCTGTCCAGGGTGAACCCCGCGTCTCATCCAGAACATTAGCTGGAGATGGGCACCAGCACCCCTGCCGACCCCAATATGGACAAGGGTGAGCAGAAAATGGATGGATGGCAATAAAAGACCTGAGATTGAGAGCACTGCGATAACGCCATGGTTTATGTCAAAGCTAATTCATTAGTTAGAGAGGCCTAGTCCAAGTCCAGGCTTATATTTAGTTGAGAATCTGTTTCAAGATTTGGAAATACTTGGTCTCCATCCAGTCTGAGTAAGCTTGTGTAAAAACCATGTTTCATTTCCTTCCTCTTTATCGTTTAGCTCTGCTTTGCGTCACTGATACAATAGACAGATCCACAGATCTGTTTATTGTAATTTAGCAAGCTGCTGAATGTGTTTTTCTTACTACCTATAGACATTTCAGAACCAGTTTCAGAGGGCGTTTCAGTCAGGTATTTTGTGGTATTTTGTGCTGATGGGTTGTCGTCATCCAACCTGCTCAGTCGGCTTTGGGCTCTGAGGGAGACGGTGGTGTCAGCTGAGGCTTGTACTGAGTGTGTGAACACAGACCCGGAATATGTCCACACAGGTTAGTACGGGACATTTTTTGCATTTTTGTCAGGTTTTCCAGAATGTTCTTGTTGCTGCTTGCTGCGTTATCTTGTTAGGGATCTTCTTGAAGAACTGTCGGCCACTTGTCACTGGCAGCTCGACGTCCAACGACCTACTGGGTGGATGGATGTTTCTCCAGATGGGCGGATAGAGTTTTCATGTGGCTGAAATTGAATAAAACCCATTGGTTTGGGTTACATTTAGAGCGTCTTACAATGTGCTACAAGTTTACCTGTAATGCATTCAAGAGAAAGAAGACTTGCACCACCACACGTTGTGGTGGTGCAAGAAAAGGATAGGGTGATCTTGAAAGAGAGTCCGATCCAAGTTGTCGAGAAACACACAGTGCAGCATTCTGTGTTGAAGCCTAACCTTCCACCCTGGTTTATTCCAGTTTGTGACCCAGTTCTCCTTCCACGAACTCCATTTCTATGAAGTGAGACTGCAGCGAACGCCGAGGGTGTGTCTGAAACATTCTCCAAAAGACTGTAGCCGGTGTGTTAGATTTGAGGAGGGATACGCACACTCACACACGCTCAGGCAGAGTCATACAGAGGGAGACTGTGCTGCCGTGCTCCCCTCTGCTTTGCACGGCTGACACATAAGAGCGTCAGTGTGCTGATGTGTTGAACACGCCCCCCACCTCCTGTTTGTGGAGAACGGCTTTGCTCCGCCTGATGTGTTTTACATCCTCCTTTTAGCGCAAACCCGAAATGGCAAAATATTACCCAGCAATTTCAGAAAGCAGATGAGTGGACTTTGTCTTTTAGAGTCTTTAGAGGAAAGCAGGAAGTCAGTTCTGTTTGAGAAGTCTGTAGGAGTGAAAGTATACGGTAGCAGTGACGAGAGTTTGAGCGAGGTAGTAACCTCAGAGAGGAGGCATACCGCTGCTCCTCCCACCACCAGCAGAGCACCGTTGGACACTCCTTGTGGTTAGAAGTGAGGTTCCTGCTCAGGTTTGGTGTGGATGGTCTGCCTCTGTCGCCTTCCTCTGCCCCTCTGTGCATGGGGAAGTTTTACCTCTGGGGTCACAACAATGAGAAGACGAGGGAAGGAGGAAGTTCAGCTAAAACCATTGAGGAGTTTCAGGAAATATGATGCCGAAGAGTGAAGAATATTTGTCCTTAGACATCCAGGATGTAGCAGATATGAAGCTGGTAAATACATTTTTACTCTCTAACTTCACCGTTGTGTCTCCAATGTGAGACACGATCATTACTGTATCTGTTTGTGCAGTTGTCCAAAGTTTGCCAACAAATGTACGTGTGTTGCTACCTGACCTAGCATGAGCTACTGTGATTGAACTTGTGGGGCCTTGTATTCAAAGGAACAGTGTGATGAAAAATTTATTTTTTTAGCTTTATTTGATGTTATATTATTCCTTTATCAAAACATAAATGGAGTGTTGCTTTGATTTTTTTCATGCATGTTTGAGAAATCCTTTAATCTCCCGTGGCAACTGTTAAGCTGTGCAAAACGCCTGGCTGGACCTAGCTCCACCTTGGAGATGAAGCTTCTCATCGGCTCCTTCAGACTAGCCAGCAGCAATTAGCAAACACCTGGTGGAACTGCGCACATCTGCTGAGCTCATTATATCAGCTACATATCAGTAAAATGCTGGTTAAAAAAAAACAAAAAAACGTTGTTAAAGGATTAACAGAGGAGCCATGTTGTGATGGCTTCTTGAAGGTGGCGTTCCAGAAAGCGCTGGAGTATTTAAAGAGACAGAGACCCAATTTTAAGCCATTAAATTACATAGTCAAATCTCTTTCAAGTTATATTTGATATGTATGTAGAATTCTTAAAGGAACTGAAGGTAACAGGTAGTTGATTGTGCTACACAATGGCACAATGTGCCTGGAAATACGTAATACTGCCCCTTTAAAACAGGTTTTTGCACACAAACAGATGTCATATTTCATCAGATGGCAATATTAGCTTAGCCTAGGCATTTGTTTTTGCTGAAATGATCTTACTTTGGCTTTTGAACATCCTGAAGGCTCTACCTCCAGCTGAGAGCTCGGACAAAGAGTCCTCCACGATGGTTTCGTCCACACCCCACCCCTCACGGTTAAAGTATCTGTCCCTGGGGGTCCTGGTGCTGCAGACCACATCACTGGTTCTCACCATGCGCTATTCCCGGACCCAAAAGGAGGACGGCCCCCGCTACCTGGCCTCCTCTGCTGTAGTGGCTGCTGAGGTCCTTAAAATCTTTACATGTACCTTCATTGTCTTCATGGAAAACAGTGAGTGGGTTTTTTCCTCCTACGGCTCATGCAGCAGTACACAAATGCTCCCCTGTCCTTCATCTACGACGGCTTACTATGACCATTAAGAGATAGAAAAAAAAGGAGGAGAAAATTCCACCCAAAAATCTCTGAATTTTTTAGAAAAAAATTTGGAAATTTCAGAGCTTCAAAAGTTGAAAATGTTTGACCTTTGAAATTCAGATATCAAGTTTGCAAAAATGTCATTGTCTTCAACATGGCAGAGATTCATCTCAAAATGTAACTTTTCTAGCAAATTTTCAACTTTTCAAACTCCGAAATGTCCTTGTTTTTTAATTTTTCCAAACCTTGCTAATATAAATCTAAATATTTCTGAGTTTTTTGGAGCAAATTTTCAACTTTTGAAACTCTGAAATGTCCATGTTTCTAGAACTCTCCTTTTTTCTCTAGAACAATTCTGAGCCTAATCTCAAGATATCTTTGTTTTTCCAGCAAATTTTAAACTTTTTAAACTCAGACATGTCCAAGTTTTTTTTCTAAAAACAAATTCTGAGATTAATCTTAGAATTTCTAAGTTTTTCTTTCTAGCAAATTTTCAACTTTTGAAAATTGTATGATTTTTAAAATTTTTTTACAAAAAAATTCTGACGCTAATATTAAAATTCCAAAAGTGGATTTGGCCGACATTTACTCCTCCATTTTATTTCTATCTACAGTGGCCCTAATATGCCATCATACCTATACTGTATGGGACGGACCCAGTAACTCTCCCTTTGTTTCTGTCAGAATACAGTTTGCGTGCGATGAACCTGCTGCTGAAGGAGGAGATTGTGAAGAAGCCCGTGGAGACCATGAAGCTGGCCGTGCCTGCAGGGATCTACACGCTGCAGAACAATCTGCTCTATGTTGCCCTGTCCAACCTGGATGCAGCCACCTATCAGGTTACACATGGATGTGATTGGTCAGGCTGACTGTGGGTTAGCATTTATCGGAGAAGTTGGGGAGTTCAGTGGTTCTCCGACGCATTCCGTCTGGGAAAATTGCAAATACCTTCCGGTTTCAAAGTGCCTTATTATGATGCCTGATTGCAGTGGTATTTAGTTTAGATTAGTCTGTAGATTAGTCTGTAGTTAGATGAGCTGTAGTTGAACTGGTAAATGTTGCCACCTCCAATAACTTGTAGTTCAAAGCAGCAACAGCCATCGGCAGCACTGTGTCACTAGATCATAGCTGTCCTGCAACTCAGTGATAAGGTGGTTGAGTGAAGCGTCCTCTCTGGTTTTATTATGCCAGTAGGTTTGAAAATATGTAAGAAAGAGGTCGATGTAATAAAAAATCAAAATAATTCTGTTAGGACTAAAACAAGTGCTCTGAAAAGGAAAAAAACTAAACAAAAACAAACCCCGTACATTTATATTGTTTATCTTTGATGGACGCAGGTCACCTACCAGCTGAAGATCCTCACTACGGCTCTGTTCTCCGTCTCCATGCTGGGAAAGAGGCTGGGTCTGTACCAGTGGCTCTCCTTGCTGAGCCTCATGGCTGGAGTCACGCTGGTGCAGGTGAGTCAGGTCCATTGAATTCTGCTGAGTTGGTTTCCATGGCGAACGTTCACAACCAATGTGCTCTCGCTGTACATTGTGAGCGAGACTAATGGGTCCAGAATTTAATTCGGTCAAAGTCTGGCATCTTACTCCCTCAACCTGAGGTCCAGAAAACACAATTTCACAATTGCAGTGTTTCCGTTGCATAAGAAATAAAATAAAAATTACACGTGAATACATTTGTTCACGCAAGAAGTCATTAAAAATCATGTTAGCGACGGATGTAAACAGTTACATGAGATATATTCACAATTCGGTGCTCATCATCTATCAGCCAATCAGGGGGGGACGTCTGTATCTTATTCAGACGTTGGAGCTACAAGTCCCGCCTACTTGGGAGTGGCTATGTAAGTGTTTTGGGGAAATTGTAGTCTATGATTTTACAGATAATGGATTCAACACGTTCGTATAATAAACTCAACGTTTCATGAACTGTGCAATGAGCTCTGGTGGAGCCAGCTGAGCTTTGTCCATGGAGGCCAACGCCAACAAACAAATAAAAATCGCGTTTTTGCAAAATACACCAATTTTGATATGGGAGAAAAGCCAACTCATTCTTTTGCTAAAATGTTGTTATCAAAAAACTTGAGTTTTTTTTGCTATTGCATGCTTCTATTAATAAGATTTATTTTCCAATTTTATGGTCAATTGAGCTATAGACTTTCTCTGTCAGAGGTACTCTCTTTTGGGAGTGAAAAGGAGATCATCCCCAAGTTATGGGCAGCAATAACTCCCCCAATGTCAAAGTTCAAGAAACAGATGAAGTACTGAGTCTTCTGAATGTTCTGAGGGAAAAAAAAAAAGAGCAGAATACGCAAACCTAACGGCAGCACCAGTGCTTTAATAGACACAGCTACACACAGAAGTACTGTGCCAGGCGTACTTTCTATAAGACAGGAAAATAAAACCATGAGTTGACATCAGCTGGTCCCAACAATGCACACTCAACTGTCTCTTTTCACTAAACTGTCCTATTTTCTAGCAGTCTGATCACAACGTGTCCTGATCACCTGATCTAACCCGTGTTCGTCCTCCCCAGTGGCCCACCGACTCTACGGGAGAGCAGAAGGTTCTGACTGCGGGCTCCCAGGTGGTTGGAGTGGCGGCGGTGCTGACGGCCTGCATGTCCAGCGGTTTTGCTGGAGTTTACTTCGAGAAGATCCTAAAGGAGACCAAGCAGAGTGTGTGGGTCCGCAACATACAGCTGGGTACGATTCTGAACCTAACTTCATGGTTGTGACTGGCCACAAAGAGGCAGTATTATGTAAAACAGACTCTTTTTTTTAGCTTTACATCATGTTGTAATACCATCAAAAACATAGCGGGAGTGTTGCTTTGACTCTTTTCATGCATGTTTGAGAAATCATTTAGTCTCCCATGGCAACCATTCAGCTGTGCAAAACGCCAGGTTGGACCTAGCGCCGCCTTTGTGACGAAGCTCCTCCTCAGAGCCGCATTTTCCGAGCTTCCGCCTCCCAGAGCATTCCTCTCCCGTGACTCCGCCACTCCGTTCCCTCAGACTGGCCAGCAGCAATTACCAGACACCTGGTGGAAGTAGCTCATTATAGGAGCTACTTCTCGGTGAAACACGGGTAAAATTGCTGTTAAGGGGTTAATAGAGGAGCCATGTTGTGATGGCTTCCTGAAAGCGGAGTTTCAGAAAGAGCAGGAGTTTTTAAAGAGACAGAGGCCCAATTTCAAGGTGAAGGCTGAACTCAAGTTGCTCCTAATTCAGCTTCATCTCGAATAATTTACACACACACACACACACACACACACACAGTTTTTTAATATACATATCTATATATCACATAAATTACTTTATTAATTTTTATTTGTGTATTAAATTTCTAAACCTGTGAGCAGAGTCTAAAGGTTACTAAAGGTAACAGTCATTTTACCTTTAGTAAACATAATAAAACATAATACTGCACCTTTAAAGGTGCAGTATTATGTATTACCTTAAAGGCACTATTTCTTGATGGTCCTGTAAAGGTTGTTGTTCTGCATGCCCCAGTTTCCCTCCAGTTGCTTTCATTGGTAGCAGTTTTAGATTGCGGTCAGATTTCCTCAGAAAGCCTTTGTTCAGCTGCTCCTCTTTCGTCCCCAGGCAGTCAGTAGCAGTGTTAGGTGTGCCACAGAAACAGGTTTTTCATGCCCAGCAGCTGTCGTCGCTTTCACCTTCCCAACAGTGACGTGCGGTGAGGTTCAGAGCTGGTGAGGCACTGACTTAATCATAATCACATTTACAAATATAGACCCCCTGCATGTTATTGTGTACATGAGGAAATTCCGCACATGTGGAAGGACAAAAAGATTATTCTTTAACATGTCATGCATGGCTGCCGCCGTAGAATAATTCCGTTAACTCAATCAAACTTGGACATGTCCACATTATTAATTTCGTGCTGTGCTCCACAGCAAAGGGAAAAGCCGTTAAAGTGCAACTCAAAACCGCTTCTTTCTCGCTCTCTGTATCTGCGCACCTATGCGCAGACTCGTTGCCATAACAACTGACAACAACGCCACAAAAAGAAAAAAAAACACTCCGATATTTCCCACACAAAGAGCAGAATGTAGTGGTATGGTTTTAAGCTTAATGTTTATTTTGCGTTTATTAAGACGTGATTGTGGTAAGAGGAGAAAACTATAAATATATCGCTGCACTTGGGGAGGAACTTGCTCCCATAGAATGGCAGCCAGTGCAGTTAGCGAGAGGTTGATCAATCCCAGGCGAGGCTCAGATCGCTGCTGCCTCACCGGCTTCGCTTCTAGGCATTTGAATGGGAAAATGCGAAAATTCAGCGATTTTGGAGAAAATATAATCAGAATTGGTTAAGCTAAATGAAAAATAGGTACTTTATAGTACAGACTACAGGGTGAAAATAGCAATATAAATTATTGTTATCATTATATATCATTTTTCCATGATGTCCTGCTTCCCCTGACCGCAGTCACTGCTTCCTAATGTTGCTAACGTTCTCCTTTTCAGCTGATAATGGGTATAATTAAAACCTCACATGTGAGAAGAGCAGTAGTTCTTTCTTTCTCTTTAGTGAAACATTCTGAACCTAACAAAGTCTACAGTCAATAACAAAGGTATTGGCAAAATGTATTAAAGCAAAAGGTGGAAGTTTGCTTGTATATTTCCTACGGAAGAGGATTAGGGCCACCAAAAAAAAAAAAAGAATTCTGAGATTAAAGTCTGACTTTAATCTCAGGTCAGATTTCGTTTTTTTCTTTCTCGGTGGCCCTAATCCTCTTCCGTAATTTCCTGCTGTGGAGAATCAAGCTATTTCTTTTTTTTGTGGTAGAGTCATTATTTTGGTTAGCATTAGCGTCGTTAGCATCGTATTTCTTCTGCGTCTTCAGCTGTGATGTCGGCCTTTGTGTCGTGTTTTTTTTTTTCTTCCAGGTTTGTTTAGCTTCCTTTTGGGCTTGTTAGGAATGATGGTGTACGACGGCCGGAGTGTGAGACAGTCCGGGATGTTTCAGGGCTACAACGCCATCACCTGGACAGTTGTTGTCCTGCAGGTTGGCTCGCTTTGATTCTGTTCAGTATCTCCGCTTTTACCTTTTTATTTCCAGAAGAAAAACGGTTGAAACTGGAAGGAAAAGAATACAGTTCTTAACTCGACTTTGACTTTTATTTCATTCTAAATAGTTTGTAGGAAATATAAACAGCACCATGCAGGTAGTATTCACACCCCTCGAACTTTCTTCACATTTTATCACGTTACGGTCACAGACCACTGTATTTTAATAGGATTTTGTCTCAGACCAACACATGGTCAAAGGAAGTAGAATTATGAATGTTTTTTAAAGCTCTTTTAAAAATAAAAAGCTTTTCATTTCATTTTTTACTTAACCCCTCTCTTCCCTTGGTTCTGTACCGTTCACTATCAATCAAATCAATCAATCAAATTTTATTTGTATAGCACATTTCAGCAGCAAGGCATCATATCAAACACAGAAACACAATGCAAGATAGAATCAACAATCAAACCATGACATTAAGTCAAGTTCCATCAATAAATTTGTAATTGATTACGTTTCAAATCAATTTACTAATGAACCTCTGAGGCCTTCACATTTGGATTTGTACTGAGATTATTTAAGAGTATCAAAATAAGGAGGGCTGGACACAGGGCCGGCCCAAGCCTCCATGGGGCCCTAAGCGAAATTTGGTTTTGGGGCCCTCTAGTTCTGCTAACAATGTGGACTGGCTGCAATCAGCAGTCCGATCATTAGATCATTCACACACCTGCTATAAACTTATTGCATCTCTGGCAGTGCTGTATACATTATGTACGTGTATATAATGTATTGACCAGTTGATTTCTGGGCGCCGATTTCCTTAATTTTGGGGGATCGTGATCTACTGATGCTTACATGTGAAGCCCATCTTATCCCCTAATCTCATCTTCGTCAGTAAAGGTTTAAAAATCAGCCTCTGTCCTCTTCTGCTCTGCAGTGAGACGTTTGACTGACAGACCGACCCACCAGGTCAGGTCTGCAAGTTTACAGTTAACAATATTCACCCCACTGATGCCAACTCAATGACTTTCTGGCTATATTTAGCAACAAGACAACAAAATTCATATCAGCCAAAATCAAAATCGGCTGGTCAGGCTTTTTAAAGATCTGTAATCAGGAATCGGCCAGAAAACTGCAATTGTTGCAGCTCTACACACATATTCATGACATTCTTTGATTAAATACATTTCTCTTAAGCGTTACTGCAATAGCTAAAAATTTTTATTTATACCAGGTGAGTCTTTCTCCCCTGAGGATGTGGACCGGTTCCAGTACTGGACTGATTCTGAGTCTTCAAATGATTTTAACAGAAGTTTCACATAACATAGAAGTTGATGTAAAAATAATGTTTGTTTTAGCCACAAAATGATTTTGCTCAGCAGCAAACAACAAACCCCAACTACAGCATAGAGCAGCTCATCGATGTAGCAGCTATATAGCCTGACATAAAAACATTTTGCTAGACAATGTCAAACATTGAGAAGTTTTAATTATTGTTATCAAATGTTATCAAACACGGCATTTTGTAGCACAAAAATACCTCAGAAATATACCATGAAATATACTGAGAGCCAACCATGAGAATCAACTCATTAAAGTTCAAACTCAGTTTCACACAAACACAAAGACCCTAGCATAAATGTTTGGCTGTTGAACTGGACCGTTCCAGGTCGCTATCAAGCTAGCAGCTTTACAAATATTTTACATTACCAAGACACATTAAAATAAACCTTTATCTTGGGCGTGCCGTGGTGGTGCAGTGGTTAGCGCGACCCGTATTTGGAGGCCTTCAGTCCTTGACGCGGCCGTCGCGGGTTCGACTCCTGGACCCGACGACATTTGCCGCATGTCTTTCTCCTTCCCTGTTTCCTGTCAGTCTACTATCATATAAGGGACACTAGAGCCCACAAAAGTCCCCCTGGAGGGGTAAAATAAACCTTTATCTTGGCTTTTTTCTATTCTTCCTCTTTCTTTTCTTCCTCCCTGAAGGATAAGTCCTTTTTTGAGACATTGTTTTGCTTATTTAACATCTGACCGGAGCTTTGGACGTTTGGATGCGCTCTGCGCTTTGCACCGCATCTCGTGTTACCGGCAAAGAGTGCGGTACCTACAGCGGCCACCAGGGTCCCCCAAGAGCAATTTTCTTTTCTTTTTATCTGTAAAATAATGATTTCTACATACATTATCAAATATGTGTTATTGTAAAAAATCCCTTCATGGTGAAATTGTGTGTTTTTGATCTAAGGAAAAAAACCCAGCTCCACTGAGGGGGCCCTAAGTGGCTGCTTAGTTTGCTTATGCCTTGGGCCGGCCCTGGCTGGACATACTGCCGCTCTTTTCAGATTGCCTTTTTTTTAAAGTTTCATTTCATTTTTCTTTTCCTGCACAACTTGGCAACCTTTCATTTGAATCTGTCTTATAAAATAAAATAAAAATGATGGTTGTCACTGGACAAACAGGGTGTGAATACTTCTGCTGCACTTTTTATTTTGTTTGTTTCATTTCACCTTTATTTAACTAGGTAGGTTGATTGAGAAGAAATTCTTATTTTCAACAATGAATCGTTCAGAAAACATGAAAACATCGTACAACAGAATATATGGTCAGTAGTGTCTGATGAAACGAAAAGTCAAAGTAAGCAAAAATAATTCATGTTTCCACTCCTTCTTACTACTACAGTTTTTGACAACAAATCATTAAAAAATGTTTTATTACTATTCGGGGTTATTTATGAAGTGAAAGTAGTTGTGGTTTTACTGGTTTGTTGGGATCACATGAAAAACTTTCAGACTTTCAAACTTTGCGTTGCAGGCTATGGGTGGACTGGTCGTCGCCGTGGTGATTAAGTACGCCGACAACATCCTCAAAGGATTCGCCACCTCCGTGTCCATCATCGTGTCCACCCTCATCTCGTATTTCGTCCTGAACGACTTCCATCCCACGGGGTAACCTTGGCGACGTAAAACAAGCCTAGCGAGACGCCGTTTGTGTGTTGGATTCGTATAAATCTCTCCTCTCTCTCTCTCTCTGCCTCTCTGCTCCCCCAGGGTGTTTTTCCTGGGAGCGACGCTGGTGATTGCTGCCACGTTTCTTTACGGCTACCACGGCAAGCCCACCAACGGCGCCGTCAAAGTGTAGTCAGGGAGCTCCAGCGAGCTGATGGATGGGATGGGATGGGATGGCAGCCCTCCACCACTCCACCCCTCCACACCTCCTTCCTTTTCCAGCATCGGTGGACTGTGAACTGTAACCACCGCTCTGGTACTCCCGTGCTTAAGATGCAGGAAGAGTAGGAGCAGCGGATCTGGTTACCGTGGAGCCACTTCAGCTGGAATCATGGAGGGTCCAACTTTCTTTGCAGAAAATATAAGGTCGTTCACACTGTGATGCTGTGAAAACAAACAGAGCAGTTTAGTCTGCAGTCACGGGAACGTGGGCTGTTTTTGTTTAATGAATTTTTTTTTACTTTAGTGACTCGGGAAACAGCGTCTTCCTAAATCGGAGCGTCATATCTGACAGCATCCGAGTCAAATGGGGAGAGCGCAGGCTCTCCCTAGTGGCGGGATGAGGAGGACGAACCTTGCTGCAAAGAGGAGGGGTTTACCTCCGCCAAGATGTAAACCCCTCCATGCTGGATGTTCTTTTTTTTTTTTCATACCAGATGAGATAAATGTAATGAAACCAACATGACTGCCCTGACATTGCTGCTCACCATCTAGGGAATTTACTTGAAAAAGATTTTCTTCTGTTCTGTAAATGCAAAATAAAGACTTTTATGGATGAATGAGTTAAAGTATGCTTCTAGTTGATTTTTCACTCACTTCAAAGGAGCGTACACGGGGTCTGTGTGTGTGTGCTCTTGTGTCCACTCTCACACCGATGAGTTCACAAAAGAGAAGAGGAGCAAGGCACATCCATGAATATTTTGAACATTTTTTTTGTTTCCTCTTTCCCCTTCCCTTCCAGTTGCGCCTCACTCTGGAAAACCAAACCGGTCTCTATAGCAACAGATGGCTGAGTAAGCCGAGCTGCTGTGACAAAAGCAGAGACGCCAAATTACCGTGCCCGGTTCGACCTCTGACTGTTTTCGACGGACTCGTTGTGTTCTGCGTTGTGCGTTTGGTGACGGAAAGAAAAGGCGAGGAGGAGCGGAAAAGGTGCAGTGGGAGAGGAAGGTGAGGCGTGAACCTGGAGAGAAGCACAGATGGAGGATGAGTCATGTGACAACGTGTGTGGAGTGGCAGGCAGGACCTTGGAAAGCTGTCAGGACGAGCCGGTGGACAGACTATGACCAGGAAAACAAGGAGGAGGTGAAGGTGGCAGGGCCGTCAACAGAATGTTTGGTAAAGGGCAGCCGCTGGTTATCTGGGGGTGGAACACCAAGTTACAGCATTTTAAGAACAAAAAATAAAACAAGCAAACAAACACCCACTCTTCCTGCTCAGTTTCTATTTCAGAAAAAAAAAAGTTTAATTTCTGCCCAGATTCCTCGCAAAGTGATATGTGTCTAGTAGGGGTGAATTGATTGCAGTTTTATGGCCCATCACCGATTCTCTTTTGCCTGAAAAGACCACAGAATTTCGATCTGTTTCCCTGCTTATAGACCGTTCACTTGAAAAACAAACTTTTTTCGGTAACACTTTATTTGACGGGTTGTGAATAAGCCTGTAATGACACCGTCATAAACATGACATGAACATGAGTAAGTCTTCATGAATATTCATGACTGTTGTCATAAAGTGTGATTTGGTAAATCATGACACTTTTAATACAAAGTTGACATTATTCAAAATGTCTTTGTTATGACAACTTGACATTAACCAAGAAATCATGATCTGACATAAATTTGTTATAAAAGTATTACTGATTACATTTTAGCTTTAATAACATAAAGACATTTTGAATAATGTCAACTTTGTATTAAAAGTGTCATGATTTACCGAATGACACTTTATGACAACAGTCCTAAAAATTCATGAAGACTTACTCATGTTCATGACAGGTGTTATGTCATGTTTATGACGGTGTTATGACAGCGTTATTCACAACCCTTCAAATAAAGTGTTACCCTTTTTGTTTATATTTTAATATCTAGAATGCACCAGTTACAGTTTTCTGACCGATCACAGATCTTAAAAACGCCTGACCTGCTCATTCCGATTTTGGTCGTTACAGATTTGTCTGAAAAGTTGCTAAAAGTAGCAATGAGGTTGCTAAGTTGGCAACAGTGGGGTAACTGTTGTTAACCACACATGTGCAAATGTAACCAAGTTGGCGTGTCTGTCAGTCAGTCGTCTCTCATGTTAGCGCAAAAAAAGACAGAAGTTGAGTTTCAGACTTTTGCGGACTTAGATAAGATCCATTACTTATGTAAATATCGGCCCATCGCGATCTCTCAAAATTAAAGAAATCGGGCCAGTTTTCGTCCAGCCGATTTATCAGTGCACCCTTAATTTCAAACTTTAATTTCAGTTTGTTTTGATGATAATGGCTTACGGCCTTGTAACAAGAACCACAAAAATACAAAAATCAGTTGTTACATAAGACAAGATACAGTATAACAATATATCCTAATTATCGAACTAATGCATCAGTAGAGTGAGGGGAGGCGATCAGACTGTGGTTCTGCTGAGGTGTTCAGGAAACATTACACATGCTTCAGTAAAGTACCATGTGAACAGTCAGCTTGTTCGGTGAGCTCCTGCTGGACAGCTACCTTTAGTCGGCAGGTTTTCTCATTCGTGTAGATTATAATATGTTCAAAACAAAACATTTTGGCCTGTAAAATGTTTGTACATTTTGGCATGTAAAATGAGAAACGGAAGGGTTTCAGTAGCTGTAATCCATAATCACCGAAAATGAACAGAACTAAATACTTAGAATACATCCCACTCTGCAAAAGGAATCTATATAATAAGACCTTAACATTTTTGACTTGAATTTCTGAAATAATGGCATCTGAAAAAATTACATCTTTTAAAAGTATTAAATAAGCATGTTCAGTATTATTATATGCTTGTTGTAACCCATTTAATAATGTGTGCATATAGCTTTAAAGTACTGTAGCTACATTTTTACCTAGATACATGATTCTTGAATTATCTGGAAGTAAAATTGAAACTTTTTTTTTTTTGCAATATGTAATTGGCTCTGACATAAAGTCTTACTGTGATTACCAATTAAAATATTATGTCATGTTATGTCTGTGGATTACTGTAGGATGAATTATGAAAGGCCAAAAGTTGAATTAATATTCGATAAATGCAGTTTAATGCAGCAGCACTTCATGAATTGCCAATCAAAGTCAGTGGGCGGGGCTTACACAGCTCTCCAGGCAACCAATCAAAGGCCATTGTCTATTTAACAATTCAGTGACAGTTGCTGCACTGCTGCTGACACAATTAAATGAAGCACGACTTGCATATGTTTGCATACGATTGAAACATAAAACTAATTCAAATTTCATTTTGACATTTAAATGATTGACCCATTTGAGTAAATATGCATGGATGTATTCATTTCAAGTTTTATTTAAATTGTCACATATATAAATCATCATTTTATCATTTATTTGTTTCTCAAAATCTGATACAGTTTGCCCTCTGTAGGTGGAGAAGTGGGGAGAGAAAAAAATAAAAATGACACGAGCATTTATGTGTAGTAAATAAACGTCGCAAGTCTCTGAAGCATGTTCTTTTCTTAAATTCATGTTCATAAAAAATATTACGCATACAGGACTGCCAAGGAGGCTGGGGGCAGAAGAGTGACTTCTTAGAAGTAGTCTTGGTTTAATTCCAGACCAAGAAAACTATTAAGAATACGTATACAATCCATTACTGGACTAACTTTATCTGTGACATAACTTTATTAGTGCCACTCTGGTTGGTGGATGCCTCCAGCTACAGTAAGTGTCAGTGTGCCTTATGGCAGTATTCCAACTCATTTACACTGTACTTATAAGCTTGTCTGGCATTGTTTGTTTGTTTTCTTTATTTATTTAACGCATGAAGAGATCCAGCTCATCTTTAAAGCCATCCGACACCCATTGAAATACAATATATCAGCTGCACGAAAGAGGCAAAAATATGCCAGAAGTGTTAGAGGACTCCGGTGAAAACGGTAGCAGTAGAGTTCCCCCTTCCACGTGGGTGCTCTCAATACAATCTGATGGATGCATGGGTTTAATCTTAAACCTAAAAAGACTCATATAATACTTAAGATTCCTTGAACTGATCTGAGTACATCCTTTAATAGCAGTACTGGGTGTGCTGAAAGGCCTTTGTTGGCACAGACGAGGTCAAACCAGCCCACATCATATTTTGGCTGACTTGTCAATCAAAATGTCTTCAGGTATCAAGTTATACAAAACAAACTGCTGCTCTTAAACTTCTATAAGAACAGTATTTTTTCTTCTTCTTCGTCTTCTTCTTCTTCTTTTTTTTCCCAGTCTCCTCACTCTCATGCAATAAGGTCTACATAAGGATGCGGGATACAGTTCTTGTTGTTGACTAATACCTCTGCGGTACGTCTAAAAACTGGGTTTGTACTTTGCTAAAATGCAGGCAGAGATAAATATGCAGTTCAAAACTTATCGGGGGGCGGCGGGGTTTAAACAAGCCTTGATGTCGCTCAAGGTCCTGGAGGACAAACTGTGGTGTTTTCGTCTGACTGCTGTGTCAGATTCAAGATTCAACCTTCGCTTTGGCTTAAGGTAACAGTCCACTTCAGTCCTTTAGAGATTAGGACCTGCAAGGACACCAGCGGGCACTGTGACCACTCTGTCCTCCCTTTTTCCTTAAAGGGAGCACCTATGCTTTTGTCTGTGCAGAGATTTCACCCCCTCCTATTTTGGCGGTATGACCACAAGCGGTGCCCCTCTACGCGGCCTCCACATCAGCACTTGGGCGTCGTTGGCGTTCGGCCTTCCCAGAGCATTGGGAGGAATGGGCTCCTGGTAGTTGAGGATGTGCGGCTGCTCCTGGTACGGTCGACCAACAAGCGAGGCCCTGGATCCGAGTGGCATGTCCGGATCCACGGCGATGTCGACCCGCATCCTCCACCGCACCGTCTGCAACACAATGCGCTCCTACAGAAGACAAGAAGGATGTACTCGGTATGGCAGGAATACTCCTTCAATAATGGGAATTATGATGAAGTTGCATTATGTTATCTATTACATGATTGTTTGTCTTGAACAGGGGAGTCCAATTCGACTCCTGGAGAGCTAACACCCTGCAACTTTTAGACGCATACCTTCTCTAACACAGCTGGATCAAATGAACTCACCGTTACCAGGTCTTTGCAGAGCTGAACTCGTGAAAGAATTTAGCCTTTTGACTAAATGGCTGGGAGCAGGGATGCATCTGAAAGTTGCAGTCTTGAGGACTGGAGTTGAGCACCGCTGGTCTTAAACTATGCTTATCTGTCCAGAGAGAAGCTAAACAAGCTCAACAGAAAACAGGCCTGACTAAAATCTTCTGCTGCAGCCTGACTGAGTTTTAATGACCACTGCAGGGGCTTTCCATTGGCCATAATTCAGTCATTTGTAACTTTACACCAAAAGAGAAAAGTGCAAGAGGAGCTGATACCATCACAGCCTGTCTGTGTGAAATACAGAGTCTGGATGTACAGCCAGTGTTCTGCATTAACAGCTCAGACAAAAATGTTGATGGACGCACGTGAAACCGAAGCAAAAATGATGTGAGAACAGACAGCCGGCTTGCTCTCTGCGGTCAGCTCCTACCTTGGTGACAGAGTTCATGGCCACCAGCCAGGTGATGAAGCTCTGGTCCCGGGTGATGTGGGTCAGCATCGGGGTGTTGCTGTTGCTAATGGGGACTGCCCAGGTCACGCTGGGGTAGAAGTTGTCATTCATGCTGACCGTCAGCCGAGATGGTTTGGATGTGGGGCCGGTCAGGGTCACCGTCTCCGTGGTGTTGCCATACCAAGGGTAGCTGACGCCATCCGAGTCGCTGATGGCCTTCACCCGGCCCTCTCGCAGCTCTGGTAGCTCCCAGCTAGACCTGCGCCAAGACAGAACACAGAAAGGTGAAACTTACTTTGCCTGAGTGAAGATGCAACATAAAAAGCCAGGTGGCGTCTTCTCCTCACATGCCAATATCACCATAGGTGTTGTAGAACTCCATCTGGGTACAGGCTTGGATCCAGCCCACCACCCAGGTCTCATTGCGGGGCACAGGCGGCATCACAACTCCTGCTGAGGCCCTGAAGTAGGGTGTCTTATAACGGAGCACAATCGGTGAGTTCTCCTCTATGATTGTAGGACACTGGTCAATAGAGGCAGACACCTCGTACACCACGATGTTCTCCCGCCTGATGCGGGGCTTGCAGGCGATGCTTTGAAGGCAGCCCATAGTGCAGGCGACAAGCAGAAGGAGCAAAAACAGAGAAGGAGGGACCAAGTGATGCCTGGCCAGTATGCTCATCAGTCCCCCCCTCAGGGCTCCACCCGTGCCTGGAGAGCAGACCTAAGCTTTTAATTGCACATGACCAGTGATTGGTTGGGAAGGAAGAGTGGAGAGGATGATTGGGGAGTGCCACAGTCACCACAGATCAAGCACACAAACATCAACCATCATATCTCCAGGATGGTGTGGAGACTGGTTTCGGGGGAGAGTATATCACAGATCTCCGCAGCCTCCTCCCCCCGGTCTGTCTGCTGACTGCCGCACTGCCCTTGGCGCTCGTCCCCAGAAACTGCAATCCGGCCTCCCCGGGGCTGCTGCTTCCGCTCCGCCGAGCGTCCCCCGCTCCTGGTCGAGTCCGCACGTCCGGCTGCACGTCGGTGCCCCTTGATCCTGCTGCCCTGCTGCCGGCTCTGCGCTGTCATGTCAAGTGGCGACAGGGCAGCCAGGTGCGTCAGAGGAGGAGGAGGAGGATGAGGGCTGGGATGCCTTTTGTTCGCTCGGCTTTCCTCGGATTTGCCCGAAATTCACGCGGCGCCCTCGGAAGCCAAAATCGGGGTCTTCATCGCTCTGACCTACATGGAAACAGAAGATGCGAAAAGGCGAGCTCGTAAAGGCGGAGCCAGCGGCGGATGTTTTAATGCTTTCCTCGCAGTGTGCTTCCATCCGCGGAGACCCATGAATGGTGCATCATGAATGGAGGCAGCGAGGCGGAATGGACGTGATAAAAGCATACCATCAGCCCCTCGGTTAGCCGCCTCATCGCCAGGCTGTGGATCATAACGGAGGGGAGAGCATCCTCTTCCCAGCGGCTGGTCGTCTTGTACGGTTTGGAGGTGCTGATGCTGTAGAGGCAGCGGAGGGAGGAAGAGAGAGAGAGAGAAAAAGAGAGAGATGGAGGGAGGGGCGTCACCCGACCTCTGCATTGAAAAAAATAACAAGTGCACTGGGAGGGCGTGGTCACGACTCTGCATCACTCACCGTGTGGGGAAACCTCATTGGTGGATGAAGTCAACAGCGGAAGTGGAAGTCTTCCTGTTCTTCCACCGACCGACACAACTGACACGCACTCACCGGTCACCACGGCGCCGCCTCCCCGCTCCCTCGGTGCTGGTTTATGTTGGGCCGCTTGCTCGGTAACGCGTCGCAGAGCTTGTTGAAGCGGGTGTCGCACATCATGAAGCCGAAGGTTATCTTCGTCCTGGGCGGGCCCGGCGCCGGCAAAGGGACGCAGTGCTCCAAAATAGTGGAGGTATGATGGAGGAAAGACAATGAAATCTGGCGACTTCCGTTGCGAAGGTGCAGCTAGGTGACACGAGAAGCTCTGAGTGCTTTGACTCATTATTACCTTTTTATTAACGATGCAGTAACCATGTCTTTATTTATCGGCTTCCGCTTGTCCTCCAAAAATAAATGTTAGCTAGCCAGTTAGCTCCGTTTTTGCTCTGATGCTATGGCGCTTATAAACAAGCAGAACCTGCCACACCGGAAGCGGGAAAGACACGTTTAATGATGCCAATGAGACCAAGACGAGTTTTCTGTAGAGCGCCAGTTTTATCCAGAGCAAACAGCTGAATGGATGAGCGAAGCGAACATGACGCAGAGCAAACAGAGCCGGCAGGATGTTGGCTCCTTCCCACCGCCTGCTCGGTTCAGCTGCAGTTATGTAACAACCAGAGCCAGTCTGGAGGGCAGTGGGACCCCCTTCATCAAACAGAGATACATGTTTTTGCAAACATCTATTGACTTACTGACGAGATGGAGTTCACTGTACCGAGCCTAAAGCTTTAGCCTCTTCTCAGTGTATTTTCTCTCATGGAAATATGAAACGTGACCAGTTGAAGTTGTTGAAATAGGCAAAAATAGATCAACACACGAGGTAGAGGGGTTACTTTATTGGCTGGCTAGCTACTAGCGAGCTTTAGAGTCAAAATTGTCTTTGGTAATCCTGTTTGAAATCTTTCTCTGTGGCTATTTTTACGTTTTCTGCTTCAGTGATGTCCGGAGGCTCTGCTGCTGCTGTGTGGTTATTATCCAGAAGGAACAAGAAGATGCTGGTTGATGACGTTAATGAAAAGTGAATTTAAACTTTCATGACACGGTTTCACAGATTATTGATGCCGATCGGTTTATCTCTCACGAATCCCAATTCAGTTTGAAAACACTTTATCTGTCCCAAATGTCGCAGCTCGTTTCATGGAAATATCTTCAAAAGCACTGGTGATGCTCTGTAGGGATTTCCTGTAGCAGTCAGTCTTCCGAAGGAAGCTGTTGAGGCCTCTGACTGAAGACTGTTGCTGTATGACGGTCTGACGGCTGTCCTGAGACGCTAACGGCTCAGTATCCGGGAAGCAGAGACGGTGTTCCATCCATAGCAGCGTCTCCTGGACAGCACCGTCGCTTTTTGGCTGGCTCTGCTAATCCACCTCGTTGGCTTTTGCCTCTCCAGATGTTCTCACACGAGCCCCTTCACACTCTTGTTTTACAAGCATTCAGTTCCAGGTGTTGTATTGCTGAGATTTATAAGATAATAATTCATTTGATCCAAATTTTGTTCTGCGCCAAAATAACCTCAAAATGGAATGTAAAGTGAATTAAAAAGCAGCCAAATATTCTATAGAATCTCATAGCCACTTTCAGTAACGCGAGCATATCACCTTCAAGAGGACTTTGTTTACAGACCGGTTATAGAAGAAAAACCAGTTCCCATTTGTTAGCTTAGCATCTTTCTTCCTGTCCTCCGACTGTTTGTGTTTAACTGTAAAACTGCTTTCCTGCTAAAAGCATTCCCAAGTGGCGTACATGCTAGACGTTTGGTAGCAAGTGTTTATGATGGAGACTTTGAACCAGTGTGATTGGGTGTTGGCTGCCACGTTGACAGAGCAGCAGTCAGACCTGAATGACAGAAGCTCTTTTCATTCAGGGCACAAACAGCCGACTTTTTCTTAGCTGCACGCTTACAGTCTGATAAAGCACTCATCGTTTGTTTGGATAAAAATGGAGCAAGAAATGGATGCATTCGTTGTGTTTTAACACCGAGCATCAGTTGATCATGTGAAAATTCTAATGTTTTCTCTAAGTCTGTGTGTGTGTGTGTATGTCTGTGTGTGTGTGTTTCAGGCCTACAACTACACTCATTTGTCAGCTGGAGATTTGCTGAGGGCAGAGCGAGGTAGAGAAGGGTCTGAGTTTGGACAGCTCATCGATAACTATATCAAAGAAGGCAAAATCGTCCCGGTGGAGATCACCATCAGCTTACTCAGACAGGTAACGCATCAGGTCCAGGTCCTGCGTACAAGTTGCATACAACTTCAGCTTAGATGAAGTTGTATGCAGAACCATACAACTTCTGCATACAACGTCGTCAGGGCCAGGCTAATCTTTAGTCGATCAGTTTTATTAATGCAGGAAAAACACTTTTTTTATTTTATTTAGTGTGACTGAAAGAACTATGACGGAATATTAGGGCCATTGTAGAAAGTTAAACAAAAGAGGTACATTCCTGCCAAAAATCTCTTGAGTTTAGGAAGTTGAACGTTTTCAACTTTTGAAGCTTTTCTATGTTGTTGTTTTTTTTTTTAGATTAATCTCAAAATGTGGTGGCGAAATTAGTGGTACTCCCTTTACGTTCCTTTAAAATAAATGTGACTGAAGCCTTTTAAAAAAAATGTATTTAAATTTTTATTGAGCTGATTAGAGTTCCTAAGATCTTCTGACTGTTTCTCTGGGGTACAAATTTGTTGTGACACAGAGACCCATTTCTTTTTTCAGTGGTTTTCAAATGAAAATTCATTTTCTTTTTTCAGGCACATTTTATTTTTGTTATTTTTTTTTTCTTCTTACTGCCTAGTTATACATCAGACCACAGACAAATGTGTATGGCTGGTCAATGGAGTAAAACTTTATTGACGTAAGACTTTATTGATGTAGCACCTTTCAAGATAGAAATCCCAAAGTGCTTCAAATGATAGAAAAACACAAAGCAAATTTTTAAAAAAATTACATTTCAAAAAATAGACAACTGTATATGGCTTTCAGTAAGACTCCAAAAATCTAGATGACTATGTCATGCTAAGAGAGATGCAGCAGAATAGAGTGAAACTCACACCACTGATCCCAGTATTCACGCACCATTCAGCACAGTGGCGCATTAAAAGCGATGTACGCTTCAACAGCATGACAGAAGTTGATGTCCTTCCAAACTTCCCCTCATCCTGTCATGCTCAGACCTGCATCACAGATGGGTTTTAACCCACCATCATACCTGCAAAGATGGAAAACTGACAGCGGTTTAGGTGAAAACGGCGAAGGAAGGCTCAGCCAATCAGAGCCGGCCCGCCAGACGGAGCACTCCACTCGGTTTGAGTCGGACGGACTCAATCTGGAAAAAAACACAAAACATTTCAAGCCCTTAAGGAGGTTGGGGAGATGACTCAACAGAGTTTATTTCAAAATGTTCTTTTTATTAGTGCAATGAAAGAAAGCCAGCGTGTCACAATAAACATTCCTGCAGCTGCTCCAGGGTTTCCAAGAGGTTATTTATTCTGCTTCTTTCGTGAACATCTGTTGTTCTGTTCTGAAAGTTTTCACAGCTGCTCTGTGAGCCGCTCCAACTTTGTTTGTACCAGTCATGCAAACCTGCTGCGTTTGCATTCACCATATAATCGCAAAATTTGACATTTCAAAAAGAAATGAGCTTAATTCGTCGTATTTTGGTTATGATACTCACATGTATTTTGCTATGTATAGTACAATTTTGAATTATGTTATTTGTTCCATTTGGAAAAGCTACACAAACCAACCCAAACCTGTGTGATAAGTTAAAAGCCAAAACGCAGGCCTGATTACTTGTATGCTGTACTAGATGTGTTAATATTTACACAAATTAAGTCTATAACTGTGTCTTTTGACCATATAATTGCACAATTTAACATTTAAAGTAAATTTGCTCAGTGAAAGCACGTTAATTTTGGCCATATCGAAATGGGTTTATTTCACAAAACAGCATCGGAAACACTTTTTCCATATCACAGGAGTCACATGATCAACAACTGAATGTTACCACTGGCGCAAACCATGAAGAAGACAACAACAGGAAGTAGCTGGAGGATAGAGGCGTGTTTTTTAATGACTTGTTGCATAAGCAATCTTGGGATTTTAATCATGTTTCTTATTTAATGGAAACATCACAATTGCAAAGTTGTGTTTCTGCAACAAAGTTTTGTGCACATTTCGTAACGTGCAGCTGTTGCCATTTTTGTGCTTTATTCCCCGTTTAGTCCATGGAAGAGACGATGACCAAAGACCAGACCAAGAGCTATTTCCTAATCGATGGCTTCCCTCGTAACGAGGACAACCTGCAGGGCTGGAACCGGGTCATGGACGGCAAAGCAGACGTCAAGTTTGTGCTTTTCTTTGACTGCAGCAACGAGGTACGCCACCGAACGGGGCATCTGAACCCACATCCGGCTTATTTTAGTCCAACACATAAAATATGAAGATGTGATATGTGCACAGGTTTGCATCGACAGATGTTTAGAAAGAGGGAAGAGCAGCGGACGAACAGATGACAACAGAGAGAGCCTGGAGAAAAGGTGAGACGTCTGCTGAGTGCTGAATGCATGCTTGTTTGATTGGTTTCTGTGTGAAGAAGTCCAACTAAAATCCAGCATGTCTGATTGCTCTGGCCTATTTAACTGGCCGACTGGATACCTGCGTCTGTCGCTGGCCTGATTTACGTCTCGTTCGAGTCCCCTTTGTGGCCTGACCCCAATTACCAGCTGCCGTTTCTTCTTCTTCTTCTTGTTCTTACGCAGAATCCAAACCTACCTGAACTCTACGCGACCAATCATCGAGCAATACCAGAAACATGGCAAGGTGCGCACCATCGACGCCTCCCGCTCCGTGGACGAAGTGAGGAAACACCGCGCCTCGATACGGCTCGTCACTTTTCTGTTTCGCCATTCTTAAAGCCCGCTGAAACATTTCCACGTTTTGTCTTTTTTGACCGTCACTTTGCTACAATAATGAGCTTAAGTTGTTTTTTTTTTTTGACAAGAGCATTTTTGTCTTTTGACAAATGACTTGGGACATGGTTTAAGGAAGGAGACGACATGAAGGGAACTGATTCAAGGTTTTCAACATTTTCCGCAAATAAAAATCTGAAAAGTGCGGCATGCCTTTGTATTGTGAGCATCAAACAAAACTTTTTACAGGTTTCTTCTTTCTGTACCTTCATAAAGGCCAGATTTGTGGAGTTCTTGGCTAAACCTTGGATGTTTTCTAAGGACGCTCTCGGCAATGAGATGCTGCATCACAGACGGTTATCCTTTAAATCAATAAATACTCCTCTGCAGCTCTTTCACAGTTACCATGTCCCTCTCTCCTGCTTCTCTGATTAATGCTATCCAAACTGGTCATAATTTTAGATATGATTTTATTTCGTTTTGTTTTGTAGTGAAAAGAACAGAACCTGTCCGCTGTCTCCATCATGCTGGTTCTTTAACAATCATCTCAGTCAGGTGACATCTGAAGCCCTTTGGGTTTTAATTCAGAACAGTCTTTCTCTAACCGTGGTCCGCGGGCGCCCCCTAGTGGCCCGCAAGGTACTGCATGTAAGCAACTGTTTATTTACCGTGACTAGAGCTCAAATCGTAAGCTCAAGATTAAAATTTGAGCTTAATCTTTTGTTAAGCTCAAAGTTAGCTTAACAAAAGACTGTTTTTTAAAAATGATAATGGATAAAATTGTATCACTCAAAAAGAAAAACTGAAGACACTGGTGGAAGGAAAGCAATAACAGGATTAGTTATATGACCAGAAGAAGCCAAGTGATATCTTCTGTCAGTGTTGACGTGTTGTTCACTAGTGATTCGACTCTTTTGAACAGTTCTTTGCCATGAACTGTAGGACTCCAGGCTCGGTTAATGAGGACTGTTCTTTGTTTTTTACAACTTTGCTTGTTGATAGTGCTCTGCTCACACATCAACGACTTTTGTCATTTTTGTTTCTGCCAGTGCAACTCAAGTCTTGTAATGCTTCTAAATTACAAATACCCTAAATGTTCTTAATGCACACAGCAGCTGTAGTAAAGAACAACTTTGTGTTTTGATTTGCTGTCATTGGATATCCACACTTCCAGAGTCTGTAAATAACTCAAAACGCCCCGAGTCGACCTGTTCATGGTTTGTCATGGCCGTCTTCTAAACAGCATCAACTTTCTCATTAGGATGAACAAAGACAACAATAAGTGACTTGAGACTAAAATTGTAATTTCAGGCTGTATTTATTAAGATGTTGTTATTGTGGGGGTATTTTCCAGTTAGGTGGTCCGTGAGTGTTTGTTAAATGGTCCTCAACCTGGAAAAGTTTTGAGGAACCCAGATTTAGAGGCATGCCACATTTTTCAGATTTTTACATGTACAGTAAACCAAATTAGAAAATCACACATCATTAATCTTCCACTTCGACTTAAAGTTTGCTGTTGTAACGTGACCAAAATGTGGAAATGCTGAATTGGAATGAATGGAGACGATGTTTGTTTTTCTTTTTTTTTTTTGAACCCCAGAGTGAAACTAAGCCCCCCCCTTTTGTTTCCTGTCCCTCCAGGTGTTTGCTGATGTGAAAGCCATCCTGGACAAAGAAGCTTGAGTTCCTCCCAGCTACATTCATTTATCTTTTTAAGTTTCTTTTTATCCACATCGGCACTACTTTAATGCATTTCTATGTCCTTCCAGATGAGTTTTTATGTTCGTTTTCCATTTGATTTCCATGTCTTTTTGTAAACGCGACGCTGTTCGTGCGAACACGGCGTGCGGTGGTGATGGAGTTGGGTGTCGGGTGCTGGGGGCCAGGGGACGGGAGGAGATGCCCAGCAGCTACTCGCCATCGACCCGTTCAGCGCTTCTCCTCTGGAGACGCTTATAATTTTATCAAAGACGCTGAACGCTATCATCAACATGGTACTTAGCACTAATGTCTTCGCAGTATCATGTCGTGAGAAGGAGCTGTGATGCTTCAGACCAAACTGTCATGTGACCTGGCGACAAGGACCGAGTAGACTCTTCATCGATCTGCCAATAACCTTTCAGGCATCTCATTGAATTCAATTCTACATCTGTGTCATGTTTGGACAGCGGCTGCTCCACGTGGAAGCATCCAGCGTCTGGTTGGGGGGGAGAGGTGGGAAGAGTGAGACCTGTCTTTAGCAGAACATTTTGATGCACTTCATTGAGGAAATAACATCTGGGACAAGTTGAAATAAATATGTAGATGAAAAGGAATTTTTTTTTTTGTATGATGTGTTTGAGGAGGATTCATAAAGATGGAAAGTGAAAACAAAACATTGAGGGGTTTTTGTTTTGTGTGATATATTGGTTATGATTCCAAATATCATAACCAATATATAGTTTTCAAAATCATAACATTTTGAGTTATTAAATTTATTTTTATCCAGAATACCTATCAAAGTCAACTGTGAGCTGTGTTGAATCCTGTTTCAGTAGCCACACGCAGTACACATCACTACATATGTTAATATCAACACAGAGTCAAAATCCAACACAATGTGTAGACAGCTGTGTTTCCATTGAGCAAGTCTGTGCAATTTGACTTTTTGAAAATAAATTGGCTCAATAAAAACATGCAAATGTTGAAGAAAAAAAATTATTAGACTAAAAACACATTTTTCACTTGGATAAGGTGTTTTTTTTTTTTTTTTGGCTTTATAGAAATTGTTTTTTTTCGCCAAACTGCAAAGGAAAAGAAACGTTCTCGTCGCATGAGTCACATGATCAACAACCGGATGTAGCCACTGCTCGAAGGTGCGTGAGCAGTTTTTAATGACCTATCACAAACGTATTCTGTGTGATTTTAATTACTTTTTTAATTGAATGGAAGCGACATTGGACCATTTTTTCGACATTAACGTTATATTGACAAAATTTTACACACATCGAATAAATTTTCACCCAATGTACTTCCTGCTGCGATATGAATGAAGTATTTTTGAATTGACTTGACTTTATGGTTCTATTTGTTTTTTGTATTTTTTTCATGTTATCTTTGATCCAAAAATTTCCGTAATGACCTGAAACCTTTAGAGGAGAGGAAAATAAAGCACAGACTGGAGAGACCTGGAAGGGGGACATACTTGTTCAAAGCACTGCGTGTGCTATTGATAGCAAAGATCTATTCAAGTTTTAAACCTCACATCATCAACCAGCAGGGGGCGGAATATCCCATATTTAAATTCATGTTTTCGGAGTTTATGAACAAAAAAAAAAAGACAAAACGTTGTTTGTTAAAATAGTTTTACTATTTCTGAAGTTTTGTTAAGATCGTATTGTTTTTATTTATATGTATATCGTTGTTTTTAGTCATTTATAGATCAGAAGACAGACATTTAACATAGAAACGCCTCAAACTAATCCAGACTCGGAGGAGCAAGTTCAACAAGTCATTTCGGTCAAAGGCGTACTGAAAACACAACTTCATAACCAGGTTTAAATTTCACTCAATAGGCCTAACTATATAGTCAATTAAAGCTGTCGTATGAAAAAGTGAACTAAGCAATGATTTGATGATTCTAATACTAATCATATAGTTATAATATGTATTAATAAAACAGCAATTTACAGCAAGCAGAAATGTATTTCACTGTTTAATGACATGGTCTTCTGCTGCAGCGAATCCTGAATTTATCTGTCGGCCTTATCACCGTCAGTGGGCGGAGCTAACCCAAGCCATGTCAGGATGACTAGTCTGAAATACACCTGGGAAGCGTCCATGAAGCCTTCATAAGGTCTGTATGGACATTTTTCTATATGTCATTCATTCATGCACATATGTGTACAAAGACAGAGGCCTCCCTTGTAGAAAACCAAGTTTTCTTTGAATGTACCTTAACTTGACTAAACTGTATTTGTGACCCTGGGTGTCCATGTCAAGACATTTTAAGTAAACTATAAAGAAGCTTAATGGTGATGAAATTTTCCTTGGTGAAACACAAAGAAAACGTTGCCAACTTTACACATGCCGAGGGCTCGAAACGTCCAGTTGGAAGTTTGTTTTTACAAACCATTAATCTGGATGAAAAATACATGTAATAGTTGTGATTATGTAAAAAAAAAAAAAAAAAAAAAAAAAAACTTTTTAATGATGGAAAATGTGCTGTGCAGGTGCAGTAAATACTGGTCCTTAGTGTAGAATAGAATTGCTTCTTAAATACAGACTAACAGGTCTGTGAGAACCAGAACTCATCCTGATGTGAAATGATCAAATACGGCATGTTTGCAATAATATGCTAATTATTATCCCACAATGTTTAGGAATGTTTTTAATGCGAATATCAGACCGTTCTCCAGGAAACATATTTGTGAGGTCAGACACTGATGTTGGACGAGAACGGTTGGCTCACCATCTCACTTTTAACTAATCCTATCGTTTAAATGGGGTTAAACTGAGTGCTTTGTGTAGGCCGCCCAGGCTCCTGTTTAACACGGTTTGAAGCAGTCTGCATCCCTGAAAATGTGTTGTGATAGAGTTTGTTTTTTAGTTTTACAAGTCTACTCATCTTTACTTCATCATTTAGTCATATTTTAATGTAGTCAGGTTTCGGCATTATAAATATGTCACTAAGTCTCATAGTGGTAATTTAACACCCAAAAATGAAGGAGTGATGCATATATGCTTCACAATACACATTTTATTGTCATATATATAAATATATTTATAAATATATTTCATATGTATATTCAATTGCCATTAGAAACACATTTGCTTACATAATACTGATATTCCTGAGTGTTTTAGCTTGAGGCCTGGTGTCTGCACATTAAAGAGCTTCACCCTTCAGGTGAGGTGCTTTCAAATCAACGGTACCTTAACATGCATATGCATTAATTAGCTCGAGTACCAAGGCAAACACATGCCTTGGTACTTCACTGCTGTGTTTATATGTTGACTATAAACACAGCAGTGAAGTACCAGAGCTTTCAGATGGTCACAATTAAAATACAAATAATTGTCAGTCTGTGGAAAAAGCCAACAGAGAAATGTAAATGTAAGGCACAGAAAATCTGCCAAATATGATGAGTGTTTTACAAAGCGCACGGTTAAGTAAGGGGGGGAAAAAATCCCTTAGGGGGAAATGGATTGCTGCAGCACCAAATATTAGAGAAAGAATCACATTTACAAAAATAAACTAGAATATAAAAGTGCCGGGAACAGGGTTTAAGGAGCCGTTGAGAACATTTAAAGTAGAAATACTCAAGCTAATGTATGAACACAGATATATTACAACATCATGGGCATGTGCAAGACACCAAGCTCAAAAAAAAAAAAATAAATCTGTGAAAAAAAATTCAATATGTACAAAAAGTAGGGAGTTTTAAAACAAATGACAGTCTGTAAATATTACAGCATGTTCCACAAACTATGACACAGCAAAAATAAAAAGCCCACAGCATGACTGACAGTCAAGCCAGTCATGAGGAAAAAATGTACCAAATGTTAATACTATATTCACACTCTGCCAGCAAATAGTAGCTATCTGAAAATATATAATATATATATATATATATATATATATATATATATATATATATATCTTATTTACACAAAGAGCTTTATGAAAGAAAAGTTCAAATCGGCATCATGACTGCATCAGACTGCATCAATACTGGGCAGGTTCATACCTCATCTAAAACCAAAGTGTAACAGTGATTCTCTAATCGAGCGACAAAGAGGGCTGACATTCTGTCGAGGTATTTGCAAAACGAAGAAATACCCACTCAGATTCACATTCAAGACGTACATTCTGTTGTTGGGACATTCAAAATAAAAGCGCAGACTAGCGTCTCTCACACGTGGATATGTGCAACATGTGTAAGCCCGGAAAAAAAAAAAAAGAGGCAGATATTACACTTGAGCGTCCGCTCTGTTTGTTTTTTTGACTTAGTCCGTAAGCGGTGGCCGGCGGCTAACTCAGGAGGAGTTCACCGGGCCGGCGACCATGTTGCCGGGAGACCTGCGGTACTGAGCCTTGGTGTTTGTAACGGCGCCGTGTTTCTGTCGGAGATGAAGCCTGAGCTGACTCTTGTGTCTGAAGTGGAGGTCACATTTTTCACACTGCAGAAAGAACACAATAAAAAAATGCACTGTCAGAAATGGTGCATTAAACTATGGCATGAAGAACTTTTTAACCATAAAAAAAAAAAAATAAAAATAAAAGCCCAATAGAAAGTTTTAAGATTTAAAGTCATACTTATGAGATACAAAGTTATAATTATGGGATTCATAGTCAAGATTTTGGCTTTCAAAGTCATAATCATGAGATTCAATGTCTCATAATTATCACGTTTATTCTCATAATCATGACTTTGAATGTCAAAACTCTAATTTTGAAGTAATGACTATATCAAAATTGAGACTGACTTTCGATCTTAAGATCGATTTTGAATGTCAAAATTATGACTTTCTTTCTCATAATTATGACTGACTCTCAAAATTATTACTTTTGTTATCATAATTATAACGTTAAAGCTTGTAATTATGACTTCATGTTGGGCTTTTATATTTTCTTTTATGCCTTTAGAACTACTCAAGGATCACACAGGGTGAACTGATAGTCCTCCTGTCATTGAGAACAAGTGATGGATAATAGGATTACATGATAAGGCTTCTCTCCCGTGTGGATGCGCATGTGGCTCTTGAGCGTCTGAAGGTGGCGGAAGTGCGTTCCGCAGATCTCACAGGGGTACGGTTTCTCTCCCGTGTGGATCAACACGTGGGCGCGGAGGTGGGCGACCTGGTTAGGCAAGAGACAGAAACGGTGACCGGACTGAAACATAGGCGGCCGTCTTAAAATGATTTCAAAGGTCGGCGCTTCTTGATCTTCTCACCTGCACAAACCTAGAACCGCACGTCTCGCACTTGTATGGCTTTTCTCCAGAGTGAATCCGCGTGTGAGTCTTGAGGTTGGCCGGACGGTTGAACTGAGCCCCGCAGATGTTGCAGTGGTACGGCTTTGCACCTGGAAGTAGACGCGGACAGGTTGAGCGAGGAACAAGCGTGGCTGCATCAAAGAGCTACAGCTGACCGTAAAAAGCACTCACCGGTGTGAACTGTCTTATGGCTGGCCAGGTTGCCTTTGTAGCGGAAGGCGGCCTGGCAACAGTCGCACTTGTATGGCTTGTCGCTATGGACCTGACCCATGTGATCTTTCAGCGAGTCTTCCTCCGAGAACTTGGAGTCACACCCGTTGCAGAAGAAGTTATCTTCTGCCAATTTAAAGAAAAAGAAAGAGAAAACAGCTTAAATTTAATGACTTTCAGTCAGCAAAATAATATCACAGTCTGATGGTTGGTGGTGTGGTACTCACCACAGCTAGAGGGCGAATAATCTGAGCACATTTTTGTGGCTTCGTCGCTGCTGTAAGAGGTTGGAGTGAGGTGGCTGGTCTCCATGCGCTGAGGGCTATCGCAGCTAGAGGAGGAAAACCTACAACCAAAGAGTGCATTTCAGTTAGTTATCATTAAGAGATCCCCAATTAGTGCTGATTCATCATGAGTTCTACCAGTTGTACCTGCTGCTGCAGCTGAGTTCACTCATTTCCTCTCTGTGATTGCTGGCTCCCTTTTCTGGTTGGATCTTGTCATGTCCGCCAGCTGCTTCACTACTGGCGGGGCTGAGAGAGCGCGACGCGGACTCCACTTCAGCTCTTTTGCTCTGGGTCTCCCTCCCGCTCTCGTCAGGGGTTTGGTTCAGGACAATGAACTTATACTTCTTCCAGTTGTGGGCCTTTGCGTCTCTGGGGGAATCGCAGGCCTGCTTCAGGCTCATTCTGGCGTTAATGCTGCTGCTGGACTCGGTGGGCGAGTTCGGCTGGCAGTCGGATCTGTGGGGGCTCTGCGGGCTGCAGATGACCCCCTTGGTGTAGCTCAGGGTAGGTCTCAGACAGCCGGTTTGTGGGTGCTGGGTGTTGTGGCCCTCCACGGGAGAGGCGGGACACTGGAGGTTACGGTGAGCCTCTGCTGGTCGGATAATGGAGGGTTGGGCCATGCTGGTGTTGACGATCTTATTAGAACCTTCTAGTACCATAGCGGGGATGTGCAGATCGCCGTACACGTGGTAGGAACCAGTGGTGTTGATCCCCCTGAAAACATTGGGGACGTACCCCCCACACTCCTGAGGGGACAACCTCAGTAAGAGGTTATTTCTAAAGTCTGGATCCTTTTCCTCAGCAAGCTTTTTAGCAGAGATTTCTTCTGCTATATTCGAGCAGTTGTTCTGCACCTCTTCCATTTGCATATTCAGAGCCTGATGTCTGCAGAAACAAATCGAAATTAAAATCCCGATCCCTGCAGCTTTTACAGAAACAACAGGACGCCATTTTTGAGTTTGATAGTCTGCATTACCTGGACTTGATAAACCTGTGGCAGGTGTCAGCAACGTGCTCCATCTGTAGGTAGATGGCTGTGTTCAGGGTGGTCAAGGCCACAGAGTCATTCAGGTTCAGAAAAGAAGTGTACATGAAGTCCAGCAGGAGGGAGAAACCTTTGGGGTCCACTTTGGGGTCCAGGCTGATGGCACTAAGGCTCGCGTTCTCGGGTTTCATGAACACAGAATAGAAGAAGCCACTGTAAGATTGAAAACAATTAGTTGTCGGGTAATAGTTGCAACGAGGTGTGAAGTGCTCTCTTTCATCTCCAACACACACCTGCAGGCTACCAAGATGGCCTTGTGCGCATGAAATATCTGTCCGTCCACCTGCACCGTGACATCGGTCAGGAGGTTCCTGCTGCGGAGGCGGTTGAAGTTGAGCAGGACGTCGCCTGCATGACGTGTGAATTGAATGCAGCCATCTGCAGTCGTGGCCATGCTGTCGCAATCTGTGCAGAGGTGCAAAAAATAAAAAATAAAAGATTCAAAGCGAGGTCGGTGAATACCGAATGTAAGGTCTTTGTATTTTTTGCAAATAAATTCAGCTCAAGATCCAACACATAAAAAAAGTCATAGAAACCAGGAAATAATGATATAAATCCAGATATGAATAAATGTTTATTAATCATGTTGGACAACATAAAAGTGTGTTTTTGAAAGACTTGTTAGCTTATTCATGCAGTGGAGGTGAGGGGAGCTGTAATATTTGAGGATGGGGTCAGTTAAAAGAGGCACTGCAAAGCACACAAATATATTGATATAAAAGAAAAACTAAAAACAATGCTGCAACTCATTACAGCTAGTCATTTTCACTCATAGATTATTGCATAAAATTATTTATAAGTATTAAAAATACAAGAAATGTATGGGTGTGACGGGGCTAGTAAGTGGTGGAAATTTAAAAAAGGCACTAAGTAGGACAAAAATGGAAAACATAAAAAAAAGATACATTTAGCAACAATTTAAGTACTGCAACTCAAAGCTTTCTGAAATGTATGCATGGAAAATATTATAATAAAAAGCAGCATGCACATTTGTATAAGTGACTGTCACCTTGGCACTTCCTTCACATCCCCACTGACAATCCGCCATTCACAACGAGACACAACTTAGAAGGTGTTGCACTTGCGTTTCAACACCAGATGGCGCCATTGTAAACGGAAAAAAACATGTTTACTAAACTATGTGAAACTCTGCTTCCCGTCAACTGGGTCTTAACGACAGGATAGTAAACACGATATATCTACCTAGTGCATACATGTGCTTTTTTTCCCTTTTAAACGCCTGCAGGCTTAATCAATAGGGTTGTATTTACACACCCTACATAGTTTTGAAATACATTTTTCGTTTTTAAGGTGGGTAAAAATAAATTCGAATTAATTTGATAGTTCCCCCCCAAAAAGAAAATAAATACGTTTGTTACAATGTTCCCGGGCTATTACGGGACACCTTTCTCATGTTTCTCCAATGTTCGCAGACGAACTGGCGCAGAGCGCGCGCTGGCAGCCTGCAGCGCGCGAGCACATTCCGTTCTTCCTGCTCAGACTGGAGCTGCCAGCGCGCGGACGGAGAGGTTTTCTGTTCCCCCACATCAGGGGAACTCGTCTACTTTAACCAGTTTACATTCACTCACACGCCCCCCCCCCCCAGCTAACCAATCACCCACCGTGTTTCTAAACCCCTTGAAATTGCTACACTAAATCTCACACGTCACGATGCGAAAAAGATTTTGTCGAGTTCAAGGAGTGGTTTAGTTGTTACAGCGCAACTTCGGGCTGCTTGAGAGCAGGCCAGCGCAAAGTCCTGTCAAGTTTGCAAATAGAAGTGTTAAAGCTGCCCTGGCACCGTCCTGGAATGTGTCCAGGGTCCTGTTAAGTGTTTTACAGCTGGTTCTACTATCAAAACAAACGGCGAAAAACAACGCGTTAGCAACAATGGGTCGAATAACAACAACAACAAAAAACTTTCGCCGTCGAAAAAAGAAACTGCGCAAAGGAAATTGGAAGTGACTGAACCAGACAGACCGGTACTGTTGCGCCACAGCTAAACCCAACATGGCATTAAACTTGTGAAATAGTAAACTGAAAAGAGTGAAATAATATTTGCGAACGTTAAGCTACAAGTTAGAAAATTATCCAGCGCTTTACAGGTTTACTAAAACACCGCAGTTACTAAACACTGAGCGGAAGCAGAATAAGTCTGTCTGATGAAGAAAAACACGGTCCCAACACCGCGCTTCCGTTTAAAACAGCGCAACATGACTCCGGCTGTCAAAAATAACCACCACAGTTCACATATGTCAGTTCACTCTCAGCTTCAATGTTCACAAAATACACTAAATAAATAAAAATCTCCAGCTTGACAGCAGCTGGAGCGGCTGCACAAGCCTGTGCTGCTTCCCTACACTTCTGAGAAAATAGGAAGAGAGAGAGAGAGAAAAAAAAGTCACCTTATAAAAGTTTCCTCGAAACTCTGAGCATCACCAGTTCTGAGAATCCAGTTCTAAGAAACACAGCGGCTCAATTCTCAGAATTTCAACAGAAGGCTGAGCCATTATGCGCGGGGCGGGGGAGGCTCTCTCCGCCGTACATTTTATGCAAACACTACATGTGCATGTCACAGACACGCTTTCTCTTAGGTGTTTTATGGTGTTTACTGTGAGATATGTCAACTCTATAAACTTAAATGAATAGGTTTTTAATATTTCCAACTCTCCCCGCGTAGTCGTTGCGTCCAAGTGCAAGGTCAGCTGACCAAGTTATAAATACTGTGGGGAACCGGACTGTGCGTTGTCTGTCTGTCGCCCAGCGTCCTATGAAAATTGCTGGAAAGTCAGCCGCTCATGTTCCCAAAATGAGTAATGTGATGTCGGCGTGTTTATTTGTTGGTTTGTTTTTTTCACTTTTTCCCAGACACACGCTGCTAATTCAAGTCGAAAAATTGATTTCCTTGTTTCCCCAAAGGGGGAAACGACGACAGCTTCATCTGCCGCAACTTCACACGTGTGAACGGACTAATGTCTCCGCCGGAGCAGAGAAACGACCCTTCAGACCAACCATGTTTATGTGTCAAAGCTTGTTTCACGTCTCGCATATGTTTATGTAGTGTCATCAGACATGTTCTGGAAAATGATATATTACTTGCGTGTAATTTCTTATTGACCTAACACGCCCGAACCGAGCTGAAAACATGAGTACATCATAATGCATGCCGGGAAACTAAATGCTCGATCTTCTAGTTTCCTTCCACAACACAAAGACACCCAGGAAAAAATAACCACCCAAATTATGACATGTAGTGTCTAATAATAATAACAATAATAATAACTACGAATAATATAGTAATACAGTTACATAATAATAATAATAATAATAATAATAATAGTAACTACTGCAAAAAAAAAAAAGGAATATATGTAGTATACATTCTATAAGGAACTGGATATTTGTGACTAAGTCCTTGATAAGTTTCATGATGTTTATTTATGGCAGATATAAATATGATGCAATAGTCATTGGGAACAGGCTGCTTCATAGATAAGGAGATGAGATATGAAAATTCATTCCTAGATGTCTGGGCCGTTTCCTTATTAGCTGGACTCTCCTAAATCCACAACAGGTGATTCATCTCCTCCTCGTACAGCTGGATCTTGTTCTGTTGGGCCGTCTCCCTTTTACTAAAAGCAGATCGCTTATTGAATTTACGGTGAATTTTAATCTGTTACATAAATTGTTGTGTACAAATAAACAAGTGGGCCATTGAAACGCTAAACACAGAGAATGTGATACAGAGACGCTTTCAGTAGCTGTGGGCTCATAGCGCCTGACACTTATTATAAAGCCAAGGCCGTTGCTCTTTAAATTGTAAATGAATTTTTCTTTGTGTGTAATATTTTTTCTTAGCATATTCCTGCTGGGTTTCTTTTAAAGATGTTCAGTGTGTTTTTCTTGCATAAATACGAAGACTAGCTTCGTTTTGCCAGAAGGTAATTCATTCATATCTCGCCTTCTTACAACCACAAGCTTTTATGTATTTTATTAGAATATTCAGCGATAGCTTGACACAAAGTAATGCGTAAGTGAGATGTAAAAGTGAAAGTGATGCATGGCTTTTAATTTTTTTCGTTTTTACGAAAACAAATCTGAAAAGTGTGGCATGCGTATGTACTGATTCAAATTTACTCTGATATCCCTGAATGAAATCTAGTGTGACGAGGTGCTTATAGAAGTCAGGTTTACTCACAGATTTTTTTTCTGAAATATTCAAAATAAAAAGCATCTCTGGATGCAACTTGGTGCGCCATTGGCTGCTGTTTGCGAAGCAGCCAATCCAGGAGCACAATTTCTTCCCCTTGACACTGACTGTCTGTACTAAGAATGTGCCAAGCCAGTTTCCACTGTGCATATAAATGCATATTAAGGCATATTTGGTGTTTGAGCCATTAAAATAGTCAGTTACATGTAGGTGTCCTTGAGACAACTGTTTTGTAAAAATGCAAAATGTAAAAAAAAGTTCAGAAATATTTTTGAAATGTTTTATTGCCCCCAGCATTTTGGAGGATTTTGAAGGATACCAGCATTTTACTCTGATATCCCTGAATAAAATCTAGTGTGACGAGGTGCTTATAGAAGTCAGATTTACTCATGTTTCGTTCACCAGAAACATAAAACATTTACTCTTGATAATGATATCAATCACGTTTATCTCATCATCATAAACATGTCCAAATGTTCATATCTACAGTGCAAAGACCTTTGGTTTATTATTAGTGTTGTTATTATTATTATTATTATAAATGGGCTTCTAATAAATCTCCCTGGCACTCAAGATCTTGCAACAAAGACAGTCATAAACATCCATCCTACAGCTGCACACAAGTCACTGAAAATGTGGAGCAACGTCAGATTTTCTTTTTCCTTCACAAATATGCAAAATTAAATAAAACAAAGAGCAGCAAAAACAGTAAGGTTTCACAGCCATCATGAATTTCAACCTGCGGAAAAGATAGCGTGCAGTGGAGCTCCACGGGTCTAAATTGCAGCAGTTTAGGTGGCTATGGCAACAAAGCAGTGTAGAGAATTGTTTTGCATCGCTGATGTTTTTCCCCTTGTGGTTATCTTTGGTGGTCCACGTTTCTGCGGGTGCGACGTCTCCACATCCTTTCCTGCAATGAATTACAGGAGACAAAAAAAAAAAAGTTGCTCAGTCAGGTGCAGCAGAGAGCTCGGTCCAGTTCTTGGTGTTTTGTTCGCAGGCGAGAGGATGCATGGGTTTCAGATTAGCCAGCCTTTTGCTCGCGTGCGTCAGTGCAACATCTTCGGCTTCTCACGAGGGCTTCGCTGCAGATAACAAATAAGAGACAGAATTCTGCATGCGGTAGATAATCTCCTCAAGAAGGTATCGGCTGGATCTCAAAAACATGCCACTTTATGATTATTTAGCAAAGTAATGTGTCTGGCTTTTGTAAACACACAAAACTAAAAAAAAGTACATATAAACTGTGTTATGCAGTTTTGGGTAAGATAAAAAAGGTATTTTCTGCCTTTCAGATTTCTGGCGTTTGTTTTTTGTCACACTTAAATGCTTCAGAACAAATGTTAAATTTGCAAACTAAAGTCTCAGTATACACAGAAAGTTATTTTGAAGTGAACTTTGTTTACAGAGGGAAACAAACTATCCCAATTAACAGAACTCTGTGTAAAAAGCTTCATCACCGCCCTAAATAAGTCATGATTTAACTGTGATTAGCCAAACCTTTTGATGTTTCTCTAGTCACACCAAGATCTGACTGCTGTCGGCTTAAACAGAACCTGTCTGACTACATGAAGTAGGCTAAAAGATCCCTCAAATTATAAGATTTTCAAGAGAATGAGTGGAATAAAGTCGCTGAGATGAGTCTGGAAAGGGTGACAAAGGAATTTTTAAGGCTTTAGGACTCCAGTGACCCACAGTAAGAGGCATGGAACAGTGGGGAACCTTCCCACTTTACTGAGATTGCTTCAGCTACGCAGGACAAAGTCATCCAGGAAATCACAAAAGAACCAGGAACAATATGTAGAGTAAAGCAATGCCAGCCTCTCTTGCCTTAGCTAAAGTCAGAGTGCATAATTCAACAGTAAGAGACTAAATTGGCCCCCATTGTGAAGCTCCAAGGGAAAAACCACTGCTGACAAAAAAAAAAATCTAAATAAACCATAAAAACCACAAATTCACACATTTGACAATTTGACAGTCTGGCCACTATCTTCTTATTCACTTGATTCTCATCTCCCTTCAGTGCTCCGTCTGGGATTTCTTCTATGGAGCTTAATTTCTCCAGGTGAATTTCAACCAGAACAGAAGGAGAAGTTGTGAATGTTGACATCAATTTTTCTCTGATGTGCTAGAATTGTAGTCTGCTTATGTTTATAGTTTTCACAATGGGAGCGGAGGAAGGTAACAAGGCCATTAGGTTCTTGTTGGCCACGCCTCCAAATATTGAGCAATTAAAGTCGGAGCAACACAAATGTTTAAGATGCTTTATTGCTAGTAAAAGTGTTGTGGCCCTCTTCTCCGTGTATTTTTTTTTTTTTTTTACAGCACTCACAATTTTTGGTAAACTTCATTTAGCCAGCGTTAGCCAGTTGCATACATCGCAGTCAAACGTTAGAGATGGCATAAAATCAGATCCACTCAATTCTAACTTCAACCATTTCTCAATAGCTAACGGTCCAGACACTCTATACGAAGTTAAGCATAGAATAAGTTGAAATTTGTCTTGTTATCTTTGGTTTGGAACTAATATAAGACCGTCGAACATGATGGTGGTATTCTGATAGTCTGGAAGGGCTTGGCTGCTTTAGAACCTGGACGACTAGTGGTTCTTGATAGAATCGCGAGTTCTGCTCTCAACTAGAAAATCTGGAAGGACAATGTCTGGATAACATTTGTTGAGTTTATTCTCAATCACACTTTGATTAAGCAGCAGGACAATGATCCGAAACCACCCCAGCAGGTTCCCCTCTGAATGCCTCAAAAGATAAAGTGAGGATTTTAAAGGAACCTATTCAAAGTCTGGGATGCTTTAATACGACTTGAAACAGGTCTACGTTAAAAAAAAAAAACTTTCAATGTGGCTGAATTAACATAATTCTTCAAAGAAGAGCAGGCCATAGTTCCTCCTTTATGCTAGTTTTTTGATGCTAATCGTGGCACAACCAGATATTGGGCCAGGTGTGCTTGGAGAACGTTTTCCCCTTAGTTAACAATATGAAACAAACTAAGCCTTGACAGATCATGTGATGCGTTTCCCTTTCATCAGACAGACGTCATCTGTCCGCAGGGCTCGTTAAAACAATGCTGCTGGGAGACAAACAAAAAAAGCCATTTTCTCTCTCCTGCTCAGCCGGTTAAATAAATCTGTCCTATGTGTTAACAAGTGTCTCCCTCCACCCCCCACAAGCCCCCTGATGAACTCTGCTGACCTGGGGGCCTAGATGCAGACAGATAGCAACACGCCTCTCCCAAAACATGATCCAGGCACATGGTTGCCTGACTAGGACCAAAGGTCGTGTCAGTAAAATATGACTCTTTGCCTTCTTCCCCCTTTTCCCTTTTGAAGAGAAAAGGGGTTGTCGGGGGAGGGACAAGAGGGGGGAGTGTGTTCATGTCGGCTGAAGTGACAGCGTGCGCTTGAATTTGGGGAACAGTATACATGATTTACATTCACCGTGACAAAGAAAATGAAAGTGCGCTCTGTTTTAATTTCCGCTATTAAACATGTCAGGGGAACATAAAGCGATCTGTTCTGGTTAAATTTAACCTCAAGTGAACAGAAACACACAACTGTAATTATTGGTGAGTATGAAAAAGTTTTGTGTGGAAAAAAAGTAAACAATAGCTGCTTCCAGGTGTGATTACTTTCCTTTAAAGGGACAGTATTATGTGTTTTCAGGCATTTTACGGCACAATCAAGTAACTATGTTTCCTCAAGTTGTTATAAAAATTGTATATATATATCAAATATGACTTGAAAGAAATTTGACTTTCTAATTTAACACCTTAAAATTGGGTCTCTGTCCCTTTAAAAACTCCTGCTATTTCTGAAACTCTGCTTTCAGGAAGTTATCACATCGTTCCTTCCCTGTTAATCCTTTAAAATTGTTTCATTGGGAAGTAGCTCGTATAAAGAGCTCTGTAGTTAAGCGGTTCCACCAGATGTTTGCTAATTGCTGCTGGCTAGTCTGAAGGAGCAGAGTGTGGGAGTTGCGGGGCTGGCCTGCTCTGTGAGGCGGAAACATAGAAACTGCAGCTCTGAGGAGGAGCTGCGCCTCAAAGGCAGAGCTAGGTCCAACCAGGTGTTTTGCACAGCTGAATGGTTGCCACGGGAACACTCCAGATGTGTGTCTGATGATGGAGTAACATTATAGCATGATGTAGAGCTCAAAAAGTTTTACAGAATACCCCCCCCCCCCCCCCCCCCCTTAAGCATGAGCTTGAGCAGTTTGTTGCTCTGGCAACCACCTTGATGAGGTGGAAAGATGAAGCCACATCCAATCAATCCAATATCTATTATTTTGCATTGCTAATGATTATTTACAAATTGAAAACATCAAAGACAAAATTTACAGCAACTTTCAACCAAAGGCCAAACTATGCACATGTCAGGCTTTGGTTATGTTAAATTCTGAAGGTCAGGAGAGTCCACTTAGAAGAAGACTGGACGGGTTTATCCTGTTGGACCCGGCTGAAGGAAAAACCCTCTGTTCTCTGTAACAAGAATTTTGCAATACAGATCAGATCTGGAAAGTTGAATCTGTATAAATAACTCTGGGGCAATGCCCTTTGGGCCAAAGTAGGGATGTTTGGTCATAATGGCCAAGACCATGTCTGGCGAAAATCAAACTCACAGCTGATGGAGGGATGAGCAGCTACTAGACCTGGGCACCTTAAGGCCAGGAGCTCCTCTGTTTACTAAATGTGACACCATCTTGTTTTAGAGCTAAAGATTGCCCCACTCTGGGTCTTAAACAGGTCAGTGGCTCAACGATTGGAAGGGATTACAACGACCTAGTCAACACCTAAACCACCGGTCTAGTTAAAGCACTGGTTGGAACTTAAGAGATCCACGCAGCACCAGGTGTCTGAAAACCCTGATGAACTGCAGCAGTCAGGTAGAGAAGTGTCAGTGTCACTTTTTAACATGTCGGTCCTCTAAGTAAAGCTGGGTCGATATTGACGACTACTATTTATGTCCATCTTGTTGCCGTTTGTGTTTCAGGAGGGGGATGTTGGTCGGGGGGATTTGTGTGGTCCGGGGTTATAACTGTTTTGTTTTTTTTGATAATAGTTTAGTTTTATTTTGTTTGCAGAGAAGCAATGTAGAATCACCTTTACAAAGCGTCAAAAGTGTAGAGAAATGTATGTGTATACATTACATCGGTAAATATTGGTTATTGGCCACAGTATCAATGTCGGATAATCATGCCAAATTTTTGTATTGGTGCATTCCTGAAAAAGCCATCCAGTCATCTGCATTTGAAGCAAATGTTCACTAGTTAGTTGTTTTGCAAACCAAGCATGCGGAAATGGAAAAGAATCAATGCCCATTATTCATCAATCACACAAAGTTCAACGTTGTTTGTGTTGTTTTTGTTGTTTTTAGCTGCGGTCAATGTGTGCTCTGCAGAGAGCCAATAAAAAGCTCTTTACATGATCCATGTGACATTTACAGTGAACTTTGAGTCTCTCTGCGACTCACTCACAGATATATATTTAACCCGCAGGCGTTACGTCTGATAACTACTGAACTTGAGGTTACTTTAACACACAGACAACAGACTCCCAAGAATCCCATATAAGAATATGTTGCTTTGCTCTGATAAGGGCAACATATTCAACCATGACATATTGACTATGGCATATAAGGGTCATTGTTTATAGAAAGAAAATGGAGTAAATCTCTCCCAAAAAAATTCCAGAAATTTTTGAGAAAAAATAAGTAAGTTTCTGAGTTTGAAAAGTTAAAAATTAGCTAGAAAAATATAAAAATTTTTTTTAGATTGATCTCAGAAATTTTTGAGAAAAAAATAAAAACCTTGAAAATTTCTGAGTTTGAAAAGTCTGTTTTTTTGTAGCAAAATTTTGGACTTTTCAAACTTAGAAATCTCCCAATTTGTTTTTAGAAAACTTCTGACATTAATAAAAAATTTTTTGAGTATTTTCTAACAAATTTTCACTTTATGAACTCAGAAATTTCAGTTTTCTTCTCAGAAATTTTATAATGTTTTTGGTGGAAATTTACTCTTTACTTTTTTCTGTCTACAATGGGCCTAATATGCTGTCTAGATAGAAACTTCAACTATTGAAGCTCAGAAATTTCCATGTTTTCTTTTTTCTCAGAAATGTCTGAAATTAATCTAAGATTTTAAGATTTAGTTTTCTTGCAAATTTTTGACTTTTCACACTCATAGATGTTCTTGATTTTTTCTGGAAATTTTCTGAGATTAAGTCTAAAGACTGAGACCAAATTTCAGTTTTTTGTATTTTTTCCTGTCTTTTTCTTCTATGTATAATGGCGCTGACATGTTGTCATACATATTCGATCCAATATGTGTGTGCTGACAGATATTTTTACGCCCTCAGTTGTTTATACCAGCCAGAACTGGATACTAAGCAGACTTATTGGAACTGAAACATTTACAAAGCTATAAAAGATGAACTACTAGTTGTATTGCCTTCGATGTGGTCTGCCACAGTTAAGGTTTTGTATTAAAATAAATAGAAGCAGAGTTCGCTCCTTTCAGCATCAAACATTAACCTTGCTCTTTGTTACTCACGTATCTGTGGCTTGCAGGCCGTTGGCTCAGCACCAGGCAAGTCGGAGCTGAGAACAGGCTTCTAGCCAGGCCAGAACAACCTGCTCTTATAAAGTAACATATTAAATAAACAATCATAGTCACACTTTGTTGTCAGGCCTAATAAAATAGTGCAACAGCCATGTAATGATGTGGGATATTAGAACGCCCCATTCTAGCATTTTGTACAATTCCACTCTTTTTATTCTGACAAGATGAAACTTTGTTCTTGCTCAACAAAAGCCTGAGAAGCGTGAAGAACATTCCTAAATGTGCCTCGAATGCACTTGTTTTTGTACATACTGGCTGACATGAGGCTATTGAACTGAGACTAAATATTACAGGCGTACAAAGGGGGGTCTCTGTTGTACTCTGCACTCAGCTCAAAGTCCCACTTGGAGAATGCGTTGCACACACACACACGTACACACACGCAAACAGTCGAACAACAGCAGTGTCTTTCTTACATCTGGGCCGCATTTCTTTCTATGAATTCCCTGACAATGTTTGAACAAGGATTTCCACAAATGTGTGACAAAAACAAACTTCCTTCCATTCCTATTTGTCTCTTCGAACGTAGCTCACCTGCTAACTTATTACTGGGTAATTTACCCAAAGGACAAAGAGAAATCAGCTGACGAAACCCCACAAGACATCTGGGGACTTTTCAGTTGCTGAGACTTTTACACATTCTTTCCTTTTCGATAAAGCTTTCAGTCGGCGTTAGGTTATCCAGATCTGACTCCGGCTGGAGGCTCATAGACGGATGGAAGACATAAATTTTCCATAGCCTGCTGTTTTCTCCATCTTCTCTGTGGATCTTTATATACAGTGGGCCCCCCGCCTGTTCGCCATTCAGTATTCACAGATTTCCTGCAGAATGTGGCTCCGAATTATTCGCAGCAAAATCTATCTATTTCCACAGATCTTATCTTAAAGCTGCAGAACGTAACTTTTTTCAAAAATATATATTTTTTATATATTTGTTGAAACTGTCACTATGTCATGACAGTTTGGTGTGAGACAGATAATCTGAAAAAAATGAGCTCCTCTGCCTTATTCCAGTGCTAACAAGAAACAACCAATCACAGCCAGGAGGCGGGTCTTACTGCTGTCAATCAATCTCCATCCCCTTACACTTTGCTATGATACAGCTAGCAGTCTGTTGTGAATGCTAAAGCTAATTAGCATGGCCACCAATGACAATGGAAAAATGGTTTTCCTGTAATGAGTTGTTTCTCTGACATTAGCATGTTACGCTACGAGTACATGAGGTTGATTGACAGCAGTAAGACCCTCCTCCTGATTCTGATTCGTTGTTTTAATGCATTTCTTCAGATGGTGTCTGTCTGTCTGTCTGTCTGTCTATCTATTTTTATTTTTTAATAAATTTATTTTTAATAAATTTAAATATGAGTTCAGATAAAGCTCATTTGTCCAAACGAGCATAAAATAACAACCTTTTTGTTGTTATTTCCTTTTTGGAAGTAACAACCTTTAAGCAAGTGTTAAACATACTTTTTATTAAGCCCACATTTCTGTATTAAATAATTCCATGTTTTTTTTAATGTTCTGGTGTAAAATTCTAATTTTAAATGTATTTTCATTGTTTGTAAGTGGAAAATCATCACGATTAAAATGCTTTCAAACATTCACATAGTGATAAAGTTCCTGACATAAACGGGCTTTTCAGTCATTTATTGAATGGGTCTGGATATAAATGTGTGTCTCGCAGATTTCTTCAACTCAGAGGCCAGCTGTGGTCCCTAAGCCCCCCCCTTCCCCAAATACCAGGGGTCCACTGTATCGTCTTTCAGCAATGCTGTACACCTGCAAACACACCTCCTTATGAACACACAATGAGTCCACACACACTTAGACCACTGCGCTCACTTTGTCTCAAAAGTGAGAAGCCGGATCTGAGAGTGACGTCACAACTTCAGAAAAGCTACAGCAATGCATCGATATGCATTCAAATACTCAATAAACAGGTTCCTCAAAAAAGCCAACACAGGATAAACTGTGTTGTCCCTAAGCACAATTGCAGGTAGAAGCACAAAAACACATTGAAAGAATAACAATAGTAACATCCACAATATCCGTAATGTACAAAATACAATCACAACAGTCTCTGTTAGGGCTTATCATCCCAAATTATTAAGAAGGCCAACAGTATAAAGGAACATCTATATCCTGTTGTGTTGCATTGTATGTAATATATGTAATGGTGCTGGACAGGGTGGTTTGGGTCAACAAGGCCAGCTTTAGCCTTCCTTGTGACTCTGGTTCTGTAGAGCTGTGGCAACTCTACCAGACTTATCTCTATGACTTTGCTTCTCCTCCTCACTAAACTGTTTGACCTGTGCTTATATTTCAGGGTGAGCCACAAGGTAAACCAAAAAACTAAGAAAAACTGACCAGATGAAACTAAACTTCTCATTTTCTAATAACAAATGGATCCGCCGGTGAACCTTGGCACAGACTCCATCTGTGTTAGCCCTAGTCTGGCTGTTTCCTTCCTACACAATTTCGTTTGATTCTCATCTCCCTCCAGTGCTTCATATGGGATTTCTCCCACTGAAGTGGATTCCTCTGGTAGAATTTCAGCCAGACAAATCAGTGAACAGGAGGAGAAGTTGTGAACGATGATGTTGATTCTCTGCGGCGTTTTAGAATTGTAGTTTTAACGATGGCAGCGGAGGAAGTGAGCAAAGTCGTTCAGTCTCTGTTAGCCACGCACAAAAATACTGAATTAACATTAACAGCCGCCTCGTTCGGCTCGGCACTTCTCTCTTTGCAGTGGAGGATGTATGTTTAAAGGCACACAGGGTTGTCCCGATCCGATACTGATATCGAAAATCTGGTCGATATAAACCAAAAACGAGTATCAAATTATAAACGGCCTTCAACTGGGAACTTGGAGAATCTACACTCTCCACCCACTTTTCTAGTTTCATCTTGTCTCGTCGTCAGAACTCCCTTTGCAGCAGAACTTTAACACGGCATCTGAAACAGACCCTCAGTAATTTTGGCTCCATATCGCAGCGATAGCATCACACAGTTGCATCCACGATGTGAATCTCCGATCCCACCACTTCTCATAGGTGCTCTATTACTCCCCCGTGACTAAATCAATTAATTAGATTAATTGCAACAAATTAAGCTCATAGTCTTTTTGGATGCAATACAGCACAGTTTGTCCAAACAAAACAACAGGCTGGTTTTGTGCCGACCAAATATAGAACCCATTATTGGGTTCATTTTGTTCCTTTGGGGTCTTCTGAGGACTGGGACTCATGTCCCTGTGGTCAGACCTAATTTAATGTGCTTAAGGTGGAATAAATGAATGGATGAATGAGGGTTTTGTTGAATCCAAAATGGAAAAAAAAATAAAAAGCTTCTTCAGTTGTAAGTGGTTAAATGTGACCTTTTGCTGTCTGTACATTAGGTCTCCCTGGCACATCGTAAAATCTGCAGCCGCAAACACAATTAGTCGAACATCTTCCACCGTTAACGCTCTCTGCTCGACTCCGGTGCGTTTTTGGTTTTGATCTCCGAAATTGGATTCTTGCTGTTGCTCCGTTTCGTTCCCGGAATCTTTCACAGCCCTGCGCATCTGCTGCCTGTTAATGAAGATGGATGCCTTTGATGGAGGACAGTGGAAAACTTCAGGCGTTGCCAGCTCGCCGCTCCTGTAGAAGAACAAATCAGCTTCTTTTATTGTGGGTCTACCTTGCCTATATGGAATGTGTGCACCATAAACCAGCAAAGTCAACATCAACAAGTATTGCAACACGACACTCCTCAGGCTTTGTTATCTGTGGATAAGTACCAGGGGAGCGTGGTGTCGCTACGGCAGATTCCCCTGTTGTTTCACAGCAGGGCCTAAGGGAAGGAGAGGGGTGAGGGGTTGTGTCGTTTGTGTGTGTGTTTTGTGTTTGCTTGCATATAAGTGTGTGTGAGAGAATGAGGCAGTTTTTTTTATGGGATCCCAGGTGGTTTCACTGTCGGAAAGTGACCCGGGCCAAAGGGCTGCTGGGAAAATTTGGACCTGCTCTCACCTGAAGCAGCACCTGTCTGACGACGGGAGGGTTAGCTAATCGAACGGCGGGCTGACAGAGATGGGCAGGTTTCATCTCTTATTGTTTAAATGACCAAAAATGATTCTGCACAGGCAATTTTTAGTGGAACTGCCTGTTTATTGGCTTGTTTTTTTGTCATGCTTTGCTGCTAACACCTCTCAGTATGTGCTGCTCAATTAATAAGAAACTATTCCCTCCTAAGTGCATTTGAACACACTCCTTCTTGTTCGGATTGAGAAGAAAACACTGTAGTTTTGTCCTCCAGCTGAAAAGCGAGTTTCTCGTCGCGGTCGCCTTTTCCCCTTTTTCTCCTGTTTCCCCAACAGTCGGCTGTTTCAGCAGAAACCTGTGTGGTAGGTTTTGTTTTCTTCGTCTCAAACAGCAGCAACCCCCCCCCAAACACACACACACACACACACACACACAAAGCTAATCAGGTACTTGGACTGAATGTCACAGAAATTTGAGTACATCTGGAAGAGGGTGGAAAATTACCATGGCGTATTGTAGGTATGGAAATAAAAGAAGGAGTCGATGTCAGCTAAACAAGGTTCAGAAATTTTGAGATTAAGTGCTGAGATTTTCTCGAAAAGAGAACTTCTGTGCTCCAAATGTTGAAAATTTGCAAGTTTACATTTTTTGAAATTCTACCCTCTATCTTGCACTAAAATCTTAATAAACTGAGTAAAAAGAAAAGAAAAAAAGAAATATTGCACTCTGATTCTAGGATTGCGCATCTGAGTAGAGTATATATATATGTATATATATATATATACTCTACTCAGAGTATATATTTTTTACACACACACACACATATATATATATATATATATATGTGTGTGTAAAAAATGTGGATTTGTGGATCAAGACAACAAACTATTAATATATGAAAAATGAAAACTGTGCCAACAACAAAGATATATAAATACTTGCAGGGAAATCGAACAGTGCAAATACCAGCTTGTATGTAAACACTTATTGAGCCTGTTGGGAGCCGTGACGGTTCTAGAGCCTAACAGCTGCTGGGAGGAAGGATCACGCTGCTTAGTGCACTGAGGATGCAGCATCCTGGAGTTCAGCAACACCTCCCATCACCCAGGACAAAAACCAGGAGCATTAAAGGCCTGTGAGGAGAGGGCTTGTGTTTCCTCCATGTTATTGTGGAGGTGTTTTTTTGTCATACCCTCTCCCTGAGCGCCTCCACTGTGTGCCAATGAACACACCTTTATTTGTGTGTCACCGTATAGAGTGACACACGTCTCCTCTGAGACGGGGACTCATTTGTATGAAACGTCTCCTTTTTGTTCACAACCTCTACACCCATTGAGCTGGAAAATGCAATTCAAGCTGACTTTCATTGACAAAGTACCGGGAAACGCGATGTTAATTCCTCCCTAGTTGTACACCGTGGAACCCTCAGATGACTCAAATAAATCCAGAAATCTAATCAAGTAGACTAATGCCTGTAAACGTCAGAGGACCTACTGAATGGGGTGGGTGGGGAGGGAAACAATCGAAGTTCTGAAGCTGTCTGGGTGCCATCTGAGGACGTGGATGATAGAGTCTTGTGACCGGCATTGCTGAGCATCATCGAATCCAGATGTGAAGATGTGACGGGAGAATTAGATACACTAACTCATGATTGCCTGAGAGCTTTATCTCGTCCCACGGTGGTGAGTCAGGACAGAAATATTGTTTTCCTCAGCAGACATGACTTGGGGCCAGCATCAGGAAAAGTTATCTGAGGATGCCACAGAGGAAGTCAGGCGGGAATCCAGAGCTGAGGAGATAGACGCAAAAATATCTCTAACCTTCTAGAGATATTTTAACTCAGCAAAACTTGGATTTTCCTAAATCATCTGAGCAGACTTGCATTTCTGGGGTTTTACTCTCAGGTCAGAAATGTTGCCTTGTTGAGGTAATGAAAGACTAGTAGGACACCAACCGTGACCTTTGAGGTCATATGAGAGTTTAAAAGAAGACGTCAGCAATAGCCTTGTTGAAGCTCTTGTTCCTGGGTTGGAATCGTAAAGCTGTTTCCACGGTGAGACACATTCCTGAAAAGTGGACGAAAGCCACCAATCATATTAAATTCACCTCAGGCTGAGACAGCAAAAACACAAAGCCTTATCAAGGGTATAGGAGCTTGTTTTAAGTTGATAATTCCTTAATCTTGATGAAAATGTTCTTGTTCCAATTACAGATTATTTGACTTATAACACGGGAAAAATATCTGGTTATTTACCAAAATACAAATAAAACCTCGGACATCTGCAGATTCTGCAAAGCTGCATGCGGGTGAAGATACTGTAGGTGATCTGCGCTGGCTGCTGGGTGTAAATACTTTTATTAGACTAACTGTAAACAGTTTAAATAGTTAGAATAACGTATTCTCGGATTGTGTAGGTGACAGTTCACAATCCAAGTGCTGACGTAACATGGCGTCGACTGATAAATACTCTTACAGGGACTTTTTGATGCTAAAAGTTCATGATAGTGTACTTAAACCACAGGCTCAGAAGAGGTGTGTGTGTGTGTGTGTGTGTGTGTCGGGGTAATAATTTGGGACTGATTTGCAGAACATGAACCAATCGCAAAGCATTGTAAATATGAGCCCACCTGTGTGAGAGCCGAGTCTTGGCTGGAGGTGGAATGTTTAAGCAATGAAGCGACGTTCCAAAGATTTCTCCACAGCAGATCCGGAAGACCGACGGCCACAGAAAAGAACTGTTCTTCTCTGTGGGCTGTTTAGTGGGCTGAACTACTTCAGCCCACTAAACAAAACCACTGACTGTAATCCATTACAGCTTTATTGTTTTTTCATTCATAGCCTACATCAATCAACAATCTGCTGATTTATGATGGATGTAAACAGATTCAGAGTCCAGTCGGATGTTCTGATGTGTAAAACCGCACAATTGAAAGAGGGCGCTCTTTGTTTTTTCTCCACCACCGCTGCCCAGTTGTGTTTTCATCGAAGCGACTGCTGTAGAGAGAGACTCCACCGGCCAGTATCTGTAATGGAGTGTGAGGTTCACACGGCCATTTGTCATACACGAGAGAGAAATCTCCCGGCCAAATATGATGACAAACATAGCACAGCCACGCAACATTCCAGCCGTTCCTGTTCCAGGAGCTGCAACCGTCTTTACATACGACATTCCTTACACATCATCGACCGTGGACGGAAATCTTTTACCTTATTGAGTGCAAGGTGCTTTAAATGGCCTTCCTAATATTTGAAGTATACGTGACGGGAGGGTGAAAATGCTCAAGAATTTGATGATTTATAGTAAAACACAGAAATATGCTGAAACCTTTTATTTTAACTTAGTTGTTTTTTCATCTATATTTAGCTTGAAATAGATGGGTCTTTCTCACACAGAGCTTCATTATTTGACTTTGTCTCCAAGCAACAGAACAAAGTGAGGGACAAGGCTGCAGTTAGATCAAGTCAATGTTCTCATGGATGGAAAAAAACATTAAGGAAAAAGCTCAACCGTTTTTTTTTTGTTAAGTTTTTTTTTTTAAATAAAGAACAATTCCTAAAAATAATAACCCTCAGTGCTAAGAAAGAACGTTGTTTGGGTTTTTTTCTCAGCATGGAACAGATGTGGTTACAATTAGCATGATTTCCTTTTTCACAAAGCGATTCACGATTGCATCAACCTGAATGCCTTTGTACCTTTTATAGGTTTCCTTTTACTGGATACCTGACATCCTGCTGCTTTCACTGTGTTGTTTTCAGCGAGAAGCAGCTGCTGCCTTCAGATAACCAGAGGGAAAACATTCCATGCGTATTCGTGCCGCGGCTACGTCCCGAGCCGCGCTGCAACACGAAGCAGAAAACGTCCAGGTTTTATGCAACACACTGGGCATCTCTAAGAGGTTGAGGCAGCTTGCCGAGGTCGTCGTGACAGTTGTCTCTCGGTAACCTCTGCTCACATCTACGGTGGTGCAATACCAGAGAGTTAAATGAGCCGGTCTGAGGCGATGACATGGTTTGCTTTGCTAAATATAAAAGAATGAAATCTATTTTTTAAAGAAGCAGTTTTATGTATTTTCCAGGTACTTAACGCCAATATACGGTACAATCAAGTAACCATGTTTAAGCCTGTCATGATAGCAAATTTTGATGGACGATAAATTGTTGCAGACGTTATTGCGATAAATGATAGTATTGTTGTTTTGAGACCATTTTTAAATGGTAGTGAACATTTAACGCTGGAACTGGAAAGCATTTTAAACATCCAAAAATGAACAAAACAACAGAAACAACAAATGGAATGAGCTATGAAGTCTCTGTAAACAAATTGTCCTTCAGAAAAATAGGTTGAGTTGAAACAAAAACACCAGACTGAAGTCTTTAGTCACCCAGTTTTTGGTAGAAAGAGAAAAATGATACATCATGCAAATGGAAATTATTGAGCTGATTTTAATTTAGCATGTGTTGAAGTGATTTATTGCTGCAACAGGGCTAACCACTTCAGTTATTAAAAGATGCTAAAAGAAATTTGACTTAGGAATTTAAAGCCTTGAAATTGGGCCTCTGTCTTTTTAAGAAGTTCCTGCTCTTACTGAAACTCCACCTTCAGGAAGTCATCACAACATGGCTCCTCTATTAACCCTTTAATCTTTTTACCAGCACTTCATTGAGAAATAGCTTCTATAAGGAACTCTGCATATGCGCAGTCTTCAACAAGTGTTTGCTAATTCCTGCTGGCTAGTCTGAAGGAACTGAATGGGGGGAGGCGGAGCTAGGCTCACCCAAGTGTTTTGCACAGCTGAATAGTTGCCAGGAGAGATTAAAGGATTTCTCAAACATGCGTGAAAGAATCAAAGCAACACTCCAGGTATGTTTTGATGAAGTAATAACATTATTATATAAAGCTAAAAAGTCAATTTGACATCATACTGTCCCTTTTAAAACTCAGCAGCAAGCGCAGAGATGCGGAAGCGCCTCGACGGAGCGTCTCCATCTCAACCTTTAGGGCCAGTGTGAAAATGGAAACCTGCAGAATCAGGAGCCTCCTGTTGGTAAAGCGCGCATTAGGCTACGACTTGATTTTTTTCCCCCCAGTGTAATCCTTCTTTATCTCTGCAGAAGTTCACGATGAGAGCAACACAATCATTAATCCACGACGGTTTTTGAAGGACTGACCCTCGGTAACTTTGGGGCGTCTTGACGCGGTGAGACGGTGGCATGCAGGACAGCGGCGCTCGGCTGCTCCTCTCTGCAGGCCAGATCAGGAGATACACACGGCTCTGTTTTCGTCTGACAGTTGCACAGATGAGCTTTTGCTCTCAGGAATGCTGCTGCAACATGGCAAAAAAAAAAAAAGAAGGGGAAGGGGAGGCTTAACTCTCTGAAACCAGATGTTATGCTTTTAATTATCTTTGCTGAACTGATGTTTGGAAGTTTGGATGTTCAGCTGGAAGAAAATGCCAACATTCTTGTTTACACTGATGCAGGGGACAGCTGAGAATAATCAGATAACTATTTGTTTTTTTTAAATCACATTTTCAAGGCAAATTTGTAAAACTGGAAGAATTCGGAGGGGCAACTAAACACGGAACGTAATACGCTTTCTAGCCGTGGCCGTCGGCAAGCCGATCTCCAAGCTGAATGTGTCGACAGAGTTGACTTGGCCAGAAATGCTTAGTGAGCTGAAGGAGAGAAGGAGAGAACAACATTAGTCTAAGGAGACGCATGGGAGAGATCCCAACTTTGAGACTCACAACATTTTCCAGACTTTGTTCAGTTTGTTCCAACTGAAGGATGGTGAAGCCATCAAATACACACTGAAGACACACACTGTTCTGTAGTTTTAAGGGATTATAGGGCATTTGCAGTGACGTTACAAAAAAGTACCCACTGGCCACCTTGGAAGACATAAAAAAAAAAAAAAAAGACTGCGTCACCGTGGCGACACATGAAGGGATATTGGAGAAAGAAAGTCCATCCATGCATTGCCTGTGCCTTCTTTTAAAGCAGATTTAGGCAATGCAGCACAATCAAGTCACAATGTTACCTTCAGTTCTTATAAAAATGCTGCATGAATTAAATATGACCTAAAAGAAATTTGACTTTGTCATTTAAGGCCTTGAAATTGGGTCTGTGTCTCTTTAAGAAACTCCTGCTCTTTCTGAAACTCCTGCTCTTTCTGAAACTCCGCCTTGAGGAAGTCATCACAACATGGCTCCTCTATTAACCACTTAAGGTTTTTACCAGAGTTGCTCTCAGAAGTAGCTCCTGTATGGAGCTCTGCTGATGAACAGTTCAACGTGTCCTCAGCCAATTTCCTACTGCAAGAGCATGGAAGGAAGGAGGAAAAATGGGAAAGTAGCCTGTAAGGAACACTTAGGATCTGACAAAGGAAGTCCGAACAGAGTGGCTTGAATACAAGGGAAGATGATTACTGAAATGCAATGATTCATATTTCTGAAAGCAGTGCCATTTGGGAGAAACATTAAGAAGCTAAACACAAGAAAACACAGTGAACATAATCAAATAATCGAATGTCCAAAATCTAATGATGTCAAAACATGCAAAAGTAACAAAAAACTGAAAACCAAAGGGCAACAGATCATGGCAGTCCTTTGTGGAGACATGCGTGAAAAAGGCTGCATATGGGCTGATTCAACTTGAAATGAGTCGATTTCACACTTGGTCTGTCATAAAATGTTACTTTCTGAGGTCTGCAGAACCTGGGAGGAGGTCAGTATGGACGCTGTGACTCGTCTGAGAGATGCATGTTGTGACATGGGGTTGAACCTTCTGGGACATAAAGTCCTGGGAATATTAGTGGCTATTTTGAATGTTTTCCACTGGTGAATATTGTTTTATTTGACAGTAATGTCGCATGCCGTTCGCCTCAGAAGTCTCATAAGACTGTATACTTTAACAAGAGTCATCAGACTTGCTGTGTTGTGGTTTGGTTTTAGAGGCTCATCAGGGGCAGAAAACGCCAAATTAAATGCATTTAAGTAATCAAAAATGACAAATGAAGATTCGGAGCAGGAAACTGAGGGATGGTGACTAGTAAACAGAAATAAGCAATGGTGCAAACCTGGACACTAGAGGGTTTTATAACAAAAACCTGAAGACTGATATTGACATAAAAAACTAAGCTAAATCCACAGATAGCAGAACATAATGAGGAACTTGAAACTCAACCTGGCTAATGTGTAAAACCCTCAATGGCAGAAGCAGCCCAGAGTAACCCAGACACAAACAAGCAAGAACACAAACAGCTGTGGATCCCGTTGTTTGGAAAGTCTCCGTGTTAGAGTGAGAACAGATGTTTGTTTCCAGAATTTACTGGTTTAGCAGCAGCGCTAATGCTAACAGCTAAAGCTAAAGTCAACAACTTTAAGTGAACTTCTTCACCCAGAGGCAGTCATTGTTTTTATTATCAAAGTTGTTCTCAGTTTGAGTCATTTTTATGCATTAATTGCCTGCCCTATTTGTTTGTCTTTTCAACATGGAACTACAAACCAGACGACCAAACCAGTCATGGCTAACTACCTAGCTAACTAACTAATTAGCTAATTGAACTGGTTTAGTACAGTTAGTGATCAAATTCTTTAAAAAAAAAAAAAGAAAAGTATTGAAATTGTTAAACCATTTGTTGTTGATTATATTCTCACAGCATGTTTTATGAGAATAGACTTTCTGAAATGCAGAAATCTGATGTTTTTGATGGACCTTTTGCTGGAATATCTTAACTCCATATATCTGCACCGATCACACCATGGAGTAATCTGTCAGATTAAAAACTCAAAGTTTTTCTTTGACCTTTAACTACAAATGAAAATAAAACCCTAAAGAGTTTTCATATGGTAATTGCTTTTCTTTTTTAGTTATTGTTTCATTGTTTTTATTTCTTGTATTGTTTTTTTTAATTGTGAAGCATATTTGTCGTTTTTTTCCTGTATGCTATGTCTAAAATTCAGCATTTAATTTTGACATCTTTAAAAACAGTTGCGTAAGGGAAATGTTGCTACATTAGATTCTACAGTCATATTTAATAAATTAAAATATGCTTTCCTGTGAGACCGGCTTATTAGAGAAAGTAGCTTTGACCAGGCATTAAATATTCTTTCTAATAAAACAGAATAGAATATTAATGCACATTGAGTAGAATGGGAGATATTGTCCAGTAGTTATAATATTTTAGCCAGTCATTCCACCTGCACTGGGAGTTTTTTGTGTTTTTTGTTTCATTGGCAGGAAGCAGAAAATCAGCCTAATTAACAGAAAGAAGAAAAAAACACTCAAAAGGAAAACATCAGTCTGTGTGTAACTGATCCATATAATGTGTTTCGCTTAGTGAATTGAGTCACTGAAAGAAACTTGTCGAAGATATTGCCAATGACTGAGCGGGTCTTTAATATGGTTACTGCTGAGCTTTATGGATTCTGGTTGGCAGACACATTGTGTTAATTGAACACAGTGGAACCGAACCAAAGCCGTTTACCCTCATTCCGTTCCCACTGCCAAGCTAAGCAAACAAGCTGCTGTCTTTGACTTCATAATTAGTTGTGAAAACATGCGAGTATTATCACCGTTCAGTAAGCCTCGCCATCAGAAATGCGAAGGATCCTACGTCTCTGTTCTGTGCTTTTTGGAGACGAACTCGAACCACAAACCGGCGCTCTTGTTTCCTTCATCACTTTCGCTCTTCTCATCGTGTGTGTGCTCCAGCACTCGGGGTTGTTTTGGTGGAATGTGACAAGTTCGCCATTGCTGAAGGCCAAGACTGCGATCTCATCCGCATGATTTAGCGTCGCTGCATAAACTTTAATTGAGGTCCAGAAGAGCGAGGCAAATAGCCACACTCCGAGGAACCCAGATTCCAGCAAACAGGAAAACCTCAGCCATGCAAAAAAAAAAAAAAAAACTTCCCGAAAAACATTTAAAGCGGGGCCGTGTTCGAACGCTGTGGTTTGGAAGAGCGGAGTCTGTTCCACAGCTTTCCCATCCTCGAAACCTTTCGCATCTGCCACAACCGCAAACTTTATGGTTGCTTGATTGGGGTTTTATGTGATAGACCAACACAAAGTAGTGCATAATGTTGATGACCTGTCTGCTATGTTTCAGAGTGTTCATGATGTTGTTTACTTATGTTCTCAACAAACCTCTGAGGCCAGGAACAGACCAGCTGCTTTCATACTCAGATTCAATTACACACAGGTGGACTCGTTTACTAATTAAATAACATCTGAAGGCAAATGGTTGCACTGGATTTAATTAGTGGGAGTCAGAGTAAAGAAGGCCGAATACAAATGCAGTCCACATTTTCCATGTTTTATTTTTCAAATGGCCATTATTATGTATTTTCTAGGCACATGGCACCATTTCATAGCACAATCAAGTTACTTTTTATGAATCATAAAATGCTGTCAGAGCTACGGTGGAGCCAGCTGCGGTCGTCCGACGAAAGCAAAACCGTCATCCTTCTGCCACTTCCTGACATCTTCTCTTAGCCATGTGACTCGCGTGAAGCGAAAAAAGTGTTTCCATCGCTGTTTTGCGAAATACAAAATCTATTTCAGTACAGACAGAAAAAACCCACCTCACCTTAGATCAAAAGCAAAAACCTTTGGTCGAAAACGCGTTTTTCATTTTTAAATCGGTGTGTTTCCATTAAGCAAATTTATTTTTGTAATTAAAATTTGCGCAATTTTATGGCTAATGGCAGGAAAACAGGGCGTTGTCCTGTCAAACCGTCAGTTCCCGAAACCACACACACAGACACACACACACACAAAAAAACACCCTAGTAATCACGCATGGTTTTTAAAAAGCTTGCAGAGTCCAATGGACTCCGTCTCTCAGACTGTGGGAGGACTCATTTTGTTTTACAGCAATTATTATTTTATGATTTACCTGATGTTAGCCAACCTTGTATCCATGACGACCTTAAGGAACTTAATGTAAGCAATTTGGGGGTGATAGTTAAAGGGCTAAACACACTTTTCAGTTCTCCTTTAAGGCTGTAACCACCAGCATAATAGATAACTTTGTTTTTTTAAACACCTTCATGTTTAGGTGATTTCTCAGTTCCACAGATCAGACAATAATCAGGCCTGGATGTGGCTTGTAAAAATTTCCCTCAGCTTTCCAAAAAAATGTTTTTCATCCCAGTGAATTTATGATCTAACAGCGGCGGTATTCTCACATAGGACCGGGTTGGTTTGGATGAGTTTTCTCTTAAAAGATTAAATGTTGAAAATGTCACTTTGTATTTTACTCAAAGTATTGTCGGCTGATGTAAAAATTAATTTGATGATCTGAAGCATTTAGGAGTAATTAAAATGAAAAAAAGAGCAAAAACAAAAGAAATCGGTGAGGGGGAACTGATGTTTTCACAACCCTGTGGCTCCAAGGTGCCAATAAGAAGGAAGAAGCTCGTAGCTGCTGCTCCCTCCTGCTGCAGAGCTCTCACTTGGCAGATTGTTTATTATGCTGTAAACAAGCTGTAATTACTCTTTGCTCAGCGGCGCTGTGGTCCTGAATGATGTGCTCTCTGTTCCGCCTGTGTCAACTCTGGCTCACATTCCCACCATTCAAGGTCGGCCCATAGACTGGGTCAGTAAATCCAGTTTAAGGAGCGCCAGGTGAAATATGACACGGTGCGCTACGTGCTGCTGGGCTTTACGTGGAAAAGTTTTCTGGAGGTTCCACAGAAATGAAGATGCAGAGAGAGAGTGAAGGAAGGAAGGAAGAAGGAAGGAAGTGCAAGAAGGAAGAAAGGAAGTAAGGAAGATAAGAATAGAAGGAAGGAAGGGAGGGAGGGAGAAATGAAGGAAGGGAAAAGAAAGAAGAGAAGGAAGAAAGTAAGAAAAGGAGGAGGAAGGAAGAAAGACAGAAAGAAAGATAAAAGGAAGGAAAGATAAGTAAAACACGAAAGATAGAAGAAAAAAAAGACTGAAGGAAGTAAAGATAGAGACAGAAGTAAAAATGAAATAAAGGCAGAAAGAAAGAATGAAAGAGAAAGAAACACAAAGACAAAAGGAAAGAAAGAAGGAAAAAGGAAAGAGAGGGAAAGAAAGACGGAAGAAAATAGAAAGAAAAAGAAAAGAAGAAAAAAGAGAGAAGGAAAAGCAATCATGAGAGTACCCCGTACTCGCCACATGGATGAGGGTAGAGTTGCAGGGTCTCTCTTTGGTTTCACAGAGTTCACTGAAGCGCAGCCACAAGTGAAACCTGACCTGGAGGTAAACAAGCAGTGAGTGGGAGGCGTGAAAGGTGCCAGTGGCGTACATGAAACTCATCATCAGGCGCTTTGGGCCCCGCTGTCCCATCTCCACATTTGACACCTGCAGGTGACAGACTTCCACGACATCTCGGTGTCGGCCGCTGGGATCGGTTTGCACCGAAGGTGTCATAACGTGGACAAAGGCCAGCGGTGGAAACTCAATAACACGCCGCGGATTTTTCCACTTTGCACATCAGTTGTGAGGTCTGCTTTGACCTCCTCGTGCAGGTGGAACGCCGAGATCTGGGTGGATTGAGAGGTGGCATTCCTCTGTCAGGATGAGCGAGAGCGTCGGAGTCCGGCGTTTTAAAGAGATGCAGGAGTTCATCCTGCTGTCGATACAAAGTGACTACTCAAAACTGAGTCGAGTCAAAGTGAAAGAAAACAGATGTAGCTGCAAAGTTAACAACTTGTCGGTGGGTTGTGTGAAAAGTAAACTTGATTGTAATCTCACTCTGACTCCAGTCCCTTTCAGGTTTAGTCAGAGAACAAATCTAGATTGCTCATTTTCCCTCTGGATTGGTACGTCCACATTGTTAAAACTCCCCTGGCCAGTTGGTGTTCTGATCAAACTGGTCCAGTTTGTCTTCTTTGTGGCAAGGGCGACGGGAACAGCAGTTACCTGTGTATTTGTTTTAGCGACATTAGCAGTGATCGTGGCCCCTGTGGTGTAAACACAGGGTTCAAATTGACCTGACACCCCATGACAGGATCCCAGCTGACTGTCAGTCTGCATGTGTACGTAGAATCTTTTGACACTTTTTTTTTTTTTCCATTTTTTTTTCTCCGAAGTTTGCAGTGCTAGTGGCTCGTATTTTTTTGACAGTAGGCAGACAGGAAGGAGGGAGAGGAGAGGGGGGAAGACATGCGGCAAAGGCAGCAAAGGTCGACTCCCGGTCGTTGGGACCGAGTCGAACCTGCGACGTCTGCGTTGAGGACTAAGGCCTCCAAACGTGGGGCGTGCTAGCCCCTTGCGCCACCACAGCACACCCCGATCTTTTGACACTTTATCATGTTACACATAAAAACTTAAATTTTAAGCGACAGAACACCAAGGCTAATTAAACTCATTTTTTGGCAGGTAAAATATTTTAGCTTGTATGTTCCCTGTAAGTGGATGTGTCATGAGTGGTCTGCAATGCCCTGTTAACTTGAACGACCCAATGTTCCTTTGGAGTGGATGACAAACTGGATCCAGAGCACTTTAGGCCCTTTCAGGCCGAGTGCAATTTGCACATCTGGTTTACATGCGGTGTCTATGTGGGCACATTTTGAGCAATATCAAGTGTCAAACTTCATTTTTAGGCCAGTTTTAACTACAGCTAAAGGCATTATTAATGAAAATTACCTTACTTCAGCTAACTTGGGCATAGCCTGATAAAACAGGCCCTTGTTCTACACTTTGCTTCATACAGAAGGTCTGGACTCTGTCAACATTTTAAATTTGATCTCTGACATTTGTTTGTGACATATGTAATACGGCAGTTTGATCCTGTAAAGCTAACTGTAAATTGCCTGCACTGTAGACAACCATCCTCCACTGCGAAGAGAAAAAAGCCAATTCCAACATGGCGGCTGTTAATGTTAATTTAGTATTTGGAAGTGTGACCAACACAGACTGAACAGCTTTGATGGTGAAGTGAGATTTGAATCGAACGCAGGAAGGAAATGGCCAGGCTAGCTTGGACTCATTTCCTGTTGCATTTCGCCTAGCTTGTGCTCATTTACGTTACGTGATGTTCATTAATCTGCACCGTTCCTATAATATTTAATCTCCCTGCTTTCATTTTCTCACTGCTGTTCCATTTGGGATCTGAACACTCGCCAAACTGGATCCCATTTAGAGATGTAATAGTGAAGATAGTGAAAACAAAGAGGTTTTATCCATAAATCATTGGAAAGTCATGTGTCATTTTCTTGTTTCCTCACAATTATGCATGTTTTTTTTAACCAGGAATAATTGTTCTGTTCTGCAAGCACAGTGTCAGTGTCACAGTAACGACTCCTTTCCCCGAGGACCAGTGTCTTGCATATTTTAGTGTCTCCTGTCCGAACTCATAATTTAAACATTTGAATCAGCTTTGATTCAAATGTTTAAAGGAGCCTGCTGCTGATGTTGACCCATTCAGTTAATCAGAGGAGTTGAAACAGAAAATCTGCCATTTAGGACCAGAATTACTAACCCTGGTATAGACATTTTATTTTAAGCCATTAGGTCATTTGATTTAAAAGAACTGGTGAATATTGGATATCTGATATACTGTTAAAGATGCTGACAAAAATAATCATCAACCTCCAATAATAAGATGAGTAAAACAGCATCTTAGGTCCATTGTACTGTAGATAGCATTTTAAAAAAGAAAGAGTACATTTCCACCAATAAAATCTCTGAATTAAAATAATAAATAAATACAAATAAGGACACTGCTGAGTTTGAAAAAGTGAAAATTTGCTGAAGGAAAAGTCAGAAGTTTTTTGAGATTAGTCTCAAAATTTCTTGCAAATTTTTGACTTTTAAAATTCTAATATTTCATAGTTTTTATTCTCAAAAATTTCCTAGATTGATCTCAAAATTTCTGAGTGCTTTTCTAGCAATTTTTCAACTTTTCAAACTGAGAAATATAAAAAATATTTCTTCGAAAATTCCTGAAATTAATCTCAAAATTTTTGTTTTCCTCTAGCAAATGTTTGACTTTTAAAATGTAAAAAAAAAAATCTTGTTTTATTGAAAATTTCTGTGATTAGTCTCGAAATATCTGAGTTTTATTTCTAGCAAACATATAACTTTGTAAACTCAGAAATGTCTTTGTTTTTTCTAGAAAATGACTATTATTAATCTCAAAATGTTGAGATTTAGCAGAAATTCACTCCTTTATTCTCTCTTATATACCACTGCTCTAAAACGCCACTGTAGACCAGCTTATTGTTGGATTTATACTGCCTAAAAATAAGAATATGTATTTTGATGTACAGTTTTAAGTAAAAATTGAATTGTTGTGTGTGTAAACATAATTGCATTTTTTAAAAAACAAGCACCTAGAGGAAGTGCTGGAAGTGAAAAGAATCCAGTTCTGTTCTGACTGTATTTTGGAGCTTGCTGCTTGTCGGCTCTGCTTGCAGGCAGGAATGCGGAGCAGCATTCAGTCATCCAGCTCTCCTGTCCTCCATCACGTCAGCCACAGCTGTTGTTACTGTCCCTCAAAATCCAACGGACGTCGACTCGGCACTGGGTCAGAGTTGACATCCAGGCTGTTCCCACATGTTGCCCTTGGGAAGGATGGGTGGCAACAGAACAACAACAACAACATAGAACATGCAGGCATTTCAGTCAGGTTACCTTTGTCTGGTATTGAAATTTGAAATATTTGAAATTCTTACACGTGTGAAGACAAGGAAACACTTCTCTGTGGCATTTCACCTCCGTTCCACCAGGGTGCTCCAGAGGTGCCCTGAGGATAAACACCAAGGTTCGCCACACTGATGTCTGCAGTAACAGCTTTACACATCTTTACAACATGTGTGGTGTTGGCTCTTCTCCCTAAAAGCGGGCGTGTCCAGGATTCACCCGTCCATGGCTCCTGGTTATGGACGGTAAGCTGTCTTCCTTTGGTGTTTGTGTGTCTTTCACAACCTGAACCTGTAACCATGGTAACATCTGATCTTAACTTATGCCATGAAGCTGCACGATACAACCACCTGGCCTCCGATGGACACACAACGTGGCCCCATTGAACCCATGTAGTCCGGATGCCATGACGACTGCCATCCATCACTGTGTTCCAAAATATGTTCGAACTGGACCGTGTCTGATTTTCTACGGAAGCAGCAACTATGATTTTCTAAATAATGTAACACTACAGTCATGAATCAGGGGCCGTATAATGTGTTTCTTAGACATAATGCCACTTTATAGCACAATCAAGTAATAAAGTTACCTTCAGTTATAAAAATGCTCTATATATTAAACATAACTTAAAAGGAATTTCACTTTGTAAGGTAACTCCTTCAAATTGGCATCTGTCTCTTTAAGAAGCTCCTACTCTTTCCGACACTTCGTCTATAGGAGGTCATCACAACAACATTTCTTTATGAACCCTTTAACGACAACATTAGCAGCATTGCACTGAGAAGTAGCTCCTGCAATGGGCTCAGCAGATGCTCAGTTCCACCAGGTGTTTGCTAGTCTGAAGGAGTCATCACTCTGAGAGAGCAAGAGTTTTGCAACCCTGAATGGTTGCCGCGGGAGATTTAAGGATTTCTCAAACATGCATGAAAGAATCAAAACAACCCTCCAGGTTTGTTTTTGATGAAGGAATAACATTATAACATGATGTAAAAATCATTTGGTGAGGTATAAATCTGGAAGCTCCCACGTTTAGTAAACCCAAGCGCGAGCATGTCACATCAGCCGCACATGATAACATCATGAACATCATCACTCAGCATTTGGTGGGGGGGGGGTTTCCTGTCTGAACCGCTAACGTTCAGTTTGGTGTGCTGCTCACAGCTGAAGTGCGAGCGAACACCAGCCATGGTGAGTCTGAAAGTGAGGCGTTCGGAAAGAGCAGTTAGTGATAAGACTGTTAATGCAAAAGTAGAGGTTTTACCCAAAGAAAAAGAAGAGACGGCCCATTCCGTTATATGGAATATAACCCACAGAGGACTTTTAAAAGAACCGGTGCGCCCGTCCAGAAAAACGTCCCCATGAAACGAGAAAGTAACACTGGTCCGCTTTGCATCCCCAGAACCAAACATGGAGAAGCAGCATTCAGCATCTATACACCACAAATCTGGAACAAACGTCCAGTAAACTGGAAAACAGCAGAAACACTGAGTTGCTTTAAATCAACACCTAAACCCAGCTATTTAGGGTTGCCTTTGATTAGTACTAAGTGGAAAGTTGATCAACATAATTGACGTGTATTTGCTTGATGATTTTGATGTTGGCATTTGACAAAATGAAATGTTTGCTGCTTGTTTCATAATTGATGACTTTGTCATGTTTTTATGATGGGAAGCTCTATGAAACGCCTCATCGGTGAACTGTGCTGTACAGACCTCACTGCATGTCAACCAGAGTTTGTTGCACCAATTACGTAACTTTCTCCTACAATGCATATTTTGTGTCTATTTTTTAATGTCGCAATTAAGTCATTTGCGATCAGGCACGGGACCAACTGCTGAGCTGATGGACTGAGGAGGCACAGAATGCGGTGGGCTTTGTTCTGGACAGCACAGCAGACCATCAGGATCACAACAACCGACCAGCACCCACTTTAATTTTTTTTTACCACAGAAGGATGAATCACTCCTATATTAACACTTAGCGACCCGCAGCTCACACGCCAAGGTTAGCCTTAGCAACCGCAGGTCTCCAAGGCCCATTATCAACGCCAGAGGCAGCAGTTGTGAGGCTCTCAGCAGCGATTTGCCTATTAAATGAGAAATAGCTACATTTTGTTCCGATAAGTGGCTCATTTAAGGACGTTCCTTAAATTCAGGAACGTCCTCCCGCTGTGATTGTGACTCTCGAATTCAGAACTGTAGAGGGTGGTAAAACCACGTCGATTCCAACGATTCAACGTGGTGTCAGGATTTCTGATCTGCTTCAAACACTCCGAACAGATAAGGAATATTTCGTAGGTCACATTTCTGTTGGCAGGCAATTATTTTCTGCCATCTGTAAAGTGTTTCTGTGCAAAGCTCGGAATTTTTCCTTCAGAGTGTCTTTAAAGAGTCCTGGCTAATAAAAAAAATCTGTGAGAAGATAGTGGAATGTGAGGAAGGTCATTACACAATTCTCACCACCACGCCCCCGCCGCCTCTCCACAGGCCTACTTCCTGTCCTATAGTGACACCCATCAGTTGAACACTTAAAATTTAAAGTCAAAACGCCTTTATCCATAAAATTATGAAAAGTTTGAGATCATTTTAGAGAAATTGATGTTCAGAGTGCTGACCCACCTTCTTGGCAACTTTTCATTAATCTCCCTCAGAGATTATCAGATGATCACAAAAAGAATTCATAAGTTATCTCCATTTGTCTGTTGTCCACTCTTCTATTTCCTGCAGAATGTCAATGTTTTTCTTCTACAAAAGTAGATTCCTTGACGCCTCCCATTAGACAATAATCTGTCTGAAAGTCTCGTGGATGTGGACGCAGACACACCCACCCGCTGCCAATCACTCCATTACAAATGTGCACAAATCTTTGTCTATTTGCCGTTAATGTCAAAAAACACAACTTGCAATTGCTGTGTTTCCATTAAATAAGAACAGAAATTAAAATCACATGTGAATAAGCTTTGTCCTGTGGTAAGACATAAAAAAATGGCAGAAGCGAATGCAAACAAATACATGAAATATTTTCATAATTCAGCACTCATTATCTATCAGCCAATCAGAGGAGATGTCGGGGTCCTATTCAGGCGCTTGAGCGATAAGTCCTGCCTTCTTGGGAGCGGCTACGTATGCGGCGTTTTGGGGAAACTGTAGCCTGTGTGTTTACAGAAGAGCTATGATTCAACACATTGGAGAGACACACAACTTTCTATGAACTGTGATGCTGTGTGAGCTGTGCTGGAACCAGCTGCACATTGTCTGAAAAAACAAAAACAATCCCTAGTCCTGCTACCAATTCCTTCCGTCTTCTTCAACCTGCTGTTGATCATGTGACTCTGGTGATGCAAAAAGTGTTTCCATCAAAGTTTTGCCAAATACCTGTATTTCAGGACAGATGAAAAACCACCTCGTCCAAGCGCAATTTAATTTTTTTTTATCAAAGCGTAATTTTCTCCAAAATTGCTGTGCTTCCATTAAGCAAAATTTTTTATTTGCGTAATTTCAATTTGTGCAATTTTATTGTTAATGATAAGCACTCGTCAGGAAGAGATCCGTGTCCCGGACTGACCTGCTGGTCGCTACTGGACGTCCTTTGAATTCCTGGTCATATGGAAATCTGTTGCTTCAGGTGAAATGCTGTCAGCTGTGTTTTCCTTCAGCGTTTCCAGTTGTCATCTCAAAAGTGAAAAAATACATGACAGTATTTTCACAACTCTAGTGTACAGTCCTACACACCTTTAAGGCACAAACACTGCAGTCCTCAATGCCGGAGTCCTACATCTGTGTCCTACACACTTTTATTACATGGTGGAACTAGCTGCACTTCCAGTTAGCTTCAAATTTCTCAAACTGGAAAAACGCAAATAAATTTGCTTAATAGAAACAGCCCAATTAAGCACAGACTATAAGGAAATCATCGATGTTTGTAGAACAATGATGGCAGGACAGGAACTTGAGAAAATCTGACCAAACATACAAAGTACAGAGTGTTTGAAATCCACTATATTTCATATGACATAAATACAAAGGACATGAAAGTGAAAAAGACAGTAAAAATGTTTTAGTATATTGGCAATATATTACATTTCCTCAAATCAATTTCTTTCTTACTATGACACATTTGATACTATTATCTTCTGCAGGATCAATATTTGCTTGCACCACAAACACAGGCATGTAAAGTAATACATTTTAGCAACTTCACCGGAAACGACATGAATCCCATTAGCTGGGCTTTGCTTTTGCTTTTTGACTCAAAACCATAATGAGAACGGGGGAGTAAAATATAACCAGATTTGTTGTGCAATCGGTGAAATTCCAAAGAAAAATCCAACAGAAGTCAGTGATTGAGACAGACGAGCAGGAAACAAACTGAGAACAGGGAAGAACAGGAGATAAATTAGTTTATCTTTCTTGGACCTCACTTGTTGTTATTTGTTTCCTGAAGGTTCCCAGTGCTGATTGAGGGACGAATCTTGACTCAGGATGAGTGTAGAGATGATTGGACTCTTTTGGTTGAAGAGGGATGAGTGGGACAGGCAGAGGGGTTCTGGTGACTGGACTGGAGTAGAAGAACCAGCAACACACTCTGGTGGATAATAGCATTCCAAGTAAGTACTACCACAGAGGTCTGACTCGGTATGAAGATTACTTGAGGTGTGGTCCAGTTAGGTGTAACTGAAAGAAACACAAGCAGAACTTGATCGCAGTAATTACACAGAACAATCAGGCGCTGATTTGGTTTCCAGAACGGCAAGATTATTTTATACAACCGCAACGGCTTATAATTTGGTACACAAATTCTTGTTGCTTTCTCTATTTCAAAGAAGGTCAGAATTTATTAATGCTCAGATATGAAGCATTAATATCTTTTGATGAGATGTAGTGTAATTTCTTGCATACATTTTGTAGTTTGTAACTTTATCAGGCCGAGGCGGGTTAACATCTCATGCGCGATTGTCATTAACTGCATTGCCACTGACATTTTGGGAGCTCTCACTTCAATTTGACATTTCAAAAATAAATTTGCTCACTGGAAACACCAATTACAAAAAAAAAAAAAAAATCTCAATATTTGATGTAAAGTTTTGGCACCAAGATGAGGTGGTTTTTCATATAGAAATCGGTTTATTTTGCAAAACTGTAATGGAAACGCTCATCGCATCACACGAGTCCCATGATCAACAACCAGATGTTGCCACTGGTGCAAACAATGAAGACAACAGGAAGTCAGTGGAGGATGTTTCTTAATGGGCTTATCACATGAACAAACCCATGTGATCTTAATTAAGTTTCTTATTTAAGGGAAACACCATGACTTCAAAATTGTGTTATGTTTTTTTCAACATTAGTGAGATATTGACAAAGTTTTGTCCACATTTGTGATGGAAACGCAGCTGCTAGTTTCTTCTTGCCAGCACAGAAATGGTTCGTTTTGGCACTTGGTTGACCAAAAGTCCAAACAACTGAAAAGTTGAAGAAACTTTGAGCTGAGTAAATCTGGACAGCAACTTTACCCAACTCGCAAACATTTTCTAGGGACTTTTCTAAACCACTTTACATTCCATATATATATATATATGCATAAAATATGACTTAAAAGAAATTCAACTTCATAATGCCTTGAAATTTGGCCTCTGTCTCTTTAAAATCTCCTCTTTCTGAAACTCTGCCTTCAGGAAGTCATCACAACATGGCTCCTCTATTAACCTTTCAACATCTTTTTTTTTTTTTTTTACCAGCGTTGCACTGAGAAGTAGCTCCTATATTGAGCTCATTCCACCAGGTGTTTGCTAATTGCTGCTGACTAGTCTGAAGGAACTCAGCAGGGGACCCGTGGGGAAGGGCTGCTCTGTGAGGCAGAAGCTTGGAAACTGCAGCTCTGAGGAGGAGCTTTGTCCTCTAAAGTGGTGCTAGACCCACCCAAGTGTTTTGCACAGCTGAATGGTTACCATGGAGATTAAAGGTTTTCTTAGACATGCATGAAAGAATCAGAACAACACTCCAGGTATGTTTTAGATGAGGGAATAACATTATAACATGATATAAAGCTCAAAAATGCTGATTTTACATAATGCTGGCCCTTTAAGAAGAAGCTACCTCCTTAAAGCGAACTAAACACTCATCATGCTCTTTACAGCCATGGGACATTTTTTAACCAATGGTTTGCTTAATACAATAATTTCTTAATCTGGAAAGTTTTCATTCTGGAAATATGTGTCTGCAGTGAAACATCAATCTATTTGAAAGCTTTTTCCACATCTTTTACCAGAATTCCAGTGTGTGTGGGGGTGGGCGTGTGTGTGTGTGTGTGACTGGCCGTACATGTTTGTGTCCTACCAAGTAGCAGCAGAGGCTGCTAATGCAGGAAGAAGGGAGACGCGGTAGTTTTCTGCTGCTATAGTTCTCTGTGATGATAATTTTTTCTTCTTTCTTCTCCCTCTGAGAGCCTTTCCTACAGTGCACACAACAAAATACCCCCATTATGGTTTTGGAACTATCTGGCATTGGATCATAATGCGGCCATTCACAACCACACCTGCAGCTCTGGGGAGCTTCTTCAAGCGCGTTTTTCTGGAAATACTTACTCAGAATAATTTCTCGTGCACTTAAAAGCGGGTTAGATTTGACGTCCGCGCAGAGATGATTGAAAACTTGCACATGCAGCCTTCTGCAAGCTAATCTCTCCCCTTTCAGTCACATTTAGGTTATAAATCACCTAGAACTGGAAATTTGGAGCGCGGCCAGACCGACAACATACTTTGGCTCTTTCCCGCTGGCTTCTGTAGTTTGGCTTTGAAAATGCTCTTTGTCTGACAGAACTTGTTGCTGCAAGATGAATTACACAACTGTCAGCAAGCACCACCCAGTCAACTAAGGAGGAGCCTTAATCCAGAAAGAATCAGAAGAGAAATTTCAACAGACACGTTTCACCGTGGCATTGTTGTACTAGCCTTCACGGAAACTGAGTAACACAGGCCAGTTCTTTTGCATCTTTCCCCTTTAGCCCACAAATTTGACTCTAAATCTCCAGGAACTCTATTCAAAGCAAAAGCTTTTTCTAAGTTGGTTATAAATGCATTTAAAACAATAACATGAAATCAAGAAACTCTGCTTCTGCATTTTTTTCTCCTTCTTGTAAAACGAACGTCAGTGTGTGTTTGAAGCTCCTAACTCTCTGTGTCTCATGATCGGAACCATGTGTCTGCCACGTGGAGAGCTCACTGGATTTGTTTAGGCTCCATTCTGAATAAAAGCGCTGGTTCCCTGAGGACAACTGAGAAGTATTGTATGTCATTTATTAAGCAACTCCGCATAGTTTTATGCACAGGAAATGGCACATGATGTTTTATTTGTGTTTCTTACTGAGTGGATTAAAGCAAATTCTGACTGGTGTTAGCTTGTAATAAGATCAGGGCAAAAATACTGCCATTAACACACATTTCCCCATGTATGTAAAACATGTCATGATGAAAAGCATTAGTAGAGAAGTGACACTCCCATATTATTCTACGGAGGCAGCGCTACAGTCTGGTAGGGCTGTGTAGAAACGGCACACCCCGGTCTTCCTCCTTGCAGTGTGTTTCTCCATCCTGGGTGCAGTGTAGATTGAGTAAAGGTGAGGCGTTTTGAAGCGCCTCCTCTCTATCAGGGCAGACGCTGAAGTTCAGCGCAGGGACGCAGCGACTCCTGCCAGCAACTCCATCTCTCTGCAGCATCTCCCTACAGTTTAATTTAGGGTCGTTTACACACACACACACACACACACACACACACACACCCACACACGCATACACACACACACACACACACACACACACGCCTGCACACCCCCACACACAAACCTTATGAAATTATGTGTGTTTTTCTCACATATCTGAATATATGGAAATATTATAAAATGATCTAATAACACAAAGTTCAACTAATTAAGGCTACATTAGGACACCTCCAGGTTAATTACCTCTTATAGGGGCATATTATGTGTTTACAAGGAACTGGTAATCAAGTAGCTGTTATAAAAATGCTCTATATATCAAATATGACTTAAAACAAATTTGACTTTATTATATAACCCTGTCAAATTGGCCTCTGTCTCTTTAAGAAACTCCTGCTCTTTCTGAAACTTCAGGAAGTCATCATAACATGACTCCTATAATCTTTAACAAAGTTTTTACCAGCGTTGCACTTAGAAGTAGCTCCTATAATGAGCTCACCTGATGTCCAGTTCCACCAGGTGTTTGCTAATTGCTGCTGGCTAGTCTGAAGGTACTGAGTGGGTCTGTAGGAACTGCTCTGTGAGCCTCAGCTTTTAGGAGGAACTTCATCTTGAAGGCAGAGCTAGGTCCACCCAAGTGTTTTGCACAGCTGAATGGTTGCCATGGGAAATCAAAGGAGTTCTCAGATATACATGAGAGGATCAAGTCAACACTCCAGGTATGTTTTTGATGAGGGAATAACATTATAACATAATGTAAAGCTAAAAAAAGTCGATTTTATATGACACTGCCCCTTTAAAATGGTCAAAATCAAACACATTGATCACATCAGCAGAACATTTTTAAGATGTTAACACTCAGCATTTTGAAGAGTTCTCCTGCTATGCATCATGCATTTTTAGTCGTGCTGTTGAGAGTGAGAAGCTCTTTTAGGTCTTCAGGTAGTAGGTAGCAGTTTTCTTCATAAGTACAAGCAATATGTTTTTAGATCTGTTTCTTGTCATAGGTGTGTTTTTCATGGTTTTTTCATAATTTTACACAAATATTAAGATTAAGACATATTAAACATCCTCTTTATGCAAAGGTTTTATATTTTTCTTTATTTCAAATTTTAAAAAATAGAAACAAAATGGTGGTTGTTAGAAAAATTACAACAATTTTCCTTTATTAGATATTTCTGAAAATATATAAGTTGTGTTTTTTTCAAAATGTCAGGTATACTTACTGGGACTAAGGACAAAAATGGTTTCTTGGATTGCATCGGTTGCAGATTCTGGTATAGAATGTAGTGTATAAGTGGAGAAGAGTCAAAACAACTTGCAAAACACCTGGATCTGACAGACTGCACAAGCTTTGTTTTCAGGGGGAAAAAACATGAAGAGCATTCTGAGATTTACCAAATGAACAACTTCTGCAGTAATATGCTTTGGACAGATGAGTCTGAAATTAATTAATTAGTAGAACACAGAACATGTTTGGCAAATACTGCTTCCCATGAACTTCATTCCAGCAGTCAGCATGAAGGTAAAATTAAGGAATTAAAATGAAGAAATAATTCTTATAGATAACCTACATAGCAAAAACAATCCACAATAAACTGTCAGTTATGAATATGGTTATGAATTAACAACAAAAGACTACGGGAAATGGTGATGAGCCTTTGACCTCATTTCACATCCTGTAAAGCAGTGGGGAGATAGAGCTGGACTGCTTGGTGATTCTACAGATAGAAAGATTCTGCAAAAATATCCATCATGTTTGTTTGAAGCTCCTTATAAAAAGTTTCAGAATAAAGTTATCAAAATATACATTCTGCAAAGGAAACAGCTCAGCTAGGTTAGCAACAAGTTGCAAAGTGAATAAAGGGGCAGGTGTAGCATGAACAACAGGAGTTCATATGTATTGTGCAGCATCGCAATGACCTAACCTTTCTATAAGTTATCTGTAGCTGTGTTTCCATGACAAATTTGCACACAAGCTTTTCCATGCTATGCTAATTTTGAAAAAAAAAAAAAAAAACAATTTTGGTGTTGTGGTGTTTCCATTAAATAAGAAAAGGAATTGAAATCATACATGAGTAAATCTGTTCATGTGATAAATCACTAAAAATCATGGCAGTGACAGATGTAAACAGTTACATGAGATATATTCATATTTCAGTCATCAGAGAAGACGTTGGCATCCTATTAAGGCCCCGCCTCGTTGGGAACACCTACGTCTGCATTTTGGAGAAATTGCAGTGAGTGGTTTTACAGAAGAAAAATAATTAAGAAATAGAATGTCCGACACCAGAAACCAGCACGAGAACATTCTCACTGGGAACATTTTTGGCAGCCTCAGAGACACTCCTTCAGTTGTCATAGAGACAGGGAGGCTATCAGAGAAGACCATTTCCTCAAGACAGTGTCTTTTAAAGTACACACTTCTGAACTTTCCCTTTAAGAGGGGGCAGCACAGAGAGATGCAGTTCCCCCAACCACATTTTGGTTGATCTCATCTGAGGTTTGAGAAAGTTTCTATGACCCGCTTCAGCCAGTGACATGGAGGTCTGGGGAAAACTTGAGAAGCAGGGGTGCTTTGCAAATGTTTTACAGTAGAAAAAGAAGAAATGATTAGATGGGTAACAGTTAGTTAGATACAAGAAGTTTATCATCTTTTATTTTATTTCAGAGCTCTACAGAAAGCAGGATTGAGAAAGAAAGTTGCATTGCAGCTTTGATGTTTTCATCATTAATTGATCCTCTTGGTTTGTGGATCTCATTGAGTGAGCAACTCAGGTCAGCAAGGAAACAACAAGTCAAATTTGCAACATAATAGAAAAAAATCCAGCATGTCCACCTTCAGTTACAAAAAGAAAAGCCATTGTTGACAGGTTGCTACACGGAGTCGAGGTGTGTGATGCTGCATATTTTGGAATTGATCCGATACCAATTAAATTAAGGGCCACTGTCACCAATACCTATACCGATACTTTCTATCATTTAAGTTTGATACATCAAGAAACTTCTGACCTTTATCTGTTTTTGTGTTTTTTCCTCTGAATTATTTTGTTAAAACCTTTGGACAAAGTTTATAGGTGTCAATAAAATACTTTAATAATATATTAAGCTGACAAGTAGAACAATAGAAACAATAAAAAAAATAAAACAACTTTGTGTGCATTTTTTCTAAATAATCAAAGTACAAAAAATACATGTAATTTGAGAGCAAATCAAAATAATTTTTTTAAGTGGAGTTGAGAAACTACAATCCTAAAAGTAAAATTTCAAGAAGGAATCTTAAACTGGAGTAAGAATATTACCAACCTATTATCAATCCAACCCTGATGCAAACTTGGTATTGACATATTGGAGCAATGACTTTGATTGCATTTGACAAAATGTAATGTTGATTGCTTGTTTTATAATTGGTTGCTGTTTATGTTTTTATGCTTTAAAACACTTTGAACTGCCTTGTTGCTGAAATGTCCTAAACAATTTAATTTCACTTGACTAAAATGTTTGAAGCTGGGGTGGACGTTCACCTTCCAGGAGGACACAACCCTTTCAACCCTAGTGGGGTTGTGACTGGTACTGGTGTCTATCTCGAAGGGTGAGAGGCAGGGTCACCCTGGACAGGTCACCAATCTATCACATGAAAATCCAACATCAGATAGAGAACATCAACACACTCTGCTGTGCATAATAATTTGGAGCAGTGCATTTTGAGTTTTTTATGTTTGAAAAAAATACTGTTCTCATGGGGAGCTTTGTTCAGTAAAATTTGATCTACATTGTAATAGTTCATGACTTGAAAATTATACTGACCATCATTTGCATTGACCATTAGAGAAAATCTGAGAAAATATCATTTGCATAATAATTTGGAACATGGTGTAAAACTAGAGGCTCAGTGTGTGTGTGGGTGTGTAGGCGTGTGTGTGTGTGTGTGTGTTTTTTTTGTACCAAACACAGCTGTTCCCCAGCGGTCAGTGGAGGCAGCAGATGGAGAAACTCATGTTTATTTTTGCAGCAGCAAACCCTGAGAAATCTGCAGGAAAGGACCCTGTTCCCATGGAGACCCTCATCTGTTGTGTGTGGAACAGAATCCAGGTGTTAGAGAATGTCAGTGATGGTGAACTGCTGGCCAATTCATTGGAAAAATCAAACAAAAATGGCATGAAACACAAACACACGCATACACGCCTTTGTGGTTTAGGACACCATTTTGACTCCTAAGGTGTTTATGGGGACGTACACATGCAGGGCTTGCTAGATGGTTCACACACAACCAGCATGTACGTTAAGAACTTAGACTGGCTGCTAAGTTAGAAGAAAAACCTCTAAGACACGCCAAGCTTATTAGCTACCCGTTAAGGCTCACGTGGCCTGAGAATGCTGGTGTGTGTGCATGCGCGTGTGGGGGTGTGTTGGTTAAAAGGAGTCGACATGTAAAGGTTCTGACACACATCCACTGAGTGCATTTTGCTCCATCAGAATCAAATGATCCAAACAGATCCCTTTTGTTTCTTTTTAGGCAGCAACATCTTTATCAGAAATGATCGCTGTATCCAGTCTAGCAAGTGCAACTCATACAGGTGTGTGGGTGTAGGGGTGGGTGTGTGTGTGTGTGTGTGTTTCCTTCTGCTCTGGGTTACAGCGCAGCGAGAGGGAAAATACCTCCAGAACTATGGCAGATTACGGGGGATTACATGGTAAACTCAGCATCAGGATGCTTGTGTTTTTGCAGTCTAGAACTTGAGAAAATTAGTTTAAGTTCAAAAGCAAATATGCTGACCCCACATCGCTTAGAGCTGCTTTAGTATTGCTGACGGAGTGTGTGTTAATATTCTGCAGCAGCACATGTTCCACGTAGAAACAAAGTGTCAGAGCAGTTGAGTGATTGGATTAGCAGATCAGGTTATTTTGATCTGAGAGCTGCAGCTCTTTTAGGCAGCTGCAGCTCTCAGATTGGAACTGGTCCATACTGAGATGTACTGTCATATATTGCAGGAGGAACACCCTGCTGCTGGCTTAACCCACAGGAAAAATATGGGGTGCTCTTTGTAAACATACACAGTAAAAAATTAACAGCAATATTTTTGGTTTATTTAGCTTATCAAAAAGAAAAACATGTAGGTGTTCATTTTTCAAAGTCATATTTTCACTATACATTTACAAATCAGAGTTCCAAACTAAAAATATTATTTATAAGCTAAATATTTAGTTTATAAATTCACATTTTTGAAATTAAATATTTGGTTAGGAGGCTAAATATTTAGTTCCCAACTAAGTGCTTAAGTCTGTGCTAAATATTTAGTTTTCAAACTACATGTATATTTCAACAAAACATTTAATTCCCAAACTAAACATTTATACTCCAAACTTGTATCTAAATATTTAAGTCCAAGCTAAATATTTAGCTAATATGCAAATTAGTTTGCAAGATAAATATTTCATTTGTTAGCTCATTTTTTAGCTCATTTTGAATGTTGTTCTTTATTTTGTGAGTTCATTAATGGATTGTTGATTTGCTTCTTTGTAATTTTGATACAAAAGAAACTCCTCAGAACACTGTTTCATTTTTTGTATTTGTGGATAATAACTCTCACCCACATCCACAAAAATGGCTTTGCACTACTGCTAGTACTACTTGTGGTCTACTAGTTGTAGACATCTACTTAAATGTGGATGCCTCAAACTTTGTTTCTGACCTGTTTTTGAATTTTTTCAGCACAATATTTGAGATCTTCCAGCCTACTTCATGATGTCAGACCGGATCTATCTGAGGGATTTCTGGATTCCACAGGTCTAGACGTGTCAAATATATCTCAGCTTTCTAAAAATAATTCTAACTGAACTAATTGAATGTAAATTGATTACTTGAAACATTTAAATGTGACAAAAAAGCAAAAATCTGTGAGGGAGCAAACGTTTTTATAGCACCAAGTATGGTGCTATAAAAAAGCACCATACATGGTGTCAAATGACAAACATGTCATTTGGTCTACATTCAGACCATTTTTGCCAACATGTGACTATCAAACCTAATGAAGGCCTGGTAAACCTTTAAACGAAATCTCTGTGGATTCCTCTGTTTAAAGCTCTTTACTGACTGCTTTGACTGCCTGTCAGAGGCTCTGGCAACTGCCTGTAAACCAGGGATGTCCAAACATTTTGTCATGTCATTTTGTCAAAATTATTAGCTCCAAATTATTCGCGGGCCAAAAAATATATATTTTTTAAAACTAAAATGACCAAAAATGTGATAAAAAAACTCAGCTAAACTATAAATTAAGCATGAATTATTTTAATTAAACAAATAATCAGATGTTGCATAGGATTGGGATTGTTGATCCTAAACTTTAGATGATTTTTCCTTGTTAAATGAAAAAGCATCTAGTTTGCTTATTATTTAAAGCTTGACTAACAGAAACTTAAAAAACATTTTTTATTATTTTCAACAATAAGAACAGCATCTTGGTCAGTCTTCATTTTAAAACACTTGCTGTACTTAGTCAAGTTTAATACAGCAAATAAAAGCAAATCTCTTTACACCAAGGTGGATTTTAGACTACAACTCAATGTGGTTGTAGTTACCATGACGATATAACCAAAACAGAAAGCTTGGAAAAGGGGACCATTTTGTATTGCATCTAACATTCCTGTAAGTAGTTTTTGATTTTAAAAGCCTAGTTTTGTTCTAATTTATTCTTGAGCTGTGATCCGAATGAGTCCAGGGGCCACAAATGGCCCCTAGGCCTCACTTTGACCACCCTTGCTGTAAACAAATTTCTTCATATATGATTCTCATTTGCATTTTTCAACAAATCTTTTTGTTTCCCAGTGATTGAAGAGGAGCATGCGATCCAGTACGTGCCTCTTCAAATCACACCAGTCTTTACTTTGAGCTTTCCTTCAAAAGAGAAAATGTCATTCTGCAGCACATCTTCTTTAGAAGAAAATCTGAAATGCAGATTAAAAACGTGCCTCTTGTGTATTCTGAACAGAACAGCTGGTTATCTCGGGGGAAACAGGATTGAAGCCTGGCCTACAAATGCAGGCTGAACTCACTTGAGTTATTCAAAGTTGCTTCCTAAAATGAGAGTAAGCGCTGACGACAGAGGCCCAGAGGTCAGTTGTGAGAGCGGGTTATAGATCACCGAGCTCCTCTGTTTGTGCAATCTGTCGACCTTTTCCTTTCCCCTCTGAACTGTTTATGTTTAGCTTCGCCTTTTACCTCTGACTCTTGTTTAGCTTAGCAGGGAACATGTTAGCAAGCAAGCAGAGGAGGAGAGTTTGCCCACTCACCTAGGTAAGCCTATTACAGAATTATGGCAGCAGCTGAGACTTTGCAGTGACAAGATGCTCACACATTTATCACCTCAGATGTGTTTACTCCAGTTCTGAGTTGTCATTTCACATTTTCAGACTTTCTATTTTGCTATGAAAAGCTCTCGGTGTGAGGCAATGTTGGTGTTGGGAGATGTAGTGAGAGGAGAGGAACTAAGTGTCTTCATCTACTTCAAAGTAAATCACTTCACCTCTTAAGCCCATTATTCATCCTCTGCCAATGTCACCTCCCACAGTGTGACTTCTGTCCAACAGCTCATGAGCCAAAAAATGTTCAATTTTATACCAATAAACATGTCTGAATCTATTCATGTCAAGCTGTTTACCTGTTTTTTGCTGAGATCCTTGAAAGTGAAAAGAAAAAAAAAGCACAAAAAGTGGAAACATAGATTCTGCTTCCCTCTAGTGGCCACCGCCCTACATTACTCCTCTAAGTTCTAGAAAAATCTCATAGCTTCAAAATTAGGTTTAAAATACTATATTTCAGTTACACTTTATGCTGTTTTGACAAAACAGTTTGTCATGATCGTGTAAAACGTATTTCCTGTGGTTAGTAACTGAGGGTATTATCCATTTTCTTCTTATATTTTACTCATTTTAATTCGGTTTTATTTTTATTTTTTATTTGTATTTTTTTATTAAAAATTGCAAAGACAATTCTACTGGGCCAAAAAAACCAAATTTTTACCTTCTGATTAATAAACTAAATACATAATATTTTTCATAAATCATGATCTAATTTATGGTTCTGTTATTCTTTATTAGCTTCATCTAGATTTTTTTATGTTCTCTTTTTTATGTGCATTTAGATGTCTGTATTTTTCTATTTCTGTGAATGGGTATCTTTAATAATTAATGTGTTTTTTATGATATGATACCACTTTTAGTTGTCATTAGAAAATGTAAATTAGCAAATACATGCTAGTGTATTCCACAAGTTGGAAGTGAAATTTATGGGAGTTTGAACCTGTTGTCACGGAAACAGCCAGAAGGTAGAGAACTAAAAATACTCAAGTAAGTGCAGAGCTACTTTTACTTATTTTAGCTCAAGTGAAATTAATCAGATAGACCAAAATATAGTAATGTGGAAATTTTGGTATTTTAGAGACCAAAATAAAAATAATTTATATAAATAATATTATTACGAAATAACATAATCAGGCAAAAAAACAACAACAACAACAACAACAAAATATTTTTCCAAATAAATTTCTGTCGACATTAAACAAAGACTGTGTGTCTGGTGAATTCTTTCTAAGATAAGTCTGTTCTTCATTCAGTGAAGTTTCTCACAGAGGGTAGAGCATCCAGAAGTTTTTGCTCGGAGTAGTGATACTTCATAATAAAAACACTCACGTAAAAGTAAAAAGCACAGCGTAGTAAAAATGTTCCTAAAAGTAATTATTTTCCCCAAAAATGTAAGAAATTAATACCTAACTGTGGAAACAGTGTGTGTTCACCTTTACAATATTTGCTATCAAAGATTCTTGTAGACTTTTAACTGTAATGAAAGGTTTAATGAAGCCTGACCACATGGTGGCGCTCTCTCCCCGCTCCAAGTGTTTGTCTAAAACACTTGGAGCGGATTTAGGAACTCCCCTAAATTTTCCAAACTTTTCCTCTCCAGTGTTGCGGTGGCGTTTCTCCTGCAGTCAAAGGTAAACTCTCCACCAGCCCATCAGAGCATCATCACATTGATATAGAAAACAGAGTCCATTAAGACGCACCGAACAACCAGGCTGGATGTTCTCTAGTCAGAGGAAGGAGGAGGAAAACCTTCCCTTCAGACACTCTTCCTGCTTTTTCTTCCAGATAATTAAAGCATACTTTGGGCGCCATAGCATGTCATTCTTTCATGTTGCAACAAATGTCTCCTGACATGTTTCTTGAAGCGAACAGGCATGTTGGAACATCTGGTCTGTCAGCAGGCCCCGCACCCCTGGTTTCCAGGTGAAGGACATTCCTCCAGGCGACACATTTTTACCTGTTCTTAGGGTAGTTAACAAATCCTTTGAAAGCAAACCTTTTTGTTCCCGTTAAGCGTCACCAGAAATCTCAACAACGTAAAAACGAAGAATATTAAAAGATGTGTGTTTGTTTGTTTTTGCATGATTTTATCTGCCACATCACTTTTGTTAAAAGCGTGGAGATGTTTGCATTCAACCGATTCCTTCCCTCTTCTGCTGGCTCAAGGTCGTATTGAACAGGGAGGTGGTGGGCTGGAAAACACATCAGAACAACCTAAAAGGTACAAAAGAAAAAGGGCACAATCTGAAGACACTGCAAAGACAAAGCTGAGGATGTTATGTTATCAAAAACAGTTGGCTTTATAAACAAAGCAGATTCCCTGCCTGAGGCAGAAAAACAGCATTTCAGTCAAAAATCTAAGTGATTCCCCATAAACCAGGCATTCAGTGAGAGTTTTATAATCAAACTATGTTGCTATGGTCACATAAAGTTCATAGGTATAAGAGTTGACTCCATGGCAGCAAATAATAAAAAGTCTTGTTTTAAGGATTTCTAAGCCTTTAAAAATCTGCTGGTACATATTTACAACTTTGAAGATCGAAGATTTATAACAACAAATCTACTTTTCATTTTCAAAGTATTGTTTTACACAGAAGGAGTCATTGATGTAAACCTCACACTAAAACATGGCCCTCTGTGTCGGTGACTTTTTCTATTCAGACTTTTGATGTTGCAGAATGTGGTTTTACCCAGTAGAATGTTAGTTCAACGAGGACCAATCGAAATGTATGTGTGACTGAACTGAAATGACGTTTTTGGAAAAGTGCCTTTAGGCAATATTTGTTGTGAAATGGTGCTTTAGAAACAGAATTGAATTGAACTTCTGGTTTTATCTAACTTATGATTATGTTGTTTTATCTATCTTATTTTTAACCTGCATTTTATGCTTGACATACTTATTTGTGTAAGCCTTTTTGTCAACAGTAATAAGTAAGTATCCCTCTTGACATGCACCTTAATAACTGATAAAGACTTTATTTGTTCATCTATTTATCAAATGAAGCCTAGGCGCAAATTCAAACTGGAAGACTCTTTTATCCCCACCGGGACCCGTTAATTGAAGCGACCTGCCCACAATCGTCGACCTATCAACGCTGGACCAAACCACGTCACGTCCAATCATCGACCAAGTCCCAGCTGATAAGGACCTTCATCCATGGTGTCCTTCGCTCTCCAGCCGAGCTCAACCCACCACCACCCCTTCTCCTCCATTCGCCCGGTCCTGAGGCCCGCACCCTTCTTCAACCTCCACCACCAGTGCCGGGCCCTGGGGGATGACGTTCCTAACAGCATCGGGGATGTTCATCTGAAACCTATCGCTAACGCTGCGATAACCATTATCCCCAGCCGGGGCCCGAGCGCCAAAGACTTTAAATTCTGTTTGTCAATAAACTCTTCTAATTGTCTTCTCATCTCCGTCTGAGTCTCTCCAGATTGAATCAGGGTACCACTCCAATTTTGTTATACTCTTGAAAGATAATGACAAATAAAAAATTTTATGTAAAATTGACTCTTTTTTTTACTTTACATCGTGTTGTGATGTTATTCCGTCATCAAAACATACCTGGAGTGTTGCCTTGATTCTTTCGTACATGTTTAAGAAATCTCCCATGGCGACCAATGCTGGTTGTCAGGGTTAATAGAGGAGCCATGTTATGATGACTTCCTGAAGGCAGAGCTTCAGAAAGAGTAGGAGTTTCTTAAAGAGACAGTTTCCCAATTTCAAGATGTCATGTTGGGAAGTCAAGTTTCTTCTAAGTCATGTTTGACATACACAGCATTTTTATAACAACTGAAGGTAACAAGATTACTTGATTGTGCTAATAGATGGCACTGTGTGCCTGGAAAAACACGTACTACTGCCCCTTTAAACATAGATTTACACGTCAACAGCCATTTGCACACAAAAAGTTTTAATTATTTATTGGATATTTTATTAAAATTCGCATACAGCCTGAATGTTCCAGGCATGTACAGCTGTAGACACTATGCAAAAGGCTGTAGGAAAGGTCATGGGATAAAACCTCTCCTACAGATATTTCTCTAGAGAGATATTTGATATTGAGTACTTGGATTTGGGAAATAAGCCATGTAAAAACAGGAATTAGATGGCAGTTTAAAAAATAAATACATCTGGTGTTCCTTTTAATTCACTAGTACAGAAGGACACACTTGTAGATGGAAATGTTTCTCAGATTTTATTTTGTATTTAATCATAATAATTTAAAAAATCAAGAAATTCAGATGAAAGAACACTTCCCTTCCCTACATTTTACATCAGCTCTAAAAAAAACCCCATTACAGTAAAAGAAGTGGACGTCAAGTTAAAACTCAAACAATAGTTTTGGATTTCCATAACGTTTGGACAAAACAAAGAAATAGAAAACATGCTGTTTATTGACATAGAGCTGTATATCCCGGTGGACTGGTGCCTTAGCAGAGGCTGCAGAGCCAGAGCTCCTCCTCACACGTAGCCTCTGCCTCCTGCAGAGCTGGACGGAAGGTAGCGGGGGCCTTTCTCGGAGGAGCCCCTGTCTGAGCACATGCAGCACAGGAAGCCCCCACCAATGATGCACATGCAGGCCGCTCCCCATCCGACGTACAAGGCAGTCCCGAATTCATACCTGTGGATAACACAGATCACCGTGACGCCGCAAAACATACGGTTTTAGACGTGTGTGCACTGAATGATAATAAAAAATGAACAACAGCACATCCAGTTGCAACAGTTCCGATTAGGCTTTGGACACTGATGCTGTTGAGGACTTTATAAAAAGCTTTGCAAGACCCAGCTTTTATTTTGATAGCCTACTTCCAGCTATGGACAAGTGAATTTGTAAGTTAGCTAAATATTTAGCTGAGCTCTAAAAGTTTGGTTCAGAGCTAAATATTTAGCTTCAAACTAAACATTTTGCTGGCTAACTAAATATCTAGTTGGAAGCTAAATATTTTTATTGTTGTTTACTACATGCTTAGTTTGTAAGATAAATATTTAATTTACAGGTAAATATTTAGTCAAATAAATAAAGTTTAGTTACTAATATAAACTAATGTTATTTAGTTTATATCAGGCCACAGGTCATTTTGCAGCCTGAAACGACTTTGCACATATTTTAAGCTTTATTTTTGCCATAACATAACTAATATAAACTTAGTTTACTAACAAACTAAGATTAGATTAACATTAAATCTACAATTAATCTCTCATTAACTTTAGATTTTCAGATTTTATGCTATCCATCCAACATCTAGAACTACTTATATAACTAATATGAGTAAGTAAACCTTACTTAGTTTACTAAATATTTCATTTGGAGTTTAATAATTAGTCTAGATCTAAATATTTGTGAGCTGAATATTTAATTTGGAGCTGAATATTTAGCTTCATTTATTAAAATTTATCCGTTGTGATTAGTAATACCTTCTTTGGAGCTTTGGTGGTAAATGAGTGAGGAGCTCCTTACCTGGAGTTAGTGGGAGTTAATGGGCTGTAGAAGTCCTGAGCTATTCTGTGGCCGTACCAGGATGTTCCAATCAGGGCAATCACACCTGGAAAACCAGCAGCAAGGAAAGGTGGATCAGAATTCATTCTTCAATAATCCAGGTTCAACTTGCTAAATTATAACGTCAAAAGAAAGAAAATAAAGTATTTCTCAAAAGCTAAAAGCTAAATGGTTCATATTTTTATGAACTCCCTCCAGGATATTTCAATGTGTTGTTGTGATTTTTGAGGCCTAAAATGACTTTGCACATTTTTTAAGCTTTATTTTTGTCATAACGTGGTCTTACAAAAAAGCTGACCTTCCTAAAAAAAAAAAAGAGCATTTTAACATATTTCAAAGTCCTTCTTCAAATACACAGTTACATGAGATGTAACTTGCTGATAGATGATTGGCTCGTCATCTGTCAGCCAATCATCTATCAGCACATTCAACAAACCATCATTTTGCCATTACTTCCTGTTGTCTTCTTCACTGCTTCCACCAGTAGTAACATCCGGTTGTTGATCATGTGACTCGGGATGCGTTAAAAAAAGTGTTTCCTTTGCAGTTGTGAAACATCTATTTAAAAAATACGTCATCCTAGAGCAACAACTTTTTATTAAAAAACGTGTTGTTTTGAAATTTGAAATTGTCATATTTACATTAAGTCCAGTTATTTTCAGAATTTAAATTTTTTATGGTTAACATAAACGCCGCTACAGAGTCTGGTGGAGAGATTAGAATGAAAGAAACTGATTCTGTAGATGAATGATCTTATCTGTTATTAATTAAGTGATGGAGCTGAGTTAAAATACTGGCTGCAGTGTAGTGCACTTAAGCACTTATTTCACTGACCTGCATGCAAAGCACTGTTTAACACATATTTTAAGGGTTACTAGAGACTTTCTAGTCGATTCGTTAAAATGTTTCTTAATGAAAAACTCAAAAAAAACAAATTGTGTCGAGTCTCTCACCAGCTATTATGAAGATCACTCCTCCAGCCAGAGCCACCTTGGACTTCTGCTGCGGCTGTTCTGCCATACAGGTGGTGCACTCCAAGCCCACCACCGTCACCATCATGGAAACGAAGCAGAGCAAGATGGCTGCACACATGAGCGCCCGGGTCCCCTGTATGTTCGCTGGAGGCACACATATCCACAGCAACATTTAAGAATGTTTCAGATCTTCAATCAAATTTAAGTATCAGACAAAATTTTACATATAAGCTGTAGATTTCAAATGATAATGTTATTTATTAAGGGAAAAGAAAAACAATCCATTCCTCTCTGAAGCAAATAACTGGTTGTGTCGTCGTTTTCTATCTATCTATGTATCTATCTATGTATCTATCTATGTATCTATCTATCTATCTATCTATGTATCTATCTATGTATGTATCTATCTATCTATCTATCTATCTATCTATCTATCTATCTATCTATCTATCTATCTATCTATCTATGTATCTATCTATGTATGTATCTATCTATCTATCTATCTATCTATCTATCTATCTATCTATCTATCTATCTATCTATCTATCTATCTATCTATCTATCTATCTATCTATCTATCTATCTATCTATCTATCTATCTATCTATCTATCTATCTATCTATCTATCTATCTATCTATCTAGTTCCACTACGAGATTATTTGACTAAAAACTTGTTATAAGTGAAATAATCTGTCAGTGGAACTAATACTTTTTCCATCAATATTACGGAATTATTGACTTAAAACAAACTCAGATTTCTTGCTGAAAAGTTGTTTGTAACTTAGTTTTGTCTTATTTCAAGTTAACTTAAATATTTACACTGGAAACTAAACTTGGTAAGAGTTTGTGTTGCTGAAGATATCAGAATGTCCCTGATGTTGAGTGGGACGTCTTTTGTGATGCTACAGCCTGTATGTATTCCAAAATGAGGAATAAATCTACTATATTTTCATGTAACATTCCTACCACAGTTAAACTTAATTGTCCAAATTTTGGAATCAGCGTAAAACAAAATATTTTACTTTGCTTTAGAGCTTGCAGTAAAGCAATCTGACTGAGGAGGGCATCGCTAAAACTTACGTGGCAGCTGAAGGAGCGAGTCGAAGATTTTACACTGAATCTGCCCGGTGCTCTGCCACACGCAGCTCTTCCACAGACCCTCATACATGGCCTGAGCTGTGATGATGTTGCTCCCCGTGTACGACGAAGCTTTCCACTCCACCATGGCCGTGCATGCGATTGTCCCAACGAAGCCCAGGAAGGCCAGGGAGAAGCCAAGAAGCTGAACTCCAGAGTTTGGCATTTTTTGACCTTTAGAAGGATGAAACAAATGCTGTGAAGTAGAGAGAGAAAGTTTTTAAAGATTGGAACCTGGCTTGATGTTCTTTCCCTGTGGATCACAGAAAGAAAAGAAAAAAACAACAGGTATGCAGCCGTGCATTCCCTTGGTAAGAACCTGGAGGAAAAGGGAGGATCCAGGACTCTCACTGCCTTTCATCCAGTGAAGAAGAAAAATGGTGACACTATGTGGACCTGAGCTTCTACTGCAATGAAGGGAATTGCTTAAAATCCTTAAACTGGAGAAAAAAACAATAAAATATCACTCAGACATAAGTGGGGTTTGCCACACAATCTCCAAAGTCTGTGCAATTTTAGGAATATTCATAGAATATCATTCAAATTAAAACCTTCACATATCACAAACACATCGTTTATATTTAATATGCCGAGTAATTTATTTCTCATTATTTTGACGGTTATTGATTACAGATAAGTGAAAACACAAAATTCAGATTCTTTGTAGAATCAAGTATTATATAAGTCCAAATTTATATATATTTTTACTGTATGAATGTTATATTATATTGTGATCTGTATAGTCATAGGGAAGACTGATTGGTTCTGTTCTTATCAGGTCTGACTTGGTCATTATAAATCTGAAACAAACGTTACATATGGGGTTCCTCAAGGTTCCGTTCTCAGCCCCGTTTTGTTTACTGTGTTCTATCCTCTGCTGATCTCCTCGATACCTCTCTGCATTAAAGCAATCATAAAGGAGCCCAGACCAAGTACTAAGTGGATAATATTGTACTGTACATGGACATAGTTTTTAGAGGGCTTACTATATTAAAATCTTTCAGTCGTATGTAATATTAAGTTTTTCTGAATAACTTAAATTAGCAGTAAAACATATTTATCAAAATGCCCAAAATTAGGGCTGCAACTTATGATTATTTTACTAATCTTGGATTCTGACAAGATTCTGAGCAATTGGATTTAAAAAAACGCATATTTTATACAATATCAAAAATAGATGTAAAATGAAATTTAACAAATATTTAATTTCCTCTTTTAAATAATAAAAGAAACTTTTATCTGCCTAAAATGCAATGTCAGAATGTGTTTAGTGAATCCTTGATCATTTGTAGACAAGGAAGCATCTACAGCTAAAAAAAATATATATATATTTCTAACATCAAAAAGTGAAAACATCAACCCTTTCTGCTGGACTTAATATCAATGCAGTTTTGGGTTGATCTTTGGTTTTTGGATTAGCCCATTAGCAATTAAATAGTAAAATGTGCTTATAGAATTTTTTTTTTTTTTTTTTTTACAGAATTTGAACCAGATAAAAGTAAAACTGCCACTTGAGGAGTTCTGGATAGAACATATTTACAGACAAAAAAAAGGGTTTTCATCTTAAATTCAAAATGGATCTTTTTTTTGTACAGTTTTGTCTTTTTAGGGTCTGGATTCTCCAGCAAACGGTCATCTGAATACTAAATTAGATGCTGATTATTTCAATAATTGATTCATCTGATTAATTCTCTCATCCCTACTTGACATCAGTATCCATAAATATTGGAACTATTATGAGGTTCTCTATTTTAACTGAATTATTGACATGAATAGATTTCTTGACGTATTATGATGTGACCTGGAACTATAATCTGACACAGTGAGAAAATCCTTTTCTCTTGAATCTGTTTGCTTTGTTTTACTAAACCTCTGTGTTGTGTTTTGTTTTGTTTTGCTGAAACTAACAGTCCACTTATCTCAGCAGTAATCTTTTGTGATGTTGGTCTGATGAAATCGTGGCAGCACCCAGGCTGCTGTCCAAAGGTTTTTATCTCTCCTAAGTCAGGCTTGTTGTTTGCAGTCTGCGTCAGCTGCTTTGCCGATCCACCCGCACATTTATCTCAGTGCTATGGAATCGCCGTAACACACAGGTACGTTGGAGTTCTTTTGACTTTTATTGGAAAAGTCGGGTTCTTTTGTGATTGAATTGTCGGTGAACAGAAATTGTGGCAGTTTAATGTATCCACCCCCCATCAAATGTCTTTAAATCTGTTATTTTACATTCTTCCTTCACATTGTTTTTGCAGTAACCATGGACAGACAGTTGGGTCGGACTCTCCTGATGCTGCTTCTCTGCCGTATAGGCATCAGCGCCTGTCCATACAAATGCCAATGCTTCACTGAGCTTCAAGTGCTGTGTGCCGATGAGAGGATGTCGGCTTTACCCAGGGACATCTCCAGACAGGTCAGGGAGGTTATTATAATGACGTCCTCCTTGGCGTACCTCTTTTCCCACTCGCTGATGGAGAGCCCACAGCTCACCAAGCTCATCTTCCTAAACAATGCCCTGAAAAGTATCCACTTGAGCGCGTTTGAGGATCTGACCGAGCTCCAGGAACTGGAGATCAGCGGGAATTCCCTGCTGGATCATCTCTACCTGGGAACCTTCTCCAAGCAGGAGAAGCTAACCAAACTGCTGCTCAACTACAACAGCCTGAAAACAATACTTCCTGGGCTGTTTGACCCTCTGACACAGCTGGAGGTTCTGCAGATGAAGAGCAACGTGTTGTCAGATCTACCTCCGTTCCTTTTCCGGAACCTCAGCTCGCTGCGCGTTCTTGATCTCTCCCAAAACAGAATCCAAAAAGTCACAGGAGAGACCTTTTCTGGCCTGGCCAGTTTGGAGATTCTGAAGTTGGGCAACAACCTCATTGGCAACCTCACGTCTGACACGTTCCGCAACACTTCGCAGCTCATCGAGCTTCACCTAGAGTGGAACGGGATAGCGCAGCTCAACGACGGCGTCTTCTCTGCGTTGGCAAACCTGAGTGTGCTGAACCTCCGTGGGAACCGCCTGACAGCCTTCGCCGATAAAGTCTTCGGAGGGGAGCCAACAAATCTAACAGAGCTGAACCTCAAAAGCAACAGACTGACTGAGTTGTCTCTGGAGAGCCTGATCTCACTGACAGATCTCACGTTGTCGGACAACCAGCTTTCCAGCCTCACAGAAAACCTTTTCAGAAATCTAACCTTCTTGGAGAGCCTGGACCTGTCTGACAACCAGCTCACCTCTCTGCCTGAAGGGATCTTTAAAAACCTGTTGAGCATTTTGGTGATCAACTTCCACAATAACAGCCTGACTGAGCTAGACTCCAAACTGTTTCAGGACCAGATTTTACTTAAGAGGCTCTACCTGTCCGACAACAAGCTGGAGACGCTCCAGCTGGGACTTTTCGATCAATTTATCTTGCGGCCAACGGTGAGGCTTCACGGGAACCCCTGGAGGTGCGAATGCCAGCTGTGGTATCTTCACGACTGGCTAATGCAGAACTTACAGGACGTGGAGCTGTCGGACCTGGTGGCCTGCGAGAGGCCAGACTCTCTGAGAAAACGAACCCTGGTTTCCATCAGCAGGGATCAGTTGGTCTGTCACCTGCCGGCAGACCGGATGCCTGAGCCGAACTCCTGCAGCCTGCAAGTATCTAACGACACCGTGGTCGTCAGGTGCAGCGTGGAAAAGTGCTCTCCCCTGACGGTTAAAGTGCAGTTTCAAGAGGAAAATGGTGAGGTTAGGGAGCACATTTTGGAAAAAGAGTCTGATAAAGCTCAATGTAGCAATGAGACGCTGAGAGAGAGCACCATCGATTAGCTTCAAGGACTTTGTCCAGTGATCAAATTCTTTCTTCACACCAGGGGTCGATGATGTTGCCTGACTGTTAGTCAGCACTGTAAGCAAATATCTGACTCCCCGACTGATAACCAGTATGAAGAAATGCTGCTAGATGAGAGAGTGTGGATAAAGCTCTTTTTGTGCAAACTTTAGCTAGTTGTTTTTTTATTTAAGGTCCTGCAGTGATTTAAAAGAACGAGTACTGATAAAACAGAAAATGTGCATATGTATTTACTCAGATGCCCCTAAATAAAATTTAGTGCAACAAAATGTCTTCAGAAGTCATCCAATCACAAAAGTCCACCTGTGTGTAATTTAATCCTGGACACACTTGCTCCAGTGAGCTAATATCTGAGCTACCTTTTGGCTCAGCGCTTTAGCATTTTTTTGCTAACCTTGAAAACATTTGCCGCGCGTAGTTTCCCAAGTTTATTTTCCGGAAAATAAACTTGGGAAATACAATCTAACTTAAAATTCTTTTTTTTATGACCTTCCAGGTGAATACATTTTGACATCTGAATAAAAAAGTAAAACTTCTGTTTGACCTGTGTTTTTAATTTGATCATTTTGTGGGAGTTGCTACTTTTCTTAAATTCAGTGGCATAAATTGGACAAAAAAAAGAAAATATGAACCATTTTAAATCCTGGAATTACTCAAAACTAGAACATTTGAGCACTGATTCATTGGCAAACCAAGTCGTCCAAAGACAGTGTAAAGAACACTGCAGATTGGTTTTATCTCATACACCAAACAAATACTGATGCAAGTTAAATCCTGTACGTTTTTGACCAACTGTGAACTCTGACACTGAACAATCTAAAACATTTTGGAGCAGAAACATCTGCTGGACATCTGTGTTGAAGTTTTGATTATCCGCGTTTAAGAAGTCTTCAAGTACTTAGACGTTTATGTTCATGCTAACTTTTTGTTTTACTTATCACATGTTTTTGATTCATAGTTTCATAGTGTCCACAGAGACTGACCGGTCGTCCTGTGGTCAGCACTCTGGTCCTGAAGACTCAGAGGGATGACAAAAGGAGGAGGTTCCCCCTTTACACAGCAAGGCACACAGATGGCTACACCTTGAATACAGCACTTACTGGTGGTTAACAAGGGTCGAATGGCAGGGGTTCAATTAGCTCTTCAATGTGATGTGAATGGCATCACATTGACCAGGACAAAAACAAGATGAAGCGGTCAGATTTCCAAAGCTCTGATTGGATCGCCTAAACTGAAACTAATTCTCACTTATCTGAAACTATTGCTTTAGATAACGGGACGAATGTGGGCTGTAAATATTTAATGTTCTAAAGGAGAAATTAGACTATTACAGTCAATTCAAGTCTATTTGCATAGCACATTTCAGCAACCAGGCAGTTCGAAATGCTTTACACCTAGGCCTGTCGCGATAAACGATAAATCAATTAATCGTACGATAAATTAAAACTACCGACGTCATTTTAATTATCGGCATTATCGTCTCTTCCGGCCTTTTCCTCTTTCTGTTAATGACACTGAATGAAAAAAGGCTCAACTCCGGTGCTCTCCAATGACTCCTCCCTTCCTCATTTCCTCAGTGTAAAGCCCAGCGGACACTGCACGATCTTAAAGCTGTCGGCCGATTGTCGGCCCATTTTCAAAACCTGACAGATCACACATTAGCCGACAGAAATCCTAGCTATAACGGTTCGATCGGGTTCGGTCCTGCCGTGTGGTGTCCAACAATGGGCACAAAATAATGGCTACAAGTCCAGTTAACTAATTTTAAAACCAGACATTAATCAATGCTTTACTACAATCTACCTACAATGCACGTGGCTAGTGTCAGCGTAAAGTCCTGACTGAATGAAAATCATTACAACTTATTTACGTCACGTTAACGAAGAACAGCTGAAAAGTTACTGGGTTTATCAACTGCAGTAGCAATTTCGCTCCAACTCCTCCCCTTGTCATTTCTATATTCTTTGCATGTTGAATAAACATTAATGTTGTTTCCACATATCATCTCCAATGTTCGCTGGACTTCAGGTTGCACTGTGTCAGCTGTTTGGGATTCCTCTCTGTAATTTCCCCTCAGAAAACACGGAGGAGAATCCCTGCTTTCTGGTTGGCTACCTGTCACATTCAACAGGCTGCATTAAAGCTCCCAGTCAGGGAAAATCCCTGATTTAGATCGGAGGACGATCTACCATAACACACCACACAATCTTAGAAAGACCAACGTTTTAAGATTGTTGTAAAGAGAAAAATAGGAGCAAAAAATCATGTAGTGTGAACTATTGCATCAGGTAGTCGATGTGTCCATCTTCTCTATTTAACTCTAATTATTACTGAAGGGCAACACAATATACACACTTCATAATCTGCCCTCTTTTGGTTGAATGCAGTATTTATTTCCACTTTGGCTTTATGTTTAGTTTTTTTTCCAGTACATTTTTTGTTAATGGAGACTGAGAATCCATTTTATTTTTGTTTTTGGTTGTTTTGTTTATTTTGTTTACCAGTTACAGTGTTTAGTGTTCTTTTGAAAATAAAGTGTATCTAACTTTGGCAAGAAATCACATGCATTATTACATCATTTTCAGTGTAAAAAGGTCTTCAAACAATATTATCGTTTATTCGCAATAATTTTTGAGACAATTAATCGTTCAGCAAAATTTGCTATCGTGACAGGCCTACTTACACCTTAAAAACAATAAAACACTTAGAACTAATATGCAAGTATAAATAGATAAACAAAACCACAATTAGTGATGTAAGTGTTACAATTGATTTAGTAGACATACAAAACAATCATGCTGACAATCATTGTCTATAACTGTGTATCCATGCAGGGTCAGTAGACGGCTTGTGAAGGTCTCCAGGAGTTCTTAAAGGGGCAGTAATATGTATTTATCAGGCACATAGTGGCATTTTATAGCATAATGAAGTTACAAGTTCAGTCATTAAGAAAATGCTGCATATATCAAAAATAAGTTCAAAAAATTGACTTTGCGATTTAATGCTTTGAAATTTGCTTCTGTCCCTTTAAGAAGCTCCTGCTCCGTCCGACGTTCCATTTTCATCACTTAATGTTTTTGCCAATAAGTCTTTAACAACATTCTTAGGAGGACTGGATTGAGAAGTAGTTCCTATGATAAGCTATGGAGACACGCAGTTGCACCAGTTGTGTCGCTAGTCTAATGTTGCTAATTGCTGCTGCAGCTAGTCTGAGGGAGCTGGGTGGGGTAGGGATGGAGGAGAGCTGCTCTGTGAGGGGGAAGCTCAGTTGGAGATTGCAGCTCCAAGGAGGAGCTCTATGAGAGCAGGCAACCCTAAATGGTCGCCATGGGAGATTTCTCAAACATGCATTAAAGAATCACGACAATACTCCAGGTATGCTTTTAATGAAGGAATAACGTTATAACATAATGTAAAGCTCAAAAATGTTGCTTATGCTGACTGTTCTTCCTTTTAAGCAAAATAGACGTTACATTCAAGGTTGGCAGGTCATTACAGGCCAACACAGAGACAAACGCTACTGGCAGTTTAGAGTTTAGCATGGCTGCTAGGTTAATTGAGCCCTCAATTAACCTAGCATTGGTTAATTGCTCAGATACTCCAATTATAACAATAAACAAGCACAAACACAAGCATGCAGGGAGAACAAACTCATGTAGAAAGATCCTGGTTTGGATTCAAACCGAGGATCTTCTTACCAAAGGCCAGATGACAACCTGCCTTTATGCACAGTCACATTCAGTAAATTAGAATATGTGTTCCAATGAGGCTCGTTTGTCAGATTAAAAGTATCTTTGAAAATAATATCCTAGAAATAGGTATTAAATATACCACTCAGCTCCTTCAGACTAACAGCAGCAGCAATTAGCAAACACCTGGTGGAACTGCAAGTCTCCATATTTCTGTACTAAAAAATATTTTATTATATCTAATGTATTATTGTATGATTGGAGCAAAAATACTGGAATGGAATCCTATTCTTTGACCTCACCTTTCCAAGGAAAAATTTTAAACCCATTACAAAACTTTGAATTATTTTAGTTCCTCAGTGGAAATTTGCCGATACCCATCAGTCTGACCCAGTAAATGCCAAGTAGACCCAGTTAAGTGCATTGCTGTTTGTGGTGGTAAACTGGCAAATGTGAAACAGTTCAAGAGGAATGAATGCTTTCTCAAGACACAGTACACTGGAATAACATGAGACACTAATGGAGTCATCCTTAATCCCCTATCACCTGCCAGTAAAAACCAGTGTCTCCCAGTGCTCAGTGAACAGAGACAGAGCGCCTGGGTGCCTCCCTGTGAGGGAGGAGAACAATCGGCTGTGAGATCTCATCTCTTTATCCTGAGATTTTTTTTTACAGCAGGACTCCACGCTCTAAACAGATTGAAAAGGAAAGAAACAGGGGAGGAGACTTTATCTGTCCAGAACAATACAAAGCACCAGGGTGGGAGGTTGTGGGGCGGGGGGGGGGGTTCCCCACAGTGTTCAGACTGACCAGGGAACATAGAGGTGGAGAGGGCAAGCCACACTCCTCAGGACGAGGAGTAAAGGTCAGCTAAGGCCCAGTGCATGGAGGCTAGGGTGGGGGGAGAGAGGAAGAACTGTGAAAGAACTGTGATCAGAAGATCTGAAATAACTCAAGACAGCGTCCACATTACCATCTTGCTATCTAAAAATTAAAAATGCATTAAAGGGGCAGAATTGTGTATTTTCTACTAGGCACATAGTGCCACTTTATAGCACAATCAAGTTACCCTAAGCTGTTATGAAAATGCTGCATATATCAAATACAACCTAAAAGAAATTTGACTTTGTAATTTAATGCCTGGAATTTGGGCGTCTGTCTTTTTAATAACTCCTGCTCTTTCTAAAACTCTGCCTTCAGGGAGTCATCAAAAACAATGCTCTTGTATTAACACTTTTGCATCATTTTCACAAGTGAAGTAGCTCATATAATGAGCTCAGTGGATGTGCAGTTCCACCAGGTGTTTGCTAATAGCTGCTGGATCGTCTGCCAACAACTGAGACAATAACGCTGAGAGGGACAGTTGAGGTGGATACGGGCTCTGTGTGGTGGAAGCCTGAAAACTTCAGCCCAGAGGAGGAGCTTTGTCCTTGAAGGCGGGGCTAGGTTCACCCAGATGTTTTACACAGCTGGATGGTTTCCACGAGAGATTACAGGATTTCTCAAACATGCATGAAAGGATCATAGCAACATTCAAGGTTTGTTTTTGATGAGGGAAGAACGTTATCACATGATGTAAAACTCAAAAAAGTTGATTTTTACATATTGCACTATATTATATATATATATATTAAGAATAGCCAGTTAGACATTATGATACCGCAGGAACGTGAAGACCTTTTAAGGGGTTTTGGTCAGTACTTTATCACTTTATCTAAAAAACAAGGCATTAGGGTTAACACTAAAAGTATTCCTCCTCTCAGCATCATTGAAATAATTTCATTCAGATGTGAAATGATTCCCAAGACCAGTTCCTATTGGGTAGGTAGGTGCCTATTAGCTCCACTCTCTTACCCAATGAGAGGACAACACTCACTCCTCCATGATACAATGACCCAAACATCTCAAGAACACAAATGGGCCATTTTTCCCCCTCAGACTGGGAGCCTTGCTTACAAACAGAGGTCACGATTTCCCCCTCCAGGCATCCAGACCCCTGGATCTAAGCTAAACTGGGGTTGGTGACCAAATTAAGAACAGCTGACCTGATGTGGGTGTTAAGTGGACATGGCGATGTCACCATAATGGTAATCTTTCATCGTACTGGTTTGCTGGCCTTTGTCTTGTCTACCCCAATTGGAACACAACAACAGGCTATAAGCTCCTTATCATCACATTACAATTATTGAGGAACTATAGTCTTCAGAAAGAAGAACTATGACCTTCTGGATCATGCTCTCCAAAAAGCGAGCCTCGTTTTGTTTTGAGCCTCCCAGATGGAGAGGGTTTTATTATGCATACATGCAGGCGGCATTGTCTAGCAGTAGTAGTTCTAGCAGAGAGCGAGTGCAACACTGAGTGGTTTATTTGCCACCAAACATCTGAAATACCTCCCACACTTAATCTACCAACTGCATAAGTACTTTCTGAAGAGGCTATTGTTGTGAGACATGAAAATATAGCCACATATAAGTATCAGAAATTCCAGCTTATAGGTACTTTTTTTTTTGGTACTTTGCAGAAGCATTCATACCCCTTGAGTTTTTCCTACTTACGTTACAACCACAAGTCTTCGGTGTTTTTTATTATTTTATGTGACAGACCAACATGATCATGGCCGGATTTACAACCTGGCACCAAAACCTGGAGAATCCACTACACAAAATTCTTCTACTAATGTAAATTACAAGACATTATTAAGTGGTTCTATTGAGAAATTGAAGCATGGCAGGTTTAATGCAGTAGCTCCATGTTGTTCCCAAAGAAATTGCTATAACGTCATTATTTTAAAATAGTTGAGTATTGTTTACATTTATAAAAATCCCAAAATATTAATACAATTAATCGGATATGGGCTTATGTGAGTACAATGCATAACACACATTCATTAAAATAAACAAACAAAAAAGTCTTTGGCCCTGGGCTACTGCCCTGTAAGCCCTTTCTAAAGTCTGCCTCAGATGATGATGCGTGGTTTTCAAAATTACTAATAAAAATAGGAAAAGACCCAAACCAAGACCCAAGACCAGATAATTCACTTCATTTCTGTTTACTTAAAACAATTTAAAAAATCAATCTTGCTGTTTCACAGTTATCCTGCAAAGCTCAATGATATTCAAAATGCAACCAGCTACTGTAATTGGAAGGTGGGACAGCAAATGAGTCAGATTGGATTGTGATCCACAAGAATCATTTTTGGTGTTTTCTACAGGAGGATTCCTCCTTCAAAAAAATAAACATTATTTGGAAGAAGAAAGGTGTGAGTGTGAAATTTTCCTGTCGCACGTCAGGGGGATTGTAAATTTACTGTCGGAAGCTTCTCCTCCACTTCTAAGTTCTAAGTTCAAAAAGAATAGAAAGAAATATTGTTGTAATTGGAGTCAAGTGACAAAGAGTACTGTTCATTCACCATTGATACAGAGTGCATAATATATGCGCTAACTGTGATGTGAACCTCTGCCTCCTTCGACCCCCATCAAGTACCAGAACGGCTCTAAGAACAATTCACCCAGAGAGGTTTCCGGTGTGTGTCACAGAGAAACCATCACCATCCACTCTCCGATTCTAAGAGGACACCATCAATCATGGAGCGGACGGAAGGGGCAGGCCCTTCCCAGTTTCATGTCTACCATGCTAATCTTCATGTACCGCTTCCCCAAAAAGAGTTCAATTAGGTAGGGGTGGGGAGACGAATAAAAGGTGATCAGGCACAACCTGACGCAAATGAATATGCGTCTCTGAAGGCTGCTCAACTTTTCCGTGAAATAGCTAAGTGAACTGTCAGTGTCTTAATGGGTCTACTTCTGTGAAGAGCACAGTGTGGCCTGGTTAGTTCTTGAGAAAGCCTTTAGGCACAGGACCTCAGGGAGCAAGCAACAATAAGCCTTCTTTACGGTGGTGAAAGTGACAGCATGGTCCTCCCCCTCCCTGCTATTAAACCTTTTCTTGGATAAACAAGTGGAAGGCCCTTTATGAAGATGGAGAGGGTCACAATGAGAGGAGCCACTGAGGGGGCCCCGTCTTTGTTTTTGGATTTCGGAGGGTCTTCTCAAAGGATGTGATAAGTGGAGGGGCTCTCGTTTTGTCTTTGAGTTCTCTTTACTGTCAGGCATCTTCTCAGCTTAACTAAAACAACACAAAGTTAAGTTCTGGGTTTCAATATCTGTTGAGGTGAAACAGATGTCTTTGGATCAGCACTTTAACAGAAATCCAGAATGAAGCTAATATAAACAGAGCCTAGATAGGTTCAGCTGTGTTTCCATTACAAATGTGCGCCAAACTGACTGTATTCTGAAACGGTCGAAAAAGCAAAATTGCACAATTGCGGTGTTTCCATTTAATAAGAGACGCAATTAAAATCACACGTGAATAATCAATAAGTAATTAAAAAAATGCAGCACCACCATCTTCAAACTATTTCCTGTCGTATTCTTCTTCATGGTTTGGGCCAGAGGCAACATCCGGTTGTTGATCATATGAGTCCTGATGCGAAAATGGGTTTCAATTGCAGTTTTCAAAAATAAACCAATTTTGATACAGTCAAAAAAAAGCGCCTCATCCTCATTTTTAAAATGTCCATTGACTTAATTTATTTTTGAAATATCAAGTTGTGCAATTATGGCCAAAGGAAACACAGCTTGTACTTTGTGTGAACTTAGGACCAATCGACTATTTTCCAGGTATGGATCGATGCTTGGTTGGTATGAGACGTCCTCTTGGGTACAAACGGTGCTGGGTCAGTATGAAACATCCTCAATATAGAAACAAAGTGGTGCATAGTCAGCACAAAACGTCCTTTAGGTTTGAATCCATGTATGTTGCCCAAGGAAAAGGACCGGAGCCATGATGTGGGGCTTGTATGTAATTGACATAATTGTACAGCACCAATTCACAACACAACATCTGAAGGCACTTTACAAAAACAGTCATTTCCGTCCAGTCATACAAACATTCCAACTGAATCTAGTTATCAAACAGTGCAGTCAAGTTCAGTCTATTGTACAAATTGGTTAAAAAGTTTACTGAGAGCATACAAGGAACCTGGTTGTTGTTTTGAGCTCAAATCTAAATTTTGACAACTACAAAGTCTGTCTGTCACATCTTAAAAATATTGCCTGAATGAAGAGTTTTCTGTCAAAAAAGGACAGAAAAACTAGTGCATGCCTTTATTTTCAGTAGATTAATAATGTTTATACTAGTATAGGTAAAAAGAAAATCAGCTGCAGCTCATCCACAAGGCTGAAGCCAGAGTTCTGACCAACGGCAGGAAAATAGATCATATCTCTCCAGTTCTTAAAACACTCCGTTCTCCGTTTGTAAAAGACTAGATTTTAAAATTCCGCTATTGTTCTATAAGGCAAAATCTTGGGAGTCTCAAGTATGAACTATGTACACGCCTAAACGCCTGTACCTGCTTACTCAGTATTCCCAGGACATTTCCCATCCCAGCACACTCCTCATCTCTGGACAAACTCCCTGAAAACCTGAGATATCAAACTGCTGGTTCCTGTAAATCAGGACTGAGAACATTTTTGCTTACAGCAGCTTTTTATCAAATAATCTGACAAATAAACAGCTGTTGCTTTAATGTCTTTAATATTCGTATTTTAATTTAACGTTTATCTCTTATGCATTGCTGTGATGCTATACTTTATTTTTTCTTTGCTTTTCTTCCAATATCCTGGAAAGCACTTTGGATTGCACTGTGTATGAATGGGTGCCATAGAAGTAAACTTGCCTTGCCTATAAATCTGGAGTGTTTGCATCAATATGAGGATGATGCTGACTGAGGACACGTCTTCTAGTGATGATAATACCATTTTTAGAATAAATCCACCTTTAAAGGTAATCAATCTCTTTTATTTTAGAGTGGAGAGGGAAATAAATTTTGCCTATCTGAATTCTGAGAACATCCACTTTTACTGCCGCCTACTGGTATGTTTGGTGTATTACTAGTGGTGTCCACACGGGATGTCAAGCTGAAAGTTACGGAAGAGGATTAGGGCCATCGAAAAAAATATATAAAAAAATATTTTAAAAAATAATTCTGACTTTAAAGTCAGAATTCTGAGATTAAAGTCAGAAAGTCAGAATTCTGACTTTAATCTCAGAATTCTTTTTTTTTTTTTTTTTCGGTGGCCCTAATCCTCTTCCGTAAAAAGTGCTTGGGAGCCACAAAAAAAGGATTTTTCCACAAGGACATGGCTTCAGCCACCCTATTTTTGAAAAACATTTGCTATGTTTAGGAAAGACCAATAGATCAATTAACTGAAACCTTGCATGAATCCAGGTCTGAATCCAGGTCTGAATCCAGGTCTAAACGTCAATGGATTTTGTGACCCTGTTTACTATTAATTTAAAAAGAAAGTAAAAACTATGACTATTAGAAGATGAATACTTTGTGCTCAACCTAATATAAAATTATTTAAATTTGCCAATAAAAAAGAAATGACTTTAGTTTGGCCTGGCAGTAATATGCACCTTTCTCAAACTGTGGATCTGGAACCAAACAAAATCAGTCCAGAGGCAGACAAGTGGCCTCCAAGCCGCACCGTAGACATCTCTAAACCGCCACTCTTGTGATTTGGGGCTCAGCTGGCTTTAGTTGGTCTGATACATCCTCTAGGCCGTGATCCCTCAGAAACCAGTCTATTGGTGGGAACACCTTGTCTTTGAAGGGTTTGTGCTGACTGTTGTGTAGAATCCCCAGCCTAATATTCAGGACAGATGTAAGGACGGCCAGCCTAATGATAGACAACACTTAGACTGACCCTGCTGAGCCAGTCTCTTATAAACATAAACTCAGATTTTGAACCCGTTTTAGGATTTTTACCTCTTTAAATAAATATTTAATCCAGCCAGAAAACTGAGACAATAAAGTGTGGGTAGAGAATAAATGAAAGTAATATGGTCAGATGGCTATTCTTTTTAAATAACACATCTTTTACACATTATAAACACGTTTTATTTATTTATGTACAGGCAGTGCTTTGAAGAACAATCAGCATTTTATGTCGACTAAGGCAAAGAGACAGATAAATATCTCTTCCCATTCATGTATACCAATACAATACAAATGTAGATAAAATAATCTGCTAAGAAGTATTCCCTAAAAGTATTTACAAAATGTACAATATGATTTATTGTCTTATTGTCAATTTTTTCCCCCTCCATGGTTCCTACCATGGTCTCCACACAGAGTCTGAGGTGACAGCAGGTGCGACAGGTGACACATGGTGGCAGTTTTGTACACTCAGAGGTGTGAGAGCTGCGCCAGGAATAAGAAACGCAAAGTGTCCGTCTGGCGATGCCACCACCTGGAAGCCTCCGTACAGTTTCATGGCTTCGGGTGATAGTGAACCACCCTTGAGGGGCGCCCGCAGGCCCGGAGGCGTGGTGACCTGTGTACTGCTGGTCTGTCCCAGGTCGCCCAGGTGAGGTCCATACAGGTTAATCTGGGTCACACAGGCCGCGAGGTGGCCGAGGAGGTGAGTCCTCACCTCGGCCGTGACCCCTTCACACGTGGACAGGAAACGGGTAACCTCTCCAACGCACTCGCTGAATCCAGCTCGGTACTTCCCCAGGATGGATGGGTCTGTGTTTAAAGCCGCTAGAGAAGAAGAAAAAAATGTTAAGAAATGGAAAGAAGGGCAAACAACCTAACACATATCAAACACAGAACACCCAAAACTAGGCAGAAAGGATTAAAAACGGAGAGTCCTGCTTGGTTTTCATCTGATAGAGTTATAGGTAGGCTAAGCACACTTAAAAAATATTGTGGAGGCTTTTAAATATTAGATATTGATTTAGCTTTATTTTCCTCAGGCTACTTGTAAATGTAATGTTTAACGATGCTGGTTTGGTCAGCAGTTATTCATCGTGTGAAGTGTCCAACATTAAGGCTGATATGCTTTTATGCGTCATGTTGTGAATGAATATAACAACTTTGTAAACGTTTAATACAGTCATAAAACTTGTGGTTAAGAAAGCTCAAGTTTTGGAGCAGAGTTTTAGTTTGTGTCCAGCTTTTAGCTAATTTAGAAATGGTATTCAATATTCATAATGATGAAGTCAAACTTAGGATGCTGAGGTTTATAACACTGAAAAAATGTCACATGCATGCACTAATGAGTGCAGCTGTAAAACATTCATTTTAATTTCAATAATCAAGTGTATTTATCTTAATGAACCTAAACCTTTAAATGCATGATATGACTCTGGCTACAGAAATCTTAAACGTGCCGTTATCCAGCTGCTTGTCCAGACATTTTGAACTTCCATTAGATTAAAAAATATAAACTGTCACATATTGCAAATATCTACAATTCAAGTCGTTCTAAAAACAATAATAGTCCCATCCTCATTTACTGGAATAATTAAACTACTCATTTACAGTCATACTCAATAAATTAGAATATTATTAAAAAAAGTTCATTTCACCTCAATTCACTATGTGAAATGTGTTGTATCAATTAATTACAGTCATTATGCTTTAAAGCCTTTATTTTTGCTAATTATGATTTTCTTCGTACAGTACACTCAACCAACATTTTTAAAAGCGAAAAAAGGTCTATATGAAAAGTATGTTTAATACCTGTTTAAAGGTTATTTTCAAAAGGTATGTCCAATCTGACAAGACTCATTGGAAAGCATATTCTAATTTATTGAATATGACTATAATGTCTGAATTAATTAGATGTAAAACCAAGTCAAATTAATTGCCTAATTAGTTTATTTTGTAGCTGTTAAACTTGCACAATTTCTAGAACAAATGCTGGATAAAATATATCCAAATAAAAAAAGGTATGTAAATTGTTACAGCAGTTTAATTGGTAAAATTTTAACCATTCTTTTTTAATGTCTCTTCTAGGCAACATTTCCGCAGTCAAAAAGTACACATACTGTGAACTTATTAATACCAAACTAAAACCGAGGTGACTGAGCTTACATACCTGTCATCTGAAGCCGCTGGAGGTTCCTCAGGTGCTTTACCGTCATCTCCAGGATGTCGGCCTTCTCCAGCTTGGAGTGTCTGGAGCTCTTCAGACAAAAACAGAGCAGCTGTGCTTTAAACCTCTCATTACATTTGAAGAGGTCATTGACAGTGGCTCGCTCAGACTCTTACGTCTTTCTTGAGCGCGTCCAGGATGAGGGTCTTCAGCTGACCCAGGCTCTCATTGATGCGCGCGCGTCGCCGCTTCTCCATAATTGGCTTGGAGGACTTCCACGAGCAGGTAAAAATGCAGTTAGTGTTGTTGTTTTTGTTCGGGTATAAAAGTTATTACATGTGTAACTAAAATGACTGCGCTCAGAAAGCCTACCTTTCTGTTCTCTGACAGAGTGCGGGGTTTCCCTGGGGTACAGTCGCCTCTTGCCGGGACGGCCGCAACGCCAGACGGAGATGCTCTTTCGAAAGTACCGGCAGGCATCTTCAGGTTCGCACGAGAGTGGAAAAACAACCGAAAAGTAAACGGCCGAGAGTCCCGCCGTCTCCTGGCAGCTCTCAGGGTGGCTGGCTGACTATAAAAAATGACAGCAGTCCGAGCTGTCTCCGAGCCCAACTGCAGCACTCCAGGCGCTGCTCGGTATTTATACAATCGCAGCATGCACGCGAGCGGCTCGTGTGACACGTCGGGGTTCCCTCCGCTTGTCCAATAAGCGCGCGGGATACGGTGCCGAGCAGGCGAGGGCTCGTGCGGCAAGGCGCTCTTATTGGCTACCTGTCCGGTTACTGATAAATACACAAAAACTTGCAAAGTCACATTTGGAAGCATTAAAAAACAGCCTTGTGAAAAGCGAAAGAGAAAAAAAAATCCTGAAGTAAATGTGCTACTTTTCATCTGTTTCAGATCGTGGTTACATCATCATAAATAAGTCACACATTTTTCTCACATTCTCCAAATAGTACAATGGTCTTAGGGAGAGAAAAATGTATTATGGTTACATAAACCCACAAACGTCAATTATAATCTTTCATAATTTTATGTCAAAAACTATATCATCATAGTTGTACATACTTCTGAAGTCGATGAAGTCAACTACGGTTTTGCAAATTAAAAAATACCACCAAAAACAAATCTGAAAAGTGTGTCATAATTTGGTATTCAGCTTTGAGTGAAGCGATTATGGTAAAAAAAAAAAAAAGTCCTGGTAGCAGCAACGTGCCTCTGCATTTTCAATATGCGGGTTCTAATGAACAGTACAAAAATTACTACAATTGCACAAAAATATGACATTCTTCATACAGCAAAACACATGAAGAGTTAAATTAGCTAAAAGTAAAAGGTATGTCCAGTAAATTGCAAAATGTACAGCGTTTAATCACTAAATCAGTGTCAAAAGCAAACTCTGAAGTAGACTCAAAATTGTGAAAAATACCAAACTCTATGATTAGAAGTTTAACTCTGAATCAATTCTATTAAGCCTGAAGAGAATCAATTAATGACACCAGACAGCAGAGGCCTTCCTACCCCAAAAAACTAAAACACACTGGTATAGGATAAAAATAAGTATAGTTATAATATATAAATATTTTATATAAATATAATATTAACCCAGAAATCATAAGAACTTAACCAGGTTCTGCTGGAACACAACAAAAAGCAAAGCCCTTGCATTTTTCTAACAATCAGGATCTTTGCTAAACAGGGCTGGATGTACAAAGATGTGGGTCCAAGGGCTGGATTGGTGCCCCAGTTACTGAGGAAAATTTATTTTACTAATTCAAATTACAGTACATCAATATGTAATCCTGTATGTCAGTAGTGTGAATTGATGCATGGTACAGGTGCGATATGTCCCCTAGCCAATGACGCCATCTTGTTTCCAAAGACATTTTCCAATATTTTATATTTTTTATATTCATAAAAATCCCCAAATATGAATACAACTCACCTAATTTGGGTCTGTAGGGTTATATAAAGATCCTTCTAGGGACCAGCAGAGTAAATTAGCCATGGCTATAAATGCTGTATAAAACATATATGTTTCTACTGGTCCCCATCAAATAAATAAATAAAATAAAGTATAAAGTACAACATTTGTAAAACATTCTACTTGAAACAAACAAACAACAACAACAAAAAAAACTAAACAGAAAATCAAAATCTGTGGGGCCCCTTCAAAATTTGGGACCCTGGGCAACAGGGCCCCTTAGGAGACAGGGCGATGTTTTGTGTGTGTGTTTTTTTTTGCTATTGCGTTCTCTCATATTAATGTAATGATTAGTCATTAGTGCATGACTGAATACTGTAAGCCACAGGTGTCAAACTCCAGTCCTCAAGGGGCGCTGTCCTGCAGTTTTTAGATGTACCTCAGGTACGAAACACTGGAATGAAATGGCTTCATTATTTCCTCCTTGTGTAGATCAGTTCTCCAGAGCCTTGCTAATGTGGTGCAGCAGAGGCACATCTAAAAGTTGCAGGACAGTGGCCCTCGAGGACTGGAGTTTGACAGCCTTTCTTACCGTGGCCATCCTACTTTCTGCTATTCTATAAGGCAGGGGTATCAAGCCATTTTATTCCAGTGTTTTGTACCTGAGGTACATCTAAAAGTTGCAGGACAGTTTTTTTTTATAAAAAAATAAAAAAAAATACATCCAAACTATTTGGACTTTTTCTGAGTTATTATTGCGGGGTAGTGAGTCATCTGACAGTCTTGATTGTGTCTCTTTTGTGTTGGTCTGAATGGTTAATAAAGGGCCGATTTCATGTGCAGTTCCATCTCAACCATATACAAACAGACATAAACATGCAGTGAATAAATCGATTTTCAATCAGTTCTTCGCATCAAAGAAGAACTAAATAAACACGTTTTCACTGAGGCTCTTTAGATGTGTATATATTTGAAATTTTAAATTGACATTTACCGCATACAAAATAGAGCAGCAAATATTGCGGTAAGAATATTGCGAGGGAACGCAAAAATGATTGCGTGGTAACCCAAACGTATTGCGAGGGAATGCAAAAGAACATTTCACTATGTCCTCTGGAGGGCTTCGTACTTTCTAAAGTTTGATCCAGCTGCAAATATTACAAATATGGATGTTCAAAGATCAGTAAACAAGCTCGTCCTACTGCTACATCACATCAGAACCGCCATCTTATATCCATTAAACATATCAACCAAACGTTAACATTAGAACAGCAGCAGAAACCCAAAAGCAGTCATTATTATTGTTAACGATTTCTAAAAAAAGAAGTCTTAGCAACATTTACCCAGAGCGGTATTAGCTTTGTAACTGCAATAAAAGCATCATATAAACCACGGCAACGTTCATAACTGATTACTAACTAACAGTTGTTAGCAGCTGACAAAAAATAAACCGAAAAAAAGAGCAGAGCGATATGGTTGCTAAAACTTAGAAAGTACTATGAGCAACGGAAGCTGCAGCTTACTGGCCATCTGGAACAATCATTGAAGGTGGAGAATTCTGTCTAAGCTTCCCTCCTCGACTGCCATCGTCGCCATCACGAACTTTATCACCATAGCAACCCAAAACCGTTCCGGCATCTTTTTTTTTTTTTTTTTTTTTTTTTTTAACTTTATTTATTATAATAAACAACAATACAATTGTACTGTGAACAAAACTCAGGAAGATAATAACCATAATTTACCAGGGGGAGCATAAAATAAAGCAAGATAAGAAAACGACAATCAATATAAATATGTATAAAGGAAATAGCACAAATTGTGATATGTGTGCCAGATGTCACAGTGCATTAACATAAAAGATGATCCAAAATTCCAAGCTGATTACAAGCCCGTATTGTTGATTCTGCTTTTTGATTAGTGGAGGATTGAATTGTTGATAAATAATGTTTAAGTTCGATCAGAAAAACTAAAACATTTGGTTTGTTCTTCAAAAATTTGCATTTATGTAGGTGAAATTTAGCCTTAATAATTAGTCAATCGATAAGGAGACTCTTTACATTCATTCCTCCATTTTGTTGAAATCCAAATAAGACATTTTCCCAATATATCTGAAAACCTGCTGAAATTTTGGAATCAACAAAGTTACAAAAATGTTGCCAAAATATTTTAGAATGAGGCACAACCAGAACCAATGAGTGACCGATTCTGGGCAAACGACACAGAAGGAACAGTTCACATCAATGTTAGAACTGAATTTCTTTAAATAGACTTTAACGGGGTAGATTCGGTGAATGAGTTAAAAAAAAACTTCCTTTACAGTGATCAGGGAACAGCCAGATAAATTTCCAGGACATAGTAATACGAAAGCGACTCCAATAATGAACAACCACAGGAGTAGAGGTCACGTCCTTCAGAAACAGGGATCTGATCAACTTATTGTTACAAGGAAAATGATTCAAACAAATTTTGCCAGCAGGAGAATGTATGGGAGATAAAATGGGAGAATGATAAACGATTCTCGACTTCTGCCGGAATAACATACAGATCTTTGTAGAAACGGCACCAAAAACTTTGGCATATTCTCCAGGAGAGACAGGAAAACTGAACTTGCAGAGAAATTCTTCATAAGTCAACAACAGACCATCACTGTTGAAACGTTCCGGCATCTTCTAATCAGGGTCATATTTCCTGCTTATTAAATTCAGCAATGCTGATTGGTCAAATGTGTTCTCATTTTTCCCTAGGAACCACACATGATTGGCTATTTAGCTCCATTTCTGGAACCGACAGGAGTTTGTCAGGGAAAATTCAAGCACATACGATTAAAATACCCTAAATAATTTTTTTAAATTAAGTTTCTTTGTCATTTTTAGATTCTCCCCCCTTTTCCTTGTTAGGGAGGCCGACGGCCCTGGGCCCCCAGGGACCATGCCACTGATATCCAAACCATAACGTCACAACCAAAATGTTTTCCTGAGATTTTGTTTAACCCTGCATTAACCGTGACGTGCCTGCTGGTATCCTAGGGTTTGTTTGCTCTATAATGTTTTCAAGCAAACCACCGAGGCCTTGGCAGACTAGCTGGATTTACACTGAGAATATAATACACACAGATTTACTGATTAGGTGACTTCTGAATGCAGTTGATTGCAAAGAACTTAATTTAGGGGCATGGTCTCAATCTGTCACATAAAATCCAAAGAAAGCTCATTGTAGTTTTCAGTTGTGTCAATGTGACAAAATAGAAAAAAGTCAAAGGGTATGAATACCCTTCTGGCATTACATTAATCCCATTTAATAAAAATTGTCTGTGCTTACTGTCTTCATCATCACGAAAACCTAAAAGAGCTTTTCTTTTGGTCGGGAACTTTCTTTGTGTAAGATATTATTAAAATATCTTTGATGACAGGAAAGATTTCCCAAGATGCATTTCAAAACAAAGGTTTAGACACAACTAAGACAGATTTAAAGCAAATACATTTTTGAGCAAATTCTTAAATTCACAGCTAATACAATGTGTAATTCTGTATTTTGAAAGATATACAGACTTTTGTTTTACAGAAAACATTAGGTTTAAATGGACATTAGTATACTTTTAGAGAAATCAAGTTACTTTTTTAAAATTTCAACTGTATATGAAACATCTCCTCTGTAGTTTAAGAATGCATCACACATAAAATCTGTTTTGCTTTCCCAACTGTCTAAAAGTATTCCTGTCCACTTGTTTTTATCTCTGAAACATTAGAAAGTTGTCTTGAGGACCCATAAAATGCCCTTATTTATTTGCATTTTCATAGCAGGATTCCTTATGATCTGGAAAATATGACCTGAAACCACGTTTTACCCACAGCATTCAGAGAAGGTTTTTCATATTATTGTGGTATATTACTGCATTTTTCCCCCTCAATTACCTCACTGTTAAACAACATAATTGTTTTCAGCATTTAGATATTTAGATCTTGAATCTATACCATCCCAAATGCTAAACGCATCAAATTGAACTGTCAGTGTACAGGCTATTTGACCTTCTGACCTATTAGGCTGGTAGGACTTCCTTGTCCTCTCTGACAGAGTTCAAGCCCTTTTCAGAGGTGAAATGACCCAAGAAGCTGGTCACTGTTTACATCCACTGTTTAAATTAACACAATAAAAAATAAATAAGTCAAGCCTTGTGTTAATACACATCTGCCATGCTTTAAAACTCAGTCAACCATTTCAGAAAAAAAATATTCTGGAGCGGAGAGTTATGGATCCAATCCACGGACGTAGCAAAAAACAGAAAAAAATATTTATAATTATCCTTAAAGAGGCAATATTATGTATTTATAGCACAATCAAGTGACTATGTTACTTTCTGTTGCTATGAAAATACTGCACATATCAAACACGACTTAAAGGAAATTTGACACTGTAATATTAATACCTTGAAATTGGGCCTCTGTCTCTTTAAAAACTCCTGCTCTTTCTGAAACTCCACTTTCAGACAGTCATCACAACATCGCTGCTTTATTAACCCTTTAAGAACGTTTTTTCCAGCGCTTGACTGTGAAGTAGCTTGTATAAGGAACTCAGCAGACGTGCAGGTCCACCAGGTCTTTGCTAATTGCTGCTGGCTAGTCTGAAGGAGATGCGTGGGGGAGTCGGCGTTCACATATACATTCGCACCACACCAGAGTTCACTTAAACCTAGCCGAAGCACTTAGGTCAACCTCGGTCTGAAGGTTGACCAAAGTTTGCCTTTTCTTGGTCCGCATCAGAGTTCGACTGCGCTTTCACACCTCTCAGAACAAATCTGACTTTCTATGGTTACTACTCGAGTTCAGAACTAAACAGGGTTGGTGTGTATGCACCCTCCTTAGTGACCGAAGGAGCCAAGCAATCCCGTAAGAATGCATAAAATGTTGTGGATGTCTCTTCACATCCACCTGCATGGTGCCATCACCTTCACTCCCCTCTTCACCTGGTTTATCAGCTACAGCCTCTGCTTGCTGTTCCTCCCACCCAGTCAGCAAGCACCCTGCCGTGCAGGCAGTGAAATGATCATCCTCATCATCAAATACAGCAAGGACTCCCTTTTCAGAGGCTGGTATGAAAACCTCTCAGGCCAGGAGGGGAGGGTGCAGACAGAAGGGATCACTTAAAGATCTCAATCCAGGGCTCTGCTCTCTCTTCGTCCCTCCTTCTCCCTTTTAATTCCCCCCATAAAGAGGGAAGGGAGGGGCTGCTCCCTTAGCAACTCCCAGCCCCCTGTCTCTGCCTGCCTTTTGTCCCCCCTCCCCAATAGCAGTTTCTGCTCCAGGAGCCTTAGACAAGGCCTCTATTAATTGCAGGCCTGTGTGGAATACATGTGGGACAATGGGCCCAACAGAGTGTCCAGCCCCCAGACAAGGCTGGAAACAAGTGGAACAGGAATCCGGCAGAATAGACCCGTCCTGGCTGATGTCACTGAATACATTTACCTACCTCAGAGCACATTCACTCTCTGCTTTGTTTTATTTGGACAAAAAAACTGAAGAAATCGCAGGCACAGGGAGGAGGTAGCAGTGTCAATGGAGGAGAGAAGCCGAGGGTGGGAGCACGAGGATGGGAAATAACTGGTTACCATGGCGATGAGTTGAATCAAAAATATGGTCGAGTTTAGCTGAGGCAGAGATGTCTAAAGGGTAGAGGGCATTAGATTAAACCCTGGGTGAGATAAGAGAAGGCTGAAAACAGAGGTTTAGTTTTTAATCCATTCAGACCAGTTTATACGGCAATAAAAGGCTAATAAAGGAGCGGGAGATTAGGGGACTCATCCAGGCTCGTGTTTGTCAACAACAACCTGAGAAGATTCAAGTCAGCTTATTCCGAGTCAGTAGACGGGTTTTCAGGAGGGACGCTTCGGTATGCCTGGAGAAGCTGCTGAGGACAACTAGCACCATAGTAACTGGTATTTCACCATCACAACCTTCCATCTGTCATCTAATGTGGCAAGATCCTGCATAAAAGGGTTAGGGGAAAAAAACAGCATTTATATGTTCAGCTTGGAGGCAAATGCAATGAGATTGAAGCCCTATTAAAGTCCCTTTGAAAGGGAAACCCAGCCATCGCCTTATCCCTCAACAAATTAAAAAAAAAGGCTTTTCGAGATTCCAAGAGAGGCCTCATGTTTAATTTTTAAAACCCAGACATGAAAGTGTTGCTTAAACCACATTCAGCCGTGGCAACTCTTTAAAGCGCTCGTTAGCATGTAGATTATATGCATTTCAGTGCATTGTCAAAGCATCTAAGTGTATTTACATGTTAATCTGTTCAGGGATACCGTCGTCTTGAAAAGGTATTGGGGGGGTAGGTTGGTGAACTGTGCATTTTTTTCCGTGCTACCACGGGAATGCGATTTCTTTGTGCCACCAAAGTTCAAACGCATTCCTGTAAAGACCGTGGACATTACGAGGGTTGATTCCCTGCATCAGAACAACCTGCGAACCTGTTGATCGGGGACAGAAACAAGAGCTCCTTGTCTCAAAACGAGCACCAATGTAACCTCTGTTCTTTTATACGCACTGCAGGTCAAAAGCTCCACTCAGCGAGAGCATTGCTGATGCCCTGCCATGTGGGGCTTAGCCTTCTGCGAGCTCAGTCCATATCCATGAGGGTGTTTATGTTGGCATTTCTGAATGTGAAGATGCCCCATTCTTGCCACTCAAGACGACTCACAAGACCAGCGTTATGGCCACTTATGGTGTGAAAGCCGCCTGTGGGATGCCCTTTCAGCTCTCGAGGACCTCTGGCTGAGTCCCCTTCACATGGCAGATCATCCTCACTTGGGGTGGAAAAGAAAAAAGTCTGCTTTTTACAGACAGCGCTGTCCTGAGGGATGCTGCAATCCTTGTCCCTGGGCCTCCCTTCTTCACCTGCCAGCTTAGCACTCATCACTTATGCACATAATCCCTAGTTGTTGCGTGTGATTCACCAGCCTGGGCCCAGAACCCAGGACCCCCGAGCCTCCCCTGCTTAAATGCTGCCTGGGTGGCTCCTGGGTGGCCATGGAAACTCATCTTCTCATGACAGTCAGGCTTCAGTCATGTCTCTAAGTCCCTCTTCAGTCACAGAGCGTCTTTTTCTGTCCTCTGTTTTCCGTCTCCTAATGCCCTCTGCCGTCCCTGTGTTGCCTTATCTATGGCTTTCTGTTTCTTTTCTTTGGCTTTGGTTGCTCCCATGCATGGGCTCAGCTGATCCACAGAAAGCGGCCAAAACTCCGCAACAATGTGACATCTTTAGAAGACACAAAAGTGCATAAGTGCTACTCTATGGCAAGTTTTAACGAGTGGATTTACCATCACTCCCAAATAAAGGCCTGACCTCATTTTATTGTGAGTCTCATCTGTAAAGTGAGATCGTAAGATAGACTTGTGTGCTCCTTTTCAGCACGGGCACTGCGAGGCCTGGGAGTGCAGATCAACTTACCCCCCCACTACAAGTCTGCAGCCTCAGCCATTAGTTTGTTCTAAGCTCTGAAGATCGCACAGGCCCTCGCGGGAGAACAAGACAGGCAACCGGGCAATGTTGCACGGCCCCACATGAACAAGTGTCACAGTGATCCGAAGCAGTCCTCCCCCTGTGTGAACGCCATGTGAGAGGCGGCTCCATCCATGCCCCAACCACCTCTGCACAAGGCTCTCCATTGACTTCTAACCTGATGAGGGACCACGGGAGACAAAGCGCAGCTGGGCGGCGCCCATCCCTCCGACAAGCCTGTGAACAAACGCTAACACGGCTGCAACTGTCCACCCCCTGAATCACTGAATTTATTGACCAACCACAGAGCCCATTCAGGCCAGGAAGGACTGATAAATGAAGGGGGACAGCGATGGCATGAAGACCCGGGGTAAGGAGACGATGCTCAGGGGGACATTGGGGAGGAAAGGGGCTTTGTGACCAGCTGGTGGGTCACAGACCTTTTACCAGACGTGATTGCCTTTGTATCATCTGTAAAATGAGGCCATTGGTATGTGAGCATCAGGTTGGCCTTATGTCCCGACTATTAATCAAAAACGGGGCCTCAACTGGGTCTAAGAACTTTAGTAGAAACAGCATGTAAATTGGTCTTTTGCAAAGTAGAAATACAAAAGTTGAAGACTTGATGAAAATCATCACAAAAGTAATGGTTCGGGATTTTTGCAGGGAGCTGTAAAAATCTGTTAAAAGTTTAAAAGCATTTCATATCTTACCAGCAATACATATCTCTCTTGGCGTTTTAATTTGGTATAAAGATTGGGAACAGACCAAAGGGGACTTTTACATCTTAAAACAAGTTTAGACTAAATGTCAGTTTATCTTATTGCTACTTTATGATTCTTCACACCGTCATTGGCTGGTTGTTAACACAGGAAATGGAAGGAGGAAACATTGTACCAGCACCAATCTCGTATGCAACCACAAACAGAACATGTTGGCCTTTGCAATCAAGACTAACGGATACAACAGTAACATTATGAAAAATGCTGAATTATTACTGCAGGTCTGCTCAAAGTAGTTTGAGAAACTGAAAATAGTGTTGTGTTTGCACAGCGTGTCCACATACTTAGCTGACATGTTTAAAAGCAGTTTTCAAATGTTAGAAGCTTAAAGTCTCTGTACATCCAGAAGTGATTAAAAACAGTGAATCACTGTCTGCACGAGAAACCCTCAACAGTAATGAAACACTCTTTTTCTTTTCTGTCTCACTTTGTCCTTGCGCTGTTTTAGTTCAAGTTTATTTGTAAGCTGGAGTTTAAAACTGGCAACTAAAGGGAAAACTGTCAATCTACAATTGTTTTTGGAGAATATTTAATCTAATTTAGCTACAGCCAAGTTCTGGATCTCCTTTTAAATGTTTATGATTCCTTATCTCAAATTCATTGCATAGAAATTACAAAGCATCTGAGTGAAATCCTTGTAATAGCAAAGACATTAAAGAAAAAAAAAAGTCTGGTGTGTTTCTCCAGTAGTCACTAGGTGAGAAGCAGGGTACGCCCTGGACATGTCACCAGTCCATTACATATTCCAACATTTCCATTTCCATAAATAAACACTCAAAACAACATAACAGTTTAAAAGTTCACAGAATGATGCCACAATGTTTCTGATATCTGAGCAGAAATCTCCTTTTGTCTTGGTTCCGCTTGGATAGTCTGGCCATTGCTTTTCTACGCAATTCTGCTCAATGCTCATTTTCCCTCAGTGTTCCGTCTGGGCTTTCTCCAATTGAATTTGATTCCTTTGGTAGAATTTCCATCAGGCGAATCAATGAACAGAAGGAGAAGTTGTGAACGATGACAATGGTTTTCAGATTTGCAGTCTGTCTGTAGTTTTAGCAACGGCGGCGGAGGAAGTCGTCCAGTCCAGTCCGTGTTGGCCACACCTCCAAATATTGAATTAACAGCCATGGAATAGGAATAACAGCCACCCTATTCCTTCTTCACAATGGAGGATTGTTGTTTACAGCGCAGGAAATTTCCGGTAAGCTTCATAGCCAAAAGTTAGCAGTTGGGTAAAGTTTCAAGCTTGCGCAGCGTCCACGCCTCCAGCAAGCAATTGTTTCTTGATAGCCGAGAGTCCACTGCCTCTGGACGAAGTGAAGCGTAGAACAAGATGCAAAGAGCTTCATTTACTAAAAGTAAAATAACAGTTTGGAAGGTATTAACAGAACCTTATTTAAAAAATCCTGAACTATCCATTTAATGCTGAATTCAGGGGACACTGTAAGCAGTGAGAGTGTAAACAAATCTTGAAAGTGGCCAACCTAGACAAAAAAGTGTTACTTAAAAGACAGATTAAGAAAGAAAAAAAAACTTAACAATGTCTGAAATAGCACACGTCTGAGAGCAAGCTTGAGAAAATCTTTTTGGGTGAGTTGCTAGCTGCGAGGAAGAAAGACTGTTTGTTTTAGCTTCTTTATTTGTCTTCACCACTCTCCATCTGTTCCGACTACGGACACAAAAGCAATACAGCAGAGAGTACACACACACACACACACACACACACACACGCCAACCCACGTCGCTCTGCGCAGAGGCAACACTATCCGCAAAAATCACCACACGGCAAACAAGCCGGCGAAGGCAAGACATCGGTGTTTACCGAAAAGATGATCCCACAAGTCACAGAGACACATGAATTCATGATGCCTCCTCATCCTCATCATGAATATTCCCCTGAAATAAAAGGCCCCTTCCCTGATCTGTGGGAGATTCCTTTCTTTTGGCTACAAGCGAGGAACCCCTTCCCCTTATTCACGGTCCCCGCTAAATCCGTCCATTCAAATCCGTAGGCCCTGATCTCCACATGAAATGATAGCACTCTTTCTCCTCCACTCCTGCGCCCTTAAGGGCCCATATGCCAGGCAGCGAGGAGGCTGGGAAAGCCCATAATTGATCAGTGAGTCTTGGCTGAAAAAGTGTGACCAAGGTCAGCCCCCCACGAAGTCTGCAACACTGGCTTCAAATACACATTTACTGGGGGAATTTCATGGAAGTTCTGCAGAGCAAACACTGGCATCAAAAAAAAAAGAAAAAGAAAAAAGATACAGTACATATATGTTTATATGTACAAATACGGAATTACATTTTCATTCAAATGAGACTTTTTCCACATTTTCACAGATTTATTTTTGTGGAGCTGACTGGGAAACACTTTATGTGAACAAGAACCTACGGACACAAAAATCTGATAAAATCAAGTTTTCAGTTCCATGACATTTTAATATGCAATTATTAAAGTGGAATGTACCATAATCATAAAAAAGAGAGTCATATCAATCAGAAACGGAGGACAAAAGCATCTACAGGAAGACGGGTGGTTGTTTCTTTTCTCTTCCACAGGAAGAATTCTGTCTCTATAAGAAAAAAAAAAGCTAATTTAACGCTTTCTATCTCAAAAGTACAACAGCCCTGCATATTTTTAATAAACTTAGATTACAATCACCATACCATACCAACTTTATTTATAAAGCACTTTAAAACAACCACGGCTGATACAAAGTGCTGTACATCAACACACAACATAAAAATAAAAAGCATAAAATAAAAACTTACAATTTAAAAAAAAAAAAAAAAAAAAAAGTAAAATGACACCCTCTTTCATTTGTATGGTATTATCAATCAGAAACAGCATTCAGTTTTTATGCTGTATTAATATGGAAAGAACTCCCAGAATCAAAACACTGAGTTCATTTACACATTAAAAGCCACATGTTTATTTTTTACTATTGATTAGCAGTAAGTGGAATACTGATCAACAGCCTCTAGAAAACGTCTGAGATTAATGTCAAAATTTCATTTTTTTTCTAGCGAATTTTTGAGTTTTCAAACTCAAGAACTTCCCAAGTTTTTTCTAGAAAATTTCTGAGCTTAATCTCAAAATTTCTGAGATTTTTTGGCGGAAATTTACTCTTCCCTTGGGCTCTAGTACGCCATGTGGCAGACAACCTCAAAGAAATGAAACAGGAGTAGTTTTCTTTACAAACTGGAAAGAAAAGTGAGCAAAAGAATCTCCACAACAGTCTGATGAACCAAAACGGCTCCAGAGACCTAATGCTGCTGCAGGTTGCTCTTAAAGCTACATGGGGTGTACTTAGTTCTCCAGAGAAATAATCACAGAGTTGCATCTGTTGTTAATTTTTGACAGAAGGTTAGATTGAATTCATTTTACAACCTTGTAGAGAGATGAGCCTAGAAATGAAAGAGGGTGTACTTTCTTTCATTTATGACTAAATCTTCCATTTATCCTTAAACGCATCACATCATCTTCATGTTAAACTTCAAGTTTATTTGAATAATGACGGCTTGATGATAGTAAAATAAGCTCCATGATAAACTCAGTCGTCTGAAGTGTTTGTATTTTGTCTCAGCACTGTTAGCCTAGTAAGATGAATTCATAAAAAACTATTATTACAGTAGTCAGTGTTTAATATGTGCAATTATATTCTGTACCACTTCTGAACCTTTTAATAACTCAAGTTGCAAATGACCTGCAGAGGAGAGGACATGAAATATAAACCTCAAAACTGTAAAAAAAAAGAAAAAAGTATCTGACCCTTACTTTAGTTTGATGTAGTTCAGATCACCAAACCAACAAGCCAATTTTGACATCAGACAGATAACCTGACTAAATACAGAAAGGGATGATTTCATTCAGAAAGCTGTTCTAACTGACCTGCTACTATGTGAAAGAGTAAACGTCCATCTTGTTATGAATTAACTGTGATTAACCAGATTTTTTTGGGGGGGGGGGGTTGGTTCAGTTTTACTAACCACAACCAGGCCTGGTTAGTTCCAGACCTGTTTGCAGACATGCCAACAGCAGGACCTGTCTGACAACATGAGGCACACAGAGATCCCGAAAAGCAACACATCACGTCCCGATCTAAACAAGTCCAGAAAGTGGTGAGAAACAAACTTCATTGATATTTAATCTTAACGTTGAAATGTCTGTTTTCTCTCCGTTTTCTTCTCTCCACAGAGGCCACGCCCTGTCTGGCGTTCTGTTTGGCTGTGACTCCGTCTTGGAAGACGGCGCCGGCTGAGATAATACTGCCATCAACTAATCCTTCTCCCTCTCCTGCTGTTAATTTTTACTTTTTTTATTAACAATGAAGTTACTCCTGTTTCTGTTTTGTGTCTCTGCTCTGTCTTCTCAAACCCACAGGCAGACAGCTGCTTGTACTGAGCCAGGTTCTGGTTCTGCTGGACGTTTCTTCCTGTTAAAGGGGAGTTTTTCCTGCCCACTATCGCTACATGCATGATCGGTCTGCGGGATTGCAGTAAAGTTAATGACACAATGCAGGCGATTTTCGCTGAAATCATTTTATGTTGTAAATTATAAATAAACTGGACTGAATTGAAAATTACTTTAAGTGTACATCATGTATGACCTTTGGGCGTACATGATGTACACACTCCAGTTTGACTGAATTCAAAAATTCTGCCGTAAAGAGTGAACCACAACTCTTTTACAGTCATGTAAAAAAATAATCAGCAGTTCTTGAAGGCTGTTGTCTCTCTAGGTAAAACAAGCTGTGTTTCCATTGACTGTATAGATACGCAGTTTGACATTATGAAAGTAGTTTAGCTTAATGGAAACCCGGCACTGTAGGAAAAAATCTGATTTTTCGATGAAAGGTTTGGGATAAGGTGAGGTGGAGGGATTTTTTTGGCCGTGCTGAAATTGTTTTATTTTGCAAAACTGCAGTGGAAACACTTATGTTTGTTTTTTTTGCATCACAGAAGTCACATGATCATCAACCAGATGTTCCCATCGGCACAAACCATGAAGAAGAAGTCAACAGGAAGCAGTTGGAGGATGATGGCGAGAAATGATTTTTAATGACTTATCGCCTGAACATATTCACGTGTGATTTTATTTGCATTTTTTATTCAATGGAAACGCCGCATTAGCAAAATTGTGTTTGTTTTTTTAATTAGGGGAATATTGGCAAAGTTTTGCGCAACCCAGATCAGGCAGTTCTTAGGCTCAGGAGTAATTTACCTCTTACATACGTCTGTTGAACAATTTGTATTTAGTCAAGTTATCTTTGTCTGTTTGGTGATCTGAAACATGTAACTGTGACAACAAAAGAGATGAAATCTGTATGAGGGCAAACCATTTTTTACTGTATGCTCGTCATTTCTGCACTCATTAGAACATTCAAGTATGATTCATGACAGTTGCTCCAGAGCATTAGCATTAGCATACAAGGCTCCAAAAATGGAAAGCCCTCTGGCTCAACCCAGGATTCAGAGTTTAGTTCACTTTGATATGGCGGGTAAGAATGAAGGACATCAAGTAGGAGACTGTGTGTGTGGGCGTGTGTGTGTGTGTGTGTGTGTGTGTGTTAGTCTGTATCAGTAGGACATGTCAGGCTCCACCTCCTGCAGGGATCAGAGAGTCGCAGAGATGTGGGGCTGTGCTTCAGCAGCATATGTGACAGTAGAGGGTTTGGGGGGCCAGTTGGCGTCGTCCTGCAGCTCCAGGGCCAGGTGCCTGTACAGAACCTTCGGCCGCTTGTTCCTCCAACAGAACAACCGGGACAGGAACAGCGCGGCCCAGCTGTCATTAGCAACCTGTCAACACATCAACACCAACACAAATCTAGGAGTCAAAGCACTCCTAGAAGTGCTTTGACTCCTAGATTAGCTATTCAATCTAGGAAATATCAACTTTCAAATATCAACTTTTTAGTTGATATTTAACTAAAAAGATGCAAAAATCTATGTTTTTAAATGAGCAGCACAATAAACACATTCCTGAAATTCTGAATTTGTTTACAAAGCTTTTTAAAAAGGATTCTGCTACATTTTCATCATCATAGAAAGTTACCAAAATAAAAAAACTAAACAAAATAAAAGCGTGTACTACAGTATCTACTCCTGCGACACCTGTCTTGTGTATCTACACTGTAAAAACACAAGGTCTTACTAGATATTTTTGCTCTAGTTTCTAGTGCAGATATCTTAGTACACTTGAAATGAGACAAAAGTAACTTAAGTGGCTTTTTAGCACTACGTCTTAAATTAATTATTGACTTAAGACGTAGTAACAAGTGTTATTCACTTGTTATAACAATGACATAGATTATTTCAGTGTTATCAATGAAATAATCTGCCTGTGGAACCATTACTTTTTATCAATATTAAGGAATGATTTACTGAAAACAAGCTTTTATATATCACTCAAAAATTAATTGTACGTCGGTTTTGTCTTATTTCAAGTGTATTAAGATATTTGCACCAGAAAGTAGACCAAAAATACCTAGTAAGACTTTGTGTTTTTGCAGTGTATAAATAAATGGTTTGAGGTAAATATTGCTTCAGCATTCTAGATTGATACATAAAGCATTGAAAATAAGAGATTCACATACACTTCATAGAGAAACACAACAATATTTTTCATTGTCTAAAAAAAATAAAACAAATTAAACTTTAATGTTTAATTTGTCAGGCTTAATATAATTTTTTTTCAAATTAGGAAGTTTGTACACACTCAGATTGCTCTGTGTTTAAATAGTTTGAGATAGGCCAGGTGGTGATGTCATGGCTTTATAAGCTTCTGATAGGTACATTTAAAAGGTTGAATTAAACTGGGACAATCATGACAAAGTATTTTAAGGCAACAACTTAAACAAAGCCGTCTTGGGTGACGTCATGGAAAAAAAGCACTTCTGCTAGTCCTTTAATGTGCTAATAGCAGAGCTAACTTTTCGTTTAGCATTTTTGATATCTTTGAAAACGCTTAGCGCATTTAGCTTCTTCATAAACAAATCTTTCCAGATAAAGTGCCGATGTACTGTTTTGTTAACTTTCAGTTGAATAAAGTTCGACATCTGTGTTGACGTTTTTGTCATTGACTTTTATGAATTCTTAAAGTAGTAAGGCATTTATATTAATGCTCTTATTTTGAAGTGGGTGAAGACTGTTAACACAGCCTCAGTTACACAGAAGGACGGGGACAAAATTCAGCAAACTACTGTGAAAAGCTTGAGCTAAGTCATTCAGCAAAAATATCAATTCTACCAAATACTAAGAAAATATGGAAATCTATGAATTAATACTCTCAAAAAAAAATTTCTTGCATGTTTTTGGCATTTGGGAAAAAGACAGAATTTCGGTGACCTTAACTGAAAACAGGACATGTTTGGTCTGATTTAATTACAGACATAAAAAATAAAAAGGCTACTTCTTTATACAGCGTAACTAAACATTTAGCTGCTCCTTCTGCACTAATGAAGATCTGCTCACCTACAAATAGCTCAGTGAGTGAAATCTGGCCTATTTTCTGATTGATTTGGATCAATCAGAAATCTTGATTGATCCGTAGACTTTGTAATAAGCGTTGAGCTTTCAGTATCAGATGGTCAGGCAGGAAAAAGAAAGAAATGACGTCACAGTAGCACACCTTCGATCCGAGTACCATGCACTATACCAAATGTTGACGAATCAAGAGCAACACACATATGTTCATGTTTCACCAAATGTGCAAAATTGTCTTCACATTTAAACCCACTAAAACGAGATTTTCATACACACTGAGCCACCACGCTTATCAAGAAAAGACAGACAGCAGGTTTAGGAGTGAAAGAGAGCTAGCGTTAAGTACAAGGTGCTATCTAAACAGTGAGACCGAATGAAGCAGATTTTAGTAAGAGAGAAAAAAAAGGCTTCCCAACCTGTGGTGTGTCGCCAGAGGAGGACTCTCTGGGGCCATTTGCCCCCTGACTTCCTCTGAAAACAAGCCTCCACAAGATGATGTCAACGATCAAAATCTAAAGGGAGATTTCAGGGGAGGGGAACTTCAAGAGTCGTCTAATCATCAAGATCGAGTTACAGCACCAGAAAAACGGCAAGTGTCACAAATTTAAAAGATTTAATTAACGTCTTTCATTCATTAAGAAGCAACTGTGCAGCTACAAGCAGGATTTTGGTCAAGGAAAAAAAATATATTTCTATGCATGCAAATCACACTTTGCATATTCAGGCAGATCGGTCAGAGACAGGATGTGATGTCGTACCTCCAACATGAAAGACACAACGGCATTCGCTGCAACAACGATGACCAGAGTAACGCGCCAGTCATGTGGAACACACACGATCTGATGGGTGGGGGAGGATGGGGGGATTGGAGGGGGACGTGATGAGCAGTGCAGACAGCATCACACAAAAGACTTTTTCTCACACAACCGGTCACTTTACTTTAAAGCTGCAGTATGTAACTTTTATAAAAATATATATATTTTTAATATTTTTGTTAAAACTGTCACTATGTGGTGACAGTTTGTTATTAGACAGATAATCTGTGAAAAGATCGATCTCCTCCACCTTCTTCCTGAGCAGCTATCACCGTCTGATGAAATGCACTAAAAACAACCAATCAGAGTCAGGAGGAGGGGCTTACAGCTGTCAATCATCCTCATGCATTCGCAGCTAAACGTGCTAATGGTGGAGAAACAACTTACAGTTACAGGAAAATTGTTTATCCGCCTTCCACAGTGGGCATGCTAACTAGTGTAGCATTCACTACAGGCTTTGCTAGCTGCAGCGTAGCAAAGAGCAAGAGGGAGGGGGTTATAAATTAGTGCACACAGAACAAACATTACAGATCAAAAGATTTGTGCAAAATAATTTTATTATCTTTAAATTTATTATTGTCTTACTCTCTAATATTCCTGAATTAACCTAGCGTCACAGGTATTTTGGGTAGAAGTGGAAAAGAGAGAGAAAAAAGAATAACAAAATAGATAATTAAATTAATAAAAGTATGCACCAAGACTAACGGGTTAAATAAATAAAGGATAACCACAGAACACTTTCTGTGGTCTTTTTGTTAGACTGTGGTTGTTTCTAGTTAACACTCGGAGAAGGTAGAGAAGCTCGGATCTTTTCACAAATTATCTGTTTCATAGCATACTCTCATGACATGGTGACAGTTTCAACAAATATGTAAAAATATATATATTTAATACTGCAGCTTTAAAACATGCTTTAAAAAAAGAATGTTTGAATGAATGTATCGATGGCATTCTTTTATCATCCATTAGCATGCAACTACCACCTAAGCAGTGCCTTGGATTTACACCCAGAATTAATGAAAAAGTAGTCAAAACGTTTACCTCTAGAAAGTTATCGATAGCAGAGATGGGGGACAGCATGATGAAGAGGAGAAAAGAGTAGAGACCGACACAGGACAGCATGAACGGCCCTTATGAAAGATAAAAAATAAAACAAAGACATTCAGATGGTGTTTTTATGTTTGCCTTGACTTCACATATCACAAAGGCAACACATCAATAAAGGCACGTCGCTGCAACTGACTTACAGTTCTTGTAACTCGGCTGCCTGAAGGGCTTCCCCTTGGAGAAAACTATAGCCACGGCTAAATACTGGAAGGACGACACGTAGAAGAGGGACGTGTTCTCGTAATTGCGGATGTTTTTGTGGTCGTGAGAGGTCGTTCCGTTCCGGCGGTCGGAGAAGCTGCTGGGTCGGGAGACGTTACAGGCGCTGCAGGACAGAGGGAACGCAAGAAAATAAATAAACTGATTCCACAAGAAAATAACTTCTTTAAATCAAAATGATTCATGCAGCGAATCGATGAAAAATTTTTATCAGCCTAATTGCAAAGTCACGTTTTAATCAAAAATTATATATTGATAAAGTATGTAACATTTTCAATCCACAAACTCTTATTGCTGCAAACATTTTGAATACATAGACATATAAAGATATTTATTGTTATTTAGGATCTTCACCCATCAGATTGGTGAAAAGTGCTATAATACACCTTCAGATTGCATCCTGATCATTCACAGAACTTCTTTGAAAAAAAATTCTTATTTTGAAATGTTTGTGCTGCTGCTAATGTTTACCACTGAGATGCTATTTTAGACTACAATATCTTAGCTCATAGGCTAACTCCTGGAAGGACGACATGTTCCCAACAACAAGGACTGTTGTTGTCCTTTTAGCACAACAGTCTTTTCCACTGTCCCATTAGGTTGTTTCTTGTAGCTAAAATGTACCCCCAGTCGGGCGAAGGTGAGGAAGTCTTAAATGCCAAATTCCTTCAGATTTTGCATCCAAGTCCTTGTAACCGGCCATTTTAGACGCGGCTCTGGATGATCGGGTGTTATTCGGAAAAGCATAGAATCTGTTGACAGGATTACGTTCAGTTGTGTAACTCCACAAATTTGCAACTTTTACGCAAGACTGACGAATTGTTGGGGGAAAAAACAAGCAAAAGAAAAATCATGCTTGGATTTTGCCGTAAGTGGTTCGGTAGAAACAACAAACATGAGGAATCGGCTGTGTGTTTTTAAATGACACATATAACGCTGTGGTAAAAAGCTAACACCAGAGACACACTCTGCAAAATATGTACAGCTGTAACTTTACTGAACCAGAGGGTTGAATGCAAATGCAGGAAACCCACATTGAATTTTTTTTTTTTTTTGCAAAACATGAAAACCATGTATAGTTTAGTTGTCCTTCCACCTCACAAAAGTGTGTTTGTCTATCATGTACAACAACATACAGCTCTGGGACAAATGAAGAGCCCACTGCACTGAACCTTGTTGAAAACCTTCTGGTTATTCCGCCAAATATTGATTTCTGAACTCTTCTTGAGTTAAAACATTAGTATTACCTCAGTTTCGAAATGAATATCAACTTGTTTTTTTGCATTATTTGAGGTTTGACAGCACTGCATCTTTGTCGTTATTTTGACAATTTCTCATTTTCTGCAAATAAATGCAAAACTTTTGCTTGGAATTTCGGAGACATGTTGTCAGTAGTTCATAGAATAAAACATGTTCATTTTACCCAAATGTTGCACTCACGAAACAGACAGAAGTCCTTCTTCAGTTTCGTGCAAACTTTATTTGCACAGGCTGTGGTTTTTTTTGGAATTGTTCTTCTCAGAAGCAGCAGACGCGCAGAAACAAAACCGCTACAAAGTTTCTTGTTTAAGAGCTACAACCTTACAACTGACCAACTGACCAACTGACACAACCCCAGCTACGCAACAAAACGGTGGCGTAGCGCACAGCTCAGATTCTGTAATGCTTCTGCGGCTGAACAAAAGCAACTGGGCAAATCAAATATATGAAATAAATGAATAGAGTGTTTAATCCATAAATTTAAAAAAAATTGCAATTTAAATGAAATACTTCTAGGACGCAACACAAACATATGCCTACAAAAAGTCAAATCAAAGAAACGGATCATTTTAAGTGATCCAGAGCTGCATGTTATAATTTGTGGTTGTTAATGTAACAAAAAAATCCTTTCAACCAGTTTTGACACAATCGGATGGACTTCAATGTCCTACACTTTTTTACGCCACACATCTTGATCTTTCTTGTCATGGAAAAGGCAAAAAAATATATATATTTTAAATTTTAAAAAGTTAGGACAAGTCTGATTCAGTAGAGGGAAAAATGATAGGAAAAAAAGGATGAACCAAGACTTTTGGACCTCAAACATGAAGAAAAGCCAAAGATCGAACACACTGATGCTGCTGCGGTAGGCCTGAGTGGCCTGACCGGTGAAGCCATCGGTGTCCCACAGTGACGGTGACTCACTCTGACTGAGGCGTCCACGTCTCGTACCAGCTCTGCTGCTGCACCAAGTAGAAAGCCAAGACCTGGAAGGCCAGGCAGGTGAGGATCTGGGTCAGAACCGAGCAGAGCAGCGAGCCCGAGATAAGACTGGACGGAGGACGCTGCCTCACCAGATCCTTCCACGCTGGGTTCAGACTCACTGAAGACAGGCCAAACAAAAAAGAAAACACACATACATACACACACACACACACACAGGCATCAGCAGAATGACCTCCGGTGACTGACAACCCGTTCAGCTGGATCTCACTTGTGAAGGCAATGATGAGAATGATGACGAGGTCAATGAAGAGAAACTGGAAGTCTCCCAAGTTGCTGAGGATCTGCGTTAACAAAAAGGTTAAAACTGCGCAAATAAAAAGGAGAAGACACAGAAAAAAAAAGAGATCAGTGGAATATTTACCCAGTAAAGCAAAATGACACTGATGTACTGGATGATGCTGTAGAGAGCCATGAACTTAAAGACGCAGAACGACGTGATGAGGGCGGCTCGTCCCTCCCTTCGGAAAACATAAATATTAAGGCTTTCACATTATCGACTACAATTATTTTATCATTATCACTAAATTAAGAATTTTAATCTCATGGAAAATGTGTAGTTTTCCATCAGATACTAACTAGGTTCTGAGGTTTTTGTGTCAGTCGATACCGATCCAATACGGAAAAATAGTGCTGAATTGACTTATTACAAATTAATTTGATAACTTTGCATCAGTACACTATAGGTAAATACACCAACAGCTTCACAAGCTTGGACAAACATGTAAAAATAACTTTCATTTGTTCAGTCAGAGCAATTAGGAGGCTAACAGCCAATGGAAAATAAATGACAAAGAAACTGAAACGGATAAAAACAACAGGCTGACCACATTGGTCAAACATGTAAAAATAAACTGTAACAAACTTTCTTTCAAATGGTTTAGAAAGTGCAATTAGGAATTCTAAATATAATGTAAAATAGATAATAAAGCATGACGTTGTTGAGCGCATAAAAACATAGAATTAGAATGAATAGATCTGCCCTTACGGATCAGGTACATTGTCATCGATACTTGAGCTAGAATTTTTTTTTTCCAATATCAGGACCGATACAGATATTAATATCGGATCGGTGCATCTCTATCAGACACCAGGAGAAAAGTGTGAAAAGTTGCTAACATATGTGTCACTTTGCTCATCGACGCTCCGGGTCAGGACCTAGTCTTCACCGTACCTGATGAGGTTGGGGACACAGGAGATGTTGGAGGTGGAGGAAGTGAAGGGAGAGGCGATCGACGCCTCCAGCTCAGACAGAGAAATCCCACTGTGTGCTCTCTTCAGGGCCTGAGAGGGAAACGCCTTCGGTTACTCTGAGACAGGCGACAGAGTATTCATTTTCTAAGTTAATTTCTTGTTCTAAATTACAAGAATAAAAACATAACATTATGAGAATAAAGTCATATGAAAATAAGGTCTAAATATTAAGAGAAAAAAAAGTCCTCGTAAGGTAACAATAAAATCATAATATTACCAGAATAAAGTGTTTATAATAATAAAGTATGCAGCAGACGAATAAAGTCGTCTGTTGCAGAGAAATACATACTTTTGCAAGAGGCTGAAAAAAACTGTAATCTAAACTCTAGTACTGAATATTTCCTAAAATTAAATTAATATGATTTTTAATGTTATATTTTACGTTTCTTTGCTTTTCCTGTTTTTTTTTAATGTGCTGTGTATTCAAGTTTTCTCCTTTATGATTCTGTTTGATCTACTTAGTGTTCTGTTTGCAATTTTACTTGATTCCTGTAAAGTATCGTTGATTGTTTGGAAAAGTGCTATATATTTTTAAATTAAATTATTATTATCAATCAGCTTGTGGAGCATATTACCATTACGTGTCTACCTGACCTGTCTGAGCAACATCCCATCATATTTCACATGAACTGATTTGCCAATGCACCAGCAGTCTAGAGAACCCAAACTTACCCCACAGTCATTGGCGCCGTCGCCACACATTCCAACAATGTAGCTGGAAAGTAAACAGAGTGGATGAAGCTGCAGCAGTGAAAACAGATGGAAATGAGCCGAAGTGCAGCTGCAGCTGCAGCAGCAGAATCAGAGAGGCTCACTCAATGCCCTGCAGGACCTCCACCAGCTGGGTCTTCTGGTCTGGCGCCATGCGTGCGAACACGGTGGCTCTTAGCGCGAGCTGCAGCGCCCCCATGTGGGAGGAAAAGTGTCATTACAACTACAGAAGCGAGAAAAGCAAAACAACGTGTCAACGTGCAAAAACAAGAAAGTACCTTCTGTATTAGCTGAGGAAAGTGTTCTGTGATAACAGCAAAGGCTCTACCGTTCAGAGCGAAGTGATACATCTCCTCCTCCACGAGGATCTGTGCAGTCTGAGGGAGATAGTTCATGGTGTGGGCAAACTGATAATTTCATCTCAATTCAGCTCACGTTATTATACCAATGTACAACATAATTAAATCAGGAACAACACAAAGTCATTCAATACTGATTTAAGTATTTACATAAGAAATGAAAATGTTCTGTTCTTTATTTTATGTTACATTTTTATGTCAACCAGAAGAGAACAGCTGTTATCAAAGAATCTTACTAAAGTTACCTTAGAGGCTTATGATCTATTTGTCTGTCTCTTGCATTCTTAAGATTTTCAATTTCTCAAAAAAAAGCACCAGAAGCAATAATAAAAAAATTAATACAACCAAAGTATGAAAAAACTAAAACTATTACAATAACTGATATAAACTAAAACTAAACAATATTTAACTAATAACTAGCAAACAGACTCTAAAAACAAATTAAATCTGAATGAATTTGTTTTATTTTCACAAGAAAATAAAACTAAACTATAATGAAAAGCCGAAACCGTTGACTGAACCGCCTTTGGACTTCTAGTCACTTCCTCCTTCAGACTGCAGCTCAGCTGGAGAACCAGCCTTATTCCACAGGGACTCCAGGGTTGGTTGTAGTTTTAGTCGATGGGAACATTAACTCTGATCTCCAGCAGAAAATACTGAAGGAGAAAATCTAACCATCACTTTCTGATTCCGCAGCATTTAAATGATCCGAAGCACATCAGCAACTTCACCTCTAAATATCTCACAAAAAGATCAAAATGAAAGTTTTCATCAAAGTCAAAGTGTGGACTGGAATCAGACTAAGATGCTGTGGGATGTCTTTAAATGAGTCATTAATAATTGGAAAAAATTCCACTTTGCCTGAATTAAAAACAACTTTATGTGAGTGGGCCAAAATTACTCTAGAGTGGGAGAAAACAGTTATTGTCAATTTCCACAAGCATCTGATAACTAAATTTCTAAACAAATTAAATAATCAACTGAAATCTGCTTATTGTACTAATAGGTTATCTTTGTCTAAAATTTGCTTGATGATCTAAAATATGGCAGTGTGACAAGCAGAACCAATCTGTACTTGTTCACAGAGCCGTAGGTCTGAGAAGCTCGCTGTCACAGGATAACAACTATAACAGCAGAAAGCTGTTAAAAACTGAGTCCCCAGTGGGTGGAGGGGTGGGTGGGTTGAGTGTTTGATGTGGGGAGACACCTGCACAAATAATATGACATAATGGAAGAGCGAAAAGCAGAAAGTCCTGCAGAGATCTGTGAGCTGGTAATGATGTAGAAATCTGAGGATTAACCTCATTTGGTTGCTCCTTACTTAATGTGTGTAACTTTTATCATTTTGATTGTTGAATTGTTTTTGCTCTTGAGGAAAAAAATGGAGTACATGTATTAGACAGTGAAAGTCTTTCAATCTCTTTCTGGAAACTTTTTTATGAAATAGTCAAAAGAAATATTTATAAACTTTGACAGGTTACTAGCAGTGATGGGAACACTTCAGCTAAACCGCTAAGTTTATATCCCTGCTCTTCGTTTGGAAGCTGTTTAGTTCCATTTCGTCTCCTAACTTTCTCTGTCTTTTCTCCCCAAATAGCTTTATTCCAAACAAGAAACATGCAGGAACAATAAAACAGACGGTAGGGAATGAGAACGAGCTATAAACATAAATACAATGTCTAAGGGCATTATGGTAAATGAAGTTACAATGTCAACTAATTTTGTGCTGAAGGATTGTAGTCTTTCAAGGGCAGATAAGATTTGAAATAAAGTTAGCGCCTTAGCATTAGCTTCTGAAAATATTGTTGGCGTAATGCCTTAGCGTTAGCGGAACTAATGTTTATTATTAGTACTTTAGGGTTTGGCAGCTAACCTTTTGGTTAGCGGTGCCCACCACTGGTTAACAGACAACAAAAAGATTGATATCAAGTTCCTGCCTTCTTTTGTTCTTTTTCTTTAAAACAGTAATCATTATTATTGAAAATAACGTGTTTTAAACGTTTCTTAATCATTACTTTTGCTTTTAACGACTTCAACCCAGCATTCCTCGAAACCTCCAGGCTCACCTGATCATCGCTGGCGGTCTGAGCGGGTTTGTCCACATAACGCCACGTGATGCAGGGGGGGAGTGAGTCTCTGGGGGGCGCAGCGTCAGCGACAATGACGTTCTCGTGTGGACGGACCATGCCGCAGTCTCGAGCCACAGAGACAGCTGTCAGCATGTTGTCCCCTGATAGAGAAAAGCGGTCAGAAAGAGGGCGTCAGCGCGGACCGGCGAACGTTATCCCCGATGAGCGAACGTCTTCACAGAGCGGAGATACCTGTGACCATCAGAGTGCGGATGTTAGCCCTCCGGAGCTCAGTCAGAACGCCAGCCGTCTCCTGTTTGATTTTGTTCTGCATGACAATCAACCCGAGGAACTCCATGTTGGTCTCTATCAGATCTCTGAAAAAAAAAAAAAAAACACAATCCAAACACCTGTTTGACTGTAACATCAGAGTAAACAGAAACAATGAGTCGATAAAATCCAAATTCAAATGAAAAATACTTTATTTATACAAAAGGGAAATTAAATAAGGTGCTTAGAGAATGATAAATAAAATGTTTCTGCTTAGAGATCTATGATATAGCAGCGTCACTGGTATCAGCCGATATTAGTCATTTAGTAATATATCGGTATCGGTCCGTCCTACAAAATATTAACAACCGATATTAATTTCTATCTTGTTGCCATTTGTTTCTGGTTTTTGATCATGCTTGTTTGGTCATGTGACAGTGAGAGTGGTTGATTTTTTTTTTAAGGTGCCAGAAGTGTAGTGAGATATATAAATTATACAATATCGAGTGTGAAGCGGCCGGGATGGGGATCAGTGCCTCCAAATCCGAGGCCATGGTCTTGAGCCGGAAAAGGGTAGAGTGCCTTTTCCGGGTCAGGGGGGGTGTCCTGCCCCAAGTGGAGGAGTTTAAGTATCTCGGGATCTTGTTCACGAATGGGGGAAGAAGGGAGCGGGAGATCGACAGGCGGATTGGCGCAGCGTCTGCTGTCAAGCGGGCGCTGTACCGGTCCGTCGTGGTGAAGAGAGAGCTGAGCCAAAAAACGAAGCTCTCGATTTACCGGTCGATCTACGTTCCCACCCTCATCTATGGTCATGAGCTTTGGGTCATGACCGAAAGAACGAGATCGCGGATACAAGCGGCCGAAATGGGTTTTCTCCGTAGGGTGGCTGGGCTCTCCCTTAGAGATAGGGTGAGAAGCTCAGTCATCCGGGAGGGACTCAGAGTAGAGCCGCTGCTCCTTCACATCGAGAGGAGCCAGTTGAGGGGCATCTGGTCAGGATGCCTCCTGGACGCCTCCCTGGTGAGGTGTTCCGGGCACGTCCCACCGGGAGGAGGCCCCGGGGAAGACCCAGGACACGCTGGAGAGACTATGTCTCTCGGCTGGCCTGGGAACGCCTCGGGATTCCCCCGAAAGAGCTGGAAGAAGTGGCTGGGGAGAGGGAAGTCTGGGCCTCCCTTCTGAAGCTGCTACCCCCGCGACCCGACCTCGGATAAGCGGAGGAAGATGGATGGATGGATGGATGGAATATCGGTAAATATCAGCAGTCGGCCATAACAACAATACTTACAGGGATATTGAAATTGACCCAAATTTTCATATTAGTTCTGCTACTAGCTTAGGGTTGGGCATTTATTGTACCGTTTAAATTTCTTAGTCTGATATGATTTTTGATTTATTGCTGCCACGATAAATTCCAGCTAATCATAAATAAAACCCCACAAAACTGTCAGGACTGTTATTTTTACGGTTTTCTCTATATTTGTTCAAGAAAAGTATCAATACATATGAATTAATTTAAAAATATGATACAAGCTTAGTGTATCATATTAGTGATACAAATTAGACTTCTCTCTGTGACTAGGGTCCTAAAAAAGCATGTTACAGATGGATTTTTCTTTTTCGAATCAGTATTTGTGTGGCTCTGATTGCTGTGTCATGTCGTCACAGCTACATGCTACAGCTAAAATAAAAGTAATAAATAGTTCTTATCCTCACTTTTATCATTATCACAAAAACACCATAAAATATTGTGATTTATCACAATATTTTAAGTCCATCCTCTTTAAGTCCATATCGCCAAGCGTTGTAATAGCTGCCCGTCTTCTGAGGCATTTCTTTACTAGCGTTTCACAGCTGGAGGTTAAAGGTTTTGCTGAATTGAATAAAAACCCCAAATATCAAATTGAAGTTTGTGGTTGTGACGTTACATAACGTTTACGCAGAGTGAAAGTCATATTTGCTTGTAGGAGAGACGGGAGAAGATCAGGGTCGGAGTTTAAACATTAACAGTGGAAATGCGGGCAGACAGATTCGGAATCCAGGTGGGAGTGAGCGCATGCAGTGCCAACGCTTTTTATCTGGGATTAGTGACGTACCTGCTGAGCGTCTGGACTTTGTGCCAGGACAGTTTGGACTCCAGCTGTCGGTGTGCCAGTGCAATCACCCTGAAGCCCTGCCTGGTGTAGCTCTCCAGAGTCTCAGTGAAACTCTGTGGGACTGAAGGGAAGGACAGGATGGGATCAGACCGGTCTGGACGCACTAGGCCCCTGGATGAGGGACCAAACCATTCTGCTGCCACTTTCTTGCTATTATTATAAAGAAGACAAAAAAGAAGAGGCTGTCTTCACCCCAAAAGAAGAAGGCCTGACCTGAGTGTGGTTTGCATAGGCCAGCCACGACCTCCGGTGCCCCCTTCAGGAAGGCTTCCATGTGTTTGTCCCCAAGCCTCCTGACCACCACGCTCATCCTCTGCAGCACCGAGGAGAAGGGGAACTGTCGCACTATGCCCAACTCACAGGACTGGGGAGACAATGTTAATAAAAACTTTAACATTTTCATTTTCTCCATGCCCACAACGCCGTGTAAGGGCGACAGAAAAAGGAGAAAATTTCCACCAAAAATTCAGAAATTTTGAGATTAAGCTCCGAAATCTTCTAGAAAAAAATTCTGAGCACCAAAAGTAAAAAATTTGCTATAAATGAATTAATCACGTTTATTTGTATAGCACATTTCAGCAATAAGGCAGTTCCAAGAGCTTTACATTAAAGCGCTTTTTAACCCTAACGCTTTGCCCACAAACTGACTTTACAGTTCAGAATCATTAGATTTAATGTTGAAAACATTAAATCTGGTTGGTTTTCTACGGGGTTTTTTTCAGCCTTTCTCCCTGGATCAACTCTGGCTACCTTCACTGGAATTGCTGGGAAAAAAAAGAAACTCTAAATCGCGATGCAGTCACTTCCGTGTTTAATTGTGGTGATGATCAGTGTTTTGATCAGAGATCAGTTTTGATTTGATCAGTTTTTGTAACTCTCACACACAGCTATGAAAAGTATTCCCAAAAATGCTTATGGCAACATTTCAACTGGATTTCACTGCAAAAACATAAACTCTTCAGTAGTTTTTGGTCTAGTTTTTGAAAATATCTCAGGTCACTTGAAATAAGACAAATTTAAATTACAAGTAATTTTTCAACAAGATTATAGGAGCCTATTTTAAGTCAATAATTCTTGAATATTAATAAAAAGTTGTAGTTTCACCAGCATATTTTGTTCTCTTAACAACATATTTTTTCCATTTTATAACTGAAACAATCAACCATTGGAACTGTTACTATTTATCAATATTCAAGAATTATTGACTTGGGGTGCTGTGGTAGTGCAGGGGCAAAGCACGACCCCCATATTAAGGCCTTAGTCCTCGTGCCGGTGGTCGCAGGTTCGACTCCCACGTTTGTCGCATCATCTTCCCCCTTCTCTCATTACCCTCTTTCCTGTCAAACTTCTTTCAAATAAAGGCCACTAGAGCCAGCAAAATCTTTAAAAAGATTATTGACTTAAAACAAGTTGGAAAGCTACATGTAAGTTAGTTATGTCAGGTTTTAAATGAACCAAGATATTTGAAGTAGAAACCAGACAAAACATACTTGGTAATATTTTGCGTTTTTGCAGTGTTCTTCACAGAGCAGCTGGATTCAGACACTAATTAAATTACAAGCGGATCTATTTACTGATTTCATGATTCTGAAGGAAACTGGTTCCGCTGGATTTTATTTAGAAGCATCACAGTAGAAGAGACCCGGCTACAAATGTATGCCACACTTTTCAGACCTTAATTTATAAAGAAAAGAAAAAAACATGAATCATTTTCCTTCTGCTTCACAATTACGCCCTACTTTGTGTTGGTCTGTTGAATAGAATCCTGATCAAATCTGCTGAAGCTTGTGGTTGTTATGTGACAGAACGTGAATGTCCTGTCTTGCACTAATGTAAAAGTGGACATGTTGGACATGTACCATGTTCTGGACTTGTGACTGGCTCTGACCGTCTCCAGTGATGGCTCGCTTTGGAGGTCGGACCACTGTTGGCATCAGCGGATTGTGAAGAGCAGTTTCTTCTTCTGTTGGCTCCTCTAAGATCTAAAGAGTGGGGGGGAAAAAATCCATAAATATTTATTTGGAGAAACAGAAACACATTCAAAAGTTCTTTCTGTCTGAAAGAACGTTTTACTCACCCAGCCTGTGGAGGCAAACATCTTCAGATCTAAAGGGTCTCCGGAGAGCTCTCCCTCTATTTTGGTGAGAGAGTGACACGTTGCCATGCAGGCCACGAAGGCGCTCTTCACCAAGCGCTCCTCGGCTGGGCCCGGCTCCGGAGCTACAAAGCTGCAGTAGCAAGTCGGGGAGTTCTGCGTTCGTTTTTAGGGAGGAAATGAGGGAGAGAGAGAGAGACGTTTCCTCTACCTGCCATGTTCTGCTCTATGGATGCCCCACAGGTCCAATCCATCCTCAGTGAGGGTGCCAGTCTGCAGGATAAATACAAACATGCAGCTAAAGCACCAACCAGAGTATTTCAGTCAGGATCTTTGCTTCACTCTTAAACTGCTTCCTTTTCATGAGATCATTTTTATAACTGCAAAAACAGAAAATCTTTTCCAAGTATTTTTGATCTAGTTTATAGTGCAAATATCTTAGTGCACTTGAAATAAGACGAAACTAACTTACAAGTAACTTTTCAGCTTGTTTAAAGTCAATAATTTTTGAAAATTGATTTTTTTTTTTTTAAAAAAGTACCAGTTCTACTAGCAGACTGTTTCACTAACAACATGGGAAAATGTTTTGGTGCAACTGAAAAAAATCTGCTAGTGAAATGTGAACTTGTCTTGTTGCAGTGGATTACCTTGTCAAAGCAGACCAGGTTAAGCTGGCCGCACATGTTGATCCTCTGAGGACTGATGCAAAAGATGCCGATGCGCTTCAGACGCCGCTGTGCGTACACGATGCCGGCTGTCATGGCCGCCGGTAAGGCCGGTGGAATGGTGATGGTGATGATGTCCAGAGACTCAATGATGATGGTTTTAGCTGGAACCTTCATGTTTTTCAGACACCGTCAATGAAAACTACAAATCCCACATTTAGAGGCATCCCTAGTAAAGACATGGGAAAAGCCTTAAAGGGGCATCATTATCTGCAGCTATGTAGTGCCATTTTATAGCAAAGTCATGCTATAAAACACCTTCAGATGTCATATATATCAAATATGAAATTTGACTTTGTAAGTTAACTCCTTGAAATTGGGCCTCTGTCTCTTTAAAATCTCTGCTCTTTCTGAAACTCTGCCTTCAGGAAGTCATCACAACATGGCTCCTCTACTAACCCTTTAACAAGATTTTTACCAGCGTTGCACTGAGAAATAGCTCCTATAATGAGCTCATTAGGCACACAGTTCCACCAGCTGTTTGCTAATTGCTGCAAATTAAGAAAGAAGGTATATGCTAGTCTGAAGGAGCCAAGGGGTGGTGTTGCGGTGGAAGGGCTGACACTCAGCTAGCACTAGGTTGCCTTCAACGTCTGAATGGTTGCCACGGGAGATTAAATGATTTCTCAAATTATTTGGAAAGAATTGGAAAGAATTCTTTCATTCTTTCATTCTTTTGCATGAAAGAATCAAAGCAACCCTCACAGGTATGTGTTTGATGAGGGAATAACATTATAACAAGAAGTAACGCTTAAAAAAGTCAATTTTACATCATACTGACCCTTTAATGGGGGGAATCCATTTTAAGAAGTAATTGTTACCACAAAATTTCCACTGACCCAAATACACAAAATATAACAGAGGAAATCAATTTCCTTTAAACTTTCTAAAAGCTGATCAGGGTTTGTAGGAACTTTTAATAAGTAACCCATGGCCTCCTTTTTCCCAGGGGAATGCAGATTAAGTGGCACCTGTATTTACGTTGATATCTCACATTGAGAACAAAGGAAGGGAGGCAAATCAACCTCTAAAACTTACTGATAGGACAGTTGCAGATAGGAGCGACATTGCTTAATAGTTATGCAAGAAAAAAGTCTATTCTGTCCTACTATCACAAAGATAAACATGCACTAAACTCAGCTGGGAGACTGGTGTTTGGGTGTATTGTCTTATATTACTTGGAAATGGACTCAAAACAACAACATTATCGTTTATGCCAAGAACTTCTGTCACAACTTATCGTCCAGCAACATTTGTTATCACACGGCTTATATTGGTGAAAAACTATTTACTCACGTGGTATCCCCCCCACCCCCCCAACTGTATAAATGTACAAATTAAAGGTTGGATTTTTCTACACTTTTTCATTTGAATTCATGCAAAATGAATTCACAGAACAGACATGGCCTGTTCTGTGTCTGCAACATAATGCGTTTCCACATCTTTACGCTGAGAAACATGATAAGCCCCTGCAGACGTGTGTAGAACAGCAGAAGTGGGACCTTGTTCATGATGCTGAGGACGATGGTGTAGACGAAGCCGATGCCCGCCACGCCGACCAGACACAGCAGAAAGAGGTAGGCGTCCCGGTACAGCCTGAAGTCTGTGGGCTTAGGGTGGAGAATGGAGCGCACCAGCTGGCCCTTCTCTGTACTGAAGCCTGTGGGGGGGGGTTAGGCGGAGGGAAGTCATAGAGATTGTTGTCATTTTTGCGTTTTGATGACAGACATTTTTAAGCTGGTGCCTCACCTGTTCGGATCACCACGGCCTTCACCAGCTCGCCAGCGTAGAATCGGGTCTGGATGACGTCGGTTCCACAGAACAGCGTGTGTCTCTTGTGTTCCTCCATGCTGTATCTCCTCGCCGCCTCGTCGCCCGAACTGGGCAGACTGGTTTTGGTCACTGGAACGCTTTCGCCTGCGGAAAGAAGGCATGTGGAGAGATATCCAGTGAAAGCCAAGTTTGGATGGATTTTTTTCTTTTTAGCTCAAACTGTAGCACTTAGGATGCCATTAGTAGAAAATAATTCTCAGAATATTTCCACAGGTCAGGAACAAATGAAGATTTTAAAGGGGCAGAATTGTGTAAAATTGACTTTTCGAGTCTTGCATCATGCTAGCTCAATCATAGCTGTCTCATTTCCAGAGCTGGATAGAGTACCAAAAACTGTACTCAAGTAAGAGCAGCACTACTTCAACATGTTTTCACTCAAGTAAAAGTAAAAAGTAGCCATCCAAGAAATTACTCAAGTTAGAGTAAAAAAGTATTTGGTAAAAAGGCGACTGAACTGATCAAAACATTGATCATTTAACAATTAAAAATGACGTCATCAGACGAACCAAAATATAAAGTTTTGTGGACATTTTGGTATGTTAAAGTCCAGAATGAAAATAACTCATATAAATGGGGTAAATAGAAAATAAGATCATTCATAAGGAACATTTTTGCAAAATCTATTTATTTTCATATAAAACTTATGAAATTTTAACAAAAATCTGCAGGTGTGTGTCTGTGTCCGGTGAATTGTTTTGGTTAAAACATGTTTGTTTTTTCATTCAGAATCTGGAAATTTTACTCAAGTAAAAGTAAAAAGTACTTGTTTTTAGGGAGGAAATGAGGAAATTGGGTATTACTAAAAGTACCCCTAAAAGTACATTTATTTTACAAACCTACTTAAGTAAATGTAACTGAGTAAATGTAACTAGTTACTACCCAACTCTATAAAACTTTTTTTTTTTAAATAAAAGTTACATACTGCACCCTTAAAACTTAAAAGAACCTGAAGCCCAGCAAACATCCACACCTGTCAGCATGCTCTCGTTCACAACGCAGGTCCCTTGGAAAAGCACGGCGTCACACGGCATCACCATCCCATTGGCCGGGATGGCGATGACATCACCGGGCACGAGCTCCGTCGACATGGCCTGTTCTGTGTCTGAGACGGACACAACAGTGAGCGAGGAGAGCGGGCACTCCAGCAGCGACGTGCAGCAGAACGTCAAACATGCCTTTGTCTCCTCTGCAAACCGACACTCGCACCACGCTGTGAGACGCCACCATGTCGTGCAGCATCACGTATTGCTGCAGAACAGTCAGCAGGGAGATTTACTCAGAAATAATAATAATAATAAAAAAAGAAACGGTCACATGACTGCCAGAATTCCAGTGACAAACATTATGTGTAGAAATCTAGAAGACAAACAAGTTGAACAGGGTCAGCTCCGGTCAGCTTTCGCTCGTCTATGCCTCACCTTCCTAATGGTGTACAGTGAGGTAGCTATGGATATGACCGACATGAAAACGATGGCTGTGGCGTAATAGTAGTAGTCTTCGGCGGTCCACAGAACAACACTGAAGAGCTGGAAGATGTAGAAAGGATTCAGCACCTGGTGGGAAATAAGAGAGAAACAAAAAACCATCTGGAACTGTTGGAAGCAGAGCTGATTAAAGCGGGAGTGTTAAAGGAAGAGGCGCGGGTTCAACGCTCACCTCCTTGATGAGAAGCTTGAACAGAGAGGGGACTCTCACAGCGATCTCATTCTCCCCGAAAAACAACCTCCTGAAAGAATGTTTGAGATTTAATCCTTTTTTACTTTGTCACCAGTAAATTTGTGGGAATTGACTCTTTTTTTTATTCATCAAATAAATAAATAAAATAAAACTCTAATGCAGAGAGATACCTGTAGTCCTGCAGTGCTTTGGTCAGCCCACGGCTGTGTTCGGAGTGGATGTGGGCACAGCTCTCCTTCACATCCTCCAGGCCTCTAGGGAAGTACAGAGTCTTATCTTCTATTGTCATGTGGACAGCTCTTCCACTCATAACAATGTCAGGGCCCTCATGCATAAACCATGCACAGATCCACATCAGCTACACACTAAAATACGCTGGCTGTTTTCTTCAAACCAAAACCTGGGTGTGTGCTGTCTGAACCAAACTTTGGATCAAAAATTGGGACCCAGTATGTTGGATTAAAGAAGAGACCAGAAAGAGCCTTATTGTTCTTCACAGAGTAACATTTGAGATGCTACATTTCACCAGACCTCTTCCACAGGATGAAAGAAGAAATGGTTAGATGGTAAATTGCCATTTTATAACAATATTAGTCTCAGTGGGTTGGATTAGTGACTTCAGTTCAAGCTAGTGAGCCGGTTGATTCACTTGAAGGGGAACTATTGTTTTGAAATGTTTTTGTACTTTCACTTGGTTCCGTACAGCTTTTAGTAACAAAAAAGAAGAAAAAAAAACATCCAATCATTTTCTGGCTAAAAGTTCATGTGTTTTTGTTGTGTGGAAAACGAACCGTTTTAAAAACCTCTCGATTATGGCGTCACAATTGGCAGGCACTGATATATTTGTTACCTAGCAACCCAAACTAAGCTGGTCAGCTGGTTTTATCACTGTTTGTTCTGCACAGTGGCTACTGGAAAAGTCGAGTGTAAACAGTGAGTTGGGGGTCGTGGTCAGCAACAGCTCATTTGCATAAAAGTGATAGAGACCTAAAACGGTTCATTCTGAGATGAGTTCAAAATAAGCAGGATGAGGAGGTGAAATCTCATTTTATGAGAATGATACAAAAAAATTTACAATAATAAATTGTATAGCCCATAGACCAATCCTAACCCATTTAAAATGAAGTATAATGTGTCCCCCTTAAAAGGGCTGTATTATGTAAAGTTGACTTTTTAGAGCTTTACATAATCTTATAAAGTTATTCCCTCATCAAATACATGCCTGGAGTGTCGCTTTGATTATTTCATGCATGTGTGAGAAATCCTTAAATCTCCCCTGGCAACTATTCAGGTTTGCAAAACGTTTGGTGAAACTGAGCGATGCCTTCAAGCTTCTGCCTCACAGAGCACCTCTCCTCCCCATGACTCCCCCACTCTGCTCCTTCAGACTAGCCAGCAGCAATTAGCAAACACCAAGTGGAACTGGTCACCTCCTGAGCTCATTACATGAACCATTTCTCAGTCCAGCTCTTAACAGAGAAAGGTTCTTGTGATGACATTCTGAAGGCGGACTGTGGGAAAGAGCAGGAGCTTCTTAAAGAGACGGACGTCCAATTTCAAGGCCTTAAATTGCAATGTCAAATTTCTTTTACGTCATGTTTGATATATATATGTAGCATTTTTATAACAACTGATTATTATATTACTGATTATAATTATTTAATTGAACTATAAAATGGCACTATGTGCCTGGAAAACACATAATACCGCCCCTTTAGGGAAACATTGGGTTTCTACCTGCTACCAATTCCAAGCTAGAATAAAAACAAATACAGAAAAGGTCGGACATCAACCTGCATCAACCTGCACTGAGTGGACAGTTTTCTGCCCACTGAGTGGACAGTTACCAGAAAACAATGGCAACAGTTTGGAATAGTCCAGCCAGAAATATGAAGCCGATAGAGAATCTGAACCAGAAACTAAAACGCTGCGAGACTGCAGGGATAACATTTGACCAAATCATCCTGATGGAGAAGAAAGAAAGGCTCTCCAGAAACTTCAAGCACAGCTTTATCGTCTGACTTTGTTTCCTTGAAACATGAAAATATTTAACTTTATTTCTCAGCACAATAATTAATATTACACAATTTCAGCAGAACTGTAATTGTGGGCTCAACTGTATGTAAGTTTGTAAGACAAGTTGTGCTATCACTTCATAAGTAGAGACTTAGTTCATTTTAGTGGTTTATTGTCTCAATATAAGGCAGTATAGGTGAAATGGCTGTGAGAACCACTTACTGATAGAATGCAAAGTTCTGGATGGCATCATTCCAGTAGTATCTAAAGCTGTGGTGTGTGAAGTATTGTATCTAAGGGGGGAAAGGAGACTAAGATGATCAGAGGCCGAATTCTTCGTCATTATGTTCCACAATAATATACTCCATATAAGTAAAAACACATGTAATGTAACGTACCTGAACCTGCTGCTCCTGGGGAAGCTGTTCATCTTGAACAGAGCAGACCTGGTGACCGAAGTTTCCGTTTGCGAGCTGACTTCTGGGTTTTACATCCAAATCGTCAAAGGGCTTCCTGCCTGGAGCCAGCATTCTGTGGACTCTGACTCGAAACCACTGCCTGAACTCATCCTACAGAGTTCACCCAAAAAAGACATTCCTCAAAGCTTCAGTATGTTGTAACTTTTATTTTAAAAAAAAGGTTTTTGACATATTTGATAAAACTGTCACCAAGCTGTGACAGTTAGCTATGAGACAGATCATGTGAGAAGTTCGATCTCCTCCACCTCTATCCTGAATTATTATTGCCGTCTGAAGAAATGCGTCACTCCTGACCTAAACAACCAATCAGAGCCAGGAGGAGGGGCTTAACCCTGTCAATAATCCTCATGTATGCGTCACTAAATGTGCTAATGGCAGAGAAACAACAGGAAAACTGTTTATTCGCCTTCATCGGTGGCTATGCTAACTAGCCTTAGGAGTCATGATACACTGTGTTCACTGTAAGGCAGCGGTGGGCAACTCCAGGCCTCGAGGGCCGGTCTCCTGCAACGTTTAGATGCATCTCTACTTCAACACACCTAAGTCAAATAATAAGGTCATTAGCAGGACTCTGGAGAACTTGACTGCACTTAGGAGGTGATTCAGCTGTTGGATTCAAGTGTGTTGGAAAAGGGAGACTTCTAAGAGTTGCAGGACACCGGCCCTCGAGGACCAGGATTTCCCACCCCTGCTGTAGGGAGATAAAGAGGAGCAGAGGACTGACAATGCAGAGGAGCTCAATTTTTTCAGATTATCTGTCTCATATTGTCCTCTCTTGACATAGTGACAGTTTCAACAAGTATGTAAAAAAATATATTTTATTAATAAAAGTTACATACTAGAGCTTTAACATTTGCTGTTCAAATTAATCAAGGAAATACAACATGCAGAATATACACAAATCAGGTGTTTTCTACTCTTCCCATGTTTTGCTCGTATGAAAACAAGTCCAAACAGGTTATGAATAAATTATCAAAGTTCGTTGCTTAATGTTGGTTTTGTTTTGCACCTTGGTTCTGAGCAGCAGGGTGTGTGCATCACTCAGAGACGTGTGTGTGCAAGTCCCCTTGACGCCCCACTCAGGCAGCCAGTAGAGCAGCAGGAGGAGGAGACCCCCAGAGCAAACTGCACCCACCCCAACCAGGACCAGCTTCCACAGACAGGGGCGGTAGCCGCTGACTTCCTGCACACACACACACCCACACACGCACAACCGTTTCTGCTGAAACGCTTCACAGTCAAATGCATCGCCGTGTTTTAAAGGAAGTGTTACGTGAACAACCAAAAGATATCAAGTTTGCTGTGATATTTTTTTATGTACTAGTGAATAACACAATGGCAGGTATTGCAATACCTGCCATTGTGTTTTAGATCAGTTAGGATTACCAACATTATTTCTATTTGCTAAACTTAAAAATAATGTAAGAACAATTGAGTTTACATGTATTTGGAGCCAAATATATCGTCACAATTTCTAACTTTAGTATAACGCGGGAATATTGCCTGAACAATAAGTAATGAAACAAAACAGTTGTATTTACCATCTCACCGTCCAGACCCTGGTTGATTATTTTTACATCTTCTCTTGTCTTCATTTTGTCAACCTAACATCTGCAAAGAAAATATAAATAGGTGAGGACAAATTAATTTTAATCCTTACAGAGACAAAACTTTAACTCTCTATAATTATCATTATCATTAAAACATAATCTCTTACCAAGAGCATAAAATAGATTACATTTAATTCAATTCAGTTTATTTGTGTAGAGCCAATTCACAACATAATTATAAATAATTAGAAATTCTATTCAATCATACAGACCGATTCAAAGTCATTTACATACACTTCAAAGTGATTCTAGTTATTAAAATATGCAGTGAAGTTCAATTTATATTTTGTCAAATACCAACACGTGTCTTTGGGTTTGCAGCAATAGCTTACAATGAGCATGCATGTGGCGACAGCAGAAAGGAAAACTCCCCTTTAACACAAAGAAGCCTCCTAATACTATTTAACCGTTTATTTACTGAATTGAAAATCTCCACCTGGATATTTTTGCTTATTTTACACAGTTTTTTAAATGTCCTGCGAGTACATATATTAGCCCATTTATCCATAACAACTAGAACTTTCAATATCTAGCAAGTTATTTTCGCAATTTACCATCTATTAAAAAAGCGTCCCAAGATTAATTTCACTCCCTGCTACGGTGGGAGTGAAATTACCGTAATAACCTGATATTGGCTGGAAAGGGCAACGCTTCCCCGTTCAGAAACCGTTGGAATTTTTCAGACAGCGCAGTGCGACGGAATCACGGTACTACAAATTTGGCTGGATCGTCACCGCTACGTTTAGGACTTAAATGGTAAATAACTTTAGCAACAAAACTTGAATAAAGATGATGTCAGGCATTTAACTGTGAGTCGTTGGAAGACATAAACAGAAGGAAGGGAAGCAAAAAAAATCACTACCAGAACAAGAACCGTGTGGCCAAACGGTTCCTGTTCTGTTGAAAAACCTGTAACTTTACATTATCTGGATCTCCATGCCAACAACCTCTACTTAAACTTTTGTTGACACTGTTGTGCAATTTCTCATGTGCAATGTGACTGCCGTGGTGTTAACCAGCGATCCAGTGGAATATAGGCTGTAATACATCTGAACCTGGGCACCATGTACACATGTTCACACTCTGGAACAGCTTTACCGACAATAACGTCTGATCCTCAGGCAGCCCGGCTCTTTGAAGCACACAGAAGAATTACCCAGTTCAGATTCTTCTCAGCTCCCTGCAGAGTGTTAACGCCTCACGTGAAACTATTCACATTTTGTCACTTCATAACCACAAACCCATTGTACTTCAATCAGGTTGTATGTGGCTGCTGATCTTCAGTATTTTTCACTAATAAAAAGCTATAAAGTGTTTTTTGTATGCACCTCAAAAACCACAAAATCTTACCAGGTATTTTTTGTCCAGTTTCTTGTACAAATGTCTTAGTAACACTTGAAATAAAACAAAACTTACTTCCAAGTGAGAAAGAGACAGGAGCTTGTTTTGAGTCAATAATTCCTTAATGATGATACAAAGTACTAGCTCTCCTGGCAGATTATTTCACTTAAAGTTGCAGCATGTAACTTTGATTAAAAAAAAAGAAAAAAGAAAAAGTTTTTTACATAGTAGATAAAACTCTCACCATGTCGTGACATTATAAGGCAAGGCAACTTTATTTTATAGCCCCTTCCAGTCAGAGACAATTCAAAGTGCTTGTACAAAAAAGTTAAAAACAACAGACAACAAGAAAGAAAAAGAAAATCAAACAGACTAAAAATCTAATCTGTTTGATGTTTTTACAGTACAAGACAGTTAATATATGAAAAGATCGATCTCCTTCACCTCCTCCCTGAGCTGCTACTGTTTTTCTGAAGAAATGCACCACTTCTGGTCAAAAACAAAGAATCAGAGCCAGGAGGAGGGGCTTAGCGCTGTCAATCAACTCATGTATTCATATGGAGAAACAACTCACTGGTAAAGGAAAACCTTTCATCGGTGGTCATGCGAACTAGCCTGAGGATTCACAGCAGACTGGGGAAAAAAGGTGGGTGGGGGCATATTGATAATGATATTATCAATATTTTTGGATTGATCCGCCCACCTCTACTTTGCAGATAAGGTAGAAGATAAAAGCTACACATAACTCTTTCTTTACTAAGAGTAATATTAAGCTACACTCTACACACCCAACGCCACGGCACATTGCTGGAGGGAAGAGGCTCCCATGCACTGGGGAAGGGAGTGCATGGTGTGCTGACAAAAAAATCACTACTGCGTCGCTGTCACAAACTAAACACTTCAGCTCAGAGGAAAGAATGCAAGAATGCTGAGCTGACATAAAGCCATTCACACAGAACCAAGAGTTCAGCTGCGATAGGAACTCAGATTAGAGGATTACTGCAAATATCAGGAGTTTTCAGCTCATAAATCAGCCTGAAGAGCCAAGAAAGTGGACTCCAACGCAGAACGCAGACAATGCAGAAATAATAATTTAAAAAAAAGTTAATCATAGCGGAATATTTTGTTTATTTCCAGTCAGGTTGTCGATGCCATAAGAAAAGCTCTTGCACAATCAAAACAAGCACATTGCATAGATTTTGTCCCATGGATTACACAAAATCGTTCAAGTTTCAAGTTGCAGATAAAGTTAAAATGTGATCTTTTTCTCTCTCATTTTTTTAAATTTTTTTTTACCAATAGCCTAAAACACCTTAAATCCCAGAATTTAACTGAGGACGTTTCCACTCGCAGTGGAGACTTACCGACGCCTCCTTTCTTCTGTGTCAACAAATCAGCCGCTGCATGCTTGTGAGTCCGGATCGTCGCTTTGGAAAAACTCCACGGTGCCCCCAGATCTGACAGCGTGCGATCGCGGCACACGGTGCGTGGAGACAGGACGGTCCCAGTCCACGCCGATCATTCAGAAGGAAGTGGGGAAAACAGGATGTGAAGTCATCACGGGGGACACAGTGTGTGTGTTTGTTTGTTTGTTTGTTTGGGTTTTTTTTAAAGTTGAGTTTCTGGAAGTTTAAACAAATCGTTGCACGGCAGCGGCATGTCCATGTGTCCACGCAGCAGGTATTCAGAGGACACGTTCAAGACTCGGGGAAACTACGGCAAACCGAGTGGACATTTAGTCCAACAACCTCTCCATTATGTGACTGCTTCTTAACCCAATGCAAAATAATACTGGTATTTTGCAAGTACTACCAATACGTAAGAAATTAATAATGCTTAAAAGTGCAATATTTCTTGCACTTTCAGAAAATGAAGTGACATATTCCAATTTTGAAGATTATCGTGCACAAATAATGAAAATCCAAAATTTAGGGTCTCAAAAAATTTGAAAAATGTCAAAAAAGTTGTTAATGGAAACTCCTCATGTCACATCCCAAACAGCTTCAAGTGAAAACACCGAAGCCAGAGGTTTCCCAAGCCTATGAACGCCTCTTTCACTCTGGGTTGGTCAGTAAGACACAATCATAGAGCAGACTGCTGACTTAACTGATGTCCAGAAGACAGTCATTGACACCCTTCACAAGAAGGGTAAGCCAATAGGCCATTGCTGAAGGAGGGGGTTGCTCATAAAGTTCTGTGTGCAACCATTTTAACAGAAAACGGGGTGGAAGTTAAGAAGTGGGAGAAGGTGCACCAAAAACAGGGAGCACCACAGCTTGGAACAGACTGTCAAGCAAAATCCATTCCATAGGAGCCACCAGCAAGACATCTGAGTACTAGACACAAAAGTTCCTTTCCCAAGTAAAGCCACTCCGGAACCAGAGACAATGTCTTACCTCGGCTAAGGAGAAAAGGTCCAGAGTCCTATATGAAAGTAAATTCTGCATTTCATTTAGAAATCGACATCCCACAGTGTGGAGGAAGAGTGGAGAGACACAGAAAGTCCAGTGTGAAGTTTCTATAGTCAGTGACGGTTTGGGGTGCCATGTCATTGCTGATGTTGGTCCTCTGGGTTTTCTGAAGTCTACTGTCAACACAGACATCTATGAAACTGCCAAAAATGCCAAAAGTTGCTTCAGTGACCATCATGTCCCTGTTCTTGATTGACCAGAAAACTCTTCTTACCTCAACCCCCGAGAAAATCTATGGGCTGTTGTGGAGAGGAAGACGAGAGAAGCCAGACCAGATGACCAGAAGCAATCTGGGCTGATCGCCTATGCCACGGTGCGTCAATGCAGAAATTCATGCAACAGGAGGTCCAATCAAGCATTGATATTTTGTCTCATGGTTCAGAGTTTGCACCTTGTTTCTACAAGTGTCCTCCACTAAATCCTGCAGGTGGACATATGAAAAAGTTGTTGTAAATGAAGTATTTGGAAAGAGGAAAGTAACCAAGACCTCCAACTAGGTCAGAGTGTCCCAGTGAAAGTTCTTATGGTCTGCATCAAGCCGTATCTTGAATTTTCTGAAAGCTGTTCAGTAGGTGAAGCTTTGCCTCATTTTGAAAGAATTCAGCAATAGAATGTTAAGAAAGGAATTTACAAGAATGTCATGACAGCAGTATTTCCTGTTGGCCTCAATAAGATACTTAAATAAAATTAATAAATGAAATGAATTTTCAGTAGAGCCAAGTCTTTTAAGGCGTCTCAAATGAACCTTGTGCTCTTGCTCAAGCTCAGAGGTGAAGTTGGCACCAGCTGAATGGGAAAGTTCGCAGGGATCTCCCGAAAGGCCCTGGCAACTGGGTCTTCCACAGCAGATGAAACAAATCTCCTTCTGTCACTTAAAAAAAAAAGATGCAGCGTCTGCCAGCTGGTTGAGCAAACTAGCAGGATAATGGCAGAAAACTACTTTATATGAATATTAGAGGTAATAAAGGCAAAGTTAAATTGATTGTTCTTCTTCTGAACTATGGATTTCACCTAGCACTGTTTCGTATCAATTTAAGCAAAAAAAAAGATGGAATGTTCCAATTGGGATATATCTAAATATGAGTGTCAAATATTTGATTTATATTTAGGTTGTTACATAGAATGGCAACAGAAGGCAATATGTCGCCATTTTATGTACCAGATAACACCTAGTGTTATTTGGTACTAACCACAACAAATCTGAGTTTAGCACCTGAATTTCTCCATTGTTGGACAGTAAAAGAATTTCTATTCTGCTCTATTTTGTTTAACAGGGTCGGTGCTGGACTCGCTCTCAGAAGAGGATCTGATTAAGACATACTTTCATGACGGCTACAGTCACGCAGAAGTTTTGGATTTCTTGCCAGCAGTTCACAATGTTCAAATGAGCCTTCGCTCTTTAAAGAGCAAATTTAAGAAATTATCCATTTTTTGGAAACCAATGTCATTCTAGATTGTTTGTGTCTTCTCCGCTGAAATTTTCCTTAATTTGTTATACTTTTGGTTTGTTGTTAGTTCCAGTTCTGGATGATCTGATGAATAATCTGAAGCAGAGACACGTCTTTAGTGGCAGTCATGTACAGACATGTCTAGTGCGGTTTGTGTTCACGGGTATGTTGCAATGTGACATTGATGAAAGCAAGAAAAGATGGAATACAAATACCATCAGACCTGCCTAACAGTCTCACGGTGCATCTGGTAATCTGGATGTAATGTACCACGTACCTAAAAAGGGTTTTTTGGTTATTTTTCTCATGTATTTAATTAACATATGGTTAATTTGTTGCCTGTTTGGCAGCTTTCAAAAATAATTTAACAAAAATAAATAAATCTGCCATGTGTTAGTATGTCACTTTTTATTGTAACAATTTCTGATGACATAAACACAATTAAGCATTATTAAAGTTTTCAACAATAGTCATAGAAGTTGGTAGTGACAGTTGAATGAAGAAATGTAACTATATAACTAAACTAAACTTTCCTGTGCATGTTTTACTCCTCGGTTTGGCAGAACAGACTGTGGGTCCCCAGACTCCCAGGAGGAATTGGGACAGTTTATGACCGAGTCAAAGTCCATGTCTTTTTTGAAACTGATCGTATGTCTTGGGCGAAAGCGAGGTATGGTCTGTCTCCAGGAGAATCCTAGCAGTCTGGTTTCTTCTTGTCATCTGGTGCTGCCCGTTTTTGGCTTCAGTGACGGTATAAGCAAGTTCAGTTTGGAAATGTAAAAAGATCTTTTTGTTTCGCGTTTTGTGTGCCGTTTCACCTGATTGCAGCTCGTTTCACTGTTTGCTGCACGTTTGCACTTGTTGGTCACCGTATCTGATCAAGTCATCATCATGACGTCACCTCTTCACAATCTGTTACAACCAGTAGATCAGCAGCTCAAATCGTGTGACATACAGTAAGTTGATAGAGAAATTAAATACAGAGAAAAGACAACAGGGTTAAATAAAGAGAATACACATGGACAGAAGAAATGTTACTGTCACAGTTTTGACAGTGATCTCAATTTCATCCGTATTTTAAATTGTTAGGTGGGTAAAAATATGTTTTTTTAACTTTTTTTCTGAACTGGGTTCTCTTATCTTCCTCTTCCTGACTGATGGTGTTGAAGGTGGAGGTTTGCAGGTTCAGGAGATCCAACGTGGGATGATCAGAGAAATTATTGATCTGCAGAATCTGAATCTGGGATCAGAAACCAGTGCTGGATTTTCTATAATGTTTCTAAAATTCTTTAATATTCAACGTCTGACATCGTAACAGGTGAATTTTAATTTGAAATGCTGGAGAATCAACACATTCAGTCTAAATAACAGATGATTGAAGGGGACTCTCTGATCAAGTCATCATCATGTCCTCACCTTTCCCACAATCTGTTACAACCAGTAGAACAGCAGGTGGAGCAGGTCTTCTGCTTTAATCGTTGGTCAACTCAAGTCATGTGACACGAGTTGACGGAAAAATGAAATAAAGAGAAAAGACAACAGAGTTAAAGAGGAAAATATGCATGGACAGCAGACAGAACCAGTTTCTAACTTTCAACTCAACTCTACGCAACTTCATCTGAAATGTTTAGTCATGTTGTGTAGATAAAATGTTCTTACTTTTTTCGTCAACTAGGTTCTCTTATCTTCCTCTTCCTGAATGATGGTGTTGAAGGTGGAGGTTTGCAGGTCCAGGAGATCCAACCTGAGATAATCAGAGACATTATTGATCTGCAGAATCTGAATCTGGGATCAGAAGTCAGCGCTGAGTTTTCTATAATGTTTCTAAAATTCTTTAATATTCAACGTCTGACCCATGAGCAGGTGAATTAACAAGCAGTATTATGTGTTGTGGAATGCAAAAACTTACAAGCAGGAACTACGAGGACAGGAACCACATGGACAACAACGAAAGAATCCAGCGATTAGCAGCTAAAACCTGAAAGATTAAGACTGGGAGAGTGGATTAATGGAGGAACAGGTGAGAACAATTTACTATATTAGAGAGCACCGTGTGGGGAAGCACCGCTACTACGCCCTGAAACATGGGAGAGCAGAGAGGAAAACAGAGACAGAAGCACAGAGAGAATCTTGGAAGAAGCAGTCTCACTGCGCGCTGCTCTGTCTGGGACTGATACTGATACTTACTTTTGCTTTATCAGAAAGGTGACTGCAGCTCCTGGTGGTCCTCAGAATATATCTATGGTGGTCCAAGTCACTGGACCAAGAATTAACCAAAGATTTATCTCTGTCTTTTTCTTTCATCCTTAAAAATTTTAATTTGTACTCCGCAGGGTTGTTTTAATTCCTCTACATCTTAATTTATCCACCATGGCATCATATTAGTCCTAAAAGATTTAAATTTCTCACTATTTGAAAGATTTCATTTGTCCGCAGAAGCGTCGTCTCCATCCTTAAAGAGATGAAACTGTCCCAAAAAGTGTTGTCTCTTCTCAGTTCTAAGAGATTTTAGGCTTGACACCCAGCAGCATTACCTACTTTTAAAACCATTATCACCCGAGTTCAACGACATTTTAACATGTGGACTTGAGGGTTTTGGAATCCAGCCACCATACCAAACAGTTCATTTCTGGGATTCAAAGGACCTGCCCATTTCTCTCTTCCTCTTGTTATCTTTGAACATTTGAATTAACTCCCATTGTTATTGTCCCTGCAGTTGTTATTTCATACGCAAAAACGCCTCATTTTTATAATGGATTTTATAATGTCCAGACCAAAATGGTTATAACTTTAAAACCGCTGTTTCAATCCGTTTATACCACAGCTCAACCCATTATATTGTGTCTCAATTTGTGTTTTTTCATGTCTTAAATTTGCAGCAGTGTTGTCTCAATTGTATTGATTCTAGTGTCCCGAGCCGCGTTGTCTTAATCATTTTTAGGTTTGATTTTTACCCAGCAAGATTGTTTTAGATTTAGTATTAATCCTGTAGCATTGTCTCATTCCTTTTATCGTTTATCTTTTATGCACCAGCCATGTCCGACTCCTTTTAGTGTTTTTTGTTCAGCAATATGGTCTTGTTTCTCAAAAAATTTAATTAGCCTTCTCCAGCATTTAGTCATTCATTGGTTAATCGCAAAAAAGTTAGCATTGCCTGTTCAGCCAGAATTCTTAACACCTAAAATGTAAAATCTAGCAGCGGGATAAAGAAAAGCCCCGGTGCAAGACGCTACCTAAGGCATCCTCGGTCCTGCTAGAATCCTTAACATGTAAAATGAACAATCTAGCAGCGGGATAAAGAAAAGCCCTGGTGTGAGACGCTACCTAAGGCATCCTCGGTCCTGCTAGAAAGCCATTGGCTTTAACAAAAACAGAGAAATTGTGGTATCCTAATAGGACTTCTCAGGAAGATCTTCAGTTTCTCAAGATCACAATCTAATCAGAGTCATCACTTGACAAGTCGTAGTGAGGTCTAATCCACACTTGTCTGGAACTCACTCTTTCTCCAGTTCTGTCAGATCCAATCTCAGATGTTGAAGGTATTGGTTCCTCTTCTTTGTCCATTTGAGACTTCATCCAGACACATATGCAAGGGAATGACAAACTTGGAATTTTGCAGTATGGTGATGGTGAAGAACTAACGACAGGGGAAGACACAATGGGATCTTCACACGCTGTCCTTCGTGGACGACTGAGGACAGGGGATGACAAAATAGGATCTTCACTGATTGGGGGACTGATGGCATGAACTGACACAATGGGACCTTCACATGGCATTCTTGGTGAGGGACTGAAGACAGGGGAGGACAGAATGGGATCCTCACATGCACTCTGAGGTGAAAGACTGAAGGGTGAAAAAATGGGATCCACCCAGAATGTCATGGGCAAAGGACTGGAGACAGGGGAGGACTGAAAAGAATCCTCTTGCACCGACCCTTGTGAGGGACTGATAACAGGGGATGACAGAAGGGGATCCTCACACAACGTATTTGTGGAAGGACTGAGAACAGGTTCCTCTTCAACATCGCTGTTCCTGGACCTCTTGGCAGGGATCTCCTCTTCAGCATCACTGTCCCTGGTCCTCTTGGACAGGAGCTCCTCTCTAGTTTGATTATACCTGGTGCTTTTGGCAGAGGGCTCCTCTTCAGCATAATCACTCTTCCTGGTCCTCTTGGAGGAGAGCTCCTCTTCCGCAACAGTGTCCCTAGTCTTCTTGGCAGGGGGCTCCTCTTCAGAGTCACTGCCCTTTGTCCTCTTTCTGCTTACGCCGGTCACAGATGTCACACGAGCCACATTCCCTACCAATCCTACCTGATGACATTGTGAGATACCAAAAAGTCTGTAGTCAGCTGAACTCAAAAGGGGCTCTTCCTGCTTGTCAAGTCCACGTGTGGATTCAAGTGAGGTCTGAGCCATCTCGAGCTCAGCATAAGGACGGTCCACTGTTGGACTACAGCTGGTAGTACTGATACTACCGTAACTGCTAGTCCACTCACTACCTACCTCATCTTCACTGAAGATGGTAGCAGAGCTACCACTGGTGCTGCTAATACAGCTACCACTGAAACTGGTAGCCCAATCATCTTGACTGGAGCTCCTACTGGAGCTGGTAGTACAGTCAACAGACAGAGGAGGTGAACTACACCGCGACTCCTCTCCATGATCTCCAGAAACCATGTTGCCTGACATGGTTTCCGGAAAAACATGTGACCACACCTTACCAAGATCCTTACCATCGTCTAGATGTTTCTCCAACGTTGGGGATCCATCTGCTGGAAGCGCTACACTATGAGCTGTGAAGGAAAACAAGAAAAAACTATAGTTCAGTATCAAGACCTTCACAAAAATCCAAAGCAATGTTTAAAGAGAACACTGAAATAAAAAAATACCCAGGTTCGAGAATGTCTAAATATAAATTAACGAAGTATGTGCTGTGTTGAGGACTTTTTAATAGCTAATAAAATACCTTTAATCTTACATTGTACTATTAGTGTGAATAAAATAAAATACTGCAACAAGTTACTCAGTTTACTCTTCTATAACTCTCACAAATCTTTGATGCTGCTGAACAGGTAAGTTTAAACTTAATAGCCAAAACAAGATACATGAGCCATTCATTACGATTCAACTTAAATTACTGCTTACATAACTTTAACACTATAAGAGAATTGAAAAAGTAATTAATATGTTTCCATTAGCATTTTTAAATTACTAAAACATTAACTGCAGTTAATTAAATTTAATTCCCCCGAGCGCCACAAATGTTCAGAATCACAACCACAGCTACTCTGACACCCCATCAGTAAAACCTACAGTATGAATAAATACATATGCTCCTGTGCGTACAGGAGCATATGTATTTATATACTCCATTAACAGCAGAAATGTACATCTGTAAAAGTCAGACTCTAAAGACTGGGGATCTAAATAAACAGGTCGACACAAGTATACAGTAAAAAGGGGCTCCTACAAAAATAAAACTGTTTATCTGGTTTAGAAATCCATATCCAGTGTTAAAATGCCCATTATATTGTGCCCATTGTATATAAAATACATGTTGTTAAATGATTTTTAAGTAACATTAAATAGCTAATGTACTATATTTAGCGTATCCATGGAAACTGAGTGTTTATCAGAGCATTTTTCAAAAAATAACTGTCAAGACCAAGCAATTTTTTCAAGAATTTGACATTAATTCAACTACAACGACATTAATTAGCCAAAATGCATATATTTCTTAAAACACTACTCTACAGGTTAACATTCCTGACATTTCCTGGAAATTAAGTCAAGAAAAAGGCTCATTAATTAAGAAAGATCTATGCTAGCAAGAATGCTACTTGTCTTTTTTTGTACAGCAGGCAGTATTTCGTAGAAAAACACGCACACAAACACAAAATAAACTAAACAATTCATTATTATTTTAGTAATAACTTGTTTTTGTTTATTAAAAATAGTAGAAGAATGATATTAACCTTCCAGCTGGTCACCTTGCTGATTCTTCTCCTGGCCAGGATCCATCTTTCGCGGGTTTTAGTTCTTCTTCAGCAAGTTTCGCAATGCAGACTTCTCAATGGGTTCAAACCTTCCGAGGCGTTAGGCTCCTTCAGGCGTCTCCTTCAGAAGTCCCGTAGCAAAGGGAAAGATTTCAGAAGGTCAGCGTCATTTATAGGGTTGCCGCCGCTGACGTCGTTTCCATGACTTTCATTGACGAAGGATCAATGACGGATCCACGCGCTGGTTAATGAGAGAAATTGGACTACAGAAGTTGCACATTGCACCAGCTAAATAGCAAAAGATTCATGCAGGGCACCTTGTGTTGTAGCACATAGCTCAGTTCAAATCACTCTTACAAGGCAAAAAAATATATTAATATATATAATTATAACATATGTTAATATTTTAATATTAATGTTGAATTGTTATCTTGTTATAAGTCATTCTAAGGTGTAGTTTTCATTCTTTGGTGCCACAGAAACATCGCCACATCTATGATCTAATAATGCCCAGCAAATGCTCATCAATGAACTACTGAATGATAATCACAGGAGATTCCTTGTATGGACATTAGACAAAACAACTTTGATTGGGGGTCACATTTTATTTATGCATGGGGGTAGCATTGTTTAATCTACCTAAAATGCTGTCGTCTCTTTCCAACATGGTGCAGCATGGAGCAGGTGTAGCTGCACTGATGTAGTCATTGGCTCCAACACTGGGCCTCTCCAATATCAGCACCTGTAGACGGTTCTACATTAGGGCCATTCAGCCTCATGCATGAGCCTGTCGCAATAAATCAATTAATCACATGACACATTAAAACGACCTTGATTTGCATGATTGTATGTTTTTCTTGTGTCTCTGACTCTTTCTGCCAAAGACTTGAAAAGTCTGGAGAATTGGTCTCAAGATGCATTTATCTTTGGTCACATTGATTACTGCAGCAGAGTCTTCACAGGTCTGCCTAATAAATAAATAAATAATCAGGCAGCTGCAGCTAAAACTTAAAACCAGGAAGATAGAGCACATCACCCAGTTCTAGAGTAATTACACTTTAAAATATTGCTAGTTTATAAATCACTCAACGGTTTAGCACAACACATTAAAGATCTGCTGTTGTTCAACCTTCCAGATCTCTCAGGTCTTCTGGTTCTGCTCTGCATCTCCAGAACCAGAACCAAACATGGAGAAACAGCATTGAGCTTCTATTCATGAATATTCTAGAAGCTATAAAATGTATTAGAAAATAATCAATTATTTGCACTTAAATAGTCAAAAGGACATGAAGGTCAATGCTCTGTTAGGAGACTTTATCTACATGCTGGACTTTTTAATATTTAACAAACACCAAAAACACCAGGTTGGGTTTTAAATAATTTATCAACGGTAGAAAACTTTATCATCTGACAATGTTTTTATTGGCAAACTTTTAATAAATGAACAGTGAATGTTTCACAATCCAAAACGTGACTTCTAATAACAAGATCTGTTTAAAAATATGTTACAGTTGTACTGAAAGAAGCTTAAAGGTGTTACAAACTGAAACAAAGAAACATCAGCAGAAAAGTCTTCCAGAAGTTAAATTGTAGTTTTCACTTCTTCAGCAGCTTGGTGGCAAATACCAGATCCACATCATTTACCTAAAAAAAACACACAAAAAAGACAAGCAAATCATCTTCTTCTTTAAAGAACATATTTATAAAAAAATGATTTTTTTTTACACTTCGTTTGGTCTCTTAATAAAATGAGGCCAAACAAAGTTTCTTTGCTGAACTGATAAAGAAGCGTGGGTTCAGCTCAAAAATACAATTGGACAAAAATTTTTGTCCAATATAAAGATCATTGCATAGTATTAGGTTGAAATTCTGTAAAAACAAAAATTCGTATGAAGAACCTTTTGCTGTCCAATTATTAATCTGTAAACCGAAGAATGAATCAAAAGATCAGTCCAGCAGAAAGGCCTGAGCTTTTCACATGTTGATGTTGGAAGGGTTTGTTTGACTGCAGATGATTCCTTTGTTACAAATGATCACTGAAGGAACGCTGTTGTTGCATTTTAGCCAATAAAATTACCCGAATAAATCGATTAGTAAAACAACGTTTAGTTCCAGCCCTTCTTTGTTGGGTTCACAGTGATGCCGTCCCGTATACCTTTGTGTTTCCTGCTGTGTGTGCCAGGCGACGCCCCCACAGCAGGCTCAGATGAACTTTCACCCTTTGGTGTGGCGTAAATTACAGTGACCCCGCTGCCGTCGATCTCACAGTCCTCCATGCTGTCTTTGGCAGCTTTACAGTTTTCCTCACTGTCAAATTCCACAAATCCAAACCTGGAGGAAAAATAGTAAAATAGCAAAAAGCAGAGTAATCAGAAAAAGATGGGTTTTTTTGTGTTTTTTTTTTTTTAAATAAAAAGCTAACATGATCCACTGATAAAACCATGTGACACCAACCGTTTTGAAGCTCCGGTGTTCTTATCAATGGCGACTCTTGCGCTGGCGGCTCCGTCAAAAGCGCTCTGGAGAGTTTCTGCGGTCGTCGTCTCAGCCAGACCAGCAACAAACAGGGTTTTCAGCTGACCTAAACATGAAACCGCTCACTTATACGCTTCTGGAGAGCGTGGCACATTCAACTGATGAAGAAATCTTTAAAGTACCTTCAGCTTTCTGAGGCTCCACACCGCTGCGACTCCTTTCAACTTTGACCTTTTGGTTGCAGATCTTGACAGTTTTGGACCACTGCAGCGCTTTTTCAGCGTTGGCCACGGTTGCAAACTCGACAAAGGCAAACCTGCAGAGAATCGCAAATGCTTGGTGAGGGTCCTGACGGGAATCCGTTCCATAATGAGTAGAGAAATCGTTGGGTTACCGTTTTCTTTCGTCTTTCCCTGCAGTGACTCCTGGCCATGTGAGAATCCTCACACCAACAGCTTTTTTAAAGGCGGACTTCAGGTGGCTTTCTTTTGCTTTTCCAGGCAGACGGCTTACGAATAAGATGTTATTTGGAGGAGCTGCAGCTGTTGGAATTAAGAGGATTTCTTTAATCATTTTTAAAAATGTCAGGCGGCTAACAGACTTTCTTTGATGATGAGGTCTTCTTACCCTTCGTTTTTTTACCGCTGGTTTTGGATTTAGCGGCCGCTCTTTGTTGTACACGATCCACGATCAGGTCCCGGCCTTTAATCTGAGCTTTTTGTTTTTTCTTAAGCATTTCCTCAGCAATGGCTTTGTTTTTAAACTCCACAAAGGCAATGCTGTAAAAAAAAAGTCCATTAGATGAGAAATCTGTGAGAAATGCTTTCCTCATAAAACATCAATAAAAAGACGGATGATGCTTTTTTCCCCTCACTATCTGCGTTTCCATTGACCACTACATAATTTGACATTTCTAAAATATATTTGCTTAATAGAAACACTAATTAAAAAAGAATCTTGGTTTTTAATAAAAGGTTTTGATGCTAGAACGATGTGGGGGGCTGGAGGATGGGTTGTTGCTGGATCAAAACTGGTTTATTTCACAAAACTGTAATGGAAAAAAAATGTTTGGCATCGCATGATCAACAACCGGATGTTACTACTGGTGGAAACCACGAAGAAGATGACAACAGGAAGCGGTTGGAGGATGATGGTGCACAAAGTGGCTCATCACATGGGATTTTAATTTTGTTACTTATTTAATGGAAACACCGTGACTGTAAAATTGTGTTTTGTCCGACATTAGCAAGATATTGACATAGTTTTGCATACATTTGTATGGAAATGCAGCTACTGTCTGAAGTTAAATCAGATCAAAAACCTGTTTGAGAATTAGAATTACAAGAATGATTTCTTTTTGCTAATTGCCACAATAATAACAGAAAGAAGTAGTCAAAGATTTATTCAACAATATCCTTGAAATCAGATGTTTACATACATTTCCTCTGTATTTGGTCACATTCCCATTGAACTGAAAGCCTAAAAAAACATCAGGCAACTAAAAAACATTTGCACTACTGCTTTAGATGTTCTTTTATTCCATTTATCTTGATTTGTTTTTCAATTTCATCACTTCTTTGCAGTGAGTTACCTGCAGAGCTGGGCTTTTATCACTGTTTTGACTAATTATTGTTTTGATAAATTCGAATAAAAGGTGTTAAGAGCCAAAAACTGACGGTATTATAGGAACTGTTGCTTTACTATTTTCACCAGTTTTTGTTCCACGACAGTGTCAATAAATATTAATATAGTTATTGTATGGAGTTTAGTGATATAGATCACACTTCTTTAGTTGTGTCCTCAAAAAGCCAAGAACAATATTTGTGTTTGTAGCGTTATGAATGCTCTCATGCAGTCACAGCTATACAGCTACATAAAAAAAGAAAGACCCAATTATCATTTTTATTATCACAACTGTATTCTATTACTGTGACATTTAGTAAACAAAAGTAATCTAACTGACCTAAAACAAGAGTAGTTCTTCTGCATGTGTCTTTTTATCTGAACACTGAATAAAAAGACATTGTGATGAAAGCTAAAGTCCATATTGCCCACCCATAGTTACCCCTCTTGTACAATTCAACCTTTCGGTTTCAACTGTAGCAGGGAGAAATATTAAAAAGTCCAAACTCTCACCCATGAGTCGGACTTTTGGCTCCGCCAGCAAAGCGAACAGAGATGGCTTTGTGGAAAACCTTTCGGATGTCTTCTTCAGTTGCGTCATATGGGACGTTCTTCAGAAACAAGCACCGCTTGTCTTTCACTGACAAAACAAAACAAATACAAAATATATTTTCCTGGGCGTGAGTTTCAGTGTTCTTAGAACAGATTCTGATATCACTTCTACAGGTCAGTACATACGGTGCAAAACTGACTATTAGTCAATTTTTCTGTGGAACAGAACTCCGAATTTCTCCTTAGAGAATATCTAAAATATTTAAAGAAAATGCAGCTTGGGAAGCTGAAATATTTAGGCACAATGCTACCTGACACAGCATTGGCTGGCGTTTGCAAATAGGCAGTGATAAGTGTTTTAGAGGGTGTCTTGAGCTGTAGACACTCACCCCCTCGAATATCTGGGGTCTGCTGTACAGCTTTACCTTTCTTATCCACAGGTGGCGTTTTCGACTTGCCCTGGTCGTTGCTTTTAACTTTGGCTTTCGCCATCTGCATGGGCTTATCGAGGATTTCCTCTCCATTCAGGGCCAAAGCTTTCTTCAGGTCCATATCTGAGGCCATATCTACAAACGCATGCCTCCTACAGGAACAGAAAGTTGTTCGTTTTATTAACCGTTTCATACATCAGCAGCTCCAATAACAAAAAAAACCTCAACAGTGAACTTCTAAACAAACTCACTTGGAATGCCCCAACCGGATGTCCTGAAACAGCAGACTTTGCGCCATGAAGCACTTCGCCAGAGAGCTTCTGATTTCCTCCGATGTTTTGGTGAAGTTCAGGTTGCCAACATAAAGACAAAGACCTGCAACGGAGGAAAACGTGTGAAACGCCGTTTACTGAAAGAAGCTGGCGTTTGGGTGTCCACCACAGAATGAGTTCATACCGTCGTTGGTCGGTTTGGTTTTCTTTGACGGGGAGGAATCGGAGGCAGCGTCTGCTTTCCGTTTTCTATTTACTGTAAGACACAAATTCAGACAATCAGCAACCAACACATTAAAGAAAACTTTATTCTCCAATGACAGCTGTTAAAACAGAAACGGTCTCAGCCTAAGAAATAAAACATATCTTTAGAAAAATAAACAGACCATTAACCACATTAATTCATTACTGAGCTATGATTCCTCTAGTTATTTCACTATTCTAAACCCCCAGTAACAAGAATCAAAGGATTTCACTGGGACTGGCCTTTAGCTCAGAACTGAAATCATTCACTAGAAACTAAATTCATCCTACACAAGCGCTGCTACGTTTTACTGACAGCAACACTCTTCAGGGAGAACTCTGTTACTGACAGAAGAAATTCAACGTTAGCTTTTTTTAAGTACCTGTGAAGAGTTTCTAAATGAAATTAGACAAAGCACAGAAGCTAATTAAAGTGTAACTAACCCCCCTTGTGAAAGCAAAACCCCGCGACCAGTCAAAACCACCAAAGTGGGAGGAGCCAAGAAACACTGAGGGCGTGGCTAAGTGTGGGGATGAGGTCTAGTGCATTGTTGCCAACTTATTAATTTTTTAGCAACTTTTTTTAAAGGCTACTAACGACAAATCTTTTGACTCTTTTCTGTTATTAGTAACTTTCTCTATAAAACGTGAAGCACCGTAAGCCCCTCCCACTTCCTCTATGGTTATGCTTGTGTCATGATGCACTAGAAAGTACATCATGGAAGGTGCCCCAGTGTGTTTTTATATCATTTCCTGAGGAGAAACCAGCAGGTCAAACCTTTTCTATAACCAGAGATTTTTAAATCAGTCACAAACTTCTGATCAGTAAAACTGAACCAGAATTAAGAGCTCACAGCATCACCATGGAAACAACCCTGACCAGCACCTGTCCTCTCTGTCTTGTCGTCTTCTCCTTCTGCATCCTTCTTCTCCCAAGACACCATTACCGTGGGAACGTTTCTTTTTACCTCAATGTCCATCTGAAGAGCTTAAAAAAAAAAGAAGAACTTTGCATTAATTATTGGACTTATCAAAAAGCTGCTGTACAGTAGGCGTTTCCCTAAAAATTTTTGCCATTTTGTTCTTAATCAACTTATTTGTGTTTAAACAAATGAACCCTATCCTACTTGTCCTTATAATAAAGCTATTAGCATTATTCTTGATATTGTGTTGAGATTGAATTGTGTGTACTGTGACAAACATATCTCAGATCCGGCTTGTAATACCTCTCAGAGTTACATGTTATGAGTCACAGTACCTTGCTCGTCTCCACTCTCCTCCTGTTGCATCTCCACTTCTGTGTTCTCTTCTGGCTGCCAATCTGGTGCAATGAAATGATTTTTATTATCATCATGCAAATGAAAAGACGAGATTATACTTCATATAAAGCATTAAGACAAAATAACCTACCATTATTGTGTGTGTTCTCTTCCTTTATGTTGTGGTTTTGGCTTTTTTTATGTCTCTTATTCTAAGAAAAAACAAAACAAAAACAAAGAAAACAAGAAAGTTATGGGTCTGCATTGCTGGCTGTTTGTCAGTCAAATCGGGTTTGATAAATGTGCATATTGATGTTTTTAAATCTAACATTTGAAAGCGGTAAGTTCCCTCACCAAAAGCATAAAAAAATACAATCAATGTCAGGATTCTGTGTATTTTGATGGATTTCCAGACCAGTGATGGGAATGTTCATGACTTGACTTACAAAGGTTGAGAAAATAATTTTTGTCAACTTCTGGACTTGAAGGTGGGTAGACATTTTACTCTGCACTCTGAACTATCAGATAATCCTTAATTTTTCCTACAAACTGGGCCGTATTAAAATTTTGGGGTAAATATTCAACACTTAAAAAAGGCCATCCCTCCAGAGGTCAGTGTTAGGAACCTACACATATTTTCCAGCTTAACTCCTGTTCACAATTATCAGATCTTACATTTGTAACTTAACTGCATCTGTTTTCTAAGTTTTGGTTAATGTCTGACTACTTCTTTTTTTTGCTGCTTCCTCAGAAAAATCTATTTCCCTGTTGGATTTTTTTCAACATCTCCTGGATCCCACAAAACAATATTGTCCTTTTGTTTCAGAGTTTGAAAAATGAGGAAGCTAAAAAGCTTCACAAAAGTATTAATTTTATGTATGCATATAAATCTGGAATAATATAAGGCATGTCACCAACAGAGATCTGCATGGCAATTTGTTCCAAGTTTCCTAATATTTTGCTAACACGTTTAAATATACGTCCATCTGTAGCTGTAGTCTCAGAAAGTGACTAAAAACCGTACAGGTCTATAAGTAATAGAACGGTAGTAATAATAGAGTTAATAAAGTTACCGCCACTAAAAAATACATTTAACTTGTTACGAAATTCTAATACATACAATAGTCCTTTCACGCAGAAGTTCCATGTTTTGTTAAGCTAAGCTGCTAAATAACAAGCTAACTTGTTAGCTTGACGGTTTACTTACAACGGTTAACTTACGTTGTCTACAAACGCCGCCAGCAGCAGTTAATATGAACATAAATACAATTCTTACTTGTTTCTTTGCCATGTTATGCTCCAACAGGAAGCGTAGACAGAAAAACACACGTGTCAGAGATGCAAGTTAAGCGTATGCTACACACTGCGCATGTGTTACACTAATCTACGGATGCCGGCAGGGAGAGCGCGCTGTTCAGGTGCGTACGCGAAAACTACTACTGAACAGTTTGTGAATTCCTCCTTTAATGACAACCGTCGACGTTGTAAACTCTATCTATGTAGCATGTAATGGTTTATAACAGTCTCATTTTAAACAAATAATCATTTAAATATCTATTTCTAACAGCTAACCATGTAGCCTTAGCTTGAGTCTAATCTAATAGTTTCCCTATGTATTCACCACCCAGTCTGTAGAGACTCTCCGGATACGTAATCGTGTTAGCTTTTTCCAGGATGTCGGTATGTTATTAGAGCAGATTGTAGCTTTGTTTGCCCGGAAATGTAATCTGCCGCACTATGTTTGTTTCTGAGCAGGTTGGACTGGAACTGGAAGTTCAAAGAAACCAAAGTCCAGGGTTCGAGTTACAGTCCCACCATCCGCCCAGGCTCAAAACAGAGCCGGTGGGAGCTGGCCATGGAGGACCCGGGATTCCTCTGAGAAACACTCGATACACCTAATTGGGGTTTTCTTTTTGTTAACTCATCTGATGTTTACAATGATGGGCAGTCGGAGAAACGGCTTAACGAAGGAAAGCTTTATCCTGTCGGTGGACGTCGGTACAACGTCAATCAGATGTCATGTGTATGACAAGGAAGCGAGGATCCGAGGATCATGCACCAGCAAGGTATTATATTTACATCTAATAGATTCTTCAGTTTTTACCCGCTATTTTCATAGGGGTGTAAACCTTTAAATGGGATTGTATGTGGTACAGTAACAGGAAGTACTAAATGATAACAAACTGAGATGTTTGTCCATTCTTCTTTGCAAAATAGCTCAAGCCACATGACTGGGGCGTTCTAACACATAGATATACTGTGATCTAAGCCACTTAGATCACAGTATGTATGAGCTTCACTCTAGCTTTGGCTGGGTTGTTGTAAGGGCTGGACAGAAAAACAATATCACGACAGACACTTGATCAAGATAGGACAGAATTCAGATCCAGAAATGATGGATCTGAACTCAGGGCCAGAACCTCCCAGCGTCCTGGGGGATGTAGGCAGAGGAAATGCTTTAGCCGCTCAACCTCTCAGGGCTAGCCAAGAAAAGTTGAGGCTATGAACTAACTAACTCGTTTCTAAGTTACCTAGCAGCAAGTTGTTGAGTAACTTGCGCAGCAGCAGTTTCAGGTATGGTCACTATGCCTCATAACTCCTTAAAAACAATAAAAAAATGAAAGGGGACGTCAGCAGTTTGCTTGCCTTTCTGATATATAAATCAAAAAGCTAGTCAATACTTATCGACATGGACTTCGCTTACACCGTGATATGTTTTTTAGGTGACACATTTATTGTCCAGCACTAGTTGTTGCCTTTATAGACTGTTTGTTTTCTTACACTTATCATTCCAAATTTTGGCCAAATGGTTCATTTTTCATCTCATGTAGCCAACCTGACCTGTTGTTGGCTTCTTTCAACAACAATTCTCTCAACAAAAAAGACCAGATTTGTGGAGTGGTTGACTAATCGTTTCTCTATTAACCGAGCCTGTCGCAATAAATAATAGAATATTTAATTGCATGATAAATTAGAATGAGTTCTTTATTTCCACTCTGATGATTAATATATTTGGAAGGACAGTTTTATTTACAGAATCTTCATAATCCATTTTATCTATGGTTACGGTAGTGTGGGGGTAGTTTTATTTATTATTTTTGGTCATTGTATTTATTGTTTTTATCTACCTAATAATTTTTGGTAATTTAAAACATATTCTAGTTTCAATATTAAGCGTTCTTTTACAAAATTAAACTTTTTTGGTCTTTTGAGGGGACAAATTTGCATTATTATGTCACTACCATTATATTCCTTGAAAATGGTCTCAAAACAACAATGATATTGTTTATCACAACAATTTCTGGAACAATTTATTGTCCGAGCAAACTTTGTTATTGTGACATACCTACTGCCGACAGATCCTCTCACCTGAGCTGCACCGCTTTGTGTTGGTTTATTATTTAACACACTAACAAAATGCTCTGCAAATATAGAAATGTAGAACGGTTATGAAGTATTTTAAGTATTTTGCAGACTTTTGCATAAACCTGTTTTTCTGCCACATTTAAAGCCAGATTATTCCCTGTGAATGTTCCAGGTTGTCCCGTTGTATCCAGAGGTGGGACACGTGGAGATGGACCCAGATGCATTGTGGGAAGGCTTTATCACTGTGGTCAAAGGGGCAGTGCAAGGTACAGCCGCACGACGTCCTGTTATCGAATCCATCTGCAGCTGTGTCAGGGCAGCAATGCTAACAGGATTCAAGCAGCGTTAACTGTTACAGTATTACGCTGATATTTTTAAGTGTTGCTGCGTTCCCGTTACAGATGCAGGAGTCCAGATGTGCCAGATGGAGGCCCTCGGCATCTCCACTCAGAGAGCAACCTTCACCACCTGGGACAGGTCACAGAAATGAAACAGCCTGACAGTTTCTCATTCGTTGAGAAGCTGGAAAGTGAGCGAGAACGCTTCTGGTTTGACGTTCCTGTGATTCCTCTTCTCTGTCGTTGTGTTTGAACTTTAACAGAAGGACGGGGGTTCCTTTTCACAACTTCATCAGCTGGCAGGACCAAAGAGCTGCAGACCTGGTGAAGTCTTGGAACAGATCCTGCATCATGAAGGTGGATCTCCAGCCATCCATCCATCCACCCACCCACCCACCCAGACAGACAGACAGACAGACAGACAGACAGACAGACAGACAGACAGACAGACATCCATCCATCCATCCATCCATCCATCCATCCATCCATCCATCCATCCATCCATCCATCCATCCATCCATCCATCCATCCATCCATCCATCCATCCATCCATCCATCCATAGATAGATAGATAGGCTGGTCCATTACAGGGCTCCTTGACATCTTTACCTCTTATATATCTTTAATAACCATCACATAAGAAAGTATATTTTCATGGAGGTAGTAACCACATAGGGATTTGAATGTTTAAATATTTTAAATTCATTTTTTAAAATGAGATTTTCCAAGAAACTCTTACACTTGTATTGTTTAAAGAAGCACATATAAATCCTCTTTTCTTCGTTAAGAAAAGATGTTCTCTGGAATAAACTGATTTATTTACAGTAGTCACAAAAGTGAAGATAGTTTAGCACAATAATTTCTGTGATGCGATAAATCTATTCAAAAAACCAATAAAATATGACCATTAAAAATATTTGATTACTATTTTTAGTCAAATAAAAATCGCCTGCTTTATCTATAAACATTAGATTGATTTGTTTAGACTACAACATTTGTGTTTGCCAATAACACAAAGTATGTCACAATCCAATTCCAGGCTCCAAAGTTCGGAAGTTCAAATTAGAAACGTATCTTAAACTTTACAATATAGAGCAATATTTACATGTTGCATTAATCTAATTGGCTTGTTAATTAATTAATCAATATAGATTGAGATTTTAATTTAAAGACATAAATAGAAATGTGTCTCTTAACTGAAGAAAAAAGTTGCACACCTCGTACAATACCAGCTGGTGTTGAGCTAAAAGAAATGAATTAGGAAGCTTCACTTCCACCTCCTCGTCTTTTCTGGAATTCTTTGCTTTTTCCTCTGTTCTGGGGTCCAAATCAGGATCAGCCATGATTCCAGAAGTCCTTGTCTTTGTTTCTGTTGTTCCTGGTAAACATTATTCTGGCCTTCGTACAGAACAAAGGTTTCCTTCTTGCACAGCGTCCTTGATAGTTAAACTAGTGTATCTCTCTGATTGTACAAGTATGCACCGTCATATCAACAGTAGCAACAGCCTGCTGCTGGTCCCATAAGGACATTTTAGAGGTTTGGTAACTTCTTTTAGGATCTTGCTGACTGCTTTCAGGGTGAACAGCCAGACCTGGGAATGTTTTCTGCTTATAATCCGTTTTCCCAGACATTGGAATTGCTAAGTGTAATTATTTTAAATCTCTTTAAATCCCTTACTCAAAACGCTGAGTAATTGCGTTCTCCTCATGTCCACCCAGTGTGATACACCAGTAAGTGATTCACAGGGTGGGGGTTCATGTTTGCGTGTGTAATTTGGAGCAGCGGCCCGAAGGGGGCGTAAGAATGAGCATTTCATCAACAAGCTCTGCAGGTTAGGCAGCCATTTTTAACTCTGCTTCCAGTCCATCCCACGACCTAAATATCCTACTGACTGCAGAGTGGAAACCTGTGGGGCATGAAACCAGGCCTGAAACGATGAATCTAGTTTCAGGCCCATTTATTGAGATATGAATCGATTATTGAGATAATTGACAACTAATTTAGTAATCGATTAATCGTTAAAGTTAGTATGCAAGTTAAAAAAAAAAGCCAATTGTTAAAAGAACAACAAATTCAGGGCAGTAATTGAGCAAAAATGTAACAAAAAATATACATTTTGCATTTAAAAACACTAATAATAAAACTTCTTTGTCTGTAATATGTTCTAACCTGAACTCCTTAAGTAGCATAGTTTTATTATTATTATTCTGTTTAGCAGATTTTGCTATACAATTATCATTTGGTTAATCAAAAACTTAATCATAACATCACCTGACACTGTACTGATGCCGTGCCAAGCAGAAAGGCCTGAGCTTTTCACATTATTTTAGCTGCGGACGCATCTCATAAAACAAATGCATTCACTAAAGGAATGCCATGTGACTGCATTTTAGGCAATACAGTTTGTATTTTCTTATTTATTATATACAAGATAAGCTTAAGTGGTTAAATGAAAAATCTGCTTAATGTGACTTTTTCTTAATCCGATTAATCGACAGAATAATTAATTGATTAATCGATTACTAAAACAATTAGTAGTTGCAGCTATATATAAAATACATTCGCAGAAACTTTCCACATGACAGTCCTTCTGGCTAATAATATAATATTGCGTATACTGAGATTCGCTGATGTGGACGAACATGTAGAAAGGCAAATCAAGGCCACTGTCACATATGGTGGAGGATCCGTGATACTGTGGGCCTGCTTCTCTTTCATCAGAACCTTGCTAAGGTGCGTGGGAATCTGGACAATGATCCAGAACCTGTGACCAAATCAACATAGAGATTTTTCACCAGACTAACTCCTCCTAGTTCCATGCCCACCTCAGTCCTCAGACCTAAATCCTGTAGAAAACATGTTCGCTGAAGAACAGAGAGCTTAACGTCTTTTCAATGTGAGGTCATGTTGGTGAAATTTCTTTTATTTTTATTAGAGATACGTAAAGGTGGAGGGTGCCGTCACATGGCGTCGTTTAAAAATAATAAAATGACTCTTTAATGTAATTATGGAATTTAAAAATGACAGTGTAATGATAAGTTGTGGGAATGCACTCTGACCTCTACTCTGTCATGTGATTGGCTGTCGCTCTTCTTCTAGTTTAACACAACTTTAGGATGTATGTAAACTCTATTCCCGCTGATAATCACATTAATACTTTGTATTCCACGGCAGCAACATAATCAGTCCCAAACAAACTTGATTATCAGTACAGTGGGTACATCATGGAACTAAACTACCAGATACCCGCTATCAGTCATGTGGCTAATAGCAGCATGACTTTGACTCAGGTTTTAGATAAACATGACTGAGCTGGAGCTGAACATGATGACCACTCATTCACCATCGTTTTATCTTTATTCTTTTTTTTTTTTTTAACACTCTCAGATAATCCACGGCGCAATGAAGGTGGCCTACTTCCTGACGCGGGACAAGCGGTCGCTCGCAGCGAGCCTCATCGTCTTTTCCACTCAGCACGTCACCTTTCGCCTCGTGTGGGTGTTGGTTCACTACAAGCAGGTGTGTGGACGACCCGGCTGGTGAACACAACAGGAAGTTTAAATGAAGCTGTGCTGTTGTGCTTCTGTTTTCTGCCTAGGTAGATAAAGTAAAACCCACAAGCATGCATTAAAACAATATCTCTCCAGAGGGTTTGCAGCGTCTTGAGCTCTAATGCTGCAAAGGTTTTAGATCTCTTACAAATTATGTTCTGTTTTTTTTGTTTTGTTTTTTTTGGTAATTTTTTAAAAATTAAGTGGGTAAAAAAAACAAACATTAACATGAAGGCTAACCTGAGTTAATGTAGAATGCAGTTTGAATCTGGACCTTTGTGAAAAATAATTCCTCCTTTACTTTATCAATAAAAAATAAAAAATAAAATAAAATCCTAGGGACCAAGCAGAAAAGACTCAAGGGGACCCCAAAGTGTCAAAAATTTATCTGATTTGTGATTGAGATCATGGGTCAGCTTTTCCAAAGGAAGGATAACAGATATCTGTGTGAGCCACGTATTTACTGTGGGGGCAGAAGGAGAAGTCCATTGTAACAAAATACATTTCTTGGCAAGAAATTGAAGAATCGTAAACAAGGATTTAGAATGTGCATCGAAATGATTGGGGGAAACATTTAGAAGATAGAACACAGGAGACAAAGAAAAGCGAACACCCAAAACCTTTTCAATCACCAAATGTACGTCCCTCCAAAAGGTCCTTAATAAATCACATGACCAGAATAGATGGAGAAAAGTACCTCTGTGCCTCAAACATTTGCAGCACAGATTGGAACGGTTGGGGAACATTCTCTGAAGACGAACAGGGGTATAGTAGGATCTATAGAAAAGTTTGAAATTCTGTTCTTTTATAGAAATAGAAGTGCATTGAGGAAAGGTTCCATTGCAAATCTTAAGACAATCTAAAGGGCTGAATTTCATCTCCAGATCACGCTCCCACAACTGCTTGACAGAGTCAAAGCTTGATGGTACAGAGCAGAGTAAGGATGCATAGAATTTGGAAATCAGACCTTTAGGAGAATTGGTGGAAACCAGAACATTTTCTAAGTCTGTCAGTTCAGGTCAGGCTTTTTGAAAATCATCCAGCGATCAGCCAGGGAACTACAATTGGTGCAACTCAAATTTTTTAGAAGGTGCTTCATCATTCACTAACTTTATTTTAAAAATAAAAGTATATTTTAGTAATAGTTAAACATGGTGGTGGTTGTGTGATGGTCTGGGCTTGACTTTCCAGCTATAGGACCAGGACAACTTGTCATAACTGATGGAACTGTGAATTCTGCTGTCTAGCAGAAAATCCCAAATGTTTAAGGACTTGAGCTCAAGCTGGGTAATACAGCAGGACAGTGACAAAAGCATGTCAGCCATTTTAGCCTGAATAGCTCCAAAACACAAAGTGAAGACCTGGATGCTGACTGTTCATGCTCAAACGTCTCCACAGGGCTGAATTCAAACAATCCTGCTAAGAAAAGGAGACCAAGAGTCCCACTGAGATGTAAAAGACAGCCTGTCCTGTCCTTATAGGGCCAGGCTGGTGTGGCTTACTTTTTTTCCTTTTTACTATTAATAAATTAAATCACCACTTAAAAAATGTTTTTGTATTAACTCTGGTTACGTTTCACTAATACTAGAATTTGTTTAGCGATCTGAAACAATACTTTTTCAGGGCACTCTAGTTTTTAATGAGAGCAGCATAAAGACATGGTCCCAGTGTGGCTCGTTTTCTAAACCAACCTCCACACCGGGTCAATAATCCCAGCAGGAACAGACTGTACTCTTCCTCCTCCTCCTCATCATGGCTTCTTCTTTTTCCAGGTCCATCAGGCGATCGAAGAAGGCAACTGCTGCTTTGGAACCATAGACACTTGGCTTCTGTTCAAACTCACCAAAGGTCGGTGTCAGTCAGTCAGTCTGTCAGTCAGTCGGTCAGTCAGTCACTCAGTCGCTCCCACCTACACACAGAGAGTGTTTGTAGAAATGTGTGATCCAAACCTGCCAGTTTGACTCTGTGGACTTTCTATAATAGGATATTAAGGTCCAAACAGGGCGCTCTTTGTCTCACACATTTCTCTTGCATCGCTGATTGCCTGCAATTTCTGAGGAATGTTTCAGCCCTCTGCAGGAGGGGAAGTGGAAAACAAACGATTAGGACTTTTTTTTTCCAGACAGTTCCTTCACATATTGCTACCTAATCTGTTTCAGGTCGCGTCCACGCCACAGACTACTCCAACGCCAGTTCAACGGGGATTTTTGACTCCTACCAGGTGTGGTGCATCATGTTGCTGCTTCCTCTCTGCTCAGCATGGGGGGGTTACTGTATTTTACATTTTTTTTACCTCTCTGTCATGTGTTGTTTCACAGATGTGCTGGAGTCAGTTTCTCTGCTCTCTTGTCTCTCTGCCCCTCTCAATATTCCCCCAAGTAGAAAATACAGGGTAAGTTAAACCTTCACTACAAGTCTCGACGTTTCAGCTTCTGGTCAGTAGAAGTTTTTACCGGTAGAAGAACACAGGGACATTAAAAACGAGATGAACATCAATCTGAACTGTGTGGCCAATTTCTCGTTTTTGTAAAGCTTTTCTCTCCTGGAGGTGTAGGGCTGCTGATCAGGCTTGGAATTTACTATTAGCTTGACTCTGACAGAAAATCTGTGGGAGGATCTAAAGATTAGGGCGATGGCAAGGAGGTCTGCCAACCTCACAGCTGATCACCAAAATTCCCATGGAAACATCAAACAGCTGCTCAGCAATTAGAAGAAGGCTTCGATCGGTGTAATGCTAACCAAGATGTTTCCTTTGATTATTGAAAGGAGTATAAATCGTTAACATGACATTTAAATAGAAAATGCAATTTGTTTTTGTTTGTTTCTAAACTGATTGGCGCTTCTGCATTGTTTTGTTACGGTTTATATACAGACTTCTAAAATCAATGAAATTGATTTCAAATCTAAAACTGCTGGAGGTATGACTACATTCAGACTTAAAGGGGCAGTATTATGTGTTTATAAGGCACATATTGCCATTTTACAGCATAATCAAGTAACTATGTTACCTTCAGTTATTATAAAAATGCTATGTATATCAAATATGACTAAAAAGAAATTTTGCTTCCTGATTTCACACCTTAAAATTGGGCCTCTGTCGCTTTAAAATCTCCTGCTCTGTCTGAAGCTCCACCTTCAGGAAGTCATCACAACATGGCTCTGTTAACCCCTTAACATTTTTACCAGAGTTGCACTAAGAGGTAGCTCGTATAATGAGCTAATCAGATGTGCAGTTCTACCAGGTATTTGCTAATTGCTGCTGGCTAGTCTGAAGGAGCAGAGCTGGTGAGGGCTGCTCTGTGAGCCAGAAGCTTGGACACTGCAGCTCAAAAGAGTCGATTTTACATGACACTGCCCCTTTAACTGTTTAGGAAAGTTTTTTTTACCAGTTTTTGTAGGTGGATTTGATTTAGATTTTTATCTTTTTAAAGATAATGACGTACTACTATCTGTGTATTAATAACATAACCTCCATTTCCTTTCACGCTGGTAAACCAGTGAGGTAGAAACATTAAAAGGTTGTTAGACAGGCTTGTGTGGGGTGGTGGGGGCGGGGGGGGTCTAATAATAATTTCACCATGTTTTTATGATGAAGCGTATTGTACATTATGCCATGTTCCCGGTCCGGTTCCTGCATTAGAACAGATTGCTGATGGATGAGACGAGAGCAGGAGATAATGTGTTGTCTCTGGTTTCTGTTTTCATAATCCATCAGCCATAAGTTCGGCTCCACAGATCCGTCCGTCCTCGGAGTGTCCATTCCCATCATGTCAGTGGTGAGTGAACGTTCTTGGCATCACAATCCAGCAGCAGCAGCATGAATATGATAAACAGCCACAGTGAATCTGTGTCTCATTTGTTCCTCCGTATCTCACTTACTCTGTTGTTAAAATGTAAAAAAAAAGTGCTCTGTAAAATTTTCACTCAGGCAAAGTTTAATTAGACATTCAAAGGACAATTTTGTTTTTGTTTTTGTTTGTACATCCTCGCTTCCTGAGCACCGACCAGTCTTTGTTGCTCTTCTATCAGCAATGTTTTTGTATCAAGAAGAAACACACTTCACCCTGTGTTTCTATCATCTGTAGAAAGACAACAGGAAGTCGTAGGTAACAGTGGCCTCCTCCGGGAAGGTTTCACAGCCAAGTAGAAACACCAGGGTAATGGTGTGAACTGCTTTATTTGTTGGCTCCATCCATCCGTTTTTTTACACCTTTGTCCCTTGTGGGATCGGAAGAGGTGCTGGTGCCTGTCTCCAGGGAGACATTTCGGGCGAGAGGCTGGGTCCCCCTGGACAGGTCGCCAATCTCTCGCAGGGCATTATTGGCTGTAAATAACAATTATTTTATTAATCGATTATTTGATCTTTTTTTTTTGACGATCAATCAATGATTTGGATGAAGAAATTGGCACATCCTGCTGATTTTTTTCATTTGGCCTCTTGTATTGAAAATACATTAAAAAAGACCAATAAACTTATACTCCTTTTTTTTTAAATAAGAAGATAAACATTTTATAGCGTAGAATACAATAACAACTTTCCTTTAACAAATCAGGTAAAGCTACAACTACACCACTTGAGTTCTGAATAGAACAGATTTACAGACAAAGATGTTTTTTTTATCTTAAATGCTAAGTGTATATATATTTTTTTGTTCTTTCATCAATTGTTTTTTTGGAGTCTATATTCTCCAGTGAACGATTAATCAATTACTAAATTTGTTAACAATTAGTTAATGATTAATCACGATTAATCGTTTCAGCCCTACTTTAAACATCAAACACTTTCTAAGTTTGGTCAAAATTTTCTAAGTTTTGACCAAAACTTTCTAAGTTTCCCGTCGATGGGATGGCGCGTCTTGGAGTTTTTCGTTCCTGCTCCATAAGCTCGCTCTGCCCTCCTGTGGCAGATGGCGGACCAGCAGGCGGCCATGTTTGGAGAGTGCTGCTTTGACGTGGGCGACGTGAAAATCACAATGGGAACCGGCACCTTCATGGACATCAACACTGGGAGCAAACCACACACGTCTGTGGCAGGTAGAGGAGCAGCACATGTTTCTTTTGTTTTGTTTAGTTTTTTTTTCATCCAGATTTTAATCCTGCTGGATTATTCCAACCCGTCTACTGCAGGTCTGTATCCGCTGGTGGGGTGGAAGATTGGCTCAGACGTCGTTTACCTGGCAGAGGGCAACGCAGCAGACACGGGCACTGCCATCAAATGGGCCCAAGAACTTGGTGAGGACTGAACCGTGTCGCTTATTGTAAAAATGTTTGGGGTTTTTTTTCTTAAAAAATCCAATAATTATTCCTCTTCACATCTAAAATGACATTGCAGAGCTCTTCTCAGACGTCGGAGAGACCAGCGACATGGCTTACAGTGTCAGCGACTCAGATGGAGTGTGCTTCGTCCCTTCCTTCAGCGGCCTGCAGGTAAATGCACTCATATATTTGTTGCTAACATATGTCGTATTGTATTTTTATGCACATGCCTATCTCCACCTCTAATAAAAACACATGCGTTGTGGTAATGGTTTTCATCTGGTTTCTATGAGGGTGTATTAGGGCCTTAATAGATAGAAAAAAAGAGTAGTAAATTAATCAGAAATTTTGTAATAAAGGCTCATAAACTTTCATGAAAAAAACTGAAATTTTATCAGTTTTCTTTTTTTTTTTTTTTTTTTTTTTTTTTTTAGAAAATTTGTGATTTTGTTTTTTCTGGCAAATTTTCCAGCTCAGAAGTTTTTTTTGTAGACAATTTTTTTGATCCCCAAATTTCTGAGATTTCTAGCAAACTCAAATATTTCCTTGTTTTTTTCTTGACATTTTTATTGAGATTTTTAGCAGAAATCTACTCCTCCTTTCCTTTATTTCTGTCTAGAATGGCCCTAATATGCCGCCACAGGTTTCGCATTGTCTCTCTGTAACATGCTTTTCTTTTTTTCCCCTCTGCCCTCCATTTTGAACTGGCAGTTGTAAGTGTTTTCTGCTGGATGTTGATATTCTAGTTCTGATTAGAAAATGTCTCCCCTCCGCTTGTTGGCCAGGCGAATGTTGTCTAGTGAAAATGGCCAGCGTTCCTGCATGTTTTCAGTTTGTGTTCCTCCTTCAACATAAATCAAATGGCTGAATGACCGTGTCAACATTTCCAGTAAAACACTAACCAAGTGGTTTTAAGTGTTCTTCTGGAAATCCATTCACTTTGTGCTTTATGTTTGAACTGCTGTATTTTCAGAGTGGCGTGATTACACAGCAGTCAACTTCAGTGATTATAGAAAACATGATCTGAGTGCTTTCCAGAAGTCTAGGTTCTGCCATCCACCTGAAAAAGTTTAGGAGTTTGTACCGCTGGTAGGGATGCAACATTGCCACCACCAGGCTTGGCTGTTGATTCAAATTTGATTTGTTCAAATCAAATCAGACTTGATTTGATTTTATTTCAAGCACAAATAAAAAATAGTCAAATACAAGACAAGAAAGCAAAGCAAAGTGTACAAAAAGGAGTTGGTAGACATAGAAAACTTCTCTTCACCCCCTGTTTTTCTTGACAATATATTTGATGCGGTTTGCATGAGTTGCTACCAAAACACTTCATATCTCAGCTCCACACTTCTATCCCACCTGGATTTCTACATAATGACACCAGTCAGTCCTCTCTCACAGCAGAGCTAAAGAGGACAGTGGATAAGATCAGTTTCTCATGTAATTACTGTCCAATCGCCCCAAATGAAGGAAATCAGAGCCGATGTATCGGTGAATTTCTCCAGCCATGTTTTGGCCAGTGTAGCCTAATAGCTTCTGTTTCCAGCTCCTTCCACTTAATGCCAAGCTTGAACCTCGATGGTTCTGGATTGTCGCTGAACATCCAAAATTATTTCCTTTCACCTCAGGTTGACCGTTTGCTTCCTGTTCAAATGGTGACATAGACTAATAACTTGCATCTGATTGATGAGGTTGGATGGCGCTGCTGTTTAGAAACGGCACTGTTGACTATAAGCCAAACATTCTCCTCCTTAGATCTTCCATGACGTCGTTGTATTCTGTTTAGAGTATTTACAACTCTAAACAACAGTCAGTCATTTTGGTGACAGACCAACAGAAATGATCAGCTACAGTCCATCGTGGCTTTGTCCCACTGGTCTCCCAGTTTTTAGTTCATTGAAGATGTGTTTTGTTTTTTCCTTCCACCCTGGAGAATTCATCATAACTGTGTCAATGCATGAAGAGAAAGCTGATTCGGACAGGAGGCTCGTGTTTAACCTGTGTGTGTCCTATTGAAGGCTCCTCTGAATGACCCCAGAGCGTGTGCTTCCCTGATGGGCCTCAAACCTTCCACGACTAAAAGCCATTTGGTCCGAGCCATTCTGGAGTCAGTAGCCTTCAGGTGATTGGCTTTAGGCAGGCTTCAAACGAATCAGTTTGAACTCGTCTCCTCCTCCTCCATGCTTACTGGTTTAACTTTCTCCTCAGAAACAAGCAGCTGTATGAGACGATGCTCAGAGAGACCTGCATCCCCATCACAAAGATCAGGTGAGGTTAATGCTCCAGTCTTATATGTGGAACCTGGATTGTATCCAGCAAGCTGGGTGTGTCAGCCTGAACTTCACTGGACCCCGCTCCAGCTAATGCAGGCGTATCGATAATACATTATCTGGCTAGATGCTCCTCTGACATAGTTACAGTGAAATGATTTGAGCGATAGCTGAGCACTCTGCTCCCCTCTTTTTCAGGGTGGACGGAGGCGTTTCCTCCAACGACTTCATCCTGCAGCTGACTGCAGACCTGTTCGGCAGAAAGGTGATCCGGCCCCAACACCGGGAGATGTCCTCTCTGGGGGCCGCTTTTGTTGCCGGACTCGGAGTGGGTAGGCAAACACACTCTCATTTAAAACATAACGCCAGATTGCAAAAGTATTCGAACCTCTAGCCATTAATTCTAATTTTGGAGGGATTTGATGTGACAGACCAAGACAAAATAGTGTATGACTGAGAAGTGGAAAGATAATGATGCATGATTTTTTTTTTTTTTTTTTTTACATTTCTGGTGGCTGTAATTTCTATTCAGCCCTCAGAGTCAGTACTATTGCCTTGTTTCCATTGAGCGGTACATCAGGAGAAGGTGCGGTGGGGTATTCTACGGTGCGGCATATTCGGGAGAGCCAGTTAGACTCTCCCTGCAGAGGCAAGGTTAAACCCAAACGCCTAACTTGATGTCATACTAATGACTAACGTGACACAAGCAGTGGCATTTTTCTGTCCAGAAATCAACAGACTGTGTTGTGTTCCACATGTGGTACGTCCTACTGTACCATTGCTTACAACTGAAAGGGGGCCAAGAATGGTGTGGTACAGGTCGGTTGTTTGGGTTGATTTTTACAATGGAATCAGATAAAATAGCGTACCGAACCATGCCGCAATGTCCCATGGAAATTGAGCATAAGTACTTCCACCTTCGGTTGCCATAACAGCTGAGATGAGAGTCTTTGGGGTTTGTCTCCACCAGCTTCCCACATCTGGTTACTGGAATTTGTGACCATTTATCTTTGTGGATGGAGAGTGGATGTAAGATTCTCTAATGGATTTAGGTCTGGACTTTGACTGGGCCTTTAAAACACCTGGATGTTCTTTGATCTAAACCATTCCATTGTAGCTCTGGTTGTATGATCAGGATGGTTGAACCTCCACTGCCTTCTCCAGCAGGTTTGTCCTCCAGGATTGCCTTGGATTTATTGATCAATACATCAACTCAAGCCAGCTTTCTTGTCCCTGCTAAAGAAAAGCATCCCCACAGCATCATACTTCTACTATTATGTACCAATGTGGAGATGGTGTTTTCACGGTGATACTTACAGCGATATGCCTATTGCCCCAAAAAGTTCAATTTTGGTCTCGTTTGGACAGAATATCTTCATCTGTTTGTTTGCTGTGGCTAAATGCACACAGGACTTCCAGCGGTGTTCTATCAACAGTAGGCTTCTTTTTTTCCTCCTTAAAAAAGACCAGGTTTGTGGAGTGCTCTACAAACCTGTCCAGCCAACAGATTCTCCCAGTTGGCATCGAATTGTGAAGATGGACGTTCACCTTGGGATGTTTGCTGTAGTCCTACATTTCAGTGCCAGATGATGGATTGAACGGAGCTCCGTGACATCAAAGCGTGGCATATCATTCTAGATCCTAAATCTGCCTTAAACCTCTCCAACGTCCTCCGTGACCTGTCTGCTGTGTTCCCCCAGTCTTCATGAAGCTATCACTCTTTGTTTGCTAATGTTCTCTGACAAACTTCTGAGGCCTTCACTGAAAAGCTGCATTTATAATATGGACTCTATTTGCTAGTTGGGTGAATTTGTAAGGTATTAGACTTTATTTAGGAAGTTGATCTGTCACATATTCCTGTTTTTGCTGTATTTTTTTTTTTTTATGTTTCTTCATTAAATAAACAATTCTAGAAGAGCATTTGGTAGGAATGCTCTTCTACCTAAATGGAGGACATAAAAAGCCACTTTATCGAGCAGTCACTTTAATAATCCTTTTTTTTCAGTGTTCATACTCTAAATATATTGCAACTCATGACAAGTGTTCATTTGAAAGCTCCTGATCAAAAGTCCTATTTTTATTTTGCTGACTAGGGCCACAAAAGCAGAAATGAGTCCTGCTATTTTCTTGTGTTCTATTCACTGCATTATGTAATTAGATTATTGCAGATTAAGTGGATGCCTAGTTTTAAGACATGCTAACTGCGTCTCTGTAGGTTTCTGGATGACCCGTGAAGAGTTGAAGAAGCTGCAGAGCGCTGATAAGGTGTTCCTGCCTAAAGGTGCTGCCGGACCCGGTCAGGAATACAACCCCGTCCTCCAGAGCTGGGAGAGAGCCCTGAGGCGCTCCATGAACTGGTACAAGCCCTGACTGTGGGACGCACCAACAGGAAGGGTCTGGACCAGAACCAATGGAAACGACACAACAGCTGCTGAGTACACGTGAAACGCAGAGCTAACCGCCATCAGCTGTGCCTTCAAATGAATATAACTTTATCTGTGTGAATCATGGTCCGCGTAATTTAAAGACACGGTACTTAAAGCTGCAGCAGGTGGAGACCTGGTGGAAGGTGTACAATAGACCAAAAGTTACTTGAAAATGAAAATCTTCTGAGCTTTCCAGGGAAGTCAGAACTGATCTAAGCCCCTGTTCATACCTGGCACTAATAACCAAACCGGGGGATCAGATCATGAAGCTAAGCATGAACAACCTCAGCTACTAGCTTAACTCTGCTAGTACCGACCAGAAACTATTGACTTTTCATTTAGAGCTTTGACTTGCTGAGCAAATTCCAGTTTCTCTTTGGGAACTAAAAAAAAGAAGCTAACCGAATAGTGCTAAATTTTCTCTCATCTATTTATCGCTAGCAGTCAGATATTGATTATATCAACACTGTGTGTGAGGAGTGCTGTAAAACAGGGTTTTAGTCATTTAAAGCAAATACATTATTGAAGTCAAATGTTTTAAACCACCATTAGCATCTAATATTAGCAGTTAGCACTGTTAGGTTCCTGAGCCGCTATATGTTCCTCATAGAGATCGCAGTGCAGGGTTTCCCCCAGTATATTATAGGCCTGGCGACCCGCCATGCTTTACGAGCCCCAATGCCAGGCTAAGCCTTTCTTGTTTATGTTTTTAGGAAAATAATAATAAATTAAAAGTCGCTTCTTCTTTTTGTCTTTTTTTTTAAGCCGGATTGTAAGCGTCTCTGTTGCTCTGAGCGTTTCACTGACGGAGAAGATTTATTCCTAAAAGATATGTTTATAGAAGATAGGTTTATAGTTTATGCATTTAAAGCTGGACCAATCGCACCGCTGGCGCCTCTGCGCGCTGCAGCAGCTGGATGTCTTACGTTTACCTCAGTGCAGATTACTCAAACTGGACACAGGCTGACCTGTATGGATATTTACATCGACCCCCAGTGAGGAATTATTTTTCTTTCCAGAGTTTTTGATCAAAGTAGGAGTTTAAACCCCACCGCGTTAGCTCTGGTTTCTACGTGAACCGCAGGAATAGCGTGTAGTGGCGCTTTCAGAGGTCTGTTAAGCGAGTGGTGAGAATGATTTATATTTGTGGTCAAAGAATTTTGTGTGGCTTTTCCATCTCAACACGCCGCCCAGCGCCCGGCTCTGTGTGCGCTGATAAGGTTTATTATGTGTTCCCGGTTGGCCGGAGCTTTAGTGGTTAATGAACGAAATATTGTTTCACTGGCGATGTCTTTCCGTAACATATAATTACTCAGTAACATTTTTACTTTTCCTGTCTGCTTAACATCTTTTAATACAAAAACATGGTGGACCGCCTCCGCACCCCGACCACCGGGCTTAGCAAGTTTTCTGGGGGAAACCCTGCAGTGCCTTAACTCCAATGTTTCCAAATTCCTGCCAAATTCAGGAAGAAAGAAGAAGCAACATACTAAAGAAAACATCTCTGTTTTTAAATATTTCTCACAACTTTTTGCACTTCCCATGAATGTGTTTAACACCTCATTGGAAAGGAAAATAGCTAACTTTGAGTCTTTTTTCCTCAGTAACCGAGGACTATTGTTAGACCCGGAAGCACTTAAATATGTGAATGGAAGCAGACCAGATTTTTTTAATTTCTGACCATCAAACTATAAAAATAATCAGATTCTGGTCACCATCTGATTTCTCGGTATATGTTCAATCTTATTTGCGTTGTAGTCTGAACACAAACACTCAGTTAAAGGTCCACCCATGACTCGGGATATAAGCTCCACATTGGATTCTTCTGGTTTTAAGAAAACTCTAATAAAAACTAAATTAATGACTAATCTATGTATCTAGCTGGAGGTAGATTTTTAGGCAAAAATTTTCTATTGTAAGACAAATACAGTACAAGCAGCAGGTTGGTCAGATCTATTTTGGTTCATCATAATTAGTCATATTTTTGTAAGAGTCAAATGGTCCAAAATAATGTGCAATAAGCCTTCAGGAGATAATATACAAATATTTTCATTTATATCAAGTCAAAGATAACTGCGTTTATATAGAACATCTAAACCACAGTTGGCTAAAGTGCTCTATATACAAAATGATTGGCAATGAAACAAAACAAAATGAAACAAAAATGTCATTGTCACAACAAACATATTAAATAACTATGTTTTAAGCAGAAAGTTTGTCAGCTGTTTCTCCAGATTCAAGCACTTTTCTGACAGTTTATTTTATAATTCACATAAATATTTAGATCTGAGAAAAAAATGCTATGCAATCATGTAATTGCATTGGTGCAAAACAGTGGTTAGAGTTGACAAAAACTTCAGTCCTGCACAGAGTCTAGATGATCAAGATATACACTAATAGATGTGTACATGTATGGGTTGTTGTTTTTGTGAGGTGAGTGTAAAAAAAACCCAAAACACATAAACCTCCAATGTGTTCAAGATTATTTTATAGTTCAGGTTTTTAGGGATTTCATAGAAACATGAGGAGAGCAGCTGATGTTCTGCTTGTCGCCATGGATTCTGTATAGATTTCTTGTGTTCTGACGTTTCTTTGCCACACTTTTATGATTTTGAATATCAACAAATTTTAGTATCAAAGATAATCTGAGTAAATAAGAAATCCAGCTTTAAAATGAGAATTTCATTTATTCTCCTTCTTAGAAATGCAGAGTTTATGAAAATTTCCTTCTTTTAAAATTATTTTCTCAGATTGATGTCATCTGATATTAAAACGGTTGGATATGACACCTTTAAATGTGACCCAAAAAAAGCAAAAACAGAAGAAATCTGTAAGGGATTAAGTACTTTTTAAAATTTTGATAGCAATCTGGAAACAGATCGGATCATTTAGGAAGTGTTTTTAGGTGAATGTTACTGCCAAGTCTGAACCGGGTCCATAAAGAACAATTAGCATGAAGAAGTTCCTGCTCCATTATTTCTTCTCAACAGTGCCATTTATTCAGAAGATAACTTTATTCATTCTAGTCTAAATTGGATTTCACTTCTCAGCCTCTTTGTCTCGTTAATGAAATAATATTACCCGATGCTATGACGCCAACGACTAGCTTATCAGCTTTTAATTCATGAGTGCTCCATAGCAACAACCGAGTGCTAAATGTTTAATCCTGGGACACAAGCCAGAATCCATTCAGATTCAAGCACGAACTTCAGTTCATTTTGGATTAAAATAAACTGACCTGATGTCTTGATGTTTCAGAACCAGTATTTTTTTTTTTTTCTTATGAAGCTGCATCTTGGTGATTTAACATGAAATGTTTGCATAGTCATTTTAAAATGATGAGGACCTGATTTAAAAAAAATACCTGTTTCCTTTGGGAAATTTGGATCAACTTTATTTTAAACCCTTTGTGAATGTCTGTATATAATGTTATAATTATAATGGTGTTAAATATTGACTCACTGTTAAAATGTGATTGTTCCTCTGAACCTGTAAAAGCCGCTGTACTCAGTATTTAAGAGCGTTTGTACTAAATAATGTTTTATAAAGACTGAATCAGGGATATAAGAAATGGTTGAACTGGCAGAAAAAAGAAGCATTCCAATACTTTTCTGCTTATTATTGTAGATTTTTTTGATGTCGTATGATCAGTGTGAACTCTGATGACATTCTTCTAACATGATTGTTCTGTAACTGAGAACTCTAAACTTCTTTCTTCACCTCTGACCTGCTGGGTGGTGTTTGGATTTTACATAATTTTCTGAAATATGTCTAGTTTTCATGTCTCTCAAACTTTTTTGTGTTACAACCTTAAACTTCAGTAAAAGTTTAGTAGCCTTTTATACAATTGACCGACACAATCCAATGAAGATGAAGCAAAGATGAAGGATTGATGCATTGTTTTTAACACATTTCACAAATAGATATGAAAAGTATGGTGTTGGGAATCAAAACTTGCATCACTGTTTGGCTTATGTAATTATTAATAACTATGATTAATAACTTATTCATGAAATTATTAATACATTTAGAGTTTCTTTAGTTAAGTTGGGGCTCCATTCAGAATCTGGAACCATAACTCAAACTTTGTCAGTCTCTTGTGCAGGAATGAATTCAAACCTACCGGACAGAAGAAACGTCACACAAGCAATGAATTCCGACACATTTAGTTTTGATTAAGTCAGGAGGTCGATCTTTTCAGATTACATGTCTTATATGGGACTGTCATGACATGGTGATAGTTTTAACCAATATGTAAAAATACCATATTTGATAAGTTACATGCTGCAGATTTAAAGAAATGTGATTTATATCACTAAATTGCACACAGTAACTTTAATTATATTTTCAAATTTACTGACATTTGAGGAATAGTGGAGAAAATACTAAAAAAAAACCACATTTCCAATAATGTCAGTTTTGTTTGCTGACATTAATATAAATTGATCAAGACGATGATAAATCAAAATTATTATAAGAAATTTTCACGATAAATGCCCACGCACAGGGATGTGTTAGCCCAGATGTGTGGGAAGCAGCCCATTCTTTTGTGTAATCTCTCCAAAGAGGACTTTGTGTGTCATTAAAGGGCTAATAATAAATTATGGACTCTGGTGACGTGTCCCACTGCCTCCAGCTGCACAGGTGTCACTGACAACATGAGTGAGCAGATGCTGCACAAAGTGTTCACCTCCAGGGAATCATCAGAAACACGGACTGTCAGATGTGTCTGGAGTCCCTCTGACGTAACCAAAAAAAAACTCGCTACGAGTGTTGCTATGGCAGCTTGAGGATGGAGTGGCTGAGAACAAGCGGGGTGTGTGTTCCTGCTGGTATGGTGGAGCGAAGTGGGATGGGGGGGGGGGGTGCTAATTGAGTGGACAAATAGGGGGGGTGTGGGGGCACACTGACAATTGGAGGATTGTGTGTTCATTCTGTCAGAAGGAGAGCATAGTTGAGTGTTGTTTGCATCACGTAGCTCTGTCCATTCTGGGAGGTTTACTGCAGAACTCTTCGTCACTAAAACATGAGGACATTAGCAGTCCTGCTAAAGCTTCTCATCAGCAGTGGGACGTCTTTGCTAGAAAAACGAGATTGCGTGTGTGTGTGCCAGTGCTACATCACATGATTTCAGTTAGACCTCGCCTTGCAACAAATTCAGAGTGACAGCAGGAAGTGAGTGCAGTGTGACCGCTACTCCAGGCCCCTTCCCCCATGCAGGCGGGACCCTTGTCATTATATAACTGTCTCTTCTGCATTCTTCTTCTCCGGCTCTCTGTGACACACTGGGATTGTTCAGTTGGGGGGCAGGAGAGGGAGTTGGTTCTGTCCCAGCCCAGTTTAATTCACTCATCTCTGGTGAGGAAAATTAGTAATATGAAATTTTACTCCTACTCCTAAATGTTCTGTTTTTTAACTTTAATGCATCGGTTTACAGTTAGGCTCTCTGAATAAAGTAATATACCTTCTTCTTTCTCCGATGCTCCCTCGAAAGGAATAGCAAGTAGCCTTTGATCAAATCAAATCCTCCGGGGCTCCAAATATGCCAAGCAGGATCGTTGTTCTAACAAAAACAACATCTGTGTACTGTTACAGCTGCAGAGCTTGTTGCCGTGAGATTGAAACTGCCCCTTTGCTCTTCAGGCACATTTTGTACGCAGCTGAAAAATTAGGGTTTCAATTCAGGTAACGCACCCCATTCTGAAGCAACAGAACACTGAGTTCCACACCCTTGATCCCAATACAAATCAATCAAATTTCAGTCAAACTTTATTTTTATAGCACATTTCAGCAGCAAGGCATTTCAAAGTGCTTTACATCATAACAAACACAAAAACACAAAGTGATGCAACATAGAATCAATAATCAAAACATTACATTAAGTCAAGTGCCATTAAATTCGTAACTGATTATGTTTCAAATGCAATTCTAAACAAGTGGGTTTTTAGTTGAGATTTAAAGGAAATAAGTGTTACAGTGTTTTACAGTTTTCTGGACGTTTGTTCCTAATTTTCGTTTATTTTCATCTGATTAGGTTTATTTGATAGGGACACATTAACATAGACAAACTGAATAAAGCGGCAGTCCCATGCTCATGTCATGGTACTTATAACTTAAGCTAATGTGCAGCACTTGTTCCTACCTGGGCTTTTTTAAACAGTGTATCTAAAAACTACAAGGCAATTTGTGGTATATAAAAGCTGGATGCTGTTTCTCCATGTTTAAATATCCATCCATCCATTTTCTGTACACCCTTGTCCCTAGTGGGGTTGGGAAGGGTGCTGGTGCCTATCTCCAGCAAACTTTTCAGGCGAGAGGCGGGATACACCCTGGACAGGTCACCAGTCTGTCACAGGGCACCATGTTTAAACAAGCAAAAGTATTTTAAAGTCTATTTTCTGAGCTACAGGGAGACAGTGTAAGGACTTTAAAACTGGGGTGATATGCTCTGTCTTCCTGGTTTTAGTCAGAACACCAGCAGCAGCGTTCTGAATCAGCTAAAGCTCCTCCATCCTCCATGGAGGATTGATTTTTTTTTAGGCAGACCTGAGAAGATACTGCTGCAGTAATCAATGTAACTAAAGAAAAATGATGAGTTTCTCTAGATCTCGCTGAGACATTAGTCCTCTAATCCTGGAAATGTTCTTCAGGTGATAGAAGGCCGACTTTGTAACTGTCTTTATGTGACTCTGAAGGTTCAGATCAGAGTTCATCACTACACCCAGATTTTAGGTCTGATCGCTGGTTTTCAGTTGTAGTAACTGAAGCTGTGCAATCTAGATCATTTCTAAGATAATCGTTTTCTAAGATAACTTCAGTTTTGTTTCTGTTCAGTTGGAAGACGTTTTGGCACATCTACACATTTATTTGTTCTATGCATCTGTTCAGTGACTGGATGGGTTCAGAGTCAAAATCAAAATGTAGAGCTGATATGTAGATATGGTAGCTAATCTTATTTCCTGTTAAGCACTTTGAACTGCCTGGTTGCTGAAAATGAGCTATGTAAGTAAAATGACCTTGCCTTACCTTATAACCTGAGTTAGCAGGAGCATGTGTAGATATTAGATAAAATTAAATACCATACAATTTTATACTAAATATAAATATGATGATACTACAAGGAGTAGAAACTGCAAGGATGCACTGCTCATTGAACTAAAATATACTGTAAAATCTATTGGAAATATAGAGGATCCATGAAAAATATCCTTGTATGAAACAAAAGCTTTGCTGCTTTTTGCCATATTAACTGCAACTCCTCAGATGAAGGCATCTTCCTGCTTTTTCAGTCAAGCTGCTGCATTTTTTTCTGTGCTTAATTTGATCAAGACAACTTCAGCAAAATGTACTTCGGGAAACAAATACGCAGATCTTGTAGTTTTTGGTTAAAACTTTACAATCACTTGCAGTCTGATGTGTTAACATGCAGTCACATTTCTGTAAAGAAATTCTAGCTCTAAAAATAGCCTAGGGTTGCCCCTGGGCACAACCCACATGCTCAGAGATCTGCTTAACCCACAAATTTCCATGATAAGTGTTGCAGCATCTCAGGCTGTTCATGCCTGTTCTCACACTGCAGCTGATTTCAAAGATGCAGTATAATGCAAAATTGACTTTTTGAGCTCATGTTATTTTCTCATCAAAAACATACCTGGAGTGTTGTTTTGATTTTTTTCATGCCTACTTGAGAAATCCTTGAATCTCCCGTGGCAACCATTCTGAGTGAAACCCTTGCATTCACAAAGTGATGTATTTTCCATGCAGCTCCTCGTTACGAGGTAGCTTCCGCCTCACGAACCGCCCCTCCTCCCGCAACTCCCCCACTCAGCTCCTTCAGACTAGCCAGAAGCAGCTAGCAAATACCTAGAAGAACTGAGTATTACAGGGCAATGCTGGTAAAAATATTGTTAAAGGGTTAATTGGAAAGAGAAAGAGCTTCTTTTTTCCCTCCTAACTTTGAATGGTTTTAACAAATTGCATATTCAGAAGATTATCATCATATTGTACAAATAAAACAAACTGTACAACTTCCTTTATAATATAATGGTTAAAAACAAAAAAAAAAACAGACAAGCACATCAAGGCAATATAAAGGGAGAGAAAAAACACTTTTTCAAATAATGCACAGAATTAGTTATGTTTTTATACATCTGAGTGTAAAAATAAAGTAAAATAAAGAGCAGAAGAGAAGGAACCTTCAGAAAAAAATAGATCAAAAGTTCATTTATTGAAACTTAAGAAAAGAGGAAAAGAAACGTGAATAAATCAATAATAATAGTAAGCTAATCTGGTATAGAGGAAAAGCTAGCTCATTTAGCCAGCTGTAGTAGTGAAGTGTGTAAATTGCTCAGAAGAGCTGCGCAGTGACATCCTAATCTTCTTAAAGTTAGGAAAATATCTCAGCCAGTAAGAAAAGATCCCAAACAAGGCCAGACTATGAGCTTCTTAAAGAGACAGAGGCCCAATTTCAAGACCTTAATTTGCTTACATTTCTTTTAAGTTACGCTTAACATTTTCATAACAACTGATGGTTACATTCTTGATTGTGCTATAAAATCCCACTATGTTCTTGGAAAGTACGTAGCACTGGCCCTTTAAATGGACCTTGGGTTCAGTGTCCTGCTTTCTCAGGGTGTAGCCTGGTTTAGTGACTCACCACTTCCGACTTTGATGCAGGATCGATTAAACTACAATAAAACCATGATGTCAAACTTTAATAAATAAATTAAAGAAAACGAAAATCCTCTCGAATGTCTTTGAGAGATTTGATTTACTTAGATAATCTGCTGAAGGAGAGTGTGAAGAGGTCATTTGCTAAAATAAAAAAAATAAAAAAATCAGAAGATATACGAGTCTAATAGTTGGTGATGATAATAATGGTGAGGGCATTACTTAGAATTTGCGCGCGTCGCGGTGCGTCTCTGTGATGAACCAATGCGCATCTCCCAGTTCGCACTGCATCAGCTGCCAGCGCAGGCTCAGAGTGGACGTCACAGCTCTCTCTCTCTCTCTCTCTCTCTCTCTCCTCACCTTCCCCTTCACGTCCCTTTTTTCCTCCCCTCCTCTTATTCCACCGGAGCATCTCTCTCCTTCTGCTCTCCTTTCCTTCTCCACCGCCCACTTCTTCCCAGCCATTGATCCCGACCACTCACCGCACCGCCGTCTCATCATCGCATTGCCCCGCTGCGCTTTTCCGCATTTTTCTTTTTTTTTTTTTAACTATTTTTTTTTTTATTCATTTTTTTTTTTTCAAGGGGACGAAAACCGGAACATTTTTATTTTATTTTATCTTTCCTGGACTACACAAACTTTCCCCCCACCCCAGGCCTCCCTCCTCATCACCATGGCGAGCACCGAGGATAAAGCGGCCAGCAAGGAGAGCCCGTCCAGCTGGAAGGACTCCATCTACAACCCGAGGACCGGGGAGCTGCTGGGTCGCACAGCCGGCAGCTGGGGTAAGGATGCACCCCTGCGTCCGGTGTCCTCCTCCTGTCCGATATTAAACCTGTGCAGCCTGACTTGTCTATTATTGTTATTATTATTATTATTGATTTGTGTGCGTGGATGGCTGAATGAAGGTGACTGTGAGGCTGAGTTAGCATTGAGCCATCCGAGGCCCGCATGGAGGTGAAGGATGGTCTAAAGGTGTGCCCAGGTCTCCTCTTGCTGCGTGAGACTAGATTCTCAAACAGATATAATTTATGATATGTATCTGCAGAGATACATATCATGACTGAGCTGCTTCCTTCCCAAATAATCAGGTCCTGCTGAATTCCTCAGCTGCATCAAAGCTGATCAGGATGTAGATTTTTTTTTTATGTAACGCTTGCTTCTCCCCAGGCTGAGGTGGTAACCCCCCTCCCCACCCCAACACACACACACTCTCTTCCCCTCACTGCAGCCGGCTCCTATAGGCTGGTGTCGGCTTCAGTCAGGCTGCCTGGGCCCCTGTGCTGCTGTGCAGTGGGATGCTCCATTGCAGTTGCATGGCCGCCCACATTAGCATGCCTGTCAAGGTCAAATGGGATTCCCTCTCTCTTCTTTCTCTGTCTTTCTCGCACTGGACAGGTGCATTGTGGGATACTGCTGGAGAGCAATGAGGGGAAAAAAAAGATAGGAGGGGTGGGGGGTTGTGGGGAGGGGGGGCTGTCCCCCCCCCCCCCCCCCCTCCCCACTTTCTTTTGGTCCGCTTAAAGGGCATCTCTGAGGTGCTGGTGAACCATTTTGATTCTGATGTTTCCTCGCTTTACAGCAGCGAAAAACTGCTGAAAAGTTGGGGAGGGGGTGGAGGGGGGGCTTGAGGAAAAAAACACCTGTGATTGTCAGAGGTAGTGGATTTAAAATGGTGTCGCTCAAGTGGGTAATTCTGTAGAACCGCAGCGCACCGAGGCACGTCCCACATCATGCTCGACCCTCTGCCTCCATAGAAACAAACTTTAATGTTCCGCAGAGAGAAGATTCAGCAGCATCATGGTTCACACAACAGAAGTAAACAATAATATATTAAAAACCAAGACTGCAACAATAATAGTAGTAGTAGTATTAATAATAATAATAATAATATTAATAATAATAATAACATACAGTATTATTACTGTATGTCATTATTTTCTGTAATAACTGCACAGAAAATGCTGTGCACTTAAAACATTTAGACATCACTTTTCACATATTCAGTGCGCCTGTACATTATGTACATTTTTGGAAAAGAGACCGACAATTTACACTGCAGTACATCAGTGCAGGAAAAAAACACATGTGCAACAGCAGCGGAAATGTTATTGAAAGGGGCAGCATTATGTAAAATCAACTGTTTTGAGCTTCACATGATGTTATAATGTTATTCCCTCGTCGAAAACACACCTGGAGTTTTGCTTTGATTAAATGTTTGAGAATGTTTGAGATGTTTGAGAAACCCTTTAATCTCCCGTAGCAACCATTCAGCTGTGCAAAACGCCTGGTTGGACCTAGCTCCGCCTTCGAGGACGAAACTCCTCCTCAGAGCTGCAGTTTCCATGCCTCCCCTCCCCAGCTCAGCTCCTTCAGACTAGCCAGCAGCAATTAGCAAACACCTGGTGGAACTCGGCAACTGCTGAGCTCTTTATAGGAGCTACTTCTCAGCGAAACGCTGGTAAAAACGTTAAAGTTTTAATGGAGGAGCCATGTTGTGATGACTTTCTGAAGGCGGAGTTTCAGAGACAGAGGCCCAATTTCATATAGCGTTAAATTACAAAGTCAAATTAATTTTAAGTCATACTTGGTCAGTATGGCATGCCTATAACAACTGAAGGTGACATCCATCTATGTTGTTCCGCTTATCCGGGGTTGTCGGTAGCAGCCTATGTAGGGAGACCCAGACTTCCCCTAAGGTGACATAGTTACTTACGTAATTGTTTTATAAAATGATTCTCTGTGGCTGGAGAACACATAATACTGACCCTTTAAAAACGTTCTGTGTGTCCCACTGACCTGCAGCCCTCATCCTGCTCTTCTACCTGGTCTTCTACTGCTTCCTGGCCGGCATGTTCGCCCTCACCATGTGGGTGATGCTGCTCACGCTGGACGACTACGTGCCGAAGTACAGGGACCGCATCCCCAGTCCAGGTCAGTGTCCTCCAGCTCCACCTAAAGGTCTGGCACCACCATCTGCTACAAGCGGCCATGTTTTCTCTTTGAGGCATGCATTATTCATGCTCCTCCGGCTTAGACGCCCTCACTGTAAAGTCCTACTTTATATTGCTGCTTTTTGCATTGATCTGTTTGGAAGTCTCTTCCTGAGTGGTAACTAGAATAGGAACGGCTCAGTGGATGCTTCCTCTAATAGCCGTGTTTTGGTTTCACTCTCACGTTCTGATTATTCCACTCGACGCCTCTGTTTTGCAGGTCTGGCGATCCGGCCAAACTCTTTGGACATCTCCTTCAACAGATCTGATCCGCAGAAGTATTCGCAGTATGTCCGAAACCTGGAGTCTTTCCTTCAGAGTGAGTGCGCTCCAAGCCGATGAATTACACACAAAAACAAAAGATCTGCAGGTGAACAAGTAGCTGTCCTTTGTTTTTGCGGACTTGGATCTGAGCAGACCTCTGTCCACATCATGTCTCTGTCAGGATATAATGACACGGAGCAGGAGGGGAACACGGACTGTTCTCCAGGAGAGTACACCCTGCGGGAGGAAGGGGAAGGATTGTCGCAGAAAGCGTGCCGCTTCAGGAGGGCGCTCCTGAGTTTCTGCTCCGGCCTGTCTGACACTAACTTCGGATACCATGAAGGAAAACCCTGTGTGCTGCTCAAAATGAACAGGGTACCAAACGGCTTTCATGGCAAAGCCTGCCTTTTATAGCTGCTCACAGAAGTATACTTCACCTTTAAAATTTTTCACATCTTGTTAGACTACAACTGTAAAACGTTCATGTGTTTCATTGGGAGTTTATCTGATGCACTGTTTGGACGACGCTGGTCAACAGCCAAATAATCGTCTTGGGTTTTTCAACTGTCATTTTGATGTGTTGATTCCAAAAATCACATTCCTGTTGCTCCATCAGATCAACTTTCTGAACTATGGAGCAACATGAGCATCAAAATGGATGATTGTTCTCATATGTGGAGAAACTGGGATCAGTGAGTTATGAGCAGGAGGAGAGATTTCATCAGGACAGAAAAGAGATGGAGAATTTTACACAATGAAGACGTAAAGTTCAATTCATATGTACTTATCCTTATCAGTCTTTATTATTCAGTTCACAGAAATCCAAGTTTGCAACATTTAGAAAAAACCTTTTTAGAATGAGAAATATTAATGGGAATCAACTGATAATGTCACAAAATTTTATCAATTTAGTCAAAAGATCAAATTTCTCTAAATCAAATTAGAACAAAAACCTGACCTGATTGAGAAAAATGGATGTCAGTTTTGAATTCAGCGTTGCAAAATACACCTAATTCAGTTGAAGAAACATGGACAACTTCCCAAAAATATTTTTTAGCCTAGTGTAAAGAATTGATTAAAACTACTTATTAATTTTTTTTTTTTTTTTTTTTTTTGCGTTCATAGCGCCACAAACACAAATTCTGCTTTTGAAAAACGTTCCCATTTTTCAGTGGCTTTGTCAGGACGCCACATATCACTAAACTGCACCCAGTAAATTTAATCATATTTTCAAATTTACTGGAATATGTGGAACTCCGGAGAACGTAGTGAATTACAATAATGTCAGTTTTGTTTTTTAACATTAATGCAATTTTATCAAGACAACAGTTAATCTAAATTCTTAAGAAATTTTCACAATAAATGATAAACGATACCATAAATGACCACTCCCATGATAGACTACCGCAGATAACTATAGTGTGCCAAAAAATGTAACATTTTGGTCTTAATGCAAACTGCTGTGTGATGGAAAAACTAAAACTGCACATCCTCCTATTGTGAAGCATGGTGGTGGCAGCCTCATGCCGTGGGAATATTTCTTCTTCAGCAGGAAAAGAGAAGCTGGCCAGAGTTGAACGGAATATGAATGTAGTTAAATGCAGAGCAACACTGGAAAATACAAATAAAAATAGAAAACTGTGAGAGACTGTGAGAAAGTAGAGAGCTACATGGTTCAGATCCAAGCTTGTTTATGTCTTAGAATAGCCCAGTCAAAGTCTAAATCTGTGCGATGGCTTTAAATAGCTTTTTATGAATGCTCTCCATGCAATCTGATGGAGTTTGAGATATTGTGTGAAAAAACTGGGACACAAATGTTATGTTATGGAAGTATAAAGCTGGCAGAGACATGCCCTGATGGATTTTGCAGCTAATATAAAATAAAAGGTATGGGATGCTGTAAAGTCAAAAATTAAGAGCAATAATTTGGATTATTTAGCCAGTCATACGAAAACAAATCATTTTTTCAGCATTTAGCTCCAAACTATGTATATTTATATGTCACCTTAAACTAAATATTTAGCTCCAAATCAGATATTTTGCTAACACACATATATTTAGTTTGAGGCTAAATATTTAGTAAACAAGCTAAAAGCCTTTGCTTTAAACCTAATAATTAGCAACAAACTAAATATTTCTTTAGTGAGCCAAATTTCTGTTTTGTTTGGAGCTAAGTATTTAGTCATATTTTCAGCATTTAGCTCCAAACTACATATTGAGCTAAATACTTAACTGTTAGCCTCAAATTACACAATTAAATCTAAACTAAATACTTATTTAGCAGGTCAAATTCCCAGTTTGGAGTTAAATATTTATTTAGGAAGCTAAATTTTTAGCTTCCAACTAAATCCAAATATTCCAAACCAAATATTTAGCCTCAAATCACACAACTAGCTCCAAACAATTTATTTATTTAGCAATCTAAGCATATAGCTTGAAGCTAAATATTAATTTACAAAGATTAATATTTAGTTTGAAACCAGATAGTTACTTTGAAGTTAAATATTTAGTTAACAAGCTAAATATTTAGCTTCAAATTAAATATTTAGCCTCAATATAAATCTGTAGCCCCTATATTTAGTTTATAAATGAGACATTTATCTTGGTAATTAGATATTTAGTTTTAAACTATAACATTTATAAATGAATTAATAACATTGTGAAAATATGACTGACAAATTAACCTGCATTTTGTTTCTTATGACAGGCTGATTAACCCAGATTATTGATGTTAACCTTTGAATGTCTAACTTCAGCAGCATCCCACAGCATAGCCTCTGCAATGTGTCTGATCAACAGGATTTTTAGATTTCGTTCTTTTATTTTTATCTGTAGAAATCTTTGAAAACCACATATGTCATTTTCCTTCCACTTCCACATAGGATCCTAATAAGCTATGCTGTCCCTTTTGTCACATTGTGTAGCTGCAATATGGCAAATCGTAACAACAAGTATGAATATGTTTATGAGCTCAGGCTCCTAAATGATTTGGTTTGTTTGTAGCAGTGCAGCGCCCTGACAGTGACCCTCCTCCCGTGTCTCTGCCTTCACAGATCATTGGCCTGAAGCCCAGCGGGGATCCCTACATCAACTGCACTGTCAAAGTAAAAACAAAAATCAGAGCATTTCATGTGCAACTCTCTTGTATGTGTATTTGTGTCTTTTTAGTTCTTCCATTGAAAACAAAACATATTTATTACCACTGTGGATTTAATATTTCCTTTGTTAATCTTTCATATTTTCCCCTTTTTTTTCTTTATTTTTGTGTGTCTCATGTCTTTTTGCATGCTGTCACTGACGTCTTTAGGGTAAGACGGTTATGTGAATTATCAGGATAAGGCCAGTAGGAGTAAGAACACATTTCTGTTATGTAACGGGTCATTACGTGGGCGCCTCGAAAACCCATCTTAGTGGCATTTTAGGGTTTATTTTTAGCCTAACCGGTGTCGTTCTTTTACCCCGGAAATGTCACTTTTTTCAGACTAAACACAGAACAATCTCATTTAACTAATTCATTCAAATCTCTTTGCCTCGACCTCAGAGGGATGCTGCTTCTGCTTGCTCATGTCCTGTGTCACGTTGTCTTAAAAACATTTCCCATTTGCTTTTAATTGAACTCTAAACTTGCTTGTATCCAATGAGAAATTTAAACCTACATGTATTCTTCCCTGCAGAAAGAGAACCCGATCCAAATGCACTATTTCCCCAAAGAGGGACGCTTTGACAAGATGTATTTCCCCTACTATGGCAAGAAAGCCCATGTAAGTGTCTTATCTTCAAAGGTGCATGTCAATGTATCTAAGAATATGTCTTACATGAGGTAATGAAATGCATTTTATGAAACATCAAATCTTGCCACACACTGATGTTCACCTGTTCTTACAGTGTGTGTAGGAGGGAGGGTGTGAACTGTGTTGCGATGTGTTACTTTTGCAGCGATGTCATCATCGTCTTTCTGATGTTTAGCAATAACCTGATGAAATCGCTTACAGGCTCTTTACACAATTTATTAGCGGGTGAATATTTATTCACTGAATTCATCAAGACGGTCAGAGCCACTGTGATTTTTCTAAATGTTGATGTGACTAAGTATTCGTCAGTGCAGACAGAGCGTCAGCATAGCTTTGCTTGTTCATTGGGTCGTTCCTCCAACATTTTAGTAGCACTTCCTCAGCAGAAGCATTGCACCTAAAACCAGACATTTATACATGCTCTACTGTATTAAAAGATTTTTTTTCCCACTCGTTAAGTCACCCTGAAGGATAACCAAAACTAATTTTTTATTTCATTAGAGCCACAATGTCATTTTTTTATGTTAAACAATATTAAAATCAGAAGTTTGCATATATTTCCCTTTGAAAGTGTGTGACTCAGTTCAAATGTTTCCGTTGTCCTCCCACAAACTCATCACAATTCATTTCTCCGAAATATGAACTGGTGTAACTGAGGAAGGTTTGTAGGTCACTTCAGAACATTGACTTTGTTGTATTTAAGGTGCTTTTGTAGCTAATTTGTAGTAATTATCAACAAATTAGCTTTTGTAGCTAATATGGCAGTGTGTCCATTTGGAAAACTCACTTCCACACAACCTCTAACTTCTTGATTGACATCATCAGATATATGGCTTCAATATTTCCACAGAATTGGAAAATATCTATTAAGATTATTGTAAAATGCATCAATAATCCCTTTTGAAGCAACAAAGCACCAACATCATGATGTTGCCACTTCCATACTTCCCAGTTGGGATGGTGTTCCCAGGCTTACAAGCCTCCCACATATTCCTCCTGATGTAACCATGACCGTTATGGCAACACAGTTACACTGTAGTTTCACCAGTCCACTGGACACGTCGCCAGAAATTGAGGTCTTTGTCTCTGAGTGCACCGGCAAACTGTATTCTATCTGTTTTGCTTTGTTGCTCTTTGAATAACGGCTTCACTGATTGACCTTTCCGGCTCTATGAATGGCCTTTTCACGTGGGCTTTGGTTTTGTTCTGCGTCTATCACCCTTAAAGACGTTCAACTCTGGGACACAGACACAGGGGAGTCTTCCTGAACATTTTGATGTCGAGACGTCCCAGTGTTCAGAACGGTGTGCATGGCACCTTCAGGCATCTGAAAGTTGCACCAAACGAGGAACAGAGGTGTGGAGTTCCACAGTCATAGATGTTTATAAAGCCATCGTCATGATGGTGGACTCAGATTACTGAAAGGCATCGTAAAGTTAGCGTATGCAAACGTCAGAGTTTTAAGAAATGATAAGGGTTTTAAAAATCTTTATTCTTCTCTCATTATTCTGTCATTTGAGACAGAATAATGGAAATCCTACCTACCAAGTATTTTTGGTCCAGTTTTTAGTTCAAACATCAATACACTTGAAATAAGACAAAAAAATAACTTATAAGTCACTTTTTAGTAAGATGCTTATTTTAAGTAAATAATTATTTAATGGTGAAAAGTACTTGTTCCAAAGCAGATTATTTCACTTATAATAAAGTTATAAGTTAATTTATCTGCCAATGGAACTGGCCTTTATATCTTGCTAAAAAGTTACTTTTAAGTTAGTTTGTTTTATTTCAAGTGTATTAATTAAGTGTATTATTTGCAATAGAAATTAGACCCAAAATGCTTGGTAAGATTTGGTGTTTTTGCAGAGTGTCTATATATGGTGAAGTGTGTGACACAGCGTGAGCTGAAATGCAGGACAGATGAAGTTTTTCTCAAACTGTGGTCTGCGAGCGCCTCCTGGTGTTCCATACGGTACTGCACATGAACGATCTTTATTTTTGACGTAACGTGGGCTCAGTTAGCTTGCAAAAGGACTGTGTTTGAAAATAATAATGGATAAGTGGCTTAAGACCGGGTCACTCAGAAGAAAAGCTGAAGATATTAGTGGAAAGAAAACAATGTTAGGAATATTTAAACAATGCTACTTATATTTAATTTCCTTTTGGGATAAATAAAAGTTGTTTTTTTTTTTTTTTAATTGATCAGAGAAATTTATGTCTGGAATATTTTTAATTTTTTTTGCAGAACTTTTGTTCTTAGAACATTATTATGATACATAGCATGCAACATGCACACAGATCATGGTCTGTGGCTGTGCTGAGTGACTTGGCAGTGAGCAGCGCTGCGCCCCACGCTGACTAACTGCATCTAAAAAAAACAATTATTTACATCGGGCTTTCTTCATGTTGAAAGAAAATGTTAGTTTCTGCCAAAGCAGCCGAAGTCTATTTTTCTTTTATTGTGCTACTAAATTACAAATAGACCTAAAATGTTATCAATGTACACAGCACCTGTAGTAGAGAACAATTTACTTTTTGATTTCCATGTGTTTTCCGTTGTTGGAAAGCTTAAAATTCACACTCAGACAATTCAAAATGCCCCCAAGTATCGTTCATGATTTTGTCCTGGCCAGTCACATTTACAAAACACCTCCCTTCCTCATTGGAATGACCAAAGAAGACAACGATAAATGAGTTTAGAGACTAGCATTTTCAGTTCAGATTCTACTGAACTGATGTTGTTTTATTGTGGGAGCAATTGTGGGTTAAGTTTGAGAAACACTGCCCTGGTGACAGAACTGATGGAAGAGCGTTTCCTCCCCGATGCAGGAGAACTACGTGGAGCCGCTGGTGGCTGTGAAGCTGCTGTTCACCAAGGAGGACTATAACAAGGAGCTGGCCGTGGAGTGCAAGGTGAACGGCTCCAACCTTCTAAACAACGACGACAGGGACAAGTTCCTGGGCCGCATCACCTTCCGGATCAAGGTGGTGGAGTAAAAAACAAAAAGGAATGGCGGAAGCGGATCGGGGGAGCGCACCTTGCCGGCCCCTGAATTTACAAAAAGGATTTGGGATTATGAAAAAAAAAAAAAAGGAATGAAGTGTCAAGTATGTCACAAAGATTATTATTTTTTCCTTTCTTTCTTTTCTGGATATGGTATCGATGTTTGACGCAGGTAAACGTTTGGGCCTCCAACAGAGGAAGCCGGTTGGTGTCAGATGTTGCTGTGATGACCTTCCTGACCCTTCTTTCCATCTGATTTCTTGCTGATCTCCTCAGAACAAGTTTCTGAACCAGATCCTTTTCCATTTCCTGTTGCACCGTTCATCCTTTTCTTAGCTCGGATCCCATTTTTTCTTTTTTTTTAGTGCTGATGTGATTTAATAACCTATAGCCATTGGAGCCCAGCTATTTGGAGCTGTTGTGTGTAATTGCTGATACTTCTTTCTTTTCATTTGTGACCTTGCTCCTGTCAGGATGAGTGTGTTTCCACCTCTGAATCTGTGTGAAGGACCTCGTCACTTGCTGGTGTTGCGAGGACTTGGGATCTTGCTGTATGTAGAGCTGAAAAAGTAGAACCTGTCCAACGTATCTTTCATCTCAAAAGACTTCATCAAGACATACCTTGATACTCGAGTATAGCCAATGTATCCCTGTATATGAAATGCCAATTCCAAACGCCCTTTTAACAGTAAATACATAGTGAACTTAAGCATATTTAGGGAACTATAGGTAGAAATTTGTCTTGCGGTGCACCAACCCGCAGACCAGTCTTGTGCCGTCCGTCTGTCTGTTTGTGTGTCTGCATGTGTGTTTGTCCGTTTGTCCGTCCATCTGTCTGCCTGTCTTCCTGTTTGTTCACCTCTTGCAGCCGATTGGGTGAGTCCCTCCAGGACTGGGTGAGCTGCGTTGCCCGGGGCGGCGGTGTGTGTGTGTGTGTGTGTGGACAGTGAGGGTTTGCTGTTTTGAGGCGGAGAGGAGCTGGAAGAGCATAGCGAGAAATAACTTCACTGCAATATGTACTGTATATCTCTACGTGATCTGTATATCTATCTGGGTCTCAAAGATTGTTTGTTAGCTTACTCTCTTCTTCAGCCTGTTTATCTGATTGTCTGCTGATCTATTACTCTTTAATGTACATATATATAAATATATACACACACACACACATGCACAAACACACACAATATCTACCATATTTACCTAAGTCACACTGTATATTTGGCCACCAAACATAATGTCTGTGCACTGTAAAGAAATATAATTTAAGCAAAGATTTACAGAAGATTATCTTATTCAAAGCTATGTTTACACAGTCTTAAAAGGAACCCGTATTTAAAGGAACAACCTGTAACATCTCTTCAGGGTGCCTTAAGACCTGATGAAATAAATTGTGATTTTGAAGAAAAAAAGCCTAATAGTTTCCTGTGGTGTTTTGTTGTTTCATGTCCATTTTAGCTTGTTTTTGACTTTGTAAAGTCAAGCATGTTAGCACACTAACTTATTTACTTTAACTTTTATGTCACTGTAGACAATAATAACCCCGAATACTTCAGTGTTCCGTCTTATTAGGATATTTTCGGCATTTATTGAAGCCAATTCTCTTTTTAAGAAACAATGCCATGTCATGATATGCGGTGTAGATGGTGGTGAGGCAGACGCAGTGGACCCAGGTAAGATGAATAATGAATTTAATAATGCAACACACAGTCCAAAACAGTCCCAATGCCGGGCAGCACGGCCGAGCTAAAGCCAGGGCTCGACGCCGGTAGCAACCGGTAAACGAGGGATGAAAAATAGACTGGGCACACAGGAACGGAACGACAAACGACAAGGGCGGCAAGTAACGACGAGGACCCGACAAAGAACAGACACACAGGTGACACTAAATACACTGGGGGTAATCATAGAAACGAGACACACCTGGGAACAATCAAGGGGAGGACAGGACAACGAAGAGACTTAAGGGGACAGAAAACTCTAAGTAAACACAGAAAGACACAGATCATGACAGTACCCCCCCCTCAAGGGCGGCTACCAGACGCCCAAGAAAAAAAACAAAAACCCAAAAAACCCAACAAGGGTGGGTGGAGGGGTGCCGGACGGCGGGCCAGAGTCCAAACTAACAAAAAAAAAAACAACCCACAGTCGTGGGCGGAAAAACAAGAAGGGTCAAGAGTCCATAAACAACAAAAAAAAAAAAACTACCCACAGGGTGGGCGGAGGCAAAGGAGGCGGGAACCACTGAGGTGGTCTGGCGGTCGTCCGCGGCAGCGGGAACTACGGAGGTGGTCCGGCGGTCGTCCGCGGCGCTGGAGGCGGGAACCACGGAGGCGGTCTGGCGGTCGTCCGCGGCGCTGGAGGCGGGAACCACAGAGGCGGTCCAGCGGCCGTCCGTGGCGCTGGAGACGGGAACCACAGAGGCGGTCCGGCGGTCGCCCGCGGCGCTGGAGGTGGGAACCCCGGAGGCGGTCTAGCGGCCGTCCGCGGCGCCGGAGGTGGCAACGGGGAGTCCCGGGGGCCGCCCACAGACGGCGACGACGAGCCCCCCGAGGCAGGGTCTCTGGTGGAGCACAGGGGGTCTCAGTGGGAACACAGAAGGTCAGGGTCTCGGAGGGAACGCAGAAGGTCGGGGTCTCTGGAGGAACGCAGAGGGTCTCGGGAGTCGGGGTCTCGGGAGGAACGCAGAGGGTCTCTGGAGTCGGGGTCTCGGGAGGAACGCTGAGGGTCTCGGGAGGAACGCTGGAGGTCAGGGTCTCGGGTGGAACGCTGGAGGTCAGGGTCTCGGGTGGAACGCTGGAGGTCAGGGTCTCGGGTGGAACACTGGAGGTCAGGGTCTCGGGTGGAGCGCTGGAGGTCAGGGTCTCGGGTGGAACGCCGGCTGGAACGGCCTCCGGTGCGCCGGCAGGAACGCCGGCTGGAACGGCCTCCGGTGCGCCGGCAGGAACGCCGGCTGGAACGGCCTCCGGTGCGCCGGCGGGTGCGCCGGCTGGAACGCCGGCTGATTCGGCCTCCGGTGCGCCGGCTGGAACGCCGGCTGATTCGGCCTCGGGTGCGCCGGCCGGAACGCCGGCTGATTCGGCCTCGGGTGCGCCGGCCGGAACGCCGGCTGATTCGGCCTCGGGTGCGCCGGCCGGAACGCCGGCTGATTCGGCCTCGGGTGCGCCGGCCGGAACGCCGGCTGATTCGGCCTCGGGTGCGCCGGCCGGAACGCCGGCTGATTCGGCCTCGGGTGCGCCGGCCGGAACGCCGGCTGATTCGGCCTCGGGTGCGCCGGCCGGAACGCCGGCTGATTCGGCCTCGGGTGCGCCGGCTGGAACGCCGGCTGAAACGGCCTCGGGTGCGCCGGCTGCGCCGGTTGGGGGTGCTGGTCCCGGAGCTGGAGCTGGATCTGGGCTGGCGGAGAAACTGTGCGGATTGGGAGGCAGAGGGTTACCTCTCAGCACGGCAGCCGCCGTCAGGCACTCCCTCTCTGCCTCCTGTTGCAACTCCGCCAGCCCCAGATGCGGAAGTCGCGGGATCCATTCGTCCAGCATAATCACCAAGCGTGTGGCTATATTCAGGCGGTGACGGGCAGAGTATGGCCTTGCCACCTCTTCGACATAGTCCTTTATGGTTTTCCGCAAGCCCCCTGGGTCCATGATGTAATTAGCGTGCCTCACCGTACAATTGTTCGGGTCCTTCTGTCATGATATGCGGTGTAGATGGTGGTGAGGCAGACGCAGTGGACCCAGGTAAGATGAATAATGAATTTAATAATGCAACACACAGTCCAAAACAGTCCCAATGCCGGGCAGCACGGCCGAGCTAAAGCCAGGGCTCGACGCCGGTAGCAACCGGTAAACGAGGGATGAAAAATAGACTGGGCACACAGGAACGGAACGACAAACGACAAGGGCGGCAAGTAACGACGAGGACCCGACAAAGAACAGACACACAGGTGACACTAAATACACTGGGGGTAATCATAGAAACGAGACACACCTGGGAACAATCAAGGGGAGGACAGGACAACGAAGAGACTTAAGGGGACAGAAAACTCTAAGTAAACACAGAAAGACACAGATCATGACATGCCAAGCATCCTCCTCAAATAAACTGACAAGAAAAGGATGGAGAATCAAATGTTGTTTTTTTTATGTTTAAGGAATATTGTTCACTTTTTCACTGACATAACAAAGCAATTTTTAATTTGAAAGACACACCTGCTTTTTTTATTTTTTATTTATCACGTACTCGCCTGATTTAAGCAATACATCAGGTAAGATACTGTCTGCTTATGACTGATCAGCATATCCCGACTTAGAAATAAGCTCACCCTTTTCTTTCTAAGTCATATTTAGTTTTTCCAAGTATCTTTTTCTTATTAATAATAGTATGATTGTCAGAGCGCTTGGGTTCCTCAAAGAGAGATTGGAAGGATTTCAAACATAATCATTATTTCTAGTAAGTTATTTCTAATCTTCTGAAAATTCTCTTACTTCCAGAGCCCTGTGTTATATGATGAAGCACGTGTAAAAGGTCGTCACGTAAGATTACCATAGAGATATGCATAGACGGAATGAAAAGGAAATTTTTATCTTCAGATAAGTTATTATTAATCGGGTGGTGGAAGTAATTGGACTGCAGATCGGGTTTTTTCATAGATATAAATACGAGTTTTTTTCTAACATACTCTCATTTTTATTGTAGTACATTTTTGTGACCACATGGGGGCGCCAGAAAGTCTGCTGACCAAGCAGTGACAGACAAGAAATTAATGGAAAGCATTGGACATACACCACCACCTTGGCGTTGATAGGGGTAAGACAAAGTTGATATCAATTTAAAGAGTAATATCATGAATATTTAACATTTAAACCTATATTATTTAACAGCATTCTTTGACAGGCTCATCTACAGGCAAAGCCTTGTTTCCTTGGCTGGCTTTTGTTAGTTTTGCAATAATCCATCACTGTTTCAATAATGTGATGTTATTTCTATAAACGTTGCTGGTAAATGGTCGGTGAGATAAGAATCATTATCCTGATAAAAAAAAAAGAAACCATTTATGCAATTTTCAGAGCACAATCTGAAGCTACACTCTTCACGTCATAATTCTATCACAGTTGGACATGAACTAACCCTGACCTCTTCAGAAGACAACCATAAGCATGACATGCGAGATTGTTTTCATATGCCACAATCAAAAACTTTAATGTATTTTGTGTCGAGTAAAAAGATTATACAGGTTGTTCTCAACATGAGAATAAAAATCTGAAGATTGTGTCTCGTAGAACCCTAACCTCCTGCTGCAGGCACAGCTGCAACATCTGGTTATTTATCTTGTGACTCTTGTGATTTGAAAAAATGGTTTTCCGTTGCAGTTTCTGTTTCAATGCAGCTGAAAAACCACCTCACCCGAGCGCAAAAATGGTCAATCTAAAACGTGATTTTTATTTATTTTGTTTTCATGTGTTTCCATTAAGCTAATTTAGATAGAACGGTCATGTTGGGCCTGGTAATGAACCCTACCAGAGGCTGAACTTGGAGCTGAGACCAGAAAACATCAGGAACAGATGTAAAATAAGTCTGATCTTCTGTCTGCTCTGAATCTTCATCACCTCCATCACCCATGAGGCTGCAGAAGCTCCGTCCTTCACTCTCAGCTGCAGCAACAGCAGCAGCAGCTCCTGCTAAATGTGAGATAATCTCCTGGGCTTTAGCTGCAGCAAGAATCCACCTTAACGTCTTCTAAGCTCTTACTGTCCTTGACTTGGACAGCAGTAAACAGCTGAAGTTGAAGATAAAAGCTTTTCCCACTTGGTATCTCAAGTTTCAATGAGGCCAATAAAATGTATCAACATTTTACCATATCCTTATTCAGGATTTTTTTTTAAAGTGTTGATCTTCAGCTTTGACAGGCAAATGATATTTCTTTTGAGTTTTTATTAATTTCTTCTCCCAACATGCAAAATAAAACGAATATCATCAACTTAAAGGCTTTGAATGATGCCGTTCCTTTTGGATTGATAAGATTATTACAACAAATTCAATGAATCAAATTATTTGGTGAACTTAAGTCAACCTTCCACATGCACACACAAATATTCTGATATGTGTCCCTCAACAACTTGTAGAAAATCCACATAATTTTCATAACCATCTCCTGACCCCATTCTGACTGGATAATTATCCATTCACCTTACAGGAACTGGCAGAACTCGGTTGATTTGATCGGTTTCCCTCCGCAGATCTGGCTTTCAGACATAAACCATACATTTTCAACAAGATGGAGGTCAGTGCTATTCTATAAGCTTGGAGTTATCCTGCATTATCCAGCATAAAAGCAGTTTTGATGTGTGCTTGGGAGCATTCAAAAAATAAATTTGAAATGCTTTATTGATCCCAAAGAAAAATTACATTTAAACTGATGAATTAAATTGCCTGGATGCAGAGCAGGACCAAAGAGCAAAGCTAGAAGGAGGAAGTTCTAACCAGACAGCGATTTAAAGTGGAGATGCTAAAGCTAAAGCCAAGTCATATTATTGTGGAATATCCTCTCTGCTGCCCAGGTATTGAGCTGGACTGCAACAGTCTTCAGTCAGAAGCCTCTTCAGATTTGTTGCAAGTCTGACTGCTCCTTTCTTCCCACAGCGTCACTATCCAGGATTCTCTGAAGATACTTGAATGATATGAGTTAGGACAATAAATTAATAAATCATTTTAATAACACAAACTGCAAGACATAGTGAAAGAGGACAACTTCTGAGTTCTTTGACTTCAAATCAACAGCTAGATGTTTGAATCACTGATGCATCTGAATGTTCCAAAAGCTCAGTGGTGCCAAACACACATCAAAAACTGGTATTTAGAAATGATGAAACAGGGTTAAGTTTTTGGTCAGGCACCAACCTCAGAATTATTGAAGGTCTGGCGTAAAATCTGTGTAAGTGCCAGGAAACTGACAGCGAGGCTGCTACCTTCCTATATGCAAATGTAGGTGTTTCTCCCACTTACTTTGATTCCTCCGGTAGAATTTCAACCTGGCCAATCAGTGAACAGACGGAGAAATCGTGAATGATGACGTCAGTTGCCTGTAGTTTAGTAATGGCAGAGAAGGGAGTGAACAAAGTCGTTCAGTCCATGTTGGCCACACCTCCAAATATTGAATCAACATAAACAGCCGCTTTGTCAGGATGAACACTTCTCTCTTCACAGTGGAGGATGGTTGTTTACAGCGCAGGTCATTTCCGGTAAGCTTCACAGCACACAACTAGTGAATTAAATACTCAGACAAACGTAGCTACCATTGGAAGCAATCATTTCTCAATTTGTCAAGCAAACTTGACAAATTGTGGTCAAATATTCTTGTTAGACCAGAAAGCAGGTTGTTTCTCTGCAACTTGTTGAGGGAGATTTAACCAAATACTTGTGTGAGTCTAAATTTCAACCTGTATATTATTTCAACCTCGTTTGGAGAAAATCCATGGTAAATTCAAACTAGTGCGTCAAATACTTGCTTTGAAATGGTGAAAGCATTTTCTTTCACCGCTTTGGAAAGAAAATGCTGTACGCAAATCTTCACCTTGCACATGTCCGAAGCATTGAATTGCCCAGAACCTTGAGGCGATTTGAAACAGGTTTAAACTAAGATGGCAAAAGGGTTATCACCTAATCAGCTAAAAGTTTAACTTGCCAATTTGTGGAAACCAAGACCTGGCTGTAGTCAGCATCTTTAGAGGGGATTAGTGCAATGGATATTTTTAGGATTCACTCCTGAGTCCTCAGCAGCACCGTCTCTGTGTAAATATAGTGACGGGGAAAAGCATAACGCGCCACAATCTGGGCTGTTCTGACGCTGGCAGCAGGTGACAAAAACACATGAAAACCAGAAGCACGGATTTCAAAAGACATATTTAATTTCCTCCAGCTGATTCAAACGTAAAGGTTTTTGTTTGTTTGTTTGTTTTTTTCAGATTTACACAGCGCATTACTTCATTTTCTTTCATTCATATGTACAGGAACATGATTGCACATTTGAATTATATTCACATAAATGGTAAAAACTCAACTCTGCCTGAGATCTGCCCGTTTAAAACAAATAAAGACCCTGAGACAATCAACAAGAACAACTGGCCTATTCAAAGTCTCTAGACTCAGCTCAACATAAACTATACAATAATTTACGATATCTAACTAGCTTGAGTTTTTTCTTTTTTTACAATCATTAGACTAATAAAAACAGCCCTGAATGATCACAGAGCTTCAGGGCCATGGACAGGGAACTCCTGGTACAGGAATTTATTGCCCAACTCCTCTAAATTGTCCTCCATCATACGCAGAAATGATCTGCTAGTTGTGCACTCTTCTGTCCCAAAACATCCCTGGGCTTCACTCTCCGTCCTTATGTCAAACGTTGCAGCACCAACACAGGAGCGACTCAGAGCGGGGAGGCGTTTGGTATTATTTAATTTCTCTAAAATCATTCTAAACTTGAAATTACTTACATAAAGCTTCCTTTTTCTGTGCATAGATACTTGCACAACTCTATGTACAACACATACAGTCGCGTTTTATAGTTTGTATAAAACTAAGAAGTCAGACGGATGTAAATGCTGTGTTTCGCTGTAACTACGTGGTCTAAAATAATATCGAAAAAAGAATACTACAAATATCTTTGTGGAATGCGGTGGTGGAAGAAAACCCCACTCCTGACTGTAGAAACCCCCTGGTGTTATGGAAGCGTAAATAAACGCAGATATTCCACAATCCAGCAGGACTGATGGATTTCAAAGACTAGAAGACACTTTACATTTCTATCTTTACAGTTGTACATGTAACAACAGTTTCCAAGTGTATTCCCGTGCAAACACCAGTTTACTTTTGCGGTTTCACTGCAAACACTTGTGTGGATAAAAAAAAACAACTTACTGCTAGCAGTCACTCTTGGTCAATGTAGTTGCAAGTCTACAGAATTTAATACGCATGTCTTTAAGAGAAGCTGTGGACCAGGAATGATGTGTAAAATACATCATCATGTCATTGTTCATGCTTTTGTGAGCTCTGTTTCAGGAGCAGCCCACCTCTAAGCCATCAGCATCCTTACAAGCTCTTTCTCTCTGCAAAGATGCCAATCCTTACCCCTCATGAAACATGATCCACTTTTTACACCGATGCTATGGTCCATGAGAAAGCAAATTACTGAGGTGTCAGAAGCCTAACGTGAGCCCGCTCAGAGGAGCGCACACGTGCCGGACTTCTTGTCATCATCTAGACCTCCTGCGCCCTCCTTCCTGTTGGGATCACTGAGTTCGTCGTACAGTCCGGTGTCGATCATCTCCTGCTGCCAGGGAATGGGCACTGCGCCCGTATTGAACTCCTTGAAAAATTTATCATCCTTGGCATCGAACTCAATGCCTTTGATCTCGGAGAACTCTGCGATGTCGCCTGTATCCTTGGCGTAGACGACGTTGGGTTTGGGCACCCAGGGAGGGTCCACGAGCCCTGCCTCCAGGCGAGGGAAGTTGATTGTCTTGAACCACTCGTGCTTCCTCGGATCCTCCATGTTGTTCCTGTTAAAAGGAGAAAAATACATGTGTGAATTCATGTAGATCCAGAATTACCAAAAGGCTAATCACCGATGCTGACACTTATGCCTGATGCCCTGACTAAGGATGATATGAAGAGGCTACTGTTGAGGTAGCAGGGGGCCTTCTGTCCATCCCTAATAACTCCAGAAGAACCTGCTCTTACCTTATGCCCAGGCGCTCATCTATCTTCTTCTTGAGGAACTGCTGGATGATGTCCTTAGTGGCAGCATCAAAGCACTTGTGCTCCCACTTTGGCTCCTCATTGAGAATGCGTCGTTGGACCTCCTCCTTCTCCACTTTCTCCTTTTTGCTCTCAGGGCCTTTGAAAGGTGTGTAGCCTGCCACCATCTCATAGATACTGCAGCCCAGGGCCCACCAGTCCACTGATGTCCGATATGGTGTTTTGTTCAGGAGTTCAGGGGCCATGTAGGCTCCTGTACCAGCCTGGACAGCAGACATAAAAGGTAGGAAATTTAGAAATGTTGAGGTCAACATGATAAAAGTCGAATCGAAGTCGAGACTTCTGACATGTCTGTCAATGAAAGCGTGACATGTTTTAGAGAATGTTGTTAGATCATGGAATACATTTCTGCTTAAGAGTATGCATTTCCAAATGTATATATTGAACTGTCCAATGAAATACCACCTTTCATTCTCCTTCCCTCCTGCCTCTCTCCACCACTTCCCCTTCTTTTTATCTTTCCCTTTCCTTGTGTGACCCTGTTGCCAGCCTTAAAGCCAGGAGCCTAATCCTAATGCTAAGCCTACTAGCTGTCAAGAGTTGTGTGTGTCTGCACCCTGAGTTGTCCTGTCTCTTATATAAGGCCTGGCCATTTCTGGATGTTGTAGCCCCCAGCAGAAATGCATGCAGACATCCAAACACAGAGCCCATTATGCCAGCTAAAGAACATGCGCCACGGACCTGCGTTGAACTATTTCTGTTTGAAACCTCGAGTCAGTCAGTGCACTTACATATCCTAACACCTTAAAGACTATTACTATCAGCCCAAATCATTCCTTTCTATTCTTTGCTCCACCCTCAGTGCAAAGCCATGCAGGTAGGCAATTGACCTGGAATCATTGCCAGTAGCAATCCCCTCAAGAAAACGCACCTGCCTCTTTGCTCATACGTATATAAATGTAGACATTGATTGAGGACCTCGCCATTTGTGCTATTTAAGTCTTTTGCACTGATGATTGGGATTACTGGACACCTTTGGCACCTCTAGATCTGTCCTTCACAAAGATTGAGTTGCCACACATCTGTGATTTGAAGGCCTAGTAGTTTTGTACCAGCACCATGTCACATAGGATCACCCGGTCCACACAAAGGAGGAAAGCAGAGGCAACCTCTGGAATTTTTTGTCTCCAAGATGAAACTGATTGCAAACTATCATGTCTGAACATATGCAATGCAAGTTTTTCTTCAGTCTTTCAATCTAATCAGGGACAGACTTGTGTAATGCTCAGTAAGAGGATTATGGGACCAAAGCCAGGCTTGCCTGTAGGAGGTTAGCCCAGTCACTTTGGCTGACTGGAGAGCATCGCAGAGATCAATAATGAGCTTACTGGACTTTCATAGAGCCGAGAGCTTACTCTTTGCTCCTGCAAGTAAGTCCTGAACAAAACCAGTGGCAATATTGGTCTTCTTTTTTGACAATTGAGGTGAAAAATGTTGCTGACTAATATACTATCAGAATCTTCAATTGTTTGTCTGTTCAATGCGTTTTACTCAAGATTTTTAACAAATCTACCATTGTTTTCAGATATTAGTACATAATCTTATAGTATAGGCACCTACTCTGGTTCTGGTAAGCTGTACTTTTTCAATTTTATCAGTGTGCCCTTCACTTGGGGACCCTCAATGAAGATGAGTTGATTTTCACAGCCGGATAGAACGAATAAAATCTCTCCCCTTAAGACGCTCACAAAAGCATATGTGCTAGTGTATCTCAAAATGGTTGCCTACAAATGTTCAAGCTTTGTCCTGAGTGCTAAAGGATCAAATGAGTTATATAATCGATTGAGAGGCTCTAATTGCAAAGATCTTTAAACAAACCAGTAATCCCTGTCCGGATTTACACTGAAACTCTACCAAAGGGTGACAATATGTCTACATGCTGAAATGAGCTCAACCTTTTCTTTACATTAGCCGACTACCCAGGGACCACTGATCCTGGTTAATTTGGACTTTTTTGTTTCTTCAGAGCGTAAGCTAACAAAAACTACTGCCTTAACATCAGTCATACCATCCCATCCCATACAAGGGATGATTCTAAATAGCTTTCTGTTGTACAGTGTATCAGATGCATTCTCAGTTCTTGAAACCACACAGCCGCAATGTTCGTCTACTCACCATCTGGGTGACAGTTTTTCCGGGAACGACCTCTATTGCCAGACCCAAATCTGAAAGTCGACACTGGCCTTGACTGTCCAGCAGAACATTCTCAGGCTTCATGTCACGGTATACAATATCCATGGCGTGGAGGTGCAGGATGCCAGTGGTGATTTGTGCAGTGTAGTGAATGATGCGTTTCATCTCTATGCCCTTGTCCACACCTTTGCCATCGTATCCTATATTGTAAATGTGGTACTTGAGGTCTCCTCCATTCATCAGGGTCATGACAAGGCACAGGTGAGTCTTGGTGTCATATGCATAGGCCAAGTTGACCAGAAACAGACTGTTGACCTTCTCCAAGATCTGCTTTTCTAAAAGGGCCATTTTTTCACCACCCTTCTTTTTCAGACGCTTTTTACACAACTTCTTGCAGGCGTACATCTGACCCGTGTTCTTGACCTGAACAGCACATACCTACAAGGAATAAAACATTGTTTGGAAAACATGAGGGTTTCTTCATTATGATAGATGCTTAGAACATCTACAATTTCTAGACAGAACCAAAATGTCATCTTCTGGTATCAAGCTAACAGATGCAGCTAAAGACCAATTTATCTATGTAGAATGAATGACCAAAAGCTTTTTTATTTCTTGAACATTTTTCACACTAATGAACAATGTAATGTTTATTATAGAAGGCTTATAAGGTTTTATGGTTATGGTCTATATGTTCTGAGTTTGTGACACCAAGGTCAAATTCTTTGTGCAAACAAACTTAGCCAGAACACTTACTCTGATTGTGAATGTTAAACCATTTCATTAGTATCCCATTCTCTATGATATACTAATCATCAATTATCCAATTATCTATTGGCTTGGGCACAAGGCAATTGAAAAACTGGACGTAGGAATCAACCTAACTTGACTCTTGCTAGCTGATCCTTAGCATCACTTAGCATCACTCTGGAAACTTGTTTTGCCCACATCTTAAACCAAACTTCTAATCAATATCAGTTTTTGTCTTTAGGTAGAAACATGACACAATCAATATATAGACTAAGTCATAGTAACCTCCAGTGTTTTGTTAAAAAATGGACAACATACTAATGAGGGCCATTTGAGGTAGCAGCTATAAGGGTCAGTCATGGTAATCCCTAACTCCAAATAAGTTCCCCAGGGGTCAGCTCTAAGACCTGTGTATGTGAATGTAATGCTAAGCCATTACAGGATAGTAGTGTTCATCTGATGATTTTGTGCACCTTTTATCAGTGATGGCAGATAATGCTTCTGTTTGACAAATATTTCCCTTTTTGAAATACCTCGATGGCTCAAAACAGATAAGTTTTAAATATTTGTTTTTGGGAGTCAATGGCTTCTTATTTTGGCCCTTATTTTCTGTCGGTTCATCAGATTTGATTCTGCACCAACAATATAAATTGTGATTTTATGGCTCATGCTTGTCAGTCAGCTTGAAATGAGGTTAATCCTCAAGTTCACATCAACGGCAATTTATTACGACCAAGAAATGCAAAAATGCCAGTAGGATTTTAGAACTTGAATTTGGAAATCTCATAAAATGACTAAAGTATAAAAGATACATATCTGTATTTAAAAATAAGTTTTCATGCTTACCTCACCAAAGCCCCCTTTTCCCAGAGTCCTGAATTCGTAAAAGTATTTGTCACTGATGGGCTGCTTTTCGTACTCCTTCCACTGAAGGAATTTGTCAAAGAATTGGCTGGCCTGGTATTCTGTAAAAGGCTTGCCTTTCAGAAATTCTCTTACACCCTCCTGGACCTGGGTTTTCATCACCTCTTCAAAGTTGGCATCTGTAACAGACTTGCATTTTTCCGCAGGCTCCCCGGTAAGAAAGGTCAGGAAGGATTTGGAGTCAGCTTTGCAGTACTTTGTCATAATTTCTTGCCGAGCCTTCTCTTTGGTTGCACCTTCAGCGAGGTCCCAGTCATACAGCTCATCCAGGAACTCTGCAGCAAGTTTGAACTCAGGGGTACTAGACAGAAAATCACGGAAAAGCCTTTTCCCTATAGGCTGCCTTTCACAAATGAATGTAAAGTCCTTGTCGATGGCTCCTCTGACGGCAGCACACTGCTCCGGCTTGGGCAGAGACAAGCTCCGGCGGCGCTTTTTCATCTCCTTGTCATCCCCTCCTTGTGCTTTCAGGTAGGCCGTGTTGGCCACCAGGTTATCCAAGCCCCCCATGTCACACATCTTGGCGGTTCTATGTGTTCTGTCCCCCTACGTGACTGGCTTCTTCAGTGGCTTCCCAAGGATGCCCACTTGGAGTTTGTGCGTCTATGCGAGAGTGCACTTCTCTCCCAAAGTCAGCGTGCAAATGAGCTCCTGCACACAGCACACCTGCAAACCTAAGACACACTGACACACCCAGTAATTACTCATTTAGAATTAAATACCAAGGAGGGATTTTGGCTTAAGGATATTTGTGTGGTCTATTCAAGGATGCTGTACACGGAAAGGGAATCGTAAGCGTCTCTGTCGTAAGAGGCTTTGAAGACCTCTATATCTGTCCCTGATTTTTCAAAGTCTAGCAGTGGTCCTTTGGATTCTGTTGACCATGAAGATAACAGTGAGGTGCACAGTAAGATCAAAAGAAAGAAACAACCAGAAACATTTTTTTTTGACATATGTCATGGATAAATTTAAATAAATCTAGTATGTCTATCTGCATTTACTTAAAACATAACAACTGCGAAATTGAATTGAATATTGTGTAGTTATTACCTCATGTTATCACAAGTTATCATTTACATGTGCGCAGATGGAATGGGAAAAGATCTTGGGCATCGTTACTTCCCTCCTGCCTGTCTCACCAGAACATGGACCTCAGTGAGCTCACTTCTAATCTGCTTGCCTTTTTTTTTTTCTATCTCCCCTAACACTCTCTCACCGGCAATATTTACTCTAACTCATCAATGGCCATCTCTTGATCACCGAAAAAGGAAGAACAAAAATCTGCAACACATTTCTAATAATACTGTGTTTTTATTGTCATAACGAAGACCATATTGAGTGAGATAATCTCCAACAACATCCTGGTGTGGAAACAAGCAGATGTTACAGATGTGACTAAAACCAGATGTTTTCCTGCACTGACGGTCTGCAAACTGCAGCTCTGGAGCCGCATTTGGCTACTTGGGGCCCTAATCACTTTGGACAAAGATTAAGTAGAACAGAGCAGTTTTTATTGCATGTGAAATTCAATAAAAGTAGTCTAATAGCAGCTTTTCTATGTAGTTTGGTTCAATAGCTGCAGGTACAATTTCAAGATCAGTGAAGGTGCCACATTCACCTGTTACAACAGTTATGTACAAGGATAAAGCCCATGGCAATGTCCAGCTATGATATTCTTCAGGAAGGAGACCAGTTGATCATCTCAAAAAGGAACAAGGACTGAAAAGTCACACAGTGAGGAAGAATCCATTACTACAAAGGCAATACAAAAAAAAAGCTAAATTATAGTTTGAAATGGACTCAAGGAAAATACTTTACTGTGTTTTGTTTGGCCTTGGCCGCTCTGGGACTAGCCGTTAGCTTCCACCTTCTAGACCATTTAATAAGTCACCAAGATGGCCATCTACTGCATATCAGCTGCTTATCACCTTTTCATAGTACCTGGTTTTAAAATCTCTGAAACAATTTTAATTGTAAACCTTAGACGCCAATTAATATTTTATTCCTGTTTCTACAGGCAATCCCAACGCTTCGTCTATTATAATGTGTGGGCCAATTCAGGTCGATAAACCTGAGATAATATTAGCTAATCCTTTCTCAAACAGTCACAAGCTGTCAGTGTCCTGCAGAAGATCAAAGGCTTTGCTTGCTGTCCACAACCACCAATGTAAGAACTTTTGACCCCCTCGAGTGGCCTGGGAAGACTCCTCACAGATCACCCAGCTTCTAAAAACAGTCAGAGGGATCTGTTATACTTAAGGTCCTCATGAAACCACTTTACTGAGGAAAATAATACCAACGTTTCCTTTTTTTAAATTTTTTTTTAGCTATTTCTTTGTAATTTCTCACTGGCTAAAAGAAAGCTTAAGAATATTTCGATCTAAGAGAGCCAGCGCCCAAATCATTGAGTCAGCCATGACAGTGTGGACTTGTAAATGGATCATAGTGTCAGTGAAGCCCTTAAGCCTCCTGAGTGGATGAAAAGAGGCCATGAGTTTGATCTGTTTCTAGGTCAGGGAGGGAAGAGAACTGTAAGCTGAAAGCTCACAGATCCCTCCGTAAGTTTCACTTTTACCCCACACATGACTTCTGCTGCTCAGTTACTCTCCCACTGGATCTCGGTGCCTTCACAAGTCACTTAGTTACAACGGATCACAGGAGAGAGTGGTTGAAAATAAAGATCTGTGCCAGATAAGTTCACAGGACTGTTTCCAGAAAGGATCCTCTTATGTTTTATTTCAGTTGGTTTTCATGCTTATCTAGTCGCCTGCTGCTTTAACCTTGGGGTAATTAACCTAGCTTGGTGGTTCGTGGAGGGTTGTTAGCAACGGTTAAGATGAGGGAACCACTCTGAGCTCGTGCCTCAGAAGATGTTATGTAGTCTTCACACCGTTTCACTCAATCCTCTTAAGCCCACCAGACAGCTCTACATGGAGATGCAGCACACATCCCCAGCGGAGCAGGGAGCCGAATTAAAGGGATAGTTCAGGATTTTATATTCTGGAGACTGTTAAAAGATTTTAAGCAGCCAGTCTCCTATTCAATTTCTTTTCTTCTTCTGTGTATGTTCTGAGATGTCATCTTTTTAAATGTGTCCTGCACCGCCCTCTGACTGGGAGTGTTATTGTCCCACAGTTTACAAAACAAAAAGGCTTCAGGATCCCCAAGAGTCTCCAACAACTCCAGGAAAACCTGCTACACAGCGCTGTGCAACAGAGTCCTGTTGCCACCAGTGCAGAGCTTGCTCAGTACTGGCAGCAAGAGGGTGCAAGTGTATCTACATGCACAGTGCTTCACAATCTGCTGGAGAACAAGCCTGTTTGCGAAACGGGGAGCAAAGAAGCTCCTTACGTCTCAAGAAAAACATGGAGGACAGACTGATCATCTGCCAGTGTTTCTTCCCTTTTCTTTCAGTATAGTAAGACTAACTATTTCAGTGTAGAGGAAAACTGGAACCTGATCAAAAATATAAATAACCCTTACATGTTTGTAAACACTATATTTCTTCCAAATAAAGTGGAGGCAGGCGGGAACGCTAAGAATAGACCAGTCCATTAGCTTTGGCTGCTTGTGCCCCCTAGGGGGCTTCTTCTGAGTCCTAGACACCATTAATCCTATAAACACTCCTACTTTATGTGTCTCCTGTTCAGATAGGGAGGGAGATGATGTAAGTATTAAATACAAACAAGGCCAAAAATGTTGGCATCCTTACAGAATGATTTTCTTTTGAAGACAACTTTGGAGAAGATTGTTTGACAGGGATGGAATAGTTGATGACAGTTTTAAACCAATTGTAGATCTGATTCTCAAGAAGCAATTATTAACTATGACACATTTAATATGAGAACATTCCTGAAGAAAGCTAAAAGGGGCCTTCCAAAGTGTCTGTATTGGTAAGACGCGAATCACAAGTTCAGGTGGGGAGTAAGGTTCTGCAGGCCTCAAACTGGAGAGTCAAACCTTAAAAAAAAGGACATTTCGTGTATGCGTTTACTGTGTTCTATGAAAATGTCCAAAATTAGCTAAAATACTGAGTGACCTACTCCCTCTGGTATACAAACAGTTTATATGGGTGATAAAATTTGCAAAAATGCTACAGTCAGGTAAAATGATGTCAATATTATATGGGCTATTACTATTATGTTGACAAACATGGACTTAGTCCATTCAATATGTTAAGTTTAGCAATTATATCAAAATTGACCAAACTGCTAATTTTAGCTAAAGTGTTATTTGCATGATGGCTAGCATGTTTCCCTATAGTAACATACTCTATTTATTATGCCAACAACTTTATAAGCTAACTTTAGCTCAAATGCCACAGTTAGCTAAAATGATGTATATACTGTAGCATGTATCAAAATTAGTTATTTCATACACATTTGTGACAGTTTAAATGCTATCATGAGCACGACGGCTCTAACTAGCATATTGACATCCAGTAACATACTTCATCAACAACAGTATATAACTAAATTTAGCTAAAATTGCTATGACAGGCCACACTTACTATATTTTTAAATTGAATGAATTGCATCTTCTGAGTTATAAATTGTACATTTCAATGTACATTAACATTAAAATTATTCCTGCTACTGTAAATACTGTATGTGACTTAGATACAATCAAACAAGTAAAGTAGAAAAATCAAGAAAAACACGATTCAACTGAATCTAAGCAGATATTTAATCACACATGTTAGCAATACAACTATAAGAATTGAGCTGAAATTTTAATGACGTTTAAGTCAGTCAGATTGGTTTTGTGCTCCCTCCCGCCCCCTGCTCAACTTCCCGTTTTGAGGCAATTCTCAACCTCAGACAACTTGACGTTGTCCCTGAAGGGGTCAGCAAAGGAGTTTGATGGACTCATACTCCAACCTCTGAACCAGAGGTGGCATTATGGTCGGAGATGTTGTCAATGTGTGGATCAGTGTTGTCAAAGTCTGGATCAGCTCCAGCACCAGCGATAATTTCCTCCTTAGAGCTTCCAGAGGAAGAGTCCTGTGACTGTGCAACCTCATCGGTTCCGGGGTCTTCCTGTTGCTCCTCAGTCGTCTGCCTCCTGCGGCTGAGCAGCTTCTGCAGATGTAACTTGTTGGTGAAGAAAACGGTGCGCCAGCCTATTTCATTCGCCAGAGACGCCACTTCGTCAGAAATGCTGCAGCAGCGGCGACGCATTGCCCGCTCCCAGAACTCCTCTGACTCGCACAGCTGAAGGGAAAAACACTTCACGGTAGGATACAGCGTCGTAAAAGGAGGATATTCTACCTAAGAGATTTTGTGTTTTTCTGCAACTCACCTGCTGAAACTTGTGTGAGGTCCATGCAAGCTGAACCACATCCTCAAGCTCCAGAAAGTTTATTATCCGTAGAAGGAGGGAGTCAGACAGCCGATCAAGATAATTGTAATGGCCTTCGCACAAAGCCTTGGTGTACTCCAAGACACGATCTCCAAAAACCACTCTGACTTCTCCTGAAGGAGGAGGCCATAGTTTGTTTGTTTTTTCCAGATTATGTGCTTGATATTATTTAGTGCTTGATACAATTAGCAAAACCTTTTTTTTTTTAAAGTCTATTGCAACCAGATGAAACACAATCAGAGACACAATGATTCTACAACAGCAAGTCTTATAGGAAATAAATCTCAAATGATCATTTTCTGCTAATCACATTTTAAATTAAACTGAACAATGTCCTGAGTGATAAAGGAGTGTTTACATGTAGTCGTTCTCGCTTTTGGCTCTTAATCTCTCACCAGATGGCAGGAGCTCCAGTTCACCATGCAGTGTGTGATAGGCGGAGTGAAGAAGGTCTTTTAGTATTTTTGTGTTAAGATTCCGCACAGTATCGGTGATAATCGTTTTTCTGGCTACTTTTACTAAATGTTTGATATTGTTTTTTTCCCCTCCCGATACAAAAATGTTGCCATACCAAAAAAAAAAAAAAAAAGCAAATGTAAAGAATAGATTTGATCATAAAATATTAAAACATAAATGTAATCAAGTTTTTATACTCTCTAAATTGAGAGGAAGCACAAATTTTAGAAATTTGAAATTACCCAGAGACAACTCTACTAACCACTGTTCCATGACTAGTTTTGTCTTTTCTCTTTTGTTTGTTTTCCAGTTATGACAAAACATTTATTTATTTCCTCTGTATTTTAACAAATCTTGATATATAGTTGCCTTACTCTGTAGATCAGCGTCCTCCAAGAAGTCACTGAGAGACTCCTTCACCTCTCCAGGCTTGGTTTGTCTGTCCACCATTCTTGGGGAGATCTTCCACCATCTCCATATTATCTGGACACAGTCAGAGTAAAAGGAGCTCCAGTTCAAATGAGCGAGGGGGAAAAAAAACACAGACTAGTTCTTTTTATTAAATATCAGTGAAGCCCCTTTTCTTCATCTAGACATTTGTGACATATGATGGAACATAAAAACTAAAGTCATGCACAAAAAGTAAGGTCTGTCCACATTTCCACATAAAAACCTACAGAAAAGGATAAAGGTCACTGAAAGAAATCTCAGAATTCTGATTAAAAATAAAAAGTCATAATTCTGGGATTAAAGTCCTTTTTGTCATTTGTATAACCTAACCTAACTATTTCAATTTTCAGAGAAGCTGAAGTTTATTATTATTTTTTTTTTCAGTCGTTAACAATTATCACTGAAATGAACAGAAACGTATGCTTTCCGTTTATCTGTACGTTGTGAAACCTCGCATGAATAGGTTTTTCTTACATTAAATTACTGAATGCAATTCACTTTTTGAAGACTTCTAATTCATTGAGACGCACCTGCTTTTTTTTCTTTACGAGCAGAAAACTGATGGAAAACTTGGAGAAAGTTTGTCTTGCAGCAGGTTTAGCTAACGTTCACTTTATGCTAGCTATTTATCGTTTCGACTTAAAAAATAAAACAAAGGCTCTTCTGTGCAGCACACTGTAGTTACTTACTTCTGACTTGGTGACAAAAAAGTGATAATAATCTTTAATTGGCGGAGGACCCCGTCCACAGGTCTCAAATAATGGATCTGTTAGAAGCGACGCCATGTCGAGAGTGTTTAGGCGTTGCCCTGACAACGCCAGACTCAGTCGGGAAATGTCCTGTTGAGATTCAAGGATTTTTTTTTTTATCGTCATCATACCAGCTCACATTTTTATGTTTACAATACGAAATACGGACTCAAGTCCCAACTTAAGAAACCTGATATACAAAGAATGCACACACACACACACACACACACATATCTATCTATAGATAGATAATTATATCTAGATATATCTACCTAGAAATTATATCTCTAGATATATCTATCTAGAGATTATATCTCTAGATAGATATATCTATATGAGTATATCTCTATATAGAGAGATAGATATAGATATAGAAATTAGTGTGCAAGAAGTGAGATGAACCTGAAATTAGCTTCGTTAAAAGCTAATCTGTGTTATCAACTCATGCAGCGTGTTGCTCAAGCGTTATGTTTGTCAGCTGCTATAAAGACTTACAAGTTAGGCAGTGTAGTTAAAAATCTTTTAATTTATTTATACATATATTTATAAATGTACACATTTACTACCTAATCTTGTAAAAACAAGAAACTTTTTTTTTTTTTAAAAACATAACTGAAACCCAAATTGTCCACAGTCAGGGGGCTGGTCCAGTGATGTATGCAGTCCTGATACTTCGCCTCATCTAAACAAACCTTCTTCTCCCTGCATTTTGTTTGTCTGATCTGATGCTTTAAAAACAAAGGCAGAGAGGACAGATTCATAAAGAGGACAGTGAACACAACCCCGATCTCTCAGATGTTTAGTCAGTCAAATGCTGAGGATGTTCTGCTTTTAAAGTACAAGCCCCAACAAAACCGTGAGATCCTGACTTCATGTGTTCTGAGGTAGCCCAAACCGGATCACAAGCCTGAGGCCTTCAATAACAGTCTCTTTCTGCTGTTTTTATTCATAGAATATAGAGAATATCTGAATTATGATCCCCAAGTTACAAGAGTATACTTACCAACTTTAACAAGGACGTATCAGCTTAGGTAAAATAACAAAGAAATACGACTAACACTTAACCTTTACTTGGTTCTCATCTGTTTCTGCTCTAAGAGCCGTGTCTGTTCCTTTACCTGTGAGTAAAACACGACAGACTCCTGTCTGCCTCATAATCTACATAGTATAGTTGCTGTGCACTGCCAACAGGCAAGGGCCTGGGGCCTTCAGTAAGACGCCCTGCCCCAACTGGTTGCTGAACAGAAAGACTAGCTTAGCTGTTTGGAAATATTTGTGTGAAGACAAAGACAGAACCACCCATCCTGAGGGCAACGCTGTTTTAAACCTACAGTTGGCGAGCTATGAATCTCCTCTGGTAAACATCCACTACCTTAGCAGGTCAGCTAATAAGCACTTAATGACTAAATTTAACAGGTATTTTCTATATATTTCTGCTTTAGTCCCTGTGGGACCATCATAAATATTCCTATGTCTGTAGAAACCAATATGTAGCAATTGTAGGAATTACTTTTCAGGTGAAATATGACTTAATTAGCTCATTAATTTGTGTAAATACATCAAAACATTTTTTTTTAAACTTAATTTCATATGGTGACAGTCTCACACCGGTCCATGCCTAATCGACAATCGTTAAATTTTGCCCTATTGTCTCAGATCAATGCCAAATTACATGAACCTGCTCTGAAGGTTACATATTATTTTATTTTTAAAAAAGTCCTACCTATCAGACTAAAGCCTGCTTTTATATTTCAAGAATCGCAGTAACGGAAACATGGCTTAATACAGGAAACCTGGTGCGAAAAGAAGAGTTCTTAAATGAACAAGAAAATAACAAATCCCTTTTTTGAACATGAAAAAACAAAAAACAATTTTATGACTGCTTCACTCTACCAAAAATGCAGATTTGGATGGAACCCTGTTAAAATGTAAACTGTTACCTATCTATTAGTTTGAAGTGATTTTCTTCCCCTTTTCTTTGTTTTTTTTGTTGTTGTCGTTTTTAAACACAAGGTTTGTGGTTACGCATCCTTGTTAGTTCAGTCCTTATTATACATTACATGTACTTGTGTGTGATTACAAATAGTGATATGCACAAAGCTTACAGTTAGAACGGAAAAAAATATTAAAAATAAAAAGCATACAATAATGGAATATAGTCCAGACAGTACATTTCCCCCATAACTGTCCCTTAGTCCTAAATATATTCCTTTGTACTCCTTCATAGTGTTGTAAACTTCTTTCATGGAGAAAAAAATAGATAAGTCTTTTCTTAAGAAATGTACTGTCACTAGTTGCGTGACGGAACAGGTGCGTTCAGTATGTGCTGCATGCTGCCCTCTGGTGGCCGAAGCCATCAGCTGTGCTACAGGAAAGGGTTGGTGGATGAACCTCCAGAGGGGAACGGCCCCGCTGGCGCTCCGGCCTGAAATGAAAAGAATTATCCAAGATTAGGTTCCTGCGGTTTGACCCTGAAGTGCAAACCGCTTCAGCAAATCACTAAACACAACTACGAATCGATAAACACAACAAGAAAAGTGATGTCGTCCCATTAGCGACGTCTCAGGTCTCCCATTGGGATTTACCTCTTCTGTTTAGCTAATGTTGTCGTGTTTTCTTAAGTTGGAATTATGCTTAGCTAATGTCATTGTGTTTTTCAATCTTTAGTTGTGTTTAGCAATTTGTTGATGTGGTTTGCACTCCAAGGCCACCGTAGATTCCACAACATCAACAGAAGAAAGACCCCTGGTAGGATTGGGTAGTTATGAAGAGAACTGTGGAAAACGCAGGACAGAGCATGCTCACCATAAATGGGTTACTGGTCATGCCAGGAACAGCCATGGGCTGCCCAAAGGGCGTAATGGAGGGCTTGTTCTGACTGTAGACTGGAAAGGCGGGCCCTAAAGGGGACAGAGAGGAAGGAAAATGGCTTCACTTCACAGAAACACATAAATATTAAAATGATTTAAACCACAATACTCAATGATTCAAAACTCTAAAAGAAACGGGGAAAATAAAATAAGAGTAAAAACTTTGGGATATTCTGTTGCATTTAGGTATAAACAGAGCCTTGTTGACAAATGTTGGTATTTTTGTTTATTATATTATTGGTCAAAAACAATATCTCAAAAAGCTTTGCACCCTAAATGCAAACCTTTAGTAACTGTGCAGCAGCTGCCAAGAGATAAACAACAAATCACCGTCCATCCAGACTTTCATTTATGATCAAGTAGATACAAGATACAAGGCAGGTACTATACAGGTACAGTACTGTGTGAGGTCAGAGGGGACAGGGCACTAACCATTAGACTGAGGGTGGTAGGCCCCAGGCTGGGAGTAAGGAATGGGGGCCTGGCCGGGGAATTGCTGCTGGAAGTTTCCGCTGAAACTGGTCGGAAGGCAGTAGGAAGACGCATTCCCAAAGCCGGCGGGCATGCTCATAGAGCCAGTACCAAACGAGGCTACGAAACACACACATCATGTGTGCACAGCGACGGTACACACATACCCACAACACGCACACACACAGATACATTAGATACTTAGCATATGCTACTTGTCAATGTAACCGAGTTACATTAAAATTCCACTAGTATCTAATCAGAAACACAGAATAACAAAGGTTTTCATGTTTTCTAAATGTTCTCACCTGCGGCTGGACCTCTACCGTTGGCCTGGAAGGGGTTGGAGGCCATGTCGGGGGCTATCGCTGCGGCAACGAAGGGATTTGTGGATGGCACCGCTAAGACGAAACAGTCATAAAAATCAGCCTGTATGTTATAAATCACTGAACGGCTTAGCACCACAATACATTAAGGATCCTCTGTTGCTGTTGTGTCAACCTTCCAGACCTTTCAGGTCTTCTGGTTATGGGTCAACAGAACCAGAACCAAACATGGAGAAGCAGCATTCATTATAGGAGCTATAATTAACCTGGAGCAAATTTCCATTAAACTGTAAAACTACTTAACAGTCGTAGGCAATGAATAAATAATATTAACCTGCCAAAACATGGATCCTTTAAATCAATTCTAAACCCACCCGTTTAGAGCTGCCATTCAGTAAAGAGGCAGTATTGTGTATTTTCCAGCCACATAGTACAATTCAGAGCATAATAAAGTTCCCTTCAGTTGGTACAAAAATGCTGCATATATGAAATATGGCTTTAAAATTTTACTTTGTAATTTAACACCTTGAAATCTTTAAAAACTCCTGCTCTTTCTGAAACTCTGCCTTCAAGAAGTCACAACAACAAAATTCTTCTATTAACCCTTTAGCATCGTCTTTACCAGCGTTTCACTGAGAAGTAGCTCCTATAATGAGCTCATCAGATGTGCAGCTCCACCAGGTGTTTGCTAATTGCTGCTGGCTAGTCTGAAGGAGCTGAGTGAGGGAGTTGTGGGTGAGGGCTGCTCTGTGAGGTGGAAGCTCAGAAGCTTGGAAACTGCAGCTCTGAGGACTGAGGAGGAGTTTTGTCCTCAATGGCGGCGCGAGGTCCACCCCAGCGTTATACACAGCTGAACAGTTGCCATGGGAGATTAAAGAATTTCTCAAACATGCATTAAAGAATCAAAGAAACACTCCAGGTATGTTCTTGATGAGGAAATAACATGGCAACATAATGCAAAGCTCAAAAAAGTTGATTTTAAATAATACTGCCCCTGTAATAATAAGTGTAACATTCATCAATATATCTTTATGTGTATTTGATGATTATTATTCTTGATTTTAGTGATGGCATTTGGCAAAATGTAATGTTTGTTGCTAGTTTCATAATTGTATTATGTTTTTATGGTGTCAATTTGAATTGTCTTGAAATGCCAATTGAAAATATATATATATGTATATATATATATATATATATATATATATATATATATATATAAAAATAAAATTCAACTTTGTAATCAAGACTAAAACATTAATGGGTCACCTCCAAAGCCGGGCTGTATGTTGGCCATCACAGGTTGGTTCTGAGCTGGCGAGGAACCAAGGACAGGTCCAAACATGGCCCTGTAAAAACAAGACACAACATGATACATTTTAAATGTCTGTTTAACAGTCATAGGCAATAAATAAATAATAATGACCTGGCAGAGAAGGAGTTAAAGCATGATTGTCACATCACTAGGCCTGTTGCAATTCTAAACTTATCTGGATGATAAATTGTCACAGAAATTATTGCGATAAACAATAATATTGTCGTTTTGAGAGCATTTTCAAGTAATATTATAACAATAGAATAAAGATGCAAGTGCATACTCTCAAAGATAAATACACTTTAATTTATGACATTTAGCAATAGAACTAGAAGATTTTTTAAAAATATCCCAAATTACAGAAACAAAAAATAAAATGGAGATAAAAACCAAACATAACCAAAACAATACAGATAATGCATTAAGATGTCTCTGTAAACATAATTGTCCTTCAAAAAATATTAGCCATTAGACTCACACTGGTTAAAACAAGAAAAGACACCATTCAGTACTGTGATCATGAAGCTCATTTAAATTCTTCTTACTGTATTGTTTAATACAACGGGCTTACACATCACAACTGTAAACTTTAAGATTTTAGTTCATTAGCTTCTGACACAGGGATTTAAAAAACTTTTACAAATAAAACATTGAAAGGTAAGACAAAGATATATTTTTATGAAGGACTCAGAGAACATTAATGAAGAAAGTTTATGGACATATTAAAGACTTTGAACATGTCAGCAGTTGGATGTGAACGATGGTGCTCCGGTCTGATGAGAAAATTCAAGTTTATAGTCTAGTATGTGGTGAAAACGCAACACTGCAAACAAACCATCCCCATGGTGAAACACAGTGGTGGCAGCTTCATGCTGTGGGGAAATATTTCTTCAGGAACAGCTGGGAAGCTGGTTGTTGGACGGAGGAAAAACAGGTTGAGCTACAAGCTGAATGCGAAAATAATTCTGAACTCTGTCAGATTTAGGTTAAAAGTCATATTTTAATTTCATCAACATGCATCTTCCCACTGGAGGTAACATTTAGGAGGAGTCAACCCAGAGTCCCAGCTTGAATCTCAGAGAATTTGTGGAAGGCGCTAAAGATTAATGCGATGGCAAGGAGTCCTTCTAACGTCGTATGAAAATATGCAAAACGTTACTCAGCTTAAGACTGTCACGATAAGCGATTGATCTGTTAATTACATGATAAATAAAACTGAGATTGATCATTGTCATTCTTATGCTTAATATGTTTTGAAGGGCAATTTTCTTTACAGAGACTTCCAAAACCATTTTATTTATTGCTATCGGTTGTGTTTTATTTGGATATTCAAAATATTTTCCAGTTCCAGAGGGAAATGTTCTTAACAAAATTTAAAGTTTATTGGTCTTTGAGAGAGCAAACTTGTATTATTATGCTGTTATCATCTTACTTGAAAACGCTCTCAAAACAACATTATATTTTAACGCAATACTTACTGGGACAATTTATCGTTCAATGAAATTTGTTATTGCGACAAGCCAAATTGCTGTAAAGCCAATAAATGTTTTCTTTTCATAGATTGAGAGGGTATAAATATTTTTCATCATGTCATTTTTTAAAAATATTTTATATAAATTACATTTTAAGTTGTTTTGAGAAGTCTTGTCTCACTTCCTAGTCAGAAACAAACTTCTTCTTATCTGGACAGCCAGAGCAACAGTAACATAGTATAGATTAAATCATAATTCATGTTTCAGAATGGCCTAGTGAAAGTCCAACATAAATCCACTGAAGAATCAGTGGCAGAACATCAACAGCTATGTTCACACTCTCCATCCAACCTGACTGAGCTCGGGCCTTTCTGCAGACTCTGGGTGTGGACAGCTGCTAGCCACTTCCTGTGTGTGTATGTGTCGGCCTCTCACCCCTGCATGTTGCTGCCTGCGGTGACAGAGGAGCTCAGCTCACTGTCCAGCTCGGCCAGCGCAGCGTAGCGGTCCTCTGTGCACCTCGCTGCCTGGGAATGAGCTGAAACGGCACTGGATCTGGAGGGAATTGGCACACCTCCACCTTTCAAGGAATATTAGCACTGTGTCACAAAGCATCACAAAAATGTGCAAGAAAAGCCCCCCAAAAATTTAACTGTTACTATAAAAATTAGGGTGCACCGATTGCAGTTTTCTAGCTGATCACCAATTTTTTATTTTGTCTGAAAAGACAACTGAATATTGATATGGTTCATATCAATAATCAGTTGATTATTGATAATCAACTTACACTATGTTCATGTAAAAAGATAGCTTTTTTTTCTTATACTTTAAGTTGCACAGGTTGCAGTTTTATGGCCGATCAGGGATCTTCAGAAAACCTGACCTGCCAATTATGATTTTTTTAGTCTGAAGAGTCACTAAATATTTTAGCAAAGTTTCTAACTTGGCAACAGTGTAGGGCTGCTGTAAACAAATATTTTAGTAATCGAGTAATCTATCGATTATTCTTACGAATAATCAAGTAATCAGATAAAAAAAAATTATAAAATAAAATATTGATAAATTTGGCGTAACACCGATGCTACTATCGGATATCAGTATCAGTCCAATTACTCATTTTTGAGCTTCCCTAACAATAACTTTTTTGTAGTTTAGAAAACTAACCTGTAACAATAATAGCTCACTTTCTAAGTTAACCTGAAGAAAAGTTATACAAAGATCTGAAATCGTATTCAATTTAATAATAAAGAGGCAGGCTCACAAATACACTTATAAAATATGTCTGTTCTCCAGCTCTTAATTTATGTATTCATCTTCAGTCAATAGATGAATTCTCACCTTACCCCGTACCTGCCAAGCTTTTTGTTTGAGAATACAGGAAATGTCCCTGGAGTGGGGGGGCTTGGGGTGAAGGGCAGGCGAGCAAACCAACGTAAGATGGGGGTGGAGAGGAGGAAATAGACCAGGAGACAGACAAACGTAAGTCCCGGGGGGAAAGACGACTGGTAGACCAGGGGACGAACGTAAGAACAGGGGTGGGGGGGCAATACAGGAGATTTACGGCACCTTCGTTCGTCACAATAAGAAACTCATCTACCAGCCATGTACCGCCACGATGATTTCCGCCACCAGTTTGATGATATGAAATTTATTGTGCGGTTTGTCCATAAAGCTACACTTACACTGTAACCATCAACTACTCAGCCGTCCTCCGTGTTCAGTCTATCAGCTCACCTGCATAAATACTCCTGCAGCCTCTTCCTGCCGTTTGCTCTGAACCAGCAGCTCCCAGAGGAGAAAGGCTGCCGTACTCCAGGCATCACGCCAGTCATTGTAAGGATGCTTATTGGTTCCCCAAAACGATGAAAACCTGGGCATTATCATTAATCAATAAAATCCCCACGGACTGAACTTGAAAATTGGACGTTATGCCGCTAACACTTAGCTTTCGTCAACAACTCAGAGGCAGAAGTCAGAGCTACACGTAACGCAAATAATTTTCCGGCCGGAACACGGTGCGCTAAATAATAAAACATAAATTAACGAGGCTTCGAGGCAGGTAAATTTTTCTCAAGGAATTTTAATAATCGAGGTACTCGAATCATTTGAGGAATGGTTTCAGCCCTACGACAGTGGGTTGACTGTTGTTAACTGAACATGTTAATCTGGTGATCTGATCTGGTGATCTGAACGTGATCTGGTATCAGATCGCTGTCTCTCATGACAGAGCAAACAGGGAAAGTGGCTGATTTTCAGACCTTTGCCGATGTGGATAACATCGGCTTCACGTGGAACTATCAGTCGATCATCCAAAATGGAGAAAATTGGGGCCAGTTTGTTAGCTCCTAATAAAAATGTACAAAAAAGTTGTAAGTAGGTTTTTCTCCTTTCTTACTGACTAGGTCTGATACATTGATTTTAGTTTAAAGATCTAAAGTTGGAGGGAGCTTTCACTGAACATTGCTAAAGAGTGAGCGCATTTGGAAGACATAAACATAAAACAAAGCATGAAGAAACAAAGCAGAATGGTGAAGGGAGAAAGGTGATGGGGAAGGTGATACCTGATGAGGGAGGTGATGTGCTCAGATGGGATGAAATTGCAGTGTTTCCAAATGCTTCAAAGTTGGCAAAGTTGGTGTTTGAATTACCCTGAGGTGCTGCAGCCATGGGAGAAACCATAAGGTGGAAAAAAGGGTGTGGAAATAATAATAATAATAAAAAAGACACGGAAGGAAATTGTATGGAGTAATGGATGAACGAAGGAGTGTGTCGGGTGCAGACTTACCCGACTGGCTTGGAAAATGTGCAAAATTGGCAAAGTTGGTGGAGGGGGGGCCAGCTTGAGTAGGAGGAGCGGCGAAAATATCTCCGCCCAGATCCGAGAGCAGGTCGAATTTCTTCTCCTGGGCGGTGCTGTGGGCCTGCGGGCGGCTGAGCCCTGGGGACTGGAACACACACACACAGGACAACTGACTACCAGAACCCACAAGGGACGGGACGTTACCAGGCCGACGTTACCAGGCCGACTCAGCCGCAGTCGCTGGGCCTACCTGGCGTAGTGGCGTTTTGTTGAGCTGCAGGGTTTTTAGGGGCTGAACCTCCGGGGTGCTGCCGGTGCTGCTCGCCGACGAGCCCGACACCGAGCCCTGAACGCTCGCTACCGCCTTCGCCTGGTCTGGAGGAACATACCTGCAAAACACACACAAACACACCCACACATGGCTTTACTCCCCGGATTTTTCACTTTCACTGCATTTCCTCCTTAAAACCTTTTACTTCCTGCCATTTCTCATACAACAATATTTCTTTAAAAGGTTTTCCACAAACTACATGGTAAGAAAAAAGGAAAAAAAGCAGACACGTGGAGAAAGTAGAGCCTTTATGCTGACAGACTGAAACATATGGTTAAAGATTTTTGGCAGAGGGAAGTAACAATTAGACGGCAACACTTTCTTCACACCAGAGCTGACACTGATGAAGCAAGAAGTGCTGAGTCATCCTGGGCTAGACCTTCATGGCACGGCATAATTGTAAAGTGGACTTAAAATAATACATAGTATCCAAACATTTTTCTTTCCAGAAAATAAAAGCTGAAAAGTTTGGTGTCCATTTCTATTTAACCCCCTGAGTCAACACTATGCAGAATAAAATATTCCATTAATGCACAGCAGTTTCATTCATTTGTGAAAACAGATAACAGTAAATGCCGACCTCTAGCTAATGACTTGGGTTGTTTTTTTTCCATTTAGACCATAATTATATAATTTTGGGTTAACAAATATGGTTAAAATGAAAAAAAAAATAGAATTCAGAAAATAATAAAACTTGATAGATTTTATAGGGCCCTATATTTGTTCTTAGTGACAATAATAAATACAAAAAAACTCACATAAAGATAATAGGAAAAAACAACATTTAGGATAATCTTGCTTCTTTTCTACTTCTATATTCTAATACAAATTGTGTTTATATTTGAGCAGGTAAAAGTAAAACATATCTCTATTTTAAAATCGAATTGAAAGTTTTATATCAACATTTTCTGGCCCTCAATGAGTGGTGGGCATATAGTTTATAATTTTTTTATTGAAAGTAACTTATGCTAAGAAAATTGATTTATCGTTATCTTGATGAATTTCCATTAATGTTGTAAAAAAAATGATATTGGAAATTTTATATTTATGATTTTCTCCACTGTTTCAGACCTATTGGTAAATTTGAAAATATGATTACATGTAGTTAGTGTGTCTAGTTTAGTGATATAAATCAAACTTATTTAACTGGCGCCCTGAATTATTTAAAATGGGAACGTTTTTCAAGAATGACTATGATTGCTAAAAATCCTAAAAAAGAAAGAGACGTTTTGTATCATCATTTTTATCGTTATCACTACAATATCACAACATACTGTGGTAAAATTCAAAGTCCAAAGCACCCACCAGTTTTGACCCACATGGCAAAAACTTTGGACCCTGATTTATGACATGCATTGAATTTGTGTTTGTGATGAGACAGAACGGGAGGGCCTACCATCTTTTCTTCTCATATTTTTCCTGAAGAAACTCCTTTACTTTCTGCGGTTCTCGGAAATCTGGAACAACTGATGTCCTGTCGTCGTAAAGGCCCAGCCAGATGTGTTTACAGACCTACAGGGAGAGGGGGGCACAGACAGAAGGGTTGGGGGATTGAGGAGGGTGTGGAAGGAATGACAGAGGTGAGAGAAAGTGAAGTTAGTGGAGGGGGCAGGAGGAGGGAGAGAAAAGGAGTTTTAAGGAAAAAAAAGAAGGGAGAGAGGAATCTTAGGAAGTGAAGTTAGGACATCAGAAAACGCTTAGGAGGGAAGACATGCAGGGCACCTCGTTGCCGTGTTTCTGTAGGAACTCTATTTCCTGTTGTGTGAACGTGGTCATAGAGATGGACTTCACTCTGTGGGGGGGGTTCAGTCCTCGCCTGCGGGGAGGAGAAAGGAGAGCTTTACGTTAGCTGAAGAACAGCAGGAGCAACTTTCATACATGAAACACACACACACACACTCCACCTGCATTCAGTGCAACCTCAGCATGTCAGGTTGAAATCCCAACGATTGCAATGCCAAGAAGGCAGTTTCTAAAAATAACCTGACCTCTGTGTTAAGAGGTGCAGGTGTGCTGCTGAACAGAACGCCACGATTCACAAAAGAATCTTTCAGCCTAGAGATTTGGTTCAGAAACTGGTTTTAATTCAGAAACCAATTTTTGCCAAGCAAATAGAGAATTTATTTAAAACTATTCTATAAGCTTCCATGCTTTACCAAATTCCATCAGCCAATAGTTAAGCAAAAATAGGGTTATGCATAAAGTTTTTAACTTAAATTACTAGTAATAGGTTAGCTTAGCTGCCTGGCTTCTTCTTAATTTTAAAAAATTTATCAAAAAATTATTCATAGTGTAATTTTACAAAAGAAATTAAACAAACAAAAATTGACTTTTTAAAAAAAATGTATTTTGCAATTTGAATCGATTCACTATAAAACAGATTTTTTTTTCCCGGTCAGTTCCACTATGAAGCACAAATGCAGCATTTCGTTTTGATCTCATGGACCAAACAGAGCAAACATGTCAGATCAGCTGACATACGAACCTCATCAGGTCCTGGTGTTGACAACACCAGGACGTGTTGTCAACATTCAGACGACTCTGTGGTGGGCAAAGGCTTTAAATCTATCTGAATTATATCTTTCCTCTTCTCATCCTAAATAATCTGGTTGGTGTTTACACTTTCAAAACAACAACAGGGAGGTCGCATATAATGTCACAACATCAAGTCGTTGGCCCGTGAAGCCAGCTTGCTATTATACAAGTTAGCTAATGAGGGGCTGTGACAACTGCAGAGATGTAAAAGAGGTGAGCTGACTTCAACCCTCCTCTTTCACAGAAACACAGAAATGGCAAAAAAGGCGGCATAAATTGTTTTGTGAAAGGAGCTTTGCTCACATCAGAAGGTGTTCGTATGTTGTAAAGTTAAAGGGCCAGTGTTAAGTATTTTTCAGCCATATGGTGCCATTTTGTAGCATAATCAAGTAACTATGTCACCTTCAGCTGTTATAAAAAAGCTTTTTATATATCAAAATAAATTTGACTTTGTAATTTAGTGCCTTGAAATTTGGCTTCTGTCTCTTTAAAAACTCCTGCTCTTTCTGAAATTCTGCCATCAGGAAGTCAACACAGCATCACTCCTCTATTAACCCGTTTTTGCCAGTTATGTTTTTTTTTTTTATTTGGTATGAAAGAATACATTTGGTACTACGGTAGATTTTACAAAATTCTTCCCGCGTCATTCACTCACCCGTTTAATCTACCTACTTTAAAAATTAATAGCGCATACAAAATGTTAATGTCTTCATACTTTTTTGTCATTTCTTGTTGGTTTTTTTTGTTAAAGCAAAGAATGTAGATGTTTTGTAATTATCCTCGACATTTCATCCGTAAAATCCAGCGATTTGTACAGTAACTTATGTCTGTATTTTAACGGGATTGGAAAAGAATGATGTAGCATTAAATTAATCAAAACCAGATGAGCAAAAACATAGGTTAAACATTTTTTTAACCTTTTTAAAACAGGTTAAAAACATTTAACTTGTTTTAAAGTTCTCTGCAGCTCTGAGGAGGAGCTTCGTCCTTGAAAGCGGAGCTAGGTCCAACCAGGCGTTTTGCACAGTTCAATGGTTGCCACAGAGATAAAACGTTCTCTCAAATATGCATGAAAGAATCAAAGCAAAACTTTAGCTATGTTTTTGATGAGGGAATAACATTATGTCATGATGTAAAGCTCAAAAAAAGTCAATTTGACATCATCCTGCCCTTGACAAGACATTGGGCAGACATGTATGTATGTAGAGAAAATTGAATGTTGTTATAACTCATATTAACTGGGCATCTTCAGAGAAACGTGGATGATGATGCTGTGGGCGGGAAGGATCTCTGGTAGCAGTCATTGTGGCAATAAATATGAAGAAGCCTCTGACTGAAGACACTGAAAGACATGACATGTCATATCTGGGCAGTAGAGAATATATTTCCAGGATGACATCATGAGCCGTTAGCAAGAACTACCAATCCACCTCATTTGCTTTTGCTGCTCCTATTTAAATCTGTCTGGCTCTACAGTTGGAAAGGCGAGTAGAGAGAGGATAGAGTCGGAGGTTTGTTTCTTCTCCACTATGATTGATGGAAGAGATGGTTTGAACTTCCTCCTTCTCTCTGCCTCCATTCCAGCTCCTCTGGGATTTGGGGGGTCATAGTTCAAGCATTATTTGAGCTCTTGAGATCTTAATCAGCTGTTTAAAGAAAGAACCAGCTGATTACAGCTGGTTGTTACTATCCACAATTGTCCTGAAGTTAAACAAAAATAAATTCATTAAAGCAAAACCCAAATTCCAGCTGAACAGCATTAATAAGCTATCAGCCGAACACCTGGAGGTTTTCGGGAGTTCACAACAACGTTATGGATGTTAACCTTGAGCACCGAGGCAGTGTGAGTCAGACATCAAACAGTGAGCCTACACACAAGTCAGGGCATCTCGTCATGCTGAAGGGTGGCTGTAAAACAAGCCAATCTGCCTCTTGGAGGACCATAAAGCCCAGCCCAACGGCCCTCCGGCTGAACCGGAGGGAGCGGCGGCATTACCTGTCCAGTCTTTCCCACTAGCTAATGAGCTAACGGTATCGGACCTCCCGGGAGCTTCGTGTCGACAGCTGCTCCTCGTCGCTCCACGGCGGTTGCTATAAACAACAAATAGAGCGCGAAAGCCAAAAGGAGACACTCACAGGATCCCAGAGCAGGTGGTGCAGACGAAGGAGCCCACTGTCATGTTGACGTAAGTCGGGCCGCGCTGGTCACAGTCGAAGCATTTCCTATTCGCAGGCAGGCTAGTCATTTCCCGAAGCATCTTTAGGTGAGTCTCCTCCTGCTTTCGCTTCGCACTCGTCGCCATGGCGAGAAAATAGGGCGGCTGGTATCACCGAGAGAAGTTTGGTCAAATGGCCCGGCGGCGGAGTGCGTTTCTTCGGGGGCAGACTCGCCGCGTCTGACGGCAGGGAACCGGGAGACACCTTGCTGAGGTCCAGCGGGGAGATTGGGCGACTGACAAACTTCTTCTTCTGTAACTGAAACGTCGACTAAACCCAACCCCTCCCCCAGAGGCTGCGCCATCTGTCGGTTTGGAATGCTGCCTCGTGTTTTGTTTCACGATGGCAAGAAAATTATCAAGGGACAAAAGTGCCAAAATGCAATAAATAAGTCGTAAATAAGTATTCATGTATGTAATAATTTGAAACAAAATAGTGAATTTATTAAGTACAGCTTTACATTTTAAGAACCAAAATTTAATAAATTAAGTTGTAAATAAATATTAATGTCTGTAATAATTTCAATAAAATGGTATATTAAAATACAACTTCCAAACTTAAGAACATCATGTTAACTGGCAAGCATGAGAGTGGCAGTGTCACGGTGAGGGGCGCTTTTACTGTTTGTTTGTTGAAAGTATTTAGCATTAAAAGAGGCAGATGACCCTTAAAATCTTTTAACTTCACCCCAAAAAACAACTAAATAGTTAAAACTTTTACATAGTTTTAAACATAAAGTGTTTGATAAATAATTATCAGAAAATACTTCAGTTTGTATTTAATATGCTTAAATGCTGACAGAATTACATTGTCTGTTGTAGGTAATCGGTTTATTTCAACTCAGTCACTGCTTGGGTTCAAAGCTGCTATTTGCAACTATGATTGATATTTGATACAAATCATAGTTTGTCACCAATCAATCAAATACCAGCCATATATTGGTAGTTGTTTGTTAGCCAATCAGATGTTAGGAATTATTTGAAGAGGCATAGTGGCAGTTTAGGTTATTTAATAATGAGATGTAGCAGAGGAAATAAATGCCTAAAAAAAGGATATATCTCATTTTAAGACACGATTTACAGATTTTGCTATTTGTGTATTTAATAGACTGGCACATTATATACTTAACAAAAACGTTTGGTTCTCTGTAGTAAATGGTCCCACAAAATTAAAACAATTCACATCAAGTCACAAAAACACCACATAACCAAATACAACTCAGTGTCATTTTAATTGTAAAAGAAAAACAATTACATATAAAGACATTAAAAATAATAATAATAATAATAATAAATAAGGATTTCCACTTTTTTTCTGCATAATATTCATTTTAATATGTGGACTTAGCGATCTCACTTTCTCTTTCTGAAATTAAAGCAACAACGGACACAGTTTAAAATTCAAGCCTTTGGTGTCTGTCTTGGCTCCTGTTACACAGCAGGTGCTCATTGAATATCCAGAGAAGAGACGTCGCCTGTCCCTGGCTTTGGCCTCCCTGACAGTGGTCACTCTGTTCTCTTTCATGGCTGCACACCTCCTGCTCTGCTCGTCTCTCTAGCTCTGCAGGAAACTGCTGCATGGACCAAGAAATCAAATGGAATCGTGTTGTTTTCTGAACACCGCTGGTCGTACACGGGCGCAGTACTGTACTGTCGGAGGCTGTGGTGTTCCAGATGCGGCGATGTGGTCAGTGTATTTTCATGATTCTCAGTTGGGTTTCTTTTAATTGTATCAAAAATAGGCTCTCTGTCAATTAAGTTTTTTTTCTTTAGCTGCACATTATTTATGAATCAGCAGCTGATTAAATTATACTATCAAAATTATTGGATTGGGATAATAAGTTGTTATCATAAGAAAATGCATCCTGATTATTTTTGCATGGAATATTTACCTTGGAGCATAATCTTCAGGTTGAATTGTTTTTTTTTTCTCATATATAGTTGTTCCGATTTAGGAACAACCATAAAATAAAAGCAGACTTATTATGATCTAGGTTTCTTTTTGTTGTCACCTAATGAGGAAAGTGATTGCACTGGCTGTGGAGGAAAAAAGAGAGAGGAAAAATGTTTAGATTTCAAAATAGCAGATTTTCAACATTGAAAATATGTATCTAAGCACCTCTGCTCTAAGGATGTGAGTGCATCTGAACACACAATAAGACAAAGACTTTTGGAGTCGGGTTTGTAACAAGAAGCGAAGCAAAGAAGTCCCTTCTGTCCAGGAAAAACAACAAAGACTGACGGATATTATGCAGGAAGTGGGCAGAGGATTGGTGCAAAGTTATTTTCTCTAACAAATAATCCTAATTGTCTAGGACATCTGGAAAATAGTTTGTGCAACAAAGAAAAAGTGTGTCAACAGTGAAGCATCCTGATACATTTATATGGTTGCTCATCCTCCAAGGGACTGGACTTCTTTCTCACATTTCTGTCCAAGCATAATGCCATAAAGAATGGGATCAAAAATATCCTACTTGTGCAACGTCTTGAAACACTAAGAACCGTGCTCCGCTCTCAAAACGCAGTGGTCAAACAAAAAGCCAACAAACTGCAGCAAAATCCAAACACATGTACACTAATTTTTATGTATTTATTTTTTGGGTTTTACAACATGAATTTAGCATAAATTTTCTGAGAGGGCCATGGCCCCCTCTCACCACCCTTTCAGGAACACCTTTGACCCTTAGAAGCTGATATACTGCATGTCAGAGTAAATACCTCCAGATGTTATGAAAATGGATAAAAAAAACTATTGTAAATATTTACTCTCTGGATAAATGGCATGTTTTTTTTTTTTTTGGCTGAAAAGAAAAAACACTGCATCTAATAAAATGCTTTTAATTCTTCTTCAGTAAATTATCAAAACAAACAAATAAAAAAAACAATAAAAGCTCCAAACACATTTGCAATCATGTTTGGGGATGACTAAGTTTAAATTCATCACTGATGAAGTGGTGAAGATTTACGTTTTCTAAATATTCATCCATATGTTTGTGTATTTTTCCCGTTTTGCTCTCCTCACCTGTCCTCTCTTTCTGGTAACTCTGAAGAAGTAGTCCATCCGCGTCTGTTTCATACGTCCCGCCGCCTCCTCCTTTTTCCTCTCCTCTCGCCTATTTTCTCGATGTTCATGAAACGTCTTCATGCGATGACGGATCCTCTCCTCCCTAAAAACGCACACGGGAGCAAATGGAACAAATCCTTCGGCTCCACATCAGCCCAGGTGGACATAAACAGAAAAACAGGCTCTATGAATCTGTACCTGACATGTTTGGTGTGACACAGGAAGTCCACCACGGCTTCTTCGTCCAGCTCCCTCCACACCACGTTAGGAGCTGGAGTTTCTGTTTCGTCCAAGAAAATCTTCCTGGCCTCTTTGTATTTCCATAAAAGAGGTACAGGATAGGTCTGGAAGTATGTGACTACATTAGATTTTTTTTAAAAAGAATTTCTGTATAGTGAGAAGTAGATCAAAACTAAAGATTACCTGTCTGTTGATGTGCAACACCACATTCTCAATAGTGCGATGCTTCTGGATGAGAGTCAGAGCTTTCTTCGGACCTAAACCGGGGATCTTGTCGCAGTAGTCACAGCCCAGCAGAATACAAAGGTCAACAAGCTAAAAGACATTTTGCAAAATAAGAAAGGAAAAAAGTGATTATTCATCACAAAACTTTAAACCAGGGGTGTCAAACTATTTTTATTTTGGGCTATATCAAGATTATGAATGTCCGCAAAGAGCTGGTTGTGGTAAAACGTATTGATAAAACCCATTAGAGTTCAAACCCAATAACAAAGAAGTTCTGTAATACTGAACATCATTTCACATTCATGTAATTTGGCAGTATACATATGAAAACTACAGCAGAAGTTTGTAGCCACTGAAAAAAAAATAATTCTGGTTTTAATCTTCTGAGATCAAAAGTCATAATTCTGAGAAAAATGTCAAAATTTTCACCTTTTCCCTCACAATTTTGACATTCTTTTCTGAGAATCCTGATGTTTGATCTTAGAAGATTAAAGTCAGAATAAATCTGGTCAATTCTGGGGGAAATAAAAGTCAAAAATTATAAGGAAAAAGTTCAGACCCCCCCCCCCGCGGCCCTAGGCTTCTTCTGTTGAAAACTGCTTTCATTTGATGGATAAAATATTATTTAAACATACAACGGTTATTTTCAATGTTCAAAACTTTATGGCGGGCTGGATTTGGCCTGCGGGCCTTGAGTTTGACACGTGCGCTTTAAATGATTCGAATAACAGAAACTTATGCTAAATGTTCATCAATGTTTCGCTCTTACCTCCTCATGAGTAATCTGCAGTTTTTCCAGCAGCCTGGGTAATGAGTATTCCACAACTTTACTGGGAACATGAGCATAAAATCAAAATCAGATAAGACTCACCATCTCTCTAATAGAGAAAGGCACTGAACTCTGTATCACTGGAACTACGTTACTTTGTTCTTATATAGATATATTCTTATGTATTCTTATATATATATATATATATATATATATACAGTATGTGTACTCACACATTACCTACTTTAAGGCTGCAGTATGTAACTTTTATAAAAAAATGTTTTTTACATATTTGTTAAAACTGTTGCTATGTCATGAGACTACAGAATGAGACAGATAGTCTGTGAAAAAAATCGAGCTCCTCCACCTTCTCCCAGTGCTAACTAGAAACCAATCAGAGCCAGGAGGCGGGTCTTATGGCTGTCAATCACCATCTGTGTGGCCCTGCTCAGGCTCTCCTGTCCTTCCCCTCCTTGCTCTCTTCCATGCTGCAGCTAGCATAGCCTGTTGACAATGCTAAGGCTAGTTAGCAATGAAGGTGGATAAACAATTTTCCTGTAACAGTAAATTGTTGTTCCACCATTAGCACATTTAGCAACCCGTACACAAGCCTGACAGACAGCGCTAAGACCCTCCTCCTGGCTCTGATTGGTTGTTTTGGTTGGTGCATTTCTTCAAACGGCAATAGCAGCTCAAGGAGAAGATGGAGGAGATCGATCTTTTCAGATTATTTGTCTCATAATTTACTGTTACAACATAGTGACAGATTTGACAAATATGTCAAATAAATGTACATTTTTATAAAAGTTACATACTGCAGTTTCAACAATCCACACCTGTCCTTCTTAGCATTCAGCTGACGAATGAGAACGTTTGCTCCAAAGGGCAGCGTGTCCATGTCCTCGGAGGCCACTGCATCCACAACCCTGTCTCTCACCAGCCGGGCACACTGCGCTTCAGCGTCCCCTGGAGCCTGAAAGGCAGAATTCTGTGTATGAAGTATGAAAAAAAAAATTCAAAAAAGAAAATGCATGATGGTGGAAGGTGAAATAAAGTTGTACCTGGATGACAGGCACACCCATACGTTTCAGTAGCTCAATGGAATCCTTAGTCTGGGCTGATGCTGCATAAAAGAATGATTCAATAACATCAGAATTTGGAAACATCTAAATATGATAAAGAAAGATCCTTTTACACTCTTTGTGCATGTGGACCTTCTCCTGTTCTTTTGGGGGAGCTCCAACCAGCTGCCTCGGCTCGCCTCTCCAGCTATAGAAAAGCAAGTCTCAATCAGCGAGAGAGATTGTTTAAAAATCTGGAATCAGTCAACAGTCAGTCTGCCGTTTCTATAGCAGACCAGTTAAAGTGCTGATTTGAGCAAAACAGGAAATGGTCATTGGTCCCACACAAATGTTCTCCGACTCAAAATGCTCCCCAAAAACAATTCAAAACACGCAGGCTGTCAATATTTCTTACAACAGGTGTCTTTTCCACGGGAGGCTTTCCATCAAATACAAAGACCGGCTTTATGTCGTGTTCCAGGAAGGTCAGTGTGCGGAAAAAGAGTCCAGTCAGAGGGCTGTGGAGAAGAAACCCAACACCATCAACATGGAAGAGAAGCTATTTTGGCATTTATAGCTGAATTGTTGGACTTTTTTTTTTTTTTAACAGTACAGGTGTTTGTATTTTTTCTGACAAGTATTTCTCAAAGATCTCTCACCTCAAAGAGGGTGTTGCTGCTCGAAACTGGTTCAGAACCACTGAGGCATCCAAGGCGATGACTTTCCCTGCAGTGGAATACAGCGGCAGCGCAATGAACATGAAACTACACAAGAGTTATTAACTTACTGTTTTCAGTCACTGACATAATTTCCCAAAGGACAAACTGAACAGATATTTCCTTGATGGCAGAACAAAAAGAATCGGTTTCAAAAGATTTCATTTGATAAATAAATGAATCACAAGATGTTTTCTCTTTGAATGTGAAAAGGAAAGTTGTTTGATTAGATCATTTCTCTGCATACACCTCTGATCTGAAAGTACTTAGCTGCGCCCCTGCATGAGAGCGAAATCATAATTACTTCACGTTATTGTTGCTTAGAGGTGGTTCCATAAACCACTGAACTTATACAATTTATGCATATTTGTGGATTTATACATGACAGTTCTCTGCATAAAAATGAACTGTTTGGAGAAGATCTTATAATCCTGCCCAGAATAACGTAAGAATAATAAAAATAAGATAATTTATGAATGTATTTTATGTATGGCACACATCTAAGCTATAGCTGTTTAGACTTCCTGATGATCAGTAAAAAATGTATGCATTTTCTCAGCAGCACATGGCCATTATTTACATTATTTGTGTAATTTCTTAATAAATTATTAGACCTTACAGAGATATTTAACTAGAAGGTTCTTTTCCACATATGGCAACAGTTTAAGTTTACATACTGAATAGTAGGGTTAGACCAGATAACAGGATTTTGAATTTGACTTCATGTAAAAGCACTGCAACGTCATTTACTGATTTAATTAGCATCAAAGTGACTGCTTTGTGGTATATAATCAACTTAGAAGCTTTATGAATGCTAACGTTAGCTGCTAGCAACCTTTGTTAGAGATATTTAAGGCAGATCAAGCTGGTCGGCGTTCAGTCCTGTATTACCTGTATAGTCACTGATATCCTTATAAGAAACTGCATCTGGAGCTTCAGAACGAATTAAATCAGCCAGTTTAGTGATCCCCATCCTCCTAATCACATATGGGGTTTTGTTTTTCTCCCACTTCCGGTTTGAAAAACAAAGGAGAAAATAAAACAAAAATAGCGTCGGGTTCTCAGTATATCTCACGGTAAATCGACTTTGTATCCGTTTAGAAACACAGCGGTTGACTAAAATGCGTTTTTATCTTCAACAAATTTCAGCCATTTAAACACAACATCGTTTTCCTCATCTCGGCACGTCGCCAAAATGGACGGTAGGGGTCAGTACTGAGCAAACAGACGGGTTTTGAGGAAATGGACCTCCAGCATTTATTATAGCAATAACATTTACAGACATTTCACAAATGAATAAATTAGAAACAAAATATTAACCTAACGTATCCTCGCTTTAAATAAATATTAATACATATGTATGCAATGTTCCCATAAGAAGGATGCACAACAGATGAATATATGCTATTCAAAAACAAGTCTTCATCTACTACACCTGAGCATGAACACATTGGCTCCTGGATTTACAGCAAAATTCATAATGAATAAAACAATAGGATTAATGGCTTTAATCTGAGAAACAAAACAAAACAAAAACAGCTCCAGCTCTGTCAATAGTATGCAAAATATTCATGTAACAGATCATGGTAAGCCTTCCCCCCAAACCACAGATACACTGTTCAGATAAAACATATGAGAATCTCCTAAACATGTGACATGCAGGGAAATGGCTATGGCATCTGCAAAATTATTATATATTCCTTGTTAGTCTTGTGAATCTTTTCACACACATGCTGCTCAGTTTAACAGAGGCCTGTCAGTAACAGATGAGTTTTGTTTTTACTAGTACAAGTCTCTCTGTTTTCTGTTCAAGCCTTTAAATCTCCCTACATGTGTAAAAGTTACTTTGCTCAAACCAAGGTAAAAACTGTTGTCCAAAATATGCAAATAGATGAAAATAATTAGAGTGTAAAATGGGAATTGATATTATGAACACTCTTCCTTTAAATTATATTATGAAATATTTAGTACTATAAATATTTGCAAAGTGGTTGTTGCTGTCAATTGAACACCACTGTTATTTTTTATTTTCACCCGTTTTTGTAACGTTTTAACTGACTTGTAGTGAGCTTTGTCTCAGTGTTTGGTGTCAGGATTATTCATTAATAGCCACAGTAAAATTATTTTAACTCAGTCAGATAACTAGTTTTACATTTGACAACAGTGGCTCACAAAATAAAATCAACCATTTTCTGGCCTTCATTTTGTGGGTAAAAACTAGCAAGAACATGATGTATACTGAGTGTACATAGCACATCCAGAAAGCATCTGTAGCTCTTTACGTTTTCCAAATTTGGAACACTTTCTGGTTTTATTGGTTCAGGGGTTACCTAGTCAGAGATAATATTGAAATCTGTAATAAAAAAAAAAACCCAAACAAAAACAACATTTGTTTTTTTTTAATTATTGTGGAATGCCAGAAGAGACCTATGCTGACTGAACAAGGATTTACTTTGACTTCCAGTGTTTTTGGAGATTCGGGCTGTATCCTGGTTTAGCGACGTAACCAGATCCACAAGTTAATGAGCCAGAACGCCACCGTGGTCGAGTACAGGGCCACCTCTCGCTTGGAGCGTTCTTTGTTTTCTTCCTCCAGCAGCTGCAGACGTCTGTTGAGCTTCACAATCTGGGGAGCACAAGAATGTCAATGTTTACTTGCACACTTTAAAAAAAAATTAAAAATGTTGAGCGCTAACTCTGCTGGGCTGTGGTAGGGAACCTAACAAATTCCCCAAACACTAACACATCCAGTCCCTGTTTCAGACCTAATCATTTCAAATGAAAAAGAGTTAAATGTTGACAAAGACAGAGTTTAAGATTACGGGACTCATTACCTGACGCCGCAGCGATGAAGCATCAACTAAGCCAGATTCGTCAGGGTTCATATCCAAAGCCAAGTCCAAGTGGGTTCTGTGGAAATTAACACATCTTTGGTTACATTAATAAAATAACCAGCATCCCGAACAATACTCTGAAATTCAATATACATATATCCAACAACATTAATTTTCTTGTTCTTTTAGGCCAGTAACCAAATTGCTTTCATTAATCAATCACTACAGTTTTTTGCAATTTTGCAGAACCCAGAACACTTAAAGTTCTGCAGGCCTTACTTGGCTCAATCAAGTTCAGGAGTCATGATTCAACAATAGGAAAGCAAGCTAAAAATCACATTCATTAGAGAGGACCAGGGCCAAGAACCACTGCTGACCAAAGAGACTAAACAAAGGCCCAAAAACATCTTGATGATCCTCAAGAGTTTGGGGAAAATTGCCAAACTCTTGAGTTTTGGAAAGGGTATTGCATTGTATCTAGTGTAGAGTGATGACAGCTGGAGGGGTTTAGAGGTTAACTGATGGAACGGTGAATTCTGCTCTCTAGCAAAAAAATATTGAAGGACAATGTCTGACTATGAGCTCTTGACCTTTAGTTCACGCTTTAAAAAATCAAAACCAAAATGAATCTATGAAGCAGCTCAGTCAAAATCCAGACTTGTATTTTATTAAGATTAAACAGGCCATTCAAACTTAAGAACCTTCCATTGTGGGTGATGTAAACCAATTCTGCACAGAAGAGTGATCCCCAATTCCTCCAAATTGATGTAAAAAACTGTTTGTAAAAATTACAGACAGTTGATGGCAGTTGTTGCTGCCAAGGTTTGTATATACATTCAATTCAAACGATCAGAGCTGGCCATCTTTATGGAGAAAACAACCAAAAAAAAACTCACCTCCGGTGGCTATCGTCCAAGATTTCGAGGACCTGCTGGTAAGCACGGCGTGTCGTTGACTGAACGTAAGACAGAAACCCAGCAGCTGTATACAGGTTGATGTTTGCATCTTCTGGAGAACAGAGGGGAGGACAGAGGCGGAGAGGGGGGGCGGAGGGGGAGGGCGTTACGCTAGCACAGGGGGAAGGTTGGAAGAACCTGTAGATTAATAAACAATGATGACAAATAGACTTTAGGGACCTTTAGGGATCAGCAGCACTTCAGGTTTTCTTACCTTACATCCCCTCTGCTACAATGGCTGCCATGACGACCTGGTATGTTCTCACTTGCACTGCGTTCCCTCCGAGAGCGGGTGCTATAACTGGCCTGTAACACACGGAAAGAGATCAATGAATTCCAGGCTCACATTAAAGCTAACATTTAGTGATCACGTGTTATTGAAAATCCTGAATCATTAAATGGCCCAAATCAACAGCTTTCCTGCTGATGATCGTCTCAGCATGCCATCACGTGAAGCAGAAGACTAATCAGACATTCATGTAAGTTGGATGTGTGACAGAAGGGAAAAGCCTAAAACACACAGGACAGTGGGTCCTGAGGATCTCTCTTTGGTAACACTCCACTTAAGATTTTCAGTGACCAGTGTGATAAAACTGACAGCTTTGACTGTACTGACTGGGCCTGTATGCACTGGTCTGTCCAGAGAAGCTTCCAGATATTACCGGGATATCAACATGAGACGTAAAATTTCCAATAACATAGAACTAGCAGAGATTATGAATAGAATCAATCAATCAAATTTTTTTTGTATAGCGTCTTTGAGCAACAAGGCATGTTGTAAAGTACTTTACATCATAAAAACACAAAATTACAAAGTCATCGAACACACAGTTCGATGACTGTGTGTTTGAACACAGTCATCACTCAGGCATTACATTTTGCACATCATATTACTGATTGTTTCATGATTAGGTTTCGAAAGCTAAACAGTTGAGTTTTTAGTGTAGATTTAAAGGAACTCAGTGTTTCAGTTCTTTTGCAGTTTTCTGGAAGTTTGTTCCAGATTTTTGGTGCTCAGATGCTTACTGATTATTAGAGTTTATATTACAATCCACAAAACTAGAGTCTGATTGTACTCACAGTTTGGCTGGGATTACTCTGTGAGTTGGCAGCTTGGTCCGTTTCCAGAGAGTCCAGCGGCTGTTCTGTAAGGGTGAGGACACGCGGCGGGGCCTTCATGTTCAGGAGGTCCACCGATGGAACTGACTGAATTAGATCTAAATCTCTTGGTTGAACAAACCTCGACTCTCCATTGTCACCTGCAAGAAAAAAAAAAGAAAGGGACATTTATTTTACCACTTCCAGCATCCCACTGATGATGGTTTTAGAGCCGGTTGTCCTGCATGGTCCGCAGCAGCTCTACAACTTCAACTGCTCCATCTATGTCTTATTTTTGAATGTTTATTATTAATGACACAAACCCAGTATCTTACTTGCAACAACAATTCTTTCAGGAACCTGCATCAGAGTTGTGTGAACCGGTAGAGGTGGCTGAAGCAGAGCGGGCCCCGATCTGCTCTCCGGCGCCACCTTGAGGGTCTCTGGAATTCGCATGCGCTGGCTGATGCCCTCTGTGTACTCCAGCTCATAATGGATGCGGTTTATCTCAGCCACCTCAGCAGGCGGGGTAAAACTTGGCCCACTCATCCAGCCTGCTGTCAAATTGACAAATAAAATTTTAAAAAAAGTTTCTTTGAATATATGTTGCTGGGATTCGGTGTCTCTCACATATAGACATTCTGATTTTCTTACCTACAAGATTACAGATGCAAATGAAGCCTTCGAGTTATTTTACTTTCAGACGAACTAAAGTACAAATCAGCCTGATTTCTCACGAGCAATCAGAAAAATTCTAAACTTTAATGTTTTCCCTATCAGGGATCACAACATACCTAGGCATGGCTGGGTAACAGTGACTAAAACACTCTTCATTGTGGATGTTGTTACTGATTGAAGTTGGCCGCTTCCCGTGTCAGTAACATGTTCAAAATGAAGTCAGAAGAAGCACATGCCTACGGAGCCCTCCAGGGGACATGGGAATTTTTTTCTTTTGAGTCCCCTCGCAATAATCTACTGATCAATTATGCGGCATAATCGAATACTGAAAGCCCTTCTTACGGTGCCACCGTACTTTCTGCCTTAATACTAGATTATGTAAGGTTGTTAATATCTCCTTGTAACCCAGTGCGGCCCTCTACCATCATTAGTTTGCTGTGTTTTATAATAATGAAACGTGTTTATTATTATTATTATTACTAAGTCTTTGGTGCAAAAAACTGATTGAAAATCGATTTATTCACTGCATGTTTATGTCTGTTAAGGTTGAGATGGAACTGAACATGAAAGCGGCCCTTTAAACAATTCAGACAACCAGCACAACAGAGACACCATCAAAACTGTCAGATGACTTATTACCCCACGATAATAACTCAAAGAAAGTCCAAATTAGGATGTATTTTTATTTCTTTCCTAATTAGGGAAAGTTTCTGTTTATATCATAGGTTTGTGGTGCCTTTCTATCCTAAAGAAAAAGATATAAAACTTCAGATATTTCATAAAGAGATATTAACATTCATGGAAAAACCTCACATAACCTTATATTACAGCAGAAAGTACGGCGGCCACCATAAGAAAGGCTTACAGTATTCAATTATGCCGCATGAACGGATCAGTACAGTATTGCGAGGGAACGCAAAACCTTTTGCAAAAGTTTTGTGAGGGAACGCAAAAGAAATGTTTTCCCTCATCTCCCCTCGAGGGCTCCATACATGCCTGTGGCCACAAGAGAGCGGGAAACAAGAAATCTGATGTAAAAATATATAAAATATAAAAACTTTTGAGATTAAAATAAATGCACACCTGATGGGTTGTGTTTAAATGGTGTAAAATATCGCCATTTGTTTTATAGTGGAAACACTGACTCTACTAGGGTGTTCATCATACAGCCTGAGGGAAGAAACTGTCGCAGTACCGACTGTTTTTTTTTTTTTACAAAGAGCACTCTGTAGCAATGACCTGAAAGTAAACGGTTTGTGTCCAGGATGTGTGGGGTCTGCAGAGATGTTAGCTTCCCTTTTCCTGACCCTAGTTCTGTACAAGTTCAGGACGGAGATAAAATCCTCTCTGTAGACCCGATTGTCCACTGCAGTCTGGTCCTGTTGTCGAACACCAGACTGTAGCTAGAGTTTAAAACCGAACCTACAAATCTCTACCAATTCAACTGACACATATTTCCTAGAAGCAAAAGAATGGAGTGGGTAAGATGAAACGAAAGGTTTGGTTTTAAATGGCACCCACTAATCTCTGGGGTTACCCACGATTCCCCGTCTGGTAGGCCCCAGTGCCATTCTGACAGAAAACAGGAGGGACTCTGGCTGAGGCAGGAGGAGAAGCCTGGCATGGCATCCATCAAAGCGGACTGACCAATTCATTTTTTGAATTATTTATTATAAATTATTAATAACACTTAGATTCTTCTTCTTGTAACCTCATACACACATACTATAGCATCTAATGGTAGAAATTATGAAGTCACACGACTTCAATAATGCTGCCCTTCTCCATGCCAGTGGATAACTACTGCTTAAGCGGCTGAATTTATTTCGAGCAGAATCATTTACGGCTAATTTGGACAGGCTCAGCGACAGCCCCGCCTAGAAGGAGCCGTGTAGTCACAACATGTTGTCTGGCTCGTCTGAAGAGACTGTCCGGCAGTGGCTGAGAGGACTACGGTGGTGAAAGATATGGGGTGTAACAGCCATGCTTCATAAATACTGGATGAAAAACAGCGTTTCTCGCAGCACTGCGTTGAATTACATAACACTGACATGAGTGTAGCTGTTGCTGACACGCGTTTTCAATGTCACAGAATGAAAGACGCCATGTTCAGCCTGAATATAAACTAACATTACGCTAATTAACTAAAATTGGCTAACACACTATTTAACATTAACAAGCCATGAACAGTAGCCCGCGTTGGTATGTTAGCAAAGCCGTGAGCCGAGAACCGCATACCGTCTCCAATGGAGGGACAGAGCTATGAACCCTGCGTGACTACTTACGGTTTGGGTTTTTTTTTTTTTTTTTTTGGTCCGAGCTTTAAAATGTCATGTCAAATCAATGTTCCATTCGTTAAATCAACAGCTTCTGCTGGAGACAATCAGCGAGCAACTGTACGGCTCCAAAGGCAAGTAAAGAGTGGCTGTTGCTCCAATCACAATCGCGTGCATGACTGCGGGGGGCGGAGCTTGAGACTTTCAGTGCTCGCGGAAACGAGAGCCGCTATACTAGGTGGTGAAGAGGTTCTAAAACTACTCTCACATTACAGCAGGATGCTTCTTTATTAAGGAATCATCCGGCGAAATAAATAATAGAGAATGGCCATCTACAAAATGCCTCCCGCTTATTCAGTTTTTATTTATTTGAATGAGTAACATGCACACATCCACCCTAATTAGGTCACCATTTCCATAATTTTGTATGCACCCTTTTTGTCCTCTTGTTTACATATCTATCCAGTTCTAGTATTACGTCATCCAGTTCTATTGTCAAAATAGGGTCTGATCGTGCTGAAGAAAATATTTTTAATCTAAGCAGTAATGGGGGAGTAAAGAACGGAGGAGAAGGACTTACATATGAGATTGTGCTTATGTATTTTGTTTTGTATGAACCTTGCATCATAGTTTTATAAGTTTCTTGCACACTGTTGAATTTGACTCGTTTAGTCTCTAATTATATCTTTAAGAGTGAATGTAACTACTGCTCCGAGATGAGTTGCTTTTTAGTAAAACAACACAATATTAAAATCTGGAGATTTTCTATGAATTTATTTACAATTCATAGAAAAAATGTTGTTTATTTCACGGCAGATCGACATCTGTTAGCCACATGAAACTAAGCTATTATTGATTACAACCCCACACTATTTAATTAAAAACAACAACATCACTTTAATATCTCCATATCAGCTTTAAAATCTTAGCATAACTATTAAAAATATCAGGTTGAAAACTTTCTGCTACAAGTGTAGAAATACACCTCCCAGAATTCCATCGGCTTCCTACACACAGCGCATGCGTAGTCGGCCTAAGCCATTATTTTGTCCTCCTCAAGCTTTAAATGAACAACAGGCTAAGCGCTCCCTGAAATGAATTAAATATTAATTCACGGAAAGAGATTTTTTTTTCTCCCTCCGTCCTCACCGAGAACATACCATGGAGCGTGTCGGTCAGTAGCTCGCTGTCTCGCCGGGCCTGTTCGGTCCTCCGTTGGGCTTGAAGGCCGAACACGGTACGCGGGGTGACAGCCCCGTTAAAAGGCAGCAGTTTGGGTGTTTATCTGCTCGGCTAGCCTCTCAGCTAGCTTCCTAGAGAGCAGCGACGGGAAGCGACGAAAACTGTAAGGACTGATAAGTTTGGAAAGACAGAGCTGTGACTGTCGCTCTGTCCGACCCGGCAGAAGGGATGGCACACCTTGGAGACTTGCAGAACCAGGTACAGAACCTCCCGCCACCTTTTCTTATCCTTTGTTTAGTGAATTCCTGTGGCTGTCAGGCTTTTCAGGAATAAGGTTGGGTGGGGGTCCGAGACATCGGGGCACACGGTTAAACCAATTGTCACAACATGTACCATTTTTATTATCATCACATTTTGCAAGACACGCGATTTTAGACACTTTTGTAAGATAATTTAAAATGCAATGTGCTGTTTTATCATTTAAATTCTCAATAATTTTGCATTTGCAGTTGATATATTTGTACGCTGAGGCAACCTCGAAGCTTTGAGTTTATTTGCTGCTGTTATGTCAAATGTTTAATATAGTAATGTAAAACAGACATAGCTAGTCATATTTTCTATTAACATTTTGCAGCACAGCACTGCAGCATATCGAATATACATTTAAGGTAGCAATAGCAGTGTTGCTTTCTGTGCTTTTTATGTCAATTAGAGACAAGCTCACGGTACACACACACACACACCCAAACACAAGCACTTTCATTAGCATACAAGATGCTTAGATTTGTCTGTCACTCATCCAGAACACCAAGCTGGACCCGGAGGAGTACTTCACCAAGCAGGAGCGGATTGGAAAGGGTTCTTTTGGAGAGGTTTACAAGGGCCTGAACAATCGCACCAAGGAGGTGGTGGCCATTAAAATTATTGACCTGGAAGAAGCCGAGGATGAAATAGAAGATATTCAGCAGGAGATCACAGTCCTGAGCCAATGTGATAGTCCGTTTGTTACCAAGTATTATGGATCATATTTGAAGGTGAGATAATAAAAAAACCACACACAACAACAATGGGATAACTACATAAAGAGCCTCGCAATAATATAAGTTTTTCACATTTCATGTCACAACTACAAACAATAATGTCTTATTGAGGCGTTTTATGAAATAGATCAGGGGTGTCAAACTCCAGTCCTCGAGGGCCAGTGTCCTGCAGTGTTTAGATGTGCCACAGGTACAGAACACTCTTTTTTTGTGTAGTTAAGTTCTCCAGAGTCTTGCTAATGACCTAATTATTCTATTCAGGTGTGGTGCAGCAGAGGCACATCTAAAAGTTGCAGTTTGACAGCTGTGAAATAGACCAACATTAAGTAGCACAGAACTGTGAAGTGTCTTTCCTTTTCAAAATCCTTCATAAATAAAACTCAAATAAAAAGGTAGGCACAATTTTGTTTTCTGCCCCATTCTTTCTGATACCCCTAAATAAAATGAACTAGAGCAAACTGGCTTAAGAATTTAGTAAACAGAGTTCACCAGCGTGTAACTTAGCCTCAGCATAAATAGTAATTGATCTGAGAATATTGCAGAGGTTTGCGTTAGGACTTTAGAGAGCAAACGGCTTCGTTGAGGCTAACTGTCACGCTCACGCTAACTGTGGAGGAGCTGCAGAGAACCGCAGCTCAGGTAGGGAAATTTACACACCATAAATTTACACACCATAAATGTGGAAAAAGATTAGACCAAAATGATGCTTTTTTTTTTTTTTTTGTGGACATGCAAAATGCAACGTGTGCTATAAACCGACACAACACACAATAACCCTGAGAACACCATCATCACAGTGAAACATGCAGGGGCGCGTCCATGTTTCCTCAGAGCTTTCTGCTTGATGTAAACTGGTTAATAAATGGATAGCTAAAGGTGCTTTGTGGTAGTTTTTTTAAAATTACTATATATATATTTTACAGAACTTGAACCAGGTGAAGCTAAAACTGTCACTTGAAGAGTACTGATTAGACATTAGAGCATATTTACAGATATTTTTCTTAAATGCAAAATGCATATATTTTCTGTGCAGTTGTGGCTTAATTGCTGCTCTGAAAATGTTGTTCTTTCAGCAAGCTGCCTTTTTGTCAGTCTGTATACTCCACTTAATTAATCAATTACAAAATTATTTCAATAATTGATTAATCACAATTAATTGTTTCAGCCTGATTTTATTACACAAAATCCCAACAATCCCAACTGGGTTTTGGTTAACAAACCAAAAAAAATCAACAATTATAGCATAATCTAGACTTATTTCATGTGACTGAGGTCAAACTGTTGTGTTGACAGCCAAATAGACTTTAAAAGGAAACCAGATAGAGAGTTAAAATGAAATAAACAATCTAAAAAAAAAAGAAGAAAGAAATAGCAACAATTTATCCATTCGTTAATATAAATGAATTATTATTATTATTATTATAATGAAAAACAAAGAAAATGTCACATCCAGAAATCTGAATAAGTAGAAAAGTAAAAAATAAGTCTAATTTATGTGGTTGTAACCTGACAAAAAGTTGAAATAACCAGGAGATGGATTGTAAAGCGCTCAAAAACAAGTTAAAGACAATGTGAAACAACTGTCAGTTAATACTCTATTCTTTTTTTCCCCACTGTAGGGGACCAAGTTGTGGATCATCATGGAGTATTTAGGCGGAGGATCTGCTCTGGATCTGGTAAGAAGTTTTCTACGTCTCACACAGCCCGCTGTTGTTGCAGCCAGACTGAAAACGAGAATCCAAACCGTCCCGTCTCTCGCCGGCCCAGCTCCGCCCCGGACCTCTGGAGGAGACCTACATCGCCACGATACTGCGGGAGATTCTCAAAGGCCTCGAGTATCTGCACTCGGAGAGGAAGATTCACAGAGACATCAAAGGTAATGAAAGACGTGTGACTACCGCGTGGTGCTGGCCGAGTCCGAACCAGATGCTTCACACTCAGCCACGCAGTCACACTGCACACATTCTTCTGCTTGATTTCACAAGCGTGTGTGAGGTTGTAGCGTCGCAGCCGTCTGTAGGTGCTAAACATATTCACGTTGGTATTTTATTTTTATTTACATCTCTCTTTCTTTTTTAAATTGACTTTTTTTAGCTTTACATCATGGTACAGCATTATTCTCTCATCAAAAACATACCTGGAGTGTTGCCTTGATGTAGAAATCCATTCATCTCCCCTGGCAACCATTCAGCTGTGTATAGCACCTAAATTACAAAGTCAAATTTGAAACATGAAGTGTTTTTGTAACAACTGATGGCATGCCTGAAAAACACATAACTCTGCCCCTTTAAATGTTTTTCTTTGTTACTCGTGAAATAGATCGATTGTAGTAATCCCACAGTGACAAAAGTGAGACATTTAATAAGCTGGACTATTAGTGTGTTTAATATTCCGCAGAAAAATGAATGCATCATTTCTCCCTGCTTCTTGACTCCTCTGTAGAGTGTTTGTGCTTTTTAGTGCTGAAGCCACAGATTCAGTGTCTTGTTCTCAGCGACACGTTTCAGGGATTGCATTTGTCTCCACTCTGCTCCGCTCCTCTGCAGGGTTTCTCTCTCCCCGAAGAGTTTAGTCCTCCAGCTTAGTGCTCCTGTTGAGACATCTGAAGTGAAAGATGTGGATCATTTAGTTTCATCAGCTCCTTATGGTGGGGTACAGCTAGCGAGGAAACATGATGTCTTAAAATTCAGTGAGTTGAAAGTAGGAAAAAGTGACCAAATGTGAGGATTTTGCCATCTTTCTCAAGGGTCAAATTTTGATTTCTTTACATTTGGGCCATACATGCACAGCTATAGCTTTTATGAGATTTTCCTTCCTTCAACCTTCCAAAAATGATCAAATGGCTGCATGCATTTTATTTTTTGGTGCATGCAGGAGGCGTTTGTTTCTCTCTGGAATCTTCCAGTGACTAAATATAAAAGCTAGGGATTAGCCGACTCCCAACCGGGAGAAAAACACACTTAGTTTAAACCAGTACAAACTAGAAAACTAACTCATGATAAACTTTTAGAGCGCTTTTAATCAATATTACTTGCTGTTATATATATATATAGAATATTGATATGGTTCCCTCTTAGGCTATTTTCATGTGAAAAGGTAAAATAGTTTTTTTTCTTATACTTTGGTATAAGGGCTGAATAGACTGCAGTTTTCTGGCCGATCACCGATCTTTAAAAAGCCTGACCTGCAGATTCCCATTTTATTTTATTTTGTCTGAATGGTTGCTAGGTTGGGACACGGTGGGGTTACTATTGTTAACCACAGGACGTGGGCGGGGCTAACGGTCAGTTCTTTCTCACAGCAGATCAGAAGTGGACAGAACCATTAGCTGGTATTTTATGGCCCTGGTATTTATTGTTCCTCCCTGACTGGGTCTGCTGCAGAAAACATGCATCCAGATACTGTGGTACGTATCTGCTGTAAACCTCCAAGCGCTAATGGAAGTACAATAATACTGTTACCATGGAGACTAAACGCTGGATGAAGAAGAGACCTTGCTGACTGATTTCTTAGGCAAGAAATCAGTCAGCAGGGAGCTGTGTAGCAGGGAGCGCACCATTTAAAGGGAGCCATCTAGATCCTCTATCTCTACGGCCTTTGTTTAATTTTATGTATTTAAATTGACATTTTGCATATTTATCATAGCCCTGTATTGTTTATGATGAAGTGTGCCACTGATCAAATGAGGCTGCAGCAGTTTTACTCCAGACCAAGTGTTTGCTGGTGACCCAGTTTCACCATGAAGCATTTAGAACCTCTGTAACGGATAGCAAAGGCTAACCCGGCTTATTGAGCTCCCTCTCTTTTTCTTTCTCTCTCCCAGCTGCCAACGTGTTGCTATCGGAGCAGGGCGACGTGAAGCTTGCTGATTTCGGAGTGGCCGGCCAGCTGACAGACACCCAGATCAAGAGGAACACGTTTGTTGGCACGCCGTTCTGGATGGCGCCGGAGGTCATCAAGCAGTCGGCTTATGACTTCAAGGTGAGAGAGGAGCAGCAGCAAACGGCAAACACAAGCACCGTGACTGACATTTGACGTGACAGAGTTACTGCTACACACGCTGAACGTCTCTTTCAGCTTTGCACTTCTAGAAACTGAACTCAAACTAGGTGGTAAACGTTATATTTCCACTCTTGCCTCAGACATGCTAACACAGAAATATGCTTTGATCTGAACTACTTGACTGTAGGTTTAAGGTTGAGCCTCTGTTGATTTGGACACCAGGAAGTTAGCTTTTACTCACATCTGATCCAAACTCCCACTTCCTCATGTTTACTGAGGCGGCGGGTAGAAAACTCTCTGAGGTTACTTTCACCAGCAGCTTGTTTTTCTTGCCCCTCCCGTCCATAAAAGCCCCGTTTTCAGAGTGCACGACTGACAGCTGTTCAGAGTTTCACACTTTAAATGCGATCGGTGCAGCTCCTCCAGAGGTACCACAGCAAACACCACTTTATGCTACCGTTTATGGTAGTTTATGGTGCTAGTTTTAGATTTGAAGTCTCGTTTTTAGTTGCAGCGCGTTTTGTGTCGCATGACGTGACGACATGTTTCTGCTCCGTTTCAGGCCGACATCTGGTCCCTGGGGATAACGGCCATAGAGCTGGCTAAAGGAGAGCCGCCCAACTCAGAGCTGCACCCCATGAGGGTCCTGTTCCTCATCCCCAAAAACCCCCCGCCCACCCTGGAGGGCCCCTACAGCAAACCTTTCAAAGAGTTTGTAGAGGCCTGCCTAAACAAAGACCCTCGTTTTGTGAGTCCAACAGCTGCGTCCGTTCTTGAAGCTCACAATTCTGGAGCTTTTCAACGTGGAAAAAGAGAGCTTCGCTAATTAAAACGTATAAGAATTAGAGATGCACTGAACCAAAGTTAATATCCGTATGGGTCCGATGTTGCAAAAAATTCTAGGTCGGGCATCGGTGACAATGTGCCCAGTCTATTCAGTCTAATTCTATGTTTTGTGCTCTGAGTGACGCCATTCTTTATTATTTATTTGACATTATACCGTATTTAGAATTTCTAATTTCACTTTCTGAACCATTTCAAAGAAAGTTTGTTGGAGTTTATTTTTTGCATGTTTGACCGAGACAGTCAACCTATTGTGTCTGTCAGTTTCAGTTTCTTTATTATTTATTTTACATTGACTGTTCTACTCCTAATTGCACTGACAGAACAAATGAAAGTTGTTTTTACATGTTTGACCAAACTTACGAAGCTGTTTGTGTACTTAGGTGAGCTATACTGATGCAGTTATGAGATAAATTTTATTATTCAGTACCTTTATGTCCGTGTTTCTTAAAAGAAAAAACATTTGAAGTCAATTCAGTACCTCAGATATCTGTATCAGTATTGGCAGTGAAAAAAGTGGATCGGTGCATCCCTAATAAGAACAAGTAAGTAAATGGGTTGTGATTCTTTGTCGTTTTTTTACTCATGTCCTGTCTGCACAGAGGCCCACCGCCAAAGAGCTCCTGAAGCACAAGTTTATCACGCGTCACACCAAGAAGACGACGTATCTCACAGAGCTGATCGACCGATACCGGCGCTGGAAATCCGAGGGACATGGGGAGGAGTCCAGCTCCGACGACTCAGACATGTTAGTGCCACCGTGACTCTTAAGAGCATTTCTGGCCGCTCGCGGAATCAGCAGCGTTTCATTCTCCTCCATCTCACAGGGATGCCGACGGTGACGTTGAGCAGACTCCCGTGTGGAACTTCCCTACAGTCAAATCTATAAGCCAGCTACAGCAGGGCTACCCACAGCCGGACTCAGAGGTGAGGCGTCCTGCTGCCACACATGGCAACCAGCAGCTGCTCTGTCAGGTCGCTCAGCTCTTTGCCTCTCCCCTTCTCTTTAGTCTGGAGATTCTATGAAACGACAACCTAAGTCACAGTGCTTGTCTGCTTTGGTGACGCCCATATTCAGAGAGGTAAGTCACACTCCTCCTCCTCCTCATCACAACTGCAACTCTTTGACATAACCAGACCAATAATAAGTTATTGACAATACTTTTCTTCCCCACCAGTTGAAAGACAAGCGTCGGGCCAGCGGCGGTGGAGTAGGAGCCATTGAGGAACTGGAGAACGCCTTCAGCCTGGCAGAGGAGTCCTTCCCAGGCATCTCTGACCGTCTGGTCACACACATGATGGAGAGAGTGTGCAGGTGCCACCGGCGCCACCGACGTTCTAAAACCGACGTCACGTCTCTGACTGTAACCTGCTAATCCGCGTTCTCCTTTCAGGTTTACTTTAAATGGTAACATGACTCCATCTTCACGGTGAAACCCCCTACTGGATGTAACGTGACCCGGCCTCGTTTTTTTTTTTTTTTTGTCCGTCTGTCCCTGAACACAACAGCTCTGACGACCACAAACAGACCACCTGTCGTACCACTGCCACCTTCCTTCTACACCCTGAAAGAGATCTTATAATTAGTTACAATTAAATATTTTTACAGTTTTTCTTTAAGAACGAAGAGTATTTAACACTAAAACAAAAAGGACAAAAAAAATAAGCCATGCCATTTAGACCGTTGTGTATACCTGTTAGTGAGAAGAAATCTACTATAATAAAGACTATTGAAAACGATCTCCTGTCTTTCTTGCACTATGTACCCTACTATCACTATGCCTACTTTTATTCATAGAAACTCCATTAAAAAGGGACATGTTGACATTACAAAATGAAATTTGTTCAATGCACTCCCATTTTCTCCCTCCTCATATAGTGAGCTGAGGATTTGGAGCATAATGATTACTGATCACCGTCATATTTAGGGGCATCTAAAGTGTGAAATCCCCACGTCATTAAAGATAACTAGAAACTTTGGTGTCATGATTGATGGTATTTTCCAGGTTCAACCTTCAGTTGCTATAAAAATGCTTCATATGTATCAAACACGACTTAAAAGAAATTTGTTTAACACCTTGAAACTGAACCTCTGTCTCTTTAAATACTCCCCTGAAACTTCACATCAGCATTTATGAGCTCAGCAGATGCACAGCTCCACCAGGTGTTTGCTAATTGCTGCTTGCTAGTCTGAAGGAGCCAAGTGGCGGGTGGGCTGCTTTGTTTGGAAGCTTGGAAACTGCAGCACTGAGGCGGAACTTCGTCCTCATGGGCGGAGCTAGGTCCACCCATGTGTTTCGAACAGCAGAATGGTTTTAAGGGAGATTAAAGGATTACTCAAACTTGCATGAAAAAAATCAATTATTCTGGTATGTTTGATAAGGGAATGACATAACATGTTGAAAAGAAAGTGGATTTTACATAATACTGGCCCTTTAAAGGTTCGGGGCTGTTTGTGTGATGAGTCTCAGTCGGCCTGATGGGGAAACATGCCCTGCACTATTTTAAAGATTGTAAAGATAAATAAAAATCCAAATTACAAGTGAGTTTGTTGAAAGTTTAATAAACATTTTCTTTTATTCAATATATGCATAAAGAACAATATTTGGTACTTAAAATGTTGGGTAGAAACAGCACGAAAGAGGAATGTGGAGAACCCAAATCTTGGCTGGTTTGAGGAATGTTGGGCCCCGCCGGGTCGCCTCCCGACCCCAGAGCTCTCAGCAGCTGGGACGAGTTCAGGGTTAAACCACCACAATTCACCACTTCCATCTAAAACAGAATACACTCACTGCTACTGCTGCGCCACGTCACACTTCACATGAGAGTAAAAGCACCCGGTTAGTTTAAAGCACCAAACAGACGTCACGCCTCGATACTCCAGTCAGGTGCACAGGAAGACTGTTAGAAGCCTCAGCTTAACCACAGTGAAAGGCAGTTTTAATATGGCTACACTGATCTGAGAACAGCACTACTGGATAAAAACCTGACTTCAGCTATGCCTGAATAAAAACCTTTTGACTTCTACCTGATGAGGCTGAATGCTTTTAAACTGTCGCCTTCTGAACGCTTACATGTTAGAGGATGGGACCAGTTAGAGAGTTTAAACTGGGTAACACTGAGCGGGATAGGTCCTATTAAATGGAAAATTCATATATGTGTAACATTAGGTTAAAAAAGGGCGGGGGTTGTAGGCATTTTAATAGTTCCCACCATAGTTGACTCTCCCAGGAATTATTTTTCACAAACCTCTGAACAGATGCAGCAAAACTTTGGCTTTCTGAACAGAAGTCGTCCACAAATTAAATAAACGTAACAGAAACATCCCAGAAACGTGGGCCACCATCATAGTGAGATGGTTGGCTCGACTTCATCTAAGCATATGTTAAAAAAAAAAAGGATACATAAAAAAATAGAAAGAAAATAAAGTTTTATATGTAAATATATAAACATAACACTGAGTATATCAAACTAAATGTAAAAAAAAAAGAAGACGACCTCAGATTCTATCTGGAACTAAACATTAGGGGTCAGTTGGTCAGCGGTTGAAATCCACCTGAAAGGAGAAGATAAGAAAGTTACATCGCTATGGGAACAGAAACCAGAGCGCACTTCCTGGTTTGATGCTTACCAAAGACGATGTTTGCTTGTGCTTTTTTTCCCTCCTACACGTGTTGACCATCTCCCTCTCCTTGGTTCTGCATTTGGGCCTGCATCTTAGCGATCATCTCCTGCATTCTCCTCAGCTGTATGACACAGAACATCCAGAGGTGTGACATGGAATCTAAACTTAAAACAAGGAGCGACAAAAAAACCCTGCAAATCGAACACATCACAGATCCCCGACACCTGACTAACATCAAAACGACAAAATCTACGACTGTTCAGACAAAAAGCAAACTCAAATGATTGTGTAAAAACACAAATGGACAATTGGTTCTTACCATTATAGTTTATGGAGACCATCTTAAATTAGCCTAAAAAAATGAAAGTACTTGATTGATTTTCCACTTGAACCAATTACCAGCCAATCAGAGATGGAAGAAACCATTCAAACATAACATGAATAGAGAAATAAATCCTTCATTCAGGTGAGCTGTTGATAATGTCTTTTTTCCCCTGAGAGGTCATGTACCATTAGTGGCTCTAAATGATTTTTATTCAGCTGGACTGAGGACAAAAATGTCCGTTTGGATTATAAACGTTGCAGACTCCTGGTCCGGATCTTTTAGTTTCCATCTGGCTCCAAAGAATCCGGCTTTTTGTTGTGGTGGGTCTGTTCGGTTTCACAGGAAATCAGCTTTGGCCATGAATCCGACAGGATGGCCCGATGCCGTGCAGGAAACGGCATCGAATGAATCTGTGTTACTTGAACTCAAGGTTTCCATGGGAGACGAGGAGGATGGGGAAAACCTCCAGGATTGTTTCTAGGCCAGTACTGGATAAGTTTTTATATCGTCACCTTCCTAAAATATTGGCATAAGTATGACGGCACATTAGGGCCACTGTATATAAAAATAGAAGAGCAAATTCCTACAGAAAATCTCACATTTCTGAGCTCCAGAAATCAAAAATTTGCTAGAAAAAATATGTCTGAAATCTCTTTGATTTTTTCTGGCAAATTCTCAGTTTTTTCAATGTATAAGTGTATTCACAAAAAGTATGGCTACTATGAAAATAAAGATAGAAGTATGCATGAATAATGCACTTCACAAAGTGGTCAGACTAACCTCAGCCTCCTTCTCCTGCAGAATCATGTCCTTGTCCATTTCCTCTGGCTCCGGGGCCTTCCTGCACAGGTGAGACAACTTCTGTCATGCTTCATGTTACTGTTGGTTGCCATGGAGATGGAGAGTGAAGAGAGCCGAATTACAATGAACAAATAATTTATGAAGTAATTACTTTAAATGTGTTAATTTGTCTAAAACTGAAAATAAATACAAAAATAATTGGATAAAGAATTAAATGTTTTGATTTCAATAAAAAAAAAAAAATTGAAATAATTTATTCAAACATGAAATTATTATATCTAGTTTTTTAAATGAAATCAATACATTTATTTGAGGAACGTGTGATTAATTCTACATTTAATTAATAATGTGTGTATTTATTTCCAGTTTAAAAACTAAATTAAAGATTAGAAATGTACAGATCCAATATTAATATCTGTATCGGTCCCGATAATGAAAAAAAACCTCTTGATCGGGTATTGGTGAATGTGTGCACAAGAGCAGGTCTATTCAGTCTAATTCTATGCTTTGTGCTCTGACATCATGCCTTATTACTTATTTTACATTATATTTAGAATCCCTATTTTCACTTTCTGAACCATTTAAAAGGTTTGTTGCAGTTTATTATTTAAATCTTTGACCAACCTAATCAATCTATTGGTTTTGTCAGTTTCAGTTTATTATTTATTTTACATTGGATGTTTTACTCTGAGTGAACAAATGAAAGTTGTTTCACATGTTTGACCAAAGCTTGTGAAGCTGTTGGTGTATTTAAGTGCATAGTTATCAAATTTATTTGTAATTCAGTGTATTTATGTCTGTGTTTAAAAAAAATGAACATTTTAAGTCAATGCAGCCGTGTTTCAGTATCGGATCGTATTGGCCGATACTAAACCGCAGATATCGATATCAAACGTGAAAAACTGGATTGGCTCATTCCTAATTTTAATAATTGTTTCATAAATTAGTCATTCATTGTAATTTTCCTCTCTTCACTCACCATGGGCTGCATTACCAACATGTAATATTTTATCCGAACACAAAATAAATGAAGCTGAAAGCAGTAAGCGAGGTTAATATGGTGCCATTTGCTTTGTGCACTGATTTATTTATTATTAACACAGAGTCTGCTCAGAAACACTATGCGAGGAAGCGCTTGTTACCCAGCTTAAAGCAGCTTTAGGGAAATAAGACAAAAGCCACATTGAGAGAGGGAAAACGGTTAGTGGGTTAGTGTTCTTGTTGCAGAGGGAAACGTTTGTCTCCAAGACAAATATCTAAAAGAGTCCACAGCAGGAAGATCCATAAGAAGCAGTAATTAGTGCCGAAGTCCGGGGAACAGCTTGCCTCCCCTCTAATGATAAAAACATTACCTCCCCCTCGCCACAAGTGGAGACCAGCACAGCCATCAGTGGACAGATGGCGGAGCAGTCAGACAGCAAAAACCACTTCCTGTGGTTGACGTCAGAACACAGAGCTACACCAGCTCGTCTATTCAAGGGTTAAACCATGATGGAACCAAACTATGTTGCACCACACACACTCACCTGATTCTAATCTACAGACACCAACTACATGTGCTTTGTCATCAACAGCAGAACTAATTCTTAAAAAAAAAAAAAGTCTACAACTCATAGCATCGGTTCTACATACTGTACTGTTACCAAAGGAAAATGGATGCAGCTAGCTAAAAAGTTAGCTGTGCTAACCCTAAAGTAGTTTTGCTATTGCTAACGTATTATTTAGCTGTAGGTAATGCTAAAGTGCTAAATTCAACCATGTTGATACCCACCAGGTGTCCATAGCTGCGTTCCCGTTCAGTACAGAATTATGCAAATTGAAATTACGAAAATAAATTTGCTTAACTGAAACGTGCCAGTTTAGAAAAAAAACTGATGTTTATTGATTAAACGATTTTTCACTAGGATGAGATCGGTTTTAGGCCAAATTGAAATAGATGTATTCCGCAAAAGTGCAGTAGAAAAACTTTTTTCGCATCGCGAGTCACGTGATCAACAGCCGGATGTTACTACTGGCGGAAACAATGAAGAAGACGGCAGGAAGTGGTAGCAGGACGATGGTTTGTTTATGTGTTCTTTAGACAATGTGCAGTTGGCTTTACCAAGGCTCTCGGTTTATAAAACGTTGTGTTCCATTCCAACACGTTGAATCCAGGTTAACATCCGTGGCTGCCATTATTTTTAATGACTTATCGCATGAACTAGCTTATTCACATGGGGTTTTAATTTCATTTTCCTTTTTAACTGAAATGCAGCAACTGCGAAATTGTGTTTTTCCCTAACATTAGCAGAATATTGACAGCTTGTGAACCCTAGCATGTCATCGGTGGAGGTTTGCTGTTTGGAGGTGGGGGAGGTGAGACAGAGCAGGCAGGCAGACAGGTACGTACGCAGGAGACATAGGCAGAACGTAACCATGGGAGGACAACCTGCCACCCCGCTTGAGGCGGTCCGAGCGGAAGTTCTCATAGTGCAGGTCCTGGGTCACTTCCTGCAGGTCCTGCATGTGGGTTCTGTGGGAAAACAGCAACCAAGTTAGGAGCTTCACAGATATTTACACAGACTTAGGCCGGATGGTTTTCCCTCTAAAGGAGAAACAAAGATTTGTCGTCCGTGTTTCTTTAAGATGGCAGCAGCCTGAAGTCAATGGAGTCAATTATGCAATGGGAGGAATGTCGTCCTCCCCTTTTCAAGAGCTATATGCTACTAGCAGAGTAACAGAGTAGCAGTTTGGTCCTGCTCTGCTTTACTGTATACACTGTTTTTATTTCTTCAAACAGTGCATACAGTATGTAACAAAAATCTTGAGTATACAAGAGGCCCCAAATTTAAAAGATGAAGCTTTACAATCTCAACAAACACCCTTGCCGGATTCCAGGTACTTCCAGAAAATTTCCTAGAGACAAATGTTAACAGAGTTCAAGCACCTTAAAAAACAAAGTGTTGAAATGAGCACAGTAAAGACTCTCAGATTGTTACTGTCTGAAACATCTGGAAAAACTGTATCATTTTGTAGAAATCCATAATTGTAAAAAGAAGAGCAAATTTGCTTACAGAGACTTCATAATTCATTTCATTCATGCTTTTGCTTGTGTGTGGTTTTTATTTGTTTTTTATTTGATTATTTTTTTGGTTGTTGTGTTTTTATTCTGGGTATTTGTGATAGATTCCAGTTCCAGCGTGAAGTGTTCTTCACAAAACGAAAGGTTTTTTTGTCTTTAAGAGAACGAATTTGCATTATTATAAAATTCAATATATTACTTGAAAATGATCTCAAAGCAACAACATTATTGTTTATCACAATCATTTCTGGGACAATTTATCATCCAGAAAAATTTGTTATCATGACAGCTGTAGTTTCAGCTCTTTGCTCTCTTACATCAGCATGGTCCGCAGCTTCAGGAAGTCGTTGTGTTCCGGGTTCTCCACCTCCACCACGCCCCACGGGTACAGGCGACCTCTGACCTTCTTCCCTTTGGCCTCAATCTGCTGGTTGGAGCCCACCACTGCAAACGGGATGCTAGCCTAAACAAGAGAAGTCGCATATCATGTTACACATGGAACGCGTCCTGAAGTGAAAAGATGACTTTATTTTTGACTTTAAGCTGCTGTGTGGAGAATCAACAACCTTGAGGATCCTGGTCTGCTCTTTGAAGTCTTCATCTTCATCCGACTCGGCGTCGGGGAGGTGATAGATCTTGATACCGTGCTCATCGATCTCATCAAGAATCTTAGCATTATTAAAAAAAGAGAAGGAGAAAAACAGTGAGTTATGAAGCCATTCCAGATACAATTCCCAGTTGCTGCGATGGTGAGTCAGGAAGTGGAGCCGTGGTGAACTCTTTACCCTGCGCTTCAGCCTCTCCCTCTCTCTCAGGGTGAGTGTGTCGGCCTTGGCGATGACCGGAACCACGTTCACCTTGTTGTGGATGGCCTTCATGAACTGGACATCCAGAGGTTTCAGGCTGGTTTGGACAGGAAACCAAGATGTCAGCAAATATTAGAGAAAAATGATTCTGCACCGATTGCAGTTTTCAGGCCGATCACTGATTTTGTTTTCTTTCCCAATCTTTCCTTAACATAGCCAAACATACATGATCAAAACTCAATCAAACAGGAGTCGTGGTGTACATTTAACATGTAAATAACTCAAACTGCAATACAATTAGTACAAAGAGACAAATCCTGAGCAATTTACCACAATATTTTTTTCTATTTAACCTAGATCTTTTGAAATTTTGCAACCTACCTGGAAAAGTAATTCTTTCCATCCCATATAAATCACACATGATCTGGTGCCAGTCATTTCAGCTTTTCAGGCCCTGATCACCAATCTTTAAAAAGTCTGACCTGACGGTTCCCATTTAGGCTGATACCAATTTTTCCGTCTGAAAAGTTGCTAAACATAGAAACAAGGTTGCTAAGATGGTAACAGTGGGTGAGTATTGTTAACTGAGCGCATGCAGAGGTGACCTGGTGGGCGGGGCTTACAGTCAGCCATCTGTCATTGGCTTTAGGGGACAGTGGCTGATTTTGCAAAGATACATAAGATGGCTTTCATATTTAAACATCAGCTGATCTCCTAAAATTAAGAACATCGGGCTGACTTATTGAAGCGTTTACTCTAACATAAGCGGAGTTTGCATGTGTGTCTGTGTGTAGAGGCACACACCCGTGGCCCAGAGGGGAGATGAAGTAGAAGCAGCAGTGAACCCTGTTGTCTACAATGTGTCTGCGGTTTAGGCCACTTTCGTCGTGGAGGTAGCGCTCAAACTGGTCGTCGATGTAGGCGATGATGGTGCTGAAACTGGATCAACAGAAGGAAACATTGGCAATAAAATCTGAACACAGAGCAAGTGAAAATTATATCTACTCATTAGATGTTAAAGTGATTTCCTACCAGTCTTGGCTATTGATGGCGTCTCCGTATCCAGGAGTATCTACTACGGTGAGGCGGAGCTTCACCCCTCTCTCCTCTATTTCTACGGTCGATGCTTCGATCTGAACCGTCCTCTCAATCTTTTCTATTGCAGACAAAATACAATGCAGGCGGTATAGGACTTTAACTGCAGATTTAAGATGGAATTAAAAGTGTGTGTAGGTGTGTGTGTGTGTGTTCTACCTGCTGCCCCAGGGATGACTCTTTCAGGATAAAGATCAGTAAGGAAAAGGCTGTTGATCAAGGTGGATTTTCCAAGCCCAGACTCACCTTTAAGCAAAAAGATAACACGCTTTAAATACGTGCTACATGACATTACCTGCAGAAAAAATTAGGTTTAACGAGAAACGGCTGAGAAATAAACAGAAACAACTCTGCATGAGGCCTCCCATCATGTAGAAACACAGGGCAGATATTCTAAGCCTGGAGGGCCACCAGGCTTTATTTGCGCCCCCACAAGGTTGAGAATTGTTTGTTCTATTTATTTTAGTTTGGTTTTGTTTGTTATTATAAGGCTTTATAGTCCATGTTTAGGTATAGTTAGTAATGTCTCCCGATAGTACATAATTACCTAGTGATATTTTCAAATTTCCTGTCAACTTTAAACATTTTTATAACTCAAAAACATGGAATGCTGCTGGATGACTGACCTGGTGCCCCTACGACCGGGTTTAACAAGTTTTAGTTTCAGGAAAACCTGAAACATGACACTTTTCTTAAATTAATACAAATCTTTCCTATAAATCCTTCCAACTGCTGAAGAAACAGTCGGTGGCATAAAAGGGGAGCTTAGGAACACTTATAGTTTTTGTGTACTCCAGTAGCCAAGCAACTTTTTTGTAGAAGCCTAAATTCAGTTTTTGTTCATTCAGACTTTAGGATAAGTTTTGTTCATATTTCTTATTATAATTTGTTTATTTGGATAAAAATGATAACTAGTTGGATCTATTGCATAGTAATTTTACTATATTTGGATACACTAATGTCTTGAAAATTTGCATATCCAATTGGAATTAAGGATTTTAGGGTGTGGCTAGCCAGAGTCAGTTGGGCAGTTGGAGTGGAGCCACACAGTTTTTTGACCTCACTCTCTTTCCTTTAAATTGTCGTTTCTCTTTATTTTTCGTGGAAAGGTAACCTTTGTACCGTTTTTATTATTATTTCTGAAGTAAACCATTCAACTATATTAAGAGGATCCAGTCCTTTTTTTTGTTTTGTCGTTTTCGTCATCAAGTGGACCGAATGGGAAAGACGGAGAGCGTCAAGCTTATGGCTCCTTTATTTAGGAAACTACAATTTTGTTTCCAAAAACAGTTCTGTATTTGTGCAATGTCAATAAAGTAAGTCTAAGTCTATCAAGCACATTCCAAAACCTTGGTTTAGTCACAACCCAAAAGGTCAGACCCTGAAACTGTCTCTAGATTCCACATTCACAGACGATGCTGAAGTGAAACCATGTTTCAGTGTTCTTCCTTCACTGCTTTTTACAGAACATAGAACTGTGCTTCCTCCATTACTGTCCTTACAGCAGCAGAGATTAATGAACTGACTATTGTCTGACTCCACTAACCCAGACTAACTAAATCCAAAAATGTATCAAAGAAATAAGAATATATTCAACTCAGAAACTCTTTTTTGCTGCTAAATTACAGAATAAACAGACATACGAGCTCAACAACTAAGAAATTTGTTGCTTTTAATGTTTTTCAGGTTATTCAACCATCAGACTGGAGCAAAGTTCTACTCTACCCAATCAGCTTTCCATTGTTTCAGAACCTCCTGATCATTCATGGAGTTTCTTTAGAAATGTAGACTGTGGACGCTAACATTAGCGTTGGGGACATCTGTGCTGCTGCTACATGTTTAGCATCGAGATGCTATGTTAGGCTTGAATAGCTTCACTGATAGGCTAACTGCTTTTAGCACAACTTGAACACATCAACAGTCTTTTCCAGCGTCCCATCAGATCGCTTTTGGAAGCAAAGTTTAACCCCCCGTGAGTCAAGAGAGACGGTTTTATCATCCATCGCTGATGTTAGGTGATGTCACTTGTGCTATCCTTCTTCTTATTTTTCTCAGTTTCTCCCTTTCATATTTCACAATTTATCAATACATGTTCTACAATTTTTATTCCTTCCACATCCTTCACGTTTATCATTATTTTTTCCTCCCAATTAAACATACAATGTCATTTAGAAAGGCATGACCTATTCTTAATCTCATTGTTATTATTTCTTCCCTTCTGTTTCTCTCACTAATATTTTTAACTAACACTGCCTTTGTGGTTTGTGACTCTGGAGGTAATTTTAGAACAAACCTTTCACTCATGGTTTCAGTTATGTTTTGCTAACTGTTGCTGGGAACAGATTAAAGGCCATTTGCTGCACCGAATCGCCGGTGGAGAACATGAGGAGAGGAAACAGAACCGCCAGGTAAACATTCACCCACAAAACTCTCTTTCACGTTTTTTGTTTTCATTGAAACGTCATCACTGCTACTTGTCAGGAAAAATAATAAGCTATGCTGAAAAAACAGGAAAAGTCTATTTGCTTATGATCCAGATTCCTGCTCTAGATAAGCACTAAGTGAATATTCTTGCAGTGAACAGAGCAGAAGGCCTGGCTGTGTGAATCAGTCCCTCGAGGCCGACAGGCTGCATTCCTCTGGTTTATTTTAAAGCAGAAGGATGAGCCGTGTTCGGGGTAGTTTCTACCCTCCCCCCCCCCAAACCCCGGTCTTCCTCCACTTTCCCCAACAATCCCAGAGGTTCACACGGACACACACATCAGGAGTTAACACCGCCGCTCAGCCCGGCTGAGCAGCTACATTCATGTGACTCGAAGATATGAGCAAAAGCTCAAACTACCCAGTGAAAAACTTGCTATTACTATCGCTCCTCAGGCCTGACAAAACCAGTTTCGCACAACGGGAAGTAACAATATACTCACCTACAACCATAAGGGTGAACTCAAAACCTTTCTTGACTGACTTGCGGTGAACCTGATTCGGAAGGTTGGCGAATCCAACGTACCCCGGGGTCTCTGGGTTGGTGAACTGCCCCTGCTGTGAGAGTTCAGGGAGAAAGTTAGGACTGTTCCAAAACAACACTGAGAGGGCAGAGGCCTTCTACATTCTTGTTGGGAGTTAGATCCAGACCAGAATATAATCAGGCAATAGTATGACAGCCAATTAGAAGACCTACATCTGCCATCACAGAGGAGACATCGGCTTATGAAATAACATTTTATTTACAGAAGCACAGCGGCTGGAACATCTCTGCATCATTTCCAAAAGACATTCTCTGTTCCCAAAGGCCAAACACAATGAAGACGAAGCTATGGATATCGCTCCTCCCTCACTGAGCTGCATGTTTCCAGGTCAAAACATAACTAAAGTGTGAATTCATTCCAGAGAAACGAGGAGAAGTTGAAGTTTGACCGCTTGGTATTGTAATGCAGATTTTACGCTTGACCAGCCAGTCTAACATTTTTCCAAATCAGTGAACAAACCGAAGCCAAGCGCTAAAAGCATCACTCTTCAGTGTGGATGTTCAATGCTGAGTATGCCGTGTTCTGTCTATATTTGCGTTTCCTTTGGCCATATAATTTGACATTTTGAAAATAAATATGCTAAATGGAAACGTGGCAATTTTGGGGGAAAAAATTATTTTTTGATAAAAAAACTTTGGTATTACGGTGAAGTGTATTTTTGTTTTGCTTTTTTGCCAGTATCAAATTTGGTTTATTTCACAAAACTGCAATGGAAACACTTTCTTCACATTATACGAGTCACATGATCAACAACCAGATGTTACCGCCGTAGAAAACCACAAAAAAAGAAGACGACAGTCGAAGGATGATGGCGCTGCATGTTTTTTAATGACTTGCTGCATGGACAAACTTATTCATTTGCGATTTTAATTACGTTTCTTATTTAATGGAAAATACAGAATTGTGTTTTTTCGACATTAGCAAAATGCTGACAAACTTTTGCGAATTATTTGCAATGGTAATGCAGCTGGAGAGGTGTTGAAGCATGAAGTCAGAGGAAGCACAAAAGACGTAAGAATCTGCCAACGAAGCAGAGCAGAGCAGAGCATCACGAGAAGTAGGAATCTGGTAATGCCCGCACCTCGCAAGGTCATGAGATACAACAAGCCTTGACATTTCGATGGCTCACCTTTGTTTTGTCCGCCTGAGACATTTTTTCTTTCCTCCTTGATCAACCTGAAGAAAAAAAAAATAATTAACAGACTGCTTAAAGAACAAAGTGACTGAAACACCATTAGTGCTGAAAATGCGTCCTCACGTTTCACCTCTGAGCCATTTCCTGCCTCGCAAGTTATTCATGTTGTCAGTTAAAGTCTTCAGTGTATGAGAGACAGGAAGTCTGCTCAGAATGGCTGAGAGTGCTGCATCTCACCACAAAAAGCTGCTTCCCTCCATCGCAGCTGCCTCCCCATTCCGCACTACGACTTTAAGCCTCGGAGACTGAGATATGCCTCTTAAATTAATCCACCCATCCCTGTAATTTGCTTCACGAGCCTTTCTTCTGTGTATCTGATTACTGTAATCTTGTATACTTTATCAAAAACAGTCTTAATGGGCTGAAGCTGGGATGTGAACACACCCACATCGAGAATCAAAGGCAAATAATGTTAAGATAGACGTGGAAAATGACATTTATCTTATAATGCGTTTGAAAATACTTGTAGTTTGGTTTGTGTGGGGGGTTGAGTTAGTTTCATTTTGGCTAATTTAGTTTAGAATGAGCATTACTAGCTAGCTAATGATGTAATGTGCACTGAAATTAGCCGGGTAATTAGCCCCCTGCTATTTAGTTACATTTATGAAGGTCAGCCGAACAAATAAACCATCGTGGTTATCGAACTACCAACTCATGCTAATTCTTCATTAGGCTGTTCTGCGCCGCGTTAACCGACTTTATGTAGCCGCGTAGCTTCTGGTGCGGGATGTTATCTCGTACGGCTAATGTTAGCGTCGTCCGTTCACCAAGCCGAGATTAACGCCGCGCCAGAGACACTCGGTGATAAATAAGAGATGAAATCCCGAACAGTGTCGGGTTAACTTACAGTGTGCCAGCAGGGAGGGTGCTGAAGAATAAGACAGAGGTGCGGAGGGAGGAAAGACGAGCTGCCGAGGTAACGCAGACTTGGCGGACACCTCGAATTCTTCAGATTCCGGTGCAAGCAGCTTCCTTTAGCACAGAGACCACAATGCACCAGGAGGGAGAGCGGAGCCGTCAGCAGCCAGTACCGTTAGCTCGGTTCTTACCGTCCTGGACCAGCTACAAGCACATTATAATGCAAAAATATCGGCTCACTCATTTAATTGTGTATTTTGATTTTTGTATGGTCCTTAAAAGTATGGCATTAGAGTTATAACATTTTAACAAAAGGAAATTTCCAGCCTGCGCTGGATACATTTCTGAAATTCAGCTCAGTTTGTAAAACCATTATTCATTATGCTAAAGCTTGTGGGACTTTTTAGTTTATTCAAAGTAAATTACAGTTCACTATTTTACAAGATACCTATGTCCATATTTATGACTACAACTAATAATTTCACAGATTGTGCAATTTATTGGCAGACAGACTTATTATTCACATTTAAAATGTACAAATTGAGAGAAATTTAATTGCAAGAATCCAATAATAGTAAAGAAATAAATTGTATTAAAAAATATTTTAAAAATTATCTAAAGCACCATCTGGATGTCATCCAGGACATGTTGATGTAGAATATAATCTCTGCTGCCTGGATGTCATTACAGTTAACAGACAGCAACAGTCTTCAGCCAGAGGCCGCTGCAGATTCGTTGCGAGACTGACTGCTACCAGAGATCCTTCCTGCTGGAAGCATCACTATCCGTTCTTTGAAGACTTGGGTGGTATGAGTTATGACATTTAATTTCTATGTGGGATAAATAAATAAAGAGTAACGCATTGAATTGAGTGGAAGTTTGTTTGAAAAAAAATTCTTACTTGATAGATAATGGTTCCTGCTCTGCTCTAGCAGACAGTTTGTAGAGATGTACCAGTCATTCGGCCAGAGATCGGAATTCCTTCTTTAACTGGTGATGAAGTTTAGGTAACAATTTAAATAAGGGGTACTTCTTTAATTGGCGTCATCATTTATTTGTGGCTCAGTGACTGTCATGTTTCTTTTTTTTTTTTTTTTTTTTTTTTTCTTCTTTTCTTTTTGTTTTACTATGGACCTCTTTTGTGTCTGAAATAAAGATTGATTGATTGATTGATTGATAATTGGTTATATTATGAGTTATACATAAATAATAACATAATATGATGATGATTTGTTTATTTTTATTTTATTAATCGAAACGTATGGTGACTACTTTTTGTCTCGAAATAAAGACTTGTTAATAAACTAGATCTTTAGGGGAATAGACAGATCAGACCTAAAAGAAGTAAGAATGTAAAAATCATCTGTAGTACTGCTTTAAAAACAGCAGTCACTTCCACAAATTAAACACATTTTATGCTTGTTAAATAGAGATAGAAATACGTCATGACAAAAAATAAAACTATATATTTCCTTTGTATGAGGCTATCACTAATTTCATAAGCTCTACTTTATATGTTCCTTACATCCGGCTCGTTGGTCTAGGGGTATGATTCTCGCTTTGGGTGCGAGAGGTCCCGGGTTCAAATCCCGGACGAGCCCTGTTTTTCTGTGAGTTTTTTTTTATAAGTAAAATATAGCTGCTAGTGTACACGGAGAATATTTGATAATCTTTTACTCTCTTTTTGAATATAAAATTAGAATAAAAAACAATTCCACGGAACTAAACGATGAAACGTAAAAGGGGTATGTTTGCCTGTAGAATTTAGTTTATCCTGACCTCTTGTGGATTCTGATGGAATTACTATTTTTGTTTCTGTTCGTTGGATGAACTAATTGCTGTACCTATAAAGGCTTATTTAACAGACTGGCGACCTGTCCAGGTTGTACCCCGCCTCTCCCCCGGAACGTTAGCTGGAGATAGGCACCAGCACCCCTCCCGACCCCACTAGGGACAAGGGTGTTAGAAAATGGATGGATGGATGGATGGATAATGGCTTATTTATTAAAGAGTTTAATTTGTTTTCTTTTTAATTCAGCTCACTTCTATCCAAAATACATTACTAAAACCAAAGTGAAATAAAATATTGTAACTTATTTTATCAAGGATTTTTCAGAGATGAACTGCAGTCATATCCAGGTGATTGTTGAGGCCTCCTCCTGTGTTCCTGGAGCTTCTGACAAAGCAGTTCAGGCTGAATTGTGTTAAATACGCTGGAATTAAAATCCGGTCCTCACTGTGCTGCACTGTTTTGTCCAGATGGGTTTGTTGAAAAATCAGACTTGTTAAAAAACTAGATCAGTGTTTCCCAACCCTGGTCCTCAAGGCACACTGTCCTACATGTTAGAGGTTTCCCTGCTTTAATGTGCCTGATTCAACTGATTGCAGTTCAACAAATGCCTGTTAATCAGTCATCAATTGAAATCAGCTGGACTGAAGCAAGGAAATGCCTAAAACATGCAGGGCAGTGTGGCTTGAGGACCAGGGTTGGGAAACACTGGACTAGATCTTTAGGGGAATTGACAGATCAGACCTAAAGGTGAGTTTGTTGAAGCAGGTGTCTGATGACATCTTCAACTCCAACTCCATAAGGAGCTTTACCCATTGATGACTGATGTGGGAGTTTTCTTTGGTACCAGAACGAGGCAGGATGCCGTAACCTGGTTATAGGATGCTGCGATACATTTAAGCTCAAGAGAAAGACGCTTCTGCTTTCAAGAAAAGAAACGCTACGCTTGAGTAGCAGTTTTGAGTCGTTGACACTTCTTTCTCCCTCTACAGGCTACACATCATGTAACAGCAAGTAGTTCCAATGATTTTCAAGATGTCAAATGAGACTAATATGTCTTCCTGAGACTATTTGTACAAAATCTTTATCTAGTTGCTCAGGAAGTGCATGAAAAAAAATATGCTCACTTGATGCTTTTCTGTCTCCTCTCTGGGAGCTTATCTGAGCTTGCTGTCGTGACAGCGTCTCTAACCCCAGACCCTCCGTCCTGGCTCAGTCCTGAACTATAAAAAGAGTTCAGGACAGTCCGCTCCCTTTCTCCTTCTGTTACGGTGCAACATCATTTTCACAGGACCCACGCTCTTATTATTTTCCATAAGCTTCTTACTGGCGCAATGCTTCACCAGTTGTAGAGTGCCCTCATATTGTGATACGTATGAGTTTCTATATATTCTTTGAGTTCATCTTTCCTTTATCCACCCTGGTTATATAGCAGAAGAAATTGCTGATAATTCCTGTGTTTTACACTGATGCTCTAATCCTGTTCTACAGAGAGAGAGAGAGAGAGAATGAGAGAGAAAAGGCAGTCTCTCTATGATGTCTCCCTTCTTTTTCACAGCACAGAGTGTTTTTACTGTTTTCCTTTTAAAAAGCAAAAAAAAAAAAAAAGATTAAATAAATAAAAAAGCATTTTAAAAATACAAATTTAATCTCAGAATTTCCAAAAAAAGATGAAAGACAATAGAGGCTTGAAAAGGTTTTTTAAAACAACCCAGGATCCTGACAATCTAATACCTAAGCCTTAGTAGGCTTAGGTATTAGATTGTAAGCGATAACAGACACTGAAAACTATTTGCCTATGATTTCCTGATAGTCAGGTAATGTCCCAACATGATGATTTTGATCTAAATTAGTAGTTTTGTTAATAATTGCCTTCATAGCCAAACTTATTGTTGCCTAAAATCTCAAAAGGGCTGCATTATGTGTTTTCCTGGTACATGGTGCCATTTTGTAGCACAATCAAGTAACTATGTCACATGCAGTTGTTATGAAAATGCTAAATATATAAAAGAAATTTGACTTTGCAATATAACGTCTTGAAATTGGGCCTCTGTCTCTTTAAGAGACTTCTGGACTTTCTGAAACTCTGCCTACAGGAAGCCATCACAACATGGCTCCTCTATTAACCCTTCGACAATGTTTTTACCAGCGTTGCTACAATGAGCTCAGTTTCACCAGGTGTCTACTAATTGATGCTGACTAGTCTGAAGGAGCTGAATGGGGGCTACTCTGTGAGGTGGAAGCTGAGGAGCTTGGAAACTGCAGCTCCGTGGAGGAGCTTCGTCCCTGAAGGTGGGGCTAGGTTCACCCAGGCGTTAAGCCCTCTGAATGGTTACCGTGGGAGATTCAAGGATTTCTCAAACAATGCTTGATAAAAATCGAGGCAACACTCCAGGCATGTTTTTGATCAGGGAATAATAGTCTGACATAATCTAAATCTCGAAAAGTCTATTTTACATAACACTGCCCCTTTAATAAAACATGTTGGCCTTTTTGTGCAAGAAGGAGGAATTCTATTTCTAATTTAAAACCTACTTTATAAAACTGGATAATTAGTCAAATGAATACGTTTGTCAAAGGCTCGTCACCACTAATTTGTTGAAAATAATATTTACTTTTCTTCTCCTATCATAACCAAAATGTCCTTTCAGAAGTGAGCAGCTGCCTGCTCAGACGCCACCTGTTCCTTTCCAAGCAGCACTTTCATTTCCTGCAGGATGTTTTAAATCTCTTTCTTCTGTGGCACTGAGTCACTGACAAATGCCCCGTTGTAAAATGCATCTCATTGACTGCTGACTCGGTTGTATTACATGGTGGCTTAAAGGGGCCACCGCAGTAATGTGGCCCCCAGGTTTATCCTCGCATGTTGGAGGGAGTGTGTTAATATCAAGCGGTGGCCCCACCCTCAAACTGGGATTGAAGCTATCAGCCACAAAGCCAAACCGTATTCCTCCATCAATGTGTCAGTAGGAAAGCTATTAAAAAGCGCTTTACTTTTCCTAAGTATCATGAGTATAAGCACAAGATTTAGTGAAATCCTCCCCAGAGCGCTGGAAATCTTGGGGGGATTTTCCCCCTGAAATGTATCCTAATGGACTACTCAGAGGCGTCAGAAGCCCGCGTTAAACTCGAAGGTTTATTTGGACTTTAAAGTTTTTACTTGGAGCTGAAGTGACAAAATATGGAGTGGAAGCACATCTGAACTTTTCTAAATCTAACAGAACTCCTTTAGTCGGCTCTCATCAGCGGAGCTTCAGTGCAGACTGCAGGGTTCTCCTAAAAAATAATAATAATAATAATAATAATTAAAAAAAGCAACCTACCACTTCACATTCTGTCTGTTTTACAGCAACAAATTGATAATAACGGTTGGTTCAGAGCACTTTACTATTACAAAAAAAAAAAAAATACAAACGTTTTAACAAACAATCATTGCTCTGCCAGGTTGTAAAATTATTTAAATGTAACTTTAAGTTTACAAAAGCACACAACAGATTCCACAGGATCATTATTTATTTTAATAAATAATGATTTGCGTAAGTCAAAAATTTTAAAAGCATTGCATGGAAAGTAATCCTTCATCAGCAGGGAATTTGACACACTCTTCATTCCAACATTGCTTCAGCTTATTGAGACCGTTGTCCTCACTGTATTTTAGATTTATCAATAATATATTTAAGATATTATGTAAAATCCACTTTTTTGAGCCTTTCCCCACAATTCCCCCCCTCAGCTCCTTCAGACTAGCCAGCAGCAATTAGCAAACATCTAGTGGAACTGCACATCTGCTGAGCTCATTATCGGAGCTACTTCTCAGTGAAGTGCTGGTAAAAACATTGTTAAAGGGTTAATAGAGGAGCCATAGTGTGATGACTTCCTGAAGGTGGAGTTTTAGAAAGAGCAGAAGTTTCTGAAAGAGACAGAGGTCCATTTTCATAGCGTTGTTACAAAGTGAAATTTCTTTCAAGTTATAGTTGACATATATGGTATTTTTAGAACTGAAGGTTACATAGTTCTTGATTGTGCTTTAATATGGTACTATGTGCCTAGAAAATACATAATGCTGCCCCTTTAACAAAAACCCTGTTCCATCCAAAAAAAAGATCCAAGGTCATGATTCTACTTCCACCGTGTTCCATGGGGTTCTTTTCATAACAGATGATAATGTTGTTGTATCAAAGTTAACTCTTGGAATTGTGGACAAAGGTTAATGCTTTTAGAGACACGTCTGTGGTTTAGCCCCATTTTTTAGTCCAGACACGAGAAGAATGCAGCAGATTTTAATTGCCTAACCGGAACGCCGTAAAAATAATCGCTTGTCCCTGAACAGTTTCTGTCTTATCTTCTCATTACTTTGGGAAAAACCTCCAGTTTTTGTGATGTGTCTGCTGCTACATAGCCTTTTCAGGATCACGATCCAATTCTTTACATTGCACTCTAAAGTACTTTGAGGATGATATTTCTAGAACCCAGATGACCTTTGACTGGTAAAGGCTGATGGAGAATCCAGAAACCCATTGGAGAGGTTCTGCATGTTGGGAACACTAAACTAGAAAGACAAATCAAAAAGATTTACGACGAATCGTTGGAGACGGTGAAGTGACTTGGGATTGTTGGAGGAAATAAAGAAGTTGTTCTATTACTTATCGGAGCTGATTTGTTTTGTTAGATTCCTTTTTTTTCTTGGCTGCCCCCTGTCTGAAACGTCCAGCCTGTCTCTCTGTCTCGTCCTTTATTTGCTTTTTCACCCCTGGGTTTTTTGCTACCTGCCAGCCTCTTTCTACGCTGTAACTCCCTAATCCACCTGAGTGCATAGAAGACAGTTTTGACATAAGAAGAAAAGATAGTCTCCTGAAGAGAGGACCAGTATCTTTAGAGCCTAGAGGATAACCGGATTATGGCCGCCATTTTGAGCTGCAGGCACTTTCCACCCATTTTATCCCCCCCCCCAACCTCATCTCTTTGGAGTTGAAACGCTGCCCTTTCTTAGAAGTCCCTCTAAAAACTTATAGGTACAAAACAACACAAGACAATTTTTCCACTTAAAACAACCAAAGCCTTTGTGGGGAGCGAAAAGAAGCGGATCATTTCTCCACACTTCGTTGTCCTCCAGCTGCTGTTCTTCTGCAGGGTGATTGTCTCTGCGCCTCCCGTGTGGAGGCCCGCCTGCCTGCAGCCACGGCAAAGCCGATAACAGCAGCTGCAAGGAGGCAGATCAGCTGCCTGAGCCCGGCTGTCCTCCCAGCCTCTGGACAGGGAGAGAAAAACATCTTATCACCCCCACCTCCAGTCTATTGTGCTCCACTGGATCTTTAATGTCAGGTTATTTTGCCCTTGAAGAGGCCTGGATTGCTTTAGATGATGTGAGGCAAATGGAATAAAGACCACCCTCCCTCCCCTCCTCTTCGTCAGTGGTTGCCCTGATATCGCTAAGACAACGGAAACCTGAATGTCGATCCTCCACCAGCCACAGCAGGCCCACGTCCACAGGAAAACACACCCCACCTCGTTCACGGGATTAATCCCTCTGGAGCCATTTTGGCTTTTTTTTTTTTTTGAGGCAGTTTCCACTTCAACTTTTCTGTAAATTGATTGTGCTATTTTGATTTTTTTTTTTTTTTTTCCATTTTGTCAGGCTAAAACCACATACTGTGGGAAGTTTCATTCGAATTTCATGTGACAGAGGAACAAAAGTTGTGCATAATTTAGAATTTTTGTGGTTTTCGAAATATTTTACAACTAAACCTCTAGAATATATGGTGCGCATTAATCTTCAACTATAGCTCCACATCTTTTCTATGTCTCACTCAGCTTTGCACATTCAGACTTTTAAGAAAAGTCTGCTTCTTTGCAGAACATCTCAAACTCAAACAGGTTGGATGGAATGTCTCAGGGAACACATTTGTCAATGTCTTCCAGACTTTGACTAGGCCAGTTTATTGTGATTCTGGCTGTATGATTAGGACGACTGTCCTGTAGGAAGGTGAACGTCCGCAGGAGCTGCCTTTAGCTCCATTCATCCTTTGAACACTTCTGACCAGCTTCCCTGTCCCTTTTGAAGAAAAGCCTCACCAAAGCATGACACTGCCACCACCATGTTTCATTATGGCAATGTCATGTTTAGGTGTTTTTTTCCTGTCACACATTTGGATGTAGACCAAACTTTTCCACTTTGGTCTCATCCAATCAAGTGACAAAATGCCTTTGAAAGTTAGATGCTTCTAGTAAATATATATATATATATATATATATATATATAACATGTGCAGGGTTTGATCCATGACCTCCCTCCTTCTGTACACAAAAATTAACTGCTGGAGGAGAGAAACAAATTGAAAGTTGTTTCCATTGTTTATCACACTGATCATCCCACATCGAAAATCGCCATGGTGATATTTCATACGCAGGCAAAAGAAGTCCAGTGGCCAAAAACATGAAGGTTGTGATTTTCGGATTATTTATCCAGCGTGGCGATGGAAGCAATAAACACAGGTCCATCTTTCTACTGTTTCTTGCTGCTTCTTTTGCACTGATAAAAAAAAAAAGAAAAACAGTCGTTCGACTCAGTGTATGCTGGTCCTACACCAGTCCCCATGCTTACAGGAAATGGACAAACAGCTCTTCCTGTCTGACTTACAAAGGCCAATAGCAAAAAATAAAACTAACAAAATAAAATTAAACAGCTATTAACCTTCATAAAAACCTTAGAAATAACCCAAAGTACATAAAGAGAGTCAAACACAAATACTAAAGGGAACTATTGTGTGTTGTCCAGCCACACAGAATAATTTTATAGCACAATCAAGTAGCTATGTTACATTCAGTTGTATATATCAAATATTGCTTAAAATTTTTTGACTTTGTTATTTAGTGCCTTGAAATTGGGTCTCTGTCTCTTTAAAAACTTTCCCTGAAACTCTGCCTTCAGGATGTCATCACAACATGGCTCCTCTGCTAACCCTTTAACAACGTTTTTACCAGAGTTGCACTGAGAAGTAGCTCTTACAACGAGCTCAGCAGATGTGCAGTTCCCCCTGGTGTTTGCTAATTACTGCTGGCTAGTCTGAAGGAGCTGAGTGAAGGAGGAGCTGCGTCTCGAAGGCGGCATTTACAGTGTGGTTTGTTTCTCTGATCGATGCTGTCATTGCTTAACAATTTATGTGGACACCGATGTGTTGGCAGTCTATTTATACTGAAAAAAGAAAACAGGTGATCTAGCTTTTTTTTAAAAAGTTCATTTGTTACGTTTATCCAAGTAAACATGACAGCTTAAGAAGTTGTCACGTCAAACAAACCTAAATAAATTAAGTTTGACAAATGCAGTTGACCGAAGTCCTGTACACCACACCCAGAAATAAAAACCAAGAATAAATTCAATAACGATAAGTGTAAAAATGGAAACTTCAAGTTCAAAGTCAGTGAGAAAAGATAAACTTTAAGAGAAGACTTTAAAAAAAAAGCATGAAGAGACTCAGTTTGTCTGATATGTAAACCATTCCACAGTTTTGGGGTATCAGAGTGAAGGAAGCTGCACAGAAACACATGTATTCGGAATTTTTAAAAAAAACTGTCTCGTGAGATTTTTTCTCCCCCTGTTTTGTTTTGGTCATCACACAAAATCCCAATAAAATCCAGCAAAGTTTCTGGACAATGTGAGAAAAAGTGAAAAAAAGTTGTAGTTATACTCCTATTTTGTCTTAAAGGATTATGTGGTCTCTTTAATCCCCACTGTGCCCCCCAACCCCCCACCTTGTCAGCGCGCGCGTGGTGATGAGTGGATGACATGCTCTGCGTCATCCACAACAAGCTCCCACTCGGTCCCGCGTGGCCCCCATTCATTCACTCATTCAGGCTTTCGGCTTCGCTGTTCCAAGTTTTTCTCCAGTCAGTTTGGACTTTTTGTTCCCCGAATCCTCCGAAACTAAACCAGCTTCTGGACTGTTTCTCCCCCACTCAGCAGCTTCTGCTTTTACGCACGAGAGGAGCATGTGGTGACTTGATTCCTTTTACATTTACAACATCAGCCCGTAAAAAATGGCAAAACCTTTGGATCACATTAAGAGGCCCATGAACGCCTTCATGGTTTGGTCCAGAGGGCAGAGGAGGCGGATGGCCCGGGAGAACCCCAAGATGCACAACTCTGAAATCAGCAAGCGGCTGGGCGCGGAGTGGAAGCGGCTCTCTGACCCGGAGAAGCGGCCGTACATCGACGAGGCGAAGCGACTGCGGGCTCAGCACATGAAGGAGCATCCGGACTACAAGTACCGACCCCGGCGCAAACCCCGGAGCCCCCTGAAGAGGGACCGCTTGGTTTTCCCGCTGCCGTCTCTGCTCGGCGACGCAGCGGAACACCTGAAAGGGGTTAACCTGGACTCTTTGATCGTTTCCGGGGACAAACCCAGAACTCTGCTCTCTCCCTCCTCCTCCTCCCCCTCTTCGTTCTCGCTCTGTGAGCCTGTCACGCAGTTCAGCACCGGAGCTGTCCAGCGGATTGCGGAGATGCCGCACGCTCTGGCCGCAGGCGCGCTGCCCTACGGCGCGCACGCCTTCGGCTACCAGGGCGGAGGGTACGGGGGGCTGGCAAGCCCCGGACAGCACCAGCTTCCGTCCAGCCCAGCCGGGTACGTGGTTCCCTGCAGCTGCAGCGCCTGGTCCGCAGCCTCCCTGCACCCTCAGGTGGCGTACATCCTGCTCCCAGGAGGGATGAGCAAGGGTGCCGTGGACTCGTCATACGCTCCATCAAACTCCCCCAGCATGTGATAGACTGGAAAACCAAAAACTACTATCAAATATTCCTCTAAAGGAAGAATCAACAAATGTGGCTGGAAAGGTGTACAGAGGAGAAGTAACATCTTATAATAACTCCACGCTTTTGAAGAAACAAAATAAAACCAGCTGAAGAAAGTTTTATGTGCGAACATCTCTTTTTTTATTACTTGAAAATGCACTAAGACAATGTAATCATTTTCATATGTTGCTTTAAAACCAAGAAGGGAAGAAAGAAAAACTGTTCTGAACGACTTTCGTAAATCTGACATTTCTTCCTGTTTCTCACCTGAACGCGATTCCTATCAAGGTATGCTTCTTTGTTTTCAGAACGAATAAAACAGATATTTAGATGATATCTGTGGAGCTGAAAATCTATTAATCTGGTGTCATTCAAAGAGAGCAGTGTTTAAAATAAACTTTAGTCTATTTAGTCTATATACTGTATATACAGTATATATATATATATATATATATATACAGTACAGACCAAAGGTTTGGACACACCTTTTAACAAAAAGGTGTGTCCAAACTTGCTATATATACAGAGAGAGAGAGAGAGAGCGGCTACTCCATGTAATAAAACAACACTAAACAATGCACAACTGTGAAGATGAAGAAAACCATGAACAATTTTCTCTATTTATACCAATGAAAGTTATGCATTTGCGCACATCCCCCATAAAGTGCAGCCAATCACGCAGTTTCCTCGTCAGTAAACAGTCTATTGTGATTCATTCTCTGTAAATAAAACTGTTCCTGACATCTTTGGAAAAATAAACCTGACCACATTCTGTGTAGAGCATGTTTGTTTGGAGCTGAAAGAGAATAAAAATCTATACAGTCAATATTATATGTGATAAAGGTGCAACTAATGATTATTTTGGTGATGTAATTAATCGACTAATTGGACAAAAGAAATTGGCATATTCAGCTGGTTTTTCATTTTAACCTCCAAACCTATTTTTTATGCAGTATTGAAAAACTATAAAATGCAAATAAGCAAATAATTAATGTCCTTTCTTAAATAAGAAAATAAATATTTTACTTCCTAAATTGCATTAACATAACATTCCTTTAGCCATCGCTTGATCATTTGGAGCAAAGGATCTGCAGCTAAAACAATACTTCTAACATCAACATGTGAAAAGATAAACCCTTTCTGCTCAACTTAACATAAATACAGTGTAGGGCTAATCTGGTGAATATTATTTATTAACCAATTAGTAATTTGTAATTTGATAGCAAAGGGTGCTTAATAAGATGTTTCTTTTTTTTATTATTATTATTATAGAATTTGAACCAGGTGAAATTAAAATTGTGTCACTAGAGGATCTGGGAAGAGCATGTTTACTATCTATCTTAATTTCAAGATGTACATTTTTGTACAGTTTCACCTTAATTATTGCTTCTGATTGTGTTTTGTTGTTCGGCAAATGGCATTTTTATTAGAGTTTGTAAACTCCAATTATTTGATTACTACATTAATTGATCCATTGATTATTTCAATAATTTGTTAATCAGGATCATTTAGTTAGTCTTCGTTTCCACAGTCACAAAACAAATTTTGATCAGCCTCAGTTCTGCATCTTTCTGACAGTTCAGGAGCATATTCACATCACAGACTGAGAGCTGAGACAGAAATCTGACTCTACGCCAACAAATGAAAGTTGAATGTTGCCTCTTATGCTCTTCTCTTCGCTCAACGTACTGGATTTACATTTGTGACGGCAGGACAGAAAAAGGATTTTATCCTAGCATCAAGTAGCTGGAATGTCAACAGCTAATGGTTGTTACGGAGACGCCTTTCCTCTTACCATCCTGCTTACTGTGTGTGGTGGAAAGATGAAAATGGGTCCAGTGGCCAGAAGAATGTAGGTATCTTACATAACCCAAAAATAAAAGACTGGCATGGGTTAAAAATTAGAAATTCCTAAAACGTTTGATCAGCATAAGAAAGTATAAATTTAAAAAAGGTACGACAGTGATTCTCTTCTCAAGAATCACTGCCGGTCCTATGGATAAAGCACAAAATTTGAATAAAATATGCACAAAATATATATATATTTTTTTAAAATATCGGACTAAACTAACCTGGGGCATGTGAGCACAGCAATGTATATTTTCCTGGTGTTTGCTGAATATTTTTTATTTTAAAATATGTAGCAGGTGGATGGTGTCTTTAAAATCCCTTGTCCTGGAGCAAACATTATAATAGATAATCTATTATGACAATTAAGTATACGTATTCAAATAAATAATTGTAAAAGTATCAATAAATTGAATTAAAAATAATTTTTATATGTTTTCCAACTCCATTGAAATGTGTTCCAAGTTTTTGTCAACACCGTCAGACATAAAAAAAATGTTTAAAAAAATCAGGCGTTATTGGGGGGCATCAGAACTTCTGAGGACCCCTTGACCTCTTCCTTTCTCTTCCTTTGCTAAGAGGCCTAAGTAGCTCTGGTTAGCATATGTTCACTTCCTTCCACTATGATCCTTTTCCCTAACATAAGCACTTTAGCTATTTCTTATACATTAGCTATGTTTAGTATACTCAATGGAGGAGGTGAATGTAAGACAACATGCTAGTGATACCCCACATGCTACTCACAGGATGCATGCTAACATTAGCATTTTGGCGAATTATTCTTGTGATTCTATACACAATACAATCCATTTTAACTAAGTTACAATACATTGTGGTATCAAAAATTATTTCAGCCACTATTAGGTTGCTCCATTCATAGCTTCTCCACCCTTTTAAAGCAGCAGTATTATATACATTTAACTTTTTTTTTTTATAACAACTGAAGGTAACAGTTACTTGAGTGTGCAATAAAATGGCACTATGTGACTTGAGAATATAATACTGCTCCTTTAAACTTCAGGTCATTTTTCAGCATGGTAAATCTTCAAAGTGCCAACTCCTTGAAGGTAACGGGTAGCTAGACTGATGTTACTGTGAACTATCGCCTCTGCTGCACGGAAATTTAGTCATTAGCATGTAATGAGACATACAACATCTTCAGTCAGAGGCCCCTGCAGATTCGCTGAAAGACTGACTGCTACTGGAGAGTCTTTCTGCCCAAAGCATCACCATCCACAATGGCCCTGTAAATATACTTTAATGGGGTAAGATGGGGTAAATAAAATATTACTGATTTTGAATTGCGTTAAACAGAATTATTTGGTAGATTATAAGCACCTGCTGTTAAATTTAGGGATAACTTATTCAAAACTTTGACTCAAAGTTTCTAGAATTTACAACAGATAATCTATTTTCATCATAGATTATGTAGATAAATGTAGTTATATGAAAATCCAAGAGGTTTAGAACACAAGCGTTAACACAAAGTAGCAACCTGATGCAAAAACATAGCTGCAATATACAAAAAAACCACTAGATGTCAGCAGATCATCTAAAATAGACAGTTCTGTCCAGGAACAATCTGATGCCGTTTGTTTGCATCAGAGGGGAAAAAAACACCACCTTAAAGAAGAAATTGAAGATATTCTGTTTATTGTTGCATATTTATCCCATCATCCAGCTCATAAACAAACCCTGCAAAGAAAACCAGTTCCTCTTCAAAAGCAGCTGCTGAAGAAACACACAGATTTCCATCAGAGCTCACATCCCACAACCGGTTTACTGTGAGCTCTTCACTGACGTGTGTCTCAGCAACGCCGGGTGCGATCGCTGAGGAACGGGGATTCACTCTCTCTTACTGCATTTACTGCTGGTCACAACGGTAAGCGTCATAAAAATAATCATCTCACAACAATATCCGATAAACAAAAAGAGGAACGTTTATCTTAGCAAATGATTCCTTTGTGAAATAGATTTTATGAATGTGTTTTAGTCGAGTCATCTGGTGAGATCCACGCAGACACACGGATTATAATCAGATACAAAAACATAGATCAATGATTTAAACAGCTGTCAAGCCCAGGTTGTATACAAACAGCTAAACAGTGACAGAAATCCAATGAAACAAAAAGCAACATTTTTGCCCACTTGCCCAAAATAAAGTCCATTTTCTTGGTAATTTAAGGGACCATTTAAGTTCTATACATATAAAAAATTTTTATATTTTTTTGCGTGTGTCTATATTCGGTCTAACTTCTCACTCAGAAACTCTTCAACGCTGTCTGTGTTCCACTTGGTGATGCTGAGCTCTTCAGCGATGTTCCCGTTATCGTCCAGGAGCTTTAGGATGGGATCGGAGCCTCTGACGTACTGCGCCATGGAAACGGGAGACAGAAGACGGAAGGCATGTTAGAAACGCACACAAACGTTTGGCAAAAATAGTTGATGATAGAAAATGACAACGGCCAACACTAAAATAGGGCTGAAAACGATCGGATTAGTCGTGATTAATCACTTATTGAAATAATCGGCAACTTAATAATCGATTAATCTTAACTGAAGAATACAGACACAAAAAAATGCAATTTGGTGTATGAAAATAACATATTCAGAGCAGTAATTAAGCCAAAACGGTCCAAAAAATATATACAAGATAAAAACACCTCAGTCTGTAAAAATGTTTCAGCCAAAACTCCTCCAGTGGTACGGTTTTATCTTCACCCAGTCTAGCTAAAGGAATGGTACAATGTTTCATTTTAGGCAATAAAATATTTTTATTATTTAAAAAAGGAAGTGAATTATTTGTTTGTTTGCATTTCTGAATGTACTTTTAATATTTTAAAAAAGTGTTTAAATGGAATCTGTAGAATGTGCCATTTTTCAATCCGATTAATCAACAGTCAGAATAATCGATTAATCGTTCACTAAAATAATCGCTAGTTGCAGCCCTACACAGCAGGAAGAACATAACTCATCAGCGCTACCTTGATCTGAAGACCTTTAAACATTTTGGGCATCTCGCTCCTGACAAAAGCTGAGGGGAAAAAGCAGAGGCAGAGGTCATGTGGACGGACAGACGGACGGACATCCTGAGAATGCGGCAGAAACAGCTGAGGGGACACAGCTGAGGTAACTAAATAACAGATGGAAGTCTGGACCAACTTCTCTTCCCAGAACTTACCCTGGACTTGAGGGAACCTCCCCAGTTTTCATCCACAGACCTCCAGGATGGCTCCTGCGTAGAGCTGCAGGGGGAAATAAAAAAAATAAAGAGGCGCGCATGAGTCTCTGCTGGAGGGGCGGAGCTTAGAGTTGGAGGAGCAGAGCCATAAAAAAGCCGTGGCATCTTCTCCTAGGTCACATGTGTCAAACTCAAGGCCCGCGGGCCACATGTGGCCCGCTATGTCATTTTATGTGGCCCTCTCCCCCACCACCGTTTTACAGCCCCATTGATTGACTTAAAATAGGTTTTGAGCACGAATTGACTACAAACTACATCTCCCATAATGCCTTCCGATTGTTACCAGCCAACATTACGGCTTCTCGCCACTAGAGTGCAGCAGAGTCACCTCAAGCTGATTATTAATTTTCCCAGCGAATAAAACTGAAACATCGACAAACTAAAGAGCGAAGTTCCGTGATGTTTCAATCGAGGACTTTTACCGTCTCCTGCCCCCTGATTTGATGCCACAGCTTCGACTCCATGCAGCTCCTGTGTTTTGTCCATGTTTGGAAGCACCTATCTGAGCGAACAGATGTTTTCAAAAATGAATTTAAACAAGACCAAGCACAGATCGCGCATTACTGACGAAAACCTACACGCCGTTTTGCGGATTTCCTCAGCGCAAGAACTAACATCGACGAACTGACCAGGGGAAAACGGTGCCAGACATCCGGCCAGAAAACATTGGTAAGTACGAACAAACTAAATTTAAATAAAATGAATGTAAAACCAAAACTCAGTATACTGGAATATGTATATAGTTTATTGATTTTGCTTGTGTTTTGTTTTGTGTTTATTTACAGAACACATCACAATGAGGATGTGTGTGAGTTGGTGACAGGGTGAAGAGGGATCAGCTTTGTGTTCAAGGACAGGCAACATCACCTAATTGTTTTGTTCTTATGTGAAATACATGTTCGTTGTGTAATAAATAACGAAAAAGTTTTGTGAATGAAGTTGAGAGTTAATATCAAAACTTGTTTTTATTCTTTGTCTGCTTATCTTTAAAGCAGACAAAGATTAATTTTCCCAGCAAATAAAACTGAAACATCAACAAGCTAAAGAGCAAAGTTTAGCTGAGCAGTTTAAAAATACTGAGCATATTTTTTTAACTGCTTAGTTTAAAAATATTGTAATTTTACATCCATGCAAACTCAAATGTAATATTTAAAACTTGAACACATAAAATCAGTTATTTAACAATATAAGGTGTTGTTTAATTTATTTTTAACATTGTATTTTCATACATTTATGCTAGGGTTGCCCAAGTCTAGTTTTCCAGACCTATCACTCTGCAACTTTAGATGCGTTCTTTCTCTAACACACCTGCATCATTGACTCATTCATAGGCCTCTACAGAACTGAGTTGCTGCTAATGAGGGAAGTCAACTTTTTGTCTGGGGTATGTTTTAGCAGGGACGCATCTAAAAGTTGCAGTCTGGAGGACTGCACTTGGGCATTCCTGATTTATACCGTCAATGTGGCCCGTTGAGGGTGGCCAGTATACTGAAGTGGCCCTTGGTGAAATTGAGTTTGACACCCCTGTCCTAGGTCATTAAGCAGCGAGCCTGAGCATATGCTGCAGGACTGATGGATGACGAAGATGAAGATGAGCTTTTCAACAACCAATACCAGTTAGTCAGAAAACAAAAAAAGGTAAAGCACACAGTGACACTTCTTCACATTTATAGTTTTGCTTTTGATTAAATACATAGATAAGATGAGCCAATCAAAATTATCCAGTCATACTATGGTTGGGCGATAAATTTATTAAGTCAATCGAATTGGCTTTTTATGGAGATTTCATTTTTAGAAAAATTAAGATATATTTTCACTAATGTACTACTTTCACTTCGTAGTTTCCTGTGTCTGTCGTTTCCATGGACAGAATGAAATGACCATCAATCCATCAGGGATTATTTTTGTAATGTCTCCTGATGCGGGGAGATGGTGGAAGGAGTCGTGTGTGTTAATACACACCACAACAGAACATTTTGACTTATCCACTTGTAGCTTTGGCATCATTGAATGTGAACTACAGAAATAAAAATAGATTCACAAAACCGACTAGCTACAAGTCCATAAAGTTGTTTAGAAGTTCCACAACAAATACTGTGATGGAAACTGTTAAAAAAATGTAACAGGGAAAAGAGAAAACTGAACAGATTGAAAAAATATGATTGGATATAAAGATATAAACGAATCACTTGGAGAGACTGAATTCAGTTTTTCTGCACTGCTACAGACTCCAAGAGCACAACAATATGTATTAAAGGGGTAAAAAAGCTGATTTTGCATAATATGTCCCATTTATTAAAAGAAAGGGAGAAAAAAATCTATTCAAATAAGAAATCAGATTTAGTATGGGGGGAAAAACAGAGATTTTATGTTTAAAACTTAAGTCATACCTCATTTATCAATGACATTCATTAGTGACAGGCAAGATATAAGCAGAAAGATGTGATTTTGAGCGTTCTTTAAACGCTTCAAAACTAACCAACAGCATGTTCTGTTAAGATTATAAAAGATCTGATAAGGACAACTTGAAAACGGTATCAGCCAGGAGAAACCTTCATGATGGATCTCCAGAATATGTAGGCAGAATTAAAAATGTGAATGTCTGTATTCCGGCATTTCTCATAAAAGGTCATCGCGCAGCATGCTTCCACGCTCTGCGTGTCTCACAGGTATCATCATCGATTGTTCTCCAAAGGCGCCTGAAAGACGGAGATAAGTCAGGTTAGCTGAGGGGCAGCGCCGCAAACGAGCTGAACTCTACCTGCTCACTAACCAACCGGGTTCTGCAGAGAGCCTAATGACTCGCCACTCACGTCCAATCCAACAACTAAACAGATTCTCAAGGGACATTATTGTAGCTGTCTGAGGGGGAAATGTGATGAGGCAGTGTGGTTTCTACAGGTACAAAGGGGTGGGGTGGGGGGGGTGGGGGGGGGGTGCAGCAGGAGGCTGCAGATTGCTTTTCGAGTGACAGTTTTTACTCAAATCCTAAGGAGGAGACGGAGGAGGAGGACGAGGTAATCTTGGCTGAAAGCGTCTTTCTGGAATAGAGTTATCATCAAGAGGTGTAATGAGGTGTTCACTACACTTCTGAGAATGTGCTGTTGCTAGGATACTACACACGCGCTCCAGGGGATTTGCTTAAATCAAAAGAGAGAGAAGAAAAAATTAAAAAAAAGAATGCTGTTTTCCCACCATCAGTTGACTGTGTGTTTATCCATCAGAGCTCAGCGAGGGTGGCTCTGATTCCTGCTGTAATCACAGAGGGGATCGCCACGGAGACGGTTCCGGGGCAAAACCTGCCGATTGAGCCCATCACAGGGCTGGTAAAGCTTTGTTGTGCTGGAGTCTCACAGTAGTTACAAATGTGTTCAAAAATTTGTCAATATTCCAGTAATGCTGAAAAACCCCCACAATTTCGCAATTGCATCGTTTCCATTAAATAAGAAACACAGTTGAAAATCACATGTGAAGAAGCTTGTTCACGCATATAAATCATTAAAAAACACCATCCTCCTATTAGTTCCTGTGTTCTTCTTCAGGATTCGCACCAGTAGCAACATCCAGTTGTTGATAATGTGTGATGTGAAATAAACGATTCCCTTGCAGTTTTGCAAAATAAACCAATTTCATGCGTCCATTAAGCTAAGTTATTTTCGCAATGTCAAACTGTGCAGTTCCATGGTCAAAGGAATCGCAGCTGATGACAGACGGCTCAGAGATGATGCACAGCTGCAAAGTGTCAACAAACCCACAGACGGAGGGCAAACTGAGCTGCTTTTAGTAGCGGCAGAATGCTAAAGAATGTGTCCGTCTGTCAATGGAAGCTGACACATTCTGACAGATCGGCCTGCATTCCTTATACCGTCTTCAGTTTGCACCTCTGACATTGTAAACTATTCTTATTTTTACAGCCATTCCCTCTGTTCTCTAAATAAGCTCTCGTGTAGCCCACCCCGGCCCTCTCCCTGCTTTACCTTGCGTGATTCCATCTGAGCCTCCTGCTGGCAGCACTGCCGGCAGACGGGCTGCAGCTTGGTGAGGCTGAACTCCCCCAGCAGGTCGCAGGAGCTGCACAGGAGGTTGCTGGAGAAGCCCAGCTCCCTGCAGGCCTCGGACGACAGATCGGCCCCGTACGCAGACAGCTGCAAGAACACGCAGGTTAGATGAGGAGGAGATTCAGTTAGGAAGTGAATACGTTCATCATCCAGTCTCATGTGTAACTCAGTCTGTATGAGAATGACACTGGTAGGAAGAGGTTTGACTCAGTTTTACGATGGTCTGTATCACCTTTGAGAACCATTTAAAGCCAACCTAGAGTGTACAAACCATACAACAGATGTCAGTCTATTTGTTAGACAAACCACTCCAAAATGTTCAAATTATGTTTAGCAACAATCATTTAAATTTCTGTCTAACGTTACCAAATATCAGTGTATGATCAGATCTGTTGATGACCCGGTTTGGGCCAACCACCAGCTTTTTGAACATATGGCCCCTGACGTTTGATTTTACAATATTTAGCTATAAAGAGCCGTTAATAGTTAACTTTAGAGTTTTTCACACCTGATAATCCGGTAGACTCTGCTAGATTGGGGACCAAAATTGTGACATTTGTTCCATTTTAATTTGCTGCAGTTCAAATTAATATGGCACTGTAAACTAATTGAAAAAACCTGTTCCCCTCCACACCTGTGGTGGCGCTGCACCAAGGACTGCTGAAGGAAACGACATTAAAACCTTTGAAGACCACTTCCGTCTTCATTAAATGTAAATAAAAATGGAGTGACATCAGATCTAAGTGGTTGTAGGATTTATTTTGTCTTTGGTAATGATCATGAGCCTAACCCCAAACCCTTCTCACAATAGCACTAGAATCCCACTTTTGTTTGTATTTACCCAGAATGCCCTGCACTATACTGCACTTCCTGCTTTTGGAGACATCGGGGCTTGATTACACATTCACACCTCCCCGAACAAACCAGACTTTAAAGACAAAAAAAATGGAGCTTTAAACAGGACTGCTGTGAATGCACCCTTAGTGATTGTCGATGTGAAATGGGGGCACAAAGGCAGGGTAAATTACCCTTTAATTTACCCAATTAAAGGGTAAATTGGCCCTTTACTACCTAAACCTGGTAACAATCTGATCATTTTCATACAAGTATGAATGCGCTAGCTTTTGACCGACACCACAAACTAAGACATGAGAATTTGCAGCAATAAACTACTGCAAATCACACATTTATTTCCTTTTTGTAGGTCTGGACTATCAAGATGATACAGAATAAGATTACAATGCCTTTTAAAATAAGAATAAAAAAACAAACCTAGAAGCATATCACCAAATTAGTTAAGATAGTTATGGCCACTCCAAACAAAGTCAATGTTTGTAGTGGTCATCAAAAACCTGGAAGGGTACCCCACATGTCTGACTCAATTCATACAGTTTCAGGGGCGTTTCCACAAAATACAAAGAAAATGTATGTAAACTTCAAAAGTTGAAAAAGAAAAAGTATATATACATAGATGTCAGAATATTGTTATTCTGACATTTATCAAATAGAAAAAAGTTTGGTAATTATAAGCAATCTTGAAGAAGAAAACTTCTTACTTGAGGGAAAACGAGAAATACGTTTTTTAAGACTTTTTTTTTGGCTCCTTACATGTATTGAACAGTAATCTAGTCAGAAAACAGGATGGAGAGAAGAGGAAGACATGCAGCAAATGGCACCAGACCTGGAATCAAACCCACTTTCTTGTGTTTTTCATAAAGTGCAAATAACCGATTTCAACTGTATAGTCTTGTGCCCTGAACCTTTTTTTTTTTTTTACTTTGACATGAAAATTGAATATTTTGTACGGACTTCAATGACTTGAAAATACATCTTTGTAAATGTTTTGGCCAAATTAAGCTTGCAATAAAGTGCACTCACAAAACAACTGTTTGGTGTATTTGGTGTTATAAAACTTCATTAGATAGATAAACATTTCCGCTCGCAAAAAATATCCAAACGGTAAGTTATGTTTCTTGTCTTCTTGTTTGGTTAGCTGTGTCCAGCAGACACGTCAGCTTCTGAGGCGCTCCACTCATTTGTTTTCGTTTTCACTACACAGAAAAGCGAAGTTTATGTTTCATAGATCTCCTTTAATTTTCGGCATACGAATACACTGTAGACCACGAGCGCCCTCTCCGTGCCATGTAACTTTACCACTAAGCATGATCTTAAATCTCAGTTGTAGTTCAGCTTTTATACAGATTTGAGTGAATTTGGAACACCGGAAGTCAAATGTTAACGTTGCCTCTCGGCGCCAAAAACCTGTAAATGAACTGTTCAGTTAATTTCTGACCACAACATCATCCAGATTTACAGTGTTCAGTGAATAAGCTCAATTTCTCCTCTTGGCTCGCAGCAGTTCATTGGAAGAGCCACGTCATGTAGCGACTCCTGGAACAGGATGCGGTGCTCTGGACTGAACGATGGACTGTAAGCACTACCAGCCGACTGTAAGCGGCCGGTAGCGACTGTAAGCTTGTAAGGAGTCTCCCTGTGGCTAACACCGGCTCTCTCAGCGTTAATAAACTCACCGTCTGCAGCAACGACAACAGCCACAGTAGGTACACCTCTCCCGACATTTTGCAACCTGCTTTGTTAGCGAAACTACTACAATGGTCCTTTATTATTTCACTCAGGGAAAGCTACATTCGCCTGAGTAATGTTCAGTTTGAAAAATAGATTTGTCTTTTATTTTTTTCAGCTTATTGTCAGAACTTAAACATTGTCGCTTGAAAAATGTTTTTATTCTTTTAATAAAACATTTATTTTCTATTCCTTTCATTTTGTAAATTTCTTTCATATTTTCTATATTGGCATTAACTAAAGCCGACTAAAAATCTCTTCCTTGTCTTTATTGAATTTCGAGGATTATGAAAAGAGGGCGACACCTGTCGTCTGGTTGAGGTAAATCAGATGAAACTGTCCAATCCGGATTGAATAGGCAGGAATAGTGGACGAATGGAAAGCCACTGCTGGCTGGTGGACTGTTCATACATCCAATAGTCTGGGTGGCAAATAGGGGTAATGTGTCCGTAGTGCGGTGGTAACCACACTCGGTGTGATAGGGGACACTGGCAACACCGACTGGTACCAGTCTAGTTCCCCAATCCGACTGGAGAAGTTCGCATTCTGCTCAAATCTACTGAGTTTTGAGACGATTTACGACCCGGGACAATTAATGAAGCATGGGGATCTACCATTTGAGGTGACTGGAGGATCTGGATGTTACAAGATATCCACACACACGCTCCTGAGAAACGACGGGGAGAAAGAGCGAGCGAGAGAGAGAGAGAGGGCCATGCTCACACTCCCCAGCCGCTGAGTAAACCCCCCGCCGCAGCCGCTGTTTGTTTCAGTGTTGTCTCTTCCGAGGATGGAGTGACCAAATCCCTCTCCGGATGATTTGATGGGGTTGCTCAGAGTCATTATGCCGCCCAAGTTGCAGCTGCTGGCGCTGCTTGCGTTCGCAGTGGCCATGTTCTTCCTGGAGAACCAGATCCAGAAGCTGGAGGAGTCCCGGGGAAAGCTCGGTAAGTTGAAGCGATCCCGACGGAACGCGGCCCCAAAACGGGACCGCAGCACGGCGTGAGGAGGAGCGCGGGCAGAGAGATGCGGGCGAGCTCTCATTGTTGTGCATGTGGGTCAGTTAGAGACGCGAGCTGCGCCTCATCCATCAAGCATGCTTCGTCTTGTTCCTCAGAAAATGGCACACAGTCTTTCATTATTTACTGATGCAGGAGATGCTGAACTTTGCATGACTGATAGGAACGTCTTTTACTCGGCATAGGGATTGGTGATCACGTTAAACAGAACTGAACGATGAGTCAGGGAGGAGCAATTCCGTGGCTCAGTACAGAATAAGGGACAGCAGGTCGCAGTGGTTTTTTCATCACTGATTGATCGGTACTAGAAAACACTTAGTGACATCCACTGATGTCTTGGTCCATCTTAAAGGCAGCATACTTCTAAGGTATGATCAGCTATACTTCCAACAAAGCACAGCTGGTTGTTGAAGTCGATTTCCACTGTAATATTTCACTAAATATATTTTAAAGAAGTGCTCTGAAGAAAAGAAAAGAAAAAACTTCCAGCAAATTCTGTTTTGTGTGTATTTGGGTCATGACATCACAAGGGGCAAAAGAATCAAGCCGATGTTGCGTTTGCTCTCATAAGTGGGAATTTTTGAGTTTCCAATCGAGAAAGACCCTAGAGTCAGAATCCCAACCGAGAAGGTTGACGCTCATCGCCAAAAAGCCTCAAGTGTAGCATCCAATATGGCGGGCGCCATATTGGATTTGAGCAGTGGCACACGTGGTGCAGTAAACTGTGAGCATTCCTTCAGTGTTTGAGCTCCTGTGTGTTATTGTAGTTCGTAGCACCACAATAATTAACAAATCTAGTCCGACTTGTAACCAGAACACGCTCACCTCCAGCGTTCTGAAGAGACCCAGTGCAGTTTGATGGTATTTCTGCACAGTAGTGGGATTTTTCAGAGTTTTCAGTCAGAAATGAAACATTTCAACATCTGAGGTCTCAAGTCCTAAGAGACACGGCTGGAACCAGTATAAACTACTTATTAGGACTTTGTTTTTTTTTCAACTGGACTACATCTACTGCAGACATGTCTTTTCATCATTCCCTTCATCGCCATCAGTTTGTATTGATGCTACAGCGATTCGCTAACTATTAGCAGATCCCACAGTTTCTCCACTTGCAACTGGAATACGCTTGATTCAGGTGTGACGTCATTCCGACTTCCAAGATGAACCAAATGTGCCACCAATAAACACCACGGTGGAGGAGGAAGGAAGATTAGACGCCTCTGAACAGGGAATCCAATGTAAAAACTTGCAAACACAGTGGACAAGAAAACTAAGAAAAGGCAATCAGCTGTGATCAGCTGCCTTATGTGATGTCATCAGAGTTTTGGAAAAGTGGAATTTAACTTAAGTTACAGTTTACACCAAAATAGCAAAATAAAAGAAAAGGGTGATCATGCATGTTGTGTGGATATCTGAGGTGAGTTTGTTTGCAGAAAAGTCTGGCTGCCATGTTTAATACAGCACAGTTCACAGCATGTGACTTCTGCTTCATGTTGACGCCGATAGACGTTTTCTGGCTCTTGATTCACGTTTGAACTGCTGGAGGAAAACATTTCAATAATAACGTGGCCTGCCACCGTAGCCAGTTTTACTGGGGAATAAATTGTCCCAGAAATGATTGCGATAAACGATAATATTGCCGTTTCGAGACCGTTTTCAACTAAAATAATGACGGTGGCACAATAATGCAAAACTGCAATTAAATTTTGCTCACAGCACTCCACACTGCAACTGGAAGACATTTTAAATGGAAAATAAAACCAACCAAAGACAATAAATATAAATGAACATAAAAACACACACACACACACACACACAAGTGAAACCACACATAAAAAAAAGATAATGATGTCCCTGTCAATGAAATCGCCTTTCAAAAAATATTAACCATCAGAACGGAAATTATAATTTCTTTAATGATTTAGATCATTTATTGATTAATTGCTTATTGAGACAGGCTTGGTAATAACCTGGACTTGTGGGGACACTGCAAATCCTCCCCTGCCCCCTTTAGCAAATTCTCCTCTGATTAAAAGAAGAAAAAATAAAGTGGCATGCGGTGCCCTCTGAAATCTCATCGCCAGCTCCCATGGGGGTTCAATCCCAGAAAAGATCTGGGACGTTGCAGGATTATCCGTGCAGTGCCTCCGCTGAGGGGGTTTTTGAGGAGCAGCAGCGGACCTGAGCAGTCGTTGTGAAGGGTGCAGCCGAGGCGTCTCGGAGGGATTCACACCACATCCGAGCTGTTTTTGATGAGACCGCGAGTCTGGGCGCAGAGGAGATTCCAGACCCGCAGCGTTCAGACAAGTTCCAGCAGGAGAGGCGCCAGGTGTGACCGGTCACAGCTGGGATGCATTCCGGATAGGTGCTGCAGCCTCAGGGCTCTTACTCTGAAGGGTCACGAGAACACTGGGAAAAACTTTCAGAGACGCGCTGCCTTCAGTCGATCAGACTGCAGCTGCACGCATATGACCGCTTGTGTTTGATTTATAAACAAAAGCGGCGTTTCCATTCACCATAGCATTGTGCAACTTGACATCTCGAAAATAAATTTGTTTAAAAGAAGCATGGCAGTTTTTGTTTTAAAAAACTCGTTTTTAGATAAAAGATTTTGCTGCTAGGATGGCGTGTTTTTTTGTTGTTGTTGTTTTGGTTTTTTTGGCCATAACAAAATTTGGTTTATTTTCTGAAACTATAATGGAAACTCTTTTTTCCCCCCAACAACGGGATGTTGCCTCTGGCCCAAACCACGAAGAAGAAGGCGACAGGAAGTAGTTAGAGGATGATAGTGCAGCGTGTTTTTTAGTTACTTATAGCGTTAACAAACTTATTCAAGTGTGATTTTAATTGCTTTTTTCATGTAATGGAAACCCCACAAAATTGTGTTTTTTTTTTTGTTTTTTTTTGCACATTTGTAATGGAAACTAAACTAATATGGCTATTGCACAGTTAGATAGTTTTAACAAGCAATGAAACTGGGATTCTTCAAGACATTATATGCTGAGGTGTGAGACTGGGTGTGACTATCAGAGAGCACCGATAGATCGGCCAGGTGATAGACCGACCCCATTTCCTTCAATCAGCTGAAACTTACATGTTGGGATGAACTGATGTGTTGGACCCATGTTAATATTGCTGTGATGGCAATATTAATATAGTGTGTGTATGTGTGCGTGTGTGTTATATATATGCCAGGTGTTTGGGTGTAATAGTGCTGATTATAAAAGCTGTCTCAGAGTGTTACTCAGACCTCAGCCTCCTCCTACATCTCCTGCTTACCATCCCAGTGCCCTGGTGTGTGTGTGTGTGTGTGTGTGTGTGTGTGTGCTGTCTCACACGATGCTGCACACTTTCTCTCGATGGCGGATGCTTTTTTATAAGCCACAGTGCACCTTGAAAGCCACACAGAGATTTAGCGTGTTGTTTCTCATTCGTTCAGTTCACATTATATTTTTAATTTTTAGCTTTTTGTCGCATCGGACCGCAGCAGCCTGGGCTGCAACGATAAGTCAGCTGACCGATAAATCATCCTCGGTTTCCTTAATTTTGGGCGATCGGTCGATACCTAAACATGAATCCATCGATTGCTCTACCTCAGGAAAAGGTATAAAAATCAGATTCTGTCACCAATGGAGTGACTTTGTCGTTATATTTAGTTTCTTTTTAGACAGGAAAAAAATCATTTTGGGGCGGGGGGGGTATTTGTTTTCTATGTCGTCTTTTTTTTTCCGTCTTGGGATATAAACAAATCAAATTTAGTCATTAATATCAGGTGAACAGACACAAAAACAAACCATAATGTGTGAAACAGTGTTATGGAGTGTGTTTTTGTTTACATGGTTCATAAATGAGAAAGAATGAAGCAAAATGAAAAAAAAAAAACATTATATAAAGGGGAGGAAAAATAAATAAATAAATACATAAACGTCCTTGATTACGTTGCTGATGATAAAGTACTTTGCAGCAATAATAATAACTATAATTGAACTACACAGGATAAGTAGGAGACATAAATGAATGCGCAGGTCAGGCTTTTTAAAAATCGGTCAGAGAACTGCACCTGTAGTCCTTTCTGTTGATGGAAATGCTCCTGGTGCAGAAGTGAGAGAGAGAGAGAGAAACATCCTGAAGAGAAAATCTCTGGAACACGAGCCGCACATGTTGCCCTGTTGCTTTCTGAGACAGCGAGGGGATAATAAATGTTTCTGCGAGACGGACTGATGAAGCCGTTAGCGTTGCCTGTCATGTGTCAGAAAAGGTCGTCAGAGGCACAAAGACATCCGGGGCGAATCGGTAATACCTCTGCTTCCCTTGCCAGGCCCTGTTGATGCGCAGCTTAGACATCTATTTATATTTCCTGCTCTCCCACACAGTTGTTTTCCTTGTGGCAGCTCAGCGCTGCACAGGGCCACACAGAAGATGATGGAGTCTGTCTGGGCTCGTACGAACGCCAGCCGAACTCGGCTTCGGGAGACGAATGTGCGTTGGTCAACAGTGTTTTGGACGGATCCTTATCGGCCCGAGGAAGGCAAAAACACCTCGGCTGGTTCAGGACACACATGATCACATAGACCTAAAAGTAAAGGTTAATTGTGAAGTGGATGGAAAATTATACAGTTTTCATGTATAATGAAAACTGCAAATTTCTGCCTTTGGTGAAAAACTTCAACAAACACATCAACCTACTCCTGTTAGCACAACTTGAACACATTAATAGTTTTTTTTTTCCATTGTCCCATCAGATTGTTGTTGGTTTTTTTTTTTTTTTTTTTTTTTTTGTAAAAAGAAAAATTGGGTTGAGGGAAGCAGCTTTGTTGTCCATCGTTGTTGTTAGCGGATGTCGCTTGTGCGTCAGCTTTACGGGTGTACCAGAAACGCGCAAATACAACATTTCCAACCAGAACCTTTGTATGTAAGGAAAAAAAAAAAAGAAGAAGGAAAGCGATTAATTGAGTTAAAATGTTTTACGTGTTTAAAATCAATGTAATGAATTAATCGAAATTGAATTAATGTTAAAGTTCTGACCCTAGTTATAGCGTGATTAAATGTCTTTCTAATCTGGTTCTTCAGATACAATTACAGCTATAAACCAAGACTTGGAGGATGTCATAAATTTGCTATTTTTTTCCTAGTCGTTGCTGGAAAACCCCCATAAAATTTAAAAAAATCAAACAGTGGGCCAGTATTTGCAGATTCGCTCATTTGTGTGTGTGTCTTTTTTTTTTTTGTGGCACGTAAAAACACACACAGATTGTGTGGTAGCACAAATTATTTGTGGATAATTTGCGTGCAAGCAAAGTTTTTTCTAAAATATTCAAAAGAAAATGCAACATGGCGCCTAGGCATTTTGACGCTTAAATGCCTAGGCGCCATGTTACAGAGCAACCAATCCAGGAACGCCACTCATTTTCCTTGGCACTGATTGGCTGAACCACAAGAGCAGAGATACAGATGTGCGCTTCTGTGGTAGCCCTGAGATGTTTTCCACCGTGTGTATTAATGCATGATTTGGTATATTTGGTGAGTGAACTTTAAAATAGGCAGTTAGAAGTAATATATAAGTCAAAGCTATGAGTATTGGGTTGAATTTTGAACCAAATTCTGAATGAAATCTATTACAACTGTAATAGACTTTTCTCCTGCTGGAGATATCAGGACACCTGCCTGGACAGGTTAGCTCTATCGTTCACCTCCTCCTTTAAAAACCTCCACACACTCTGGAAATGAACCCAAAAGGCGCTCCCCCTCTCCGCCCACCACCACAAGAATCTGATGACTTGGCGAGAAAACTCTGATGGATGACCGGAGCGGGCAGACGTCTGTGTATGAGAGCAGCGAGTTCTGTGGGGGCTGGCGGTCACGATGCTGACGGCCCGCCACGCTGCCCGCTCCCATTACCAGGTAAGCCTGCTGTAGATCCATCTGTGCCGTGCTGCAAGGCTGCACACGGACCATTAGAAGGGACAGGTAGTGTCCAAACCCACATGGAGATTCCACAAATCATCTCCACACACCGTGATGAAGCCGGAAACTACAGCGCATTGTTAGGTTACAATGAAGGCATCTACAGATAGGACTTCTGTGTTCTCGCAATTTTTTTCACACAATAAAAGCTCTGCAAACAAATGTTAATATCAGACAAAGATAACTTAAGTAAATACAAAAATTGTTTTAAACAATAATTTGATTTATTGAGGAAATAAAAGCAATCAAAAACATCCTGGCTCTTTAAAAGGTAATCGGCCTTTAAACCTAATAACTGGTTATTTCTTGTGTGGTAGCAACAGCTGCCATCTACTGTTCACAACACTAGCTGAGTTTCCATTTCAAATGGAAATCTGTCTATATTCTACTAATGTAAAAAAAAAATCACAATTTCACATTTGCAGCATTTCCATTAAATAAAAAATGGTCTAACCTAGCTTAGCATTTTTCTTTCTTTAATGCAAGACTCGATCTGGAAGTGAGCAACTAGATCATTTCGAATTATAAAACGTTTAATATTTGAGTGAATAAGCTCTGATTCACTGTAACGCATTAGCTTGTTCAATCATTCAGTAATTTACTGGAACTTTCCAAAAGCCTTGGACAATTAATATCCAGTGATGGACCAAAGTTGTTGTTGCACACCTGACTGTTCCCCAGAAAGTGATTCTTTGGAACAGACTTTCACTCATGGTTTTAGTTTCATAGTTGTTGAATGTTCTTAAGTCTACTGATTTTGCCAGACATCAGTATATTTACGCTGTTAAGAGAAGCATTGTGGGTACAGAATAAATGTCATCAGCTGCATTGCATCATGGGTGGCTAATGTGAGAAGTACCAACAAAAAGGCTCTCAAAAGAATTCATATATGTGAATCTGTGCATGTATTTATTTAATTGACTCCTTTGGTTGTTCATAAGTACCTCATTTGTTCATCTGTTGTATACTTGCCTCTTCATCAATAAAAATTCTTATAAAAAAAAGAGAATGTAAGGAGAGGAAACGGAACTGCCGTGTAAACAGACTTCAAAATAAGAGCGTGAATATAAAAGGCTAGCTTCTTGGAGAATTCTTAACAGTCAGTAACCGAAACTTCAACGCAGAAGTCGAACTTTATTCAGCTGAAAGCTTAAAAGCAGTCAGGTAAAGTAGCACCTTAGAAATTATCCGATAAAATGAATTTAGGGGAATCTAAGTGCACTAAATGTTTTCAAAGTTAGCCAAACCACTAGAGTGCTAGATGGAAAATTAGCTCCCCTGCTAGAGCAGTAGCGAAAGTGTCGTTGTTACACAGCTCCACAGTTAAACGGGAAGACATGTTAACGTAGCAATTAGCTCGGCTAGCATGACTGTAGAAAATACAGTTTCCTTCTCTAGAAACGTCTCACAGAGAAGCTAACCGTGATGTTTTCCATCAGTAACACCCACGCCAAGAGGGATGTTATCAGCAAAATCTGTCAGCTCTCATATGACCTTTATATATATATATATATATATGTATATATATATATATATATATATATATATATATGTATATATATATATATATATATACTGTATATAATTAAATTATATAATTTTTAAAAATCAGAAATCGTCCCATTCCGCTCACCAGCCAGCTTCTCCGTGTGTGGCTTGTGAAAACTAGACATTCGTTATCCGGCTGCTGGTATCTAATAAGCTGCATAAAGAGCTAAAGTAAAGTTTTTAAGCATGGGGGTTTAAATGGTTTGATAAACTGATATCACTGCCAGTCACATTGGTTTGCTCCACGGAGTTCATTACACAAATGGATGCATCAGTGTTGCATAACATCTGTCCTTCCAAGTTGCGGTTAAAGAGAGAAGGGTTGCCAAACGCTATTAAAAGGTTATTCCCTCTAGAGAAGTCCCTGTTCATGTAAAATCAGCGTGGCTATTCATTTTTAAAGCTCAGTAAACTCTTCAGACGTGTGGTTTTAGGTGGCACTTCATGTCATGGCAGAAATGGGAATGTTGCTTGTAAAAGCGTCACCTCATGGCCCTTGTAAGTGGAGAAAAATAGATGGCCCTAAGTTAGCGCTTGCCCTCCAGGCCTGGTGAGGTCTGCTCCTCTCCCAGCAGGACAGAATCTCAAAAGACTTTTCTTTTTCTTTTTTTCTTTTTCCATCCAGCATCAACGGCTTTCTATCTGCTGGCAGCGAGTCGGCACGATTAAAGGAATTCAATTTCCATCTGTTGCGTGGCGGTATCTGCTTCCAGACACAAGTGGCCCTGTGATGAGCTCTGGGAGAGCCGAGACGTGCTGTCGAATGCCCACAGAGAGGAGGGTGCGTGCGGCCGTTGTCGAGGCATTCGCCGAGCTGACGCAAGACTTTTTAAGCATTCATTTCCTGTCTCAGCGCCATCGCTGTCAGTCCCCAGTTTGACTTTGATTGTCATGCTAGAGTCTTGTGGCCCACCCACACACGCCCGCTGCTCGGGGACCTGGAGATCTGGTCAGGAATTTGCTCTTGAAAGGACATCGACCAGGCATTACCGGTCTATTCTCAGGCGCACACAGCACAGACATTGATTGCAGCTCAGTTCCCCGCCGGACGTCGTTCATCTTGTTGCTGATACTGTATCGGACACTGCTGGAAATGTGTGTGCCATACTTCCTTTAACAACACCCACAGATTTGTAGATTTTGTGCCAGTTGGCACAAAAAAGCAGCTTGAGTACTCAGCTGGACCATGACTCATCTCTTCTTTCAAAGTCTTTTCCTTGAAGACATCTAAGCCCTATTATTCCTCCTCGTCCTTTCTTGTTTTAATTCTTACACAGCTTTCGGGTTTTGCTTTTGAACTCTCGCTGAAACCCTTCGTATCTGTTTTTAGCTCTCCTATGCTCTATAAAGGATGCACAAGTCATTTGTTCTCCCTCTGCACCCGGGCATCTGCTACTACAAGCAGCTGGTGGTGTCTGCCGCCTGCACCTCTATCTGAAACATGCTGTTTTGAGCAGCTAATGGAGGAGAGCTCGCTGAAGAGATGGGCGTAGGTGCCTGGGATGGATTTGCTGTGGGAGGTTGGACGGCGTAGCGCTAATGGTCAGACGGGGCTTTTGCCGTATTGTTAGAAGCGGGCCTTGATTGGGGCCAGGGATTTATGGCCCCTGGTGTGCACTTTGTCTGACAGAAAATGTGTTTCTGCAAAGTGGCATGCGCAGCGGCAACCGGAGCCGGCTCAGTCGTTCACTGCCGTCGCAGGATGACAGACAGGCTAATCGGGGTGTTATGGACGGTTTCACACCCTCGGTGTAATTGGAGGCTGTTCCAGCAGAGCAAAGCACTCCAGTGCCACCCATCACTCCCTTCCCCCCTTTTGATCGCCTCACTCTGATTCCCCCTACTTCTGCTCCTCACAAAGGCAACCCGTCACCCCACATTTCTCTCCTTTCCCTCCACATTTTAAAACACGGTGCAAAAATATAGTCTGTTATGCTTCAGAATGAAACTGAACAAATCTGAATCAAACCGTAAGTGGTGTGTCAACCTCTAAGCTCCCAGTTACTTGGACAACGTACCGCCTAAGCCTTTTATGACTGTAATTGTACCTAAGAAGAGAACACTAAGATGCGACAGCCAGCTGGCAGGTGGTAAATGAGTCATAATCACATTGTAATTTCTTTGGGAATTACGGGTTCGACAGAAGCCATCCCTTATGCTCTTTCTTGGTGCTTACTGTGCGCTTATATTCTAATTTTATTGTAGAGAAAGAACATCATCTGGGCTAATCGTTACACATTTCTTCACCAATGGTTTCCAATGTTGACTTCTGTAAAGGAGGAGCTTAATCAAATCTTGTTGACCTTACACCCCACCACACTATTCCATGTCTACCTTGCATTTCAATCACATATGGAAAGACACACTCCCTTAAGTAAAAAACATTCCTTCATCGACAAAGGTCGATGGAATACATTAGATATTTCATCACTGGCTAAGCCTAGCTGCCACAGATTTCTTGTAAATGTAAAATAAATAAATAAATACACAAGTGGCACGGCTATAAAATTAATTCAGAAACTTAGCAGATATAACATTAGTTTATCTCATGCCATGCTATGCAGTTGCTCTGTCTGCACTGATGATTAAATCACCTCAAAATCCCGAGTTCTTGTGGCGACTCCAACCGAGTGGCAGCTCAACCTACTTTCTGATTAACTCAGCGAATAATTATTTATCCACTCGTGTCCAGTTTTAGAGCTTTGAACTTCCGTCCCTAAATTGTTCTTTAGATATGACCTAAAACAAAACAAAATGTGATGTTACTGCAAAAGTAGCATTTCTTACCTTGGCCCTGTTGATCTCCACATAAACACACAAGGCATTTAAAGTCATACACACATTTCAAAGAGATTTTTTGCTACACCAACATACATTTCCAGATTAGAACAGCTTCATTATACTTCACACACATATTTTTAATCTTAAGTGTTGAGCGGGGTTATAGGCCCCAGGTGTTTTTTGCCATGTTGCGTTCGTGTGTAAACTGTGTTGTTCCCAGTTAACTTCCTGCTACTTCCTGGCTGCAACATCTCATTATAGGATTTTTTTATTTTTAATTGTAGGATTTTTTTCAAGCTCATGTGGATTACTGTTGGCTTTACTTCAACAAACTCAACATGCCAATGGGGTGATGTTTCAACCTATAGTATCAAATAAAAAGAAGCTTGAGAGAGTACCAGCAGTTTTGCACAAGCCTACAGGTGAAAACAATCAAATTTGGTTTGATTTTGTGTCAGGGAGACACGAATAAACAGATGAGAAACCGTCTCCTGTAGTTATAAGAGCTATGAAAATGTTCCATTTTAAGAAGAATGATTTGTCGAAAATCTTATGTTGCAAGGCGTCAACTGGCGAGATTTGTTTGTGAATTTAATGGTCAAAGGGGTGGAGTTTAAAAACTTGTCTGTCTGGTGGTTTCATTTATTTCTTTAAGTAGTCAGTAAAGACTTGATGTAATTGTTGAAAAATTTCTTCTTAATTCTATTTTCATTTAAAAGATAAAAGCCCTAAATTTACTCTAAAACGTCCCTTCCCGGTTGTAGAACTGTTCTAAAAACAAGTCAATGTTTGAAGATATTTCTGTATCTGTGGAAGACCAACTGATTAAAAAATCATCACAGAGAAAATACAAGTCGAGGTCAAACACGGTGCAATCTAATGCAGCTGATCTATAATCCAACTCGGGTCCATTCAGTTCATTTCGATACAAATCAATTAAACAGTTTAACTGATCCAATTACAACCCTGACCTACATCTACTGTAAATGTAGAAAGAGCTGAGATGAGCTCGTGTTCCCAGAGTGTGAGCTGTACAGGGAGATGGAATAAAATACGCCCAAGCTCATGTAGATCTAGTGGGATTTTAACTAATCCTCAAATCATAGGTTTTCATATTTCACCAATTGTAGATGCATTACATGCCCATTTTCCACATTACAAAAAAGTGCAATAGTATTGTTCTATTTACTCACCAGGGTTCTTTTTTGTAGGGATTTCATGACATTTGAAATTCTCAATCTAAAGCTGCTAACGAGTGTGTTACTGCTATCAAGGTGCCCCAAGAACAAACTTGCTCTTCAGTCCACAGTATGTTCCTCCACATCTTTCTATTATAGTCTGTAGATGCATTTTCATTAGCCCTAAAATTGCTCAAATTGGCCTAATTTTGAGAAAACTTTTCCATAAAAAGTTTTTATGCTAGGAAAAAGTGGGGGTTTTTTCAGTCATATTGAAATATATATTTCGCAAAACTGCAATGGAAACACTTTTTTTTAGCATTACGAGTCACGTGATCAAGAAGACAAGCACAGAAGACTGCGATTGGATACAACACTTAGTTGAATGTTACATTTCTAGGTGATATTGGTACCGTATTTGCTCATTTGGATGCATGCTGAAGACCCACTCTACAAGACCAGAGCAATTAGCTCTTTATCTATTTCTGCAAGAAGAAAATAATGTTAGTCTGTTTTTGGCTTGGAAGTTCTTACAGCACGAAAACCACAACCCAGGAAAGATTAAATGAGCTTCATCGCTAATTATCTGAAAGTGCAAGGTGGGCAGCAACGGCGTCCTCAGCGCAGTCTTTTCTGTGAAGATGATTGTTTGATGAGAGACTGGCACAGAAAACAGGAAGTATTATGTACTAAAGAATTGAAGAGTTACCTGACAGAGGTGGTTGCCAGGGCGATCATTTTCCGAGATTCTGACCTTGATAGACTGGCATCCTCTGTGTCGTAGCAGTAGAGGAATGGCGAGTGTCTCTTTGTTGGGGATTCTTTCACCCGCAGATAAAGGGCCCACTGTTTCTTCATAAAATAATGGACATCACTGATTGAACTCCACAGTGCTTCAAATTGAACACACACCTTTTAAATGGGCAGTATTGTGTGTTTTTCAGGCATATGGTGCTATTCTAAGGCACAATCAAGTAACAACATGCTATATATCTCAAATACGACTTAAAATAAATTTTACTTTGTAATTTAACTCTTTGAAATCTGGCCTCCGTCTCTTTAAAAACTCCTGCTCTTTCTGAAGTCATCACAACATGGCTCCTCTCTTAACCCTTTAACATTTTTACCAGCATTGCACTGAAAAGTATCTCGTATAATTAGCTGAGCAGATGCGCAGTTCCACCAGATGTTTGCTAATTGCTACTAGCTAGTCTGAGGGAGCTGAGTGGGTTAGTTTTGGGGGTTCAAAAAAGTGGATTTTACATAATACTTCCCCTTTACTGCTGATGAAATCATGAACATTTTGAAATAAATGAATGTTCTGTATGGTGGAAACAATTGGTGGAAATAAAAGCAATTAGATAATGCTATATATTTATGTACCAGATGTAAAAAAAAAAAAAAAAAAAATTCTATGCACTTCAGCCTGTTTTAGCAACTAATATGGTTTAGTGTTTGCCGTAGTGTGTAGTTGCCTGTTACTTCTGGCGGTTGATGATGCTTGCTGTGGCAGCCATTGTTTTCCTCACTTCCCTGACGCAGCAGGGTTTTCCTTTTCCTGCTTCTCCTCCCAGCGTCCCTCACAGCACCAGCCCAAACATCAGGTGGCTTATAAAGCTCCGTCATCACCATAACTCATAATGACTGTGCTCTCACTCGCCTCCTCCTCGATCGATTGTTGTAAACAATGTTTTTATACGCTCCCACCGTCTCCTATGTGGTATTCCAACGTGACACTTGTGTTTTACTGTGGAGCGCCTGGGAGGACAATAATGTTTGCAGGAAGCTAGCTGCTGTCACGGGAGAAGGAGGCAATTGAAATGAAAGGGATGATTTCATTTTCATCGGGACATAGAAATATTTAAATCCCTCGCTGGTGGAAACCACAAACTTCTACAAAGAACGGTGGGGGGGACGAGGACAGCAAGCCTGCAGGAGTTTTACAACCAATTACATCAGACCAAAAAACGGAGACGCGAGGAGGAATAATATTTCCTTTTGTCACTATCTTCCTTTTCCCCCAGATTAACTGTGGCCCATGTTACTGGGAAGCTTTTACCAGCTGCCTGACAAAAAGCCCGGGTCTTCAGAGATGGGCTGTGTTTTCCTTTTACTTTGTTCAAAATATCCATGCCTCGAACACTTTCACATTTTACCTCAGTATATTTGAAGAGGATTTTATGTGACAAACCAAAAAAACAGTGTTCAGGAAAGTGATCCATGGTTTTCAAAATATTGGAAAATAGAATCTAAAAGGGCAATGTGGATGTATATACATCCTTAGGCACAATTGAATCTAAGGGTGTCTTAAGATCTGTTCAGTCGGCTCTGTTTAATCAGGAAACAAAATTGTTTTCAGTGGTTTCATGCTGCATTGTGTCAAACAAGCCAAACCTTTTGAAAAACCTGTTCTGCCCCTCGCCTGTGGTGGCGCTGCACCAAGAACCAAGTAAGGAAACGACATGAAAACCTCAGAAGAAGACAGTGAGGCCACCTTCTTTCTTCACAAAATGTAAACAACAATGGAGTGGTGTCATTTTTTAGTGGTTGTAAAAATTTGGTCTAAAACACGATCCATTTCTTCCGCTAGCGCTAGACTTGCGTGTTGATTTTGATTGGATTTACCCAGAATGCCCCGCGCTAGTCGACTTCCTGCTTTTGGAGCGGTCTCTGGTGTACTTGGCATGCAAGCTGCGCCAGTCCAATTTCACTTTTACTGAACCGAGTTTTTTTATATTTTTTTTTTAGGTGAACCAGAGTATCTGTAGTATCTGAGAATCTGTAGGTAGACATGTTGACAGACAGTCTCTGGCTAATCCGATTGAGCTCGAGCTATCTTACAAAGATGAATGGGAGGAAAAAAATGTGCAAAGCTGGTGGAGCGATTCCTCTAAAGACTTCCAGTCGTCATCACAGTCAAGTGGGGTTCTACAAAATAACAGAGGACTTTGGATGTTCCACCTTTCGAAATTCTCTGTTTAAAAAATCTTGAAAACCCTCAATCATTTCATCCACTTCAACATCAGACTGCTCTGTGTGGCCGTAGGGTGATGAACTGTGGAAAAGCTCAAGAAGCATGAGCACTTTTTGCAAGGCACTGTAAGACTCCACTTTTTATCAGCATGTGTGCTTCTTTTTTTCCTTTCATTTCCTCCTCTCATTTCCCTCCTCGCGCCTGTTTTCTCCTCAGAACAATGTTGGCGGCGTCACCAAACTGCAAACTGCCTGGCTTCCACTTCACAGTTTATTAGACAGAATACAGATAAGAACATGACAAACAGCTGCGTTGCGGGCCTGTCTGTGTGTTTGCACAGCACCTTATTAACGACTTATCTGGGTTACTGAATATTCAGCTGAGACCGCGGCCCCCCGCTGAGTCCAGATCACTGGATTTGCGAGTTGACATCTACGTGGTTTCCTCCTCTGCTTCTGCTCGGATGTTGAAGCAGCTCACCAGAATGATTAATCGGGTTCTTCTTTTCTTAGACTCATGGCTGTGTTCTTCCCGTCAAGACTCCGTCGGTCCAACACAATGGATTACATTGCTGCTGGTTTGGGGCTTTGTTAAACAGATTAGGCGTCAGTGAGCTCCTTCATGTTGGTGTGCACAGGCTGCTGAGGGCTTGCAGACTCGTAATCTTGCTATTTTGCGGCATCTCCTTCTCAAAGTTTTCTAAAATCGAATAGAAACATCTTGAACCTTAATGTAATAGAACTTTCTTGCTTGGCCACTTTTATTCAGGAAATTTAAGTAATGTCTGGTTCAGATGACAAGATTTTAAGATTGTAGGATTATTTTCAAAAGCTGAGAGACTCCACACATGACTGTGAAAAATGATAGATTTAAGAGGTTTTAAAAGGATAGAGTGTCTTCTCCGGGTTGGTGAGGAGGGCCTGCCCAAATGGAGGAGTTGAAGTATCTCGGGATCTTGTTCGCAAATGAGGGAAAAATGGAGCGGGAGACCAACAGGGATAGGTGCAGTGAAGCAGGCTGTACCGGTCTGTCATGATGAAGAGAGAGCTGAGTCAAAAAGCGAAGCTCTAGATTTGCCGGTCAGTCTACGTTTTTCCCCTCATCTCTGGTCATGAGCTTTGGGTAGTGACCGAAAGAACAAGGTTGCTGATACAAGTGGCAAAAATGAGTTTCTCATGCGGGGTGTCTGGGCTCTCTCTAAGCGATAGGGGGAGAAGCTCAGTCATCCGGGAGGAACTCAGAGTAGAGCCTCTTCACATTGAGAGGAGCCAGTTGAAGTGGCTCGGGCATCTGGTTAGGACCCAGACCCTGGTAAGGTATTCTGGCCACATCCCACCAGGAGGGGATGGAGAGAAAGACCCAGGACACACTGGAGGAACTGTATTTCTCTCCTGACCTGGGAATGCCTTGGAATTCGCCCGGAGGAGCTGAAAAACAAGTGGCTAAGGAGAGGGAGGTCTCCGTAGAAGCAGTAGCCTAAGCTAGACTGTCGTAGCATCCTTTAGATTATCGGAAGGGGAAGATCGACTTAGTGAATGAGAGTAATCCACCACTCCCATCCCACCCTGCAGCTCCTCTCAGCGGCCACTCTAGGCTGCAGGTCTCCCCTCGGTGGTGGAGGTTTGGACTTTCAGCAGAGTTCAGAGTTTGTGCTTCTGAACTCTCGCCAGAGGCCATTGGGTGCTTCTGATAAGGCATCCAATGGATGGGGAAGTTTGGTAGGTCAGGACTTATTAAGCAAATGTGTTTCCATCTCCACTTTGGCACAATAACTCTTTTTTTGATACGGTGAAAACAATCTCAAGAGAGCTTTTAAACTTTATGCGAAATTAAGGAAGTTATTTTGACTTTTGCCATTTCCGTTAACCTTTTCTAATGCAATACTTCCAAATGGACATAAAATACCTCTGATGGAAACACGATTAATGTTATTTCTGATATCATTCCACTTTGACATTAACACTGTAGATGAAACTTGAACATTTGTTTAATGACTGATGGCCTCCCAGTTAATATCCCCTCCAGTAATACAGGATGACATTTAAAGAAATCGAAGTCTGACCTTTTTAGAGATTGTAATATCTGTGTTTTTATAACCTGACATCTTATGAGCACAGTATCAGACTTTTGTCTCCCTTTAGTCTGTCATCTCTCCTGTGGTCTTCTGCCTGGTGCCTGTGTGCAGGCAAGAAATGCCGGAGCCGTAACTGACTGAGCACGATGGCATGAACAGGGACACTCGTCTTTCCCTGTGAATATTTGCTATTGTTGCAACTTTGCCAGGCGCCAGGCATCTGTGCAAATCTGCGACTTGTAGCCAAACAAATATGGCAACTCCCTTCAGAAAACTGCTGAGTCACTTTCAACACAAAATGAAAATTGTCTAGAGGCACAAAACAAATAGATTTTATAAATCTACACTAAATAAAATGATTTATTTCTGTTGGAGATAGTCGATGAGCCTGGTGGCGCCAATTGTAGCTACGGCAACCTCGTTTCTGTGAGGCTGCACCAACACAGCTGTCATTACTATGTAGCACCGCCATCAGAGGACGAATGTGAGTATGACTATGAAGGCTTTGGAGTCCTCGGACTTGGTAAAGTGCTGTACAATGGTAGACCTTTTACTATATGATTTTGAAAGCTAGGGAAATTACATTAAAATAATGTTCAGACTTTAGAACAAAATGAATCCTCTAGTTTTTGCAAAGAAAAAAAAACTCTTGCAGAATGAGGTCAGCTGCGTGAGTCCTTTCCATAAATATGGAAAAATGAAGAAAGATATGTAACCTGCTTAAAAATATAAAGTGCTTAGTTTGAAGCTAAAACAATACATTTTAAAAGCCCTGTCCCATTTGTGCCTTTCTGTAGATACCCAGATATTCAGATATTGCATAAAACTAGACAGAATAACTGCTAAAACAACTCTTTGTTATTGTCTTTAGAGGTAGAAACTGGGGCTGGGACTTTAATTAATGAATTTTAAGTTGTTAAAAAATTCTAATGCCATCAATCACAATTTTTATTTCTTTATTTTACATACTAAAGTTACGAGCCAGAACCTTTGTATTCACACGTTTCCAGTACACCTGTAAATCTGACGCACAAGTGACATCCACTAAAAACAACAAAGCGACTTCTGGCCCACTTCAGGTTCAGTTTTGCTTCTGAAAATGATCTGATGGGACGCTGGAAACTCTTATTGTGTTCAAATTGTGCTAAAAGCAGTTAGCCTATCAGTGAAACTACTCAAGGCTAAAATAGCATCTCAATGCTAAACATGTGGCAGCAGTGCAGATGTCCCAACGTTATTGTCAGCATTCACATTTCTAAAAAAGCTCCACGAATGACCAGAGGTTCCTGAAAAACTAGAAAGCTGATTGGGTGGAATAGCACATTGGTCCAATCTGATGGTTGGAGAGCCTGAACAACAGATTAGAAACAATAAATATCTTTGTTATTGGGCATTTTGAGTTAGAAATGTATGTTGTTGATATATGATTTTCGATTAAAATGTGATTAATTGCAAGTAATAATAACAGACCCTCGATTAAACATTTGAATCCAGTCCCACCTCTTAAACAAACTCTTCTAAGATGTTTTTGTAGGGGCCACATGTGGCAGACCCCTGCTCCAGACCAACAAGCAGCCAAGAACCTCTCCTTTTATAGAGCTGTTCATATTTACTGGTGTTCAAATACTGTTGCTACTTTTAACCCAAAATCTCATAGAAGTTCAAAGGATCCCATTAATTTCTTCCATCTCGGCTTCATTTCTGCTTAAAAAACAAAGTTCAACACCTTTCATCTGTTTTTGTACAGTTGAGCTGAGATTTAAATCATTTCAGTAGACAATAACGACCAGACATATCCCAATATGTAAATCACATTTGACAGAGGCACCTCTTTTTTAAAAGTTTTGCTCTGCCTTGTTCTGTCTCAGAGTGAAACGCAGAAACCTCAAATCAAGCATGGACAAATAGCTGGACGGTGGACGGACAGGAAGATTTGCCTGAGCTGTTCAGACTGACAGAGGTTTGACTTTAAAAGCAGAGGGAGATCTTTTCAGTGGAAACAAGACGCGGGATCCGTTCGCATCCTGGAGTGCCCTCTGGTCACTTTTTGCGCAGATGATTTGTCAGAGATACAAACCACAAACTTATGTCTCCAGACTTTTAATGATCTGATGGTAAATCCAGTACATCAGCATTAGATTAGATGGAGGAGCCACTCAGAGACAAAAGGATCAATCTTCTTGGGTGTTTTTATTTTTTGCAGAACTGCTCCGTGTAACACACTTGTCACTTTGCGAAACAGATTTTCCTCCCGTCCCTCCCACCCAGCATTAGGCCCACGGATAGCCGTCGTCTGCTCCGTCTAACAGAGTGTCGAGCTTTCCCCGGACTCCTGTGTGTGCATTATTAATTATTTGTTACAGGGCAGTCGGATAAAGAGGGAAGAGTGACAATCTCGTTTGTATCTGTGCAATCCGATCCGTTCTGTTACAACGGGGGTTTGTTGTCACACTTGGAAATAAATCCTTGGAGAGGGGGAAAAAAACAAACCAGAGCGCTCTATTTTAGTTCAAATCCTACTCCATATGCCTTCCTCTGTCTCGAGCTCTTTCATCTTCATTCATCTGTTGATCTGACTGTAGTATTTCACATGTTTTTTTTTGCCGAAGGCGTCTAGCAGTGACAGCCATTCCTGCTGGGACTGCTTCTCTCTCTCTTTCTACAAAAGAGATTTATTAGCTCTTCCTCAATCATTGTTCACATATTTTCTTTTTACTCTCTGCCAGAGAATGCGTGGCCAGTAGCCTCTGCTTAGTCAGGAGGATGCTTGCCAAGACGAGAGCAGTTCCAGCCAATCCACTGTGTAACTTGTCAAACCTACCGTTTCTGTACAAAGCAGAGGAACGTTAGATCGGTTCATCCATAAAACCTTGTCATCTGGTGGCTGTTTCCGATGAATCAGCCTCAACACGCAGTTTCTCAACGGTTTCTGTTTGAGCAGACATTACTGGCTTAACAGAACCATGCAGTCAGATAGGAGACATGTTGGAAGAGAAAGTGGGAATCAACTTAGGCCATGATGATTATCTTCTCCATCTACATGATGCCATATTGCTTGCATTTAGCTGTGTAATCTTGAACCTGTGTAATGGGCTATAGATTTTTGTGCAGAAGCTGAACATAATGACCACACGTCTAATAATGTTTTCAGTCGACGCTTGTTCATAAAAAATCGACTTTCCCCGTTAAAGTGTGGACTCTATCTAGCTCTAACCCGTTGGTAGCACATCCTAAAGTGCAACGTCAGCAGGGTTGCAAAATTCCAGGAATTTTCAAATTTGGAAACTTTCCTTGGAAATTGATGAGAATTTGTGAGCATTAAAGCTGCAGTATGTAACTTTTATAAAATACATTGTATCTGGTCAGAAACAACCAGTTAGAGCCAGGAGGCGGGACTTAGCACTGTCAATCACACTGGTTAGTCAGTGGGATTCCTGAAAGGATCATTTTGTCATTTTTAGTCCATCATCTCAGATCCTGTCATACTGACTAACCCCCACGTCCCAGCATGGTGTACATGCTGCTCAGTTCGCTAACAGTGGAGAAACAATTTGCCGTTTCTCCTCCAGGTTCCATGAAGCTGGATAAACAGGAACACTGTTTATTCGCTGTCATCGGAAGCTCTGCTAACTAGCCTTAGCATTAACGACAGGCTCTGGTGTTGTTAACTGTAGCGAAGCAGAGACCAAAGGGAGGATCTGAGTAGAACATACATGAGGGTGATTGATACTGCTAAGACACGCCTCCTGGCACTGATTGGTTGTTTCTGACCTTAGTGTTGTATTTTTGCACATGGCAGTAAGACCATAGGGGGAAGGCAGAGGAGCTCAATTTTTTCACAGATCATTTGTCTCTTTTTATACTGTCAAAACATAGAGACAGTTTTAACACATATGTCAAAAAAAAAATAAACATGGTGTTTATAAGAGTTACATGTTGTAGCTTTAATGGCAATATATATATTTAGGCTTTTATTTAATGGTTTGTTTAAATTCCTCAGATTTTCAGTTTATTCCCATCAGTTTTTATCTTTCCCATGAACAGTTAGCAGTTTACAATATTTCCCAAATTCCTCAATTTAGCTTCCAATGGAACGTTTCTGGGTAGTTTCCAGAAATAAACGTGAAATAATTCTGAGGTCCTCATAGATTTGTACTTTGCTGTTTGTGATTGTACTTTGATTACGATGTGAGCGATGGAAATTGAAGTCAAATTGCTCGTTTGTGCCCACAAACATAGCAAATAAAGTTGATTCTGATTCAGATTGAACATCCCTTTCATAATTTAAAAAAGACTCAAAACTACTGAAGTACAACACAAAGAAACAACCAGCACTTACCAAAGTCTCATGCTGGTATGTGTAGTCCAAATGTGTGTATGACTCTGCTCACCATTAGTGATGGTAAAACCCCTTTTCAAAAGGTGATGCCAAAGAAGACCAAGTGAAACCGCAAACATAAGTTGTTTGGGGAGAGATTTGTGTTTGGACAGTCAATGACCACAAGGTTCACCAGACTCTTTGGAATAAAATTGCCCAAAGGTCTTGTTTTGTTCACTTATCCCCCCTATTAGGCTGTAGTAAAACTCTGTATCTCCGAGTGGAACTAGCCGACTCAGAAACAGTTCCACATCAGCACTTGACCCCTGGAAAGTCCAAAAGCACTCAGTATGTTTCCAGCCTTAGGAAGTTATTACCTACCATCCACATGGATAGCAGAACCCGATTTCCCACCAGAGCATCTCTCAATAACGATTAAAAAAAACCCCAAAACATTCTAAAGAAATCTCCAGAAAGGATAATTTTGTCATTTTTAGTCCATCATCTTGGATCCTGTCATACTGACTAACCCCCAAATGATTTTCAATGGTGTGATTGTGGTCTCAAGACCCACACTCAGATCCGTTAACCACTTAAAGCTGTCTGAACGCTGTTGTCCCTCGGCTCAAACAAGGGTGTGTTCTGTGCCTTCTCTAAATTGGAGGGATGCTTTGTTGGTAACAGAGAGGTTCTTGTTTTCTTGACTACTTTTGTTGAACATTCAGAAGAAAATCAATAGGGGTTACATTATAAGCGGCCTTTACATGAGCTGTTTGCAAAGAATTCCTGGACAGCAGCGAAGGCAGCACGACTCTGTGGGGGATTATAGATGAAAATCAGGCTTCTGACCTTAACAGAAATGCCCTCCAGCTCATATTATTCTCACTTTTTCTGTAAATCTCATTTTTGCTACCTCTTTTAAAACCAGAATGTCCATTTAAAGCATTACAGAGCTTTATAAAGCGCACGTTTCACTCAGGACATATTGTGTCGCAGCAGTTTTTATGAGGATCTTTAACACAGTCCTTCTGGGCGGTGAGGACTAAAAATGGACTTTCTGTGACCTATAATTAAACCTGAGTTTGATTCCACCTCCTTTTATAGCCTATCTTGAGAACAAATCATTTACTCCAATTATCCCATGTGAATTGTTTGTTTCTGTGTTTTCTTTGTGTTTCTATCTATCTGTCAGTCAAGGTAAGTATCGATTGATTGAGCTGGGTCTAGATTGATTTAGGTATTGATTGAGCTAGGTATCAATAGTGCTGTATCTATTGATTGAGCTAGATATTGCTTAATCTGGGTATTTATTGATTGAGACTTTAATAGATTTTCAATTATGTGTTTCATATTAGCCACCACATGCCAGTCTTGGACATCTAAAAGATTGGCTTAGGCATCTGAACCTAAGAAGATTACGAGAATTCTGTAATTATTTAAAATCATCTGCTGTAAATGAACATAGGCAGTAAAATAAAGAAATCTGGAAAGTACATCAAGTCATTTGGAATATACAGTATATATATATATATATATGTATTTTGGATAAAAATTTTTTTTAGATATGAACGGACTAAAACTGCAAATATGTGAAATTAACAGCAGCTTAGGCAGCTTTGTTTTTTTGTTGTTTGTTTTTTTCAGAGTGATACAATTTGCTTATAGGGCTATTTTAGGAACAGACCTTTTTTTTCTTCCAGTTTGAGATTCAAGCAGAAATACTAAGGCATTTTTGCACATATCTATTACATGCAGGCGGCTTCGTGACGTCGCCGTGCAATTAATGTTTGAATAGGGAGTGGGAGTAAGTAAGCTCTTCTTCTTCCCACTCTTTTTCGAGCTACTTTCATTTCCTGATTATGTATAAATAATGAATATATGTATTCAAAACTATTTTCTGGTTTAAACCATTTAAGGAAATGCGCCAACCTTCTCAATTCTTAATGAAATCTGGAAGCAGAAGCATTTAGCGCCGTTTCTCTGCCAGCAGGGTTTAAAAACCTGATTCCTCTCACACACGGTCCCATCTCCTCGTCGTGTTTTGCTCCGTTTATGCGGACCTGCATCTCCTCTAGCCCTAGCCCTCCTTTCTTAACTCCGCTGCTAATCCACCCTTAGCTAAATACATCCAAAGACTGAATTAGAATAATTAAGACTTTCCAAAGTGTGTGTGAACGCTGTAGTGGTGACATAATTGCCCTCCCCACCACCCGTTCTGGAAACCTAGCAAAGCAAAACTAGCAAGCTACACCCAGAGGTGCAGGGGAAGAAAACTCAATTTTTAACAAAAAAAAAAAACAGATTTTTACCACAAGAGCAAGCTAGATCTCCTTCCTGCCATCCTCCATTGATTTTGCAATCCGGCAGCGTCCAAGCAGAACCACACAAGCCGTACACCTCAGTCTGCCCCTCATTGCCAATCTCTATTACCCGCCCAGCTCTAGGCCTCGGTTCGTTGAGGCTAAGCCTCTCCGGAGGGGAGAAGGGAGAAGAGGAGAACTGGTGGATGGGAGCGATGATGGATTTATGAGCCGCTTGGAGAAAGGATCATCTTCTCTCTCTCTTTCTTTCTCTCTCTTGCTTTTATTATCCCATCAGATCTGGCGTGGGAGCAATAATACATGACGGCCTGTCCCATTTCGGAGATCAAGCTGCGAATGTGAATGATGATTTGAAATTCCAACGTCTAATCAGCGTGAAATTGCTTCAGTAAATATGTTTCAACTACCAGCCCCTCTGTCTTCCGCCCGCCTCTCACTTGGAACGGGACCGGGAGTAATAGGCTTGTAGTTGTCACAGTTTTTAAGACCCGTGTAAGCTGCACGGTTCATAATTAGCTTTTAATGCACAGCGATGGCTAGAGGGGAGGGGAGCTGAGGGAAATGTGGAAAGAAAGGAGCCCCGCTGTGTGGCCATAGTAATTCACACTTTTGTTCCCTAATTAAATGACCTCAGAGGGGAGCTCTGAGCTTAGCTCCACGTATGTGTGTGGGCGTGTGTGTGTGTGTAGCACTCTTTGATATGGGGGTCTTTGCCAAGTGTGTTCAGTCTGGCGATGAATGGGGCACCCACTACAAAGCCCAAGAAAAACCTCTCTGCGCTTGCTTGTTGGTTGTTGGAAATTTGGCAGAACCTGTGTGGTTAACAAGCGCTTTCAGGGCCCCTTTCACATGGTCAGTGGATTTCAGTCAGCAACACGGCAGCCCTCGTGTTTTCTCAGTCCTTCTTACAGAAAAACATTACTTTACGGGATTCAAACTGGAAGGCTAATTTTGGTCGGTTTTAAACGTGACGTTTGGCGCACGCAGTCTCTCTTCCATGCTGTGTGGACGACGGTTTCATGTCGTCCACACAGCAGTGGCAACTCCTTGTAGGAAATGTGTTCTTCATACACAACTGGAAATACAAACCTGCGTGGGTTTTTTATCCTCTTTATAACCATTTCTGGCATATTTACCAAACTTCTAAAGACCGACTGGCCTTAAAGGAACCAAAACCTGGTATATGGAGCCCATTAATAGGGTTAGGGTTAGGGAGAATGTTTGGGTTGTGCAAATATGCAGTTACTAAATTATGTTTTTGTTTGTTCCTTTATGATAAAGTTTAGTATTTTTGCCTAAAGTTATCTTCATCCACTGAGAACTATGAAAAAATGGAAGCACAAGTTAACTGAGACGTCAATCAATGGCCGCCCTGGAAGAATGGCTTGAACTTATCCTGAGTCACTAGCTGTAATTTGAGCTCATAAATCATGAGTGAGGAGCAGGAAGTCAGAAGCAATGTTGTCTGAGCCCTGCATCTTGGAGACTTAACAAGCCAGCACCTGATTTAGGAGTAATCTGCAAAAAAAGAAATGTCTACACTGGTGAAATGAAACTCTGACAGCGTAAGTTTTGTTCCAGGCAAGACAGAATTGTTATTCTGTTGCACAAAGGCATTTGACAACTGTGCCACCAGTTTACTTTATATCGGTAAGCCATGCTGTTGTTGTCTTGAACATAGTAGCACTGGATGGAAGCAGCTGAGCAGTTTTCTGGGACTAAAATACATCGGAAAAATTTAAATCCTTGGCAACCAAACCTTCGTGGGAAGAAAAACAAAAGCTACCCCTAAATATATCCTACAGACAACATGGTTTGTGTATATTGTGCTCAGTGTTTCAGAAGAGAGGAAGGATTGGGCTTAGACTTTCTCTTCATTATAGGGTAAAGGGTCTGGGATAAGAGCCAAGACTACAGGATTTTTTTGGAGCAGGCTGTAGCAAAGATGTAGAATGTGTTCAATGGATTAAAAAAAACTGAAGAAAACACAGCTTGATAGGCATAAAGTGGTACATTTGTGCTAAATGTTCCCAGAGAGTTATTAGCTTTGTCATGTTTTAAACTAGTGTCACTATACAAGAAAACGCTGAACAAAGCTTGGACCTGATAAATCTTAGTTTAGCAAATTCCGATATATCTTTGAGGCTTAAGATATAGTCATGTGATCATATATAACATTTTTTTCTATATTTCCTTCAGTTACAAAGCAAAGGCAAAATGATTACAACCTAGACTAGAGTATTTCATACAGGCAGTTAGTGCTGTTAGCATTCTGATAACATCATGTCCAAGTCTTGCATGTTTAAAGACAGAAAACAAAAAGGTTGTTACAGTCGTCTTCTTCCTCTAACTTCCATTATTAGCACCTTAGTAATACTGAAAATAACAAACCTGAAATATTCAATCAGTAACAACATCCACACTGAAGAGTGCTGTTACCACAATTGACATCGTCTTTACTGATCTGAAAAAAGGATCATATTTCTCAGTTTGTCTGTCCGGTCAAGGCCACCGGAGCTTAAAATCATCTGCTGCCAATCACCACCCAATGAGTAACTGACTGAAATAGATCAAAGTATATTTTAAAAATATGACCACAATACTCTGAATTAGGTGTCTCATTGTAATTTACATTTATAGGAAGTGCATAGTGTACTCACTGCATGGATTTACATGGTACATGTTGGAATAACCTAAGCGTTCGCTAATTCTCTTCGTATGGCTAACGGTGGGAAACGTTTACAGGATGTGTAGACGTGGAAAGTAGACTGCGTTCCTTCAAGCACCTGCCAGTCTGTGCCACTCTCTGAAGCGCGTGACGTTGATGACTTGTATTGCCAGGGACCGCTGGTTCTGCGGTACTCTGTCTACCCTCTCTGTTCCGGATCAAAATATTCCAAAGATGTCACTTGATCTGAGGCGATAAGGTTCCAACATAGCAACTGTTACTGCTGTTGATGTTGGCCGAGGCGAGCCCTCCGTCGTCACGTGAACACATGTCTTCAATCCAGTTGTTGTGCATGCGGACGAACCCTTCGTCCATCACCAGCAGCTGGCCCGTCTCCACTCTGCTGTGTCCGATGTCCTGTGGACACAAGCGAGTGGAGGTGAAACCCGATCCCGCCTCGTTAACAGCTGCATGGGCCGTGTAGCTCAGGAGGGCACTTCATGTACATATACTCACAATAAGGAAAAAAGTGGAACCCCAAATAAAATTTTATTTGTAAAACCTAGGCAGGCCTGTGCCCCCTGCGCAAGGCACTGCTTCAAATCGGCGCTCCATTTGGAGCTCCCATGGGTATTAGGCGCTCTGGTGTTGCTGCCTTCCCTCTTCACAAACTCACACAAACTTCCTCTCCCTACATCCTTCCTGCGGAGCACTAGCTGTCTTTGTCAACGGCCGTCAATCTGGAGGCAAATTTTGGCGAAGAAAAGCCGGAGGGCGTCAAAGGCCAGGCCTTCTTTGTGTTGCGTCTATTCACACCGAGGCACCGGAGTCTGGCTCCTCCGCAGTCTCACACAGTTTTTGGAAGGCAATAACCCCAGTAAAACCTCTGCGCTCCTAATTTAAAGGGAATTGATGTCCTGTAAACATCCAATTAGCTATCAAATAACTGTAATCTTCACGTCTAACGGCCAACCTCAAGCCCTTAAAGCGGTCTGCTTCGGGGCTGCACCTCTAACACTTATTCAGTTCAGTTTGGGTTATTAATACCGAGGCAGTTCACAACAAACATCTCAAGGCACATCAAAAAAAACATCATGCTCAGTCAAGTTTAGTTTATTAATCAAATTGGCACTGTACCGAGTCACTGGTTTGCAGCATTCACTCTTCCTTTACGAGCATGTAGAGCTTGTGTTGTTGACAGGCCATTGTACAAATAAAGTTCTAAAAAGTTTGCTTTGGTTTGGGTTTTCAAGCCTCCTGACCCAAAACCTGCTAGAACCACCTGGCACCGCAGTAACAGTCATGTAGGGTTTGTCTCTAGTGAATCTAAACGATACAGATTTGGCCCACTCTTTGCAAATTAGCTCAAGTTGAATTAGAATGAATGAAAATTAGTTTCCACGTCTCAGTTGGTTTTAATTTTGCACTTTGATTAGGCCAGTGGTCCAAAATCACCAAGTTGAGAGTGCGCAAGGGCCGCAATTATTATTCTTTTAATGGACAATGGAAAAATACATTTCTTAATACATGTTTTAAAACTTTTATCTGTTAATTCATATTTAGTATGTTGTACATTGAAAATTTTCACAAAGCAAGCAAAGTATTGAATTGTTTATAATAAAGGAATTCCCCAAATGTCCTGGAATGTTTTTATGTTTTCCCCTTTTCTGTAGTTTTATCAGTTTGTGGTTTGGGGTTTCAATTTTTTTTTTTAAGCTGTAGCTGTATTAATAAAAGAGAAAAAGTTTTTTATTTTAGAAAAATCTTATTTGTCAGCAAAACTCATATCCTAACACATGCGTCAAACTTGAGGGCTGGGGGCCAAACCCGGCCTGGAATAACTTTTAATGTGGCCCTCACATGAACAGAACCTTCAAATTAAGAGTTGTGCGCTTAATTTTTTTAAGACACTTTTATCCGTAGACCGCCAAATTACATCAGTGTGAAAAGATGTTCAGTATCATTCAACATGGAGAGTAAGTGATTGAATGCATAGAAAACTCTTTACTGATATTTTAACAGTTTTTAATGGGTAGCTTTATCAGTGCATTCTGCCACAATGGGCCCTTGATTTTCAAAGGATCACACCGCAAAATGAAAATGAGCTTCCGGCTTTTGAACTTCCGCCTCGGTCTCAAGTCTTTTTGTTGCTCCTAACAGATTGTCTTCCTGGGTTTCCCTGTGTGTAGCTCCATCCATCTTATCACGAACCCTGGCAAGCTTCCCAACCCCTGCTGAGGAAAAGCATCCCCTACAGCACAACGGTTCACTTTTGATCTGTGTGTTCAGGGTGATGTGCAGTGTCCGTCTCACGCTACGCAAAGCGTTTTGCACGTGAACCAAAAAGTTCATTTTCTTCTAGTATCTTCTTCAACATGATTGCTTTTGTCCCATGGATGAGTTCTGGCACACTTTACAACGGCTTATCTATGTTTTTTTTTTTTCCTCAACAGTGGCTAATAGCTGTCCTGCCAACATATTCTATTTACTGCTGAAAATGTTTAATGCTTGGGATATTATTTAGCTTGATCTTCATGATGCTGTTTGTTTGTAATAAACCTCTTAGAACGTCACGGAACAGTTGAATTAAGCCCGGATTACACGGAGGTGGGCTGTAATACCTAATGAGGTTACTTTTTTAAGTAATTTCTCGCACTGGACTTTATTTAGAGTCAATTTTAAACACCATATGACCTTTCACCTCAGAGTTCCGCACTACGTTCTGTTGGACTGCATTATAAAAACGCAAAAAAACTCCAGCAAGTTTATGGCTGCAGTGTGAGGAGAAACTGGGAAAGTCCAAGAGACAGGATTGCTTTTTGCATCGTCTCGTCCTTTTACATCACTTTAAATCCAAATATTGGATTGTTTGTTTATGTGGCTGATCACGGCGCCGTCTGCATAATTACTGGGATGCGGTACATCAAGGATTAAAAAAGTTGTTTGTAGAAAGATTAACTAATAATCCCGTTGATGACATTTTTCATTCCACTTGCAACTCACGGCACAAGTTTTAGCTTTGCTGCGCACGGACAGGGACGATGCCGAATGAAATGAAAATCTATTTTTAATGAAGTTACAGCTCTAGTCTCTCTCAGAGCTGTGTTATTGATCACAGTCACTGAGTGCTGCATCACTGAGTGGATCACATTTAAACTTAAGCTTAGGTTTGTAGCTCATACAGTCAGATTCTGGATCAGCTGCAGCTGTCTGATTGATTTTTTATTTATTTATTTTAGGCCGACCTGTAAAGAAACTGTTGCAGACAAAATGCGACAAAAGACAAACACATGGATGAGTTTCTCTAGATCTTGCAGGGACATTAGTCCTTTAGTCCTGGACATGTTCTTCTTGTGATAGAAGGCTGACTTTGTAACTGTCTTTATGTGTCTTTGAAGGTGCAGTCTGGTCCTCCCTGGGAACATAAGCTAAATCTAAGCAGCGTCTCAAGACCAAAGTACACCTTTCAGCTTGTAGAACCAGCGTCAGCAGCAGTAGTTCCTGTAAATGTCCACCACTTTGGTTTGTTGGGCATTTGTATATGCATATGTGTCGTATGCAAAGCTTTTCAGCTCAGCCTAGTTTCAGGCTTTCACTGGAGCTTTGTAATGTCGTACTTTTTTACTTTCCCTTTCGTTCTGCTGTTTGGGTTCACAGTTCTGCTGCACGGCCCGGTTCAGAACCAGCTGGAGGGCCTCCCACCTGACCCAAGAAAACTTTGGGTTTCAGAAGTGATTTTTTTTTTTCATGATGCTGCAGCTCAAAACAAGACCTTATCATTCCTGTTTGTTCTGATGTCCTGAATTTGGGTTTCATCCACATCTGGTTCTCTGTAGTCAAATGTTGGTTTCATCAATCCAGCTGGTATTATGGGTTGAGTTTGTTTCTTGGGGGTTGGGGGGGTTCTTCCCAGGGGCTTTCTTCTGGCCCAACCGGAACATTTTTCCACTGTTATAAACTTTACATTCTGAGACCTTCAATAAAATGTGTGGGTTTTTTCTCATGGCCTTATAATCTTTTTTTTAGATCGATGCTTTCCTCCTCCACATTGTTTTGTCACTAGGCTGATTAATAGATCCACAAACTGTCTCCACATTAGCTTTTATAGAGGTCATCATGCTTACTGATGATCAACCGATCAATGCTTTCCAATCAGCAAGACCTGGCTGCTTCTCTTTTATAAACAGTGACTTTGGCGTATTTTGGCTCTCATTGTAAATATGGCACGCTGTTGCTAAAAGCACACAGTAAATATTAACAGCAATAATTTGTCTTACTGCACTCCTCGCCAAGATGGATGGATGTGAAGTGAGCACCCATTTGAGAAATGGCTGATCATTTTTCAAGGTCATATTTTCACCATGTCGCGCTGCTTACATTTAGAAATGTCAGAATTCCAAACTAAATATTTAATGTGGAGCTAAATATTTAGTTTGTGGACTAAATATTTAACTTCCAATTTAAATATTTAGTTAGAAAGTTAAACATTTATCTTTGATAGTTATCTAAATGTTTATTTTCCAAACTAAATACATAACTTGTCAACTAAATGTTTAGGTCCAAGCAAAAATATTTAGCTTATCATTAAGCGGGTATTGCATATTAAAATAAAAAATGGGACCTCTGTATAAACTCCGCTGCTCGCTAATTAAATATTTTTGTTAGAAGACTAAATATTTAGCTAGCTTTCTGGATATTTAGTTTGGAAAATAAATATTCAGTATTTAGTTTTAAAATTAAATATTTAGTTTGGAGCAAAATATTCAGTTAGTAAAATAAACATTTAATTTGAACTAGTTTGAAAACTAAATATTTAGTTCGGAACTCTAAATGTATGAATAAAATCGTGAAAAAGTGATGTTGAAACATCAAGAAGCACATTCATTTTCTTTCTGACTGAAATCTCTCAGTTTTCCTGGTTTTTGGTGTTAATTTAACTCTTACAGAGTTATTTCAAAAATAATTTGAGTAGCCATAACTTTTTCAAGCGTTAACTCTGCAAAGAGTTAAAGTAACGCCCATTCTGATAAGGACCAAATAGACTCGGCACAGTGTTGATTTAACTCTGCAGAATGATTGCTGTTAAATTTTTCACTGTGTAACTTCACGTACGGCGGCCCACGCGTAAAGTATCAGAGTCAGATGAATCCTGTTTCCCTGTCGTTCCCGCAGAGCGAGCCATCGCCCGGCATGAGGTGCGGGAGATCGAGCAGCGGCACACGCAGGACGGCCTGAGGGAGCGCGAGGCGGCGGCGGCCGCGTTGACCAACAGCGAGGACGACTTGGTCATCATCTACAACCGCGTGCCCAAGACCGCCAGCACCTCCTTCACCAACATCGCCTACGACCTGTGCGGGAAGAACCGCTACCACGTGCTGCACATCAACACCACCAAAAACAACCCCGTCATGTCCATACAGGACCAGGTAGACAGACAGGCAGACTGGTTTAATACAGTGAGGCAGACAGACAGACAGACTCTGGTGTAATCAGCATTTTCTGGTGTGTTCAGGTGCGGTTTGTAAAGAACGTGACAGAATGGAGGGAAATGAAGCCGGCGTTTTACCACGGACACGTCTCCTTCCTGGATTTTACCAAGTAAAGAAATAATTTCTGTTCATGTTTACGATGGCAGACTGCTTATGTACCAGGAAATCCAACCTGCTGACCCTTTGGGTCTTTAGCTCCCCCTGGTGGTCACTTAGAGATCCAAGCTTCAAACTGTGAATAGGGGCATGCTCGTCCCATTAGTTTAGAATATCATGAAAAAGTCGTTGCAGTACTTCAGTTTAAAGAGTGAAACTAAATAGTAATATATGAACTCATTACACACAAAGAGATGTGTTTACTTGACAATACCCTCGTCCAGTTGCCTGACTCAGCGAATCCTCCTCAGGTTTGGAGTGAAGAGGAAGCCCATCTACATTAACCTGATCAGAGACCCCATCGAGAGGCTGGTATCTTATTATTACTTCCTGCGGTTCGGGGACGACTACAGACCTGGCCTGAGACGCAGGAAACAAGGAGACAAGAAGGTAAATAATAAAAAAAAAACATGCCAACATTGCCCTCTGAAGCCTGCTTCCTCTCTGTCCCACTTTTCTGCCGAGTCATGTTTCTGAGTCATATTGATGTCAGATGTTGCTCTGAATGCATGGTTGGACATAGCTCATTAAGAAAGGGTTAAAAAGATGCACGGCTTTGTCCCCTGATGCGTTTTGTGCGCCTTTGTTTCAGACGTTTGACGAGTGCGTGTCAGCCGGCGGATCAGACTGTGCTCCTGAGAAACTCTGGCTCCAGATCCCCTTTTTCTGTGGTCACTATTCTGAATGCTGGTAAGAGTTCCAGTTTCACTCCTTATTCCTCTTTGACAGCAAACATTCTGGTTACCGTTCCCGTGGAAACACTGGACATTAATAACTCTTAGACTAAACTCAACCTGAGGCTATTACAGCTAAAACTAGATATTCAGCTGTACTCTGTGAAAACGACCAGCTTTTTTTCCTCATTGTCTGACATTAAATCAGAGTAAAGGCTTCCCGTCTTTGGTTAGTTAGGATTGCCAATTGTATCTCTAATTGTTAAATGTTGAAACATTAAAGGACATATTATGTCACATCAACTTTTTTGGACTTTACATCATTTTATAATGGTATTCCCTCATCAAAGAACATACCTGGAGTGTTGCCCCTGCATCTCCCCCCTCAGCTCCTTCAGACTAGCCAGCAGCAATTAGCAAACACCTGGTGTAGCTGTGCATCTGCTGAGCTCGTTATAGGAGCTACTTCTCAGTGCAACGTTGGTAAAAACATTGTCAGAGGGTTAATAGAAGAACCATGTTGTGATGACTTTCTGAAGGCGGAGTTTCAGAAAGAGCAAGAGTTTCTTAAAGAGACAGAGGCCCAATTTCAAGACATTAAAATTAAATTACTTTTAAGTCGTATTTGATCTATCTATCTATCTATCTATCTATCTATCTATCTATCTATCTATCTATCTATCTATCTATCTATCTATCTATCTATCTATCTATCTATCTATCATTCTGTCTGTCTGTCTGTCTGTCTGTCTGTCTGTCTGTCTGTCTGAGGTAGAATCCTGCAATTTGAGTTTAGAAGTAAGGATTACCGAATATGTCTGGGCGCACTGTCAGTTTTGTTGACTGATATCAAATAGTAATAGTTGTTGAATACAGCCTGAAAGCAGCCGTACTCGACAAAACAGTCTCCACATTCTACCCTGTGGCACACGATGACATTTTCCTTTATTCCAGTGGACTGTGAATGTTGCTTTATTTGATGTGAATTCTGCATAATGCTTTTTATAGTCAGCAGTATATTTATTTGGGATGGAACCAAAACTGCGCTCAAGGAATAAAGATATCCAGCTGAAACTAGAAGTTTACATACAGCAAATAAAAATATACACACACATTTTTTCTCCCTGCCTGAAGTTAAATCAGACCAAACCTCTCTTGTTTTAGGTCAGTCAAAAGTACCAAAATTATTTATATTTTCTAAATGTTAGAAAACCTTTATTGAGAACTTTTGTAACTTTCTTCGAATTCCAAAGTTCACATGCATTTGGTCAGCATCGGGGATTTAAACCGTACGACATAAACCGTTTGTATGTAAATGTATGTAAACTTCTAAATTCAAAGAAAGTTACAAAAAAAAATCTGTAAAAAATCCTCTGAATAAGTTTTCCAACATTTAGCAAATAGAAATAAGTTTGGTAATTTTGACTGATCTAACGTGAGGGATGTTTGGTCTGAATTAACTTCAGACAGGGAGAAAGTGTATTTTTATTTGATTATTCTGATTTCAGCTGTGTAGATATATCGATAATTAATACAAATTTTAACAATGCAGACAAAAATAAACTAATACAAGTATTTTAGTAAGGCCAACGTTGAATCTTTTCACAATCAGGAAACGTTTTGGTTGTTTTATCTAATGAGTAAAATTACCAATTAAAACATTGTCTAATTTAAGAATAAGCATCAATCTTTGAACATTTTTACCATCTACTATAAGATGCTTCCTAATTTTTCACTTCTTTTACATTTCTGTTTTTTTTCCTACAGCCTTGCATTAAAAAGGACAAGATGAATGTTTTATACTTATTTTTTTTTTCGGCATCGTTTTGTTATCTCTGCTTGTAAAATAGTTTCTAAGCAGCAGCTTTATCAGTTCACGCCGCTTCACAATGGGCCTTAAAGTACTTTGCTCTCTCCTCCCAGGATCTTTCAGTGCTTTCACCTTTGACCTCATCTCTGTATTTATGTAACCATCTCACCTTTGGCATTGCTTTTATTCCTGCTGTGACTCTCTGACACCTTTTACTGTCTTCTCTAGAGAACGGGATGGAAAGCTGAAACAAACTAAGAAACATCTGAAAAGCAGCTGTTTTTTTTCTCAGCCTCCATTTTGTCCTCTGGGCTCACAACACGCTCTTGGCTCCGTCCCTCTCAGCGCACGTGTTGGTGGCGTCTCACTCCTGATATGTTCCTATCCACAGCCCCTCCATCCCTGCTCCTATCACCGCATATTTTTTTACTTTTATAGTTGTGAGCAGCAACCGGATCAGAAATGGTCTCATCTTGCTTTTCTCCCCGTCAACCCAAACAAAACTCGATGTGTGCAGGAACGTGGGCAGCCAGTGGGCGCTGGAGCAGGCCAAATACAACCTGGTGAATGAGTACATGCTGGTGGGAGTCACCGAGGAGCTGGAGGACTTTGTGATGATGCTGGAGGCCGCGTTGCCACGGTTCTTCAGAGGAGCCACAGAGCTGTACAAAACGGGTAGCGCAAGCTTTACTCTATCGTTAAATCCTAGTACCGTCTCAACCCCTTTTGCTGGAATAAACAACTATCATGGCTTTTTTTTTAAAAATCTAACTGGAGGGAAAAAATTCAGATCTTAAATATTTAATCAAATAGCCAGACTTCAAAAGGGCAGATTCTTAAGACGCAGGAGGAGAAACTCCTAGCTCATATATTATAATGCCACCTTCCTCCCTGGCTCCATCCAAAAAAATCACCACCTCTCTTTACCAAAAGATGTTTTGGAAGGTGGCGATATGATTATGTAAAATACTCTGGGGAAAAAATAAGAGACCACTTAAAATTCTCTGATTTTACTTTTTATAGGTATTCGTTTGAGTAAAACGAACATTGTTCTATGAGCTACTGACAACATGTCTCTGATATTCCAAGCAAAAATTTAGTTTTAATTTGCAGAAAATGAGAAATGGGCAAAATAATGAAAAAAGATGCAGCGCTTTCAGACCTCAAATAATGCAAAGACAACAAGTTCATATTCATTTAGAAACAACAATCCTTAATGTTTTAACTCGGGAAGAGTTCAGAAATAAATATTTGGTGGAATAACCAGGATGTTTTCAATAAGGTCCAGTGCAGTGGACTCTGAAATTTTTTCCAGAGTTGTATTTTCACCCAACAACTCCGTAACCGTAGTAACCAACCTCACCCGGTGAAGTTGGCTGGTTCTGTGCCAGGGATGTCTGTGGGACCTCTGGAAATGATGATGACGATGATGACAATGATGCAAAGAAGGATTTTACATAAATTCAAGAAAATTATGGACAACCCTGGCAATCTTTATGAGGTAGCTTTAAAAAGAACTTCAGTCAGAGGCCTCTTCATATTCACTGTAATACGGACCGCTACAGGAGGTCTGTCTTGCCGAAAGCCGTCACCATTTACAAAAACTCTTTGAAGAATTTGAATTAATATGAGTTACAACAACATTTAATTTCCCTTTGGGATCAATATTTACTGAATCACCATTTCATTCCATCAATAAATGTTTTTTTTCCTGATATATTCCACAGCTAAATCTGGTCTGACCTGTTATTAGTGTGTTGCCTTTTAATGGCCAGGTAGTGTATTTAATGTTGAAGTGGAAGGAAAATGTTTGACATTTTACTACATTAATTACTGACTAGTTTTTAAAGTAAGTAAGTTTATTCCAACCCATTTTACTGCCTTCAGAATTTGACTTCTTAGAAAACTGAGTCCATTTGTGTGTAATTTGAGTAATTCAGTCATTTCTGAGACAATAGAGATAAATCAGGTAAATCAGAGGTTTTAATGGTGGATAGGTTAGAAAATGATATCCTATCTTGTGAAATCAAAAGAGCACGGCACGACTGCAAACCTACCGCGACATGACCGTCTTCCCGAAACTGACACTCGGTCAACACGTTGACTTTTATTTCCACAATTCTTCTCCTCCTTTAAAACTGGCTAGAAAAAAAGCCTCAAGATGTTTGTCACAAACTGTAAAAGAAACACAGCAAACATGGAAAAAGTTGCTAAAAAATAGACTGAACTTTTTAAACCTTCTAACACATCACTCTGAATGCACCACTTCTCCTTTAGTGGGGAAAGGCCAACCGACAAAAAAAAAAGTCATAACTGTTTTTGGGTTGTTTTAACTTGTATCTTCTTGTCTTAAAGGAAAGAAATCCCACCTGAGGAGGACCAGTGAGAAAAAGCCGCCCACTAAGGAGTCCATCGCCAAGCTGCAGCAGTCAGCCATCTGGAAGATGGAGAACGACTTCTATGAGTTTGCGCTGGAGCAGTTCCAGTTCGTCAGGGCCCACGCTGTCAGAGAAAAAGACGGGGAACTCTACCTGCTGGCTCAAAATTTCTTCTATGAGAAAATCTATCCCAAAAACTGAAGAGGGGACTCCCAGAAGAGCGGTTTTGAGTCTCCTGTGTGTGTTAAGTTGACTCATTCTGAGGAAACGGAAGCGGAGAGACGCGCCGCCGTTGACTTGCTAGATTTGCGATGGAGGACTTAATGTAGCGCTGCTACGTGACGGGCCCGTCTCTGGCTCGGCTGGCTGGTCGGGGAGCTTGTATTTCATCAGCAGGTTGTCCTCAGCAGCTTCTCCACTCTGTTTTCCTTCCACAACAAAATCAGAGGAGCCCTGACTGGACCGTGGATCTGGTTTGGACCTGGTTCTTCACTTAACCTGGGGGAGGGAAATCACTGGCTCTGTACTGTTTGATTGTGTTTGGTTGTATTTTAGCTCTTTGCAATGATTTGTTGTTCATATGTGAGGACTGATATTTTCCACAGTGAGATGACATCTTCATGCCTCACCACAGTGACTAACTTAAAGAGACAGTAACGGTAAAAAGCGGAATACTTTCTTGAACCTAAAGAACATTTGTCTGGGTTTATTTTGTTTGTTTTATTGGACTATTTACTGGGGCAGGTGTGTGTGTTTTATACTTTACTTGATGTGTGACTCTCGTAAACGAAGGATGCTTTTAATGTTATTGGAGTGTGTCAGAACGTTACAATTTCTCTAAACATTTCAATCCATTTCGTTCCCGCCAGTGGGTTGTATAACTTGTAGAGATGCACAGATCAGTGGTTTGTGGCCGATTCATGAGTAACAATTTTTTATTTTTTTCAAAAGGTTTTGTCGGCTCTAGTGACGTTTATTTTGCAGTTGTCAGACAGAAAGGTGTGTTATGAGAGAGGGAAGACATGTAGCAAAGGTCATCGAACTAAGGCCTCCATACCTGGGGTCACACTTTACCACTGAGCCCCATCAGCAATTTTTGTAAATTGTTTTGACCTACAAGTACCAATTTTGGTTTGATTTCCTTTAAGAACTACCTAGAACTACTTTTTAAAAACAGTGTTCAAATTAGTTTGCATTTAAAATAGATTGGAACGGTCGCTAATTATTTATGTCCAGAGCAGAGGTGACGTCACACTGTGTGTGAGAGAGAAAGAAGTCACTGTAAAACAGGGTTTTGTCAGTCACAAACAAAGACAAAAGGGATTACAGAGGGATTTTAATTCTTTTGACTGCTTTGTTAGCTATTAGCATGGTTAGCTTAGTTAGCATTACTAGGTTAAAAAGGAGTGCCGGTGTGTATTCAGTACATTAGCTGCGAAACTACAGCACTATCTCAATTGTTATTTGTAATCTAAAACAGTCAGATTAGAAGGTCAGAAGGATAAAACAGCAACTTTGTTGCAACATGTTCCTCCTCCCTGGATTCTACTAAAGTTCGCTTTATGTCAAATTCTTCCTTCCACTACTTGGAGATTGGGGGGAGAAGCCCCGAAGGTACGTTTGAATTGACATCTCATGGCAGACAATTTTTTTTGTTTAAGTCCAGAAAAGGTCCGGTGTGAAAGGCCCTCAAACTGCAGGCAGCATTTGGAGTGAAACGATCAGCATCCAGTGAGGTCCGGCTCTGTGTTGCCGCAGTCTGAATGACCGGCTGACAGGAGATCGTTTTTCTTGCTCACTTTTGTGCTTCCTCCATTTCAAAACACCTCATTGCTTCTGGAAAAAAAGCTAACCTCTGAGTCTTCTTTCCTCCACAACAACTTCCGCACTGAAGAATGTTGCTGTCAGTGGAGTCTTTCAAATTTCTAGGTTTCTGACCACCAATTGGTCACCAGCCGATTTCTCTGTGCATCCCTAAAGTAACTTATGATTATATATAATTTTGAAAATTTCTTCTCCTCAGCCAACATTTTGTTTGTGATGTGGCTGTATTTTAAAGTGACAAAAAAATTTGCTAGTCTTTCTTTTTTATTTTATTTTTTTATTTTGCTCCTACAGGTTGGCAGGAACTTGATGTCACTTTTTTAATTTTTATTTTTAAATCTATCTATTTCATTGTGGAAACATTTCCCGGCATAAAAATATGGAACCTATAATCATAGAGGAGGTTCGTCAGCAAAATAAATAAATAAAATAAAGCAGAAGAAATTACATTAAACATTAGAAAAAATTATATTGTTGTAATTAAGTTGATTTTTTTCTTTTTAATCAAGCAGAACAAAGAATTATGGAATCACTCAATTTTGAGGAATAAATTATGGAATTACCATGGTTACAATCTGATGCCACAACTTTTACCATCTCTATGAGTTTGAGCTTCAGGTAGCCCCCCACCCTTTCTCCCAAATGTCACCATATCTGGATCAAACCGCTGTTGTTGGTGTGGGACCCAAACCAAGTTCTGCTTAAGGCCCCATATAACTTTGGGTCGGCCCTGATTGGAGCAATTGTTTGATGATTTCTTTAAATTGAATTGTGGCACATTTAGACCTCTACAAGCCAGATCATGAACCAGTTATTTTTGTGTCATGCCTGTACTTTTATATTTTGCTGCTGCAAAGTAAAACAACATTTACCCTCTTTAATTGTATTTTCTGTATTATTTTTGCCTGGATTTGTAGAGAACTACAGCAGAGAAATGTAATTTCCACTGGAAGCTGGAAACAAAGCAGGACCTTTGTAATGTAAGGTATCTTTTAACCATAAAAGCTTGTTTCACCATGCCACCTTCAAAAATGTTTACTATAGGAGATTATGTTGCCAAGGCAACAAGCATCACATATAGATTACCAGCAGGTTTTTAATCTCACTTTGATGCTCAGCTGATTAGCGCTGCATAAACCGGATCATTTTTAGAATAAACTAGCCACACAAAGAGGATAATATGTTTATCTGTGAGCTTAGCTCGTGTCACATTATGGACACATAATGTCACATTACGTACTTAAAGGCCTGCGGACTGATCAGCTGTAGAATCCATTCATTTTTGTGTGCCTTTTCTCCGGTTCTTGTTGCTTTGCAGCTTTGTGTGAAGGAACAGAAACACAACACTGGCTGTCGTGTGTTTTTAATTTGGTTCTGACAAAAAAAAAAAGAAATCAATATACAAAAGACTTTCATGAGACTCTGTGTTGTTTTAATTATTTTCTTGTTCCATGCAAATGTCTGTGCTTCAGCGCCAGCTTCTACATAGCCGGGAATGGACAGATAAAAAGCCACTAGGGTGGCTGATCCAATACAAGACTCATGTCCTTCAGAGATAACAAGCTGCCATGCCAGCTCCTGTGTGTGTGTGTGTGTGTGTGTATAGGCGTGTGTGTGCGCGTGTGTACTATTACTTATTTCCACTACAGTTGTTTGAGAGCTCTTCAGATCTGTACAAAGGGTTCCTACAATCTTCAAAAGTACAGAATTTGATATCAAGTCTGGGTAAGTATAGAAGAATGAATATTACACATGGGAAGGAGGATAGTTGAAAGATTCAGATTTTGTCCTTTTATTTCATCAGAAAAAAGATCATAATCTGAATTCTAATGAATTTTCTCATCAGAAACCAGTGATGGAATAAAACAAACTCAACTTAGTACTTATGTGCCATTTCTGTATTTTGTGCTCATAAACCTTAATGGAATTTTTTAATTTGACTAGATTATTTCCCCATATATATATATATATATATATATATATATATATATATATATATATATATATATATATATATATAAAACATTAAATTAAAAGAGCAAAAAGTTCACCTGTTTTTTTTAATGCTCTGACAAAATTCACATGTCAGCTGATGCTGGCAACCTGCATCACCCAGTGATGTCACTGCCCATATGATAAAGAACGTTTTCATCAACATCAAGCACACATGCAATTAATAATGTGACTCGTTTTCTACTTAATTGTCCAAACTTGGCAAAATTTAAGAAATGTGTTTTATTTTCTTTGTTCTTCTTCATCTGTATTTGTTTTGTGGAGAAAAACATCATTTTTTGTCATTTATTTGGCTTCCTACCATTTTAAATATTAAAAAGAAACTCATCAGTTTTTGACCACAAATAAACTATAATAAGTAAATTATATTTGGTATTTTAGAATTACATAAGCTGGAAAACATTTACCAAATTTATATGCATAAACAATAAAAGTCTTTTTCTGACTTGCTAGATAATCCATACATAAGATTTTTCTTGTTTTCAACTCATCAATCCTTTTGGTTTTTGGAGATACTGACAGATAAGCACTGATTAAAAAATTAACAATGGCTTTCTTGGCTGCTTGACTCCTTTTACTCCTATTTTAAAATAAACGTTCTGGAGCTAGGTTTGTTTCAGATCCCACATAAAATATTTCAATTGCTGCTTTTTGGACTTTTGTGAAAGTTCACTGATTGGGAAATGTGTCTTTATTAAATGTTTAATAATCTATAAAGTCTCATAGAATTTAACTGATCACAGTTCAAATCTTTAAAAATAGAGAAATGTCCCTTTACTGACAAATAAGTCGCCTTCGGTTGGCTGGGTGGAAGATTTAAGTTGGTCAATGTTTTGTACTCAAATGACAATGATGTCATAAAAGCTAGCTCTTTTTATCTTCAGCATGCTTATTTTCTACATGTTTCATGCTCTGGTTATGTCTGCCACTATGTACATGCAGAATATTCCCCCCACAGAGGAGCTGTAGCTGATCCATCATGAATGGCGGACTCTAAATTTGACCCAGGTTCATGTGAGAGGAGTCAGCTCAGGTCAGGAGACGTTTATATGAGCCTCTGCTGCTGCTGGTCAGAGGCTCTCTTCGCTGCTCTCAGATAATCCCTGAACAGGCATCATCAGCTATTGTACTCATCCCCATAATCTCAGATCGCTCTCTCGTTACGGCATCCCCGTTTTGACCCTTTGACCCAAATAAACAAAAACAGGGCACTTCCTCGTCTTCTTCTCTGGAAGAGCTTCAATTACAGTCGGCTGTTTATTGCAAGATTTAGGACTAGGGATTGGTATGAAGTTATAAACTGGCTGCTATAGACGAGGCTGTTAAGTTCATCCAGTGTGAGATTGCTTTTAATTTATTACAGAGACTGAATGCTGTTCAGAGCATGACCCACCCAACAGCAAGTACAACACATTTATTTTCTTTAAATGACATAAATTTACAAAAAAAATAAATAAATAAAATTATTTTGTGACCCGTTTGCCGTCTTGATGCTGCCAAATGAAGCTCAGTCGAATATCGCGGATATGCGGAACAATCTTATGATGTGCTGCTTTTGCAGAGCTCAGGTATTTACACCCCTCAAAGTTTTTCAAATTATGTCCTTTGACAACCATCAACTATGATGACTTTTAATCTGATTTTATGAGATAAAACAAGAAGAAAAACGGTCCACATAATTGCGAATTGGAAGAATGGATGATTTTTTGTTATTTTATTGGAAAAGAAAAGCTCCGTCAGACAGGATGCTGAGGATTTGGCTCTGAGCCTAAATATATAGCTCAAGTTTTCCGCATCCTCTAACAGGACACACTACAGATTTCTATTTCTATTCAACTTATAGGGGCTGTATTACATATTTTTCAGGAACATAGTGCCGTTTCATAACACAATCAAGTAACTATGTTACCTTCAGATGTTGGATGATTCGTATTATTTCCATAATAACTACATCATTGTTAATTTGTCAGCTGTTCAAAGCTGTGGATATTATTTTAGAACCTATCTGTGCTTTAAACATCTAGATTTCTCTCTTTCTGACCTGTTTGTTGTGCTCCTTGGTCTTCATGCTGCTGTTCGTGTTCATGTCATGTTCTCCAATATGTTCTACAACAAATCAGTGAGGTCTTCATAGGCTGTATTTGGACTACGGTTAAATTACACGCCGGTGCACTCTATTCACTAATTGGTTGTCTTCTTAAGGCGGCTAAATATAGCCGCCTTAAATATAGCCGGCTATATTTAAGGCTCCTATCAGAGAAAGACTCCTTTCTCTGATATTCAGAAGTATCAGAGAAAGGAGGGATTAAATACAAATAAATGTCACAATTTCAACATTTATTTGTAAAACAAAAAAAAACTTTGATAACCATGTATTAGTTTCTTTTCAGTTCAGCTCTTAACTTTGCCTTGTAGGCTTCAGTTTTATTTTAGGGGTTAAACTTTTTTTTCTGAAGTTATCATGTATCCAGTTTTATTCAATAACAAATCTTAGTTTTATCCTCACTATTGCTTTTCATGCTATGATAAAACTATGTGTATTAACTTTAGACGATTCTTTCCACTGTTTAGCAGAGTTGACTCTAAGGTCAGAAAGTTTGAAGCGCCTCAATACTCATATCTTCCATGTCGATGTTGTCCTCAGGTTGGTGGCAGGTTAGCGCAAGAAGGTAAGGCTCGTGCGCTGGAAGTTGTGGATCACGTGAGTCCCTGTCCGGGCAGAGCAGTCCAGCAGTGGGAGCCTCTGCCGCAACACTACGGCTCCTCTGGGCGGACGCTTCCATTCTAACCACCGCCTCTCCTTCTCCAGCTACAGTGGGACAGATTTCTGCCGTAGCTTTTTTTTTTTTTTTTTTTTTTTTTTTAACATATGAGCGCCAGTCCACCCTCCGGGACTCTATCGGGACGGTGAGGCCGCGTCAAAGAAGTGCGAAGACGGCATGGGAAGCCCCGTGTTACCCAGAAGAGCGATGGTTTGGCCAAAATAATCCCGTCTTTCTGTCGCCAGAGAGGGAAACTTAAAACAAGTCCTGTTTTTGGAGTCCCGCCGCCCCTCTCTGCTCTCCCCGTAGGATTTGATTCAAAGGCGAATCCAAGATGGCTGCTGATTCCGTGCAGGTAGGAAAAGTTGACAACTATTGCGAAAAGTGCGCAAACCCCGCCGAGAGGTGCATTAGTAAGTTAGCCAAGAGTTTTATTTCATAAAAGCAGGTCCTCGGTGGTTCCGTAGAGTTCTGTTGAACTATAAGGCCGCCGACTGATCCCAGAGGACTGTCTTGGAGCTTTCCATGGATCGAGGCCTGGGAAACAATTATCCAAACTTAAGTTATCATGTAATATTCAACATTTAAGCAGGCTCTTTTGTTTTGCGAATGTTTTCGTGTTAAATTTATGCAGCTCACGTGAAAACACATTAAACGTAGCGCTGCTTTATCTCCACATAAATGATAGTTTACGTTCAGTTCTGATATAACCTTAAAGTTAACGACTCTTCTGTAAACTCCAGTGAGGAGTTCCCGTCTCGCATTGTTTGCAAGAAATCAGCTATATGGAAGGAGTAAACGTAATGTAATTTAGGCAGCGGTTACGTTTAGTGAAGAACTGGTCAGAAACTTTTTAAACTGGTTAAACTTGTAGCCAGCTATATCACTGCCGTAGGGAAAAGTCTAGTTTAACAGCAAAAAAAAAAAAGCCTCCCGGTTTTAAACGGTGTGTCTCCTTGTTGAGTATCAATACTCAGGACGGCGGTTAATGTGGTTTCATTTGAGTGACGTCAGCCCCAGAAGCAGACGTCCCAAGTTTGGTATTACAGTTCGGTGGTCTTAAATAAACACGTTTTAGGTAAACCTGTGTGGCAAGAAGGTTTAAAACATTCAAAATATCTAGACACCATTTTAAAACCCGAGCTTCCAGGGTTATTATTATGATCTTATATAATAATATAAGATATATATAATATAATAATATATATAATATCTTGATATTTTGTGGTGCTATGGCGATAACAATCAAAGTGACTATGAAAAAGAGTTTATTACCTATTACTAGTCCTTTTTTTAGCCAACTGTGTGGATGTGGCTTCCTAGCACAGCAACCTTAGACCAAAACGCAAAATATGCTCTTGAAAAACATTCCCATTTCAAACAGGCTTCTTCATGACACCAGCTGAAGCTACATAATGAAATGTGATTTTTTATATATATATCATTAATCTGCACACAGCAGCTGTGTGATGTCAGACTCAATGATTTTTCATATGTAGGCACTTTTAGTCATAAACTAATAGAGACACACTCATTTGATCACTTGTGGCCGATCGATAACCAGTATTGAAAATTCCAACCTACCGATATCAGTAACAGCTGATTTCAGTTTTCTTTTTAAAAGAAAAAAAACTAAATATAAACGGCACAGAAATACTTTTTTCCTCCTGTATAGAATAGAAAGTTGATGGATATTTACTGTTGTGTGTTAAAATGTTAAAATATTCATTCGTTTATTGTAACTCCACAGGAGACTTTCTGTCATTGTCAGTCGTTATCATTAATAATTCACATTTCGATCCGAGGCAACCTCACAGAGTGTGTGAGAGAGAAATCAGTCACACAGCATTGCGGTTAAACAGGATTTCAGTAATATTTTAAAACATAGATGATTTCAGATCTTGCATTTCAAACAGTCTTTAACGTCTTGTATTGTACTCAGTTTCTCTATGGTTTTCCAATGGAAGTGGTGAACGTTTACCGTAATAGTAAGATTTCTAAAAGACTGCCAACATTTTCTAATCTAGTATGTTCCATGATCAGTAGAACTCTACTGTTCAAATGGATAAAACAGAGCAACTTTCATGTAGTACTTTGAGCTTCCCCTAATTTTCTAAAGAATTATTCCTTTTTGTTGTATCCAGAATAAAAAAAACCAACATGCCTCTATAGCAGTGTACCCAAAAGTTGTACTCAAGTAGAAGTAGTACTACTTCAGTATGTTTTTACTAAAGTAAAACTAAAAAATAGCCATCCAAGAAATTACTCAAGAGTAAAAAAACTATTTAGTAAAAAGTCAACTCCATTACTGAGTAACTGATCAAATTATCAATCTTTTAAAATTTAAAAATGGCATTATCAGACGGACCAAAATAGAAAGTTATGTGGAAGTTTTGGTATTTTAAGGATGAAAATTTCAATAATTCAGATAAGTAACAAAAAATGACATCAGGCAAAGGAAAGGTTTTTCTAAATCAGTTTCTTCCAGTGAAAAACACCTTCCAATCAGGAAGTTGTGTGTGTTAAAACATGGTTGTTCCTCATTCACTGGGTAGAGAATCCAGAAATTTTACTCGATTAAGAGTAGCAATATCTCATAATAAAACTACTGAAGTAAAAGTACAGCATAGTAAAAATACTCCTAAAAGTACTTTCCCCCCAAAAAATGCGGTACTTGTAAATGTAACTAGTTCGTGTAACTAGTTACTACCCAACTCTACTCTCTATAGAAAACACAGTTTTCATTCTAAAACCTCTCACACCTTCTCTGCTTCCTCTAACATCTCATTGCCACTGAAAATGGCAAACTGGATCTTTTTCATTCGGTAACAACTTCCACTCTAAGGAGTTTTGTGGCCTGGTGCTTTCCCTGATTGGAGAATAATCAAATGTTTAATCTTTCCAATGACCAATAATCATAAATATTATTTTTTGGGTTAGTCATCAAGGTTCCGCAGTGTTGCTGGAGGATTAATCATGTTTGCTAAATCCGGTTTGATAGCCGGAGTAAAGCCGATTGTTTTGGTTCCTAATCATTTGGGTTAAAAATTCTTATCATGGTTATTGTTTCACAAGAAATGATATACTATACTGTAAATGCCCACTCCTACTACAGACCTGCCTACTTGTTGTACTGTTAGTGGCTGCACGCTTTTTTAGATGAACTTTAACCGTTGGCCTCAGCTGGTTTGTGTTTTATAAGCTCTCAAAGGGAACCTTGATTATTTCTGCCTTCAGTGGATTGTTTTTTACTGGCTTCCAATAGATGAAGACTCAAGATACAGAAACTGAAGTGATCCCTGTAAGTTAAGTGGTGTATTAAATGTGCTGTACTGGTGCAGATTTATCAAATACATTTGTAATTCATTACATTTATGTCTGTGCTTTCTTTTTTTTTAAAGAAACATTTTAAGTCAATTCAGCTCTGTTTTTCTGTATCGTATCAGCTGATACTAATCTTTAGATATCTGTGTCGGTATCAAAAGTGAAAAAAGTGGACTGGTGTATCCCTACCGGCAACAAAAAAAATTATTCTGTAAAATTAGTCAAAAACGTAATAGCTGAGCTCTTAAAAGTATTCAATAAAAACTGAAATCACATTTTTACCTCTGTTGTTAGTGGTGAACTTGATAAATTGCACATGAATATTCTACTTTATGTAATCAGAAACTCTTTTTTTCAGGTCACCTCCCCGCCCCCAATTATCAAAAGATGAAGCGACTGCTGGGTTGATATTTTTCATAAAAAATGAAATTGATGCTCAAAGGTTTTCTTGTCGGTATTTTCTCTACAAGAGAACATTTATTTCACCTGTGAAGATATCGGTCTGGAAGTCATATTCACTCAGTGTACCATGATATTGAGGGGTGAGATGGCTACGCACCTGAAAACATGAGCTCTGAGATTTAAGCATCAACAACCAGCTTCAGCCAGTTAAACACGTTTTTTTTTTCCCTCTATTCACAAATTTCAAATCCAGCCTTCGACTCCAACGTGGCAGCTGCATCGTTTCTGATGGTAGCCTTCCTGTTTTTAACATTTCACATAAACTGAAGCCTTTCACTGAGACAAGAGGAGCTGATGCTCTGTTGTCATGTGAACAAGTAGTCATAAAATGGCTTTTTCAGTCCCACTGTGTTGACTGATTTCCCAGCACAGGTGCGCTGTGTTTTCTGGTACGGTTGCTGTTGCTTTAATTCACACACTTGTAAGACATGATGGTGGTAACAAATCACCTGGTAACTCGGTTGTATGCTGCTTGGTTCAGAAAGCACGATTATACATAACGTATATAACGTAAAATAAATAAAGCATGAAGGTGCTCAGAGTACAAAGGATAGAATTAGACTGAATAGATCTGCCCTTACAGATGGGGAACATTATCACTCATACTCGACATAGATTTTTTTTTCTATATCAGGACAGAGACAGATATTAATTAGAGTTACTCTACACTTTTCTCTGGCATCTCGGTAAAATAACGTTATATCTTCAGGATATCAGCAACCGGCAACATGTAGTCGTAACACAAACTCAAGTCTTGACAAAAGGATATGCTGTAAAGCTGATTGTATCTGCTCTATTGCCTTCCTATGCTAATAGTAGCCAAAGTGAACCTACACAAGTCCCTCCAGACCCTTGTGAGGGTGACGCAGGTCATGACTCTCGGCAGGTTGGTCCGTCAGAGCCGTTCATTGGTCACTCTGTGACTTTGTTGCTCCATGTTCAAACACGGCCTGCCGTAGCACGTGAGGCATGACCTTTAACAGAAGCTCAAAGAGTGTAATATTACATACAGTGCAATCTGTCCCAAGATATGCTCGGGAGTCTTGCTTGTAGAATCTATGTTTATTACAACGTGTTTCTATTTTTGACCAAAGTAACACACAAGGCCTTGGCCATTGCTGTGCAGCAGGCTGTGGCGAACGATGGATTCGGTGTAATACTCAGATGTTGTGGCTTCTAACGGGAAAGCCTGGCTCTGTAAGCCTGGGCTTGGAGAGTGGCCTGAACTTTTCCATTGTCTTATTGTCTGACCAGAGCTCACATTGTTAATCTGCATGAATTGGAGGTTCAGACCTGGTGTGTGAATTTACTGTCCAATCCAGGTCACTAAGCCACCAAATGAACCCATGAAGGCTATTTTTACTAGGTATGACGTTTGCTAGCAATTTATTTATACAACTCATGTACTTACTAGCCATCCACTTAATACTTTACACTAGTCTGCTGCAGTATGTAACTTTTATTAAAAAAAATTAAAAAGTTGTTTTTTTTACATATTTGTTAAAGCTTGTTACCATGTTGTGACAGTATGTTATGAGACAGATAATCTGTAAAAAGATTGATCTCCACCTCCTCTATGAGCTACTGTTGCCATCTGAAGAAATGACCTGCTCATAGTCAAAAACAACCAATCAGAGCCAGGAGGAGGGTCTTAGCTCTGTCAGTCATCCTCATGTACTCTCTGCTAAATCTTCTAATGGCAGAGAAACAACTTAGCGTTACATGAAAATTGGTGGCCATGTTAACTAGCCTAGCATTTCACAACATGCAATGCTAGATCCAGCGTAGCAGAGAGAATTTGGGATGCGGGCAGAATAGTAGAGAGAGGGATGAGTAGCGCTACACGGAGGATGATTGACAGATCCGCCTCCTTTTCTGATTGGTTGTTTCTAGTTAGCACTGGGAGCAGAGGAGCTAGTTTTTTTCTCACAGATTATCTGTCTCATGACGTACTATCAGATCATAGTGACAGTTTCAGTTTTTAAAAATATTTTAATAAACGTTACATACTGCCACAAGTAGGGCTGGGCAATAAATTGATTTTATTGATCTAATAAAATGTTTGTTTTTGGAAGATTGCATTTTTGGAAATGTGGATTTTTTCACCAATGCACTCCTTTGTTTCCATAGTTCTGAGTGATGTCAGCACGGCCTCTTGTTTACAAGTGTTTCACAGCTGCTATACTTTCAGTTCAACTCTGACAAAGTATTCAGACCAGGTTAAGATTTTTTTGTGATTAATAATACAAGAATAAAGTCATAATATTACCAGAATAAATTTGTAATATTAGGAGAGAAGTAATTTTATGAGAATGCAGACATGAAAATACTGAAAAACTAAAATCTTGAGTGTAAAACACATACCTTGTATGTGTTTTACACTCAAGATGCTCAACATTCCTCATTTTATACTTTGTATGTGTTTTACAAAGTATAAACTCATACCACACAATGTCAGCATTAAACACATTTGTTTTAACACATCAGCATCAAATTATCATCAGTAGCAGAACATTGAAACTATCGTGAAAAGAAAGCAGCTCACATACTGAGCTGGTCATATCATATTACAATAAAACGTTTGTTCTTGTAATTAAACAGAAATTCTCATTTTCTCCATCGTATCACTCAGTAGAGATGACTGAAGTAAAAACAACTTTTTGAAAATATTTTCTGTCATTTTTTTTTTTTTTACAAAAGAAAGTGAGAAAAAAATTTCATTGGACATCGCATGGAAAAAATCTGAGCTTTTATTTTTAAATCATATTCCTCATATCAAGCCATTTTTGTTATTATTATATAACCCGGGTAGTAGTGCATGATTATGGATTGTCTCATAGTAAATAGTGGAGCCACAGTCGTTGAGTCCATCAGTCTTGCGCTGTGTTTTCTTATGAGAGGAAGCATTTGCTTACAGTTCCTGCTTCACTTCTCTTTGAACCCATGACGTCTCATGTTCCTGGTATGACATTTTTTTCCCTCCACATGAGTCGGTGTGTTCAGTTTGCAAGAAATGACAACACCTGCACATGACGACCAGCATCTCTGCCATCTGTGGTAAAGACAGTGGAACTAGAGACCAGAATAGTCACGTCAACGATGCGTGTGTTAATTTCAAATTAAAATGTAGGCCTTGTGTTTGCCGGAGTTGATGAATGTCAGGCTTATCTGATTGGCTTTTCTTGGATTTCCTTGCATTGTTGCACAGTAAAATAGGATCGTTTGGGTGTCCACTGTTGTCCTTATACCACACTGGGCAAACACAGCAAGGAGTGCAAACAAATTTTGCACTGGAACGAGCAAACGAGAGACCTCTTCCTCCCCCGTCCAATCACTCACAACCTCCATTTTAACTGTGAGTCATCATGGAGAATATATGCAAACTATACTTTCCTCAAGAAGTGAACACCTAGAGAAGAGAGCCTGGATTTATGGCTGCAGGAGGCAGAAGGCTACTTGTTTAGTTTACTTCTACACTTTCCTTCCAAACTGTTTGTAACATGGGCCAAGAGAATTCACAGGCCAGAAAATAAAACATTTTTAAAAACTTATTTAAAGACGATTTTTCCTCCCCCTGCTCAACAATTAAGAAAGCATGGAATATTTTAAACAAAGAAAATAGTCTTTATTTTACATTATTATTTGTAGGAAAGGAACGTGTAAATCATTGTAGGTCTAAAACTTCAAGAGGGTTTTGAGTGTTTTTTGCTTATTGACAGAAAGGCAATCATTTTACTAATTTGTTTTTGAAAAAATAAAAATTCAATCCGTTCTCAGTAATGAAAACATGATTTAGGTCACTTTTCATGTATAATAGCTTTAATAATGTACGGTAGTTAAAAGCTACTGTCGGTGCACCAAAGTCGTCTTTTGTGTAAAAGTCAGTAGATGGTTGTGGTTCTGTGTATCATGAACTAAAGGGAAAGTAAAAATCTCGGTAATTAAAAGAGGACAATTATGTTGTGTTTCTAACATTTTTGTGAGAAGATTTTAATTTGTGGCCAGCCAGTCACAATAACAGATTCTGCTGGACTATAAATTGTCCCAGTAACTGCTGCGCTAAACGATAATGTTGTTGTTTTGAGGACATTTTTAGTTAATATATTGGTAATGGCATAATAACACAAATTCTCCCGTTCAAAGACCAGTAAATGTTAATTTTGTTAAGAACACTTAGCACTGAAACTGGAAGATATTTTGCATATCCCAAATAAAAACACCAGAACCAAAAACAATAAATATAACCACTTACAACTGAAACCATGAATTAAAAAAATGATGAGATCCCTCAACAAAATTGGCTTTAAAAAAATTTTGTCATAAGATTAGAAATTGAGTTTATTGCAATTAATTGATCAATTGCTTCTTTTGTCTAAATTGGGGAAATAAAAAGTCTCCATCTGCATCAGAACAAATCTGTGTCACTCAGCGTCTCCGGGCCGCACTTTGGACAACACTGCTTTACATGTTGACAGAAAAAGCCTTGCTTTATTCGCCAGTACAGTTAAAGGTGTTCACTTATCCATCCATGTTATTGCAGCTTTTTATCTTTTTCAATTTCCCCCCTTCTAATAGAGTTGTCAATTATTTCTCTTGTACTTTAGAGAACTGGAGTCACCATAAAGGTCCAAAAGGTTTGGATTTATCATGATTTTAAATATGAAATTCTAAGAAATCTGGAATTTTAACGGGTGAGTGACTTTCAAACTTTCAAACTACATAAACTAAAGTCAGAGTTATTGGATTCTAAAACAACAATAATGAGCCTGTCGCAATAAATAATCGCATGATAAATTAGAATGAGCTAGATCATTTCCATTCTGATGATTCATATTTTTTGAAGAGCATTTTTGTTTTCAGAGACTTCATAATCCATTTTATGTATGGTTTTGGTTGTGTGTGGTTTTTATTTCCTTTTTTATTGTTTTTGGTGATTGTGTTTTATTTTGGATATTTGCAATACCTTCCAGTTACAGGTTGGGAATGTTCTGTACAAAACTAAAGTTCATTGTTCTTTGACTTATTATGCCATTTTCAATATATTACTTGAAAATGGTCTCAAAACAGCAATATTATCGCTTATCGCAATCATTTCTGGCACAATTTATCGTCAGTGCCTAAATTATCCTAACCTTTTCATCTTTTATTACTATAGCTATTATTCTCCGTAACGTGTAGTAATTAACTAGTAGTTTGATTCTGATGACTACAGTTTGGACAATAACATGAGAAAAGACAAACAGATAAAGGAAGTAGAAGTTTAACAAACATGTTACTCAGCTTGGGACTGAACACCAGCTGATGGCAGGGCTCCTTTAATATCCATAAGACTGTTAAAGCTGTAATATGCAGCAACAGTTGAGGGCCAGGGATACTGTGTCGAATCTGTAGCGTGTTATTAAAATGACATACAACTGTAGGATCAGTAATAGAAGATTTTAGCTGTTTTTATATTCTAGCGTTGATTTAACTTGTCCCTTATATTTATTTATGAAAGTTCTCATTGAAGTACTCAACAGTTTTATTGAGCCAGGTATTTAAAAGAATTAAGTGTGCTTAACTACCAAGCTGTGTTTATTATGATTGCCATTCAGCCGTTTATTGTTTGATAATATCACAGGAGCAGAGGCCTCCAGTAAACTACGTAGGTTCAACACACCCAGGATCTTTCCCTGACTAAACCGTAACTCTGCAGATTTGTCATAGTAATTCTAAATCATCATGAAATCAATACTGGGACACAAGTTTTCTTGCTCTGGGTGTGTGTTTTGATGGAATTAAAGGACCAATCACATTGAAAGAACAGGAAAAGAATTAGCACACATACACACACACACACAAAAACCCCCAGATAAATTAGGCCTGCACAATAAGTCAGTAACAATATACATAGTGGCAGACATATAATCTGTATATATAGATAACACATCTGCTAATTCAGTGTATAGAATAGCCACTGAACTCCGATCCAGAACTTCACGGCATTCTGGGAGATGTAGGCAGAGGAAAGACTTTAGCTGGCCAACCTTGCAAGGCCAGCTAAGCTAGGTTGGTGACATCAACTAACTCACTCACTCTTTTGGTTACCTGCCACAGCCGCTGATGATGAGAGGAGCAGCCATATTGAAACAATATGTATCAATATGGCAGTAGTCGCAGTTGCTCCCACTTTCTGACATTTTGAGTTCATTCTGACTAGGATGTTGGAATTTTCCATTTTCAACTACTGCTGGAACTCAACTTCATTAGTTTCTGTTAATTAGTTGTTGTTTTTTTAACTGTAATGCCTCCTTTTGAAAAGATATTATTTATAATGCATACTGAGCACATCATGTCTGTGTGATTATGTTGATACTGGGATTGCTTGGAGCTGTGAATATATTTAAAATGACACAAAAAAACAACACAAATTGATAAAAACACAAATGTTTTTTTTTTAATGGATTCATGCTTTAATGATGTGGCTGCAGTGTAAATATGAGAATTATTGTGCCTGCTCAGTGGATTTAGTTTTTTGTGGTGGTGAGCTCTCCACCCACCTTGTCAGCGTCTTTGATCCCCTAATAGCAGCTTCGCCTGAGAGAACAACCGTGGCTGGATTTACCGAGTTGATAACTAGCTAATTGTACAACTTTAATGGCTAGTTTAGTTAATCCAAAGCTGTTACAGAAAATCTGGACAGGTGGAAGTTGCTTCTTGGTATTAGGCCCCTGGAAATGGTCGTGTATTGTGGTTACGTCTGGTGATGTTAGCATAAATTAAGTCCAATACAACCTTGGTTTCACAGTAGCTGCGCTTCCATTACAAACATACACAAAACATTGTCATTATTCTGCTAATGTCAAAAAAAACACAATTTCACTATTGTGGTGTTTCCATTAAATAAGAGACGTAATTAAAATCACATGTGAATAAGTTTGTTCACGCAATAAGTCATTTAAAAACATGCTGTGTCATCATCCTCCTACTACTTCTTGTTGTCTTCTTTGTCGTTTCTGCCAGTGGTAACATCCGGTTGTGGATCTTGTTAGATCCGGAAAAAGTATTTCCATGGCAGTTTTGCAAAATACACAAACAGCCGAAAAACCACCTCATTTTAGTGGCAAGACTTTTTGTCAAATTTTATGGAATTCTTGTGTTTCCTCTAGGCAAATTTTTTTCCCAATTCCAATTTTTGCAATTTTATGGTCAACGGAAACGCAGCTTGTAATGCCTACAGTACAGAACTGATGTTATCAGTTCTGTAGAAATGATGATGTCATTTCCACAGACAACACATTTGAGCTCTATGCTTTGCATTGTGGTAATACCTCTCTGAGATCCCAGGGTGTCTCCTCCATCACATGTGTTCTCTGGTTGGGGGGAGGGGTGCCGAAGACAGCCAGTGATATTCTTCAACTGGTGTTAATTTTAAACCCGGTTCTCACCGTGGAGTGAGATTAGGTCCCAATCTGGGCTGCTGTGACCTCACAGAGCGAGAAGCTAAGAAGGATTTGGCTGTCTCTGCTCAGACGGTTTATCTTCCCTGTTTATGTCAATGGTCTGTGTGAGAGAGTTGGAGCAAAGCAGACACTGGCAGAGTCAATGACCGAGAGTCTGGCTGCCGCCTCGGCCCAGCGCGGCAAAGCCTGGTCTTTTGCAGCGTTGAATCAGTCTGTGTAATAGAACTGAACGCGATGACGGTCTAGCTGGTCGGCAGAAGATGCGTGGACTTGTTTGTTCAACTGATCTGGAGATGGATTTGGCTGAAGCTGATGAAGTTGTGGTAAGAAACAGCTAGTAATCCCAAGGAACTTGTTTTTCAAAGAGAGATTTGCCTGAAGCAGGTTGAATAAATGTTAAAGTCAAGTTAATTTGGATCGCACATTTCAGCAACAAGGCATTTCAAAGTGCTTTACATCATAAAAATATAATATTAGGCCTGTCACGATAGCAAATTTTGCTGGACAATAAATTCCTCAAGAAATTATTGTGATAAATGATAATATTGTTTTGAGACCATTTTCAAATAATATAATATTTAATATAATATTTATAATATATTATTATAATAATGCAAAAACCCATCCTCAAAGATTAATAGACTTTAAATTCTAATGAACATTTATCACTGGAACTGGAAGACATGTTAAATATCCAAAATAAACTAAACAAAACAACAGAAACAACAAATAAAGTGAATTATGAAGTTTCTGTAAACAAAATTGTCCTTCAAGAAAAGGGGCTAGTTGAGACTGAAGACTTGACAGTTCTTGGTAGAAAGAGAGAGAAAAGAGGAAACAATAAATCAAGCAAATGGAAATTATTGAGCTTGTTTTAATTAATCATGCGATTAATTGATTTGTTGATAATTGTGACAGGTCTACAAAATACATGCTGTCATCAAAATTATCAAGCAAATTGAGAATCAAATGTACCTCAAATATTAATGTTCCGGTTCTTATGAATCAGAAGCAGTTCTGAACAGGATTTTTAGCCTTGATTTGAAGAAGCTCAGTGTTTCAGCAACTTTGCAGTTTTCTGGAAGTTTGTTCCAGATTAGTAGAGGATAAAAACTGGCTTTCCGCATTTGGTTAATTCATTTCTATGATGAATGTTTTAAAGGCTTTTGTATCATATTGGCTCAATTCAGTTAGTTAGACCTTGTAGTGTTGAAAATAATGTTATGGATCCTTTTTTATCACCCACTTAAATAAAATATTGACTACTATATTGACTATGTTTAAAGAACCGTGTTGTTTATTTTAATTCAAAATCGCTGTGCATTCATGGTGACCTCTAAAGCCGCGGCGTTCAGGAAGTGACTGCTAATCCTCCTTAAGTTAAGGTGATGGTTTTAAAGATGCAGGTCACTGGTGACTGACAGCAGCAGTGAAAAGCGGGTGTATGGAGGCAGCTCAAGTTCAAAACTCCACTATGCTGGAGTGAGGCCAGAGCACTCAGGCTGAGCGGCTGAGCCTCATGTTTGGTCAGAAGACCTTTTCACTGCCACAGGCATCAGGCTTTTCTGCAGCCACTTGCCCTCCAGCCCAGTGGGAACTGACAGATCTTCACAACGCAAAACTAGGGCAGCTGAGTTGTGCAAATATGATATGCTGAAAAAAATGTTGGCAGTTTAGAATGACTCAGTACTATGCAAACAAGGAGCTGGGTTTTTTTTGGTTTTTTTTACACTTTCCCTTTGATCTTTTTAACCAAAATGAGAAGACAAGAATTAACTTGTGAAGTTGCTATGACTAATAACCAGATTACATTAAAAAGTAATTTAATATTTGCACATGTCAAGAAAATCCGAGCTCATCCCACTTCCCCATGCTGGAGATTTAAGTTTAACAGTAATAATAAATAAAGTTATCTTTAAAATGAATCACTCAAGTGATATCAAGGCCCAACAGTAGACTTAAGTGTCAATAAAATAAATCTAGTTGTGTGTGTTGTTTTTGTCTCATGCAAACTTTGCTTTAATTCTACTTTTTTCTATCTAATCATAAGAAATCATAGTCAGTCAGAGAGAGTCATTAAACAAGAAAAGCAGGTTTCCTGGAAAAAGAGGAAGTTTCCAGCCTGCAGATTTATAAAAATAGCTGAGACTATTCCTTAGTTTAAAGGTAAAGTTTTAAAGAATGAAATCTAAACATTATTAGTAATTGGATAAGATTCAAAGTAAAATACTTATATTAATATTGGTTTACTTGTAATAATACTTACACTTATATTTGTGAGAACACCTACAAGAAAAACAAGTAACTGTAACTTTGGTATCAAATAATTAGAATCATGGATTATTCTTGGTTTCTTTTCAGAAAAACATCTGTAATAACTCACATTAAGATTATAATAAGGATAATTAATAAGTTATGGTTATAAAATCATAAATGAATGCTAAATCAGAGAAGCTAAAGAAAATAAATGTGATATAAATGTGATTTTGACATTAAACTTGAAATGGTGTAAAAAGGTGTAACTGCAATTAAACATCACTGATATGTTGGAGGTAGAGAGTAGGTGAAAGGTTGTGCAGGCAAGGGACATAGGAGGTTGAGCAACCCTGAGACATTAGCACAGACATCAGGACATAATGTCTGTAAGACAGTGATGGATATGAGATCATCTGTCTAAGCAGTCAGCCAATTAAACAAGCACAGCAACAGTGCTAGCCAATGAAAACGCACCAAAAGGTGGATAAACCCTATAAAAGGTGGGTGCAAAAGAGGAACCGTTCGTTGGATCCTCCGGGCAGCTTCGAGCCAAGATCGAGATGGACAAAGAACTCTGCAGCTGAAGAAGAGCCGGGGCCACAGAGCCGGAGACTGTCCTGTGCATGCATGGGGACCAACCCGTCAGGCCCACAATCTGTGGCTTCGAATCGCACTTCTCTCATCGGCTGGGTTCTGACCCCAAAGACAAAGATGAAGACAAAGACAAGGAAGAAGAACTGGTGCCTTTTTTCCTGCCAGCACCAAGTCCTGTGTGACCTCACCATCCATGCGGAGAAGAAGTTCATCGGACCTACAGAGATCCCTGCCTTCGTCGATCAACTTCCTCCTCCTGCTGCAGCACCTTCTTCGTCGTCGTGCCAGGTCTGGGGTTCGAAACGCCAAACTCCGTCCGTCTCTCTCTAAGGTTCCTTTTTTAGTTCTCAGTGTCAGCAGTAGGGAAAGATAGACTAGACGATTGATTTTACTTATTTGATTATTTCTGCTACTGAATTAAGCTGTACTGACCCTTGCAAAACTGCCTTACTAATAAAATATTTAGCATAAAGAAAATCTAAAAGATGTTGTGGACATTCAGTTAATGAGTCACCTTAAAGTTCTTTGATGGTTGTAAAATAGCTATGATGTTTGATTCTGGAGAGGAAAAAGTGGAAAATGTTTTTAGGTTGCTGGTAGCCCATATGTAAAACATCATCCTTGGGACTCGCCCGAGTCACTAAAACCTACCTGGTTCAATAACAAATGCACGTTGTAAAATAGAGAACAAGCGACCGTTAACAGGTGTGCTCTGTGAAACTAGTTGGCTGTAGGCTGCTCAGTCTGGCTAATTCACAGGGGGAAGAAGGGTGGGACACCTGGATGTAGGCCGTCAGATAACCAGGCGAATCGTTTCTCGAAACCAGCTTAAACAGAGTTTACTTCAGTTCTGGACAGGGTAAATCCCAGCAGATTTAGGAAACTCAATTAACCCGTTAGAAGGAGAGCTGGTAGCACATCTCCCCTCTCAGAAGAGGAAGTACGAGAGTGAGAGAGTAGAGACAGAAAGGAGGGGGGGGGGGTGTTGCGCAACAACACACAATAACAGCAACATACACTGCAACAGTTACAATTGTAAAATATATGTTATTACTTAAAAATGAATTATTATTTGATATTTTTCTAATAATTAACTGTTAATTATTAGGAAATTGAGTTTATTGCAATTGCAATAAACTCAATTTCCTTCCTTTTAATGAACAAACATTTAAATCAGTGATCCCCAGCCCCCCGGTGCCGGTCTGTGGACAAATTGGTACCGGGCCGCACAAGAAATAACTAAATATTTCCGTTTTATGTATTATTTGAGTCTGGAGGATCTTTTATTTTGAAAATTCTTTAACCGGATTCTCTCGGTTACGTCTTGCACGCCAACATTGAGCCCACAAGCAGCGAAATGAGTAAGAAACAGATCAAACGTCTTTGGAAAGTTTCTTTGGGAAGGGAAAAGTCCCAGAGAAAGAGACAGGAGAATGGATTTATCCCGGCAGGTGATTCCCACATTCCAAGCCGGCTCTGCATGATATGGTGACCGGCTTGTTACTGAGGCAATGAAGCCTTCAAACTGTTTCGCCACATAGAGACTAAGCACCCTGTGCATAAGCAACACTTCGGGTGTCATTGTCTCTCATCACTCCCAGATGGGACCGTCTCGTTGCAGAGAAACAAGCTCAGGGCTCCCATTAGTCGTTATCGTAAGTTAACATTTTCACGAAAATAAAATGTTAATTTTTGTGGTGCATACATGCTGTCATCTGTATCTTATTTTGAATGGATATGTAGACGCTACCATAGCGACCAGAGTCAGAGAGCGTTAGGGCAGTGGTCGAGATGAGGGGAGTGGAGCTTATATGTTTTAGGTCTGGTTCACACGGCACGATTTAAGGATTGTCGGACGATTTTCCAAACTTCTGTGACCACAGAGCCGATAAAAGTACAACAGGTTCGATCGGTTCGTGTGTCCAGCAACACACCACACACATTACACTTGCGAACATCCCGATTCCAGAAGAAAATCTAGTATAACCCCCAACATACCATACGTGAATTTAGAATAATCAAACACGGATGACGATGTAGAAGCAGCAGTGATAGTTTGTGGACTCATTTTAAGCGATAAAAGACGTAACAAAAAGAAAAGGCGTTTGATAAAAGACTGCGAGAGCAGCCGCTCTATTTGCTTTACTTTGATTTGGAGGCGAGTTATGTTTTTTTGTAGTTAACATTTTTAACTGAACAAAAATAACCATATATGTTTATTTAATAAACATATATAAAAATGACCTTTACATATAGTAATAAACATTTCCACATGTCACCTCCAATGTCTACCGGACCCTCAGTTGCCATGTCAACTGTTTGGGATTCCCCTCCGTTCTTACGTCACCGCGCTTTCTGATTGGTTACCTGTCACATTCAACAGGCTGCGTTCTCGCTCCCCGTCAGGGAAAACCCCACAGGCTGCGATAATCAGGCCAAGACAATGTTGAATATGCCCGATTTTATATCGGGCATATTCAACACACCCACACACTGCAGGACGTTGTAAGATTGTCGTAAAAGAAAACTCGGGGGGGGGAAAGGCTTTAGCAGGAATACCAACATGCAGAAGCATTATCTTACCCCTTGTAGGGTGAGAAGTCCCTCTCTTCTGCCTCCTTCCTCTCTGTCGTCCCTCTGCGTTACATACCAGGTTTCCTCGTCTCAACTTCGTTTTGTTTCTCACCTTTTCTTCCCCAGGGGGATGCCAGGGCCCAGCTGGTGGCAGAGCGACTGGGTCTTGGACAAAACCTGGACCTATCTGACACCATGGTCCAGCAGAAGCTGGACGAGATCAAGGATCAGATCCGTCGTGAGATCCGCAAGGAGTTGAAGATCAAAGAAGGTGCAGAGAACCTGCGCAAGGTAACCCCAAAAATATTACTTGCAAAAAAAGTAATTTTACTTGATTGCAAAGTAGTACCAAACTTTAATCATTTCCAATTTGTAGCTCTTTCTATTACTCTGTCAAATTTACCACCCAACAGATGTAATAGTGCTCCTTTACTTTCTCATTCTTCCGTCAGGTCACCACAGACAAGAAGAGCCTGGCGTATGTGGACAATATGCTTAAAAAATCTAACAAGAAGGTGGAGGAGCTCCACCAGGAGCTGCAAGAACTAAACGCCCACATAGTGGTCAAAGATCCAGAAGAACTAGCAGGTATTTAGAGCTGGCTGGCTGCATCGACTTCATGAGCTACTTCTTCATTATCCAAGTTGTACCAATGAAATATTTGTGACCAGTTCTCGTCCCTGGTTTTTCCAAAACTTTGACTGACCTATTTCTCTTTAAGAACTATAATATAAGAAGATGCAACATCATAACTGAGTAAAATACTACAGTATTCCCTGTACCGAACTTGAAAATTGGACTTTATGTTGCTAACACTTAGCATTCGTCAACAAATCCTAGGCGGAAATGAGAGCGCTGCGCAACACAAATAATCACCCGGCCCGAACTCAGTGCGCTAAGTAATAAAACATAATTTAGCGAAGTTTTGAGGCAGATAATTTGCCTCGACAAATTTTTATAATCGAGGTACTCGAATCATTTGAGGAATCACTGCAGCCCTAGTTGTTACAGCAACCCTAGATATTTAAGGCATGTGCGTTCGCTGATCAGAAAAAGATCAGCCGAAAGTAGCAGTCGATCACCAATCAATATCTCTTACAGCTATTCAAAATGTTTAACTAAGCTTTACTGGTGAAAGAGACATTCCCTCTGTCATGTCAGCCCATTTAGCTGTGTGTTTGCTGCATAGTTGTTTTAACTGTAACTACAAATATTGACAATGCAAACAATTTTGGGAGTGTTCTGTCAGAAGCCCTATATAAACTTACAGATGCTAATAGAGTGCACATCCAGTGTTCGGAGGTGAGTCATTCCCCAGAGGCTGACATTGTTGCATTCCCACATTCCAGCGATAGCTACAATGAGCTGCCGATTGTTCCTCCCCGAGCCTGTTGAAAGCCTGCTCCTGTTCGTTTGTCAGCAACAATGGAATTTAGAGAGTTGAAGCACAACAGCTGAGAGCATTCAGGATCGCCTTTGTTACCGCCGTTGTCTTGTGGAGTAGTTGTTGGCAGCTGTTGTTCTGATGGGTTAAGGAAGCAAACGGATGGCCTGTTGCCGTCACATGCCCCTGGTTTAGGAAGTAGATTAGGGGAGATGTGTTAGTTTAGATTTATGTCTTGAGCACGACCTGAAATTCGGGCCGGGTCGGGCCAGAATTATTTGCTTAATAGGGGAGTATTAGGAGTAATGGCTCTGACGGCTGTGGGGAAGAAACTGTTTCTCAGTCTATTTGTTGTAGTCCATATATTCCTGTACCGCTTGCCTGATGACAGCGGCACAAACAGTCTAGGTGTGAGTGAGTGTGTGTGTGCATGGTTGTCTATCTCTGTGTTTCCCTGCGACAGACTGGCAACCTGTCCACTATATGACCTCTCGCCCGGAACGTTAGCTGGAGATAGGCACCAGCACCTCCCGACCCCACTAGGGACAAGGGTGTAAGAAAATGGATGGGTAGATGGATGGATGGATGGATGGTCTGGTCTGGTTCGGACGTTAAAAATACCTGCAGTGCATACAATACAGAGAAAGCCAAACGAGAATGCACAGCATTGTTGTGTTAATCTACTTATTATAATGTAAATGGAGGAGGAGATGGTTTGACCTGTTGAGGAAATAAAGAAAGTAAGTAGGATGCAGAAGTTCATCAGATTGTAACAAGCGCAGCGCGCTGCAGGGGCGCACGGCCCCACCTTGCTCCTTGCACCTTGCAGGCGAGATAGGATCCCTGTCAATTACAAAATTAATTAGATTGTGTTTTCTAAAATAGTTTTTAGCAGTAAAAATTAAATGTTATCCCACCCAGACCAAAAAGCACCCATTTGCTTTTGGATTCGTTCCTGCTTGGAGCTTGACGGCGACGGTGTTCAGCAGCAGACAGTAGAAGACAAGAATGACTGTGACAGTTACTATGCTGCCTAGAAAAATAATAAAGTTAGGTTTTCAAAATATAGAGAGACAGAGAGAGAAAAGGGTAAAAGTGTTAATTTGTAACCCAGTTTTTCTCAGAGAGGTGGGTAGACTGTGTGAGATTATCAACCAATCAGCATAGTTAGCTTAGCTACAGACTACTGTTTGCCTCCGTTTCACTAGCATTTAATGAATTAAGGACATATTCATTACCATTATGAATATTACCAACATATTCATATATCAAACTTGTCCCTACCTTTTACCACACTTAACAACAGATGAGTCGGTCAGCAGCAGCTCTAGCCCACGTCCCTCCTGACCTGTCCTCTCCTAAGTGAAATTAAAACTGCAGTATGTAACTTTTATAAAAAATTTTTTTTTTTACATATTTGTTAAAACTGTCATTATGTTGTGACAGTATGGTATGAGAGATAATCTGTGAAAAATCTATTTCCTCTGCCTTCTCCCAGTGATATCTAGAAACAACCAATCAGTGACAGGAGGCGGGTTTTAGTGCTGTTAATCACAATCTCATGTGGCTGCTCATCCTTATGCTGCAGCTAGCGCAGCCTGTTGTGAATGCTCATTCTAGTTAGCATATCTACCAAGGACAGCAGATAAACATTTTTCCTGTAATGATAAGTTGTTTTTCCCCCATTAGCACATTTAGCAGTGAATCAATGAGGTTCATTGACAGCACTAAGAGAGTCCTACTGGTTCTGATTGGTTGTTTTGGTCAGAACCTTGCATTATTTTAGCCAGTAATAGCAGCTCAGGAAGGAGGTGGAGGAGATTGATTGCTTTCACAGATTATCTGTCTCATAACAAACTGGCACGACATGATGACAGCTTTAACAAATATGGAGGAAACATATTTTTTATTAAAGTTATATACTGCAGCTTGAATAAAATGCAACTACATAGCATTTTTTGAGAAGTCTGGATTGCTTTATGTGTATTTTGCATGTTACCTATGACTGTTGCTCGTGGTGAGAGACATTTCAGCAATCTAAAACTAATATAAAAAATTTAAGCAACCTACTTGCATACTGTATGTGGACTGTTGCATGTAAAATTTATGAGCAGTAAATATTGTGCCAGTTATCAGTATTGGACCAAAGAAAGTAAGGCAGTTGCAAGCCTTTAAAATTGTGATGCTTTTGATGGGTCAGATAGACTCAAAAATTGTTACAGCAGCTGATGGGGGGTTTAATTTTTTGTCATGGGGCCCAGGATTCCTGGCAGCGCCCTTGCTCAAAGTACCATGTTATAGTACAGTCAAATAACTATGCTACTTTCAGTTGTATAGTTATAAGTGTGTATATACAGTATGTATATATACAGTATATATATGTATATATATATATATATATATATATATATATATATATATATATATATACTGTATATATAAAATGCCAAATGTGACTTAAAAGAAATCTGTCTTTGTAATTTGATGCCTTGAAATTGGGCATCTATCTTTTTAAAAACTCTACTCTTTCTGAAACTCCGCCTTCAGGAGGTCATCACAACATGGCTTCTCTATTAAACCTTTCACAACGTCTTTACCAGCATTGCACTGAGAAGTAGCTCCTCGTTCAGCAGATATCCAGTTCGACCAGGTGTTTGCTAATTGCTGTTGGCTAGTCTGAAGGAGTTCAGAGGGGGAGGTGGGCTCTAGGAGACGGAAGCTTGGAAACTGCACCTTGAAGGCAGAGCTAGGTCCAACAAGACTTTTTGCACAAGTGATTGGTTGCCACGGGAGATTTAATGATTTCTCAATCATGCATGAAAGAATCAAAACAACACTCCAGGTATGTTTTTGATGAGGGAATAACATTATAAAATTATATAACGCTAAAAAAAAGCTTGGTTTTACATGATACTCCCACTTTACCTGGTGGGCTAAAACAAAAGCAGTAGAAGCTTAATTAAAATATATCAGGTTTACTTTGGGCTCAGGCCTCTAATCAAAGTTAATGAGTTGAGTCTGATTGGCTGTGGACACAATGCCTCTTAGGCCCAATCTAAATAATGTATGTGTGTTTGAGGAGAGGAAACTTGTTGACTTCTGAATGGCTGTCTTAAGTAGGAACAAATTTAGCTTGACTCTGGGACCTCCTATCTGATGAACTGGGGCATTCTGGATAAGTGACGCGGCAACAGTGGAATGTTTCTGGCCATCACAGAGTGACGGAGGGAGGGCATCTGAATGTTGCTGAGCTCCTCAGACCTGAAACCCCATCTGAAATCATGCTGAGCTCTGGAGTGCGTGAGGAACGTCATTCACTTCTAGAATTCATAAAAATGACCTTCTCTGTCGGCCAGAGTGTTCATTGCTGAAGGGTCTCTGGCTTTTCTTCACCTCTCAGCTGAGGCCAGAAATAGCCTGGCTGGGAAGCAGTGGCTTTGATGCAGAACCACCAGTCAGGTTCCCCCAGTCATATCTGCTCTCTTTTCTAAGGGGAATTCCAATACTCAGAGCTGATCCACTCTCTAATCTTCAGTCATATCTCATCTCCATGGAAATAAACTCAGCATGGTTTCAGGTCTGAGTTGCCCAGTGATGATGTCATTGCTTAGTGAACCGTATTAGTCATGTTTGCCTTCCTATCAGACGCAGGCCGGGTTAATATGTGGGAGGGTTCCCCTTTGTCAGTGGTCCAGCGGTGACATCAGCCCTGCAGCTATTCAGGAGCTCACTGTGTCGTTGCATGGCCCACTCTCAGGGTGGGGGTCACTGAATTCCTGGTGGGAAACGACCTCAACCATTCCACACCCCCCACAAAGAGAGGCAAGCCCCTATCGTAAACTGGATGGCAGACTCAGCTCTTCTACACGTGTTGTGGTGTGCCATCACCGCTGACATAACATGACCTCACTGCTAACTCTGCTGTAACAGACGCACTGATCAGTGATTTGTGGCCAGTTTCTGATTTCTGTAGAGCAGCATAAATCATTCCTATTGCTGCTAAAAATATTCCTTACATTAATGTGAAACAGCAACATCATATTGTTGCATGAGGCTGAAACTTGAGAGTTGTGAGTGTAAGGTAAACTCTTGATCTTTCTTAAAAGGGTAGCGTTATGTAAAATCAACTGTGTTGAGCTTTACATCAGGTTCTGATGTTATTCTCTCATCAAAAACATTCCAAGAGTGTTGCCTTGATTCTTTGATAAATGTTTGAGAAATCCTTTAATCTTGCATGGCAGTCATTCAGCTGTGCAAAACGCCTGGTTGGACCTAAACCCACCTTCAAGACAGCTCCTCCACCAACCCTCTCATTTTTCCCACTCAACTCCTTCAGACTAGCCAGCAGCAATTAGCAAATACCTGGTGGGATTGTGCATCCGCTGAATTCATTATATGAGCTACTTCTCAGTGCAATGCTGGTAAAAACCTTGTTCAACTTCCTGAAGGCGCAATTTCAGTAAGAGCAGGAGTTCTTAGAGACAGAGGCCCGATTTCAAGACGTTAAATTACAAAGTCAAAATTCTTTTAAGTCATATTTGATATATGAAGCATTTTTATAGCAACTGAAATTAACATAGTTACTCAATTGTGCTTTAAAATGACACTATTTGCCTAGAAAATGCATAATACTGCCTCTTTAAGTATCTTCAGCAAAAAGAAACTGATTAATAATGCATTGTCTTGACAACATGGATTTTAGACACATTCAAACATTATTGTTACTGTTTACAAACGTTTATTGGAAACACTAATTTATTACTCAATCTCTTTTCATGTTTAATTATTGTACATAGGCACATACATTTATTAGATTAGTTTTTTTTTCTTTTAAAAAAGGAGTCAAGACAGTCTAGCAAAATGTGATTTAAACCATTTTGATCTATTTTTTACTAGTTTCTTTTAGTAGCAATGAACCCATAACATATATTGTGATAGACACATCATCATCATCTTCATTATTATTATTATTATTATTAATAGGTAATACATCTGCCAGAACATTCAATATATAGAATATTCACTGAATTTTGTTCGCATGGCATTCTGGGGGATACAGGCAGAGGTTGAGCCGCTCAACCTCTCAAGGCCAGCTAAGTTAGCTTGGTGTCATCAACTAACTCACTCTATGATTGCCTAGCAACAACCTGTAGAATAACTTGTGCAGCAGCAGTTTCATGTTTTGTCACCATGCCTCATTTACCAGTGATGTCAGTAACGCGTTACTGATGTTGGACCACTTTTTTCAGTAACGAGTAATCTAACGTGTTGCTGTTTCATATCCAGTAGTCAGACTACAGTTACTTATCAAAATCATTTTGCGTTACTGTGCGTTACTATTTTCTTTTAGAATTTAATTTCATTTCCTCTACGTGTCTTGTCGAGTGATCGCCGTTTTTATGCGGCAGTATCAGCAGCGACAGAAATGTAAACAATGGAGGGAAGAGGGAGATGCACATTTTATTGTTAGAGAAACAGGAACTACTTTGAGTTTCTGTCGCCAAGACCGATTATTATAAGCGGCTGTGGGCTTTTTTTTTTTTTTAAAGTCGCTAACAAATTTAATGAGTCGCGGGTTGCGCTTTTTGGGCTCGTCTTTGAACGTGAAGTTGCTCATTTGGGCTTGGAAATAAGCAGACATAAGCCCCAGAATGTGTCTGACCTCCAATTAGTTTTAGTCAGGCTCTAATCCTTCTTAGAGTTTTCCAGACAATAGTGGACCACACAAAAACATGCACAAATTACTAATGTTTTTTTTTTTTGTACTGTAACCATTAAAAAATCTCCCCTTCAGTTCAACCTTATAAGTGGAGACACATTGTTGACGTTATCATTATATAAAATAGCTTACAATTTAGTATTGGCAAAGATCAGTGTTGTTGTTAGCAGCTGCTGAAAGTAACTAAAAAAGTTACTTTTAATGTAACTTAGTTACTTTCCAAATCAAGTAGTCAGTAATCTGAGTTACTTTTTCAAGGACTAATCAGTAATCCGATTAAATTTACTTTGTCAAATTAACTATGCCATCACTGCTCATTACTACTTAAAAATAGGAAAAGCAATGGCTGGGGTTGAAAACTGGATAAGAAATGAAAGGTCACATCACCACTTTGGCTGTATTTCAGATATTTAAAACAAATAAAAACCTATCAATAATAATCAATATCAACTGATATGAAACACTTTTATCGTGATATGTTTTTCAGCCCTACTTTTTTTAACTCATACTTAGGCCTGTCACGATAGCAAATTTTGCTGAGCGATTAATTGTCTCAAAAATTATTGCGATAAACGATAATATTGTTTGAAGACCTTTTTACACTGATTTAATGGAAATGACATAATAATGCATGTGATTTCTTGCCAAAGATGGATACACTTTATTTTCAAAAGAACACTAAACACTGGAACTGATAAACAAAACAACCAAAAACAAAAATAAAATGGAAAAAACGCACTTGAAAAAAAAAACTAAACAACATAAAGTAAAAGTGGAAATAAATACCAAAAGAGTACAGATTTTGAAGTCTGTATATTATGTTGCCCTTCAGTAATAATTAGATTTTAATAGAGAAGATGGGCACATCTGACTACCTGATGCAATAGTTCACACTACACGGTTTTTTGCTCCTATTTTTCTCTTTACAACAATCTTAAAACGTTGGTCTTTCTAAGATTGTGTGGTGTGTTATGGTAGATCGTCCTCCGATCTAAATCAAGGGTTTTCCCCGACTGGGAGCTTTAATGCAGCCTGTTGAATGTGACAGGTAGCCAACCAGAAAGCAGGGATTCTCCTCCGTGTTTTCTGAGGGGAAATTACGGAGGGGAATCCCAAACAGCTGACACCGCAACCTGAAGTCCAGCGAACATTGGAGATGATACGTGGAAACAATATTAATGTTTATTCAACATGCAAAGAATATAGAAATGACAAGGGGAGGAGTTGGAGCGAAATTGCTACTGCAGTTGATAAACCCAGTAACGTTTCAGCTGTTCTTCGTTAACGTGATGTAAATAAGTTGTAATGATTTTCATTCAGTCAGGACTTTACGCTGACACTAGCCACATGCATTGTAGGTAGATTGTAGTAAAGCATTGATTAATGTCTGGTTTTAAAATTAGTTAACTGGACTTGTAGCCATTATTTTGTGCCCATTGTTGGACACCACGCGGCAGGAACGAACCCGATCGAACCGTTATAGCTAGGATTTCTGTCGGCTAATGTGTGATCTGTCAGGGTTTGAAAATGGGCCGACAATCGGCCGACAGCTTTAAGATCGTGCAGTGTCCGCTGGGCTTTACACTGAGGAAATGAGGAAGGGAGGAGTCATTGGAGAGCACCGGAGTTGAGCCTTTTTTTCATTCAGTGTCATTAACAAAAAGAGGAAAAGGCCGGAAGAGACGATAATGCCGATAATTAAAATGACGTCGATAGTTTTAATTTATCTTACGATTAATCGATTTATCGTTTATCGCGACAGGCCTACTCATACTCTATATTTACTGATTCCATGCCAGAGTGTTGGTGTGAGCATGTTGTCAGTCTCACATATGTTGTGTTCACTGATGAGAAAAAGATTTGATTCCTGAGTTAATTTCTCAGTTCATTTCTAATTTCTATACACTAAACATTTAGAATATTTATTTAGCTGTACGCCCCTCTAACTTCCTCAACTTACTTTCTAGTCTCTGTGTCCTCTACTCCCATTAAACAGAAAGCCCCAGTGCCAATCCTCCCCAGCCTTTTAAAGGTTATTACATGACTCATGTAGTATTTTAGTTGAATGAATCACGTGCTTCCATTCTGCTCTCATCCCACAGGTGTTCAACAGAAAACATTACACAGTGTTTACTGAAACATCCAAAGCATGAGTCATACATTTTCTTGTTTCTGTCAGCATCTTGGAGCTGTTTTTTTTTGTTTTTTTTTTATCTTTTCTGGTTTCAGTGGAGATAGGCATATTTATTAGATATTAAAGAACCCATTGATTTATCACTATTTTTTGTTCATATTTGCAGACATCCAGGCTGTCGGGGTGTTCTCACCTAGCAGGGCGGATGCCTGCAGGCATTTCAGCAAACTGCATTAAAGGGCCAGTATGATGTAAAATCATTGTTTTTTAGCTTTGCATCATGCAAATAAAAACAAACCTGGAGTGTTGCCTTGATTCTTTAATGCATAGTTGAGCAATCCTTTAATCTCCAAGACAACCATTGAGTTATGCAAAATGCCTGGCTGGACCTAGCTCTGCCTTCAAGGACCTAGCTCCTACTCAGAGCTGCAGTTTCTAAGCTTCCCAGCTTCCTCCTCACAGAGCAGTTCTTCCCCCACTCGGGTCCTTCAGACTAGCCAGCAGCAATTAGCAAACACCTGGTGGTACTGCTCATCTGCTGAGCTCCTTATACGTGCTACTTCTCAGTTCAATGCTGGTAAAAACGTTGTTCGAATTCCTGAAGGCAGAATTTTAGAAAGAGCTAGAGTTTTTAAAGAGACGGAGGTCCAATTTAAGACATTAATTTACCAAGTCAAATTTCTTTTAAGTCATATTCGATATATGTAGCATTTTTATTAGAGTTGTGCCGATCGATTGGCCACCGATCATAATGGGTCAATATCCGTCAAAAAGTGTGTGATCGCAGATCACTGTCTCTTGTTACCGATCACCAAAACCGATCACCTGTATCTCACGTTGCAGCCTTCATGTGCCACTGATCTCTTCACACTGCGCAATCGCGCAGCAAAAAATCCTGTTGTGTGGAACAATAACGCTCTGAGAGTGAATGGGGACGTTTGCATGTTGTGCACCTCGGGGGTGAAGCACGTCAAAATGCATCAACACAACGCATCTATCATGGCATTTAAAAAACAAGCACGATACCGAGGCTCAATGCAAGAAAAAAATTACATCCGGAGCGGCCAGATAGCAGGTAAAGCAGCGCACAACTACCAACGCTCACCCGGAAGAGCATCACGGTCAGAAAGCTAAACAAATAACACGAAAAATAATTAAAGTCTTTGAGCTGGCGGTATAAGACGCTGGTTCTGCTCTCGCTCTTGGACGGTCACTACTCGCTACTGGTAGTAATATTTCCCAGACGTAGCGCCGCTCAACCTTCTCCAAACAGTGAACTCTCACACAGAACGTCTCCTTAAAGCTTCAGCATGTAACTTAAAAAAAAAAAAAGATTTTAGATATGTATTAAAATATGTCTATTATGTCTAAATTAGATGAATTTATTGCCAGATAATTTTTTCATTTTGCCAGATAACATAGCATCATTTATACCTAAAGCGAAAAATTAACAGCCACTCCAGTCGATCGGCAAAGATTATTGATTGGCCTTTTGGATGATCGGAATCGGCAGCAAAAAACCTGATCAGATTGTTCCTAATTTTTATAGCAACTGAAAATAAAATAATTACTTGATTGTGCTATAAAATGGCATATGTACCTGGAAAATACATAATACTGGCCCTTTAAACTGCAAACAAAAGTAGATCATGAAGCATCAATTATTTTGAACAACTTCATGGTTGCTATACTGTCAAAATCCCAGTAAGTCTCTGTAAGGCTGACCGTATGTTTCACCCTTTTTTGTCTCTTTCTAGAGTGCCCTTTAACCCCCGATACTCCAAGCAGTGAAGCGAGAACGTGCACAAGCAACAGTCGCCTGGCAGCTTTAAAACGGCAGAATGACATCGAGCTGAAGGTGAAACAGGGAGCCGAGAACATGATTCAGATGTACTCCAACGGCTCCTCCAAGGTGAGCACAGCATGAGAGGAGCAGGACTCACTCGACTTTCAGGTTTTTGCTGAGTCATGACAGAATGTCAGCGTGAGTGAGATTGAAACGCCACCATTGTTCTCATTCTAGCCAGTTGAAATAAGGTTACACTTTACGAAGTAATATCTGCTGCTGAGAGATTTCAGCTTCGTCAGAAGGGTTCTTACCCCAGCTGCTGTTTTAGCTGCCATTTTTTAAAAAGGCTCGGAAAACATGGGCACATGAAACACAAAGTTTGCCGAAGGTGTCCAAACCTTTATCCCACTGGGTTAAATCAGCAATTTAGAGGTACTACAGGCATAAACGTGAAGAAAGAAAAAAAAAAATATTGAACACACACACAAAAATAATTTTATGTAAGAAAGTAGTAAAACAAAATTGTAAATCATAGATCCGAAACATAAAAAGAGGTTCTCTTGTTTGCCCTTAGAAAAAAGATATAGTCTGTCAATTTGGGGGGTTGATTGTTTACAGTTATCTTGGTCCAGTTTGTCTTTCTTGTTTAATTCTCATCAACATTAACGGGACATGGGACACTCTTTCTTTGAAAAACCTTCCTGTATTTACCCCAAGTCTGCTTTGGAATAAGCCTCTGGTTGTCACAGGAAATCAAAAACAAACAGATGAGGCACCTGGCGAAGGCGGGGCCATCAATGACAGAAACATAAGCTGGTAAATTTAACTCATGTTGCCCCCTGAACTTTTAAAAGATAGATCTGTCTCTCCAGTGTGTTTCAGCCACTTAAGGACGAGCTCAGAGTTTGAACTGAAAGCAGAAACTCTTAAACGTGACTTGAAACCCAGTCTGTGACATGGCAGCTTCTTCAGGGGGAATGTGAGAAGGCGCTGACACATACTGTGCCACACACACACACATACATACACAGCTGTTTGTTTCCAAAGCTGGATTGTCTCTTTCCCTGCACGGAGGGAGGACAGACTGTAATTTAGGAGGAAGGTGTGTAGCATGAGGCTTCAGGTAATAACAGCTGGAACACTCAGAGCTTCTCATGTTCATCAGCACTACTGTCTGATGTTTAACTGTAAAACATCACCCCTGTATTACGGATCGTTTCTTATTTTACTCAGTTTCTCTTAATTCTTAAAGTGTTAATTTGCTTTTGATTGAATAGGTTTGATTGCTCCTTCGATGTAGTACAGAGATTCATCCAGAAACTGCTCACCTTTGTATTTCATTAGTGACGCCACTGACGACACTATTCATTGTAAAAGGTATTAAGGAAAGTCCACACTATTTCTGATCTCACTGAGGAAGATGGAGGAAGCTTTTTGGTTTGTTTTGTTTTGTTCAGAGGTAAAAAAAAAAAAAAAAAAGAGAAGGAAACTGGTGTGCATCTTATTTTTGACAAAGCTGTTCTGCAAATGAATCATTATTTTTGTCCACATTAGGGCTTAAGCAATGAATCGAATTAATCATGATTAATCGATTATTGAAATAATTGCCAGCTAATTTAATCAGAGCAGTAATTAAAACAAAACTGTACAAAAATCACATGCATTTTGCCCTCAAGATGAAAAAAAAAACTTCTTTGTCAAATTCTTAGGAAAAAAAAAACCTTGCTACAAATGTTCACACAAACAAACAATGATTACATTTTAGGGATCTAAATGTTTATTTTCTTATTTAACAAAAGGAATTGAGTTAGTTTTACATTTTTATGGATTTTTTATATTGTACACAATGGGCTCAAATGGTTCAATTAAAAATCTGGAGAATGTGCCAGTTTTTTATCCGATTAATCAATTAATAGTCAGAATATAACTGTTAGCTCGTCCACATGAACGTTTTCAAACAAGAGGAACATTTGTTAGCCTGCAGGTCATAACCAGGCCTTAGTATTGTTACCTGACTCCCAGCGTCTGTCTGGGGGGTGTCTGTGTGTGTGTGTGTGTGTGTGTGTGTGTGTGTGTGTGTGTGTGTGTGTGTGTGTGTGTGTGAAAGGGGATATGGGGGGGTTGCATTTTGTTCAGTGAACCTCCCCACTCCTGTTACCCCCTTCCACCTCCAGCCAGACAGAGGCAGCCATTCCGTTGGAAATAGTCCTGATGTCAGAGAGGAAATGCCTGCTGGACGGAGGACCTTCCTGCGCGCGCAGCCATCAACAGCACTTAAACGTCACAGGAATTTGGGGTGGAGTGGGCTTTGTTCACGCTGTGTGTGTGTGTGTGGGTGTGTGTGTGTGTGTGTGTATTTGCATGCATGAGAGGAACAGCAAATAGGAGGAGCTCCGCAATAGGATTTTGCTTTGTTTGCAGCGAATACAGTTTTCCATGTGGTCAGTTGTACCACAGGTCCAATTAAGGGCACAAGCTGAGGTTGTGGCGCCAAATTTGGTCTCCCTCTGCAGGTGGTCAGATGGTTCATGACGTCAGTGAATAACAGGGATAGAGGTTGGAGGGGTCAGAGGGGGGAATGTGATGTCCACGGTTTTCCTCAAATCACAAAATATGAATTTAACTCTGTTGTTCAAGACAAACACTTTCTAATGTAGATTTTTCTTTTTGTTTTTCACTGACAGGACCGCAAGTTACTGGCCGCCGCTCAGCAGATGCTTCAAGACAGCAAGACAAAGATCGAGTTCATCAGGATGCAGATCCTGAAGGCCAGTCAGGCCACAGAGCTGAGCTTTGAGAGCAATGACCTGATGGGTGAGCTGCCACACCCATTTACTGACCAGGGCTACACAATTACAGTTGGTGATCCAGCTACAGATAATTTAACCTCCTTGCCAATCCTTGGATGATTTGACACAAGTTTTTACTTATGGAATAGAGCTGTTTCATACCAACTGTGCTTTGTTTCATACCTGCTTTTAAAGACAATGATGTAATGATGTTCTGTTGTAAAGAAGTTTGCACGGTTTAAAGTTCTTAGAGCTCAAAGGAGGTAGAATGGTGCGCTTCTCCTCCCTCACCGGTTGCTGCACACCACATATGTTTACTTGAAAGTAGGTAAAATATAGCTCCATCCATCCATTTTCTTATACCCTTGTCCCTGGTGGGGTCAGGAGGGGTGCTGGTGACGTCCAGCAAGACGTTTTGTGGAAGAGGTGGGGTCACCCTGGACAGGTCGCCAGTCCATCGCAGATAATACAGCTCCAATTTTCTCAATTTTGGGAAATTGGCAAACGGCTGATACTTAATGAGAAATCAATCTTACTTCTAATTTCATCTACATCAGCAAAGGCCTGAAAATCAGCCACTGTCCTTTTTTGTTTGTGGTGAGAGAGAGAGCTGACTGTTAGCCCCGCTCAGCAGGTCACATCTGCATGTGTTCGGTTAACAATAGTCAATGTACTGATGTCAACTTAGCAACTGTGTTGCTATGTTTAGCGACAAAAGCAACAAGAAAAATCAGAATCATTAAGTCAGGCTTTTTAAACATCTGTGATTTGTCAGAACACCCCAGTTGTTGCAACTGTACTTAAAACTCTTGCAAATTCTTCCTTCTATTTTAGGCCTGTCATAACAAGTAGTAAATCAATTAATTGTATGATAAACCAAAACAAAGTCAATAATTTCCATTTGTATGATCTATCATTGTTCTTCTTTCTCTTTCTATGTCTTCTGCCTGGTACTTTGGTCTCAACTAGCCCTTTTTTAAGGACAATTTTGTTTGCAGAGACTTCATCATTAATTTTGTTTGTTCTTTCTGTTGTTTTAATATTTTGGATATTTAAAGCGCTTTCCAGGTTCAGTGTCAAATGTTCATTAGAATTTAAAGATTATTGCTCTTTGAGAATATGTTTGTGCATTATTATACCATTACCATTGCATTACTAGAAAATTGTCTCAAAACAACAAAATTATAATTTATTGCAATAACTTCTGGGACAATTTATCATCAGGCTGAACTTGTTTTTGTGACAGACCTGCTCTGTTTGTCTGCTTTAGTCCAAGCTTCAGAATCAAAATATTTCTGAATAAATGTGAAAAAAGGCATCATTCGAACTTTAATAATCAGCAGGTTTTATTATTTCAAGACTATCTATTGCTTTTTTCTTTGTTTTAAATAAAAGCAGCTTGATTATGTTTATAAAATGTGATGTAAGAACTGTAAAGCTTTCTATTTTTACTTTTCCATAAGACATAGAAAATTGGAATATGATGCTATTAAAAGCACTGTATAAGAAAACTCTACATGTGGGATATGAGTTACGCCTATAAGAGGTTGTTTTCATCCTGAAGTTACTAACAGTTGGTTTGTTCTCTGACCAGCTGACAAGTCCATCATCAGTCCTCTGGACCTGCGGGTGGAGGAGCTGTGTCACCATGCCAGGATAGAGTCTGCAGTGGCAGAGGGAGCCAAGAACGTCATGAAGCTGCTGGGCTCCGGAAAAGTCACAGAAAAGAAAGCTCACTCAGAGGCAAGACTGTTTCAGTATAAAGCAACTCTTCTCGACTTGCATACCTGCGTCTTACGGTTTTAAGACGTCTTTGCTCTCTTCCAGGCTCAGGCTCGCTTTACCGAGTCCAGCCAGAAGCTGGACCTGTTACGTTACTCGTTAGAGGAGCGCCTTAGCGAGTTGCCAAAAAACCACCCTCGCAGCAGCGCCATCGTAGAGGAGCTGTCTCTGCTGTCCTCCCCCGCCCTCAGCCCCAGGTCCAGCATCATCTCCACACAGAACCAGTACAGCACCTTCACCAAGCCCGCAGCACTCACAGGTAACTCACACGCAGCTCGGCTGCACATCAGAAACCCACAACTGTACAGTGATTTGTTAATGCAGATCTTGGATGATAGTGTGAGGTCACCCTCGTGACTTGGCTGATGGCGTTCCAGATGGCTTATAAAATGCAACATTACTGTTTACATCAACACAGTGCCATGTTACATTAGTGAACCTGTTAATCTTGTTAAGCCATGCCCGTATTTTAGTGTTTCCTCTCTGCCTGTGCAGACACACCCCTCCACCTGTGTGTCTGAACAAGCTACAGACTCGTCCACAGCCTGGCTGCACTGGAACCGGCCTAGTCAAAACACCTCACAAAAACCAGCTCATGTTTGGGCCAAAGATATATACACATGCATCTTCTTCACAACGTGCTTAACGCAAATATAAGAAAATGCAGGCCTCTAAAAGCACAATTCAGACGTTGTAATCAAGATTTTAGAGGTTTTAGAGATTTTTGAGTGTGGGCGAGTGGTGAGACTTTATACTTGATTATTCTGCACCAGAAGAAGCCAGATGTGGTAGATCTAGACGGAAACAATGGCTAGAAATTATTATTATGAAACTAGAGATGCAACAATCCGATATTAATATCTGTATTGGTCCCGATATTGAAAACAAATCTAGATCAGGTATCAATGATTAGTAACAATGCACCTGATCCATAAGGGCAGATCTATTCAGTCTTATTCTACGCTTTGTGCTTTGAGCAACATCATGTTTTATTTATTTCACATTATATTTAGAATTCCTAATTGCACTTTCTAAACCATTGAAAGAAGATTTGTTGCAGTTTATTTTTACATGTTTGATCAATCCAACAATTTTTTGTCAGTTTCAGTTTCTTTAACATTTATTTTACACTGACTGTCTTACTCCTAATTGCACTGACTGAAAACCGGAAGGTTGTTTCTATATGTTTGACCAAACTTGTCAAGCTATTGTTGCGTTTAACTGTGCTGTATTGGTGGAGAGTTAACAACAAAATTTTTAATGCAGCACTGTGCATTAATTATGTCTGTTTAAAACAAAAATAAATGTTTTAAGTCAATTAAGCTGCTTTTCTGTATCGGCTCTGTATCCGCTGATACTAAACCTCAGATATCTGAATCGGTATCGGAAGTGAAAGTGGGTCAGTACATACATGAAACTATAATAAAAAGTCTTCTGGTTCTGATTACGCAACATTTTTCACTGTAGAAGCTGCAGATAATATTCTATTAATTGTGTGTTTTTTCTTTATTTGCCTCCTCCATCTTATGAACTTGTCACAATCCTGTCTGTTTCCTGTTTTCCTTTAATATTATGAATATGATCCATAGATGGTGGCGTTCGTTATTACTTCTGTAACAATCGCCCTGCAGTGTGTCGTCTACTTTCTTCTTCTGTGAATGTGGGTCGCTTTGGAGTTGTGAACCATTCACAACAGAACTCTGATTTCAGTCACTTTTAATTAGTACTATGAAGAACCACCAACAACAACAAAAAAAGAAAGAGAAAAGCTGCTGTGTGAAGGAAGGCAAAGTTGGAACAATGATACATAGCGACAGTTACTGCTTAGCTCTCAGTACCACTAAATAACCGTGGATGAGTCTTTTTGAATTAGGTGAGAAAACAAACAGGTTTTATTATTTTACATAAAGTAATCCATAAATATTATGCTTCATAGTGAGAAATAACATGCAGCTTCATGTTTCCTTGCAGTAGAAGATAATCTCAGGCTTGCACTAATAGTTGGATTAGTCATCCTGCTTTCCTCAGGCGCAGCTATCTATCAGATGTTTACTGACTGATAGAACAACATTAGATTTAATACAGTTTGTTACAGTAATCAACTGTCTGAGGATGAGTGGGCTTCTCTTTAAAGCTGATGCACATAAATGTGGGATTTATTTAATTCTGCTGATTTATCAGGCTTTGGCTGGATTAAGCTCCCATAAGCAGGGCTTAAAACTAAAACTGAGATTCAGTTAGACCTATTAGGTCTGGTGTGTTTTATTTTAGTTAACAGTCGTTGTTAGAGTTAGAGTTGTTAGAGTTGGCTTCCTCTAATAAAATATAATTGCTACTTGTTGTGAATCGGTCGAACCTGAATGTGATACTAGTCTACGTGCAAAACCAGATTAGTCTAACTCATTAAACGAGTCATATTTGCATTTCTGCTGCTGCTGCAGTGTAAAAAGACGGTCTGACTGGGTTTGGAGCAGCCTTCCACACACTAACTGGTACGTTACCTTCATCCTCAGGCACGTTAGATGTCAGACTCATGGGCTGCCAGGACCTTCTGGAAAATGTCCCCGGCCGTTCCAAGGCGGCCCCCAGCCCGCTGCCTGGCTGGAGCCCCAGCGAGACGCGCTCATCCTTCATTAGCCGAGCAAACAGAAACCGAGGCGTGAGCTCCAGGAACCTCACAAAGAGTGAGGAGGTCTCCAGTAAGTACAGCTCACCTCCCTCTGACTCTGTTGGGATGGAAACTGAAGAACCAGGGGGACTTTCTGAGGTCATTCTCCCACATTTTCAGAGGTTCCTTAACTTCCTGTTCCCTTTTTATCTACAAGGTTGGTTTTTATGTGCACTTCTAGTAAATGTTTGAAACCTGGTTTGTTTATGTTCATTATGTCCCCAAACGCTGAGGGAGTCCAGCAGGTTTGGGGACATCTGGGATATCACCAATCCCAGATTTGTTTTATAGTGTTTTAAAGTTGCAGCATGTAACTTTTATTAAAAATGTTGTGTTTTACGTATTTGTTGAAACTGTCACTAATGTGACAGTAGAATATGAGACAGATAATCTGTGAAAGATGGAGCTTCTTCGCCTCATCCTTTTGCTACTATTGAGGTCTGCAGAAATGTACAGACCGCAATAGTTGGCCAGAAACAACCAATCAGATCCAAGAGAAGGGTCTTAGCACTGTCAGTCAACCTCATGTGTGTGCTGCTCAATGTGCTAACACACACACACACACAATGTTCCAGGGTAAATGAGTGTTTTGAGAAATGAATGTGTGGTTAACAATAATCACCCCTTGGTTGCCAATTTAGCAACTTTATTGCAATATTTAGTGACTTCAGACAAAAGAAACTACAGTATATCGGCTAAAATCTGAATCAGCAGGTTAGGCTTTTTAAAGATCGATAATCAGTGCACCCCTAGTAAAACACCTTATAACTATTCTAAGTCTGATTATTTACAAAGAAAATGATATTAAGCAGTTTGTATAATGAGTTAATAATAAACCCAAGAGAAATGACAACTGTAGCCTTATTAGAAACAACCTGACAGCTCAGTGTGTTTTTTCCAGATGAGATCAGCGCCGTCCTGAAGCTGGACAACACGGTGGTCGGACAGACGAGCTGGAAGCCTGTCAGCAACCAGGCCTGGGACCAGAAGTTTACACTGGAGCTGGATCGGGTAACACACATCTGCCTTTGATCTCCACCTGCGCTGCTAGCTGGGCCGCTCTGCTCCAAGTAAATGTTTGCTGCTGCTGCTGACCTGGTTCTGTCCTGCAGTCTCGAGAGTTGGAAATCTCTGTGTACTGGCGCGACTGGCGTTCCCTCTGCGCTGTCAAGTTCCTGAGGCTGGAGGACTTCCTGGACAACCAGCGTCATGGAATGTGTCTGTACCTGGAGCCACAGGGGATGCTGTTTGCTGAGGTAGGTCCATCCACACACACCAAGTACTTCAAGCCCATAGAAGGATGATCAGTGTTTCTATATTCATAATCTACTGTAGCAATAACAGCTTTGGTGTCACAGTGAATATAAGTAGGTTGGGTTTTTTTTTTTAGCTATTCTAACTATCTTTTTCCCTTGTTTTTTTTAAGGTAACATTTTTCAACCCTGTTATTGAGAGAAGACCAAAGCTGCAAAGACAAAAAAAGATTTTCTCTAAACAACAAGGTGAGGTGTTGCTACTACATCAGTGTTTTAAGGTGGACTGTGGTGTAAGTTTTTTTTTTCTTCAATTTACATGAAATCCTAAACCTACATGAAGCTAATTATCTTATTTAGCTTAACTTATTAAAATTGACCCTCCCAAGGAGATGGGGTCAATTAGACCCTACTTGTTTTTCAGTCTGTGCACGGTCAAGTGGGATTGCACTGACCCTAGGTACGCTTTTACATGTTTTTTGTGTGTGTGGTTTCGGGAACTGACGGTCTGACGGGACAAGCCTCGCGCTTCCTCGTTGTCCAACCGTAACATTTGCTGAATGCCGCACTAAGACCGCAGGAGGGTTAAAAAAAACATTTTTGTTTTTGTTTTTAGGTCTTAGAATAAAAAAATGTATCAAACTTTTTTATACTAAAGGAATGAACATAATTTTTCAATGTAAAATAAAATCTTTAAAAGAAAATTACTTTTAAAAAACATACTTTGCAGCCAAAGGACATTTACTTTAAGAAAAAAAAAAAAAATTTCTCTATATTGTTGTTACTCTGTGAAAATGTTTTGCTTATATCACATAAAAACAAGCAGCATTTTTTATTACTGTTGTAGTTTAAAACACTAATATATTAGTATTTTTGACCAAAGTTAATAAGAGCCACAGGCTGCAAAGACCTCATTTAGAGAAATGAAACCAGCTTACTTAAAATGATTTTTTTTTTAAATCAGCTAATCTGAAATGTTCTCTTTTTGCCATTGATTCACACAGCCCATGCTTTCCGTCATATCCCTCGTTTTGTTTCCCTCTCACTTGTTCTCATCAGGTAAGACCTTCCCACGGGCCCCCCAGATGAACATCAACATCGCCACCTGGGGGCGGCTGGTGAGAAGAGCCATACCCAATCTCAGCACCAACTCTTTCAGCCCCCAAGCTCCTGAGATGGGCCATGGGAGCGTTCCTGGTTCCCCCACACCCAGCAGGTGAACCAGCACATCATTCTGGGCTGGAAATGATGCTTTTGGACTGTTTTTTCTTTTGCTTGGGGGAGTGAAGTCAAGTTTATGCACATAGATGTCAATCTATATTTTAAAACTTGGTCAAATGTTCTTTAGTGTATGTATTTTTTTTTTAAGTTACCAGCACCCTTCTGGAATAATTCTACCTTTGTGTCTGAGCATTTTGGCCGATCACCAGTCTTTAAAACCAATTTTGGCTGATAACCAAATTTTCTTTTTTTTCTTTTGAAAAATCTCTTCATAGAGCTACAAAGTTGCTAAGTTGGCAGCAATGGGGTGACCTGGTGGGCGGGGCTAATAGTCAGCTCTCTCACATAGCAGAAAGAAAGAGGAGAGTGGCTGATTTTCAGATCGGTGATCACTGATCTCCCAAAATAAAGGAAGTTGGGTCAGATTTGTGACTGGAAGGTGAAGCCGAATAATTTGAGGGTTCTTCTGTTGTCTCTTAAAAGATGTAAAATAAAACTCCCCCTCCTCTGCTCCACTCACAGCGATCCACTGGTGACCAAGCTGGATTTCGACAAAGAACCCACACCAGGACCCAAACACTACGTGGCACCTGATGATGTCAGAGAACCACCTGCACAGAACAAGATGCCCAACAAGCAGGAAGTGGAGGTGGGATTTTGTCACAGGAACAGCAAGGTATCTGTGATGATGCTCCACCCAACACATCATTATCTGTGTGTGTCTGCAGGACGCACTGAGTGAATTCAACTTTCTGAACAAGAGAATCAGCACGGTTCTGGAACCAGACGCTGACGGGGTTCTGGAGCCAGAGTTCCAGCATCCCAACCTGGAGCTCACTTCCATTCAGAAGGACTCAGAGATAAGGTAGGACAGACTGGTCTTTGTTTTACTCTTTTTGATTCTGCATCTGTGACATATCCACTTGATTTTATTTGTGTAAATGCTGCCCCCTGGCATCTCTAGGCAACATTGCATCCATTTATCTCTCTTCAAGGGAAGAAGAGCAGTTCCACTTCAGTCTCCAAGATTTTAAATGCGTGGCAGTTCTTGGACGTGGCCACTTTGGAAAGGCAAGTTCTTCTGGTTGTTTTCTCACAGGCAGACTCCTTTCAAACATTATTTTTCTCCCAAACTGCCATATTTGGCTCATGCCTTTCCCATAGATTTAAATATTTGTCACTTGCTTATGAAAATAGATGGAGATCATGTATGAAATAAGAAAACTCACCAATTTTCTATTAATTTTTGCTCTTCAGGTGCTGTTATCAGAATATAAAAGTACAGGCGAAATGTTTGCCATTAAAGCTTTGAAGAAAGGAGACATTGTGGCTCGAGACGAGGTGGACAGGTAAGCAGTTATAACTGTCCTCCGACTGGACTCACACACTAAACATAATGCCAGACTCTCTAAGGTTAAGGATCTTTTTTCATTAATCTCAAGCCACAACTTGTGAATGAATCAGTCAATTTGATTTGTATATCACATTTCAGCAACAAGGCCATTCAAAGTGCTTTACATCATAAAAACACAAAAACAAAAAGTCATGAAAACATCAGACAGACACCAACTTTAGAACAAACAATACATTTTGTCAAGTGTTGTCATCAAAAACAGCAATGCACATCATATGTTGGTGTATGAACTCCCTTCCCAAATTTTTAAGCCAACAACTGTCAAACTTAGACTGTTTATCAAAATCTGGACAGTCCACTCCTGCTTCTTTTCAATACTGGCTCTACTTTGATTGTTTTTTTTATTATTATTATGATTATTAAACAATTTTGACTCATCTTTAAGGCTCATCTCTAAATATTAGCGTTTTTACAAATAGAATAATTGTTTAATCAATCTCAAATGGTGCTATAAAAATGGCACACTTAAATGATGTTAAATGAGTGTAAAATAATTCAGTTGAACTCTAATATGTAACATTTTATAACTAGAGATGTCAAAATGAAATCTCAACTCCTTCAAAATGCTGAACTGGCCCTTTAAATGAGTGCCAAACTGCAGGCGCCTCAGACACACTTTGTAGTTTTGCCGTCTTTATGAACACACAAGGTTAGCATCATGCTAGTCCTGATGCTAACTCAATTGAAGTCCTGCCTGTTGCTGAAGTCCAGCTGTCTCCGTCTTCCAGTCTGATGTGTGAGAAGAGGATTTTTGAGACGGTCAACAGCGTCCGCCACCCCTTCCTGGTCAACCTGTTTGCGTGCTTCCAGACGTCGGAGCACGTTTGCTTTGTGATGGAGTACGCAGCGGGCGGCGACCTGATGATGCACATCCACGCCGACGTGTTCTCTGAGCCCCGGGCCGTGTGAGTGGCGCCACAACTTCCTGTTGGTCACACACACACACACACACACACACACGTTCTAAACGCTGCTGGCGATGTTTTCAGTAGGGATGCACCGATCCACTTTTTTCACTACAGATACTGATATCTGAGGTTTAGCGATGAGATGCAGAAAAACAGCTGATTTGACTGAAAATGTTTTTTTGTTGTTGTTGTTTTTTAACACACACACATAATTACACTGAGTTACAAATGAATCTGATAACTGTGCACCTGTACGAACACTTAAATGCTCCAACAGCTTCACAAGTGCGGTCAGACATGTAACTTTCATTTGTTCAGTCAGTGCAATTAGGAGTAGAACAGTCAATGTAAAATAAATAATACAGAGACTGAAACTGACAAAAACAACTACCAAGGTACACATATACTGTATATGTGATGGTCATATATATGTGACCAAGATACACATATATATGGTGTATTGGTATATTGGTCAAACGTATAAAAAAACTGCTGCAAACCTTCTTTATAAAGTTCAGACAGTGGAATTCTAAATTCTAAATATAATTAAAAAATTGAATGTTAAAGGAAAATGTTGCTCAGAAAACAGCATAGACTAACTAGATCTGCCCTTATGGATTGGGAACATTGTCATTCATACAAATCTAGAATTTGTTTCAGTATTATCCCGGAAATGGGATAATATCTGAATCCCGTCAGTGTCCAGGAGCAGGTAGTCCAGCTGGACACTGTATCCCGTCTCTAGGTTACAGATATTAATATCTGATTGGTGCATCTCTAGCTTTCATCCAGCTTGTGTAGTTTCCCATCACCATCACAACCACGACCGGCGTGAAAACCATTTGATTTGATGCTCAAACTATTTTCTCTGTTTCTCTGCTCTCCTCAGTGACGGCCATGTTCTTATTGCCATTCTGTCTTCTTGCAGATTTTATGCAGCGTGTGTCGTTCTGGGATTACAGTTTTTACACGACCACAAGATAGTGTACAGGTACGTTCCTCTGAATGCTGCACAGTCAACGTTGATCTCTGGGAAACAAATTCAAGGGATTTTTTCACTGGTTTATAGTGAAATGACACTTTATCACAAATCCCTGAACAAAATCAAAAACAGCTTCTAGGGTTGATGGTTCAATTCCACATAGGAAAACTGAAGTGGGTCAAGCTAGTTCTTACACACATATACAGTATATATGACTTTTCACTTCTCATCTCATTTCAAAACAAAAATCTTAAAAACAGGCTCTTTGAAAGCCAAAAATGTCAGCATTTAGTAAAACATATCAATCTTAAGGTGATTTATGTATTTTTATTTTATTCTGTAGTTTTATTTAGTGTTTTTTATCCTTTTTGCCAGGAATAGAGATGGAAATGAGTCACCTCATGTATTTACATGTACATGTTCTCCAAAATGTTTTTAAAAACAAACTTTAACTTAATCTCTGGAATCTTATGAAAAAAAAATAATTTATCTATATAACGAGAGGTGTGTGTGATCCTCAGAGACCTGAAGCTGGACAACCTGCTCCTGGACACAGAGGGGTACGTGAAGATCGCTGACTTTGGCCTTTGCAAAGAAGGTAAGACGACAGATTGCATGAACACTACTTCGATAAAATGCTCCTGCTTGATCCGGTCCTGTCAGCACAGCGCGCTGTGAAGCGCCGTTGGTTCTGATCAGTGTGTCCCGCTCTCAGGAATGGGCTTCAGGGATCGCACCAGCACCTTCTGCGGCACACCGGAGTTCCTGGCCCCGGAGGTTTTGACGGAGACGTCATACACCCGCGCCGTGGACTGGTGGGGGCTGGGCGTGCTGATCTTCGAGATGCTGGTGGGAGAGGTGAGCCGCAGTCTCTGGGTAGATTACCGCCGCCTGCGAGCAAGGCAGGGCTTCCTGTAACCATCTGCGTTTGTGTCCAGTCGCCGTTTCCTGGCGATGACGAGGAGGAGGTGTTCGACAGCATCGTGAACGATGAAGTCCGCTACCCACGCTTCCTCTCCACCGAGGCCATCTCCATCATGAGGAGGGTGTGTGTCAGGATGAGTCCACACTAATGAGTCACACTGTGTCGCATTAATCTGTGTCCCAGTATAACGCACTGAGGTCAGCAGTTGGAACCTCATAAAATGTCAAAAGGTTCAGGAAGTATCAATGTTTTTGTAAGGCACTGAAAAATCATAAATCCAGATGCCCTCTAGTGGCTACTGAGAGAATTGAGTACAGTATCATGTTTGAACCAAATCGTTTCCCCCCTGATACAATGTTTTATAACTAACTCTAATAAAAATCTTTTAAATAATTTAAAGATCCAAATAAAATCCATCATATACATTAAGTTAAGCTGATATATATTTTTTGAGGTGTTTCACTGGTTCGTGTTTTCTTTGTTTGCAGCTTTTGAGGAGGAGCCCAGAGCGCCGTCTGGGAGCAGGAGAAAGAGATGCAGAGGAAGTTAAGAAACATCTATTCTTCAGGGTAAGAGGGGAAGAAAAGCCCAGACGTTCTTTATTAAAATGATGCGCAACCAGAATACTCACTGCAGCGTGTGTGTGCGTTCATAGAACTTGGACTGGGACGGCTTGCTGGCCAAGAAGGTGAAGCCGCCGTTCGTGCCGACCATCCAGGGCGCCAACGACGTCAGCAACTTCGACGATGAATTTACCTCAGAGGCTCCGATTTTAACCCCCCCCAGAGAACCCCGAGTCCTGAGCTCCGAGGAGCAGAACCTGTTTTCTGACTTTGATTACATCGCTGACTGGTGTTAGCTTCACCTTCAAAGACACACACACACACACACACACACACACTGTGAACTAAGCAGCTCAGCGATGACTGGAGCTCACTTTTTATAAACAATCCTTCCTTCATCCCTGCCCAAAATGTTGAGAGAACAAACTGTGCCATTAAGAAAATCTAGTTGACCTCTACAAGGACCTCAGATGTTTGTTGTTTTTTTTAATCCACATGAGATTGTTGGTTGTTTTTTTTTTTTGTTGTTTTTTAATTGAATGGAATTGTGTTGGATGGAAGGTGGAGGGATATCCTGCACAAATCGCCGCCGTGTCCGTTGACTGACCACTGAGAATGTTTTCCATACGGACTGAGAAGACAGCACCATTACAATCACATTATTCAGTGTTGCTGTCTTCAGATTAAAAAAAAAAACAAACAAAAAAAACATGTACAGATTATATTCAGTCACATATTTGATGTGTTATTTTATGTGCTCTTGTAAATCCCTCAGCAAGGATCATATCTGGACCTGGTGTTCAGTGACGGCTTGGTCACTGAACGGTCAGCTACAGCTAACATCTTGACTACTACAGCAGCTTCCTGACTTGAAAGACAACGCTTCCCCTCTGGCGAGAATTCAACCAGTCACTTCTAGAGAAAACATTCAAGATGTCTTCTTTTAAAATGCTTTAAAATAGACCAGATACACTGCCTGGCCAAAAAAAAAGTCACCATCAAAAAATGGTCACACACACTAATATTTTGTTGGACATGATGCATGATGGGTACATCACTTCACCTGCCTCTCTTCTTACCCTAATGCGCCCATCACTCTGGAACAGGGTAAATCTGGACTCATCAGACCACATGACCCTCTTCCATTCCTCCAGAGTCCAATCTTTATGCTCCCTAGGAAACTGAAGCCTTTTTTTCTGGTTAGCCTTACTGATTAGACGTTTTCTTACAGCTACACAGCTGTTCAATCCCAACCCCTTGAGTTCCCTTCGCATTGTGCGTGTGGAAATGCTGTTGCGTTCACAATTAAACATACTCCTGAGTTCTGCTGTTGTTTTTCTTCGATTTGATTTGACCAAATGTTTAAATAATCGCCGATCATGATCATTCAGGATTTTTTTCCGACCACATTTCTTCCTGGAAGACGATGGTTCCCCACCATCCTTCCAGTTTTTAATGATGCGTTGGACAGTTCTTAACCCAATTCTAGTAGTTTCTGCAATCTCCTTAGATGTTTTCTCTGCTTGATGCATGCCAATGATTTGACCCTTCTTTAACAGACTAACGTCTTTTCCACGACCACAGGATGTGTCTTTTGCCATGGTTGTTTAAGAAATGAGGAGTTACTCATTGCATCAGCTGGGGTTAAATAACTTGTTGCCAGCTGAAAGATAATCGCCTATGCAGTACTTATCCAATAGGAGGCTTGAACCTATTTGCTTAGTTAAATCCAGGTGGCGACTTTTTTTTTTGGCCTGGCAGTGTATTAGCATTACATTTCAATGCCTTATAGAAAAGCCCACTAGGGTACAACAGCATATTGGGGCCATTGTAGATGGGGGAAAAAAAGTGTGAAATTTTTAGATTAATCTCAGAATTTTTCTCGTAAAACTTCTCATTTCTGAGTTTGAGAAGTCAACAATTTTCTAGGAAAAAAAAAACATTTTGAGATGAATCTCAGAAATTTTCTAAAAGAAACTTGGACATTTTTGTCAGTTTCAACAGTCAAAAATGTTAGAAATTAATCTCAAAATTTGAGCAAATGTTTGACTTTTTAATCTCATAAATTTCAAAATTTTTTCTAGAAAGTTTCTGAGATTGATCTAAAAAAATTCTGATTTTTTGACAGAAACTTCCTTTTTTTTTTTTCTACAATAACCCTAATTTGCAGCTATGGAGCTGAACTCAAATAAAATGTTTTATTGTCCCCAGCCAGTTGTGATGGAGAGAACTTTGACTAAAGATACCTCAGTAAAATCAGCACACCAAAACTGACGAGTTTATTTTAATTTTTCAGGTAAAACACTACATATAGCTTTTAATGCTAAAACGCCATTAAAGCAGGCGCTTCCTCCGTAAATCTGATTGGATGTTTCCAGCTGACTTCCTGTCAGTGTGCATGTTAAATATGACTCATTCAATATGTCAGACCTGCTAATGCGTCACTACAGAGAGGGCAGGGAGTATATTATATGCATACTGTATGTACACAGGTAAGCTGAAAGCACTAATTTTATCAATAGTTTATCTACATTTCTTAATTATGGAAATAGATTGTACAAAGTGTTTTTTTTAAATGTGATTGTGCATGTTGTTTCCAGAACAGATATAAACTGAATGGATGGTACAAATTACCCAAATCACAACTGTTCTCATTCATCCTGGTGTATAATGTTAAAGAAAGGCATCTTTGCAGTCACTGTTACCTATCATGAATGCACAGATTAAACATTTGTAATATTGGCTTATTTTTATTTCACTGCTGAAAGATCCTGGCTTAACGGAGTTACTGAAATACAGTAGGCTCCATCTAAAGCAAGTCAAATTTAAGATTGAAAAAAACTACATATCAATTATTTACAATCAGCCAGCTGATTGTAAATAATTTTTTTAACAAGAAAGCTCGCATTAGTTGGTCAGTAATCAAGTTGCAAAATGTTTTCACACAGCTGATTTCATCTTTGTGAAGTCTCATACCTTCCTACAGACAGCTGACTAGCAGTGTGCAGCAACATGTGAAGGTTTTAATTCAAACCATGAGCTGATTAATTGAAAATGTTTTATTGTTTTAAATTACTTGGAACAATTCAAACAAAATAGAACCTGGCAAAAATTTTCTACAAAACAAATGCTTTGTGTATACAATATGAAAGGAGCCTAAAGTTTCAAAGCATCAAGTTTACGTTTTCCCACTTGGACATATATACATGGTACAGTATATACAGTCAAATGAAATACTGCAAGTACAGTCTGCAAGCTGTTTATTCAAGCTCTGGAATGTGTGTCCGCTGTATTCCTGTCACAGTGCCTCCCTGAAGGCTGCTTGTTTTTGAGCACAACCAAAGAATATTCAAACCCTAAACCAACAAAACAATGTACAGCAGAGAAACTTCAGCAATAAGTAGGCGGAGTCTAGTTCACAGTTGAGGCAGTTTGTCAACAGGCGTGTCAAACTTAAAGTCTGGAGGGAAAAGTTCTGCTGCGCGTGGATAGATGAGTCGGTAGGACTGTCTGATGGTGACGTCGGCAACGCCAGCGATATCGCCGATTTCTGGGGGGGAAAAACAAGCAAAAACTTGAAGCATGTAGAATATGTTTACATATTGAACAAACTATCAGGATAATATGAGACAGATATCTGAAAATAATCAAGCTCCTCCACCTCCTCCCTGAGCTACTATTATCTTAAGAAATGTACAGCTCCTGGTCAAAACCAACCAATCAGAGTCGGATCTTAGTGCTGTCAATCATGCTCATGTAGTCGCTGCTAAATGGCAGAGAAGCAACTTACTGCTCCAGGAAAACTTTATCCACCATCATCGGTGGACATGCTAACTAGCCCTAGCATTCCTAGCAGGATCTGGTGCAAGGAGCTAGCTGTAGCACAGCAGAGAGTAAGGGGGTGAGCAGCGCTAAGACCCGCCCCCTGGCTCTGATTGGCTGTTTCTGAGAGCAGTGTATGTCTGCAGCTGGCAGCAGGAGCTAAATATCCTTTTCATGATATAATGTCAGTGTCACGACATAGTGACAATTTTAACAATTATGTCAAAGAAAAAAAAACTTTTTATAGAAGTTATATGCTGCAACCTTAAGGAAAGATTATCTGGTAGATAACGCATACGTTTTTGTTTTTGTGTTGTTTTTAGACAATGTACAGCTGACTCCACCAGAGCTCCACAGCGTCACACACTTCATGAGAGGTTGTGTGTCATTTGAACATGTTGAATCTATAGCTCTTCTGTAAAACTATAGGCTAATTTCTCCAAAATGCTGCATATGTAGCTGCTCTAACACCTGTGTAAGATGCCAACTCTGAATTATGAATACATCTCATGTAACTGATCTGTCCCCGTCATGATTTTAAATGTCTTGAACAAACTTATTCATGTGTAATGTTCATTTAATTTCTCATTTAATGGAAACGCCGCAATTGCGAAAATTGAGTTTATTCTACATTAGTGGAATATCGACAAAGTTTTGCGCACGTTTGTGATGGAAACGCAGCTAGTGAGAGCCAGCAGTGTTTCCACAGAACCCCTCACCTTTCTGGGTCTTCTTCTCAGCGGAGGCCTGGGAGGCCATGTAGATGGCTGCAGCGGCCACTGAGATGGGGCTCCTGCCGGGCACCAGGTCCAGCTCCACGGCTTTCCTGGCGATGAAGGTGGCGGCCATTTGCACCTGCTTCGGCAGGCCCAGGTTGGAGCAGAAGCGGGACATGAAATCTCCCGTGGTGATGAGGTCCACGCTGGTCTCCAGAGCCTTCAGGATCAGCTTGAAGCATCTGCCGATCTCCTTCTTTGAGATCCTGGAGACGGCGCAGATCTCTGGAAGAGAGGACGAGTCGGTTTAGTCCTGGTTTAGTCTGTTTCTCAACTGTAAAGGAAATTACCTACATAAGATCCATTCTTGGCTAAAAATTGGATTATTTGTTCCCATGACTTCATGTTTCATAGTAAGGCTGGACATTAAATCAATAACCATATATATCACAATAGACATTATAGATAATACATCAGATAGAATATTCAATATACAGAAAATTCACTGAACTCTGATCCAGAACTGAACAGCATTCTGGGGGATGTAGGCAGAAGACGAGCCTTACCTCAACCTCTCACAGCCAGCTAAGCAAGGCTGGTGGCATCAACTCATTCGCTCTTTGGTTGCCTAGCAACAACCTGTTGAGTAACTTATGCAGCAGCAGCTTCGGGTTTTCCCGCCGTGCCTCATAACTGCTTAAATATAAAGAACAGGCTGAAGGGAAAACTGGATTAAAGAGGAAAGGTGATGCCACCAGGTTGGCTGCATACGTTTTTCATGCATATCAGCCAGCCATATTTCACTATAAAGCCAAGAGAAAATCAGCTTTATTTAGACCAGATAGAGAAAACAAGTCTGACCTTTAAATGTCCTTGGTACGCCCTCTTGTCTGCAGGCGATGTAGAGGCAGGCTGAGGCGATGGCATCGTTGGCTCGACCCTTCAGACTCTTCTGCTCATAAACCTGCTTGAACAGGTTGTTTGTTCTGTCCTGAGAAGCCAATCGGCGCAGTTAAAGTAAAGATGTTCAACATGAAAACTTTGAAATGGATCGATGTGACTTTAAGGGAGAGAAGACGACCGGTTCTGAACCAACCAACTCGGTTGAGGAATCCATCTCCTCTCTCTGAACTTACTACGATGTTTCTCGGCAGGTTGATGCGATCCGCCATGGTGCTGATCTCTTTGAAGGCGTTCAGCATGGCCCGGTCAGAGCTGCTCATGGTCCGCCGGTTCTGGTACTTTGAGTTGCCGAACTCATCGAAGCTGGCCGCGCCCGTTCCCTGTGGAGGAAATGCTTTCAATGCGTCAACAGAAACACGCGATTCACACATCGGACCGCAGTGAGGAGCTGATGGCTGCTGACAGTCGGGTAGAGAGAGGAGCGCATCGATCGAAACGCCCCAGCTGCTGGTTAGGATTTTGGCCAATACCGATTTTTTTGTCTAAAAAGTCAGTAAATGAAGCAACAAAGTTGCTAACTTGGCATCAGTGAGTTGATTATTGTTAATGTTGCGTGAGCAGATGTGAGATGGTGTTCGCGATTGGGACAGTGGCTGGTTTTAACTTTATTAGTTAAGATAAGTCTGGAGTAGTAAGAAGAATATTTTATTTTATTTACCAAATATAGCTAAGTCATAAGGGCTTGTAGTAGCAAAGCTTAAAAGACAAGTAATGTGATTATAATGTTTATAGCTTGCAAAATTATTATTGGTTTTCATGTTGGATTGTAATTTGTATTTATTCATCTTTCTTTGTAAAACCATACACACAGATGCCACACAAACATAAACCCTGAAGCCGAATCTGCTTGTTAAAGAACCAGAACATCAAACCCAGGCGTTGTTATTTGCTTGGGGGCCATCGAGGCGTCTGCTCGGCAAACATTCTGCGATCACCACCTTAGTAACCCAAACCCCAGTCGTGTGAACTGCAACAAACAGACGGTGTCTGATTTGCAGATGTTTTCAGACACAGATAAAATTGGAGGATCAGTATGGGCTGATCGCCAATGACCCAACGTGAAGGAAACTGGGCCGATTTCTCGATTCGTCTGAAGGCAATACTGATGGAGATGCTTCCCTTTGGGACTGCGGCTCACCCTGCTGATCATGGTGGTCAGGTCTCCTCCGTTGAGCAGGGGGTTCTGAGCGTCTCCCACTCTGGATGGATCTTTGAGAGCCTTCTCATTAGAAAACGTCCTCCACTCAGAGCCCACGTCGATGACACGGTCACCTGCAGACAGATCGCCTGCATCAACCAAACAACTCAACAACAAAATACAGCATTCTGAAAAAATAAATAAATAAAAAGATCCAGTTTGTGTAAACAAGTTGCTCTTTCATCCCGTCTTACTTCCTGTTTAGTATCTGTAAACAAACCATCAATTAAAAAAAAAAGCTAAAAGAGCTCTTAACTTTCAAAACCTAAAAAAATAAATAAATTCTTTCAGTTCTATTGGTCACAGCAGGAGCTGATTTAGTGGATGAAACCCAACAAGATTTCATTCCAATGCATCTAGAAATGAAGACGTCTCCCTCTGACCACTGAATTCTCCTCATACAGCTCTGAATGCTGTGTGTGTCCAGATGCTGACTGCTGCCCTCAGGACTTTCTATCCTGTTAAATTTGACAGGAAACTGAGTCTGTCAACAGACTTAAGCCAAATTCCAGAGAGAAGACGGCAACGCTGATGATGATTAAAGATGATGATGAATTAGTCATATTCCATCCCTGTGGGATCATTAGAGGATGGTGTAATATTCTGGATGCTATTGCCTCACGCACACAGCCTGGTGTCAGAACAGATCTGTGATGATGTTTAGGTTTCATTTTAGTCGGATCGAGGTGAAGGTGAGGTCTATTTCAGAGTCACAACACAGCAGCAGCGAGTTATTAAACCATCTAGAGACATCGGAGCCACATCAGACAGACCGGTCCAAACAGGTCGTTGTTTTCTCTTCAGGTGACTTGTAGAAACTAAAAGACTTGAATCCAGGTCAGCTGTGAGTCGCAGACTGGGAGTGGCAGTCATCATCTCCTCAGAGGCCTGCAGCAGAAATGCAAGCCAGAAGCCGAGCTTTCATCAGAGAGCAGCCGACGCAGCTCTTCTCCCACCTGACCCGCCCAGCGCTGAGGGGCTCATTACCGGAGAACCCAGCGTTCCCAGTGGCTCTGAGATGTTTGGCTTGGTGTGCTACAGTTCAGACCTCACCTTAAACACAAAACGTTTAGACTCTGAATAAAGCAATCAGCTGCAAAAAATGTCAACGATGACATTCTTTTTTTTCTTTTTTTTGATATATTAAAAAAACTAATTCGAACATCTGTTCTGAAATGTGACATTTATCAAAAAGCAAAACAATCCAATATTAAAGGAGAAAATGAAGGCGAAACACATGAAGAATGTGTCGGCTCCAAGGACGCTGCGCCTCATCATAGCTGCTGTTTTTGAAGATCAATGGTTGTGATAAAAAGAAATTATAGTTGAATTTATTATAAATGTCAAAATGTGCAGGTTTCACTAGATACGAATATGTAGTTTACATATGAAACAATCTGAACTTGTCTAAATTAACAGTAAAGCTCAAGTTACAATGTGAACTCATATATTCACGTTAAGCCTCGTCTTCATACAAATAATATACATTGCAAGTACATCATCCCAATTTCAGTGTTATTCTGCATGTGCTTATGAAAACTTTAGCACTTTAAAACACTGCTATGAGTTTATAAATCACTGAACGACTTAACGCCACAAAACATTAAAGATCTGCTGTTGTCATAGCAACCTTCCGGTCTTCAGGGTCTGGTTCTGCTCTGCATCCAGAACCAGAACCAAACAGAGAAGCAGCAGTCAGCATCTACGCACCACACATCTGGAACAAACTTCCAGAAAACTGAAAAACAGACGAAACACTGAGTTCCTCTAGATCCAGACTAAAAACAAACCTGGTTAGAGTTGATTTTGAACCATAAGAAATGAAACATTGACCAACATAGTGCATGTGTATGATTTTGGTAATGGCACTCATCAAAATGTGATGTTTATTGGCTTTCACCATTGTGAATGTGAGTTCAATTATTAATGTCCCAATAGAGTTGGGATCTGTCTTATTTGCTTGACACATAACTGCCATTCAGATGCATTGAAGCTCAGAAATTTTAAAATGTCGCTAATTGACAGTAGGATAATCAGAACTAGTCAACACACTGTCATACAAACGATTTAAAGTACACTGCCGTGTGGTCGTCTTTCAGATCAGCTCCAGTCACCAAAACGTTTGAATAGTGTTGCTTCAAGGTAAGTGCGCTGATCCGTAACGTCGGCTACTGCAGCATCACACAGTGAACTTAGTCATAGTTTCTCTCCGGTCTCCACATTTAATCAAAATAATAGCTCCGTGTAAATTATTTTAAGCCTTTTGATGGATTATGATTTGTAATCCCATAACATTTCAAAAAGGTGAGTCATAATGAAACACAAAAACAAAGTGAGGTTTAAAATGACGGAAGGTGTATTCTCAACATTCATCATGTAAATACTCACCAACAACAAGGCCACATTCAGGACAAATCATGTCGCCTGCCCTGTAGTCCTCCACCAGTAACGCATCAGGATGGTTGGGACACTGAACTTTGGGTAAGGCCAGAGATTCTCCACTGCAAACGCAAACAGTGAGACTGTTGACAAAGCCAGATGAAAGCAGGTCTGCTTCCTATGGTAGGAACTAACATGAAGAACCATAGAGATCCTCCGGCTCTTAACCTGGTCTTAAAGCCTCAGGTAACCGAGTTACCAATCACACCTGACTCCCCCATACTGTGGTACGGTCGACTACAAGTTGCAGTGATTGTTGCAGAGCGAGCCCCGACCATCACCCCTCCACCACCGTATCTGTGAGCTGGTTTTATACGCAGGTTTTCTATCAAAGCGGTTCCATTATGCTCTCCTCTGCCTGAAGCACTTTGTTCCACAAGACTTGGTTCTGTTCAGTCCGTCCTCTAAGTCCTGACAATAATCGCTCGCACTGTGGAACAGAAATATACAATACTATGTCTGTCCGGCATTTAGTCAACATTTCTTTTTATAGCAAACTCAAAATGTCAGCTTTCACAGAGGAGCTAACCTTTAAAGATGATCTGTTAATCAATGCATTGATTGGCATCAACTGGCAGCATGCATCCTTACAGAATTGAATTATGTGCCGACATTGTAAGGCTGTTTCTGTGCACAATGTTATGACCATAAAAAGACTAAATTATTGACACCAAATGAAAACCTGCGAAACAGAGAGAGCATGAAACCCCCTTTTCACTGCGACTATAATTTACAAATAGAAACTTTCCGTTCTCTGTGTTTTACATTCACTCTCAGTTCCCGTTTACACAGAGGACAGAGCATACCTTGATGAGATCAGCTTAGGGGCCCGGCTTGAAAAGGGAGCAAAGCGGTAGAAGCAGACAGACTTAAACACAGTGGACGCGCAGACGTGAATCCATAGGTAGATAATAACATATAATTACAGCAAAGGTCAAGCTCGATCATAAACCTGTCGATACGCTGAGTAGCAGCTCAGCTGTCCTCAATTTGATGTTTTTGCATCCAATTCACGGAAATGAGAACCGCGAGGTGAATTTTTCAGGATATAATTTAACTAATTTCCAGCAGATAACATTAGCTGGACCTAGACTGTACGAACAATAAGAAGCCTGGAGTTGTTGAGCCTTGTTCTCAATAGCCTGCTAGTTTACAGATGTCTGGGTTGTATAGTGTAATCGGAATCCATAGACAGATTAAACCTTTTATTTCATTTTAACTTAATTTAATATAACACCTTAAAACAGGAAAAAGTAGATTTAAAAGCAGCGCAGCGGCGACACAACGACGACTTCTGGCAGCATCTACTGACGACCCCGCGAGCTAACTAGCTGTCACCAAGCACAATAGACCCAACAAATCTAACCGTAGTGAAGGGAGCGGCTTATTCGTAGAACGAGCACAATACTTTCTTCCTATTCCAAAGCTGACAATGTAAATGTTCACCGTAAGACATCTCGAAAGAGTTTATGAAAAAAAAACAAAACCGCTACATAGTTGGAAAAAGTGGTTACGCACCGACTCGTTGACGCCATGTTACTCTTCGCTCTTTCCTTCAGTCCTAGAGGCGAACGTATGGCGCACCTCTATTTATAAGCGGTTCTCGTCACGTGGCAGTTAAACTACGGCGAGTCAAAGAGAACAAATTACATTTTGTTTTTCATGACACCCCGCTATTAAAACTTGCCTACGAGAGCAAATAATCCCTGTAATTTTAGATTCGCCCACACTAACGTCATCAAGAAAATTGATTTAGCATTTTAATATTAATTTAAACCTTCTCCCTTTTCACTTCTCAGAACTCATGCTGAATTTTACGGGCTACTCCTTCAGTAGTTTACCTGTTTTACCTTGGTACATTCCACTACAGATTTTGTAAAGAAGTATTCAAAAAATGAATTGGGGCACTCAGGACAATATATATCAAACCTATAAGTGCAAAATTTGTTCGTCTGCTTGTTTTTTATGCTAGAAAAAGTGCAGAAACATAAAATTAATTTTTTTTAAATCATTGAGTAGGAATTTGACAACTAATTTGAACATTTGTTCATGTATTGTGGAGAAATAAAAAAATGTAATCAAGTATATTCATGCTTTGAGTGAGTTTTGCATATTTTGAATATCAAATGTAATGCTTTATATTGCTACACTGTGTTAAACCCTTTACAAACTTGTATTGTCATTATAGTTTGAAATGTTCCTGCTAAGGATAAGATGAATAACCTTGTTTGCGTGCAACAATTAGATAAGGAGAGCAAATTATGGCAGAACAGGGTGCAGCAGGTCAGAGTGTTCTACCAGAAGTAAAAGGTGAAATATCTAAGAAACCATAACTCCTTAAATGGTTAGCAGCCAAGAGTGGAGTGTTTTATGCAGGAAAGGATTTGACAGGTAGTTTGAGTGTATGGGAATAGTTGGAGGGGTTCGCAATGTCTCGGGGTGGGAGGATGAGAGATAAAACTATGAAGTCCTCACTCTCGCACTGAGACACGACCTCCTCCTGCAGGGACGTACTGCTGTTCGTGTTGGTGCGTGAGTTGTGTCTCCATTTGGCCAAATGCATTGATTTAATAAATGTCTTGTGAGTGATTTCACATTCTAGTTTGTGGCTCATTTTTGTGTCTTGCCTTAAATATCTGAGAGACATGTTTTTGAAGCAATGGTTGTTTCTGTCTCTCAACAGTTTTTATTCAGAATGAATATAAAGTATTTTTTATACACTGCCCATGGAGACAAGATATCCATTATGCATTCTTATTACCACTATTTTTTTTTTATTTCCTAAATGAAATCAAAATGTGCTTTTTTCAGCACATTTCACTTTTACTCTTACTTTATGCAGTTGATTGTCTTTTGGTGCTGCTACTGAATTGGAACATCGTGTTGACAGTTGCATGGAATTAGACTGCTTGTGTTTGAATCAGTATCTACTGGATACTGCTTGCATGGAATGGACTGAATGGAATTGAATGGAATCATTTTTGATTTTATTGGACTGGGTATGACTAAATGTGATTTGATTTGTTTGTCTTTTTAGTGTCTTGAGATGACTTGCTCTAAATTGGTGCCATAAAAAACAAAATGAAATGAACCAAACTCTATTCTATTATATAAAAATTCACAGGCTTTGTTCTTTAAATATTTTTAGTGTACTTTTTTACAGTTTGATCTGTGATTTTCTGTCATCTACACTACAAAAAGACCCCAGATGTCTGAAAACCACTGTCAGATGCTGGTGGTCTTTCTCGCTGATTCTTTTAACAGAACAAAGTCAGACCTCATTAATCATGGTTTGCAACTTAAGTTGCCTTATAGGCATGTGCTTGATAAGTCTTCCTGAAAACATGCAATACTTTAAAGAATTAGATATCCAAATAAGAAATATTTCAAAATGTAAACACTATTTTCTTTTTTTCTTCAAGTAAAAATAAAAATGTTTGTGTTGCCCATGACTCAGTGCCAGTCTGTGACTCTACGGTTCCTTCATTCCTCTGACCCGGTTGGAAAATGACTAAACCCAACACAAGTCAACCATTTATTGAATTGCTTCCGTCCTTCTTTTCCTTTCTAACTTTAAAATAGCAAAGAAATTTTAACTGATTTATCGACATGACGCAATACTTGTTTTTGTCCATTTAGACGACAGCAGGTGGCGCCATACAATAACAGATTTGTTACATGCACCCTTACTTTATCCCTGCCCTGAGGCAAATTCTGTGGTTTGGAAAAAGCTCAAGTTATACGCTTAGCAAAAGTGTTCACTAACTTTGACTTTTCCTTTTTTAGTATTTTATGTGACTGGCCAACACAAAGTAAGGAATGAGCCTGGAGTGGAAGAAAAATAAAATATAGTAGTGTTCAAAATCTTTGACCAAACAAATCTGAGTCAAAACTTTGCAGAACAATGTTTGCTGCAGTCACAGCTGAAAGTGTTTTGGCTCCTTTACAAATCTGGCACATCTGATTGAAATCCTGCCAATTCTTCTTTAAAAATTGGTCAGCCTAAATCAGATTAAATGGAGTGCAATACATCCAAATTCTTGCAAGAGATTTTAAATTTAAGTCTGGACTTTGACTGGGCCACCAATCTGTGAAAACACTGTGATCTCACCCATCTTTACTGGCATTGCCTGCTGGAAGGTGAACTTCTCCACAATCTCTCAATTTTTTCTGTCAACTCTGACCAGCGTCACTGAAGAAAAGTGTCCCCAACTTCTGCATTTTATTCAGGTACATCAGAGTAAAGAGCTCAAGGTTGTGAATGTACAGTACACTTTTCAAATTTGTGCTTGGGAAAATTTTGCAAAACTATGTAATATTTTCCTTCTACTTCACAATGATGAGTAATTTGGTCCACATAAAATTCCCCCCAAAATAATTTTTAAGTCTGTTCTTGTGACGTAACAAAATGTAAAAAGGTTGAAGGGACGTGAACACTTTTGCAAGGCCTTCATATTTGGCCGTGAAGTTACATTTTTTAAAAGTTCGGAAATGTGGGTTACTAAAAAGCATAAAGAGGTTCTGATCGGCCAGACCTTCCAGGAACGCCGCCGCAGCAAAACGTGCTGGACAGACATGTCTGCGCAAACATCACCGGTGAGATGAATGCCTTCAAGTTGGGACTTGAAGGCATTCTCATTCTGATAAAAGAGACCTGCCAGCTAAGCATACCATTACCCTGAGTTTAGGAAGCTGTCCTTGCAGGTCTCTGCAACATGACTTCTTTATTCTGTCAGAATGTTTTAGAAATGCTCAAAAAGCAAAAGTACAGGAGTGTGTGAGAGTGGGATCTGTGGGTTTTTCTGTGCAAAAAAAAATTGTAGCACCTGCCGTAGAAACAAGTATGTTTGTTTAGGGCTGTCGCTGGTTTGTGGTTTCTGATGTGCAGCTAAAGAACTGTAAGTGTCTATAGTGAGAATGTCTGTGTGTTACCTCCTGTTCCCCCAAGTTTCTTCTTTCTTACACTTCTACCTTGGTGGTCTGATTGCCAACACACTCATCTGGCTGCCAGCAATACAGGGGCTTTTGAAAAGTCTGTGTCCTAAAAAGGAAACCCATAATGGTTTAACCTCTACCTCACTGTTTGAAGAAAAAACCAAATGATTACATTTCTTACTTCTTCATCTGGTTCATCCCACCGACCGTGTGTCTCGCCACAGTCCCCATAATGCCGTGGCCCCCAGGCCTGGTCCCTCACTGTCCTGCATATTGTGGATGTTTCCTTGACAACACATACTTCTGCAGCACTTGATAGCATGCTTAGGAACTATTGCAATCATTTATTTATTGCTTTATTTGTTTTGAGTCATATAAAAAAAACATGCATATTGTACCCCTTAATAAGTAAAAACGAAACAAAGAAAAACATCCACTTATACAGAAATATATACAGTAATATTAATAGATAAAGAACAAGACATTGTCTGTTGTTAACAAAATTATGTTTTATATGATAATACTGTATTTATACATAAACAAGAATGCATTTAGCTTGAAAAGAAGTGGTAAGAAAACCACTGTACTTTGAAATTTAGCAATTTGTATTATGTACACCTTCGTTTTTCATGAAGTACTTTTGTGTTAGTACCACTGATGTCACTTTAAAGTCATTACCAAATTTATATTCAAATTACACACATCATTTATTAATTATATAACTGCGAAAAAGATATCCATCCGTATATTTGACAGTGATGAACAGTAAAATTGTGACAGGAAAGATCTGTAAGCAGCTAAACCATTTAAAACCAATGATTTGATGTGAAGTTGTTGTAAATAAATAAAAACAGTGTTTTATATGTTCATGTCAGGGAAAAACATTGTGGTAGTGGTACTGGTATCTCCAGAGGTCATTAGGTAAGAGACAAGGTGCAAACTGGGCAGGCCACTGCTCCATCTCAGAACCAAAATAACGCCAAGGCTAAAATATTCGGCAAGGAAACATGTTTCTCAGTTTTTTGTGCTGTATTTATTCTTTAAGCAATCAGTGTGCAGCATTGCTGGTGTACTTCAGGTGCAAGCCATTAACCAAATTAAGATTATGTAAAATATGTGGTGCAATATGTTGTTGACAGATCAGAGAGACGATGTGAGGAAAAAATGTAAAGCTTAGACACATTTCTAGAATTTACATGTTTTTGTTTGAGGGACAGGTCATTTCACTTCTGAGAAGAAAGTGACACTTAATTCTAAGGAAACACTGGGCCCAACTGCAGAAGTTTCTTTGATGCATGCAGGAAGGAGACGGGTCCCATCAACGTGTGTGGTGTGAAATGTGAGCACCAAGGCAAATACACAAAACAAAAGAACAAAATGTTACCTTACTTAAATGCACTCAGGGACAAATCGCTCAATTTGTGGAGACATGTGGAAATGTTTGGCCATAATAACCATCATTACCTTTGGAGGAAAATGGGAAAATACTGCAAGCCTGAGAGCAACACCTCAACAGTGAAGAACGGGGGAATGGTGTTTTTTTGTACAACAGTTTTGCTGCAGGCGGGTATTTCACCCAATAGATGGTATCAAGAGGAAATACTGTTATGTCAAAATACTGTCGACATCTTGAGACGTCAACCACGAAGTTAAACGGATCTTTCGAATCGACAATGATCTAAAGCATACTGCAAAATTTGTTACAACGTTGCTAAAGCACAATTAATGTGTTTTGTGGTGGCTATCACAAAGTCCTTATCTCAACTCCACAGAAACTGTGGGTAGGGCTAAAAGGGTGTGTGAGCAAAGCGGCCCACAACATTGACTCAGTAACAACAGTCCTGTCAAGAAAGGGACAAAATTCCAGGAAACTTGTTAGAAACTTGTGGAGGATAAGCAAAAGGTTTCAGTTTAACATGCAGTTCTCCAAAAACTAAGGAAATGTGACCAATTCTGATGTTGCTTTAAAATTGTACTATTAAATTATCTCTCATTCTGAGCAAATAGAAACATTGGTATTCCTTTTGGAGCTAAAACAGGAAAAGTTTAATTGATTGAATGTCAGACAGTAGGAGTCTTTTTTTAATTATTTTTTACATACAAATTGTATGTAAATATCATTGTATGCAGAATACTGCATCTGCTTTGTCTAGTTAGTTATTCACCCCAAAGGCTCATCAACCACCTCAGTGTGTGATCTCACATGCTGAGTCTAGCTTCTACTTTTCTTTCCTTCTTTCGTCATTCTTTTCTTCCCCTTCTCTGTTCTCCCACTGCAGCTTACAGAGGCAGTGAGAGAAAGCAGACTGGCAGCAGGCAGCAGCCCGGTACCGGTTGAAACCTGTTTGGCTTGCAACTGAGAAGACACTTCCTCCGCCCAGTGCATCATCAACCAAAACCAGAAAGAACTGGAAGTTATGCTGCAGTAAACAAAAATAAACAAAATAAATGAATAAAATAAAAAAGACAAAGAATATACAACTTAACACAGTTTGTTATTTCTGAGTTAGGAGATTTTGAGCAAAAGTCTTACAAGAGGAGGAAATATGATGCTGCGTTCATGTCCTAAAAGGGAAAGGGAGTTATACATATAGAAAAAACCTCAATTTATATTGAATCTGTTTCTCGGTTTATCATTCATCTACTTTGTGAACTTACTGGGAGGTTAGTTATTTTCGCAGACTTGCCAGAAAAATTATTAAACTCCTCTTATTAAAAGCCCTGTTCGTTATATTGTGTTCAAAACACTTTTTCACCCATGGTTCCATGGTCTGATATAGGCTACTTCCCGAATTTCTTAAAGCAGTTTTTGGATCCTCTCAGTTATCCATTTTATGTTTGGAATCTTAATTTAAGTTGTACTAATTTTTCCACATGTCAAATTTCGATTATAAATCGTGCTCCTTGAGGCTCCAACAGTTTTATTTTTTAATTTATTAGCAAATAACTTACAAATAGCACAGAGATTTGTTGCGTTACAATGATTGTTCAGAAATTGTCCCCTTTTCCCCCCACCATGGTCAGTAAACGCAGCATTTGATAACTAGTAGGCGGCGACTACTGGAACTTGCTCTTATCTAGTCGACCAATAGGAAAGGCCCGTTAAACCCACAAACAGCGCTGAGCGCGGCTCCATATTGGATCGGATTTCGTCTGAGAAACACATTGCTCGGGCGGGCATATTATCTAATACACCGACAAGAAGCTCACTGTACTCCTAGGCATGAGGACTAGCAGCCGGCAAATACCACTGTCACGCACAAACCTCCGGGACTCTGCTTCTCTGAGCGGCGTCATTGTCTCCGCGGACGCTGTTATTAACGGCGCTTAGAAATTAGGTTAACCACGCACCTGAGGAGCGGCTGAAAAAGTGGCATGCAGAGTGAGGAAGACACACTTGGACTGAGATAACGTTGACAGTAAGTATATTTCCCTCTACAAAAACATATAAACTAAAAATAAAGTATGTTACAGTGACATACCTGATTTATTAAGGCCCAAAATACATGGTGACGCTTCACTTTAACATGTCTAATCAGGTTACCTGACCTTCTGAGGCAGAGTGAGGGGTAAAACTGCGGCGTTCAAGAGCTGGCTGGAAAGGTCAAGTTTTTCCATCAACGGAGCATGGGGGAAAAAAACAATAAAATTTTCTTTTAGGATATTTAAAGGATATGTAGAAAAATGCCTCATGATGTCCAGCAGCATACACTCGCCGGTGGCCATCTTAGAAGTTACAGTTTATCTCTGAACTTGACTTGCTGTCCCGCTACTGTCACGTGGGAGCTGCAGTTTTGCTTATTGTCTTTTTGTTGTTTCTTCAAAGGTTAACCAAGAAGGCTTGTTCCGCTTTTTTTCTAGACACATGCGACACTTGCTAAGACGCAATGAGAATTGAAAGTTGCTCATGAAGCATGTCGGATCTGTTCAGTCAATATTGTAGTTTACAAACCAGCTACTGGGCAAATGGATAGAGGGAAACTCTCTGTTTGAGATATTTTAAAGATGTTAATGTTCTCTTCCTTAAGGAAGAAGAACTTTACATCAGATGACATCATAGAAAACCAAAAAATGATATCAGCCAGGGAAAGCCTAGTATGTGTATCTCTATTTTCTCCATCCATTTACTTGAACTCTGTGTAGCTGCAAGAAAGCCTCTTGAGTTGTAAATTTGGCAACAATAAAACATATGCAACGGGTTTGTGAAGAGGACCAGGGCAGTCTGGAAAGGTCGCATATAAAGATCTTGTTTCTTGCAGGACTGGTTTGGCTCTTGTTTTCATGTGGCTGAAATGATTGTCTGTCAGATATACTCCTATTGATCTCAATCCCACCAGTTGGCCACAACATGCATCTACAATATAAGCTATACCATTACCATCAGTCAAGTCCACAGTGCAGAAGTTAGAAAGAAATCCCATCGCCTGGCAATCGAAGATAAAGCTAAACTGGTAGGAATTTTAACTGCATGCAGTGCCACTTGTTCTAGAAAATCCTGTAACTATTAGGAGTTCATAGATGAATTGACATTAATTTTATAATATTGATGTTTGGCTTAATTATGTGAAACCTATTTTATCAACCGATCTTATCTATCTCAGCAAACGTCTGAAAATTAACCAGTGTCCCCTATTGCTCTTCTGTCAGAGAGAAAGACAGCCACCAGGTCATGTCTGCACATGTGCAATTCAAATAATCACCGCACTGTTGGAAACTCAGCAACTTTGTTGTCATATTTAGCAACTTTTTAGACAAGAAAAATTAGTATCGGTCAAAATTGGAATCAGCGAGTCGAGCTTTTTGAAGGTTGGTGATCGGCGGGAAAACTGCAACCAGTGCATCCCCGCCAAATATGCTACATACCAATCAGAAGAAAAAATTCAAAGGCAAATTGGTACCAGTTTAAATTCTAAACATGATCATAACTGCTAACTTTTATTTCAGCTTTGTCTCTGGCTGAGTTGAATAAGGGCTTTGGGGCACTAGGGTCAAACATATCAGGTTCATCCAACTTTAATTCAAAGGTAGTTGACACTTTTGACTTGCAGAATTAGCTGATCTTTCTTTTTTTTGTGGTACTTCTGATGATATTAATTCAAATGCACACAAAGCAGACTTGGGTCTTTTTCTACAAGTGTGCTTCTTTAAAAAAACTTTTTATTGAAATAAAATCTTGTAGGGGAAATCAGCACAACTTTACACAACAATGTTTTTATAGTCAGTGTTTGAATAAATCTGTACCACTCCGCAGTGTCTTTAAATTGAATGAAACAAACTAGCGTTCTGCGTCCAGTTTATACTAACAATCAATATGCAGGCCTGACGACGTTGTGGCCTGAGGAAGAGTAATGCCAGGACTTCTCCTGCTGGCAAATCCAATTTTCCCCCGTTCTCAGGTGGTGGAGGACAGGTCTTGAAAGCATCAAGTGTTTCAACATGTCATGGTTAAAAAAAACAAAAAACAAGGTGTTGACATCAGTGATCTCTGCAGTTTATTCAGGATTTGACTGAGTCAGCAACCACAGTTCTGAAGCCCTAGAAGAGCGAAAAATACACAATATACCTCTATCTTGCATGGACTCTTTACAGTCACTCATATTTAATTATGTTTAATTGTGTTAATCTATTAATCAGATACTAAATTACCTAGGTGTTCTTTTACGTTTTGCACCATGAATTTTGGTAGAATCTTAACCCTGTTGGCGACAAACACTTCAAGGAAAAATACTTCAGGCTTTTTAATTGATACTGCTATTGCACAGGCAAGTCTGAAATATTTACAACATATGTTTTAGAACAAGCAGTGCTTTGTCATCACCCGTGTTGTTGACTGGAAAATCCCTTTGCTGCAGTCCCAGGGACTGTTATCCCTTGTGCATAAGAAAACAGTATTGGAATGTAAACAGTATTAGAAAATGAACAAGAACAAATGTTTTTTTTTTAAACAAACACTGTTTTTATTATTGCCCTACGGAATCACTCTGACACACAGTCTCAGAGGCTTCTGTCTCTCTTTTTGTAATAAGAAGTCTTTATTAGAAATTGAGCTTAAGAATTAAGAGCTTTCCAGCAGCCACTGCTTTTTCAAATAGAGCTAAATCTACTGTCAAGGCTACTACATCGGTTTTCCAGTCAGCCTGCGTTCCCTGTTTAACCATAAGAAAATATTGTATTCATGTACTGTGTGTTGACATAATTGCTCAAAATTATTTGTTTATAATCTAAAATATTTGATTTATTATTTATGGAAAGTGCATGCAGAGTTTATAGTTTCTTTAGCTGTCCCCAAATTATGTGTTATATTACAAATCTATACTACCGCTACTTGTCCACATTCCGTTTTTGCCTACTGTGTCAAAAAAGCTTCAAACCCCAAATTACTTTTAGAATCTTCTTCACATCATGTCTGTCCTGTATATCAGTCTTAAAATACATCTGTAAGCTGGTTTAAATATTTGTTTTTATTGCCCAACCTACCTCAGATATGGTAGATTTAGTTGGTATGATAACTAAATCTTATTTTTGTCTCCCCAGTGCTGCTTTCATGAGCCACATATGATTCAGCCTAGTCTGACCACTAGGAGGTGCCAGAACACCTCTAACTAAAGTCTTGGTATTAGAGGCATATGTATCAGCCTCTGTGTGTCTTCAGAGGAATGATGCTAATTTGTGACACTCATCCAGAAGAGCTTATGGGCTACATGACGTTAAGCTGTTGGCTCTAAAAGATGCTGTACTTGCTAATGTTAAGGTAATTATATGGACATACAATTAAAGCTACATGACCATAAAGTTACAGAGAGATTTATTTTTGACTTGACATAAAAAAAACAACAAAATCACACAAACTAATCTAAAGAAAAATACTGTGAGCATAGTGAACATGCCTCGATAACTAAATTAGGATTGACTTTCAGGCATTCGGTAAATGAAACAGGTGAGCCAAATGGCTGAGTGGATCAGAGGAGAAGAGTTTGGGGTGGAGGGTGTGGGTTTTGGGTAAGACTATGTAACATGTCTGGATTCAGCAAAATCGTGACCCAACACGATTTGGGTCACAACACTTAAACGTTGTGAAGTAGGACTGAAAAACTCTGTGACAGGAAGTGAAAGTTCAGTGCAGCAGACCATAGTGCAATTATGGCGCAGCCTCCTACTCAGCAGTGCCATTGGTTACTCATTTGCAGCCTGTTTTGCTCCGATGAAATAAGACTCCAGCAGCTAGGGCAAGGAGCAACAGTGTGGCACTCCACTTTTCTCACTCTGCTGTTAAATGGACCAGAGTTTAAGCTTGCTTTTACCAGAAACCTCCATTGAATTTTATTTTAATAACTTCCTTCTTTTGTGTTTTAAAGAATAGTTATGACGTTTAGGTCTAAGCTTTCAGAATGTGTTTATACTGAGACATTATGACTGGTGTCGAGGGAATTATGGTGTTTTTGTGTTGGTAGAAACATGTCGTAACTCATTCTCAATGTTGTACGTTTGCCATGTTTGTAATTTAAGCTACTTCTACTTTATTTGACAGTTATTATTATAATTGTTATTCCATTTATCTCTTTGGATTTGCAAACTTCCTGTTCTCAAGCAAATGTTAATACATGTATTTAACAGCATTTAATGGCAACAAAAATCATTCCATGTCTGAATAAAGACATGTTACAAAGTCTTACACAAAACCCACACCCTTTCCTTGACCTAAGCTCAAGCTTCACATCATTATGTTTTTAAGGGGGAAGAAGTAAGGAAGCATTTCAGAAAGGAAAATAATCAAGATACTAGATCTGCTGCATCTGTTTGACTCCAGGCAGCCCTGGTCTTATAGCTTGTTGTTCTTTCAAATTATTGGGATTGATGGATTTGTGTGCCTTGGTTACCTAGGGATCGGGTGTAAACTTCTTAAGTTGTCTTTTTTTAGTCAACATTTACTAATTCAGGTACATTTCATCGTTAAGGATAAATTGCATAATGTAAAAAAGGCAAATTGTGAGTTCTTTATACAATTTTTCAATATCTAATTTAGATTTAACTATTTGGATAAAATCCCCAATTTAAAAAAAATGTTTGTAAAATAAAGAACTCAACTACAATTCACATCAGTGACTCTGAAATGTTAAATTTTTTACCTAAATAAAGAAACAGATATTTTATGATCTAAATAAGATAATGTCTTCTTTTTTTCCCCCATTGCAGTAATGTTTACGCTCACAGAGGTTGCATCCCTGAACGACATCCAGCCGACATATCGCATCTTAAAGCCATGGTGGGACGTCTTGATGGACTACCTGGGCCTGGTCATGCTCATGTTGGCCATATTTGCAATGACCATGCAAATCACCAAGGACCAAGTCGCTTGCCTTCCTTGTCCTGAAGAAACGGGTGGGGTTTCAGAAACTGAAGCTAATCTGTACTCCACCCAAAAAGGATCCTCTGCAACACCCACCGGAGCCCCTGTTACACCTACAATCCATTCGGGCACTACAGCGCAGTCCAACAAAGCCATCACTGGTGTTCTCACGACGCATCGGCCCGGAACAGCAGAACAGCAAACAAATCCCCAACCTGAACCAAGAGGGGTTAAAACCAACCTGGACTTTCAACAATATGTCTTTATCAACCAAATGTGTTACCATGATGCCTTACCCTGGTCTTCCAAGTACTTTCCATACCTTACACTTATTCACACCATTATTCTCATGGTAAGTAGCAATTTCTGGTTTAAATACCCCAAGACAAGTTCAAAGATTGAGCATTTTGTCTCCATTCTGGGTCGGTGTTTTGAGTCGCCTTGGACAACGAAAGCTTTGTCTGAAACGGCGTGTGAAGACTCTGAGGAGAACAAACAGAGGTTGACAGGCAGTTCCTCAGGACCAAAGCAGGTGTCTTTAGAGGGGAAGGATGAAAGTCCCGACACCAACCCATCCACACCAATGCTTGGGATCAAGGTCTCTGCAGACAAACCCATTGCAGAGGTCCCAAGCAGCATGACCATCCTGGATAAAAAGGACGGAGAGCAGGCCAAAGCCCTATTTGAGAAGGTGCGAAAGTTCCGAGCCCACGTGGAAGACAGTGATTTCATTTACAGGCTCTATGTCGCTCAAACCTCTGTCAAAACTGTTAAGTTTATTTTGATTCTGTCCTACACTTCCACCTTGGTTAAAATAGAATTCAAACATTATTGTGAACCAGACATAGAACAGCTAACAGGCTATAAAAAATTCTACTGTACACACAACTTGGCTTTCATGCTGAACAAGCTGCTCTTTACCTACGTGGTGTTGATCGTAATCTATGGAATGACATGCCTATACTCCCTGTTTTGGGTGTTCCGACGCCCTCTGAAAGAGTATTCCTTCGAAAAGGTGAGAGAAGAGAGCAGCTTCAGTGATATTCCGGATGTCAAGAACGACTTCGCGTTTCTACTGCACATGGTTGACCAGTACGATCAGCTTCACTCTAAGCGCTTCGGCATCTTCCTGTCGGAGGTCAGTGAAAACAAGTTGAGGGAGATCAGCCTCAATCACGAGTGGACATTTGAAAAACTAAAGCAGCATGTCACGCGCAATGTACACGACCAGCAGGAGCTGCACCTCTTCATGCTGTCCGGCCTGCCAAACGCTGTGTTTGACCTGACGGACCTAGAAGTACTGAAGCTGGAGCTGATTCCCGAGGTGAGATTTTCCGCCAAGGTTTCTCAGATGACCAGCATGCAGGAGCTGCATCTGTGCCATTGTCCGGCCAAAGTGGAGCAAACCGGCTTTGCCTTCCTACGGGATAACCTGCGCCGCCTGCATGTCAAGTTCACGGACGTCGCAGAGATCCCGCCTTGGGTCTACTTGCTGCGGAGTCTGAGAGAGCTGTACCTAATGGGGAACTTGAACTCAGAAAACAACAAAATGATCGGCCTGGAGTCCATGAGGGATTTGAGGCATCTGAAGACGCTATGCCTGAAGAGCAATCTCACGAAGATGCCGACGAACATCACAGAGCTCTCCCCGCATCTCCTCCGACTAGTGGTGCACAACGATGGGACGAAACTGCTGGTGCTGAACAGTCTGAAGAAAATGACGAGCCTCATTGAGCTAGAGCTGAACAACTGTGAACTGGAAAGAATCCCTCATGCCATCTTTAGCCTGACCAACCTGCAGGAACTCGACTTGAAGTCCAACAACATCAGAACTATAGAAGAGATCATCAGCTTCCAGCATCTCAGGAGGCTGACGTGCCTCAAGCTCTGGCACAACAAAATCATCACCATCCCAGCATCCATCGGTCACGTCAAGTCCCTGGAATCTCTCCACCTTTCCCACAATAAACTGGAGTCCCTTCCTTCAGCCTTGTTTACTCTTCCCAAGCTGCGATACTTGGACGTGGCCCACAACTCCATCACAGTGCTTCCACCTGACGTGGGCCTCCTCAACAACCTCCAGCATCTGGCCATTAACTCAAACAAGTTGGAAGCCCTGCCCAAACCTCTCTTCAGATGCACCAAGCTGAAGGTGCTTTGTCTAGGTCACAACGCGCTCACCAGTCTGCCAGAGACCGTGGGTCAACTGGTGCAGCTCACGCAACTGGAGCTCAGAGGGAACTGCCTGGACAGACTGCCCGTCCAGTTGGGAAGCTGCCGGCTGCTGCTGAAGAATGGCCTCAACGTGGAGGACCATCTTTTTGACACCCTGCCGGTGGAAGTTAAAGAGAGCATCAGCAGAGAAACAAATGTTTCCTTTAGTGCCTAATAAAACAAGTTCCATCTGAAAGACACAACTACATTTCTGGAAATGTTTGCAGAAACGGGGAAACAAATTTATTATTTACAAAAATGAATTCATTTACTTGATCATTTCAGAGGATAAAATTGGTTGCTAACATTAACATTAGGGGTGCACCGATAAATCAGCCCTGATTTCCTTAATTTTGGGAGATCGGTGATTCTCCGACACTTGCATCTAAAGTAAGTCGATCTTATCTACCTCGGCAAAGGTCTAGAACTCAACCACTGTCCTCTTGAGACGTTTGACTGACAGACCGGCCCACCAGGCAGTTAATAGTCAGTTCTCTGTTGCCAACTCGGCGACTTTCTTGCTATATATTTAGCAACATCTGAGACTCAAAAATCGGTATCGGCCAAGATTGTCATCAGCAAGTCAAGCTTTTTAAAGATCTATAATCAGCAATTGACCTGAAAACTGCAATCGGTGCACCCCTGATTAATATAGCTTCAAAGAGGCTTTTTTGTTAGCTAGTGCAATGACAGGCAAAAGTATTCTTAAAGTTTTAAGATTTTGTTCTCCCGTTAAATTTACATTAAGATCTTAAGTGATCGACCAACACAGAGTAATGTATGAGTATTTAGTAAAAGATAAAGGAGACTGAATTTTTTTTGTACATTTTTTGTAAACATATGCAATTTACATGAGAAATGGTCATGGAGACAATTTGTCTCCATGAATGGATACCAAGTGTTAGCTTTTTATTACGGATGCACCATATATTGGCATTAACTGAGCCGATATCAGATTAAATACAGAGCATGAACATCATCATCAGTCCTGACACAATATGTTTAAGGTCATTGTTTTGCTGCCCCAGAATCGAGTGTTTTCCATCTCCAACAGGATTTCCTCCAGATTAATTACTAACAATAAAATATACATGTGACTGACTGGGACTCCTTGCTTGGCCTGTCAGTTTGGGTTGAAATCCATTTCTAGGTAGGTTTCCAATTGTGCCATGCCATGCTCCTTTCCAAATGAAGAATTGATTGAAGCTCTGTGAGATGTTAAAGGTTTGGGATATTGATGTAGAAATTGTTTAAATTTGTGATCGTTCTCCCTGACCAGTCTGTGTTTCTTAGTCTCCAGGATACTGTTTGTTTGCCAATAAACCTCGGAGGTCTTCACAGACCCCCTGCATTTATGCTTGACTAAAATTGCAGGTAGACATTGTTGTTAATTAGTTGGCGTCAGAAAGCAGGTGGTTGTATTAGACATTATTTCAGGGTCTCAGATTGAAGGGAGCTGAATACAAACCCCTGCCATTCTTTTCAGAGTTTTAATGAAAGATAGTGAAAATCATGCACTGTTTGTATCATCATGCATGTACTATAATTTAGGAAGATGAGCTACGGCTGTTCACATTTTAAAACACTGTGGAAAGTGGTGAGAATTTATTGCAGTATTTTTAATTGGAGTAGATTTAATAGTGCTAATGTTTTCTCTTTGGAACCGTACAAATGTAAATACAGCACCTAAAATTAAAACTTTGTCCCATCAGGTTACTTCAGTGATTTTACTGCAGAACAGGGATCAGAACTTCTTTTATTTATTTTTTTGTTACTTGTATCTGTTAAAGCTGCCATGGAACCAAGAGTAGAACAAATGATGAAAGTAAAACCATTTGTCTCCATGAATGGATACCAAGTGTTAGCTTTGTATTATGCACCATATATTGCCATTACCTTGGCCGATATTAATAAGTGATGTTTTTCCTTGTTGCCGTTTGTGTGTGTGTGTGTGTGTTTCTTGAGGGGAAGATTGGCCATGTGACGTTCGGTCATGTGTCAAAAGGGCAGGGAAATATATTGAGTGAATATCAGTTATCGGCCATAAAAACAAGATATCAGGTAACCACATAAGTCCAAATTTTCATATCTGTGCATCCCATTTTTGTGGTTTAAAACATTGCTAGAAATTAATTCTTTTGATGATTAAAAAAAAAAGATCTGATAGACAAATCTCTATCGTGTTTCATTTTAATGCACTATGTGTTGGTCCATCACATAAAATCCTAATGGAATACACTGAATCTGGTGGTAATAACGAGACAGAATGTAAAGCAATTCAAAAGGTGGAAGGAGTTTTGCATTTCATTTTTTTGTTCATAGCTTTTAAGTCATTGTGGGGGGAAACACCCCACAAATGTAACTTTGTTATTCTCTTTTAACCAAAACCATTTGCTCCAGTGATTAAATGTAGATTTGTTTCAATAGTCTTTGTAGATGCTCAGGTATAATTGTAACCATGGGGAATAATCTGTTTTGTTTTGTTTTGTTGCCTTAACTGCTGCTATATTTGTTTTTCCACAGCAAAAGACCAAAAATGAAATGGAATGTTTTCTTGTCTGTCTGCTTTGGCAGAGCATTTTTATTTTAAAATCTCTTCTAGAAGTAAAAAACAAAATAGAATAAAAAAATCTCAGCCCTCCTATCTAGGTGGTTCTATCTGGTTTCTCATATTTTCTTCATGTGTATTTCTGTAGCGGACTGAATGACCTTAGAGTTGTAAAACTCAGCACCAGAAAAATACTTTTACCTCACTGTTGTAGAGATTGTACACTAAGGCCTCTGTGGTTTGTACCTAAAAGCTTTATGATGTAAAAACAAATTCTGAATGTCGCTTACCGATGACGTGTGTGTAGACTGAGAGCTGATGAAAGGGAAACGTGTTGGCTCTACCTTTTTAAATCGTGTTTTGATATTTTAGCCTGTGATTGAGAATGATCATTAGCTCAGTCACCTACTGATGATGATGATGATGTCTGCCTTCATTCTTTAAGTGTACCTCTTTGCAACCCTTTAAGTGTTCTTCAGAGCTCATGTATCATGTTAGTCATCTCATGCTGCAATTTTATTTGGCAATAAAAAGAAAATCTACAACATTGTCTGAACATTATTGATCTTCCTCATTTGAGTTATACCCAACATTAGGCTGTGGACAGAATAGAACATTTACTCTTTACTGAAATATACATACAAACTGTTTTAGCCCTTAAACCAGAGGTGTCAAACTCCAGTCCTCAATGGCCGCTGTCCTGCAGTTTTTAGATGTGCCACAGGTACAAAACACAGGAATGAAATGGCTTAATTACCTCCTCCTTGTGTAGATCAGTTTTCCAGAGTCTTGCTAATGACCTAATTATTCTATTCAGGTGGTGCAGCAGAGGCACATCTACAAGTTGCAGGGCAGTGGCCCTCCAGGACTGGAGTTTGACACCTGTGTCCTAAACCTATTGTGTTGCTGTGGTTTAAATTCATTCATCTGTTGATGTAAGGGCCGTAAAAACTTTTTCTTTATTTATTTATTTTTAAGTGTTTTACACATTTGTCTAAACTGTCACAATGTTGTCTGTTAATGGCAGAGAAATGACTCGCCATTAGCAATGACTTTATCTGTCGGTGGCTAAGTTGCCCAAGCATTTGTGGCAGGCTCTGGTGTGGGAAGCTGGTTTTAGCGTCACAAAGAGGAAGGGGGACGGTGTGAACAGTGTGTAGGATTGACAGCACTCAGACCTTCCTCCTGGCTCTGATTGGTTGTTTGTGACAGGTCTATTTCTGAAGATAGCTAAGAGTTGGCAGAACAACTTTTTTTTCACAGATTTGTCTCACAGCATTGACAGTTCCAAACAAGTATGTGAAAGAAAAAAAAAATTAATTAGCCACAACTGACTTGGAGTTATTACAGCATTCCTTATCTGTGTCACAAGACAAAAGATCAGTGTCAGTTTTCTTTATTTCTCCTTCAGAACTTTTCTCTGTATTTCCTGTCCAATCTGTAGACATCAGGGCCACTCAGGACTGTGCTTTCAGTGTTGCTTAGAAACGGAGTGAAAAATGTTATGGGGGCCTCAGCACCTAGTAAGAAAAATCCCCTACTATGAAACATTCAGAAGTTAAGTGATACGGCAAAACAACTTGCTTTTCTTGGCCTCAAGTTTAGCACATCAGTTTTCTCCGACCTTTATCATCAAATTTACTCATCCATGTTATCTTACAATGTTGGGATGAGCCCCACCAGACTAGATGGTTCTAAACCTGGTTAGGATTTTATAGGAATGAAGGGACCAGCAGTGTATGGGATCTCGTGTCCTGTTAAGGTGGAACAGTAGCATCAGTGTGGTCTACGCAGACATTTCAGATGAACTTTCTGAGAAAGAAGTCATTATTCACCTGTCCTTGAAACACCCCAGGTTGGAATCAAATATGAATGCATATTCAGATCGAACCAGTTAGGATTTAGTACACATTTCCAGATGAAATTAATTAACTGTTTACAGAGCTAGTCAGAATCCTCATTAGTATATGAACTTAAGGTTCAAATATATCATTATTATACTTTTCCTTTGGAATAATGAATTATGGCTATAGTTTTAATTACTTCCTCTCATCCATTTAATGACCTAAACAACCTCCCACCCCCTCTAATATTTTTGATAAAGGACAAGTTTAAGAGAAACCACATACTTTATATACAGTCAATAAATTAGAATGGATCCTGATTAGTCTCTTTTGTCAGATTCAAAATACATTTTGGCTCTTTTGACTGCTGTCTCCCCCAACACCACTATTACTAACCTATTCCCTTTTAGAGCTGTAAAACAGGTACATCTTTCTTACATATTTTTTTTTTTACATTTTCATATATAGTGTGCTGGTGTTTTTTTTTTTGTGTCTTGTTTTGTGGAACAGTTTGTTGAACCTTATAGTTCTATTCTATTCTTCTTGTGGTTTGGATTTGTTTTAGAAATATCTCCTGGTGTTTAGTCTGAGGTCACTCCACGACCACCGGCACAGATTGTCTGGGTTATGATTTGCACGGCAGAATCAAGCTCGTTGTATTGGGTTTTGCAGCCACCTATCGGTGACTACGCGGTAAAGCAGCAGTTTGTTAGCGAGGGAGACTTATTTCATAGACACCCTTTTCTGATACAACACACCGACCATTTCTTTTTACAGGAATAATGAGACGCATGCACAGAAATCCGTTTGAACCCGTAGTTAGATTTCCACCACCAGCGTTGGGGTTCAAACCGGCTCCAGCTCCAAGGTTTGCAAACTATTAGCTCTGATCAGTCTGCTGGGATTTGTTTAGCTAACGGGCTAATGGGTGCGAGCTAAACACTGGCCTTTTCCCTCCAGCCCCCAGAAAAAGAATAATTTTACTTGCTATCAGTGCTGGGTGCTTGCTGTAAGGCTCAGAGTAAACGGTTCTCCTTAATAATATTTCTTCTTTTGTTTTGCTGTAGAGCTAAATCAAAACTAGCCCCGCTAGCTTAGCTTCCGTCACAATTTCTGTTAGGTTATTTCTGCCTAGCACCCTGAGGCCCAGTCTTCTGTGTTTACTGTCCTGTTCCAGAGTCCCCCAGCATTTTATAGAAGCGATGAAGCGAATTTCAGCAACACCGGACATGGCTTCCAAGACCCAGCCCCAGAAACTTGAAGGTAATACTTTGCACATTCAGACTCTCCCCGGTTATTCCTCAACTAATATTCCATCAAGTGACAGAACAGTCCTTCGAAAAGCTGATGCCTCCTCGGTCTGTCGGTCCTTCTATGGCTGTTTATATATACAGAGTAGAAATGAGAGAACAAATAAATATAAGGACTTTTTTTTGTGCATTTAGATTTTCAATATGCAGAATATATTACATTGGCAAAAGCTGATAAATGTTAGACCTTAAGTCAGCGCAGTGTGTCATTTACGGCCCCTGGGTTGATTTTTATGTGGCCCCAGACTGCAGTTCGAGGTAATTGATGTAGATGGAGGCTTTATTTTTAATTGGGGCCAAATTAAAATCTTATGGCTTCCGGTATATATATATATATATATATATATATATATATATATATATATACCGGAATATATATATATAGCCAGATGTGATGGTAAAATGTTTGAAATTGGAAAATGTTATTTGTGATATTTTTGGTGGTGACACAAATTGTAATATTTTGGAACATTTCACACTAAACATCATCATGGCTGTCTGATATATACTTATGTTTGAGAAATTATAATTTTTAAGTAAATTCAAATGCACACAAATTTTAACATTTAAAATATTTAGGACACCCAGCCTGGACCATTCAAAATACAAGGTTGGGGGATAACAATAAGACTTAAAGGGAAAAAAACAACAAACATTTTCCCATAAGGCAACATCTCTGATGATTTTTTTTAAATAAAAAAGTGAAATGTCAGCTAACTCATTTAATTTCTTTTTAATGCAAAAGTGTTCATATATTTTTGAAGACAGTAATTCGCAGCATGAAGAGCAGCCTCGATGTCATTGTCAGCTTTACAGCAGGACTAGAAAAGAAGTGATACATGACAGTTTTTATAGAATAGCTTTTTTAAGGTTTGTTTTGCGTTTTGCAGCGGATGCTTCTATTGACAAATGGAAATCCTCCTTTCAGCCGATCAATAAACAGAAAGAGGAATCTGAGGACAAAAGTCCAAGTTCTGAAATGAGGTGAGGAAAACAGTGCTCGTTCAAATTGTGTTGAATGTTTTCCGAAGTGAGTCTTCTGTGCCTCCATCGTTGCATCAGAGCATCCATTTTGTTTCTGTTGCTGAAGCCTTTTCCAGGCGCCTGGTGGTTAAAATTGGGTTTCTCCTATTAGCTACTCTCACAGTTTCTCCTCCTGTCACTCGTAGGACGGAGCTTTATGACCCCAACAACCCTCTGTCGTCCGACTCTGAGCCTGAGATGTCACAGCTGCCCCCTACTGTTGAGAACAGCAGCCAAAGATGCAAGCGCCCGTCTCCAGATAGAGACGCCAGCCGCTGGGAGTCGTCGACGGCGGCGAACCGTCCACTTGAAAGACGGCCGGTTCCACAGACGGCCAGACCCACAGACAGCCGAGATCTGAGTCCAGGGCATGTTCTGGCTAACAGCCGGGCTTACAGCCCAGACAGTAAATTACTGGACCGTCCGGGTTATGAATTCCCAACTGGACACTTGGAGGCAAGAATCCACAGTCCTGACAGACTGAGTCATGGCTCTTCCTCTCAGGCTGTCCCAGAGTCCTTCAGGGGACTGAGGACCAATGGAGGGGAGAGGAAACCTCTTCCTGATTATCCAAGAGAGGTAACGCCTAAAGTTTTCTAAAAGTTTCACTGAGCATGTTTTTTTTATTTTTTTTGCTCTTTCTTTAAATGTAAACATTTATTCTTATCCTAAAGAGTGTGTGTTTCCTGCTGTAATAACACATTGGTCTTTTCTCTCTGTGGAGATGGCCGCCCCCCTCAGGGTGTCTCCACCTGGGTTAAAGCGAGACCGTCAGCAGCTGGGATACGTAGAAAGAGGTGAACGCGTTAGCTCTTTGCACATGAATCCAAAAATAGTTATACGAAAAATTAAGCTGACATGATTCGAATCGATTATTGAAATAGTCGTCAACCAGTTTGGTAATGAATCAATCGCTGCAGACTCAAAAAAGGCCATTTGCTCAAAGAACAACGCAGATCAGTAATTCAGCCTCAACGGAAGAAAAATGTTTACATTTTGCATTTAAGATTAAAAAAAACATTCTCACTCTGCAAGTGCCGGAGTTTCAGCCTAAAGAAAACATCTTTGATTAAGCGCCTATTGATATCCAATTATCAGTTGATGCAAAATGAATCACTGCACTGTGCTGATGTCAAGTCAAGCAGAAATATCACATCGATGTTAGAAGGGTTTATTTAGCTGCAGACGCATTTTGTATTACAAATGAGTAATAGTTCACTAAAAAATGCTGTTGTTGCATTTTAGACAAAAATGTGTTGATTTTCCTTTTCATAAAAGGAAATGGTTTGCATTGTCTGATGAAAATCATCAGATTTTTATTTTACCTGACTCTCACAATAATTGAATAACTACTAAAAGAATTAATTGCATCCTTAATGACAAAATGTTATTTCTCGTAATGATTTTTTGTGTGGTGTGTTTGAACAGGACTGGACCAAGAAGCTCCTCCTCCGAAACTCACGAGGATTAAAGGGGAAAATGCTAAACTGAACAAGTAAGCACCAGGCATGTTCATGTCGTCATTGAAGCTGTTTGCTCTAAAACTTCCCAAACCACAAAATTTCCACACACACACAAAAAATATAACCACAAACCTCCATTTATCTGATTGGAATATCATGTGTTAAACCTAGAAAGGTTTGCCTTTAACCAGGATCTGTTGGAAAAATGGTAAATATCTACTATAAGAATTTTGTTGTCATTTTTAAAGAGTTGCTGTCTTATTTCTATTTTTATGTTGGGGGAAAAAAGAAAAATGCAAATCTGTAAAATAGAAAAAAGAAAAGCATTTTTTCCTGAGAATTAGTGGAAATTTGTGTTGTTTTTAAAGCGTTTTCAATCTAAAGACAAAAAATAGATCTAAAAAATGTTATTTCTGTTGTGTATCCATGACAAAATAAATACTAGATCTTTTTGGAAAGTATAAAGAGCCATTTGTGGCTCTGCAGCCTCAGGTTCCAGACCCCTGGCCTGTTATATTGGAGTTGAAGGAGCTTAATGGTTTAGATCGTTTTCTTTTCACAGATGAAGTGTTCTGTGCGTTTGCTCCAGTTGCAGGTCAGTTTTGCACATCGATAGATTTGAAATTTTCCTCCTTGGTCTTTGTGAAATAGCTCGAGCTCAGTCATAGAGTTGGGAAACATCTTGGATTCTCAACTGGTTTTAGTTCTGGACTTTGACTAGGCCATTTAAACACTTGGAGGTGGTGATGGATATTATTGTTCTGCTCAACGGCAGACCTCCACCCCTTCATCCTTGATCTGTCCATTAACCCTCCCTAAGCATTCTGCCACACACAACCAGTTTCTATGTGGATGAAAAGGTTCTGGTTTGGTCTCTTCTGACCAGAACACTTTCAGAAACAGAACAGCTGACTGAGAAAAAGTGCTGAGATTAGGTTGCATTCAGATGAGTTGTAGTCCCTAATCAGATAACTCTGGATGTGCCCTGGATTTTATTTAAAGGTTTCAGTGCTTTGTAGAGTTTGCATGGATCCGTTTTTACATTTTCTTCCCCAATACAAGAGGTTTTATGTTGTTTAGACATTAGTTCTTATTCTACTCCATGAACAGGCTTATTTTGAAAAACTAGAAAGAATAGATGATGATTTGATTGCTGGAGGCCCCGTCTGCCAGCAACCTTGATTGAAAGGTAGCAAACAGGAAATACAGTGAACCCTCGTTTTTCGCGGGGGTTGCAATCCAAAACGAACCTGTGGTAGGCGAAATCCGTGAAGTAGTTACCTTTATTTTTTACAGTTATTATACAGCATAATTAAATACTCTACATTAAAACCAAAGAACAAAGCCTGTTTTCAGGCCCAAGCATTTTTTTAAAACAAATATAACGCTTTCTTACATAATCATTTTAATCATCATTACGAAGTTCAGTAGAACAAAGTGTGACTCTTGTATTTCACTCTTCCTCTGACTGTGACGCTGCGGCCTGACTCCGCTCTCTAGTGGCTTTTCCTTCTGAAGCCTGTGGTGCAGGTGTGTTTTTTCGAGAGAAGAACATTCTGTAGTTATCGGTCGTTGTTGTCGCTTTTTTTTCCTTCTGGGCAAAAATGTTTGCCAAAATTTGCCAAGCTGCATTATGTATATTTAAATGCTGTAACGTTATTGGCATGTTACGGTATATAGAGAAGAAGCGCGGAGACTGTTTAGCCAATGAGGACGCAGAACCCCATGCACTGTGGAAAAAAAACTGCACAAAAAAATCCGCGAGGCCGTGAAAAGTGAACCGCGTTACAGCGAGGGTTCACTGTAACGCATTGCTGTTTGCACATTCATCCCTCTGGCTCGAAGTGTTACCTTCATGGAGTTCTTTCTCTTTTTTTGTCTCTGACTTTTTCCACATTGGATTCTCCAATTCCCTGCAGGAATGTGGCCTATCGGAGCATTCGGGCTTCCCTGCTGCTAACTGTGTATTAAATGAGAACAGGAAAGTGATACAAACTTATCACGGTGGTTGTATCAGTCTGGCATCATCCAAAGGTTGTTTTCCCCCTCATTCCAAAACCTACAAAGAAAAAAGATGATAAAAAATAACAGATTTTTATTTTTATTCTTTAAAAGGACAATATAGCGTAAAATGGACTTTTTTGAGTTTTACATCATATTATGTTTAATTCCTAATCAAAAACATACTTTTCATAACTGTTTGAGAAATCCTTTAATCTCCATGGTAACCATTCAGCTGTGCAAAATGCCTGGGTGGACCTAGCTCCGCCTTCCAGTCGCAGCTCCTCTCAGAGCTGCAGTTTCCAAGCTTCATGCCCTTCATTCCCCCATGACTCCCACTCTTGGCTCCTTCAGATTAGCCAGCAGCCATTAGCAAAAACCTGCTGGGCTCATTATACAAAGCTACTTCCCAGTGAAACGCTCGTTAAAACGTTAAAGGTTTAGCAGAGGAGTCATGTTGTGATGACCTGAAGGCAGAGCTTCAGAAAGAGCAGGAGTTTTTAAAGAGACAGAAGCCCAATTTCAAGGTATTAAATAACAAAGTGAAATTTCGTTAATATATACAGCTGTTTTTGTTTTTTATGACAACTGAAGTTAACTTAATTCATTGCGCTATAAAATAGCATTATACACCTAGAAAATACATAATACTGCCCCTTTAAATAGCTCAATTTTTGTTACTTTCCATATTAATCCCAGACTACAGCTTGACATTAAGTAAGACTGAGGCAGCAGTGGAGTTGAAGTGAGAAATACTGCTACCTGCAAGTGGGATTAGAATCAGTTAACCCTGAATGCTCAGGAGGAGCACGGCAAATGTCCCAGTAGTGAGGCGGGAGGTTTTCCCTTCAGACCGTCAGTTCCCGAAACCACACACACAGAACAAACCTCGTCACTCTGACCCCCCCGCACAAAAGCTTGCTGGGTCCAGTTTATCCATCTCTTAAGACCACAGGAGAGTTAAATCCTAATGGGTCTGACTGTTTTTTTAAAATTAATTTTATTTATTTTTTTCGGAAAATTTTCAATAAACTTACAATTATGCATTAGTGCCAAAATAAAAAGCAAAATGAGGGGATTTGCTGATTTTGCCTGAATGTCTGTGTTGGGGATACCCAGCTGGTTTAACATGTGTTCTAGGTGTCCCATCACCTGTGACCTCTGTGACATAGAGCTGTCCAACGCTCAGGGGCTGGAGGAACATCTGGACAGCCGAACCCACTGGGACACTCTGGAGCACATCCAGCGCAGCAGCAGCTACGACGACATGGCAATAGCATTTCTACAGGTGAGAGAACATCCAGCGCAAATACATGTCACCTCATGTTAGGTAACCCTGGTTTCAAAATATCTGTCTTAAATAAAAATAAAAACAAAATCTGATTAGCTGGAGGCATTTTTCTCCCAACAGGAAGTCATGGTGTATAAAAGCCAGCACTGTAGCCGAGCGGTAGAGGAAGACGCACTTCCAGGTAAAACACGTTACTGCCGTCAGGAATGAGACCCGGCCGGCCCGCTCTCACTCCAGCTGGTTGTGGTTGTCGGCGTCCCCAGGTCTGCAGGAGAACCACCACATGACGAAGGTGGAAATGCTTCACTGTGCGGCCTGTAAGGTCCACGTGTCCACATCTGCAGCCGAAGTGCAGGCCCATGTCTCCTCACTGGAACACCTGACCAACACCAAGGTGAGGCTGCTGACTGACCAGCCTCTGCCGGCACATCCAGCAACACCAGCTGGTTACAACGTCTCCAAGGTTTTCCACTGGCTGATCATTTTGTTTCCCCATCAGGGGTTTGAAGTTCAGCAGAGACATTCCTGCCTCAGCAAAGCAGAAGCCATGCTCAAGAAGCTGCAGCCGCAGTTTGAACTCTTCCTAAAGGTATTTAGAGCAGCCCAGCCTATTAAAGGGGCAGAATTGAAAATATTTTTAAAAATATATGTAAAATCGATTTTTGAGTTTTACCTTATGTTACATTACTATTTCCTCATCAAAAAAGTAGCTGGAGGGTTGCCTTGATTCTTTCATACGTTTGAGAAATCTTTTAATCTCCATTGCAACCATTCAGCTGTGCAGAACGCCCAGGTGGGCATAGCTCCGCCTTCAAGGTGCAGCTCCTCCTCAGAGCTGAAGTTTCCAGGCTTCTGCCTCACAGAGCAGCCCTCCCCATCATACACACACACAGTTGTGTTTTCATGTCTTGTGGGGACTTTACATTGACTTGCATTCATTTAACATCACATACCAAACCCCTAATCCAAAGACAGTATTTCCCCTCATGGGGACCAAGAAAATGTCCCCACAAGGAGCACTGGTCCCCACAACCCCATGTTGTAGACAGAAACAGGTTCCCACAAGGACATAAAAACCTAGTGCACACACACACACAATTATGTAATTTTTATTTTACCCCGGAATAAAAATAATAAACTTCTTAATTTATAAGTCTTTAATAATATACAGTAGATCTCCTTAGCCTTAACATTGCAAAGTGTGCGAACAAGAATGTTTTACGGGATAAAAGAATAAGTCAGAAGTATGTTTCAGTTTATTCAGCTGTGATGAAACTCAGCAGCTTGTTTGAAGGGTCATCTATGGATCACAGACACGTAATGATGTCCATGTCATCAGTACTGTACCAAATCTAAAATCTAACAAGTGAACTGTTGGTGTTGTTTCAGGGAGCCTGCCCGTTTGAATGAAGTCACTCCATGGTTGAGGATCTCCTCAGCTGAAGAACACTCAACTCCACAGAATGTCAACCCATCAATATCACTTCCATGTCACAATCTCAATAAAATACTGTCATTTTTCTACATTTTTATTTATTCATAACAGAAATTATTAGAAAAAGTCAGCAGTTAGTTTTCCTGTTTTTTTTTTTTTATTATTTAGAACAACACAAATGTTTACGCATTGTATCTGTGATATAGTACATTTCAAATTAAATTATTTCAAAACAGTATATTGAAACATTAAATATAGGTAACATGAAAGAAGGGCATGAACTGCGTGGTTTGTGCGCATTAGGGCGTTTTTTTTTTTCCTCGCCTACTTTCAGATTTTACTGTATTTAGTTAAAAACATTGCAGTTACTGAAACTTTATAAAACACTTTATTCGTATTAAAAAAGGTTGCAGACTTTTTTTCTCTCATTTTTTTGCACTTGAAGTAAAAAAAAAAAAAAGTGTCATCGCTCTAAACTCTGGCCTGATGAACGTGTGTCGACTGGGTCGTGTTGCGTCGCAAAAAAGAAAAAAGTGTTTTCTAAGAGGACCAACGAAGGCTCCCAGATCTGGACTAAAACGGACTAAAACCATGAAAAATCTGAGGTATAAGTTGTCTTCTTTAGAAATGGATCCAACACTACATTACTGCATAAAATAATAAGAGTCTTATCCATTTGGAATTTAATTCCTCATAAATGGACCATGTAAAAAGAGACAAAGGTAACAATATTCCAAAATAATATTTTCTCATCCGTCCAAAATGTTCAAACAGGCGCAATGTCTAAAACACTGGGGCTTGTGTTGTCCTTTTGGCCATTATTTCAATGACTTTAAAAACAAAAGTAAGTGAACAAACATCCAATGTACACGTACATACAATCTAGTGAAATCTAGAAAAAGGTCCCCTTTGGCCTCAGGAGGCAGCGTTGGCGACCGGCGAAGAGCCGTCTTCGCCCGTCTTCAGGGTGGGGGGGTTTGTGGACAGCGAGGTGACCTCAGCCATGCCGAGCCCAGTGCGAGGGACACCAGTGTTCATAATGTGTCTCTGTAAATGTTTGATCCAGTCCTCCTGGACTGACAGCGGACCCTGGAAGACGAGGTCACAGAACCTTTGGAGAGGAAAATAAGGCAGTCGGTGAATTCCTCTTGACCCCAAGAAAGCAGCTTAACATCCACGAGTATGGAGGAGAGTTGGGATCATTGTAGGTAGCAAATAAAAGAAAAGCAGATTTCTCCTCCAAAAGAAACAAATTTTGAGATTAATCTGAGTTTTTCTACAAAAAGGAAGTATATTTCTGAACTTCAGAAATCGGAACATTTGCAAGAATAACTTAAATCACAAGATCTCAGAAATGTTCTACAAAATACCACAGACATTTCTGAACTACAAAATGACGCTACAAAAATCTCGGAAATTTTGAGATTGATATCAGAATTATTCTAGAAAAAAGTAAGAAAATTTATGAGCTCCGAAAGCTGAAAATGTGCAATAAAAACAAGGAAAATTTGGAGATCTCAGAAATCACCTAAAGAAGAAAACCTCTGAGTTCCAAGAGTCAAAAATGTGTTGGAACAAACCTTTGAAATATCTAGATTAATCTCAGAAATTTCCTAGAAATAAAATGGGACATTTCTGAGCTCCAAGAGTTAAAGAATTTGCTTTAAAAAACAAGAACACTTTGAGATCTATGAAATTTTCTAGAAAAAACAAGTATATTTCTGAGCTTCAAACGTTTGCTACAAAAAACTTGGAAATTTTTAGATATCAGAATTTTTCAAGAAAATAAGGAAATGTTGAGAGCTCAGAAATTCTCTAGAAAAAAAATAAGTATATTTCTGAGCTTCAAAAGTTTAAAATCTGCTAGAAACAACTTAGAAATTTTGAGCTCAATCTCAGAAATTTCACTTAAAAGTTTTCTGTGTCCAAAATCTTCCAACTTTTGAAACCGAAATTTACAAGTTTTTTAAAAAAGAAAATAAAAAAGAAAATTTCTGAGCTTAATATCTCAGAATTTCTGTTTCATCTTGCAAATTTTTGACTTTCGGAGCTCAGAAATTATTTCAGAGTTGTTTTTTTCTCTTCCATCAACAATGGCCCTAATATGCTATCATACAGCAGAGCTTTTGAAAAGGCAGAACAAACTTGCCTGCAGGTGAGCCTGTACATCTCCTCTGGGCTCTGGGCTAAGGGCAGTGTCTTCTTCTTCAAACCGGGCCTTGAACGGGTCCTGACCGCTTTACACTGAATTGCTGCAAGATGAGAAGTCCAGTTAAACCCACAGAGTGACGGGTCAGATTACAGCGCAGCCTTGCTATGAATGAACACTATAATAATCAGTAGATGGTGGAGCTTTGATTTCATTTCACACATTGTTTGCTCACACATCTGTCTGGATCTCAGCTCCCGCCTCCTTGTTTCAGGATGGTGAGTGTTCTCAATTAATATAGCGTCACCTTTCTATAACAATGGCCTCAGCCATTTTTATTTATTTTTTTGCAAGTGATTTTGGAAAATAAAAAAAATAATCACATTGTTCTTTCTAAAAGATGTTATAGGCAAAAACCCCCTCACTTTTAGCAAAAGATGTCATTACTCTAAGAAGGTGACGATATGCACTATTGTGATTCCTTAATCTGCTCCTCTGGGTTTTTGGCAGAAATGTGACGCTATTTAAATCTTCTATCAAGAACATTTACTTAAACTTTGTTTAAATTAGACAGTCATGCCCGATCTTTGAGTGGCTCCTGTTTTTGGCACTTTGGAAATAATGCAAAGTTAAGGTCCAAAATACTCGCAGGTTGTTCATAACACAGCTGCTAGGCTTCACATGGAGTCAACTAAAGTTGCCTCAGTTGTTGTCACACCACTTCTAGACTGGCGAGACTGGTTCTCTTTTGCTTTAGAGTTTTGTAACATCTTGGTTCTGACTTCAAGAGGACATTCTTCACAGAACCTTTAAAGCCGTATGGCTCTGGGGCAATTTCATCTATCTGGCTGTGTCATGTCAGATTGAAAAATGAAGGTAAAAAAAAGTCTGAACTGTGGACTGACCTCCTACTGGACTAAAAGTGAACTCCGTTTTCCAGTTCCGCTCATTTTTTTTGTTTAGCGCTTTTGCTAACTTCAGCGCCTGAGGTTTTTCTAAATTAAATAAATAAATTCTAAAGTGCCAACTTACCTGGCTGCTTTGTAAACTTTCAGTTGAAAAAAGTTTTACATCTGTGTTGGTAAGAATTCTTCAAGGGTCGTAGCCTTTCAAAGGAAGATATACCTTGAACTGAGGTTAGCGCTTTAACGTAGGGTTCAGCTAAATGCCACAATGGTGCAGCACTTTTGCATTAGCGGAACTAATGTTTATGATTAGCATTTTTGGGACCCACCACTGCTGTTTTCTAAAAAATAAAAAACAGCTAAAAGTATTTAGAAACTGATATTGCTGAGTTTGTGGTGTATACTATTTTTTAAACATTGTTGGGGTGAGGATCAAATACAGATAGATTCAAAATGTACAAAGATGACTTACTGGGTCAGGAGGACACACAAGAAGTTAGTTAGAAATGTAAATGAAGTCAGGTTTAAAACTGAACTTACTGGTCCCTTCCAGTAAGGCAATCTGTTGTCTTTTTGCAAAAGCCCGAAGGTGATTGGACAGGCTAACTCCACTGTGGAAAGTTGCATTACAGTGGATGCACACTTTCCTATTGAATTCACCCTTTTCTGTAAAAAGACACAGATGACAAGCAAAACATTGTTGAACATTTTTAAAACATGGTTTGTGGAGGTTTCCATCTCATTCTACTACTTTATGCTGACGATACCGTACCGTGGTGTAGTAGAAAATAAGTTCAATTAACTGGTTTAAGAAAGAAAAGACAAAATCATCAGTATTTAACACTTTGCAACACTTTATGATTTAAAAGTTAAATTATAGTCCATTTGTTGGTTCTCCATGGCCTCTGTAGGGAGGGAATTGAAATGGTTATGAGCAGTGAATATCTGATCTAGTCAAAGGGAATCAAGTCAAAAGTGGATGTTTGACACTTAAAGTTGTGGCACATAACTTTTTTTTTTTTTAATATTTGCTAAATCTGTCAATATTTTGTGTGATAGGACAGTGTGAGACAAATAATCTGTAAAAAAAAAAAAAATAAATAAATAAAAAGAATCCACCTCCTCTGCCTTCTCTATATGTGAACGTCAATACTTGGCTCGGTCAGACACAACCAATCACAGCCAGGAGTAGGGTCTTAGCGCTGTCAATCATGTTTGTGTAAGCACTGCTCCACATCCTATGCCTTGCTCTCTGCTAGCATACAGCTAGTTCATCAAACCACAACCTGCCATGAATGCTAAGACTAATTAGCATGGCCACTAGTGACAGTGGAGAAACGGTTTTCCTGGAACAGTGAGTTGTTTCTCTGCCATGATACATGAAGTTGATTGACAGCAGTAAGCCCCTCCTCCGCTTTCTGATTGGTTGTTGGAGTAGGAGATAGTTTTTTTTTCTCCACAGTTTTTCCGTCTCATATTGTCACAAAATACTGATAGCTTTAACAAATATGTTAAAAAAAATTGTTATAAAATGTTACACACCTCAGCTTCAATCCCTCTCAATTCAAAAATATTAATAGCAGTTCATACAAACACTTTTAAGGACAGTTAAAGTGTTATTGCCTTTGACTTGACGGCAATAACACTGTATGCCTGTAGAACAGTGCATGTTTATTGAAAAAGAAGTGGATGGCTTCAGGACCATTTGTTCAGGAAAACTTGGCAAACAAGTCTAAATTCTCCAAATCCTCTTTTACTTTTGTTTACTCTTTACTGTCTCTGGTAAATTTAATGTAGTGGTTTTCTTTTGACAGCCTGATATATTTGACCTGAGGTCAGACTGAAAGCCTGGAAGAAAAAAAAGAAGAAGAAAACTTCTTCCCTCTGTCCCTCCGCAACCAGCACAGCCGCTATGACAAACACCGGTTTGGTTGAATAAAGGGTGGTGTGTGTTTCACACTGCAGTGGCCAGACATGCATGAGAATCACTGGAAACAAACCATCTGCTATTTAACAGTGCTTTTAATTTGGAATCCACCACACTAAAATTGATCATTTCAATGTGTTTTGGGGTTTTTTGGTGCAGCAACAGTAACGGCTCTGGAGGCTGAATCCTCTGGTCAGTGGAGAACCTGGTCTGTGTCCTTGCAGACCTCCAAGCATTTGATGCAGTTGTTACATAAGCTGAACATATTGGCCAAAAGGATAACACATGACCTGACTAGTAAGTCACTGCAGTAGAGTCGTCTATATTTTCTGGTAGAACACATAGAGGTTGTAGTGTTTGAACTTGATTCAATTTGTTTTTACATTTTTCACATTTCTGTCTCCAACTTTATGTATTGTTTTAGTCTTGAATAAACAATAAACAATCGAGCTTGAGATATCTGGAATAATTCTGAACATTCTTGATTCGTTTGGGGCAATTTGTAACGTTACAACTGAATGTAAAAGTTATTCTATATTCTGTTTTCAGGCTTTAAAAAAACGATCCTTTTACGACTTCCAGGTGGTGTAATATAACCTCTCCCTTCCCCCAGCTAAAGCGGGTCATACTACTAAAGAAACCATGCTAGTAAATTTGTTTTTTGTTGTTTCAAATGTTGAGAATTTGTGATTTTTTATGAATCTTTGCATGATTGTCTATTTAGATGATTCCACATAAGGACATATTGACCTGATTTTTCCCCTTTATGAACATGACACTTTAACATACATCAGAGCTCCTCTGTGCCTCTCTGACCTGCTTCAGCCTTATGTTTCACCACAGGCCCTAAGAATCAGCTTCTGGTGGCTAAAACTAGGCTGAAGCTCCAAAACTACAAAAACAAGCTGCCATTACATATTAAACAGGTAATTCTTCTCTTGATGTTTTCAAGTCTCTCTTAAAAACACTAATTTCAGTGGCTTTTGAAGAGCGACATGATTCGTTTGTTTCTATTTTACTACAGGCTGTGGTACATTTCATTTAGCTTTCATTGTTTTCTTTTATTTGTGTCTTTGATCTGTTTCAGTATTGTAACAGTGCTTTAAACATTCTTTGAGAATAACATGGATTCAGATTTGAACTGGATTAACATATTACCTGTATTGTGCTAATTATTAAACATGAGAGATTTTACTCTCTTTAATCCATTTACTTGGGTTATCTGCTAATGCACATGAAAATTAGCGGTCTTGCTAAAGTCAGCATATTTACATCACCTGTTAATGTGTATGTCCCTTTTAAATAAATACATTTCGATTGGAATATAAAGATGTTTTGATCCCATTCTGATGATCAATGCTCAGAAAACTGCTCCTTTATGTTGATGACGCCTTACTTCAACAAAAATAATCAATGGTGGTAATATCGCTAACAAATCTTTTCTTCTACAATAATACATTTTGAATAAGGATAAATTCATTGTCCCTCTAACCCATTTACTTCTGTTAGAGTTACTTACCACCAGGTACTGAGTTTGGCAGTGAAGATACAACTTTTGATCCTGAACTTTCCTCAGGATTCGACAAAACTGGTAAACCGTTTCTTGACATCTGAGAGGATCCCTTTTGTCTTGCATCTTCCTGACACTTCCTCTTCTTCAGGATCCCAATCAGGGCGGTCGTGCCTGAGAGGGACGTCTTAACATCCAGCTTTTCTAGTTGCCCGCTTTCAGATTTGCCCTCTGCTAAAGAAAAGGGCATCAGTGGTTTGGCATCAGTGCAATGGTTTGGAACCGAGTGACTTTTTGGGAATCCCATCTGAGAAGAGGCGAAGCGATTGACGATGGGCAGCTTTGGCAAAGCACCGTACTGGAAATGGTTTCGTCTTTTTCCCAGAATCTGAAAGGCCCGCTGGCACTCCTTCTTGTCGCGCATCAGCTCACGGAGCAAAATTAACGGGGATTTGGTCTTTGTAGAAAAGTTCCTTCCGAGCTTTTTCAGATGACCTCGTATGTGGTTGGACTGTCCAGTTCTGTTGTCAAATGAGTCCCCACATAACGGACAAGAGTGAATGGTCCTCACAGTTTCGGAATCTGAATCGTCCTGTAGTGCTGTAGGGAGAAAAGAAGGTAAAAGTGAAAACATTATCTTAACATTATGGCTTGGATACTGCTACTAGCATGTGCTAAGAATAGAAATTTTGCATTTACTACAGATGCACTATAATAAAGTAAGACTTTGACTATGATATGTGGGTTCTAGGTAACTTTCTGGAGAGAATAAAATGGCTCTGTTAGCTAGAGAAAGCCTTAATGATTCCACAAGAACACAATGTCTTCTTCAGAACCCAGTTGAATCCAGTCCTGTATTGACTGATGGTAGAATTATTCATTGACTTTTCCACCTGCACCACCAAGACAGCTTTGAATATTGTCTCTAATCACTAATCATGGCTCATCAAAGATAGCATAACCCATCTATGATGACAGTCCAAGACGGTGGCATTCCGCCTTGGACTGACGGAATGCTATCAGTCCAAGCCGTCTCGAACTTGAAGCTGGAAAGTTAAGTTATTAACTTTCCAGCTTAACTTATTCCTTAAGCTGGAAAGAAATGCATGAAATAATTTAGTACAAACTCTTTGGCCTGCGTAGAAAACTAAACAAACGGTGACCAGGGGTGCTGTGGAGGCGCAAGAGGCACAACCCACATAAAGCGATTGTTGGCCGCGTTGAGGACAGGTTCGAATCCTTGCCCGGATGACATTTGCCGCATGTCTTTCCCCTCTTTCATTATCCAGTTTCCTTTTGGAATGTTTTCAAATAAAGGTCACTACAGCCAATAAAAACTTTAAAAATACGTGACCAAGTACTTTCATCGCACATCCAAATGCATGAATAAAACATAACCACAAAAACTGAACTTTTTTGGTTTACAGGAAATGATGATGTCACGTCACGTTTTTCTGTTGGTAGACATGCTAGCTGCTCCCAACAGAGCTAGGCTTTGGTAAAGTGTAAGATTCATTTGTTCTCAGGGTAAGATCTCAACATTGGCTAAAGGACAATGCTAGTTGGAGGTCAGTCAAGAAATAAACACGGCAGAGTTCTCTTTTTTCTTTTAATTTATCCAAGTTTATCACTAGCTTTCACATGAAAGTATACCTTGTTAGCAGCAAATTGTTGCAAAATTCCACTAAATGTGAAATCGAACAGTCCTTCTTTGCCTTTTCGCTTACTATGTCTCTCTTACTGCAGTTACTTGTTTAACATTGTTACAACAAATTGACTTCATATTTTTTTTATTCAATAAAAAAACATGCACAAATAATACCTTTTTTCAGTCGCCGTAATGTTGAATTCTTCCGCCGGATTCGTGGTCTTTTGTCCTGATAACCCACCTCCTGTGGAGACCCACCATGCTGTGAATCATAGCTAACTCTAACCCTGTGAAGATGTCCACGCACATGATTGGACAGTCCAATTCCTGACTCGAAAACAGCAGGACAGTACGGACACTTTTTAGTGTCCATTTCTGCCTCTGACAAATCGTCTGAGGGGGATTCCCCCAATGGGATTTGGTGGGCCTCGAATGTTTCTTGAAATACCTCGGTTTCAATGCATTCTTCTTTGATTTCAACCTCATTCTGTTCCTGTTCTTCAGTCTTGATTTTCTCAAACAGCTTTTTCGATGCCTGTAGAGCACCTCTCATGGACATCCTCCTACTGTATGTGTATATTATGTGTTTCTTTTCTTTTTTGATCACATCGCTAAAATGATTACCGTTGGCTTCAGACTCTTTGACCGGGAAAATGTCCTTTTCATCAGAGTCTGACACATCTTCTGAGCTAACTTTCTTAGGGCTAGGCGAAGGTTTTGGTAAAATGAAACATGAGTCTTGGTCGGAGGTGTTGCGATATGGGGTGGACATTTTTCGTTTAGACTGAGACTTTTTGATTGGTGAGTGCTCCAGGTTAAAGTTAGGACTATGTAGTGGTCCAGCATTCTCTTCAACCTTGACCGACGTCATTTCTTGTGACTCGTCACAACTGTCTTTGTCCTTTTTGGAATCATAATCATTTGTGCTAGAGTTATTGCTTTCATCCTTTTGCTCGATGCCCGTCTTTCTATGGTTCTGACGAGACAAGAGAACATTAATCGATTTGTCAAGCTTTGATTCTGTCAATTGAGACTTGGGATCTCGCTTAAACTTGCTATTTTTGAACAAGTCAGAAATTCCACCGAACTCGTCAGGTACGTCTTCAACTGATATTTTTGACGTAAAATCTGCATCTTCGAATTGAGTTTTACGCCCAGGTGGCTTGCGTTCCCTGGACTGTTGTGCATTTGTCTCCTCTTTCTGTGCTCTTGTGTATTCATCAAAAGACATTTGATGACGAAGGATTAAGTGATTCACAAACACTTGCTTGCCAAAAGCTTTATAGGAACAAATTTCGCAAGGGTACATATCATTATCATCCCTCCGCACTCTTTTTCTAACTCTAATAACCGTGTGGTGCATAACGCTATGTCTCCTAAGATCATGGTCAGTCACGGCTCTGTAACTGCATTTGTCACATTTAAACCTTCTTTTGTCTTTTTCATGAGTTTTTGCGTGCTGAACAAAAGAGTCTGGGCAGCTTGTACCGAACGGACACTGAGGGCAGAATAACTTTGCGTCTTCTTTTTTCTTGTCAATCACATCTTTTTCTTCTTCCATGAGCCTCGTTTTCTTCTCATGGGTGGACATGTGGTCAATTAGTGAATTGCTTTGTTTGAAACATTTGCCACATTCTCTGCATATAAAGGGCTTTGCTGGATAACTAGGAGGGTCATTGTGAGACTTCATATGATTAAACAAGCGATGCTCCTTCTTGAACACCAGATTGCATTTTGAGCAAGGGAAAGGCAATGGCCTCCCCTGTGAATGAGAATTTACTTTCAGCCGCCCTTTTAGTGTTGAATGTTTATCATTTATGATATTCCCATGGGAACTTCTTGTAGGTGTTTTGTACAGAATTTGCTTAATGACCTTTACTGTTCCGTTTGGGTACTTAGGAACTATATCTGCTGTAGATGACTGTGGTGTGGAGAGCTTCTGTGGTTTAGTGATGTCTCTAACAAGACCGGAGTCTACGTAGCCTTCAGCATCAGACGATTTCTCAGATGTTTTGGGGCTTAGATCCGGGTATAGATCTTCTGAAGGATCCACCATTACCACCATGTCCATCTTTCGCTTCCTTCTCCTTTGACTGTTGGCAAGACCAACTTCCTCTTTTGGCTCCTCTGCAGGGGAATCGTTGTGGTTCTCCAAAAGAAACTGCATAAACTCTTTGTGAGGGTCCCAGTTGAGGTCACTGGCACTGCTGAAATCGTCCAATGAATTCTCTGCTGATTCTGTGTCAAATCCCCAAATTCCAGGACTGTCTATTTCCTGCACAGTCTTTAGCTGGGTGATGCTCTTTTCCTCGTCTTTTTCGGAGCTAATGCAGTGAAGTTCATGAGCTTGAGTAGCCTGATGCAAAGAGGGTCCATTCGCCAAACCAATTGGAGACAACATATCCGAGCTGGACAGAACATCTAGGACATTGTTTTGATGCAAAGATGGCGTGTCAAAAGAATCGGTGCAAGAGGCCGAATCTTGCGCCATTTTCACAGGTTGCAGCAGCATGAGGGACTGAATTTCAGAATCAGCATCTTTTTCATCTTCATCAACACCTGTCAGACATGACACCTCCATGGCCATGACCTGGAAGACCAAACAAAAGCCTATTCAGATTACCATAACAACAGGTAGATGAAATACATTTTTGAATTTCAGGTAAACTCGTTAACATTTTGCATGCAAACAGGAACAAATCAGTCAATTTTTTTTTAATGAACAGAAATTAAAATTACAGTGAATCCCCACCTATTTGGGGTTCGGTAACCCCAAATAGGTGGTGTCACTGATTCCTTGAATCCTTGAATCAGTGACACCTGAAAGAATTGTCACTGATTCTTGACAATCAGTGACAAGAAACACAAATCATGCTTCTGGACTGGCTACTGTGCAAATGCCAGCCAATAACGCATGCATGGAAAGCAGCATTTTAATTTTATTATGAATAGTTGAGATATGCTCTATGAAACAATCCCCCCTTAGGCAGGTTTCCGTGAACAATTTGGAGCCAAGTTCCAGAAAAATGTGCAGATATGTACATTTGTAAATACTCAACCACAAAGAGGTAGGGGTTTATTGTTAATTTTAATTTTTTAATTTTAACAACACAAAAACAGAACCTGAAAGCATGCAATTGTGAGGCCAGTCACAAACAGTTTAGGGTGATCGCATACAGTCACATGGGTACTAGCAGTACCCTCTGTACCTTAAAGAAAATACCTTGGACAAGAGGCCCAATATGTAGGCTGTGAAAAATAGCTGAATTTTTTTAAAACACTGCAACCTTTATCATAACTACCACTCTCAGCATAGAATCATCAAGTAAGCAAGTTAAAGTTTCCACCCAACTCAGAAAAAAAAAGTCAATTGCAAAGTGCACCGCACCTTTTTCAGCAGAAGGTAAACGTTCTGCTGTAAAAGTTGATGACCAGGGATTTCAGGCTATGGAATGCTCAGGATTCTGTGATCACCACCCAACGAGAAGAAAATAAAGTCATAAGATAACTACAAGTAGGTTGAACAACTATCAACGTGATGCATTGTCATGCAATCTTTTGCCACCAAAGGTGTACATTGTCAAATGTGTGGCATACCATGCAGGAATTGGGGATGGTTGAAACTTGAAATAGTCATTCCAGGATCAATTTTCAAAGGGTTTAAACAAAAATGATCTGATGTTTACTAGGGCTCAACAATATACGAAAACCATGCCATGATATTGGTAAATATACTGTAATAGAAATGAGTTGCAGTTAATCTACATTTTACACTGCTATCAATGCCTCTGCACTACTTTTCAAATAACAGCAAAATGTGTGTACTTTTTCCTAACTGGAGAAAACGGTTAAATCTCTACAGACTGTTTTATGTTAATAAGAACAATGGATATACAGTATGCAGAACTACATATACCTTAACCTCTTATCCCGCACCTGAACGCCCGCGTGCCGTTTTTCCATTGTATTTTCCAGGGCTGAGACTTAAGGGTTTAAACTCTGCCGGTGTCCATTATGACGCTTTTATTGGGCAGCCTAGAGCCCCCTCTTTTGATTGACACCGCATTCGACAAAAAATGTTCTGAAATGGCTTCTTCCGATCCAATAATATCCAGAGCGACTTGAGTTCATTTTGACATGCCTCTATTCTTTCTGAAATATTTCTGACTGGTCAACTCTGAGACTAAATCTAAAGCCACCGATGTGTAGCCAACACGCGTCCTGTCACAAGGATATAAGGCATTTTGGGGTTTGTTTTGACATGAATCCACCAACTGCATGCGTAACCACGCGTAATCTGTGCGCCTTTGGTACATCAAAGTCAGGCTCTGTGCGCCCTCATGCTTAACTGTGTTTACAGGACTTTTTCTCACCAACGGACAGCCACGGAGAGACACGTTGTCAGAACGTGTCAAAACTGGATATATTTCTTCAGCAGAACTTCAACACAATTTACGGGAGTGGATGATTATGGTTGTAAGAGTGCTGCTAAGTTTGGATTTGAGAATACCATAAACTTTTAGTCATTTTTGTCCGCTGCTACAGTGAAGCAAGGGGGGGTTAAACGTACCAAAGAGTGAAAATAGGGGGCCGAGGGAATGGAGTGGGGGGTTGAAGAAGAAGGAGAGAAGGTGAGGGGGAGCTAGCGTATCGTTAGAAGAGAGGAGGTGGGAGGCGAAGAAGGAGGGGGAAGGGGGAACGAAGGAGAGAAGTTGAGGGGGGGGCTAGCGTATCGTTAGAGTCCGGAGGAGGATGGGGCACTGGGGCCAGGGGGTTAGCGTACCATTAGAGAAGAAGGGGGAAGTGGTCTGACTGTACACTAACCCCTAGACCCCCCCAGATATGCTATTTTATTTATATAATTATAAGTAATTTCCACTATCAGTAGTGTCAAAAAGAATTCCTGCCTTGAATTCCTCTATTGCCCAAGAATGTGTTTTGTAGAACTTAAAATGGTTATCAATCAATATTGTACAATAGCGCGTCATGGTAGTGCAAGTCAAGGGCCTTCCTGACCATAACACTCAGGAAGGCGAAGCAAGTCCATTGTCTGCAGACTGCTGGGTACTATTCCAGAAAGGAACCAAAGGCAAGTGCTCTCCTTCCCAAGAAACAGATATGTAGATAACAAAAAAAATAGCTGAGGAGTAGCACATGATGTTTAACTAGTATTTTGCTTTAAAAGTCTGTTACTAGTAACTGGTAATGAAGCTGTTCCAGTTGTCTAAGCAGTCCTTTAAATGTCTTTGGGTGGTTGATATGACATAATACCAAACATACTTCCAACTGCAGTGTGTCAAAGTTCCCACGTACCTTGGAAAAGGCAAGTCAATTCAAAGGTTCATTGTAGCTTTTACCACCAAGGGTCAGTGACCATCCACAGTAGTTAAGGATCTAGGCTTTTGGGCTACCTCAATTTCTTGGATATGACATCCCTTCTTAAGGACATGGAGAATGTGATCCCCACATTCTACAGCAACACCCCAACCAAGTGGCAGCATCAGGAGCAAGTAGGACAGCTCTAACAAGTGACACACACTGCCACGGAATTTTGTGTCAAAATAACTGCGCATTTCCTGATGTGGTGTTTTTCCCCTGAGCTATCAGTATGCTATTGTTTTCTCTTTTTATTGGGTGCGGGGAGGTCATTTGCGTGTGTTAGGGACATGTTGCATTGTAGCCCATCTGGCTCATCATTGTATGTGAACTGAATCTTGACTCACCCATTTCTAATTTGGAGTTTGAAGCTTTTTAGTGACACTAGGACACTAAGGAATGGAAATGAGTAATTCCAGTGTTAATAAATATGTACAATTTTGGTATGATTGTAAAAATGGTAAATTCTGTATATGTTTTGCAACTTTAAAGGTGGAAGGTTCAAATAAACTCAAATTTGACATCTGATCAATAGCAAAAACAGCAGTAAATATTTTGGGCAATTGGATACTTTAAATGAAGATATGAAGGAACACAGTAAAGATTTTATGGTACAGTACCATTAATTGTTACCAGTGTCCAGTTTTTGTAATTCTGTTGCTGCTGTTTTAGTACATCTCGCTCTATGGTTGCATTATAGGGCTGTTTCTAGTGGGAGAGTAGTTTGAAATGGACAAGAAATGCTTATTATTGAGGTTGAAAAGAATCTAAATTTAGTATAATGACAATTGTAAAAAAGATATTTCCTAGTAATGTAGTTTTCAGGTGGAGTTAAATAGATTTATATACTGAACATTTTATGGTATTATAACATAATTTTAGAGTAATAAGCAGAGGTGGGGACTCGAGTCACATGACTTGGACTCGAGTCAGACTCGAGTCGTTAAAATCACGACTTGAGACTTGACTTGAAAAAATGCTCAAAGACTCGGACTTGACTTTGACTTTCATGCCATTGACTTGGGACTTGACTCGACTTGAAGCTGTTTACTTGAAAAGACTTGATATTTTTTACTCAAAGTCTTAAAATTTAAAACACATTATTTATAAAGTGGCGTCATTAATTAATGTCACTCATTCCGTATCAATATGCGCAGACCGTCACTATGGTTTTCCTCTCTCCTTATGTATGTATGTGTACGTAGCTGCAGCGCAACCTATCAAATTAACAGAATTTGGACGTTTAAAAAAACGCGGCAAAGCTACAGAGCTCAGGGAACGAAATACGAAATAACCGCTCGAATATGCTTCCGCGAGTAATTTCTTTTGGCTACGTAGGTTATGAACTTTCGACTAAAAACCGAACTGCAACTTGTAAAACATGCAAGAAGAGAATATCGGATGGAAATGCCACGACGTCCAACTTTGTCCGGCATTTGAAGCTTCACAAAGATCGGTAGGTGGCACTTTTCTTTTGCTGTAAACTAGTTGACTTTAGCTAACTTCGTGTTAGCATGTGTACTCCGGGTTAAATTGGTGATGATTTACCATAAATCCGGTCCTTCAAATGCCTCCACAAATAATGTGCACCGTGTTAGCTCAGGAAGCCGGTGGATAGTGAGCGGGGCTCCGGAACAGAAAGCAGATTCTGGACCTGAACACAGGGAACAGAGTCTCTCTGTCCCATCATGATGATGAGCCAGGTCTAGTATCATCTAAGGATGGTTGGTGTATTTGAAGACATCTACGTTGGGAAATTATATTGACAATATATTGTTTTGACAGGTCAGAGAAAAGAGGAAAAAACTGCTGTGATGGTTCTTTGTATTGTGCTGTGGAAATGTCAGCATTTTCGTCTTTTTTTTATTGAATATCAAGTTTAACAGAACTGGGCAATAAAGTGGTCCAATTTAAAAATGTTTTTTATACTTTGTGTTCAGCTACACATGTTCTATTATTTGAGATAAATACATATTTTAAAACGAACAAATGGTCTATTATTTGAATTTTTTGTATAATTGCAAATTATTCAAAAAAAATAAAAATAAAAACGACTCGAAATGACTTGAAATTAAAGGTTCCTGACTTGAGACTTGACTCGACTTTTGCCTGTCTTTACTTGAGACTTGACTCGGACTTGAGGACAAAGACTTGAGACTTACTTTAGACTTGCAACACAGTGACTTGGTCACACCTCTGGTAATAAGTAATCTATTACTTCAATGTAAGCCATTGTAGCTTACAATAAGCTACAATGGCATAGCTTATTGTAAAGTATGCCATATGCTAGCATAGTTAACTGGATTTGATTATAATCCATAGATATATTATAATCATGTAATAATAACAATATGCTTTCTTTGTGCAATTTAGCATGATGAATGCAATGTTTGCCGGAAGCGTTAATTGTTGCACACCAAAAGACACAAAGCTCTTCTGGTATGTGTTGCCTTTGAAATTTCAAAAAGGCTGGCAACATTTCCAAATCCAGCAAGGCCAATGCAGAAGAATAAAATGTAAAAAGATCAAATTAAGCGACATTAATGTGATTAGCTATGTGTTGAAAGTCTTGCTCTCTCTCGCTCCCACGTAGCCTAAGTTGAACCGCATACCTGTTTCAATATATTGCAGAAGGGAATTTTCTTTTAAATAGCTTCTTCCATCTGTTGTTCCTCTAGTTATGAAAATAGCTTGACAAGTTTTCTTCTCATAGTAATATAGCTTTCAGAAAACCAAGTGTTGTTATTACCCCAAACAAGTGACAATTAAGGATTATGTTCTTTCCAATTTTGGATAAAGATTGAATTTTTGAGTCAGGGCCAACCAGGATAAAAACTGCATGATTTCTTATTACTCTTTAGTCAAGAGGACGCTATTATCAAAGCAGCCACTAGAGTTAACTCCAATAATTTTAGGTTGTGTCGCGCTAAAATTCATTCAAAATTCACCGGCACTGATTTCCTTAATTTTGAGATATCAGTGATTGGCAATGGTTACATATGAAGTCGATCTCATCCACCAACCTTATCTACCTCTGCAAAGGTGTAAAACTCAAACACTGTCCTCTTCTGCTCTGCTGTGAGAAAGGTTTGACTGACAGACCAGGCCACCAGCTCATGTCGGCACATTTACAGTTAACAATATCCAATCTTACCAACTCAGCGACTTTCGTGCTATGTTTAGCTTCAGGCAAAGAAAATTGGTATCGGCCAAAATCAGAATCAGCGATCGGTCAAAAAACTGCAATCGGTGCATCCCTAATGCTAACTGCGATAATAATATTTATGAGTTCGCAATTTTGATTAACATTTTTTTAAACAATATTTTAGCTTTATGTATGTTTTCTGCATTTCTTTGTTTTAGTAAACATTTTGTTTTCAGACAAACAAACAAGTTACAAATAATCTTGATATTTTTTTAGGTATATTTTTCATGCTGCTAAATAATGTTATTTCATCAAATCTGCTGTTATATGCAAGTCAGCTATAGGACAAGTTGGTCTAATAACCATTTACAGCGTATAAAGCTAAACGCAAATCATAATTGAGTTCAATGGTTAATTGTGGCTGTTTATGAAACTACAAGGTCGAGGGAGTGAGAGCTCTAGCATATGAAGGGCAATAAAAGTGTCATACCAACTCAGTAGGATTTTGGCAGATGAAGGTGTTTGTCACATTTACACGGCAGTACTGAATGTTCAAACCGATGGACATGGCAAAGGGCTTTTGATGAGGCGGTGGTGGATTTTGCACAGAGCTGAAACTTTCAGTACAGGAGTTCAGTATCATGCTACCAACGACAGCTGCGATGTATGACTAAATGTATCTACTTCCAGAATCAATCGGAGCTCCAACAGCTCTGTTTAGTTGCGGTATAAGAGCATTTCCTTGACAGTTGTGTCACGCTGTGTTGTTGGATGCTGCTTGCAGGAGCTGCAGACCATTCCATTAAGGCTGTTCCACACCAAAACCTATTCCTCAGGCTAAACTGTGGCTAATGACAATCACCCCCTCGATGGTTGCTAATGAAACACGAATAACACGATAATAAACAAACAAGCATTACCTCTGAGCGGCTTGGATGACAGCTGAAGACTACCGAAACGCTGCATTTAATGATTTCTTACTTTCGTCTTCCATCTATTTCACAGTCGCCATTTTCCGTGGTGGTCTGGTGTGGGCCGGGTCATTTCTTTTGTAAGGGTATCCACTCGTCCGGTCGGATCTGCGACTACAGAAACACTAAGTGCTCAAATAACCGAGTCAGATGGTGGGACTACTTTATAAAAACGCCAAAGCCGACAAATTCCTTAGCGTTAGTGTCGTGGATAATTTCGTCACGTATTGTGACGCGGCGGCGCCATGCTCCCCCGAAAGACATTGTAATGGTTCAGTCCAGATAGGAGGCATAAAAACCTGAGTTAATGACCATCTCTTTTGGGTGGCAGATTTTTTTTTTAGGTGACGGCGGTTAAACATCGTTTGATTCTATTAGACAGATTAAACATCCCTTTTCTGTCTGGGTTGGACATTTGCGACTCAGACATTTCCCTGTTCACAGCTGCCAATAAGGCAAAGACGGGAATCATCTTCCAACAGGAGAGTTGATATGTTACCACCATCTGCCCAAGGTTGTCTTTTCTTTGGCCTTTGTTGTTTTTGTGACCGGCAATTTTCCTGTCCAGTCCTCTGTCTAGCGTTCTTTATTAAGAAAAACGCGTTTACACACTCCGTTAAAAGCATCCCAGCAGTTCACAGACCGGCCTGTTTCACAGTTCTCACGTGTAGCGCAGATCTGAACATCCGAACATAAGACCTGTCAAAAACACAGACATGCAAATGGAATAGCTACTGCGTTATATGAGTTCAACCTTCAGCTGCCGTAGAGTAATACTGATAGAGAGGGTCCAGGCTCATGCTCCAGACGTGCCTAACAATGTTGGAATAAATATGGACGTATATGTTTATTGTTACAGGTATGTATACAAAGATTATTTAGAATGAATTATGTCGTTATTCACTGTAGGTAAACCAACATTATAGCGTCATGGTAGACTGTTATCGGTCATTAGCTAAGCTAAGCTAGCAGTGCCGTGTGACGCACTTTGACAGCTTCTAAACTGAGAATAGTTTTATTAAATAGTAAATGTAATACTTATTAAAATTTTTAATTGGAGCTAAAAGCCGTATAAACACCATCTTGTACAGTCGCCCTCAAACTTATAACAGTACAACAAATACGGCCACGGTAATGCCAAGCTTGCCTTTCCGTCGTCTTGGTAGACATATTAAAACTGTTCAACATGACTTTTTCATTCTGTTTTAAATCAAAAAATAAAAACATATAGTTTTCTATTGACATTACTTGATTGATTGAAGGACATGTTTTAATTTTAATCAGATGTTAAAGGCCATTACTTTTTATTTTAGAAAAAAAAAATAGAAGGGGCCTGAAAATGTAAGGTTTAACCATTGCACAAAAATCCAATATGGCTGCCTGGCATAAAAAAATTATGATATTTGTGGTAAAAATAATTTTTTGTGTGTCACTAAATTGTTCACACAAACATTATTACATAGTCCTTAACAGAACATGCTCCTTCAGTGTTTTGAAGTATAAATCAGAGAAATATATTGTTAAAATCGTGTTAGCTTGCTTTGCTAATTGTAGGTTATCTGGTCACAGAGCTTAAGGTCATGAAAAAATTAGGATACCTCATAAAAAGTATCATAAAAGGGTATTTACTGTTATTTTTAACATATTGGATCTATTTAATATCAGTTTTAGCAATGCTTGTATATAATTGCATACAATATAGCCAAGCGAAAGACAATAGTTTTTAAAATCTTTTTTAAAATATGGCATAAATTAGAACGAGCTAGCAGTTATCACAACTTAAAATAGCAAAAAGCTCACACAGTCTATATGCATTGTGTACATGGTGACAACATGGTTATGGTTACTTAGCATTTTTAAGAACGTTTACTTCGTTTATCCCTCAGGCATTTAGTTTTGTGCTTCTCTCTGTATAAGAATGTTACAATCCAAAGAGCTACCTGAGGCCTCCACAAAGATAACTGTAGTAGTTTGTGAATCTGGTAAGGGCTTTACGGAGGTCTTAAAAAATTAGAAGTCAATCAATCCACTATATAAAAAAAATAATCTATATGTTTAAACTTTTATAAAAACAACTGAAAACATGTTAAACCATTTAATTTTAAATCTTTGATGTACCTCGATTCCACGAATACAGATTTACATATACAATACTAATTATATGTATATATGAATGTTTAAATTGGGGTTTCAAGAAGATCAATTTGAGCTTTTTAGATTAAATATTAACATGACTTTTGTGACTTATATAAGCTGGATTTTATTTTTGCTTGTTGAATTATATGAAGTGCATTAATAGCTCATAATTTAATGCTAAATCTAAGCATAAAATTAAAGTGGAAACATGCAAGGAAGGACAGTAATTATAAGAAGGTTTTGTTGGCTGTAACACGAATAAAAATGTTCCTTTAATGATAGGTATAATTTTTGACATTCCATTTTTTAAATAAAATGTAGATAAAACAGATATATATTTTTAACCTTCGTAATAATTTTTTACATTGTTTTATTGTCTTTTAAGGAGTCTATTAATTTACTATCATTCTTGATTGAAGTCAAACAATTTTAAATCTAAATCTGATAATTTTGGGCTTAAATGTATATAAATGAAATTATTATTAATTGATTGAATAAAAAAACATTGCCTGTTGTCACAATGGAGCACTTTTCAAATAGGTGGCTAATATTTTTTTTTAGAAGTTTGATTACTTTATATGATTTATTTCATATTAAACTATTCAAAAATGTATTGGATCTTTTAAGTGAATAGCACCAGAACATAATGGTAACTTATTGTTTGATGCTTTAAAACTTATCTATATATAAGCTTCTAATAAACCATAAAAAAGGACCTTGGTCTACATTTAAGGATAAAAGAAATGTTTGTCAGTCTGTGGCATGGAAACTTTTCCTGTTCCTATTTTTTTATAGCCAAACCTCTGTCACCAGTATTCAGGCTGACTGAATAACTTGCTGTGGTTCACATTTAAAAGACAGTCTGCATTACCCAGAGTGATGTTTGATGCAGATGACTGCACGCTGTCCTTGGACAGTCTGTTTTTTGAGAAGCCCACTGTACACAAGGTGTAAGTATTTAGAGATCCACTGCACAATTAGAGTTTTATTGTCCACTTTCTGGGGGAAATGATCCTGTTTTATTTTCCTGAACCTTATTTTTACAGAAAACCATTGCCTCTGGAAGGCAGTCAGTGGCAGTTAGATGCTCCTCCACCTCTTACACATATCCCAACCACTCAGGACATGCAACAGGAGGCTGAATCTCTCTCTGCCCTATACAGTATGTAGTGTTTTAAATTAAGCAACATTCTTCTCTGCTTACTTTAATAAACTGCTTTATATCTGACTTGTAGAAGCCCTGAAAGATTTGCTATTCATTGATCATGCTAATAGATTGGAAAATTCTGCAGTTGAGCTTCACTTCACTTCTACCCGATAGCAATAACAAAACTAAATGCAATCAAAAACAACCATTAATCATCATAAATGATGTATGTGAGAATGTGGCTGTTCTTATTTAGTGTTTTTTTTTTTTTTTTGCCAGTTGTTTGTTGATTCTTGCGTTGTGTGTGAATTGTGAGACAGTTATTTTTTGTTTTTGGGCATGTGCACCGACTGATGGCACCTTTTGAATTTCGTTGTTCTTGTGACAATGACAATAAAGATTTATCTTATCTAATTCTGGTATGATTCTAAGATTGAATAAATAATTGTCATGTTTACATTACTTAAATACACATGATCTCGGATCTTACCTGCGTCCTCTTTAGCTTGACTATGCAAGACCGAAGGGCGGGTTGGGATATCCAGCGGGATGTGGTCGTGCTCGCCGGACCAGCCATGGCACTCGCTCCCTGGCCATGCTGACCGCTGCTCGGTGTGGCTCCAGCTGTGCCACTGGGGAACACTGTGGGTACAGCTGTTGGTAGCAGCACGCGCTTGTGCTGAACCGAATACCCAAGCGACTCCTTTAATACGGGAACAAAGTCGAAACAGTGCAACTCAAAATGTTCCGAGCACAGTACAGACGTAGGGCTGGGCTTCCAGAGCTCACGGGTACGTCTGACCTCCCTCACCCACTTCGAAAGTAGCTCAGGCTCCTTGGGGAACCTGAATAAGCTCACACCATCCTCACGAGTGTTGGAGCAAAACGCCGCGATGCAGCGCGAAGGCATAGCCGCAAATGTTCAGCGATAACAACGTTGGCAGCCGTCTGCTGGAAAGATGATTGCATTTGTATCAACAAAACTGGCGGTCCTTCTCGCGCCAACGTCACATCCGCCTTGGCATTCACAAGGTGAGCGCCGCCACATCAGGTTCAATTTACCTGAAACGGAGCGGTTTTTTGATTACAGTACTGTAATTGAAGCGCCCTTTTTAAACGTCTATATAAATAATCGGGTGTGTTTTATAAAACATGACAGAAAATGTCAGAATCGTGTAATCCGCCCTTTAAAGAGAGGAATGGGGAGCGCAACAGGCGAGTAGCGGAAGTGTTTTTTAGTTTTACTTCATGGCTCCTACGCAAATGTCGAAGTTGTTGCACATTGCTATAATATTTTGCTGGGATTTCCCGCATTAATACGGACGGATTTTCAATAATAGTCACCGAATTTCAGGCCCTGATTTATATCCACTCAGTCATCAGTAAAAATGTAACAATAAAGTTCTGTCCAAACTTCGTATGTCAGGAAAGCACTGCTGAAAGCCATAATGTTAAGAGCTCATGCATTTTTCAATTACTACTTATGTGTTTTCAGGTTTCACACAGAAACCCAAGACGTTCCAGCCTCCTTTTAAAGGACTCAATGCCTCTTCGTCAAAAATCAACAGTTTCTACAGTTTTAATGATGAAGAGAGAAGATTTGAGGAGACTCAAGGTGATTGCACCAGCAACCTCAAGGGAAATAATGGTTGCTCTGGTAATGACGAGTTAAAGGATTACTCTGAGGGTAGTTTTCTGAGTGGCGGAGGTGGAGATGAAACCCAGCTGGACTCTTGTCATGCAGCTGTCAGCAGATGCTTGCCTGGTCTACCTTTAAGAAGAAGGCAAGTGCCACTCACTTATCAGAATTCCATTAAATAAATTGGACTAAAATAAGCTACAGCCATTGTTTTCTGAAATAATCACACATGAATTCTTGTATGTGACTGCAATGTGATTGAAATGTTTAAGTGCATATGGCCAGTGTCCATACACAGCAGGTCAACAGAGTTGGTCTTCCCAGCAGGCAGATACAGACCATTATTCAGGAATGCCTTACCTAACAGGATTACTGTCTGTAACTACGGTGCCTTGCTAGTTTTAAGGTCTATTATCATTTTGCATTGTTACAGCCACAAGTTTGAATTCCGTTCACTAGGATTTTTAGATGATAGATGAATACATAGAACTGCACCTTCTTTCATTTTAAAATACCTCTTTTAAAATGTCCTGTTTAAATGTGAAAGTGATACACAATGACAAATCATTCAAAAACATTTCACAAATGTAATGAGACCTATAAAAAGAAAGAAAAACATGCAAAAATCCAGTTGCACAAGATTAATACTTTTGTTGAAGTACCTTTTGATTATTCGGGATTCAGGCTTATTTAGTTGGCGTCTACACTAGTAATTATGTGTGCAGTTACAAGACAAGTGAGCATTTTGACCCTATGATCGTTTTTAGGCATATTTACTAGATATTGATGGATATCAAAGTTTGATGGATTTAATAGGTGATTTAATTCTGTGTGATAAAATACATTTTGAGTTGTTTGTAATTCTGACTTAAATGACATGAGATGGGAAAACGTGTTTTTCATCTAGTTGCATAATAATTCTGCAGAGTAATAGTCGCCTAATAATTGTGCACATATATATTCCCTATAAAGAAACTAAAACCACACTTTTACTTCATGTTTGGGGTTAATTAACATATTGGATTAAGCGAGAGAAACTGCCTGATAATTGTCCACACAGTCTGTGCACACACAATTTCCTTCAGCTCTTTTGACATTGCTGTTAGCCTCATAGTAGAATCATTTATTAGTTTCTCTCACACCTGTATATCAGATGTGATATACAGATCTGATATACAGATCTGTATATCAGTATATGGATGTTGGGAGAAACATCTAGTTTTAGCAATGTATCAGTTTTTCTATATTTTCTCCAATTATTGGAGAAATGATTTGAGAAATGATGGAAATTTCCCTGAGCCGCGGTGTACAAATAAATATGTGCTGTATAATGCAGCTCCAGTCTTCAGGAGCCAGTGTCTTGCAGATGTGTTGCTGCTCCAACACAGCTGACTCATGACTAAATTACCTCCTCAGGATATCATCAGGCTCTAGAGGGGCTTGGGAATAAATCATTCATGATACAGAAGTATCATGAATACTCTGGTTCTCCAATGTGTTGCCTAAAGGAAGCTAAATACAAATACACGCCATGCTTTTTAGTTTTTTTTTTTTAGATTTTTCATTCTTTGTAGTAATTTATGTTGATCTATCCAACAAAATCAATTTATCTTAAATACATTCCAAAATGTATTTAAGTTCAAAAAATATGAATACCTTTGCACTTTCACATGCAAAACCTATTTTTCTATTAAATAAATATATATAGTCTCAATAGACTGAAATTTTTTCTTGAGAATTAAAAGAATTTGAAGTTTGAAAAAAATCACATAAATAATAAGAGAGGATCAAAATTCAATGTTGTAAATTGAAATGTCTTAAAAGCTCTGATTTCTTCCATATGTTTGTTTTATTTAGATCCACAATAGTTTGCTTTTCTCTATATGTATGTGGAGTTAAGCCTGTCACAATAACAAATGCGGCTTGACGATAAATTGTTCCAGAAGCTGTCCGGATAAACGATTATATTGTTGTTCTGCGACCGTTTTCAGGTAGCTAATACAACGGTAATGGCATAATAATGCAAGAACACATTCTCAAATATCAATAAGCTTTCATTTCTAAAGAGCTTTTAGCACTGGAACTGAAAGGCATTTTAAATATCAAAAATAATTAAACAAAACAACAGAAACAACAAATAACATGAATTATGAAGTCACTGTAAACAAAATTGTCCTCCAAAAAAAGGACTTATTGAGACCAAAGCACCAGACTGAAGACTTTTGTCCTCCAGTTTTAGGTAGAAAGAGAGAGAATATCCACAAATCATGCAAATGAAAATTATCGAACTTGTTTTAATTTATTATACGATTGATTGATTTATTGCCCCTATGTGGAGCATTAAAATATATTGCTGATTCCTTAAAGTAAGTGTGCTGTAAATATTCCCAGAGTTTTCCAAAAGAACACAAGATGATGTTTAGCCATCCTCTATACTGGTCTTGGAAGCCAGACGCCTGAATGCTTTCCCCTCTCTATTATGGCTCAGCAGCAGTCGTCCTTCTCCCTCTACCTTCCTGCTGTTGCTTCAGTTTCTCTTTCTCTCCTTCCACACTCAACAGCTTGTTCAGGAGTCCTGCGCTGAGCGGCGCAGGCGATTTGTCGACCAACGTCGACCTCAAGTCTCGCAGCAGGAACGGCGGCGGCGAGAAAACATTCAGACCTCAAACTTTTCTCAGCCCGGTTGCCATGGCGACAGTGCCTCCTGCTCTCCAACTACCACAGGCTGCTGTCGGTAAAGCGGCTCCCCCGTTCTCATGCTCGTCTGCGGCGAGCGTGCGACCCCTGCAGCAGGCGCCACATGCAGAAACGCCGGACAAGGGCGCAAAGAGAGCCTTCGTTCCACCCATGACGCCTCAGCCGCTGCACATACAAGGTTCTGCTCAACACTGACACACTCACTGTTTATCAAATAACACTCATAATGATAAGTATTTCCATTACTGACTGTGGCAGAAGCTGCCGTAGTGTATCTGGGTAAGATGAGGCGTTATAATGTGAGCTCCCTTCATTGACTGCTTTACTGTAATGAAACCGACTGGTCACTAGGTGGTAACCACTTGAAGCTGTAGACAGTTAACACTATGGAGCTTCTGAACTCTCTGATTCTTAAAATAATATTTGCATTCAGTTTGATTCATATATCTTATTAAAATCTGCACTTCAAAAACACAAAATCTTGAAGTTTATAGTGCAAATGTTTTTTTACACTTGAAATGAGACAAAACTAACTTATAAGTAACTTTTCAACAAGATATATGAGCATGTTTTAGGTATATAATTCCTTAATATTGATGAAAGAAAAATTAGTTCCACTGGCAAAAACAAATCTACTTATAAAATGGGGAAAAATGTCTTGTTATAACTGATAAAATCTACATTTTGATCAATATTACATAATTATTTAATTGAATCAAGCTTCTACAACTTGCACAAGAACTACTGTACTTTGAAGTTAGGTTTTAAAAAATTTTTTTTCAAGTTTACTAAGCCAGAAACACTTGGTAAAATTTTGTGTTTTGCTGTGCAAATAATGTGGCTGTAAGCAAACATCGTCTTTGGTTTGCTTCCATCTTAGGATCTTCTGGCTCTGAAGTTCTGCGCCCCGTGTCAGAAATCCGTATCCTTTCCTGTTTGTTTCATGTACATAAAGACTTTTGGAAATTACTTGTCCACCTCTGAATTACGCTGGGAACAAGTGGAGTGATTTCCTGAAACGTGCAACGCAGCAGTAAAATTCAGATCCATCTTTAGCGAGTTCCCCTTTTTCAATTACGTCCAATCCAAAGCTCTGGATGATGTGAGTGTTAAAAGAAACCGTACAAACATATTGCTAAATAAGATAAATAACATAATATTGTTATAATTTTTGCTGTGTTTGCAGGTTCTTTACACAAACAAAAACTTTGTAGCCTGCGCTCCCACTGGATCGGGGAAAACGGTTCTGTTTGAGCTCGCCATCATTCGCCTATTAATGGAGACTCAGGAACCATGGAGAGATGTCAAAGCTGTGTATAGTGAGACCAATATATAGGCCAATTTTCTCTATGGTTGGATCTGATTGGTTAAAAATATATGCAGCACATCAAATACTAAAAGCCTGGAGTTTATTTTAATATTCAGGAAATAGGCTAGGCCAACAAACTCCCACTATTTTTAGTCTATAAACGCACCAAGCAACAGCATGAACTTTGATGGGCTTTTTTAAAGTTTAGTGACTGTCAAGAAAAGTTAATATGCTTTAAGATATGAATTAGAACAATCACAATTCTTCATTTTCTGTCGTGCTTAGTCCTTAAAAAACAGAATTGTTCAAAATCAAAATCAGCAGGTTAGATGTAAAAAAAGAAATAAAATAGGCATCGACCAAGAAATGCCTGATCGGTTCAATTTTAGTACGCACACATTATTGTAAAGTAAGGTGAGGTAAAGTAATTTTATTTATATAGCACATTTTCAGCTACAAAGAAATTCAAAGTGCTTTAAATGACTTAAAGAAAATACAAACAAAATGACAAACCTAAAGAAAGAGCAAAAGAAGAAAAAGAATAATAATGTTGATCCAAAGTATATAAACTAGATACTCCTATTCAGGGTTGCTAGTTAAGTATAGGTAAGTATCACAAAGGCCTAATTCCTTTTCTGGGTTTGAATAGGAGTCTAAAAAATAGTTGCTAAGGTAGTTTTCCTGGATTCTAAGTTTGTTCTAAACTCTGTTCTGGGTTTGTAAATAAGTATATTGCTAGATATATATAAGCAAGTATTCTCTGGACTTTCTAAGAATGCTCTAAATTTGTAAAAAGTAATTAGTACTCCACAGTTTCTAAGTAATAATAATAATAAAAAAAGCCCAACCGTTTGCTAAAATAATGCATCAAAATAATATTTTCCTTTGGTATTTGTGTTAAAATGCAAAACACATATAGAAATAAAATGATAGATTTGTTTCTGGTGGGCAGATTTTGTGTTTGTTCTCCCCAGTGGCTCCCATCAAAGCGCTCTGCAGCCAGTGTTATGACAGCTGGACCAAGAAGTTTGGCCCTCTGGGGCTGACCTGCAAGGAACTGACCGGCGACACAGAGATCGATGACTTGTTCGAGATTTATGACTCCCACATCATCCTGACCACACCTGTGTGTGATGCAGCTCAAACGAGAGCAGCAAAAGAAAACCTCTGATATGTAAAACCATTGTTGTTTCCCTCAGTAGTTAAAGCATTGATGTGTTTGGTTATTAGGAGAAGTGGGACAGCATGACAAGGAAATGGAAGGATAATTCTTTGCTGCAGCTTGTTAGACTCTTCCTAATTGACGAGGTCAGTGTGTAATATCACTTATTTCACAATGTGCATCACTTGTAAAAATAAATAGTGCCTTTTTATCTGCTAGTCGGTGGATGATCAATGTCACTATTATAAGACACTGCATCTCAACTCAGTAAAATTGGATTGGTTGCGTTGATAGACAGCCTGTTTTTGTAGGCCTTTCCAGAGATGTTCATTTGGGTCGAATCTCCGACCGAAGCATAATAAAAAAATGGAAAGGGTTTGAATACTTTCTGAAAGCATTGTATGTTTCAGAAATCTTTAGCTGCATCTATTATTAATAAAATATATGCAATAAAAAAAGATTTGGTCAACTTTCTGTTAAATCCCAGACAGGTTTCTGGTTTTAACCAGCATAAAAATAATTTTTTTCCAGGTCCATGTGGTGAAGGATGCAACCCGTGGCGCCACGTTGGAAGTGGTGGTGAGCAGAATGAAGGCAGTGAATTCATACAGGACATCTCAGAGCCCAGAGGCAGGCGTCACAATGAGATTAGTGGCTGTGTCGGCCACAATCCCCAACATATGTGACGTAGGTGTCACGATGAAACACGTTCAGTTAGAGATCTGTCTTGGCAGCGTTAGTAATCTGCGACTGACTTCAGAACTGCTTGGGTTGTTAGATAGCTGACTGGCTGTCCAATGGGAGCGAGCCGGCCTCCTATCTGAGTATGGATGAGAGCCACCGTCCAGTAAAGCTTCGTAAGGTGGTCCTGGGATTCCCCTGCAGTGGGACACAAACAGAGTTCAAGTTTGATTTGTCGCTCAACTACAAGATGGCCAATATCATACAGACGTACTCTGACCAGAAGCCTACGCTAGTGGTAAGTGGAGCAGGTGACAGTTAGTTAATGCTTTTTGTGTTTACATGTACGGTAATCCTTGAGTGGCAATGTAAAGGGTAAGTTATTATTTATCAATCAAGCTTTACTAGTTAGCAGTATTCATACAGACAGGTGTAAGTAAAGCGGTTTGCAGATTTTAAAAACAGAAGGGCAAATATAAAACCCACTGGTTTTATGAAAAGTTACCAAACTAAACAGAACATAAAGAAAGATGTAGAACAGCTAACTATTGTGGATGTGCGACTGTGGAAACGCAGCTTCTAGATTAGTGAGGAAACACTGGTAATATACCATGATATACTATTATATATATATACAGTATATACATATATATATATAAAAGATATACATTTAAATAAAAAATATCTTGTAATTTCTTTATGCAAAAATTAACAAAAAATTCAAAGGAAATTATTTAGAAATTGTTAGAATACAGAAGAAAAAAACAAAATTAAAATAAGTTATAATAAACCACAAAAACAGCGTAAACTTTTGGGTCTTCTATTTGTCATGTTAGTTTTTAATTTTTTTTTTTTCCAGTTCTCATGTTTATACAGTCCTTGGAAAAATATGATTGATCTAGTCTTATTAACAGTTGTGTAAATTAAAAAACACGCAGTCTGTGGTGCGGTGTCGTAGTTATTTACATGACTTTATAGAAGGTGGCAATATTTTTTTAGTTTAAAGGATTACTTTTCCCCTTTTTCTGTTTACTGTTCCTTTCATTTTGCATCTCTTGCTTTTTGTAGTTTTGCTCAACAAGGAAAGGAGTTCAGCAGTCGGCTGCAGTTTTGGCCAAGGATGCCCGATTCATAATGAGCTTTGAACACAAGCAAAGGTGCACCATTCTGATGTCTCTATGTGTGCGAATCATTTAATAACAATATGTTGTAGATTTCTTTAGAGTATTGGAGTTTACTCTGCTGTGCTTATGAGATCTTATTGACTTTGCAGGTTGACGAAATATGCAAACTCTATTCTGGATTCAAAACTGAGAGGTATTGCACCTTGCACCATGTTAAACCAAACGTTTGGGAAACTATTATATGTCGATGTATAAAAGTAGTAATAATGCAGTGTAGTTGTATTGCTTGATGGCCTATTTAATTAGCGCAGTGAACTGCTCTAAAACTGTGTTGCTTAATAACTATCAACTATTTGGTCAATTTACCTATTTCTTTATAACTTAGAAGTGAGACATAAACCTGTTAAAGTCTGGATCATCTGACAGAACCCATGTGTGTTTACATAAAACATTTTGTGTTCATCTTTTGGCCCAGATCTGATGATGTTAGGAGTTGGTTACCACCATGCAGGCATTGACCTGTCTGACAGGAAGCTGGTAGAAAAGGCCTTCACCCTGGGAGACCTGCCTGTCCTATGTAAGAGCAAATACAAGGTCTATGGAAAAGCATTTTATTATTATCATGACTCAGAAAAATAGTCACAGTGTCTGTTTTGGAAGATAACTATGCCAGGAAATTACCCAATTTTTTAAATAATATATTAATGGTTAAGATAGTTGCATCAAACCACACAGTTTCTTTTCATAGGAGTTTACTGTAATTCTCTTCCATCATTCTTCTTCAAAGTGATGAGAAAACTACAGTATGTGGGTACATTCTACAGGTACTCTTAAAATTGATCAACCCCCACAGCTAAATTTGCATTTTAGTTGCAACTGACGCCTTAAAATTGACTTCTTTCTCTTTAAGAAGCTCTTACTCTTTCCGACACTATGCCATCAGCATGTCATCGCAACAATGATTCTCCATGATGCCGTTTATAACAGTTTTAGAAATATTGGGCTGAGAAGAAGTTCCTATAATGAGCTCAGCTGATGCACAGTTCTGCTGCTACTAGCCTGGAGGAGCTGAGTGGGGGAGTCCGGAGGGAGGGCTGCTCTGTGGGGCGAGAGCTCAGCTGGGGACTAAAACTTCAAGGTGGATCTTTGGGTAAATATGCGGTGCTTTGTAGGAGCAGGTGTCCCCGAATGGTTGTCACGGGGATTAAAGAATTTCTCAAATCAAAGCAACACTCCAGGTATGTCTTTGATGAATAATAATATAAAGCTCAAGAACAATCTTTTGCAAAGTACCCCCCCTTTAAAACCAACAGACCTGATGTAACTAATCAAAGCGTTGAGAGATCAGGTGTGGTCCCAGGCTTATGAAGAATATTATTTAGGGGTTTGAATAATTTTGAGTTTACAGTAGTTACACGATTTACTGTTGAATTTGGATCAAATCCATGTTTAAATAGTTTATTTTACTAGTTTAAATAGTTTTACTTACCTGCTTAAGCTGTTATTATGTAATTTGTTTATCGAAAATGCATGGACCAGTTAGAATTTTGCCCATAAACCTAATTGGCAGAGAAGGCTGAATAATTTAAGATGCCCTGCTGTTTGTGGCGTCTCAGTTACAACCCGGACTCTGGCTATGGGGGTGAACCTTCCTGCTCACCTGGTGGTCATCAAGTCAACAATGCAGTACGTTGCCGGCTCCTGTGAAGAGTACAGCGAGGCTGACATCCTGCAGATGATTGGCCGGGCGGGGCGGCCTCAGGTAGCAACACAGTTAAAACTTGAGGGACACTTTCTGTTTTTTTGTTCTCACTGCAATGTTTGTTGTTTTTTTTGTTTTTTTTAAATACAATGACATCTTACACGTTCTTTCTCACTGCATTTCAACCCCTCAGTTTGATACATCAGCTACCGCAGTGATCATGACCAAGGTTCACACCAGAGAGAAATACATGAAACTTATGAATGGGATAGAGATCATTGAGAGCAGGTAGGACAAAGAGATGCTTGTTTTTACTCCCCACCCCTCTTTTTTTCTTTTTTTTTTCTTTTTTCTCTGTCCTTCTTTCCTGCAGAAGCAAACCCACAATACAGATAATATTATAATACGCTGTGCTCCTGTAGCTTACACAGTCACCTGGTGGAGCACCTGAATGCTGAGATTGTTCTCCAAACCATCAGTGATGTCAACATGGCTCTAGACTGGATACGCTCCACCTTCCTGTACATCAGAGCCCTGAAGAACCCGTCAAACTACGGTCAGCCCCATAAATTCAAATCAAGTGTTTATCTTCTTCAGTGCCTTGCATACACATCCTTTTTCTTGTATTAAAACTAGGGATGCACCAATCCACTCTTTTCACTTCCGATACAAATACAGATACAGATATCTGAGGTTTAGCATAAATACAATAAATATAATAAAGTATGACGTTTACTCCCTTAAGTTCTCACTTTCTACTCAGGTTTCTCAACCAACTTAGACAGATATGGTATTGAAGCAAAGCTGCAAGGTGAGCGCTGACTGATCAGTTACCTGCAAATACATTAAAACTGATCAAAATAGTACCAGATATTAGCAAAGTGCTGACAGTATTCTTCTAGTCAAAGGTAAAAGTTGAGGTAACACTTTATTTGAAGGGCGTGCATAAGACTGATATGACACTGTCATAAACATGACAAAACACCTTTAATGAACATGAAGGAGTCTTTATGAATGTTCATGACCGTTGTCATTAAGTGTCATTTGGTAAATAATGTTACTTTTAATTTGCATTAAAAGTAACACTTTTAATGCAAAGTGTCACTGCAAAACTGGGACCAGATTAACACTTTAAATTTGCATTAAAAGTGTCACTTTTAATGTAAAGTTGAGACTTTTAATGCAAAATTTTGCATTGAAAATGTCAGTATTTACCAAGTGACACTTAATGACAGCTGTCATAAACATTCATGAAGACTTCTTCATGTTCATTATAAGTGTTTTTGTCATACTCATGACAGTGTCATGACATTCTTATGCACACCCCTTCAAATACATGGTTACCCAGTTGGATTATCCTGTCTTTTTCAGAACTGTGTCTGAAGAACCTCAACTCTCTGTCGGCCATTGATTTGATCACTATGGATGAGGATATCAACATCAAACCCACAGGTGGAAAAACATAGCATGTTACCTTAGTGCTTTGAAAGGAGTTTCTATGTTTTTATCTGAAGACGCTTCTTGTATTTTAACAGAAGCTGGCAGGTTGATGGCGAGATACTGCGTAGCCTTTGAAACAATGCAGCTGTTCAGCAGAGTTACCGGCACCGAAACACTGCCTGACCTGGTAGGCTCTCTGTGCTACAGGAAAAGAAAATCCACATTCTGTGTGCTTTGGCTTAAAACAGGACTTTAGTTGGTGCTAATATTTTGAGAGAACACTTTTACTAAAGGGTGGCAATGAATAAATGGATCCAGTTTAAAGGTCTTTGGCATTTTTTGCACAGATTGACCTGGTGTCAAAGAGCAAGGAGTTCAAGGACATTCAGCTGAGAGTAAACGAAAAGAAACCCCTGAACACCCTGAACAGAGACAAGAACAGGGCCACCATCAGGTCAGACGCCTTTGAAGGATTATAAAGTATTACATCAAAACATGTTCTTGATGTATGTCTAACCAGATACAGTAATAGCAGCGTTAGATTGTTGGATGTATTCTTTTAGATTTCCACTTGAGGGAAAGATCAAAACCAGCGAGATGAAAGTGAACTGGTCGGTGTTTTGGTAGAATATCATATAAAAGTGTCTGTCTCAAGAACATTGATGGTTCTGATCCATGTTTTCTTGTAGCTTAATTCAGGCTCAGTTGAGCTCGATCTCAATTCAAGATTTTGGTCTTACACAAGAGACTGCAAAGATCTTCAGAATCGGAATGCGCATCAGCAAATGTGAGTATTATATAAAAAATGGCAAAAAGTGAACAGTTTTTTGTTTTTTTTTCATTGCAGAGGTCTCTCTTTTTCTGACTTATCTTGTGTTTTCTTCTCCACAGGCCTGTCAGAGTTTCTTACTCAACAATCTAAGACTGGGTTTTGTGCTGCGCTTAACTCCCTGATCTTAGCTAAGTGCTTTAGAGCTAAGTTGTGGGAAAACTCACCTTTTGTTTCCAAACAGATGGAGAAGATAGGTCAGCGCATCGCCACACTATGCATCATAAAATGGCTAAATTCAGGACTACATTACTAAAATATACAGTATTATTAGACTTCCCATACAAGACCTTTTTATGCCTAAATTTCTACGTTATTAACTTAAACTTGATGTTTTTCCGTGTCACACCGTGCTTCAGGTTTGACTCTGTCAACTGCCATGGTGAATGCTGGCCTCACCAGTTTCAGCAAAATAGAGCAAACCAACCCCAGAGAGCTGGAGCTGGTCAGCCACTCTAACGTTTTTACTGGAAACCTCTGACAACCATACACTATTGTGTGTTTCACTGCACTGTGATATACAGACCCATTCAATACATTTGAATATTATTGAAAAGTTAATTTATTTCAGGAACTTAAATAACTAAGTGAAACACATTATATAGATTAATTGCAGCCTTTCTTCTGTTAGTTATGATGATTTTACCACAGACAGCTAATATAAACAAGACATTTACAATAAGACATCAGACCAATAAACCCTCCGCCCCCAAAAAACATGTTTAATAAAGTAATGTGAGCTTAATGAAAAGTATGTTTAGTACCTACTTTTAGGATGTTATTTTCAGGCCTTTGTCTGAATGCACTTTCACATTTTTGAATTAGAATATGACTGTTAGTTTAGTGACTGCTTATAATTAAAGTTCTTTTCATTTGAAACTTGTTTTGATTTTAACCTTTTGCCTCATTTTCTGCTAATAACAATTTTTTGTCCCAATGCAGATTCTTAACAGACATCCGCCATTTGGAAGCCAAATCAGAGAATCTGTCGTTCATCTTCCAAAGTATGAGATTAACCTGGAGCAGGTGAGCCTCACAGCAACAAGAATCAGAAAAGCATCTTTGTATTCATTTGAATCATTTTATGTTTTTTAAAGGATACATTTCCTGTCCAGAATTTCTTTTCTGTTTCATTAACAAACATTTTATTAAAATTCTCTTAGTTCATGTTAGCAAAGACAAAGAAAGCTGTAGAATTACCGTACATCAACTCCAAGTTTAGTATCCAACATGGCTCCCGCTGCACATATACAGTAGAATGTAGTGATAGTTGTTGTATAGTATAAATATGAATTTTTTAGATTTATGACTTAATAAACTAGTGGCATACATCCTTATGAACAAGTTAGAATAGAATAGAATAGAATAGAATAGAATAGAATAGAATAAGTCTTCTTGGTTCTCAGCAGCAAAGTGACAGCAGGCCAATTGTTTCATATAGATTGACACAAAAAAATTATTAATAACAGCAGTAAGAATAACATACTGTACAGTAACGGCAAACTTAAAACATAAAAATACTGTTCAGTTATTAATAATTGCATATTTGTTCCAAAGAAATTGAGTGGGAGTAGGATCATTAAAATAATGTCCAAAATGTCCCTTTTCTCATCAAAAACAATAGGCTAGTTAAAAGAATTGAGAAAAGAGTTTGGACATGTGGTATGTTATTATCAGCCTGTGTTTGAGTAGCGGTTAGCACCAACATAAATAGGAATTCTTACTGGTTTTCGACTTGCAGCTACAACACGCTGAACTCTTTCGCAGTTCCAAGCTCTGACTTGCAGGCGAATCAAATGCAGCAATAAAACATGTCTGACTTTTTGTTACTGAGAAACTTTTTGTTGTTGTTTTGAGCTACAGTTTTTAGTTTGGTGTAAATAGGACTTCTAGGTGAGGATAACCAAGACTGAGTAAATCGAGAACTTTCTGTTAATCCCTGTTCCCTCCTTTTTTACTTAACTATTTCATTTTGATTACTTCAAAATAGATTTCCATCCCACACTAGTGATTTCAACTTCTGTTATCGCCGCTCCTCTGACTTTAAGCTTCTTGTTTTTTTTGTTGTAGCTGCCCAGGTACAGCAGTGCCACAGCTGAGATTGTGGTAAAGGTGAACCTACAAAACCAAACCCAGCTGCTGTCCAGGAGAACAGCTCCAGACCATCACTACGTCTCTCTGATCATTGGCAACTCTGAAAACCACGTAGTCATTCTTCACAAACTCAAGTGAGAAACATTCCCCTTGGTTAATGTTGCTGTACTAAAACACAACTGGAGTTTAAGCTGGTCCAAGAAGGGCGTTTTCATCTCTGTTTCTTCAGGGACTCATTGCTGCTGAAGTCTGGTAGCTGGACCAAAAAGATAGATGTGCCTAAGACTTCCAAAGGAAATGAGATCAGTGTCAACCTCATCAGCTCAGAATATGGTAAACTACGGAAATATCTTTAGATACATTTCTGCTTAGAAATATATTAACAAACATTTCAAAAGTCTTTTTCGCTCACATGTTAGGGATGAACAGGGAATATACCTTGTTCACAGTTTATTCATATCAATCTGTAATTTGAAAACATTTATTTTGTATGTGAAAATTCAGTGTTGGGAAATAATTACAGTTAGTTTTTTTTTTTTTGGTAAATGTAGATGTTCATAAAAAGAGTAGAATTTTCAGAGCTCATTAAACTTGAGTTTGTCGTTCTTTGCAGTGGGTCTGGACATCCAGCTGAAGTTTCCTGTGTACTACTCTGCTGCAGCTCCAAGTCTTGGGACCGAAATTCCACAAAGCAAAACAGATAATCTTGTTGGACAGAGAGCTCAACGCTCACACTGCGCTGAGACACCAAAAACCTCATCTGCAAAGAAGCAAGGCAATAGAAAGCAGTTTAATAATGATGGTTTTGGTTGATGCCACAAGGTAAAATAGTTTTTGTTCCTTACATCAACCCAGAGAGCTGACTTTTTTTTTCTGTGTGCATGTGATCAGACTCAGCCAGTAAAAGACAGTGCAATCATTTCTGCAGAAATAAGAACCTCTGTGCTCATGACTGCTGTGAGTAAAAAATATAACTTTTTCTGGTTTATATGTCAGCCTGTGTAATTTACATGTTTCCGTTTGTCGGTTTTGTGTTAACCCCTCTGTATTTCCTCCTTAGGTAAAGTAGGTGTTGCTGTAGGACAGAAAAGGTCAGCCAACTATGAATCCAGCTTCTCCTCTTACTTGGAGGACCTGAGGAACAGGTCTGACGTACTTGCACAGACCCCTGTCAAACGCCTTAAGGTAGACAAGAAGATTTTTGCACTGCCTCTCTGCTTACATGTTAGTCAATATAATAATCATAGCTTTATAACTTGTACTGGCCTTTGTTGTAGTTTACCTGAAAGATTTTTCAGAGTTCGGAAATGAACTACTCTTGTACTTTAAGTCCAGACAGATTACCAAGTTATGCTTTTCTGTCAATATTTACTTTTTGTTAAGCATTTTATTACCGGCTTAAAAATACAAAACTCTTGTGATCAACTGCTGTACCAACACAGAACGGAAAACATAGGACAGAACATAGAAAGGCATACAGAGTTGTCTTCTTCATTCAAGATATAAGTGTAAAACCCAATGCAGTTATCAATTAATCTACTGATTAAGAAAAAAGAAAGTGGCACATTCTACAGATTTTTCATTGACTCTGTTCATTTTTGTTCTAATAAGAACAATCCTTAAATAAAACATCTGCATTTCAAAGTTCATTCTATCAAAGACCTTGTATGTGTGTTGGTGCAAACACCCTTATGTGTAAAATAGTAAGTTTAATTTTGCGACATACTGTATGTGCTTCATGTTGTGGATGTTTCATGTTTTGTGATCATCAGATAAAAATGAGTGAAGAGCCTTTGTCTGTCAACATGAAGAGGTTTGCTTACAAACCCAGAGAAACACTTCCCCCTGGCTCCTGGTACTTACATTTCATTCATTCATTCATTCATTCATTCATTACAAATACAATCCATCAGAGTTGGGTAATTTTGTTTAGCTAGTTTTTGTAGCTAAAATGCTAGCTTGTAACATCTTGGAGAACCTTTAGACAAGAGACCAAACAATAACAATAAAAATCAGAACACATAATATATTCCATTTTTGATTTAGATATTTACATGTAAAAAGTTGAATATTTCAAAGAAGGAATGAGGTCGTTGATCTACTAGACAATATTTTTTAGCTTTCTAGTAAAAGGTTTGGTGTCCCAACTTCTTTTTTCTTCTTTGACTGAAACTTATGTTTCCACACTGCAGCTCTAGCAGATCTACATTTCTTGTTTTGTTTTGGAAAATCAGATTTTCATTTTTCACAACACTAAGACATGATCCCTGGCTTATTCTGGTATCTATTTGATGAAAAGTTGTGGCTAGATAAATGCTAAAACAAGCATCGTGTGAGTAAACGTTGTTATTTCAAGCTTTTGTTCTGTGTGTTTATGTGCAGGCATGCAGGAAATGGGTATAACAGTGCGGACATGGAGCTGACAGCGGAACACTACGCTGAGCTGCCTGATGTAGTTTGTTTGGAGGATTTTGACAGAGGTAAACAAACTTTAGCATAAAGAGTATTTTAAACTCCACAAACCTTGTGACACAGAACTTGAGAGATGCATCAGTCTGCAGATGATCATCTACCGTGGCCAGTTTTCATCTTTGGCCATTCTTGTAAACACAAATAATAATAACCACCGTTGAAAACTTTCAATGTTTGAAACTCAAAATGTTTTAGAGGTTTTAGGTGGAAATTTGCTCCTCCTTTTGTTTTCTGACTACATTGGCCCACCATCGTACTAAACTGATTTTGACAGCGTACATTTATTTTTTCTGTTCTACTGTCGTATTGTTTCTTTTTCAAATTACCGTTTCCATGCAGAAGACGGTCCTGAGGGAATGGCAGAGACTTCCAAAACTTCTCCTGCAGCACCAGCTTATCATCAAAGTACAGCGATCCATGTTCTGCTTAACTATTTAATTTTGTTTATTAATATGACACATTCTGTGGTATCATGTATGTTAAGTGCCATACATTTGTTCTCTTTATAGTAATAAAAAAATAACTCGCTTGTGATATAGCAAGTTGAACTCTCACGCTTCACTTTTCTAGAACTCTACAAATATATTTTATTTTACTTCTTGTCTGTTTGCTATATAATTTTTCTTTCCAGATTCCTCAAAGTGGATGACCCTGAAATCCGACTCGGGCTCCAGACCGCCTCCGAACCAGATCAACACAGTCAGCTCAGCTTCATCGGGCTGGTCCACTGCGGTGCCAGAACAAAAAAACCCCTACAAAAGTCCTTCATCTCTTCAAATACCAACTGTCACCTTTGACCTGGGAAATGAATGGGATGACTGGAGAGATTTTGATGATGAAAACTTGCTGAATGCCAGCGAAGCATCCCCACCCCCATGTACAAGAGGCTTTCAGCCTCAGGTGCAGCAGCATGTTCAAAACAAGATATCAGGTAGTTACATTTTAAGTCAAATTTAATTTAAAAAAAATATATTTTATGTTATTTTATAAAGGCTTTGTGTATTTTATGACCAATAAGACTTTTGGAATATCTCTCCATTTGAGATGCACCAATAAATCTTTGCCAATTTTCTCAATTATGGGAAATTGGAGATGGGCGCACACTTTTATGATTAACACTAGTCACCTCCTTTCACCAACTTTGCAAGTCTGTCTCTATATGTAGCAACTCTTCAAAAAATAAAAAATCAATATAGACCAAAATTGTAATGATATATCAGGCTTTTAAAAGATCGATGATAGGCCAGAAAACTGTAATCTGAACAACCCTGCTTTCCATAATTGTAATGACTATAAGTTTACTTGTTGTGTATTTTTTGACAGCACCAGTGCGGATCAGCAGCTCACAAGCAGAGCCCTGTATGACCACTTTCACTACTTCACTGAGGTTTGACTCCAAAAAAGGATTGAATCTTATTACATCTGAATTTATAACATAAAACCACACGCATCAAATAACATCTTTCAATTTCATGCTGGTTTTAGGTCGATTTCACATCCAAATCCTGAAATCGGGAAAGTTGGACCCTCTTCTATCAGTCAGTCATTCACATCACAGAAGAAGATTCCACTGGACTGGGATGAACAGGTGTGGGCATGTGAAGCTCATTTTCCTTCCATTCTTTTTGTTTGCTAATTAAAATTGTCTGACTTGCTAGTTGAACGTGATCCGAAGTGCCGATGTTGCTTCTTATTGTTGGCGTGTTGTTCTTGGTTGTGGGAGTTGTACAGTTATTGTGTTCTTGTCTTTCACTTTGTGTAGAGACCAAATGTTTTCAGTGATGTTTTCAATGTAAAAACACCTGAAAAACTCCCAGCACACACTTTGGGTGGACAGGTTAGCAGAAGGTTGAATTTCTTCTCTACAATGAATGCAACATCCAGTGCCAACCTGCCTCTTCAGAAAAGGTAATCTAATCTGACTGTTTATCTAGGGATGTCCCAATCAGGATCTGTCGTCTTAGTGTTTTAAGACGGGTTATCATCAGCATTCATTAAAACTGTGTTATTTTTACAGTGCAGTAAAATCAACTTGATTAATTTGATCCATATTACATGCTCGATATTAATATTGTGACTGTATCCCACCTAACAGAGCAACAAAGTTCCAGATACTACAGTCTGTGCTGTCACTTTTTCTTGACAGCACCAGATTTAAAGTATCAAAACTTTTTAGAGATGAACCTGAATAATAACTTTAATATGACCTAAAATATCCCAATTTCTTTACAAAACTTAAGTGTGTCTTTATTATTTGTTTCTAAACATAAACAGTGTTAGTATCAGATAAATAACCCGTGAAAATCAATATAAAAAGCAGTTTTACAATTATGGTCAAACTTTGAAAAAGCCACTCCAAAGCATTCATTTTGGTTCTTCTGGGGTAGCCAGAAGTGGACTTGATGGTGTGTTTACAACACTGTCCTGCTGCATGTTGCAAGTGTGCCATAGTTTACACTCACAAACCAATGGTTGGACATTTTCCTTCACGATTTTCTGGCAAAGAGTAAAATTCATGGGGCGTGCTGTGGTGGCGCAGGGGGTTAGCACGCCCCACGTTTGGAGGCCTTAGTCCTTGACGCGAACGTCGCGGGTTCGACTCCCGGTCCCGATGACCTTTACCGCATGTCTTCCCCCCTCTCCTCACCCTCTTTCCTGTCTGCCTACTGTCACAAAAAATACGAGCCACTAGCGCCGCAAAAACTCTTCGGAGAAAAAAAAGGAAAAAAAAAAAAAGAGTAAAATTCATGTTTTATTTAGTTATGGAAAGCCCTCCATGTGCAGAAATATTCAATAAACTGTTCCTGCTGTCAGGGTTTTTCTATGTGAAGTAGATTATTGAAGTGCTGCGCTCCTGCTAGTCTACTTTGTATGTTGCTAGAACTCCATAAATGATCTCTTTACATATCTTCAATGTGGTTCCAGTTAAGTTTGTGCAAAACCTGAAGTTGTTCATAAACGTCCTTTGCATTGTATAAGTTGTATAGCATTGCTGAAGCATGTTAACTGAAGCATGTCTTTATTATTTGTTTCTAAACATAAACAGTGAGTTATTGATTAACCTGCTCTTGATTAGCTGGGGGTGTATTAGCAAAGCTTACGGAGCAGGTCACATGGTACACAAAGATCAGGCGCTGCAGTAGTCAATACATTCGCTGTAATTACAGGGAGTCACTGTTTAGTAAAAACGAAATAATGTGTTTAGTAAAACTAAGCTATGCCTTTGGGAAAAAAAATATACCTAATTTCTTTTTAAAAATAAGTTGTGTAAAATTCAGCCAGATGAGTTGATTGGACTGTAGTACACCAACAAGTATCCAGAATTACATTTTAATGAGGGCTCTGATAGCAATTGTTTTAAAATGCTATGACTGGGACTTCTCTACATTTCTTAAGGTGATTTTATTTTTGCCTGATTAATGTATAATTGCTTTTTACTCTATTTCTTCTTGTTCATTACTCACAGCACAGAGGAGGAAGCTTTCCTTGGCATATTTGATGGTATATTCTAGAATATACTATCCTCTAAGAGGTCCGTTACAGTTCAGTGTTCAATGCTACACTTTTATTCTTTCACAAACCTCTCAGAGCTGTATTGGTATATTAAGTTATATTATATGTGTTTATATTAAACAAGTTGTTCCTGTTCTATTTGTTATAATGAATGTATTTATGCTTGTTACTAAATAAAACCTACGTTAACTTGTTTATTCCTTGAATCGTGATTAAATAAGAATGAAATTAATAGTTGCAAAGAGTGAGATTTTGTATTTATATTTTTTTACTCAAAAAGGTTCAAATTATTTTTCTATTTCTTTAGACAAGTTGAAGTCATATAGCAATAATGGTAGCAAGTTAATCAGAATAGCGTTTTGGAAAATACAAATGTTTGCTTAAATAAAAAGTAAAGGTCTGTCTCATAATTTGTGATACATACAGGTTTTACTTTTGCTTTCTTACATTAAAGATAAGACAACCAACTTTGATTATTCAGGCCCTGATGAAGAAATTAAAAAATCTCTACAAAGTTTTATATGGTTTGTGCTTTTTTTCTTGAGTGCTTAAAAATGAGAAACTTTTGAAAATAAATGAGAAAACCATATATATGTATGTTTAAATTTTATTCCATAAAAATCGAATTTGGCCATAATAATTAAAAGGTTATACATTGCTCATTACTGGTAAAATGGGTGTTGTTAAGTTAGTTCAGTAGGTAGTGTATTTTTGTGTAATTGGGAGGTTATTTGCGTTTATGAGTCAGAACACATAGACACTGTATTCAATGTACATCAGATGAGAATTAAGATTTTTAGCAAAGACAGAAACACCCTGTAGCCTTTTCTTTTTTTAGCTTCCATTCAAATACACTAAATATAGTATATTTGACAGTGATTTCAGTCTGTCATTGACGCTTCTATTATTTCTTCTTCGCGCAGACTACGTGATTTGCGCTGACTTATCGCGAGATGTGCCCACGTCACTTTTAGCGCGTAGTTTGTTGTCGGCGGAAGAGGTTCTATCAAAGTTAGAATAAAGTGTTTAAGTCGACTTTAGCACAAAAGAAACTTTCGAAATTAGCATTAAACTGAGGAAGGAGTACTTAAAGACGATATGGCGGATTAATGAAACCCTTATTTTCAATTCTGTGACTTTCAATAACCAAGTGAAGAGGTAAGTTTCTTTGTGTTTTGCTGTAGACGCTGCGGCTAGCTTGTTCTGTAGTGGTAATGTCAAACTTTTGAGATGTACTGTATGTTGTACCTTTCTTAGGCTTTTGTAACTTTTAACTAGATAATTTGTCTAGTGACTGCAGGTCCTTGTTCGGTGGTTTTAATGTTTTATTTGACAAGATTAAAATTGAAGGAATTAAAATTGAAGGAATGGTAAGGAAGTTTGAAACTTGAATGTTTCCAGTAAGTTTGTCTGCGTGTCTGGTTTTCAGATGGAGCTTTCTCCTGTCTGCTCTGAGGACATCAGCTCACATGGAGGCATTTTGAAATCAGACACAGCTCACAGGAAAAGAAAGATCTCAAGTGAGTCAGGAGTTTTATGACAGCCGTTCTGTAGAATATACAAACTGTAGTTTGTAGTTAGTGCTAGTTTAAAACAGAACTTGTTTTTATTTGCAGCGTGTAATTCACACGTGTAATCTTTCAATACAAGTGTAAATTCTGAAATTAACTAGATCTATATTAATATTGTGTTTAGGTATAGTGGCTTCTAAAAGTATTCATACTCCACCTTTTTCAGTTTTATTTTCCCATCTGGATTCTTTGACTTTGTAAACTGAAGTCAGCTTTTTATCCTACAGTGACAAAATGTGAAAATAGTGTTTTATTTAACTTTGACTTACAAACACAAAGAAGAAATAATACATTTCTTGTATAACTAGATTTTTTTGGAATAACATTTGGAATATTTCTCCGATGCACCTCACTTTCCTTGGTATGCAAATGTAGATCCCAGTCAGACTTTGATCTACGTTTTGTAAATTAGCCTGATCATGAAAGGCAAGTAAAGATGTTAACAGAGCCACTTGGTACATATTTAATACACATTTTTAAAATTCTGCTGTATTGAAGGTCCATAAAAACAGCAATATTCATAATTTTCAAATAGATGACAGTCGTGTCGTTTGCAAATACTAAATAAACTAATAATTTTACAACATATCCATTTTCTAACACTCTTGTCCCTTAGAGGGGTCGGGAGTACTTTTGGACACCCCTCCCGACACTTTTGGAGGGGTGCTGGTTCCTATCTCCAGCTAATGTTCCGGGCGAGAGGCGGGGTCACCCTGGACAGGTCGCTAGTCTGTTGCAGGGCAACACAGAAACAGACAGGACACACAACCATGCACACACACACTCACACCTAGGGAGAATTTAGAGAGACCAATTAACCTAACAGTTATGTTTTTGGACTGTGGGAGGAAGCCGGAGTACCTGGAGAGAACCCACACATGCACAGGGAGAACATGCAAACTCCATGCAGAAAGACCCCAGGCCGGGAATCGAACCCGGGACCTTCTTGCTGCAAGGCAACAGCTCTGCCAACTGTGCAGCCCACAACAAAAATGACTTTTTGTCATTTTTTTCCCACTCAGTTTTTCTCCAGATTCCTTGTCAGGGAAAAATCTGAATTAGCCTGCAGTAGTTCTGTTCAGTTGGCAGGGCAAGGTCTTTTGGAGCAACCCCTGCACTCCAAAAGACCTCAGCCTCTGAAGTATTCGGTTTTACTTTTTGATAAACTTGATGTTTCCATTTTTGTATGGAGTACTGAGGAAAAAAACTTAATTAAATTGTAGCATCTCACTGCATCTGAACAACTTTCTGAACCCAACATTATCTGAATGTTTAGTTTCACTGCATTATATCCGCCATTCATTTGTTTTTCTTTCGTGTTCAGAGGATGTGGAGCTGGATATTCAGTCCCTGTACAAAGCTGTCCCTCAGCTCTCCAAAGTGTTTCTCATCACGGACAAAATTGGAGAAGGTACATAGCAAACTTGTTTTTATTGGCTTAAATACTATTTACAAAAAAAACAACAAAAAAAAACAACAACTTTATTTTAAGTTAAATTTATCCATGTTGTTAAATCCAAGCAAAAATGTCTTCAGAAAGATTCATGCATCTGCCTTCAGGTACTTTCAGCTCAGTGTACTTGGGTGAAGCCCAGATGCATGATGGGAGGAGAGAGATGTTTGCACTGAAGCATCTCATCCCCACCAGCCATCCGACACGCATTGCTGCTGAACTTCAGTGCCTGACTTTGGCAGGGTGGGTCCAGCACTGTTTACTTCCCTAAAATATTTTTTTTTTGTTTGTTTTTTCTAATAAAGTTAATGAATATAGTGCATCGTAGATATTTGAACTCTTTTACAACTTGAAAACTACTGCTGGTAAATTTGTGAGGGAGGGGATTGTTTTGTTTTGTTCTTTTTTTATTGTGACAAAACTTTTCCTTTCATTCCTGCTAAATTTTCCCTACTGCTGCAGTGGCAGGGAGAATGTGATGGGAGTGACGTACTGCTTCAGGAAGGAGGACCACGTTGTAATCGTAATGCCATACATGGAGCATCAACCTATTGTGGTTTGTACATGTTTGCAAAGTAAACTGGCAAAACGTATTTTTCATCTATATGCTTTCAACCCAACTGTAAATCCAAAATGTCTGCAAATTCATAAAAAGTTTCAAATTTAATATTCTTAATTTTAATTTGATGGCACCTTTTGATTTTCGTTGTTCTTGTGACAATGACAATAAAGATTTTTCTTATCTTATCTTAATAAAGGCTTGAGTATACCCAGATTTTTCATACTAAATATTATTTCCTTTTCTTCTGTTGGATTCATCATTCATCACAGAAAATCTGGGTGATTTTAGTACCTGAAGACTATTTTTGATATTTCTTATAAAGTGTACTGTATACTGGAGATGCACTGATATGATATTAATTATTTCCAATATTTTACAAATTTTTAAATTGGGTTTCGGCCACCATGGTCTGAGCCATAAGGACAGACCTATTTAGTCTAAATCTGTGCTTTGTACTCTGAGTGACGTCATGCTTTATTAGAATTCCTAATAGCACTTTCTGAACCATTTGGAAGAAGTTTGTGGGAGTTTATTATTTCCATGTTTGGCCAAGGTAGTCAACCCATTGCTTTTGTCAGTTTCAGTTTCTTTATTATGTTTTTACATTGGCTGTTCTACTCCTAGTTACACTGAATGAACACATGAAAGTTGTTTTTAAATGTTTGACCAAGCTTATCTGGCTGTTTGTGTATTTAAGTGAGATCTACTATTGCAGAGCTATCAAATTAATTTGTAATTCAGTTCATTTAAGTCTGTTTTTCTTTTTTTTAAGGGAACATTTTAAGTTTATTCAGCACTGTTTATCTGTATCGTATCGGTATTGGCCAATACTAAGCCTCATATATAGGAATGGAAAGGAAAAAAAGTGGATCAGTGCATCTCTACTTGTATACTCAGGGACAGTCCTGAAACTAGGTAACTGAATTATAAAACCACTTAAGTCGCATGCCCGACCTTAAAAACTCACTTTAAAGTTGACAAAGTTCTACTGAACTTGCTTAAGTTCTGAAGTGAGTAAAATATGTTAAAGTAAATTCTAAGGTTTTTTTTAAAAATGTTATGTTGGTCTTATTTAAATGATAACTGATTTAGAAAAGATCTTAAAATAAGTTTTGAATGTAACTTGCTCCATTGATGTGGCTGTCAGCTCTTGTATCTGAACTGTAACATGTTCTTCAGGACATCATCGGGTCACTGAGCTTCGAAGAGGTCCGCCTGTACATCTACCACCTGCTGAAAGCCCTGAAACACATCCATCAGTTTGGGATCATCCATCGGGACATCAAGCCAAACAATTTCCTCTACAACAGGAAGCACAGAATGTAAGTGTTTTGTGAACATAGTTCTGCTATGGAGGGGTTTTCTGATAGAAGAAGATAATTTTTTATATATGCAAACCCAGATTTTAGTGTAGCGGGTAACATTTCCGAGGTAAATTCTCATTATTCTGCGTGTGCAAATGTAGGTATGCGCTTGTGGACTTTGGCTTGGCCCAGGGAACCGCTGACTCCCAGATTGAGCTGCTGAAGGTGATGAGACAGAAGCCGTCACAGAAAGGTGGAGGGCCGCCAGGGAAACAAGAAACAGCACAAAGAAGCAGAGCACTTCCTAAACCCCCTGTTAAGACCACCGGCACCGCTCCAACTTCACTGGCTCTACCTCCACACCAATCAGTACCTTCTACCTCCTCCTCTTCCTCTCCCCGCATCACCATATCCCCCCCAGCACCTGGGAAAGCACTGGTTAGAAAAGCACGGGCCACCTCCTACTCACGAACAAAACTCACAAAGGTGTCTACACTGAGATGTTTTACTGTCACTCCAGTTGTTTTGTTGTAAATTATGCACAATTTAAAAGGGTTGTATTTCCTGTGTCTGCGCTTTCTTCTCCCTGCACTACATTTTTGGCTTTTGCATGTTTCGCTGTAGGATCTGGCAGGACTGCGCAGAGTTCCTCGACTGGTGTTTGGGGAGAGAAATCTGAACAGCTGCACACCAGCGCCCCCTACCTCTAAGCATGCACCACTTAAGACTGAAGTAAGAAATCCAAGGAGGGAGAGTTTTCTTTAGGGCTGCAACGATTAATCATAAAGTTAGATTTTCATGTTTATTTCTGTTGAATATTTCGAAGTTTCCATCATTTTACTAATGAGTTTCTTGCCGACCCAACACAAGTCGCTAAAAGCCAACAAAACAGAGGATGAGGCCAGCTACAAACACGCTTCAGCCAACCGGGTCCTGGTGTCTGTCAGGACATCCAGCAGCAGCCAGAAACCCCAGCGGGCCCCTCAGCAGGGCCTCACATGTAACTGCTACCTCACTGATCGCGTCTGCAACGTCTGCCTGGCCAGGTAAACAGTTGAAATCATTACAACTGGCATCGTAGGGTTCATCTCAGCTGGCTAAAGAATAATCCCATTAAATTACACATAAAGGCACTTTTGTTCATTTAGTGTGTAATGTTTTGTGTGTGTGTGTGTGTGTTAAGAAAGCAGCAGGTTGCACCCAGAGCGGGGACTCCCGGTTTTAGAGCGCCAGAAGTCCTGACCAAATGTCCCAACCAAGGCACAGGTTGGTGTTTGATGCAGTTATTCACAAGTTTGCCATAATGCACAGTGCCTTGAAATTGTTTCACTTCAAACACAAAGTTTAACGTAATTCATTTGTATTTCACTGTAAAATACACAAAGTAGTGTATAGTTACAAAATGGAAGGACAGTGATGTTTGGTTTTCCACATTTTTAACAAGCAAAAACCTCAAGTTGTTTGTACATTTGTACTCCAGCCCTCTGTACTTTGACACTCCTAAATTACAGACCCATTCAATAAATTAGAATGTTATTGAAAACGCATTAATTTGAACAGTTTCATCACTAAGTGAAACACTTTATATATAATTACTACACACACATGGATATTTGAACACCTTTATTTCTGGTCATTTTCTCCTTATAGTTAATGAAAAGATGACATTTAAGTTTAGAATGTTACATCAGACCAACAGAAAAAAAAATTTAAATGGGAAATGAGGGCTTAATGGAAAGTATGTTTAATATCTGCGAAAAGGTTATTTTCAAAATGTTCTTTTAATCTGACAAACGAGGCTCATCGTGTATTCTAATCTACTGAATATGACTGAATTCTCTGGTTCTTTTTAATATTGACTCCTGATGCAGGATCCACTATTTTCCAGATCTATCTGGGGAAAAAAATAAAAAATTCAAATCCTGTATGAGCGTTGTCTACTTTTAAATTAGACCATACTCTGGCTGACCTGGAACATAAAATCCCATTTTAAAGAAACATGGCTATTATGTAATAAACATGTCGATAGTACGAACACTTCAGCAAGACAGTCAGATTTCAAACTGCCACAAAGGCAAATTGATCTCTTTTCATGTCTTCTTCCTGTCCATGATGGTCTCTCCTCCTCTGTTGTAACACCCTGTGTTGCAGCCATAGACGTGTGGTCGGCTGGTGTGATCCTGCTGTCCCTGCTCAGTGGCCGCTACCCCTTCTTTAAAGCCAGCGACGACCTGATTGCCCTCGCACAGATCATGACCATCAGAGGCTCCAGGGAGACCATTCGGGCCGCAAAGACATTTGGTATGCATGAAACTGTGTCATCCTTAAAAAACGGCTCTAGACTTAAAACTGAAACATGTTATCAGTAAACGGGCTTTTGGGGGTTGAAACTTGTTCAGGAAAAGCAGTGGTGTGCAGCCGGGAGCTTCCTCGCCAGGACCTCAGGACGCTTTGTGAGAAGCTGAGAGGACTGAGGTCTTCAGCGGACGTCACCATGGTTCCAGAAGCAGGTGGAGAGACGTCCGCCGCCCGCAGAAACACAGACCAAGATGAAACTCCAACACATTCCTCCAACGGCCCTCAGCTCAACACGCACAAAGGAGAAATCAGTGAAACTCGCCCAGAACACCACGAACATTCAGGTAGCAGCAAAGCCCCAACCAATCAGAGCTCCCCGTCAGAGAGTAAAGTGGGGGACGATAAGAAGGGCTGGGACAGGGTTCCTGACGAGGCCTTTGACCTTTTGGATCTGCTGCTGGACCTAAACCCTTCCACTAGGATCACAGCTGCTGAAGCTCTGCAGCATCCTCTCTTTAAGGATCTGTGACGCAGAGTTTCATACCAGCTGTCAACAGGATGAGAGTGTGTGGCTCTCCAGGCTGGGATTTGGACTTTTAATGATAAATAATTCACATGATTGTTTAGCAGGGTAAGAGTTCATATAGGAGTGAAGAAGTTATGAGACTTTTATATAAAACATTGATGTAAATAAAGTTTAGACATTTTTCATGGCAGTCATGATGTAAACTTTTGAGCTGTTTTATGTAGTTTGAAAACTTTCATATAAACATTTGAGGGCTTTTAATGTGAAATAATTAGTTACCATGCGAGTACTTTGATTTCTACTGGGTTAGCTGCTGTCATTAATAGTATTTATTTATAAAGAAATGTCTCCTTTTTAAGATTTTTGTCATAAAATCTGGCTCAGACCACTGCACCTCCTGCTTTTTACTACCTGAAACAATAGAGCCATGCTCTTTCAACTTGAAACTTACCACCAGAACTGCATGTGCCATAATCATCCTATAGCAACTTCTGTTCTAAAGCAGACTTTTGAGTTAGAACCTATGCAAACACATCTAGTAATTTGTGGAAATGTGCAACTGAGGAACTTAGAATCTATTATTTTTGTAGTTGTCATAAATCCTTGCATGATTCTTGGTTGGTGGTGCTTATATGAACTCTCTAGTTTCCCGGTTTAGACATTTAAACATTACGTACATTTTCAATAGTGTTAAAGGTTGAGGCTTCTCCAAAAGCTTGAAATCAACTTTTTTGGTGGTAAACTGTAAATATGTTTTTAAGGGTGCTATCTTTGTGTGATTTTAATTTTGTGATATTTAGCCTAAAACCATCTCACATCTGGTCTCCTGAGGTTGAATAGTGACCAATTGAATTTTCCTATTGGTTACAACGGTACAGCGACTCCACAGCTCTGCCATAGATATAAAACCATCTCAGACACACGCCTCCTAGTGGCAAGTCAGGAAATTGAATAGTGAGCAGGACAGATATCTGCTGTCCCCTAAAAAAAAAAAGTCTCTAGATTTGTTAGTTGATCCAAAGATCTCCACTTTTGTCTGAATTTAAAAGCAAGAAATTTAGTCATCTAAGTTTGTCTTTTCACTAAGACATTCCTTTAATCTACCTAACTGGATTTATATATATGGATGGATGGATGGATGGCACAGCACAAGAACCCTGTAGTACTCCAAAAGTAACCCTAGGGTCTAGTGAATGAACAACATGAATTGACATTCATACCAACAATACATTTAAGTAAAAATCTAAACAAGACTGTTTGTAATGACATGACATAAAACTGTCACTGGGCCTAATGGAAACATCTTTAGACTTTGCTAATATATGTATAAAAATGGTGAATTATCACATAGTAATAAAACCACAGATTGAATCAAATATATGAAACTTTGTTTTTTATTGTCAGTTACAGCTCTATCAGAATATACACAAGGTACAAGAGCTGACCCTTTCATCATAGAAAATCTTTCTGAAACAGGGAGGAGAAACAACAGTCGAGTGGTTTGAAATTATACATTTACATATTAGGCCCCGCCCCCTTTTGTTTTGTTAGGCCCTGAGAAGTTGGGGCTCTCCTGCAGTTTCCAGGCTGTCCTTCACCTCCACCAGCTCCTCTATCCGCACCAACACGCTCTCGATCATGTCGAATGTGTGGAGCGCCGAGTGCAGAGCCTGAAACAAACCAATCAGATTCAATCACATGTAATTGTCCTGCTTGGTTGTGTTTTGTTTGGAAGCGATGGGCTAACTGACCTGAATCTGAGATTCTGACGTCATTTTTGGCAGCTTCTCCCCACCAACGGATACAGACAGCACCGAGTCCTCTGTGGAAAAAACATGCCAATATGCCGTTAGAAAAACAAGCCATCTCTGGTAGGCTGGAGGGAAATGTTTGTGCTGACTGTGACCTTTGGTGTTTTTCTTTTTCTTCTTCCTGGTGTCCTGCAGCTCCTGCTCGTAGTGGGCTCTCGACATGTTCACGCCGACACGCAGAGGCTTCATGAACGTATCTTCTATTTTATACAGCTCGGTCCAGACGCCGGTCTGCAAGATGGCAAAACGTGAGCGACCTGCTACACTTTAAAATTTTCAAACATGCACATTAGAAGACATAAATCAAATGTTTAAGGTTCCTTTTCTGGTTTTTTTAGTAACACGAGAGACAATAGGGTCTCCTTCCGCTGCCAGACTGCTATCTGCACTCACCTGGTTCTCTGTTACTTTGTCTCTGATGACCAGATAACGCAGCAGGTTCAGAGACTCCATGACTCTGCAGGAAAAAAATAAATAAGTTACATTTTGGCCAGTATCAATATCTGGTATTAATATTTGCTATCCTCTTGACACCTTGAAAAAATAAAGTACCACACTGTTGACACCAGTTCAGTCAAACGTCAAAGTTCAGTCAGTGCTCCATCACTACATGACCAACTTCCTCTTCCAAACAGCAACAACATGGAAATAATTTTTTTTATATCAACCTAGCTTTACATATTAGACTAATACAAAACTGTTAAAAATGGCTAATATCTGCCAATACTGATGTTGGTGACAATATTCTGTGCATCCCTAAAAATAATACGCATAAGAATCTCTTATGAAATTTGTGGGAAAGGTAAAGATTAGGGTGATGGCAAGGAGACCTTCCAATATCCAAATACTGTAGTCAAAACTGCTGGTGGAAAAGTGCAAAAAGCTGGTTCAGCCATTATAAGAAGTTAGCTGTAATACCAATAAAGATTTTCACCTGATTAATGAAAACGTTGTAAATAATGATCAGCATGCAAATCTCCAATAAAACATGAATAAAAATATATAGATGAAAAAAAACAGGTTATTTTACATTTTATTAGTTTTTCAGAGACACCTGTCACATTTACTAAATGAATTCATTTAGTAAATGTGCTCCACTATATGTTTTGGGTTGTCATTCTGATGGAAGGTCGACCTCTGACCTTGTTTCCAGTCTTTTGAAGTCTGTAACATGTTTGTTTTTTTTTTCTCCAGAATTTCTCTCCTATCTTCCCTTTCCCCTTTCCATCCTTTAAAACAATCTAGAATTAAAGTCGGTGTGTGCGCACCTGTCCAGGTACTGCAGGAGATCCGTCTCTGGGCCGTCGGGAAGACTAAATACCTTGCGCAGCAAAGGCAGCAGGTGAACTCCCTCAAACCAGATGTTACCGTTACCCGGCTGCAGACACAGAGTGAGAGAGACACTGCAGGTAGGCTCTCAGCTGCAGCACAAAACAGCAGGAGCAGACAGCCTGAGAGGCCACTTTACCTGCAGAGCTGCATCGATCTGATTCTTGATGTTTTTAATGATGTAGCCTTCTACTCCTGAGTGGCTGCTAGTCCTGAGCATGTATCTGAGACGGGGAATAGAAACAAATTCAAGAGACGGTGACAGGAAAACGTTCGTGCGGTCTCTGCGGGGGGACTGCGGAGCTTACTGGAAAAATCTGTACTTGGCTTCAGTGTTGAACTTGTCGATGCTGAGCTGGAACACCTTCAGTCCTTTAGTCCTCTGCAACCAAACGGCAAAAACAAAAGCCAGCAGGTCATTTTCTCACACAAACTGTGGCGATCATCCAAATTGAATCCAAAGTAAAAAAAAAGTTTAATAATGTCCAGAGGTCCTACCAGATCATGCTTGGGGCAAATTGTCATGACCTTTACTAAGTTCTGAAGACAAAGACAAACGTTATTAGAAAACTGCTTGAAACGTACAGAAGAGGGTTAAAGGTGACGTTATAATGAACTGCGGTCACCTGAGGGACGGTGAGGAAGGTTTTGATCGCGAGCAGATCCGCTGGCAGACTGCCATCCTCCACCCGCACCAAACTCTTCTCATACAGCTCCTGTCAGGATGGAGAAACACAGAAATCACAGCCCTACCTAGCAAAGGTTTTACAACACACTTTTAGTCTCATTAGACCACAGAAAGAATTTTACTAGGAAAATTAATGAGAGTCCTAAACAGTGGGGACAACTGCCTAAATGCAATAAAAACAGCTTTAAGAATTTGATCAACAAATATCTATTTAGAAAAAAAAATGTCTGATTCAGTTTATCTTACCAGTCCTTTCTGTAGCCTGGAGGTCTCAGTTCTAGAGAAGCAGAAGCACAAGTGCCAAAAATGAACAGCTGTGACTCAAGTCCTTTCTTATTTATACTCTCAGCCTCAACTAGCCTATAAATTGGCTCTGAATTCCTTTATTCTGAGCAATCAACCCCCCAAAAATTAATTGGCATCGTCCAAAATCGGAATCGGCAGGTCAGGCTTTCTGAAGATTGGTGATCAGCCCAGAAAACTCCAGTCGGTGCGCCCCTACACTCAGGCAAATAATTATTTGAATCCCTGCTCACTTTTTAAAAGTTGCCTCACTAAAAAAATTAACACTGTGTAGCAGGTTTGTGTTATTTTAAAGGAAGAACATCAACCAGGATTTTAGAAACAACATTTGCCATATAAACTGAGTGGAATAAGCATTTGATCCTGTCCAAGCAGGTCAGAATCCTGGCTCCCACACATTGGTCATATGTCCACAAGGCGACACTAATCTGTTAATTAAATCTTTCCTCTTCACACCTGATCACAGACTCAATAATCCCAACCAAACATCTCTGTGGGCAAAACCAAACATCAGGAAGCTTGTTCCTTCATCAAGGAAGAGCTTGGTGAAAAGGTTTTAACTATTGGTCTGGAGCTTAATACAAGATCATGAGATGGTGAAGGGAGAAGCAAGAAACCACCATAAGGAGAGTGTTCCTGATCTGAAGGTAGAAAGGACCTCAGTCACCACTGGTAACGTACTCTACAGTAATTAAGATCTTGTTGCCCTCACAGCTACAGGAATGTGGAGAATATCTAATTAATGGATGAAGTACGGTGGTCTGGTTAGGCCAAAATCAGGTTCTTTAGGACAAGTGCATTGAGCGATCAACAAACCAGCACATGCACAGATCCCTGGTCCCTCCATGCAGGACAGCCTGGCTTTACCGTCCCGCTGCAATGTGAAGCCGCTTTACTGCAGGTTGGGTGTGAGAGACCAACGGAGCCGCGTACCGCCAAACACGGGACAAGATCCTCGTTCCCTAACCCAAAACGCACTAGCAGGGCAAAGGAGAAGCACATCCTGTAAAGGTCAGTGCCGTCGCAAATGCAGACCTCAGTCCGACAGAAACTCTGTGGCAGGAGCAGCAGCTAAAAACCTGAAGGGGTTTAGAAACTTCTTTAGGGAGGAGCAGGCTGCATTACCGGGACAGAAGAATGGAAATGTGCTCCATGTTGCAGCGCAGACAGAAGACGGGGCTGTGGAGAGAGAATGGAGAGGTATGAGGGTTAATATTACATTTACACCCAAAATATTATCTCAATAATTGTTACAAAAACAGTCAAGGTTTAAGGAGATGTGGCTGTTTGTCCAGTACTTTCTGCGCTACCTGAAAACACTGGGGAAAGTATCGGCCGCCAGGTGATGGACGAAAACCAGGTGTGCCAAGCAGGCCAGAGAATTTTTGGGATAACGGACCTCCTCCTCCAGGAAGCCCGGAACCTCTTTCTTCTTAAGCAGAGGGTGGAACACCAGACCTGGGAGAGACTCTCCGACAGCACCCAGAATGTCCTACAGAACCACACAGAACCACAGGTTCACAGCTCAAACACCACACCATGCTGCAAGCATGCAGGGTTTACAATCCGTACCAGAATCTCTGCAGCAAAAGTCCGGAGTGGAGACAGAGGCAGCGTGTCTGGATCCCAGATCTGTACGTCCAGCAGAGGGTGGCTGAGGGTCTTCATGCAGCTACAGAGACACAGACGCTCAATCACACTGCTTTTTAAACAGCTTTATACTTCCAGGGAAACGTCAAGCTTTTTGCCACTCACAACTTCAGGAGTTCTGTCCTCAGCTCGTCCTTTGCTCCCTCCTCCTGTTCACCCGCTGTCTTGTGGGAGTTCCGCAGCTGATTCGCACTGCTCTGATTCAGCCTCGCCTCCTGCGCAAAGGGCCCGACAAACCGCGCGAGGTCGGCGCAGCAGCGGCCGAGCGAAAAAACGTCGTCCTCTTCTTGCTCCTTGGTGTCGGGGACGGGCAGCTTGGCCAGCTGGTCCAGGACGGAGGACAGGGTCATACCCAGGGAGGACGCCTTCCGGCCGCCCAGGCGCAGCAGCACTGAAGGGGGGGCAGAGCAGAGCAGGTGGTGGAAACTGAGCTGATGTGACTTTTTCACTTTCTACAACGACTGAAACGGATTATTCAGATTAATCGATGATTGAAATAATCGCTAACTTAGTAATCAATTACTGCACTAAAAAAACATACATTTTGAATTTAAGATTTAAAAAAAAAAAAAACTTTTGTATAAAAACTCAAGTGTAGGTTCAAATCCTGTAAAGTAAAGAAAGGTTTCTATTAAAGACCTTTTGCTATCCAATTATTAATCAGTTAATCCAAAAAATAATCAACATGTCACTTGTATGAATAAACTTGACTTGAATAAATTACATTGAAGTGTGGCATTGTAATGTGACAAAATATGAAAAAGGAGGTATGCATAATTTTGCCAGAAACTGAATTTCTGAGTGTGTTTTTGTGAGATTCTTAAAGGTACCTTTCTGTAGCGGGTTCAGAAGCAGATGGAAACTTTCGGCGATTCTGTCGGCATCGTCATGTTCCAGCAGCTCCAGAAGGCCAATCAGCAACTCTTTAGGTCCGCAGGTCTGCAAAACCAGGGGAGACAAAACGTTTACAAACCCAGGCTCCAAACCTGTGACAGTATGAATGCAAAGGTTTGGACAGACCTCTAACAGATGGTTAAAAATGGCCAGGCACTGAGGGAGATGTTTGTCGTCTTTCCTCAGCAGCACCTGAACCAGCGGCGGCAGCAGGTTCCAGCCCATACTCCTCACCACGCTCTGCAGGTCGGTGTTAAAGGCAGCGTCAGGGATGGCAGACAGAACCGCACGCCACCGACATCTTTGCTGAGAAAACGCACCTGATTCTTTTCATCCAGGACGATGCTGAGGACCTGCGGGCTGTGTCCCTCCTCGATGCAGCTCCGTCCCGCTACAGTGAACACATCATGATCCTCTGAGCTGTAGCTGTCATCTGGGAGCGCCTGCTGTTTAGAGGACACACAAAGAGGTAAAGATGTCTATTGGAGGTAATTACGAAGGAAGAAAGTGCAGCAAATGTTTCCTGCCAAGCTATTTAGTGGGCCGATTCCTACAAAAGTATTGGTGCACCGATGTGAAAGATACTACATTTTTACACAGTTGATGTCATCTGAATTAGGGATTCGTGATATATAGACATCAACATCGGTATTGGTCAATATTAGTCATTTTTTAATATATTAGTATTAGTAAAGTATAAATAAATCTGGGCAAATGTTAACAACTGATGTTTGTTTCCATGTCTACGTTTCATCATGTGAAGGTGGTAATGAAGTCGCACAGGATTGTGGCAAATTTAACTGAAGCACAAAAACAATGTGAGCAATTTTTTAAGAGTCACAATGGTAGGGAAATATATATAATTCAGGCAAATATTGGTTATTGGGCATATTTGCCATAATATCAAATATTGGCATTGTCCAAAATTTTCAAATTGGTGCATTCTTAATCTGAACATGTATCAAATATGCTACATATTTGATACATATTTGTACTTATAAATTATTGTTATATATTACAAAAACGGGTAATGAGAACACGTTTTTTTTCTTTCACCTACTCCTTCTTGTTTTGTTTTATTATTTCAATTGAAATAAATCAAATAATTTGCTTCCTTAGACCTTGTACCGATAAGGCTGAACCAGATGATCGAGAGTAACAACTGCCCTTCACTTTGTCTGCTACACCTGGGATTTTTTCTTTTTTAATCACACAAACTGATATTAAGCCTCATAACACATATAAGCCTCTTCTCTCCTGGAGGATAGGAAGAATGTTCTGGAAGAACAAAGAGTTTCACACCCTTTAGGAGCCTCAGACAAGGAGGGGGATCTTGGCTGAAGACTGTGTCAGAGGAAAACACAAAAACCCAGAATATGTGGTGTTTGGAAACTAAATCAAGAAAGCGTGTTAAGATGGACATGAGTAGCACTTACACATCTCTGGACCACATCACTGAGCTGCTCCAGAGCCATCTCTACTGTCCTCACATGGGCTGGATCTTCACCAAGTAATCCTTCAAAAAAAAAAAAGAGGACAGAATTAATAAAAATTAATTATACAGCCGCGCACAAGACGAATGTGTAATACACGCATACATATAAGAGGTTATTTTAGGCTACGGTTAAGTAGTGAATCCCCGCAGCTTCAAGCAAACTAGATGCTAGTCCTTCTGATTCTGAATGATCTGAGCTCGGGGAGAAACGAAGCCGCCTCGGTGGATAAAACAAGCACACATTACAGAGAAAATAGAGTCACACACCTTCTCTTCATGCCCTCAAATAGCCCGGTTGCAGATAAAAACACACGCTTAAGTACACACTTTCCGAATACAGCGTGAATAACTGGTACGGCCGTACCGGCTGCCGTACAATGGGAACGTCACGGGGTCAGAGTTGAACGGAGAGAAAACAAGCAGCATGGAGACAGAAGAGAGGAGGAGGAGAGGAGGTTCTGCTAAAAGCTCCAAAAAAGGTCCAATTTTCAGGCTATTACCTGAAGAGCAGCTTTGTTATGGCTGCTAACAAGCTAACAGGAGAGCAGGTTACTGTCCGGCTGAAACAAACATGAATGTAGCCGCCATTTTTAGCTTCTTTATGTGCTACTTAAAGCTACGTGCCCGACTTTATTGTAACTTCAGTTAAATTCTCTTTAGATATAGTTTGTCATGTGTGGAAAATTTCACAGTTAGTGTTTCTATTTATTAAATGTAATTTAGTTAAAAGTAATAACTCCCCAAAACAAGCTTTCGTGGGCTGTAGTGACATCACACAAGGTATACAGCAATTGATAGAGTAATTCAGAAGAAGTCATTTGTGTTTTTCTGGGGTGTTTTTCACTATTTATTTGGAGGTTTTCATCCAATTTTACCTTCAAAGGAGTTGAGCTGTGTATGACAGCAAAATATTTGAATTAGAATTTTCTAAACCAATGTTGACTTCTCTCAAACATCATAGCTCCACAGTGTTTAGTAGTGCTTCAATTTGTATAGCGCTCGGATCTGGAAATCCCATCACATCCAAGTTGAACCTAACTGTATTTAGCTAATTATTGAGTTGCTAACACTGAACAAACATGTTTACAGTACTATATGTGCTGCTGCTTTAATGCAATACAAATTTATTCAGCAGCCATATCGTGCGAGAGCCCCAAGTTTCACAGAAAAATTTCATATTTCAGTGGTAGTTCTTGCATTTCTGATTGGTAACTTGGAAGTTCTGACTTTTGACTAAAAGTAGAATCAGCTGCCTGTTGTGATGCCATTGGTGCAAATAAACCCAGAGCAGAATTTGTGTTTCTTTCTTAGTGTGCTTTTTAAAAACTGTGTTAAATGAAACTCCATCTGTGGAAAGCCAGACTATTTTACGCAGCTGTGTTTTTATGGCCAGTTAAACACAGCTTTATCGCATCAGTTGGTGGAGAGAATGAAACCAGAGGAAATTATCTTTAACTCTGTTCTGGTTTGCCTAACTGTAGGTGGGAAATGCGTCAAAGTACGGACCGCTGAAGAAGAAGCGAGGAGGTGTGAAAACAGTTTACGCTAGTAAGCCTTTCAGGCTCACAGCTCAGACAGTATTTGGTAAATGTCAACATGTGCTTTATTTATCAGGAGAGAGGAGGTGAAGGAGAGGCTGAGGGAGAAGCTGGAGCTGGAGAGGAGAGCCCTGAAGGTAGTGGAGCGCCTCCTAGAGGACAGCGTGGCTGAAGACTTCCTGATTGACTGTGTATGTGTCTGATCTTCCTTTCTTTATATTGATTTATATTTCACTGTATATGTCTGAGGAATATGAGACGACATCGTTCAATGAATCTGGACTGTCCACTATTTGTGGATATTTATTCAGCTTTTTTGTTCTACGTGACAAAAGTGGCATAAGCATTCTGTCATTGTAAAATACATTAACAGAAAACAACTTTGGTATGAATTAGCAGGTAACATGGGCTGTCAGGACAAACTACTCCACCAAGGTTTTTAATTTTATGTGCCTGAAGCTAATTTCTAAAAATCAGGGCAGCCATGTTTTTGTTGTATTTGACTGAAATGGTTCAGCTCAAAAATACTTTATTCAGTCATAAAGTGAAGCTTCTTCATAGCGTCATTATCAATGTTACTTCATGTCACACAGTACCAATCAAACGTGAACCAACAGCTATATTTACTGCAAACAGCTGCTGATTGCGTCATCCTCTTATGCTTGAAAGAGGTGTAATAGGACCAACAATTCATATTTAGAGATGTGGAAGTTCCTCTTTTGAAAATAAATAAATGAAAAATATCATGTTTCACATTCTTTCTCTCTTCCTCACAGGCCAAGCTCATAACTCCTGCTAACTACAAAGACACTGTGGAGGAGAGATTCATTGCCAAACTCTGTGGTTATCCTGTATGTCCAAACAAACTGGGCAAGGTAGAACTCTTAGCCTGGTCTTCCCTGACCTGTGAACTTACTACAACTCGACAATTAAAAAGTTCAGATTCACTTTGTCATGACTCATCTACACTGTTCAATCTCTAGATCCCAAACCAACGGTTTAAAATATCTACCAAAACAAACCGGGTTTATGACATCACAGAGCGGAAGGTGAGTTCTTTTTATTTTTCCTTACAGGAAAAATCAGGTCATTTTTTCAGAGAAATATTTATAAAGCTGCACTCCTGTTGTTTGTGTCTAGTGTTTTTGCAGCAACTTCTGCTACAAAGCTTCCAAACACTATGAGCTGCAGATATCGAAGACGCCTCTTTGGCTCAGGCAGCATGAAAGGTGCGCGGCTTCTTTTCTTTTCTCTGTTCTCAGAAAACCATTTTGGAATGTAAAAAACATTGTTTTTGCTTTATATCTCTCGGCAGTCCCCCAGAGGTGAGGTTGCTGAAGAAAGGAGATGGGTATGTACTGCTGCTTTTAGATTTCCACACAGTGAGCTAAAGTCATGTGGAAAAAAAACTACCTATGAGTATTTTTGATATATTTGGACATACGTTAAATATCAATTTTAACAATTCATAGCAGTTGATGTACTAAAGCTAATAAAAACTAGGGTTGCACTAAATGCAGGTTTCTGGCTGATCATGATCTTTAAAAAGCCTGACCTGCTGACACTGTCAGGTGTTATAATGTCACCAGGCACCCGCAATATTCCAATCTTATTTTCTAGAAAAACACTGAACAAAACCCATCAAATGATATGAACTGCACATGACGTAGCTCTCTCAAATATACTTGAATTTAGAATGTTCTTTTCTGACCTTTGCGGAGTTTGATGAGATCAGTTTCAAGTTTAGTTTATCTATATTGCGCCAATTGACAACAAAGGCTAAAAAAGTCTTTCCAATTCAATCACACAGACAGTCCAATAGATCCTAATTGTTCAAAGCAGATTAAAAGATTTCCAAGGAAACCCACATTGTATTGAATCATTGACTTGCAGCATTCACTCCTCCTCCTCCTTCACATTGGCTGATGGCCCAAAATGAAGAAAATCAGTTCACTCCTAGTTATTAAGGATAAATGTCTTTTATTTCCTACAATTGAAAATACACCTGAAAATCTGTTTTTGCATCAATTTGAGTTGAGGTTTTAAGTAAACTGATGGTGTGTTCTGTGTGCGCGTGTGTCCGTCCAGTGGGAGCTCTGGTGAGGAGGTGCTGCTGTCCGAGAGGTGCCTCAAAGAGGAGGACATCGAGGACCCCCTGGCTGCCCCGCCTCAGGACCCTCCTGGCTCTGAGCGCAGCGCCGCAGGAAGTGACCTCAGTCAAAGCAGCGACAGCGAACAGGAGCAGGACTTCGTCTCCAGCGTGGTCCCCCACCGCCGGAAAGTCCAGGTGAGCTGGGCTGACCTGCCCAAACACACAGACGGAGACGGGAAGCAGAGCGAGCAGCGACATATCGACGACCCAGAGGAGGCGGGGAGAGCAGGAGGAGATGATGCGTCTCCTGAGAACAGACCTGTGGAGGAGGCCACAGCAAAGCTGAACGAGTGTAGCGTGTCAGAGAGAGTCCATCCCAACTCTGACCTGCTGGAAGCTGGAAGCAAACAGGCTCCAAACCTGGCGGCTCTCAGCATCACCCAGGTGGGGATGAGCCAGAGAGGAGCAGCTGGGCTGCGGGATCTCCTGAACACCCACACTGGAGAAGCCAATCCTGACACGGTGCGGCTCAATCTGCTGGCGTGCCTGAAGAGGACGCTAAAGGAGTGGTGCACAGACGACACGCTGAGCTTCCTGTACGGAGCCGACCATTCTCTGGGATCCCCATTCTCCAACGTAAAGGAAACGCAGAAAGAGGAGCTGGACGAAGATGACCTCGAGGACGACGACGTGACGGAGCCAGGCGCCGAAGAGCAGGACAGGGGGCAGTCGGCTGCAGCTCCGGACTACAAGACGCTGTGGAAGGAGACTGACCGGCTGCAGCTCAGAGTCACAGAGTTTTACAGAGGGACGTGGATTCTGCCTGAGGAGGGGATAACGCCCAGCAAGGTGAGCGGAGGAACACTGCTGCTGGACAGTGGATGGAACTTTGCATCATTCTGTATAAAGTGGGGATGCACCCATCCCCTTTTTTCACTTTTGATACAGAAAACAATATCTTAGTATGCAAATCTCAAAAAAAGTCAGATTTTCATAATACTCTTTTTTTTAAATATGCAAAAAATCTATCATAATTTTGTCATTCAGAAATAATTCATGTAATTGCAATAGACCTGAAGCAGTCTAGGCGGTAATGGTAAAGGCAGTATATTGCAAAAACACATTCTCAAAGGGCAGATAATGTAATTTTATTTATATAGTACATCTTCAGCAACTCAAAGATCGATAAACTTTCAATTCTAATGAACATCTGACACTGGAACTGGAAGACATTTTAAATATCCAAAATGAATAAACAAAACAACAGAAACAACAAATAAAATGAATTATGAAGTCTCTGTAAACAAATAGGGCTAGTTGAGACCAACGCACCAAACTGAAAACTTCTGTCATCTGGTTTTTGGTAGAAAGAGAGAAAAGAGAAAAATGGTAAATTTTTACAAATGGAAATTATTGATCTTGTTTTAATTAATCATTTTTGATTTATTGCTTATTGCAACAGGCCTGCATGTATGTTTTATATGGTGAGTGTTCGCATATCTGATTGAACTGACTGCTGTATGTTGTGTGTTATCCAGGAGACAGAATCAAAGGATCCAGTTTTGCCGCTGATTGATTCCCAGGCTCAGAACCTCATCCAGAAACGGATTACAGTGGAGAAACTCAGCAGCTGGTACGTTTGTGTGCGGGTGTGTGTGTGTGTGTGTGTGTGTGTATGTATGTATATGTATGTGTTATCACAGCTCTATTATATGAACATGATCTTTTTTTTAAATATTGTTTATTAGTTTTAACCTCAGAATGTATTGCACAGTCTCAGGAACATCGTAGGTCCGGTGGGCCTCACCATGAGTGACCTCTCCACGGACCTGAACAACCTGGTCAGGACTTTCAGGTCAGAGCACCACACACACTCATACACACTTCCCCTGACAGGGCTCCAGTTTCCCTACATGTAGTTGAGTTGTAGTTTTAGAACAAACACACATGTTAGGAGATTGTTTCTGTTTGAAGTTGAAGTTCATTGGAAACCTTCATGCAAATCTACGTTTTTAGCTTTAAATTTAGGAAGAATCCTCCATTCTCTTTGTTTGTGCCTCAGTTAACCTGTAAGAAATATGGTTTATTTCCTGGAGCATGTGTGGGATTTTTTTCCCCACATCTCCCCCATTCGGCTCCTTCAGACTAGCCAGCAGCAGTTAGCAAACACCTGGTGGAGCTGCACATCTGTTGAGCTCATTATACGAGCTACTTCTCAGTGTAACGCTGGTAAAGACGTTAAAGAGTTAACAGAGGAGCCATGTTGTCATGACTTTATGAAAGTTTCAGAAAGACCAGAAGTTTCTTAAAAAGACAGAGTCCCAATTTCAAAGAGTTAAATTTCTTTTATACAGAATTTTTATAACAACTGAAGTTAACACAGTGACTTTGTAGTGCTATAAAATGGTACAATTAGTGGATTTACTTACTAATTATTAACTTGGCGAATAAATACAAGATAAGGTGCCTTCCAAAAATGGTAATGTTTCCCAAACCTTTTTACATTTTGTTACCTTACAAGCAACAACATGTAAGGCAACATTTTGTTGGTTGTATTTTATTGGTTCTTTATGTGACCGACCAACACAAAGTGATATAGTGAAATAGTTTAGAAGTTTCCATAGTTTAGAAGTGAAAGGAATTATTGTAATAATTACAGCGCCACCTCATCTCTTCCAGCTACAGACGTAAATTCTTCTTTATTCTTCTTTCTAAAACATCTCCACTCAGACTGGACAGAGCGTGTGCATGAAGACGAGTTTTCAGGTCTTTCCAGACATCCCATGTTTCATGTGAGTCTGGACCTTCACAAAGAGCTTGCCTTTAGTTGAGAGTAATTTAGTCCAGTTTTGATCCGTCAAAGTATGTTAGATTTTGAGCTGATCAGAGGTCGTTCAGAGCTCTTGATATAAAGCATAAGCTAAGAACAATGAGTCATCCAGTCTGACGAGACATGAAATAAACCAGGATCAGATTATTCTGATTAATAAAGAACAAAACAGGAGTTTGATTATGCAACTGAATTATGAAGTCAATTGGTCATTTAATTCAGTTCCACATTTTTGGACTAATTTGTTAAACTTTGCTGCCCTCTACTGGAAAGGTAGAGGCATGGCAGGACATTTGGTTTAAATAGTTAACTGTTGACTTTATAGCATACCATGTTATCAGCCTTTCTTCTTTAGGAACTTAAAATTCAAACAATGTCACTTTTTTTCTGCAAACACAAGTGATTACATCTGTTTGCTTTACTTATTTATTTATTGTGTTGTGGTAAAACTGCAACAGTTTAAAAAGATTGTGTCCAATCATTCTCATGTTCTGCTGTGTTCTTTATTGCTATTATTATTATTATTACTATTATTATTATTATTATTATTTGCTAATTAGGTGATATCTAAAGCCAACTGGTTACACTGGATTTTATTTAGGGTATCAGAGTAAGCAGGGCTGAATATACAATATGCATGTGACACTGATTTCTATTTGTGTATCATTTTCCTTCCACTCAACACCTGTGTGCTTGCTTGTGTTGGTCTGTCACATAAAATCTCAATAAAATGCAGAAACCTTTCTTACTTTCACATGTTCAAATGTTAAGGAGTTCAATGGGTGTGAATACTTTGGCAAGAAATGGTCTATTTAAAGTTAACCAAACGGAGCAAGCACTTCCAGAGTCCAGCTTCCTGCAGGAAGTCCAGTTATCAAAAACCCAACAGTGGGGTGTTTGGTAGTGTTCATCAGGATTTTTTTTTCTCTCTGTTTGCAGAAAGTCACATTAAAGCTGCAGTATGTAACTTTTATAAGCAATATATTTTTTCCATATTTGTTAAAACTGTCACCAGATAATCTGTGAAAGGTTCGATCTCCTCCACATCCTCCTTGAGCTACTATTGCCGTCTGAAGAAATGCACCACTGCCGACCAAAACAACCAATCAGAGCCAGGAGGAGGAGCTTAGTGCTGTCAATCAATGCTTTCCAATGGCCGTTACAGGAAAACCCTTTATCCTCCTTCGTTAGTGACCATGCTAATTATCCCTAGCATTCATAACATTCTCTGCTGGCTAGAATGTCGCAAAGACCAAGAGGGGAGGGTAGAAAGGGAAGAGCAGCACCACACAGAGGGTGACTGACAGCACCAAGGCCCTCCTCCTGACTCTGATTGGTTGTTTCTAGTTAGTATAGGAAGGGAAAGGCTCAGTTTTTCTCCATAGATTATCTCATACTATACAGTCACAATATAGTGACAGTTTCAACAAATATGTAAAAACATGTTTTTTGTAAAAGTTACATACTGCACCTTTAAGGTGCAATGTGACAAATGATTAAAAAAAGCTGCTCTGACCTGGACAGAGTGCGTTTCTGCCGCATCATGTTTTTAACCTGATCTTATGGTTTCCTCTGCTTTATGTTTCTGTCTCCAGGTTCAGCAACACCAACATCATCCACAAAACCCCAGAGTGGACGCTGATAGCCGTGGTGCTTCTGCATCTGTGAGTTCACAACACGCTGCTTCTCATTTCATTTTACCCAAGACTCTACAAGCTGGAGCATTGTTTTGGCCATGCCATATGGTACATAGGAGCATGTGTGTGTGTGAGTGTGTGTGCGTGAACAGTTCCGTGCTGCTCCCATCTGAGTACACACAGCTTTATCTCGGCCTGATTGCCTCCTCTCCGGATCCGTGATCCACCACAGAAGGCACACTTTTGTCAAACGAAACACACACACTTAAACACAGCACACACTCCTCGGGCCCGGCCGGTCTGGGAAAAGCCTCACCTGATCCTGATTTATGGCTGCCTCACTGGTCCAGCTCTGTTTGCTCAGTGCTTACCTTCAGGGTAAGCCCTGTTGAGAGTGTGAGATGTGTACGGCATGTCGGCCTCGCTGGAGAAAGGAACCGCAAAGACTGGAAAACTTCTTGAATAGCCAACGATGGTTATACATCCATTATTCTGACGATTAATCAAAAAATAATAATTAGGCTCATTCTGCAGAATTGTTATTAAATCACATAAGTCTTTTCATACAGTATTGAAAATGCATTAAAACAAATAATTCAGTTCATTTTTTAAACAAGAAAGTAATCATTTTATTGCCTAAGATGCAGTCCTTTAGTGAACTCTTCATTTGTAGCAAAAGATAAATCTGCAGCTAAAATATCTTCTTAACATCAACATGTGAAAAGCTCAGACCTCTCTGCTTGACTTAACATCAATACAGCATAGTACAGTTCTTCTTAGATTAACCTATTAATAAGTGGAATAATTGGTTGAATAACAATAGATTTAAAAAAAATAATTATTTTGTACAGTTTTGGTTTAATTTTTAAAGCTTTTTAAAGTGCAGTTCCACTAAAACAATGAGTCTCCTGACCCCATTATGTGACTTTTCTCCTACATATCTCAGATTGAAGTGGCTACTGACTCATAAAGAGCCTCTATATTAAAACGCTGTTCACCAAACGTGGCTGGGCCGTCCCGTGTCGCCGCGGCGCTCTATGATTTCATCGGTTCCCATTGAACTCGTCTTCCACTCCATCCTTCCATTCCTCCATCATGAATAATTTGTTGTGCTGTCTTATCTGTCCACTGCGTGGCAGCTGTGGAGCTCGTCTGGCCTCTATTGTTTGGGCCAGCTGAATAATAGATACCCCCCCCTGTAGCTGCAACACTAGACCCTGAGTTGAACCGGAGATTAAGCGGCAGAGCCGCTCCAGTCCAGGAGAGACGACAGGACGGACAGGTAGGGAGGAGGGGGCGGAGCTTAGGGACAAAACTTCAAGGGCAAGAATTTGATGATTTCCATTTTGTCAGGTTAAAAATACAAATTTTCATGTGTTTTATGTGGTAAATATAACATCTAAAATATATGCTACATTAGGGGTATTTGATATGGACTTTAGGTTTTATCACAATATTTTGTGGTAATATGATCATAACAATAAAAGTCATAAGAATTATTTATTATTTCTTTTTGAGGTAAGATCATTAACTGGAATTTGTCATGACAAAATTCTTATCATGGTAACAAATTTATCACAATAAATGATACATTTATTTATCATTTATTTATTTATCATTTCCTCAGGATAACATACCTTTGCTGTAGTATATCTAAAGGTTGCAGGATTCTAGCCCTGGAGGAATGCAGTCTGAACCACTGGGTTAGAGTCAACAGCTGCTTTATTCAGACTCCGTTTCTGTGTAATGTTCCTTCAGCGTCCACTGATCTCTGTTATTTCTACAGATGCACTGATCAGAGATTATGTGTCCGATTTTTTTTCAGTTTAATTATAAAGAAGACCTACTGCTCCCCCTTTCTATTGCTCTTGATCTCTTAAAGAACTTCAGTCATTATTTCTTTCTAGCTTTCCTTCCATAAAAGCTCCTAATTATTTACATTGGAAGGAGAGGTGACGTCACACAGTGTGTGTGATAGAGAAGTTGTTGTGAAACAGGTTTTTATTACTATAAACAAGCCAAAATCCTCATAGATTTTACAATCTGAAGCTGTATTTTCCATCTGATGTGATCTGTTAGTGTAGCGACGTGCCATGAGGTCCCACGGTCTGCTGTGTGTGTGTGTTCTCTCGTCTCCAGGCTGTCCTTCGTGTCTCCGGTGGTGCGGGACGCCCTGGAGGTGTCGGCATCAGTGCAGTATTTGAACTCTCTGATGGAGGAGCTCGGCCTGCAGCAGCACGACCTTCTCAGCCTGGTTGAGCTCTTTAAAACCTGAAAAGTTGACCTGAAGATGTATAGTGAATATGTTTAATCAGATTAAAAACTGATCATTTAAAGAAATGACGATTGTGTGTGTTTTGTGAGAATTAAATTTTTACCAAATAAAAGTAATTGTAAAAAGTCAAAGTGGAGACTGCGGACTTCATGCACAGATTATTTAATTTCCACCACTGGCAAAGATTTGTGAAGAAAAAAATGTTCTGGAGATGCACCGATGTGAAATTTGGGCCAATACCAATATCTGATATTAATATTGCAGTTCAGGCCAAAAACAGATAATTACTCATTTTGTATGCATTATATAAACATACTTCACTAACGAGAGGTAAAAAAAACTACAACACATCTGACATTTCTTCTCTGTTGAAACACGTCCAGTTTTCTCTCTTTCTGGCGCGGAGTGGTGACGCGTCTTCTCTCCATCCTTCTTTCCCTTTAAACTGTTTCTCTACATTTCTTCTTTTCTTTCCTTCTTTCTTTTCTGTCTTCTCGTCCATAACATTTGGAATAAACCCGTGAAGCAAGTTTTGTAAATGTATGCAAAATAGTGCATCATAGCAACATCCATAATCCTCCACTTCTGAAAGTAAATCTGTTGGGCTTCATGTATGTCGACAGCAGGTGGAATATTAATTGTGGCTTTGATTAAAAGAAGCATTTAACAGTTTTTCTTTTTTTTTATTTTTTATTTTTACAGTGAATAAATGAGGCTAATAAAAGGTCTGATTTATTTAAAGGTTTTTCGACGCGTCTGCACGTATGTGACGCGGCGCCGGATAATGTGCACAATCTGTGGCCGGCTATGTGCAAATCACATCCTTGAGGTTTCAATATTTAACCAAGGCAGAGGCAACTAAAAATCACACCCAGCTTTTCCCCAGTGAAAGCAGCATGTCCACACGGCCGCTTATTGCTACAGTTAGAGGCTCTGCTACTGTAATAAAAGTTGCTCAAATCCTGCAGACTTCCTTTACGTTGCGTTTTATGGCCCCCCCCCCTCCATGTCATTTGTTATATGGGGACGTGAATGATTGCTTTGCCTGAGAATATTTATTTTTGGCCAGATGGCGCACGCTGCGAAACGTTCCTCTGCTTAAATGTGTGAGATATGAGCTCTGAGCTGCCATGCAGATTGGGAGTTTGTGATTGATGGTCTGCATGACTTCACATAGAGCTTCTTGTTTTTCTTGACGCTCTGAAAAATCAGCGGAGCGACGCAGAGAGGAGGACAGCAGTGACACTCTCAGGTTGTTCTAGTGTGAATCGGGCCCGCCCTTATGCCCCTCTAGATATGCAGTGATGTGAAAAGATAACTTAAGAGTTCACATAAATGTTTGAAATCATCAGATTTGACATGCATTTGAATTTTTAATGAATGCAAAATGCAGTTTTCAGATTTTTTTTTCTAGTAGACAAAAAACAATCCAAACCAACCTGCTTTAAACTTGGTAATGATTCTTTTACTTTGATGAAGGGGAATTTTGTCCCGCTCATATTCATAGAATTGTTGGTTTGTTTTTTTCTCCATCCATCAGCTCATTGGTTCTGCAGTATAGTCCAAGTATGCTTCTCCTTAGGGTCATGACCTGATGGCGGGGGGGGGATCCCTCAGGATTTTAGTTCCATCAGTTAAGACAAGTGGTTCAGGTCCTGGAGAAGCAAAGCAGCCCAAACTATCATCCCACCAACACCATGTGTGACTGTTGCTATGACAATTTCCTGAAGTTCAGTCTTGCTCTAACTCCAGATGAAACGGGACAAACACCTTCCAACTGTTGTCATCAATACACAGAATATTTTGATGAGATTTTGGTTTTCATCTGTTCTTAAGTGTCTTTATTCCAGGTTGTGTTTTGAGATGTTTGGCCTACTTCGTGGGGTCAGACAGGTTCTGTTTATTATGTGTTTTCCAGCCACATAGTGCAATTTTATGGCACAATCATGTAACTATGACACCTTCAGTTGTTATAAAACTGCTGTGCATCAAATATGTCTTCATAATTGAACGGCTTGAAATTGGGCCTCCGTCTCTTTAAGAAACTGCTGCTCTTTCTGACAGGAAGTCATCATAACATGGTTCCTCTATTATCCCTTCCCCATTGTTGCTCTGAGAAGTAGCTGCTTTAATGAGCTCATCAGATGCACAGCTCCACCAGATGTTTGCTAATTGTTGCTGGGGGTTACAGCTCATATAAATTATTCTTAATTTTTGTGCCACTCCCCTGAAAGGATGGCGCCCTGCGTGGGGAGCCACAATGGATGTGCGGGGCTGGGGGGTAGGAAATCAGCATAGGAGACCTTTAAGTTAACATTTAATCCATGCTTATATAAACAAATAGAAGACATTTTATAAAGCTGATCCAAATGTTCAATCTTGGAAATGTATCATTTAGCTCCATTTTTATAATAATTGTGAAAACAAATGATAAATATCAGTTAAATAGGAAGAAAAAAAAAACAGCAGTTCAGAACAGGAAACGAAAACGCCGGCCCATGTTCAGTGGAAATCTGAGGAAATCGGCTCATTTCAGTCCGTGCTGCGTCTCCTTGTGCCTCCTCAGGTCCACCTTCCTCTGGAAGCCTTTCCCACAGAGGTCGCAGCCAAATGGCTTGAAGCCCGTGTGCTTCCTGCTGTGGGTGATCAGGTTGGAGCTCTGACTGAAAGCCTTCCCGCACACCTGGCACTTGTGTGGCTTCTCGCCTGCAGCGGGGAACAAGCGGTTGAAACGTTCGGTCATGTTGGGAGGAGGAGATGAATCTCTTCATGTTATTCCCATATACATGTATGTATGTATGTATGTAGGTACTGCACATAAGTGGCTCGTCTTTCTCACCTGTGTGGATGAAAGTGTGCTTTTTCATGTCGGACTTCTGGTGGAACCTCTTGCCGCAGTACTGGCAGGGATAGGGCCGAGTGTCTGAGTGGATGAGCAGGTGGGTGGAGAGGGTGGAGGAACGCTTAAAGCTCTTCCCGCAGATTTTACAGCTGAAGCTCCTTTCCTGTTCAAAGAATCACGTCACCAATCGTTTAAAGATATTATATTCTAATATTCATGACATACAGAGCAAAAATTACCCTTTTCAAGTTAAAACGTGTAAAAAACAAGACACTTTTGCTATAAGTGAAAAAATCTGCCAGTGGAAGTGGCAGATTTTTTGAATCAATATTAAGAAATTAATGGCTTTAAAAAAAAAACAACCTGCTAGATCTTACTTGTTAGTTAGTTTTGTCTTATTTAAGTGTGTTTAAAGATATTTACACAGAAACTTTGTAAGATTGAAGTTTGGGCTTTTAGTTGGTCTCATCTGTATTTCTGGAGGCAGCCCTACTCAATAAATCTGAATTTAGTCATCAGGTTGGTATCTCAGTAATTCTGTTCAAATAGTAATTATTTACACACACACAGAAAATAACACAAGATATATTACTGTCATTTCTGATGGCTATGGCTTACAGCTGTTACCAATAAAATAATTTTACGATTATGTTATGACATAATCATGGAGAAGACTGATGACTTAACAGATGTCCACGACTGTCTCTGACAGTTTCCAAGGTTAGCCACCAAATATTCACAAACAGCTGTATCTGAGTATTGTCTTGTAAAGTTGAGTGGAAGGAAAAGCTTTGGTAGGAAATGATTTACAGGCAACAGGGCCAAACTCCTGCCTTGAGCGCATGGTGAGGCTAAACTATTTCAAGGGTTCGTGAAGTTTGTGTGTAGCTGCTCCTGAACCAGAGAGGTGAGAAGCATCTTAGCCAGGATATTAGGAGTAAAGTTTCCATTTTATTTAGAAACCAAAGTCCCAGAGTTTGGAGGAAGATTCATGAACAGAAGCAACATGAGCAGAATCCATGTTGCTTGAGGCCTGGCTTTTTGTTTCCAATCATTAGTTATGTTTTTCATCTAATTATCGTAAATTTTGAGCGAACTTTTAAAATTGAAAAAATATATATAGAAAAAAGAAAGATAGAAAATGCTAAATGGGAGTTAGGCGTGTTTCCATCCACCGGTTTGGAATGAATCACCGAATAGCGTCGATGTGTGTATGTGAAATTGGGGAAATACTTTTGAATTTTGCTGATTTCATCTTTTCAACCTTTTCTAATGAGCATTAAAAAAACATTACGAAAGCAGCTGGAGATGATTTGGAGAGACACGTCATCTGAAATCCTAGAGCGCTTCATCCTTCCTTCCTGCTGACCGGCTCTATGGAGATTCTGAGGTGATTTTCCAGCTGGACTTGGTACCTAATTACTGCCAAAGGCACCAAAAGCTGCTTTAATAGCTCTGATGTTGCTGTGATTTGACTAAGTGACAGTAAGATGGAAGATGAGCTCAGAGAGCAGCTGAAGGAGCCATCAGTGCATCACCTCCATGCCACACCGCATTCCTCCAGGAATCTATGCAGGAGGGCCTCTGACCCCTTCTGGAATACTAAAGATTCCAAATCTTTAGTATTTCTGGCAAGTCCAAATTTTCTGTATACACGTTTTTTTCCCTCTCTTTTAGAGAAATTAGCTCAGAGTTTTATGAACAATAAGCCATAATCATCAAAATTAATTAAAAAACGCTTGAATTCTGTCACGGTGTCCCATGTTTTTGTATAATATGAGTTATCTCATTTAAATTTACTCCACCGATATGAGCTGCTATTTACTAAAAATAATAACTAAAAGTAATAATCAAAGAGTCATCAGGGCCTTTTGCGTAAATCCTGACCACGTGGGCCCTCAAAGGCCCCTGAGCATTGTGTTTCAGCCTGAGGCTGGTACCTGGGAGTGAACAGCTCGGTGCTGATCCAGGCTCACTGCGTGTCCGAAGGTTTTCCCGCAGATCCCGCACTCAAAAGGCCGCGTCCCGCTGTGCGAGCGCCGAACATGCACCTCCAGGCCGTGGGGCGTGGAGAAAACCTTTGGGAAATAAAATACAGTAAAATTAGAAACGTATGGCGAAAAGAATAATAATAATATGTTTTAAATGATATTTTTTTTCTCCTTTTATTTAAATTAAATGTTTCCCCAGATTAAAACAGGATTTGTCTTTGTAAAGCGCTACCTTGCAGCATTTGATGCACTTGTAGGATCCGTTTTCCTCCACGTTAGAGTGCAGAAAGTCTTCCTCAGATTTGATTTCCTTCTGCTTGGCCTCCGCGTACAGCTCGCCCCCGACCCGCATCCTGTAGATCCCGCGGCCCGCGCACGGGGAATATTCCTGGTAACAGCCGGACCCGAGGCCCCGCTGCGGGTAAACGCGCTCACTGCCGCCGCCGCCACCGCCGTGCTCTGTCCCGTAGATCCCCGCTGCGGGTGAATGGGACCCCCCGTGGCCCCGGATATGCCGCCGGCGCTGATAGGGCCCCTGAACCAGATGCCTCAGATCTGCGCCGGAGTACGCCGACCAGGAGTAAGGAAGGAGCGGGATGTTGAAGGGGGCGTCCTCCGCTGCGGGTGTGGGGCATTTCTCCGAGTCTGAGGGGAGGAAGGAGGGAGAAGGGGGTATTTAGGAGATTTACTTTTAATAACTTGGAGATATACATCATTGTTTCTGTCATAAATATTCAAGAATCAGAGTAATTAAGAAATTAATTTGGTTTAATCATTTTTGTTTTATCATTTGTGCCTCAATCTTTGTCAATTGTCGTTTCAAATATAGTACATAATAATAATAATAATAATAATAATAATAATAATAATAATAATAATAGTACAGGTCAGAAAATTAAAACGATTAATATGAATGAAAATATTAGGAACTATTTGATTAAAAGTCGGCAGAGATTCCAACAAACTTTTCAGCTTTTCCGGATAAAATGAGATTGTCTCAGACCTGGTGAGGAGGACGGAGACGGCGGGCGCCAGAAATCACAGTCGGAGTGGCGCTCGGACCCGCTGCCGCCGCAGCTCAGCGGGGAGCTGGAGGACAGCGACCCCCGGGACCGCCGGCTGGAGCCCGAAGACTCTCTGCCGGCGCTCGGGTTTTCCTCGGGCTCCAGTTTGGTCGCGAGCTCCTCCTGAAACCTGCTGGCTGCTGACAGGGAAGCGCACCTTTTATTTGAATCATTTCCACTGACAAGCAAAACAAAAACCAACAAACAGACAAACTAACTGACAAAAATAAAACTCGCTCCTCTGTTACAGTTCCCATTGATAATTAAGCACACATGTACCCACCTGCGCATACGTGAGCCAGGAGAGTGTCCAGCCTGGCGTAGCCATCGTCCGGGCAGCGGGGCTGGTGGTAGCTGTGGGCCCGTTTGCTCTTCACCAGGAAGGACCTCGGCATGGTGCGGGACTCTGAAGCTCCTCGGCTCTTCCTCTCTCGCCAAGCGGCTCGGAGTGTCTCTCTGGACAGATTGGAACACCACTGCTTGTCAGGCGAGACGGCGTTTGGGATTTCTGGCCCCTCATTACGCATGCTCAAAAACAAGCGGTGCAGTTCACCAGATGTCACCAGGGGGCAGGCTGCCAAAAGCGTGGCGGACCTCCCGCCCCCCCGCTGTCCACCGGGAGTTACATTAGTTACATCCTTTGATACTTTCTGCCATCTATAGATCTATAGATGACGTGGACACTCCGAGGAAGATAGATTGGATATTATATCCATGAGTATGGTTTATTATTTAAATTCGTGGATTTAAAAACAAAAAAGGGTTTTAAAATAGAATATGATATACTTATATGATATATATATATACTGCTCAAAAAAATAAAGGGAACACTTTAAGTGTTAAACACCTGTTTAAGTGTCCCCTTTATTTTTTTGAGCAGTGTATATATAAAGTGGGTTTGTAATTAATCTGAATTTTATAGTTTGTAGACAGGAGCAAAGCTGGAATTGTCCACGCCATGAGGGGGAAATGACACGCGCAATTCAGGTGCAACATTTATTATTTTTTCAAATGTCCATCAATATGTTTATTGATGTCCTGTTACAGTGCCCCCTGTTGAATGTCTGTCCCTCACACCAGGCCAAGATCACATATTTAGGTTAAAACATTAGCGGATTTTTGCAGTATTTTAAAAAAAAAAAAAAAAGATAGATCGATAATAAATACAGCATAAAGCCTGTTGTTAACATGGTGGTTTAAACAGCCGAAGTAGCTTGTTCTTGTTTGGAGAACAAGCTAAATGACGAAAATGTTCACAATTAAAATATTTGCAAATACTAGAGGAAATTTAAAAAAAAATCCGTAGAAAATCATATACATACTGCAATCTGATGTGTTGTTTATATATTATATATTAATATACAGTATTAAACTGATATCTGTTATTTTGAAAGCTAAAACTAATCTGGATCTATTCCTCTATAGAATCTAATCAGCTGTTTGTTTTTATTTATTCTTTTTTTTTTAATTACGGATTTGTGGTTGATCTTACGGCTCGTTTAAAAAGAATCCAAGAAGAATCAGGATGTGCTTTATTATTATTATTATTATTATTATTTTTTTTTTTTTTTTTAAATCAGACCTACATTTAGATTCCCATCACAACAACAACACAGGAATAAAACTCCCTAAAATGTTCATATTTCTGTCTCGTCACAGAAGAACTCCAGCGTCTCTTAAAGCGTGCTTGTTGTCGCCGTTCAGGCCGGGCTCGGTTCTGGTGGATAATGACCCGCCTGTTGGCCCGGCTGAAAAGTGATCCCGTTAATGAGATGCACAACAGCCTGCCGGTGGGGAGTGCGGCTATCGCTTTACAGCCACACTGCTTCGGCTTACCTGCACTGACTTCAGCCTTGTTGTTTTACATCATTAAAGCCTGCGCTGCCGAGCCGGGCCGAACCGAATCGGGCCGGGTTGAGGCCCAGCCAGGCGGCCCGCGGAGCAGGAAGGAGAGTTTGAGAACCAAATGGAACGGTGAGCGCAGGTTGAGTCACATGAGGACATTTTCAGCAGAAATCTGTCAGACTCTGCGAATCCAAATCATTGCAGAGCCTCTGGAAACAGTTTGGGGGTCAGTTAGGAAAAAGCAAAGCAGCATCGATTTTCTTTTTGTGTTTGTTTCAGCTTGTTGTGGGAGCAGAGTTTGTTTGCAGCAGCTGCATCAAGTGAGAGAAGTGCAATCAGAAGGCAGATAGGCATGAAGCTGAAACACATGTCTCATACTCACAGAGCCGTGATACTGCAGCCACCATGTCCCAGTTCTGAGGACACACTCTGTCCTAGTGTTGGCGTGTGTGCGTGTGTGTGTGTGCGTGTGTGTGTGTGTGTCTAAATGCTCCCCAAAATCTGCAGAAAGTCACCACAAGCAGCTTTCTTCTAAAAGAACCACACTTCACTGACTCTGACGCCTATTTACTCTCTCTCTTTCACAACACACATTCTTGTTTTCTACCTCCCTCCCCTCAGAAATGAATTTTCCTGTTAGTCAGCCATGACAGAAACACAGAAACACTGATTCATGCTTTGATAAAAGAACGCAGTGGAGCTCGAATCGTTCTGCATTTGCATTGAACTAAAATAAATCATGTTGCCGTTTAAAACTGGACTTCCCTCTTCTTTAAGGGGGCTGAGGAGTGGGGGCTTTTATTCCCTGTTTTACACTTCATGCTCGAATTTTACAAATAAATTGCCCTGTTGTTTAACTTTAAAAAAAAACAATTCCTTGACCCCCCCTTTTTTTGTAATAAATAAATAAATAAATAATAATAATAGAGGGAAACAACTGAAAAACTCTTTGCCTGCATTAGAATTTTATGGCCAAACTCTCACCTTGTCCTCTAATAAGAAGGTCACAGTTTTTTGGGGTTTTTTTTTACCAATCAAAAGGCAAACAAGACTAAAAGCTTTGAACACCACCTTCTCCTTCTCCTTCTCCCAGTCTTCCCAAACTCCCGTACGGAAAGGTTTGATGATGCATTTGAGTGACTATGTGAGTACAGTAAATGCGAGCCTCTGATTATTTTCAGCCCTAACAGGGACAGTGCAGTGTGACAACATGCTAGACCCGGGTTACACACTGACTCAGAACAGGAAACCAAAGGCAGAGTCGATAGGACGCTATCAGTGCTGCCACAGGCTTCTCACTTGCATCCCCTTCACACCCCCCTCCTCCGCCCCCCACCACCACCCGCCTCCACCACAGGCCTGATTCTCGCTCTCTGACTATTAAAGGGGGTATGTGATTGAAGCAGAGGCCCGCAGTGATGGCAGCCTGGGAGTGAGTATGGCTTTCTGTTTTTTATATGTACATATATATATGTATATATATATATATAAATGCTTTCCCTTTTTGCTGCAGCTGTCTGCCTCTGTCTGAGGTGCGGATCATGAGCTCTCGGGGTTAAATAAAGCCCTCTGCACTGAGTGAAGCCATGAGGTTATTTTCTCAGGCTCAACCTCGAACCCCTTTTTGGCCCTTGAGACAGTGTGGGGGGTGTGTGTGTGTGTGTGGGGGGCCTCTTAGTAGTTTTAAATACACCTGAGGCTGCAGCGTTTGCACCGCATGTGTGTGAATGTTTACGAGAAGCAGAGTGCAGCAGCAGCAGCCCGTCAACTGTTGTCTTGATTTTAACTAGGTGAGACGGTGACCGTCTTGGCTGCACCTGCGGTGTCCAGCAGACAGTATCTCATAAACACATTGATGACCTCTGACCCTCAAAAACAAACCTTAAGGTTTTTTTTCATGTGGATTTTATTTGTCAGAACAGGAACTAAGTGATGCTAACCTGTGAAGTAGCGCCACTGTGCTAATGTGAAAATGTGAGCCGATATCGACATCCGATATTAATACCCCGATAACTGATATTTACCAATGTCATATATTTTTAAATATATAGATTTATATCCACCTACCCTCTCGACACCGTGTAGAAGCCCCTACTGGTACCGGTGTCTGCATCCCCAGAACCAGAACCAAACACAGAGAAGCTGCATTCAGCTTCTATGCACCAGAAATCTGGAGCAAATTTCAAGAAAACTGCAAAATAGCTGAAACACTGAGGATGTATTTGATGTATAATAATTATTTTATCAATGGCACGTGACAAAATGTGATGTCTGTAACAGGTTTCTCAACTGGTGACTGTTTGGTGTGTTTATGATGTTTTTTTAGTTTTTTAAAAGTTTTTACAATGTTAAGCACTTTGTTGCTGAAATGTGATGTACAAATCAACTTGATTGATTGATTAAAAGCAACCACACTGCTGACATCGCTTCCCTGTGAAGCACATCACAATCCTGCAACTGCATCACTATCACCGTCACATGACCGGAAATCACAAAGCAAAAAAACACACGACCGACCCCCTCCCCTCACACTTCTAAAACACACAAACGGAAATACACACCAGTCGTTAATATCGACCTGGTTCTACTTATCGGGCTGATATGTTAAAAAATTACTAGCCTCGGCCGATACCGATGCTAAAGCCGATATATTGTGCATCCCTAGCATGAAATAAACAATATAAAAAGCAAATGAATTGACACAGCATAGGCGAACGGAGTCCACTCGTGTGTAATTATATAAATGCAGCCGTTCTATGAAAAACTTTAGATCAGGGGGGCCCAAAGTGGGTCCTCGAGGGCCGGCACCCTGCATGTTTTAGTTCTCTCCCTGGTTTAACGCACCTGGATCAAATGACGACTCGTTAGAAGGCCTATGAAGAACATTGACCTGCTGAAAAGGTTGTTGGTTCTACCAGGGAGAGAACTAAAACGTGCAGGATGCCGGCCCTCGAGGGCCCACTTTGGACACCCCTGATTTAGAGGTGTGATAGAGAACTGAAGCAGCTAAGAGGTCTAAAGCAACTCTGGGGGAGCTGCGCTGACCCACAGCTCCAGTGGAAGAGTCTGTTGGCTATAAGATCCAGTTTAGCATTTATTGAGAAGTGTGCAAAACAACACCTGTGAGGCAAACATGTGGAAAAAGGAGCTCTGATTAGATGAGAACAAAGTGGTTTTTGTCCATTTCTTCCAGTAAAACACGGTGGTGATGACATCATGCTGTGGGGATGGAAGATGGCCAGAACTGAAAAAATAAACAAAAAACTGGACACTGGGGCAGAGTTGCATGCAAACTTGTTCAAGACGAAGGGCAAAATATCTGCAACTTTAATTCCAGCGAAATCAACTTTTTCTTTGTTAAAACAAAAAAAAAAAGTTTGAAAACAAACTATCTTTTTCCTCCCAGTCTGCAGGTCGGGCTGCCGTGAGCAGACTGAGAAGAAGTAAAACGGGGCCCATTTCAAATCTTCGTTGCTCTAGAAAAACAAAGATTTGAGCTGAACTCTCCAAGCAGAGCTCCGCTCCGCAGCAGACGCAGGATCTGTGTGACTGTCTGTGACGGATCCCTGCTGCACGGCCTGTTGTGGCTAAACCGACTTTTTCCCTGCATTTACATCCCCGCTCAGTTCCACTCACTGAGAGTGAAGCGTTCGCCTCTGCACCCCCCCATCTCAGTGTGGTATCAGAATGAAAACCGCATTGTGCTATCTTATCCTCCCACACGTTCCCTTGGCTCTGAAGCACTAACCGCACTTTAACACCCCGCTCTCTTTGTTTTAAACTCTCTCCACGCTTTCCCCTTCAACTAAGCAATCAGGTCTCACTCTCTCTCCCCCTCCACCCCCCACCCTTCTTTGGGAGGAGCGAGCCGAACCTCATCCAGCTTCCAGCCCGGTACCACCTGCGGCCAGCAGATAGGGACAGAGTGTGAACACAATGAATGATTTACTGGACGCTCCTGACTGCAAGACGGTTCTTCTTTCACACTCAGAGTCGTTGTTTTTCACACCTTGCCCCCCCAACTCCAATCTTGCATCCTGTAACTTTTTTTTTTTTTATAAATGGGGAGGGCTTTAAGAGGGGGGGAGTTGGAACCAGCTGAATGTTCCGGTCCAACTCCTGATCGACGTCGATTTGAAACTCCAGGGTTCAGCAGATTCTGAGGAACAAGGAAGGGAATAAAATGGAAAATGAACTCTCTCTCTCTCAACATATCTTTGGATTTATGTTGTAAACACTTCACAAATCACACACACACACACACACACATCCATCACTGTGATCAGCAGCTCCCCTTGTTCGCAGGCTTTGCAGCCGTTTCTGGTTGTAAATTCTCCAACACCAAGAATCTGGCCGGGGACGTTGGTGTGTGGACTTCGAGAAAAGCCGCGGTGTGTTTCCTGGTCATTGTGTGCTTCAGGAGATGAAGCAACGTTTTGAAAGGTCAGAGTTCAACAGGCACAGTCAAACTTAAATCAGCCTCCGGATCTTTTTTGTTTTTGTTTTTTTGTTTTGAATGTTTCCTTGGCTTTTTGTGTGTATTGTTTTCATTTGGCTCCTTGTTAAATCCAGAATAGACTTCACAATTCTCCTTCCCACATTTAAAGACATTAAAAATCAAACTCCATTATACAGCTGCTGATCTGATTGGTCCAGATGTTCCTAACAGAGCGCTTCATTGTCAGGCTGCAGGTTCATCCCTGGTTCATAGAGCTTCTAAAACTAGAATGGGAGGCAGGTCATTTAGTCTGAGGCAGATACTCTGTCTACTTTTCAGACTAAAGCCTTAAAACTTTCTTATAGTTAGGCTGGCTCATGTTATCCTGAGTTGTCTCTAGTTATGTTGCTATGGGCTCAGACTGCTGGAGGACCACTACTATCAATCAATCAATCAATCAATCAAATTTTATTTGTATAGCACATTTCAGCAGCAAGGCATTTCAAAGTGTTTTACATCATATCAAACACAGAAACACAAAGCAACATAGAATCAACAATCAAAACACGACATTAAGTCAGGTTCCATCAATAAATTTTGTAATTGATTACGTTTCAAATACAATCCTAAACAGGTGGGTTTTTAGTCTAGATTTAAAGGAAGTCAGTGTTTCAGCTGTTTTACAGTTTTCTGGAAGTTTGTTCCAGATTTGTGGTGCATAGATGCTGAAAGCTGCTTCTCCTCGTTTGGTTCTGGTTCTGGGGATGCAGAGCAGACCAGAACCGGAAGACCTGAGAGGTCTGGAAGGTTCATACAACAGCAGATCTTTAATGTATTGTGTTGCTAAGCCGTTCAGTGATTTATAAACTAACAACAGTATTTTAAAGTCTATTCTTTGAGCTACAGGGAGCCAGAGTAGGGACTTTAAAACTGGTGTTATGTGCTATTCCTGACTCTGTTACTTTTTCCTACTACTCTCCAATTGTGCATTATTTGCTTTTGTGTCGACCTTTACCTTCAGGTTCTCTCAGTTTTTTACTCTCTGCAGAAGCTACATCTGATCTGCCTCTTTTTAGCTGTTGATGAAACATTTGGCTCCGGATCCGTTTAGCTGAGTTTCTCTCCTAGATGAAGCCACTGAAGGAGCCACTGCTGCCATTAGCTTTTTAGTTTTCGCTGACATAGAAAGCACGTCTGGATCAGTGGCTCTGTTTCTTGCGTGTGTGTGCGTGTGTGTGTGTGCTCTGTTTTACAATCAAACCTCAGTTGATTGTGGTAGGTGGGCGTTACCACTGATGGTTTCCTTCTGTTAAAGGAAAGTTTTCCTCTCCACTGTTGCTACGTGCATCCTCACACTGCAAAAACGCTTTTCTCAAAACAAGTTAAAAATAATAAAAAACTAGATATTTTTCCCATGTTCTAAGTTTCCAATTGAACTGGTACTTTATATCAATATTCCAGAATTATTGATTTAAGACAAGCTTCTTTATCCTACTTAAAAGTGACTTGTAAGTTAGTTTTTCCTTATTTCATGAGTTATTAAGTTATTTGCACAAGAAACTAAGCAACAAGATTTGGTCAAATGTCGTGTTTTTGCGGTGTAGTGTGAGGGATCGCTGATACAAGGCTGGCGTCTTTCTGCAGGCGCTACGCGTTCGTCCAGAACGCCTGAATGCTGCAAGTCAGTGACTCGATGCGATCTGCCGGGTCTCCTCTGACTGAATGCTTTCGAACCAGTTTGAGTAAAGAACTGAACTGGACTGAACTATTTGGTACCACTGATCAATTTGGAGTGGATATATTTGACAGAATTAACTTTTTGTCTGTATTTCCCTTTGAATATGTGGAAAAAATTTTAAATTGGTTTGTACAATTGTTTTGGTTTTTTTTGGTCATTCACCAAAAATTAGGCACTTGAGGGTTTCTCACAGAAAAACTCACATCTGACGTTTCTGATGTTGCTTGGGGTGTAAAACGTCTCAAATGTAGGGTAAAAAAAATCCCCAAACACAACGTCGTCGGTTGTGCTTCCACACCAGACGTTCATCTCAGCAACACTTCTGCTGATCGTCGTGCATTCTCCCCCCCCCCCCGGCATCAAACTTAGCAGGAGCCAATTCTGTTTTAGCAGAACTGATTTGACTTTCTCAGTACTCTGTACTCTGTCACACACTCGGCCATTTGCATCCGTTTTGTCACCCAGAGCTGAGAAGATGAACTCTGAAAGTGTTTGTTTTTCTTTTTTTTTTGAACCGATGCAGGTTGCACACATCTCATTACCGTTTTTAGCTTAATGGGGGTGAAAAAGAAAGAAAGAAAAAAAAGTCAGGTGATTTAAGCTTTTGTAGCGGCCGTTTAAATGCATAAGTAACTAAAATTCGAACGTGAATCTTATCTCTGGTGAGAAACAGCCATGGAAGACGGGAGTGTGTTGCATGTGAAGAGAGTGCAGCTGTCTTATCTGTGGTTTGCTTGTGAAGACGTGTTGATGTGTGATTTTCTGCTAGTCATTTCTAGTCCACAGGAGCCACAAAGTTTTCTTCTTCCAGTTTTAATTTGCACTGACTGCACCGATGGAAAATATCCGTCCTCGTGTTTTTCCTGTCCACTCTCCAGAATATGGAAAATGCAAAAGAGCACACTGAGAGCAACTTAAATGCTTAACGTATACGGGGGGCACACCACACCCTCCAGCCCCGGACTGACCCTTCTATAACCGCTGACCACTCCTGGCAAGACTTGACTGGACTGTCGTCTCTTGATTGCGAAATCAGTTCTACAGAAACCGAGCTTGAACGCCTCTGAAAGCTCCATCTACAACAGTGACTGTGACTTTTCTTATCTAACACAGAGAACATCTGCACCAACAGTGACAGAGTAGAATATTATCATGTTGGAACCGAAAAGCAGAAGACCTTAGTTCCTTTTTTTTTTTTTTATCTCTTTCTCTCTTCAGTAGTTGCTGAGACAGAAGATGGACTCTGCACAGGGTTACGGCTGCAAGATTTTTTATTTTTTAATTCTCAGAATGAAAACCGGTGTAATCGGAGACTGGTTTGCACTGTGCAACACGCAGATACAATATCTGACGCATGAGGTTGGGTGTAGCTTAGCTGTTTTAACTTAACTGATTCATTTCTGGTTCACGTTCAGCAATTTTTAATCTTGTGACTGAACCAGAACAAGTTATTACAAAAATAAAACAGAGTCATGACCAAACGTTTTACCACTCACATAAGAGTTGTGTGAGTTTCACTTGCTTCTTCTTTTGATTATGTATTCATTGTTGTTGTCTTGCCATTTCAGTTTCTTCCTTGCATCGGTTCAGCTATTCTCAGTTGTTGTTCAGGTTTCTTTTCCCCCTTTCATTCGTTTTGTTTCTCTTTGTTTTTCTGCTTCAGCTCATCCAACTTTGTGCTTCCCATCCCAGCTGGTACTCATCTCCTCATGTTCCCTCACCTGTCCCCTCCCCAGCTGCATCCACTCATCTGTAATTAGCTCCTCTGCTCCCTCCTCAGCATGTTTAAGCTCCCAGGTTTTGTTTTTTCGCCTCTGGTTCCTTCTGTTGTTCTCTGCTTTTCCTCCTTGTCATCCTGTTAACTTGCAGCTCTGGGGATCTGTAAGCTTTTCTTCATCTTCATAAAAATAAAAAAGTAAGTAAATAAACAATTCTGCTTACTTTTGGTCTAGTCTCAGACTCGTGCATCTTTACAAGTTGTATTATTAAACTGTTCATATAATTTCATCCTTCAAAATAACCAAATGTGTACTAATTCCCTGTAAATCTCTTGAATTGTTTGGAATGTTGACTTTATAGTGAAAATAAAATCATATTTAAAGAGGAAAAATGAAAGAATCCTCCTGACATTAGCATCAGTTTGGCCTCCCATGCAGTTCGCTGCAGGTTTTAATGTCATTTTTGACTTCAGGTTAGTCCAGCATCACTCAGCGTTAACCAGGAGGTTCTCCCTCTCACTACAGCAAAGGCAGAAAATCAGATGTGTTGTAAGAAGTGCATGCATGTACTGAAACTAGATCTTTACACTCACTGAATAAAAAGACACACATACACACTTTTCCCTCTGCCTGAAGTTAAATCAAAAGAAAACTTTCTTGTTTTAGCTCAGTTAGAATGACCAAAATGATGCCTATTTGATGAACACATTTTTGAAGACAGTTATTTCGGATACTGACCAAATGTATGCAAACTTTTGCAAAACAGATAAATAAATCTCTAAAAATATGTTCATGCTAAGTTTTCTGGTATTTAGCAAATAGAAATAATTTTGCTAATTCTAACTGAGCTAAAATAAGAAAAGTTTGGTCTGATTTAACTTCAGACAGTGAGGTAAAAAATGTGTTTGTGTCTTTTTATTGAGTGTAAAATATCTGGTTCAACTGACAACGACTTAGGCCATAATTTTAGGAAGTTGACGATATGTAAATGTTGGCAGTGGCAGTGTTAGCCAGCCCATGACATGTGTGTGTCATCAACACTGGATGGAAGCAACTGCTGTGTATTTGCTCCATAATGCTGTTGTGCAGTTTAATATGCGACCTTTAGTATTTGTTGTTTCAGTTTTACTTTATTTAAATTGTAGTGTTTAACCGAGGCTCTATCATATTCAGCTACGGTGCGTCTTCTGTTACTGCCAAACGTTTGGATTTGAGATTAGATTGTCTTGGACATTGAGGGGAATATTTTTTCTGGTGAAGAAATTTGGAGAACTATCATAGTTCCTGTGTCATCATTTTAGTCATATTCGCATTCAGTCCCTGTGTGGGTTTGATTCTTCATTCCACGCCTTAATAACAGTTCTGGTTTCCGTAGAACGGTGCTATGAATACAGCGACGTCCTTCAGTCCGTACCACAGCTTTATGATGATCTTTGTGTTTTCCACCATGTGGGGCAAAAAGTACTGAAAGTTCAGAACATTTTATTTTAACAGTAACCTATCACCGTTCAGATTGTAGAAAAGATGTTGGTCTTCGTCTAGTAGTGCAGGTTGCCTTTGGGTTGCTATAGTCACTGCAGTGCAAAAGCCCATAAAACTTGTAAAATCCTCTCTGCCTCTGCTAAACGGTGTTTGGTGTGAGCAGATTGATGGTGTGGAGCAACATCTCCCACACTGGGAAAAACTGGGGTTCTGTTGTGCTGTTATGATCAGTCAATATCTTACCTGCAGCAGATCCAGCCAGGAGCTGTTCAGGGCAGATCCAGAAGCCTGAGCGACGTTCGCCATGTTAGACAATAACATAGATAGATAGATAGATAGGTCTGGACAGTGGCACAATAGGTAGCACTGTTGCCTTGCAGCAAGAAGGTCCAGTTTGCATGTTCTCCCTGTGCATGCGTGGGTTCTCTCCAGGTACTCCGGCTTCCTCCCACAGTCAAAACATGACTGTCAGGTTAATTGGTCTCTCTAAATTCTCCCTAGGTGTGAGTGTGTGTGTGCCTGGTGTTGCCCCGTCTGTCTTTGTGTTGCCCTGCGACAGACTGGCGACCTGTCCAGGGTGAACCTGCCTCTCGCCCGGAATGGAGAAAGGAACGCATGTGGGGTGTACATTTTCTGTGTATGGATATACTGTATATATACTGTATGTATATATATATATATATATATATACTGTATATGTAATATAGTGTCAAATAACTTTCCAGGAATCCTTGATCATCTATGTTCGGACATTTGCATCTCTCTCTATCTATATAATTTTTTTTACAGTGCGATTTATTTTCAGTTTTTTATTCTGCTCAACATTACCATTTTGGTGTGAGAAGTTTAAAATCTAATGAGTCATAATAAGTTAATAATAGGAATGCTACTCCTCTAATTCTTAGTAAAGGTAAAACTCACATTTCTCTCACACATGAATTAATCATAAAGATATGAATTGATTGTCAACCCTTTGTGGAGTCATGTGATTGCTTCTACAACATCAGATAATCATTCATTTAGAAAGTGTTACCACACTCTTACTTCTTCTGTTTAGACTCCAATCAAAACAATATAAATCACAAATTATTTTTCATGATCATCTTCTGATAATTTTAATAAAAAGAGGATCAGAGAAATTTGAAATGCCTGTTTTTTTTTTATTGTTTTGCTTGGGGATGACTCATCTGTTCAGACAATTTTTTACTTTTGATCAGAATGATGGTTTCGCACATTAAGTGTGAAATAATGGCCTTAAAGCTGTTTTAGCTTTATGTTCCTTCTCTCTTATTGATGAACTTTTGATTGCTGGCCTCCTGACTGACCCCGTGTTAATCACAACTTCATGATTCGGACATTCGCGTCTCCAGACTGCACCGCAGGAACAGACGAATCTTCTGTGGGAGAGGAGTCAAACTCTTACTTTTTGTTGTCATCAAGTCATTTTTCTTTGCCGATGAATGCCTTGTCACAGGGACAAGGCGCTGTCTGTGCTGCTGTCAGTGTGTCATGACCGCAAATAGAAAAATGTTCAGCCTAAGCTGCATAGAAACCGTTTCATTCATTTCTTAAAGTTGATGCTGGCTGTTCAGAGGTTAGTCAGTTTTTTTTTTTTAACCAACGTCGAGGGAAAAACTATGACTCAGGTTGTTGGATTAAAGAGGAGTCTAGAACCTCGTTGTTCTTTATGGCTGCCATTTTGTCTGAACGAGACCTTTACTGGAGCTCTTCCACCAGATGAATTAAGCAATGACAACACGGCTAAATTATGCCGTATGATAATGTAAAATGTATAATCCACAGGCCGTGTTGATGGTCTTAGTTCACACTAGAGAATGAGTTTGTTTTCTTAAGGTATTAGAAAACTTTAAGAAAGGTTACCTAGCTGCTACCTAGTTAGCACAAGTTAGTGCTATGTAGTCAGTGGTCACACTTTGGCCAAATCTAATGTCTGGTTTTAAAGATTGTGTTATAGACTGATTATGTAGTTTAAAATATTTAATAGTAAAAGTCTTATTAGACTATAAAACAGTTGTAAACTAGAAATCCTTCATGGTCTGTGGGTAGGCTCTTGGTTCTTGGCTCTGGTTGGATGAATATGACTGATTCTTACAGTCATGTTCAATAAATTAGAAAAAAAACGTCCTGACAAGTTTTGTTTGCCAGATTAGAATTACCTTCTGAAAATAACAACCGTCAGAGCGTTATTAAACTTACTTTTCATTCAGCTCACATTTCTGTTTTTAAAAATAGATTTTGTTTTGTTGGTCTTATGTAATATTCTACTTTTAAATGTCACATTTTATGTCACGTTTTCATGACCTGTAAGTTGAAAATCACGACAATTTGCAGAAACAAAGGCTTCGCACATCCACCTCTGTGCAACTGTGCTTTGCAATATGTCTCACTTAGTGAGACATTCCTGAAATAAATGGACCTTTCAGAAATATTCTAGTTTATTGAATGGTGTCTGTAAGCCTTTCTTAAGGCAGTTTGCATGTTCTCCTCGAGCAGACATGAGTTCTGTACGGATACCCCCACTTCCTCCCACAGTGTAAGCCCTCTTCACTGCGGCTACGTGATCATTCTATCTAAACTTAGAAAAAAAATGCATTGAAAAAAAAAGCTGCAAATGTGTCTAAATGTGTCTATAAGATAGACCTGGCTGGTAATATAAAGCAAAGTAAGAGCAGTGGGCTCATGTCTCTTGTGAAACGTTTGGCAGCTGCAATCTGCTGTCGATCGACAGCAGATTGGCTGAAACAAGAAGACGAGCTGTCGAGACGAAACTTGGTGTGAGCTGGTGAGCTAGACTTTGACCTATCTAGATCTAAATCTAAGTGGCTACCAACAAGAGAAGGTTAAAGATTACATCCACACATGGCTCAGTGGATCGCAGAGACGCAGTCACACACCTTCTGCTCTTTCACATTATGCTATGTTGCAATCAAAGATTTTCATAAACCTTGGAATCAAAAGGTCCATGAATTTCATCTGCATTTAATGCGACAAGCTGACCAATTGTAATCAGTAAAATGTAAAGTGGAAATAAATTTATTTCCACTTGGTTACTTGGTTTCAAAAATAGATCAGCCTGCTTTACATTGATAACTTAAACAAAATCTAGAGCAGCTTTTTACCTTTAGAAAAGGCTGGGAAAAGTTGGTGAGAAGTTTAAAGGTGCTGTTTTATGTATTTTCTAGAGACATAGTGGCCTTTTTTTTAGCTAATAAAGTAACTATGTTACCTACAGTTAAATAAAAAATCTATATCAAATATGACTTAAAAAAATTAGACTTTGCAGTTTAACGCCTTGAAATAGGGACTCTGTCTCTTTAAAATCTCATGTGCTCAAACCTCCCAGGCGTTTTTCGCAGCTGAATTGTTGCATGAAAGAATCAACGCAACATTCAGTGTTTGTTTTTAATGGGGGAATAACATCATAACATGATGTGACGCTCAGAAAAAAGTCAATTTCACAAAACAGCATCCCAATACTCCAGGGGAAGTAATCATCAACAAAACAACCAAGAGGCCCAACGTAAGTCTGAAGATCCTCTGATCAGATGAAAAGATGTGTCGTCAGGACAGTTATGAGTTGTGCAATCCAAACTCCAGCCGTCAGAAAAGAGAGGTGAGAAGAAAGCTATCGTTGAGAGAAAGTCTTCAAGTTTCACTGGCAGTTTGCCACAAACCGTGTGGGAGACACAGCAAACGCATGAAAGAAGGTGCTGTGGTCAAACGAGAACAACGCATAAGCTTTTTGGCGTTCATGCAGCTTAGCGCTGTGGGCAGAAAGCTAATGCTAGGCAACACTCTAGAGCAGGGGCCCAAAACCTGTGGCTCCAAAGCCACAGGTGGCTCTTCAGTCCTTCCTCTGTGGCTCTCACAAAACCAAAATTAGAAATGTTTTCATTGTGAAGGCAACAACAAAGTGTGGTTTTAGCCGTTTTTATGCAATACTGAGGAAGAAAATTCAGAATGCAAAATTGACCTACCACTCTCTATTAATTTATAGCATAATATCTCAAAGGTTCCTCACGTGTTTATAACCTCAGAGTGAGATAATATGAAGGAGCTTAAGGAGTTTCCCATACTTTTATGAGACAATGTATAGGCAATGGATTAGATACACATTGTGACATAGACGGAGTTTTTAAGCAGTTATAGTCATCGTCATCACTTATGTTGTAATTAGGGGTCAAATTAGTCTCTCCTCCATGAATATTATGTTTATGTCTTGACTTGTAGTTTGGACTGGAAATCTGTCTCACGGGTGGAATCAGTTGTGAAATATCATGACCTTTTAGAGGATTTAAAATCCGCCCAAACCATCAGAGATTTCATCACTGATCCTAATCATCATAATTCTACTGAGAAGCACGATTTCACAACACGCGCTGACGCAGCATTAGCATCTTCAAATGTCAATGGCTCACCAAGGGACAAAAAATAGTCAGCCGGACATCCCAGAGTGGATGTGGGATGACATGCATCGTAAATATTATCATAGAAACATTTTTCTTTCCACATGGATTATGACATACCCACACTGACGATGCCTACCTGCTTGGTCTAACGCAAAGAAACTTCCCCATCTTCTGTCCTGTAACACAAACACTGTCATGTTTGGCTAAGTCAAACTTGAAGATGTGATGTGAAACTAAATGTGGTTCTGAACACAAGGTATTTGAGTTGACTTACAGAATCTCCCAAATTATTTCTATCACTTGATTTTTTTTTTTTCATGGTAAAACCACTAACTTCAGTCTATTTCAGTAGTTGTGATAGACAAAAAAGACGTAGAGCAAAATTGTAAAGTGGACATTTTAGTTGCTTTTGCTAATAAAAAAATCTTAAAAGTGTGGCAGAGATTTGTATGTAGCCCTCCTGTGTTCAAACTTTTTAGAACCACCATTTCCTGCAAACGCGCTCTTTTTTTCATGCGTGTTTCTACCAGATTTTCACATAGAGAAACTGAAATTGTTGGCTCAATCTTCTTTACAAAACAGCTCAAACTCAGGTTTGATATTCAAACACATTCTGACGCATTAAAACATTGATCAATGTTTTCATCTGAAAACAGTTTTTAAAAAAATTAAACTTGCTTTTATCTAAATCTTTAAAATCTTGTATTTTCAATGTGTGCTGTAAAGTTCCAGCTGAACTACCAGATCATCATATTTTCCGCAGTACATCGTCTTACATCACCTGCAGAAAAATCATTTATGACTGATCAGGGAAATTATTTAGTAATGATGAAAGCATTTTGAGGTAAAAGACCATTTTTAGAACTCGGTGTAGCTGACTAACCTGTTAAATTGGAACACAATTGTTGTGTTTTTGCTTTTCTTAACTCAAAAAACCATTTCATGAGAATATAGAGGTGTGTTGGAATGTAGTGAAATATTTATTTTTTTGTCACTCATTACCAAAATGAAAGTTTTCTAATTCTGATGAGTACGCCTCACAGATAATTAAAACCCAGAATTCAGAGTCTCTGAAAATTAGATTACATAAGATCAGTAAAAAAATGATATTTTAAATAGACATGTCAGGCTGTTTATTTAAAGTCCTTATTTCTACTCACTCAAATCTTGTTTGAGGCCTCAGTTCACTTAAGCTCTCTCTGATTCTTGAACTAATTTTGCTGGACAATCTTCTCAAGGCTGTAGTTATTCCTGTTGCTTGTGCACTGTTTCCTACCACATGTTTTCCTTCCACTCAACGTTTTAAGAACCAGCTTCTTTAAGAGTGAATTCTTGTGGCTTGCCGTCCTTGTGCAGGGTGTCAGTAACTGTCTTCTGGTCATGTGTCCAGTCAGCAGTCTTCCCTGAGATTATGTCCAACTGAGCCAGAGTGAAAGAAACTCAGGAAATCTTTAAGATAATTAGATAAATGACACCAGGCGTTTCCAATGTTTAATTTTTTCACAACATTCCAATTTTTCTCAGATTTTAGGATTTCAGGTTTTCATTATCTGTATGCGATAGTCATCAAGATAATAAAGACTTGAAATATTATATTGTGAGTGTAAATCATTGATGTGTTTCCCTTTGTAAAGGAGCGAGAAAAATCTTAAACTTTTTTTTTTTTTTTTACCATTTATCATAGTAAAACAGTATCTGGGGTCATAGTAAACGTTTTCATTTTCTATTATATTCTATGATTTTATTTTATTTTTAATTATTTTTTTTAAAATTCACGTACGTGTATTATATACAGTACAATTATTTGTCACCATTCCAGGTGGTACTGCCTCTGTAGGTGTCTGTGGACGAAGCTTTCTTCTGATCCGGCAGGTGGCGCTGCCGCATGACGAGATAGGCGCTTTACCGGAAGACAAGTAGTGACTACAAGCGGCAGGCCGTTCCTTGAATTGTGGAGGAAGAGGAGTGAAAATAAGGGGAAAATGGTAAGTGTATAGTGTCCATATTTGTGTAATGTCGGGCAGACGGAGTGTGTGCAGATGTGTGTGATGGGGCAGCGGTGTTCCCGGCTGTGTGAGGAGCGGATGGAGCTGGATGCCGGCGGATGTTTGCTTGTTTCTGGCCGGTGAGCCGCTTAGCTCCAGCGTGGCGACTCATGGCTGACTGGACCTCAGCTGACCTCCTGGAGCCTTTCCAGGAACCAAAAAGTTCTGGTTGAGCCTCAACAGATAATAGTTTGTCTTTATTCTGCTATGTTATCTTTCGTGCTAAACCGACGCGTGTTTGTGTGTATCCGCAGGGTTTCGTCAAGGTGGTGAAAAGTAAAGCCTACTTCAAGAGATATGAAGTGAAATTCAGAAGAAGAAGAGGTAAAGAGCTGCAACTAACAGGCACCAAATTGTGATTCCTAGTAAATGTCTAGAGTGTAGTTTATGTTCTGGGGGAAAAAAGTTGTTTCCAATACAAATGGAATAAAATAAAATGTACATAAATAAAATTGACAGTATCTGGGGTCATTTCTGGCCCTCTGATTATAGCTAAAATGCTGTAAGAGTTGTGGCCCTAAATGTGAAAATTCATCATATCTATACATTTCTAATAACAATATAAGACTAATGAAATTCTCTGTGATTATTGTTCTGCTGTTATCATCAGCTGTTATAAATGTTATCATCGTAGAGTGAATTAATTTAAAGTTTGCTACTGCAGAGCTATGTAACTAGCTTACTCTGGGTGGGTTCTGATCAGTGATTGGCAGGTCAGTGAACGCAACACGAAGGTTCTTCCTCTTTTGCAAATTTCTTGTATTCCGTTTGCTTTCCAAACAACTACGATACATAAATACTAGTTTGCTTCAAGTATTTTGATAAAAATAGTGACGTAATCAGATTAATTGGTAGTTATGGAATAATAAGCCGCTGACTCTGCATCCTGTTGAATTATCAGAGGGGAAAACAGACTTCTACGCCCGCAAACGGCTGGTTGTTCAGGACAAGAACAAGTACAACACCCCCAAGTACCGGCTGATCGTCCGACTGTCCAACAGGGACATCTGCTGCCAGGTTAGCCCCTGACACACACACACACTTGAACACTCCTTTAAAAAAAAAAAAAAAGATCCGATCTATCGTCTTCCGTTTCCTCTTGTCGTCCAGATCGCCTACTCAAAGATCGAGGGAGATCACATCGTGAGCGCCTCTTACTCCCATGAGCTGCCCAAGTACGGGATCAACGTGGGGCTGACCAACTACGCTGCAGCGTATTGCACCGGGCTGCTGCTGGCCCGCAGGGTGAGCACGCCTCCACAGAAGGGTCTGACCTCTAAACCTCCACAAGCTGTTCTTCTCACCACGGTTACTGTAGGTCACCAAAGCCAACCGAAACTGAAATTGAGAAAACATTTTCGGTAACTGAAATGAATAAAAACGGTAATTAAGGTGGGGGGAAAAGAATAAGTAACTTGGAACTACATCATGTGTTTGTAAAACTAACTGAAACATACTGAAATTATAGACATATTCTCCTTCGTTTTTGTGCTCATGATTCTATTAGCCTTTCGGACGGATGTGGAATTCGTTTATTTTTTCGCTCACACAAGCAGTTTACCTCAGCTGTGGGCTAATTACGGTACTCCATTCTCTTTCTGGTGGCTACGCTAGTCTACAAAATGGTGACAGCAAAAGTTGGGAGAAAACACCAGTCAGTTGTTCAACAATAATTTAATACATTTTTCAAAATGGAATCTTCTGTTGAGCGTTCACTACCCAATCAGTGTAAACATAATCACAATACAGTGCAACATATGAACAAACTAATAAATAATTAGATATTTATTACAATATCTAATAAAAACTAAACTAAACATTAACCAATAACAACTAAGAAAAAATTGCAAATTGACACTAAAAGCTAATTAAAATTAACCAAATTAGACAGACCAAAAGTCACAACAAATAAAACGAAACGACAATGAAAAAAAATCCAAAACGATTTTCTTCGTAGCTGCTGCACAAGTTTGGCATGGATCAGGTGTACGAGGGCCAGGTGGAGGTGACGGGAGATGAGTTCAACGTGGAGAGTGTGGACGGGCAGCCGGGCGCCTTCACTTGCTACCTGGATGCTGGGCTGGCCAGAACCACCACAGGGAACAAGGTGTTTGGAGCACTGAAGGGGGCAGTGGATGGAGGCCTGGCCATTCCTCACAGGTCAGTGTGTGTGTGTGTGTGTGTGAGATAGAAAAATGTTTGTATCAAAGCGGGGAGTAGATTGTGCTGTAAGGAGCGGAGCTTCATCAGACATTCAGAAGGCTGATGGATTAAACTACACAAACTAATGAAGCAAGAGCAACAGTTCAAACAGTCACAGCCGTGGTTCCCATGGTTTCGGTCAGACCACCTCAGACGTCAGCAGACAGACCCGTGTCGAGGTTCTTCATCTGCCGTTTGCAGAAAACTTACAGTCCAGATTTATCAGGTTTCCTGTGCAGATTTTTTCTGACAGTTTAGGAAAGGGAAAATAAAAAACTTGGAACATAATATCCCCCAAAAATAGAAATAATTTGTCAATAATGCACCTGGAAAAAAAACGGAGGTAGCATCAGTTCAGCCACACCTTTCAGATCTGCCGGTGTTTATAGAATCTTAACTATGTGGTGCAGAAAACTGTCTGAAAATCGACGTATTAACTGGTGTTCATGTTTATTTGTATAATCCATCCATCCATTTTCTGGACACTCTTGTCCCTAGCGGGGTCAGAAGCGCTGCTGGTGCCTATGCAGCGAACGTTTCGGGCGAGAGGCGGGGTCACTCTGGACAGGTCACCAGTCTGTATTTGTATAATATATGGATAAATAAATTGCAGGAGACTGGACAACACATGGAAATGAATCTTTCATTAATCAATCAGACTACCAGTATGAAAGACTCCACAACCAAAATGGTCAGCAGGTGGCGGTATAGCCTGTGAATATAACCCCCATATTCATTTTTTGTTTGGTTTGTTTTTAGGTACAACTAAGGAAAGAAAGTCAGGTGCATGAATTATCATGCACCTGACTTTCATGAAACATTAGTTTATTATTATTATTGATTAGCCAACAGTTATTCCCATCTAATCAGTCCTTTGCGATATGAATATTGAGATGATGTTATATTTGCTCTATATTGTGCAGCCCTGGTGGTAATTTTTTCCCCACTTCATTTACTTTGTATAAAACGGGCATAGTTACTATAAAGTTACCCATTCACCAATTTGCCACACAGTATTACATAAACATTTAAGGTGAATCCATGTTGGTTTTCTGTTTGTAACTGCAGGTGTGTTTCTGCTCATATCATCATGGAAAGTTGTTCCACGGGTCATGAAGGTTAATGAGAGGTCAGAGCTGCTGCTAGGGGTGAAGCATCAACACTGCATTAATCCTGAGCAGAATATTTAAATCAAACAGTTCATAATAAGTGGATCTGATGAATGCAGCCTCTTTCTGTCAGCCGTTTTGGCTATAAAACTTTTAATAAAGCACATCTGGCTGAATTATTTCTGGACTGGTTGTCTAAAAAGAATCAGATTTGCTGTTCTTTCAGAGTCACTTAGGACTTAGTATTCAAGTTTCTGCCTTTTTTTATTAGCTTCTGCTCATTTGGATTTATGGAAGATTTATGGACAGGACCGGGTCTGTTGAACAGCTGGTTAATATTTACAGCAGAACCTCCCATGAAACGTGTGGCTGCATCAGTGCCCTTTGCAGTTAAAGTTTCAGCAGAAGGTGTTTGCCTTGCAGCCAGATAAATGTCAGCACACAGCCACTACAGAGCTGGAGTAAAACCAGGCAGATAATTCATTATCCTATTCACATTCTGCACAAAGAAGGGTTTGTAACACAATTGGCTCCAAAAATGATCATCATAAATTCTACAGGGAAGAGAAGACTCCCTCACCTGTACAGGGCAACTGTCTGTATGAGCTTATTGAAGCTCAACTAAAATGTCTTGCAGTTTACTGCCGAAAGCATTTATTGTTTTTTCTTCACCTGTATAAACCTGAGCGTTTGTCCTGATGCATGTGAATACATGCAGACGGTCAAACTAGTCCAAGACGTCCCACTGGTTCTCCTCTGCTTCTCGGTGATGATAAACATATGCTGAGCAAAATGTAGTTGGTCCTTCATTTGCACCGGCTGATGTTTACTGTCGTTTTCAAGACGGGGCTGAGAGAAGCAAGCTGAACCGAAACAGACAAGTAGAACCGGGTTCCTGCTGGTCTGTTGGCTTAGGTTTTATTAGGAAGAGTAGAATCAGTCCGAACTTGACTTCCTGACTCTATCATGTTCCGTGCAGCTTGAAACGCTTCCCCGGTTACGACGCGGAGAGCAAAGAGTTCAACGCGGAGGTGCACCGAAAGCACATCATGGGCATGAACGTAGCTGATTACATGACCTACCTGATGGAGGAGGACGAGGACGCCTACAAGAAGCAGTTCTCCCGCTTCATCAAGAACGGAGTGGCACCGGACATGGTAGGACGCCGCTCAGAAAGAAAGCCAACTTTACCAAACATTCTGCTGTTCATCTCTTGTCCTCGAATTTGCTTCTTGGTGATAATAAACTAGCAGCTGAGCTCAATGTAGTTGGTCCTTCATTGGCACTGGTTGATGTCCTCTGTCCTTTTTAAGACGGGGCTGAGAGGAGCACAGCAAATCTTTCTGAAGACTGAGATGTTGCCGCTCCACTGTTCAAATGATCAAATTCTGCTTTCAGGTAGAAGAGATGTATAAGAAAGCACACGCCGCCATCAGAGCCAATCCCGTACATGAAAAGAAACCCAAAAAAGACGTTACAAAGAAGAGGTGGGTTCCAGGTGGATTCAGAAATGTAGTCTTTTTATTAAAAAAAAAAAAAACTACATTTGTTTAATGGCAGATTTCTGGTGTTGTGTTGCATGGAGAATGCCTTTCGTAGCTGGGCCTACTTTTTCTCGGCTGATGTAGTGAATGTTAATGAATTGGCTTTTTGTCTGTCGTCTGGCAGGTGGAACCGCGCCAAGTTATCCCTGGCACAGAGGAAGAACCGCGTTGCCCAGAAAAAGGCCAGCTTCTTACGAGCGCAAGAACAAGAAGCAGGGGACGGTTAGGGGAAAAACGCATCAGACAAATAAATCTATTAAAGTCAACCCTGTGTCTCTGCTCTTACTGGTGTCTCATGGTTCAGTTTAAAACACTGCGTCTCAATGTTTTATATAAACATTAAGTTGTGAGTCAGCAATGATGTATCTGAAACCTTAAAGTTAAAGGGGCAGTATTGTGTAAAATATTTTTTAAACTTTACATCAGATTTTTATTCCCTCATCAAAAACATACCTGGAGTGTTGCCTTGATTCTTTCATGATCCTTTAATCTCCCATGGCAACCGTTCAGCTAATTAAAATGCCTGGGTGGGACAGAAGCGCAACTCCTCCTCTGAGCTGCAGTTTCCTAGTTTCAGAGCTTCTGCCTCACAAAGCCCCTCACTCTGCTCCTTCAGACTAGCCAGCAGAAATTAGCAAACATCTGGTGGAATAATGCATCTGCTGAGCTCATTATAGGAGCTTCCTCCCAGAGCAACACTGGTTAAAAATGTTAAGAGTTAATAGAGGGGCTATGCTCTGATGACTTCCTGAAGATGGAGTGTTGGAAAGAGCAAGTTTCTTAAAGAGACAGGCCCAATTTCAAGGCACTAAATTATAAAGTTGAATTTCTTTTAAGTCATATTTGATGCATACAGCATTTTTATAACAATTAAAGGTAACATAGTTGCTTGATTGTGCTACTAAGTCAGGGGTGGGCAACTCCAGGCTTAGAGGGCCGGACTGCAACTTTTAGATGCATCTCTACTTCAACACACCTGAGTCAAATAGTGAGGTCATTAGCAGGACTCTGGAGAACTTGACTGCATTTAGGAGGTGATTCAGCTGTTGGATTCAAGTGTGTTGGACCAGGGAGACATCCAAGAGTTGCAGGACACCGGGCCTCGAGGACCAGGATTGCCCACTCCTGTACTAAGTGATACTATGTGGCTGGAAAGCACATACTACCCCTTTAAGACTTGAACTGTTCAAATTACATTAAGGTTCCCAAAAGTTGGAATTCCCTTTGGGAATCTTCTCCCAAAGTCCTAAGGTAACTAAACCTTAGGAATAGTTACAGTAAAAGGTTCATTTCCACTTTTTGTTCATAAATCTTTCACACACACACTAACACACAGCATAACTGTCACATTGAGTTAGCATGTCACCACAGTGTTTTATATTAAGTACAAGATGTGAGAAATGCAGGGCCCTGTTTAAATCTGAATGATTCAGTGCCATGTAGAAATAAAATTCAGACTTTAACTGTATATAAAATCTGCCATCAGAATTGTGCCATGTATTTTACTATGTGACCATACAACACATGCACTCAAAACTTGGTTGGGGCTCTTTTTGAATCGATAACTTTTAGGTGCAGCTTGGCATGGAGGTCAGCCTGATGAGTTCAGGACACCCAGCAGCTTTTAATATTACCTCTGGTGTCTCTTATCTTCCCCTTAACAGCCCATAGAGTTCCAGTTTGCTGCTCCATCAGCACAACACTACCATAGTCATTAGAGCATTAACTAACTAAAAAAATTAAAAATTTAATTGGCATCCACATAAAATATTTATAGGAGAGGGAAAGCATCAAGCACTCTACCATCTCCCAGACGACTGCTCAAACTTTTGGACTAAATAAAACAGAAGACCAACTGCTGCAGATTTGGATTTGCTCCCCGAGTCATGACTGACTGGAAACTTCACCCTGGACCTCAAGCGTTTTGAAAGTGAATCAGAACCTTTTGTTTCGCGATTCATGTCTGAAGAAGAAAAATTGGGTAAAACTGGAATTGGCAAGTCAGGTTTTTTAAAGATCAGTGATCGGCCAGAAATCTGCAATCGGTGCAGCCTGCTTGTTGAGCATATAAAATAAGAATCCCACTGGTTGGTTGGTTCTTGGTTCTATAACATGGTAAAGATGGTGTTTTCAATTCTAACTTTGACTTTAAGGGAACATGCAACAACAATGATCATCACTTTCTGGTTTAGCGTTTCCTGCTTCAGTTTGTAGTCAAAGTTGAACATTTTTCTACTGGTTTTTTGAGTCATTTCTGCTTAAAACAAAGATCAACTTGTTTAAACAACTCATCTTTTAAACTGTTAGAGCTCAAACTCTCAAGTAAATCCTAATAAAGACACGTTACATTCAGGACACTAAGTGGTATGGCATTTAATTGTGCAGAAATCAAGCTGGTTTCTTCAAATAGTAAACATCACAACTCAAGGCAGCACTGACTGCAATGTTGATGTGCTCTACAGGCCAGTTAAGTCTACAATTCAGTGGTTGAAGTCATATTTGAATCCAACTACAATGAAAAGGAACCTTAAAAAAAAAAAAATCAGCATTGGATGTCTAAGATCACATTTCCATCGACAGTAAACATTCTTAAAGTAACTTCAGCATCATGTGCGACACGGAATTCAAAAATAGACCGTTTTACAGATCATTTTAGTGACAAATACAAATATGGAAAATTTACACGTGAAGGTTTTCGCTGTGTAAGAAATGCCCGGTACAGCGAGTGATGAACACAGATACACAGCATGACATGATGGGTCCCGATCCGTGTCCTTCAGAGTTCATCCGGACAAAAGCAGTGGAGAAAATCTGAACCTCCATTACTTCTGGTCTGATAATAATGAAAGAATTCTTTCAAGAAATGGGCAGAACAAACACCAAGACTGTTTTTGTAGCGTTCAGAAACATCCTTTATAAAAGGAAAGATCATTCACCACTATGTTCTGCAGCAGTGTCATAGTCATGATTGACCCATTAATTGTAATTATGTCAACAAATATGGCGCCAGGAGGGATTATCTTACAGTTTGAAAACAGACATTTGAGAAAAACATTCCGGTGCTGGAGAGCATAAAGACACTCAGACTGAAATGAAGGCCTGTCAGTTGAATTTGGCCACTGAGGTCAAAGGTTTACGCAGTTCCATTTAGTCACAGTTTGGAGTTAGAGTACAGTTTATCCTGTCTTGCCATCTCAGACAATGCTAACATGGACAAGTCAAAGCTTTGCTGATCGTCATTTCTTAGCCATTAGACGGTTAACGCTCTTCAACACTCAAGATCACGTTCAACATAGCGACATCAGACCGACTCATCAGTTTTTAGTAGAAATATTTCTAGGTGCTAAAATGATTTAGCTCTAGATGTAGTGGAGAAATGGAAAACCAACAGACAGGATCCGCAGCCTGCTGATTCTGGGTAACGTAGCCATTAATTAAAAAGGAGGTGTGTTCAAAATAATAGTGTGAAATTCAATCATCTTGGTTCCTCATTTGAAGGATGAAGCAGAGGAATATTGTTCCAGATGTTGTCCAGAAGAAGCTTCTTTGACTGAAACGCTGATCGAAGGGAGGGCAGAAATGGAATTGTTGAAAATAACAGGCTGATCCACCAGAATGATCTCAAATGCTTTACAGAGGAAAGCAGTTGGTAGCACTGCTGCCTTGCAGAAAAAAGGTCCTGGGTTTGAATCCCGGCCTGGGGTCTTTCTGCATGGAGTTTGCATGCCCTTCCTCTCTAATGCATTTCTGTTTCTGAAAATAAATTTACCTTTTTTTTTAAATACATCTCAATTCTATTAATTTGAACACAATTAGTAGGCCACATTTGCTAGAAGGAGCCAGTAGGTCATTCCAACTTAGCAGTAACCATGGTAATGCTCTGTTTCCAGGGTTGGATATGCTTGGTTTATTTGAAAACAGGAAGCTTATAGTTCCCTTTTTGTTCTTACATGGAGCCTAAGCTCATCAACAGCTGATTTACAGTTGAGTAAACGGGGCCATTGGTGGCGTGATTTTTGTCAGCTCCATTCCTCAACCCCATTGTTAGCTGGCTTTATGTATTACCAAACCATTTATGAAATGTCTTTGAACTGTTTTCCAGTTTGAACCCCAGACAGTATCAAAGTCTCATTCCTCTGACCCAAACTGTCACCCTTGATAAAAGGAAATTGTCAAGCTATTTCAGACAGCATATTCTTTGACCACATCAAATGGCCTGAACCTGTAAGACACAACCACCCCAAACACACACCCAAACTGGGCTTGTTGTACAATCACTGGGCCCAGAAAGAACCTGTTGAAAATAAGGAAATCCAGCACAATAATGTAAAGCTATGACCAGCTCTCAACTTTCAGATTACAGCTTCGACAATGACATTACATCTCATGTTGTGATAATAAGAAACTGAAAGCAAAGCTTCTTTAAAGGAACAGTAAGATCTCTTGTTGATAGAAGGTTCATCAAAGCAGCTGTACCATAGTTTACATCAGTGTTATGCCGCCTCTTTGCAGTTCATCTTTCTATCATGATGTGTTCTAAGCATGTAGGACAGAATCTTGTTTTCTAACCTCAAAAACTGACCATCATTTAGTGTCATATAAAACAGTCCTAAGTTTCATTTTCAATGTGCATGTTTTGTTTATATTTCGTTTTGTTTAGGTTTCCAAGTGTAGTTCAAAAAATAAAGGAGTGCAAGTGCCAACAGTGGTCCCCTGTGGATTTGATCACATATTTGTCTCATCCTATTAACAGTGCACTCTGATTTTCTAATACTTCTTCATGTCAAAGTAAAGATGATGTAGATCCGCTCTAGGATGGTTTTGGCAGAACGAGTGAATTAATCAAGTCATTATCTCAAAGATAACATTCCATTCACCACAGGGTGAACAACACAAAACATAACCATAAGATTCTATGACTTGTTTCAGATTTGCCTGATGAGAACACACAATCACTGAGTTCAGGTTTTAGGCCCCAAACTTTTACAATAGTAAGAGAGGAGGTAGGTCAACTGGATTTATCATTTGTAAGTAAAGATGCCCAGCAAATTGGGTTTTTTTTTCTTGGTTAACCAGACCTGACTGGTGAGAAACTAAAAATAAAATCCTAAGTTAGCCGGCCCCAGTCAAATGCAAGTTAAGCAGCTGCTTAGGGCCCTAGCCCCACCAAGGGCCCCCCCAACAGCATCGTTTGATTTTATTTTGTAGAATCACCTGTTTCAAAGTTTAAAAACAAAAGATATTAAACTTGCTAACTTATTTATGGTAAAATTGGGATTTCAAATAGTTCCAAACAGTTAAATTAATGTGTCACTCTTAAATAGCACTCTGCATTACAAAATGAAAATTAATTAGAGCACCTTTGTTTGTTTGCTACTCCTGAAAGGAGGTGGGCAAAACCTAATTAATAAGGCTGAACACATTATGGTAAAGGTGCTTTGTTTTAATTGTTTGACATTTAAACCTCTATCTTTAAGGGAACATCCTGAATTTGAAAATATCAAAGGACTCTAAAGGGATTACACACCAATAATACTGTTTTTTAATGCTAACTATGCTAATTACTAGTAAAATGCTAAATCCAGCGGAAAATGTCCAATAATTTTTTCCTTAGTTATAAAACAGTAATAAAACTTTGCTTTACAGCTACTGCTCCTACACACCTGCTTGCTGATGTCTCTGCTCCATTTAAATATGGCCGCTCACAGCAAACAGGCTTGAAAAAAATATTTGGAATTGTGTCTTAATATCGTCTCACACTAGTTTTAAAAGAGAAATCGCAGTGTGAAAATTGGTAATGCTTTATAAAAAATAAAAATAAAAACGGATATCGGAAATTGGCCCCAAAGTTCTCATCAGTGCATCTCTATTCACAAGTGTTAGAGGGTGATAGATATGATTTCATTATATATTCTACTCATGTATCACAGCATTGCTTTCACTCTGCTCCACTTGGAGACCTGATGATCGTGGTTTCAAAACGACAATCCCCAACATCATGAGTCCTTGGTGTGCGAGATCCGTTTCCAAAGCAGAGCTTTCAGGTTGTTGAGGATGAGCGAGTGTTCCATGTTCATCTGACCGGCATTACCTCTGAGAGCCATGCAGGCATACAGCTGCCTCTCCAGCTCCTCTCTCATTTCTGAAGGCACCCCACGCAGGATGTAGTCCTTCAACACGCCGCAGGCTTTTGCGAGGTTGGGCTGAACTGGCTCCTCCCTGCACCGCTTCTCAGATGGGTCGCATGAGGTCTGGCAGTCCGCTCCATACACGCAGTCAGCGTCCGTCTCACACTTCAGGACTCTCATGGTGTGCCTGAACTCCTCTTCAGGGATCAACACTTGCGTGTTGGTGAGCCGGAGCTCATGGCGGTCGGTGTAACCAAAGTGCATGGCAGCGAGGTCGCAGATCAGAAAACTCCCGTAGGTACCGTGAAAAATGTCCTCCACGAGCTCCAGCAGGCCCATGGAGATTTTAGCTTTGTGAGGCCAGGAAGGGGTGAACCACTGGTCCATGGTGCGCTGCAAACCTCCTGGCACCCAGGAAACAAGAGGCCAGGGCAATGAGAACCCATAGAGGGGCCCGTTGGGGATCCGCTCTGTCATGTAGAGATCTCCGCAGTAGCCAAGAAGGCGGGGTGTATGCCCACGGTCCTGGAGCAGCAGGCCCAGCAGAACCTCAATGAACAGAGTAGAAATCTGTGTCATCACAAGGCTACAGGAAAACATTCAGCCTCAATAAATAAAAACTAACAGTTTTCTTGCTTTGAAGCAGATTCGATCAATCTTCAAAAGGTTTGGGGTCATAACTTTGGAAAGTCTATTGAAGCCCAATGCAAGCTTTCCAAAACTAACTTGTCTGTGAAATGATTGTCCGGTAGGAACAACCAACAACCAAAGTTTCAACAATCTGACCCAAACTGCCAACAATCGATGAAAGGAAATTAGTTAAAGTCTTTCTGAATAAACAACAAGACTCAAGCAGACAATAAACCAGAGGTTGGCCACAAGTATCAACGTCCACAGTGATGAAACCGCAACATAACAATATGATCTAGACCAGGGGTGGGCAACTCCAGGCCTCAAGGGCCGGTCTCCTGCAACTTTTAGATGTATCTCTATTTCAACACACCTGAGTCAAATAATGAGGTCATTAGCAGGACTCTGGAAAACCTGACTGCACTTGGGAGGTGATTCAGCTGTTGAATTCAAGTGTGTTGAACCAGGGAGACATCTAAGAGTTGCAGGACACCGGCCCTCGAGGACCAGGATTGCCCACCCCTGATCTAGACAAATATTGAGTTGTTTAGAAAATGACTATAGGAATGTTTGGATTTTGCAACCTACCACCATGGTGGTGGTAGAGTCAAGCTGAGGGTCTTTTTCCCTGCCAGAAGTACAGCTGTACTGCACAAACCAAAGAGAATAATGGCGGAGGTGGAATACGTCCAAATTCTCCTTCTTCAACTCAAATCAATAACTAGATGGTTGAAACATACAGTAGTCACATTGAGTGTTTGGACACTGCAAACATGCAGCAGCACCAATTTTGCAGCAGCTTTAGTAGAGAAACATCAAGAATCCTCAATGATCCAGACATCAAGTCTATAACTGTGAAGTTATAGACTATGACTGAAAGTGGTTATAGACCACTGAAGAAATGAAAAGAGTTCCACTATTTCTGATAAAAAGATTTACCAACCATTCAACCAGAATTAAATGGCAACACTGAAGCTTTTGTTTCAAATTGAAGATAAACCTAATTAATCTTATCCAAGGACCAACATAAGATCACTCTTCATCCTTAAGCTAGAACATTTAAACTACCATGTGAGCTACCTCATCCATCTGCAGAAGGGCCCATGTTGAACGAGCCTCTGGGAGTGACACTCGTCCATCTCTGTTGCCATCGGCGACGGAGAGGATCTGGCTGACAAGACTGCGAAGGTCCGCATGCTCTCCAAGCTTGGACTGGTAGAGAAGGGAAGACATGTAAGGTTTCCATCCATCGAGGATTTAGTTCTGTGCAAACTTGAATCAGTCAGGTGGATGCTCCTCCACCTTGAGATGGTTGAACAGCATCTCTTTGAACTTCTCAACAGAGGTGCCTCTGTTAGGCTTATCGAACACTGGGGTTTCTCTTCGTGGCTCCGGCTCCTCGCCCAGCTCGTAGTGACCCACCTCCCCCAGTTTGCAGCGGATGATCCCGCCGTGGTCCCCCCAGCTTCCTGTGTACACCTGGAAAAAAGCAGAATGTCAGTCAAACACCACCTACTATGCTAAATGATGGTGAATAGCAGTTTAAGAAGCAATCATAGCATCTCCAACCTGGTTGTTCGGTAGCGTAGACAGACACCTGCCCATGTAGAGCGTTTCTTTTTCGCACAGACTGCTGCAGGCAGAGCCATCGATGATTCCCCTCCTGTATTTATCACACTTGGAAAAGAAAATGGTGAATCTTAGAGAATTCTGGCTCTACACTTTGCTGTGAACATAGGGTCTGGACTCTGAGCTATGGAAAAATGATCGCTTGCTGGAAGCAATCCTAGATAGGCAGACTACAATTCTAAAACAGCACAGAAAATCAACGTCATTGTTCACAACTCCTCCTTCTGTTTGCTGATTGACTGGAATGAAATAGATCCAGAGAAATTGAATTCAGTGGGAGAAATCCCAGACAGAGCACTAAAAGGGAGATGAGAATCAAGCTGGAATTTACTTCACATAGAAACACTAAAGGCGTCATTTTTTTCCAGCCACTTTGCTGGAAAATAAATAAAGATTAACCAGTTTGTTTAGGCAGAAAACCTTTATTACATAATAAAATTTAAAAGCTGACATTGAAAAGTACTTACAACAGTAGGTTCATTATTGTGACTTTGGTGTGTTATTTTCATTTCACTGCTTAATTCTCAGGGGTTTCACTTACGATGGCGTTCTTGCACTCATGTCCTCTGCACAGCTCTGTGTAAGCCGAGTACTGGACATAGAGAACCCAGCTGCCAACCAGGACGGTGAGCCAGGTGAGGAACAGGTACTTCACCCGCACGAAGGAGATCCGAGCCTGGAGAGAAGAACCAGAGACGCGGAATCATCGTTTAAAAGCAGACAATCATCTGCTTTTAAACAGATTATAGTATACATGTATATATACATACAATTTTTTTCTCCCTGTTTTGCTCTCATTTTATTAAGAAACATTTACATGTAGTCTAGAAATCCAGTCACATTTCACATTGACACACAACCCACCCTGACCACATCATGGGTTACTAACTAAGGCAGCATGACTTTACATTGAGTGAGATACTTTTTTTTTCTTTTTTGTTTACAGATAGTTCAACTAAATCAATTCCTGCCAGAGTCACAGGATGCATTTATCACATGTCTTTACTCTGTCCGTCTCAACAGAGATCCGTCTCAACAGAGATCCGTCTCAACAGAGATCCTGGTTGCAATGTTATTGCAACCAGTAAAGTAAATTCCATAGTGACAAAGGTCAGGGAGACGTGGGGCAGAAAAACAGCACTATGGCTGACAACACAAAGGAGTAACTCCCCCTCCATTAAAGCTGCTGACTGGAGCAGCTAGCCAGATCAGCTAGCCTCTGAAGCTTCACTCCCAGCAGCAGAAACTGAAAGCTTAGAATTCTTTATAAAATAAAGGCAAACTGCAATATGTATATGTAACCAGCAGGGGGAACCAGTTTGGATTTAGCATCTAGATAAAATCTCTAAGGATTACTTGATGTGTTATTTTTATGAGTTAGTACTCTTCTTGCTCTATGCCAATAGAAATGCGTCAAGAAGTAACTCTAAAAAGCAAAAAGGTCGCCACCGGCAACCAACCTTTAAATCTGAAAGCTCCCGAGGAAGTACAGGAAGTTTTAAAATGTCTAATTTTTAAAATGTAGCATAAAACTGAATTGCCTGTCATGTGTCAAACTGGATGACTGAGCACAGTGTATTGATTTATTAAAATAATAAATCATAAGCAAGCTTAAGTAAGAGTTGAAGAGTGAAAAGAACAAAAATAGGTCAACAGCTCGCATCAGACACAATACACAAGTAATCAGACAAAAGCTGCCGCCGGTTTTCAACCCAAGTCCTGTAACCACTCCTGAGAGGATCAAGTCGTTTTAATTCTCCCTTTGATCGCATGGCAGGAACGGCTTATGTTGTGTATTTTGGCAGCATGGCTCCTCTCTCATTTTGTTCTAGCACATTCTAACAAAACACAGTTTGCAGCTGCACAGAACCAGAGGCCGATGCTACACTGTTTTTTTTTTAATCTCGGATTTGCTCTGATTACTGTAGTATGTAAACAGGACAGGCAGGAGTCTGTTGTTCGTTATGATGGACTTTATATTTATAATGATTATTGAAAGTGTGCATTCTATTCTCTGTTGTTTTACACAGTGAACTGTGGTATAAAGAAGAATGAACTTGTTTCTATCTGAGATTTCATTCTGTGTTGATTTACCCCATTTTGTCTGTCAGTAACCAGCAGAAAGACCCAATTATCTCAACTCTCCAGGCGATGTTCTTGATGCCAACAATATTCTCCAAGGCCTTTTGAACTAAGGCCGACACCACCACAGTGGGCGTGGGTTGCGTCTCCACCTCTCCATCCTGGATTTCACAACAAATTCACAAGAAGTGAGAATTACAGAAAATCTCAATCTTTGTTTCATCCGACCGGAGCGCACCGTTCTAGTTGAACTTTCAGTTCTCTGGGAGTAAACACTCACTCCCAGATGAAAATAAAAGTCATCATACTTCACCTATTTTTATTTTCCTTCTCTGGCTCCCTATTAAATGCAGAATAAAGTTTGAAAATGCTCCTTTTCATATATAAAGCCCTTAATAATCAGCTACATCAAACATCTGATTGGTCCATATAATCCTAACACAGCACGTCACTGACTGCTAGACAAAGCTATTGGCTGGGGTTTCGTTGTGGTTAACAGTATGCACTCTGCTTTATTGTAGCTTTAAAAACAGCTAGATGAAGTTACTACCCCCTTCAACCTTTCTTTGAATTAGAAATCTCTCCTTGATCAATAGGTTCTGGTTCTGCTGGTGGTTTCTTCTTGTTAAAGAGGAGTTTTTCCTCTCCACTGTGGCTCCATGATCTGTTTGAGGGATTGCTGTAAACTCAACAGCATAAGCGATTGTCTGCAGTCGCTACGTGTTCATCCAGAACTAGTGAATTCTGTGAGTCGATGCGACCTGCTGGGTTTCCTTAGATAGAAAACTTTTAACCAATCTGAAAAATAAGTATGATAACTTGGAGCAACTGGAATGTATGTGCTGTATTTAATTCTTCCAGAGACAAAAAGTGAGACCATCAGTCCGTCAGCTAAAGCTGGGCTTAAACTGGGTCATCAGCATGTTAATGATCCCAAAAACAGCAGCAAATCTACAACAAAATGACTGAAGGAAGAGTTAAGATGTGCCAGTGACCCAGAAAAAGTCCAAAACCCCCCCAGACCCGACTGAGAGTGGTGAGCCACTCTCCTTCTCCTGTAACTGTATAAACATGGAATGTATGCTTGAGTGCATTGATGACATGATGTTGGAGTAATATGAGGAAAGTTTGCACAGACAACACCAAAGCCAACAGACAAGAACCCGAACTTTTCTGAACAAGACCATGAAACGTTCATCAATGAAGTCATTGTATTGTCAACTACGTTTTCAGGTCAAAGCACTTAATCCTGCAGCTTAAAAAAAAGTTTTACAACAGAAGACAAAAGTATATCGGCTGATATAAGGACTGAGTCTGTAGATGCCTTCTGAGGCTCTTCAGGTAGAAATACTTGTTTTATTCCAGCTGTAGATTTAACACAATTACCCAACATATTCTAAGGACTATCATTATCCACTTGGTGGAGCATCACAAGCACTGAACTCTGCAAATACTTGAGACCCCCTCTAAAAACACTGCTGGCTGCCCATTTCAATAGCCCAAACACCAGATATGTCTTAATATGATTAATATGGAGAGTGGAAACCATCAGTCAGGAGTAGCTTGCAGCTATTGGTGAATCTAAGGTGTTCCATTTAAACAACCAAAAGAAAAAAGAAACTGGAAGCCGTTTTAAAAACAGAAAGAAAAACTAAATCATTCTACACTTTGCCAAATTTCACAAGACAGATTTTTATGTTGTCATAATTTTATTGACTATATGTTTAGTTTAGTTGTGATTCTAAACATATTTACTGAGGAATTACTGAGGAGTGGAGCTCACCGAGAGCGTCTCTGTCTCTGTGTCCAACAGTTGCCCTGTAAGCGTTCTGAGATGGAGAAAGCTGGAAGAGACTTAACACGACAGAAATCTGCACTTAAATGATCCCAGCGTCTCTTCTCTGAATAGAGATCATCCTGCCTGCCATCTACTGCAAATGAGACGCTGACTCCTCATAATTAGTCCTTATAGTCCCACTTTAAAAAAAAAAAAGACAACAACAACCAAAGTATCAGTTTTAAAGCTGGACAGATTTGCCCTCTGGTGAACTGTTTAGCTTTCAAACAATGTCTGCCCAAAGAGATGAACACACAGATAGACGAACCCTGGGGAAAGAACAGGGAGCACAACCGGTACTCTTCATTGTCAGATGGAACTGCTTAGACATGCATTACTCGAGTTTGTGCAGGAAGTCTTAAAAAAAAAATGTACCGAGACAAAAGTGTTAGAGTGGAGAAAGAAAAAAAAAGCTGCAACAGGAGAGTCATACCCTGACACTCTGAGTTGGTTGAGTGATGAATATGGTGAAACCTTTTGAATTAAAGAAGTGAAACCCAAGCAGCAGATTCCTGAGGTCCAACTGTCTCCTCTTCATTCATAACCACCAGTCAGCGAGTTCAGGATGCAGGACAGGGGTCAGCATGTAATAAATCATGCATGGCTGAAAGAATTAGGTTTGCCACCTGCCAACGTTTAGTTTACCTTCGTCAAGCATCGACCACTTGTAGTTATTGGAGCCTATAGGCTAAAGCCTGGGTTACTCTTTTCCCTGGAGCCGACTGACCGTATGACCAACCCAGCAGGATTCTTAGAACATGAGTAGGGATCTCAAATTCGAAACTGTTCCTTATAAACTCATTAAATAAGCCATCCAGCTACCTAAATATGGCATGGTATCAGTGCCATAATTCAGACTATTGCAGATCCAGCTTGTCGGAGGAGGTTATATGACTGACACCAGCTACTGATCTGATTAATGAAAGGGAAGCAATGCTAACTGAGCGGCATTTAGCTACCTGCCAAATTTGAAGCATCAATCGGAAGCCAACCTCAGCACGTCAATACATCTAATGTATGTCGCTTATAGATATTGTAGTCCAACCATTTTCCTTGATAAAGTTTTATTTAAAGAAAAAAAAAGTGCAGGTCTTAGATGAGCAGCCTAAGCATACTACTTGCTAACCTACCCAAGGCTAACACCAGCATATCAGGGCTTACGCTAGCTTATGTGTGCTAATGGACAGCAGAGAAACCAAAAGGAAATCCAGTGGGTGGTCAGCCCAGACATGCTAGTCCCCAACCTGACACTAGTGAGGACTCCCCTTCTCACTTGCCAGCACTGCCTCTCTGTTACCGTGCCGACCTATCATTAATCAGATCAGTATCTGGCTTCAAGATGGATACAGCCTCCTGTGACAATGAAGTAGCCACCGTTATCCAACTACAACACTGATACGGTGCCATATTTAATGCCCAAAATGGGATTCTAAACTGTACAAAGTATCGCTGTCAAGTTGCAGCTAAGAGCTGACCTTTGATCTGGTCCGTTTAGAGCTTTCTGGCCAGTACCCTTAACATCCATCAGCAAGTTTTGAGTGTTGTAAAGACAAAAATGCATGACGAGAAGAAAAAACAAACACACCCACAAGAAAGCCAAGTCAGACAACATGCCACCAAGCTAGCTAACCTGGATCAAGCTGATCTGATAACAATCTAACTGTGACTCTACTAAGTGATTCCATAGGAGCCTCTGTAAGGCATTTGACACGTCAAAGCACACCGGTAACAGACGTCATCATCTCTCAACAGCACACAGAACCAATGAGCCCAAACTGCCTGGGACCTTTGGACATTCTTTCTGTGTACACTGATGGTTTCATAAATAAAACAAACTGCTTGTGCAAACTGTTGCGAAAACTGTTGCTAAGAGATCTGCTCAGTGAGCACAGGATCAAATGTTGCAAAGTGAATCATTTGTTCAGCTGGGTTACTAATTGTTGCTGCCTTAGAAGGATACTGTTGGGTGGATTTAACATCCCATTTCATTACTGGTATGCAAGAAGGGAAACTTAGCATGAAAGTTGAAGCTTCTAGCAAAACCCATAAAACTCACATTAATAGAGATTGTAGCCTGTGTAGCACAGTTTTTGCATTTGTTATTTTGCTGTATATCATTGTTTAATCAAGATAGTTAAATCCCAAAAACAAGCCTCCATGAGCAGCTGTCTGCAGACATCACACAAGGCGGCTTATCAGAGTTCTTCTCAATACAACCATAAGTGATTGTCCCTGTTAATTTGCATGCTGTCAAATTCACTTCAACTATATTCAATGGATTTCTCTACAGCTGCTACAAATAGTGAGCAGCGTGTGGATTCCAGAAAGAATTGGCAATTAAATTAATTTCTGTTTCCTGCAGAACCGGTACCTTCCTTGACATTTCCTTTCATTTTTATTTTATTTTATTTATTTGTTTTGCCTTTTCCACACTTTTACTTTCCTTTTACATCATTAACCAGAAAATTAGACGAACACAAAAAGTAATGTATATACAGTACAGACCAAAAGTTTGGACACACCTTTTAATTCAATGAGTTTCCTTTATTTTCATGACTATTGACATTATAGATTCACACTGAAGGCATCAAAACTATGAATAACACATGCGGAAATATGCACTAAACAAAAAAGTGTAAAACAACTGAAAATACCCCTTATATTCTAGTTTCTTCAAAGTAGCAACCTTTTGCTGTGATCACTGCTTTGCACACACTCTGCATTTTCTTGATGAGCTTCAAGAGGTCGTCACCTGAAATGGTTTTCACTTCATAGGTCAACCTGCCCTGTCAGGTTAATAAGTGGGATTTTTTGCCTTATAAATAGTCATGAAAATAAAGAAAACCCATTGAATTAGAAGGTGTGTCCAAACTTTTGGTCTGTACTGTATATAAAATAGTAGTGGTGGTGTAGCAAATAACATTCTTACTTGCTATTTCCAACAAAAAACATGATAAGCAAACAGACTTACAGTGATCTCAACTGTACCAATTACTCCCACTACCGCATGGTGAACATTGCAGGGTTTCTCAAACATGCCTGAAAGAATCAAATCAACACTCCATGTATGTTTTTGATGAGGGAATAACTTCGTAACATGATATAAAGCTCAAAAAAGTCAATTTCACATAATGCTGCCCATTCACAAATTTGATTTAAGCATTAAGTTTGGTTAAAAAGTTGCTGTTTTGGTTGGTGAGAAGAATCAATCTAAGCCTAAAATAGCATCACTGTTAGACAACAGATTTGATCCATGAAGCTGTTGGGGGGCATTTAGAGCTCCTTCAGCGACACACTGCTGCATCATAGCTGCACAAAGGAGCGTTACAGGAGATCCTTCCTGTTAAGTGTTACTTGCAGTTTTCTCATTTTTAATTAACATTCCTGCTGTTATTGGCACATCCCTGTTGTTTGCATGGTTTGTTAGCTGCATGTTATTTTTAATACCTGTACAGTATTATCTGTCTAATGTTGTAAATTTGTCCTTATTATACAGCCCCTTATTCTTACTTTCAAACCACCTTGTTAATATCCATGTTCCCACCTGTCTTAACTAGATTCTGTTGAACCTGAATTTCTCCACTTTGGGACAGTAAAGGGATATTTCTATTCTATATTTCTCAGGATATTTCTCCTTGCCATCTAAGGCAGCATCAATCATAGCTTTTTGTGAAGGGGGCTGTAGTCATTAAAATAGTTTTAGTCACTTATACGATTGTACTGTAGTTTCCTTTGTTTATATTAACTGTTTTGTATGAATTGTATTTATTGAGTCTGACGAAATCTGTATCGTTAAGTCGTTCTGACCTTGTTTTGTATGACAAGGTTATTTTTATGTTTGTTATGTTTGTTTTTAAATCTCTCGGATGAAAAATAGCCATTTGGCCATTTCTGGCGCATTAACAGAAATTTTAATTAATATGCATTGTCCCTGTCAAATACGTTACTACATTTAAATTTATATTTTAAGTCAATTTCTGACCCAAATATCTATAGTTGAACTAATCAGTCATCAATGTTTACTAACTCCAGCTGATCACCTTCATTATTGGGCCTCTTGAACCATATATATATATATATATATATATATATATATATATGTTTTAAATGTATATAACTTTGTGTTTTATGTGCAATCCGGAAGTAGAAATCCAAACTTCATTATCCAGCTGTGGGAGTGTACATTTGCAAGGGGGAAATATATGCCACTAGATAGTGTTCGTAACTATTTAGAGCCCCCAGATGTCTCCTCTGCACCCTATTTTTACAATAAGGTGCCAATTGCTAATGTCTATTCTCCCTGGTTAGGCCTGTGGTAACCAGGCTGTCAGTAATAAGGTGTACAAGCCATTCACATTCATCAGGTAATTCCCTGGCGGCGCAGGGAATCTGAGGAGGAGGACGCCGATTGCCAGCTGTCAACCGCACAGATGTGACAGCGACACGCAAAACACGATCGCTTCTTCTTTTTTCTTTCCTTTTTTACAATCCATTTCCTCGCAGCAATTTTGCACAACAGACTTCCTACCTGGAAATAGAAAGACTTTTTCACCCAGGCTCGTGGAAAAAGACCCTTAGCCATCGCTGAAATGGACCATCTCAGTACGTCTGAAGGCGGCCAGCAGAGCGCGTTCTACATCAAACAAGAAACGCACGAGGAAATAACAGCATAGCGTCTGATTCCAGACGGGACGGCCCGGTCCGGGTTCATCTGGTCCGGATGAATCACAGCCACATTCCTCCGTCTCCGTCTCTCTGCCCTTTGAAGCAGCTGCTGCTGATTTTCAAAAAAAGCCAGCATATCTCAAGCTGGGAAAAAAAACAAAACACGTATGGCTCAGAGCGCAGGCGCAACCTGTTTCCTTCCCAATCAAACACCTAGTAAGTTTTGAGGTAAAACATGGCGGTGATGTGATATTAAAAGGCACCGCTGGACCCTAACCTCGTCACCATACATTATTATTATCCAGCGGTAGTTCTGCGAAACTATCAAAGTATTACAAGATCAAGTTCACACGCACGAAAGAAACCATTTCCGCTAAATATTTCACAATAAAAGCCTGGCTGTTGTGCCGTTTCTAAAGTTACACAGCAAAAAAAAAAAAAAAAAGAAAGAAGAAAAAAACAGATTTATTTTGCCTGTCATAAAGGAAAAGAAAGTTCATTTTTCAAAGTCATATTTTCACCATTTTATTCATACATTTATAAATGTCAGGGTTCCAAACTATATACTTAATTCATCAGCGGAATATTTCGCTTGCAAACTAAATATTTAGCTTTCAAATTAAATATTTAGTTAGAAGCTAAATATTTAGGTTGCTTGCTAAATATTTTCCTAGCATGCTGAATATTTGTGACTGGCGCAAACATTTCGTTGGGAACTAAATATTTAGCTTTCTAACTGAATATTACATTTCAAAGATAAACATTTTGTTAGGAACTCTGCTGTTTATAAATGTAGAATTAACATGGAGAAAATATGACTTAAAAAACGAACACCCACATTTTTTCAACCTTCAACAGACTAAAACAATCAAATTATTGCTGTTAATTATTTACTGTGTAACTTTACAAACATGGTGGAGAAGAGGAATTTTCAGGATATGTAATTGAATGTATTTTTTTTAAAAAACATTGTATATTAACAAATTAAAGCAACATTTATTATTGAATAAATAGACATATGAACTCAACAGGAGAGATATTTATGCTTTTAGTCTGTTATTAGGCTATTTAGCTATCAGATTGGTGCAAAGTGCTACTATACCCATTCAGCTTTCCAGTGTTTCAGGAAGCCCTGGTCATTCATGGATCTTCTTTAGATTGAATGCTGACATTAGCATTGAGATGCTATCTTAGGTTTGAATAGGTTGTGTGGCAGAAAACTAACAATGCACATCAGGACATATCACCCTCACAAATAAATGTCTGCGTTACAGCAGTCAAGTCAAAGTTCAGACCTAAATATGATTGAAAATCTGTGGCAAAACGTGATCATTGCTGTCCACAGATGCTCTCCATCCAGTCTGAGTTTGAGCTACTTTGTGAAGAAGAAAGGGTAAAATTGTTTGTTTCTAAGTGTGCAAAGGAGGTTGAGACTAATCCAAAGGACTGCCAGCTGTATTTGCATAAATAGTGAAGGTGGGGGCTGCAGTCCGTGGTGCACAGTTTTGGAAGCCATGCATCCATTACGCAGCAAGAAGGACCTGGGTTCAGTTTCTACTGTCCAAATCATTTGTTTTTCTTTTATCTGCTTTCTAATAGAATGCTTAAACCCATCTACACATTCTCACTCCCTCCCTTTTTTTCTTTCATCTCTCCTGTATCTTTTACTTAATTACAGATTTTATGACTCATTCGCTTAATGGCACCAATAATTCTGTTTGATTGTCTGCCAACTCATTTCCCTCAATTCCTATAAAGATTTCTATATAAATGTCAGTTCTGTCTCCTAAATTCTCTACAATCACTGCTGGTATTCCATTAAAAAACTTGGTCTGCTGTCTGAACGGCTGTGTTTCAACGTGTAATTTTCTTGGCTTTTCCTTTGTTGGATAAAATCAGATCAGTATTAAAATCGGGAAGTGGCAATGGGTGAATTAGTAAAAACAAAATGACTTTTTGGACAAATATTTCTCTGAGTAATACCAGCATTCTTTAGTACCTCATACTGCCCAGCAAATAGAATTATTTATTTCATCCAGCGTAATTTACAAATCTATCCCTCTATTTCCATTTTGTACCTGTCAACAAATAGTCTGCTAACCCATAACATATGAGTTTGATTTTAGTTTTAGTTAGGTATTTTCATGACTTATGAGGATAAATAGTTATGAGAATGTTTAATGGTATATCAAAGGTTCCACATGTCAATTCACAGCTTTTCCATTTTACACTCCATTTTGCAACCATGCATTGTTTTTGCTTCTCCTGCTGTCCTTTAGTCCCGACATGCTTGCCATAATTTATTCATCTACTTACCAAACTGTACACTTTTATTTCTCTGGGGTAGTCTTTTGGTTAGCTATGAAAATAAATACTTGTGAAAAACAACACAAATAAATAAAAGTAGTCACGTTTGAAGAAGAATAACCAAACTTTTTTATGGTTTTAAATGTAAAATTGTGTGTTGTGGTGCTAGTGTGAAAGTTTAGGCAGGCAGAAGCAAGTATTAGAGGCAGGTATGAATTGTCTAAGTAAGAGGAGGTATACAAACTGAGGAATGGTTAGTAGGAGATGTCCCCTGGCTGTAGCAGATGACCTTTTCGAACCAGAAAACGTTGGCTACAGAACAATGAGAACTGCAAAGGGAGGAAATAGCAAAGGGGAAAATACACCAGCACCCATAAAGACTCAGAAGAATTCTAGTGAGAATCTGGCCATTTGGCCCTTATGTCATTGTGAATCTTTACAGTTTTATAATTTCATACTTGACTTTTTAAATGCAAGAAATACATAGTCTTTTAATGTGCATTAATTTCCAGTGCGATCACTTGTAGCGGTTTAGACAACTGACAATTTTAAGCAAGTATTTCAATATTCTATATCGTGCATTAAGGAAATGTGGTAGTGTGACTGCAATAAATGATATTTATCAGTAGGTCAAGTAGAATTATTTTTTGACCAGGGATCATAATACCTTTTAAGTGGCTATAGGGATTAAAATGGCAGTCAATTGAAATATTGTGATAAAAGGTTTCATATAGATATAAAATTGAATTAATTACCCATAATTCATGAAATATACTTAGCTGAAACAAGAAATATCATATGCCCCTTCACACCCCCAAATATTATCCATGTGTTGCAGTTTCCGCCCTTCCTATAGGGAAAGTTATTCAATTGTTTCAAACTCACAATTTAATAACCGTGTCTCTGCCATGTCATCCTGATAAATGTATGCTGTAGTACACTTGTTCCACCACAACGTGTACTTCTGTTGCTCTGGGGTATGACTCTGAAGGTGAGTTACTGAAGTATTGGTCATAAATAAACAAACAAACAAATAAATAAATAAATAAATATACTTAAATTTATAACCAGAATGTTGTTCTTGTTATGACGAAAGATATCTTATAGGTGTTTACAGAAATATATTTGATAAATGGGAGTATCATATTCCACTGTGAGCAATCAAACGGCTTAGGGATAAAATAATCCACTTTGGAGGAGAAACGCCCTTTAAGGTTCCCGAAAAGCCCCAGAGGAAACCTGATTCAAGTAGAACTTCCGGTCATGATAACAAACTTAAAAGAAATGTCAGTCCCATTAGTTGGGAATGCCAAAAGTAGCCAAAGAATACACAAGCTAATTAGGAGAATATTCGGTTCTCCTAATTAAATATTCCATTTGGGAATATACGTTGGCACACAAAAAAATATAATAAATTGTTAGTATTTCTACATCATTATTATTTTTTTAAGCAATAAAACTTGAGGTTGTAAAGATAAAGTCAATGTTACTGTTCCTTCAGGGGCGGATATGCAGTACTTCATAGGTGCCCTGCCTACAATTTCAAATGTTTGAAAATGGTGCAGGCAGCAGCCCACTAGCAACAACGCTTCCCACAATGCACTCCCCGTTCATCAGCGGGAAACCAAAATGGCGAACGTGCTGGGGGAAAATGAACCGTTTGTTATTTTCTAAGGAAGGCTCGAGCGCTGTGGATTGTCTGGGCACGCACTAGATATACATATAAGCCACGGCAGCAACGGGAAAACAGCCTCGCGCCTTTTCAGCTTTTTCGTCTCGCGAGGCATTTGTAACAGCGGAGGTGACCGAATGAGGTATTGTTGTCATGTTTTCCTCTCGCTGCTAAAGGGGGGGGGCGCGGATGGGTCCGACGGTCAGTGACCTGGCCGGGGGAACTGCTTTGCATGTCGGCTGTTCGTACGATCAACATCTCCTGGATTTCCATATAAAAGACATTATGGCTTCCGTCATGCAGAATAAGTGCTAGATTTGCCTTTTATACTCTCTTGTGGTTGCTTTTTTTGTTCCGTCGTTATAGAGACAAAGGACTGAAGGGAAGCGGCTCAAGAAAGGAAAACTGCCCTTTAAAAATATAAATCACTTAAGCAGAAGATAAAACCACAAAAAAACATATTTGTAGTCAAACAGATTAAAAATAAGTGGTTAAAGGAAAATGTAAAATTTTAATTTTGGTCTTAATTATCTTATTGATATACTCAGCGCCCAAGCTTATATTTAATTGGCAATTAGCGCTAATTATGATCCTAATCACCAGTTGCATGTGCTCACTGAAGGAAGACTTGGCTTTCCTCTTTGTTTTGTAAACTTTGGAACAAAACAATGCACCCTTTTATTTTCAAAATCCCACAACATATTCTCAGGATTTCAAATTTGTACGTGTCCCCAAACCAACCTGCTTCCACATTTTGGGCACCTTTGCAGTGCTGATAACTACATTGCCTTTTTTCCCCAGCTTTTTTGCAAATAAATCTTGTGTGCATGCATTTACAGTAACATATCCCCTTTCAGCACTACCGTATGGTTTAGAATGAATCCCAGTGAGTCTAACTGTGCGCATGTCTCCTATTGTGTTTCGCTTCCTGTTTTCAGAGACTTGGGGGTTGTGGATCACCCCGCTCTCCGTCACAGAGCTCACCCCGAGCAGCAGACTGTGTCCCTGTCACCCTGCGGCCTCTCTGCTAGGGGAGAGTATGGGGAGGACGACATGTCTGCCAGGTTTACAGAGGGGCAGGATGTATTGGCCAGGTGGTCTGATGGCTTGTTTTATTTGGGGACAGTCACAAAGGTTGGTGCTGCTTGGAATGTCTTACAAAAAATAAAAAACAAGATTTTGTTGTCTTTTTTTCTTCTTCTTCTTGTGTCTGCTAGAAAGGTGCTAATCTCTCTTTTTCTTTTTTTTCTTTTTCCAGATAGATCAGGACAAGCAGCGTTGCTTTGTGGTTTTTGAGGACAGATCGAAGTCTTGGGTTCTTTGGAGCGATATTCAGACAGGTGAACTCTCCCAGTTTCAGGGTCTGCATCTTGGTTCATTCGTTTCTGTGTCTTTGAAGGAGAGTTGGCTTGCAGAAAATTAAAATGAAACACAAAGACGGATATTATAGGGACAGAATTATTTGAAATGAACTTTTTTGAAGCTTTACATCATGTTATATTGTTGTTCCCTCATCATAAACATCACTGGATTGTTGCTTTAATTCTTTCATGCATGTGTGAGAAATCCTTTAATCCTCAGTGGCAACCATTAACGTTTGTAAAACACCTGGGTGGACCTAGTGCTGCCTCCCAAGAGGAGCCCTCTCCTGCAACTCCCCCATTCAGCTCCTTCAGACTAGTCAGCAGTAATTAGCAAATACATGGTGGGACTGTGCATCTGAGCTCATTATAGGAGCTACTTCTCAGGGCAACGTCAGTAAAAACGATGTTAAAGTGTTAATAGAGGAGTGATGACTTCCTGAGTTTCAGAAAGAGCATGAGTTTTCAATGGTGTTCCAAGGTGTTAAATTACAAAGTCAAATTTCTTTTAAGCCATATTTGATATAACAATTTGTAACAACTGAAGATAACACAGTGCTATAAAATGGCACTGTGTTCCTGCAAAACACATCTGCCCACTGCAGTGACTGTAGAAAAAACCTCCAACCTTTTGGTTCCAAAGGGACAATAGAAATATGAAATGAAGGGAGCCTACTGTTCTGCTGATGAACTGAGAAGTCGACCACCAATGTGATCAGGTCCCGATGTTACATTTGAATGTAATTACGGTTTTCCAAGTAGTAGATGAAACCTTGAAGATGACTCTGAATTTTTAGTTTTCAAAACAAAATACATAACAGTTAAATTTGTCCATTTCTGCTCATTTTAATAGATTTGCAGCGTCACCCTCTGTGGTATATACTATCAGACCTCTTTAGTTCCTCTCTTTCCTTACAGTTAACGGTGGGCTGCAGCAGTGCTGCAGCAGTAATCTCTCTTACTGAGAAGGAAACATCCTCTCAGGAAAGATAAGCAGAGAAACTTAACTCTTCTGTCATGACTCAGCAGTTGGAACGATGTTCTTGCCTGATGGCGTGTTTGAGCCTGCTTATGATGTATTATAGAAACAAAATGTGGAGCAAAGGTTATTAGAAATGGTGACCTAATTCGCTCTAAACTCTTGTTAGAAATGCAGTTTTAGCAGTTATTCATAATGGGCCTTTTTGGGTGGTATTTTAGGAATGAAGTAAATATTTGGATACCCAAATAAATTTTGGACGTCCATATCTCTGTCGCTCATTCCTACTAGGCCAGTCGCAATAAGCAATAAATCAATTAATCGCGTAATAAATCAAGACGAGCTCAATAATTTCTATTAGCATAATTTTTTGTTTTTATATTTTCTCTCTCAACTAGTCCTTTTTTAAAATACTTATTTTTTGAAAGAGACTTCATAATTCATATTATTCATTGTTTCTGATATTTTGCTTATTTATTTTGGATATTTAAAAATGTTTTCCAGTTCCAGTGTTAAGTGTTCACTACAATTTATTGAACTATTGAACTATGTGAATGTGTTCTCGCAGTATTATGCCGTTACCATTATATTTCTTGAAACAACAATACTTCTCTCAACAACTCCTGGGACAATTTATCGTTCAGTAAAATGTGTTACTCTGACAGATCTACCTCCCACCTTATTTTTAAGGTTTGATTTTGAACATGTAAAATCAGTATTAAAGATTTCTTTATAAGACAGTATTACAACATTTCAACAGCTGCCCACAAAGCAGCTTTCAAAAAGAATTGTTTTTAAAAAAAAATACTTCCAGCTCAGGCTTTTTTTCTCCTTTCTGTCTCTCCAACGTTCCTTGAGTCTTACAGGCTTTAGACAGAGAGCTAATCTCCATTATTTACTGTAAGCTACAACTTCAGCTCAGTGACGTGCAGTGAGGTTCATGACTGGTGAGGCATGACACCTCTAGTCACATGTACAAATCCAATACAGAAACTTATATTTCAGTTTTGACCTTAACCGATTAAAGCTTTTAGTTATGCTTCAATCAGTCCTGTTCAACAATATGATGGAAAGAAAAACCAAAATCATATTTAAAATGCTGCAAATATCATGGTAAATAAATGTAATATTGAAAGTGAATAAAAGTGAGAAAACACTGTTCTTTCTTTTAAAGCGGAAACAATTAATCGATTACTGAAATAATCACAATTAATATACTAATCGATTAGTCATTAACTGGAGTATACAGACTCAAAAAATGTGATGCAGTCAAAAAAAAAACATATTCAGAGTAGTAAAAAGTTTACAAAACAAATACATTTTGCATTTAACATTAAAGACCTTGGTCTGTAAATATGCTTTAGCCAAATTTCCTCAAGTGGTCCAGTTTTATCTTCACCCAGTTCAAGTTCATTAAAGGAATGCTGTTACTGCATTCTATGCAATAGAATGTTTGTTTTCTTATTTTTAAAAAAATTGAAATTTGTTTTTTGTGCATCTTTTAAGTTATTTCTCATATTGGATAAAAAAGGTTTTAGTGTTTATACATGGAACGTGGTATTTTTTTTTTTTTATCCGATGAATCGTCAGAATAATCAACTGATTAATTGGTTACTAAAATGATCATTAGTTTTAGTCTCAGTTTCTTGTAGTTTTGTCTGCGGGTTTGCAGAGGGTTTAGGGGCCATGGCATGGAAAAGCTAGGGAACCTCCCTGTTGTAGGGAGTTCAGTCACAAACCTCATTGAATTATTTTTGTAACAGTTTCCTAATTAGTAAATATCTGTGGTGCTTGGTTTGTTTTTGCTCTTCTTTTTGCAAATCGTTTCCTTATGTTGACCATTTCTTTCCTTTTCAGGGGACGAAGACGACAAGACTGATGACGATGACGACATCGTGTGCTCCATATGTCAGGATGAGACCTCAGAGGAACCGAACGAGATTGTCATTTGTGACAAATGTGGTCAAGGTACGGTTTCAGTTTTTGCCTACGTCTGAACAGATTCATGTGTAGAAACGAGAAGAGACAGCAGAAGCCTGTGTGTAATGAATGGTGAGCCTGTTTCAGTAGTTAGTATTTCGGCAGACGGTTGGAGTTATTTACATGACAGTAAATGTGTTTGTCATCCAGGCTACCATCAGATGTGTCACTCGCCCGTCATTGATGCCGCCGTGATCGACTCTGATGACAAGTGGCTGTGCTCAGAATGTGAACTGGCTTCTTTCTCTGAGGTAGGATTTTAGAACAATGGATTACACAGAGATTTAGTCCTTTTGTTTCTTTAAAACCAAATGTAGACCAATATGACCCCCAGATTGTATTTTCAGCTAGAAATAGGCACTGCTGTGTTCTCTGAAGGTTTTAATTTTGTACTTGAATTTATGTTTAGATGTAATTATTTATTTATTTGTTTTTTCTGCATCCAGAAGGGGAGCATTCTCAAGAAGGAGGCATCCGCTAAGCTCTTTCCAAAGCAGGAACATCTGGAGCAGCATATGGAATTTCATCTCTCCTTCCCATATGCTCCAGAGGAACTAGTGTGGGATCAGGGCCACAAGACAAACATCCAGCAATGCTACTGCTACTGCGGAGGACCGGGAGAGTGAGTAGTGCATGCCACTCTGCAAACATGCTAAAGAATTTTGCCAAATATGTTCCACAAATCATATGTTGTGTCATTTATCAGTGTTGTGTGTGTGTGTGTGTGTGTTTATTGGTAGCTGGTACCTGAAGATGCTGCAGTGTAACAGGTGTCGGCAGTGGTTCCATGAGGATTGTCTACATTGCTTACAGGCTCCACTGCTCAATGGAGATAGGTGCAAACACTTAACACTAAAGTCTAAAGTATGTGACATGGTTTACATTGTTTATGTTCTGATTTAAAGATCTGACTAAATTATTCATATCTTAATATTTGTGAGTCATGGATTTTGCTGCAAAACACAATAATTAGAATTTAGTTCTATAATAAAGTGCCAAATCATTTTAGGATAATTTCTGAGGAAGGCACAGGATATGTAGGCTTATATAACATTAATGGTAAATATAATGTGAAATTGAATGTAAAGAAATCATCGGCTAAATATTAAGGTGATACTTTCCTCTTGAAGATGCTTTATGATTGTAATAATCCAGTGCAGTTCATGTCAATGATGTGGCGTTTTCTCGTATTCAGGTTTTTCGTCTTCGTCTGTTCAGTCTGCAGCGGCGGACCAGAGTTCCTCGACCGACTGCCTCTTGACTGGTAAGTGAATGTTAGGCTGTAGATGAACTGGAATCTAAAACTAAGGTTGTCTCTGCATCTGCTGCCACAGGTTTATACCTTAAAATGCCGTTCTTTTTCTGACTGTGATAAAATGCATACATCCTGGTATTTTCAGTGCACTATAAGAGCTACACTGAGCTTGCCACTTTCTTTAGTTTTTATTTTTTTCCATTTTTTGAGGACAAAAAAATCTACATGATCCGTCAGGATTCTTGTCAGAAATTGGCTATGCTAGCAGTAGTGAAAACTTTGACAATAACCACATCAAAATTCAGAAAGAAGATCCAGAGCATGGCTGAAGCAGTGCTAGGCTAAAAATGTTCCGTAACAATTGTAGCACCTATTACACTGTAACTACAGTATCTTTGACACTGTTATAGTTTTGGTAATAATACTAATGTTAACATAATGTTATCATAATCTCTCATCTTGTGTTTGAATGAATTCTGTTCCACATTTAAAGAAACAAGTAGATTATGTATATATATGAGATTTATTTTACTTTTTTTTTAAATTGTTGATTAGAATAAAAATCTTGGGGAAAAACAGTATGATCATAATTGAGAATAAATATTCATTCAAATGACTAATAATCATTAATCAATTTAATTGAATTAAATTTTTAAAAAATTTCCAGATGGATAAAATAAAGATGCTAGTGCTAACTACTCAAGTTTTCTTCTGAAGCGAAGACTAATCTGTTATTAAAGTTTAGCTGGTCAGAAATCTGTAACTTTTAATAAGCATTAACCATTCTTTCTATACAGAGCTGTTGCATTCAAATAAATAAATGACCCCATGACATAAAAACTAAATAAATATAAGAAATAATATATTTTCTTAATAGGGAGCTCATTTTGACAATCAGTTGTTTTCTTTCCTCCTTTTGTCTTATTTTTTTTTTGCCATAACTGCCCCACATTGTCCTGATTCGACCTTTCACTAAACCTAAGAAGGAAATGACTGACAGGAAACGGTAAAGGGTGTGAAAGAAAACACCAGCTTCAACCGTTTACTGAGAATCTTTTTTAGCCTAGCACTGCTTTATCAATGTCTTAAATTCTTGTGTACGTAGTTTCAGTCAATGTTATCGCCACCTATTGGCATAGTAGAGGTATTACAGCATCCTCTACTGTGAAATGTTCGGTTGAAATGAGCAAGCAGCAACCTAGCACTGTTAGCTGCTGAAAGGACCTTTGTTTGCAATGGGCCACACTTGGAGGAGGAGGTGTAAGCATTGTCCAGGAAGGATGGAGGGAGGCTGTTGGTGTGGTTTTAATTTCATGAGCACAGACCAGTACAACTAAACTGAAGTTGCAGTTCTGGATGTGCAAAAAGAGAACTCTGGAACTCTATCATTCAGATAGCTAAAGAAAAACAACAACCCTGAAATGACACTAGCAGTAGAGGAAATTGACCTGCATATATAAACTTTTATCAAAATCTATGCTTAGCATGTTTTTTTTTCTTCTAATATTGTAGGAAGGATATTGTTCATCTGTGCCTGTACAACCTGAGTGTGATTCAGAAGAAGAGGTATTTTGATTCTCAGATGCAACTAATGCCTTACATTAATGACAACTGGGAGCTGCTGCAGCTGGGGAAGGTAAGAGATGCATGAAGCTGTGAAAAACTGAAGAGGGAGACATGTCTGCTCATTATCCTGCTTTATTTTCTAACTTCATATCATTGAGAACACATTTTTCACGTTATTTGCTGTTGTTGTAAAGTGCAACGAGTCAATATGCGTTGTCTATTGGCGCAATATAAAAAAAATAAATTGGGTTGAAGTGATCTGTTTAATGTATTTTGAGACCAGATGTCTTAAAGTCTTGATTTAATAAAGTCAATCAGACAGTCAGGTTTCTGTTTTGAGATATCCTTTAGCTAAAGCAAAATCTAACAAAGTTTTGTTAGCGCAAAATTTTAGATTAATAACTGTTGATTGTGTTACAAAAGTTGTGCTGCAGAGGTTGGGGGACATAACTGGCAAAAATCCCCCCAAATTAAATTATGTTTATGGCTTTTGAAATCTTTGGTTTCCCTCTGTTTAGTTCCACTGATCAGATACTAAACACATCTGATTTTGTCTTTCATCTGCCGTCCATAGCTGGCCAACACACCAAGATCTGAGAGGTATGAAAAAGTTCTGGAAACCTTAAACGACAATAGCTACACGTAAGTTTTCTCCTGTTGTCTTTTTAAACTTTAAAACACAAACTCGTGATTCTACAATTCAACAATAATCACACTCCTAACTTCTTCGCTTCTCCCGCCTTTTCCAGGTTCATGTCAGGGAAGGAGGTGAAAAAGAAGAAGCATTTGTTTCGCCTAAGAATCTTTTTCCCTCCTGCTCCTCCCAACTGTACTGAACCCACATACACGGTGTTGGGGGAGCCTTTCCACGAGATCACCATAAAAGGATGCAAGCCGGCCAAAAGCTTCTCTGACATGAAGTAAGATGGAAAACCTTTCATTGATATATTACATTTTTAAGGAGGCGTGACCAGTATGAGATTCTCACCACAAATGGAAACACCACAGTGTCTTGATACTTCCACAAAAATTAGATCAAACTTCAACAATCTTAGGTGCTTTTATCTAAAACAGAAAAGCAACACTTACTTCCACTTCTGCTAAAAATAGTTGAACATTTCCTACAATTATGCATATTTACTCTTTCATATTTATTATTTGGATTTTCATCCTTGGACCAATGTAAAATTTTAATTTTAGTGGAAATTTTAATAAGTGCGTGCGTAATCATGACTTTGAATCACATAAATAGTTTTCTTTCATGACAGAAATTGATGTCCATATGAATGAATAGGCCATATATAATTTGCTTTATCAGCTGGTTAATTTGTCAGTTTACTTGCTGGGTGATCTTAAGTGATGGAAAGTGCTTTTTTTCTCCCAACATCATAACTTTATGCAGGCACTTGAATCCTTTTTCTTGTAGCAAAGTGAAAAACCTTTCAGCTTACAGTTAGCCAGGTGATGGAGGCTAATGCGCTACATGCATGTAAAGACAACTCTGGTTGCGCTGGTGCTTTTGTTAGCATCGTAAAAAGAAGTTTTTAGACTGTGAAAAGCTATAATATTTTTATAAACTTCATACTTTCATACTGCTAAACCAGCCAGCGCATATATTCCCGACTGAACAAGTTGATGTTTTTTTTTAAATTCAAGAATGTGTAAATCATAAAAATGCTCTTCGTTTTATGTCCCTTCACCTTTTCATGCTTAATGCCTGAACAGTCATGCTGACTTTATGCACAGCTGTCATAACTGTAACTGAAATGTTGGTGTTGTCATTGCAGGATCCCTGTTGCTTTAACTAATGGCATCGAAAAGAAGAAGAAGAAGAAAAAGAAAAAGAGGAAGCAAGAAGCTCGCTGTCTGGAGACACTGGCTAAACCACAACGGTCCAACGAGCCATCCCTGGTGTGTGTGCGTGTGTGTGTGTGTGTATTTCTGTTATCATGCATGCATTAGTGAGCCTGAGCTGGATTAGTGCTTTCTGCTGAGGTCAACAGATGGTTTTGCGTTGAGCTCAAACGTTCATGTATGAAGAAAACACGACTCCTTCCTGTAGATGCTGATGAATTTCTCTCCACTTTATCAGGAAACCAGAAAGCCGGACCCCCCTGCACTGGATCATTTGACCTCTGTTAAGTAAGTGATCGACTGCTTGTCTTGTTCTGTTCTTTGTTTGGGAAATGTTTGCGTGTTTTTTGGTGTTGAAACCTGACACATTAGTGGGGTTGTTGTCAACGAGTCTGTGTGTAGTGTAAACAACGCAGCATCATGCTGTGAGGACGCTTTTCTGCAGCAGGGATAAGGTTAGTTGAAGGGGAAATTTGAATCAGTTAAAAAGAAGAATGGCCTAGTCAAAGTCCAAATCCAAAGAGAAGCTGTTTCATAACTTGATAATTGGTGTTCAGATTGCTCTCTATTCTGGATCGGCCACCAGTCCCTGAGCTGAAGCCTGAATGTGATGCTTGAATGACTGAAAAATACCAGGTTCCTGTTACGGCTCAAAAAATGACTGTTTTGTGTGAAAAGCTGCTACAGACTGTCAGGAGTTTAACCAAAAACTTCAGCCTCTACAAACTGAAGAAACTTAGAAGAGAGGGACTTGAAGTCGTCCACTGCACTAGCTGCGTTTCCACTGACCGTATAATTGCACAAATTAGAATCACGGAAATACATTTGGGCAACGGAAAAACGGAAATAAGAGAAAAATGAACTCGTGTTTATTAAGTTTTTGTGCTATAATGAGGTGTGTTTTTTTTGGCTGTATCAGAATTGGTGTTTTTCACCAAAATGCAATGGAAGCTCTTGTTTCACATTACACAACTCAAGTGATCAGCAACCGGACGTTACTACTGGTGAGACAGGCGAAGAAAATGACAGGAAGCAATTGTAGGATGGCATGTTTTTTTTTTAATGATTTATGGCGTGAACAAAGTCTGTCATGTGGGATTTTAATTGCATTTCTAGTTTTAAAGAAATGTTGAAAGGAAGTGGCATAATTTAATTTAATCCAAGTCCCAAAAAGGGTTTATTACCAGGTATTATTGAAACGCCTGTTTGTTGAATAATCATAAAACACTATTTTGTGTGCCATCTTAGTTTTTCTCTGCTTTTCACACGTTTTTTCTTCCAATTGTTTTTCTGTCTCTGCAGCACCAGAAGCAGCAAGCCTCTGCTGTTTTCTCAGTCTTCTGATGTGGAATCCATTGATGCCCTCAGCAGCTCAGAAACTACCTCAACAATCACTTCTAGACAGTCCAGGTTGGCATTTTATTAAGCTCGGATCTTTCCGGCAGAGACTCAAACACACAAAAGAACAATAAAACAAATGTTCTCATTTAATGGGGTTTTCTGTGTTAGACCAGCAAACAAAAAAAAAAAAAGTGAAGTGGTGCGTGGTTTGCATCCAAGCTCTGACTAGTGTGGTTTGCATTTGTCCTTCACTTTGATGTCGCTAAATAAATTCCAGCACAACCAGTTGCATTTAAAAGTCAGCTAGTTAGTAAAACCACTCCCAATGTGTGTTTCATTTAATCTAGGCATAAATACAGATTTTCTGTTAGGCCTCAGAAGTTATTACCATGCCACACTGTGCTGAGTGCACTGTGCGCCAGCCACAGCAGGAACACTGTCTTCCAGAAATAATTACCTCTTTAACTTCGGTTCATATTGTCACATTACAGCCACAAACTCCTACGGATTTTATGTGATAACTGAAAACAGAGTAGCAAATCATGAGCTAAATGCCAATGGGTGGATTTGAAGTCAGGTCTCCGACTTCAAAATTCATTTATCATTTTCTTCCCCTGTGTTGTTAGTTTACATATAAAACCTCATTTAATTACTTAGAAGTTGGTGGTTTTCACATATTAGGAACAGAACGTGGCAAAGTTCAAGTGGTGTAAATACTTTTCCAAGACTTTGAGATAAGATGTCTGTGACGAAAGCATTGTAATGATTCCGTCTCTTGTCATCGGCTCTAAGCCGCCACTCTCCTCAGACTGTTTACGAGGAGAGTGGAACAGCGACAGAAACAGACGGAAAGAAAACTTGAAGCAATGAAAATTTAAGGATTTAAAGGAAGACGTCTCCCTGCAGCATGGTGCTTTTAATCGTAACAGATAAGCATTTATCTCAGGAGAGCCCTGCTGAAACACTGGCACAGAAAGTGGATGGATTATATTTGACACATAGGGGCGCCAAAACGAAGATGGAAAAATACCACTGGTCAACAGCCAAAATATTGTCTGGGGTTTTCAACGGGTTTAGGGTCATTTTGATGTGCTGGATCCAAAAATCGCATTGGTTTTGATCAATCAGGTCAACGTTCTGAACCATGGATGCAACATGAGCATCAAAATGCATGACTTGTTCTCACATCTGGATCGGTTTCCTAAGAATCAGGCATCAGTGAGTGATGAGCAGGAAGAGAGATTCCATCAGGACAGAAAAGAGATTTTACACAATGAAGACGGAATGTTCAATTTGCATGTACTTACCCTTATCAGTGTTTATTAATAAGTTTACAGAAATCCAAGTTTGTAATATTTTATTAATCCGCTCTGTTTTGTCCTAAAACCTCTTTTGGATGAGAAATATTAATGGAAATCAACTGATAATGTCACAAAAATGTCATCAATTTAGTCAGAAGATTGGATTTCTCTAAATCAAATTAGAATAACAACCTGACCTGATTGACAAAAATGGATGTCAGGCTTGGATTCAGCGTTGCAAAATAGACCAAATTCAGTTGGAAAAAACTTGGACAACTTAAAAAATATTTTTTCTTTTGTAACCAGTGTAATGTCCAGTCCTATTTCCTGTATTTAACAGTTGTTTTGTGCAAGTGTAAATATGAGCCACGACACCTTCACCTCTCTTTCTGTTGTTCACAAAACACACACACACACACACATACATGCATATCTTTGTGGGGACTTTCCATTGACTTCCATTCATTTCTACGCCTTCCCCCTATCCTAACCCTAACCAAAACTCAATTCACACCTTAGTCCTAAATCTGACCCCTGACCCAAAAATAGCGTGTCCCCACAAGGAGCAGTGGGTCCCCACAATGGTCCCCACAGGGTATTACAAATAAACAGACACACATGCTCATACAAATGTGTATAATTCCTCACAATGTCAAATAAATGTTTCTCAAAAGTATCCATGTCTCCTGCAGATAGAAAAACTAGACAATGGAAGAAAAATGTCAACATTGCTGTCTGAGAGCATTTCTCTAAAACATCACTCAACACTTTGCACAGAGCTCTGGAGAAACAGTCCAACCAGGGCCTGGTGTTTAGTTTGGCAGGTGGATTCCTCTCTGCATACAAAGTGATGTAGTTTTTGTCACGCGTCTACATCAATGAAAGCAGATTTCTGCACTTCAGATGAAGTATGTTGGAGCCTTAAAGGCGCTTGCAGAACAGTCTTGTTTTCATTTAAATCATGTCATTACATGAAGACTGAGAGCTAAAGATGGAGAGGCAGAAAAGAAAACTCTCAGGACCATAAACAGAAGAAAGAGAGCCTATAATGTGACCGGATAAACCTCAGAAAGTCTGTAGTGGTTCTAAACTCTTATCGTTCTAGTTTTCAGTGTAGATTTTGCCGATTTCTCATCAAATTAAAAAAACATACTTTGTTTCTTTTGTGTTCCTTCAGCCTGTACACTTCCAACAAGACGGCAGCCGCTGCCTTCAACATGCCTTTTGCCTCTCCACCTTTAAAACGGAAACGCGGGCGACCGCGGCGAACCCCGAAGCCCCCCCGACCGGAACTCCCCCCTCCTCCTCGGCTCCCGGACGCAAGCGTCTCGGACACGGAGATGTTTGGCGCCCTGCCGGGGCTCCACCCCACGGACATAGTCCACGGCATGGACCCCACCACCCAGCTTTCCCACCTCAAGAGCTCCATCAGCAACTACTTCGGGGTGGCGGGGCGCCTGGCGTGCGGGGAGAGATATAAAGTCCTGGCCCGGCGGGTCACCATGGACGGCAAGGTGCAGTACCTGGTGGAGTGGGAAGGAGTCACTGCCTCGTAGCTCGATGGCTCAACCAGTTCTAACAAAGAGCTGACGGTGTGTATTCAGAGTGTTAGGTGGTTTATATGCCCTGATTATCATGCATGCATGCAGACACACACAAACACACCCACACACAGGGTATGTTCTCCAATAGTGAAGCAGCACCAGAGAAGCTGGATCACTGGATCCTTCAGAGGAGTTTGATCTGAACTTTCTCCTTCCCTGCTGCAGTTATTCAGGGGCAAATAATTCCTTTCTCCTCTCTACCTGGAAGCTTTGACTAATATTTCATGCATCATTTTTTTTTTCTCCCCCTAAATGTACCAGCTTGTTCTTCAACAAGTTAAGAAGTAAAAGAGGGGAAAAAATCTCTATATTTTCATTCTTTGATTCAACCATCAACAATTTTAATATTACATCTTTTTCTTTTAACTTGTTTTAAATGTTTAGTTTTTTGTTTTTTCCCTCCAACTGTGCCCTCTCTCTCTCCCGTCTTGTACCTCTTGGTGTCTCATGCCAGCTCTGGTTTCCATTATTTGTGAGCAGATCAGGAGGAACTCAGAGAACGAACGCGCTGCTGCAAATGTTTATTTTATATAAAGCTATACCACAAACATGATTATGTCATATTTTTATAGAGGTCTTTTGTTTACCGACGGAGATTTCGGTTGATTCTTTACTTGCACACGCTGTGTTGTGTTAGAAAATCATCTCATTTGAACAAGCAGAGCTGCTCAGACAAGGCAGTATTTTTTATTCAATATTTTTATATATTTCCTACTGAATAAAAATGTGCAGTTCTTTTTAAAGTGTTCTGATTGAAATTAGGACGTCAGTTTAACAGACCTGAGTTTGGTCTAGTAAAAATTCATTTTGCTAGGAATGTGTTTTAGTCAGTTTGTAACTTTATCTGCTGCTGCTTATGCAATTAAAGTTGCATAAATGAACAAATATTCTTCCATAGACAAAAATGTATATTTTGTTGGTTTTTTTTTTTTTTTTGGTTACATTTTGGGCAGCCCACTCAGGACGTACCACCAAACTTCACTCACATAGCCCAGCCGGTGTAACCAAGCTAATTTTGCGATGGATCACGTTATTTCTGTTCATGTTGATCTCTCATAGCTTTTTGTCATTATTACACATATATATATAAGCTTATTGTTTTTTATGTTTACTGCTTGTTTAAATTGGGTTTGAAAGAACAATCCGCCTCACTGAAGAAATTGCTGTACGTCATTGCAAGAAGAAAACCTTTAGTTAGAACTGTTGTCTCTTTTGAGAGATGTCTGCTCTTGTTTAAACAGCACTTGCACGTCTCTCTGTCGGGGACGCAGTGAGTGCATTTAATGCCTACATGTTTCCATTGTTGACTTGCTACAGGTTTCTTAAGCCAAAGAACATCCCTGTAACGTCGTCTTTGTTTTTTTACTGGTTGACGTGTTACTAGTGAAGCAGGTTTTGTTTTAAGGATAAATAAAAGTTGGTATTTCAAGCTGTTTTGCTAAACATTTTTTTTTTATTATTACTGATATTAACTGTATATGATTTTTCTAATAAAATTAAGATCCACGACTGTAAATGATCTTGTCATTTGTAAATCGACTGGTGGAAACTAAATGTAAACATTTTATTTATATATATATTTTTTTCTGTTTGAACATTTGAGTTTAATCAGCAGGTTGTGCACAGTGGCAGATTGAGAGATTTTTACTTGGGGCTTCAAGTGAAAAATGAAAATTCTCTGTATGTAAATCTAGTCAACACTGTTATTGTATCACTGCCTCTTCTTGGAAAACAAGGACAAGTTTTAGGGACAAATGTGCTTTATCTCATTAGCCAAAACTAACAATAACAAAATGCTTTATTTAATGTCCTTGAAAATGGCCGCTGTCCCCATTTCAGCTATGCATCCCAAAACCTCATTCTGAATACTTTCGTTAATGTATTTTGCATTTCTGGGATTTGAGGCATCGGTTCTGCCTTTAAAATCTAAAATCTCATGAAATTGACCTCGCTTTGAGAGCTTTCTGTATCATGTCCACACGATACATTTTTACCCCGAGCTTTAATGTAATTTTGCTTTTTAATATTGTATTAAAAAGCAGAGGCTTCTGGAAAAACAAGCAATTAGTTTTTAGAAGTATGATTTTAAGAACATAAAATTCAGAGAGAGGGGCTATTTGTCACCTGGAGAGAAGAACAATATGTGCCCCCAATGTGGCTGATAGACATATTTGGGTTGTTACTGCAAAAAATGCTTATTGAATGTAATAAATCTTTTGTTATCTGTTAATTTTCCTTGAAAAGATCACATTTGTAATTGAAACCCAAATCCTTTCTGCCAATCCGTAGATTTTTTTTTCTGCTATTGATTCTTGTTTAGTGTTAAAGATTAAATGCTTTTATTGTCATGTGCACAGTAACGAAATGCATTTTCCTGAACAATGAAATTCTTACTTTACTGCCCACATTGGATGCCAGAAATGTAAAGTTTAGGTATAAAATAGAGAATATAAAGCAAAGTTTGCGAAAATGCAACAACAACAAAAAAAATAGAAATATGCAGAATATACATTTGCATATATTTAAGATAATGATCTACAATGTAGGTGCAATAGTAGTGAGTGAAACTGATTTTACAAGTGATTATGATAATCCCAGGGTCAGACAAGCATAGTTACATGTGTAATTGTAGGTAAACAGATCTGAGTAGAAGTAACGGTGAAGCTGTGGTTCCGTCACAACGCTGAAACAATGAGCCAGTCTGTGCTTCCTCTGGCCGGTGAACTCAAAATAAACCTTTCACTCCTCCCCAACGTCCGCGTATAACTGTGTGACGGCGAAAGGAGAACGACTCGACCCCAACACACGCGCCGTTGTTAGCGGACGCTATTGCATATCAACCAATCACCTCACAGAATGACTTAGCTATCCAATTATAAAGCACGTTGTTGGCATGTGGGCGGAGACTAAAATTTACAAACCGTTCCGCCTCGATTTCCAGTAACCCGAGAGATTTATTGAAATATAGTTCAGAAACAAATGCTTTTAGCTTCTTACCCTCCGATCAACTAAGGTAATAGTTCAGATGAAGTAGAAATGATGTATGGTGTTTAATTAACTGCTTTTATAACAAAAAACAAGGCTAATGACTAGCTAACCACCTGTTGGTGTAAAGAGCTCCTCTGTTTACATTCACGTTAGTGTCGTTTATTGGCAGCACAGTGTTCGTGTAAAATTGCAAAGAGAGAGAGATCTCTTTTTATTTCAACTTTAGACATGTAGCCATACAAAGAGCTGGATAAAGTTAACTTTAGTAAGACTGGTCGTTATTTAAGCTGAGGAACGACATTCAGGCGGTTCTGTTCTGATGTTTGACATCGAGGAGAAAGTTAGCAAAGATGTGTTCGGCCTGCACAGTCTGATCCAGGGAGCTGAGATCTGCCACCGGAGTCTGGGACAGAAACTAAGGTGAGCAAAGTAAAGATCAGAGGTCTAATTCGACAGAATTAGGTCTGAATGAATTACTGCGACGATGCAGAAATTGGAGGAAGATGTACAACAATTTCAAGATCTGCATCTAGCTCTATATTGACGTTGAAGCTTTTCACATTTTGTAAAGTTATGACAAAAATATTGTTTCATTGAGATTTTATATTAAAGACCAGGAGCCTACAAGCCATTTTTGTTTTACCCTTAGTTCATCTGAATAAAACTGTAGAGCTGGAAATGTTTAGTTTTTGTCATCTTTTATGTTTGATAAAACATGGGAAATGTACTACAGTATATATATATTTTAAAGAACCACAATGTTATATCTATTTTTAGATTTTAAAACAAATTAAAACTTGAAGACCTTTTTAAAGCCAAGCCATGCCATGTTCCTGCCTCTCTGTGTCCAGCCTGTAGGGATGGCGTCTGCCGCTGCGAGAAAGAAAGGCGGCTGCGTTCGCCAGGAGAACGCCTGCCTGATTGCAGATGAGCAGTTCCGCAGCAACCTGGACGCCCTGCAGTTTGAACCAGAAGCTTCCGATCTGCAGGTTGGACATGCATCCGGCCCCCTCACGCAGACACGCGCATAAAAGAAAAGAGAAGTGTGCTTCAGTTCCATGGTTGCAGTGATACATTAGTGTTTTCGTTGGCAGGTCCATCACAGCCTCTCCGGGGTCATGGTCAGCAGCAGCATGGCGGCCATGAGCGAACACATTCGTCAGCTGGAAGCTGAGCTGGAGGCTCAGACTGAGGAACTGAAGTAAGCTCATTGTTCTACTGCAGGGAGTCAAACTCATTTTTATTTTGGGCCACAAGGGCCAGGAAGGGACATTCACAACTCTTTGAGAATGTTCCTTGGCAGTTGTGTCAGAATGTGTCGATCAAACTACATGAATTGAATTGAATTTATTGTCTATGTCTATGCTTTTTCTGCATTTTATGAGTATCCTTTATATATAATTTTAACATGTTTTCTACAATGATATGATTTGACACTATACAAATAAGAACTGATTTGATTTGACTTATCAAATAAAGTTAAATTTCTGTGGCCCTCTAGACTTTGGATATATATAAAAATATATATCCATCATAGCCATATATATATATGGCCATATATATAAATGGCTATGATGGGTCAGTTTTGGCCCATGGGCCTTGAATTTGGAAAAGGCTCAGTTTCACTTATAAAAAGCTAGTTTTCATGAGATGTTTTCTGATTTGTAATAAAATAAATCTCTTATACATTGGAAATCAGAAGTTTACATACACCAAATACAAAGACACATGCACATCTGACGTTAGATCAGACCAAACTTCTCTTGTTTTAGGTCAGCTAGAATTACCAGAATTATTTTTATTTTCTAAATGCCATAATAGTAAGAGAAATAATCCGTCGGATTTATTCATTAATGTCTGACTTGCTTAGTTTAAACTCTGCAGTTTGCATCGTCCGTGTTTTATAGGGCAGCGGAGCTGAGGGCGGAGTCCTGCCAGGAAGCTGCCGTTCACAGTGAGGCTGTGGTCGCCACGGTTACTGAGGAGCTGAGGATGCTGAGAGAGGAGCTGGAGAGCAGAACAGCAACAGGAAAGAGGTGGTGGTTTTAGACCTGCTCCCACCTGGACGTAAACGGGGGATTACTTTAAAAAAAAAAAAAACTTTTGATGTGATTTATATTAAATATTACATATCGTCTTATAATCAAAAGAGTGGACTGTGATGACAAAATTGTATCATCTGGTAATAACATTTTTCGCCACAGAACTCACTGTCAAAGCTATGAGGCAGCATTTCTGCTAAATAAATGTAATAATTAATTAATAGAGGGTAAAAGACATTGTAAAAGTTGATATTGCTTTAAATATTTTGTCTCATTTTCTGTGAGTTAATCCTCTTTGGGGTTACATGTTTGGGAACCCCGGATCTAAACTCGCCTCTCCTCTCAGAGCTGAGCAGCAGAGGAACCAAGCTCTTCAAAATGCAGAGAAACTCAAAGAAGCTTTCAACGATTACAAAGACACGTTTTCCAATAAACTCCGAAAGGTACATTTTTACTCAAAATTGTCGTCTTATTTTATGACAACTTAAAAACCTTTTCTTGCCTGTTGACGTTGGAGATGTTTTGTCATTTTGCGCCTTCGAGGTGGTGGAGAGTGAGACGACGCTGAAGGAGAGTCTGATGGGGTCTGACAGAGAAAAGCAGGAGTTGGAGGTGAAGTTTTCTGCGTTGGAAAGAGAGCGAGCTGAGCAGAGCCAAACGGTCAGGTACTGAGCGTCTTCTGTTGAGTAGAAGACGCCGCTTTTTCCCAGCATGCGCTTCACCGGCAGCGTTTTGTTTTCCACGCAGCCAGCTGCAGGAGGAGCTGAGGCAGGGCGGAGCGGCTGCGGCTCTCCTCCAGGCCCAGCTGGAGCAGGTGGCGTGCAGAGCCTCCCAGCTGGAGCAGCAGCTCTCAGAGCAGGGGGCCGAGTGCAGGGAGGCGGCCTCCGTGCGCAGGGAGGTGGAGGAGCTGCGGACGCTGACCCGTGACCAGGAGCAGAAGGTGACCCAGACCCAGGCTGAGCTGTCCGCCCTGGAGGCCATTCTGGCTCTGCTGCACCTGCAGGAGGTGGGCCAGCTTTCCACTCCCACCCACAGGCTGAGTTTTGTTTCCATACATACAATCTGGTGTTTGTGTCCAAACCCTGATCCTGGAGTCAACCTAAAAATAACAAACCTGATTGTGTGTTTGATCGCTGATCCTGTTGAAGGGAGGGAGCTTCAGTCTTCGTTTTTGCTTTTTGATTTATGAAGGCTCCTGCAGGACCAATCTGCTCCAATCCATGCATGCTGCCCCCAGTGGACTATTCAGGAGCTGCACATCTGCTGAAGCTGAAGCCAGGTAGGCTCCAGATCCTTCATCATCAACTGTAAGGCTGAGCTTCAGAGTTCCTTTTTCTGATGCCATTTCATCAGTTCCTCTGTTTTACAGCAGTAGACAAACCGTTTCATTAATCTGTTCCTGTTTTAGGAGCAGTTGACCCGTCACTCGTCTTAATGAATAACTTTGAACGATGTATTACGTTTTATGGAATCAAATTTCCACACTCTTCCTTAGACTGTGAAATAGAACATTATGGTTGGTAATTAGAAATTCCTAGAAACTTTGATTATGGTAACCTAATTTTTAAAAATCCTTGCCTTTAGAATTTAATAAATTGTTCCGATATAAATATTAGACATTAATATTGTTAATGTTGTGTGTTTTCACCACCTACATTGCTTCTTTGTTTATATCAAACACACCTCAATCCTACAATGCATAAGCATCACATGAGCAAATGAATACGACATAACCAGATGGAAATGAACATCGGTTATTAAAATCAGCCCAGTTTTTTGTATTGGACGGATACCAGTCTGTTAAAAATTGACTAATGCCAGCCGATACTGATATTGATGCCATATGGTGCATCCCCACTTTTCCTATATTTATTTTAGATGGACTATCAGAGATGCCAATAACTGTATCATGAGATGCTATGTTAAATGCATGCATAAGATTTTATTCCCATGCTGAATAGATTAGCTTAAATTAAATGTAGAATTGTGCAGAATGGGGCGTGCTGTGGTGGCGCAGGGGGTTAGCACGCCCCACGTTTGGAGGCCTTAGTCCTCGACGCGGACGTCGCGGGTTCGACTCCCGGTCCCGACGACCTTTGCCGCATGTCTTCCCCCCTCTCCTCACCCTCCTTCCTGTCTGCCTACTGTAAAAAAAAATACGTGCCACTAGCGCCGCAAAAACTCTTCGGAGAAAAAAAAAAAAAAAAAAAAGAATTGTGCAGAATGTTCAGTGAGGTTATGGCACTGCAATAAAAGATGAAATTATTATTAACGAAGTTTTTTTCATGCATGCTCCAAATTAGCTCAACTTTAGTTTTAAGGGTGAAATTAGTCTTAAGGGTGAAAGGCTGCCTTTGATATATTTTGTTCTAGAAGAAAACTACTTTGGTCATTTTTACTGGTGCACCAATTTCAGTTTTCCGGCCGATCATCGATCTCTAAATAGCCTGACCTGCAGAGTCTGGGTTTGACCGAGAGGTTTTTTTTTTTGTATTAAAAGTTGCGAAATGTAACAACAAAAATATTTGCGGAAGTAGATAAAATAGATTTCACAGTTGAGTATCATTTGATCCATTTCTTTGGAATTTTTTGTTGTTGTTTTATTCCTTGTTTTTAGTGGTTGTTGTTTAGATTTAAAATTTCTTCCAGCTCCAGTTTGAATTTAGAATATTAAGGAAATCAGAGCTGATTTGTTGGCGCACTCCTAGTTTTTGTTTTGTTTTGTTTTAGTTCAGTGACAGACTGTTTGGGTTTTATGTGCCCTATGATCTTTATTTAAATGTTGACTAGATGGATAAATGGCTAAAAGAGAAAGTTTGGGCTGGATGGAGAACTTGTTTTGTCATAACATGATCCAACAGTGCAGATTTAGAGTTATTTGTACATACAAATGACCTGCTAATAAAAAAATAATGAATAATAATGAAAGAGATAAAGTTACATCCAAGTATTCCAAAGGGACACCAGCATGTACACCAGGTGGTTTGCTGGAAAACGTACCGTGTGCCACTGCTTCCAGGTGAGGGCTACCAGCAGCTGCTGCGGGTCCTGCAGGTGAAGGAGGCCGAGCGGCTGAAACAGCAGAGCCAGAAGGAGCGGCTGCAAGAGCGTCTGAGCAGAGCCCAGGAGGAGATCTCTGCCCTGCAGAACTCCATGGCCCAGAGAGCCTCCCACTATCAGAACCTCCACACAGAGCTGCTGGAGCGGGGCAGCCAGGCCACAGACGCTCAGAAAGAGGTCACTATGCTTTCTCACCGTTACTCCTCAGGCCGTTGGAGTGAAACTAAAGACGATCAGAGATACAAGTCTGAGCAGCACATATACCGTACATGGTGTCATTCCTTTTAAGGAACAAGGTGCCCGAAAGCCGACAGCAGTGATGTGTAATGCTACCGATCTCATTTACATCTTCATTTATCCAAAACTGTAGCTATGTATTTCTCAAAACAGGCAAATACTGACAGTGATTCTAATATTTTTATCCAAGGCAAAAAAACATCAACAACACTATAAATGGTACAACAGTTCTAATATTTAGGGATTATCTTGGATTCACAATTTTGTTTTAAACGAGTGAAACAGATTGTGAAAAGAAAACAATTGAATCTAATTTCTGTATAATCAGACACTACGCCATGATTACACCTGATATGACATATTGTATAACATGTTTTGTCATTGGCTTGCAAAACAGTTCCCAAAACAACCAGTTGAAATAGTTCATAAACAAGCATAAAAGCTGTTGGATAAAAACCCTAAAATCCTATTTTCACTTCTCATCTCATTTAAAAAAAAACAAAAAAAAACAAACAAACTTAAAACTGGCTTTTGGAAAAATATTTTGGCCAAAAATATCAACATTGAGCATATGTAAAGATATGTAGATTTTAAGATGGTTTTATGTATTTCTTATTCTGTAGTGTTATTTTGTGTGGGTGTTTTTATTTGTTTTTAATTTTAATTTTTTTAGTCCTTTTATTTATTATTATCCTGCCTGTCAATGGGACTAGAGATGTAAATTAGCCGCTGAGCTATAATGTTATGTATTTACATCTAATGTTTATTAATAGTTATTGTCCCATGTCTAAAAATAAACTTGAACATGCTGGTGACTCTTTTCTAAAGCACTGACGCTAGGAAAAAATGTTGAGAGTTTTGGAAATAACAAAGAAGAGGAATAATTTTTTATATTTTTCTTAATATGCACGTGCCATATGTTTTTTCTTTCCCTGTTTTACTTTGCCTCAGTTAAAAAGAAAAAGCGCTCGGGTTGCTGCGCTGGAGAAACAGCTGCAGGAAAAAAGCTCGGCGTACAGTCTGGCCGCTCTGAAGAACACGGCGCTGGAAAACGAGCTGAAGGTACAGCCACTCAAACGTTTTAACTAGAACTTCATCAGCCCTGCGCCTGAAGCTGTGTTTCCATACTGAAAGTACAAAAATACATTTGCTTAATGGAAACCCGGCTATTTAGAAAAAAAAACAACTTTTTCAATAAAAAGTTTGTTGCGGCAGAATGAGGTGTTTTTTTTTAGCCATATCAAAATAGGCTGAATTCGCAAAACGGCAATGAAAACACTTTTTTCCCCATCATTTGTGTCACATGTTACTACTGCCAAAAACGTCGAAGAAGACAACAGGAAGCAGTAGGAGGATGATGGCTTGCTTTTTTTCCGGGACAATGTGCAGCTGGCTCCACCAGTTCTCTCACAACATCACACAGTTCATAAAAAGTTGATGTTCCAACGTGTTGAATCCATAGATCTTCTGCAAAATCATAGACTAAAGTTTCCCCAAAATGCCCAAGTAGGCGGGGCTTACAGTTCCAACGGCTGAATAATACGGTGATGTCACCTCTCATTGGCTAATAGAGCTCTGATTATATGAATATATCTCATGTAAGTGTTTACATCGGTCGCTGCCACACGAGTTTTAATAACTTATCGCGCAAACAAGCTTGTTCACAAATGAATTTAATTTCTTATTTAATGGAAACACCGCAATTGCCAATGGTTTTTCATCATTAGCAGAATATAGACAAATATTTGTTTTGTACATATTTGTAATGGAAAGGCAGCTAGAGGCTCTGATCTCATTACAGGAGAAGAGCAGCAGCGTTCAGCACTACCAGGTTCTGATGAGCAGAAAGCAGAAGGAGCACCAGAAAGCTCTGGATCAGTGTAAACAGTCTCACTCTAAGCAGCTGGCTGAGCAACAGCATAGGATAGAAATGGTAACATAAACTCATCAGCTCCTTTGGCAGCAGCAGCAGCTAAGCTAACAGTGGCTCTGTGACTTCCTGTAGCTGCAGCTGTCTGTGGAGGAGAGCCTGGCCCAGATGTTGGAACTGGAGCAGCAGCTGGGTTCTGTTCAGACGGAGCGGGACAAGGCTCAGAAAGCTGCGCTGCTGCTGCAGACCTCTTTGGATCAGCTCTCACAGGCAAGGCAGCATGTAGGTTCCATTCCCATCCGGGACAGGACAGAGGAGTTTATACGTTGATGAAATGTTCTGTTTCCTGATTCCAGGAGAAGCAGGTTGAAGTTCGACACAACCAGGAGATGCTGCAGAGTTTCAAAGATCAGGCTACTCACTCTGCCACCATGGTTTGTATAGGAGCCATGAACACAACATGGAAAAGTCACAAGAAGTATGTTTATGATATTTTTTATGTCTGGATAAACATGGAAGAAAATTTAAATTTCTTATTCGTATTCCCTATTAGGATGTCTAAAAGTTTCCATTTGTTCATCTCTTCATCCATCCATCTATCTGATGTTGTATCCACCATCGATAACCTGCTTTGTGTTTCTCCACCGTTTAGGTATCTGAGCTGCAGTCCTGCCTGTCGGTGTGCAAGGAGGAGCTGAACTCGTACCTGCAGCAAATGGAGGAGCTGAAGAGGAACCATCAGACAGAGCTGCAGAGGAAGAATGAAAAGGTCCACACTGAAAACGTCTGTCAGTTGGTTTGTCAGGACACAAGGCAGTTAAACAGACACACCTGTCCTCTCTCCTTGTTGCTTTTTCAGATGTCTCGTCTGCAGGAGAAGCTGCACAGCACCAGCCTGGTCTGTCAGAGCTCCAGTGAACAGAACCTGCAACTGCAGGAGTCTCTGCAGCAGCAGCAGACCATGCTGACCGAGAGCACGGCTCGGGTCTCCGAGCTGGAGGAGAGCCAGAGCCAATTGCAAAGACAGGTGAGGCTAACACACATACGCCCGTTATCCGGTGCACATGGCACTGGATATTGCAGTGTATCGTCCAGTGCATTATCCAGTGCATTGTGCACATTTTCCCTGCATTGTGCACTGGCTGATACACTGGATTCATAATCCAGTGCATTATAATAATGCATGATGTCACATCCAGTGCATCCACAGCTCATTAAATTTGGGTTCTGGGTACCCTGTGACCTAGAATAAGAAATACACTGATTATTTTAGTGCTGATTCCTCTGCATCCTTTGTCATCCAAGTACAACTTATGGTTCCTGAGGTAACAAAAGGTCACCCCAATGTTCCTAAGGCTCCTGTGTGCTAACTGACAATCTGAATGCTGTAAAATTGGGAATGGGAACGTTTGCGTGTTGAGGCAGACAATTACCTCAGGGGTGAAGCACATCAAAATGCATCAACACAACGAATCTAATTTGGCAGTTGAAAAACAAGCACTTGATGGAGTTTGGCCACATCGAGGCTCAATGCAGGAAAATAGGATATCCGGAGTGGCCAGATAGCAGGTAAAGCAGCGCCCAGCAGCTGGTAAAAACTTTGTTAAAGAGTTAATGGAGGAGCAATGTTGTGTTGACTTCCTGAAGGTAACATAGTTACATGATTGTGTCCTAAAATGGCACAATGTTGCTAGAAAATACGCAACACTGGCCCTTTAATCTGTCAAAACTCACCACTTTTTCACTTTTGAATCTTATTATGGAGATTATGGATAAACACTTTCTTGGCCGTGTTTTTCCAGTCAACAGCTGACTTTTTGCTGTCTGTTCCAGGTGTCTGGTTTGGAGCTGCAGCTGGAGCGAGCGTGGGCTTCTCTACAAGATGAAGTCAGGAGCAGAGGCCTGGAGGCCCAGGCTGCGGAGAGGAACCTGCAGGAGGCGACCGAACAAAACGCACAACTCTCCAAGTCCATCAGGTCCCAGACAGAAGAGCTAGGATCACACGAAGCTCCTTATACTACCTGTTTTCTGTATCATCCTTCTGATAAAACACTCATTCTAACACTCTAAAATACATTAAAATGACATCCTGAAGTGTAACTTTTGTAATATGGCAAAAACCACGTCATGATCTGTTTGTGGATGGTTTTGCTTCTCTTTTAGTTTCCAGCTGAGGGAAAGGACAAAATACACAAGCCTTTCTCTGTTGGTGTTAGAGCTATACTTTCAGTTAAAGCTTGAATCTTTACCTCATGTTGTGCTTTATATTTCTGGGCAGTCATCTCACATTGAAGATGGAAAAGCTGGAGGTGGAGCTGGAGCACCTGAGGAGCCAAGTGGCTGCAAAGGCAGAGCAGATCGTTGGCTTGGAGCAGAACCTGCAGTGCACCAAGAGCCAAGTCATCACCAAGACCTCCACAGGTTAGACATTCAGGATCAGTTCGGAGGAAAAAAAGGTCCGGTGTTTTCAGCATGTTCTCCATCAGTCTCATCTTTGACCTTTATCGACTCTCATCTTCCTCCAGTTGAGGAACTTGAAGAGAAGCTCCATCGCTGTGAGGAGGAGCGGCTCTGCAGCATGCAGAGAGTGAAGATCCTGGAGGGTGAACTGCACTCCGTGCAGGTGGAGCTGGGCGACACCGTGGAACGACTGCAGGAGCTGCAGGACGTCCTGCAGAGGACCCAGACCGTCTCTGACCAACGGCAAGCCCAGGTGGACAAACTGGGTTTGAGGCTGAGGTGAGGAGAAGTCCACGTGTGGAAAGGTCGCTCTGTGCACCACACGAACAGAAAATTGCATCAGCAAGTCTGCTGCTCTGAACATCTATGGAAAACTATGCAAATGTTGAAGCTTTGCTTTAAATCAAACCCGACTTCCTTCATTTTTGGTGATCGGCCGATATTTGCATGTGAAAGCGATTTTATTTACCTCAACAGAGGTCTGAAAATCAGCCACTGTCCCTTTTGCTCTGCAGAGACAGAGGGCTGACTGTTTTAGTTTTCTTGTTTCTCAGGTTTAATTCTGCGTTGTGTGTTAGCTGTTAAAAACATATTTTAGGACTGTGACAAATTTAGATATTTCTAAAGTAAAACATCTTTAAAGTATTTTATCTGTTGAGATAACGTTAAACATTGGGATGTTTTTGTTGCATGAAATGCAGAATCATACAAAGCCCAGTTGTATGACACAACAGTTTCCATGGCTACTGTACATCAAGCACTCTGTTGGATAATCAGTCACGAAGAAACTAGGAAAGTCAAAAGCCAACCTGGAGTTATTATGATTTTCTGAACTTTTTAACTCCTCCATTAAACCTGCGTGTGTATATATGCGTCTGCCGGCACATACAGTATATACTAGAGGAACATAAGTACATAAGTATCAACCCAAATGCTGCAAAAAGAATGAATGAATATCCTAATATTGTCTTGCAAAAATATTTCATCTTCCACAATCCAGAAGTTGTTCTCCTGAGTCCTGATGATGAGACAGGTGGCTTATGGATTATCACAGAGCTGGACTATAAATCAGTAACAATATATTTATGTGATAGGTTTGTGATCAATATCTATTGATAAAACATCAGTGAAATTCAACAATTTCACTGAACTTGGATCCAGAACCGCACAGCATTCTGGGGGAAACTCATTTACTCTTTGGTTGCCTAGCGACAACCTGTAGAGCAACCTGTAGAACAACTTGTGGAGCGGCAATTTAAGGTTTCGCCACCATGCCTCATAACTGCTTAAAAGCAAAAAAATTCATAACTGTCGTTATCGACTGATATGAAATGCTTACCTCATGACATGTTTTTCAGCCATGTCATCCAGCTGTAGCTTATCTGTGTGTGTGTCTGTGCATGTGCATGAATTTACAGTGAGACCCAGAGGGAGTTAGAGGCGAGAACTCATGAGGTCTTGGACATGGACAACGCCCTGAAAGAAACACAGGAGGAGCTCCAGCAGAGAGCCAAGCTGGTGCAACACATCTTCAATCAGCCTTTTCTATTCACCGCCATTAAACGTCCGTCTCATCTACCACCTGTCCTCACTGCCGTGTCCCCCTCAGCTCAGCCAGTTGGACGAAGCCATCAGGGAGCACAAGCTGGAGATGGACAGGAAGGTGGAGGTCCTGCAGCAGGAGCTAACACAAAGAAACGCCAAGGTCAGAGAACCTGTCCCTGTCCTCTTAGCTTTTTATTCGTTTTAGCCTCAAGTTTCCATCCAGAGACTTTAGGGAAGAAGAAAAGCAACATAAAGGTCATTTGAAAAGTACATTTTTGCTGGTTTTATAATAAATATTATTCCTTTTTATACAAAAAATATTAATTAATTTAAATTACATTCATAATGATAATTTAATTCCAGTACAGTTAACCTAACTTCTCTCAGGCTTGTCTAAACCCGACTCATTTTCCCAACTGATCGATCCGAACCACAGAAATGATGCAAACTCCAAAACACACGGGCAGGAAAACTAATGCAAAATGCTGCAATCACAGGAAGTAAAAGAAAAAGGGAAACTGCACAAATACAGCAGAAGCAGCAAGTATGAAACTCTGCAGTCATTCCATAGAACTGCATTACTCCAGACCACTAGGGGGAGTCGACCACCAAATTATATCGGACCAGACTTTCAGTAAAGACAGATGTCAAAATTTAACAGGATGTCCAGGAGAATTTGGAAGAAGAAAGAAAAGGTGCGATATACTTGATGTCATTATCAACAGCAGCATATTTCTTCTCCAGATTCCCCCTAGTGGTCTGGAGCACCTTCCATTTTGTGGAGCGAGTTTTTTACTTGCTGTTCTTGTTGCTATTTACAGCATTTTCACTTTCTTTCTGTTTCATGTGTTTGCAGCATTCTTTGTTTGCATTGTTTTTATGTGGAATTATTTTTTTTTCTTGTGATTATGTGTTGTTTTTCTTTCTTTTTGGGGGGTGGAGTTTGCATCATTCATGTGTTCGCTGCCCATTTTCACCTGTCTGTCACTTTAGAAACACCAAACACTCAGCTGTAACTGAGACGTTCACTCAGGGATTTTGAACATAAAAACACTTTTAAGATCTTTATTAGTTAAAAAGACACACATTATTTTCATTCCTCTTCTGATAAGTCTGGGATTGTAATTTGACAAAATGTCAATGGATGTAAAAACTTTGCATAGCACTGTACACAGTTCAAACATCCCAGTTCTATTTCCATCCAGTTACCCGATTAGCATCTCCTTGGAGCATTAAAAGAACTTCCCATACATGCAGCTTTCTTTTGATAGAAGTGAGGAGAGGAGATCCTGGGATACCACGATGGGCATCACTAATTTAGATAGTTACTGAGAGCTGCTGGAACTTCCTGTCTGCTCCTGTTTTTGTGCTGTTAGGAGTCAGAGAAGCTCAACCAGCAGCTGTCTGAGTGCGAGCAACGGCTTCAGGAAGCGCTGGACGAACTGGAAGCGAGTCGGCGTGACCGTGACGCTCTGAGCAGAGAGCTGGACGGAACCAAGCTGCAGATCAGGGAGACGGTGAAGCCACTTGTTGCTCTGACTTCTGGGACTGTTAACTGTTGGTTTCCCTGGGATTAACTGGAATAGTCTGAGAATGAGTCATTTTTCCATTCCCTTCAGCTGCCTCCGTGTTGCGCGTATGATTTTAACCATGTGGTGTGTGTGTTTTTGCAGGAGGCCCAGCTGCGCAGCGCAGTGGAGGAGCTACTTCAGAAGGAGTCTGGGTGGCTGCAGGAGGAGGAGCGGCTGCAGAGCACGCTCTCTGCTCTGGAGCAGGAGCTGGAGCTGGAGAAGGAGCAGCACAGTAAAGAGGTACACCTCCTCCACCTCCACCTGACATCAGAGAAGAGAATATACTTTACTGACCCCTAGGGACATTTGTCACACACTCGAGGGTGTCCACTGCATAGTAGCAGCTGCCCAAACAAACAGTAAATACACATACAAACAGCTTGACTACATAAACAACAGTTTAAATTTAACAAAACACCAAAGCTATTGCACACCTTCCACCTCAACACACTCTCTGTTTAAAAAGAGTGTTTTCTGTTTTGTTCTTTGAAATTAAAATATCTATGTTGAAATAATTGTCTTTATTAAATTACTTTAGAAGATCCTGCTAATATAAATGTTGAACGTTTCCATTTATTTATGAAGATATTCAGTCAGTTCCACAAAACATGAAAGGAGCCTTACTGTACTGTACATGGTCGACATGGCGACTCCAGCTTAATGGGGCAATATTTTATAAAATTGACTTTTCTTTTAGCTTTACATCATGTAATAATGTTAATCAGAAACATACCTGTAGTTTTGCTTTGATTCTTTCATGGGTGTTTGAGAAATCCTTTAATCTCACCTGGAAAACGTGACGGCGGTTTTTCATGAGAATTTCAGTCTCCGTCTCATGAGTCCGTGTGCTTCCTGTTGGTCCGTGTTAGAACAGCTGCTGTGGGTTTGCAGTGACTCCGGTGGTCACCGTTGTTCCTCATACGCTTCTGTTCTGTCTCATTTCTATTCCTCTTCTTGGATGTTTTTACCTGAGGGAAACTTTTTCACATTATGTGTTTCTACTGGAGTTTTATGTAATTGACTAATGCACAGTATTGCCTAACAGAAACTGATTCACAGTTTTAAGTTGTTTTTCTTTAATTGTTTGTTTTTTGGTGTTCATTTACATTCACGTTATTACATGATTACATAACATTTCAACTTTAATAGATAAATAATTCTAGATAAAGAGAAACTGGAGTGTAAATATTAAATATTATTAAAGTAGATATTAGCATAATTTACACGATTTAATAAAAAATAAAGTAATACTTTGTTGAACCACCTTCCAGTGGTTCCAGAGGTGTGCCTCTTCCTGCTATATACCGTATACACCGTGTTTCAAATTATTATGCAAATTGGATTAAAGTGTCATAAAGATGAAATTTTTTGTTGTGCTATTAAATTTATAGATGGTTTTGTGTGTCAGGGCTCTTTGAATCACTTTAATTAATTTCAGAGAGCTGGTTGATTAGTTTGTCTGGTGAGCTCAATTAAGGGAAATCTACGTAAGAAGGATGTTCCACATTATTAAGCAGGCCACAGGTTTCAAGCAATATGGGAAAGAGAAAGAATCTCTGCTGATGAAAATCATCAGATAGTGTAGTGCCGTATGACAAGATATGAAAACATTACATATTTAAGGAAAACTGAAGCGTTATCGTACTGTGAAGAGATTTGTGGCTGATTCAGAACAAAGATGGGTTTGTACAGATAAAGGCAGAATGAGGAAGGTTTCTGTTAGACAAGTTCATCAGATTAAGAGAGCAGCTGTTAAAATGCCCTTACAAAGCAGCAAACCGTTATTTGAAGCTGCTGGAGCCTCTGGAACCTCAAGATGGAGGATCCTCCAGAGGCTTGTGGAGCATCAACCTACTATTCGACTTCCACTAACCAGAGCTCACAAGCAGAAACGGTCGCAGTGGGCCCAGCCGTACATGAAGATTACTTTTCAAACAGTCTTGTTCACTGATGACTGATGTAGTGGATTGGTGGTGGACGGCCACCACTTCCCAACACGGCTGTGACGTCAGTCAGCAAGGAGGTGGTGGAGTCATTGTTTGGGCAGAAATCATGGAGAGAGAATCTTTGGTCGGCCCCTTCAGAGTCCCTGAAGGTGTGAAAATGACCTCAGCAAAGTAGATGGACTTTCTGGCTGATCACTTTCTGTCATGGTTCAAAAGAAGAGCCGAACCTTCAGTAGCAAAATCATCTTCATGCATGACAATGCACCATCTCATGCTGCAAGGAATACCACTGTGTCATTGGCTGCTATGGGCATAAAAGAGGAGAAACTGATGGTGTGGTCACCATCCTCCTCTGACCTCTGACCTCAACCCTATTGAGAACCTTTGGAGTTTCCTCAAGCAGAAGATCTGAGGGTGGAACGCAGTTCATATCAAACCAGCAGCTCTGGGAAGATATTCTGACATCCTGCAAAGAAATTCAAGCAGAAACTTTCCACAAACTCACAAGTTCAATGGATGAAGAATTGTGCTGTGATATCAAAGAAGGTTCTATGTTAACATGTAACTTGGTCTGTTAAGGTGTTTTTGATTGAAATAGCTTTTGATTTTAGTACATGTGACCACTTGATGCTGCACATTCAAAGAACGACCGTTTGCAGTTCTTATAATCGTATAATCCATAAAATATTTAGAAAATCTGCTGTGCAGAATAATTTAGAACATTTCGCATTTTGAGTTTTTTTATTTTTGAAAAAATTACTGTTCTCATGGGGAGCTTTGTTCAGTAAAATTTGATTTATACTGTAATAGTTCATGACTTGAAAATTATACTGACCATCATTTGCATTGACCATTTAAGAAAATTTGAGAAAATATCACTTGCATAATAATCTGGAACATGAGATATATATATTGTGTCTAATATACTGTAAAGGGATGGTGGACGCTGTGTGAATGCTTTTGTGAAACCCTGTGTCCTGACCGCGCCGCTCTCCGTCGTCCTGCAGCTGGAGTCTCTGCAGCACACGCGGGGCCAGCTCCTCAAAGTGTCGGAGCAGATCTCCTCCACCATGCGCTCGTCCCAGGAGCAGCTCACCGCCAAGCTCCAGCAGAGCCAGGCCCACCTGGAGGAGGCCAGGGCGCAGTGCGGCCGGGTCAAAGCCCAGCTGGACCAGGCCGAGATCGAGCTGGACTACAGCCGCAGCCAGGCCGGCCACCTCCAGGCGCAGCTGGACCAGAGCCAGGCGCAGCTGCTGCAGAGCAGAACCGAACTGGAGGACAGCAAGGTTCTGTGTGAGCAGACCAGAGTTCAGAGCAGCCACCTCCATGCGCAACTGGAGCTGCTCTCTGCGCAGCTGCAGCAAAGCAGAACGCAGGTTTCCCAGCTCCAAACTCAACTCCAAGCCTCGGAGAAGTCTGCAGAGATGTCCGTTGATTCGCTGCTCATCAAGGTACGCTTTATCCCAGAACCGCATGCTTTGCCGACTGCCTGCGCATCCTTAACAAGTCTTAAAATCATTTAAATATAACAAAAACAGTGACTTAAAAACATTAATCACAGGGCTTAAATACATCTTACCATGAGATGTAACATGCACATCTCATGTGCATTGAGATGTGCATGTGAATGCAATGCTATGCTATCAGCATTTTTATGCTATGCTGATAAAAATGTTAAGGTTTTAATAGATGGGCCATGTTGTGATGACTTTCTGAAGGCGGAGTTTCAGAGAGTTGAGGAGTTTTTAAAAGAAACAGAGGCCCAATCTTAAGGTATTGATATATAAATTCAAATTTCTTTTAAGTCATTTTTTGATATATCTGGTATTTTTGTAACAGCTGAAGGCAAAATAGTTACTTGATTGTGCCATAAAATGGCACTGTGTTCCTGGAAAACAGATACAGTAATACTGCCCCTTTAAGCTTAAGCTTATTATGCAGAATGAGAAGCTCAAAGTTGCTGGCAGGAGCCACAAACTCCAGAAATGTCAGTCTTTGCTTTGCTTGATTGTAAAAGAGTTCCTCACCTCAATGTTACAATAACCTCTTATATTTCTAGTTTTTTTTTGTCTTAAATTTCATTCAAGGTGGCATAAGAGGTCTTATATTTGACTTTCTGAAACCTGCAGGAACCCTTTGACTGTTCCTCCTGTTCCAACGTGTTTCATGCTGATTTTTCCTCCTGCTGCAGGAGTCAGAGGTGACCCGCCTCCAGGCCCGGATCTCCAGTCTGGGACGAGCAGCAGAGAGACGGAGCCTCTGCAGCCACTCTCCCTCCCTCACTGAGCCTCCGGAGCCCTCCTTCTCCTCTCAGCCATCTCTTCCTTCCTTCAGACTCTTACCAGCCTCCGTCCGCTTGTCTCCACACTCTCACCCGGGGCCCCTGCGCTCCCCGACACACGACTGGCCTAAGAGCGCCAGCTTACACTCCTCCACGGACCTCCCTCGCAGCCTGAGGGGGGCGCTGATCAGGGAGCCGTGGGACTCTTCCTCTGCGTCTGGTTTGACGTTCCCAGGGTCGGCTGACCAAAGCTGGCGGGGCCTCAGCTCCACCGAGGCTTCGTTCGACCCACTAACGTACATGGCAGACGAACCCAACAGCGCAGACATCCGCACAGAGGCACCGGTGGGACAGCAGGGGGACAACATGCCGCTCACTGAGTCCAGGAGGGAATCGGAGGGGACTCTGGTGGGAGAGGACGAGGGAGAGGTGGACATGAGCTCACTGACCGGGATGCTGAGGTTTGTGAATCAGACTTTAGCCATGCAGCAGGATTCGTCTCCATGGAGCCCCATAAAGCAGACGCAGACCTGACTCTCTGTCACTCTGCAGGTAAAAACGCCTTTAATTAGCCGATTGATCAATAAAAGCTTGGTTTTGTTTTCTGAAATGGGAAGTATCAGAGCAACAGTTACTGACATCTAGTGGTCGAGTTGGAGATTCACCTATTTTTTTGCCTTGCATTGACGTTCACATGCCATTTTGTTACAATCCAATCACCAGCTTCAATGTATTTTATGAGATTAGTCAAAAAAGGGAACACATAATAAATATTACCATGATACCTTGAACACAACATCCTTTTGCTGAAACATAGTAGTGGCAGCATCATGCTGTGGGATGATTTTTTTTTCCCCCTGCTGGTTAGAGTTGATGAGAGATGAAGATGGAGCCTAAATACCAATGTAAGGAATTCATGGTCCAGTCAAAGTCCAGACCTGAATCTCACTGCAAAGATTAACTGATGGTTACAGCTGCTCTCCATTTTGTCTGACTGAGACGGGTTTTTTTTTTTTTGCAAAACTGAAATGAAACAGGGGCTTTCATGAAATTCTCTCTCATTAGTTGAACAAAAATGCATGCTACACTTTTCAGATTTTTATTCGTTTGAAAAGAAAAGTGAAAACTAAGGCTGATCCGCCTTAATTGAACTCCAGTTCTTCTACCTAGAAAGTCCAGTTTGTTTTATTGAGGTGAGAATAGATAATCAAACTGTGAAGAGAACCAAACGCTGAACTCTGCTCCGCCTACAAACCCAGGTCTCTGTTTGGTTCAGGTGAACTCTGGTCCAGGTCGAATTCATATGTGACTGGAGACCGCTTCAAGCGCAGGGCATTCTGGGAAAATACAAACAGAATAAACAGTACAGATACAATAGGCCTTCGCAGCGCTTTGCTGCTCGGGCCTAATAAAAATGTGAGTTTAGATCCACTGGGAGAAATCCTACAACCGCTGAAATCTGACGCCACTCCATGTTTGTTTACATTTTATGAAGAAGGAAGTTGTTCTCTGTGTCTCCTTCAGAGGTTTTCATGTCGTTTCCTTCAGCGGTTCTTGGTGCAGCGCCACCACAGGCGAGGAGGTGAACAGGTTTTTCAATGTGGAAGAATCACAGCAGCTGAAAATGGTAACAAATGTTGCAACTTTGGTCACCAATCAAACTGAGTCTACTGGACTATCAGGTGTCAAAGTCTCATTGTCCTTCTGTTTCACAATAATGTGCCACTTTGGCTCAATCTGCAACATGAAAACTCTATAAAACACTTTAAAGGTTTGTGCTTATGAAGTCACAACAGTCCAATAGTTATGAATAGTGTAAACCTGGATGTGTTTATCTCTGGTATCATCTTTTTTTTTTTTCCAAGTGGAAGAAGCCACACCAGTGTTTGACTAGCCAAGGATTGCATTGTACCTTCAGGTTTTCACTTCTAGTTTCACACACTGTCTCTTGTTTTTGTGTCATGCAATGAACTTTGAATTCTGGATTTCTTAATCAGTTGGATCTTTATATGACGCAGCCTTCAAATGAGCCTAATAGTATCTGAAATGTGTTTTAATGCTGATATCTGGCTGCCTATTAGCCACTAAGTCCTCGTTTTTGTTGACGAGCTTTGAGACTGTCAGTCATTCAGATCGTTTTCACCGTCACCTCTGTGGGGGAGGAGAGGAACAAAACTTTCAACACCAGGAAAATTGCGCAAGATAAACTTCTTTAGGTCGTTTAGTCGATTTAGTGTTTAGAGGGTCACGTTTGGCAAAGTAAGATATTTATATAGAGATAACGCAAAACTACCCCTACTTCCTGAGCTGTTTTTTACATTTATGCTACAACCACAGTGTATCTTACGTGACAGAACAGCACAAAGTAGTGCACAAGTTGTGAAGAGGAAGGAAAACGATACGTGACTTTCAAAAGGTTTTACATAACTTGTTTTTAAAAAGTGTGTTGAGCATTTGTATTGAGCCCCTTCCAAGCTAGCAGTTAATAAAGCCACATCTTACTCCAGTTATAGTTTTGGTTCGCCACAGCCTGATGCTGCCACCGCCGGGTTTCCCTGATGGGGGTGGTGTGTTCAGGAGGATGTTTTATGATGGGTCGCATTCAACATGTGAAACAAAAAGCTGAATTTACTAATTTTGCCATCATCTGACCGGAGTACCTTCATGTTGGATTCATGCGGCCTTTATGACTTCCTCTCTTCTTGCCGGGCTGCTTCAGTTGTTTACCGACTTTTATCAAATCACATTACAACATGTGCAGAGAGACTGAGCCTCTGTAAATGTAAACCACGATGACCCGGGAAAAATTTGTCATTGAAAACTTTGAAGTCTGGCTCACTCTATGAAATAGTTTCAAGTTTTACTCAGGATCAGGTTTGTCATAACACATTTCCTGGTCAATAAATTGCCCCAGTAATTACTGGGATAAAAATTAAAACCACACATGGTCAAAAGCCATCATGTGTTGTGGTCATGTGTCTTTAAACAAAATTTCACTTCAAAAAATATTCCTCATCATCACGTTCATTTTAATTTATCATGTGACGAATTGATTGATGTTTTTTTTTGTGACAGGCGTTCCCAGGAAGCCTAGCATGTACTGTCCTTCTCTCTTTCAGGGAGCTGCCTGCATGGGGAGCACACCAACCAACCAACCCAATACATCCCTGTATTTATCAACCTTCTCCATGACTTGTCCCTTTATGTGTTAATGATTAAGATAAATTATTAGAGCATGTTTATGTGACCTCTTTAATTGCACTTAGTAAAACATGGATTCTTTGGTTCAGCAGAATGTAGCATTTGCTTTTTATTTAACCTTGTTAACTACTGTTTGTGAATGTAAATAGTTTTCTTATTATTTCTGCCAATTAAAGAGTTTTTACATAAACTGAGGTGACTGATGCGTTCCTATGAAAATCTCTGGAAGTTCCCACGCTGAGTTGGAGGGTCATCAAACTGCTCTCTGACCATGGAAGGAATGTTTGGCACATGGCTCCATGTGGACAAGTGAAATTATGATCACATGTGAACACAGAGCAAAGACATCAGAAAGGTTTTGGTTGTCAGATCCCGTTTGGATCTTTAGACTGCGGCTTTTGTAGGATCCTGGTAGTGTGTGTGCGTGTTCATGTGTGTGAAAGAGAGAGAGAGATTAGAAATTAAATGGAAGCATTTCTTTATCAGTTGGTTAAAGTTAGTAAAAATGCTTATCTGTGATGCAGAAATGTGTTTCCTTCTCCTGACCCAGCAAAAATAGCAGAAACTTGATTTCAAAGTAAATGTCTCAATCCTGATAAGGTCCCAGCTGACCTGGTTAATATAGGCCGAGGGTCTGGGCACCATTAGCGCCTGCTAATTGGCACATTTAGCTAGCACTTGTGCACTTGGACTGACAATACTGCAACACTGTGGCGAGTTGATGAAGCCCAGAGCTCAAGTGCAGGATTGCAGAGTTAAAAGCAATAGCTGTCTTGCTGGTGATGCTGCAGGATCAAAACTACAAACTAGAGAACTCATGTTTACATGACAAGTAACAGTAACTGCATTTGCCGTAAATCCTGCTGTTTGACACAATAACATGATGGAAAAACTCTCATGCCTCGTTGCCCTAAGCCTACTGCCGCTTTAGCTTCTCCAATACATTGTAAGCAGCAGGGCCAAACGTACAGCAAATGTATGGCAACTGTAATAAAATTACAATTGAAAATTCCCAGTCTTCCGTTGAGATTTCAATATTAGACATAAGGGGCATCATACATTAAATTGTTTATAAAGAAAAATAAACCAAAATATCACACCAGGATGCTGTTCTTTGTAAAAATAATTAACTGGTTTACAGTTTTACATCTAAATACCAGCAAAATTTGGAATTTTGGCCGATTAGTACCTATCATTAATTTGATGGTAATTAACTGCTGGCAATATTATTGGATTTTTCTATGAATTTTACAATTTCTATTATTTTTACAATAAATTTCTCTGTTTTATACCTTTCATAACTGTAAAAATGACATAAAATTCATGCTTCTTGAGTCATAGTAACTGTTGGTATTTCGCAATCGTTTACCGTAAAATTTACAGATTTTTTTTTTGCAACTTTGGTTTGTTAGCTAGAAATGACAACATTTCTGGAAACTTTGTGCATCAACTTAGGAAATGGTCTTATCTACTTACACTCACACACGCACAGATGTCTTTACACTTGTTTTTTTTTTTCAAGAGTTTAATAACTCTTGAAACTTTCATGCTTATGTCACTACATAAGCATGTTGAGCACTACATGCCCGTAATGGGAGGCTAGAGTTTTATTTATTTATTTATTTTTCTGAACAAATAAGCCTGATCTTAAGTTTAATTTGATATTAAAATCAATGAATGTAATTCTGGGTATGAACAAAAGTAGCAAAGCAAAAAATATCGGAACATGTAGCAGATTGAATTTAGGGTGTTTAGTGTGTCTGCGCTCTGAGGTATGGTGACGCTTTTATTTTGAAAGCAGGTCTATGCATGGCCTATTCAAAGGCTCTAATGCCTTCAGTGGTTTCCTATCTAAGTAATCTGTCGAACCAAAGACACCATTTTTTTTCTCTCACCCAAAGTGGTTTGAGTCTTGAATTGCTTATGATAAACATATGAGTTTGTTTTCCACCATCATGATGAACAGAAGCGTAATGAACGTAGATCTTTCTAAAGCTCTACAAATGAAAACTTACACCATTATTTGCATCTATTATTTATAGTTTAAGAAGCACATCTGACTTTCTGTTCTTGTTTTCTCTGACTGAGCTAGCTGACGCCGTGGAGCACAGAGGATGTGGTAGAGAGAGTGGTGAGTAGCGTGCTATAGCGCTCCATTTTCACTCTGAAACTTCCCCAGCCTGTCAGAAACGGCTCTGCTGTATTTTCCTGTTTGCGTAAATATCATGGTGCAAAGTAATGATTACTAATCCTGGTTGGACGTCAGATTTGCTTACTATTGAAAAGACACAGTAAGGAGCCCATCACATTTAAAAATAGATGAATTGAAGTGTTAGTTTATGGATTATGATTAAAAAAAGAAGCAAAAATTAGTATTGGGAAAAACTTCACACAACTAAAATGTTTGGCTGCAACACTTAACGCTAAAACATGCATGCTATATTTAGCCTCATACCAGGAAAAATAACCATGGAAAGATTTCTATGTAGCCTCTGCTTGTCACACATGATGACCAGAAGAATCAGCTCTCAGAAACCAAATCTTCCTCTTCTCCCTGCCAAGCTCTGCTTTTCACAAATTTCACTTACTGTAGAGACAAACCCTAAAAGAAACTGCAGCAAGAGATGGGAAAGTATTCACTCTGGGTGAATACTTTTGTACGCTGAAATGTTTCAGTTTTTTATTTGTACAAAATGGTTTGAATCATGTATAACTTTCTTTACCAGTTCACCATATCACTGCGTTCTGTTGATTTTTCACATAAAATTCCAATGAAATACATTAATGCTTGTGGCTGCAATATGACAAAACGTGGAATAGTTCAAAGGGCGTGGATACTTTTGCTAGCCACTGTAGAGCCAGAGTTCTTACAGAGGAAGACGAGGTTGAATCAGCGCAACATACAGGAATTTTTACGTTCATCAGACAGCCTGAGGAAAGAAACTGATTCTGCTTTTTGCTAACAGCCTTCTGCAGCAGCGACCTGAAGGGAAACTGCTTGTGTCCAGGATGTGTGGGCCCTGCAGATATTTAGCTGCCCTTTTGCCTGGACCTGTTTGTGATTTGGATGGAGAAAATCACCTTAAAAAGTTCATCTTACAAGTTTTAAAATTTTAAATGTATAAAGGTTTTTGCGCTGATGTCCCAAAAAGGCTGAGCTCTCCGGTTCAATTCTTGTTCCAGGGATTCAAAATTCATGCAAAAGTACTTTGTTTATCCCAAAGGGAAATTAAACAGATGACGCTGAGGGACCTCCCATGCACACTCCTCTGTTCCCTTCTCCATTCCATGTCATTAACTTGATTTCCTCTCTTATTGTCTGTTTGCTTGTTTTCTCTGTCCTCCTGTGGGTTCCTGGAATCTCTGGTTTTCTATCCTAACCAAACTGGGGTTTTTTTCTGGGATCTGCTCGCGGTGGAGCTTCTCTTTACATCCCTTGTTCTCACCTGTTTTGTTGCTTCCTAACATATCTGAGCTTAAAAGACAACAGAATACACTTAGTTACACCAATCTATTTTTCACATAATCTCAAATTTGAGTAAATTAAATATTTCCATAATATAAAAATCAAAAGGAGTATAGGTAATTGTGCCACTCATAGCTGCGTGTCAAGGTAGATTTGTTCCTTTAGTTCTGATTTGTTCTTTTTCTGGACTTTTGCTCATAATGTTTTAGGTAGAGGTGTTGACAGGACAGGAGTGTGACCTGTTATGGTTCAGACACATTAGCACATCAATAAGACAGGGAGAGCAGCTGAACATGTTCAGAGTTTTCTTGGGAGTGACCAAAATGGACAGGAGGTGGAGTGTGTATGTCGGAGTGTGTGTATTGTTTGGACACAGGGTTAAAGAGACTTCCTGAGACTGGTGAAGTTATTGGACAAAGCTCATTAAATATGGTGCTAACATGGAGAGAGAAGAGAGGAAAACCTAAGTAATGGACTGGATGAGACCGAGGCAGATGATCTGATGTGGTGACACTTAAAGAGAGATATACCCAGATAGCACAGAATGATTGAAACAACATTGAATCAATGTCAGCCAGAAACATTGAATCAACGTTGAACGCTGACATTGAAACAACATTGAAAGTGGTCGGTGACTTGTATGTTGAATCAACGTTAGGGTTTCAACCATAACTGACATTATATCAATGTTGATTCAACCATCATCTGTATGTCAACTTGTATGCATATTTGTGTTGATAGTACATTGAATCAGTTATGAATCAATGTTGATTCTACATTATATCAATATTGAGTCAACCATCATCTGACTGTGGTTCTGCACACATATTTCCGTTGATTCTACATTGAATCAATGTTGATTCAACACTCATCTGAACGTGGATCTGCATCCGGAATTGTCTTGATTCTACATTGAATCAATGTTGCTTCGACAGTCATCTGACTGTGGTTCTGCACACATATGTCGGTTGATTCTACGTTTAATCAATGTTGATTCAACACTCATCTGAACGTGGATCTGCATCCGGATTTCGGTTCATTCTACATTGAATCAATGTTGATTCAACAGTCATTCGACTGTGGTTCTGCACACATATTTCGGGTTGATTCTACATTGAATAGGTTAGGAATCAACGTTGATTCAACCTTCATCTGAACGTGGTTCTGCACGCACATTTGTGTTGATTCTGCATTCAATCAATGTTTATTCAACCATCATAACCATCATCCTGAAATAAACCACATAAAAATACCATGGCAGTGCTTAAATATTTTATTTAATTTCAGTCTTCTGGCCGTCCCTTTGGTTGCCTTTCAATGCCTCCCTCCCGGTCTGGTGCATAGCGAAACCATTTCTTTACTGTTTCGCTGTAATTTTGATCAGTTAGGCCTGGTTCGAATTGACGAGCAGCAACTGAAAGACACAAAAGAACATCATTACGATAGAGGGTATCTCACATAAAATTTCTTATTATCCCATACCCTCACTTTGTTTAGATTCTGATTCACCAACAGTCTCATTTCCTACAATTAAAATTCAAAGCCCTTTTCCAGTAGAGGAAGCTCACCTAATATGCACTCTTGCAGGATTGTGTCCTTGAATGGCTTTTTACTCTGGGAATGCCTATGTTTCTTCCCAGCCCAGTTGAACTGACTTGCCAGGGCATTTCTCATACAAGTTGTCAACATTCTTCTTACCATGTTGGCTGAATTGGTGCCTCCTACTAGAGCCAGTCGAGCAATCTACATCAGAGACAAGTACATGAAGGCATAGCATTACACAGCAGCATTATATCATGTAAATTAAAAACACAGCAGAGACATAACCTTGTTTTGATACTGTATTTATGCTTATGCACTGATATTCCACTCCATAGTGTTCATTCATGGTCATGGATATTAGCGTTATTAACCATCCTGGTCCCAATTTGGGTTAGGTCAAAATTTAAATCATCTATGTGAATAATTGCAAAATGTTTCATAAATAGCACATCTACAAGCTCTGTGACATGTTCAGAACTTGTAGATTACAATTTGTGTTCAAGTAGCTAAAGAGCTAACATTTTGCCCTTAGAAAAACACTCATACTGACATAATCTACATTGATGCTGATCAGTCTTTCAAATGAATTACCATCTTTTGACGCACTGTCTCTTCAATCAGTAATGACTCTGCTTTACTGAAATCTTCTTCACTTTCAATTGGCAGCTGGAAGGGGAGTACAAGGTTTGCTGGTCCTTGTGTGCTACCTGGTGTAATGTTACTCTGAGCCAAATTGTTCTTAATGAATTGGACATCTCTGGATAGATCCTTCACAATCACAAGAGCTTCAGCAAGCATCGATGTCATCTTATGGATAGCGAGGTCTTCAGGAGAACATTAAGAATCTTTAAGTGCAACATCAAAATAACCTGAAAATGACACATTACAAATACATTATGTCCAATAGACTTGCCTCTCAAAAGCTGCCCATTATTGCTGGCCCTTTGTGTGGTTGCATCTGCAAAACACAAATATTCATGCACAGAAGTTTAAAGGTTAGGTGTCAAAATGACACCGACTTTCTTTAGGTGTGAAATGTTTCCTACAGATCTTTTATAGATAAGGACATTTCTGCATCTAATCAGGAGAGAACTCTGATGAGTGGAATACACAAGATCACAATGGCAAAAAGAAAATACTGTCAGGGCTTTGTGTTATGTTTGCCTTTAAAAAATAATGCATAAGTGTCAAAGCATTTAAAGAGTTGGTGTCATTGCTCACACAGATGTGAGCAATGACCACAGTTCAAATATAGACACAACCTCACACATTCAGATCACAAAATGTCTACAAATGTTGGATGACTGTCTTGATACCTTCGAAACCTTGATTAGGCGCTGAATCCAATACATCATTCAGGTCGGAGTTTGCTTTTAAGTGAATAAGAAATGCAAAAACTTAGCTAAAGTGAATTCATTAGTCAACACAGATCACTGTATATGTATGTAGTAAAGTGGGTTACTCTGTGATATATCCAATGGCAGCCTATTTTGTGCACATTGTGAGAGACCAGGGCGATGGTTATACTGCCTTGAGCTGCATCCAGACAACCCTGTAGATATAGTTACATTTCGCAATAGTTTACAAGTGTAAACACAAGATACATAATCTAAATGTTTGATCAAACTAACTAATTAGCCAGAATCACTAAGATACCCATCACTATTACTGAAAGAGTACAGCATCATACCAATACTTGTACTTTGTCGCTGTGGATTCTGCAACCTGTGGTACTGGACACAGTGGGCTGTAGCAAAACCTGGCATCTCAGCTTGAACACAAAGTAGGAAATACACAAAGCAGTGAGGTTATTACTGTAACCTTCCATATGAGAAAATGTGAGACTTACATTCAGCTGACTGCTCTATATTTAAAGCATTGCTTTGACATCACAGTCTTATGAGACTGCTTGACGACTCACCATTAAGAACTTCATCAGCTAGTGATTGTTGGTAGTTGCTAGCAACAAGATCTACTAAGAAAAATAGGAAATAATTAAGAGCTAAAACTATACACAATTAGTTTTAGCTCTAAGTGCTAAAACTATACACAATTTCAGCAAGAAACACAATTTCAATCAAATTAAAATGTCCTTTTATTGGTACACTGTTATATGTAATTTCTTTTTTGACTGTGTAGAAGTGAGCATAGTGTCAATATAAAGGAAACAATACCTGGACATCCAACATCAGGTGGTTTGGCAAAACGCTTTCTTTTTGCACTGCTACTCTGATGGTCTTCAGAATCAGAATGCATAAACTGCTGATTTGGCCTACAAAACATTATGATAATACACTATATGAATATTACAACTGTAGTTAAGATACTACACTTATTAGTCAAGGCTACCGTCTGAATACATGGACACTCTGGCCACTTTGAGCCATCCTTTTAGCAGTGGTTGTTATTTTCTAGTTGCAACGCCCTAGGGAAAGTTATCACTGTGATAAAGTTAGTAATGTACCTGGATATTCTTTTTTGGCGGATAGCTCCTTCATCATGAGATTCAATTTCAGATGTTGGACACATTGTGGTGTTATATTTTGTCTCTCGTTTTTTCGCCTCATCAAGGGTCTCTGTAAAGAGCAGAGGGTAAATGCCAATTTGCATGTCTGCAGTCCAGTGCAGAACTACCCTAACAGCTCCTTCCCAACTCCCAAAAAACAGAACAATCACACCTGTGTGAAGCGCTACTATCATACATCATCTCATTCTGGCCAATCACTATTTGCCTCCTCACATTTGTCTTCTCTGATTTTACATACACAAAACATCTCAGCTGGACCTCTGAGGTACCAGCGCTTTATTATAATTATATATATTGTTTACTTGGTTTAATGTAGCCTCCTAAACAAACCTTTGCATCTGTAATGTCATGTCCCAATAGATAAACATACGTGAAAAGAAGAAAATATTGAGCTGATTTATCTATAACATGACAGCACGACTGTGTAGAACAGCTGTGCATGTGTTGCACCAGTTACTCACCACACGTAATGAGGACTCGTACATCCGTATAGGTGATCCATTTGTCGTCTGGTTGCATTCCGTCTCGAAGGGCTTTCTTGAGTGTTATGTGTTTTGGGGGCCATAACAGCGTCTGTTCCTCAGCTTTAAACCAGCTCTCTAGAACTACTGCTGTCCCACCATTTGGGAACTGTACAACTGACCACAGTGCCTCTCTACTCATCTTCGAAGGGCTAGGGATGAAATGAGAACTACTCATGATATCTCCTTACAGGTCATCCCCATTTCACTCTTCAAAGCCAAAGTGCACTACAGACATTGTAGTTTTTGGCCAGTCAAACATGTTATTTGCACAGGTAAGAATTAGATAAATGTTATTTTTAGGTAATTTATGCCATGATATACATCTCAGTTACAGATACTGCACTTTGGCAGGGCAGCATGACTATGCTAAATGAAGTAGTGGTATTACAATGGCACCATCCATGTCTGGACAGAGAAGGCATTTGCGCTTGATAGAGGCCAGTCCAACTACCCCTATATTTTCTTTCAAGCCACTGACTTTGTATGTGCCAATGTATGATGATTCACAGGGATACATGTAATATGGCTGTTTGTGTCCGTACATTCTGACGATTATATATGTATCCTCTTCTGATTTAATAATATTCTCTATTAATGCAAATCCATCTCCAACTTCAACACAATTGTCTCCTTTCTTTGTGGACAAAGTAAACCGATGAGTGGAGACCTTCCTGTACTGTTGTGAAGAAATAAACTGTGTGGGGACTGGACCATCAATGTGGATGTTAAGCAACTTTGGATAATCTCTAGAACATGTGGGTCCAACATGTGAGGTTTCAGACAACCTTTTAACTACCTGTTGTAGTGTCTGATGTGGCTTGCGTAGAAGATGCTTAATTTGACCAAGACAATTCTCAAAAGGAAATCCTGATATATTATCTAGATTGCCGAACCTCCTGTATTCTTCAGCCAAATGAGTAAGCTGGTGTATATTGTACACAATTTCATCTTTTCCATATAATTCCCCAAAGTGTTCAACAAAAGCAACCATCAACTTTTGTGCAAAGGCTAACATTTCCTCAGATATACTAGGGGACAGCAACATGTACATTCCAACGGAAAACAACATAAAATTGTCATACAGCTCACTGGGGAGTGAATCCTTCAAAACAACAGGACCCCAATATAACATGAAGGATCGGAACTCAGTAGCTTTCCACCGATCTATCTCCGACAGTCCCCTTGGTTTACGGTTAAACTCAGAAGGCGTGTAGAAACGTAGCTTTAGGAGTTTATCTGAAATGCCTGCTGCAGTTTGGGAAGGAAACTTTGTTGCTAAATGTTTCCCCTTTAACCATATATGAAGCATTTTCCTTGTAACTCCGAGACAACAGACATGCATGTAATCTGGTGGAAACATAGAAACCATCTTAACTAAACCAGATAAAGGGCTCTTTCCAATGTGATGTTCCTCATCAACCATGTCAGAGAAACTGGAGTCTGTCCTAAGTTTATGCTTTGTTTCAGGAAATGTCATTTTATTCATCCATACACCCTCCTGAAAGCATTTGTCACAACCTGAATAGCCATTGAATCCTTTGACCTGCTTAATATAAGCTCTTGCCGGCGCATCACAAATAAAGGCAGAAATTTCTACATTAAATTGCTTACCATTATAAATAATGCCATTACACAATACATTCTGAAGATCTTTGACAAACTGAGCCAGGTACTCAAAAACACTCACTGGCTTGCTTAGACCACAAAAAATGCCTACAACAAATGGGGACTTTGTGTAGTCACATGTCAGACATCCAAGTATGGGCCAAAACTGAAGTTTGGAACTTTTAAATAAAGGTAAGCCATCTATATTAAACTGGATATTAATAGTAGTCATAGTTGATGGTACACACAAACATGCCAACCGTGAAAGCACCCCTTTGACTATTCCAAAATGATAATAATCTCCCCCTTGAATTGTAGTGATGGGCACATTTCTGGGTGTTCCAAGCAATGTTCTCCCATCTTTTGGTAGGGTAGGGTGAAACATTGTCAAAATAGACAGCAAAGATGACAGTGCAACCAGAGAGATTGAATAGGATGTTGCCCAATACTTTAAACTTGTCCTGAGCAAATCATTATTGTCATCACTGTCAAGCTCATCCTCCACTATACTTTCAAAATGTGCTTCTGACTCACCTGGCAAGTCAGTATTTTCATTCACAGCACTGATAGTTAGTCGTCTGTTTAGTGGCAAGTCTGAAATATCTTGAAAAGGTAGTACATCCAACCTGCACTGACAAGAGGCTGCAACATGATATTTCTCCTGTTTCTTCCTTGGATTAGCATTAACTATTAACTTATACTCGGTGAGGATTTGCTGCTCTGTCTCTTTCAATAATTTGTTAACTCTACGTCTTTTAGCCCGAGAAGAAGCCGACATCTTAAAGAGTGTGGTGGTGCTTTACTCTAATGTAGACAAACTGCACCTGTTTACCTACAATTGTCTTCTTTCTTTAAAGCTGTTATATTTAAATATAGCTGGAAAAATAAAAAAAGGAGATGAAGAGATTCAGAATAAAATGCTGCATTTTAATATGCAAGATGAAACAAGCCGAAACATATTTGTACAATTAGATCCATATCAAGAAAGGCAATTATTATAATGCGAAAGTTACTGTTCATTTTAAAATACCAGCATAAGCAAATGCCTCACTATAGCAGGACCAAGCATCCTGAGACCTCACAAAGTGTACAACCCAACTTTAGTGTTATCAAAATCTGATTTAAAGTTAGTTTTTCAACATAATTATGCCATCACTGCTTATTTCCCTACCAAGCTGCAACTTAAGCGCAACACAATGCAGTTGGTTTATAATAAATAGGTTAAGATCAAGGTAGATTGGCCACACTTACCACAAAAGTGCTGGGGGTTGAATAATTAAATTCAGAAACAGGTTGCACCAATCCTGCTGCAAAGGGGCTATGTGGTTGGGACATACCAGTCATGAAATGGGGGAGGTGGACCACCTAACTCCTTTTAGTGACTTCTATGTGTTTTTGTGTCAACATATCACACATACATAGTCAGTCATAACATTTACAGACAAGTAAGAAGATGTACAGGACAGAATTACAACCCAATGTTACCAACACATACTACTTAAATTATAATGTGAGTAACCCTCACAAAAAATAAAAGTAGTTTCACCCGGAGTCAAAGGAGGAGGGAGGTTGAGGGGTAGACAAGCCAGGTGAGAGGTGAAGGGTGGAGGGAGAGGGGTTGGGGGTTAGAATGTGAGAGTGAAGTGGAGGGGTGTAATAAACACCCCTCCACTTTTAGAACATTTAGATTACTAGTTCTTCCCCAAATCTTGTCCTCAATCAAACTGACCTGCGTGTTTTCAGTTCAGCAAAACCCTGTTAATCAGATGTCAATTAATATCATGTGTGCTGAATTAGGGAAATGCCTAAAACTTGTAGTGCCTGGAGGACCAGTGCTGAAACACACTGGACTCGACGTTGGCGGCATTTCATTTATTTGATGTTAACCACAAACCATCATTGATTTAATGACACAGTTTCAACATTAGTTAATTGGCTAGAATTGAATGGTTGTTTTATAGTTGATCCACCATCAATTGTCGACCTCAAACATACATGAAACCTTTGTGATAATAATTCAACATTGAATTAACATCGTGTGCTATCTGGGTAGTTCTTTCCCAAACCTTGTCCTCAATCAAACTGACCTGCGTGTTTTCAGTTCAGCAAAACCCTGTTAATTAGATGTCAATTAAAATCATGTGTGCTGAATTAGGGAAATGCCTAAAACTTGCAGGGCAGTGTGCCTGGTGCCGGTGCTGAAAAACACTGGATTCAATTTTGGCATTTCAATCAATGGATGTTAATTGGCTAGAATTGAATGGTTGTTTTATAGTTGATCCACCATCAGTTGTCGACCTCAACCAAACATGCAACCTTTGTGCTGGTAATTCAACATTGAATTAACATATATTCCAACAAGCCAACAGCGAAGCAGCTGTGTGGTTGGGCTATCCCACTCATGTAAACGGTGGGGGTGGACCGCTCCACTCCTTTTAGTAAGTTGTAGATGTTTTTGTGTCAATATATCACACACACACAGTCAGTGAGAATTGTTATGAACAAGTAAGAAAATGTACAGAAAGGAATCAGCACCCACTATCCTCTACAGTGCTTAATTTAAATGTGATAACCCCCGCTCAGTAATAAAATGCTCTGACCCAGAGCTCTGATGAGGAGGAGAGGAGGGGAAGGGGTGAGGCAAAACAGCTGACATTGATTCAATATTGATCAGATGTTGATCAGACATCGGCATTTCAGTCATTAGATTTCAACCACAAAACAACATTGATTCAATGACACAGTTTCAACACTGGTTACTTGGCTAGAGGTGGATGGTTGTTTGATGGTTGATCCACCGTCATTTGTCGTCTTCAACCAAAAATCAACCATTGATCAGACTTCGGCATTTCAGTGATCAGATTTCAACCACAAAACAACGTTGATTCAATGTCACAGTTTCAACGGTTTGATTGGATGGTTGTTTGATGGTTGATCCACCGTCATTTGTCGACTTCAACCAAAAATCAACGATTCTAACTATTTTTCAACGTTGATTTAACATCATGTGCTATCTGGGTATTCACTTAATTTGCTTTACATCAGCTACTTGATCATTTTAAGGTACAGCTAATTTAACAATAACACCAGGACTTTGGGGGGGGGGGATAGGCAACAGGATCAGGTCTGGCTGGAGTTTCTTTGATCATTATTTCCTGCCAGAGGTTTTCTAGAATCTTACTTAAATCGATTATGATATGAAAACAGTTGTTGGAGGAACCAGTAGATCACAGCGTACTGGAAAAAGCTACTTCTCATTTTAGGAAACTCACCTGTTTTAGAGTCAACATGCCTGTGGCCCAGAGCGGCTCTTTCTTGACTGATTTATGGAGTAGCACACTATGCTAACTCATCAGCCTTAGGTTGAGTCCTCAGACTGACTCTGCCTGCCACTAGATAATTAGACAGGCTAAAGTTAGTGAGCAGTAGCAGTGTTTCAAAGGCATGTCTTTTTACTTGATGGCTAGCTTGCCCTTGGTTCGCTAAGCTAACATGATGCTAACGGTTCATTCCAATTTTACTTGAAATAAGAATTTCCAATTTCCGTCATGGAAAACTCAACTCCCAAACCTCCTCAGCTCAGATCTCCGTCTTACGCTGGAGATTCCTGACCAGTCCAGGCCTCAAATTCCAGTTCAGCCATGTCTAAACATAGTACAGATTTGCAAATAAAAATGTATGCAAAACTTCCACCAACAGCCTTGGGGCCTTTGCAAAGAACTTGGAGTGAGGATTGCACCTTAGATTGCCTCCTCTTGCTCAGCAGACGGACTAAAGATGGCCAGTCTCAGCCTTGGCGCTTTTTTGTGTCCAATTTGTTACTTGGAAGACATATCCAAAAGATTTAACTGCAAACTTCCCCAAAGTCAAATGTATTTACAGACAATTTACTAAGATGGGGGTACCTCACCGCCCAAGACCTGGATTTCCAACATGGCTGCCAACCTACCGAAAATAGACACAGGGGTATCTCAAAGCACAGTTTCTGGCTCCTCCCCCGTTTTAGTTTAGAATGTTGAAAATGTTAAAATATGCGAACTTCAAACAAATATCCAAATGCACATGGAAAAGCTCCATATGTACTCACTGATCTCATTGTTTCCTCGTACAAATATTGGTGGACTGTAGTTCCAACAGTTTGTATCTCTTTACAACAACATCATCATTTGTGGGCGTGTTTATTTGTGTTTAAATGTACAAGATGATTATTACCTTGTATTTGTAACATAGTTGTACTTTTCTTTACCTGGATTGACTTGAATAGGAAATATGAAAACAGAAAGTAAGAAAGGGACTGTACAGTAACATAAGTGATGAAATGATATTGCTAACAGTAAAAGCAGTCAGCTCCTGTCAAAAAGCAAAGATGCGTAGCATTGCTTCTTCAATAAGGTTTGCGAAATTTGAATGTGTTGCCATTTAAATTTTGAAATGTGTTGTCAAATGAAGCTGTTGAGTCTTTGCTTCAGAGGAAACTGAAGTTAATCAGTGGATTTACAAAGGAGACGATCTGCAGGCATTTGCACCAGGTCACATGAGAGCTGCAGAGCGCGGGTTGTGTGCCAGGGTTAACCACATCGGCACCGGCGCTCTGCAGCAGCGCTGAAAAGTGTGTCTGGCACGAGTTAACCGGAGAAGGAAACTCATAAGGTCACAGTTTTTCAATTTGACTCTAACAGATTGCACAGGACAATGGATAATAAAGCAGTAATGCTCATTGTTTGCTCACGGCAGAATCAGGATGTTAGCTCTGTGGGCTGAGCAGGCCGATAACGTCTGTCATCCAACAAAAGACAAACTTTAAAGGAGCAACCTCCCAGATGCAAATTTATAACGTACGGATTTTCTTCACTGGTCTACGTATTACACCCTGACAGATTCATTTGTGGCGTTCACAGTAATAAACTATCCCTCTGATATTCATGAAGAGGCATTACATTCGTTCTGGTCACTCTGTACAGGTAACAGGATCCATGCCACAGATTCTTTTAGCTGGATTTGCATGAAGATCAGCATCAACATGTTGCTTTACCAGGCAAAGCCCTGAGGTTTGCCTCAACATCGTTAAACACCCTTATCAACGGTGTGTGCAGTGAAAGGACAGCGTTATCTCACTCCACAGCTACTCCACATGCACCAGGTTACAGCTCATGCCCTCCTGCCCCCCCCCCCCACACGCTGAAGTAATGTAGGTGGGGGGTGGGGTGGGGGAGTTATGACGGCTGTGTTAGGCTGCAGGCTAAAGGCTGGACTGCTGCAGACATAACAACCATCTGAGCTGGAGCTGAGCTCTGGTTCTACTGTAAGCTGCCATGAAATTCACACTCATGATGTGAATATGTCACTGATCATTTGTGTTGAATACATCAAAGTGTGTATCCTGTTTGCAGTGGCAGAGCTAGACTTTTAAAGTTAGTTGTATATCTGAGCGTATATTTTAGGTGGTATATATACCACCTAAAATGATCAGTTTCTCTGATTTGACTTTTTATAGGTATATGTTTGAGTAAAACAAGCATTGTTCTTTCATTTTATGAACTACTGACAACATGTCTTCAAATTTCCAAGCAAATATTTATTATTTATTTGCAGAACATGAGAAATGGTGAAAGCAACAAAAAAGATGCAGCGTATTCAGACCTCGAATGATGCAAAGACAACAAGTTCATATTCATTTAGAAACAACAACATTTAATGTTTTAACTCTGGAAGAGTTGAGACATTAATATTTGGTGGAACCAGGAAGTTTTCAGTGAGGTTCAGTGAAGTGGGCTCTTCATTTTTTTGTAAACAAAATATATAGATCTAAAGCTCAAAAAGTCAATTTTACGCAACACTGCCCCTTTAAACTTTAAAATGATGCTCTCTATCGTGTATTTTTTTTAATTTTTTATATACCACAAACAGTCTTATTTAAAATCCTCCATTAAAGGTGTGAATACTTTGTGTCATTTGTGGGATGTTTGCTTCAAGCCCCCCATGATAACGATCTAATTCCTGCTGGTCAGGGAGCATTGTCCATGAAGCTCACCAGGCCTGCATGTCACATCCTGTTTGAGCCCCTCTTCCCCCCACCATCCTTCACCAAATCCACACAGTAACAACAGCGTGGCACCAGTGAGTTCCAGCTGCCAAAAGGTCAAACAAATCATGACACTGAGATGAAACAGATACATTTGCTTCTTCTTGTGTGAATTTAACAGTGCTGTCAATCGATAAAAAAAAAAAAAAAAAAAAAAATCAATATGCTTAACTAATAAGAGAAAGAAATGGTGGTTCAGATTTTCACCATGTTATTCTTTCATTTATAAATGTCAGTTTCATGTTAAATATTTAGTTAGTGAGCTTAATGTTTAGCTTGGAAACGAAATATTTAGTTTGGAGTAAAATATTTCCAATGTAAAGACTTAGTTTGGAAGCTAAATATTTAGCTCTGACTAAATATTTACCTTACAAACTAAATATTTAATTTTGAGATAAATATTTATTTTGGAAGCTAAATAGTTAGCTTGTCAATTAAATATTTAACTTGAAACTGTGACATTTATAAATGAAAGAATAACACGGTGAAAATATGACTGAACAATGAGCAGAACTTTTTTTTTCTTGTGACAGGCTACATAACCCAAATTTTAGCCATTTAGTTTTCTCTGTAGCTTCACAAATGACAAGTTATCCTCATTTGTGCTTCATCAGAATTAGCATTTTGCAAAAATGTGAGGTCTTTTCTCTAGTTTTTGTTGTTAACGTATATATCACTTCCATTTAAACATCTGTTTGTCTAGAGCGCTAACATAACGCTTTCACAGGCTTTCATAGGACGTCCTACATTTTTCTCATGACTGCGTAAAAGCTTTGCTCCTTCCATGAATCTAAATCTGCATGTTTCTCCTCCGGTCTAAAACAATGAAAGGATCTGTGAAGACATCCACACTAGCTTCTCTCTACCACCATCAGCAACATAACTTATCACAATGAAACAGAAGAGCTCCTCATCACATGCTTGTCTAATTCAGTTAGTTTTAGTTCAGTGGTGTCCAGAGTCGGTCTTGGAGGGCCGGCATCCTGCATGGTTTAGTTCTCTCCCTGGTTTAACACACCTGGATCAAATGACGGCTCGTTGAAGGCCTTGAGAAGAACACTGACCTGCGGAGGAGGTCATTAAACCACAAGGGAGAGAACTGGTTTGGGCACCGCTGCTTTAATTAGTTTCAGAGCGGGTTTGCTAGTTTTTAATTAAATATTGTTTAGTTTTCATTTAGTTTTAACTTTTAACTAACCAAAGTTTTATTTTTTTCATCCGTTGGTTAATTTTTAGGTGCAGAATTCACAAAGGTCAAACAATTGTATTGTGACTGTATATACATGGATTGGGTAGTGCACAGGTGTCCAACTCCAGTCCTCAAGGGCCGCTGTCCTGCAGTTTTTAGATGTGCCACAGGTACAAACACTGGAATGAAATTGCTTCATTACCTCCTCCTTGTGTAGATCAGTTCTCCAGAGTCTTAATGACCTAATTATTCTATTCAGGTAGTGCAGCAGTGGCACATCTAAAAGTTGCAGGACAGTGGCCCTTGAGGAGTTTGACACCCCTGGAATAAATATTCAGCAGAAGATGCAATTTTTCAAAAAGAAAAAACAATGTATTCAATTGTGGTGTTTTATCACAGCTTTTACTGCTGCCACTTTATGGACTAAGTGCTGCCAGGAGGAGTATGGAGTGCCAATTTGCCAAGATATATATGTATATACACTGCTCAAAAAAATAAAGGGAACACTTAAACAGGTGTTTAACACTTAAAGTGTTCCCTTTATTTTTTTGAGCAGTATATATATATATATATATATATTTATATATCACATCAGTTTGTCAGACTCAAACACAAAAATGAAGGCTGTTTTATTTGTAGCTTCAGTATGTTTACGTTAATTTTATAAATGTATGACATACTTCCAGTTAGTTGAAGTTTTTCCCCATCACTTGCAGTATTTATTTACAGTTTACAAAAATATTTTTTTCCTCAATTTCAGTTTTCATTCTTTTGTGCCTTTCAGCTAACTGTAGTATCGTTGCGTCTGACATGAGTAAACACGTAAAAGCAGAGAGAGCAGCGCAAACAGAAGAGAAGACCTGTTCCAGCCTGAGGGATTAAACTGAGTGATGAGTACACACACACACACACACACACACACACACGGCTCCGCTCAGCAGGTTCTGACCCGCTCCCTAACAAAGTAAAGCACTTGTAAACTATTTTATCTTTTACAATGCGCTAAAAGCAGCATTTTTGTCTTTTTCCTGCTGAACTGGGGTGGGTGTTTACTGCTTTTTTTGTTTTGTACAGAGAAATGATGCTTCTTTTAAAAAAAAAAAAAAATCAATTGCAAAGGGAAATAAAATAGATTAGTGGTCTCATGTATTTAGAGTTTCTGGAGGTTTTTATGGAACCTCCGGCAGTCCTGATCTGTTGCATTAACATAACAGGAACTCCAACTGAAGCACCTTCTATTCGTTGTATTTTTTTCACTTCTATATTGTGCGATTCTTGGAAAGTTGAGTCAAACACACGCACACCTAACTTACCTCCGGGAATCTGAAATAATTACCCAGAACATTAGAACCAGCTCCACAAAATTAGCTAGGTCAGGTCATCTAGGAGGAAGTTCTGCTTCCACATTTTTTCACAGTGGAGTCACAAATATCAGTGTTGGGATTTTTTCATGATAGACCAAAACAAAGCAGTGTGTCATTTTAAAGTGAAAGCAAAATGATGCATGGTTTTTAAAATTGTTTCCAAATGAAAATCTGAAAAGCTTAATTTGCATGTCTGCTTTAGTCTAGTATAGAATAAAAATAAACTTTATTGTCTTACTGGAGGGAAATTCAAGTCTAACAGCATAATTAAATTCATAAAAAATATGTCCAAGATTAACAATCACAACAATATTAGTAATAATAATATAGTGTAACAGATTATAATATAAAAATACTGTAAGGTTATTAGAATAGAAATGTTGAACTCATGATTGAAGGAATATGACTTCTGATGCCATTAAAGCTGCAGTACGTAACTTTATCAAAAAGATTGTTTTACATATTTGTTGAAACTGTCACCATGCCATGGCAGTATAATATGAGACAGATAATCTATGTATATGAAAACCTGATGCACACACATACATCCCTGTACTCCTTTTTTTCCTGATTTTTTTAAAGTGCTAGCCTTTTATTGACAGTTTTTTTGTTGTTAAAAAACCCCAAAAACAAAATATGTTGACCATATTGAAAAACTATGTGTCACTTTCTTGGCAAGTCGGTGGTCCACACACACACCTGCATACACAACAACAAAGCAACCACTCAACCTAACATGTATGATTATGGACCATGGGAGGAAGCTGGAGTACATAGACAGGACCCACAGGCACACAGTTTGCATGTCCCTCTCTCTTCCTGACGCATGAAGCCTTGGAGCAACAAAATGAAAACCACAAGGTGAACGGATGCGTGACTGCTTTTAAAGGGGAAGTGTTATATATATTTTTAGGCACTTGGTGAGATTTTATAGCACAATCGAGTAACTATGTTAACATCAGTTGTTATAAAATGCTGTGTATGTCAAATATAACTTAAAAGAAATTTGACTTCTTAAATTAACAACTAGAAATTGGGCCTCTGTCTCGTTAAAAACTCCTATTTGTTCTGAAAATTCCACGTATAGGAAGTCATCACAACATGACTCGTCTATTAACCCTTTAACAACATTTTTACCAGCGTTACTATGAGAAGTAGCTCCTATAATGAACTCATTTGATGCACACTTCCACCAGGTGTTTGCTAATTGCTAGTCTGAAGGAGCTGAGAGGCGGAGTTGTGGGCCAGGGCTGCTTTACCAGAAGGACTCTTGAAAACTGCAGCTCTGAGGAGGAGCTGCGTCTTGTAGGCGGAGCTAGGTCAACCCAGGCGTTTTGCACAACTGAATAGTTACCATGGAGATTAAAGGATTTCTCAAGAAATTTGAAAGAATGAAAGCAACCCTCCATGAATGTTTTTGATGAGGGAATAACATTACAACATGATGTAAAGCTAAAAAAAGTTGAACATTATTACTATTAACATATTAATAATTTAACATAATACTGCCACTTTAAGACATATTTGGCGATTCCCAAAAAGAAGAAAAAAAAAAACAATGCCAGGAAGTTGGCAGGGAACTCTGACCAAATGATAATGATTTTAAACTTTTCACGCAGAGAGATTAACTTGGGGTGAAAGTTTTTTGTTTTATTCCTCCCCTTTCGGTGGCCATAATGTTGACTGACATTTAAAAGCTGAAGTGGTTTCTAAACAGCGCAGAGTGACAGGACTAAATCTACTCCTGCTGCTGCGGACCAATCAGTGCGCCTCCCTCCTCTGACACGGGTCCACAGCCTTCCTCTTCCTCCTCCTCCTCGTCTCTTTTTTTTAAACTTCACGGTAAAACATAAAGACCGTCCTCAGACGGCCCACTCCTTCATCTCCAACCTCCAGCGGCACTTCTGCTCCTCTGCTTGTGTGATTCATCCTAAAATAAAACTGTGAGTGACCCGTTTGCTTTGGGTTCTGAACATTCGGTTCAGTTTTACAGAATGATTCTGATGATTACTTCCAGAGTTCTGACTATTTCTGATCATCTGCTGCTTTCTTTTGGGCTCTTTGCTTGTGCGGGATTCGCAGGATTACTGCGAGATTTTCCAGATGTCTCTCTCTCTCTCTCTCTCTCTGTGTGTGTGTGTGTGTGTGTGTGGGCGCGCGTGTTTTTTTGGGGGGGGGGGTCTGGGATTGCTGGGACGATCGCAGTGTGAGAGCAGAAGGAGGTTGTAGAGGTTGGGGTCAGTTATTGGTGCACATCTTGGTGTCTTTATGATTGGTAATATCCGCAGTAAATCAAATAGAGTGCAAAATACGGTTAAAGTGCGCAAAGTTCTTGAATCTTATATACTGCTCGGGGGGGGGGAAGAGAAAAGAAAAAATGCACTGGAAACTGGAGTCTGTTTTCATTTTTAATGCATATTTCATATTAAAAATAATAAATTAAGTCTGAGATTAAGAATGAATGAGTAAATTTCATGCATGCTCTTCGCTCCATGCCCCCTCAGTGTAACTGCAGTGACTGTTGATAAAGTGCATTAGTCGCTGCAGTGGAGACAGCGGGATGGCCGCGCTGATCGATCTGCGGAGATCTTACAGGAAGTCCGCTTTCCTCTCTGAAACCTGAGCTGGATGAGCTGACACTCAGCTGAGCACACTCCTCTGTAATAACAGTCCTTAAGGTTATTATGACATGTGTGTTTTTCTGATCAGCTTGGCGCACATCATGCAGCCTGACTCCGTCTGCTGAAGTAGACGGAGTCAGGCTCTCAGCAGCTGTAATCCCGCAGACGTGTAATCTGGCTCTTGTGTAATCACGGAAAAGGCAGTCGGTATAATCTCTGAAAAGTGAGTACCGACACTCACTTTTCAGTTTTTATTTATTAAAAGTCCCAGACTTAGTAATGCTTATTAACACAGTCGGCCAGACGAATACGCAACTAAGCCGCTGCAGGAAGCCTCCACGCCACCAGGGGGCGTCCGAGAGCTCCTGAATGACACAGGAAATATCTCAGCATGTTTTTTTCCTGTAATGTTATTTGCAAAGCAATCTCAACGAGTAATGGACTATTTTCACGTTAACACGTTCAGATTCTGCAACACTCTACCTATAATAAATAATATCTGACAGGATGAACTAGTCAACTCAAGAAATGTATTCTTGACTCATTGTTGTCTTAAATGTTCATCAATCTGTGGGCCCCACAAATTAAATTCTACCGGGCCCCATTCAGTCTGATGGGAATCCTAAGAGCTGCTTAAAAAACGGATGTGACTTTAAAAGGTTGGTCAGTCTCATCACCATGGCTACAAGGTGATTAGCCTGTTTGTTTGAGCACAGATGCTGATTACATATCTGTTGATAGCTTCATAGATGTGGATCTGTCCACATAAAGATGTGGATATACTGTAGCTTATCCACTATAAGCTATATAGGGTTATAGTTTACGGCCCGGAATCAAAACAGGAAGAGTTACTTTTTACACTTTCAGGTGTTTATTTAATAAAATAGTACAGATGGAGCACTCATCTATGATTAAAAAAAGCAATATTCTGATTTATTTAGCATTTTCATCAAACAAAATATTTAATTCACAAGTTAAATATTTAGTTTGTAAATTAAAGATTTAGTTAAAAAAACAGCTGAATATTTAGTTTGCAAATATTAAATGTTTAATATTGAGCTCGAAATTAAGTATTTAGTTTTTGATTTCCAATTTTGACTTCCACTGATTCACGTCCTGCTAAAGAGCCCCCTGGCGGCTGAAGAAAAATCCACAGAAAAGTGGCAGCTGGCTAAAAGCCACATGGTTCAAATAGTGGGAGAAAAGTAACGGCTGATAGTCCAAAAAAATCCGGTAGCATTTTTATCTGTGACAGGCTAAATCAACCAAATATTGCAGTTCATTTTTTACAGTGTGACTTTACAGTCGGCTGCCCATGCTCATCATCAGTATGAATATCATAATAAATTCATAACTTTTAGTGATGCAACCGATCCCAGGGTGGAATAATTTTCCAACAAACTACATTAACCCCTGAACTGGCGGCGAAAAAGGCAGAATATTCAAACAAACTAGATTTGTCCCATGGATGGGATACTGCCAGCTAATGGGTTAATGAACTGCAACAGTAAGAATTAGATGCACCAGTTTGAAATGAATGCACATCGTCTCTAATCAAAGTCAGAATTATACATACAGGCTCAATTATATCCAAACACACCCACCTTTATTTTGATAGCACTTGGTATAATTCGGACCGTCAACTCGACCTCTCTTCCTATCTACCTCATTCAGATTGCATTGATCCAGCTTTTAAAAATGGCCGCTCCATTTTAGTAGAAATGAGGTCGGCTCATTGTAAAACTTCAGTGTTTCTGAAACTTCCGGCTTTCTGTGTTTCAACGCCGGTTTGGTGTGCTTTTGGTATTATTCTCCCGTTGGAGCTTCTGGATGACAAACGTTGGTTTTAAAAGGTGGAGCAGCGATACAGGCAGTAACTGGAACGTCCGACAGTCACAGCAGTATTATTGGTCAGCAGACAGCACTAACCAGCACTTGATGAATTTTGATTAAGGTCACATTTTGGGTTTTCACAGGTACCTCAGAGACCCACTGGTTCCAATATGGGGTTCCAAAACTTTTTTTTTGGGTGGGACATCTTTTATCATTATTCATTTATCATTTTTCATACCCTGTTGGTGCGGCCAGTGCTAGTTCACCTCAGCAGTAAGTGACCAGATAGGACACCTAGAGCATTTTCACACAAATGTCATTGTCATGTGTTTTTTTCAAAAAGCCACAACATCCTCAAAGGTGAGCAAAGTGTTGGGCTAATGGCGCCGTGGCCAAGATACAATAAATCAAGTTTCACTTCCAGGTTGTGACCAAAGAACGTTAGCAGCTCACTTCTAATGCACACTAACGTTGTTTTTATTTGTCCTTAATACCCGACTGATGCTATTGCTCATTATTAGGGATGCACTGATTCACTTTTTTCACTTTCGATTAATACCTGAGGATGCACTTATCCCCAGCAGTGGGGAGAAGTGAGGTTTTTCAGAACTGACTTATCTAGTTTTATAAAAGCACCAAATATTCAAATAAGACAATAGATCACAAGTTAATAACTGATAACCACAGCAGGTTCCGCTCTCTCTGTTCTTCACTACATCCCCTGTTTATGAGCGCTGCTCAGGAAACACATCATGACACCGATGCTAAAATAGAACCTACTTGTCACTGTGTGCTTATGCTGGCTGTGTGTTTTCTGACTCTTTACCATCTATCCTGCCTTTAGGTTCACAAACATCTATGTTCTGCAAATTCTTTCCAGGCTAAATCAGCTTAAACTTTAGTCTCTCCTGCATCTCCATGTTTTCCCATCTCTCCCCTCAGAGCCATCATGGTTTCCCATAAGGAGTTTCAAGATGCGGGGAAGAGCCCGGGGCTGCAGGTGTGGCGCATTGAGAACATGGACCTCAAGCCCGTCCCCAAAGGGCTGCATGGCAGCTTCTACACGGGGGACGCCTACCTGCTGCTCTTCACCACCGCAGCACCGTCCTACAACATACACATGTGGCTGGGTGAGACTGCAACACACACATAAAACACACATAAAACCCCAAGACGACTGAGAGAGCTCCTGCAGGACAAAACGTATTCTAAGTCTGCCCTGACTGTAGATTTTATGATTTCACTATTCATTTTCTAATGCAATGTTTATTTCTTGACATTGACTAACGAAATTATTCATAGCCATTTGAACATTTTCAAAGAAAAGACAAACAGGACAATGATCCTAAACATACAGCCAGAGCTTCAATGGAAAGGCTTACATAAAGGTGTCAGAGTGGCCCAGTCAAAGTCCAGACCTGAATCCATTTGGGATTTGGTGGCATGACATCACCTTCTTAAATGAATGGCCCAAGTCATCTTTTTCCAGAAGTTTTTTTTTTGTCCAAAAATGACATAGGCCAATATTTTGGGATGGTGACCATATCTGAAATTTCCGAAGAATAATAAGCAGAATATTTAATAGTCTGCCTATATATATTTGCAGCTGCAGCAAAATATAGTTCTGCAGTTCTGACTCTGGGGGATTGAATACAAATGCACACCACACTTAAAAGAAATTTAACACCATGGGTTCTTTTTCTTACTTTTACTTTAGACCAATGCACAACTTTGCATCGGTCTTTCACAGTTTATGCATTACAGTGCTTTTTAATGTCTTGCTATGATAATTCTAAATTTCACTTCCTCTCAAAGCTGATGCAAGTATTGTGCATGCATGCAACACAGTGTTTACACACAAAACAACCAAAACAAGATGAAATAGCAAGTTCATCTTGCTATTTCAGGATGAAATAGCAAGATGAACTTGCTATTTGACTTGCTATTGTATTCTCTTTTGTATCCAGAAGAGGATATAAATCATCCTCTCTTGTATGGCAAGCTGAAAAATTCTACCCTGAAAGTCAGAGCTGCTTGTGAAATTCCATTAGCATTTTCTCTTTTCTGTGGTTTTCATTTTCCGCCCCCCCAGCGCAGCCAGTCAGGTTTAACTTCTCTGAACATTCTGAACTTAAACCTGGAGTCAGTTGTTCCCTGAATACTTCAGCTGCAAAACAAGAACAGGGACCCAAAAACAGAAACTGCTGTGTGTAATGCAGCAGGAAAATATCTTTAAACCACAGAAATACAAATAAAGTCTGGTAAGGTGGAATAAAGCAATGTGTCATTCAGGATATGTTTGTTTGGTTAATGTGACTAAACCAACCTGAGAGCAGCCGTTTGCTCTGAAAGAAGCTCAGTCCTTCTAAAACACAGAGAGCTGCTGTCTCTGTCCTCTGCAGGCAACGAGTGCTCGCAGGATGAGAGTGGGGCGGCGGCCATCTTTGCCACGCAGCTGGACGACTTCCTGGGCGGTGGGCCGGTCCAGTACAGGGAGGTGCAGAACTACGAGTCCAACACCTTCCTGGGATACTTTAAGTCAGGAATCAAGTACCAGGTGAGCTTCACTCTCTGACTGGGCACAATATTATCTGGTTTATATGTATTTTAACCCGATAATATAAAACATGTTTGTGTTCTTTTCAACATTGTTTTCACCTTTCCTTTGTTTTTGATCCTTTCAGCTGTTAATCAAATACAATCAATAACTTTCTTCATTGCTTACCTTTTTACACACATCCTTTAACAAAAAGTTGGAACATTTCCTGGCGTGGAATAAAACAAAATCCTGAAACAGTTGAGTGAAAATCAAATATGTTGAGACGTGACCTTCATTAAAATAATTTTGTAATCCTGTATATTTGCCTTAAATAGCCGTTTTAACTATTTTTCTATATATGCATGTCTTCACATTTGGAAATAATGTTGAAAACCAAACTTAGGGTTCATTTGCACTCTCATAATCATTACAATTCCTGTTTCTCACTAATGTCCAGCAGAGGCAAAATCTCTGCCTCCTTTTGTTAAGAAAAGAACTTAGGAGATCGAAGACTGCATTTTCATCTTATAACTACTGAAGCTGTTCCAAAAATGATGGAAGTCCCTTTGAAGTTGAGTATTTTAGAGATAAATAGAAGGACCATCAACCTTACAGAAAATAGAGGGAATAAATCAGTGGTTTTCAACCATGAACCAGGTTATAGAGAAGTATTTCACTATCAGTTGGCACGAGTGAGGATTGTTTTCGAACTCATACCCCCTCATCATGGAAACGACATGAAGAACCGGCGTTCACTAGAACACAAACTAATAACACTCAAACAAACATTAAAAGTTTTTTATATTTTACACTTTATGTAAAAAAAAGAAATATATTTTAAACTCTAGAACAAAGATAAAAATAACATACAAATAAATTCAAATAAATGAATTTAAATGATAAATTTGATAACTCTTTGGTATCATTTGTGAGACTGTTCTTTCCTCTTGGACTTGTGCTGATTCTCTTATGTCACAGCCACAAACGTCACTGTATTTTATCGCTGCCACAAACGTCACTGTATTTTATCGCTTAAGTCTGTCACGTATCACGTTATGAAGTAGTAACCTCTGTAAAGTGGGTGGAAAAGGATGCCTTGTTTTGAAAACTAGAAATCTGAAAGCTGTAGCATGCATGGGGGATAAATACAAATGCATGCCGTACATTTCATCTTTTTATTTCTTAAACTATGCATCATTTTCCTTCCAATTATTTAACATGTGCTTCTTCTTTGTGTTGGTCGATCACATAAAATCCCCATGAAGTTCGTGGATGTAATGTGATGATGTGTGTAAACGGCCAGGTTGTAAATAAACTTGTCTACAAGGAAGCTGACAAGTGGCAGTTATTTTTTATTTTTATCACACAATGTAAAGCATGTTTTCATTGCTGATTTATTGCTAATTAACAATTATTTACTAAAAGGACGTCCCATCATCCCGGCATCATGCAGCTCATCAGTCACAAAACTTTATGTTCTATAAATAAAACAAAACTTCAGCACTGAGTTGACGACTGACTGATGAAATGTCATCAGTCTAAACAAAAAACTCTTTTTGTTTTGACCTTTTTGCTGCTTCTAGTTAAAGTTTCACCAGGTTAAATAAAAGGGAACAAAATTCACGTACACTGTGAGAGTCAGAATGACCAATGGAATGAAAAAGAAGAAGAAGAAGCTATGATCAGATGACCTACACATAATTACCCTGTTTAATGATTGCTATGTCTTCTGAACTTTGGCACAGAGGAAGTTATGATTAGAAGTTCAGAGAACACGCAACACGTTCCGCTGAGAGCCACTTCAGCTTCGGGGTGTGTCTGATTTTGATTGGCTTTAACTCACCCAACCAGCTAGTTCAAAGGGGGACATCTGAAGCACAAAGCCAAACCACTTTTACCAGTCATGTGTTTCTCATTTAGACACACATGCACACACAGTCATGTTTTCATGTCTTGTGGGGACTTTACATTGACCTGCATTAATTTTCTACAGCTTAACCCTAACCCTCACGTACCTTACTCCTAACCCAAAAACTGCATTTCCCCTCAGGGGGATCAAGAAAAATGTCCCCACACGGAGCAGTGGTCCCCACAACCTCACATTGTAGACAGAAATAGGTTCCTATAAGGATATAAAAATCTAGTTCACACACACACACCCACGCACACCCCCCCACTAGTGCACGTAATCACACACACACATGCACACGCCCACGCCTGCACACACACACACACAAACACACACACACACACACGCACACACACACACACACACACACACACCAACAAACCACACCTACAAGCTAAGCTTTAGCTGAATGCAATTAGTTCAAATTCTTGTTTACTACTTCAGTTGGGGTTTGGAAACTGAGCTGCACATGTTGGTCCAGACGTCCTTTCACAGTCAGCAACAGAACCAAACTTCATCAGCTTTTCCAGGGCTGGCAACTCCATTGTTGGGAAACAACAGGGGCTGCATTGTTACCGTGGAAACTTTTAACAACCACACAGCGGGAAGAACAGCATAAATCTGGTGTTCATTTGGAGGTCCAAACAGCGAATGCCTCTGAATTTAATGATCCGTCTCTGGTTGAAGGTCTGACTCATGCCACAGAGGGCTCCACTGAACCAGCCACTGAACTGCATGCCTCCCTTTATTGTTGTTTTCATGAAATGACAGCTTTAGTTTCCATCAACCTCCGCTGCCAAAGAAGTCACACTGCTCCTCTCCAACACGTCCCATCAGGAGCTAATCTGCATGTTTTCTAAAACCTGGTTTTGCTATGCTACAAAAGTAACTAACAAGTAACTGTTGGGCTACAGGTAGGAGCTCAACCATTGCTTAACATTGATTTTAAAAGAGTACTAATTCCAGACTATTTCACTTCTAAGAAGAAATTTCCCCCATGTTATAAGTTAATTTATCTGCCTAATTTGGTTATATTTATTCTGTAGGGTTAAAAAGGTCCTGTGTTAATGAAAAGCAGCAGAAGGAGCCAGCAGACAAAACAATGTGACCGGGGAGCTAAAATATACTGAGGAGAGAGTGGATATAACAGAGGAGTGAAGCAGGTGTGGGAAAGTGAAGGAATGATGAACAGCTGGGACAGGGAGCAGGATGGTCAGCTGAGAGTGAGATAAAGAAGAAAAACAGGGACAAAACGCAAACTGAACTAACACAAGGAATAACTAAAATGACCAGATATAAGAAAGCAAATGAGAGAGAAATGATCAAAACAGAAAATACCTGAATCTAAAAGTCCAAACATCTACAGATCAGAACCGTGTGACTGAGTGTAAAGTGCTCTGAATGGTCGATGTGGCTCCTGTTCTAATAAATCGTTTATTTATTCGATAATTTTTAATCAAGTGTGGTTAAAAGTTGAAATTTTATGTTCTGTGGTTGAAACTGATACAATGCATGATGATTTTGATGATAACATTTGACAAAACAGTTACTTTATGGCATAAAGCTCTTTGAACTGCCTCGTTGCTGAAATTTGCTCTACAAACAAACTTTATTTAATTTGAAAGAATTCTCCTCCCACCACAAAGTACGTGTTTGGACCGTGTGATGAGTTTGGAATGCTCTCCAACATTCAGCTGTGACTTTCTTCTGCAGAAAGGGGGCGTGGCTTCAGGCTTCAAGCACGTGGTGACCAATGACATGAACGTGAAGCGCCTGCTGCACGTAAAGGGCCGCAGAGCCATCAGAGCAACAGAGGTGGAAATGTCCTGGTCCAGCTTCAACAAGGGAGACTGCTTCATCATCGACCTGGGAAAGGTGAGAGTCCGTATGATGCTTCTGAATGTCCAGCCGGATAAATGATAACTTCATAATTTGTTCAGAGTATAAGGTTTTATGACTATCATTTTGATTCTACTGGTGGTTTTTTATCAATTTAAAGTGAAAGTGTAGGGTCTTTGAGATTTTTTATATCCATCCCCTGACTTAGACCTTTTCTGTGATTAGTTGGAGGGTTGCTTAGTCTTCATACTGTAGTGGTAACCAGGGATACAGAGGAATCAGTGAATGGACCTTCCATACTCAAGTGTCTTTGAGACACACAATGCACTCAGGTGATCTCCATTCACTTATTGTGAGACGACTAGCACTAGTTTGCTGGACCTCTGTTGAATGAGGTCAATCACTGTAAAGGTGAATGTATATATATATATATATATATTTATGTATATTCTGAAATAATGTCATATTTAGGTCATGTATGATCAGACCACTCCGGAAAAATGTGTTCCGGATTCTTTGAGGATCCAGAACACATTTTTCCAGTGATACGTTTCTCCACTGGCTTTCTTTCTTTAAAGAAATGCTAAAAACCGCCCACTATCTTCCTTTAAATAGTTACTTTCTTTACTTTCTCTCTTTGAGGTGAAAAAGACTAAAAACACCCACTATCTGCCTTCTAGATAGCTACTTTCTTTACTTAAAGGTGAAAAAAGATTTAAAGTAGCCAGTATCCAACTTTTAGATAGTTACTTTCTTCCCTTAAAGGTGGAAAAAGAATAAAAATACCCACTATCTACTCTTTAGATTATTATCCTTACTCCCTACTTAGTATTAACCTTAGTTCACCAGCAGTCTGAGCCTGTCCCCGCAGAAATAAATAAAAAGCAAACAAACAAACAACAACAAAACCCAATTGAAACAGTCCTCACTGTTAAGGTTCTTATGGATCCGGTCAGTAGCCAGTCCTGGGGACGAGACCTCAGACTCCCTTCGTTTGATGTGGAGGTGGACTGAAGTCAAACTCCTAATGCATCTGATCTCCCGTCGCCCTCGATCTCTCCAACTCGCTGGAAAACTGAAAGTTTTCTTTAACAAAGAGTGAGGAAAAACTGTTTCAAAACCCAAAGAACCAGAGAAAGAATACATTCTTAATCAGTATTTATTCAAAGGCGTTACAGCATTTGAAGTCTCTGCTCACTGAACACAGTCAGGAGAAAGAACCTGGATCAGAACACAGCATACAGTTTTATAGGGAGGGTTTCACTCCATTCACATAGCTTGACAATCTACTTGGTTACAGAACAGATTTGAAGCACACGTATCTTCTTTCACTAGAGGAGTCAAGCACATCATGAGGGTGCAATGTAGAAACAATTTAATAGAGAAAGTCTTCTGACGCCATTTCTCTCATCTTGGTGTGACACCAAGGTGAGAGAAATGGCGTCAGAAGACTTTTTTATGGGAATGTTCATTGCACAGGAATCATTATACTGTTAGGCATTGTTTTACTTATAATCATGTGGTAATCTTAAACTTTTCCACTACAGGGGATAAACAGTTTTGCAACACACTGTATCTGGTGTTGAATAAATGTAATGTAATGTTTCAATTGTTGATTTTTGTGTTTTTATGATGCACTTCGAACTGCTTCGTTGCTGAAATGTGCTATACAAATAAAATTTGATTGGATTATATAATTTTGAATTAGTGAAAAATTGGACGGAGGTTTACGGCCTGTTACTCTACATCCAGTAGGTCTTTTGACTCCTAAAGTCATAAATGATGCTGCAGGTGATGCTCTTGTCTTCTTGTCTTTCCAGACAGTTGAGGGTTCAAACATCCTTTCCTCTCTTTTTCTCCCCGTCCTGCAGGATGTGTATCAGTGGTGCGGCAGTGAGTGTAACCGTTTCGAGCGGCTCAAGGCCTCCCAGGTGGCCATTGACATCAGAGACAATGAGAGAAACGGCCGAGCCAAGGTGCACATGGTGGAGGAGGGAGGCGAGCCCTCTGACATCATAGAGGTGAAACATTCTCACATTCCTTTTTTTTTTTTACCCCATTTTTCCTGATGAACCACATCGAGCGTGAGCCTCAAACAGGATCGTTCTGTGGAATTAATGTTGGTCGGCGTGGGAACAGGCGGACACAAAGATGCTCTTTGTCTCTGTGCCAGTTCTGTGCCACGGTTACATCGTAAACAATTCCTTTACATCGCAGAGGAATAATGAACCCGAGGACAGGAGGGAAGTTTGAGATTGATCTTTTTTTAAGTTTAGTTTTGATCTGGCTGAAGTTAGAGGGACCTCACATCAACCAGTCAAACTGCTGCCATTCTGCTGATTTCCTGATGGAGACAAAATGACAGTGACTGACTTTTCAGCTTGTTTGTTCAGGTTCTAGGATCCAAACCCACCATCGCTCCCAGCACTCCGGACGATGACCAGGTGGACACCTCCAACAGGAAGAAGGGCGCCCTCTACATGGTAAATATTAAACTGACTGTAAAGTCTAATAACTGCCTGGAACCTCCTAAAACAAAGCTGTTTTACTCTACTACAGTCTACAAACCACAGATTTCATGTTTGCATAATCAATGCACTTTAATGTGACTGTGTGTTGTTGCTCTTCAGATCTCAGACGCCTCTGGCTCCATGAAGGTGACGGCTGTGGCTCCGTCCAGTCCCTTCAAACAGGCCATGTTGTCCCCTGAGGAGTGCTACATCCTGGACAATGGGGTGGACAGGAACATCTTTGTTTGGAAGGGTACCGAAAGTGTTCATATCTTGATGATGTAGCAGAAAAATTATTAAAGCGACACTCCTGGGTTTAAATCCACCCATCATTGGCCAAAACACCTCATTAATGTTGGACTATTGTATCTTTGATCTTCAAGCTCGCCACATTAGCTTGAGGAGCAAAGCTGCTTGATAAGTTTGACTGACAGTCAATCAGAAAGATGAACATAGCAAATTTAGTTTAATTTGAATTGAATTTACTTGGTAGGGACAATGCACATTAATTGACATTTCTGGAAATGCTCCAAAATTAGGCAAGCACTGCTCATCCACCTCATTTGCTTTTGCCGCTCCTCTCTCATCTGTCTGACGATGGAGTCGCGGATATGATCCTTGTCTGTTATGATCGATGAAAGAGATGGTGTGAACTTCTTCCTTTTCACTTTTTTCTTGGTAAAGCTCTGCCTCCAAGAAGACCCCTTTAGAACTCTTTCGGGATTCGGGGTCAAAATTCACACATTTGAGTGTTTGAGATGCTAATCAGCTGGCCGTGTCGTGAAAAGCAAAATCTTGCTGCCACCGTTGTACGTCATAACAACTGTCCAGAAGTAATAATTAAGAACAAAAGTCCTGCCAGCTGCACTGTATCTAAAACCAGAGGGGACAGTTGTGCAAACATGCAACACCTCAACCAAAAAAAAATATGAACAAAAGTCTATGAAAAGAATAAATCACAGCTAACATAACGGAGCTGCTACCATTCTAGAGCACAACTTAAAGTGATATTAAAAATCCAAAATAATATGATTATGACAATGATGAGTGGAAAGCCATACATGAACTAAAACTACATTTTAGTATTTCTTGCTGTCTTTTTTTTTTTAACGAATCATTTAATTAAATTAGAATTGCACCACAGTATAAACTGATGGTCTTCTCCTTTTAACTTTAACAGGTCCAAAGGCCAATGCTTCTGAGCGTAAAGCCGCCATGTCTGCAGGACAGCAGTTCATCAAAGACAAGGGTTACAGCAATAAAACACAGGTAAGGTCCCTGCATGCCTAACCAGTCAAAAACGTCCCACAAAGTGTTGATAAGCTAAAGCTAACAGTCAAGTTACACCTGCAGATTCAAGTCCTTCCTGCCGGAGCAGAAACGATCTTGTTCAAGCAGTTCTTCAGCGACTGGAGGGACAAGGATGAGACAACAGGACCCAGTAAGGCCTACGCTATCGGTCGCATCGCCAAAGTGGAACAAGTGCCTTTTGATGCCTCCACCTTGCACACAAACACAACCATGGCTGCCCAGCACGGCATGGTGGACGATGGCAAAGGCAAGATCCAGGTAGGAGTGTGTTTCTAAAAGCAACCTGGCACAGAGAGTCGGGTCGCCAGCCTGTGTGAAAAACAGGGTTATGATAGTTTTTGGTTTTTCAGGATAGTTTAGTTTAATTTTGCTGTTACTTTTTGTTTGTTTGTTTGTCATTAGTTTAACTAGTTTTAAGAGTGTGTTTTCTTGTTTTTATTAGTTATTATTAGTTACACTGCAAAAACACAAAATCTTACCAAGTATTTTTGGTCAAGCTTCTGGTGAAAATATCTTATTACATGTGGAATAAGACAAAACTAATTTACGAGTAACTTTTTAACATGTCCCAGCTTGTTTTAAGTCAATAATTCCTTAATATTGATGAAAAAGTACTAGCTCTATAGGCAGATTATTTCACTTATGTCATGGGAAAAATGTGTTATAAATAATCTGCCTATGGAACTAGTCCTTTAGCTACTTGTAAGTTAGTTCTGTCTTATTTCAAATGTTCTAAAATATATACAGTATTCCAGAATATAGGAAAAAATACTTAAAAGTTAACTATAATAACCTTGTTAAAAAGTTACTTGTATGTTAGTTTGTGTTCTTGCAGTGTAAATATTGTTTAGATTTAGCTTAGTTTTTTAATGTAGTAGTAGTTTTAGTTTTTCATATTTTGGTTAATTATAAGGTGCAGAATTCAAAAAGGTCAAACAACATGTTTTTTTTATTATGATTATGTATACATCAATTAGGTAATGAATACTGAACAGAAGATTTCATTTTCACAAAATGTCTTTAATTACAGTTGAACAACTGTAATTAAAGACATTGTTAAACACAAGTCAGTTGACAAGTCAGTTGACTTGTGTTTTCTCTCAGCTTTTGCTGTCGTCATTTTGTTCTGCCAACAGCTCATGTAACAGTTATGGGCTAGGCAGCTAACTGCGGCTACATAAGCAGCATCGGAAGAGTGGCCTTTTAAGGAGCCTGAGGTGTGAAAAAACACAGGAGGCAGTGCTTTTAGTTTTGGTGAATATATATTAAGTGATTTGAATAAAAAAACATACAATTACAATAACACAATGAGACACATGAGAATTGACTCAGAATAAATTGATTGTCCAAATCATAAAGTCCATAGTCCATTCCTAGCTCGCCATCTTTCGATCCAGATGAGGATCTGATCCGACAGGTGGAAGAAGAAAAAAAAACCCGACCTTTTTGAAGAGAGTGGGGCGTACTTAGCCACAATCAGCACTAACAGAATCCTGGTGACGGTCCAGGTAAACAATGCCAGTGATTCTAATAAAACAACGCTCCAATGAGCAATTGAGCAGAAGTACCACATAGAACAAATAACACTGTTAACAAATAAACTCACCCAGCAATCAAATCAATATGTTCAAAGATTTTTTTGAGGAATTCCTGAGGAAGACGCCAACAGAATCCACAATCACAGTGGAACAGGTGAGGATCTTTTACTGCGCACTGGAGGCGTGGCTTTAAATAAGTTAGCAGCGTTCGGGCAACACAGGAAGTGGGCCCGCAAAAATAAAAGTCCTTTGCTAATTGTGGGTTACACTCACATAAACTGCCTGTGTGGGAAAAAATATCAGTTTCACCTCAGTTTGAGATAGATTATTAAATACAAAACCAAAGGCTATTATTTCAATAATTTCTGTATGTTTTAGTTAGTTTTATAAATGCCCAACATAGTTCCAGTTAGTTTTCCCCCATTGATCATTGTTTTTATTTATTTCCGTTAACGAAAGTGTTTCCTCAATTTCAGTTTTTGTTATGCTGTTCGTTCTCGTTAACTATAATAACCTTGGTGGGGAAAAAAAACATTCTCTGGTGTTCAGATCTGGCGAGTGGAAGGCGGGGATAAGGTCCTTGTGGATCCTGCTACTCACGGCCACTTCTACGGCGGAGACTGTTACCTCATCCTCTACAGCTACAGACAGGGGAGCAGGGAGCAACACATAATCTACACCTGGTGAGGAACTGGAACACAGACAGAGTTAGAAATGCTGGCGATGCATAGGAGAATTTCTCAGACTGTGTGTGTTCCTCCGTCAGGCAGGGGCTGAAATGCACCCAGGATGAACTGGCGGCTTCAGCTTTCCTCACAGTGAAGCTGGATGACTCAATGGGAGGATCCCCAGTTCAGGTTGGAACACGACACACACAGACACCTCTTGGCTATGCAGGCAAACAGAGCAGACTGGTATCTAGTTCTGAAAGTCATAGATCATAATAACAAACTACATTTACAAAGGGGCAGTGTATAGCTCAAACAAAAATGTCACAGTTTGATGCACTCTACCAGATTAAGCTAAGTTGCATCTGCAAGTCCCTTAACAGATAAGGGAAGATTTTCTTTTTTTCTAATGAAAAATGTGATTAAATTAATATTTTTTTGAAAACTGAAATTTAATGAGACATTAAAACCTTCAGAGAACTGAAAATATGAAATTTACTTTATTTTTAATGTATTCACCCAACTTTAGGTACAACTTGACAAATAGTTGTAACTTGATAAGGATCACATAAAATAGAACTCCAATGCCATGCTAATCTAAAAATCCAGTCAATGTCATTTCATTTGATAACACCAACAAAAATAACTACTGCAGATATCCACCAGAGGGCAGTGTGACTTAAATTTTTAACAAACTATAATTTCACAGTAGCGTTTTAAAAGAACACCAATGTATCAGAATTTAATTCCTTAGTGATAACAAGTTTTAAAGTTATGCTAAAATAAACCCACTTTACTGAGTTTTTATGTCTTGACTCATTTGATGGAGGACTTGTTAGCTTCATATAATGGGTAATCATTTAACAACCATGGCAACAAGTGAATGAACAGTGAATTACAGGCATAAGAAGAAAAATTTCAAATAAACAGAATATTGAGTTGACTGCCTTTGTCAAAGTGTTCATTGACATCTGCATACATGCAAATATGAACTGTGGGGAAATCTATCACAGTATATCATGGTTCTGTTGGTACCATGACATACTACTGAAATGACCTTCTGATCCAGTACATGACTGGTTTGAGTTTTACCTAAAGAACAGACTTCTTTCTGCCAGTATGTGATTTTTCATCAGACAGAAATCATATGAGGGGTACCCCAAGGTTCCATCTTAGTGCCCCTCTTTTTTCTCCACTCGGATTATAAGAAATAATGCAATTAGTTACCAGCGTATGTAGTGGGAGTAGTGATGGACTCAGGCTTGAACCTTCAAAGTCACATAAAGACAGTTATAAAGTCAGCCTTCTATCAACTGTGACCCAGTTGCAGTAACTGGAGAAGCTGCTGCCCTCTCCTTTGGATTAAATAAATAACTTAGTTTCACTTATCCACAGGTGAGAGTGACTCAGGGTCAAGAGCCTCCCCACCTGATGAGCATCTTCCAGGGCAAACCCATGATCATCCACAGTGGCGGAACTTCTCGTAAAGACGGGCAGTCACAGGCCGAAGCCACTCGTCTCTTTCACATCCGCCAGAGCTCATCCGGTGCCACACGGGCCGTGGAGGTGAGTTGGTGTGCAGGGATGATGATTTATGGGGTGTAGCACAGGTTCTAAGTTTTCTTTACCTCCCCTTCAGGTCAAGGCCTCTGCTTCCAACCTGAACACCAATGACGTGTTTGTGCTGAAATCCCCGAAAGGCCTGTTTGTGTGGCGAGGCGTAGGAGCCAGTGAGGAGGAGATGAACGCAGCCAAGCATGTTGTGGGCTTTTTGGGTGGCAGTCCCAGCAATGTGTCAGAGGGCAAGGAGCCAGGTGGGTATCAAAGTCAACGTAGGCAGATAAAGATGTGGACCATTTAATGAGATTCTTACCAGCCGACCAGCTCTGGTTCCTTCGATGGACAACTGGCTATCAAAGTTATTATAGTTAACTAAAACTAATGAAATAACAAAAAAACTGAAATTGAGAGAATATTTTCATTAACTGAAAAAAAACACAGCGATTACTGGGGAAAAATAACCAAGTGGAATTATATTATGCGTTTATAAAGCTAAATATATATATTGTTTTACTAGTCTTTCGAACTGAAATGACTGATTTTTTTTCCGCTCACACAAGCAGTTTACCTCAACTGACTTGGCTAATTACTTTACTCCATACTCCCCCTGGTGGCCACGCTACACTAGTCCACAAACTTTTGACAGCAAAATTTGGGAGAAAACACTAGTCAGCCAGTTGTTCAACAATAATTTAATACATTTTTTGAAAATAGAGTCTTCTGTTCAGTATTTACTACCCAATCGATGTAAACATAATCACAATACACAATACAATACATTGTATAAAATAATAAAAGACAGAAAAACAAAGAAATAACAAGAATAATTTTATTACACAAATGCTTCAGGTCTGGTTTTAATTTGACTAGATGCAGATGATTCATCTAGTCTCCAGAGCAAGAAGGCTGTGATTCATTTCCTGTCATGAATACCACCAGGTCATGAACTCCTAAACCTAACCCGTTTTTTAATGGGTACCGAGATGGGAGCCAGGGACTTGGTGTGGAACAACAAAACCAAAAGACAAAAATGATTTTATTTTGAGTTTTATTATGTTGGGAATTGAGGCATGGGGCCAGGAGTGAAAGAAGGACTTAAAAGGGGCAGTATCATGTAAAATCAACTTTTTTGAGCTTTACGTCATGTTATAATGTTATTCCCCAATCACAGACATACCTGGAGTGTGGCTTTGATTCTGTCATGCATGTTTGAGAAATCCCTTAATCTCCATGGCAGCCGTTCAGCTGTACAAAACACTTGGTTGGATCTAGCCCCGCTTTTGAGGCGCAGCTCCTCCTCAGAGGTGCAGTTTCCAAGCTTCCGCCTCAGAGCAGCCTTCTCCAGCTCAGCTCCTTTAGACTAACAAGTAGCAATTAGCAAACACCTGGTGGAACTCCATATCTGCTGAGCTCATTATATGATCTACTTCTCAGTAAGTAACTTGCTAACGGGTTAATAGAGGAGCGACGTTTTGATGACTTCCTGAAGGCTTTCAGAAAGAGTAGGAGTTTTTAAAGAGACCCAATTTCAAAGTGGTAATTAGGAAGTAAAATTTCTTTTAAGTCATAATTATATATATGACATTTTTACAGCAGTAAAAGGTAACATAGTTATTTAATTGTGCTTTAAAATAGCACCATATACCTGGAAAACACATTACTGCCCCTTTAACAAATATGCTGACATGACTATCTTTGCATTTGGCAAGTGCAGTCCCATTTGTCTTGTACTAGACATCTGACCAGCAGTGCAGCAACAGGTGAGGGTGGGGCAGTGCTGTGTTAGTCAATGCTCCATATGAGAAAGCTCTGGTCAATCCAGTCCTTTTTTAAGCGTCTCACTACCTGAGGACTTGAACTCATTCGACTAGCATAAAGAAAAATTACATACCTTCAAGCAAGCAGATCGTCGGCTGCCCAGACGGAGCAAACTACTTTCAGTTGACAGCTGTTGTTTTCTCTTCCATTCCAGCTGATTTTTGGTCTACTCTGGGTGGCAAAAAGGAGTACCAGACGTCAAAGAGCCTGCAGAGCACAGACAGACCTCCTCGTCTGTTCGGCTGCTCCAACAAGACCGGAAGACTTATTGTAAGTGGGAAACAACTTCCTTCATTTTTATCCGGAGATGCTAAATATATATTAGTTAAAGACATTTTATTATTGAGCTATAATGCATTAGTAAAACCTGCATGCTGTGAATCTGAGTTTCCATTTGCACTGGTGCTCAGGTGGAAGAAGTGCCAGGAGACTTCACACAGTCAGACCTGGCCACTGATGATGTCATGATCCTGGATGCCTGGGATCAGGTAAGATCAGAGTTTTTTCACTCCTGAAATGTAATTTTAGCACGTAAAGCTTCACAGACTGTGCAGAGTCATGGTTTTGATTTGAGCATCGCACTTGGCCGTAGGCTGCCTGATTGAACTTTTTACTTATTGTGTCTCTTTGCTCCCCGCAGCTCTTCCTTTGGGTTGGCAACGAGGCGAATGCAGAGGAAAGAAGCGGGGCTCCCAAAATAGGTTGGTTACATTAGAGCTGTAAACAAACACAGAGGGGATTCTCTTCTGTTAGGTGCTCTGAATGAACAGCTGGGGTGGCTCTTAAATGAAAGATGATAAATGTATCATGTTTTGGTCATTCAGGCTCCCTAAAGAATTATCACAAAGCTAAATTTCACGTGTAAGATGTGTGACAAAAATAGACGATTCTTTTAAAATTGCTGGAAACGTAAGTAGTGTGGTTTTCAGGTTTTTGTTTGACAAAAGGTTGCTGTAAGATGTGCTGATTCCACTTATTTTACATCCGTCTTATGTTAGATCCAGATCCAGGAGGGAAACCCAGATTCCCCCTAGCGTCACATTGTAGCTCCTAACTTTGTGGACAGAATAGATATTCATGCTGGGTTTGATTTGTCTTGGAAGTTGAAGTTCAGAGCTGAACCTTGAGATGACATGCGTGCTCTGCAAATAAACTGAACTGACTTGATTAAGACTGAATTAACTAGATGTTAAAACTTAATTTTAAACGTCTAGTGTCTGCAGAGTAGAAGCTATAAAATTCTGTTTCTTTTCTCTTTTCACCTCTCGTATCGCAGCCAAGGATTACGTGGACTCGGATCCATCTGGTCGAAAAGGACTGCCCATCACCACCATCAAGCAGGGGGCGGAGCCTCCCACGTTCACTGGCTGGTTCCAGGCTTGGGATCCCAAGATGTGGGACAAGGATCCACTGGAGAGGATCCGGGCCCATTTCTGAACACAGAACTCCAGCCTTGTCCTTTGCACTTCGGCTCCTTATCTTTCAGCTCTCCATGTTGCAGATTAAGTCCTGCTTTATTCAAATACCTAAGTGCCAATAATAATGTTACCACAGTTATCAGGTTCGCTCAGCTTACAGTCAGAGTTTGTTGCCTTTGTATAACAAGGGATTATAATACCTACCAAGAACCTCAGGTAAAACGTAAAACAAAATGAAAAAAACCCAAAAATAGCACATCCCCTCTGTTTCTGTGTCCTGCCGACGTCAGTCGACAAACCTGCCACATCTGTTTGTGTCTTGTTTAGTATGAACACACTCCAGTTACATCCTGCATTTCTTTGTTGAATTTCCTGCTTGTGAATTTTAGGACCCACCGTGTGACATTTGTAAACGCAAAGTGTGTTCGATCCCATTTTAAACGATCCTGAAATGTTCTTGCGAATGGCTTTTAAATAAAACTTTGTCGTTGAAACCTTTGGGTATGTGAACATTTTAAAAGACAGGAAGTTCAAATGTCACCAAAAAATCGGATCCTGCAACATCTGCCAAATAAGTAAATAAATAAAAAAGGAAGACAACACCTTAATCTATATCTGCACTGTCCTTTTGAAGGCAACCAGACTCCTCCTGTAATCTGGAACAAACTTCCAGAAACCTTTAAAGATGCTGAAACCCTGAGTTTCTTTAAACCACGGGAAAAAGCTATTTGTTTACACTTGCACTCAATTAATATTAACTGAAACATGAATTTCAATCTTATGTTCCATCTTTACAGCGTCTTTATTGCCCCACTCCAATGCAATGTTTTTTTGTTTGTTTCATATTTTCATCATGTAAAGCAATTTGAATAGTCTAGTTGCTGAAATGTAGAAATGTATTATACAAACAATTTGCCTCGCCTTGACACTTATACCTCACTTACAGCATCTCAACACGTATAATCTACAGAAAAAAAATGTTTATCCTAAAAAAACTGGCAGTTCACAGTGGGCTGAATCCAAGTGTATAAATGAGTAGAAAACTGAGTGGAAGGTAAAAGTGTGGCAGACAAAGGTGTACACAAAGCAGAACTAACTTCAGTGTTGATTTGACTGTGCAGTAAAGACAATTCAGGCATTTGGTGCAGGTTCACAAGGCATGGACTGGAGTCAGTGCTTCAAGAGCCCACATTTTAGCCTTAGAACAGAGAAGAACATGAAATTATAAAACATGCTAATTTTGATGTATATACATAAATATGAAAGCTAGCCATTTCAAAGGGGTTTTAGCAAACTACTATCAATGAACTCATAATATTGAAAGCAAATGTGTTAAAATTCCATTCTTATTGTTAAATTATGTTAAGATAGATGTGAGTGGAAAAAGTCTATTGCCGACTATTGAACACTAGGTGGGATGGGACCCTGAAAGCTTCCTTTAAATAGCCCGCAGGCGGGGGCGCAATTCCAGGCATCTGGCAGCACCGTAACCTGCATTACCAGCCTCTATTGCAATGCGGTGGCGCTCCGCAGATCTTCCCTGGTCTAGTGTGTGTTGGCTGTTTGGGGATAAAGCGCGGCGCTATTCGGTCATGTGATTCCTGCCTTTTTTCCCCCTCCTTCGAAGTTGAAAGGCAGGAGCAGAGCAGAGGAGGGGGCCCAGCTCAGCTCAGCTCAGCTCGTCTTTCCTGCTTGTCGTGGATGCAGCCTTTTCTCCTCCTTCTTCCACCACAGTAATATTTGCTTTTCGCTCGTTTTTTTTTTTTAATTCAACGAAACATTTCTTTCACAATGGCGGGAGCTATCATCGAGAACATGAGCACCAAAAAGTTGGTGATACTGGGAGTTACTCTGCTTTTGTTTCAGGCGCTCGCCTTCATGGTCGGCGGGTTAATTGGTAAGTTTTCCTCCTTTATCCCACTTTATCTGCTGCTTAGCTAAGGCTCGCCTATATGTCCGCGCGACTGTTTAAAAGCATACGGCAGAAACGGGGGGAAAAACGCGGAGTTTAAAATAGTTTGTTGACGTTGCACTTAACTTTTATCGGTCTAAAAAAAGCTTTTCACAGAAATAATAGCCGACCTGCTCTAACTTGTAGCTAACAGCGCTGGCGGAGAGAACCCTAAGCTAAAATCACTGCTGCCTATCAAAGTGTTTGCTGCATGCTACGACTGCTGCCTTCCTTTCTTTGAACGGCACTGGCGGCAGGGCCGGATTTAGCAAGATGTGGGCCCCTGGGCTAAGGCCACGCTTGGTGCCTTACCCACATAAGTTTTTCTCTTTTTTATTTATTTATCTTTTTCGAAATAAAATGGTTTGATAGTCAATATATTTAGTTTACATGGGAATAGTTTAGTCTTAAAATGTCCACATAAACCTGACACCTTTTCTATAAATAAAAAAATCTGAAAGTCACAATGCCAGGTTTATAACATCCAAGAATAAATCACGATAAGGAGCAATGGGAAAAGTTTTTCTCAGGCGTATATCAGACACGACTTGTTAAAGAGATCAGATTTTATGTTTGTGCTTGCTGAGGCCACAATAATCTGATCATAAATATAACTAATCACACTCTCTAAAGTTAGCCATATCTGTTGATTCATTGACTGTTGATTATTTCAGATATCATTTTATCCAGAGATTGAAACAAGTGTGTTATGTTAATGTCAGTCACATGGTTGAAGTGACGTACTCTGAGCAGGGTATCCCAGGCATGCTGCTGGAAACATGCAAACCCCGCCAATCCCTGGGTGTAGTACTTCCCTATAGAAACTTTAATAAAATACTGCGTTTGCAAGCAAAACAAAAATGTGTACATATTTGCATGTTTTTGGGGTCCCCAAAACATCTGGGCCATGTAAGCCTTTGTAAAAAATGTGACTCGGTGGCTGGGAGTGAAAACTGGTTAAAACAGGAAAGGTCACGCCAGATATTTAAAACAAAAACTAATTGATAATTATGTATCGACTTATATGAAACGTATATTTTGATTATATTTTTAAACCAATATTCAAGCTTTTTAGAATTACTACAGAAAACAAATACTGGGGAAAAAATGAACAATTTGTTAAATGCAAAATGGTAAAAAGTGTGAACCATGGACAATATAAAGGGGAAAAAGGTGGTGCTGTTAGGTGCTGAGCTTAACAGCAGTTTGGCCCCAAAATGTCATTCTGCTTAGGGCCTCGTTCTTCCAAATTAAGCACGGCTGTCTCCTTTAAATTTATATAGTGTGTTTGCACTACTTTGAAACAAACTCAAAAGTTCTTTCCTCCAGTTAATTTATTCAGTCTCACCTCCTCCTCCTGTATGCATCCTCTGCTGTGGGTGGGACCCTGAGGCAGAATCTCTACCTTCCTTTTACTCTCCCATGAGTGTCTTCCTTTTTCCCCAAATTCCTTCCTATTAGAAAATGGAGCCGACATTTTTCTTTCTTTTTCCGCCCCATGACAGCGATGCACAGAAACCCCCCAAAACCCAGCTGTCAATCTTCAGTTTTGCCTTCAGGTCTAAAGAGGAGTTGCTGTAAGGGTTCCTCATATCCTGTCGCTCCCACTCTCTCTCTTCTTTTTTTTTTTTTTTTTAACTCTAACACACATTTATACTAAGTGGGAACTTCCACAGTCCCTCTCATCTCCAGCTACTTTTCAGATAAATTGGCTTGTTTGGCTTTTTCCTGGCTGAGATGGTTTTAATGAAGCCAGATTCTTTTGTGTTTGCTCGCCGGCCAGGGGCTGCGGGAGTAATTGAGAAGAAAGCTTTTTCTTTTTTTTTCTTTTCCCCTCTTGTTTCCTGACACACCCGGTGGCATGGCATGGGGTTAAGCGGGCTGAGGGGGCGGCCATCATTGTGGACCTGCTGGACTCACAGGTCCACTTGGTAATTAAACTCCCTGGGGGGTTGGGGGGGTTAATTCTGTTTGATGTCCTTTTGTTGCCATGTATGAACACCAGTGGATCTAGCTTATGTTTACAGCAGTAAATGTAACTTTTTTGAATTGGTATGTAATAATGCGACACATGTCATATAATATACAATTTCAACATAACAAGTCACGATATTTCAAATCTGATTGTGCAATTGTTGTTTATTACACTATAAAAAGTTTTAAGTAAAAGAGGTGGTTGGTTAGGTGGTGAAGTAATTAAGAAGTTACAATGAACTGGTTTTGATGGCATAGACACCAGGCACCAGCAACTTTTTTAAATTATTAAAACTCATTGAAGAAATACTTTTTCCAGTACTGTATCTGTACTGTTTATGTTTGAAATATGAACCCAAAGCAGAAAGACTAACACCTTTTAATAATTCGTTTTTTTATAATATTAAACTATATAATATTGTGCTGATTATTTAAAAATGGCTTGTTTTGGACTGTGGTCAAATTATTGAGATTGGGTCATTACTATAGGAAAAAAAATATATATATACATGCATATATGAAAAATGCATATACAGTTAGGGCCAGAAATATTTGGACAGTGACACAAGTTTTGTTATTTTAGCTGTTTACAAAAACATGTTCAGAAATACAATTATATATATAATATGGGCTGAAAGTGCACACTCCCAGCTGCAATATGAGTTTCCACATCCAAATCGGAGAAAGGGTTTAGGAATCATAGCTCTGTAATGCATAGCCTCCTCTTTTTCAAGGGACCAAACGTAATTGGACAATGGACTCTAAGGGCTGCAATTAACTCAGAAGGCGTCTCCCTCGTTAACCTGTAATCAATTAAGTAGTTAAAAGGTCTGGGGTTGATTCCAGGTGTGTGGTTTTGCATTTGGAAGCTGTTGCTGTGACCAGACAACATGCGGTCAAAGGAACTCTCAATTGAGGTGAAGCAGAACATCCTGAGGCTGAAAAAAAAGAAAAAATCCATCAGAGAGATAGCAGACATGCTTGGAGTAGCAAAATCAACAGTCGGGTACATTCTGAGAAAAAAGGAATTCACTGGTGAGCTTGGGAACTCAAAAAGGCCTGGGCGTCCACGGAAGACAACGGTGGTGGATGATCGCCGCATACTTTCTTTGGTGAAGAAGAACCCGTTCACAACATCAACTGAAGTCCAGAACACTCTCAGGGAAGTAGGTGTATCTGTCTCTAAGTCAACAGTAAAGAGAAGACTCCATGAAAGTAAATACAAAGGGTTCACATCTAGATGCAAACCATTCATCAATTCCAAAAATAGACAGGCCAGAGTTAAATTTGCCGAAAAACACCTCAAGAAGCCAGCCCAGTTCTGGAAAAGTATTCTATGGACAGATGAGACAAAGATCAACCTGTACCAGAATGATGGGAAGAAAAAAGTTTGGAGAAGAAAGGGAACGGCACATGATCCAAAGCACACCACATCCTCTGTAAAACATGGTGGAGGTAACGTGATGGCATGGGCATGCATGGCTTTCAATGGCACTGGGTCACTTGTGTTTATTGATGACATAACAGCAGACAAGAGTAGCCGGATGAATTCTGAAGTGTACCGGGATATACTTTCAGCCCAGATTCAGCCAAATGCTGCAAAGTTGATCGGACGGCGCTTCACAGTACAGATGGACAATGACCCCAAGCATACAGCCAAAGCTACCCAGGAGTTCATGAGTGCAAAAAAGTGGAACATTCTGCAATGGCCAAGTCAATCACCAGATCTTAACCCAATTGAGCATGCATTTCACTTGCTCAAATCCAGACTTCGGACGGAAAGACCCACAAACAAGCAAGACCTGAAGGCTGTGGCTGTAAAGGCCTGGCAAAGCATTAAGAAGGAGGAAACCCAGCGTTTGGTGATGTCCATGGGTTCCAGACTTAAGGCAGTGATTGCCTCCAAAGGATTCGCAACAAAATATTGAAAAAAAACTATTTTGTTTGGGTTATGTTTATTTGTCCAATTATTTTTGAGCTCCTAAAATGTGGAGTGTTTGTAAAGAAATGTGTACAATTCCTACATTTTCTATCAGATATTTTTGTTCAACCCTTTAAATTAAACGTTACAATCTGCACTTGAATTCTGTTGTAGAGGTTTCATTTCAAATTCAATGCGGTAGCATGCAGAGCCCAACTCGCGAAAATTGTGTTACTGTCCAAATATTTCTGGCCCTAACTGTATATATGCATAGTTTTTTACCCCTCCAGGGGGTCTTTTGTGGGCTCTAGTGTCCCTTATATGAAAGTAGGCTGACAGAAAAGGGGGGAAGACATGCGGCAAATATCGTCTGGTCTGGGAGTCGAACCCTTGACGGCCGCGTCGAGGACTGAAGGCCTCCAAACTTGGGTCGCGCTAACCCCTACGCCACCACGGCACGCCCAGGAAAATATTCTTGTCCAGTTGAAGCATATGCTGAGGAACTGCATAAAGTAAAAAAAAAAAAAAACACATAAAAACTGCGTCATATTTAATTACAGTCATCATCGCATCGTGAGAAGAGTGATGGAAATTTGGGTTAATTGCTGTCATTTTTGTTATCAACATATTCAACACAGTTTAATATTTTCTTAAGTTTGTTCAGTCTTAAGCTTTTCCCACGCTGATATTTGGAGTCGATGCTCAAAGTTGAAAATGAAACGGATTTATTTTTTATCATCTTGCTCTGCCATATATGCATACATAGTGGCTTTAGCTGCTGTATAAGTTTTGGTCCCTGTGCAGACAGTCCTGAGGTGTTTACTTGCTGTCTGCTGTGATTAATGCAGAGCCTGGCTCTGCAATGGGTTGAAGTCATTTGCTGTTATTGCATCTCTGTGGCAACTTCATTTATTTTAGCGCAACTTCTCAGACAACATGGCTGACTGTAGCGGTTGACTTCTTCAGCTGTTCTGTGATAATTAGCGGTGCACTGATTGCAGTTTTCTGGCTGATCAGGCCTCTTTTAAAAGCCTGACTTGCCGATTCTGATTTTGGCTGATATCCATGGTTTTTGTTGCTAAATATAATGACAAATTTACTAAATTTGAAACAATAGCTGCATTTCCACTACAAATGTTTGCCAAACCTTGTTGATATTACGCTAATGTCGCACTGTTTCCACTAAATAAGAAACACAATTAAAATCTCAGGTGAATAAGCTTACCATGATAAATCATTAAAAAACCTGCTGCGCAATCATCTTCCTACCACTTCCTGTCGTCATTGTTTTTGTCTTTTCCATCAGTAGTAATGGCCGGCTGATCATGTGACTTGTGTGATGCAAAAAAAGTATTTCAATTTCAGTCTTGTTAAATACATGGGCCAAAAAAGCCACCTCATCCCAGTGTGACAATTGTGTGTGTGTGTGTATATATATATATATATATATATTTTTTTTTTTCTGAAAATTGCAGTGATTCCATTAAGCAGGTTTATTTTTGTAATTCCAATTTGCACAATTTTACAGTTAATGTAAACGCAGCTGTTGGGGTGACTGTTGTTAACTGTAGACGTTACCCAGTGCCCTGGTCAGTCTGACGGGCGCTCTCTCTTACGGCATAGCAAAAGGGGGAAGTGGCTGATTTTTGGACCTTTGTGGATGTAGATACGATCAGTAGCTAAGATTGGTTTTATGGGGAAGAATCTGCCAATCGGCCAAAGTTAAGAAAATCGGGGGCTTATTGATTGGTGCAATCCTAGTGGAAATAAAATCGATTCAGTTAAATTTCTTTAGCCGTTGCATCTACAACTCAGGAAATGAGCCTTATACTTGTGCTTCCACCTGGAAACTGACAAAGTACACATCCTACTTTGAGCTCTCTCAGCAGGAACTAAATGTTTTAGTGATGGCATGTGAGTAGAAACTATCAGCTTCTTGTGAAGCTCATGAATCTGAATGTAGAAAGTGGTGCTGCCTTCCACACTGACCTCTTATTGCCTCAGTGATCAGGAACTGTCTTTATGTTGTTTCAGAAAACACTTGAACTCATCAGCTCCAACCTTATTCAGTTGCTAATTGCATTCAAACCGTGCAGCTGTAGAGGTTTCAGAGTAAAGCTTTCCTGCAGTACTTATTGTAACGTTCATCCCAACATTTCTGTCTGTCCCACAGCTCCCAGTCCCACCAGTGCGGTGGAATACCTGACAACAAAATGTGTGGACAAAGATGCACCGAAGACCAAGTGGTTCATGCCATGGGGTGTTAACCAGTGTAAGAAGGTCAAGACGTTCGACGAGGCCACGGCTCAGAAGATCGAGGCTAACCACATTGTGTTCGCCGCGCACATTCCCATGCCCAAGAAAGAGATGAGCCCCTGGTTCCAGTTCATACTGGTCATCCTGCAGTTCGACATCGCTTTCAATATGAACAACCCGATCGGTGAGAACCAAAGCAGCTTTAGGAAGCTTTAGGAAGGGCTGCAGCATCAGGTTTTACTAGACTTAGAGGAAGATACTGAAGGTTAGAATTAAAAGGTATTAACTTCTATCTAGAAGTCATTTTATGAAGTTCTTGTGTAATTTTTTTTTCTGCATCTCTTTTGCATGTCTGGAGTTGACCAGCTGTTTACACTGTGTGACAAAAAACTATTCCTTCTAACTGCCTGACATTAAATCACACTGAACTTGACCAGTTGAGATTACCCAAATTATGTTCATTTGTTTAATGCCAAAAATAAGAGATTTTATTTTGTGTTTTTGATTTCTTCAAATTCAGATGTTTACATACATTTCTTAGTATGTGGAATAATTGTATCTAAGTCTTGCAGAAACATTTTAGGTTTCCTTCAACTAGCTTGTTATGGTATTGCTATATGCTGGCATACAGCACATGATGAAAACATTTTCCAGTGCATTTAAATATCTGGTTTAATTCGTCAACATTTTGCCTTTAGTGTTTTACAGTTTCACAATCTGAAAGAAAATATTCTGTAACTAAAAAGCTCTTGGCAATATTTACCCTTTGGCAAATCTAATCGCTCATGTTATAAATTCCAGTGCAGTTCCTTTTTTCCTCCTTTTTTTTTTTTTTTAGACTTTGTTTGCAAACGCCAGAGGAATTCAGAGGAATTTTTACTGTCAGACAGTTTAGTCCTAATGTGGATCCAGTTTGTGGAGTTTACCTTTGACCTCATCTTGCATTGTCTTAAGTTGTATCAGAGGATGTCTCTGCAGCTAGCCTGTTCTGGTGGAAGACTGAAGCAAAAAGAGTAAAACGCTGGTTCTTATACTGAGCTTATGCTGGGAAAGAGCCTCTAACTGTTTCATTGTCTAAATGGTAAACTGTTGAAATGTGAATCTTTTTGCAATCTAGAAAATAAGAATTTGTTTAGATTTTTTTGTACACTTTTGAACCCAAACCGAGAAATGGAACCAGTGGAATGCTTTTGGTAAAATATTTAGTAGAAACGTGTCATTTTGTTGGAGTTGCAGCTCAGCCTAAACAACGTCAGCCGAGTCATGAAGATAATTTCCTGGCTGTCGGTGTTGGCAGGCTTCACTGGGAATGTGTCAGGAGTCTGAGTTGTTTACAGGCTGGCCTACTGACAAACAACTTAGTGATTCAGCCAAGTCCACAGATGCCTCTTGTTGCCAGATGCTGCAGACTCATTTTAATTCGTCTTTTTATCTCTCTGAGTAACTCGAGGTGCTTTGATGCTCTGGGAGACAGGTGCGCTTTATTCGGTGTTTCTGACAGTGGGATGCAGTGTGACATGTAGCACAGTCAGGAAATATACTTTAACACTGTTTAACACCAACGTTCTGTTGAACCACAGCAGTCTGTTTCAATTGTGATGCAAAGTAACAGGAAATGTTGACCTCTAGCTACGGTACTTTTGTTACTGTTACTTTTTTTTATTCAAACCATATTTGCATATTATGGAATTCAGAAAAAAAAAATACAACAGAAAAAAATGGAATCTGGGGGGGAAAAAAAGGAATTTGGATAAATAATAAAAGGGATTTCATATTGCCCTATTGAAGCCAGTGGAGCCAGGTGTGCCGTATTTATTAAATTGGCCTTTTAAACCTGTACTAATCCTGATCAAAGCTGGTGATGTCAAAGGTCAGCTGATTCTGACAAATGAACACAAAGCATCTCCTGCTTGGGCTGCCCTGTTTTTATTTTTCAGTTTTCATCCCTGATGAGTGTTGCCCATATTATCCATGTCACCTACCTGCCCCCCCTTTCTCTTCCCCCTGACCTGTGTCCAGCACTCACACAGCTGTTGAGCAGGCTTAGTTTCCGTGGCAATAGCCTCTGGGTCTGAGTGGAATGTTTGCTTGAAGAGAGCTGACATTTGAGGGTGTCGGGCTCGACCAATGGCACGGCGGAGGAGCATTGCAGAGACACTCTGCTGCCAGCTCTCATCTGGTTCTCCCCCTTTCTTTCTTTCTTTCTTTCTTTCTTTCTTTCTTTCTTCCCGTCCTCCTTTCTGTCCCCTTTTCTCCAGCTCAGACCACTGGGTTCCTTTCTCTTCTTTAAGCCTCGTTTCCTTCGCAGCACAAGGGGCACTCCTGAGAGCTGGAGGAAGAAACACTCTGCTTTGAAAAGTGATCTAAAGATGGAGTTTTAATGCATAATAACTTACTGAGCTGGGATGTTGGAAACCAGCTTGGGGTCTAGTTAAAGGTTTTATCAAGCAGATTTGGGCCCCTGTGGAGAGAAGAGGATAGATAATTAAGCATCTTGGAGAAAACAATACTTTAAATGTGACTGTCGGACCGACTTCAGCACGTTTTGCTCAGTAAGTTGAGCTGCATGGCTGTCTGTCACCAGGACCTAATTTTGCTGTGCTGACTCATCATAACCACCGACAGACAGATGATGTAAAAATCAGTTGATGCTCTCGGTGCACTGAAGCCTGATGTGAATTAAACTCTTGGAACCTTATGAAAAAAACATTTATACATCAAGATGCACTGATACAATGTTAATATCCATATCGGTTCTGATATTAGAAAAAACTAATTCAACATAAGAGCGGATCTATTCAGTCTAATTCAGTGGTTCTTAACTTTGTTTGAGGTACCGAACCCACCAGTTTCATATGCACATTCACCGAACCCTTCTTTAGTGATAAATCAAATGTGATTTTTTCCCAAATTCAAGACATAGATATATATATATATATATATATATATATATATTTTTTTTTTACTGGTACACAAAATGAACCGTGCATGAACATCACCTTGATCAAAGATCAAAACCAACACAACTCGCAACAAATTACATACCTGCAAATCAGTGTGACTTCTGCTGTTGTTTTTGAGAGACCAGTTCAGATATGCGTGGCTTCCCCTTGGCAAGTGCTACTCTCATGTCATTTTCACAGCAAAGTCTGTTCCTTTTCTTTTTATGTCCAGCATCCTCGAAAAGGATTGTTCGCAGAGATATGTTGTAACAAATGGTATAAAAAATTCCAGGGTTTTCTTAGCAATAATTGGGTACTTTTCCAACTGTCGACACCAAAACGTTGAGAGTGTTGTTGTTCTGAAGAGTTGCTGTTGAACCTGGCTCTGCTGAATTTCAATAATTTCGTCGAGATATTCATAATTGACATCTGCTGTCTCAACAGCAAACGTGAACGGCTGTCTCACCCATGCTGGATATGACTCTCTTGTAGGGAAATATCCGTCGAGAGACTTTGCAAGCTCATCTAAGTGTGTGGCAATTGTTTGCTTCAGTTCCATGGATACAGAAATGTCTCCGATTCCAGACACATCTTCGATCTTACTTACATAGACGTCCAGAAGGGGAAAGTTTGCGAAGTTATTGTTCTCTGTTCGTCGTTTCCATAACGGTAGCTTTTTTTAAAAGCCTTCATGTTTTCTTCTGCTTCCATGATGTTGACTCCATCACCCTGCATCTGCTGATTGAGATGATTTAGAGCTGCGAATATATCAACCATGTATGCTAAAATGAGAATGAACTCAGGATTTTTGAAGCAATCTGCATGACAATGTTGGTGCTTTTGCAAAATCAGGGCTAATTCCACACGCATGGCAAAAACACGATTCAGCACCTGTCCCCGGGATAACCACCGAACATTAGAATGGAGGAGTACCTCGAATTCAGAGCGCAACTCCCTGAAGATGCGGTGCCTCAGATCAGATGTTTCGCACATAGTTCACACATTCCACTACAGTTTTTAATACTTCTGCCATTTTTGGAGGCAAGGTTTTTTTTTCCAACGCATGCCTGTGCAGAATACTATGCGTAACAATGATGTATGCTGCATTGGCTTTTACTAGCGCATCAAAACCAGACTTTCTTCCCAGCATGACTGGAGCTCCGTCCGTACAAACTGCAGAAACCATATCCCATGAAAGATTGTTGTCTCTGAGGAAGTCATCCACAAGCTTCTTCACATCGGCTGCCTTAGTTGTTGTTGTAAGAGGCTTACAAAATAAAAACTCTTCTTTTATGATGTTGTCTTTCACATAGCGCACGAAAACAGCAAGCTGGCTTAGATTAGAAACGTCTGTGGTCTCGTCGAGTTGAAGGCTGAATTTTGCCGGACTTGAAATTAGATCTGCGACTACTTGAGCCAAGATGTCTTTACTCATGCACTCTATTCTGTCACTGATGGTGTCATTTGAAAGAGGAATTTGGGATAATTTACCTTCGGCCGCTGTTCCGAGTATCAGATTCGCCATCTTTAACGCCGCTGGTTTTATGAGTGTTTCACTGATGGTGTGCGGCTTGCCCTGCTTTGTGATCAGGTAAGCAACTTCGTACGATGCGGTGAGGATCGGTTTGTTCATGGGTACAAATCCAAGAACAGGCAGAGTGGCCCTTTCATCGAATCTGGCTTTTTCACCTGGAATTCAGCGAGCGTTGTGTTCTTGTATTCCCCATCTCCATGCAGCTTCAAGAAGTGTTCCTTCAGTTTTGCCGGTGCGAGACTAGAGTTGCTCAACTTGACATTGCAAATCATGCAGATAGGACGCTGACTCCCATCACGTTCTGTGATACATGTGAATCCATGTTGTACATATTCATCCGACCACTTTCTTTTTTTGCTTGACATAGTTAGTATGGATTAAAACATTAAGAAAGAAACCACACGGTGACTACTGAGCACGCTAAATTCCCCGCAGCACTGATTGGCCAATTAATGTAACGTGATCACCTGCAGCAAGTGATGGCCAAGCGGGGTGTGTCATGACGAATTTACATAAATGATCCAATTGATGTTACAAAAATATTTGTGGCAGAGGCTCCGCCGAACCCCAGAGACCGACTCACCGAACCCCTAGGGTTCGATCGAACCCCGGTTAAGAACCACTGGTTTAATTCTATGCTATGCACTCTGAGCGATGTTATACTTTATTTTACATTATATTCAGAATTCCTTAATTCATTTTCTGGGCCATTTGACAGTTCTATTTCTAATTGCACTGACTGAACACGTTAAAGTTGTTTTTACATGTTTGACTGAGTTTGTGAAGCTGTTGGTGTATTTAAGTGAGCTGTATTGATGCAGAGTTATCAAACACATTAGTAATTCAGTGCATTCATGTCTGTCTTTAAAAAAGAAAAGTTGTTGTTGAATACATCATTGTTTTTCTGTATCTGATTGGCCGATACTAAACCTCAGATATCTCTATTGATATCAGAACTGAAAAAAGTGTATTGGTGCGTCCCTGATCTTAGTGGTTTTGCAACATTTATAGCCTTGCAGATTCTTTTTCTTTATTGGCCTCACCTTTGCTGCAGCCATCCTCCCATCAATCCTGTCCAGCTCCCCTGCTTTAATGGTCCAGCGTAGCTGTCAGCCATAGTATTTTACATGAAGGCCAGGGTATGAATACTTTTAAGACTCTAAATCAGAGAATTTGGTGCACCTGCTAGCTTTGCTATCACTGTGGTGATTGTCATCTCCAGTGGACGGAGCAGTAGTCACCATCGATGCTAGCCTGGCCTACAGAGATGATTTGTTCAGCGAGTGGACAGAGATGGCTCACTCGTTGGAACACAGGAACCTGAACTGCAACTTCACCTCTGAAAAGGTAAAGAAATGCTGCGGAGGGTAACAAAACTCAGTTTTTAACCTGCAATGTTACATCACATGGAATACGACTCATTCTGAGACCGCTGACATGAACTTTACATGTAATTTTCTAGCTGGGATTGCTTTAAGAGGTAAAGATTTAACTTTTGGTTTTTAAAATCATTAAATTGTCTGGCATCATCCTTCCTTACTAAATTAATTACACACACACATTTCTTGTTACTTGTGCAGCACTTTGGTCCCTTTATTGTGTTTATTAGTTCTGTATTATAACTACGGTAATACAATTACATGAGCATCACACCATGTTGATCCTCTACTGTTTTTTATGCCTTGGTTTAGAACAAATACATTTTTTACAGTAAGATCAATCCTTCATTGTGCTTAATTACAATTGTGTGCAAAACTCTTCATGTTTCAATTTTGATGTAAATGGAAAATCACCTCATCCTAGCACAAAACCTTTTTTTTTCACCCCCCAAAATTTCCTTGATTCCATTAAGCAAATGCATTTTTGTGGCAGCCAGTGATGAAAGTGTTTCCGACCTGTAGCTGCCTTTGTGTTTCCAGACCACTGAGAACGAGGGCCGTTACTACGGATGCGACCCCCTGCCGTTCATGGAGGTGGGCAGCGTGGCTCACAAATACTACCTCATCAACATCCGCCTGCCGGTCAAAGACAGGAAGACGGTCAACAATGGGATCGGGGAGATCAGAGACATTCGTCTCGTGGTAAGCTTTCCTCTGCTGCGTTTTTTAGATCAAATAGCGGTGACTGTGTGTGTTGGCGTTGGAGACCATTCACAGCTGAAAAGAACACTACATGACTGATGGATTTTATTTTCTCTAGAGCATCCATCAGAACGGAGGCTTTACTCAGGTTTGGTTCGCCATGAAGACTTTCCTCACACCCAGCATCCTCATCATCATGATCTGGTACTGGAGGCGGATCACCCTCATGACCAGACCGCCCGTTCTCCTGGAAAAGTAAGCCACTTATTTCCGCAGTTACAAAAGAATAGAAATATGATTTATTGTCCTTTAGAGAGGGAATCCAGAGTAAAGGCTCCAGAGTAAAGGCTCTCCCATGCTTCCTCTGAGCAAAGTGGTCATGTGGTTGCAAAATGTTCCTTTCTTTTTTCATTGCTTATTCTTTACAAAGCAATATCTAAAATGCTGCTTTTTAAAAATGTTTTTATTTAATTTTTTTGCTGCTTAATTTGTGTTTTTAATGTTGTAAAGTGTGTTTAGAAAGGTGCTCACAAATAAAATGTATTATTATTATTATTATAGTAAATGAGAGGATTGTCATTTAAATTCTCAAAATCTTATAAATAAGATTTTGAGAATTTATATAAATATTTTATTCAACATCAGCAAAATATAACAATTTTCATTATGATTGAAGAGTTTGGTTTAAAGGGGCATTATTATGTAAAATGTTGTTTTCTCATCAAAAACATAACTGCAGTGTTGCTTTGATTCTTCCATTGGATATTTGAGAAATCCTTTTGTCGTCATGGCAACCATTCAGCTGTACAAAACACCTGGGTTGACTTAGCCCCGCCTCTGAGAAGCAGCTCCTCCTCTGAGCTGCAGTTTCCAAGATTCAGAGCTTCTGCCTCGCAGAGCAGCTGTTCCCCATGATTCCCCCATTCTGCTCCTTTAGACTAGCTGGCATCAATTAGCAAACATTAGTTTGAACTGCACACCAGCTGAGCTCATTATAGGAGATACTTCTCAGTGCAACGCTTCTAAAGACGTTGTTAAAGGGTTAATTGAGGAGAGGTGTGATGAGTTTCAGAAAGAGCAGGAGGTTTTAAAGAGTCAGAGGCCCAACTTCAAAGCATTAAACTACAAAGTCAAATTTCTTTTAAGTCATATTTGACATTTATACAGCATTTTTATAACGACTTCATTGTGCCATTTTTATAGCACAATGTGGCTGGAAAACACATAATTCTGCCCCTTTAAACTAACTCTTTTATTTGTCTGAAGTAGTTGTATGATGTTTGACATGTTCACCTTTTAAAAATAAATCTTTAAAATCAAAAATAACTGTCTGAAAGGTATGAATCCCTTTGGAGGACCCCCTTTCTGACACTAACAGCATGAAGCCAGTTCATGCTGTTGGCAGCAGCAGCATAAACTCAGATCTCCTCTTTGCATCATTGGTGAGTTTAATCACCTGCAGTGTAAATTTTGCTGCATTAAACCAGAACAGCAAACATTCAACACCTGGAACAGCGGCCTTTAAAATGTGTCTCTGTCTTTCTTTAGAAACGCCATTCAAATGCTCACATTACTAGAATCCCTCGTAAAATCCAAAAATTAGTCTGACTTGTTGGGAACAGGTAGTGTAAGAGCCACGCTGGTTGCAGTGTGAATCCGTCCAGGGGCCCGGTGTTTGTGTAACCTCCTGCTGTGCCGGGACCACGGATCAGTACAGAGGCAGCGGTCTGCGCCGCAGGAAGCAGCCGGCCAAGTGTGAAACATGCTACAAAATCCTCCAGCACTCAACAGATGCATGCTGCACATGCAACACACACACACACACACCGGCTTACCAGAAAGCAAATGCAGCCCACACACACACATGGATCCATGTGCACACAGTCTCTCTCCACCCCATTTGTCTTTTCCAGCTCAGCGCTCTTATTCCCAGATGACAAGCAAGCTCTTAAGAAGTGTGACTCGCCTTGCCCTATTTGTGGATAGTATATGATTCTTTCATGTTATAAAAGCTTCACTCGAGGTTCCTGCCATGCTTAGCCTCTAAGGTATCAGCATAAACCTCGGATTCCCTCTAAGTGAGGGAAGCTTTGGGTTAAAAAGACTCACTATGTGATAAAACTACATAAACTGCATTAAAATGCCAAATTTTTGTAGTTAGGGTTGATACATAAAGGCCCTGGAATGATGATGATTGTTAGAGATGTGAACCTTTCAGTGTCTTTTAATTCCAATTTTTAGGGTTGCAATTCTATTCAGGAACGATTTTTCATTCCGAATGAATTTATTTTGGATATTTAAAATGTCTTCCAGTTCCAGTGTTGGATGTTTATTAGAATTTAAAGTTTACTGATCTTTGAGAATGTGTTCTTTTAGTTGAAAATGTTCTCAGTACAACAATATTTATTGTTTATCGCAATAACTTCAGGGAAAACTTGTCAGCCAGCAGACTTTACCTTGATGTTTCTTTCCATCAGGGTCTGCTAAGAGAAGCTTGTACTTGCATGTTTCAGGCTACCGCCATGTTTTCTGTTCACATCGCTGCCCTGTCATTTCCACATTGCATGCTGAGACTTGCCTGCTCACTAATAAGGACCTTCGAGTTGTTTTTATCTTTTTCTAAATGTCTGTCTGCTATGGACCCGTTTTTCTCTCAATCGCCAAATGAAGATACTGAATGTAGAGGCTTCTGTTAGCAGAGTGATGTGAGGGGGGATATATTAATATGTCTAAATTACTTAGAATATCAATTTCCCCGCTGATTATTATTAAAGTATATCCTGATTCTATTGTTTGATATTAGTATTTGGTTGATCTGAAACATTTACGTTTGACAAAACAGTATAAACAAAGTAAATCCGTGAGAAAGTAAATATTTTCCGAGCTCCCTCATCATGACTCCCAGCAGCCTGGCTTGGTGCGGTTTGTTCTTTAATAAACCTGCTGTCCAGCTCAGCTTCCTGCTGAAATATGAACCATCATAAAGATGAGAATCAAGTGCCAGCAGCTTCATTCCCTTGAGTAGCTGACATTCGGTTGCCAGGGAAAAGCCATCTTGTAAAAGTTTTTTTTTTTTGCTGCTTTAAATTGTATTCATGTTTTCCCAGGGTGATCTTTGCTCTGGGCATCTCCATGACGTTCATCAACATCCCAGTGGAGTGGTTCTCTGTGGGCTTTAACTGGACCTGGATGCTTCTATTCGGAGACATCCGACAGGGAATCTTCTACTCCATGCTGCTGTCCTTCTGGATCATCTTCTGTGGTGAACATCTCATGGTACAGTCTCTGTTAAATGCTTTTATTAGTCAAAGGAAGGGAAAAAGGTATACAATACACATCTCACTATGCACACATACTAATCAATAGACTCAATACAATACTGACAAAACTTTGATTCCTCTCGAAGTGAAGGAGCAGCGGCTCTACTCAGAGTCCCTCCCGGATGACTGAGCTTCTCACCCTATCTCTAAGGGAGAGCCCAGACACCCTACGGAGAAAACCCATTTCGGCCGCTTGCCTCTGTGATCTCGTTCTTTCGGTCATGACCCAAAGCTCATGACCTTAGATGAGGGTGGGAACGTAGTTCGACCGATTAATCGAGAGCTTCGCTTTTTGGCTCAGCTCTCTCTTCACCACGACGGACCGGTACAGTGTCCGCTTGACGGCAGACGCTGCGCCAATCCGCCTGTCGATCTCCCGCTCCCTTCTTCCCCCATTTGTGAACAAGATCCCGAGATACTTGAACTCCTCCACTTGGGGCAGGACACCCCCCCTGACCCGGAGAAGGCACTCAACCCTTTTCCGGCTCAAGACCATGGCCTCTGATTTGGAGGCACTGATCCTCATCCCGGCCGCTTCGCACTCGGCTGCGAACCACTCCATCGAGAGCTGCAGATAACGACCTGATGAAGCCAAAAGGACAACATCGTCTGCAAAAAGCAGAGATGAGATCCTAAGGCCATCAAAACGGATCCCCTCAACACCTTGGCTGCACCTAGAAATTCTTTCCATAAAAGTAATGAACAGAATCGGTGACAAAGGGCAGCCCTGGCGGAGTCCAACTCTCACAGGAAACTACTTACTGCCGGCAATGCGGACCAGACTCTGACACTGGTCATACAGGGACCTGACAGCCCGTATGAAAGGGCCCGGTACCCCATACTCCGAGGGGTTCGACTATCCGAGGTTCGACTATCCGACGGACCCTCCTCTCTAGGACCCCTGAATAGACCTTGCCAGGGAGGCTTAAGAGTGTGACCCCTCTATAATTGGAGCACACCTTCCGGTCTCCCTTTTTGAACAGGGGGACCACCACCCCAGTCTGCCAATCCAGGGGAACTGCCCCCGATGTCCATGCGATATTGCAGAGTCTCGTCAGCCAAAACAACCCTACAACATCCAGAGCCTTAAGGAACTCCGGGCGGATCTCATCCACCCCCGGGACCTTGCCACCGAGGAGCTTTTTAACCACCTCGGCGACCTCGTCCCCAGAGATTGGAGAGCCCCACCCAGAGTCCCCAGGCTCAGCTTCCTCAATGGAAGGCATGTTGGTGGGATTGAGGAGGTCTTCAAAGTACTCTGCCCACCGGCCCACAATGTCCCAGCACATCATCCCCACTATAAACAGTGTTGGTGCCGTACTGCTTCCCCCCTCTGAGACGCTGGATGGTGGACCAGAAACCATGCAGAAGTCTTTCTCCATGGCCTCTCCAAACTCCTCCCATGCCCGAGTTTTTGCCTCAGCAACCACCTGAGCCGCATGCCGCTTTGCCCGCCGGTACCCATCAGCTGCTTCCGGAGTCCCACAGGCCAAAAAGGCCTGATAGGACTCCTTCTTCAGCCTGACAGCATCCCTCACCGAAGGTGTCCACCAATGGGTTCGAGGGTTGCCGCCGCGACAAGCACGACAACCTTGCGGCCACAGCTCCAATCGGCCCCCTCGACAATGGAGGCACGGAACATGGTCCACTCAAACTCCATGTCCCCCAGCAGAACAAGGGAGTCCCCAGGAGGAGCACTCTCCAGTATTCCCTCTAAGGACTCCAAAAAGGGTGGGTAATCTGAACTGTCGTTCGGCCCGTAAGCACAAACGACAGTCAGGACCTGTCCCCCCACCCATAGGCGGAGGGAGGCTTCCCTCTCGTTCACCGGGGTAAACCCCAATGTACAGGCGCCGAGATGGGGAGCAACAAGTATGCCAATTCATGCGCCGACGCCTCTCACCTTGGGCAACTCCAGAGTGGAAGTATGTCCAGCCCCTCTCAAGGAGACTGGTTCCAGAACCAGAGCCATGCGTCGAGGTGAGACCGACTATTTCTAGCCGGAACCTCTCGACCTCAAACACTAGCTCCGGCTCCTTCCCCACCAGAGAGGTGACATTCCACGTCCCAAGAGCCAGCTACTACAACCGAGGACCGGACCACCAGGGTCCCCTGCCTCGGCCGCCACCCATCACACAATGCACCCGACCCCTTTGGCCCCTCTCACGGGTGGTGGGCCCATGTTTCCTCTTCGGGCTAAGCCCGGCCGGGCTCCATGGGAAAAAGCCCAGCCACCAGACTCTCGCCGTCGTGCCCCCCTCCATGCCTGGCTCCAGAATGGGGCCCCGATGACCCGCGTCCGAGCGAGGGAACACAAAGTCCAATGGTGCCGTTCATCATTGGGGTCTTCGGGCTGCGCTTTGTCTGGTCCCTCACCTAGGACCTGTCTGCCTTGGGTGACCCTACCAGGGGCATAAAGCCCCAGACAGCATAGCTCCTAGGATCATTGGGGCACTCAAACCCCTCCACCACGATAAGGTGACATTCCAAGGAAAAGCAGTTTAAAGATTACTTTTAGAAAAAGAATATGACAAAATCTGTCGGTTTTCTTGAAGCTTAATTACAAATTCGGAGTTAATGAAGCTGCAACATACACTTTAACTTTCAGTGAAGTAGTTTTATGTCACATTTTGTGAATGGATGTGTTTTTTCCCCCCTGGTGTGATTGCCTTTGTGTTTCTCTTGCCTCTCTCTCAGGACCAGATGGAGAGAAACCGTTTTTCAGTTTATTGGAAGCAAGTCGGCCCGATTGTGTTTGGTTCCTTCTGCCTTTTTATCTTCGACATGTGTGAGAGGTGAAATGCAAAGTGTAATAAAGAAGAAAAGAAAAGATGTTTTCTATTAACAGACTTTTCTATTAACAAGACTGTCACTCTTTTTGTGTCTCTAGAGGTGTCCAGCTAACAAATCCCTTCTACAGCATCTGGGCTTCAGACGTAGGGACGGAGTTGGCCGTATCCTTTTTGAACCCGGTGGAGCAGAACCATTAGAGGAAAAAAGAAAATTAAAAAGCGTAAGCGGTTTTAGTTCAGAAACTAAAAAAAATATGATGTTCTTGCTTCTTGCATCAACTACCAGAATCGACCAGCACAAGATGCTGAATCAATCCAGATTATCATAAGGAATAATTCAGGGGTACCACATGGTTAGGCATTGCATAGAGACTCATTATGATGCATATATGTGAGCTTTGCTGTTTTAGTCCAGCTTGCAGATATGATTATATATGATCGATTTTTATTTATTTATTTATTTTGAGTCCTCATGACTTGAAGGCATTTTGGCCTCAGTTCTTCTATTCACCGCTCTGAAATAATTGCCGTATTTTTAGGACTACAAGGCGCACCGGATTATAAGACGCATAAAGCGAAACAAAATACGGTAGTCGGATAGGTCAGACTTTATTCAAATCATTAACAATAATTATTATTATTACACAAAAAAGTACACTCACTTTTTCAATCATTCATCTTCTACGAATCCATCAAATTCCTCGTCTTCGGTGTCGGTATTTAACAGTTGGGCGATAGCGGCATCAAGCGAGCCTGGATCCCTCTCATCATCATCCGATTCAGTCTCATTGCTGTTGCTTGGCCATCTTGCCTTGTTCCCATGGAAACTCTCCTTCGTTTTCTTTACTTGACGCAGGTCATCTTCTTGTTTCCTCCACTTCCGTACCATTGGTTCATTAATATTGAATTGTTTCGCAGCTGCTCTATTCCCATACGGTACACTGTTCATACACAAGGCGCACCGGAATATAAGGCGCATTGCCGATTTATGTTGCAAATATAGGGATTTTATGTGCGCCTTATAGTCCGAAAAATACAGTAATCCATCTATTGTTTCTCATGACAGACAGGCCAGTTTAAACATTAGCGGGACAATAAGAATATTTTAAATGTGAGTGCTGTATTCTTCATCTTCCTTGACCAGTTCGTCCTCAGATGTCCTTCATAATTGTGGCAGGAATCTGTGCCTGTCTCTACTTCCTGTTCCTCTGCTTCATGGTGTTCCAAGTCTTCCGTAACATCAGTGGTAAAAGGACTTCACTGCCTGCCATGTCCAAGGCCAGACGCCTGCATTATGAGGTGTTTTTGGTTTTTCTGATTTGTTTAATAGATAAATACACACATACACTAACATTTCTATATCTTTAAGCTGTTTTGGGAAAATTGGGGTGCACCGATTGTAGTTTTCTGGCAGATTGACAGCCTCACCTGTCAATTTCAATTTTGGTGTATTAGGCATGTTGCGAATTCCCTCCAAAAAAAAACTCATTAAAATTTTGAGATTGATGTCAGAATTTCTTCTTAGAAAAAACTTAAGTATGAATGTGAAAAGTAAAAAATTTGCTAGAACCCCTCACCCCCCTGAAATGTTTAGATTAATTAGAAATTTTCTAGAAAAACGATTTCCAAGATTCTTCTAGAAAATTTCTTGGGACTGGAAGCATAAACAATGAAAACAAAAAATGAAGTGCATGAATCCTAAGAACTCCCACTATTCACACATCAGCCAACAGCATCTGCTGAGATGCAATTTTTATTTTTTTATTATTTATTTTTTTTTTATTTCAATTAAAATTAGACTAAGGTTAGGGATACACGTTTTGATGCACAAATGGGATAAAATTGTTACGTTGTTCTTTTGGATTCAAAACTACTACCTGAATTAAAACTTGCATTTCATAAAATACAGGTAGAGACAATCTTTGGGAAAAAGAAAACACTTTCTACCTGATCAGTATTGATTACATTATTTCATTTTTAAATAAAATCCAGTAAGCATTTTACAAAACAGTACATGTAGATTATATTGTCTTCAAAATTGAATTGTAAAATAAATTCAAACTGATTAACTTGAAGGATAATAATGTTCCTGGCATCAGCTCGTCTCATGAAACTAACACCAATCAGTAGATTTGGACGATCAAAATTTATTGAAATTGTTCATATTGAATATTTGCATTCAACATAAACTCCTCCCATTTTGGAACGCAAGTTGATGATCTCTGTGTTTCTAAATCCTGTCACTTATTTCTCCCCCCATTTTTAGGGTCTGATCTTCAGGTTTAAGTTCCTCATGCTGGTCACACTGACCTGTGCTGCCATGACCATCATCTTCTTCATCATCAGCCAGGTCAGCCTTTTGATTGGACGCCTCTGGGTTTTTGACTCGTGTGAAGAAGCCTGACAGAAACCATGTGTGTAATAGTTTCACGTCAGAAGACTTCTTCCTCGCTCTAAAAAGTATCCGCTGATCTGGCAACGACTCAGCAGATCCAGATCCAGACTAGCAAACATCTGCTAATGCAAGTGAGAATCTGCTGAGCTCATTATAGGAGCTACTTCTCAGTGCAGAGCTGATAAAAACATTGTTAATAGAGGAGCCATGTTGGGATGACTTCCTGAAGGCGGAGTTTCAGCAAGAGCAGGAGTTTTTAAAGAGACAGAGGCCCAATTTCAAGGCATTAAATCTTATTTCCTAATTTAAATCATATTTGACATATGTAACTTTTTTATGACAACTGAAGTGAACATAATTCCTCGATTATGTTAGAAAATGAAACAATGTCCCTGCAGACTGGAAACCTCAGCTTCTTAGATTTCTGCAAAGTATGAGCTCATGTTTTTATAAATCTGAGCATAATTACTCAGCATTTTCTACATGTCACTGTTTACATCATTAAAGTTAATTTTTTTTCTAATAAACATTGTTATTTTACTTGTAAGGCTACATAGCCATTTGTGTATTCATATTAAATTAAAGCCCTCCTCTGCAGTGATGTGTGTCTGATTCCAGGTGAACGAGGGCCACTGGCACTGGGGTGACCGCACGGTGCAGGTCAACAGTGCCTTCTTCACCGGCATCTATGGGATGTGGAACCTGTACGTCTTTGCCATCATGTTCCTCTATGCGCCTTCGCACAAATGCTACGGAAACGATCAGTCAAGTGGTCAGTGCATTGCTGGTAACTATGTTTCTAATGGCTTTTCTGAGAGCTTTTGTCTTTAAGTCCTCGGTCATTCTCACTTTGCTCTCTTATGGAGCAAGAGTCCAGCCTGTCCGCTAAAGCTGTGCATTCATCCAGAGATTTAGTTTTTTGAGGGGAGAGCTAGTGGTGACTGAGAGGGATCCAGATTCCCAGGGGAAATGAAGGCTGCCGTTGGCCTGAGATGGTGGTTCTATTGGACTCTGGGCTCGCTTCCAGGGAGAGTGGAAAAACGGTGAGGTGAGGGGGAGGAGAGCGGTACCAGGAAGCAATGAAAACCATTCATCTCTTGTCGGAGACGAGAAAAAAAACAAGAAGCTCTGAAGTTTTGGAAGCGTTCCCTGAAGTCTATCAAGCGTCACCTGATGGGAGGGGGCGCTCTTTCCAGATTCTGCTCATGTTTGAGAGAGCTGGAAGTGTTTATGCTGGTGGAAATCCACCACAGCAGCTTCATATGGAAGAGCCTGCAACCCAAATACTTTATAGAGGCATGTTTTACTGTGAGTGTTGGGGTGTGTGTGTCTGGGCCAGGGGGTTCTACCGGCTGATATCCCAAATCTTTTAAATTTTCAAGCCACAGATTCACTGTTGGACTTGGAATACATGCATCGTTTTTCCCCACTGCATAAATACAACCTAAAATCCCAAAATGTGCAAAGTTTTGAGGGCTACAAAGACGTCTGCAAGGTGCTGCTTCCCTGTCAGGACCAACATGTGATGGTTGGATATTTTGGTTCTGATGATTTGTGTGTGTGTGTATAGGTGACGGTGGAGCCACCAGCGGAGAAGACATCCAGCTGACCACCACCATCACCCATGTTGATGGGCCCACTGAGATCTACAAAATGACTGGGAAAGAGGCCCAGGAATAGTTTACACTGTCCCAGACGCCTGTCTACTCTCCACTACTCTCATACACACCTCCCACCCATCGCCCCCCCCCTCCCATAGCGTCAACACTCTACTAGACAAGCGGTTGCTCACTCCCATCAGTAAACATTAAACCTGTTTAGATGGCGCCATGTTTCCATAGTCGTCCATGTAACCTTCACGCCGGTCCCTCTTATTTCAGTCACTTTTTATATTATACGTATATGTAGACTGTTGTGTTTGTAAATGTTGCACAATGTCTTTTCCATAAAACTGGGTACTGAAAAGCTGCTTTAGCTGGATGTTGCATGTAGCAGCTGTTACATTCTGGTTTTTAAACAGACCGAGAAGAAGGCAGTGAAGACATTTCAGCTGACTGTCCTGCTCTACCGTGTTCTCCTTCTTATCCAGGCTCACACAGCAGGTGGGTGACAAGCTGCTGGTACTATTATTCTGGGTTTCTTTAATCACTGGGGGAAATGTACACAAGTCATTTGCTACATTGCTAAATCATTATGCATTCATTGTGTTACAATGTAGATATCCATATTGGTTTTTTTTATAAGAGTGCTTATTTTCAGCTTCACAAACTGTAGCACCAAGCTTTGAGTGTTTGGGAGGTAAACTGTAGCCTTATACATTCTGTATTTAGTTTAGTTTTTTCCCCTTTTGTATGCTTATTTAAATAAAAGACTTTTACTCTATATGCTTCTGTGTTCTGAGCAGTTTTTTTTCTTTAACCACTAATGTAAGTAAGAACAAATACTTATTTGGAAAAGAGGGGAAAACGAATAAAGATAGACTGAAATGATTGAGTTGCAAACGAGAGGATCTTGGAACAGAATTATTCTGATTAGAAAGCAGGAAGATGGTGCCCTCTTGTGGCTCAAAGTAGAACAGGCACTCAAACCGGAAGGGATTCTTAAAAATAAATGAACTTTTTGCAAAAACGTACCAGCTTCAGAGGGATGGCAACTAAAGTGGCAAACATTTTTTGGGTAGTAGTTATTTATCAGTGATGTTTGAGGTCAGAGTTTTGACAGGTTAAAAAAACACGGCAGATAAATTGAGAGCAAGCGATATTAGAGATTGTACTAATAAAGTTTCATAAAATATTATTTTCTTTCGCTGTAATTGCATGTATAGTACTAATAAGAAGCGTCCGGGTTATTATTTGGTATAAAAAGTCTTTAATCCGTATTTATGCTGATTTCTTTCAGTCAAAATTGACATGTTTTCGTAAACTTCCGGAAGTTCCACACATCCCTCGCTGCAGCAGTAGGTAACTTGATTCTGTGAACCACCTCTTGCTGCTGAAGTTGGTATCTGATTCATAACTTTCACTTACGCACTTGAGTGGTTTTACAGATTAGATTCTCGACTAACTTTGAACGTTCCAGGTCTAAAAGCCGTACAACTTTATAGGGAGAAGAACAGTTATCATAAATTAAATACAGGTTCTTCAGTTTGATCAGTATAATATTTGTTCCATTTTCAAAAACGCGGAAAAGGGCATTTCGGTTTTTTTTACTCCCACAATACTGCACGTAGACATGGCTCAGTGTTTCCTTACAGTACGCACTGGGTGTAAATGGAGTTCATCTGTCCATCGTCTTTACTACATGTCCTTGCAGACTTGTAAGGGACCTAGTGCTCACCACTAGGGGCCACACAGATCAGAGAATTTAGAAAGGCTAATTAACTTGACATGTCATGTTTTTGGGGAGGAAGCAAGAGTACCCAGAGAGGAGAACATGCAAACTCCATGTAGAAACAGCATCGGCTGGTTGGTATGCAAACCAAGGACCTTCTTACTAAAAGGGAACTTACCACCATACAGATGAGTTCGTATGTTACCCCAGTGGCTTCTCTCATGGTACTCTGGCTTCCTCCAACAGTCGTCCAATGGCATGGATGTTGGGCTAATGGCCTCTGTGTGTCTCTGAGCCTGGGCCTTCTGTGATGCGGAGGCAAAATTCATAACAAATCTATCACAAGCAACAAGAAATGTAAAATTGGGTTATGCTTTCATATTCTTTTCTATTCATTTCCATGTTAATTTACATGTTTATGTTTGTCATGACTGATTTCTACAGAGACAACAAATGTTTTCCAGCTGTTTAAGTAGGACTAAGTTTTTTCCCCCTCCAAATTCCTTAAACTAGGTGAAACTGCCCTTTACTGAAACTACAAACCAGACGCTAACTTCAAAGTCGCCGAGTCCCGTGTTTCGGGTTGGTCCGCCTCTCTGTCCTCCCGACAACATTCGGCAGTTTTCGTCCAAGTGAAGGAGGAAAAAAGGAAAGCAAACAGTGGGCTGACCACTCGCTCTGACACGCCACGAGAAAGTAGCCGCGGTTTAAACACCCACGGAGGCTGTGCGAGGAAAGTGAAGCTGTGGGGCGTCTCGGCAGAGAACAGGTGGTTTTTATCCGCGGTGAGTTCACAGAGCAAGCGCCGAGAGGGAACGGTCTCCTCCCAGCTTCCCACGGACACGGCTCGGCTCCAGTCGGTCACCGGGAACCTGTCTCACCTGACTCCACGCTGCACCGGGCAGGTAAGACTGACGTGTGTCGGTGTCGGCTCTCATTGACAGCCGCCCGCTTTGAGTAGAAGCAACAGTTGGTGTTGAAGTGCGGAGAGGTTATTTACTGTCCCCGTCCACATATTGACTCTGCGTGTGTCTGGGCGGACAGTTTGGTGCCAGTTTCCACGCAGCTGCTGGCTCTCCATAGTAAACCGTGACTCACTGCTTTCACCAGTGGGCTCTTCAACAGGTCTCCTCAGCACGGTGGGCCTTTTTGCTCCTCTCCCCCCCCACAGGCTCCACCTACCTTCACAACAGAGGGAGTCCTTTTGAAAAGCAAATAGATTATTCTAGAGCAGCTGCACTGATGTAGATTAATCAGCCAAGCTAAGGATGATGGTTTCCATCAGCGCTGCTGGGATGAAGAGGAGAAGAAGGAGGAGGAGATGTTTACATGTGGGTCATCAACAGCTCTGTTCGTACACACACACACACACACACACACACACACACCCTCCTGGTCATTAGGAGGACAGAATACAGACCAACCATTGATAAGGCCGACTCATTAGTATCCCATTCAGCTCCATCAAAGCCTCCTCTACATACCCATCAGCCCGAGTGACCCACCTCAGGCCCAGGATCATCTCCATTCCCTTTTTGAATGTCCTCTGTTGGGGTGCACCGATATATTTCCTTAATGTTAGGAGATCAGGGATTGGCCAGTTCATCTAATCTACCTTCACAAAGGTCTGAAAGTCTCCCCCAGTCCCTTTTAGAGAGGGCTCTGACAGACCTGCCCACCAAGTCACATCTACGGTTAATAATCACTCCACTGTGATTAACTTGGCAAATTTGCTATATTTTCTGAATTTTCATACAAAAAAACAAAAAAAACAATCGGAATCGGCCCAAATCGGAAACGGCAGATCAGGCTTTTTAAAGATCAGGTGTTGGCCTGTCATGGTGACAAATTATGCTGGATGACGAATTGTCTGAGTAATTATTGCGATAATAAACGGTAATATTTGTGTTTTGACACCATTTATGAGTAATAAATTGAAAACAGCATAATAAAGCAAGTTCACCCTCTCCAAAACACAATAAACTTTAATTTTGTTCAGAACATTTAACACCGGAACTGGAAGATATTTTAAACATTCAGAATAAAACACAATAACCAAAACACAATAGATAATACAGGAAAAATCTCCACTTACAACCAGAACCAGAAGTAAAATGGATTATGATGTCTCTACACATCATAATCCATATTCATCGTCAGAATGGAAATGATCAGCCTGATTTTGATAAATTACGCTGTTAGTTGATACATTTCTTATTGCGGCAGGCTTATATCGGTGATCGGCTGGAAAACTGCAATCGCTGCACGTCTTTTCCTCAGGTTTTATTTTGAAGAAATGAACAGTTTATAACAAGCAGCCTGCAGCCAGGAACATAGTGGCATCGTTGTTATTGATGCAAAATATATCGGTATCAACGTCGGTATCCGACATGTTAAAAATGTGCTGACGTTAATATTTATTTCCATCTTTTTGCTCTTTGTGTTTTGGGAGCGTGGGAGGTTGGTCATGTGGCGTTTGTCTGGAGGATTTTTGGGGTGTTTAACTGAAACAGAGGAGGCAACGTCAATGATGTGGTCATTTAAATATTATATAAACTGCTTTATTATTTTTCTTTTATATTATCATTATTTTCTTTTTCTTCTCGCTCTAACATATCAACAAGATCACTCTGTACAACAAACACCAAATGGACTACACGTGACTGTTTTCTTCTTTCACACATTTTGTTTTCTTTCTGTGTATATTCACTCAATCTTAACGCCTGTATTTGATTTGTTTACATGACAATAACAAAGAAGCAAATATCGGTTATTGGCCATAGCAGCAATATTAATATTGGATATCGATAATATTGACCCAGATCTTCACATCGGTGCATCCCCTTGTAGTTGCTTTGCTTTTTGGGATGAATTCTGCTCATGCTCTGATTAGAAGTCAGACTTTTCTGTATTGGACCAGACGTCCTGGTGTTTTTACTCCGGCTGCATTGAAAACGTTGAACGAGCGAGTTCGTCGCGACGACAGGGCTGATGCGGCTCATGGAAATGGATCATGATGTAAACACCGTCCTGCTCGATGCAGGAAGCAGATGTGGCTCGAGATTGACTCTGAATTTCAGTTTGAGTCACAAACACAGGGACACCTGGCATTTTCTCAGTCTGCGCCAGAATGCTGCTCGACTCGCTCAGCAGCTCTGCGGACAGGTTCTGAAAAGAGAAACGAGGCGACGCCAGGAGCCAGGAGTCTCAGCAGCCGGGATCCGTTTCCTCGTAGCGCCGGCTCTGGAATGCCGTCTGTGCACAGATCGGTGAGGCAGGACGCCCCTCACTGATTCCACTACTTCCTTCGCCGAATTAGCGATTCATGATGTTTTCCTTGCGTGTTTCTCACACTCATCCAACAGAGCATGAAGAGACAACGGCGCTCAGCAAAGAGTTTACACGAAAGTTTACACACCCCGGTCAAAAGGCCAGGATTAGGTGGTGTCATAAAATGAGACGTGGATAAATAATTACAAACTTTTAATGTAATTTATTCCTTAAGGAACCTGTTTGCATGAGCTAAGCTACTTTATGCTTCAGTTTTAACACTTATCTATGTTATTGCTTTATATCAGCATCTCACATCTCTTACACTCTCACATAGAAAAGTACAAATGTCTCAGACTCAGGTAATCTGTTGAATTTAGTTCTGGAATTTGAATAGGCCATTTTAAAATGTCATCTTTTCTCTCATGAGGTCATACTTCTGCTGACCTGGATTCATGCTTGGGCTCAATGTGAATATTTTTAACCTTCATGTTTCTTTGTTGTCAACCACCTGCCGAAAAATAATAAACTACCCCCAGAGCATGATTCTGCCACTACCATGTTTCGGTGTGGTTAGGATCTGTAGAGATGGACTGAGGATCTTAGGGTAATATTCCATTTACACGCATTTAGGGCCACATAATTAGGCCCTTTACCGGCCCTCTATATTTACAGGGCCACATAAATTGGACCTCAAGATAACAGTTGTGTACTTTGATATTATTTTATCAATCAAATCAAAGCAGTTATCTGTATCCTGCCAAATTACTTCAATGTGAAAAAAAATGTTCCGTATTATTTAATTTTAATAGGTGATCACTGAATACAGACAACTGTTTATTAATATGTGAGCAGTTTTGTTAATGGGGAGCTTTATCAATACATTTCCTCAACCGGCTCTTTGAGGACATTCGTGCTCTTGATGTGACCCAAATTTAAAATGATTTTGACCCCTTGACCCCGAGCATTCTGGGGGATTCCAAGGCGTTCCCGGGCCAGACAGGACGCAGAATGCCTCCAGCCAGGTCTTTGTATTCCCATGGGTCTCCTCCCAGTGGGATGTGACCATGACATCCTTTTGATCCCTTGTAGCCTCTTCACGCCTTTAGCTAAAGGATCTTCTAGGACAGCTGAACCTTAAATCTGCTTTGTCAGATGCACTGTAACTGATGGTCTCCTGGTTGTTTACATTACAGAAAACTCCACTGTATCTCTGATACCGTCTGAATCCGTCTGATTCATAAGAAAAGTAATGCAATATGAGGCTGGCCTCATGTTCAGGATGGACTACTGTTTGAAGGTATTTAAAGTTGAAATGAACCCTGTAAAAACACAAAATCTTACTAAGTATCTTTGGTCTAGTTTCTAATGCAAATATCTGAGTTCACTTGAAATAAGACAAAACTAACGTTAATGTAACTTTTCAGCAAGATATAGGAGTTTATTTTTAGTCCTTAATTCATTAATATTGATAAAAAGTGATAGCTCTACTGGAAAATTATTTCAATTAAAACAAGACTTTTCCCCCCTTTTGCTAGTGGAACTAGTAAGTTTTATCAATATTAAGGAATTATTTGTTTAAAACAAGCTCCTATGTCTTGCTAAAAAGTAACTTGTAGATTTCATAGAAGTAAATTACTTGTAATCAACTTACTTATAAGTAAGTAAGTTACAAGTAAGGTCTAGTTACTGAATATATTTTCAGTAACTAGATTTAGTCTCAGAATTGACACCAAACTATTTAACAAATAACCACTTTGACTTTTCTAAACGTATCTTAGGAGAATGGAATGACTTTCCTTCCTTTTCTGTCAGGTTTGCAGTTCAGTGCACTAGGTGTGTTGAATTAGATGTGGATTATTAACTCCACTTTAATAACAACAGCAGCAGTGATGGAGGATATTCTGCTTTGTGTGTGGAATGCAGCCCTCATGAACCAGATCTAGCGTTTCATGTCTGTATCATTTAGACCAATCAGACTGCAGTAAATTCTTTAGAACTGTATTAGATGAGTAACATGATATGCTAATGAGTTTCAGCTGAAGGATCTGATGAACTGAGGAGTTTCATTCTCTGTCCTTCAGATGTCAGATTACTGCCCAGATATTGGTTTAATGAATGACATTCTTGTAGCAAATGACTCTGGAATCTGTTATTCTTTTAGATCGTACTGCAGTATTTGATACTGCAGACCATAGTATTTCTCTGGTTTGAAACACTGGTATGGAACTGAGGGTTTAGCCCTGGATTCAGGTCGTTCCTGTTTGAATGACGGAACATACCAGGTAAAGGATAAAGGAAGTGGACCAAGAGCCTGGATCTTGATTTTTTGCAAGAAATGATTCTTGTGGGGTTCCTCAGGGCTCAATTCTCGGTCCTCTTCTTTTTTCTTCTACCTGCTCCTGTTGTGGTGTATTTTCTTTGTGCTTCAACAGCTGCCTGCCGTCCTTGACTCTGGTGGGCTTTGACATTTATCACTGGTTGTAGTTACCTCACCCGCCACTGCGCTCTATATTGTAAAGCTAGCATTTGTCCCTGCCTATTAGGCGATATTCATACTGGATGACTCTGGTGCACATGTCTCCTATTGACCTGCTTCCTAATTATTTATGTACATTCATTCAGAGAGCAGAAACCAGTTATGCCTTCTGCTCTAAGGATTGTTTGCACCTCTATGTTCCTTGTGTACGAACAGAAAAACAGAATGATTTTAGTTGTTCTGCACTCTCAGTTTGGAACGCCTTACAATCTGAACTAAAACTCAGCTTGCTCATGTCATTGAACTCTTTTTGCAAAATAATAATAAAAAAAACCCCCCAACAACATCTTTAAATTAGTGCTGTCACAACTGCTATGCTAGACGTTTTGATCTCAAAGTGTTTTTATCTGGTTAAATAAAGATTTAATAATTTAAAAAGACCTCAGTCATAATAATACCCCCAACCCACGTAATAACTTTGGTTGTCTCGAGTCATTCATCAAATTATGCAACAAATTTTGAAGTAATTATGGATTGGGATTTCAAATTAAACTAATCAGCTCTGTTTTAAAGAACTTTCTTATTTTTAAGAAAATATTTGTGTGACCACAAAGTGAAAAGAGGAGGAGCCTAAACGCTTCTTCACATCACTGTTTGTGTCACAGCTGAGTATTTGCTTCGCTTGGTTTCCGCCCTGTGCGGGAGCTACTTTAATAAAATACTCAACATGGGTGGGGATCGTTTAGTTTGGCCTGAAACAGGCCAGGCAGATCACATAGCGAACAGCATAAGCATAAGGAGCGCTAATTTACTAATCGAGTCATCAGCCTAGCAGGAAGTGTTGTTGTAGCAACAATCTCAGATAGGTAGGAGAGGCAGCACCTTCCACTCCCCTCATCTCTGAAACTATGTCATGGTTTTCAGATGGTGTGTTGCGATTGCACCTCGGTTTCCTCACTGCTGTCGATGCACTTTCTGTCTGCGTTTCACTACTGGTACGTAATGTCTCCACACAACAGCAGAGCACCTGAATGCACCTGAGAGCTGATGGCTTATAATGCTTCAACCCCACAGCCTCTCCTCACAGGCAAAGATGTCGTCTTATATGCCACCAACCAATCCTGAGGCTTTCTGTGACATTTCTTTACTAAAACTAGAAGGTGTGTTAATATTTCCAGAGAGGCTATAGTGTTTGTTTGGTTTTTTTGCAGCAACATGTTGGACCTAAAAGGTGACACCAATAGTACTTTTCTGACTCTGTACTCTGTTTTGGAATGTAACTCCAGGCTAAGTTCATGGTTTCTGCTGTTGTACCAAACATCAGGTTTCACACGACTGATTAGTCAACTCAGTGTCGCCATCTGGAGTCTTCTTCTGGTTGAAAGCATGTTGCTCTGCAAACAAATTATGGGGTCATAGAAATTGGAACATTTTGTCACATGACACGTGTGTGTTATGTATTTATTGGGAATTTACTTAAAAGATCAATACTAAGTAGTGCGTTACTGTAGAAGTTTTAATTGAATTAAATGAAAAAAAAAAGTTTTTTTTCTCCCCAGATTACATTACAAATAAAATTCTAACTTTGCATTATTTGTCCTCAGTCCATTTTATAATCAGAAAATAAAATCCAGTGTAACCCTGGTTGGGTATATTTAGTTTTAGAACCAGATTTTAGTTCTAGATTAGCTCCTTAAATCTGTTCTCAAAGCGGGTACAGAACGTGCAATTGCAGAAGGGGTGAAATGATCAGCTCCATTTAGTTTTAGTATAAATTCTGCTGTTCTTTGAAAGCGTCAGAGAGATCAATAAAGAACAAACGGCAAATTTGAAAGAGAACAAAGGGCAAAGAATAAGTTATATAATCTGGTGCTGAAGCAATCCGTAAGTTTCACGATCTGTTTATTATTCCACCGGATATCATTCCGTTTCCTTCTAATTGATAACACTGCAGACACTTCAGAACACTAAATACACTTACGTCTCTATACTGTAAACACAGAGCCACACATCGCTAGCTCTGATTGGACGGAGAGCAGGAAGTAAATGTTTGGAGTGTAAACTGTACCCAGGGCTGCTGGGAGAGATCAGATCTGGAACAGTCAACGTTTGTTAAATGAGCTGTAAATCTAACCTGGTTTCTCTTCTGCATTCTTATAGATCTCTGTAGCGCAAAGGGGATCGATTATCTTTACAAAAGTATTTACACCCCACCCTACAACAATGCTAAGTTGGATCCTTTAAGGGGTATGCATTTTCCACTTCACTTTAATGGCCATAAATAAAACTAGGTGCAACAAATTGTCTTTTCAAATCACCTGAGGACTTTTTGGACAAAAAAAAAAGTCTGTTAAGGCCGAAATTGGAATCATCAGGTTAGTCTTTAAAATTGGTGCAGCCAGCCCTGTTGTTTATGTTAGAACAGGGTAAAAAACGTCCGGTGACAGCATGAGCTGCTTACGGAATATTTCCTTGACCTCCAGACGGCTCAGCAGATAGATTTCATTAAAACACTGAAGCTGGTCTATGAACAAGAGGTCTGACTTCAACATAACCTGCAGGTGTAGGTCTGTCTGCTACATTTTTGGTTAAAACATTTTTGCTGTCCGTGTGGTGAAGTTATGGTGGCTGGACTAGCAAGAAGTTTTACTTGAGAGAAATAGTTCATAATGGTGTATGGCCCAGTTAAACTAACAAAGTCATTTTTAAAATAAAAAGTTACTGAACTAAATGTAAGTAGTTACTACTCACCTCTGGTTTTGGGATTTTTGCTAAAACATCCCTTCATGGAAGTTTTGTACATTTAGATCAGTGAAATTTTGTCCTCACAGAAAGGAAAGGTCAAGATTATTTAGTTGCATGTTAACAGATGGATTTTTAGAATTTGTGTAATTGCTTTTATAACTTTATCACATTGTTTCCAATCATCAGTCTGTAGCTCCGCTTCCATTACAAATGTGCACAAAACTTTGTCAATATTCTGCTGATTCTGAAACAATACAATTTCACAATTGCTGTGTTTTTATTAAAGAATAAATGCAATGAAAATCATGTGATTTCCACGCGATAAATCGCGTTTGTTCGTGCGATAAATCATAAAACATGCTGCAATGACATTCTCCTACTACTTCCTGTTGTCTTCTTTGTCTTTCGCGCCAGTAGCAACATCCGATTGTTGATCATGTGACTTGTGTGACGCGAGAATAGTGTTTCCATTGAAGCTTAGAAAAAGTTTAGCCAAAACCTATTATCAAAAAACTTTTTTTTAAATTGGCATGCTTCCATTAAGCAAATGTACTTTCAAAATGTCAAACTGTGCAATCATATGGTCAATGGAAACACAGCTACTGAAGAGACTGATAATTATCCATGTTTATACCTGTTTATACATTTGTGCAATACCCTTTTCTTGCCACATGGTGGTGGTGTCTGATCTCTTATCTTCCTCAAGTATGTCATCTTCAAGGGTTCAGCTCATTAACAGAAACCGAAATAATGAAATAATGTACTGTAAAGTTTTCAGGGAAAAAAAACTTTAGCTTTGCTCCATTTGTACTTTAGTAAGTGTTTCTACACGATGTCAGCTTTATAACTTGCCTGATTTTTCTGCTCCTAATTGTGCAGACCTGTGAATGAACATACCATCTGTCACCCTGGCACTGGCAGGTGGTCCAAACATACTGGAAACCAGTCCATAATGCTTCATCTACTCCGTTTGTTCCCAGGAGAGAACCAGAACGTGTGAAATGTGTCTGAAAGAGGGCTAAACCTGCAGCACAGGACATTGTGCAGCTTGTTTTATGTGTGTGTGTGCGTGTATGCGTGTCTGTGTGTGCTTCTTCTGTGACATGAATAACTTTTTCGTCATTTGTCCCATTAGTCAGTTCAGTTTGCATGTGTGTGGAGTCCTACATATCATATTACTTTCAGGTTTATTTACTGGAAGGACCAAGTCGTAACAAACACAAGCAGGGTGTCATTAATCAAACACACAGGCTTTTCATGGAAAAATCAATCATTTACCAACTCGATCCAACGAATTTTGTAATTAATGCATTTCTCAGAATATCAGAATGTATGTTGTGTTTTACATACATCGCGTTTCCTTGGATGCATCTGAGTAGAAGTAAAATCTGATTTATGAAGCCTTTGACAGAAAGCAGTGTGTGGTTTCCTCTCGCCCCGGGTTGGTAGAGCCGGTAAAGTGGGTCCCTCTGTCCTGTCTGACTGGTTGAAGAACTTCCCAACTACTCCCACGTACAGTAAGGCTTGCCCGCTGCAAGCTCCTTTCATCCTGTTTCCTCCGGCATTCACTGCATTTCATAAGCCAGAAGTCCAAATTTGGGTATGTCTTGTGAGAGTGGGCGATAGTTCAGCTAGCATAAAGCAGCTTCCTGTTAGACAGGTATGGAAGAAGAATAGAAGGATAATGCTAACAACATGCACATATCGTGACCGGGATGAGGGAGGGGCATGACCCTTTGACCTCCTGGAGGAAAGTAGAAGCTGCTGCGGAGGCGTGCAGCCCAACTTTGCTCTCCAGTGACAAATAAATCATTAACGACTGCTTGTGGTGGAATTGGCGTGTAAATTTGTCCCAGAGCCAGCGTCACTTTGATGGATTCTCATGTTTCCTTAGACTCCCAAAGCATCTCCAAACAAAGAGCAGTGTGTGCTTTGTCACTGAGGCCCAGTCGGGACACCTGTAGTTAGAGGGCAGAACGTCTGCAAGTTTCTGAAACAAGAAACCAAACTCCTAAAAGTCAGTGGAGCCCGCAGTGTGTGAGGCAGGACGCACAATCCTACCCTGTCTTCTTCTTCTTCTGCACAGGCTCTCTGTCTGTTCACTCGCTCCGGCCAGGTGCTTCATTCACACTTCGGAGGACCTCCAAGTTTTTGTTTGCTGTGATTTACAGAATTCATTGTGCTCTGAACAAGGCCTCCCATTTTGCACCAGGGATGCTTCCTGTTCAGCAGCTTCTCCTCTAGTCAGCTCTCTGACACGCTTAATCTGGCAGTCTGAAATATTTGCTGGACAAATTAGTTTTCAAGCATCAAAAGACGGAAGTGAAGGGTAGGTGAAGATGAGGAGGAGGAGGAGGAGGAGGAGGAGGTGGCAGGGATCATTTTTAAAAGGAGTTAGGGGAGGACTGCAGAGGAAGTGACCCACAATGTGAGCCCCTTCCTGCACCCAACATGTCTCTGAAACTGTGGGAGCAGTCATTCATGTAGGTTCTGATTAATCGCAACACATTCCCCTTTGTGCCCTCTGTCTTAGTAAGTCTGCCATTTATTTGTCCTCTTTCTGTCTTCGGATGATTGAACAGAGATCGTTGAGATGTTCTAAGCTTTTAGAACGGGTTAGGTTCTAAAAAAAACAACTACTAATTTCCATCCATCCATCCATCCATTTTCTGTTCACCCTTGTCCCTAATGGGGTCGGGAGGGTTGCTGGTGCCCATCTCCAGCTACGTTCCGGGCGAGAGGCGGGGTACACCCTGGACAGGTCGCCAGTCTGTCGCAGGGCAACACAGAGACATACAGGACAAACAACCATGCACACACACACTCACACCTAGGGAGAATTTAGAGAAACCAATTGACCTGACAGTCATGTTTTTGGACTGTGGGAGGAAGCCGGAGTACCCGGAGAGAACCCACGCATGCACAGGGAGAACATGCAAACTCCATGCAGAAAGACCCCGGCCGGGAATCGAACCCAGGACCTTCTTGCTGCAAGGCAACAGTGCTACCTACTGCGCCACTGTGCAGCCCAACTACTAATTTAACCAAACTAAAAATATCAGTTGTTGCCAAAGTCTCCAATAGCTATAAAAGTTGCTAGGTTTGTTGCTAGTTGTTTTGTCTAAAAGGTTGCTAAATATAGTGATTGTTAACTGTGCATGTGACCTGGTGTGTGGATCAGTCAGTCCTCTCACAGCAGAGCAAAAGGGAATAGTGTCTGATTTACAGACCTTGGTGGAGGAATTTGAGATTGATGGATAAAATCAGTTTCACATGTAACTATCGACTGATTACCAGAAATGAAGGAAATCGATGCGCTCCATAACCCAGCTTTCTCCTTGACCTGCTTGCTGGGTTTCTTGGTCTTCTTGATGCTAAGATGACACCTGATTTTATTTAGGGGTATCAAATTCAATAAAGGGCTGCACAGTGGAGCAGTGGTACTGTTGCCTTGCAGCAAGAAGGTCCTGGGTTCGATTTCTGGTCCAGGGTTCTCCGGGTTCTTCTTAGGTGTGAGTGTGTGTATGCATGGTTGTTTGTCCTGTTTTTCTCTGTGTTGCCCTGCGACAGACTGGCGACCTGTCCAGGTTGTACCCCGCCTCTCCCCCGAAACGTTCGCTGGAGATAGGCACCAGCACCCTCCTGACCCCACTAGGGACAAGGCTGTACAGAAAATGGATGGATGGAAATTAAATAAAATCATAAATACATGTAAATTCTACAATTATCCATTTAATAGTTTTGAAAACCACGTGTCCTTCTCTTTATGCACTTGACTTTACTCTACACTTTGACGGGAATTTAGAGGGATTTTTTATGCATCTTTCAGATTGCTAACACTGCACATTTTATAGAATCAAAACCAAAAGTACTTTTGTCTTCAGTGTTTCCTCTTCTCTTTGCTGTTACTTTAAAATCCCTGTGAGCTTCATCCCGAGCAACATTTCTAGTTTTTGTTTTCAGATGGGTCACATTTGGAATCTCAGTTTCTGAGTCCAGCACAAATTCCTGTTTTTTTCATTTTCCACTTCACCCGTTTTTCCCCGTTCAGCTGAAGAGCCCAGCATCAGGTTGTTGAGTGCAGTTGGGGAAATTTCCACACAGGAAAATGCAGGGAGTTGTAGCTCGCTTCATCAACAGCAGGACAGTCCGTTTCACTAAACAACTCATGTGGTCACATTTGTTACCAAACAAACAAAATGGATCATTCATGCACAAACTATTTCCATGTTGTTCATCACAGAACCACATGACCCACAGCTTTCCACAGCTCTGTGTTCATAAAAGGATTTTCTCCTCTATCTGTTTGCCATGACCTCGACCTGTCTTCCTGTTCAGCTCCAACTAAGGCCTTTAACTGGGCCATAAACGGGTCATAAATTCTCTAATCTGGACTTTGAAACAGTGAAAAACAAACGTGAAGAGTTTGCTATAAGAACGTAATGATGATGACGATGCTGATCTCATATATCATCAGCAGATGTTCATTCTGCTGCTGTTCTTCATATTTTTTTATTTGCGCATATGTTAGAATTGTTGCAGTGTTACCGTGCTCTTGGTTCTCCTCTCCACACATGCATCAGCAGGCTAATTTCACTGGGCGGTGACTTTCTGTTTCTTGTGTGACTTGTTTCGTGAGCTCATGTGTAATAATCTGCTGATCATCCACATGCCTGGCATTCCTGTTCCTGTTTGTCCAGAAACTGCCCCTCATACGTACTGATGGTGTGAATCATGGAGTTCTGGCAGTGCTCACAGATAAAAAAAAAAAAAAACAACAAAAAACCCAAAGATGACTTTATGTTTTTTATGCCCCTTGTTTCCTGTCTGCTGGTTTTTAAAATCGCTTCAGGATCACATCCCTTTTTAAGTTTCACCCGTTCTTGCAAACTTATTGGCACCCCTGGTAAAGATGTGTATACTGCCTCGAAATAAATTCATGTTTTATAATAGCGTCATAATATCACATAGTACATTTCAGAAATATCCAAAGTTTAGTTCAGGTGCATTTATTGCTGGACAACAAATTAATAACAATACATATGCATGTATATTGTAATAGACGTGTGATCAATATCAATAGATGGCAGAATATCCAATATGTAGAATATTCACTGAACTGTGAAGAGAGAGAAATCTTCCTCTCTGTACCATATCTGTAGATCAGTTCTTTCAAACTCCAATCCTCACTCAGAATGGACCGTGGACCAGGAGAATTAGCTGCTCCTCAGCATGTATTGGAGTTCTGCAGTCCTGCTAAAGGCCTAATTATCGACTCAGGAGAGTTGGAGCTGATATGCATCTAAAGGTTTGTAATACTGGAATTTAGGGTGGAGCAAAAAAGCAAACCCTGGTCTCGGTTCGGTTGAAGTGAACTCTGCTTTGGTTTGAATTTGTATCTGAGCGCCAAGTGCACTGGAGACCGCTGCAAAAGAAGCGCAGGGCATTCTGGGTAAATACAAGTGAAACAAATGTATGCCTAGCACTAGTGGGAGAAAATAGCTCATGGTCTGACATGTTGTCCGACCACGCTCTCTAATTCCTTTAGTTTTGGGTGATTCTTGAATGTGAAATCCATCTTGTCCACTGATCTTATATCTCCCTCCACAAAGGTTCTAAAAATCAGCCTCTGTCGGGACACCCCCCAACCAGGTCACGTCTGCACATTGGTGGTTAACACTAGTCACCCCACAGTTGCCAGGCTAGCAGCTTTGCTGGTATATGTAGGAACTTTTCAGATAAATGAATTGGTATTGGGAAAAATCGGAATCAGCAGCTGATCATCAATCATCCAGGAAACTGCAAACAATGCACCTCTGACGATAAAATAATAAGTCATAGATTACTAGAAACTGATCATCTTAGAAAAAGTCAATTGGAATAAAAAAAATCTTAATTTACATTTATGTTAAAGAAATTAGAGATTCCAATCCTTGTGCTTTATGGGATTTTATTTCCATAATCTTCTCATTATCTTTAAATGTAACCATGTCTGCATGTTTGGCCCTCTGTGTTTCCTTTAGAGGTTGGAAAAAAGGACAAAACCTGTGTCCCTGGTGGCCTGTTGACCTCTGACATGTAAGGACAAGGTTCAGAGGTATGCAGACAAAACCCTTTTAACGTGTGCGTGACACACCAAAGCAAGCGGCACTTCTCAGATGTCACTGAATAAATGATTCTGTGGCAAAACATTGACTTAGCCATGTTGGACTGAGGTGTATGTGCGTGTGTGTGTGGGGGGGAGGGGGCTGGTTGTGTGTTGCTGAATTTCCCTTTTCTCCCCTTATGTTTCAGTTGAGCTGAATTTGCATTTATGATCTTTAGTTGTTTTTGGAATCTCACCTTCTAATGGAATTAAATCCCCTTTATTAGAAAACATGGAGGGGATGTAAAAAATGCAAATATAATCATGCAGAAACAAAAACTGTTTAAAAGACAATAACAAAACACTTAAATAAATCTGAATAAACATACATAATGTGACTTTACTGAAGTGTTGCATAGTGGCAGATACTAAGCGGGGTGGGGGTCCCTGATTCATCAGAAGCCTCTGCTTGAAGAGCGCTTATTCATTAGTGGTCAGTTGATCTGTCCGTCATTACTATACCGAGTTACAGTTAAGTACAAAATTATTCATATTTCAGCAGATTTAGAGTTAATGTAATCTTTTAATTTCCAGAAGAAAAGGCAACTTTTTGGAATCTAGAGTCCCAATTTGAATCTCACAAAGAAACTGGGAAGGGAGCTAAAGATTATGGTTATGGCAAGGAGGCCTTCCAACACCAAAGACTTGGGACTTCATCACCAAAAACATGTGGACAAATGCTAAATCTGGTTAACGGTTGGAGGAAAGGTTTGGTTGCAGTAATACTAAAAAGTTTTCCACTTATCACTTAAATCAGCTAAAATAATTGACATGGCATGTTTTTTTTTAAACTTTCCCTTTTAAAATGTGTTATCTCCTGGATGGTGGTGAGAGCATCAGGGTTTTCCCTGAAGCTTCCAGTCCTCGCAGCTCAGAAGCTAATAAAAGGGACATATAAACACAACAGATGTATGCATGGACCTGAAGCTGTGTATAGTGAGTGTATTTTTTTTACCTTGTAAAACAACATCTTTACAGCCAAATAACGATTAGACTTTGCACCCCGGACTTACAAATTCAACCCTTGTCTGCAAGACAAGCACAGCATTCTTGTTGATGTCATCCTCTGACTAATCCCATTTCCTCTTTCCATAAAATACAAGCGCCTTTACAACCTTTAAGTTGTTTTCTAATGACCTTTCATGACGTGGAACCCATCAATGACTCCATCCATGCATGAAGTTTTTCTTAACATCTGCTGCGACCGACGAGCATCATAGCAGACCTTTGGCCTTCTTTCTTCCACCTTTGCCGTAGTGGCAGGACAAACGCAGGCAGTCGAGCTCAGGGGCGGGGCCTGGAAAGACTGAATACATTTGTTTATTGTTCCATACAGGCAGGGCTGTGTCGGACCAGAAATGGACAGCCATTGTGTTGTGTCTCTCTGCCTCCATGGTGAATAGTTGCTTTCACAGAGAGCGAGAGGGGAACCGAGGCGAAAGGCAAGCCACTCACAATAGCTTTAAGTTTTACGGTGTTCCTGTCGCCAACTCTAGATTTTTTGGCATGAGACCAAATGCAACATACACACAGCTGCAGGCCAGCCTTCTCCAGCTGAAATACCCCCATCCCCTTCATAATACACACAGACTCTTATCTCTCTGCCAACCTTGGTCCCAGGCCTGCAGCTCTCTACCCGTCCATTCATTCCTCCTCCGTGTGTAAATTTCCAGCAAACTCCACAGGGCTTGCGCCGGGTCGCCTTTGTGGAGGTTCTGGTCAACAATGGCGTTTGTTTCGCAAGGGCAATGCAGTGAGACGCTACCCTGTGTCTCCTACATGCCACCCTCCGTGCGTCTGTGGTGACGTCTGAACGGCATTATCTGTCAAAGGTCTCTGTTTGTTTTTGGGCTGTTCTGGGGTTGATAATGTCTCATTACCAAGGAACCAGAGGCTCATAGGCACCACCGTGGAAACTACAGAGACCATGCTAATCTGGATGATAGCCAGCTGGCATTCAGAGTGCTTACACTTAGCAACAGTTGGGAGTTGTTGTAGTCAGAGCCTGGCTCACAACAGGTGGCTATAACTCAGACCTGTGGACTATTTTTAGTTGAACCTCCAGCTGATATCACAAAGCTGCTCTCTGCTTCACATCCTTTGTCTAAAGCATGGAGTTTCTACATTTTTGGCAGGAAATTACATATTCTTTGCCACTAAAAATGATCAAAGTATGCCTTCATCCCCGTTTACTACGATGCCTTAAATAAAATCCACTGAACCACTTTGCCTTCTGACGTAACCTGATTGGCAAACAGAGTCCACCTGGGTGTAATTTTATCTCAGTATAAACACAGCTGTTTAAAGAAGGCCTCGGATGTTAGTTAGAGAACATTAGAGAACGAACAGCTTCATGGAGCCTAAAGAACACAGCAGACACATAAGGGAGGACGTTGTGGAGAAGTTTAAAGCAGAGATGGGTTGTAGAACAATATCCCAAGGCACAGAGCTCTGCTCAGTCCATCATCTTTAAACAGAACGTATAGAATGACTGAAAATGCAATAAGACATGGCTGAGTTTTTTATTTAGGTTTTGACAACCATACACAGTCTGTTACCAAATCAGCTTACTGTCACTGAAAAAAAAAACAATAAAGTTTCCTGTCAAGGCAGGACACAGAAAAGCTGGTGCATGTCTTTGTTTTCAGTAGATTAGATTATTGAATCGGTGTTTTTGCTGGTTCCTATAAAGATAAAAAATCAATCTGGCTGCTGCAGCTCATTTATAAGGCTGCCGCCAAAGTCCTGACCAGCACCAGGAAACCAGGAGCCTGAAGTGTGCACAAGCAGTTGTTTCTTTTGAAAACATTTTTTGTTTCCAGCAGCTTTTGACTAAAGAATAAACAGCTGAAAACATTTGTTTTGTTCATTCCTCCGATTGTCTTTTCTTTCATGTTTGTCTGTTATTCCTGAGATGCTCTGTAAGGAACAGTGCATTGTTTTGCCTAAAAGCTGTAGAAATCAACTTGCCTTGCCTGGAGTTCTTCCCGTCTTATTGCAGTCAGCCAGTCAGCCAGTCAAAGACCCTGACACAGTCAGATTTGAGTTTTCTATCAACCACTGTCATATTGAGGCATTGTGAAATAACATCATGTTTTAGGACTCGTATTCACCCACTTGGCAGTCTGCCCCACGGCTGCACTGCTTATCCAACGTGACACTTGGCTTTTTTCTGCAGTCCTGGAACATTCCGTGTGTCTGAAAAGAGTTCATGTCAACTTGATTGTCTTGTAAAACCTGCAGCCAAACTTGTCTGTTTGAGACTGAAATATAGCCTCTGTGTGAGGAGTCAATGTAAAGTGAATTGCCCTTAAAAAAGATGTTGTTTATGTTGCACTTACAGGGAATAATAGCATTTGGTAATATCATTTATATTTGAATTCATATTTCAATGGTATTACTGGCTGTCTAGACGTTGGGAGTGTGGTGCAGTTGTGACAGAATGCTGGGTGTATTTTTCTCTTGTCTTTTATGAAGACATGCACATTACAGGACTGAATAGCTAGCTGGATTCTCAGAGGTTGCACAATGTAGCTTTGGATTTAATGGTAATTTTTTTATGATGGTATAACCCAAATTATTTGACTTCTGCCTTTAACAGAATTCTTATGTTTTGGTTTTTTTTTTTCCTTAAATGTTTTGGATCCTTAAATAAAGTAATTAACCTAAGTAAATACAACAAGCAGTTTTGAAATTATGTTTTTATTTCCGAAGAAGAAAAAATATTTGCAAACTAACCTGGTCTTGTGTGAAAAGGTTGTTGTACTTCGCTTGGCAGTAACAGCTGTAATCAGGCAAATATTTCCCATTGGTTGATTCTATGGATCTAACAAGTATCTGTGTTGGGCGTGTGGCTAATAAATTTGAACCAAAAAAAGTGTTTAATCACAATTCATTTCACTGAGCATGCAACTGAATTTCTACATAATGCCAAGTTAGTTTGGATAACTTTATTTAGTAATAAATGAAATAATAATTTAAAAAACAGGTCATTTTTATCTGCTCATGTTTTTTTTTTGTCAATTGGTAAAACATTTTGACAAAAGTATAGAAAGTCAACTGAGTAAGGGTTAAATTTTTCGTATTTTGAAGCATTGCATCAGATAAGGTTGATGGAAACAGCAAAATTCTAAAGAACTTTCTCAATTTTGCAAAAATACTTTTTACACTCTCCTGAGGCAGTCAATGCAGTAAAGTGGAGCTGGGAACACATTAGTTGAAGAAGTTCTGACACAGTGAACGCTGACATCCACTCTTGGATCTGCACCTTACCAGATGCACGACACCTCCATCAGGGGAGGGGAAGATTCTCTACATTTTTCATGATATTTTGAGGCCCCTACATCGTGTTTATTACAGCCAAGCGCAGCGTCAACGTCTGATGATTTTACTCTTTGCTTAGCCTGCTTGATTCTCTCCTAACTAGCTGAGTTGTATTTTTTTTTTCTGACATTTTAAAAGTTCACTCAAAATTGGCATGACAATTTAGATGGAAAAATGGCTACTGTAACTTTTGAATACATCCCTTCTCCAACACTATCCATCAAGTCATCCTTTGTCTAACACGCTTATCCCTAGTGGGGTGTTGGTCCCTCTAGCGGTTAACGGGCGAGAGGCGGGGTCACCTGGACAGTCAATCATGCCTGAATCAAATAAAGGGTTAACGACCAGATCTTTGCAAAACCTGCTGACATTCAATGGAGGCAATTCAGCCTTTTGATTCAGATGTGTTGGGGCAGAGATTCATCCAAAAGTTGCAATGCTGCAACTTGGACGTTTTGGATGTTGCAGTACTGACGCTGTAGACCTGATATAGAGGAAACTCTTTCACAGCACTGTGAGCTGTTATTTTCCTGTCGCTCCTTCAAACAGTCCTGCGTATCTCCCTTTAAATATCTGGCTCTGTCAGAATATTAGATGTCCGTCGGATAACTGCAACCAAGCGGTTGCGAGGCAGTCATAAAAAGCGGTAAGTGTTTGCATGGGTGGGGTTCATGTTAGCATCGCTTATCTCAGCAGCCATACCTGCAGCTCCGTGGTTCACCAGAGTTTCCGTCAATGAACACACTGTACAGTTCTCCTTCAGTGTGTTGGTGAGTATGAGCTGACATAATAACCTCAAAATCTACTGCAAACTGATGCTTCCATAACATCCCTCGTGTTAGTAACTAAATGTAAACTTTTTTATTTTTTTGCTTCTGGGGCCATTTGAATGAACTAATAAGCCAGAGATCTGCAGTCTGGAAAATGATAAACAGCCAAATAACATAAATGCAACAAATGTAGATTTGAGCAGTTTTTAGTTGTTTGTTTGCATGAATTTTCATCTGACCTAAAGGATTCATTTCAGATGAATTGTAAAATAAATAGATTTGAAATGATTCAATGTAAATGAGACCAAAAGTAGAAGAAAAAAAAATCATATCCTTAAGTCTCTTTCTTTGTCCACCAGGCTGTAACCAAACAGTTTAAGTCCTTCACTAGACTAGATTCTATGTGCAGACAGCATATGTTGTTTAGGAATTTTGCAGACCAGCATTTATGTATTTCTCTGAAGTGGAAGCAGAAGTCGGGGATCAGAAGCCAAACCCTATTTATCTGACTTTTATATTTAGAATTGCACCACCATCAGGTTTAGTCAAAGTGAAAGTTTCTTTCATGTAATTCCTCTTCAGATGGAGTTCTTTTTACCCTTCACATGCACACAAGTGGCTCATGATGCGAACATGCTGTTTTGGACTTCCTCCAATCCACTTGTCCAAGGGTGCATTCATACCAGCCTCATTGAGTCGGTTTTAATCAAACTCCAGTTCGTTTGGAGAGGTGTGAAGGCGCAATCGAATTCTGACGTGGACCCAAAAAACGAACTCTGGTTCGGTTGAAGTGAACTCGAGTGTGGTTTGAATGTGCAGCAAAAGGAAGAAATGTTTTGGTCAACAATCAAACAGAATCTACTGGACTATGAGGTGGGAAAATGCCCTGATTGTCATAATTCAACCTTAGGTTTTCCAATATTTCTGCATCTAACTTATCAACTTTGAGAACAATAATGTTTAGTGGCAGTCTAATGTGTCCCGCCCATTAACTGGAGCCACAACGAAGAATAATCAGTAGTTGCTTTTTCATTGACCAAATAGTTGTGCAATTTGACATTTTGAAAATAAATTTGCTTAAGGGAAATGCCAATTTTGTCTTTCAATAAAAAGTTGCTAGGATGAGGAGTTTTTTTTTTTTAACCATATCATTTTTTTTTTTTTACAAAACTGCAATAGAAACACTTTCTTCACATCTCGAGTCACATGATGAACAACCGAATGTTGACACTGACTTAAACCACAAAGAAGAAGACGACAGGAGGGAGTTGATGATGGCAGAGCATGTTTTTTCAATGACTTATCTCATAAACAAACTTCCTCACGTGATTTTAGTTGTGATTTGTGTTTAATGGAAACACTGCAATTGCAAAATTGTGTTTTTTCAATAGCAGAATATAGACAAAGATTTGCACACATTGGTAACAGAAACACAACTAATGTCATTCAGCTCTCCTCTGGGTGGTCATAATGTTATGCCATGGTGTAGATGTTTCTAACAGCTTGTGGTCTTAGTACTTGCTGTGAAACATCACAAAGCTCCTCTCTCATCAACTGTTGCTGTGAACAGAAATCGCCGCGTTCCTTTTTTTCTGGTGGGAAAGTGGTAACGTCACTCCCAGCGTTACGAACAGCTCTGCTGCCTCACCCCTTCTTTTCAGAGTCTCCCCCCTCTTGATAAACACAATCCTCCTTTACTCAGCAGCAGGACTGATGACTGAGTGTTGTTGCCCCTGATAAGCCCGGCCTCCACCTGAGAACAGGGCCGTGTTTATAGTAAAACAGGTAGAAGTGGCTCTGGGTCGTGTTGGAGGTGCAGCATGCGACAGTTTTTCAGCCAGCTGGAAAAGTGCTGACTGTGTGTGAGGAGGCTACTTTTAGCACAGCCTGCAGAGGGAAAGTCTGAAAGAGGAGAATTGCATGTGTGTGGGTGTGGGCGGGGGTGGGCGTGTGTGTGTGGGTTTTCACAAGGGAGAGCTAGTATTCCGGTTTGTGGCTGAAATCCAAGTTTTGAACTCTTTTGTTTGAAGCTGCAGACAATCTGTCTACATATTGCAGTTCAGCCGTTTACAGTTCACACCAGCTGGTGGAATCAGTTGGTTGCTTTTTTTCCCATCAATAAAGGGCTACATCCAATTCAGTTCACATCTGGAGTTTAACAGATTACTGCACAATTATGTACATGCAGATGTCTGGAATAACAAGAAGCGATCCAATGTGAAAGAAAACAGTAAGCTGCTGCCTTATTAGGGAGATGGTCACACATGGGGAATGAGTTGATGTTAATGTTTCTAAACTGGTTGGGTTTTTTGTTTTGGAAAAGTCTGTATTATGTTCATTAACAGGTTCTCCTCCAAACAGCAGAACTCTGTAGGGGTGCATCAATTTTCTTAAAGGGGCAGTATTATATGTTTTCCAGGCACATAGTATCATTTTATAGCATAATCAAATAGCTATATTACCTTCAGTTGTTATAAAAATGCTATCAAATAAGACTTAAAAGAAATTTGACTTGGCTGCATGAAAAATATAACAAGAGATATAAAATTTGTGAAGTAATTATCAGTTTTTGCATATCACAAACAGCATTCTTTTTAGTTGACAAGAAAATTACAACATATTTAGACCAACACGTTCAACTAATCATGGATGCCTTTAACAACAGTTGACCCACTGTTGCCAACTTAGCGACAACTTTAAAAACTTGTGAGACAAAAAAAGTCTGTGAGCCTAAATCGGAATCAGCAAGTCGGCCTTTTTAAAGATTGGTGATTAGTCAGAAAACTGCAACCGGTTCACCCCTAGAAATTTAGCAGCTTTTTGCTTTGTAACGGCCCGCGTAACTTAGTTTTTCTACTACTTTTTCTTGTAGAAAATTTAAGATCAAAGGCCTTGCTTAGCAGGAACTGAAGAACGCTCCAACACAACGCAAAGGATAAAAAATTGTGAGATTCTGTCTTCAGAAGAATTGTAAGAACTTCAATGAACATCTGCAGAATTACTGCAAACTCGGATGTTAGTTCCCTGCTTCACTCTGTATTCCTATAAAACAAGCAGACTGTCTTACCATTTTTCAGTCTGCTGTGTAATAAACTCCAAAGAGGTTGAAGGTTGGTTGAAGCACCAATTATGTGGTGAGTTCAACCCTCGGTCTGTCGAAGCATCGTGCAGACACTTGCTGGGATTGTATCTTTTTATTCCACTGTTTATTCCAAAGTGTTAATGAACTGTTTTGATTAAACTCAGGAGATGGATTTAACTTCAGGGACATTTTTCATTGTCATGTTTACTTTTTCTTGAGGTTCTCTTTGTAATTGATGTTTCTGTGGCACAATGTACAAGCGCCGATGCAGCGCCATGTGGTGCCGCTGACGAAGGATCACTGATCCGATACAGAAAAACTGCTGAATTGACTTAAGATGTTTCTGTTTTTTAAACCCAGACATAAATGTATTGAACTACTGATTAATTTGGTAACTCTGCATCAGTACAGCAAACGTACATACACCAATAACTTCATACGTTTGGTCAAATATGTGAAAATAACAACTTTAATTTGTTCAGTCATTACAATTAGCAGTAGAACAGCCAATGTAAAATAAATAAATAAACTGAAACTGACAAACAATAGGTTGACTATTTTGGTTAAATATGCAAAAATAAAAGGCAATAAAAGAAATTCCTAATTTCACTTCAGAAAGTGAAATTAGGAATTATAGATATAAAGTAAAATGAATAATTAAACATGATATTGCTCAGAGCACAAATCATAGAATTAGACTGAATAGATCTACACATTGTCACCGATAACTGATCTAGAGTTTTTTTCAATATTGGAAACAATACAGATATTATCGGGTTGGAGCAGCTCTAGTTGATTTGCTCCAAAGCAGCAGATGAAAACACTTGCAATTCGCATGACTATTGGATGGAAGCATGACTATAGTTAGCTTAATTTGCCATTATGAACTGCACTTAATGTAGTTGTGAATGCATGTGTGTGCGTGTGTGAGCATGCTTGTCTGTCCTGTGTGTTGACTTGTAATGGACCCTGGTGTATGCCCTGCCTCTCGCACAAAGAACAGTGTTAGATATAACATTTGGTGGGTATTCTTTTCCTAAACTAACAGTTAGTTTAGATGAAAATTCAGCTGTACATGGGAGACTTTGGAGACCAAATACTTCTCATGGCTTTCATCACCTCTTGTTAGCCAAGAGTGAAGTGGATCCGACAGCTCTTACGCCTTAGAGTAGCTTACTCCCAACAGTGTTACTTTATGACAAAAGCCACAGTGGCGCTAAAAGCCTCAGATTCACTGAAGAGACCACACATACTGTACAGCTGATGGGACCGGCTCCTCATTCGCTTCTTAATGGAAGTCTTTGTGTTCGTCAGCAACCCCTTTAAGAGTTTTCTTTGGGTTTGTGCCTGAGCATAGTAACAGTTTGAGTCTCAAAACACGGGTTTTCATCTCTGAGTGGTTGTGTTAATGGAATTGACTCATAATAGCTCCCTGTTCTTAGCGCTTTGAAAACTGCTAATGAATCGCATGTGTTGATGATGTGTGTGTGTGTGTGTGTGTGTAAGGTACAGTAGAGCAGTGTGGTGTTGGCAGTAGGTGGTCCTGCCTGACTGTTGGTGGGGGTGTGTGTGTATGTGTGTGTGTGTTGTGTTGTTAAGGGGGTGGTCTTCTTTCTGATCCTTTTACAGGTTACAGTATGTATGTGGTGGTTCTTAATGCCACACTGGAGTTCAAATGTTGGTGCCTCTCTTAGAGCCTCACATCATGCCGGTGCTGCTTAAAAGCTGGCATCACATCACAGGTTCTGCAGACTTTGGCTGGTTTGATCCACTTAGGATGCCTTTCCTGCAAAACGTTATTCTGTGTTAGCAGAACTCTGCATTGTCTCTACATTCCCTCTCTATTGTGTGTAACACAATAAAGATGTCTTGTGCAAAAGAATAGTTGTATGTTGTTTCTGTCGGCTATAGAAGCAGATCTCTGTCAGACTCTTAAGATTCACAAATCACATTCCTGCAACCTGCAGTCTGATTCTGTGCTAAAGTCAGCATTAAAGCAGCTTAGTCAGTTCAGAGTTGCATTACCTTTCATTAATCATAATTAATTATTTTGAGCCTGTGATATCACAAAACGATGGTGAATTTTTACCCTTAAAGACCTATAGTTGCAGGTCAAATTGGAGCCAGATCTGTGGATTCTGCCACTTTCTGTCCTGCTCTGGGGTTTGTAACCACCCCAGAAATTCTTGTGGTACATTCAAACAGTAGGTTTTAAAACTTTAAAACATTCAGACATTTCTTGCATTAAACAGTTAATTGACATAGAAGTTAATGGGTTTTTACGGTGAACTACCTGTTGGTTACCAGCTATGAAGCACATTGAAAAATAGATGAAGTGAAACAGACATAGATTCATTAAAAGTGGTGAATAATAGCACAACAAAGGTTTGAATAAGCAGCTAGCATTATGCTGAATTATAAGTGGCTTTATCTTGATTATTTTCTTCTTCATGCAGTGTTAAACTGTTGAAGCCACTGCTGGGATAGCAGGACATGAGACTTTCATGTTATGGGGTATTATGTAAATACTAGATAATGTTATTATTTTTTTGGTTAAAATATCTCCCGTTTTAGTTATTCCAACAGCAGTTTATCAGTCTTAGTTCTGCACTACACTCCCCATTGTTTTTTTTAAATTCATTGCACTTTATTCGTTTCCCCGTTTCAATCCCACTTGTGATCTCTTGTATTTGTGAACCTTAATTTTCCATCATCAAATATTGAGAAATCTACAAAAAAATGCTGAATTGTTATCCTTGCATTTATGTGTAATGAACAATAACTTCTATATAAAGTGATTCTCATGTAATAGAACTCGCCACTGTCACACACACGTCTCTCTTTTACACGACAGAAACACAGCCCTCAATGTAGATGATGAAAGGATTTTTTTCCCCATCCTGCCTCCTTTACGACTGAGTCATGAAGGTTTTCCTTAGGATGTTCACACTGTGTTCTGCTGGAAGAAGCTTTCATGTCTCTTTGAGATGGTATCAGTTAGCCGGTTGAGTCATTCCGGGCCGTGCTTTCTTTAGACTGATTACTTTTCCTTGAATGGAAATTAAATACTAATCATACACTAATTGAAAGAGGACCCAAAGTAGAGAGTTTACTTCCTTCCCATTTCCGTTTTCCTTTGTTGTAATTCTTCCTTCATCCTTTGTTCCCAAAACATAGAGCTTTCTGAGCGCTGCCTGGAAGTTATCCATCATGCACAGGATCATGTGTACACAGGCTGCAACTACATAAACCAACTACATAAACCAGCCAATAACTGGAATATATTCCAGTTATTGGCTTAGTTCAAGCAAGGTTTCAGAAACTGTTGGAAGTGGACATGTCACCCTGTGAACTGTTACATTTACCGCACGTTCCTTTACTGCTGCTGTTTGAAGTTACTGAGGTCTTCATTATTGAGTTGGATAACCTTTTGCACAAATCAAAAAATTTGCGGTAATATTATTATGTGATAACTACTGCTGTTATGGCCGGATAACTGATATTTCCCTTTGTTATATATATATTTCCTTCCACTTTCAGCAATGTGTAAAAGTGACCACACTACCTATATTCTGCTTTAAACCTGCGCTGCATCACCATAACTGTCATGACTGAACAAATACACAAACAAGATGGAAATAAACATAAATCCTTATATCGGCACAGTTTTACTTATTGGACAGATACCGACTTGTTAAAAATATCAGCTATTGACGTCGGCTGATACCGATGTAGATTCTGATATATCTGCATCTCTAGTAAAAAATACTCAGTGATTGATGATGATGATGATGATGATTGCACTACAGTAATGAAGATGAGCAAAAGGCTATTTATCATCTCATCTTGAGGGGCTGATGTCCAACAACCTCCAACTATCCACAGCATGCTGGTAAACTGCAGCAGATTTTATACAACATTTTAGTCAGTCCATGATTTTTAAAGAGGAACTGTGGAGGGAACCTATACTTGAAGCTTTCCAGTTTCCTTCTTTATAGTAGGTTTGGTAAATGTGATGTCTCAAGAAGGCATTTGCAGAAAGTTACAAATGTGTTTTTTTTTTGTTTTTTTTTAAATGGGAAACTTTAGACAAACAACAGTAGAAATAACCCAGAGAGTAAAACCTGCAGCATGGTGGACGGGGTGATGTGTCCGGTCTTGTTGTTCCTGGCTGGTCTGGTAATGATTAACAGGAAGTGGAACCACAGTCCAGACTGTCGTGCTTTGCTGTCATAAATGCATCAACCTCCTAAAGTTGATCTCCTATCAATCCTCACATCTTTATCTTATTAAAGGCTTTAATCCACAGTCTAGTTTATTTTTACTCCTTGTGTGTTGGATCCAGGTTTATGACCTGGGTTTCCACCTTGGCTGCTTGTTTTTGTGGAGTAAGTGCTGGTGCTTCACAGAAACAGGAAATGGAAAAGAAGGGTCCTGCCATTGGTTGAGTCAACCTCACAGGGGTTTACAACCCATCACCTCAATGATGTGGCCACATCATGTACTGGCATGACATCAGAAGAAGTCTGAACTGCCAGAAAGAGTTTCTGTACTTACAGAACCTGCTGCAGGAGCTCATGAGTAGCTGATATCCCAGCTAGGTTTGTGTGAAGAAATAAAACAAATATGTAGCTATTATCCAAATGGGTTGAAAAATCTCTGACCTGTTTCTGACCTGACCATTTTCTTTATTTTGTCTTTGTTTAATTCCACCTTGGTGCGACATGCGAGACATCCCACATTCTATACAGCCATGCTAAAGCTTTGCTTTGTTGTTCTTGTTACAGTGTTGTGCTCACCAAGATGTCTTCTAAAGCTCCGAGTGCCAATAACCTGAACCAGGCCCGGCAGGTGGTACAGCAGCTGAGACTAGAGGCGAGAATTGACAGGATAAAGGTAAACCACAGAACGAACATCTTCATTGGAAGAGACTGTTGAACCTTGCCGCTGTCTGTTTTAGGGTTGTGCTCCATTTCCTTCCTTGCCCCCAAAACACACCACTTGCATCCGACATTTTCACGCTACGATCAGATGTTTAGATCAGATGTTGACTCTGACTCAACAGTCCATCAGTGGATTCCCGATAGCGAATATTCACGTGAGAGTATGTGCTGGAAATCCTGCCAATGTAAACACAAGCCAGTCTGGCACTAAACACAAAAAGCTACTCGAACAAATTACACTACTTTTTTGCTAGTAAAAAGATTTTAGCTTTTATTTTCTCTCAAAGCAGACGTGTGTTGCTTTACTCCATAGCACTCATGACATTATACCAAAACAGTCCTCAGGTCTGTCTTGGTTGGACAGTCGGAGACGCAGTCGCAGAGAATCGTGAGCGATCGACTTCACCATGTTCCAGTTGTTGCGTACATCATCTGACCGGATTGTTCATCAGATTGAATGCCGGTGTGTTTTGGCCCTTAGGCGCTCTGTAGCTCTAGTTGTCCGACAGGGAAATAAAGGATCACCATCTGGATTTGATCCAAACGTTTCCAGCAGGTCAGACTGAATCACAGAAGTCAGGTAGTAGAAGAATCAACGCTGACCAAACAAACACAATATCTGGGTCCACAAAATATTTGAAAGTGATCAATAATAAGTACTTTTTGTGTCCTATCTTACCATTTATCAAGACATTTAAACATATACTCTACTATTTGAACTGTCCCTTTAGTTTGTGGAGAAGATTGTAACCTTGTAACAATCTTCTTGTTATGTCATATAACACTGACATAAGAGTCAGTGTTATTATGTAGGATGTCTTGACCACATCACTTTGATTTGGTGTCCGATAAGAACATCAGAAACACTGACTCACATCTATCTGATGGCTTTAAACACTGCATAACACTGGACTGCTAACATCTTAACATTTCTCCTGTCTGACTCACTCAGACAAGATGCAGATGTTAAACAATTAATATTATATCCATGGAGGCCCATATCCACCGCAAACTAGCAGCCATTATCTGCTCACATCACACTGTTTAGATTTATTTGTATGTTTTAATTTTAATCACATTCATTTTCTGGGCATATAATTCCTGGCGCTCTGATATTTGTTTTCCAAATTTCAATTAAAAAATGTGTGAAATGCTGTCAGGAAGTTTCACAGTTTGACGACTGTTCAAAAGCAGACAGGATGTTATGCAGAGACAAAAGACAATGAGGTAAGTGATTGCGTAAAAAACCTCAGAACAACATGGAAGACGTCAGAGTCCACACTGCGAACAGAGGCAGGGTCTCTGGATAAAGGCCAAATAAGAGGAGGAGGAACCCACTTCTTTTTTGCAGTATTATGAGAGACCAAAGCTTTTAGGAACAATGCTCCGATGAAGAAGGAAGGATCCGACTCAATCAGATCATCTGCATGTGTTCTTTCCAACTCCTGGTCAGCTGAAAGCTGCCTAGTATGGAATAGGAGCTTAAAGGGGCAGTGTTATATATTTTACAGCACAGTCCAGTAACTATGTTACCTTCAGTTGTTATAAAAATGCGATATATACCAAATATGGCTCCATAATTTAACACCTTGAAATCAAGCCCCTGTCTCTTTAAAAACTCCTGCTCTTTCTGAAACTCCACCTTCAAAAAAGCATCATATTAACCCTTTTATCAAAGTTTTAACCAGAGCTGCACTGAGAAGTAGCTCCTATAATGAACTCCGCAGTTTTGCAGATCTACCTGGAATTTGCTGGTTGCTGCTGGCGAGTCTGAAGAGCTGAGTGGGAGAGTCACAGGGAGGGCTGCTCTGTGGGAGGGAAGCTTGGAAACTGCAGCTCTTTGGAGGAGCTGCGCTTTGAAGGCAGAGCTAGATCCACCCAGGTGTTTTGCACGGCAGAATGGTTGCCATGGAGATTAAAATATTTCTCAAACATTCATGAAAGAATCAAGGCAACACTCCACATTTGTTTTTGATGAGGGAATAAGATTGAAACATGTTGTAAAGCTCAAACAAGTTGATTTATACAATAAACAGGAAACTTGTTGGGATGAGTTGACTGAGAGGCTCTCTGAGTGATTCTGGTGTGTCGCCTTTGCTTACTTTACGTTTCACTCACTGCCACGTTGGTTTGGATTGTGGTTTTTCCAAATCAGCGATCCAGATGCGTTTGTGCACTGAACATCTCCAAATGTGAGAACTAAAAACGTGGTGTTTTTGTTTCCTGTTTTTTCTTTCTTTCTCCAGATCTCCAAAGCCTCCGCAGACATTGTGAAGTACTGCAGCGAGCACCAGAAAACCGACCCCCTCATCGCGGGCATCCCTGCTTCAGAAAACCCCTTCAAGGAGAAGAAGCCCTGCACTTTATTGTAGTGGAAGTCCTCTGGCCTTATCTATTTTCTCCTGCTTATCAATGTTGCTGTATTGTTCATGTTGGGAGGGGTGAGAGGATCTGTGATCATATCATTAGGTGTTTTAACAGTTGGTGCAGAATGCTGTGCGGCGGCTCCCGTTTGGGGGATTTTGACCAAAACTACTGACCTGCCACTGTTCAGGGTGAACTTCAACCACTTCAGAAATCTTTGTCTGTGTGGGTTTCATAAAATCTAAATCTTATTTTCTAATTCTTCTACCAGTAAAAGCAGCGCTCATTGATGGCTTTGCTCTGTCAGTGTTTATCCAGTTGTGTCTCCAGTGGGCAGTGACTGTTATTTGCCTCTCTGGTTTGCCTTAAATGGACGCCAACAACCAAAGTCTCCCAGCTGGCCTTCTCTATAAAAGCTTCACATGATTGAGAGCCACTGCATCAGTTTTCCACATGTAAGTGCAGCTTGTGCCACTAAATTTTTGGGATCAAAATTTCCAAATGTTGCCATGACGTATTTTGTTGAGAGAGAAGCAGGTAGTATTAAATCAAAGAACATGAGAACAGTAGTATCGAACAGCCGGTCACATCTCCAACTGACCAATGACAATCCACATTCCATTGAATATCCTGTTAGGATTTTTGTTAGTTTGATAAATTTCACATCGTCTTTAAATTATTTAATAAAATAATTGAGGCAGATATATTCTCCATGTTGAATACATTTTAAATCCATTCATCTTGCCAAGTTTTGTGGGAAAGTCTCCTGCTTATGAAAACACTGAATTAATCAATAATCTCAAATATTTTTTTTTAAAACTCTGGATCAAACTAAAACATTAGATTTACAGCTTCCAAATTTAACAGATTCCAACCCCTTCTGAAAACTTTAATTGAAGAATAAAAAAAAAATATATATATATATACTCAAAATTGTTTTTCTGGTCTTCCTGCTGTGATTGAACATTGATTATTCAATTTTTAAGAGGTGATGTCTATTTCTGTGTGTGTGTGAAAGAAAACTATTTTCACTCATATTTTAAACTAATGATAAACTAGCGGTTCACACAGCAAGATTTTAAAATTGTCGTCCGATTTTCAAAACTTGAGTGACCACACACACGCAACGATAAAGATCTTAGCGATATCAGATTTGGTCTTGCCCTGTGTGTTGTAACGCCACACAGTAGGAGCAACTCACACACAGATTCCACTCACCGAAATGCGAAATTTCCCAAAAATATCGAGACCAAATGTGAGACCAGTGTAAACAAACATGGCCGACTGGGAAGAAGCAACGATGTTTTGTGGAATATATTTAATGAAGACGTTTGCACCGTCTACCAGACTTTCTGGGGCGTCATGACGGTTGTTTTATCTTCGGCATATTTTGGATTCTTCTCCTCGCGTTCTGATTGGCTATACGTCACATCCAACACCCTTCCTGCTCCTTCGTCCTCAGGGAATATCACACACACTGCGATATCTGACCATAGATGATCCAACATGTTGAGTTTCCCCAACATCCTCCACAGCGGATGGGGTCTCTCCTAACACACCATGCAAAATTAGTGGAGGGGGAAAATTGGGAGAAAAATCGGCACAAAAATCTTGCCGTGTGAACCAGGCATTAATTCCAAATCCAAAAATAAAACAAAGTAATAATACAAAAAAACCAGGAAGTCCTCCTGAAGTCAGAACTCCAACTAAGAAATTTCCCATTAAACCCAACATAGCTCCATTCCATCTTCAATGTTTTGGTAGCTGACTGGAGAAAAGAGGCCACACATTCTGGTTTCCAGTCAAATTGGAAATCTGGCTCATCTGTTGATGCATTTCTGTATCTAAGCTCACCTGCACACGCACACACACACGTACACACACACGCACACACACAGCTCTAACTCTGGCTGAACAAAACTCAGCAAATGTTGCAAACCACTGTGAGCTCCACCTATCAACTCACAGTAAATAACTGGTAACGTCAGAACTTTTAATGGTTGTAGGAGCAGGTGATAAAAGCTTTTCCATTCATTCTACCAGATCTGTTATTGGTTGAGGTAGAGGTGGGGGGGAGGGATGGTGAAGGGGGGTCAACATGCCTTATCTGCTGTGGTAAATTTAAATAGTAGGAATAAAATCAACCTTACCCATGTTTGCCTCTTATGAAAAATCATTTTATGTGTTGTATTTCCTTTAAAAATATTTTTTTTAAAAGAAAATCTTTCTTCTTCTTTTCTTGTTGCCTTCCCCATACTTGACGGTGATCCACTGTCCTCTTCCTCTACGTCTGTTTTTCTTACTCGCAGTGAATGGGCTCTGTGTGTCGCTGCCAATGATGATTTGGGAACAAAAGCTTAAGAACACAACCGCCATGTGTTGCCATGTCTCCATTCAATCTGTAACTCTTGTTGTTCCATTGAGAGATTAATTTAACTGTGACCAAATGCTTTTTTTCTGTTGGATAAATGTGTTTATTAATTTACCAACATTGGTATGGAGATTTGATGAAGCTCAATAAAGTGAAACATTCCTACAGCATGACGCGTCACTTCTCAGTGGACTAACGATACAGGAAGCTGACTGGGGTCTCTTTGATGCAGGCCGGCTTGTTGGCACCCTGGTAAAGGCGTCAGCTTTTATTGCAGCAGCATAATCTCTCTCACTGAAATGTTTTAACCTTTAATATGATTCCATTCCATTTACTCAGTACTGGGGAAAACATCCTAGATTTGTCCAACTGTTTTGAACAAATTCAGCTCCTGCTGTCAGTACTTTATAAACTCGACTCAACCAAAAGTTCACATAGACCGAATAAAAAGACACACCTGTTGTTCCCCCTGCTATATGATGTTAAATTAGACTAAACTTTTCTTGCTTTGTCAGAATTATGAAAAAATATTTCTGTTTTCTAATTCCACAATAATGAGAGAACATGTCAGAGACTAAGTGACTTTATTTAGTTGACTTTAATGAATTATTAAATAATGATTGTTAATTAATAATTAATTTAAACACCTAAATGTGTTTAAATTAATGGAAAATAAATATTGAAACACACTTAAATTTAACCACAAATTAATTAATAATTATTAATTAATTAATTAACTTTTTAATTGTTCTCTCTGTGGTCTTATTCCCCCTCTACCAGAAACAACCAATCAGGATCTTACTGCTGTCAGTCATTCTCGTGTACACACTGCTCAGACCCTCCCCCTTGCTCTCTGTTGCACTACAGCTGGTTCACCATAACAAAGCCCGTTATGAGTGCTAAGGCTAGTTAGCATGGCTGCCAATGATGGAGAATAAACAGTTTTTCTGGAAAGGTAAGTTGTTTCTCCACAGTGCGTTCATAAGCATGATTGATAGCATTAAGCCCCTCCTCCTGGCTCTGATTGGATCTTTCTGACCGGGAACGCTGCATCCCTTCAGACAGATATAGTAGCACAGGAAGGAGCTCCATCTCTCCACTTATTATCTGTCTCACACTGTCAGTGACTCGATAGTTTTAACTTTAAGCTGAGCTCACAGCTTGTCTGCAGGATTTGGTAGGGACTGATTCTGGTCCTGGAAAAATGCAGAAAACTTTTTGTGTTTTTTTTTTTTTTGGGCTGCATATTTTGCATCATTATCATGTGAGAAAGACCAACTGACATATAATGTTCAGTTCACTATGTTTTTTATAACTTTAAACCAGGCCCACAGCACCACACATCATCCCCCATAATTAACAATGGGCATGAGCTGCTTGTCCACAAATTCATCTGTTGGTTGACATCTGATCAGACCACATGCTGCCGTATAAATGTTGCCTAAAGTTGCTTTTGGTGACCTTCAGGTGCCACTCTTTGCCCGCTCACTGTGTGTGTTGGCAACATAACATGGCTCCTCCTCCAGCCTGGTGACTGAAAGTCATGAGCCTCTGTGTGTCATCATACTTCTATTCCTCCAGCAAAACACAAAGTTATTATCATAAGAAGCTCTCAGAAACTCCACCCTGCGTCTGTAAAGTTACTCAGTGGATGAATTTGCTTCAGCAAAACGTTTCATCAAAATGTTCCAAATGAGGAGATGCTGCTGAAATGAAGATTTATTTTAAGACTTCATAAACATCTTGACCAGGAGTGTCTCAGCCTTTCTGTGGGCCCATTTCCTGTCATTAGTGGTCTATTCCTGTCTAATTTGGGAGCAGGAGCTGTGGCCCTCTCACCGAGGCCCTCAGAAAGCAGGGAATGCTGGAGCTAAATTTAGAACAGAGCCAAGGCCCAGTTTCTGCTCCTGGAGAGCAGAGGAACTATTCTTGCTCATCCTGGGAGTCCGCCGGGTTTCTCTGACCTTGTTTCTGTCCAGCTGGAGGCTGCACACACTGCAGTGTGTGCTGTCTTAACACAATGGGAAGATCATACAGGATCATACACACCACATTGTTAAAGCTGCACATGTAGCGCAGAGGATGCAGTGGTTCTCACACACAAAGCAGCAGCAGCAGCAGCAGTGGTGAAACTTTGATGCCTCCTTTATTAAAAATCAGCAGTTTTTTTGTTTTTTCCCCCACAAATGAGACTCGGTGATGCAGGATGAACCAGGTGTGTCTGCGGTGAGAAAACAAGAGGAAAAAAACAGCTAAAAGTAGCACAAGTTGTAAAAACTTAACATTAATTAGAAAGTTATATACAAAAAGTCAACTTGAAGTAATAATGTAAAAATTTAAATAAGTTAAGGCAACTTTGAGAAAAAAATCTGTTAACTAATCACTTTTAATCTAATTCAGTTAACTAAAGACAGTTAACTTGATAAGCATTGTTGCAATAGCTCTTATTAAGTGTTTAGTTAAAGATATATAACTAAACTGAGTCAAAGCAACAAGGAAAGTAGTCATGCTGAGTCAGCATTTTTCTTCACAGTGCACAGCTAGAGCGTCAAATTAGAAATGTGAGCAAAACTTTCTTCAATCTTCTGCTACTGTCAAAAATAACACATTTTCACCATTATAGTGTTTCCATTAAATAAGAAATAAAATGAAACTCACACATGAATAAGTCATTAGAAAACTTTTCTTGCTGAGGTGCAAGGAACAGTGAAACATTTGTAACAGAAACACAGCTGCTGAGAACAATGCTAAATAAGCCCTGACCACTCAGTGGCCTAATGCAAGCCCGATCCAAACAGCCTGAATACTGGGCACCAGCACTCTCTCTGCCGGCCAGTGGGGGCCTCCGGTCCCGCTGTGAAAAGCTTTCCTGGTTCTGGTGTCAGTGTGTTGGAATGTGCTGCGCTGGGACAGAAGAGGGTGTGTGTGTGGGTGTGTGTGATGGGGCAAACTGCAGAGGTTCAGTTATCTGGTCCTTTCAGTCTTTTACATCCCAACTATAACAAAGACCAAGCAGCGTCTCAGTTTTAGGGTCTGGGTGGTGACATTATTAGCTGCTGGCGGCGGCCTCTGGGTGTTGCTCTGCTCCTGGTTCCTCTTTCAGGGAATGGGGATCTCTGGATGTGAAACTGTGGCCCCTCCTGAATCTCTGCCAGCATTTTATAGACTTTCCACTTACTCTGCAAAACTGAGCGGGCACTGGTCTGCTGAAACAAACCAAACCAGAATGAAAGAAAGAAATAATTAGGGCTTATTTTACTGCCTTGCAAAAAGAAGATCAAGATCAAGGATGCTTTCTCACCATCATGTGTTCACACCAGTTCAGGAACGTTTAACAGCAACAGCTTGGAGATAAATTCAGGAGCAGTATCTGGCTTAAGATAGAAAGCTTTATGTTTGCGACAAGATTGAAAAAAACAACAACAAAAAACCCCTTGTTATAATAAGATTTATGTCATTTAAGCCAAAATATCTGCTCTTATAAAGATCAAAGGTTGTAACAGTAAATCAGGAACATGTCTTGGGATTTTTAGATGTCGTCTACAGGAAACTGTGAGATGAACTGGAACCCATTTAGACTTTTTAATAAGTTGTAATCTGGTAGAGGAGCATATTTTTATATCTTATTATGAAATGTTCTTGTTACAAGGCCATACTCTTCCCGAATTTATTTTATATCTAGCAGTTAAACGCTTCACTAGCCTGGGGACGAGACTTTAATGTGTTATTTTTGATTAATTAATTACATGAATTTTGACATGTCAACATTTTTTGCACAATTAATCAATTCACTCGTTTCTGGTACGCCTGTAAACCCAAGCAACGTCTGCAAACCGATCTAAAGAAAAGTTTTCGGTTTTCAAGCTGTGGTTTAAATTAGTTAGGTTATTAGCAAAGCTACATGTCTATTTATTCAATAATTTAGCAGCAAAGAGGGTTTTTCAATTGAAAATGTTGCTTATTTTGTTGATTTTTGATTAAAATGTGATTAATTGATTACAAACCTTGCAATGAACTCGATTTAAAATTTAAATGCAGTCCCGTTACCAGTTCACACATAATGGAATTTTGTTTGGCTAAAAATAAAACTAATGCCACCTGAGTATTCACACCCAATCACTCAATCAATCAATTTCTCAGTCACCAACTGAGAAACCAGAAACAAACATCACATTTTGTTTAGTGCCGTCACCAAAATCATCATTATCGTTCAAAATAAACTCTAACCAGGTGGGGGTTTATTCTAGAAACTCAGTGTTTCGGCTGTTTTGCAGTTTTCTGGAAGTTTGCTCCAGATCTGTGGTGCATAGAAGATGGATGCAGCTTCTCCATGTCTGGTTCTGGTTCAACCCTTGACCTCTTCCACATTTTTGCGAGTAACGTTTCGTAACACGAGGCTTAAAATAACCTTCAGCCTCTGATCACAACAATACTGTGTTACATCAGAGAGCGTCACACACCCCCAGTCACAGGACAGGTGACCTTTCACTTAGAGCCAACCGACACCATGGAGCTCTGAGGAGCGGCTGGAAGGCAGAGAAACACTTTGAGTCACACATTCCTGAAAAGCCTTAAGGACTTTCCAATGATTTCTAAAGGCCAGAATTAGCGGGGCAGTAACTGTCTGTAGGCTGGAGGGAGAGTAATGAAGACTTTATGTTGAATCAGAAAAATGCACAAATGGTGCCTTTATGCAGTACACCAAAAATAAAAGAATATTATATCCATTATGGCAGGAAAATAGCAGCTTCTAAATAGACTTCTCTTATTGCACTTTTTATGCTAAGTGCTCCCAGTGGATTTTGGGAAATGTAGTGAGGCAGAGTGGAAACCCAGGAAGGACACTGAAGTAAAAACCTTGTAATATTTCCTGTAAAATGTATTTTTAAAAAATATTTTTTTTCTGCTGACGAATAACTTAGAACATTTATTTCCACTTATTATCACATACAGACATATCAGCATGATAAGAACGCCATTACTCAGCATTCTGAATGAGGCTCGCTGTTTTCAAACTCCAGACATTTCATTTAGTTCTGCTGACTGTCAGAAGTGATCAGCAGAACTAAAAAAGATCCTGGCACTTTGTGAGTCCGATGAGGAATTAAAAAAAAAAAAAGTCCAAAAATAGTTTGACATCAGCCATTCCACTGTGGACATTTAAAACATTCTGCACAATATGTTTATGATATAAATTGGAACTTTCATTACATATGCACACAATCAAGAAACGCATGGACAGCCCTGAGCATCCTCTTTATGAAACTTTCAGAAAAACAGTCTTCAGTCAGAGGTGTCTTCAAATTTGTTGTAATACAGACTGCTACAGGAGATCAACAAGAAGCTTCTCAACGTATTTCAGCTAAACTGTGTTAGACCAGCTGTAGGAGGGGTTACAGTATAGTTGCATAATTATCTTTCGTAGAGAAATATATAAAAAGTAGAGATTTATATATTAATGTGAAAATTTCTTTCCAAAGAACTGAAACTTTCAGTGGGGTGTGCAAACTTTTTAACATGACACAGCAAAAATAAATGCCTGATTAATGACTTTTTCTAACCTGAAATTCTGCCAACCTTCCGCTGGCCGCTCTCACATGACCTAGATTGTGAAACTCCCTTTCGCCGATTATGACTTGGCACTTTCAGAGGGGGCCTGCCTTACATCAGCCGAGTGACGTCACCAGCAGCCAGCTTCTGGAAGATCACCTGCTGGTGTGATCATGTGACTACTGGGTAAAAGAGGGGGAGGAGGGGAGGCGTCAGCGGCTCAGAAGGGCTTACACAATGGCCTGCATGCCAGAAAACACTAAACTGTTTCTGCTCTGCACCCTTCTGACCTGCAGCAGTTCGGGAGCCGCCAAATCAAAACTTAAGACGCTCAAGTCTTACACAATCACAGTCTGACGTCTCTGCCACTCGCTTTTCTTTAGAGAGTCGTTGAGCTGTTTGGATGAATGCGCTCGGTCCTGCTGACCGCGGCACAAGCCTGAGCAGCGGCCGGGTTGGGCCGGTCATTGTTCTGCTTAGGCCAGGGATGGAACCGGGGCCACAGCGGGGCCGCAGTGGCCAGCCTGACCCCCTACTGTCCACACGTGACGCTCTCTTTCACTGCAGCTCAGCATTCAGCAAGGAAAACAAAACAAAACAAAACAAAAATCAACCCCACACATTTTACATTTTGTTTCCAAGAAGACTTTATTGACAGGAAAACATTTGTCTGGTACTCAAATCGTGCAAGTTTGTAAAAAATAATAACATAAATATGCATAAATATAATTAGAAATAACTTAAATTTGAACAAAAGTACTAGTTCACTTAGAAAAAATAAAACAACAACAAAAAAAACAGCTGGTGTGTTGATAGATATAGAAGAAACAGTAAAACAGAATGAAGGTTTTCCCTTTTGAAATCAGAACATCAACCTGAACATGAACGGCTGTGATGAATAAGTTAAACTGCAGCAGCTCCAGTGTTTCAACAAGTGCTTTATTTCTGCAGAGAGCCTGAGGCCTGGGTCCGCTCAGCGGCTCGGCAGCTCCGCGCTAAGGGGTCGCTGTCCCGCTCCTCCCCATCGCCACGGAGACGTTGCCAAACAAACAGCGTACAGTCCTTGTGTTCGGCTGCGGGGTGTCACACTGAAAAGCACACAAGCTTCGTAACACTTCCACCTCCAGACGAATTGAGTCCGCCGCCGCCGCCGCCGCCTCTCGCTCGCCACGGCCCGCGGACGTTAACTCCAAACAAACCCAGTTCGAAGTGGAAATCCCGACCCCACGCTTTTTTTTATTTTGGTTTTGAACACATCCCACACTGACAGCATGTTTTTTTTTTTCTCTTTCTTGTTTTTTTTTTTGTTTAGTTTTTTTTTGTGCTCTCTGCAACCAGCGTTGCAGCTGACCTGTTTTCTCTGGTGGGAGCATGGTGTCAGGTGGGGTTTAAAGCATGCCTCCTGTGCAGATATGATTTGGTTCCGAACAGGGTCTCCTCTATGCGGGGCGGTCCGGGGGAGCTCATCGCTCGGGCAGGTTGATGATGGGAACCCACTGGTCCATGCACCGGCTCTCTCTGCAGAACCGGTTCAGCTTGCTCAAAGCGGGGTCCTTCCATGATGTGGAGTGAGGGCTCTGAAAGCAAGAAGGAAAACTGATGTTAATCATCCAAACTTCATCTCTGGCTCAGTGTGACTGCTGTGGTGTTTCCACCAGGGGGCGCACCGACTGCAGTTTTCTAGCCGATCTTTAAAAAGCCGGTCGTTCAGATGTTGGCGCATAGCGATTGTTTTTGCCTCAAAAGTCGCTAAATATAGTGACAACAACTTTACAACAGTGGGGTGGTCACCATGGAGACGTGACCTGGTGGGCGGAGCTAACGGTCAGTGCTCTGTCACTGAAGAGCAAAAGGTGACAGTGGCTGATTTTCAGGCCTTTGCAGAGCTAGATAAGGTCCAGATAATATCGGTTTCACGTGTAAGTATCGATCAATCTACCAAAATTAAGAAAACCAGAGCTGATTTATCTGCCGGCTGATTTGTCTGTGCGCCTTTACTTTCCACTACGCCGATTTTATAGTCTACCACAAAGTCAACTGTGCAACAGGAAGAATTTCTCACTTTCCACCTTTTCTTAGGGTAAATTTCACCTGACACTGCAGGGCAGCCAGACCCACTGACTGTTTCCATAAACATTCAAGACAAGAATCACTGAAACAATGAATGAATAAAATCTAACAAGTGGACAAAACCACAAGTGCATCTCTGTGTTAAACGGAGGTGTACCAAAAAATTCATAAAAAGTTAGTAAAAAATGTATAAAGCTCCTAGAATCCTAGAAATTTTCAAAGCAAATGTATTTTCTTTCAGCCCTGAGTCAGATCTCTGCCAGCCCCTGTTTCTGCATAACGACAGATTCCACATGAAATTCTTCAGATGTCAGATGAAGGAGGAGCTCTGCCATCGCTTTATCACAGGCACAGGAACAAGTGCGGACAAGTTCCCCTCTGAGTAAGAGTTTCGCTCACGTGCCCACAGCCAGGAGATCAAAGGTTCCATCCCAGACACAGTTACGGCCGAACAGGACAGAAAACACGGCGAGCAGCACTCACAGTGACCAGGACGCAGTGCAGGTCCATGGGCTCCCCGCCGCTCTGCTTCCCTCCGCCTCCCCCCAGGATCTCTGCCAGCCGGTGGGTGTTGTTGACCCTCAGGATGTTGATGTCGTTCTCGCAGCAGAAAGCCTGAATGAGCGTGAAGTGGATCTGCAGGGCCACGTCTTTAACGTCGTCCTCGTCAGTGGCCAGGATGCACAGCACCACATTGTCGGGGTCTCTGTTGGAGAGGAAAGCGTTAAGGCGAGGTGGCGACCAGCAAACCCTGCTAGAAATACAAGCATCGCAGTCTGTACTCACATGTTGAGGGACTTAGCTGCCTCGTAGACGCCAACCGTAATGCAGCCCTGAGGCAAGGCAGAGGTGAGGACTTCCTCCAAGGCTTTCGCCACCGTATCCATTCTGCAAAGCACAGACACATGCATGTTCATAACGGTGTTGTGTCAAACCGAGGTCCCTCCGGTCCTCAGAGGTCCCTCCACGCTGCATTCAAGTCAAGTTGTGCAATAGACTACCAATAGTGAAACAAAGAAAAATGTGATCCAAAAGGTTAACACTATAAAAATAAGATTTTCAAGTGTTTTCATTGGTGTAAATGGACATTAAAGGATTAAACCATTTTTTTTTACTGACTTAAAGATCGTCACCTTCCTAAAATAATAGTCCTAAAATAATAATTAGCCTTTTTTCCACAAAAAAATTACTTCAGATAAATTTATATCTCTTTGAAAGAAAAAATAAAAGTCTATTAAAACATATTCAAAGTTGCTACACTAGATTTTAGGTTGATAGTGATAAGGATGATTTTACTATAGCGAAGAATTTCAAAGAGTTATGATCATCTAATAACAATCAAAACTCGTTATTAAACAAAGCACAACAGTAGCAATAGCTATTATGACTGTTCGGGAAATGTTGCAGAAACAGCGGCGACATTACATCACGTCATGGTTTTTCGATACAGACAACCTACTGTACGAGGTGTACTTGAATGCATCATGAAGTGCAGAACTCAATGGGAAATATTGGAACTCGACACGACATTAAACGTCTTGCTAACCACCTTCTCCGTTTAAGATTATTGTAACTAATACCCCTAATATTAGCTAAGGCTATTAGTGAGCCTTAACTAATATTAAGGCTGAAGAGACTTTAAACAGCACATGAACCTAAGAAGACAATACCGAGTCTGCTACACTACATTAAGCTCAAACCAGCCCATCTACAGAAACTTTGCAGCTCCATATTGGCTTTTATCCGTCAGAGCGGTGCTACTACTGTTTCATCTACTGTGGAACAAAGCTACTAATGCTAAATAAATCATGCATAACAAATGACATTTACCTTTCTTGAGAATAATCCCCACTTAGTTCCTCAAATGTCATGTTGTACATTAAACTCAATCCGACCGTCTTGCAAAAAAAAAAAAAAAAAAAAAAGAGTAGCGAACAGCCAAGCTTCGCTGGAGCCTTCTGGGACTCTACTGACTTTATCTGAACTCCACGGCGCTGCGTCTGACAGATAAATCTGGCAGCTTCACATTAAAACAGTCCCGAGGCAACAGTGTTCAGGAGGTGATTTACATAGCTGCGATGATTGGTCGGTTGCAGAACTAAAAGCGATGGGATTGGACAGAGACCCGGTGAGAGGCGTGTCCGTGTGTAGTGGAGTTACTACCGAAACTTCAGCTGTCTCGAGCCTCTGACAGAAAAAAAAACCCTTTCTGTTTCCAAGCTGCAACAGTGATGTCAAGATAACTATCGTATTCGTTTTAATGGAGGAATTCTAAAATCCTCTAACTTTCCTCCTTTGTCGCATCTGATTCGGTTTTTCTGTAGCCCCAAGACTGTGTAAAAAAAAACAAGCTAATATAAAGAGGCGAAAATTTTAAGATACAGGTTCAAAATAATATTTCCTCCTTTTCCTGGCTATTTAAGTTAGCAACGACTCATGTGTTTAACTTTTGTGCAGAACTCACCCCAACTGCCGGTCCAGAACGGCTATAACCTTCAGCACAGCCTCATAGCAACGGGACGCTTCCCGGAAGACCTGTCCTCTGATTGGTCTGTCGTGGAGAATGCGAATCCCCTCCCGGAAGCAGCGCGCGAGATACAAGGTACTGGCGCGAGAGTGACCGGAAGATGGAGCTGAGCTCAAAGAAAACTGAAAACACAAAACTTCGAAACATGTGGAAAAACCGGCTCAATAAAACCCATTCTGCAATATGCTTCTGTTGAGTCATTTCCCATGCTCTTCTTTATTGATAATTTTTATTTTCTTTTAAAAATGCATGTTCAAAGAATGCAATATATTCTTTGAACATGTAAGAGGATCAGCATCACAATGAAATGACATGTTTTGGTATTAGGCTCTATATAAATATACTGATACTCAAAAAGCTCAAATGAAATACAAAACCAGCATACAAAATGTTGCCCGACCTTTTCTGTTGTTGATCTATTCTGGTTTGACTGTAACATGTAAAATTTTATATTTCGCCCTAACTCAAAATATGAACCAACACAAGGATACAAGAATAAAGACTAAGATATACTGAGGATCTAAAGAAAACAATAAACTATGCTGCCCCCTAGTGTTTTAATTAATAGTAAGCCAAAATTACCAGGGTTCTTGTTCCAAGAAGAAAACCAGTGTGATTCATCAATTGATAATTAGCAGATTAACAACACATGTTAATATAAATTCATATCAGTATGTGTTACTAATATCAGTCAGTCTGGCCACTCACATATCTTGAATTTTCAAACATTGAATCAACATGTTCTAAAGGAGGTTGTGTATTACTGTGGACATGTAATAATGAGAAACACAATTTCAGAGGTGCAAATAATTATCTTTTTTCTCCCATATTTGGTCGTCATTAAGTTTTATATGCAAGACAGACATATTGGATTTCTAGTTTGCAGTGCCTGAAAACCCTCATTCTTTAATCTGGGTTGACTATCTGGTCCTTGTTGCTGCCCACTGTGGACTCTTCCTCTCATCTTCCTCTTTTCCACACTCCACCTGTTGCCTTTTCTCTGGTGTTAATGTCTGATGTTTTTGAAATTAAGCTTTTACCTGTTTGGCAAGCTGAGGGATCCGTTCAATCACTTGGTTCAAGTGATCAAGGTGAAAAGCTTATTTAAAAGAGACAAACTAGTAAAAGTCTTGTAGTTTCTGTATGTTTGTTGTTCTGCACTGTGTGTAGGATTCAGCTAAAGATGCCGATTTAGGGGCCTGTTTGCTACTGAAATGTGATATATCACTAATAGTGGAGGGCATCTTGTGTTATTGTATTTGCAAATCTAAAAAAACTAATAAAGTGATCTAAACTGTTCTGAATGAAGGCAGTTTTAGTATGTTCCAGCAGGAGGCGTAACACAACCAATTTCTCAGCTTCTACTTCTGTAGTCCTTGCCCTCTCTCTGCTTTGCATTAACAACACACCACCATCTGTTTACATTAACATCAACATTTAATATACGGTTGGAATCAGTAGTTCACATACACCAAATAAAATACCTTTTTTTTTTATTATTGCCTGAAATCAAATCAGAACAAACATCTCTTGTTTCAGGTCAGCTAGAACGACCAAAATTATTTCTCTTTGCTAGACGCCACAATAATGAGAGAAAAAATATGTCAGGAGTTTATTTATTTCTATCTTCTAAATCATAAGTTTACATCCATTTGGTAGCATTACCTTTGAACTGCATGACTTCAGTCAAGCCTGTTGGCTTCCTTCCACCAGCTTCTCACAGTAGTTTGCTGGAGTTCTGGTCATTCCTCATGACAGAAACGATGGAAGGGAGTCAGGTTTAAAGGACACCTTCTACACAACTTTTCAGACCAATTCTCTAAAGGACTGAGATCAAGGCTTTGTAGTGGCCACTAAAAAACATTATTGTCATTGTCCTTAAGCCACATTTTAACCACTTCCTGTAAGCTTAGGGTTAGGGTCCATCTGGAAGACCCATTTGTTACATTCGAGCATAGATGGCTTTAGGGAACGGCCCAGACTGGGAGTCAGCTGCTAGGTGTGTTCGGATGTGTATATAGGAGATGTTTTTATGGAAGGAGCATTCATTACATTAAATCACGAGTTACTTCTCTTGAGATAGTCATTGTTTAAATCTCAATGTGATTTGATCTAATGGTTTTTGATCACCTACTTGCTTTTTATTTTGTCCTTTAGATCTTGCCATATTTTCTATGGCAATCTATATTCTGTTCATTATTGTTAGTATTGCTGATATTGTTAGTGCATTCCTGTGTGTTTGCTTTCTGTTGTCGTGTATTATGTTCGTTGTGGTTTTGGATGTCGTTTCTGCAGTTGCGGCTTGTCCACTAGAGGGAGGCAGAGGTCAGATATCGGAACAAACCTTCCCGTTTTCAGCAGTTGTGAGAGAAACATCTGGATCAGCGCAGATCAGCGAGTTTAGCGGCTCTGAAATATTTGGAAGATGTAAAATATCTTCAAGAGTTAATTCATAGCAAATCAGGCTTATTGGGCCAGAATTAGAAACTTATTTATTAGTATAAATCGTAAATGAAATTTTTCAGGAAAATTATTAAATACTCTGGGAAAACATATTTGTAAAATAAATAAATTAATGACTTAATGAAAAAATATCTGCAGTCTTAGAAAAGCAGTAGTCTTAAAAGCTAAAATTAGTAATGATTAATGTGCATGGTATAAATAAAAAGTAAAAGGAATAAAGTGGCCTAAATTATGAATAAAAACTGTGAGTGTGATCTAGTTTGATGTGAAGAAGCCCGAGAACGACCAGGATGTAATTTATGACAATGAACATGTTTAGCATTAACTGGACTGTGAACACATGGCAAAACAATCAAGGTTTGACTTAAATATATTTAGCATTCATGTCTATAGCAACAGAAAATGCCTCAGAGAACAAGACTATAATCAAATGCTTAATTTAACTCATCTAAAAAAATCATACAGAATTATTATTCACTGAAATATTTCAAGCATTTTTTTCTGTTCTTTGTGTCTTGCAGCTTCTGAAAACCCCAAATTCATTTTTTTCTGAAAATTTTACTATCACATTAGATTAGAATAAAATAAAGAGATTTAAATAGAGAACATACTGTATATGGTGTACACACTCAGGGGAAATACTGCAGACATGGCAGCTGCACATGAACAGAGACTGAGTTTGCTTCAGGAAGGAAAGCCACATATGATAAATGCTTAATATATAAACGGGGTAGCATACTATATCATTTTATTTCTCTTTTGCAATAGCAATGTTCTATATTATGTCAGAAAAAAACTTTCTGTTAAGAGTGCTATTTCCAGGTATTTTAATGGAAAGTTTTGTGGAAGGAAAAACTCTGGCAGCTGTTTGTTTGGTTTCTTTGGATCCCTATTAGTCATTAGAGTAATTACGGCTACCCTTCATACTCTTCTACAGATTAAGGAAGTTTTTTCATTCATGTTAAAACATGCCTTGGGTTAAAAATCTGTAAACTTTGGGTGAATTCTGTAAAGTTGGTAATATAAAACATTTGGTATCTTAGATATTACAATATTTCTAAAAGGGCTTAAAAGAGTAATTTTAGTCTATTCAAAAGATTGGGGAAAGATTCACAGGGCATGAGCTGGAACTAGAGTTTAAACAAGGCAACATGAACAGATGTGTCCAGAAAACAGCTTTGCAACTGTCACATTCCAAGTAATAAGTCACAGTGCAGTATTTGACTTTCATTCAAAATAAGTTTTTTTCCATATTTGTTAAAACAGTCACGAGGAAACATAATCTGAAACAGCTATTGTGTGAAAAGATTGATTTCCTCCACGTCTTCCCTGAGCTGCTCCTGCCACCGAAGAAATGCACCACTACCCAACCAAAAACAACCAATGAGAGTCAGGAGGAGGGGCTAAGTGCTGTAAATCAATCTCATGCTGTCACTGCTGAATGTGTCAATAGTGGAGAAGCAACTCACCGTTATCGGAACTGTTTATCCATCGTCATCTGTGGCCATGCTGACTAGCGACAGAATCTGCTGATGGGAAGAAGCTACATGGTAACAGAGATCAAGGAGGAGGGCATGATTGACAGCAGTAAGACCCTCCTATTGTCTCTGATTGGTTGTTTGTAGTTACAACTGAGAGCACTGGGAGAAAGAAAAGTAACTTGATTTTTTCACAGATTATCTGTCTCACACCATTCTGTCTGACGTGGTGGCAGTTTCAACAACTATATATAAACATAAAAAAAAAAAATAAAAGTAACTTGCTGCAGCTTTAAAGAGAAAAGACCGCTCAGTGGTCAAAAGTTCTCTTTTCAGATTAAAATAAAGTTTGGATTTCATTTACAAGTTAAGGTCCCAGAGTCTGGAGGAAGAGTGGAGAGGCCCAGAATCCACATTGCTTGTGGTCCAATGTGTTGTTTCCATGGTGATGATTGGTGGAAACATGTCATCTCCTGGTGTTGGTCCACTGGGTTTCATCAAGTCCAACGTTAGTGCAGCCACGTGGGCTTTCGTAACTCCTCAGCAGATCCACAGATCACATTTTACCTCCCTCTGTGTTTCAGTGCAGAAACGGCTCATCTGTCTGAACTGCAGCTGATCCAGCAGTGATTCCAGAGCAGCAGCAGTTCTGCTCACTAAAACATCCTAACCCCAGACCATTATGTCAGGACCCCCAGATAGACTTTAAACAGAAACCAACAATACAAACAAATGTCCCGCACCTCGCAGTGCGGTCCGCCTCATTCATCACTGGACGGGTTTCTGCTAATGTACTTTCATTTGAAAATTTAACACGGACCCACCGACGGGGGCGGGGACCTGGGCTGTAAAACAAATGGGGAGAGGTGTGCAAATTGAAAGCTTTAAGACTGCGTAACAACCGTGAGAAATAGACACGGCCACAGGAAAAAGACAAAAGATAGCTTTTGTTGTTTGTTGTTGGCGCCCAGTTCCTAATCTGGTCAGAGATGGGAAGGTTCTGTCTGAGCGAGCAAAGAGAGAAGAGAAAGAAGAAAGCAGGCGGGATCCTGGTCAGCAGTGATGAATGTTGTTGCATCAGAAACGGGGCTCAGTATGATGCTTTTCTCTAATGGCCTGATTGCTCAATTAATTCTGTACGGCTCTGCTGGCCTCCTCCATGTTGAAAACGGCCATAATTTCACCCAGATTAGTATAGATACCTGCTGACAGTCGCCACTGCTCAAGGTATTTCCGAGGTATAATTCATTCATAATGCTACAATGCAGCCCATTTATCATTTTGGACTTTTCATCCTCTAACTTGCCACTTGCTCCCTCCTCTCATTCCGAGCTCCTGGCTCTGCTGGGGCAGGTGGGAGGCGGAGGAGGGCGAACTCGGCCCTCCACGCTGCGGATGTGCTTTTTGTGCATACACGTATGTAATTTATTACAAACGTCAGGTAAGTGTTGAGGTATAAATGCGCGCACGCGCGTGTGTGCGTGAACATCGACATGTGTGCGTATGTGTACCTGGGCTTTATATCCTTATGGGAACCTATTTCTGTCTACAATGTGGGGTTGTGGGGACCATTGCCCCTCATGGGGACATTGTCTTGGTCCCCATGAGGGGAATTGCTGTTTTTGGGTTAGGTGTTAGGTCTGTGATGGTTAGGTTTAGAGTAAGGGTTAGGTATGTGATGGTTAGGGCTTGGGGTATGGTAAGGGTTAGGTTGTAGAAAATGAATGGGAGTCAATGTAAAGTCCCTACAAGTCATGAAAATACAACAGTGTGCGTATGTGTGTGAGTGTGGTGTGTGTGTGCGTTTTCAGGGGCTGCAGGGCCATGGTGCGAGGTCGGCATCATCTCCTCTTCCTGATGAATTAGCTGGCATATGCAAGCGATGAATTACCAGGCAACGGGAGTCAATTATCCAGAGAACACGGATCCTGCGCCTGTGGCCCCGGGGTCCCTTTTCCAATTCAGAGAGTGATTTTCCTAAAATGTCGAGGGGGGGAAAGGAAGAGGAGACAAGAAGTCTTGAAGGACTGCAAGCGAGATGACGAGGGGTTCTAACCCCCACCGCCCTCCTATTACAATATATACACACTCTCACCCTCCTCACCTCTTCCACTCCTCCGTTCTCTCTCTCTCTCTCTCTCTCTCTCTCCCTGATCAAATCCACGAGGCAAAGAGCAGTGTGAAAATGCAAAAGGCTATTATCAGGCCTTCAGAGTCCACGCATGCCACTTATGATGGATGAGTGTGGGATTTAGAAGGGCCTGCCATCAAACACACACTATTTGGCTCCATAAGTAGTCCTCTCTATTCCTCACCTGTCTCTTGTAGAAAAACAGGCCTCTGTGGAAGACGTTTGGGACTTTGGACAATCCAAGCTGTCACACTTTCCTTCGCCATTTCTGCTCCTTTCACTACTGAGCTACAAAGACACAGTACTTGCTTTTCGAATTGCAATGAAAATAGGATGGCTATGATGCTGTTACAATGGCATTGTAAACTGTAAATGCAAAAGTTTACCATAAATGTGCTGCAGGTCTTTTCTGCAAAAGAATTAACATAGAGAATCTGAAAAAACATAATGCATACATGGATGGATGATTTATAGGAACATTTAAAGTGAGGAGGGATGCATGATCAATAATGGATAATGTGATACAGCTACAGATGAAACCAGAAGTTTACATACACCAAAATGAAAACATAATGCAGCTTTTTGTCCTGGCTCTCTGACCAGTGGTGGGTCCGGCCTTCTGATGGCCAACCTGCCTGGCCCAAAGTTAAACCAGACCAACCGTTTCAGGTCAGTAAGAATTACCAAAATTATTTCTATGTGCTAAATTCCACAATAATGAGAAAGAATATGTGAGAGATGTATTTATTAATTACTTTCAAATGATAAGTTTACATACCTCTCCTTAGTATTTTGTTGCCTTTACTCTGTATGATTTGGGTCAAACCTTTTGGGTTTCCTTCCAGAAGCTTCTCTCAGTAGTTCTGGTCTGTCCCTCCTGACAGAACCGGTGGTACTGAGTCAGGGTTGAAGGTCGCCTCCATCCCACACATCATTTCAGATCTTCCCACAAGTTCTCTACAGGACTGGGATCAGGACTTTGTGATGGACGCTAAAAAAAACTTTGACTTTGTTGCCCTGAAGCTACTTTGTGACTCTTTTGGCTGTATGACAGTTATTTCATAACATACCTTCCAGTCTGGACAGCAGTCCTGCATTTTGATTTTAAATCAACACAGAGAACAAGACCAGAGGAAAGTTGTTTATTCAATTAAAGTGAAGTGCTGCAGTGAACGGATTTAGACTTTGTCTGTCTGTAACCACATCACATCCAAAGACCTGTCCACAAGTTTGATCCTTCATGGAGCTGCTTTTCATAAACCAATTTAATCACAATGGCTGAGCTCCGAGTGAAACCAAAGACCATAAGGAGGAAAAAGAAAAAGAGGATAATATAAGCTCAGCGGGAGAGAGCACAGGCAAACGTCATTAGCAATTTGAAATCCTGAAGTGCTAAAAGAGGAGAAAATACCACTGACAAAAGATTCTTAAGTTAGAATAATGAGTTGACTTCTATAATGTGCATCAAAGCTGGATGAGACTTTCCAGTGAGACAAAGAGGAGGCATGTGCAAAAAAACCCCAAAACAAAACAAAACAAAACAAAAAAACAGAAAGCAGCAGGGTTTAGTTGGCACAAGTTTCTGCAATCTCTTATCAGAGCAACCTTAAAACAAATAGGCTCTGGAAATGATCTGCTGCAGTGGAGCCTCAGCATATTCAGGGTTTTAATGTGCAATTTGAGTAGAAACTCCATATGTTTTCATCAAACAACAAAAGCAACTACATGATGATAGTTTGTTTGTTTAGTTTTTTTTGTTATTTTTTTTTAGCTGTAACTGGTTTGCAAATAATGGCCTATGTCATTATTTGCCTAAAACATACTTTGGAAAGTAAGAGGTGGTGATTTTTTTGGGCCTGATATTTTGAGCCATTTCAAAGAGGTGACAAAATGTAGCTCTGCATTATGTAGCTGTACTTCACATAAAAAGGAGAAACTCCAGTTGGAGAGCAGATCAAGCAGAGAGCAGAACATTTTCAGAAACTCAGAGAGAATCTCTTAAATCCTGTTGCTCACCACTGCCAGAAAGCTGGCTGAAAAACAAAAAACCTTGTTCCAGTTCTCCCTGGTACACAGGGATGATAAGGTTGGCTGTTTGGAAATATTTTAGCTAGTGAAACAGCAAACAGTAATGGTGTGGAAGATAATTTTTCAATTTTATTAACATAATGCTGTTTTAGAACTCCGTTTGACAATTTGACCAAAGGTCATCACAGCATGAGAATCTGATCTTGATCCATTCCAAGTCTCAACAAACACTAGAACTTTATAGATTCCTGCAAATTGCTGATCAAGTTTTATAGGAATCTAAGTTTGGTCAGAGTCATATGAAAGTTGTGTTTATCTTACTGCTGCAAAACTCTAACCATTGATTTTGACATAGAAAAAAAGAAAAAAATTTCTAAAGAGTACCGAATCAGAACTAAATCAAATGGCCAAATGAGCAGGAAGTACAAGGATAGGATGTGAAGGATCTTTATTGCAGCTTTGACTTCACACTCATATGAACTTGAACAATCTGACACTATCCAGTCTTTTCTGCAACAACACGTCATATATTCATAAACATAAACGCAAAGGATATTATAATTATAATTTGTTTTAGTTAGTTTTATAAATGCATAATAAAGTTCCAGTTAGTTATAGTTTTCCCCCATTAATTGTCAATTTATTTATTTCAGTTAACAAAAATGTTTTCTTAATTTCAGTTTTTGTTATTTTGTTAGTTAGCTGTAGTAATTGAAAGTGAGCCATTCTGGATTCAAAGAGTCAGAGGAATTAATGAATACTTAAATGTAATAAAATATTCTGTCTCTGCCCAGCATAATAACCAAAACTAACAAACTAATTCAATAATATTAATCCCATCTGAGGTTTCTGCCTAGTCTGCAGTTTTTGATAACTTACAAGCGTCTCTTTGATTTGTTGCGTTGGATTTTAGCAGAGCTGTCCGGACCTGGATCTGTGCTACTCGTCACAGTCAGGGTGTTCCTCTGGGACAGGCGGCCCCGTCACTTCCTCCATTACCCCCCTTACATCCTCCTACACACCCTCTAACACACACACATCATCTCCATCCGCCCCGAGGCGACGTGCGCTCCACAATGGCATACGGAGTGGTTTGGGAAATGATGGTCATTTATAACTGCCTGACGCCGTTTCCCACTACCTCAAACTGCCTCACACACACATTCACACAATCCACTGTGGAGAGTTTGAGGACCAGGGGGCTGGGAGGGGCCGAGATACAGGAGACAAAATGAGAACTAAGAATATTAAAAATATTAAGAATAAAGTGTGCAGATAATTGCTGTGCCAAGTTATAAGACAATAAACACAGGGTAGGTAGATACAGGTTTTATGAAAGTATTCATAAATTCATGAGACCAATTTGGAACTATTTGGTCTGCATGCAAACTGCTTTCACTGGAAACCACTGTTCAGACATGGTGGTGGCAGCATCATGCTGCGGGGGTTGCTCCACTTACAGCTGCAGATCCAAAGACCTGCAGCTGTAACTGGAGTGAATGGTTTGTTCTAAGGTTGTAGTTGCAACATGACGAAATGTGAGAATCCGCAAGGGGGGTGAATACTTTTACAAAAGAGAACGGCTTTCTGAACTGGAAACTTCTTATTCCTCTATCTGCACATTTTATTATTCAGAGCTGCAGGCGGCATCCCTGCAGGTCAGCCCAGGTCAGGAAAGACCACAGAGAGACACACTGACCAAACTCTTCCACACTCCAACTCACTGCTTTAAAGCTGGCTTTGTAATTTCTGTGAACATACTTGTTAAAGCTGTCAGACGGCCACTGATGACGCTGGATAAACAGTTGTCCTGTAAGTTGTTTCTCCCCCATCAGCACAATGAGCAACGCTAAGACCCTTCTCTGGGCTCTGATTGGTTGTTTCTGACAGGGAGCACTGCATTCCTTCTCTGTCTCATGTTATACCGTCACAACAAAGAGTCAGTTTTAACAAATATGTAAAAAAACAAACAAACAAAAAAACCCACATTGTTTACAAAAGTTAAATCAGCGGTGTCCAAACTTTTTGTTACATGGGCCAAACTACTCACAGTCCAAAAATATGTTTTTATAAACTGAAATTAACAAAATGTTTATTTTTTTTTAACAATCTCAACAATAAAGTACTTGTGAACTATTCTATTTAAGCAAATAAAATCTATATATTTTCATAAGAATAGGACCATGGATCCACAAGTTGAATAAAACTAAAAAAATAAGATATAGGTCAGTCTTTATTAGAAAACACTTGCTGTATTTATCCAGGTTTTAACAGAGCTTTTAAAAGCAGTTTGGGTGCACTAAGGTGGACTTTAGAGTACATGTCAATGAGTAAAAGCGGTCCTAGTTACCATGACAATAGAAGGAGATCTGAAAACTTGGAAAATGTGATCATTTTGTTTTGCATCTAATACTTTTGGAAGTAGATTTTCATTTAAAAGTACTTTTGTCCTAATTTATTCTTGAAATGTGGTCGGGGGCCACAGAAATTAGTCAAGGAGCCGCAAATGGGGCCCCCAGACTTCACTTTACACACCCTTTAGTTAAATAGTGCATCTTTAATCAACTTAAAATCCAGCTTTTTCAAATGCACATTTTCAGCCTTCGAGGTCACAGACAGCACCTTTCCATCTGAGGGGGGGCAGAGGCAAACGTTATCATTAATATCTGGAACTTTTCAAAAGTTGCATTGATTAAAGAAAACTATCATGAAAAAAAATTCTACCTGCTATCAACAAATGAGCTCAAAGAGGGCAAAAGAAGGGTAGAAGCCTGTTTTGCTCTAGTTTGTGAAATGATCACAGCTGACAGCGGCTGTCAGAGAGCCAGTGTGTTTATTTAAATGAATTTGCTTGTAACCGACATGGATGAAGGTCCAGCGATGTGTATTTCATTGGATATCTGTTCGCTGATGAGGCCTCGGCCCTTCGCCGCGCTGGATGGGCTGTCACTTCCTTAATTGCCTGAGCCTGACCTCGCCCTGCTCCGCTCAACTGGTTAATTACTGGGCCTTTTCCAGGCAGACGACTGGAACTCATTTGACTCCATTCAAGCTTCACTGACGTGAAAGGAGAACTTCTGACATTGTCACGACACGACGCAGACAGTTTGTCCTTCTAGACAAATTTCACATCCTGAGAGCTTCGCTACTCTAAAACAAGGAAATGCTGACGGCAGACAGCAAATCATGCAAAACTCACAACCTGTTGTCCTGTTAAACAGCTGGGTATGCCTTTCAATACGACCAGAACGAAGTAAAAACATGAAGAAACACCCAAATATCTGATTTTAAGCCATTTTATCTAAATGCAGATTCCAAATCTTTTCACCTAAAGCTACAGTATGTAACTTTTATATGCAATATGTTTTTTCACATATTTTCTAATACTGTCACCATGTTTGTGACAGTACAGTATAAAACAAATAATCTGTGAAAAGATAGATCCCCTCCACGTCCTTCTTGAGCTACTACTGCTGTCTAAAGAAATGTACCGTTCCTGACCGAAAACAACCGATCAAAGCTAGAGGAGGGGCTTAGCGCTGTTAAACAACTTTGTGAAAGTGCTGCTAAATATGCAAACGGTGGAGACACAACTTAGCATTACAGGAAAACAGATTTTCCCAATAATCATCGGTGGCCATGCTAATTAGCCTTAAAATTCACAACAGGCTATTATATTTCTTATAAAAGTGACATACTACAGCTTTAAATAAAAACAAACAAACAAAAAAAAAATCCACAACTGATGTGAATCAACTTGACAGCATGAAACTCCTCCCGCCGAGAGACGAGGACAATATGAAGAAGCCAAAATTGTGCAGACTCAATTAAAAGCTGATTGAAGTCAACTGAAATGCTAATGCAATGCTAATGAGCAAAGGGAGGGAGCGCAGGGGTTTGCCAGGTAGGAGATAAAGTTTGGTTAGAGTGCGCGCTGGCGAGACAGCAGGCAAATGGGCAACGCTTGGCTGAGCAGTGAACGGGCTACCCATGATGCCTCAATGAGAAGAGGAACATTAGGCGAGCGAAAGACGGCGAGGCGGGGAGAGGAAGAGACTTCCTCTCTACTCCAAGGCTAATGATTGCTGATTAATTTCCAAATTGCATTTTACTTTGTTTTCTCTTGTTTATGTTTCTCATCAAAGCCACGTCTGTGAGTTTTAAATGACTTTCATACTTTGGGAATGAATTTGTATTTGTTTGTCTTTGGAAGCTCCATTAAGCTCCAGTTAAATGCTGCTTGAGTCAGAAGTCATGCAGTTATATTAGCTAATGAAAAATCTGATCCAATGGTCTGTCTTTGCCACATGTTATGGAAAGAATAGGATTTCAGTTCACCCTAGCTTCATTGTGCCCTGTGTTCTTCACTGTTTTCACCAGAAATCTGATACGTTAAATTGAGGGTCTCAAAAGTGTGGCGCAGGGGCCACTGGTGAGCCCTGCACTGATTTTGTGCGGCTGCTGACTTTAATTCAAAAGTGATGCAAATTTAGCCCAACGGGACAAGTGATTGATACAGATGGAAGCCTTTTATTTTTAATTGGAGCAGAAAGATAACAGACTAATTTCAATATTATTAAAATAAAAGGATTCATTTTTAAATGATCACACTTTTTGCTTTCCCCCCCCAGCTAGGACACAATCTATTCAGTTCCATACACCAAGCAACATAAACCCGACACATATTTCGCTTAATCTGCAAAATCTTCAAATCTGGAAATCCCTTCTCCTGTTTTGACTATACAGTAGTTTAAATATCACTTACCAACAGAAAAAATCAGTTTATTTCAATTGTTTATTACATTGTCAAGTTGGTTAAAAAAATAAAATAAAATAATAATCACAATATAAGTTTTTATTAAAAATATGACTTTTTTTGACTTACTTTTTTGTCAAAAGTACTTACTTTTGACTTGACAATTTTGACCCACAAGACAAAACGTTTAGACATACCTGGTTTAAATACATGAAAAACATGCAAATATTTCATAGCTTTCTGGTTCAACATATTTGAAGATTTAAAGCAATAAAATAGACTAGAATGGCTCAAAGTAATGATGCCATGTTTCTGTGACTGTGAGACATCGCCACACTGACCACAGTTACTGTGACATTTTGGGGCTGTCACTGGACCAACACCTTTATGATGGTGTCTTATAGGGAAGTGTTTAAAAATGACAACCATGAAGACTATATTTAAAAAAACAGTTGATGTGTTCCTAACTGTTCATCTGTTTTAATTTCCCTGTCTGTGCTGGACAAGAAAAGTGACTCTAGCCAAGAAAACAAATACTCCTAAATCTGGCCAAACTTCACTTCCTGCTACCTTCAGGTAAGAAGAGCCTTCAGGTTGAAAAACAATATTCTAGTCCTCCAGATGTTAATTGATGTGGGTAAACTTGATTATGTAACCCAATAAATACTAAGCTGAGTAATTACTGTGTCTGCCTCACAGTCCTAATGTGTTCTTTTACTGTCAGTGCAGGTGTCATTGATTGTTTTCTAAGATAAAAAATAAATCCTGATCCTCGGTGCCCACGGTAATAAAGTCAAACAGTTCCTCTGCGCTCTCCTCCTCTTTATTCTGCGCTCTGTGATAAAGACTTGCCCCAGTCTCTGCTAATGGTGCCACTTCATCTTTTCTCCCACAACAACAACAATCCCAGCTGCTTCATTTGCTGCTGTCAGTGTTTCCAACTTAAAGACCCTCGGAGAGACAAACAGAGCAAATACCTTTTTTTTTATGCACATACACACGTTCCCATATGCAATCATCAGCTGAGAGAGAGAGAGAGAGAGAGAGAAAGTGATCATCTCTGTATCACCCTGATGTGTTGGCGGCGAGGAGGAGTGTCACAATGCCAGACGAGCGCGCGGCGAGGGAAAATGGCAATATTTAAAATAGGAGACAAACTCCATTTCTTTTTGAACCAGATATTAATGATCTTTCATTTGGATCTCATCACAGATGCGGCCGGGTGAAAATTGCATTCCTGGAGCGGCAGAGGTCTGGGGAAGACGTGAGATGGGATAATAGCCAATAGGTGTTTCTGGAGAGAAGGGAGTCAGAGCGAACGAGGAGGGAAAGACAGAGAGAAACAGAATTGACAAATTCCCAAGATGGGTGCAGTAGGAAAAAAGGGGTAGGTGTTTGGAGGTGGGCAAAAAAAAAAAAGGAGAGAAAAGATTGGAAATTGAAATTTATGACATTGAAAATGACTACGACGGAGACAGAGCCGGGTCCCTCTCTGCTCTCCCCTCTTTGGTGGCAGCCAACCTTGCAATGAGGGCAGATCAAACAAAAATAGGCTGTTGAGGGGGCAGAGGGGGCGGCAGGCATTGAGCACTGCGGATGGGATGGGGAGCTGTGGGGGGAAGGTGGGGAAAGCGGCGGCCAAGGTGGCAGGACAAGGGGAGGGATGGAGGGATGGGGAGGAAGGTGTAGACAGAAAGGAAGGAGGACATTAGAGGAGGGAAATGGTGATGTTGTCAGTGAGCGATGTAAATCGCAGCAGATACATAGTCAACAGATACAGTCGGCTGGCTGTGCGGGGCCGGCGCCCGTCTCAGCCGCCGTGGCACTGACAAATGGAATGTTTTCCAAGGACTTAATCAGAGGAAAATGGGCTTTCATCTGCTCGCCTACCCGCTCTGCCTCTCGCACGGAGAAATGATTGCCTGTCGCTCTTCCTCTGCCTGACTCCTTCCTCTCATACAGTCACAGAATGTGGCCACTGAACCCTGCAGAGGTTACAAAAATGACATTTGTCAGACACTCTGATGCAAGAGGAACATCGAGACAAACACAATCACATTCCAATCGGTAATGGTCTTCGACTCATGGGTGTTGGTGGGACGTCTGCAATAAGCGCTTCTGGAAGCCTTGTTGCAGAATAACAGAATCAATTTCAAAATAAAAGTAGGATTAAAGGAATGTCTTCAGTGGACTTAAACTGAACTGGTGAAACTTTGTGTTCTGTGATCTCCCGGTACATTTCATACAGTCATCATCCACTCAGTAAAACCTATTAGGTGTCATGAAGGCCTCATTTCCTACAGTGCCGTTTGATATAGCGCATGTCTGCAGGCCCACAGGAGCAGCACAACAGACAGAAGTGACATGATCTATTTCTCCCCTGATGAATGGACCAATCTGCTGCCCTGTTGCCCTGTCCGCCTAATTTATTACGATGTGACACCATGGAGACTTTTTCCATGATGATAAACTTGCAGCTGTATCATCAAGTAATACACCAAAATGTCAGAATCCCGTTCGCTAACAGTTCAGAATAACTTTCGGTAGTTACATTTTGGACCAGGTTTCTCCAGGAAAAAGCAGGACAGAACACTGTGAATTTTCCTGGTTCAGTCATGATTAGAGGTGAGGGAGACTCAGAGTAGAGGTTCTGTCTCAGTGGACAAATAACCAGAAAACTTACAACCCAATCAGAAGGAAGAAGTTAAAATTGATATTGGGAATTCCACAATAAATTTTATTGATGTTTAAAACCCCCCAAAACCAGCCGGTTTTATCACAATTTTTAGCGTTGAATTCTTTTTTTCGTTTTTTCATTGAGAGTAATAAATATCAAATTTGAAAATATGATTGAAGGTTACTGTGAGCACTTTAGTGATAGAAACCACACTTCTTCATGAGAAAAGTTAATGTGAAGAAGTATTCATTAAGAGAGAAGCTGACGAAAGAATTAGTGAGATAAAAATGTTATATGGCATTGAGAAGAGTGATGCACATAGGAATAAGAAGGATGAGTGAAGAGTCCAGCAGTTATGGTGAGGTAAGTAAGAATGGCTTAATTCTTTAACTATCTCCTTACATTTGATCTGAATTTGGCTCAGATGAGTTTCATTAAACGTACCACCTGCTTACAGAAGCATTGACTGCTGCTTATGGTGCAGAAGGAAACATGAAGTAAGTTTCTTAAAACTCAGAGAGACTAGTTCTCACTTTGACTCTTTGGTAAAGTTTAAAAACATTCCTCCCTAGGTCATAATTGATACTTTAATAGTCTTTTAGTAGGTTGATGGTGATTTGTTGCCTGCCAGACCAAACTGATTTCTTTGTGGCACCTTTAGGAACAGCACACACACACAGCCACACACGCAGACACATACACCCCCCCCCCACACACACACCCACACTCACACACCCCTACACACACTCAGATAAATCCTGGTTGTGGACTGCCAGGCAGCAGGCTGCGCTGTGAGAGAGGCCGGTAATGGCTTGTTGAGCTTCTGTAAGGCCGGGCCCCGGGGCCGGTCACAGCCATACCTCACGGAGTATCGATCGGCTCGGAGCTAAGCGTGGCCCAGAGCCTTTCATCCCTTCTCCATCTCTTCCTCATCTCCCTCTCTCCCTGTTCTTGATCCTGTAAAGTTATAGCTTTACTCATGTCAGCCGGGTAATTATCATTGATCCGCCGCCGCGGACAGTGACAAATTCTGCTTTTGCTCTATTGGTTGCTCTGTAATCTGTCACGGCCTTCACTGTAGCACAGGGAGTGTGTGGCTGTGAAGTCTGAGCTCTTTAACCAAACACAGAGAAGCTGCATTCAGCTTCTATGCACCTCAAATCTGGAACAAACTCAGAGAAAACTGCAAAACAGCCGAAACACTGAGTTCCTTTAAATCTAAACTAAAAATCTAAAAATGTTCAGAGTTGATTTTGAACAGCATTAATCGGAACATAGACTAACATATTTGATATGTATAGATTATGTTAATTATGGCACTTGACAAAATACAATGTCTGTTACTGGTTTTCACATTGGTTGACAGTATGATGTGTTAATGATTTTTCATGTTTTCATCTTCACTTTGAGCTGCCTTATTGCTCAAATGTGCTACACAGATAAACATGATTTGACTCTAAGTGGGCAGATTGTAGCAGAAATGTTTGGCATGCTGATCAGAAACACAATGCACTAAATACTCGGATTGCTTCATGAATATAGTATCTAAAGATGAACTTTTCCTTTACTCTTTTAACTGATGACAGACTTATTATGAAACGTTTGACTATGACATCTTACATCTAAATACAGCAAAAAGAAATATATAAATGAAACGTTGCTGTGTGAGAGAGAGATCAGGTTCTGCCCAGGGCAACTCATCTCTCAATTTTTCCTCTGAGATTTCATCTCTCTCTTCTTTTTTTTTTTACATACTCTATCACACTCACAGTCACACACACACACACGCACGCCTACACGCACGCACACACTCTCTCTGTAAGAGTGCTCAGATGTCACAGGTTTGCACATAAGATGGTATCTTTTCCAGTGTAGATTTGGATCGTTCATACTGAATATGAATCCAGGTTAGGTCCAGTTAGGCGGATGAACGCTGCTGCTGCTGAGGGCCTTCATCACAGGGCCAGGCTGTCTGTGTCTGGATGATTCAAGGTGACATGAGGACATGTACCACACATCCTGCAAGGACTTGAATGCACTTGGAAGAAGAAAGGGGAACAAAAGAGGCCTGATGGAGAACATCAAAGATACCTGAGTTAGATGAAGATAAATACAACAAGTCCTTATCCTTTTATAGAGCCAATATTCCTACAAATGCATTCCAAAACCATGTTAACATGTCATATCCTAGAGGAGCTAACGCTGTTATATATCTGCAAAAAGATGGCCGACATTTTGTTAAAGTCAGACTATTAAGAATGGGACATCACTAAATTGCTTATAAAGGTTCGTGTCCCAATTTAGGTCAAAATAGCATGTTAAACGTTTCAGTGCTTTTTAAAATTCAATCACACATCATATTATCTCTCCCAGGATCAAAACTCAGAACAATTCTTTTATTAGAAGTTTATCTAATGTGGAGAAAATTCAGGCAAATTAAGAGCAGTAACCCCCTAAAAAGACCCAGCTCTCTCTTTAATCACTGATTGACTTTTCATCCCAACCGTTCACCTTAAATACTGATGATTTTCTATAGTGTGATTTGGGCTACACACACACACTCACACACACAGAGGCCCCTCTGCACGCTAATCTATAGACAAATGAGGCTGGGCTAACGGAGTGCGGCACTGAGAGAAAAGATTGACTCGGAGAGGGAGGCCTAATTAGCAGAGACTCATTAGGAGTCTTTAAGAGGCTGTGATTAGGGATGTTTGTTCACACAGCATGCTGCTGCTGCTGCTGGCCTTAATGAATGGGACAGATCACTTGCTAGTTTAGCCTAGAGCGTGACGGTGGTTGGAGGAGGGGGGAGCATGAAGGATGTGCACGGCAACATGGCTCTGTTCCAGGGAATCATTTATCTGCAGTTAACTGATATTAAACACAGGAAGGAGAGCATCTGTGGAGCACTTTTATGTTTTCTTTATTTGTAAATTGATATCTTATACCTACCGTGGTGTATTAGTTCCAGTGAGACCTAATTTTCAACGACTTTGGAATTTTGAGATGATGCTCAGAAATTTTCTGGAAAAAACAAGGAAATTTCTGAGTTCCAAAAGTAAAAAAATTATAAGAAAAAGATCAGAAATCTTGAGATTAATCTCAAAATTTCTGAATTTTTATTTTTATTTTTTAAAGAAATTGACTCCTTTTTTTCTATATAATTTCTCCTATTCTCCAGATGCCTAATGAAAGAGCAAAATTGAAAACTAACTAAATTGACCAAAATGACAGAAATGCAGTGATTACAGACAGACGTTTCCCATTTGCATCCTGTTCTGACTGCAGGGGGGATCATTCATCATGACTTACAGAGTTAGTCTGAAAGAAAAGGAAGCAACATTGACTTTTGCTGGGAGGAACTCTGGTGAGAGGACTGGGTCCCCTGTGAGAGCTTTGAGATGAAAGAGCATGTCAGTATCTGCTGCTTACTGAAAAGACTAAAAATGATCTGTGCTGATAAGTCAGTATTCAGTAAGTTGCTTCAGTTTTCTTTAAAAAAATGTTTTTAATTCAGACGCCAACATTTTGTGAAAAAACACTGTAAAACTGACCAATAAATAGATTGAATTTTTTATTCCTTAATAATAAAGAAAACTTGTCTTTGACTAATATTTAAATTGGTTTGATGTTTTGTAACACTGAAATGTGAAAAACAAGTAAAAAACAGGAAGATTTGGCTAATTTTTCAAAAATAAAACATGTAGGAGCTTCTTAAAGAGACAGAGGCCAAATTTCAACATGTAAATTAAACAGGTAAAGAGGTAAGTTTTCATCTTCCAAAGAATAAACATGTAATACATTATATAACCCAGTGCAGTTAACTGAAGTCCCAAAAGACCAACACAAGTATAGTTACATGGTAAACAACAAATATTTGTGACTCAGAACTCAACAAACTATTTCCCAACCAGCTTGGAAACTTTGACAAAAAATGAGTTTTCCTAACCTTAAGACTCTGAGATCTCTCAGTAATCACTACGAACGTCCCGCATCAACAGTTTGAAAGTGAACAACTGAGTGCAAGCTATCTGTAAACCCCAAACTACTTCACATAAACCTGATAAGGTCTACGGCGCCATTCCCCTCTCATTTCCCTGAGTCCCTCCCGTTCCACTTCCTGAACCAGGGCAGATTGTCTGGAATAAACTCCAATCCTCCTTAAAAGAAGAGCGCAGGGGATGGAGAAAGCTGAGAGGATCAAGGACGCCAGGGCCAAAGTAGAAGCTCTGTCTCCTGTTAGCTCTCTTATCCATCCATCCTCACGGCTCCATGTCTCCCCCTGCACTTCCCTCCCGTTGCCACTGGTCAGCGCTGCAGCAGTGCGCCTCTGTGGGGATTGCAGCAGCGAGCAGAGAGACTGATCCATTTATTTGTTTTCTGAATCTGGGATTTGCTGAGATAGATTAGACAACAAAAGCATATGGAAAAGATAAAGAACACTTAGGTAATGGATTCTGGCAGACTCTTCCAGAGAACTCATCCTCTTTTTCTCTCTCAGGCCGCACATCTTTTTCTCTCTGCTCTAAATATGCTTTTTTTTTTTTTTTTTTTTTTTTTTTTAGGACAGAAGAAATTAAAGACTGCAAATATGTGTGAGGACTCTGCAATAAGTAAAGCAGCATATTATGTGGTGGACTGGAGCATATGCTTAAAAATATGAGGAAAGCTATTTAATGTTTATACTGAATAAAATTCTGTTATTTATTGAAATGTGAGCAGTTATGATTAAAAAAAGTACACAGCACTTTTTTACATACAGTATAGAGGGTTTTGGGTGATGTACTTATTTTTTCACAGACTTGATGTTTCCAGCTGAAGAGATAAGGTAACTGCAGAAAACAGTCTGTAGTTTTAAGCATCCAGCCAATAGGACCTACACTGGATTCATACGCTTCGAAAGTTATTACATTTTGTTAAGTTATAATCCGTATCTTTAAAAAGTATAATACTAGTATATCTAAAAAAAATTTTTATATTGACTGGCAAGAAATACTGCACTTTTTCACATTTTTTTTAGATGTACTGATACTGAAGACCAATTGGTGGATAATTATGAACTGAAAAGAAGGAGATGCTTAGTCTTCAATGTGTTTTATAAAAGTTTGGAAATTGTGGCATGTGTTTTACCTCAATACTCCAAAATAAACCCAGTCCAAACTATTTCCTGCAGAAGTCAAAAGGATATTCGTGGGATCTGCATTTAATCTCAGGGTACAAGTGGCTGTTCTGTGAAGGACACACAGATTTGTTACAGATTCAGTGAAGTGACTCGTCGTGGGTTCAGAAAATTTACCCTGCCAAGAGTAGCAATGTTTCATAGTGATGTTACTCAAATAAAAGTTAAAAGTACAGTAAAAATACTCCCTAAAAGTTAATTTTTCCCCAAACATTTACTCAAATAAATGTAACTGATTAAATGTAACTATGCACCACTGTTTGGTTTGTAAATATAAAAACTGTTAAATATTCCTTTCCTTTCACTACAGTGAAAGGAAAGGAATATTGGTATATTGGTTGCATAAAATTCAGTAAATGCAGTAAATTATTTATTATGCGGACACAAATTTCATTATTAGGTGAGCTTTAATTGTAAAAACAATAACTGGGATTTTAATGATTTCTTCTTGCTGCAAGGGAACAATATTAACAGCTGCTCCACTATGTGGGCTGGTAAAAATATGGTATTTGGGTGTTTTATTGTATTGAATTTGAGTTTTGGGAAATGATCTTAAGGTGTCTGACTTGGTGTTGCACGGATGGGTCCCAGAACCCAACTCTTTGTATCAGACAAAACAAATAGTGAACTCCATAATCTGCATAATCTGTGAAAACAAATCCAGATTTTAACTTTATTCCGCATCCTGCACGTATAAAGTTAAACGTGAATTTTTATGATTTATGTGTTTTGGTGGAAAACCTTTGTTCAGAAGAACTTCTTTCACAACAACTTTACAACGTTTGAACCCTTTTGCTCATTTTATGCTATTAGAGGAGAATAATTTCAAAGCGATTCAGAAAACACCTCCAGTTTCATCACATTAATGAAAAAACATCAGCACTATGCCTCTTTAATGAGTTTAGACTTTAATCAACACTTGGAAAAATGATCATCGCTAATAGATCCCAAAGAGTTCATTATTTTATGAGGGGATTGAGCGTGTGAGGCGCACACAACAACAGCAGCACGCTCGCAGCAACACGGTTCTCTTTTTAAATAACAAGAACAAACCAGCTTCAGCGACACAACTCTTATGAATTATCACCTCCCGGCTCGTGGAGGTTTATGAATACAAATTGAATTTCCGCCGCAACCTTGTTGCCGTCATGCCTCATTTGATTTATTTCTTAATGAATATTTCTCTATTAAACTCGCGAGATGAGAAAACATCTCAGGACTAAAATGAGACCTTGCTTTTTATCAGAGCCCATTCTTCCCCTCGTCTCGAGGTACATTACACGTCTGCTCTCATTGCTGCTTTGGATTGAACAGTTTGCTTTGGCAGACAAAAGAAACTAAGACAGTGGTGACAAAGTGTTATGCCTATGGATGTTTGCTCCACTCTGTAATGGTTGTACTCTTTTAGTTTTTCTAATTTGACCAATAAAAGACACCAGTATTTCTCTGTCTTACACTGAATTAAGAAACTGTCACCTGGGTTAAAGACAGATAAGTAGATCTGCCTGATGGATTCAGAGACTAAGCCCTCTGCATTGACTGTCCAGTGTGACAAAGATGCTGTTAATAACATTGCTCAACAGGCGCTGTTGGGCAGATTCTGCACGAACACTATTTACCTGGTAATGTTGTGTAGATAATGTGCGACTGACCGCACACATGTTAAATAATGTAGCTGCTAGTTTGGGGCCAAAGAATTGAATTTAAATAGTATTGACAGGCTTAGCTGCCAGGGTTTGGGAGGTGTGCAGTCAGATATCCCATCCCCCTTTACGCCGTTCGGTTGAGAGGAAAGAATGAGCCGCTTCCAGCAAAAATAACTCAGAGGAATGACGGGGTAAAATAAAAAGAAGAGGGAAGTAAGGAAACAGCTTTGGAGTTCCATGTCCGAGAAATGGAGGCAATGGAAGGCGGGAGCGGGAGCAAGGAAGAAGGATGTTAAGAGACGGAGTAAGAGTGAGACATGGAGACATCACGCCATGGCCAGGGGCGGCCGCTCCAGTAAAGTTGTTAACGAGTGTATGGACAGGGGTGTCAGGCAGAGCAGAGGTCCATCAGGGAAATGAGACACCTGGCTTCTGTTATGGCCCCAGGTGCATTATGGGAGGACAAAAGGAAACTTTGTCGGAAATGGAGGGGATGGAGGAAAAGACAATGGGAAATTCAATCCCTTAGCAAAATTTTTATCTCAAGATTTTTATTTTTTTTGTATTTTGTTTTGCTTGAATTAGGGCTGTCAATGTTAACACATACGATTAATGAAAAGCATTTCAATATGTTAATATTGTATAATGTTGATTAATCTCATTACATTGTTTGACCTAAAAGTCTCTCCCACAGAGGGTTACCCAGTTCACAGCAGAGCGGCCTGGTCTGCAGTCAGCAGAGTCACAAACACGAGTGAAAAGATGAGCGAGGAGAATCTGACTGATGAGCTCAGCGGCAAAATTCACTTTTTAAAGCATTGATGGACATTGGGATGAAATCATGGTAAGGCCTACTTATTGTATTGATGAATTACCCTTCCCCTGAAACACAACCATTTCATAATTACATTTCTAAATTACATTTGAAACAAAAGGACTTTGTTTAAACTATCCTGAACATGAAAATCTGGAAAACTGAGATGTTTGGTTTGACAAAATAAAAGATTTTCTTTAACATTTTTAGGAAAATGTGCATTTTTACATTTTAATTCCATCAGATCAGTGTTGAAGCAGAAATGAATGCTCAATGGGCCAAGAGAGGCAGCTTGCTGTCTAACTTTGTTGTTTATGGCGTCACTTGTGCATCAGATTTAGGGGTGTACCAGAAACACAATACAAGGTTCCAGCTTGGGACTTTTGCCTATATATTTTTTTAAAAATTCAATTAATTGGGTTAAATATATAACACGCTAAAATATATGTACTGTAATTGATAAATAAAAATTAATACATTACATTTCCATCTGTAATTTTAAGTGTTTGATACATTAGGTGGTGCTAGTATCTGCAAAATATGGATTGAGCTGCTTGGAATAATTAAAAGTCACATGTAGAGATAAACATATCTAATTATAATATGATGGATTGGAGAGGTTCCAGTTTGCTCTTGGAAATGAGTCTTCCTGACACATCTGATGTAATGACAGAAGTTCCTCAAGGTCTAGGTCTCTGACATTATGCTTTTTAGCTAATCAGACATTTCTTGTATGAAATTGCCTCATCAGCTTATACCGTATATTAATTCAGATGATTTTTCAAGTAATTGGGGGACCTGAAAAACACAGGAACATGCCATCTTTGATGCTGCTACATAAATCCAAAGGTTTACATAAATACCTTTCGACGGAAAAGTAGCAGCAATTGTGGAGGACTGATACCTAACTTTATATAGAAACACGAATGATTGTTCTTCTCAACAACTGTCTTTTATGAAACTGTAGACTTTAAATTTCCTCTAACACAGAATTGTATCTCACTGCTGTGGACATTTTTAGTTCTTTTAAAATGCTGAAGTCAGCTAAAAGAAAAGGCGAACATCTGTTAACTTCAGCCAATCTGAGGATTTATTAACATTTCTAACAAGCTCACAGTGATGGGACATCTTTCCTCTAGGTATAAGGAAAGTACGACCCACGAGAACTTCACAGAACGCCACTTGCGATCCAAACTGATTTGGACTATAATGTTGGTGCAGAATGGAAAACGTTCCATCCAGCAAAAACCCTAGAAAGAAAAACACCAACGGGAGATCACAAACACTTGTGTTTGTGATCTCCAGCCATGATCCCTGTAGATCACGACTGTTTAGTCTACAGATCTCTGGTGTTTATTCCATTAAGACCCCAGGAAGGGTTATGTCTTAAACTTCCTCCAGACCTGATCTGATGTAAACATTTAGATTACAGGAGCAACACAACAAATGTAAGTCAGACACCTCTCACATGGTTCCTGTTGTTCACTCTGTCGGGAATTTACATGTTTAAAGCTGCAAAAAAACAACCAACTTACCAAAGATATGAAACACGCATCCTTAAGCTATTATGAAGAAACCTCAGATTTAATCTGTTATCATCGCTTTTAATGATAAAGACAAACATGTTTCTCTGAGCATTAGTTGGTTGTTGCACACACAGGGTGAGCGGCGGCCTCAGGGTGTGCACTTAGTGGGGATTGTAATGGGACAGCTTTAAGGAAGGATTAATGCTGTATAGTCAAAATGAGAAAAACACTATTGCAGAAACAAACAGGCTATAATCAATAACACAAATGCAACAAAAAGGAGCAGATACATTCCTATCATGTTAATATCCACAAGTAAATAGAAAATTAAGCTTTTAAATTATGATTCAGATTTATTAATAGGAACTCTATCCAAACCACCCTGAACTTGGAAACAGTTATCACCATAAAAAATAATAACTGCTTGTACCATCCTTGGCTGCAAAAACTATCATTTATTTTGCAACATCTGACTAGAATCCCATGCAGATTTGCATCTAAACTTTAACTAGGCCACTTATTTGAATCATTCAGAGGTGGAGCTGCTGGTAGTTGCTTCAGATAATTGTCCTGCTGAAGGACGAAGAGCAGAATTTATGGTTATCTCAACCACAACAAGTCATTCTGGTCCTGAAAAAGGTGAAGCATCACATTACCACCGCCATGTTTGTTACCTCTGACACATCATGACACGCACTTTACAAAAAGTCACACTTTTGTCTTGTCAGTCTACAGAATATTTGTAAAACGTTTTGGAGACCATGAAGAGTTTGGTTTTTTTGGGGTAAATGTGAGACAGATCTTTGTGTTCCTTTAGGTCAGCAGATGCTTTTTCCTTGGAACTCTCCCATTTTGATCCAGTCTCTTTTTGTTATTGCTGAATCATGATCTCTGACCTTAACTGAGGCAGGCAGGGCCCACAGTGCTTTACATGGGTTCGTCTCTGACCACCTGGGTGAGCTGTCAGTGCATACAGTGGTGGCTCCTGGGAAGGTTCACCACTATTCCCTAATTCCTTCAACTGTACTTAATGGATCTCATGTTGTCAGAAAAGTTCTGTTAATATGTTTTATTGATTATACAGATCTAACAGTTGTCAGGTGTGGGTGTGGATAGAGGCGGAGCCACTTGGCCAATCACAGTGATTGGCCAAGTGGCTGTGAACATCCAGCGATTGGCTGTTCCCTTGGGGAGTTAACTCACCAGCAAACTTGTGGAGCAAGCAGTTCTCCTCCAAATCAGGTGGTGGCAGCACTGATAATATCAATATACTTTCAGTATTATTAACTACTTTCAAGGCCTTCAAGAAAATATCTTGTCTTTAGTGAATTATTTTAAAATATGGATGTTGTACTCCAATAATTGAGTATCGGGTATGGCAGGTGAAACTGAACAAAAACAGACTAATTAATTAGTTAATTTAAAGAATTCCGTCTTTGCATAAAATACCACAGGCTGGTTTTGATAAATTGCTCTATGTTGAGAAAAAATTGAGATCCCAAACTTTTATTACTTACTCAACTTTTCATTGCTTCATAAAATCTTTTTATCTGAAGCAAAAATGAAAAACATAAATAAATAAATCTCTAAGAAGCCTAATACATTTTTGCCAAACTGTATTGTGCTTTTACTGATTTGCTGAACTTACTGAAAGGCTGCAGTAAATAGAGAATTTCATTAATTATCACCTGCAAAATGTTGTTTTTATAAATGTTAGTCTGTAGAGAGTTTGTTTTACCTTTCATCTTTAAGTATGTCAGAGGATCATAAGTTCACATTTAATTTTCAATATTTTAATATAGGTCAGTCTAATATCTTCCACATTTTTAGCCACCTCCCCTCTTAGCCTGTGATGTTCCCTCTTTGCATGATAAACAGTTTTTCACCCCCCACAATATGTACGTGGCCCATATTCAGTCATGTGTGTTGCACACTGTATGGGAGCAGACAGATTCTGCTTTGGCTATGGCAGAGGAAAAAAAAAAACTAAAGTAAATAAACAGTTAAATTAAACATGCAGAGTAATAAGGTTAGCTGTTTAGGTTTTCCAGAGATTGATATTTCCAAGCAGAGCTGCAGGAGAGGGCAAACTTAATGACAGCAGACCTAATGCCATCAGGGGACTTCAGAGTGTGTCCAATACTTTAAGCAATAGCGTTAATGGCGAATTTGAAAGAATTTAATTTTCAACTTCAAACGGCAGCGCCTCTTTGGAAAGCCGCCACCCACGGCCTCCGCATGGCCGGATTCTGCGGAGCTTCTGAACTCGCTTCCTCTCACAGGGAGGCAGAGGAGGAAATCGTGTCGGTGTCGGCGGGCGACGCGGGGAGGCAGGCGGCTAAAAACTTGGGAGCAAAACAGTCTCGCGACTTGCAGGGTGACGCTTGTTAGGCTCAGGCCCAGAGGAGGGAGCATGGCCAGTAAGTAAGGTTATTGGGAAATAATTAGCCTAGCCTGGGAATCAGCAGGGATAGCAAAGTCCTCTGGGGTAGAACGCCGATGCCCCTGGCCTCGTTTCCACAGCTAATTAACTTTGAAGAGAGCCTATTAATAAGGCTGTCTTTGTAGAAAAGGCCTGAAACTATAAGCAGAAAGAACTTTTTTGACGTGTCTGGAATTCAATTCTTTGCTGAAACTGAAAGTAATACACCAGTCATGCAGTAATTGTGAAAATAATGACAAAATGATATACTATTACCAGGCTTTACAGTATCTCAAAACTTCACCAACCTTCCCCTAAGAGACAGATTGTCCAATCAATTCCAACAAAACATTTTGCCCCAGATCGCTTGGTTTCCCCACTCCTGCCTCCTCAGTGGACGTGGGCCCCAGGAGGCCACGCCACGTCCCCGTACCTGTCATCCCACAACCAGCTGCTGTTGGCCCCAAAGCTCAGGCCTGCTGGAGGAACAGAAAAAAGGCCCCGGGCTGTGTGGGGTTGACGCAGGTCTCACAGCCTAATCACCTTCCTCCCACGACAGCACTCATCAAGACAGCGGCTTCAACAAATCAATCTCCCTCTGACAGTTCATTTAGACTGAATTAATTTGGAATTAGGGGCCATTACTGCAATTGGCAGGCGTGGGTATTCCCCGAACGCAGGCTGTTATCCTGCTTTGGGGATAAAGAGAAAGAGCCAGCTTTTGGTTTTTCTCTCTCTCTCTTCAGGATCGTCTGGATCAAGCGTTTTTTTCAGTGCTGATCACAGGGCTGAGTGGGGCAGACATTGGATTTTCAGTTTAACTAAATGATTATTTTTCTCAATCAGCAGACAGATGATGCTGATCGTTTGTGCTGTTGTGGTTTCTTGTTGGGGCCCAAAAGAAGTAAAATAGGTGTTTATACGAGGCATGTTACTTTATTAAAAGTTAAATAGAAACCCTGGTGGTTTTAGCAAAAATAAACCCAGACTTTTCAGGAACAGTGTCAGAACAGAATAAAGCAGTAATAGTATAAATTTAGTATTTATTAGTTTATTTTTACATTTTCAGTGTCTATTACCTTGCTAGAACATGCATCAAACAAAAGCAGAAGCAACTATTTATTAATATTTTAGCAGTTTGTTAACAGGTAGTTTTATCGATACATTCTGCCATTACCGACCCTTTCGAGGACATTTTATGGTTTTCTTGTTGCCTATGAAACTAAAATAAGTTTGTCACCCTGCTCTACAAGGTACAGACATTCAATGTTCTTCTGATATTCATATCCATGGAAAAAATTCTATATTTTGTCAAATGACAAGCACACATACCATTGTAATTTTACAAGACAGACCGACACAAATTCTCTATTTGTATGATTTTTGCTCAAATTTACTTCACAGAAACACGGCAATTTCAAAACAACTTAGTGTTTTGATAAAAGGATTTTGCTCTAGGATGAGATGAAGTTATATTTTAATCAAAATTATTGCATTCCACAAATCTGCAGTGGAAACACGCAAGTTGTGTAAAACAACCGGATGTTACTACTGGCAAAAACAACAAAGAAGATGACAGGAAGTATTTGGAGGATGATGGTGTGGCATTTTTAATGATTTTTCGCATAAACAAACTTATTCCTGTGTGATTTTGTTTCCTTTTTTAAAAAATTGAATTTTGCCCAGAAAATCCTGTCGAGATTAAAATTTTATTTTGCAAGAAAATCCTGGCCAAGATTGCAGCACACAGAGGTTACAGAACACAGAGGTTACAGAACACAGAGGTTACAGAACACAGAGGTTACAGAACATTATGTTTCTTACTTAATGGAAACACAGCAACTGCAAAATTGTGTATTTTTTTTCACCAAGTTTTGCAACATTTGTAATGAAAATCCATCTATTCTGAAGGGAAAGAAGCATGCAATACAAAAAAAAGTATGCATTTGTTTTAACATGACAAAAATATGATAAATGGATTGAATATGGATACTTCACCACGCTGTAAGTTTCTGTGTATTTACTACCTTGAGTTTGCTGAACCATCAGCCTCTGTATCCGACTGAGAGTCAGTGTGCTGGAGGTTTACTCAGGGTTTATGCCCTCATGACCTGAGGTCTGACCACGACAGCTCATCTCCCTGGAGACGAAGCTTTGAACACAAAAACACTCCAACATCACAAGTATTACGTCACGGAGGCACACACTGACTGAGAAAAATCCTTAAAACACAAAGCTGCCTTGCAGATTCGGGGAAAGTTTCATTTCACATGTATCATTTTGTCACGTTGTAGTTCAGGTTGTTGGAATTTCAACAAAGAAATCTTTCAAACAATGTGTTTCAGTGGCAAAGATCAGACATAAAGAAGCAGAAAGTCTGGTGGTTCTTTAGGACTTTAACATAATAACAGTTCTGATCTGAGGACACATTTGGAAGATAAATGTGACTCAACTAATACATTTCCAACAGTGTTAACCAACCAAAACAGTGTTTTTGTATTCTTTTTAATCCATTTTATACTTCCATTCTGGATTGATTTGGTACCACTGGTAATTACATACATCAACTGTTGTGCAGTGACAAACTAGGACACCCAGTGCAAGAAAAGAGATGAAAAATTTTCTTCTCATCTCTGGAGTATCATACAGTTTTGTTGGAGGTTTTTACCGTGATGCTGAATTCCAGGAGACGCCAGGCTGGACAGGAAATCTTTATAAGAAACTGTGATGACCAAACCACAGTCCACTAGAGTTGGTAACTCTCTTGTGCATCTTTTATTCATTCATCCAATCACAAGGAAACTAGTTTGCAATAAAATGTTAACTGGTTCGTTGAAATACCAAGCAGGCACATTTAGTTACTTATGTACTTTTATCAGCTCACTATCCATATTTGTTTGTGCTTATGATTCATTATTATTTCTTTTATCAGTTCTGATCCCTTTAGCTGCTAGTCTGAAGATGGTGGCCAGGAATGGCAGCATGCTTAAATCCATGCAGGTGATTGGACTACACCACCCTTTCCTGCTGGAGAGGGGAAACTTTTATTTATTTAAACAAGCTTTTGTATTTAAGTATATATTTTTATTTAAATATTAATACTTTTGGTTTCCACTTTTGCTGTTTACTTTAGTAACAAACTGTGTGTTATTTGTTATAGTCAGTGGTTGCATTATGTTGTAATGGTGTCATTTCTATGGGATGGTCAGTTATTGTTTGCTTGTGCTGCTAGTGAGTTTGTTCACATATTTTTGCTTTTGACCTATTTTATAAGTTCAACATTCATATCTTTAAATATAATATTTTAAGTTCAAATAAACCCCTATATTTCCAAATACTCCCTGTGAGTTCTTCTGTTTTCTCCTACTTTCAAACACTTAAACAGCAGGTTCACTAAAGGAGGATGTATGGCGGATGATTTGTTTGAAGGTTTTAATAAAGTAAAAATCTTCAAAAGTTCAAATCAAATTGCTTATATCATGTTAATCAAACTTTACCACACAAGGCAGCCATATTGAACGCTGAGGTCAGACATGGTGAGAAACCTGTAGTTTCACTAGCTTCAGAAGATCTTGCTACTCGTTTTTTTTTTTTTTTAAAGTTCAAACCTAAATATTGTAATGAAAATGTTCGGTTGTTCATGGACTTTTTTAAGGATCACAAATTTGATCTCAGACCTCTGACTCTGAAGTTTGATTTTGACTAATGGGAGTTTTGCAGATTTCATGATGTCGCTTTTTGCTGTAAACAGATGAGGTGTGTTAGGTGTGTGTGCAGGGCTGTCCAACCATGAGATCAGAGTAAATATTAACCTGACACCCTGCTGTGGAAATACCACAGTGATTTACAGGGGCTGTGGCAGGGGGGATGTGTGGGAGGGGACACGGACATTAAGCTAAGCTGAAAGGTAAACTCCAAAGTAATGCAGAATGTGAACACACCCCACCTGATACCCTCCTTCCACTGACCGTGGTAACGCTTTAAACCTTTTTCTTTTCTTTCTAAACCTCCAGAATCTCTGCTGGTCTGATGACATGTTCATTCAGCACTTTCACAGAGCTTAACCTCTGCAGCATAGCCTGATGCTTCCTATGACATTAACTATCAGCTAATTCAGGTATTCAGGAGTCAACAAAGCTAAACGTTTTTCTGCAAAATATTAAAGCTACTTTATAGTATCTGTGGTTCCATTACAAATGAGCACAAATCTTTGTCTATATTCGGTTAATGTCTAAAAACACAATTTTGCCATTGTAGTGTTTCCATTAAATAAGAAATTACATTTAAAGAAATTCTGCTACTACTTCCTGTTGTCTTCTTCGTCATTTTCGCCAGTAGTAACATTCTGATCATGTGACTCATGATGCAAAAAAAGTTTTTCATTGCAGTTTTGCGAAATACATCTATTTCAACACGTCCGAAAATCCAACTCATCCTAGCGCAAAAACGTTTCATTGAAAAACGGGAGTTTTTTATTTTTTATTTTTCTGCGTTTCCACTAAGCAAATTTACTTTCTAAATTTACCCAATTCTACAGCTAATGGAAACGCAGCTTCTGTCACCTTAAATGTTTTTGACTGTTATTTTGCTCCTGCTCAGAGCCGTTTCCTTCCTTCTGCTTCCCACCATGGGAGGGATGCTGTGATCTGAGGGTTTGAGGGTTTGAGAGTGATCACATTACAAATGCATGCTAAAGCCCAGAGCAGACAGTGCGGCCCTCTATTTAGTATGGTTCCAGGCCTGGGCAGAATGTTCCATCAGCCTGAGAAATATAATGAAGAGTCCACCGACACGGACCCCCAGACCTCATATGTGGATGTAAAGCACAGCGTAATGTCCTTGGTGACGGGCATGCATGTGGTTAGTGTTTTTAGGAAAGGAAGAAACGAAAAAGAGACTTTTTGAAATCATTTGTGGAGGAGGTGTGACATCTTAGCGCCGAACTGATAATGGAGTCAACATACTCTGGACACGTTTAGGAGGAGAAGGATGTATAAGAGGAATTTAAGACGGACAAACTGAACGGTTTTCATGCCACTATCAGACGCTTGTCATCTGTAATAATTTGGGTTACATAGTCAATCATAAGTGGGAAAAAAATAATTTTTCATATTTTCACCATGTTATTCATTCATCCATACACAGTTTCAAAACAAAATATTTAGTTAGCAAGAAACAATTGCTAATTTAAATAATTAGCTCCATTTTATTTTATTAGCAAGCTAAATATTTAGTGGACTAACTATTTGTAGTATTTAAGCTAAATATTTAGCTAGCCCAGAGCTAAGCATTTAGTTTGGGACTAAACAGCTTGCTCACTAAATATCTATGGAGGTGTCAAGCTAAATATTTAACTTGACACCTAAATCTTTAGTTTAAAGTTAATTATTTAGTTGGCAGGCTAAATATTTAGTTAATTAGTTATGCCTTTAGCTAGCTCAGATGTAAGTAAACATTTAACTAGCCTAGCGCTAAATATTTATTTTGAAGATAAATATAAATAAATATTCATGAAGCTTAATATTTTGCTAGTAAGCTAAATATTTAACAGAAATGCGCCGGTCCTGGTCAAAAGCAACCAATCAGAGCCAGGAAGAGGGTCTCAGCACTGTCACTCAACTTGGGGACATGCTGTGCTATTAGCGAGAAACAATTTACCATTACAATGGACAATGTTCTGATTTTTTAGAACATTTCTATTTTCTGGTCCCTCGGTTCTTACTCATGTTGTTGATTGCAAACATTGTTGCACCTAGCAACAATTCATGAAAAAGGCCTTTGCTTATGCATTTTAGCAAAGCATATTTAAGGTTGTTTATGAGACTTCCCCATCACTGAGTGAAGTTTGGTTCTCACTCATGTATATGAGTGAGAGTTTATATAAAGTTTATATATATATATACCCCACAAAACAATGTATTTTGTCCTGATTAACCGTCAAATAATAACTTGTTTACAGTAACGACATTGCAGACGGCAAACTATAGCCATTTATAAATATATTTACAAGCTGCCTGCCATGTAAATTAAAACCATGAAGTAATACAGCAGCTTAATGAAAGCCATGTATAAAATAAATTAAATAAAACTTAACATAATCTGCAATGAAATAAAACACATGAAACGAAACTTCGTTTTTAGGACGTATTTATAAGAAATCTGCTGAGTAAGCAGTATGTAACGAAGCACGGATGTGCGCATGCGCATTACCACAAGGTAGGACGGATTTAAGGGTGGCACAGATAAACAGAACACCTGTTGTGGAGTACTCTGAATTGTTATGTGTTACGTAGGTGAGGCCTAACAGATTTACTGACACAAATGGAACATTACGGCTTTCAATGTGATGATCCACTTGATATAAATATGGATATTTAAAACTTTGTTAGAAAAGGCTTTAGGTTTATTGGAAATGCAATGGGCATGAAGACGGAAAAGGAATGGAGAAAGGTTGGGAAAGGGTCAAATAAAAATAAGGGGATAAGAGTAGATGAGAGAAAGAAGTCTGTTTCTATACCTGCAGAAATAGAGGAAAAAACATAGCAATAATCAGGATATAATAACTACATCAGTGAAAAGTACATAATAAAGATGACACAAGATAGAGTGGATCTAAACACGTCAGTATCAATGGGAACCTGATGTATTGGCTGCACACAAGAAAAATTTTACTCTGTCAATTTTACTAAGTCAATAGAAAAAAAGCTTTCCAAAGTAATTCCCAGATAAATCAATCTAATTTATTGTAGATTACAACTCTTCAGATTTTGCTTTTCCTTTTTCATGTAAAACATTAAAAGGTTATGGAAGGAGCCACCATTTATCTTTTGTAAAATAGGATTTCACAAACCCGCCTCCCCCTCCGCAAACAAGATTTGAAGATTATCAGCAATGGAGATGCGGCCTAATCGCCGGATTTCTGCTGGTAAATGCCTGAAAGGCAGGTCTACAATTGTTCTTAGAAACATTATTTCTCTTAACAAGAATCAATAAATATGGATTAGATTTTTTAGATTATTTTCAAGAATGAACTTAAGTTGTGATATATACATTTGCCACAAAGGGGACACAGCAAACATCTGGAAAAGTTGATTCCATCAACTGAACTTTTTGGCCAACATGCAAAATATTAATCAGACACAGCACAACTGAAGGCAACTTTATTTATATAGCACCTTTGAGCCAACGACAATCCAAAGTAATTCTACAAGGAAGTTAAAAAACAACATATAATAAGAAAAAACACATCGAACAGATTAAATTGAAACAGGTTTAAAAAAATCTATCGATTTTTGAAAACAAGGCCACAGCAAATAGAAAGGTTTTTAATCTTGTTTTAAATGAACTCAGGTTGGGCGCACTCTTACAGTGAGCAAGACATTTATTCCAGATATGCTGACTGTCAGGAATTGAGTTTTTCTGTGTATTTATTTTGAGTTTCTGTGTTTTCTGAGTCTCCGTCTTGTCCTGTCTGCCCTTGATTGTTCCCAGGTGTGTCTTGTTCCCTGATTACCTCTTGTGTATTTAATGTCACCTGTGTCTCTGTGTCTTTGTCGGATCCTCGTCTGATGTGTGCTCGTTCCGTCGTCGTGTCCATTCGTTTATCCTGTTTGCTACCAGTGTTGAGCCTTAGCTTCCTCTCAGCTGTGCTGCCAGGTTTTTGGACTTTGGATTTGTTTTTCATTATTAAAATCATCATTTTCTCACATCTACGTGGATCCTCAGCGTCTGCCTCACCACCAACCATCACCACACTTCTTGACACTGACCTCTTGTTGTTTTTGTGACGACTCTCGCAGCAGCATTCTGGATAAGTTAACAATTATTAACTAAAAACAAAGGCATAAACAATTTTTTTTGATGAATCGTCTAGTTCTCACAATATTTTTTAGGTGATAATATGCTATTGTTATTAAAAATTTGATGTGGTTGAGAAGGTTCGGATCAGGATCCATGATCACCTCCAGATTCCTGGCTTTGTCAGATCATTTTAAAATAACATATTGAAGGCAGATGATCATTTTTAATGTATGCTCTTTTGGTCCAAAAACAAATTCTTGGGTTTTATGAGCACATCATCGCCAATGTAAAACATGGTGGTGGCAGAATCATGCTATGTGGATGCTCTCAGAGGCTTTAAACTGGTGGCAGAATAGAGCTGAAAACAGGACTGTCCTGGTTACAGGCTGCTCTAGAACGGAAACTGGAGCAGATGTTTATTTTCCAGTAGGATTCTGGCAAGACTTGGAAAATTTGTGTTCACAGATTTTCTTCATCAAACCTGAATGGAGCGGTTCACCAAATAAAGAGAGTAGGGAAGAGAATTTAGTCTGTAGACGAAGACTTCCGGTTGTAGATACGCACACTCACAAGCCAGATTTTCAAGACAAACAAAAATTTGATGAAAGCCAACTAACTCGGGCTGGTGTGAATGTTCCTTTAGTATGCCACCATTCCACAGTCTGCCCCTCTGCCCCGGCTCCCAAAGGAAAAGATTCTAGATCCGCCCCTGTGCTCTCCATCAACCCAAGACCTGATGCTTAAATTCAGCTGGTACAACGCTGCCATGGCTGATTTAACTCAGGCACCATGTTAAAGCTCATCAGACTGCCTCCCATCGAGGTGTTGGTGAATAAAACTTCTGAGTCTCAGATAAAGTCCATATGAACACGGTTTCCCCAATCTTTTCTGATCTTTTTACCTTTTAACTCTCCATCTATGTCTTTCCCTCTGCCTCAGGTTTTTCCCCCTCTCTTCCTTTCTCTTTCTGACATCCTTTTGTCCTCCCGACACCCAGCATTTCCCTATCAGCCGGACCGAGTGCTGATCTTAATCCTCTTACTGCACGGCTCCATTACCCACTTCAGCCATTTTTGCATTTACACCAAAAAAAGAGGGGGATCCTCTGCTCGTTCTCCAGACCCCAAAAGCTCAGCCCTCCGGTTCCCCCCCACCCTTCTTCGCATGTAGACCCTCCAACCTCTCATGACTTCTCTCATTTCAAAAGACTGAATTTTCAGTAAAACATGAATATCTGGAAGTGGGATGATATTCAAAAGGGATGGTGATGCTTTGGACAGAGGTTATGCAACTAACTTTTGTCCTTGTCAGGCCTCCTTCAAAGTGTTGACAGTGTAAATTCCCGGGTGGGCGTGGCCAAACGTTGGGATTATCTCCTGTTTTGAGTTGTTTTTAATCCTTAAAAGACACTCCTAGTCCTGATGCAGAGCCACACTGCTGCGTATCGGCAGAGGCATTTGCTGCTGCATTGTTGGAAACGCGCAGCAATCTTCTGCTAGCATATTTATTCATCGGAAATGCTTTTACATGTTTTTAATTCATTATGTAAGACCTTCGGTTTTCACTCATTCGCTTTATGATCTCTCTTTTTTCTCCCCTTTCTCTCCTCTAATTTACTGCTTCTCTCCAGGGAGAGATTAACCCTTAATCCCCCGACGTCCGCTGCTTTAATTGATATGATTTAACTACTACAAGGCCCTGGGAGGTTCCACACTGCTACCTCAGAGAGAATATTCCCTCCCCTTGCCTCTCCCTTTTACCCTGCCGCTCTAGATCTACTCCCATCTATCTCTTTCATCTCCTGCTGTTCCATGAGCCCACCCCTTTTGTTTTTTCCCCCCATTTCTTTTCTCACTGCTTTACTCCCAAGGGATAGCATGTGGAAGCAGAGCACTGTGGGAGTTTCTCTGTACCATGAGACCAAATGTTCAGATGAAACATTAGAGGACTGTGTAGAACCTTAAAGAAGCAGTAATATGTGTTTTCCAGGCACATATTGACATTTCATAGCATAATCAAGTAACTATGTTACATTTAGTTAACATATCCAGCATATAAAAATGCTGGATATATCAAATATAATTTAAAAGAAATTTAAAGCCTATAAATTGGGCCTCTGTCTCTTTAAAAACTCCTGGTCTTTCTGAAACTCAGCATTCAGGAAGTCATCACATCATGGCTCCTCTATTAAAACTTTTAACTACGTTTTTATGAGCGTTGCATTGAGAAGTAGTTAATATAATGAATAAGATGCACAACTTCAGCAGATGTTTGCTAATTGATGCTGGCTAGTCTGAAGGAGCTGAGTGAGGGCTGCTCTGTGAGGCAGAAGCTGGGAAACTGCAGACTCGAAGGCGGAGTTTGGTCCACCCAGGCATTTTGCATATCTGAATGGTTGCCATGGAGATTAAAAGATTTCTAAAACATGCATGAACGAATCAAAGCAACACTCCATGTTTGTTTGTTTTTTTATATATGGGAATGACATTACAACAAGATGCAAAGCTTTAAAAAATTTATGTAACATAACACTGCCCCTTTAAGTAGATTTGGATGGTGAATATTGTAAGGTGGATATGTTCCTGAAAAAAAAAAGAAAACAACTCAAGTTCTCAGAAAATCCAGTATTACTTGCCCAAAGCAGGAACTTAATAACCATCACTGGAAGTGTTCCTGCTGGTCTTAATGTCAGACTTTTACATCCATGCTCCCAAGCTGTTGTAGTACATGATCTAATGTACCACATTTGATGATGTGCTACCATGAGTCAAGACTTGAGATGATTTAGGTCTGCAGAGGCCATATTTGTGTCCACTGTGTGTCTCTCAGTGGATTTAAAGCTAAACCACAGAGGAAAATCCCAGGATTTTCAGGCATTTACCAGCAGAAATCCGGCGATTAGGCCGCATCTCCATTGCTGATAATCTTCAAATCTTGTTTGCGGAGGGGGAGGCGGGTTTGTGAAATCCTATTTTACAAAAGATAAATGGTGGCTCCTTCCATAACCTTTTAATGTTTTACATGAAAAAGGAAAAGCAAAATCTGAAGAGTTGTAATCTACAATAAATTAGATTGATTTATCTGGGAATTACTTTGGAAAGCTTTTTTTCTATTGACTTAGTAAAATTGACAGAGTAAAATTTTTCTTGTGTGCAGCCAATACATCAGGTTCCCATTGATACTGACGTGTTTAGATCCACTCTATCTTGTGTCATCTTTATTATGTACTTTTCACTGATGTAGTTATTATATCCTGATTATTGCTATGTTTTTTCCTCTATTTCTGCAGGTATAGAAACAGACTTCTTTCTCTCATCTACTCTTATCCCCTTATTTTTATTTGACCCTTTCCCAACCTTTCTCCATTCCTTTTCCGTCTTCATGCCCATTGCATTTGCAATAAATAGAGACGTAGATGGACTAATACTACTTATGCATCAACATATCGCTTTATAGATTCATACAAAGGTTAGCAGCTTAACCCCATTTATATACTCGTGTTGTCTTAGCAACCTTGTGCAAACTTGAGTTTTAAACGAAAGCAGAAAGATTTATTCTTTTGTGAAATTTTTGAAAAGATTCATGAACCTGGCAATCTTAAAGTGGCAGTGTTATGTTTTCCAGCCACATTTTATCATTTTTACAGCACCATCAAGTTACCTTCAGTTGTTCTAAAAATGATGCATTTATAAAAGAAATTTCACTTTGTAATTTAAGTTGAAATCAGATGTCTGTCTCTTTAAAAACTCCTCCTCTTTCTGAAACTCCACCTTCAGAAAGTCATCACAACATGGCTCCCCTACTAATTCTTTAACAACGTTTTTACCAGCATTACACTGAGAAGTAGCTCCTACAATGAGCTCAGCAGATGCGCAGTTCCACCAGGTGTTTACCAATTGCTGCTGGCTAGTCTGAAGGAGCTGAGTGCGGGAGTCGCAGGAGAGGGATGTTCTGTGAGCTAGAAGCTCGAAAGCTTAGAAACTGCAGCTGTGAGGAGGAGCTGCACCTTGGTCCACCCAGCTGAATGGTTGACATGGCAGATTAAAGGATTTCTAAAACTTGCATGAAAATCAAGACAACACTCCAGGTATGCTTTTGATGAGGGAATAATGTTACAACATAATCTCAAGCTCAAAAAAGTCAGTTTCACATAATACTGCCCCTTTAATAACATCCAAATGTTCAGAAAACACATAAGGGGAGCTAAACAGAGCCGCGTGCTAAAAGATGTTCTAAGTTGACTCAAAGTTTCTACAAACTTTTTCCACATCGTTTGAATCTGCCTCAGAAATAAAGACGTAGCCAAATAGCCTCTGCGGCAAACGGGGATCCTCTGACCAATACTTCTTGGTTTAGCCAACTTGCTGCCATCTTAGGATCAGACTCAGCTCCTATTTGCCAGCCAAAGAGGCTCAGCAGCTCGACCTCAGCGGTAGCCTAATGGAGCCACGACGCCTCCTCCAGCCCCTCCCTGCCTCAGTCATCCCATCCCGAGTCTTAATTCACACACTTTGAAGTATTTCGGTCTGGGCTGAAGAGTCACTCAATCAATTACGAATGAAATAATCTCCTTATATGATATTTCAAGGTTCCTCCAAGTAGAGGAGGGGCAATGGGAGAACAGATTATGGAAGCCAAATCAGTCTCTCAGCTGCGTCTAAAGTGACAGGGGTAGAATCACAGGAGAGGATGGCGGGAAATTAAATAAGAAAAAGAGATTATGCAGAAGTGTGTCACCTCCAAACACCACTGTGAAATCTCCAACCTGATCCATGAGGAGTGGAGGACTGAGAAAGGATTTTTGCAAGCTGTGTTTTTAAAAGGGAGCCATGATTGCTGAGGAAGCTTTCTGCCCCCAACTCTGAGAGAGAAATGCAAACACATTGGTGGGAACAACTGAAAAGAAAACAAGCTCAAGGAGTCAAAGATCGCTTGTTCTACTGCATAAAGTCTAATTATTTGTCCGATGAACTCTGAGGTATCCCTCACGAAGTTCTGATTATAATCCAACACCAGGGCGAAGGGGTTCAACTTTCGGTTGTGAAGATGTAAATAAACCTGAGATCAGGATGCTAACATTCTGACGATGTGTGTAACATGTTAGCTGCTTCATTATGTCATATTATGCATTTTCATCAGGGGTGCACAATGTATTGGCACTAACTTTGATAAATGAAATTTGGCCGACATCAACAGCTGATGTTTATTTGTATCTTGTTGCCGTTTGTTTCTGGCAGCGGAAAGACGAAGGTTGGTCATGTGACAAGGAAACAGGACTGTGGGGAGTTTAACTGAAACAGTGACGTGGTTGTGATTTTCAAGGTGTCAAAAGAGTAGGGAAATATATATCATATATGTATATCTGGGTAAATATCAGTTATCAGCCATTACAGCAATACCAACATATTGACATCGGCCCAGATTTTCATATCAGTGCATCCCTAATTTGTATCACTATATTTCCTTGAAGTTAGGACTAGTTCTGCTGAGTATTACATCAGGGCTGCCAGGTGTAAAACCCCCCCTGCGATATAATGTCCTTCCACTGGGGCAGTTTGGATTAGCACAAACAGGGGGCAAATACTCCAACAGTTTCAATGTGTGCAGGCTGTTCAGGCTCCTGCTGTAAGCAAGCTCCCAGAAAACTTTGCATATACATTTAGCTGAGATCAGCAAGAACAAAAGATCACACCCAACAAAGTTCTCAGACTAAGGTGACGGTCAGCCCAGAGGAGCTGACGGCTTAAAGCACTTTATGGAAATATTTCTCCTACAGCTCCTAAAGGTCCAGCAAAGGCTCACAAAATAAGAGATGTGATGCAGAGTTTTAAATGTTAAATCAGTTCCTTTACAAACGTTTACAAAATGTTGTCGATATTCCACTGATGTCGAAAAAACACAATTTCGCAATTGCAGTGTTTCAATTAAATGAGAAACGCAAATGAAGTCACACGTGAGTAAGTTTGTCACGTGATAAATCATCAAAAAACATGCTGCACCATCATCCTCATTCCACTTCCCAACATCTACATCTTTTCGGCCAGCAGCAACATCCGATTGTTGATCACGTGACTCGTGTGAAGCGAAAAAATTGTTTCCATTACAGTTTTGCAAAATACAGAAATTGTGATACCCCTGAAAAACCACCTCATCCTAAAGCGGAAACATATAAAAAAAAACGTGATTTAAAAAAAAAAGTCAATGTAAGCTAATTTATTTTCTTAATTCCAATTTGTGCAATTATATGGTGAATGAAAACAAAGCTGAATGTTATGCATTCACTTTTGTTATATTAAATATTTTTATTTAATTGTCATATTGAAATCAGCCACAATTTGTTGATCATGACTGATTTGGAATAACAATAAAAAGGGTGAAACATCCAAAGTGGTGAAAAGGTTTTCATAGGCTTGGTACACTAACAGTAATTTACAGTTAAATTGACAAAAAATACAACAAAATCTTTCCACCTCTTTCAGCCTCTCCCAGTCTGTTCTTTCCTCCAGCGCTGATGATTTTCTCCATGGCTGACTGTTGTTTCTAATTCTGCAAGCTCAGCCATCAGAGCATCGATCCTTCCTCGTCATCCCCAGCTTCCCAAACATTTTACCTGACTGTGGAGACTAATTCCCTGGCTCTCGTCTTTTTTCATCCCGGATTCAGAGGGTCGTCAGGAAAAAAAAAAGAGAAATCAATAACTTTGTCAAGTGGGGCAGGGTCAGAGGTCAACGAGGTCCTTGACAAGTGTGTCAGGGGAAGGAAGGAGAGAGAAGGGGAAGAAAAGTGTTCGTCTGTGGGTGTGGGTTACCTTAGGAGTGGTCAGGAGAAACAGGGTGCAGGTGTCAGCTTGTCAAGGATCAAATTTATGGCTATTGATTGGAACCGTGCGCCAGTGTGTGTTGGTAGTGATGAATGTGTGTTTCTGTTTGGATCATGGCAGGATCTGACAGAGGTGAAGAGTCATCATATAAAGCCTATTATGGCCAAACAAGCCAATGACAAAACTGAGTCCCAGAAGACGTCACAGAAAAGGGGGCATTGGCTCCTGTATCTCTGAGTCCAATCATCCATTAAAGCTGCAGTATGTAACATCTATAAAAAATATATGTTTTTTACATATTTGTTGAAATTATCTCCATGTTGTGACTGTGTAATATGTTGACCAATAATCTGTGAAAAGATCATTCTCCTCCAACTCCTCCCAAAGTTACTATTGCACCTCTCCCAGTCAAAAACAACCAATCAGAGCCAAAAATTTCTTTTACAACATGGCTCCTCTATTTATCCTTTAACAATGTTTTTACCAGCATAATACTGAGAAAAAGCTCCTACAATGAGCTCAGCAGATGCACAGCTCCACCAGGTGTTTAAGTGCTCAGAGGAGGAGCTTCATCCTGGAAGGCGGGGCTAGGTCCATGCAGGCATTTTCCATTGCTGAATGGATGCTATGAGAGGTTAAGGGATTTCTCAAACATGCATTAAAGAATTAAGCCAACATTCCAGGTATGTTTATGATGAGGGAATAATGTTACAACATAACAAAAAGCTCAAAAAAGTTGATTTTATATAACATTGCCCCTTTAAATAATAATGAGCTGGCTTACAAACATCCTTACTGTACATCCATGCATTCAAAGGAAAGACAAGTCCAAGATGAAGCATCAAAGAAATCTATTTAAATGGAAATGTAATAAGTCCACAGTGACAGTGAATTAGCAAGTTGATCGATTGATCATGTCATGGACAAATAGGTAAACAAACATATCCATTAGCCTCCTCCTCCTACTCCCTGCTGTGGAGAAACACTGAGAGGTGATAGGATGGTTGGCGTGTGCATGTGTGTGTGGGCGTGTGTGTGTGTGTGTGGGTGTGTTGGCGTGCAGGCGTGTGTGTGTGTGTGTGTGTGTGTGTGTGTGTGTGTGCGTGTGTGTGTGTGTGTGTGTGTGTGTGTGTGTGTGTGTGTGTGTGTGTGCGTGTGTGTGTGTGTGTGTGTGTGTGTGTGTGTGTGTGTGTGTGTGTGTGTGCGTGTGTAGAAACGGTGGTGACAGCAATCAGTTTTAAATCTGAGGACGCAGGATGAATCCATGGCGCTCGTGGCAAAAACATACAGTTCAACCAAATGTAAACACAGCCTCTCTAACAATCCCACACCCCACTGTGAAGGGCCGGCCCACTAGTTACACAGTCAGTTGGGCCCAGCAAGACTCCATTCAGAGGCAGTAGAGGGAGCAGAGCAGGAGGATCAGGCTGGAAGAACTGAAGCAGGAGCTGAGGAGGAATCAGCTGACTGGAATCAGAGGTTTTAGCAGAGGTATAACCAGGGCTGTGCAGAGACCTTTGGAGGGGCAGGGGCTCAAAGTTAAAAAAAAAGGCATATTGAACGAGATCTTGAAACACCGTACAACAACATAGCAACAACCCATATTAATCAAGAATTTAATTGGATCCTACTATATCATTGCCATCATGCGGGAACAATGCAAAGCAAATATAGTATATTTTCCCCAACAGGTATAAAGTTGCAGTTTTTGCTGCTGACAGTCCTGGAGGTCTGAGTTGATCTAAACCGGAGCTGACAAAATGCCGTGTTTGATAACGTTTGATAACAATAATTAAAACTTCTCAATGTTTGACATTGTCTAGCAAAATGTTTTTATGTCAGGCTATATAGCTGCTACATCGATGAGCTGCTCTATGCTGTAGTTGGGGTTTGTTGTTTGCTGCTGAGCAAAATCATTTTGTGGCTAAAACAAACATTATTTTTACATCAACTTCTATGTTATGTGAAACTTCTGTTAAAATCATTTAAAGACTCAGAATCAGTCCAGTACTGGAACCGGTCCACATCCTCAGGGGAGAAAGACTCACCTGGTATAAATAAAAATTTTTAGCTATTGCAGTAACGCTTAAGAGAAATGTATTTAATCAAAGAATGTCATGAATATGTGTGTAGAGCTGCAACAATTGCAATTTTCTGGCCGATTCCTGATTACAGATCTTTTAAAAAGCCTGACCAGCCGATTTTGATTTTGGCTGATATGAATTTTGTTGTCTTGTTGCTAAATATAGCCAGAAAGTCATTGAGTTGGCATCAGTGGGGTGAATATTGTTAACTGTAAACTTGCAGACCTGACCTGGTGGGTCGGTCTGTCAGTCAAACGTCTCACTGCAGAGCAGAAGAGGACAGAGGCTGATTTTTAAACCTTTACTGACGAAGATAAGATTAGGGGATAAGATGGGCTTCACATGTTAGCATCAGCAGATCACGATCCCCAAAAATAAAGAAAATCGGCGCCCAGAAATCAACTGGTCAATACATTATATATCGACCAGTTGATGTGTCTGTCTCTGGCAGTGCTGTTTACATAATGTATACAGCACTGCCAGAGATGCAATACGTTTATAGCAGGTGTGTGAATGATCTAATGATCGGACTGCTGATTGCAGCCAGTCCACATTGTTAGCAGAACTAGAGGGCCCCAAAACCAAATTTTGCTTAGGGCCCCATGGAGGCTTGGGCCGGCCCTGATGAAATTACCAACTTTGCCTGAATTCACACCACATGCTTTATGTCACTGTGTCATAAACAGAGTTTCCTCTTAATCCAGAGTAGCCTTAAAAGCATACCGAAAACGAGACACTAGTCATTTTTTTCCATACATACTAGCCTACATGACGGCGTGGCACTGTTTCCATGGTTACTGATGGTTAGACACTATCTTCTCCATAATGCGATATTTGATATTTTTCTAATCTTACTTACTTATAAAGTATATGAACGTTAACCTTCTTACCTTGTATAAAGTGTTCGCTGTAAATCCATGGTTACACCAAGCGCTGCCAGTCATTATGATTGACGGCTGCGTCCATCGCCGCATCTTTCCTTGTTAAGAAAAATTGCCAAGCTTGGTTTTGACCGTTGTCTGTTTGTGCAGCCAACTGTGCAGCACCTTGTGGGCATTTTACTGCAAAATTAACTAAATAAAAGTGATATTAGGCTACCACATGTATGCATTTTGACAGACTTTCCAAGAGAGCATGGTGTGGAACATCCATCGTGGTGGAGACAGTGACATCAAGTGCAAAGGGTCATATTGTCATATTTGTTTTTTATTTATTTATTTTTAATTAACTTGTGTTTATTTAATTGCCTAATTAAGCGCTACAGGGCTTCATCTGACTATCACTATTATGATAAAAACATGTTATGCTTACTACCAGTTACCTTTGTGCTGACTAACATATGGTAGTTTGCTATGATAAACACTGTCAATATCGTCAAAGTCAGTTCATCTAGATAAGGGATGTACACTTTCTGACAAATTGCGACCGCCGATTGGTCAGTTGCTGACAAATGCCCTGGAATGATTGGGGGAGGATTGCTCCACGTCTGCATGGGGGCGGAGCCAGCATCATTTCAATTGTTTCCTGGAAGTGATAATACTTATAGACAAAGTTCAAATCCTCTTGGGGGATGTTTTTTTTTTAACTCAGTATATAATAATTTATTTTTATTTTGTGTCTTTTGATGAAAATGCTGCAACAACTACATATAAATAATGTTAAATCAGATTAAAAAAAAATGTAATTTAATATTTTCTGGGGGTGCTATGACTTTTCGAGGGGGAACTCGATCCGCCCCCCTCACCGTGGACCCGGTGTCTGAACAACATGGAGGCAGAGAAACTGAGAATCATTATTAGACTGAGGGCAGCCAGACTAGTTTATTTTGCTAAATTATTATATTTAGCTAAATATTATTGTTGAGGGGCACAAGCAGGCCTTCTGATATACAGATTAACCAAATAAAAAATAAAAATATATATTTTTTTGAAAAAAAAAAAATCAACAAGGGCAGTAGGGGCATCAAGGATAAAAGGGGCAGGGGCTCAAGCCCCCTTCGCCCGCCCCCTCTGCACGTGCCTGGGTATAACTCCTAATAATCCAAAATTACTGTTTGATTTAAAGACTCCATCAGACTTCTCATTCATATCAGTTTCAGTCAGTTAAGCACTCCAAAACATTGATATCCCATAAATCATTTCGGTCCACCCGAAGTAAGCCGTATCCATCAGCCGCAGAGCCTCTGCTAACGAATCTGTCATGAGTCTCAATCACCCAAATGAATCAGTCCTAACAAAAACCCGATGGAGAGCTCCTGCGGTTCCACTGGTTGTCAGAATGACTTCATTACTGCTTGTTAGCCAGAGAGAAAGACAGAGAGAAAGGTGAAGCTTTAAATAAATAACAGTCTGGATAAACAAGTTTTCACGTTTAAATCAAAATTTTGATTTAAATTCAACAATAAATTTCAAAACTCAAAATAGAGCATCATTGTGAGGTAGAAAGAAAATTATACAGAGCTTCAGATTTTGGCAAGTAAAAATCTCTTAAGTGACCCAGAAATGAAAGAATAGCATTAATAAGCAAAGGAGCCAAAAGTCTTGTGGTAACTCTGGAGGAGCTGCAGAAACCCACGGCTCAGGTGGGGGAAACAGTTGACTGGACATTAGACATTCACTCCACACGCTGCTGCTCTGCCCCCACCCTTTCACTCCAAATATCTGAATTCAGGCGGGCCTTTGTGATATTACTGTTCGTGCCATGAAACTGCCTCCCTGCATGCGTCTCCGCTTCGCTCCGCTGCACTGCGCACTTCACTGGTGGAGTGGAGCTTTTCCAGCAGATTTCGGAGACAAACTCTACAGTTTCCGTCAGTTTGTTGAAAAGCAACTGAACACAATGTGTCACCAAATCATATCATCAACATAGAATAGCTTCCCCTCATATTCAACAAGGTCTAAATAAATGCGACTCCAATCTGCATTTTTTGTGAGTTAAACTCCAGAACAACTTATAGTCTGAAAGATGCGAGTATTGACTTTTGGAACTGAATACAAATGCATTGCACATTGTTAGTTTTTCAGTATTAAGACACTTTCAAAACCAAGTTTAACTTTCTTTACAGTTATGGTGAAGAAAGTCATTAAAACTGCAGTGTAGTATCTGGTGGTAATGAGCAAAACTTCAGCTGTATGAATACTGTTGCTAATCCCTATACACAAACCGGATTCATGGCAAAACCAAACTATCACAAAAAGAAGAAAAAAATATTTTTAATGTTGAATTGTGCTGTTCTTTTGTTTTGTCATTAGTAATATATTTTTATGTCTGCACCACATTCTGGATCTTTTGCAGAGGGGGCAGAACTTCTCAACAGCATAAGCAAGAAATAAGATTTGTGAGCAGTCTTTGTGCCATGATGTGTTTCTAAACAAAATTCTGTAGCTTTTAATAACTAAAGCCAACAGGAAGCATGGGCAAGCGGTAAAAGAAATAAAATTACAGTTTTAAACTAAAGTCAGCAGGTATTCAGCTAAACCACAAACACCTCCTGCCTTGTGAGATTCACCTGCTAAGGTTTTCTCCTCATTCCTGCAGAAAGGGGGCACCCACAAGTCAGTTTAATTTATGAAACTGTTGCAAAATTCTGTAAGGTTGTTGAAATCAAAATTCCTATTCAAAACAACATGTCACATCACATATCCCTCCTTTGTGTCAAACTGTCTGTGGCCTGAAAATTCTCCCTGGCCAATCCTGCCAGAGCTTCTTTTACATTTCGACTCTCTGAGCATCTTTTGTTGAATCAGCTGCATCATGACTGAGTGACTTAAAAATTACATCCTGCTTCCTTCAGCTGAGCTATATACTGTATGTCGGAATTTCAAAGTTCCAAAACAGAAAAAAAAATTTAAATGCCCCCCTGAAGTCAGAATTTTGAAGTCAGAATTTTATAATAACTGAAGCTAACACAGTTACTTGATTGTAGCATACAATGGCACTATGTGTCTGGAAAATACATAATACTGCCCTTTTCGTTTAAGTCTCCAGATTAGATTAATTCTTCCAATGAAAAGGAAAGAAGTTTAGATCCATCCTAGAATTTCTTAATTCTACCATGAATATCAATAAAATATTCCTCTGTAATGACAGAAGATACAAGAGATCATGGGAACTTGGGTTTTTCTGTCAGGACTTGCTTCTCACAGGCTGCTTGTTCTGTTAAATGAAAGAAAAAAGAAAGAAAGGCAGCCATGTTCGAGTTTTACCCTCATCTGGGATGGTATTTCCAAAATCATTACACCTCAACAGCTATCTTCTATTTCTGTGACACTATCTTTACAAGCTAATAAGAAAGAGATGCACTTTACATACAAAGATAAAACCCTACAGATTGATTTTTTTGTGTGTGTGTGTTAAACATGATAAAAGACTTCTCAAAAAAATAATGCCATCTGAGCAGACAAAGAAACAGTAAAAACTGCTGATGAGGAAACAGCAGGTAAACACAGGATGATGAACAAGAGGGGGGAAAAGATCTGGACAAAAAAAGAAAAAAAAAAAGCTTTTTAAAGAGACCCATTTGTAAAACAAGGAGTTTAAAGCCAGATTATGAGCCAACAATGACACAATCCCTTATGTTCATTCCTGTAATACGCTGTGAAGAAGAGGATTTCTGCTTTATTGTGGTGGAATGCATCGCGTCTCCTCTGTCTGCGTGCCTCTTTAGGAAACATTTTCCCCCTCCTGAGGCCAGGTGTAATCCCTGCATGGGGGAACCGGAGCTGCCTGCAGCCAGCTGCTGATCAGCCTTATAATAATTCAAGTATTATGAACAATACCACCGGGGGGAACGATTCACACAATCCAGGCTGACGAATTGTGCTTGCTCTGGCTGATTCTGCTGAGAATGATGTTTCGTTTGGTGGCTTCTCTCCCTCTCTCTCCTGTCCTGCTCTGGGTTGGATTGCATTGGATTGTCTTAATTATCTCTAATGACTAAATTGTCCCAACTATTTGCTTCATTAGCTCTGGGTTAGCTCTATTAGCTGGGAATGCAGCCAAAGAGGCGAAGGTAATTGAGGGTGTTAATGAAGGCAACTCATTGAAAGTGTCACAGAGTCGAGGAAAAACTCACAGTGTGGCATTGTGATTGAGAAAAACCTTCAGTAAATGATGTTTTAAGGAGTAAAAGAAAAAAGCGTTAAAAAAAATACATTAAATAGTTATGATGTTTAAATATTCACCTGTAATGTTGCAGGTTTTTAACTAGTTCCGTGAACTTTACATCTGTCTTTTCTTCGGCTCTCAATCTTCTAAATCCAGCTCTAGATTAGAGTCTGATTGTCTGGCACAGAGCTGATACGGCTGGAATTTCTGCCATAAAGAGATGTTTGAGGGAAAGCAAAGGGATTCTGGTTATTCTGAGAAGCTTTAGCTTTGTCATTGCTGCTAAGAGTTGGCCTCACACACGTAGTTCCTTAATTAGAGGAAAATCCAGAGAAAGGGAGACCACGTCCAATGGCGTTATAGACTGCATGAGTCCAGAAGAGTCTTCCATGAAACTTTCTCTGTAAGGAAAGTCGCCGCTGGGTGGGAGATTCTTTAATGCAGCGACAATCATTTCATGTAAGTATAAAGACATTCACTCAATGGCATTACTGTAGATCAGGGGTTCCCAAAGCTAAATTATTGTCAAAATCATGCAATTCCTGAGGTGTAGGGTTAGACAAACAAATAAATAAATATGTCATGAAATGCAAAAAATTTACTATTAAATGTATCATTATAAAATATACAGTAATATACCTTTAAGTAATTTTTTAATAGAAATTCATTTAAAAATACATATAACTTAACCCTATGTATTTATTTTTAAATAATTAGAGTGAAGTTATTATATGTATTTTTAGGGGTCATCAGTCTCTGCTGTTATTTTGGGGATTGGATGCTGATAAGTTTGGGAACCCAGACTGTAGATGGATGTGATGTGTATGCAGATGACAGGATTAGAGCGTAGCGATGGACTCTGACCTGAACGTTCAGAGTCACATAAAGACAGTTACAAAATCAGCCTTCCATCACCTGAAGAACATTTACAAGCTTAAAAAGCGAATGTGGGAGCAAGATCTACACAAACCCATTCAGGCATTTCTCTTTGGTCACATTGATTACTGTAGCAGTGTCTTCACAGATCTGCCTAACAAATCAATCCTCCAGCTGCAGCTGATCCAGAACGCTGCTGCTGGTGTTCTGACTAAAACCAGGGACCGGTTCTAAAGTCCTTCCACTGAGAGAATAGATTTTAGACAAAATGTAATATTCATTGCTTGTTTTATAATTGGTTACTATATTATGTTTTATGGCATAAAGAACTTTGAACTGCCTTGTTGCTGAAATGTGCTCTAAAATTCATTTTCTGCTGACAGTATGAAGACACAAAATCATTAAAATATTACATCAGACCAATAAAAAACATGTTTAATACAAAAATGTGGGATTATTAAATCGTATTTGTAATACCTGCTTAAAAGTTATTTTAAAAAGGCACTTATAATCTGACACACAAGCTTCCTCAGATTACATATTCTAATTTATTGAATATGCTATGTGTGCTTGGAAAACTACCAATGTCTAATTCAAACAGAGCAATTAGAACTCAAACTTTGCTACAATTCTCTTTTTGCTATTTATTAACAACAAACAAAAGAAAATGATTTATTGTGTGCATATACCTAAATAAAAAACCTTTCTGGTCTTTATTTAAATATGAAAGTATCAACCCGTCCAGATTGATCATGTCTCACTGTTCTCTGCAAAACATCAGAGATCAGTGAGTTTGGTTACAATTTCTTAGTCAACAGAGGTTACAACAATTATTCTTTAAAGTGTTTTTATTTGTATATGAACAAATTCAGAGGAGAAATTTGAAGTGTCTTAATTATTTTTGCTTTTAACAATTCTGCACTTGGACAAATTCTCAGGGAAGTTTTGATTTGTTTTGTTCTATAAATAAAAGCCTTTTTCAGCACCATGCTAAAACAAATGCACCTGTCATCGTCCATTTAAACATATTTCAAATAATATTTTCCCTATTTTAGCATGTGGTATAAATATGCATTTTAGCAGAGGTGCTTTTTTGATTTGGTGATAGCTGTTTTTGCACAGGGAGTCATTCTGTCTGGGGACAGCATGAGCACTGGGATAAAAATGTTTCTGTCAGTGGGAGAACAGGCACCACAAATATGGAGGATATTAATGTTCCATGTAGATGACCAGGGTTTTATCCCACAACTTGGGAATAAGTTTCTTATCTGCATGTCGAGGCAATGAAAACAGTGTGAACGCTGTAATAAAGTACAACCTCAATCAAAACATTATCTGATCAAAAATCTGTCCTGTCTGTGTAAAAAATATTTACACAGTAAAGAGATTGCAAAAACAACGTTTCATATAAATCAAACCTTTATTTGAACTGTGACAACAAGAAAAATTACATTTTCTGTACTTTTCTTTTGGTGATAGAGTCATCTTTAACAAGCATGGACAATGCTTATTTCCTATTTACATAAATTTGCCCTTAATGTACAGTCTCCTATTCTTATTTGTTTGTTCCTTAGTTTGAATATGTATGCTTAACTTTCCCCGCTGTGGGACAGTAAATGACATATTTCTTTTCTTTTTCTTCTCATGAAAAAGTAAATTTAGGTAATGGCTAATTCAGTCGGTAATGGCTGAATTAGCCATTACCGATAATTTGAAACTCGATTTTGATCTCAGAATCAGGCAACCTGCAGGATGCTGTTATTGCAACGACTGCCAATGTGTTCATGAATCGAGGGTTCAATTAAAATCTGCTTTCAAGTCAGAGGTCAGCACACTTCAAACGTCTGCAGGTGAGAGCCCGTCAGCGGAGCTTCCCTCTTCCAAAAAATCCTGACCTTCCCATGATGATCTCTCCCGGTTTGACCCAAGAGTGTGAGATTTTTTTTCCCCTTCTGACAATCTCTTGTTTTCTCTCTTTCCTCCTCTCCTTTCTGTGCCACTCTCGTTGCTTTTTCCTCTCTTTTTTTTTCCAAACGCATATAGGTGGATTAGGGCAGAGGGGCTTTTGTTTAGATAAAGCGAAGGATTAGGGAGAGATTTGCCCCCATAAAGTTGTGGGCTTGATGGGCCTTTTATCCCTGCATGTCCCTAAAGCTGTGTTGCCTCTGGATTAAGACTATACAATGGGGGCCCTTGTGCAGAGGGATCCGGGCCAGAGAGAGAAAAAGACCGAGAGCAGGGAAGGCAAGGAAAAAGAAACGAGACAGAGGGATTGAGACAAGGGAGAAAAGAGGGCAGAGAGAAAGAGAGAAGGGGATGAGGGGAGACGGGGAAAAAAGAGGGGGGGAATTATCCAGCTTTTCCAGGAAACTGACAGGTTGAAAACTTTTAGAGGAGGGATTTGCTGACGAGATTCCGAGATCTTGTCACCAATAAAAAGGGATTTCAGGAGGACTCAGAGGCACGCTGCTGACAATAAAACCATAACATTGCTGCTGTGTCTTAAAAATTCATTTCTATAATAGGCTGGATTTGAGGGGGAAAAAAGAACAAGGGGAGCAGGTCTTACTGTGGAGGTGTGCTGCTAATAAGGTGTCTGAGAGGTGCCTGCTGGCAAAATTGCTTTGTTATTCTTGTCAAAAAGGTCCTCCCTGCAAGAAGTCCATTTTAAAGCACAAATCAAAATGATTAATTGCTGTGGGATGAACAGATGCCGGAATACCCTTGAATGGAGCAGGGGAGGCTGCGGCCTGCCGCCTGATATATTAATGAAGTAGCAGAAAGCGTCATTAGCAGCATTAATTAGGTATTGGAGGTGCAGAATGCAATGGTAAGAAATATTCTAAACAAGTGGGCTTGTTACATATTGGAACATAAAAAAGTACATATATATATATATATATATATATATATATACAGTATATATGTTTTTTGCATTAAAGCTCAGATCACTGCTTGTTTTTATTGATCATAGTCTGCCTGTGAGGCCTTCACTGTTCATTAGCTGATGTGTAATTTGGGCATTTCTAGGCATTAGTTTTTTTGTTGTTATTATAAAAGTGTTGTGTGTCCACATTGCGTTAGGCAGTGAAAGGGGTTGGTGGGGTTGGGGGGGGTGGGGGCGATGGCGTCCCATAAGCCCATCAGATGCGCTGGACAGCTCTGGTCGCTCTAAGGAGCTTTAGGTGGAGAGGCGCTGAGAAGAAACTCTTTCTCGCTTTAATTGCTTTAGAGACGGTGCTCACAAAGAGACAGTGGCCAGATTTACCTCCCGTTTAAGTTCTTATTTCCATTGGTTCACAAGTTAATCCTCTTTCTCTCTCAGAGCTCGGAGAAAACCCGAGTGATAGGAGCCCAATACCGAAGTGACAGAACCAGAGAGGCGCACGAGTTTTTTTTTTCCTGACCCCCCCCCCCCCCCCCCCCCCCCCAAGACTTTGAAGCGCACATACAAAAATTGTAAATAATTTCAAATGAAACCAAATTAAAGAAAATTTTTGTATTAGGCGTCACTTGTTATCATTTATAAACTCGACTGTGAATTGCTATTTTAGATTTTACTCTACTTTGTACCAGACATTTTAAACGAATTAAGTTTAAAATTCTCCCAATTTAAATATTTAGGTAAAACAATATTTATTAAAAATATTTATCATTTAAACTTGATAAACTGAAAAATGAGAGAATATAAATAAAACTTGTTAAACTTACTAACCAGATTAGGTTTTTTCAAAATTTTTAAAAATAATATATTCCCTATTTCAGCCCCGTTTTATTGTAGCACAAGAAAAGACAAATCTCATCGACATCTTTGCTTAAATATTAACATAATTTCAAATAAACATTTCAGCTACTGCTGCTAAAAAAAATTAAAGTAGCTATAGGCCATGCACGTTCTCAGGGAAGCTCTCAACAAAATATGCAAGCTTTACATTGAAAGGCTACTGCGCTGCCCTTAATTCCCTACCTAAACGGTTTTGCTCCGGGAGAAGAAATCCTCTCTAAAAAACCCTTCAAGAAGAGAAGGGCATTATTGCCTTAATCCTCTTACCCGCAGTCATTTCAAGACAGGGTTTTTCTTTTCCTTTTTTTGGAGGCTGAGATGGCGTCTTGTCTTTCCTATCCCATCCCAAAATCCTTCCAGTCTCGGCAAAGAGTGTAAAGGCAGCGGCCTGGCATCTATGGGCCATCTCCGTCTCTGTCCTCCAGAGGCATGCAGGGAAAAGCCGAAAAGCAAACAGACTATAAGGTGCTTGTTTTTCTCCTCCGAAATAGAGGGAGGCCTCTTCATATTCATGGGAATAGCTTATCGGGGTAAACTTGAGATTTTTTATTTTCTTTTTACGCATTCACCAATTATTTACATTTTAGCTTAAATAAATAAACAGTTTTATTCAGATTTAGTGGCCAAATAAATTAAGGTAGCCTACAACATTTTCCTAGTAGTTTATCAACTTAGGAAGAAAAAAAAAACATGACATAACAGTTAAAGTGGAGGAGGAGGATCTTAGTAAAGATAATGTGCCAAAACTTATCACGTTAGAAAATAACTCCGGGACGTCAACTTCACGCAACTGACAGAACGCGGAGCCAATCAAAAGCCTGGACGACCCCCGTGCTGCTCTCCTTAAAAATGCCTCCGCAGGGATGTCTCGAGCACCAGCAGATGGCGGTTTCCCACAGCAACTAGAGATCACAGGGGTACCGCGGAGCGCGCGCGAGCGAGTTGGACTTGACGTGAAGCAGCTCCGAACGGAACCGAACGGAGTCTGACCCGGTTGTGGGAACCGAACACGATATAGGCGGTAAATTAAAAAAAAAAAAACGGAAACCGGAGAAACACCGAGTTCTGGAGGCTGGAGTGACTCTGTCCGAGGAGAAGGGGGCAGAAAAGAAGGAGCCGTTTGAATTGAAGGTAGCTGAGTTTCATTTATTTACCGTATTTATTTATTATATCCGTCATCCTTTATTATTTGACCTTTTACTCGGTAGCCTCAGATTCTTAAAGTTGTCGATGTAGTCTGAAGAAGTATGACACTTATACTGTGACACTTTTTGTTTTTCTTGTCCTTAATGTGCCAATTTAAAAAAGAAAAAATAAATAATATCCATTGAGACATTTTCATAAAAAAACTAAAGAAAGTTATTGCATGGATAAAAAAAACCTGGAAGTACTATTAGGCTACAGATACAGAGTCCTTAGAAGACTTTTCACCAACTACCAACATGATTAAGCGAACTAAATCTGTGGTTTATTCATGCTAATTATGGTCGGATTGTGCTGCGTATAACTGAACCTGCAACATACCTTTGTGATTTGAGTATATTCGTCTGACTATAATTTTATATGAATTGAGCCTGTTTGGCTTGAAATTTCCCTTTAAGTCACATATATTGTTGAATTCGCGTTTCATAAATAAATTAAACCTTTTTTTTATTTATTTATTTTTTATTGGTGCATGCTCTCACTTAAGTTACAGCTTACTGGGAGACTACTACGTCAAAAGACAGATTTTAATAAAGAATATTTATTCTTCATTTTTATCTTGGAGGAACAAATTAAAACTGAGCCATTACCCCGGCCTAGACCTGAAAACTAACAGCAAAAACTGCGGTGTCAGTAATTCAAAATGTCAACTGTTTTTCATGATCATATTTCCTATAGTAAGGTTAAGAGTCAATGCAAAATTTCTGCAGCCATGCATCGATATTTCAGCTCCACAGCGTGCTGATTACCGCCCAGTCTGTAAAGTCGATCGGGTCATTTATATTCAACTCTCTACAGGTTAAAGAAACTCTCTCTTACTTTAGTTTGACACTGACATCACAACAATCTCAAATAGAAATTTTGGCTCTGCGTATAAAAAGCATCATAATAACAATGCTCGTAACCATTCCAGCTGCACTGTGCAAATTAAAGAGGAATCCCTCGCGCTGACAGTTTACGCTGCATGACGTAGAACCCCCTCCCCCCCCCCCCCCAAAAAAACCCAAACAACAGATCGTCGGGTCGCCTCGTGCCCCCGAGAGAGGATATAGCAAATAACATTTTTCCTAATTTGGTCCGATCAGAGAGTATCACTGTACGAGGCAAATTTCCATAATGACTGTTTGATAATGGGAGCCAGCCGGGAGCAGGGCCCAAGTCAGCGCCTGAAGCTCGGAGCGGCTTATGAATGACAATAACGACCCTGACAAGCTATTGTGCAGAATTTGTTTTGGACGAGCGAAGCTGCCAGTCATTATGGGACAGTTTAAAGGCTCCAAAACAGTTAAAGTAATTATTTTAGCTGAATTACGATTTTCTTACGTGAACTATGAGCGGGCCTTCGCATTTATAATTGCTCCATTTCAAGAAGCGGGTTTTTAATAGATAAGGAGATAAAAGCAACTGAGAGGAAGTGCATGACCATCACCCTGCACGAGGAACGCAGCGCGCTCTTCAGCAATCGGTCGCTGACGGCCCGGCCGCGCGTCCGTCCGCGTCAGCGTTGATGATGAATGGAGGGCCTCGCAGTCGAAACCTATTTGCACTTCCATTAGACGGGGAGCCAAATGGGGATCAACATGCATATATATATATTTTTTTTTTTTTACCCGCGGAGAAGCCATACATCTCAGCCAAAACGTTGCCCCAGGGCGGTGGGATAAGAGGCCGCCAGAGAGCGGCGGGAGGGGACGGCGGAGGCAGGGAGGGGGTGCGGGCATTCAACTGGAATACTTCAGGGAGCAAAGTAAATGTTTAGCGAAGCACCTTCTGTCCCGGCGAATTAAACTATTCCCCACTGCCCTCTGATCACATTCATCAGCCGCCGCAGCCAGTTAATAGGCTGGGAATGGGCACTGCAGGCAACACGTGCACACGCACACAGGCGCGCACACGTGCACAGAGCCACTAAAACTTAAGAAACTCCTGGAAAACCAATGCCCAATATTACATTTTAGATTTAACTTAACTTTATTATTATTATTATTATTATTATTATTATTATTATTATTATTATTATTATTAATAATAATAATAATAATAATAATAATAATAGTAATAATAATCTTCAGTTTATTTCTTTTTTTTTACTCCGCAAAAAATTTATTCCAATCCCGATAAAGAAAACATTTAATTAAATGTTCAGCTCAGTTACAATAAACCATTAAGTGTGTTGAGAACAGATGAAAAATCTTCTGTAAAACATTTGCTCGAATTAATTGCAAACTGATAGATCTAAACAAGCGTATCACAGAAGAATTTCCTCAACACGAGCACCAGTTAAGAAGTGGAAATCGTGACTATTTTTGGTTTAAATTCACCAACAAATCAATGAATAATTTAGAAATTGTCATTATATTTGGTGGCATGTCGAGTAAAAAACAAAATTCACTTAAAATGGCAAATTTTAATAAAAGTACCTGATTATATATTTTTGATTTGCACCTAAACGACTTGTAGTTTTGAATAAGGTTAAAGCTTTAAGATCAAGTAAACGCTGGTTGAACTTTCCAAAAAAAAAAAAAAAAAGAAGTCATACACCGGGAAACATTAATATATTCTTCATGTGGCCTCTCCATTAATATTTTATTTCAAGAATAACATTGGCCAATAAATTGAGTTATTTTTAAGTTAGAATTTAGAAATCTGACATCTGATCTCAGTCTGATATGAAATGGTTTGGTTAGCGGGTCCTACAGCCGAGACGCGGAACCAATCACCTTATATTATTTCCCAACACATTTCATCACTGCCTTGATCTGTCAGTGTACCGCTTTCAGTGAGGATTTGGGCCTCTTGGAGAACGGCTGAATACGTTCATGAATAAAGCATCCGTCACGGTTCATTACTGGAACGAGCTATAATTACCCCAATTAAAAGTCTTTTGTATAATTAATGAATTGAACAGAGCGATAATTGGATGTTAATGGATAACATTTTAGTCTGAGTGCGCACGATAAAATGTGTTGGCCCCCCGAGCCCTTGCTGTCATTTAGCTATAATAAAAAGCTCGCGCAGTTAAAGCCCGTGATCCCCTCCTCTGTGGAACAACCGCAGCGCGTCCAAAGAGCAGCTTCTCTCTGCTACCATTTGCCTCTTCAGGAAAATTCACAGTCGCCCTCTCTTCTCCCCTTGTCTCCTCTTCTACCCTCCGCAGGTGCCGACCTCTCATCATGCAGCACTACGGGGTGAACGGCTACTCTCTGCACGCCATGAACTCCCTGAGCGCCATGTACAACCTGCACCAGCAGGCCGCTCAACAGGCGCAGCACGCGCCCGACTACCGGCCCTCCGTGCACGCGCTCACACTGGCCGAAAGACTAGCTGGTAATTGAGCGCGTGCTTACACACTCACTCACACCCACGCCGTCACCTCACACACAGAGTGTGTGACAGTCAGTGTTTAAACATAGTTGTTTTAAATGTGGTCTGTATGGAGAGCCAAAAGGGCCAAAATAAATAAACAGTAAGTAATTAATCATCTTGATGGATATAAAATTTTAATTGAGTATACTAGAAAAAGACATAAATGCAAACTTACTGTTATTGAATAGATATGTAATTAAAGTATTACATATATACTGTAGGTAGACATATCGATGCAAAATATCAGTATCGGATTGATACCAGCATGGTAAGATTGATATTTTAGTTTCAGATGCTCTCCTGATTTTTTTAAATTTCTATATTGTAGTTTCTCAAGTCTACCTTAAAAAAGATTTTGTTTTGTTTCATTGAAATGATAATTATTTTGCACTTTGCTTAGAAAAAAATTACAAATTTGTTTGATTTTGATATTGTTTATCTTTCTCATGTTGTATAAGTATTGTATAGATAGCTATAAACTTTCTTCAAATTATGTCCCAGATTTTAACAGAATAATTCAGCAAAAAAGAAAATGAAAGGTCAGAAGTCAAACTTAAATTTAAAAAGTCAATGCTTATCAGTGATATTTATTTGGTATCAGATCAATACCAAAATATGCATTATCATGTACCTCTAACTCAATGTGAAATTCCTGATTTAAAAATGTAATTCATTCTATGAGAAAAAACACATTCGTAAATAATTAATGGAATTAGCTCATGGTTCTTGTGCTACTTTGCACCAAGAAATCAAACTTCCAACCTCTGGACAAACTACACCATCTGTCATCTGTGCACAGTGAAATAAAACTTGCCCCCTTTTTTGTTTTTTCTTCCAACGGCTGCACGTTTCAAGACATCATCTTGGAGGCTCGCTACGGCTCACAGCACCGCAAACAGCGCCGGAGCCGCACAGCTTTCACCGCTCAGCAGCTGGAGGCTCTGGAGAAGACGTTCCAGAAGACCCACTACCCAGACGTGGTGATGAGGGAGCGCCTTGCCATGTGCACCAACCTGCCAGAGGCACGGGTGCAGGTAGGCAAAAAATGACCTCAGCTATTTAGTGTTTACAACATTCAGCACAGATACTTCATGAAGATAGAAACTTTTATTTCTAAAAGTTTCTATCTTCAGAGAGATTACAGACAAATATGAGATCTTATTAAAATACAAAGTATTCTATTTTACACAAACACACTTTTTGCAAGGGCAAAATCTATCCAGTTCTAATCCAGATTGACCTAAATCCTGCCTTGTTCCGAACTGACAACGTTTTTTCTATTTTTTCAGGACCTGACAAATCTTTCCCTTAATGTGGAAAATCTGCAAAACTCTTAAGTTTTGGCTCTACAATAGTTTACACATCTCTTTCCAAACAAACAAATCTGTTCATTTGTTTAGTACATTATCAAGTTGGAACATACTACAGTATAAGTTTTTATTAAAAATATAAGTTCTTTTCACTTGGCAATTTTGGCACAGCAGACAAAAAGTTTGGACATCCCAGGTTTAGAGCTTATAGTAAATATTTAAGAATTTAAGGGATCTTACTGAGCTTGTTTATGTGATGGAATTTTAAATAAGAATTTTTAGGTGAATACTGGCTCAAAATTCAACTGTCTCAAAGATGGATTCTTGTGATAGAAAACTAAATAAAATCTCTTCAGGATGGTTTAAATGGGGGGGAAAATTTTTTTGAAAATTAAAAGATAAAAATATATTCATCATAAATTTCACTTACGTTGAAAAATGTTTGTCAAATAGAATAATCTCTGTTAAGATCTATGAAATTGTCATTTCACACGATTCAAATTCAATTCAAAAATGCTTGATTGATCCCAAAGGGAAATTAAATGTTGTTGTAAATCATATTAGTTCAATATTCTTCAGAGTTACTGTAAATAGTGTTGGCTGTGGGCAGGAAAGATCTCCTGTAGCGGTCTGTATTACAGTGAATTTGAAGAGGCCTCTGACTGAAGACACTGTGTCTTTCTAAGTCGGTCTCATGAAGAGGATGCTCTGGGTCGTTCTTGTGTCAAATCTTCTCCTGTCCTAACTTTCAGGTTTGGTTCAAAAACCGCAGAGCAAAGTTCCGGAAGAAGCAGCGCAGCCTGCAGAAGGAGCAGCTTCAGAAGCAGAAGGATGTGTCTGGGGAAGGAGGAAGCGAGAAGGAGGAAGCTCCTCCTCCTGCCACCATCCTTCCTGACACCCAGCTCCCTCCATCATCCTCCTCTCCGTCCTCCTCCTCCCTGGAAACAGACCTTCCTCTGGTCCGCCACGTTCCTCTGGACATGGAGCTGAACGTGACCTCGGCAGAGCATTCGGGCAGCGACTCGGCAACAGAGGACAACGCCACCGATAAGGAGGACGAGACTAAATCTGTCAGAGAGGAGACGAAGTGCGAGACCCTGGGTGATCCCTCCCCGGGTTGCAAAAGTCTCAGCCCCAAACCGGGTATGTTTTACAGAGAGAAACCATGTTAGTTACGTTTCCGTTACAAAGGTGCGCAAATCTTTCTCAATATTCTGCTAATGTCATAAAAATACAATTTCGCAATTGAGGTGTTTCCAATAAAAAAAAAAAAAAGAAATTAAAATCACGTAATTAAGCTTGTTCATGCGATAAGTCAATAAAAATCATGGCAGTGACAGATGTAAACAGTTACATTAAATGTATTTATAATTCAGTCATCAGATAGACGGTTGTCTTATTCAAGCCTCTTATACCGGAACCAGCTACGTTTTGGGGTAACTGTAGTCTGTGATTTTAGAGATTTTACAGAAAAGCAGTAGATTCAATAAGTTCTAATGACAAAACTTTTTACGAGCTTTTTAAAGCTCTCTTTAATTAGATTAATCAGTAGCTGCGTTTCCATTACAAATTTGAGAAAAACTTTGTCGATATTCCGCAAATGTCAAGAAAACATAATTTTACAACTGCATGGAGCTGAAAGTGAATTAAAGACACGCAATGAAAATCACTCATAAATAAGTTTTTTACTGCAATAAATCATTTAAAAACATGCCACCATCATCCTCCTGCTACTTTCTGTCATCTTCTTTGTCGTTTTCGCCAGTAGTAACATCCAGCTGTCGATCATGTGACTTGTGTGATGCAAAAAATGTTTCTATTGCAGTTTTTCAAATTACATGTATGTCAATACAGCTGAAAAACCACCTCATCATAGCACAAAATCTGTTTATCAAAAAACATAGGATTTCTAATAAATGTGTTTCCATTAAGCACATTTATTTTTGTAACTTCAATTTGCGCAGTTCTATGTTTAATAGAAACACAGCCAGTGTTCAGCAGGAAGTGACTGTTAAACTGATGAGAACTTGTTTCTCTGTGCAGATTCCCCGCTGGTCTCTCCGTCCATAACGCCCTCCTCGTCCTCCGGCGGCCTGGTCAGCGCAGCTCCTCTCTCTCAGAGCCACTCTTACTCGTCCTCCCCCCTCAGCCTGTTTCGCCTACAGGAGCAGTTTCGCCAGCACATGGCCGCCACCAACAACCTGGTGCCCTACCCGGCGGCTTTTGACCTCACAGCCCCGTCGTCACTCCCTTACCTGGGAGTGAACGTGAACATGCCCCCTGCGCCGCTGGGCTCCCTGCCCTGCCAGTCTTACTACCAGTCTCTGTCCCATCACGCCCAGCAGGTGTGGAGCAGCCCCCTGCTGCAGGCCTCAGCCGCAGGCGGACTCAGCAGCCACAACAGCAAAACCACCAGCATCGAGAACCTGCGTCTGAGGGCCAAGCAGCACGCCGCCTCGCTGGGACTGGACACGCTGTCCAACTGACGCTTTGGAGGGCGGTGTGTATAAGGCGAGAAGCTCCACCTGCACCACACCTACACATCCCGCTTATGTCTGTGTGACCGTTATAGATTTCTAGCACCCATGCAGAGCTCCAGTAAGCCTGCCAGGAGGGTTCGGACCGAAGAAGATCAAACTTAAAACGGATCATTTGGGATTTTTAGAACTGAGCTTTTGTTAAAATGACATAAGCAGTTAATATCCTTCTGGCAGAGGATAACTCTCTAGTAGACATGCACCAATCAGTCGGTCAGTTGGGAATCGGCTAATTTTCCCTTGACTAGCTCTGATTAGTGTTTGATATACATACTTTTTATTCAATAAAAATATGAAAACTAAGAATTGTTTTGGCCTTTAACTGCATGAATGCGCAACATGTACTTTGATGCACTGGTTTAAAAGTCGTTTTTAGGAGAAAAATTTGGAATCAGTCGAAATCAGAACTTGCATGTCAGACTTAAAAGAAAACCACCAGACTCTGTCCCAAAACCTCTTTCTAGTCAGAAAGAGGCTTTGCTCTGCATCTCTGCTCTCTTTAGTACAAATCCAGAATAGCTGAAGCCAACAGCTACTCAAGCAGAGCCCTAGCATCTTAAAGCAGTCTTTTATCAAAACACACATTTGAACCTTTAAACAATTCTCACATATGTTTTAAACTGTTATTCATACAGAATAATAATCCCATGTAAATAATCAATTAATGATGAATTAATTATAGCTTGATTATTTACATGGGAAGTGGAGGGAGGAAGTTGTGTGTGAAACTCATAGTGAGAACAGAAGATTTAATGCAGAATAGCCACCCAACAGGAAAGTAAGACAGAACTTGTAAAATCCATCCTTGTAAATAAATTTCCCTTAATTATACAATTATTTTTTGCTTTTGAAGCTGCTTTTCTTTTGTTTTAGATGGCCACTCTGAGCAGAAACACTTTACATGTTCCAGTTTCATTGCGTATGACTCAGAGGAGCATTATTGGCAGCGCACCGCCTCCAGCCTCGTCCTCCAGCGTAAATCATGATTGGCTTTAATGTAGACAACTGCACAAAGCAGACTGGATGACGGCTTGAAGGTTAAAGAGATTCTTTCTTACTATCTGAGAAATTGTGTTATGTTTCATTGAATAGTTGCATTTTAAATTATTCTTTTAAAGTAATTAAGCAATGAAATAAAATAGAACAATAATTGTGTAGGTGTTTTGTTTTTTTCTTCAACTTTAGTGAACTTAACTGAGCTTGGAATGAAATTAACATTTAAATAAGATTTTAAACATTCATTATAATAAGATCTACATCTTATTATAACAAAAATATGGCTATAGAAATGTTGTATTAGTAGAACAGCAACACCTCAGGATTTTAAGATGTTATCTAGAAGAAACGGTGAGAAGACGGAGAGTCATAGTGAGCTCCTTTATGACTTCTAACAAGGTGTAAACTGTCCTATAACATCCTTGTTTTAGCAAGATATAAAACTTGTCTTGTTGTAACAAAAAACTTTTGCAACTGATTGTACTGAGAAAGCTTCTCGTTTTAACGAGAAGCTTAAATACTTTGATAAAGCAGAGCGTTAGATCTAGATTTTTTTTATTGCAAAACATTTCAGATTTCATGAAACACAGAAATCCCATTAAATGTCACAGTCTCCAATTTGCAACATAGTTAGCTATTCCAACGAAATACAAAGGATTCTTATGTAAATCTTTTCGTGATCAGAGTTGTCTTTAGGCTGCAGAGCTCTGCTTTGACAGACTAGCTGTTAGCTTCAACCTCCAGTACCAACTAATCTGGATTTTTGCTAAATTCAGATTATCTATGTTGCACAAATTCACATTAAATGTCACCTCATTTACGGAATTTAAACTCAGTAAACTACAGGTAAGATATTAACTGCTTCTAACCTCGCAGCAGAACCTCACTTCAAAATCCCAAACTGTCCCCTTTTGTGAGATGTTCATGTCCTCGCACCTTCTGCTGCAGCCTGCCGTCCAAAAGTAAATTGTCTGTAAAAATACCAACAATAATACAACTTGTATAAACATGTACACTAAACATGTTGCACTAAGGGGCAACAGTCCAAGTGACAAGAAACACATTTTGTACTGACTCATGATGTGAAATGTGAACATCCTGAACAATTCTGAAAAGGATGTAAACAACTGATGGTGAATGCTCTCTGTTTCTGTGACGATGTTTAGAAGAATACCGAGAATAAGTAAAAGCACTTTGGAAGATACAGTAAATCAATAGTGACAAAAATGACCTGCAAAGTGGCTGTGCACAAGTGTTGATGACATCGTGTTAGATGTCATCAACACAATGTGTTGATGACACATTGTGTCAACACATCTAAACCCAGCAGCACTGTTCAAAGTGACTCATCTGCCAGTTAAATGGGCGGTGATGTGCTGCTTTCTGCAGACGCTGGCCTGATAATGAGAAAATTATTTCAGTCAAATTTTAAGAGATTTTAATTACACTTGGCCCAGGGCTGAGGGAGTTGGGGCAAATGCAATTATAAGCATGCATACCATTCTAAGCAGCTCACACTCTGGAAACCTCAAACATGATTTTTGCCATGACTTCAGCGATATCCTGTGTAAAGAGAAAGAAGGAAAAACTCTCCTCCCCCTCATATTGTGTTGAAGCCACACTGACTGTCAGTACTTGATTAGGGCTCTCATGGCTTTCTTCCACTTTCAGTTCATGTGTGCTGCAAGATTTTTTCTTCAAATGTAAAAAAAAAAACACATTATTTTTTAAATATGATATACATAAAAGGTCTATCTATTAATGTTTACTTGTAAGGTAATGTAAAGCTCCTAATTATGATGTATAATTGATGGTGAACTTTGGCCGCCAGCTTTCAAGGTGATATTTGCTGAAAGTCATTCATAAACTATATACATCTTTACTTCTGGGAATCAATAAAAACATAAACAAATACAATGTTCATGTGCAATGGGTCTGGACTGAAAAGTAGCAAAAAAACAACAAAAAAACATAATTATGAATAAGATTTCATAGCATAAATAAGCCATGCCCCGTTGTGTCGCCCTGTATGGACTCTGTCTGGGTTCTGTTGTCGTTTTTATGCTGACCTCTCACCGTTCTGTCCATCCTGCTGGTTTAAGTGATGCATGGATTTCCGATGGAGGAGAAGAGAAGGACACGATCATCTGCATAGATGTTTCTATTGCTTCTCCCCATTATGTAGACTTGAACTAGTGTTGTTGTAAAGTAACTGCAAATAAAAGCTTTGCTTGGAGATCTGTAGTGGCCGTGTTTTGTACAGAACATTTACACCACATGGGGGCGCTGACAGCTGTACTCTAACTGAATCAGTTAAAACGTAGTTGTCCTTTAATATCTTGCTTTGTGACTTTATAGTCAATATTATATCTCAATATTGAGATATAATACTCAATTAAAAATGTTGAGATTGTTCATTTCAATTCAAAACTACTTATTTTCAAAGGGAAATTAAATGTATCATCCAAGGATGTGTAAAGAGTCGTTGTGTGTGGTGTAGCAGTCAGTTTTACAACGAATCTGAAGAAGCTTCTGACTGAAGACTGTTGCTGTACGACAGCCTCATGACTGTCATGACATGCTAACATCTCGAAGATGATATTCCATAACTACATGTCCTGATCAGTAGTTGGCTAGATGGGAAGTTGTTACTGAGGGAGGAAGAATTCAAGGTTAGTCATTTTCATCATCACTAAGGTTCCTTATGAATAAAATCAGCACACACGGGTTAAAAGTTCAATTTTAAGAAGATGAAACTGTGTTTACTGCCACTTTTAAGCAGAAATTAAAACTTCAGTAACAGGAAGAAAACAGAAGACAGCAAAGTTGCCCAGTTTTATGTTTTTTAGCTTCAACCTCAGTCTGTTTGTGGAACATACTGGATTTGGAAATATTGGCAGGTTTTTCTACCTTTTAGAGGTAAAGCATCTACATTCTTTATAGAATACAGACAGATACTTTTTTTATTGTCAGTAATACTAAACAAGCTAACGGCTAATAAGAAATGTAACATTCAGCTTTACAGGTCAGTTTCATGATCATTTTGACTTTTCTTAAATAATTAAACCTCTAAGGCAGCAAAGCCTGAAAATATTTCTGAATGTTTTTAAATATATATCAGCAGATCAAAGCAAACAAACAGAACCACAGACTGTTAATTGCCTGAAAAAATGTTGTAAGAAAGAGCAGAAAATGATATGAAACATTTTCAGCAAAACACAGCATGTGCAAAAAAGAAATAGGATTCGGATTTAAAATATTTGAAAATGTAAAAAAAAAAAAAAAAAAAAAAGTGGGGGTTGAGATGTAATGCGTCCCCAAAGAATAGGAAGGCCATTATCCTGAAGAATGACAGCCTGGGGCGGTGATTATGCTGCTATTATATCTTTAACAGCATGGTTTGTCAAAACAGACCACCGCCCACCACATCACACACACACACACACACACACACACATGCCCACCCAACTATGCACCTTACAGCACCTAAAACTGTAACCTTGCTCCTCTGACAGTAAACTTTCCATATTAGCGCCTTATTGCAGCAGTGGGACATTGTTGTGCTGCTAATTTAATCAGCCTTAAGCACATTGCTTCCCTTCAGTGTGTGTGTAAATGAGTAATTTACCTCTGCGGCTGAGCTGGGTTACTTCTAGCGACGGTTATGAACGAGTCCTTCCCAAAAAGATCGGATAGAAGAGGATAATGATCTCACCAGATTAGCAGCATTAACATTGGTGTAACATCTCACCCTCACCTTGTTGTGTTTTATTACACCACAAGCAGGTGTGCGGGTGTGTGTGTCCTCAGCCAAGGGCGTCCAGATTGTGTGACTGATAGGACCGCAGTGTGGATATATATCTGAAGCGTGTGTCCTTGTTATCCAGAGGAGGAATCTGTTCAGGTACATGGCAGGATTTTCTCCCATGGGGGTCTGGAGCAGAGAACATAACAATGTTCCCTCTATTCTTAACACCCATCCCCCAAACACGCACACACACACCCCCACACACCCCCCCGGGGTTGAACAGGGATTGCTTGATTGTACCGCTGCAGGGTCAAGTGTGTTGAGCCTCACTGCTGGATCAGGTGCTTCAGTCTCTAATACTCAGGCCTCTGAATGAACCTCCATCATCTCCACCATGTACAGTGTGTACAGAAGCACATGCATCTCCATCTACTTTGATCCAGTGACACTAAATACTGGGGAAAGAAATATGAAGAGGACATAAACTGGTTTGCATGCTGGTAAAACCTAGACAGACAAGAGCATTATAGTAAATGTGTTTCCGTTACAAATATGTGCAAAATGTTAATATTCTGATTATGACAAAAAAAAAAACCACACAATTTTGTAATTGTGGTGTTTCCATTCAATAAGACACACAATTTAAATCCCTTGCAAATAAGTTTGTTCATGCAAAAAAAGAAAAAGTCAGTAAAAAGCATCATCCTGAAACTACTTCCTGTGTTCTTTGTGGTTTGCACTGGAATTAACATCCGGTTGTTGATCATGTGACTCGTGTGATGTGAAAACAAAGTTTCCAGTTTTGCAAAATAAACCAATTTAAATACGACCATAAACCCTTCGTCAAAATGTTTTCATCATAGCACTTTTTTTCTGAAATTGCTGGGCTTTCATTAAGCAAATTTATTTTCAAAATGTCAAATAGTGCAACTATATGGTCAACAGAAATGCAGCAACTGTATTGCAAAAATGTTTACTATCCCCTGAACTAATTTGTTTGTACATGGTTGGATTGCCAGTCTAAATTCCAATGTGTTAAATGGTTTCCTAATAAAAACCTATAAAACTTGTGCATTTGCATTCAACCTTCTAAAGTTAGTACTTTGTGGAAACAGTTTACAAAACAAGTCTTCTAAAGTTTCACATATCTACAGACTCACCTGTTTTCTTTTACCTTTTCTTCTTTGCCCAATCTTGGTCAGAATGCATGGAAACTGTTTGTGGACCTGCTGTTAAAGTCTTCTGACAAAATATATATTTTATTTAAGTCTGGACTTTGACTGTGCCATTCGCACACAAACATAGCTTTCCCTAAAGTTCCACTGTAGCTCTGGATGGATGGTTTGGTCCTGAAGGAAACCTCTATCCAACAGTCTCAAGATTTTTCCAACTTCAGTTTTCAGGTTCCTCCAACGACTGTATGAGATGCATCCCTATTGCAACTCACCTGAGTCTAATGAATGCATCATTACCAGATCTCTGCAGAACATGGTAGCAAGCTGATGAGGTTATTCAGTCATTTGATTCAGGTACGTTGGAGAAGTTCTGAATGCAATTGGCTGCAAGATTTTTGCAAAAATCTTGAAACGCCATCAGTCCAAATGATTGCACCACTTTGTGAATTTATTACATTAAATCCTAATAAAGCACAATAAGGTTTGTGGTTGTGACTTCACAAAATGTGAAAATGTTTCAGGATTTGAATACTTTCGTATGGGAGTGTTTAACTCTAGAGCTTAAAAATGAATCAATTTCTCATGAAAATGAGAAGGTTTCTCATTAAATTGAGAAAACCTGGAATCCAAAACTCGCTAAGCCCAGAAAGTTTCATGGTACAAAGACAAGTTTTATGTCTTGTTATAGCAAAAAACTTTCTCGTCTTAATGTAAAATGCTCTTTTAGAGAGTTGAGTTTATTTTATTAAAGTGATAAAGTTTCTTGTTTTAATGACACCTAAAAATCCAGGAGGTGTTGCTGCTTTACTGTTTTAGACTTTATTATAAAAGAGAAAATATTTTGGTTTTAATGAGATATAAATCTCGTTATGAGGTTTTTAATTTTTATTTCATTTTTAGGGCTTTTGCATCTCGTTATAAAAATAAACTTTTCTCGTTTAAAAGAGGCGCTGCGCCTGAATTTATTTCCAGGTTCTGGCAGTCAAACTCTTTCATACTTTCACAAAGCAAAGTATGTATAAATATTTTTGCGCAGCAGAGTAAGCAGTAAGCTAGAGTGTTTTGCACATGACCAACAGGTTGCCATGTTCTTGCTGCATTTGACTTTCTCTTCCTCAAATACTCTGACACACACACACATCTTTCGGATCAAGAGCTCCACACAAAAATCACAGTGTACCATTCAATCAGTGCTTTTCCTCCCTCCTCTCCATGGTTCTCTTAAAGGTTTTAACCAGAGCGAGAATGGAAAAGTGCCAGCGTTGGAAACCTCGGCCCATTGAGGAAGTGACAGGGTCTGCCAGAATATGATCCTAATCCTGTTTCCAGCATTCTTTTAGCCCAGCAGCATTGCCATTTCACAGCATATTCTCTGAGCTGTCAGGTCCGGGGAAATCCCTCTAATAGCGCATTGCTCAGATACACATCAAAGCTCTCCTGGAAACCACCAGCAGGAAACTCAGAGGAGAGGGAAGCACGAGCACCATCAGCCTCACAGCTGCACACACACACGCTTATGAAGTGGAGGGTTTACTCATGACTAAACACTCCACTCAGTTTGTTTTTTTTGCTGTATATTTTAAAAAGTGTTACTGTAGCAGGAAACCACCACTCTGTACTGTGTTCGAAAGCACAGGGACAGTAGAAGAAGACGAGTGACAACAGGTGGCTGACTGTGCATCCAGGGCCGCCCTCCTTTAGTTCCGCTTCATCTTCCATTCTCCTCTTGTCTTCTCTCTAACACCCTGACTGCCATCTCACCCCTCCCTGGGTAATCTTCTTAAGAGAGGATAAAAAAAAAAACACACACACACACAAAATTTTCTCTCTTCTTAATCTGGTGGCAGCTTGAAGCTAATGTGGCGATCCCAAAGTGGGCCTGATCAAAACCAAAACAAAGCGCAACAACGGCGTTGCTGGTCAATAGTAAGACTGTTCAGTTCTAGTTAGCTTGAGGTTTTATGTCTAATTGGAAGCATTGTGAGTTGCCACAGTATGGTAAGAGAATATATCTTACAAAGCACAGCATCTTCCCAACATCAGGTATGTGTTTAGGGAAGTTTTTTTTAGGAAGATCTTAACCGGAGAAGTCTTTGAACTCCTACAGCTATAAAGAAAATCATTTTTAGTCATAAGGAAAACTTAAAGCACATTTTTCCTTTTGAAGCTCATGGAAGGAACCCATCTTCCTTTTCAGGAATTGTTGCTCCTCATTAATCTGGGAAGGGTTAAAAGACCATTTCTAGATATTCTGATAATTATTTTAAAGAGGAAAACATTCAGGCCATTTTTAAAGGCCTTGATTCTCCAGCATGCTAAATACTGTAGCTCAGCATATTAAAGATCGGACTAGTATGAGTTGTTTAAAAGGGTCAAAGTTACATCTGAAAAAACCTCAGCTGTTCAGTATTGCTGTATTAGGTTTTCACTTTCTCATCTCCTAATGAGCCGCTCCATGTTTGGAGAAAACCAAACACATAGAACCTAGTCTGACTAATGCCTTCCAGGCCATTCTCATCTCCCAGTTTAAATCCAACCAGAGAAACTGACTCCAACGGGAGAAATCCCACACAGAGCATGAAGGGAGATGAGAATTGAGCAGAATTGCATAAGGTAATGCTAGGCTACTGCTTCTGTATTGGTGGTCCCACTTTCTGATGACTGGTTAATTAGGTAGCTGTCATTCAGGGTAGAACGGTGAATTTTTCTCCATTTTGTTTTTGCAGCATTGTTATGGTTTAGTTTGCCATGACCGTAGTTCCTGCTGGGCGCGGCGACAGTAACTGTTAACCCCCAGCAGCTGGAATCCTCTCTCCAGCTGCCAGCGCTTCACCTGCAGGCGTGAAACTCCACACACACAAGTAACACCTCCTCCCTGATCACACTGACGGGATTCAAATCATTAAAGTGTTCATCAGACTGCACTGGGAGCACAGTTATACTGCGTATAAAGTTAGGTCATAATGTGTGATTTTTATGGCTGTGTGTCTGTCACACAGCGGCGTGTGTTGAAGACTATTAGAGCGCTTTACATGTTTATTAAAAGCATTATATTTGAAAACACAACAGAAGCAAGGCTGCGTAGTTAAATCCATAATATTCATCTTTTTAATACACAGCATAACGCAGGCTTACACACACGGACACAAGTGCACAGCGCCTCATTGGCTAATTCAATAATAAAGCAGGCAGCCGGTGGAGTCTGCAGAGAGTAAGTCATCTCTAACCGTCTGCCATCTCCTGAGTGCTAAAACATGGAAATTTATGGAGGAGCCCATCGGAAACACATATTTACAATACGTTTAGGTAATCACAAGAGCCATCCGAGGGACCAACGCAGCCGGTACAAAAAATATATATATAGTTTTTATGTGTCATTAATTCCCTCTGCATTCCCAGATACATCCCCCCTTTTTGCCACAGTAATACAGTAATCACTCACAATCGCACAGGAAATTATCTGCACTCATCTGTGGAATAAAACAGCGGCGGGGCAGGAGAGAGGGCGAGCCGGCCCATTTTAGCTCTCTGCTGCCTCTTTAATGTTCATCTGGGAGCCGCATGGCTGGCGTCCCGTCCCCGCCGCGCCGAGCTGCTTAATGACGATGGGATGTGGATTCATCTGATCTCATCAAATATACAGTACTAGATATATATATTCTCTCACACGCGCACCTTTTTTTACGCTACATTGCCTAGCCAGGACAGCACACAGGGTCATCGGCGGTGTGATGGCAGACGGCCCCCGAACGCCTCCCATTAGGCGGTGATGAGAGGAAGCGCCTCACCTCTGACTGATGCTGATGCCAAATGGAATCAGCCCTGCTACAGTAATGGAAGTTGCACAGATTCAGATGTGAGAAGCCAAATGGTCAAAGAAGTTCTGAGCTGCCTTTTCATTATCTTCTGCTTCTGTGGAGAAACACGCAGCATTATGAGGCAAAGCCATCAAACCTGATAAATAACCACAGAACAGCGCTGCAGAAGAGCTGCACACCCGGGTGGACAGTTTACCGCCCCCTGGTGGCCACAGTATACATCAAGCACCTTTACTGCTTAGCTACTGTGGACATCTACAGGAGAAAAATAACACTGCAGGTGAATCCCAGATGAAAAGCATCTGGGATGAAAGTGGGAAGATGTTTGTTGTGTTTTGTGTCCACAAAGCAGAGTTTAGGTGAGTCTCCTCAGCTTGCACAGGTAAATGGGTCCAAAGTTAGCAGCTAAGTGCGGGATGACCATCTCACCCAGGTGGAGGTTAGGAGCAAAGTGAAATGTGTTGCTAAACATCTGAGCCAGAGGGCAGAGACTGATGACCTGAGAGGGGAAAGGGAGACAAAAACAAACATTAGTGCCTTAATATTTGGTGTATTTAATCAGTCTATGCGGCAGTCTTCCATCATTTCCTCTGCTTGCGTGGTTGTTCCACGGACCTGAAGCTGGATGCCATGCTGCTCCTCAGCCAGCTGGACAGCTTGTTGCACCACAGCCTGGTTCTGGTTGGCAGAGAGGGTGCAGGTGGAATACAGAACGTCGCCTCCAGGACAAGTAGCTAGGATTCCAGCTCTACACAGGAAGTACACACTTAGATTACAGTTGCACCTGACTAACAGCAGTCCTATAGTTCTGATGACCAAATGAACTGTATGTGTATGATCAACTAATCAATTCATTAATAGGTTGTTTTTTTTCTTTTTTTATACAAACATGGTTACACTTCTTTACCAGACGATATGATTACAGTGAGTTTGATCACTGTCCAGGTAGACACTGTGACAAGACAGCTGCAGAAGCGTTCCTGATGATTATGACCATGTGAAGCTAACGGGGTTAAGAAATCACTGGGACATGTGACAATATTGGCATTTAATCATCAGTGGTTGATGATTAAATGTTTGGTCTGTTTCTGTATTTCCACCATTCTTACAGCAGAAGCTCCGCCTGCAGCTGTGGTAGGCTGCGTCTTTCTCCGACTCTGCTCCTGCTGAATATGTTGTTGTCGTCCTCCATGAGGGAATGTCTGTCTGTGGTGCAGGGGACGTCAACAAGGACCTGAAGCAAAGCTGGTATCAGATCAGTGTGTCGCCAGAGCAACAGGATGAAGATGATTGGGTGACCTGAGCTTACTCTGTCGAAGGCGTTCCTTTCGATCTCCCCCCAAATGGTGCCGTCAAACGATGTGATGCGCAGTTTGTCGTCGGTCAGCAGCGCTTTCGGAACATAGCTCTGCAGAACCCGTTTCAATCGAGACGTTCGAGACACGGACAAGTCGTTGGCACATAAAAACCCTGGGGCATAAAAACGACACGATGGACAATTGTCGGAGGAGCCAGGAGACTAGCCAGACTGGATAGAGTTTGATGAAGACCGGCTAAGAGCAGGACACTCACTGACAGACTGTGTCTGAAGTAAAACCAGGGCCTTTCCACCTGGAGCGGCGCACAGATCCAGAACTGTGTGACTCTCCTGAACATCCAGCGCCAGACAAGGCAATATGGACGCCGCATCCAGCAGGTAGTAACTCAACAAACCAAACTTGTCAGGTCTTTAGATAACAGGAAAGAAGTGAGATTCAAACAACACTTCATTGGAACAACTTTTAGAGGTCGACCTGATTTTAATAAATATAGGTCGACCTATATTTATTATCTCGTACAGTCCGATTTATCGGACTGTACGAGAGCTTCGCTCACCTTGCAGGCCTGAACCGTGTGATGTCTCCTCTCGGAAAAACCAAGCACCTGATATTGGGACTGAGCCGTAGAGGAGAAGGCTGCCGACTACCACCACCGTGAGTCACTGTAGACACACTGCTGGAGTCTTCTTCAGGTCTAAACTCAGAGCGGTGATCGGTGGAGGCCGGAAACATGAAGGCTGCAGGAAACACAAAAAGGGGAATTAGCTGTAGACAAGACGACCAAAAGATCTAACAGAGACACTCCTGTTAGGTTCTGTGTCAGAAACACTTTAAAGGCTTTTATCACACCTGATAACGTAGCGCAGATTTCCACAACAATCAGAAGGAGAATTCATTGGAGAACAAAAGTCACACTTAATGTTGAATTAAACTCTGTCCTCCATGTTTTCTTGGACAGAAGTGTCTTCTTCACTTCATGCCACATGGCTGGTTTCACTGTGCATGAAGATGTTCCCACAGTCACCTGCTGCCAGTGCTGGAGTAAGCTCTGTACCAGAGCCTGCGTGGTTCTCTACAGCACTTCTCAGTAGGAGATTATCATGGAGCTTGCGTTTTGAAGCTGTGTGTACTACATCATCGGATGTCGCAGTGAACACTGGACTGAAATGTACACTTACCCTCTCCATTGCTGATGAAGTCTTTGCATCCCTGAGCTTGGAGTTCTTCCACATCTAGATTATGGGAGAAATGATTGAGCAGGGCTCCGTACTTCCTCTCTGACAACAGGGCTACTCGGATTGAGGGCCAGAGCGCCCCCAGCTGGGCGCTGTAGGTGGCATCGAAGTGCTGCAGAGCCATTCTGGTGGGAGGCTGCTTGGGATGTGTGGCAGCCTTATAGGAGAGAAAATAAGAAACACATTTAGCAATAATTCTAAGTTAACTTCATGACCAACTGAAAAATGTTTGTGGTTCTCATATTTCCTCATCAATATTAAGTAAAATTACTCCATAAATAGATGACAACAATGTGCTGCTGCAATACACACAGAGATACAAAATAAAAGCAAAAATACAAAATAGAAGCAAAAAATATTTGTAAATTGAAATGGTTTAAAATAGGAAAATATAATTTTCTTCATTACTTATCAACTGACAGATCTTTTTGAATTACAAAAAAAGACAAGTTCATAGATATATGAGGTTCTAATGTGACTTGATAATTTTGTAAAAACATGATAATATGATAATTTCATATTTTTTATTGAAATATAAAAGGCTGTCTTGAATTTTTTTCAGACAAACTGAACTTGGCGCATTATAACAGTCAGAAGAGAACTCTATGCTTTGTGATAAAGTAATAAAAACTAAATCATTTCCAGTAGCTTCTTTCAAATATGTTAAATATGAATTTTCGTATACTGATCCACCCGCACTATCTCGAGCCCTGTCAACTGGCGAAATAGCTGACAAAATAATAAAAATAAAAATAAATCACCTAATTTGTTTTTACACACATTTTGTACATATGATTCAAGAAATGTTATTATCTTTTCTCCAAAAAACTGTTATGGTTATTATGCCAGTCACATGTTAGAACTGGTGGATCGGAACGGAGGACTTCTGTCCAAACTCCGCCCACCCTTAACACCGCGTCGCCGGGTGATAATTTTTGCAAACCCACTGACTCGAACCCTTTAAAAATAAAAATGTTCTCAGACACAAAAAGCTATTTTGTTTGCCTGTTTTTTGGTGACCTACCCATTTTCCTTTCACTCGGTGTCGCTTAGAAGTCAGGGCTCTGAGGTCTTTCACTCTGCTCAGTATCACTCTGGAAGTATCCAGGAACAGCCCCATCACGATGTGCTACAACGTTTTTCATCCGACGGATCCTTTGCACCCTTCTAAAACAGTTCCGCGCTTCCTGTTTTCACTAAGGCGGGACTTAGGAAAACTCTGTATGTGATTAGACAAAATAGACGTCGATAAAACATTTCAGCCAATAAGCCAATAGGAAACTGTAGACGGAGAGAGTGTTCTACTCGTTTCCGGCGTGTGACCGACCTCGCGTCCTCGAACAGGGACATCAGTTCAGGCTTTCACTTCAGGTAGCTGACTTGTTGGCTAGTTTCTAACTCGCTGAAATGGTTTTCGAGAGAAAAATGCTCACGTCCGGAGATCCCGATGAAGAGGTAGAGTAAATAGACAAGTACATGTAAACAGGAGCCAAATGAAAATAGTGTACCGGATTGTGTAACCTAATAGCTCAGCGGTGGACCGTATGAGCGAAGGGTCAACCCTTCAACTGGAACAACTATAACATAGAAAGGCATGTTAATATCGACTGTGGTTAAGCGAAGTCAGGGCGAAGATATCCGAATTTAAATATTAGAGATTTATCCATGAATAATTACTAAAAGATGGCTACCATTGAGTTTTTAAATGTCGGTGTAAGTTCACCTTGAGTTCTTGAATAGGCTTTTATTTCAGTTTAAGCTGACTGGAATTGTTCTTGCCGTTGAACAGGAGGATGCTCCTGCTGAGGAAGAAGAGGAGGAAGAAGAGGAGGAAGAAATGGTGGTAAGTGGCTTTAAATTCTGCCCGTCTCATTTGGACGGAAGCAAATGTAAAGCTAGAGAATGAGGCAGATGAGTGGCTGCTCAAGAACAGGGACAGAAACACACAAGCAGCAGGGAGATGGAGTGTTTTTCCATTCATGTATGATTTCACGCTAAACTTCAACATTTGTTCTCTTCAATTCATTACATTCACATTTTCTAGAAACTCTTTGTTCCTTATCACAATTCTCTAGTTTATAGAGGATTCCACGTGTGTTCAGCTGCCTAAAAGCTAAACGCATGTTCAGCCTAAAATTACATATCTCATATCACCACACAAACCTATTACAGATTTGATTGTAAAAGCTTCATCTGGAAATGGATTGATGATTCCAATACTTTGCTTTGTAAAATCATGTCTGTATGGCACAATTTTACCTTGTTACTGCAGACAATACTGTAACAAATGTTTATTAATTGGTTAATCCAAAACTGATCACCAGATCAACCATACACTGTATTGACAAGTCCAGCAGAAAGGGTTTTAGCTTTTCATATGTTTATGTATTTTTTTTTTAATGCAGATACATCCTTTGCTACAAATTATAAAGAGTTCACTATAGGAATGGTGTTATTGTATTTTAGACAATAAAATGTTTTATTTTAAAAAAGTTATTTAATTATATTTATTTGCATCTTTTAATGCATTTCAAATATTTTATTTGAAATGCATTAAAGTAATCGATAACTAAAATAATCACTTAGTGCAGCCGTAATGAGGCACTGTCTGCTTCTGGCTGAGGGTTAACACTGGGTCAGAGGGGAAATTATTCTGATTTGCTGCTGCCATTCTGTCTCTGGTGCCTTCCAGGACCCCTTGGAAACGATACGATCCAAATGTGAGCAGACTGAGCACTGTGTGCACCTGAAGGAGCGTCTGGAGGTGTGTGAAACCAGGGTCAGCTCCAGGTCCAGCACTACAGAGGAGTGCACAGAAGAGCTCTTCGACTTCCTGCACGCACGGGACCACTGTGTAAGTGTTACAGCAGTTTGAACTACAGAGAAGTTTGGAGAGACTGAGCTTTACTAGCAGAGCTAATACTCACATCTGTTTATTGTTCAAATCCATCAATAGAAAATAATATTTTATTCTACTTTTTAACAGTTTTAATTTTTACATTCAACAAATTGAAATATGAACTTTTGAGACACCAGAGTGTGAGCAAAAGTTCACTTTATTAATGCAGAGTAAAGTGCCACATAACAAAAATAAAGCTCTTACTTCTACTTTTGAATTGGAAACTAAATAAAACTGATCTCAGTTCAGCCAGAGTTCAAGTCCAAAGGAACATTATTTCTATTCCTCCTTTTAGTTAAAGGCAAACACTGCTAGATGGGACTATGAACAGACGAATGTTTGAGTAGAATTAAATAACTTTGGTTAAAATTAAACTCACATTATCCACACAAATAAAACAGGAGGAAGAAAATATAATTATAAAGTCTGCATGTAAAACTCACAGTAAGGATTCAGCAGCTGAAAAACAACAGATTCTTTTTTTTCTTGCTCACCAGCAGCCAGGAAAAAAAACAACACAAAGCAAACAAAACAAAAAAAACAAACTTGAAGTCCTTCAATGCGTTTATTGGTTGAGAACAGAAGCCGACGCTCTGGTCTCTAATCCTCTCTGAACATGGTGTAGATGCTGAAGCTGATTTTGATTGATTGTGTTTCAATAAAGAATCTAATTGTATTTCTCTGCTTTCAGGTTGCACACAAGCTGTTCCACAATGTGAAATGACCGTCCCGTCCCCCACCCAGTGTAGCTGTAGGATCCTGATCGACTAATAAGCAGCCGCCATGATGCCTGCTTCCCATAATCATGTTAGATCATGTAAATCATGTTAATGCATGTCCTCTGTAATCATGTGCTCTTAATACCATTGTTATTCATCAACACTGCTGCTCCCATCCCTCGTGCAGCAGTGTTAGAAATCAGTCCAGAGTTAAGATGGCGCTCCAGGAATGAAACGTTTACCTCAGGGTTTGGCCTTGGAATCACTGTAGAAATAAATATTTTGCTCTTATTCCTGGTTCCTCGTCAGTCTGTCTGAACGTGTCATTCTTTGTTATTCCTGGCAATGAATAAGTTCATAAGAAATTAGATTTTTCATTTCAAAGAACTTCTAATGATGCTAGAAATCAACCCCCTTAAATATTTAACTCCAATTTGAGGATTTTTGCAAAGGCAAAACAGCCTAATCACGCTACAGACCATGCTTCATGTTAAGTGTTAAGAGTCTGAGGCCAACGTGTAAAAACCAACATCTGCATCACATCGTTTTGGATCAGTTTCAGAGAAGTTCTTCCACATTAACTCAAACAAATCCGCCCGTTGGAGTGATCTCAAACATGCTAAATCCATAGGGGGCAGTGTAGCACAAAGCTAAAACCTATGAACCAATCAACTTGCTTCAAAACAACCACAACTTCCTGTTAGGAATTAAACATGGTGCCAGGAGGTTCATTTGTGTAGACATACTTTTAGAGTATTATAATGCAAAGTTAATAAAACAAGACAATGTCAGTTGTCAAAGTATGTGGATATATTGGTGCCTGTAATGCGCAAGATTCCACTTTGGTTAGTTTTTCTAATTATTTTTAGTGATATTAAACAGTTTTTATGTGGTTGAAAGGCCCAAACTCTTAAGAATTTATTCATTTTTTCCAGATTTTCTGTTACGTGTGGTCTAAGCACTTCGTATTGCCTTGTTGCTGAAAATGTGCTATATAAATAAAATTACCTTTACGCCTTAATTTTTCTCCAAGCAACGTGAAGTTACTTATATGCTTCTACATATTAAAAGTATATTTATCTTTCGTCTAACTCCAGGTTGGCCAGCCCTTGATAAAAGGCCGGCTGGTTATGGTGTCACCAATCAATCCAAACACATGGAACGTTTTCAGAGGTGTGTGTCTGAGGCAGTCCTGCCAATCAACTGAATTTACTGAAAGGTCAACCCAACCAAGCTGCAGAAATGTTAAAGACGATTAGTGGAAACATGATACACTTCATGGCAAAGTCTGAAGACTTGTTTACAATTTTTGTCAATATAAAAATTATCTTCAGAGAAAATGTCAGCCATTGTGTAGTAAAAGGCTAACCAAATGTGGCAAAAGTGACACTGGATTCAGTGAATTTGCTGTTCACATCATCTTTGATTCATAGTTTTTTTCCCCCCCAGAATTGTTGAACTTTTCCTTTTCCTGAATTGCCTTAGATTTTCGATGTAAAGCCTCTGAAGCTGTTGAGTTGCTTTAGTTGAAATTTTAAGCTTATTGGTTTATCAAATAATCACCATAAGCCAAAGTGGTAAATCCAGTTATTTCTGCTGCCATACAGATGACTCAGCATTTTCATAAACTCTTGCATACTCAATTATTTCTTGATCATACAAACTACATGACAACAAGACTTGATAGTAAGGCTAAAAGTTTATTTCAATACAAACCACAATAAATTACAAATCATGCCATGATTAAAAAAAAACAACAAAAACTGCAAGTTGCAGAAATGAACTGCAGGTGGCAGTGGAACTCAGCCAGTGAGTTAAGTAAAATTCAGATTGTATTAAAAGCATAAGTCATGCACATGGTGCATAGTGGCTCAGGAGATGCAGATGCTCGTCAAGCATTTTCTTTATTGTAGAAATCATCCATGGAGGCCTGCAGGGAAAACCCACTCAATCAGTTCTTAACACAAAAACATCACAATTCTCACTTTGTGACTTGGTGACACTGAAGATGAAATCTTTTAGTCAAGACCAAACCCTGGGAGACGGGGAGAACTCCACACTCACCTGCATGAGCAGCCGCTCCTTCCTCAGCTTCTTGTAGAAGAGGAGAACATCTGGATCCGCCCGGACAACGTGGGGGTCAAAGTCCATGACCCTGAGGCCCTCAAGGCTTCGAGCTCGAGACAGAGCCACGTAGGCCTGGCCGCTCTCAAACACCCGAGCCAGGGAGATCTCCACGCAGTCCAGAGTCATTCCCTTCACAAGAAACACAGACCAGGGGTAAACTGGCTGTTCAACATGAGCAACACACTCAGAGAGCAGCACTTCGAGATCTGATGAATCTGAAGCAGTTTCTAGTTGAGACTCAAATCAGGATAAAAAAACAAAACAAAATAAAAAAAAAAACAAGTTTTTATCAAAGTGGATTATTATGCTTTGTCTCCACAACTTCCCCATTTTGAAAATGCACCAGAAGATGATGAGACATTCAAAATTCTCATGCATCAACTAGCACTCCACACTTTTTTATGTAAACTACCAGCCACATTTCCAGTGAAGGTTTGCAACTAGAGCAGCAGCATATCAGACTAAAAGAAAAAAAAAAAAAACAATCCAGCATTTGACTGGTGCAGTCAGCAGGTTAAGACATCGCTAGGTTGTTTTAATATAACAACCTAGCGGCACAGTTACTCTAAATTCCTCGATTAAATGATTGCAACTGAAGCATCATTTGTGAACTTGTAATTAATAAGCCATGACCAGTTTTACCATAACAGCAGGATGCTAGGAGATTAAAGGGGCAGTATTACATATTTTCAAGGGATATAGTTCCATTTTATTGGACTATCAAGTAAGTATGTTCACGTCAGTTGTTACAAAAATGCTACGTCTAATAGGACAAAAAAACTTTTACTTTATAATTTAACAGCTTGAAATTTTAAAACGTTTTCTTAAACTCCACCTTCAGGATGTCATCTCCTCTATTTACTCTTTAACAAGGTTTTCTCCAGCTTTCCTCTGATTTGCACTGGGTTGAGTCCAACCAGGCATTTTGTACAGTTGAATGGTTGTCATGGAGATTAAAGGGTTTCTCAAACATGCATGAAAGAATCAAAGCAACACTCCAGGTTTTTTTATTTCAATGACAGAATAATATAACATGATGTAAAGCTCAAAAGGTCGGTTTTACATAACACTGCCCCTTTAAGCGCTACATTCCATAAGCTAACACCACTTAATTTGTTCAGTTTACAGTTAACAGACACACATGTGTGTCTCACAAAAGTGCAGAAGGCCAACCTGGAAGCAGTGCCAATAAATACATTTCCACCACAGGCTACTGTTGATGTGAGGAGCAGCTAATTGAGACCTAAAGTCGTCCTTACTACCTAACTGGGGGTAGTTGGAGTTGTTCCCTGTAGGAAATCAGATTTTTCTGATTGCGAAATTAGAATTTCCCTGTTCCGGCTACAACTGGAATACAGGCCAAGTCTCCTGGTGCAGAAGCTGCCATCACTCTCCCCTCATGCTCAGTTTCACTGCAACTATTGGATTTCTACTCTAGAACCCATCTTAAATACAGAGTAGAAAACAAAAAAGGTCATTTAAATTCTGCTAACGAATTGTTTTATATCTGCAGACACCTGCACTGTAGACCTCCCCTGCTCCCAGTGCTCACAACCAGTGATCCCAATTATCCAGAGGGCCTCTTCCTCTATTCTCCAGCCAATTACTGAGTCTGGGGTCAGGATGTAGTAGCAAAAGCGGCTGCAGGGTGAAACAGTCATTTCCTTTCCAAATAGATTTGTTGCCACTAATCTCATCCCCTTCTCCCAACCAGCAACAGGATATAGAAACACTTGGCAGGAGCACAGTTGGGTTGCATTTACTGAAGAGCAACAGGAAATCAAGAGAAAAAGGAACATGGTCATGTATCTAATAGTGTGCTCCGAAAAATCAAAAAGGTGGTTTAATGGAAACCAGTCAGGAACCAACCTGCATCCCCTGAAACTAGATAGCTGGAGTAAAGACACAGCATTGAGCTGGGGCAGAGTGGTGTGATAAACATGCCCTCCATCCACAAGAGTCAAACGATTCAGAGAATTATTTTCAGTCGTCCTTCTCTGTTGATGAAGACGGGAACAAAAAGTTATAAGCCCACCTGTCGAGTTCTAAGGAAAACGTATTCTCTCTCTGTCAGATGTTGAGTCTCCTGCTGAACTACAGATCAAAAAATATCACTGAATTCAAGTCAAATCCAAATTCCCTGCACTCCTAGAGAAAGTTGCACTCCAGCATCAGTGTGGAAGTCACGGCCCATCTGTCACTACAAAAACTAAATTTTACCATGAACGTTTTGTCCATTTTCCACTCAGTACACTGAAAACTAACTTACAGGTAACATTTAATCAAGCTACAGGAGCTTGTTTTAAGTCAATTCCTTTATATTGATTTTTAAAAAGTACTAGTCCAACTTGCAGATTGTATTATAAGACATTTTTCCCATAAGTGAAAATAATCAGCCAGTGGAACTAGTACTTTATCAATATTAAAGAATTATTTACTTAAAAAAAAAAAGCTCTTATAGATTGATGAAAAGTTACTTACCGGAAGTGAAGACAAAACTAAGATATATGCAGTAGAACTAGATAACTACTTGGTCAGACTTGTGTTTTTGCAGTGCAGATCCTGGACTCACCTGGCTCTTGTGGATGGAAATGGCCCAGGCCAGTTTCAGCGGCAGCTGCTGTCGGCTCAAATGGATCCCACCGGCGGATTTAAACACCCAGCGCTCCGGCTTCAGCACCTCCGTGATCCCACACAGGAAGCGCACGCATGGGAATCCTGACAACAGACGAGGGAGTAGATCAGTGGATCAGGAAAAAGTCTTCTCTATTGGCACAACATGGAGTTGTTGACAGGCAGCCGTTTGCTTCTTGTACAGATTTTACCACAATCCCTCATACAGAGCATGCATGAAGCAACAGTGGGGAGGAAAAACTCCCCTTTTAACAAGAAGAATCCTCCAGCAGAACCAGAACCAGGCTCAGTATGAGCTGCCGACAGTAACGACCAACTGGAGGCTCGAGAAGAAAGAACAGAAGGCAAACGAAAAAACTGATGAACTGATGTAGAATTATTTTTCATGTTCATGAAAGTAAAAACCATCTCAGTCAGAATCTTCACTTTTTTCACACCGTCAAACCACTTTTGATCCATTATTTAGGTTTTTAACCCGACAGTATTCCTGGGACCAGGTACTGCCAGCACCGCTTCATTTATTTCTACATAAAAATGAAAATTGTTTAAATGTGTCTGTGGCAGTTTACCCAGAACTGTTCCATAAATCCGCATAGAGACAGGCTGGTGGTTTTCTGCTCCCGCTTAGGACACAGCTCTATTGTTGAGTGAGACAACTGCAACAGCAATAATCAATATGAGTTTGATGGCGCACAAGAAAATGTGTTTGGTAGAAAAACAACAACTCTACATGTCCCTCCATTTCCAAATCTCACAACATGGATTCTGTTCTTAATAGTCGGGTACAAAGTTTAGGAACAAGAGTAAAGATAATTGGTTTAATAATTAAATTGAAATCTCTGCCTCTCCTGTCTGAAGAAACAAAAGGTCAGCACAATTATAAAAGCTGGCAAAAAATGTAAAATCTGAAGTTTATTTGGTTCTAAATTAAGCAGGTTCAGCTGATCTCCTGGAGCTGAAAAGCTGTTGAATGGAGCCACTACTGTCACGTAGTGATGCGTCTACTCACTGTGGCATTCTGCACACTTTTGTTCTCCCACTGAAAGAACAAAACCTCATTTTCATTTGGTTTTAATTCAATTAAAATATGAGGAGCTTTCCTGTCACACACTGACAAGTGGGGAGGAAAAAAACAAAAAAAACATAACAACAAACTTGACTTTTAATCAAACATTGTGTTCCTGTTCAAGTATTGTGCCAACAGAAGAAAAAGAAAAGTGATCCAAACCTTGTTTTCCTGAGTCGAATGAGAGCACCACTCCCCTGGCGCCGTTCACCAGACCTCGAGCTACATCCAGGTTTTTGGTCAGCATGACCTTTTGGGATACAAAAAGGTTTTAAAAAGTGACTTTATTCAAACAGAGTCGAGCTCAGCAGGAGACACTGAGTTGACGTCTACCTGGGCTCCCACTTTTAGCTGGATCAGCCTGCTGACTGGGCTGTGAGCATCTATGGTCCTCACCAGCTCTGGGTCGCTGTCTAGAGCTTCAAACGCCCGCGACGACCCTGCAGGACGAGGAGAAACGCTTCAGTTACTGTAGGTCACTGACAGAAAAAAAAACAACAAAAAAACCCAAACCTGAAACCACCCTCTGCCCTGCTATCTTATTAAAAGGTTTTTGATGAAATCGTCTTACAAAATTAAAAAGACTCCAGAACTGGGAGTGGGGGATACAATCTTAAATTTGTATCACATTATTCTGTGGTAGTAATATGGGTTACAACAACCCATATCACTATTTTAGCTATTCACATGGCTGTGACAGCACGACACAGCATTCATAGCGTCATAAGCACAAATACTGTTATTGCAAAAGATTATCCTTTGAAACGGGCCTCTTCAGGATGCTGCTTCAAGAAGTGATTTGCATCATAGCACATAGCAACTGCATTTAATTATGTTTTTTTTTCAATTTTCTGATTGATACTCTCGTGGCACAAACAGTGGAGAAAATTTCCAATAATTATCGGATTTGTTCCCCACCAATTGGCAAACACCTGGAGGAACGGCACATCAGAGCTACTTCTCAGTGCAACGCTGGGAAAGACATTGTTTAAGGTGTTAATAGAGGAGCGGGCCGTTAGCATTCAGACCTGGCAGCTGCTGGAGTTTGTTCTGATTGGTGAGCTCCACGTCGTCCTTGTGCGTACACAGCCTGGTGGCCAGAATCCCATCCCGCTCTATCTGATGGTAGGCGCTCTTCAGCAGCGTGGCTGTGACTTCCTCCGACACCCTGAGTTATTGTGACGCAGAACATTTCCTTCAGGAAAAGCTCAAACTCATACCGGAGATGGAGCTGCTCTGGGTGTAACATTTATAACTTGGAGGGGAGGAAAAAAAAGAAGAAACTAAAATACATTCACCCTTTCTAATTCTAACAGGAGAAGCGAGATCTGTGCTGCCTCACATTTTGAAACTGTATAAATCCAACATGAAACGTACAAGAAATGAAGAAAACATTCCAGTCGTTACCGGTTAAAGGGAACATGACATCCAAAGCTAAGAGACATATCACACCTCATCCTGTCACAGCTTGTCAATCTCCATTTGGCAACAAAAACTGTGGGACTTTGTCACTCATTGACAAGGCTTCTGCACATTTCACCAACTTAAATGTATAATGGAAATTTAAAACCTGTACCAACACAGAAATTTACAGAAGTAAATTGCATATTATGTCATGTTCTCTACAGCCTTAACCCCCAAAGTGTCAAGCTTTTTGGAACAGAAAAAGCCTCTTTTGGGTTGGCAACAGAAATGCACCCATGGCAAAGACAAACGTCCTCCAGCCAACTGCAGATGAATTTGCCATGATTGGTGCAAAAAAAACAAACAAAAAAAAACAACCCAAAAACTAGTTAGCAAGGGTATATTAGCAGCTAATTACTAGTAGCCTCAACTGCTTAGAGTCACAGAACGCAATGAACATGTTTGAACACGATTCAAAGAGTTGCCTGAAGTAAAAATTCCCATGAGAAACAAAAAAAACACATGTAGAATTTAAGAACTTTGATTAAAGTATTTAAGGCCAACTTACTTAAAAAAAAAAATGAATTCAAGACTTTTTAAGATCTTAATTTTAGATATGCAAATTTAAGACTTTAAAGGGGCAGTACTATGTATTTTCTAGGCACATAGATGGATGGATGGATAAAACACCACTATCACAAACATGACAAATGAAATTTGACTTGAAATTGGGCCTCTGTCTCTTTTAAAAACTCCTGTGAGGTGGAAGCTTGGAAACTGCAGCTCAGAGGAGGAGCTGCGCCTCAAAGGCGGGGCTAAGTCCAACCAGGCATTGTTCACAGCTGAATGGTTGCCATGGGAGATTAAAGAATTTCTCAAAAAGCCATGAAAGAATCAAAGCAACACTCCTGGTCAAAAAGGTCAATTTTGCATAACTTTAAAATAAATTCAAGACATTTTAAGGCCTTAATTTTAGATACACAAGCTTAAGATGACTAGCCCTGAATGATGTGGAGAAAATTTGGCTCACTTTTTCCTACATCGCCTCAGCTCATTGAGGTTCACACACCTCAAGGATTTCTAGTCCCAGTGAGAGCAGTCAAAGCAATCGGTACAGTTAAATCAAACGTGTGATCAGTTGAAGCTGTTCACACAGAGAACCTTGTTTCAGTGGGACTCAGATCATGGATGGTTTATTGCAGGTGCAATCAGAGTAGCATTAACATGCATTAAAGCAGCAGCATCACAATCAACCATGGGGCTGCTTTACCTGCCCACCCTCACTGCCTGCAGGAGGGAGATGAAGTTCTGGTCGGTTTGCCTCCTCACTTCTGTTAGCTCCATGTTGACCTGGATGACCTTCCTCCAACTCCTGGCCTGAAAGTTCACATATCAGAAGGTTTTCTATGAATTTCCATAATGATTCCCAGAAAATGTGCAGGGAGAAGGAAGATGCTCATTAAAGAACATTGTTTGTATTATGAATAAACACAGACAGCAGCAGTGACTCACGTGCACTCAGACCAGCCTTAGCATATGCATCCGTATACCAGGAAAAACCAATACTGAGGGTCCTAATCTATTTAACATGTAGTTTTATCTCCAGTAACGAAAATAAGATCCAGCGTAGGGTTGCAGCACTACTGCAGAGCTTCAGCAGTTCACTAAAGAAATGCTGCAGAAGGCCAACCTGGAAGCAGAAGCTGGCCTTTTCCTTTCCTTTAGGAACTGGAGGTAGCTGGAGGAAATCCCCACAAACGATGAGCTGGATGCCTCCAAACGGCTGTGTGGATCTTCTCACCGACCTGACAAGAGACACAGCGAGGTTCAGTTCTACAGTACTGGGTCAGACCCAGTCTCTCACTGCCTTAACTAATCTGACATGAGAATAATAAATCATGTGATTACAGAAAGGCACCCCCATCACTCAGGAGGAGTGATTGTTCCGTTGTAATTTCAAGCTTCACCATTCAGGTTTTGATAACAGTTGAAGTTAATTTCAAGGACATCAGTTAAACCATTGAAGAAAAAAAAAGACATCTTTTAAAACTGAGTTCTCCACTAAGTTTAATTCATTCAGGTTTCCCCCACAAGCAGGACTGTACAGGCTGCTGCAGCTCTACCTGTCATGAGACTTTCCCTGTACACCAATTTCAGAAAACTGTGTGGGAGCAGAGCTGCAGAGACTAGCTGAAACACTAACAGTTCAGTTTTAAAACTGTCAAAGAAGTCATAAATTCTGATAAAAATATATATATATATATTTTTTTTTCTACTTCCTGCTTCCTAAATGTCTCTAAAACATGACACAAGAGCAATGAAAACAAACTAAAGCATTAGCATGCTGTGGTGCTAGCCTTCCTCTTTAGTAAATATTGTTCACACCTGCTTCTGGGTGCAAGTAGATTTTGGATTCAAATCCCATTTGGGCTTGGCTTAGAGTACGTAAACTTTGAAAAGGTTTCTGTTACTGGCCTGAACTAATGAGTAGCTGGACAGGAAGTAGGGTAGAAAAAAAGAACAAGACATGCAGTTAATAGTCCAGGTCTGGGCATCAAACCCAGAACAGCAGCATTGAGGACAGTAACCTCAGCATGTGCTTTGCCTGTCCTTCTATTGAGCCACAAAGCACAGCTTATAGTGATAAAATAAAAAAATAAAAAGATTCCACTGGTTAGTCAAAAACATACCACAAATTCTTTAAATTTGACTTGACAGCTGAGTTCAAAAGTCCAACTTGTTGCCTGGTCAGAGGAACCATGCTCTCTGGGTCAATAATTAACCATGGACTTTCTCAGAGTTTGGTTAAAAAAAATAAATAAAAGTTATATTTTAAACCAGTTAATTTACTTTAGGTTCTCCATGTACCGTCTGCAGTACACACAAAGTTTCCTGGGATTTGAATCCAGGAAACTTTGTTTGTGACTGTGCAGTAATTTAGACTGTTCGGAGAACTCCTAATTCTTAAACAGCACAGCTGTACAGTATATCGTCTGCATAAAAGTGATGTATTATTGTCTTCACCAGTTAGATATTAGAAGAATAAAGCATTTGATTCAGAAAATGTGGACGAAATGACAAAGATATTATGAAATGTATTAATGCTCTGTCCAAGTGTGTGAAAAATATGTAGCTAAAAACTGTGTTAAAAAACTCTTTGTTTTGAATACTTTTGATCCAATAAGTAAAGAGTACTCCACATATTAGCTCAGTAGGATCTGGCACGCTGCGGTTTATATAAACACTTGTCTGCTAGTTAAGACCAAAGGTGTCAAAAGCTACTAAAGGTCCAACAAAACCGTACATTCACCAGTGTCACTTTAAACAAAGTCTGTTGAATACATTTTAAGCAAAACGAGACGAATATTCATCAAAAAGTGTGTGCTATTCTGGGAAAGAAAAATTACTTAGTGGGTCATAATCCTAACCCTTTCCTAATGTCTGAAGAAGGGAAAAAAAAGCCTGTAAATCAATAGTTGGGCTGAAGGCAAAATGGCTCTAGACTAATAAACTACTAAAAATATATTTTAAACAAAAAACTAGCCCATTTAAACAAAGCACACCAAGTTTGGCCAAGAACTTGATGTAGCACCTAGACTTTGTTTAGACCATGTAACACAGCACTTTAATCTACAATGCTATTTACACAGCATTGATTTCTATCATTTTAATGAGGAATTGGCTTGGGAGTTGCATCAACATAAATGACATTCCCAGATCAAATTCAATATTACTCTAAAAATGTAATGATATTGTCACATTCCTGATCCCACCTGGCTATGGACTCCAGCTTGTCAAAGAACTGGGCCTCCACCATGGAGACCTCATCAATGATGAGGTGGCGACAGCTGGTCCAGTGCTGCAGCACAGCGGGCCGCTGGGCCAGCTCCACACACTGCTCCAAGGGGGCGGAGCCTGAGCCAATACCTGGAATAAAGCAAGCAGATGAGCAAAGATCAGTTAATGATAAATAAAGTGGGTCTTAGGTGAAACCCAGATTAGTTCTTCTACTGGGTCAGAGTAAATGTCAGCATGGACACTCTGAAGTGACAAAACCCAGTTAGAATTAGGCAGGAAGAAGATCCATTCTGACAGTTTGTTAGACCAAAGGGAAGAGAAATCTCATTTTAACAGAGCAGTGTCTCTACTAAAAATGTGAAAATTGTTCTATTACTATCACTTTCCAACAAGATCCTGAATGCATCGTTGTAACAAAATGTGTGCACAGCCCGAGCAGTTAGCCATAACTTCATTTAAAGATGAAAATTGCTTCCTCTGACCAGCGAAGCTGTGCAGTGTTGTTCCTCCAATGTGACACGCAGCCACTCCTGTGCTGGCCGTAGCAAAGGTGCTCTTCGGTGGGAGAGATCCCAGGATTCTCTTCAGCAGGAAGGATTTCCCCGTACCTGGAGAGAAAACCCAATACCTCAAACATAGATCTTAAGGTGTCAAAGAGCGATTCAGCAGAGCGTTGGAGAAGACATTCAGGGAAGATTGTACATTTTACCAGCACTTCCAGTGAAGAAGACGTTCTTGCCGCTCAGCACCGCATTGAGAACAGCAGCCTGCTCTTTGCTGAGCTTCCGTATCGGGAGAGACAAGATGGATCTCTTACTGGGGTTTCCCTTCACCTGTAATCGCCACCAAAACATCTGATGAGTTTCTGAAGCCCGGATGGCTTTACAGAAACCATCTGGAGATCGACTTAAGAAGCAGAGTAAGTGAACTTTAATAATGCAAGAGCTTTTGCTAATTCTTCCCTGAAGGGAAATAAAAATAATAATAAAAAAGAATTTATACTCTGAATTTATGACAGTTTGTCAGCTACAAACTTATGTATTTAATTAGGATTTAATGTGATCAGCAGAGAGAAAAGAAAAGTTTCTGAAATTAAAGTGCAGTTATTCACTAAATATGCCTTCCAATGAGGTTAATTTGTCAGATTAAAATGGAGCTTTTGAAAATTGACAGCCTTCAAGCAGGTGTTAAACAATTTTCATTAAGGCTACATTTTTGTATTAAAACATGTTTTTTTATTGATCTGATGTAATATTCAAATTTTAAATGTCACATTTTCATTAACCACAAGCAGAAAACCATAATTTACATACATAACAGCTTTCAGGCATTTATCGGTGTGTAATATGTTTTAGAAACTAAAAAAGTTCTTGTAATAAATGGGCTTTTCATTAATATATGCTGAATTGTTCTGAAGATTTTAGTCCCAACTCAAACGGGGCAGAAAGCTTCTGTCAAGAAATTCAAGTCTTTCCACAGACTCTAGTATGGATTTAGTTCTGGACTTTGACTGGGCCATTTAAACAGGTGGATAAAAACCTGTTAGAATGTCACGCTGCAGCCCGGTGTCAAGCTACACTTCATTTTAACTTTTATATGTTAATGTGCTGCTGGAGAGTGATCTACACTCTCCAGTGTAGATCACTGAGATAGAGATTGACTTTGCCAATCTCTAATAGGATTTCTTTCTGAATTTGTACATTTTAATTTATATTACTAACCCTTTTTTTTTTCTTTAAAATACCAGAATTGGCACATAGTTTTAGTTTTTTTTTTTCTTTTTCATAAATTCAGTCAGATGTTATGATGGTCAAACAACACTTCAGTTGCCTTTCTACCTTTACTACAGTCATTTAATGGAAAACTATTAACTTCTACTTTTATAAAAGGATATTCCAGTAATGTACATTTTAAAGTACATTAAAGTACATTTTGGATCAGTTTACCAGCGCGTGGTGTCCAGTGACTCACCGGGCTGCAGCTGGCATCACTTCGGGACCGTTTGACCTGCTGACCTGTACCCGCAGCTGGCCCCTTGTTGATGCGGTCTGTCAGGCCGGAGGGAGCCGCTCTGCTCCGCAGCTCATTCACCTTCTGGATGTCTTTCTGCTGCAGAGGGCTGATGGCCTCGAAGCTGCGGGGCAGGCCGGCCTGCAGCTTTTCTCGGTCGGTCAGAGGCTTGCCGCTCTGCCAGACCTGGTGCTTGACGCCGAGTGTTTTCAGGAACAGCTTCAGGCGGTCGGGAGGGCAGTTGGAGAGAAGCACCTGGGTGTTTTCGGGGAGCAGTTTGACGGTGCATTTCCCATCGCTGGCGAACTTGGTGAAGAGCCTGAACTCTTTCAGGAGGTAACTGTGGGATAGTTTCCCGTCGTGCACACGCAGGATGAGCTCCTGGAACTCGTTGCGGCCCAGGATAACGGAGGCTTTGCGGATGAGCTGTCTCCGGGTGGCCTGGCCGCAGCTGTCCAGCTTCTCCACCGCTACACAGCACTGCAGCTGAGCGCCATCCTCTCCGGCTAGCATCGCAGAAACAGGCTGACAAAAACCAGCTCACATTAGCTCCTGATGGGTCTTGAACCAGGCGGCGCTGCTGAAGTGAGTGAAACTGAGATCTTGCACAGTGAAACTTCACTGCAGAATTCCGTAAAATCAAGTTATATTTCCTAAAACCTAAACGTGATTAGACGATGAAGTGAAAGCGCTTTAAGTGAGTTCTTCTCTTTGGTTTAAAAAAGATCTGCTGACCTTTGTGTTTCTCCCACGGTGGAGCAGCTGTTCAGACCAGCGATCAGCAGCAACACATTTTTGAAATTGAAGGCAGTGAAATCAACCAATCACACGCCGACCTCTCCGACCAACCATGTCAGGGAGGTTTAAAACTCCAACCAATGAGAGACGAGATGACACGCCCCCATTGCAGAAACTACCAATTACTGGCTGTGTGAGCAGTGACGTTTGTTAGACGGATTTAAAAAAAAAAAAAAAAACTTTATTTAAACAAAGTCCGTACAAACAAGTAAGGCAATTACAACAGTACAACTCTGTAAAGGGCATAGTAGAAGCAGATTTAGAAATGAAAATACAAAGTAATATTGATAAAGAAAAAATAAATAATAAAATAATAACTAAAATAGCAACAAGGGGATTCATATGTTAGGACTAACATACATCGGTGGGCAATTCCATTAATAATTCAGTCAGGTATTCATATGATTCAATACATTTCAGAGATTTCAAATATAACTGGAATTCAGATAAAATGTTAAAATACTGGGGATTTTCTCAGCACTCCTTGTTTATGAATAAAGAATTTTGCCAAATAAAATATTAGGTTACAACAGAGTTCCATTGGTTTGTTTTTCAATAACACTTCAAAGGTTACCATATCTCTAGAAATAAATTCAGGAAGTGCAATTGTCGATTTAATCCACCTTTCTAAGCAATTCCAAAATATTTTGGTTTGATTGCATTTGTAGAAGACATGATCTATCATTTCTATATCGCTTTCACAGAATGAGCATTTACTGTCATCAATATTAAAACGATTTCTTAGTAGCTCTTTTGAGGGGTAAATTGCATTTAAAACTTTAAAACTTTGGGGAGTTTTAAATAAAGAGTTCTTAACCTTTCAATATTTTCTTTTTTCAAATTTGCAAAGAATGCTATTTTTATTTATTTTTCCAGGGAATAAAGTTTCATTTAGACAGCCTCTAATTGTGTGGTCATTGAATTTTTGGTCAGTGAATGTTATTCCATTAATAGAATTGTGGGGTCATCGGATGATATGTTGTTATATTTTTAATCTGATTAATAAATTGTTTTGGTAAAGCATTATATAATCTAGTAAATTCAGCTGTTGGGGGAAAGAATTGATATTTTGCACAGAATTGTTTGTAGTTTAACATGCAACAATTAGCATTCATTAAGTGTATAACAGACCAAATATTTTTCTTTGTTAAACGGAAATGGGAACCTGGGAAAAATAAATAAAAAATATATAAAAATAAAATATAATAATAATAATAATAAGAAGAAGAAGAACCAGCAAAATAACAAAAAAATAATAAAGAAAGTCTTTTGGTTTTATTTTATTTTTTTAGCTGTAACGGTGGAGCTGCTTTGTAACATCTACTTGAATGTAATCCTGCACGGCAGTACATTTAAGACAAAAACATTTTGTATGAAACTAAACAAAGATGCTTATTATTATTTTTATTTTACTTATTTGTGTATGACTTCATTTCACTTTCGTTTTACTTTTTAATTTTACTTTGTAAATTGCAAGACTCTTGAGTAATGGTAATATGAATGGGTCCCTCTGTGCAAATATAACCGTCTGAAACATTCATTCTTGTCATGAAAGAAATTACTTTAGCAAGAGTCTGGATGAGAAGAATTAAGAAATGTATTAAAACTCTGCTTCAGAAATACAGAGTCAAAGGAGTCTATCAAGTCTGCCCCTTCTAACAGTTGATCTGGCTTCCTTTTATAGGCTCTGGTCAGAGAAGAGAGACTTGATTGGACAATAGGTGTGAATCCCTGATTGTGATGTACCAGGAATTCTGTGGAGTCCAACACAGATGGTCTGGCCATTTGTCTATTGTTAAGGATAGGGGATTGTTCTTTGATGCTAAAGGGGGCAGATAAGTCCTGGGTTGGGGAAGAAACACTAGATAGTCTCCAGGATCAAGGACATCTCCTGTTATATGGCACTGTGGAAGTCTATAGGAGAGCAGCTTGATCAATCTCATGGTAAGATCATGCAGACACATGATCTCATCATCAGACACAATCTAAAGGACAAAAGGGGTGAGGAGCACATTATAAAAGTTTCCACTACACACTAACCTGATAAATGGCAGACTAGCGGGACCTGGACTAATTATTTGGAGACCCAGGTGATGATCAAGAGTAACATGTGCAGGGGCCTCAAACTCCAGTCCTCGAGGGCCGCAGACCTACAGTTTTTAGATGTGCCACAGGTACAAAACACAGGAATGAAATGGCTTAATGACCTCCTCCTTGTGTAGATCAGTTCTCCAGAGTCTTAATGACTTAATTATTCTATTCAGGTGTGGTGCAGCAGAGGCACATCTAAAAGTTGCAGGACTTTTTGTGTTGTGTTCAAGCTCTTTAATTGTAATATTCTTTGTTCGAAATAAAGTACGTTTTGAAGTCTCTCTCTCACTCTCTCTCTGCAGTAAGTCAAAAAGTATAATCAAAAATTGCACAGCATCGAAAACCAGAGGGAATAATTCTCAAATAAAATAAATGTTTAAGCCAGAAGAGGAGAAATACAAATTTTAAAAGAGAATAAATCAGAATGAAAGTAACAGAGCAACTCCAACATGCTGCCACCATTACAGACCGTGAATGAATAAACATGGTTCTCCAGAGACATCTATGATGTTGGGATGTTGGAGGGAAAGTCCTGCTTCATAATCTCTGAATTGTTGAGGTGTTCATTCACAGTTTTCTACAAGCAACCTGATCCAACTCACAGCACAACATGGTTGTCTTATTTTTGCCAAATTTACATGGAAGTGACCGACGCATTAGTTAAGAGTTTGACGTACAGTCTGGTGCTGCATAAGTCAGAGACTGATCCACTAATGACTCACCTGCTGCACCTCCTGAGCCGAAGAGCCGTTGATCGATTCTCAAGCGGTCTGCTATGAATTGAAATGTAGCCGCTGTGACCTTACCGCAGGCTAAATGTTAATTAGTGGATTTCATTTTACATCTTAAGTCTTAACGGTGAAATTTCTTGGGCATCCAGAATGTGCTCACTGGAACAAGAGTGGCTTTTTATGCAGATAAATCCATTATTCTATTAGATTATTCATGAGGATGGCCATGAAATTTAACCCGTTCTGCACCAGACCTTGTCAACATTATCATTTAATGATGTGGGGGCTCTGATGAGTGGAAGTTTTTGAGCTGGATGTACTGATGGTACATTTATAGTAAACCCTGGCCTCTGATCCAGCCACAGACAGTGCAGTGTGTTGTGCTACTACACATCACATGGCTTTCTGTGTTTTAATGCTGAGCAAACTGCAACGTTGCTTGCTTTTAAAGCAGCAGATGGAACTGTGATGTGTTTAATATGCATTAAATATGCTCATTTGAGAGCTTTAAGTAATACATTCACCATGTTCTTTTTAGGTGCGTTTGGAGCTCACAGAACAACTTTTATTCAACGGCGCTAGATGCATTAAAGCCCATTTTCATTAAAGGTGGATGTTGCGGCTATGACTAGTTTTCATAAGAGATGAAAGAACGTTGTTTGCAATTTCAGCCTGCCCTTTAACACCCACCAACTGATGAAAATCGGCGTATCTCATCAATCCCCGTAACGCAGATTTATGGAAAAGATTTGGATCTCACATTAGGAGCCAAATAAAAATGCCTCACAAGATAAACATGTCTTTTTATATGGAGCATTGTAAAAAGCAGATATTGTTCTGCAGACATAATCTCTCCCCCAGGCAAGACCTAGACATCGTGTAGTCATTTCTTTTGTTTTTCCATCCTGTTTTTCTGCAGGATTATGCATCAGCCATGTAGTCATTATTTATGAAACGTGTTGGAGAGGAGGAGATGGCTAGAGGGTGAAGCATGACACTTTACTGTTTATGAAGGAAGTGCAGCTTTTAAAACAGCCAAACAAGACACTGGTGTTGGATTAGCTGAATTTGAATTTTATTTCTGGCAGACCAATAGTTAATTCTTACAGTGATAGGTAATCCTATTAGGTAATTTAACACGCAGCAATTTACCTTGTGTTTTGAATATAAAAACACAAGGTAAATAATGTAATGATGCTGTGACAGAGCTAAATTAGTCTCTTCGTAAACATGTATTCTTTGCAATAATCCGGCAGAACAACACAAACAATTTGTAATCTACTCAGTGGTTTTCTTATCCACCCTCCATCACATACACCTAATGATTAATGAGCATCTCAGGTGGAGAACACATTCATCGTTTACTGTGTCAATGATCTGTCCGTTTAAAGAGGCGGAGCAATTAGACAGATCGGCTATATTTGGACATTGGAATGTTCACTGCATTATTTTGTGATAAATTATTAAAACAGATGTACAGTGAGAAAATAGAATAAAGAACAATAAAAAAAAACAATACAAAGAAAACACTACAAATAGTCCAGAGTACAAACCTGACATGTCATGTATGATCAACCACTGCTTTGTTCTACATCATAGACACTGTATGCAGCGTCTTGTAGAAGTTTGTACCTTGTAACATGACTACCAGTTTTAATAGATTTTATTAGGATTTTACATGTTGGTACAACACTGAAGCATCACACATCATTATGAAAGTGAAAAGAAAATGATTTATGGTTTTCAGTGTGGTAAACATTTATGACCCCCAGCTCCCCTTTTCTGTTGCAATTCCAGCTGCTAGTCTTGAAGTTTGTCTTACACACATAGAGAAATTCTTCTTCTCACTAAAAAAATCTCAAATTAGGTTTGGACTTGGCCAGTACTTGCAGTACAGTACTTACCTAGTACAGTAGTGAGGTGTCAGTGAAGTACACAAGAGGCAGGTGGACTTTTTTGTCTTTTTATGCTTGAACATAAACAATTCTCCAGTCACTAGGTGGCAGCAGTGAACAGTCTGCCTGTTAAATCTAGTAGAACAAGTATTATACTGGAAGGAAGAATACACCGCTGTCGGAGGAGAACTGAAGAAGTTTGTGACAGTGAAAAGAAAAATGGCTGCAGAGGCAAGTAATGAGAGAATAGCAAAGAATAAAATAGCATATACAGTATGTTATTGATTGAATTAGAGCAAGACTAACAGACTTTCAGTTTTAGTAAAAAAAAAAAAAAAATCATAATATTACAAGAAAAGTCACGATATGAGCAATATGATCTTTGAAATTGTTTCAGTCATTTGCAAAATAGTTTCAAACTCCCTCTACTGATAATTTAATGCTTATGTGTTAAAAAATGTGTTTAAAAAACTGATGTGACATACAACTTATAATGCTCAATATACCTCATTTTAACAGTTTTGTGTAGTAGTTCTTATAAAATTAGAATATTATTCTGGTAATAAAACTTTCTGGTATTATGACTATAGTCTTGTAATAAAATACCCTCACTTCATTTGGCCCTAATCATTGTAAGTCAGTGACTATTGCTCACAGAAAAAAAACAGGAAATACTACAAACCCTACATTACCCTCTTGAGTTTACTGTGAATGCAAAATGTCCATGAAACACTTTATGATCCCTAGCGAGGGTTTGACAGAAGATAACTTTGAACCCCTGGACTAATGTTTGATCTAAACCACTGTAGCTCAGACTTTATGTTTAGACAGATGCAAGCATGTGTAAACGCCTCTCTGCTCACACTGCTTGCTGATTCCTCCTGTCATACCTTGCTACTCTCCCTGTTTCTTCTCTGTGATCCCTGGTGGCTTTTTACTTGGATTTATGGTTTTTGGCCCGCTATGGCTCCCTGTGAAGTTAAATACTGTGAGGGTGAATGCTGGAACAAAAGATCTGGGCTGATGAGCTAACAGGTTGCAGGTTTGAGGGGCGACTGAAGAGAGAGAGAAAATATCACCGGAGGTGAGGGAGAGCTCACAAGAGACTAGGAAAGAATAACTGGATCTACTAAACATAATTAAATTATGGTAACACGGAATAACTAGAGATAATAAATAAACATAATAAACTAGAAAAACTAAGGAGTGAACTAAAGTAAAACAGAAACAAATCTTATCTAATCAAAGAAAGAGACTATAAGGAACACACAATAATCAAACCTCAAAAACAATTCAAAACACCCCTGGACATTGAGATTATATTTTTATGTAAAGTGGAGATGATGTGTGCTGATGGAACTCAGCTCTCAGTTATAAAACCTCATAAGAGTTTTTCCATCAGAAAAATGTCTCATTATTTGAGAATGGGAGCCGTGTAGCTCATGACTCACCTTGTTAATAACAGAACACGCAAATCCACACTGTGACACTGAGCCTTGTTCATAAGAAAGCCATGCTTTAGTAACACTGTGGAATGTCTCCGGCAATTAGATCTTTTGAGAAAAGGGAAAGCCATGGAAAGAGAAGGGAAGCGAGTAAATTAGGATGGATTGAGGTGATCAAGATGAAAAGCCCCCAGAGACACGCAGCGGGTCTCAACTGCTTCATAACAAATCCTCCTTAAGCGTGCCTTTGATGACCACTTTGTTTTTGAAGGATTGATGAACCAAATCAAATTGCAGTGACCTTTACTCCAAATTTAGACAATGGAAGAAAGATCAATATCAGAAAGAATTTAGAAATTACAGTGTATGAATTTAGTCACCATGTTTCTTTTTTAAGGGACAGAGAATCAAAGGTAAAGGCACAATCTAACTTTTTAAATAAGATTAAAAGAGATGCACATTTTCCATCTCCTCAAGAATTGCAGTTCAGTGGACCTGAGAAATAAAACATAGCTGATTTCTGATTTGGCTGGTTATTAGAAACCATCGGTAACATCTCTTTCCCAGCAAAAAGTTTTTTTTGTTTGTTTGTTTTTTAGCAGTTTGCGTAATGGCTTCTGTACGAATTGGACCCAGAATAAAGACCACAACTAGGATGCTTTTTTGTGAGTTGGACCTCAGCAAGCTTGAGGGGTTATACCAGATGAGGATTGGAGTGTGACATATGACCACAAGATTGGTCATGTGACATATGACCAATCTTCAATTGTGAGAACACCACAATAGAGTGATTTGCCACAAGGTGAAAAGAGGCTGCCATGTTTAGGCAGGATGGCAGTGAGAATGGAAATCAATTCTGAATTAACTCAATAATTTATTCTGATCTACATATTGCTGTACAGTTTACACATATTGAAGATTTTTTGGGGAGTGAAAATACTGTTATACCTTTAAGGAATTCATTGTTGGTTTTCTAGTTGCCTTTAAGAAAAGCTGAGAAAGCGAGATATAAAAAGTGACATTGGTGGTGCCGTGGACAAAGAGTTCATCTGAAAGGACTGCTTCAAATTAATTTCTGTCGAAGACCCCGTGTCACTGGGATGACTTTGAATGCAGAGTATGGTTTGATGCACTTGAGATAAAGTTAGAAATCTCTGCAGAAAGTATCCATCCTATATGAAAACAGAGGGGAGGTAGGAGGCCTTCTTTGAGAACTAGAAAAAATATTACATGAGGCTGAAGCTGGAGATCAGTATTCACCTGAAGCTTTCCTCATTCATCAAGTCCTGACAGTAGGCAACTAATATTCCTTTTTAGCCTTTAAGCAGAGTGAAAAGCCCTATATATATTCTTGTTCACCTTTTTTTCCTAAAGGACACCCTCATTTGGAGCTTCCAACAGATTCAGCACAGTATGCTGGTAGTCATTATAATTAGGCTAATATTTTCCGTCTGTTCTTTTAAGCCGCTGATTTTTTTTTTCTGTTGTGCCCAGAAGAGAAGAAAAGTTCTCCTGAGTCTGATTTTAATGCAGTTTCTGCCTCCTGTAGGGTAGCAGCAGTGCCAAACTCAACTCCTGCCAACTCCCTGCAGGTTCTGTCAGGCATTTAAATGGAAATCTTCACTGTAAGAGACAGCAAAGAGGTGGAGACCCTCCTCATTAATGCTGGAAGCTCAGTGGTGGAGATCTTTAAAAGTGAGACTAACAAATCCTGAAATGTGGAAAGCAAAGCGTTAAAAAGAAAAAGAGGTTTCAGGGTAAATCTGCTCCTCTCAGAAATAACCCTCAGGCTAGTTTTACTTGTAGAGAATAGTGGCTGAGTGAAACAGAGGAGACTGCAAGAGAATGGCTAAAATTCAATGTCAGGAATAACCTGCCATGTAGCCAATGTAAGAATACTTCAATCTAAATTTTCAGAATTGTAACAAAACCTTCTTTTCTCAGCAGAATTGGTAGATTTAATTTACTCTGCTTGGCTTCCTGACCTCGATTAGCTTTTCCATTAACCTTATAATTCTGCAATTTAACATTTTGAAAATAATTTTGCTTAATAGAAACACACCAATTTAACAAAAGATTTTTACCGCTAGGAGGAGGTGACTTTTTTGGCCATATCCAAATGTCACAAAACTGAAATTCAGGCACTTTTTTACATCACACGAGTCACATGATCCACCACTGGACGTTGCCACTGGCGCAAACCACAAAGAAGACGACAGGAAGTAGTTGGAGAATGATTGCGTGGCATGTATTTTAATGACTTTTCCTGTGAACAAATTTATTCATGAGCAATTTTAATTGCATTTCTTATTTAATGGAAATACTGCAATTGCGAATTTGTGTTTTTTCAAAGTTAGTGGAATATCGACAAAGTTTTGCACAAATTTGTCAAGGAAACGCACCTACTGAAACTCCCTGCTAGTTAAGGAGCGTTTCCTGCCAAGAGCAGATGAAATGAATTGTGCTTGCCATCCATTCATTCATTTATCCATTATCTAACATGTTTATACTTGAAGGGTTGCCAGGGGTGCTGGTGCCTATCTCCAGCAGTCGCTTGTAGACTGAGGTGGGGTACACACTGGAGAGGTCACCAGTCCATCACAAGGCAACACAGAGACAGACAGGAACAGAGACAGACAGGACAAATAACCATGCACACACATATTCATACCTAAGGAGAATTTAGAGAGACCAAGTAACCTAACAGTCATGTTTTTGGACTGTGGGAGGAAGCCGAAGTACCCGGAGAGAACCCACCATGCACAGGGACAACATACAAATTCCATTCAGAAAGTTCTCCTGGCCGAGAATTGAACCCAGGACCTTCTTGCTGCAAAGCAGTAGAGCTACCACTGATGCTGATGAAAAAAAGGTAACTGGTCTACATACAAACCAGGTCTCAGTTTGGTTGAAGTGAACTCTGGTGCGCTGGGTCTTGGTGCAGTGCCACTACAGGTGAGGGGTGGGGGACCAGGTTGCTTGAAAGGTCTGGTTCAGTACAGTGTGAAAGCAAAACACAACAGCTGAAAATATAACAAATGTTGCAATTTTGGTCCCCAATTAAACTGAGTCTACCAGACTATCAGGTGTGAAAAAACCCCTCAGTGTAGTATCTCACAACTTTGTGCATCTGATGCTAATGTCATCTCATCATATTTTTCTTTTAATGCTTATTGACATTTACACTATTTTTTAAACTGATGTGTTGTCTTCCTGCTGACAGAACTTCTCGCTTTGACCAACAGTGTACCACAGAAGTCTCAACCTCCAGTCCTCATGGGCTGGTGTCCTGCATTTTTAGATGTCTCTCTGCTTCAGCTCAAACTGGCTCCAATATGAGCTCATTAGCAGAGCTTTTTGAAGCTTTATTGCAGTTTTGTCATTTAATTCAAGCATATTAGACAAGGAACACATCCAAAAGTTGAAGGACTCTGTCTCTGGAGGACTGTAGTTTGAGACCACTGGTGTATCATTTGTGAGCTCTCATATCCTGTGCAGGATATTAATAAACCTAACTGAGTTATTTTTACCTTGACAATGTTTGCCAATTATTTTTCCGCAACATGCTCCCTCTGGCCTTTTCTGTACATCTCCATCAGTATCCTGACAGCAGAAATTGCATCTGAAGTACTCTTTCTTGGCATGAAACCTTATTGCTATTCACAAATACTCACTTCTGACCTAGGACTAGCTTGCACTACTTTTTTCTACAGCTAATTTGAATGTTAGCTAATTAGTTTTATTCCTCTGGATATTCCATTATCTTGTACGTCTCCCTTGTTCTTAAAAATCAGCACCAGAACACTGTTGTTTTATTTCTCACTGTTCAGGATCTTGTTGAACAACCTAGTCAGAAACTCTACTGCCACCTCTCCTAGACACTTCCATTCCTCTACGGTTATGACCAACTTACTTCATCCTTACTAACTTTAGCTGCTTCCTAATTCACAATAGTTACCTTTTACATTCTCATTTTCCTCATCCATTGGCTCGTTAAAGTGCGCTTTTTATTTTCCCGTTACAAACTTGGCACCTGTTGGTACACTTCAATCTCTATCCCTAGTCACCCTGGTCTGGTCATTGCCTTCCTATGCAATTCCGCTTCCAATTCTTATCTTCCTTTAGTCTTCTGTCTGGGGTTTCTCCCACTGCCATACATTTCTGTGGTAGAATTTCTACCAGGCAGAAAATGGCAGGAGAAGTTGTAAATGTTGACGTCAATTTTCCAAGCGGTTTTAGAAATGTAGTTAGCCTGTTTGTGATGATGGCAGAGGAGGAAGGGAAAGAAAAAGGGTTCGTGCAGGTCATGCTTCCAAATATTGAATAGCTGCCTCGTTCAACTCAGCTCTTCTCTCCTCATAGTGGAGGATGGTTGTTTCCGTTAAGTTTCATATCATCGAACTGGCGCATTGCATACATCACGGCCAAATTTTAGCGATTGGGTAGAATTTAAAACTTCAGCAGAGTTTACGTCTCCAGGAAGCAATCATTTCTCAGTGACCAAGGATCCAGACATTGCTTGTTCCCCCCAATCCGCCACATTTTCTAACACTTCCTGCTTAGTGAGCTTCATGAAAATAATCCATTGTCACCGACAGAGTCCAGAATTAGTACTCATAGACAACACATTTCTAAAACACATTGTAATAAAAGGTTTATTTGACACTGTGGTGTTTATTAAAGACACATGAATTATAAAGTTATTCCTAATTTTGAACAGTTCACAGGGCCAACAAGTATCCACACTGCCTAAACCATTTTGCTTTTTGTCGTATTATGTTGACAAACTTTAGTAGATCTTATTGGGGTTTTATGTGACAGATCCCCACTCAGGTCTATCACATATATCTTTATAACTGGAAAAGTATTTGAGTTTATTTGAATAGCACACTTCAGCAACCAGGCAGTACAAGTATGTCAAGCATGTGTCAACACTTCATAGAATTACCTCTAGCTGCTTTGGTGTCTGACTATCAGCTTTGAGAAACCAAAGATGAAAATCATTTCCCATCTGCTCAAGCTCAGAGTGTCTGTACATGGTCATTTTTAAGTCTTGCACCTATTCTCCATTGGATTTAGATATGGTCTTTGACTGTACATTATTTACTTATGGTCTATATAAAGTAGAGCTGTAATGCCTAAAATTGTAGGAATTTAATGGGAGAAATCTACAATGTTTTTGCTCATGATAAGGACATAAACGTCAGGAGCTATAAGACACAAAGGAACTCTGATGTCATGCTCAATTGTCTTCAACTGAACCAAAGATGAGATCTGGACTCACAGATGGAACTGAATGGTTGGAGGATTTGACTGATGATGGTGTGGGAAGAAGGGAGGCTCTCACTTATCACAAAGCAGCACCAGAACTGAAAAGGTTCTCTGAGAATTTCAGCATGATATCCCCACCAGCTGAGTCTCTTCGTTGCTTGGCAACATGATAATTTCTGTATTATCCCATAAGGATTGTGCATCCAGTCGTCTTCCTTTTGTTTCTCAGGAAAATATGTTATGCTGTGCACCATAACTTTCTTTTACTATGCTCAATTAGCAAATTTAAACAAACATTGCACCTCTTCTGAGAGCATGAGTATCAACTCATATGTCATACTAATACTACTGCAACCTCCTTTAAGAAGGGCAAATAAATGAGACTGTTGGTTTTTCAATTGCCCATTTTGCCCTGAGAAAGATCCCAGTCCACTAAAAACCAGGTTTGTAACACATTTTTGGGTTCGGTCCCACCAAATGAAAATGTCTGCCTTAAATGTCTGCAGTTTGCCCTAAGTATGCGGCAAGCTGCAGATCTGTAGAGTGTTTATATTTCTAAATACACCTTATAAAATCTCCGACCAGTGCTTTGGACTTCTACTACTCCAGAGTTACTGGTCCTCCTGCCTCCTTTTGTCCTCATAGTCTTAATTTTTCAGATGAAGAATTGAACGTAGCTCAGTGAGAAGTTCAACTCACTGAGCCACGGGGATGTTGTTTCACACACTAACTGTGTAACACTTGAAATCCCTTGACAACTTTTTTCCTAACATGTCTTCTGATTGTTCTCTTGCATTTTTTTAAATCTTTTCCAAAATAACTCTGAGGCCTTCACTAAACAGCTGCATTTACTGAAATTTAGTGCAAGTCTGCTAAAGTGCTAATAGAGGAGCTCATTTTTCATGTACCGTTTTAGACTTTTAGCTAACTTTGAAAACATTTAGCACTGAATAAACCAGATAAATTCTGAAGTGCTAATTTACTTGGTCATTTAAGAAGCTTTCAGTTGAATAAAGTTCAACATCCATGTGGAAGTTTTGGTTGAGAATTCTTTGAGTAGCAGCGTGTCGCATGGCTCAGTGGTTAGAGACGGCGCCCCGTGAATACGAAGGAGGCTACAGAGGTCGACGCAGTCGCCCCTCCGTTCCTTTGCTGTATGCCTGACCCTTACTGTCGGAAAACTGTAAAATAAAGGCGTCTAGTGCTGGAAATAAAGAATTCTTCAAGTAGTTCAATACTCAAGAACTGTTAGCATAAGTGGGAGCTGATCCAAAGAATTAATTACTATAGCACAACCATTCAGGTAGGTGTGCAGTAACAGGTCTAACTCTTTAGAGAGCGATATACGCTGATGCAGCACATGTGTCATTGACTCATAGCTGGTATCAACATGGTTGAATTTTGTGTTCTGGCATAAGCTTCCATTTAATATAATGTAGCTTTAGAATTTGTGGAACTAATGCTTAGGATTGGTGCATTAGGGTTAGGGCAACTAAGATTTTAGTTAGCAGCGCCCACCACTGAGATTAAATGTAATAATGCAAAGGTGGACTCTATTTACTAAGTACGTCATGTTGAACTAAAATGGTTTCCTGGATTTAAATGGGGCTGAATACAAAGCTTTTCAGATTTTCTTTGTAAAAAGTGTTGAAAATCTTCTTTTCTTCCACTTCACAGTTGTGGACAAATTTGTGTTCGTTGATCACAAAATCTTTCCAAACGTATATTAAAGGTTGTGGTTGTAACATGACAACATATACATCGAACTTTTAAAAGGTGTCACAGGTTTTTATTTAATTGCTTCGTTGTCATATTTTTTCTCCTCTTCAGTTGGCAGAGCTGGTGTCTGAAACCTTACAGTAATAAAGCTAGAGGATGTAGAGTATTTGGCAGCAGAGGGATAAAAACACAAACAGAGTGAGTGTTGGATGTTTGAGACCCTTTAAGGAAACCAGCGGCAGAAACTTACTCAGGAAACACGGGAATATCATCTGTCTGCGGCTCATGTCACAAATGTTTTTGCAGTTATAAACATTTAATTAGAGAACTTAAATGACTTTAACAAATTTGAAGGTGGAGATGATGATCTCATGTGGGGGTGGTGACAGACAAGCTGTTTTTTTTCCCTATCAGTTAATTAGTTTGTATATGACACGACTTCAGTGCGTCTCTGTAACCGCCGACTTGTTCTGTTAACCATGACGTTTCAAACAACTTTTAATTGCACCTGAAAGAAGACTCAGCTCCCTATTGTTCTAATGCAAACGTGGTGAAACTTTTTATCTGTTTAATAATTGTTATATAGGAAAATATAAAGTGTGTCATTTCTACACAGGTATAGATTTTGTCATTTAGGTAAATCCTTCTCCTGCAAATTAAATTAATGAAATGCTGTCAGGTATGGTTAGCAGCTAAAGCTAAACTTTAGCTTAGCATTCATGACTGACGGTACATTATATATGAATGTACAGTAAGCCAGCTGACTTCTGAAGGAAGCTTTCAGTGATTTAAGACATAAAATTTAAGGCAATTTAAGACATAAAAATTTACCTAACAGTCATGTTTTGGACCAGGGAAGGAAGTTGGAGTACCTGGAGAGGGTACAAACCTGCAAACCTGCTGTTTGTTCACTTCATATTTGCACGAAGAGAACAAACAGCAAAAGTTAAAAAAGGCAAGGCAAACTCTGCACTTTCAATCTCAGAACCAGGTGAGTCATGAACAAATGCTGATGAGATCATTGAGAGCAGTGCAGGAAGGAGAATAAAAGTAAGTTAATTTACTAATCATTTGATGACTGACAAAACTTTTTCAATATTCAAAAAAACATAAAAATATTTGTTTTTATTTTTGCATCAGTCAGCAGTAAACATAATTGTTTTCAATTTCTGAAATGAATTAGATTTTATTATGTTTTAAAGATTAAAAAAGTGGAAAGGCACAGTCAACAGAGATGGGAGGATTAATCCAAAATATAAATGTCATCAATGTCAAGTCTGTATCAGTATCAGATCGATACTAGCGTAGTAAGATCGACACTTTAACTTTAGATTCCTCTTGAATTTTTGAATTGTTTCTCAGCTCTACCTCGGAATATATTTTATTTTGATTTACTCTCAAATGATCATTCTTGCACTTTGTGTTTTTAAAGTGTTTTATAGACATCTAAACTTTGTCCAAATTCTGTCCCAGGTTTAACAAAAGTAATTCAAAGGAAATAATAGGAAAATTATACAAAAATACCTCAATTTCAGAAGTTTGTTGACGTCAAAGTTAAATAATGAAAAGTATCTGTACTGGTTGGTATCTGCGAGGCTGGCCGTGTATTTATTTGGAATCAAATTGATACCAAATCTTGCAGCATTGCACACTGATACTGCACCTCTGATGGTCAGTGCTTGGATAAATAGATTTCACAACAAAATAACAATTTGAAACTAGTCAATGTTGATGCTTAATATTTTGACTGAGCCCATATTTGCAGTACAGAAAACATCACTTTGGTTCCTGTTCCAGTCCAAGTAAAGTATATCCAGAAGGCTCTGGGACAGAACAAGGTCAGTCAATAAATCAAGGTCATTAAATGTGTATATCATGGTAGAGCTCATGAAGAGGCAACGATATCAGTTCCATTTAATATGTCCAGAGGGTAAAAGAAGAGCTGGAAAACCAACACACTCCCAATATCAGCCCAACTGAGCCTCGCTTTGGTTGCTAAGTTCACGTCTTAACCTGGAGTCATGGCTTTTTTTCCTCTCCCCTCCAGGGTTTTTTTGTGGGCTCTAGTGTCCCTTATATGAAAGTAGGCTGACAGGAAACGGGGAAAGACATGCGGCAAATATCGCCGGGTCCAGGAATCGAACCCTCGACGGCCGCGTCAAGGACTCAAGGCCTCCAAACGTGAGTCATGCTATCCCCTACGCCACCACAGCACGCCCGGAGTCATGGCTTTTTAAGATCCAATGTGAACATCCCACACGCTACTCACTCTATATGCAATATGCATGTTGCTATATGTGTGTGTGTTTATAGATTGTGTGTACCATCTGTGGATATGTAAATACTCTACAAAGAACTATTCCATACAACAATTGGTGATAGATTTGTTTCATAATAGGTATGACATACATTGCTTATCCTTAATGAGGTTGGTTTTATTAAGCTTCCCTTCAAAAACTTGTCAAATATCTCTGACTAACTGCATTACTCCCCATCAGTTTCCTACTAATTTAGGGTGGGTGAAAGTGATACACCAAGACACACTGAGAAATTAGCATTTAATTCATCGGTTTTGCAGACTGTGTAGGTTGTAGTAATAATTATCAGTCTTTCCGCTGCAGAGAGAATAAAGTTACCTGTTAATAACACTCATTTGTCCAACAAACTGCTCACAGAAACAATTGAATCTCTCTACTTTTCACCCAACAAATAGAACAAAAACACTATATTTCCTCACATTAAAGCTGCAGTATGTAACTTTTATTTAAATATTCATTGATCCATCTATTTTCTAACACCAGAGGGAGGAGTTAGATTTTTTTCACAGATTATTTGTCTAAAACCATACTGGTACAACATAGTGACAGTTTTAATAACTGTCACTATGGAAAAAAACATATTTCTGAAAATGTTGCATACTATAGATTTAACATTATTACCGCAATATAACAATTGTAAAAATCAGGAAATTTGTTATAGTACTAAATCAAATGAAGCTGTTTTTAGACTGAGTTTATGCTTTCTGACTATGTTGCATTGCTTACAGACATTTTAATGGACCTTGCAAAATTTTTATTGAAAATAAAAACTTAGAAATCCTTTTAAGACCAAACAGTTTTACTTGGTCCAAACAAAGAGAAAGTCCTTAAGTCTAAATCCCAGTTTCAATGTCCAAATTACTAAACTCCTGCCCTACTAACTCTCCCCTCAGAGTTCAGTACTTAATCATAATGCATGGAAGTTAATGGATGGTCTCAACTATGTTCGACAACAGCTATCCACAGAAGAAACATGTGCTAAGGTCTAAATAAGGTTAATTTGTTCAAACTCCTGGACTGCACAATGACATTCAATAAATTAGAATGAGCGTTCTGATGAGGGTTATTTCCCAGGTTAGAAGTGTCTTGTTTAAAATTGCACCCTTTAAACAGGCAATAAATGTTGTTTTTATTAAGTCCACATTTCTAGATTAAAATGCTTGTATTGATCTGGAGTAATATTTAAATAGTGTTTTTATTAGCTGTAAGCAGAAAATCATCAAATAAATAAAGGTTTGAACAGGCCTGGATGGAGATAAGTTTGTGTTTAATTGAGCTGTGCAATGTTTGCTGCTCGGTGAACTGAGTTACTGAAATTAATTGATTTTCAATAATTTTCCAAAAATATTGAATATGGCTGTAGTTGTTAGTATGGCTGCTCCAGCAGTATGAAGGTCCTCTGTTTGAGTTCCACATGGAGTGCTTGTTCTGTCAGTGCATGTGTGGGTTGACTGCAGGCACTCTGGCTTCCTCCCACAGCCCAGACTCATACATGGTTGCCTGACTGGACTCTCTAAATTGCCCATACGTCTGTATGCGTGTTTTGGTGTAGGTGTGTGTGTGTGTGTGTGTGTGTGTGAATGTGTGTGTGTGTGTGTGTGTGCGTGCATACATAGTTGTTTGTCCTGTGTGTCTCTGCTGACCTGCACTGGAAAATGGATAAACGCATATAGATCAAAAAAGTCTTAGTACTTTTACTGAGGTCAAGCATGCAGATGAAACTCCTCTAATAGAAGTTATTTGGTGCTCCAGCAAAAACAAAGTAGCGACTTAACATATCCAAACTCAGTTAGGAAACACTGAAATAAAAACACCACAGCCGCTGTGTTTCTTTTAACCATGGAATTGTGCAAATTGAAAATACAAAAATAAATTGGATTAATGGAAACCAGGCAATTTTGAAAAAACTCATTCTTGATACAAAGTCTTAGTGGTAGCAGGAGATGGTTTTTCAGCTGTATCAAAATACATTGTGTGTTTTCAAAACTGCAATGGAAACACTGTTGGCATCACACCAGTCACATGATGAAGAAGATGACAGGAAGTGGTGGGAAGATGATTTTTTTAAATTCCCAGACAATGAGCAGCTGGCTCCACCAGTTCCCTCACAGCATCACACAGTTCATAAAGTTCAGAATCTTATAAATATAATTATTCATGTGTAAACTTGATTGAATTCCTTATTTGATGGAAACACTGTAATTTCAAAATTGCAGAATAGAAGAATATCAAAATGGACTGGCACATATTTGTAACGTAACAAATATGCGCAACACATGTTAGTTCCCAATGCTCTTCTGATTTTGAAGGGTTTGCTGTTTGTTTTAATTGAATTTAGCCCTTGTGCTTCATAGTGGGTCAGAAGTCCAGCAAACAACCAGCAGCCAATTCCACCGTGTCTCACTGCTATACATCAAGCTTTTATTAGATTCCGCAGGTGCAGTCGACAAGAGACTTCACTGATACATACTATTACTCATCATTTTTACAAAAAAGAGAAAAAAACAAACAAATGGAAACCATTATAAGTCAACTGAAATCTATTCCACCAAGACAAACTGCATCACCCAAGACAGTCATGTCTGCTTTTTCGTTTGAGTTTGAAAGCTGCTGTTTGCTCACGCTGTTTCATCACACAGTACCTACATTTCCACACACTCCTCTGTTCTGAATTTACATGCTGGTTTCTGACACCCCTCATGCTCCGTTTCTGCTCCCAAACCAGGACTTGACTCACTAATTAGACTTGCCAGTACACACATACATTAGAAACATTGCATGTGTTATTCAGAAACTTGGCACACGTCTGTTGAACATCAGCTGGCTCATCTGTGCTGCTGGAACAGCAGCGGCTTGCATGATGAAAATGTGCAATATCCGAGCACCACCTGACACATTATGTGAAAACACAGTATGGAGGACCATTAATGCTGATGGCTGCAAACTGTCTGAGCAGGCGGTACCTCTTATGAGAAGAATATAAAGAAGGGGGGATACGGTGCGGGGGGAATGAGGTAACAAACTTTCTCTTTGCAATGAATTTAGTGAATTTAGTGAATTCTAGCTAAAACCACTACAGTTCAGTTCAATTTATCATTGTTTTTCATGCCAGTTTTGATGAGGAAAAGAGGGAAAGGAGGGAAAAAATGCTGCATTCTATCTAAAATACTTGTAGTCAACTCATCTCAACTAGTTTTTATCATATAAAATCCTATTCAAATTCATATTTAGATTGTATTCCCGCCTATTCAAATACATTTTTCACACCGCTGGTTCATTCATTTTGATGAATATGTTTCTGTCATAGGTTTGTGTTTATGGGAGGTGCAGCCTCTATAAGGTAAAACTTCTCCCAAATGTTCTATCGAAGGAAAAGGGAATATGAGTCACCTAGAGACAAGCATGACCCCCGCTCCCTGCCTAAAAGAAGGAGAAAATAATTGTTGTTTGTTTCCCATTTGTCTTCAAGTTTACTTCTTTTCTTAGTATTCACACAATCCATCTGACTTGTTAATTGGAGGCAAATCCCCCCTCTAAGGAAACAAACTTCTCCCAAATGTTCTATCAAAATTAAACTCAAAACTGCTGGGTTAAAAACAACCCCAGGTGGGTTACTTCACTGACCCAGTCAAATATGGACATATTTAGCTCTTGCAAGGCCAAAATGAATCAAAGCCTGGCAGATTCAGGTTCAAATGGTTTATTTTTACCTAAATGTTTTTTTGACTAAGGTTCCTTAAGTCTTGTTACAAATTGATAGTTGCTGGACAGTGAACCTCTGCCCAGCGACACACTGACCCCTGGACTTTCCCCACAAACGATGCACACTAAAACCAGTCCTGAGCACCAGTAACTCTTTATTTCAAATACAATATTTCATCTCTAAATGTAATTTCAGCCAGAGTGGCAAACAAATTACCCACAGTTTATTGTTCTCCTCTCAGCATGGGAGCCATTAGTGCCATTTTTACAATTAAACACTTTCCTGCAATCTCCTAGTCATAACTTGTGCTGCAATCATCCACTAAAAATCATGCAGACACACAGAGTGACCAAATAACCTGCAGCTACCATGTGCCATGCTGAAGCTGAACCTTTTTCACCTTTGGTCACATCCCAGCCACAAACTCTAAATCTTAAATCTTAAAATTTTAAAGTTTAGGGATATATAGTTGTCTAACTGATATTTTCGGTCTCAAAAAGAAGTTTGTGGTGCCGCTTTATCATGCAACCACAGTTGAGCCTTTATTTAACTGGAATGTTTTGCATCCTAATCTGGGTTTTGACCAAACTCTGTAAAGGCAAAGTCACTTTAATGTATGTAAACTTCAAAGTTTGAGGCAAGTCTGTTATTATCGAACAAACAGAAAAAAATTGTCATATTAACCAAAACAGGAAAATTCAGATTTAACTTCAGACAGGCAAGGCAAATAACTTTAGTGTATTGTTATAATTCAATTAATGTGCACACTCTTACTCGATAATGTCAATCATTTATTTTCGGAAGAGATGTACTGGACTACACTTTCAATATAACTTCTGAAAACTCCTATGTTTTGTAAAAATGTTTACTATGTTTAGTAACTGTTTACTATGAAAGAGTGGAAGGTCTGTTTTATTTACTTCTCCTATATTATGTTTATGATCAACACTATTAATCTGGGGAACATTTTTTTACAGCATGCAAAAGATACTACCAATAAAAAAATCTTGTAGATAAAAAAATTAATTTTGGGCCTTACAAGAGCTAAATATGTCCAGATCATTTATTTAAATTAAACATGATCAGGATCTTAAAAGGACGGACAGGATGTTGTCTGAGATGAGATGAGGAGGTCTTGATGGTCTTTGGAGAGATTGCAGAGCCTTGAGGGAACGCTGCTAAACGTTTAGGAAGAAGAGCCGACATATGAAGGAGCTGATGGTCTGTTTAAGTGGCTCTCTGCTTCACACCAGGCAATAATGCATAATAGCTCCGGAAACGTGTAGCTGCTTATTGCATGGGATCCTCTCCGTTCAATCACCTCCATCGATCTTCTGTCTGCAGAGGATTCAGCAGACCGGCTGGGTATTGATCAGAGCATGATTATTTTACAAGCTTTGAACCCTGTCTTTGTGTTGCTATGCAGATGTTCACACCTGTGGCTCTTCCACCAGACGGCTGTAGCTAACAGGATCTGCACGTTTGTTTGCGATTCTTTGCTTTTCTTTTCGTTTTTCAAAGAATTTACCTGGGAGTCTTTTGGGGAAACTGTATTTTGTCAGATAATGGCTTCATCTGGATGCCGTTGTATCTGCCACAGTTTGACAAAGACGTTCAATTGATTCAACCTGCAACACATTTTCATGTCTTTCATTATGGCTGCGATAGTCCAAGCAAACCCATGAACATGGTGCCCACGCTTTACATCACTGCTGTTTTTGCAGCCTACCCAGAATTAGTCATTCTCAGACTAACCTTGTCTTTAGACTTTAGAAAAAGGGTGTTGATTTTCCTCCAACATGTGGGAACCTTGGTCGGTTTTACGGCTCCTGAGGAGACCTGTTTGTTTCTTTAGAGGGGGGATTTGCCTCCAATTAACAAGTCAGATGGATTGTGAGAATACCAAGAAAAGAAGCAAACTTGGTTGGTCTACCACCCAGTGGTGGCATCACCGTGGAACAAAAGGTAAGGCTGTTCATGTGCAGGTGATGGATTATTTCAAGTATCAAGATAAAGAGTGTAAAAACAAATCAACACTTCATTTTTCTCTTTCTTAGTAGATAAATGTTTTTTTAAACTCATGTTTGATCCAACCAATTACACATAAGTACAAACACTATTGGTGATGACCCAAGAAAAAAGCAAAATATTTGGATGAAGCAAGTAAATAAGAATCATCATTCACAGTAAAATGAGTCTTTTACCAAGATGCCTCTCAGCGTGGAAGAAGTTGTTACTTGCTATTATGTTTATCTATAATGATCCATAACTAGCAGAGGGAAAAGGAGATACTTGCACTTTTGAGAACGTCATCACAACTGTGTAGAAGGTGGCAGCATCATGCTGAGGGGGTATTTTACTGCAGGAGGGACTGCTGCTCATCACAGATGGAACTTTAAGTGGAAGACCTCAGCCAGGAAGTTAAAACTGTGTCCTCTAAATGGAGAGCAACTCTAAACAGAAATGTTCATTTCGAAGTGGCATAAGAACAACAAAGTTAATATTTTGGAGCGGTCATAGCGAAGCTTTAATCTCACCACCACAGAAGACTTTTTGGGCAGATCTGAAGAGATATGTATACAAACCTGACTCAGTTGACAGTCAGAAGGAATGGTCCAAATCTCAAGATCCAGCTGTTTGACCCAAGTCAAGGGGATAATGTCAAGAAAACAAATTTGAAAAAAATCTCCCATTACTCTGGCTTTTAGCAAATGGAAAAAAAATCCTAACTGACTCTCAGAAAACGTTTTGTCTAATTAAGTGTCATAAGGACCCGACAGAGATTTGATGTCCCCAATTAGTGTAAATGTCTAAGTTCCAGCTTTATGAATGTGTACATACTGTAGTTACACAATAATATTAATAGTTTCTTCTTGGGAGAGATGGACACTATAGTAACAATAGTGTAACTATTGTTTCTGCTTTCAACTGTGTTATTATTAAAGAATAAACACATTTATAAATGATATTACTCTCTTTATGCTTTACTTCTGTTTGATTTGTGTGTGTTTGGAATTGATTATGTTTATTGTAAACATGTTTTTTTCTTTATGTATTTTTAATTTAGTGAGACCTAGAGTCATGCTCAATAAATTTGTATGAATTCTGATAAACCTTCTTGCCGAAATAAAAGTACAAAAGGAAAATAACCATTAAGAAGGTATTAAACATACTTTTCATTAAGCCCAGGTTTCTGCATTAAGTGCTTTTTATTGCTCTGATGTAATTCTAATTTTAAATGCTGTTTTCATGAGCTGCCAGTAAAAAAACAAACATCATAATTAACAGAAAAATGTAACATTTTTGGTGTGTAATGAATCTATTGTTTAGTAATGAAGTTAATGAAATAGACTTTTTTAAAATATCCAAATGGACATTGCAAAATAAAAAAAAAATTTTTTTAAGTTGTGGAAACCCTAAGGATTACATATGGCTGGAACAGCGCACACACACACGCAAGCATACACACTCGGGATCCCACACAAAGAGAGACCTTTAATGAAGCTGCAGCAGCTATGATGTCGTGCTTGACAGAAACGGTTTCCTTTCTCTATCAGTGGGCATCGGGGCCTCTGACGTCTGAAAGCTTTGCCTTATTCCAGACTCAGAGCCACAATCGCACACTCCCAGGAGGCATGAGTCCGACAGAGGAGGAGAGGAATCCACTTACACAGACAGAGACAGAGCGCCGCAGCCTGCCGTTAAGCAGACGTTTTTCCTGCTGCGTAAGATGAATTCTTTCAT